>NC_136928.1:75891737-78338998 GCF_949752795.1 Hyperoodon ampullatus
CCAATCTTGGGAGGACAATAAAAATGGTCAAATTTTTAAAATTGTTTATCTCTTTACACTGGAGAACCTTGCCATTTTATGAGGACAGTCTCTTTTAGTCATCCCATGAGTGGAAGCAATTGAAGAATACATATCAGTATTGAAAGAAAGAAAAATTAACAGAAAATTCTGAAAACCAGCTAGCAATAGTTGTATTAGCAAAAGAAAACTCAGACTACCAGTATTTTCTAATGTGGAGATTTAATACAGTTTAGGAAGGGAATTGGGAGGGAAAAGAATAAAGCGATAGTTATTCTGAAGAAAGGAGCCTTAGACTCATTAAGGAGCAAAGATGTTAAGAAAAATAGCCAGTCACCTGTCACCTAGATCTTATTTTCTAAATACCATTCCCCAACAAAAGGAATCAAGGCTCCTTTGAGAAATGGCTGATGATACCAGAGCAGAGCAGGGAAGGTATAGATGGG
The DNA here is from genome assembly GCF_949752795.1 of Hyperoodon ampullatus. Taxonomy (NCBI): domain Eukaryota; kingdom Metazoa; phylum Chordata; class Mammalia; order Artiodactyla; family Ziphiidae; genus Hyperoodon; species Hyperoodon ampullatus. The sequence goes on from NC_136928.1 coordinate 75,892,202, forward strand.
CCTCTTGCTATGCCGGAACGTAAGGAAGTGCCCCCCAGAAACGTGGAGTCATGATAAAAGGACGTAGGCAGCTTGGAGGGGCTCCATTGGCAAAATCTGGGACAATTTGAAGACCAAAATAAATAAGGACAGTGGATGATAACCCAATGAATAAAATCAGAATCTGTGACTGCATCCTTATAAATAGAAAGGTGGTAAGTAAATAAATGAGGAAGAAGGGAAAGCTCTTCCTTACAGCAGAATGCCATATGACGAATAAGTGAAGTTCACGTTGTGCTAGACAGTGCATAAGGTCTTACAGATACAACATGATTAAGAGATTGCCTTTGCCCTTTTTGCTACTGTAAAGTTAGGAGGAGACAGGCAAATGAATAGGCAGTTTACCATTATCTTAACACTACTAGAGTTTAATCCTCTCAAGGACAAGATTCATGTCTTCTGTATTAGGGTGATATATAAATTAGTTGAATGATTGATACATTCATATGGACTGACTGTCATATAATGGGTTTCATTGTATGTGGGATGACATCTTTATTCATTTTATAGATGTTTGTTTATTATAAAAGGAAATGAAGTGGTAAAAATGTGGAGACATGAACGAAATATAAAGACACAGGCAAAAATCATCTAAAATTTTACCTATTAAATGGGCACCAGTGTTAACATCTTGGCATATTTTCATCTGGCCTTACATGCTGGTGTAAAGATCATGCTGAATATACAGTTCTGTATCTCTGTAATCTTTTTAATATGCCCAATTTCTTTTTTCAAGGTGTTTGACTTTACGATGCAAATTGTACTTTGACAACTTACTATCTCAGCGGGCCTATTGTGGAAAAATGAATTTTGACCACAAGAATGAAACTCTTACTATATCTGTAAGTATCTTAACTCTTTGCATGTTAGTCATTAGGAGAATTAGCTGCTTCGTTTCTTTTGATGATATTTTGATCTGTTGTCATTGGAAAACAAAATAACTTACTTTGAAGTTAAAGATAGTCCTTGCCAAAGTGTTGAAAATTAAATTGATTTTACTGACTAAAGCCATTACTTTAGCTTTTTTTTTTTTTTTTTTTTTTTCCCAGACAGCCACATTATTCTCTTATGGTGATAATTAGGAATTTTATTTTCAGTGATAAATATTTACCTTCTCTTTTCACTCCACTGGTTCCTTTTTAAAATTCATATAGCATTTTAAATTACCTGGGACATTATAGAAAGTCTGTATTCTCTGGCCCCACTATAGGAAGCCAGAAAAGAATTTCTCAAAGAATGTTCAACCGCATGTAATTGTCTTTGTGCTACTTATTTTGGAAGGTATCCCTAGATCTAGCCTCTTTTGTATAAAGGAAGCCACCACTTTCAAATTGTGGAGTCTGTGTGTCTGGATTCTATCATAGTCACATGCATTAAAGGAGGAGTGTGGGATATAGCATTAAAAATAGTGTAGTCAGGGGCTTCCCTGGTGGCGCAGTAGTTGAGAGTCCACCTGCCGATGCAGGGGACATGGGTTCGTGCCCCGGTCCGGGAAGATCCCACATGCCGCGGAGCGGCTAGGCCCATGAGCCATGGCCGCTGAGCCTGCGCGTCTGGAGCCTGTGCTCTGCAACGGGAGAGGCCACAACAGTGAGGGGCTCGCGTACCGTAAAAAAAAAAAAAAAATAGTGTAGTCAGGAGGTCAAAAGCAACTACTCACTCTAAATAATTGGGGCAAACTTTTCAAATATTTGCATACTATTCTTAGTAGCCATAAATTTTATACTTCCATTTTTTTTTTTTTTTTTTTTTTTTTTTTTTTTTGTTGCTGTACGTGGGCCTCTCACTGTTGTGGCGTCTCCCGTTGCGGAGCACAGGCTCCGGACGCGCAGGCTCAGCGGCCATGGCCCACGGGCCCAGCCGCTCCGCGGCATGCGGGATCCTCCCAGACCGGGGCACGAACGCACGCCCCCTGCATCGGCAGGCGGACTCTCAACCACTGCGCCACCAGGGAAGCCCTATACTTCCATTTTAATACTTAGAATAAGTAATAATTTGCCATACAGATATGCAACTAAGAACCCATCTAAAAATTTTTAAGAATAATAATAATTGAGAAAAAGAATGACCATACATTTAAAAATGGTTAAAAGTCATTAATTTGCCAAGTGGTGAATAAGCACATGAAAAAGTGCTCAGTATCGCTAGTCATCAGAGAAATACAAGTTTATACAATAATAAGTTACTATCCCACTCCTATTATTGTGACTAAAATGAACAAGACTGATAATACCTTGTGTGGGTGAGGTTGTGGACTTAGAACCCTTATACCTTGCTAGTGGGAGTATAATTTGGTAGAACTAATTTAGAAACCTGTCTTGCAGGGTCTATTAAAGCAATTCCACTTTTCAGAACTCTTCAAAAACCAGTAAAATTTATCTACAGTAATTAAAGTCAAACTAGTGGTTACCTTTTAGGGGTTGGTAGTTGATGGGAGAGGACACAGGGAATCTGCTGAGATGCTAGAAATGTCCTGTCTTGATCTGAGCAGTGGTTCCCCAGGTGTGTGTGCATATGTGTACGTATATGTCAGAATTATTTGAGCTAAACACTTAAGCTTTGTGTTCTTTACTGTATATAAATTATACTCTAGTAAAAGTGAAAAAAAAGAAGAACATATTAGGTGTTTGGATGATTTATCCCCAGAGCCATAGCTGTTCAAGACAACTGAAACTAGATTTTCTGACATTATCATCCCTGTTATTCAACAGAATATTATTGCTTTAAGAACCTTCAAGTGTTCTAGTCTTCATTTTACAAATAAGAAAACTGAGGCAGAAGTCCCATGATAGGTTTACTAATAGGCCAGGGATAAAATTTAGATCTCCGTAATTTATCTGGGGCTTCATTCATTAGAATGATACAAGATGCAGTTTGGGAGCCAAAGACTGCATCCTGTTTCTTAGTTCTTACTGTTCTGTTGGTGTGTGTGTGTGTGTGTGTGTGTGTGTGTGTGTGTGTGTGTGTTTGGTTTTGTTTGGCTTTTTACTGCTTATGTTAATGTTGCTTTTGTGTTTGGATTTTCATAGAGAATTCAGACTTCAGATGATAAATATAAAATTTTAGTGTATGTTTAAATTCAGAATTTTTTATAACCCTTAGAAGATTAAAATATAAGTGAATGCTCGCTTGAGAACCAAATAATTTTTCAAATAGTGTTTTGGAAAATACGTGAAGCTGTGTATCTGTTAAAACACATATGATAAAACTGGTTGGTGCTCTGTGTTTTCAACTTGAGTGCATATATGTATATCTGGAATTCTCTTAAAATGAAATCAAGTTCCTTCAAATGTTACTTATACTGTCTTCTTAGGAAATTATATGAAAATCTTATCTCACTAATTACTTTTATATTGTTCCCATGAACACTTACTAAGAGAAATTTTTAAAAGAGAGTTATTTATTTCAATTGATTGCTGCTGTTATTCTTTGGCCAGTGTGAGCCTCTTTAAGTTGGTCCTGTGTCCTTTTGACATTCAGTAATTACTCTGAAAGCAGTTTAACCACTAGAGGTCACTAGAATTCAAGTAACAAAAGATTAACTTGGCACTTAACATGTTTGACAAAAAGAAATAAAGAAAACAATCCCACTTACAATAGCATCAAAAACAATAAGATACTTAGGAAATTTAACCAAGGAAGTGAAAGATCTATACACTGAAAACTATTAAGACGTTGATGAAAGAAATTGAAGAAGACACAAATAAATGGAAAGATAACCCTTGTACATGAATCAGAAGAATTAATATTGTTAAAATGTCCATACTATCCAAAGCTATCTATAGATTCAGTGCAATCCCTATCGAGATTCCAAAGGCATTGTTCACAAAAAGAAAAACCAATCCTAAAATTTGTATGGAACCACAAAAGACCCCTAATAGCTAAAGCAATCTTGAGAAAAAAGAACAAGCTGGAGGCATCACATTTCCTGATTTGAAGCTATGTTGCAAAGCTATAGCGATCAAAACAGTATGCTATTGGCATAAAAATAGACACAATAGACCAATGGAACAGAATAGAGAGCCCAGAAATAAACCCAGGCATATATGGCCAACTAATATTTGACAAAAGAACCAAGAATATACAATGGGGAAAGGATAGTCTCTGATAAATCGTGTTGGGAAAACTGGATAACTACATGCAAAAAATGAAACTGGACTAACGTTGGTACTTTTATTATTAAGCCTTTGGACTTTTGGTATGTTAGATCTGGTTATGGCAAGAAAATGTTTTCAGTTTGATTCTCTCACAATAAAACAGAAACCACCGTTACACAGCTCACTGTTTTACTCTAAAATATTTTGAATAGAATAGATGTCATTTCTAAGTCACTAAATGATTTTTTTTAATCTTTTTTACTATAAACTCATCCTTTCTAATGGTAGCCAATCTTTTTTGTAAAGAAATTAATCTGTTTTTTTCCTATACTTTGTTTTTTGTCAACTCTTTCAAGGTTCAGCCTGGAGAGGGAAACAAAACCGCTTTCAATGACATGAGGGCCTTATCTGGCGGTGAACGTTCTTTTTCCACAGTTTGCTTCATCCTGTCTCTGTGGTCCATTGCTGAATCTCCTTTCAGATGCCTGGATGAGTTTGATGTCTACATGGTAGTGTTGACTTTTAAATTCTCTAATTTTTTGGTTGTTTGAAATGTATATTTTCAAAGGAAGCAATTCATTCTTTAGTTTTACCCATAACAGAAAAGATCCTGCTCTGACAGTTTTGTCTGTGATAAGTGATAGAGGAGAACCAAAGAATTCCAGTTCTCTCCCTTGCTAACATACCACACTGGCAGGGACCCTGGATTTGCAGCCTTTTCCCCAGTTTGCTTCCATCTTCCGTTTTTACACATAATTATAAGCAGTTCCCCACATGTGCTTTCCCTGACTCTCGCCACTGTTCTCTCCCTTCCTGCACAGCCACACTTTTCAAAACAGCAGTGTGTGTAACATGAGGGAGTGAGAACACTGGACTCCGAGGTTAAAAAACCGAAGATTGAGACCTACCTCTGTCACCAGTTACCCAGCTGACTTTGGGCAAGATATCTATCCTCTTTGGGCCTCAGTTTCTTCATCTATAAAATAGGTTATTAACCTTTCCTACCTCGTAGGGTTAGAGCGAGGCTCCAGTGAGGTCCTATCTGTAATGTGCTCACTGTGGTGCAGGCGCATAGTAGGGCCTCCCAAATCAGCTGTTAATCATTCTCTTTACTGCTTCATGCCTCCTTCTTTACTAAATCCACCGTAATCTGGGTTTAGATGACAATACTCCAGCAAAACTTGTTTAGGGAAAATCATAAGAACTTTAATTCGGTGAAGTATATGGCACCACAGACTGACCTTCCATCTCTTAAACTCTGTGTCTTCTTACCTCCTCTTTGTTCTCCGTGTGCCAGTCTGCCTCCCCTAATTCGGGCGCCCTTAAAAGTTTGAGGTCTTCTTTGTTTTCCATAGTGGTGTTAATTTTCCTGGATATCATGTTCTACCTACCCCCGGCCCCCCCCGCAACAGACACACACAGTCCCACAGGCTGCTGTCTACGTTTGGGTCCCTCCCAAAGCTAAGCCTCTCATTCTGACATCTCTCTTGTTCTCTGGACCCGTGTGCTTGACTGCCTGGGAGACCTCCTCTAGTGAACAACCCACATCTCAAACTCAGCGTGTCTGAGTCTGAATTTTTCTACTCCAAGCCTTCCTTTTCCTGAATTCTTTTCCTTGATTAGTTGCAAATTGCCATTTCCAACCCAACACCTAACTGCAAAACCAGTGATTTATCTGTGATTCTTCTTCCTTCGTTGCACATGACGTCGGACCTCTGTCTGACCTCTGACGTCTTCCTCTTCTCAAGTATCTCCCTGGCCCCTGCCTCTGCTCCTTCCTGTTGCCTCTCCTGTCCTCGCCTCGCGCCTGATGTCATCACTTCCTGTCCACACTCTCAGACTTTAATCCGGCCCCTTCTCAGTTCCTCCTTCACTGTCTTGCCAGGTTTATATTTCTAAAATAAATCTAATTGTAGTCACTCACTTGCTGGAAAATCCTTGGTTTAATTCCGAAGGGTGACTTTGAAACCCTTCATGATACAGTAGCCGCTGACTTTTTCAGCTGGACTAAGCTGTTTGTGATTTTCCAGACTCTGCGCCTCTGCCCGTTGTGCTCTTCTTCGTTGTATGTCACACTCCGACTCATCTTTCAGGACTCGGTTCAGATGTCCCCTTTATGTAGCCTCCATGACCACCCCCCTGCCAGGCAGGATTAGGGACTTCTCAGAGCTCCCTCAGCACCACCTGACATCAACTCGTGCAATTATATCATTTTTATATTTTATAGTATCTCCTATTATATATTATACACATTATTATATATATTTATATATTTTGCGTTCTATTGCAATCCCCTATTTTCATGTCTGAATCACCCACCAAATTTTCAATTTTGAGGTTATCAACTCTGTCTTAATCATATTTCTAACTCCTAATGCCTAGCCCATAATTAGGATTTAGAAAATGCTTATTTACGAATCAGAATTCATATTTGTAAGTGCTATATAATCCTTCAGTGGTTTTTTTTTTCCTATGCTGTCACTGCTGAAGATTAGTTAGAAATTCCTCTGAGATTTGGCTTCAAAGCTGATTCACAAATCATAGAAGATGATTGCTCTTTCCATATAAGGTTTTTGTCCAAAATGCTATTATTTAGACTTATCACCCATCTTATAAGTCAAATTTAATTCTGAACAATTTCTTCCTCTTTCAGAAACTTACAGGTTCTTAGTCAGAATGACATTTTGCCTCATTGAAATTATTCAGAAAAATGTACCCAAGTTCTGAGAACCAATCCAGTGGAAATGAATAAATATTTCTTGGTGCATTGGCAGCTTTGTTATTAAATGATGGGCTTCCCCAAGGCATTGTTTTGAAAGGACAGTTTTCACTTTGGGCAAGCTCCGGTCACTTCTGTTAACGTTAAGTTAGATTACTTTAGGGATATGCCTGATGGAAGAATTTATAGAGTAAGAGCCACTGAGCAGTGTAGCTGGGACGCAGGGCCCCGTCTGTCTCCAGGGCCCAGGTTCTAAACCGCCACGCCGTACAGTACGGCCACATGTGGTTTCATTTGTCTGTGTTTTCAAATTTCAGGAGTTTTCAAGGGAGGAGAGAGGTACTTTGATTTTTGTTTTTTCTGTTATTTAACTCAGAAAATGTAAGCACACAGTTTAATTCCTGTAGTCAAAACCTGTTATAACCAAGCATTTTTTCCCTATACGTGGATGTGCTGTTTAACTTATTTTAAAGATTCAGCTGAGAAATTAGTCTGTAAATTCAAATTGATTCACATTGTACAAATTGTAGAAGGTGATGGGGACAGAGTTTTTAGAACACCTTAATCACTGAGGGAAAACTTGAGAGACTTAGTAAGTTTGAATCTGGTCACCTTTGACACTGTTCTCCTGAGTAATTAAATATTACTGTAGAAATTAGATTCACTCTGCAACATCTAGTTGTATCTTTTGACTATTTTCTGATTATTTTAATTGTTAAGTATATTTGAGGCAAGGGGCTATACTTTGACTATAGAAATTCCTGGAAGATACATGTTATTCAGTTATTTTCCCCTAATAATTTTAGATACTGTCTTTCACAGTATGTATGAATTGCTTGGCATCATAGATAAGATAATGGATGATCCTTGGATAAAAATCCAGGGGTTCGTAGCAACCAGTAGAATGCTCCTTTCACAGGAACATGATTGACACAGCAGCAACTCTGACTTCTGCCTCTGTTCTCCAGGATATGGTTAACCGGAGAATTGCGATGGATATGATACTCAAAATGGCAGATTCCCAGCGCTTCAGACAGTTTATCCTGCTTACCCCTCAAAGCATGAGGTAACTTTTTAAAACTCTTCTATGAATTATATATATATAGCAAGTATATAAAAGGGGGTGAGAAATCTTTTATATTCTTAATTTAAAAATGCAAATGCATAAATGACCAGTCAAAAGAAAAATTAAGCCCTAAACTAGTTCCAGAGATCAAACGTAGTTTTCCCGTATTAGATATTTAAAATTTTGTTTGTGTTATCTCCCATTAACAGAGGCAATTTAATTGAATATGATTATTGACTTGTTAATATTTCTGTTTTGAATCTGCTCTTCTGTGGTTATCATGACCCAACTAACATAAAGTAATTTTAGTAATTCTGCTTAGACTGAAGAAGCAATTCAGGATTTCCCTAGTCTTGATTCTTTTCCTGGTGACTTAAAAGTAGCATGGAGAATGCTACTTCCTAAATGGAGAATGCTACTCTGCTGTCAATCAGGATTTATTAGGTACCTCCATAGTGTCAGGCTCTGTGTCACTTAAAAGTTGATATTCTTTCTCTAAAGTGGTCACTCGATCGTATGGGGACTCAAGTTTATGACTGGAAATATTCAGGTGACTCCTTCCTGACTAGACAAGAAGAATAAGAGTTAGAGATAGTTGATACATAAATCTCCTTCATTTTCTTTTTCCTCCAAACTGAAAACCCATGGCATTTAGCAGGAAGTTAATTTTTAAAAATGAAAATTTATTTCCCTATTGCAAGTTATATTTCTCCTAGAATTCCAGATATCAGACATACCACCCATTAGCAGCCATTTAGACTTATATTTTCATGAGGTAGTATTAGAATTTTTTTTAATGAAAAAATTTTCTTGGAAATTGGAATAATTAATTTTGCTTCCTCTAGTTCACTTCCACCAAGTAAACTGATTAGAATTCTTCGAATGTCTGATCCTGAAAGAGGACAAACTACGTTGCCTTTCCGACCTGTGTCTCAAGGAGAAGAAGAAGACCGGGGTTGATTTACTGTGGCTGACTGTGCCACACCCTCATGTTGAAAGACGTGTAAGGAGAGACGCCCAGGACTATGGGAAATGAAATGAAACTGAGACATTCTGCGGTGAAGGAGACTCACTCATGTATCTGACACAATAAGCCTAGAAGACCGGCCACAGCCCGCAATTTAAAATTATAATTACTTTGCTTTGAGAAAATCAGCTTCATAGTACTGGTTTTAAATCTTTTTAAGTTTGTTTGTTTTTCATTTTAACCATCTACTTTTATAGATTCTTTTTCAGAAGTTTAAAATTTTGTACATATGTACATGTACATATCTGTTTAGTTTGGGTTCATTTCTATAGTATTTTGTAAGAATTAAAATAAACATTTGATCACCCGGTTATATTTAGTTTTGCTTTTCCAGAATATTACATTATTCTCATTGCCGGGGGTGGGGCAGCGCCCAGGCGGGCTGTGAACAGGGACCAGTTTACAATAGATTCATTGTCTGTTTTGCGCTTATTAATGAGGAGGGACCTACCCAGGACTGTAGGAACTTTGGTCACAATCCCTGCACAGGTGATTTTTAACCCTAGAGATACAATTGCAGATTTGGACGGTAGTTTTAATTATTGTGTTTCATCACATTTAAGATGCTCTCTATTAAGGCACGTTCTCGGAGCTTTACTAAAGCACCGCCAGTCCTGACACGGTGCCTTTCTCTGAGTCCCTTAACCATCATCCACCCTACTAAGTGTCCAGCCTGTGTCGGAACTGGGTTATGACCCACTGGTGCACCCTGAGCTGCAGCCTGATTGCTTGCTTGCTTTAAAGTCCCGCAGTTTGCAGTCCAAAGCGTCTCAAGCTCTGGCTCAGACGAGAGAGGACGCAGGCCAGAGGGACTGTGCAGACCAAGCTGAGGAGAGGGCTGGGGAAATTGGGGCAGAGGACAGCTCCCCCTGGAGCAGAGAAGTAGCTGGGAGCCAAAGGCCCACCTGCTGATAGGGAGCTGATGTCAGTTATAAGACACACCCTGATTTTAGAGTTGTTAAAAAGTGTGCTTCTTAGAATGATAAAATATGGCCTGTTGTAAGCAATGGTATTTATGAACTGTTTTTTAAAGAAAACATGAGTAGAACTCCTGCGTGCATTCTCTATGTTTGATACTAGGATTAGTGCAAACCTTTTTAAAAAGACGTGGATACCAACAAGAAGAATTCCCTATATTGCTAGCAATAAATATTTGTGAAATTGAGAGGAAGTATTTTAAGAAAAAGACAGTATTTTAAAAGCAGCGACACTTCTGTAGTTTCTGAGAAAAAACTGGATTTTGTTTTTGGTGAGGGGAGAGAGTCTGATTTAATCTTAAGTTGAGATCCATTGGTAAATGAGAAGTCCAGAAACTGTGCTTTTCTAATCTAAGAATTTACAGAGAGAGAAAACGTGTGCCGCATGTTTTAAACACCGTCCACTAACAAAACAAAGTCTGATTTTTTTAAAGGTACATTTATAATTCATTTGTATCAAAACTATTTTAACATACATGTGCTTTTTCAAATAAAAAAATGAAGTAGCATATACCAAATGCATAAACTTTTATTCGCTAAATGATTTCAGTGTCTGAATTTTTGTGGTAGTTTTTTAATGTTGTGCTTCTTAATACAGAATGGGAAGTAGAATCCTCAGGTATCCAGGCATCTCTTGTTGAGTTGAAGATTATTCATTGCTTTGGCCTCACAAAGTTTGGGTTTTAACTATCATAAGTGAAAATATTTTCAATTAATATTCTAATTAATGGTAATATTAATTAGAATAAAAAGAAATTGCTTTTTTGAAATATGTGTAACTTCTAAAAATAAAACTTTAAATTTACCTGTAGTTAAAGTCATCCTTTTGTGAATTGGGGAAGATATTATAATTGACAGAATCAACCTCTTCATGAATAGTGACTTGAATACTTCATAGAGATGACTCTTCCACCCCTGGTTTTATCAGCAGGGCAGGTATGACTGAATTGAGTCATGAAGTCCTGGGAAACAAAGAAGAAATGCTTCCTTAGGCTTTTAAATCCTACCTTCTCATAACTTTGGGTTAGACATGATTAAAATCGTTCTCAAAAATAACAAATGTGGGGCTTCCCTGGTGGCTCAGTGGTTGAGAGTCTGCCTGCCGATGCAGGGGACACGGGTTCGTGCCCCGGTCTGGGAAGATCCCACATGCCGCAGAGCGGCTGGGCCAGTGAGCCATGGCCGCTGAGCCTGCGCATCCGGAGCCTGTGCTCTGCTACGGGAGAGGCCACAACAGTGAGAGGCCCGCGTACCGCAAAAAAACCCACAAACAAACAAAAAAAGGCACCAGGGAGTGGGAGGAAGGGAGAAGGGAAAATTTGGAAAATACTTCAGAAGAATGCAATGCCTGAATCTGTAGTGTTGATGATCAGTATGAGTAACAATATTACTTAAATGTTGGTTTATTAAAACTAATCACATTTGTCTTTTTTTTTTTTTTTTTTTTGCGGTACGCGGGCCTCTCACTGTTGTGGCCTCTCCCGTAGCAGAGCACAGGCTCCGGATGCGCCGGCTCAGCGGCCATGGCTCACTGGCCCAGCCGCTCTGCGGCATGTGGGATCTTCCCAGACCGGGGCACGAACCCGTGTCCCCTGCATCGGCAGGCAGACTCTCAACCACTGAGCCACCAGGAAAGCCCCCTGGTGCCTTTCTGCATGTCTTCAAAGTGTCTGGGCTATTGATATATGGAGACCAAAATGCTTCAATTCTGCATAAGAAACTATTGCCTGGGACTCACAAACTGGATCAGAATTGTTGCTGACTATGATGAAAACCAAGTGATCCAGAGTGTCTGATTAAAAGTTTCCCTGAATGCGAATTAGACGTGGTAAAAATTAGTACAAATTATGTCCTGAGTCAATAATTTTCTGGTTAGATTTTTGACTTGTTTATTCATCTGCTTAGAGGCCTATACTTCGCATAACTCAGATTTTCAGAAGAATTGGTTTGAAACCTAGAGTTCTAAAAGTTTAAACAGTTATTGATATTTCATAACTTGAACTAAATGCCTGTGGACTTGAAGGTATATCAAAATATTTTTTGATATATCTTTGAAGAGTTTTGTTCTTTAAAGAGTGAATTTAAATTAGTTGTTTCTTTGAGTCAGCAAATGAAATTTTTCTTAATTTTATATAATATTGATACCTAGCCTATTTCATTTTGACTATGACATCTGGATAGAATCCATAGATACTAAAGCGGCCTGAGAATACTCACTAATCATCAAGCTTAAGGGGCTTTTGCTGCCTAAGTTTTCTTCAGTTTAAGGATATAGAGATTAATTCATTAACATGAGTTAGTTCCTGCCATGTGCTAGGGACTATTTTAAGCACTGGGAATCCGACTGTAATACGAAATCTGCCCTCATGGAGCTTAAAGTCTAGTTAGAGAAACATAATACCATGTATTATATCAGATTATGGTAATTGCTATGAATAATAATAAAGCAGGATAAGGAGTTAAGTGTGGAAGGGAGTGGTATTTTGGATGAAGTGTTCAGGAAAGACTGCAGAAGGTAATGTTTAAGCAGAGGCCTGACACAAGCGAGAGAAGAGCCATGGAAAGATATAGGGTTGACAGTTCCAGGCAGAGGAAGTGAGTGCAAAGGCCTTAAGGTGAGAATGAACTTCACGCCCAAAAATCTCAAGACCAGAGCTTAGTGAGCATAGGGAATGAGGTTCAGAGGCAAGGAAGTAAGATGGTTTCAGGTCCTAGGCAGCTTTTCAGACCCGGTCTGGTAAGCATTTTCAAAGGATCCCTCTGGCTGCTGTGTGAATAGGTTAGGATTAGAGCTGGGCACACATGGAAAGAGCAAGCAATCTGGAGGCTTTGGCAGTGATCCAGGTCAGAGGTCATGGGGACTTGGACCAGAGTGATGGAGATAGAAGTGCTCAGATTCGAAGTCCAGAGGCAGTGAGACTTGCTGATGAGAATACAGTTGACCCTTGAACAACACAGAGGTTAGGGGCAGTCAAAAATCCGAGTTTAATTTATAGTTGGCCCTCCGTACACGCGGTTCCTCCTGTCTCCCTTGCATATCTGTGGATGGGGCAGCACTGTAATATTTACTATTGAAAAAAATCCGCCTATAAGTGCACCCGCACAGTGTGAATCTGTACTGTGCAGGGGTCAGCTGTACTGTGGAGTTGTGAGAGGAATCAAGGATCATTGGCCTGGGGTCTGGGGCCTGAAAAACCTCAGGAGTGGTGGTGTCATTCACAGAGCTGGGGAAGGTGCCGGGCAGCTGTGGAGGAGAGCGATGGACGGCTGGTGGGGAGACGCACAGCAGCTCTGATCCGAGCAGGCGGCGTTTGAGACAACCACGTAGTTAATCGGGTATTTGATGGCTAACTTTACGTTGGTAAATGTAAGAACCTGGGAAACAATAACATAAGCTAAGAGTCTAGAGATCTATATTTCGCCTGCAAAATGCTGGGAAGAACCCAAATTGCATGCCCAAAATATTTGGGAAACTGAATTGCTTACACAAAAGGACCTAAGGGAACAGTGTGTCATTTTATTTAGAAGCTCTAGTTGACTGTCATTTTCTCACTAAACCCCTACACATCTGGTGCGGTAAGGCTCTCTGAAGACGTCTATTTAAGCGTGTGTTTTACTTCCTGACATGGTTTCCAACGGTGTGGAGGAAATCAGCATCTGGCCTCTTTAAGAGAGTGGTTCATGTTATTCATCTAGAGACCGTGATCCTGAATGAGGGAACTACAGGGAAAAGGAAGCCTTAAAGCAATATGATTCTCTTTTAAAAACAGTTTAGAGTTATTTAAGAAATAAAAAAGAGGAAATATGGAAACTTAGGTCTTCTAAACGCAGAAAGAGTTCAGGCTAAAATAAAAGTAAGACATTTGGGGGCATTTTCCTTTCAGAACAGCAGCAGGAGTTAAAGAGCCAATTAACATGGTAACCAGAATAGTAGTTGAGTATAAGCTGGAACTGATAGAACCCAGGCCCACTTGAATGATGAGAGGATGCCCACAGTTGGTCCTCTCTGAAGGGGCCACAGGCTGGGAGGGACACTGAGGTTCTGGAGGATGCCCGTTGCTGAGGGTGTGTGTGTGTGTGTGTCTAAACAGAACTCAGTTACAGAAGTTGTGTTAAACACACCCTTCAGTTCATGGCTCACCTTCATCTCTGGTCCATGCCGTACTTGTTTCCTTTCACCTCCTGTCTTCATTCCCTGATGCAGATTGTATTTTCTGAAGATGACCACAGCAAGAGATCCCTTCTGTGTCCTTCCAAAACCTTGCCTTGCAGAGTCTAATTCCCTTCTTAAACTAGACAGACTAGTATCTCACTTATAACCGTTAGAATGACAGCAGAAATGTGTAACTTCCAAGGCTAAGTCAGAAAAGGCAATGAAAAGAAGCAGAAGTCCCACCTTGGTCTCTAGAACACTCATGCTGGATCCCTGTGCCACCGTGGAAGCAGTCTGACTTCCCTGAGGCTGCCACACCATGAGGAAGCCTGAACTAGACTAGCCTGTGTGGAGAAACCACACGGAGAAGCCCTGGGACTACATGAAGAGAGGTGGTCAGCCACCCTCAGCTGCTGCAACTCCCAAGTCACCCATCTCACTACACCCGCAATAGACCTCCCAAGCCAGAACTGCCCAAACAGAGTCCCTTCTGACATCGTGGGCCAAACAACCATGAGAGATAATACAATTATTATTTCAAGCCATTAAATTTCAGGGTGATTTGTCACATAGCATTAGTAACAAACAGATTTAGGTATCTGAAAAAAAGAGTACCCAAACAAAAATAAATATAAACCATGTGGCACTGGCTGGAAGGACCTTGAGGACGGTTAGAGTCACAAACGCATGAATCCGAAGGGCCTTGAGGAAGATGCTACTGGAAGCCTAAAGGGCCTTGGGGAGAGTGTTAGCAGAATCTTAAGACTTTCAAGGATGCTCTTGGCGAAAGCTAAAAGAAAGTAAGGAAAATGCCATCGGAAACAGGAGCAAAGGGGACCCTTGTTATGTAGTGGTGGAAAGTTGGCATCACTGATGCCACAGTAACATTGAAAGTAGGAAATATACCTAAGAAACTGGTGATCTAGCTGAAGATATGTGCAGGTAGAATGTGAAAAGTACCTCCTGGCTTCTTGCTGCCTATGACAAAATGTGAGAGGGGAGAGATGAACTAAAGAACAAGCAGTTACGCATAAGGAGCCATTTTTTATTCCCACACTCTTCCAGATGACAACCGATTTTTAAACTATAGAGTGGCTTCAGTGCAAAATTAAATCCAGGGTAGAACTGTAAGACCCTTGATTAGGACCTCAGAAAGATCTAAGGCTGTGCTTTTTGACCTTTTCAGACAGAAAAGGGGCCTTTTTCTTTTTGTTGGGGGGGGCAGGACTGACTTTAATTCTGTTTAGAAAGGAAAGTGGCTGTGATATGAAAGACTTAATGAGGTTGGAAATCTAGAAGGAAATGGAGCGGGACTGGATTACCAGGAGGAATGAAGGCAGCTGTCAGAGAGAACGGGGACGTCCCTGTGCGACTTCCAGGCCAAACAGAGGTAATCCACTCAGGGCCCGCACGTGGTGGGCAGGGGCCAACAACCAATCTTAGAACCACATCTGTCATCGATACGCAGAGCAAGGGGAAGGTGTCATCACGGGGCCGTGGAGGGGGCTCCACCCACAGCCAGGGGGCACTGGGAGTGCCCACCCCACTGCCAATCAGCCACGTCAATCGCTGGGCTCCTCTTGGCTGGGCTAAGGCGGTGACAGCTGGCCTGCTCCCTCACGGCTGCCTCTCTGGGGGGCAAGTGGATGCAGGGGCTGCAGACGAAGGCCCATGGGCCGTGTGACAAGGACACCTGCCGAGACAGGGCCCCATGCATGTGGGGAGGCCGGTGCGGCTGGGGGGTCCTTGGTGGGGTGTGGGGGACAGGCTTCCTGGGCTGGGCTCCCCAGCCTCGGTTCATCCTTGCCGAGCTGCGAGTGTGAAAAGGCCTTTTTCTAAGGGCGTGACTTTCAGGTCCTCTCCATTAAAGAACAGGCTTCTGAGAATATTAGGGGTGTTGTTCCTTAGGAATCACACAGTGAGCCCCTTCTAATGGAGTGGATTTTATAAATTGATACATAAAAACCCTTAAGAGTTTTTTTTTTTTTTTTAAAGAATTGTATCAGCTTAGACTGAAAGAGACAGTACAAAAATGAAAAGAAGGTATTGTACTCCTGAACTTTTATGGGGAGGCAGTAGGCAGAGAAAATTACTCAGCTATAAACAGACTATTTTTTTTTTTTTAATAAAAAAGGAAGGCTAACTCAGAGGGTAGAAACAAGAACACAAAATTCAGAGCCAAAAGCCACGGAGACCAACCTGCAGAAAATAGGACTCAGCCCTAATCAAGGAACTTACAAGGTGTACATGGCTGGATTTCAGAATTGCTATGGACCAGAGACTGCTGTGAGCTCTCCAGTTTCCCCTTTTTTGAAAGTGTGTCTCTACTGCAGTTATACTTCACCTGTCCCAACATTCTATGCCGTGTAAGGGGGAAAAGGGGCAATAATTACCCATTGGGTTCACAGGCCTTTGGATCAAAAAGGATGGTACTCAGTGTACTATACCTGATGAACCACATCTGAGGAGCCTGTAGATGATGAGATTCGGGGCCTCAAGCCTGACCCTGAAGTCATAATGAGATAAGGCTTCTGTGGTTGCCTGGGAGCAGGTGAATGCATTTTGTATGTGGAAGAGATGTGAATGTGGCTACAGGGCAGACTGTGGCTGATTGTTTTCCAGAGAGGGTGGAAATATCTCTCCTGTTCTTCTAGAAACTTGTTGTAACCTATCAAGACATAGAGTTTAATTTCCTTCTTGACTATGAATAGGTTTGTGACTTTGTTGTAACCAATAGAATGCTGGAGAAGTGTTACTTCATGACTATTGAGGCTAGGTCAGGAAAGAATATGAAACTTCCAGTTTCTTAGCAGGAATACTTGTGCTGGAGACCTGAACCATCAGGCAAGTAGTATGACTGCTCTGAGGCCTCCATGCTGTGACAAAGAACAAACTAGCCCATGTGGAAAAGCCCTGAGGCTGGAAGAAGAGAGATGCCCTCTCAACGCCCAGCTTCTCCAGGCACCTCTTGCAGCTCGCGCTTCCATGTGACTGCAACTGCATGAGACACCCCCAGCTAGAATCATCCAGGTGTACCTTCTCAAATTCCCGACCCACAGAAGCCATGAGGAATAATAAAATGATTGCTTCTATTTTAAGCCATCACATTTTGATTTGGAAAGACAGCTTTTTGGAGGACGCTTCTCAGTCAGCTAAATGTGTCCTCCACATAGTTGTGTAAAACATAGTGCATGGTTAGCACCACAGTAACACTAAGAAAACATCTATTGTCATATAGTGAGCATTTTTTGAGAATGAGCAAGTTTTATGTTTTATTTAAACTTTACACGCCATATTAATTGTCCCTCTTTTGAGGGCCAGGATGAAGCGTTGGGAAGTTGCTTTTTTCCCTTTGGTTGTCAGTGATTCTTTGAATTCCCAAGTTGTGTGTTCAAAGGTAAATTTAATAAGTTGTTGCTATTGACCCTTGATAATTATGAACATCTGTTTCAAATTTAAAATTCTGAGATAAGAACTGAGGGAAAAAGTCAAATGTTATAAATTTATTTGGGACATCTATTGCCACCTCTTTGGAAGCCTTTGAGAATTCAAGCAAAATCAATACACATACATCTTTTCTTTACTTTCAATAAATAATATCTTTGAGTATATGTATATATAGATAGATATATTTAGTTAATGAGTCATTTAGCAGTGTTTTTAAGTTTTATACTGCATTAATTCCAACACAGCTCTTTCCAGGTTGATAGGATGCAAATGAGGTAAGAATTAAGGCAAACCTAAAAGGCATGCAAATTTCGTACATTTATATTCACTGATAATACAAGCTCTTGTGTGTGGACCACACAGAGGAGTCAAGGGCCCCTCTGTGTGTCTGTCCAGTACTACTTTACAGGAGAATGGTGACACAGCTTATAATTCAGTTACATTACCGTGAGGGTTTCAGTGCTACTAACATTACGTAATCAAGGAGACACGAGCATTAGCAAAACATGAACAAGAAATCATATAACTCTTTGCAGCACATTTCTGCCCAGGCTTTGGAGGAGGAAGGTTTTTTTAATGAAATGATATCACACATATCACATTGTGGCAGGTTGTTTGTTTTATAATATATGCTTTTAAAATTCATTAGCAAATGACATTCTCATGCACACAAGTGTTTCAAACACAAGAAGCAAGTCCATTTATAGGTAGTCCAAGCAATATTTGTGTGTGTGTGTGTGTGTATGTGTGTGTGTTAATAGCTGCAGACTGAATGGAATATTGAGACTTTTGTGCAGTCCATAGTGTTGACCTCTGCTCATTTCTGAATGTCGCACTGCAGAAGTAATACGATGGAAGGGTCGCTCTTCGCAGCTTCTTTGAACTCATCCAGTGTAATCTGGTCGTCTTTGTTCTTATCCATCTTGCTGAAAATCTTGTCTACTCGCTGCTCAGGCGTGAGGCCATCCTCATTCATTTTCATCATGATCACGGTGCCCACCATTTTGTAGATAGCCTTGGGAAAACAGGAAACAGACCATAAAGTTCTCCTATGATAGGGTAAAGAATCTAAATTTACTTCAAAGGACTCCTTAAATGGTATTAAGTAAGATAGTGGTGTAATCAAACCTGTGTGAGTCTCATGACCAATTGGATAGAGAAGAATTTCATGTGCTTCCCAGGTTTCTGACTGGAGGAAGTGATTAGGAAGGGTAGTGGTGAGATCAAGAATAATGGATTAGAAACAGGTTCAGGAAGGAAACCGATGAGCTCAGTTTTAAACATTCTGAGTTTGAGGTCAGATGAGAGGCAACAAGTTCTACTCCTTGGAGATTTAGGAAAAGATGAAGTGTGGTCCCAACTTACAATCTTTTAAGAAAGCAAGCAAGGTGGACCAGTAAAATTTAGCTGTGAAAGAAGTTAGTTTAGGGGGATCTGTGAATCAGGGACTCTGTTCATAAGTCAAAGAACAGAGTAGGAAGATTCCATCTTCCAGTTCAATTAATTGTGCACAATTAATTCTCAAAATGGGAATTAAATGTATAAATGAGTTTCTTTCTTAGGAAAGTGCCTTAGAAAAATAAATGCTCATCTACACAAAGACTTGCAGGGGAATATTCATAGCAGCTTTTAAAATAATGGCCCCAAAGTGAAAACAGCACAAATGCTCATCAACTGGTAAACAGATAAACAAAATATGACATATCTGTACAACTGAATACTATTTTAGCAACAAAAAGGAATGAAATACTGATACATGCTATAACATAGATAAACCTCAAAAAAAAAGCCAGATATAAAAGGTCAAACATATATTGTACGATTCCATTTATATGACATGTCCAGAAAGACAAATCCATAGAGACAAAGTAGAAGGGTAGTTTCCAGAGTCTGGGGGTATGAACAGGCATGAGGGACCTTATTGGGAGAATTAAAGTGTTCTAAAATTGGATTACGGTGATGGCTGCATACTTCGGTAAGTTTACTAAAAATCATTGAATTGTAAAGCTAAAATGGGTGAAGTTATGGCCTGTTAATTATAACTCAATAAAGTTTCAAAGAATGCCAGTTAGAAACAGTAAACCATAACGAGTTTCATTGAACAAGTAAGATGTCTACTGAGATAAAATATATTTTGTTTGCTCATTTTTTGTAACTAGAGTGTGTTGATTTGTGGTAGAAAAAAATCTAGGACATTTGACTTCAAAAGAAGCAGACTACTGGGACTTCCCTGGTGGTCCAATGGTTAAGACTCTGTGCTCCCAACGCAGGGGGCACGGGTTCGATCCCTGGTTGGGGAACTAAGATCCCGCATGCAGCATGGTGCAACCAAAAAAAAAAAAAAAAAAAAAAGAAAGAAAGAAAGAATCAGACTATTGAAATTTCATTTGAGGGACAATTGGTAGAGGGGGTCCTGATTAACCTAGAAGCCTGATGTGGTATGTGAGGGAAAAGCAGACATGCCTGGACTTTAAAAAAGAGACAGATGGGTCATCCACGTGCAAGCTGCTACTCTTACTCCGTCCTCTGAAGGGTGAAATGACAAGGGCTTAAAGGAGCAATGGGTAGAAAGGCTGTTAGCACGACAAATGCACCATTGATGAAGACACGGCAAAAAGAAACGTAAACCCCCAAAGTCCACCCTGGACCACATCTAACAACTCTGAACATGGCCAGGTCTCATTAACCGTATCCAAGATGCAGCCCTGCAATTGGGATCATGAACGTGACAACCAGGAAATGACGTTCCAGATGCAGACTCACACTTCACACCAACCTAGGCCAAGGGCATGTCAGGCTCAGAACTAAATATGAACGTGTTCCCTGACAAATGTAAGGAATCCCTGTAGGCGCATAGGCTTCATGGGGTACTCCGGCATGCAACGAAATATGTAGCACTGTCTTCTCTGAAAAAAGGATGTGTTATCACAGGTGCTTTCCCAGGAAGAAATAACTGTCTCAGGTACTCTCTTATTCAACCAAAACTTGTGGACCCATTAGGCCTGTGCCCATCACTTCAGGGCAGATGCATTGTCCTTCATTGGGGTTACGTGGCCCTTGCTGGTCTCTCCTCACACTGACCCTCCCCCATCACAGCACCTGCCTCACTCTGCTGTCATTGCCTGATCACTTGTGTGGACACAGGCCCTTGGGTCAGTGAGCTCCTCCAGGGTGGGCACTTGTGTCTCTTCACGTCTGTCTCCCCTCCACCTTGCAGGAGGTTGGCGCCAGCAGGAGAGCTGACTACAGGCTACAGGAGCCTAGAGGGTGGTGGGCAACTCTGGGGTGAAGTGGGCCAAGAAGCCTTCTTGGACATGACAAGATAACCTAGACCTTGAAGTGTGAGAGGATTTGGATGGGCCCAGAGCCTATGCCTGGTACAGAGGACCTGCTCTGTAAAGCCTTTTGATCAAATGAATGAGCAGCTCCTGAAGCACAGAGATGCTGTAAAGACTGTATCAGTTATTGGTACCTTGGTTCTGGAAAGGTAGCTCAGCAGAAAGGAACCTAGAGGCCAGAAAGGGTGCCAGGGTGCAGGTGCAAAGGGCCAGAAGTTGGTGAAAATACCGGAGCTGGAGAAGGGGAGCCACATGCAGAGGGAACATGAAGGTGACACGGCTGATTGGAAGGAAAGAAGCTGAGAGTTGAGGCAGATGGTGTTTCCAAGGGAGACAGAGCCTCGGGAGCTAACTGCCGGTTACTGAGCATTTCCTACATGAGAGGAAGCGTGCCATGTGCTTAATCGTTACCACAGACTTGGGGGGTAGGTTTTTTCTTCTTCTTCTTTTTTTTTTTTTTTCGCGGTACGCGGGCCTCTCACTGTTGTGGCCTCTCCCGTTGCGGAACACAGGCTCTGGATGCACAGGCTCAGCGGCCACGGCCCACGGGCCCAGCCACTCCGCGGCATGTGGGATCTTCCCAGACCGGGGCACGAACTCGTGTCCCCTGCATTGGCAGGCGGACTCTCAACCACTGTGCCACCAGGGAAGCCCAGGGGTAGGTTTTATTACCTTTATTTTTTCACTGAAGACACTGAGGCTCTGGTGCCCTCAAAGCCCTATAGTCAGGAAAGCAGCAACGCCAGGCCTGACCCTTGCTGCTGTTGGGTTTTCCAGTTTACTTGGGAAGGTAAGTGGGTACCAAAGGGAGAAAAGGGACTAAAGATGCCAAGGGAGGATGGGTAAGTGGAAGGCAGGGCTCCAGAGGCCACAGGAGGAGCGGACTGTGCTGGGGAGCCATCCCAGGGGAGGAGAGTGAGCGTAGCATGGTGGGCATCTGGGGATTTGGTCACTTGGGTTTTGGCTACTGTTTCTTCCCATCAGCCCCCAGTTTTCATTTGGGGATCCACCCTCCCTGAATCTCAGCTCTGTGGTCTGGACGGGGCCTCACCCCAGCTCCAGGATGGGACACTTGGCTCTGGCTTGGGGCAAGTGGTGCATTTCCCCCCTTGGGTCACACTGGTCGGTGCAGAGGTGGACACACATGCTAAGACAGTCAGTCAGTGAAAAGGCACTGATTCATTCATCAGTAATTGAGTGCCCACCAGGCTCCAGGACTGTTCTAGGTTCTAGGGATACAGCAGTGAGTGAGCAGAGTCCTCTCTTTACAGTGCTTGCGTTCTACCATATGAGGTTATTTGGGGCAGTGATAAACGCTGTGACAACAAATCATGTTGGTAAGAGGTTAGATGGCCCTGGGGTGGGGCATGGGCACTCTTTGGGGAGGGGAACGCAGGGAGGAAGGCCTGCCGGGAGGTGAGATGAGGGCACAGCCCTGAGTGGAGTGAGGGGCCTGGGGAAGGGCCCTGGGCAGAGAGAGAGGACATCAAGGCCCCCACGTGAGGCTGTGTGTTCTGGGAAAACCAGGAAAGCCCAGGCATCTCGAGCAGGGTGTGTAGGGAGGAGTGTGGAAGATTAAGGTCAGAGCAGTGGGCAGGGGGTCCTGGGACGTCTGCACAGGCAACTGAGAAAGATGCCTGTTGCCATGGAATGATGGGAGCCTGGGGGCCGCGGGCAGGATCTTGTGCCATTGGAGGAATGGGCAGTGAGCGAGCTGGTCTGAGTCAGAGGGTGGCGTCCAGAAGGGCAGAGCTAACACAAGGGCTGGAGAAGCTGAGTCCTGATACCATCCTTTGCACCCACTAGGCTTACGTTTATGGGAGATGTCACACCGTGAGCACGGTTGGTTGAAAGGGCGATTGACAGCCAGGACCCAGCAGCTTGGACCTGTGACCTTTCCCAGTGCCTCGACGGAGCAAGGGAACAGGGACGGAGAAGTCAAGGTCTGGCAGGGCTCCTGGCTGGGGGGTGGAAGGGAGCTGCCGTGGGCCTGGGCCCCAGGGAGCTTCCTCCCAGGGGCCTGCCAGCCGTGCCCACAGCAGCCCCGGTCCTGGCCACACCCCGGGGCTGCTCCTCACCTCGATGATCTCCAGCATCTCCACGCGGGTGATTTTGCCGTCCCCATCCAGGTCGTACATGTTGAAGGCCCAGTTCAGCTTCTGCTCAAAGCTGCCCCTGGAGGTGATGGACAGGGCGCAGATGAACTCTCGGAAATCGATGGTGCCGTCCCCGTTCTTGTCGAAGGTCCGGAAGGCGTGCTGGGCGAACTTGGAGGCGTCTCCATACGGGAAGAACTACAGAGCAAAATGCACAAAAGGTCAGGTGTCGGGAGGGGACGAATCACAGCCCCCCGAGTCAAAGACCACCGCTCGCTTGCTTTCTGCTCACAGTCCAGGCTCTCCCAGCCACCCGGGACTGCGGACAGGCTCGCCTGCCCGGACAGGGTTCGGTCCAGCGCTCAAGGCCAAGGGCTGGCCCAGGGAGGCCATCTGCCCGGGTGTCCTCACGCCCAGGCCCCTCGCTCTCTCCTGTGGGTGAGGCTGGGGACACATCTGGGTTGGCGGGGCGTGGATTGGGGCCGCTAGGATTCCACATCTGCGGCTTCGGAGCCGACTTCTCTCCCGCACGGGGTGGTGCTACCTGTATTTCCACGTGCCTCTGGGTGTGACAATCCAAGTCCACCGTGCGCGGGGCCCGAGCGACATGACCCCGACCTCCAGCCAGCGGCTCCCCCGTCCCCAGCCTGCAACGGTGTCCCTGGGTGAGGGTCCAGGCTGTGACTTCTTCTAACGGGCACTTTTTTGGGGGGCAGATCATTTAAGAGCCACTAAAAATAGAACATGACTGGGCTTATTTCTGAGAGACGTAAAGAGGTGACTTCTCAGAGCCGACGGGGAACTGTAGGAGACCGAGGACGGGCACAGGCAGGGGGGGAGGGGCAGATCGCACAGGTGGGAGAACACGGAGCCCGAGGCCATGGCCCCGGCCCCAGACGCGCGTCTGGGCCGGTGACACACAGCAGGGATCCTGGTCTGATACCTGATCCTCTTACCCAGCAAAGCTAAAGGACATTCTCCAGGTGGAGCGCAGGAAACCAGCAAATAACCCTCACCTCATCCCCAAAACCAAACCAAAGCACACCACGCGGTGTTTTAAAGCAGAGAAGGTGTGTATTGTTTCTGGACGAATAAATCCCGCTAATACAAAATCCAAAGCAGATTCCTGAGGAGCCACTGGGGCTCCTGTTCCTGCGTAGGTGTTGCCACTTGCTCAGTGGGCCTGGCTGTGGCCACACGCAGACGGCCGGCATCGTGCCCCCTCTGGGCTGTGTCCTCTTTCTTGCTGTACATCCTGACCTGGGGCTTGCTGAGCTCGGCTGCCCACTCCTCCTACATCGAGAAGCACACCGGACAATAGAAAATTTCCCTCCAGAAGCAAAATAAACATTTCAGGTCAGGAGTCAATACAGGCGGGCCAAGGACAAGGCAAGTGTTCCAGGGGAGAAGCTGACTTCGGCTTGTATTTCAGTAGCTCCCACTTCCAGATGCCAGGATCTGTTCTGGCTGCGGTTGCTGTGGGAGAAACCACCCCAGAACTTAGTGGCTTGAAACTGCATGAATCATTTTTATTCATCTCAGAAAGTAAAAATCTGACAGTCTCTTCTAATCAAAGAGCTTATTCTGTGACTACGAGCTTCACGTACTCTGAACTGTCCTTTCCTTGTAACTCTTAGGGCACCATATGTGTGTGGGTGTTTTAGGTTTGTTTTATTTTTTTCCCCTCACGACAACCAATTTTCCAACTGGCCGGACGCCAGCTGGGTGTCCTACAGTTCAATTCAATTCTGACCCAAACTGCCTGGAGTTACGGCAGACCCCAGAGGGTAAGGGTTCAGTCCCACAAGACTGCGCCCACCTTCAACGCCAGTCCCAAGTCCCAGGTTGCCACCTGTTCCTCTGAGAGGCCTGCTACGAAGTTGGAGGATTCCCACAGCCCCTCCTCAGGGTGGATAATTGGCTAGAACGACTCCTTATTTACTACTAAATTCAGGAAGGCACTTTATTTACTACTACCAGTTTGCTTTAAGGTTACAGCCCAACGGAGGAGATGCATAGAGCAAGGTGTGGGCATGGGGGTGTGTGGAGCTTCCATGCCCTCTCTGGGTGCACTGCCCTCCCAGCCCTTGGATGCGTTCACCAGCCTGGAAGCTCCCCCAGCCCCGTAGTTTGAGGGTTTTTATTGCAGTTTCATTATGTAGGCATAGTTGATTAAATCATTGGCCATTGGTGATTGAACTCAATCTCCAGACCCTTTCTCATCCCCGGAGGTTGGGGTTGGAGCTGAAAGTTCCAATTCTCTAATCTGCCGTCGTCTTTCTGGGACCAGCCCCCCTCCCAATCCTGCTCCAGTCCTGAAGCTAGGGGTCCCCCAGCCACCAGTTATCTCATTAACATACAAAAGACACTGTTATCACTCCAGAGATTCCAAGAGTCTAAGAAGCTTTTGTGTCAGGAACCGGGGACTAAGACCAAATATGTATTTCTTATTCTCTCAATATCATATGTGCCCTGTGCATGAGTGGTCTTCATCTCTCTCTAGGGGTGTGCTGTTTGCTGTTGTGTCACCTGCTTCACGTTCAGTGGTCTTGGGCAGAGCGGGTACCTGTGAAATAGCCCAAGAACAGAGCAGAGTGACCTCCCTGGTGGATTCCCAAGTCTCCTTAGGGATGTTTATCCATCAGCCTTTCTACACGCAATGACATGAGGCCATTGGGTATAATTTCTCTCCATCCATGTAGGTTTCTGGCGATGTAATCCTTTACCCATCTCATACCTCACAGCAGACTTTTAAGTTAAGGGCTCTCTGACAGTTTTATCTAAAAATAACTGGGCACCTTATGCCAGTATATTAAAAATTAATTTAGATCAGGAAGGCCTTGAGAAAAAAATCGATTGTAAATTTTGAGCTATAAAAGTTACATGTGCCTTGCCGAAGGTCTATTTACTGACTTTTATAGCCAACGTGTTTACTTTGGAAGAACTGAGTGTGTGATCAAGAGCCCTCAGATACCTGGAGGGGTTATTTCCTTTAGAAAATTCATCCTATCATGTTCCGAGTACTTCAAGTTTTTCTAATCAGGGGAATGATCCTTCTTTTGATGAAATAATTCAACTCTGGATGGATCATCACAGAAAAATGAAGCCATACTCCCTTCAATCTCTGTAGGAAGAAATCAGGGTCTTGAACTCATATTCACTTCTCTTGGAGGAAAATAGTGCCTGAGAAGTACAAGTATTTTGGGGGTATTGTTGCTTGCGGGGTGTTTTGTTTTATTTTTAAAATTCAATGTATTTTGCTTCAGCTCCTGCATTAAATATTGGTGTGGAAATAATTTTTGGTGGTCTTAATAATCTAAACCTTTTAATATAATAGAAAAAAAAGAACGGTGAGGTTGAAATTTTTTAATATATATAATTATATATATTTCACTTACATCTTTGTAGTTCAGGCTGCTATAAAAAACTATCACAGACTGGGTAGCTAATAAACAACAGACATTTATTTCTTATAGTTCTGGAGGCTAGAGGTCCAAGATCAGGGTGCCAGCATGGTCGGGTACTGGTGAGGGCCCTCTTCTTCATTGCAGACTGTTAACTTCTTGCTGTGTCCTCACATGGTGGAAGAGGCAAGGGCACTCTGTGGGGTTTCTTTTATAAGGGCACTAATCTCATTCATGAGGCTCCACCTTCATGATCTAAGCACCTCCCAAAGGCCCTACCTCCTAACACCATCATTTTGGGTATTAAGTTTCAACATATGGATTTTGGGGACACACAAACATTCAGCCCATAGCAACTTGTTTGAAAGAAAATAAATTTAGTTATGAAAATTTTCAGAAACTGTATTAGATCATCTAACATAGCTAATCTTCAATAAATTTCCAGCCTCTCTTTTATGCCTATGTACACACGCACACAGAGTTTTTCTACTTTTGGTCAAAAATGTTATATCAAGTGTATCCTATATTTCCATTAAAAGGAAAAGAAATCTTCATCTGGGAAGCAGCTGCAAATGGTCACTTAATGCCCGCTGATGTGAATCCAGGCCCCAAGCCAAGAACCCTTCTGACCCCAGAAGCTGTGTGGTATGGTTCCTGGAGAAATCCTTTGGGGTTTGGCACCTGTGGGGCAGCCTGTCCTCCTGAGGGTGTCCAAGAGAAGGGCAGGGCTTGGGAGTGGAGCAGCGCCTGCTCCAGGTTCTGGCCAGCAGAACCCTAGGCTTAATTCTGGGGGTGTCAGTGAGCTGGCCAGTCCCCCAGGCTCCCTGGCTGGGGGTGATGGGTGGCTGGGCCAGTGCCCTGGAGGCAGTCTTCCCAGGACTCCCTACAGCCTGCTTTCTCAGGTCCTGTCCTTGCCCCTGTGCAGCCCACAGCTCTTTTGCTCTGACACTTGGGGGGTTCAAAGCCTAGTAGCAGAAGTGGGGCCAGAAAGTAGACCCTCTGTCCCTGGTGAATTTTGGCCCTGCTGATGAGACCCTGACCCTGAGGCCACACAGTGACGTGTCCCCATCCTACCACAGACACAATCCTGTGCTCCTGTTATGCTCTGAGGGAACGGGCTCTAGAGGCTGTTGGCCTCGGGTGGGACCAGGACCCAGCTACAAGGTGTAGCACAACGTCCATAGGAAAATGTCACCCTGGTGCTGAAAACCAACTCACAGGTGAATTTTAGAGGCCTGCCCTGTTTCCTCTTTTTTTTTCTTTTCCAAATTCTGCCTAAGTATAGACATTTTCTTTCTTTTATTTTTTAAAATACTTATTTATTTATTTGGCTGTGTCAGGTCTTAGTTGTGGCACGTGGAATCTTCATTCCAGCATGAGGGATCTTTCATTGCAGCGTGTGGGATTTTCATTGCGGCATGTGGGATCTTTCATTGCAGCATGTGGGATTTTCATTGCAGCATGTGGGATCTTTCATCGCAGCATGTGGGCTCTCTAGTTGTGGCTTAGTTGTGCCGGCTTAGTTGCCCCGCGGCATGTGGGATCTTAGTTCCCCGACCAGGGATCGAACCGGCGTCCCCTGCATTGGAAGGCGGATTCTTAACCACTGGACCACCAGGGGAGTCCCCCTGCGCTGTTTCTAGCTGGGGCAGGACCGCCTGTTTGTGGAAGGCAGATGGAATTACCCGCAGATCATAAGTGCCCTGTGCCTTCCTGCCTCTGTCTTTGCCCACATGGCACCCTTTGTCTGTGGGACCGTCGCCTACTGCTCAGTTCTATCTCCTCCCCATCATCTGAAGTGAAGCCCGGATGCCACCTCCTGCGGGGCCCTTCTCTGCAAACGCAGCCTGATGTCAACCCCTCTCTCCTTGCATCCGAGTTATCTTTGTACATGCGGCTTTCCTCTGCTGGACCACACATTCCTTGCTTCGCTCAGCTCCGTGTTCTCTGCACCATCTTTGTTAACCAAGTGAAGGAGCCTTTGCTTGCAGAAAACCGGCAAAGCCTGCAGTGGGAGGTTCCTCCGAAGATGAGAACCTTGGAAATCAGGACAAAGGAGTTGAGGAAAGGCCAACCCCGTGAGATCTCCTAGTTCTGCCGTGCTCAAGCCCACATTCGGGCCAAGACTAGTAGAGAACGAGGAACCCACAGCCCTCCTGCCCCATCCCGAGAGAGGAAGTGGAACAAGGCTTTCTAGTGGGGCCCTAGGGACAGGGCTTCTCAGCAGATTTGCAGGGGACGTCTGGCGTGGCAGAGGGCTGGTGTGCATGCCGGCCGCCTCCTGCTGACTGACGAGCAGGACAAGGGTGCCCTTGTCCCATGGCATTCCCTGGACTGACTTCTGGAAGTTTCTGAGATCATTCTTCTGGGCTGCACATGTTTCTTTCCTGTTGACTCCTCCTCTCCAGGATGCCTAGAAATGAGGGCTGCCAGCTGCCACCAGTCGAGGGGAGCTGGGGCAAAGCAGGGCTGCACCCCCCTCCTCTTCCTGGAGGTGGGGAGGGAGACGTTTCCAGGACCCTCCACTCAGACTCTCAGCAGAACCCAGTCAGGTGGGCACAGCCTGACGGTGGGGGTCGTCTGCCTGCAGAGCTGGGTCACGGGCAAGCTCCCCGCGCCCACTCTGGCCCCGCTGAGGAAAGTGGGCTCAGAGTTCCCATGGACCGCCTCCTTCATCTCTCATTCAGTGAGTCCCCTGCAGCAAAGGCCCAGCGGCTCAAGACTTCCTCTGCTTCTCTCCACATCCCCTCTTCCCGCCCACTTTCCAGTGGGAGGATCCACAGAGGTAAGCACTGCTCTCCCTTCTGCCTCGGCCAGAGCCCACACGCGCCCCACCCCATTGATTGTGTCATTTCTCTTCACATGAACACTCAGTGGAATCAAGTGCAAGCTCCTTTGCTTGTCATTCAAGGGCTTCCATACCTGACCCGATGATATGTGCCTTAAACATTGCATGTCCTGCTGGCTTTCCAAATTAAGTCACTATTCCTTGCCTTGACAACTCATCTCTAGATTTGTTGGCCTGTTGTGTGGCGAGCAGTATGAGCTTGGACGCGGCAACAGTCAGTTACACCTTCAGCATCTCCTAAAATCCTCAAGGCAACCCAAGGGGATGGTTTGGTCCCCTTACTTTTACTTAGTAACAGAGAAGCAGGTTTTTAGGACAGATGTTTAACGCCATCTGTTATACCTATTTATTTAAGGGATTATTTATTTAGTATCTATTATTGAACTGTGCATCCCCAGAACACAAACCTATTTGCTCACCGTTGTATTCACAACACATAGCACAGGTCCTGCAAATAGTAGGTGCTGCCTACTACCTTGTCGGTGTCAGCTGGAAGGTAACCAGGTGACCAAACACTGCTGCTAAAAACTGTTACCGCCTAGTGGACATTTATTATAACCTAGCCAGCTCTGTTCAGTAGAACTTCTTGCGATGATGGCAATATTCTATAAGCCACACTGTCCAAAATGACAGC
Source organism: Hyperoodon ampullatus (assembly GCF_949752795.1). Classification (NCBI taxonomy): domain Eukaryota; kingdom Metazoa; phylum Chordata; class Mammalia; order Artiodactyla; family Ziphiidae; genus Hyperoodon; species Hyperoodon ampullatus. Next base: position 75,922,047 of record NC_136928.1, read on the forward strand.
CACTGGCCATATGTGTCAACCACTGTGTCAGGTGCTGGGAATAAAATAGAAAAAAAGACAGAGCATTGAGCACAGTGGGGCAGCAACCCTTGAAATGTTACTAGAGTACCTCAAGAACTGAATATTTGAATGTCATTTAACTTACGTATCACTTTCTTTTTAAAAAAACTAATTAATTAATTTATTTATTTTTGGCTGCACTGCACAGCATGCAGAATCTTAGTTCCCCAACAAGGGATCGAACCTGCACCCCCTGCAGCGGAAGCAGAGTCTTAACCACTGGACCACAAGGAAGTCCCTACATATTATTCATACTTTCCATAACCACTCGTGGCAAGGGGGCTTCTGTATTGACTAGTATGATCTATGCTATGTCATTAGCTTTCACAATATTCCTGCCAAGCAGTTATCCGCAGCTCCATTTCATGGTCAAGGAAACGTGGACTCAGAAAGGTCCAGCAAACTCTTAAGTTCTCCTCCCACTGTGTCAATCTGTTGCCATTTTGCAGAGGAGTTGTAAGAACTGCTCATGCTCTACCGAGTTGGCTCAGTGTATCCACACCTGTGGATTCAACCCATTGCAGATGGAAATTTGAAATTTGATCCGTGGTTGGTTGAATCCACAGATGCGGAACCCGTAGCTATGGAGGGCTGACTGTACTAGACCAGTTTATATAGGGGATTTGAGCATCTGAGATTTTGGTATTGGTGGGGGTCCTGGAACAAATACCCATGGATGCTGAAGGACCACTGCATACAAAACAGAAGGTAGAAAGTGAAAACTTTTCGTCGGCCTCATCATTTGTTGGAATACTTTCATGATTTTCACGCAGCACTGGAATGAACTCACTTCTAATACTTCTAATGTGTGCTATTTCATTTAATCCTTATAACAAAACTTGCCATCGTAAGTTCCTTGTTGTGGACGAGGAAACAAGCTTGAAAGGTCAAGGCTTTTGCTCATGGTGCCTGGCTGGCTATGGGAGAGGCAGGATTTGAACGCAGATCTGTCTGGTCATTTCTGCTAGATCTTTCTGTTTCTATTAATCAAGTATTAGCTGAGGAAATAAACCCAAGTTCACGTCTGATGAAACAAACAAATTTGCTGCATTATGTAATTCTTAGCTTCCATCGCCTCTAATGCTTGAAATCCTTGGCTGTGTGTATTTATGGCCACCTCCTGGCGGGATGATGTACTACATGGAAATTACTAAAATGCCACTGAGGGATATTTTTCATGATTCATTCATTCTTTTAACTCAACAAACTTTTACTGAGCAGTTACTATGTGTCAAGCACTGTGTTAGGTGCTGAATAAAATTGAAGAAAATGCAAAGACTGTTAAGGATAGTGGGGGAAATAGACACTAATCAATCAACTACATAAATATAAAATTATACTATGATACAAGTGTATAGAGCCACATACAAGAGTAATGGAGATGATCTTATGAGTTTGAAACTTAAAAATTTAGTGTGTGGTCCCCTTCCCCACCTAATATTCAGGCAGCTGATAATTCATTGCTCTTCATCATAGTTTAGGAAAGGTCTCAGAGTCTGAAACTTTCTGGGATTACACAAGCCTACACTGCATCCCCCTGTATTCCACATCCTTACTCGGAACTGACAAATGTGCAGGAGAGGAAACCCCCAGGAAATGCTCATGTACTTGTGTCTCTCCCCAGGGAGGCAATAGGAGAATTTCCACAAATTAACCTGCCTGTTCCAAAGCCACAGCAGAGGTTTTCCTTACAGATCGTGAGCCAAAGCCCCACGTTTCCATCTTTTCAATAATCTATCCAGTTTGAATATTAAAAGGTTTGTTTCCTTAAGGGATGGTGAATGACCCCAGACACCTCATGCTGAATATGCGTCTGTACCCCCAGGCCCTCCACCCGCAGTGAGCACAGGTGGCTGCATTAAGAAATGGCCTTAAAACAGTGCGCTTCCATCCCCCACCCCATCCCTCCGCACCATCTTGCTGCGTATAGTTCATCCTTCTAGAAGTTGTACTAAGTTCCGAGAAAACATTGTAACATTTCCCATGAATCCTTCCCTTCTCCCAGTGTCACTGGTGCCTGCCTCAATTTGATGGAGAATGCAGGTCCCCTAGAAGTTCTCTGCCCAACCTTCAGGTTGGGGGAGTTTTCACAAGCATGGCCTTGTCCCACTGTGACGGCTGACGTGGCAGCGTCAGGAGGGAGTGGCTGCAAGACCACCAAGGAGGACGGTCTCTCTCCAGCTCCCAGCTGATGCTGGGCAGCCCTCGGACCTCAGAATACGTTTCTGCCCGTTAGTCTGCCTGAAATAGGGCTCATGATGGGATCAAAGGACAGAAGACCTCTCTGATGCTCACTGTCCTGGAGAGGTCTGCCATCCAATCTCTCACAAGACACAGCCCCTTTTCCAATGTCCTCACTCAGGTCAATTCTGTTTTCCTTTGTTCTCAAATGTCAGAAGGCGATATTGTCTGACTTATGAACCCACCAACAGAATCCCCTCCCCAAGGGTGGAGTGGTAATAGGGAAGAACAAATCTGGCTCCACATTGGGTCTGTTTCTGTCTGTTTCTTTTACTTTAACCTTCTATTCTATTGCTTTTGTTTCAAGTTAATCATTAAAGGGATGTTGCCTATGGCTTAAAGTAACAGAATGGTCCACCTCCAGGAACCCTGCCTCCCTTGCCTGAGCATTAAGCTAAAATACCTTTGTTTGAGCTCACAGGAAACATCCTGACCGGGCCCACCCGTGATTGGATGCAGGAAAGAAGAAATTAACGCATCCCCTCTGGAGTCTGGTCTGGCTGCAACCAGGAAATATTTGCAACAACTTACCACCTTTTTTACTTTACTTCCTCACCTTCCCTTCTTTGTTCTATAAAGGAAGCTAAGCATCCAAACGGAGCAAGATGGTTCTTTGGGACAGTAGTCCAGCATCTTCTCGGTTTGTTGGCTTTCCGAATAAAGTCACTATTCCTTGTCCAACAACTCATCTCTCGATGTGTTGGCCTGTTGTGCAGTGAGCAGTATGAGCTTGGACTCGGTGACAGAATCTTCTCTGTTGCACCCCTGAAATATCGCTACTCTGCTTCCAAGGTCATCTCCCCTCACCTCTGCTGGAATTAGCTAGAGGCCTCCTCTCGGTAGCCTGGCTCAGTCCCACCTTTCCAGGCCCTGCTACTAGAATAGTCGTTATCATTTCATGAGAGCCTATCAGGGAGCGAGGCCCTAGGCAGGTCCTTTTCATGCGCTGCCTCAGAGGGTCCTTCAACACGTTTAGGACTTGAGGGCCATCATTCTGCGTTACGTAACTGGCATAAGGTCATACCACTAAGTGGGGTAGGTGGGCTGGGACCAAACCCAGCAAGGTCTGCAGACACTGCCTCTCCTGCACCGGCCAAGTCTGCCTGGCCTTCAGCACCGAGATGGAGCTGCAATCCGCCTCCTGCACCAGGATCTGGAAAGGCTCTGCCCGTCGCACCCACCCCTCTGCTTCTTTCTCCCCACGTGTTCTTCCTGCTTTGCGCTGTGCTCATGGGAGCCTCAGTCTTTGTCATCAAGGCTGGGCCAGCTCACAACAGGCCCACAGGGAGCAGGCACCCACTATTAGGGACAAAGGAGGCAAACACCTGCCCCTCCTAGGGAGCATCCCCTCAACTCCAGGCAGCAGGAAAGGCTGGGCCAGGGGGGTGGGGACCGTGGCCCCTAGCTCTGGGACAGGTGCCGCTGTGGAGGGAGAAGTGCCAACCAAGCCCGAGTCCGAGGATTGCAGTCAGCCTCCTGGACCTTGGCTATGGCTCAGCTCGGTGCTGATACTCTGTCTTCCCCGCAGGGCTGCAGGAGTGTGGTGTCCTTGAGACAAAGCAGGACGCACCTCAGGCTCACGAGAGGCAGAAGTGAGAGGTGAACCAAGTTCTGTCTCGTTCTGTGATATTAACTAGGTCAGTTAACCCATCTGAGCCTCCGTTTCCTCATCCACAAACCATGGCGATACTACTTGATACCTCTCACATAGGATTGCCATGAGATGCAATGGGGACGGCACGTGTGGAAGCCCTCTGAGGCTGCAAGGAGCTGGGCCCCTGGGGGTCGGAGGCTGCTTCCTCCCCTCCGTTTTCCCTTCAAGGCTTCCGAGATGCATCCCGTCCCCTGATGCTTGCAGATGGCACCTGGGTGAGCAGGAGGTTATAGGTGGGGTCTCAGCACACATGCCCAGGGCTACTGGTCAAGCTGGTGTCCCTGACGATTCACTTGGTATTTGATTTTGGCTTTAGGCTCATCACGCCCACGAGGCCTCACAAATCCAGAGGGAACTTTTCACACCCGAGTTGGCTCATGTCCACTTCCCATAACTGCCAATAGCATCTAATTGTTCTCAGGACAAGAAACAGAATTATCCCCAAGCCTCCGTGTCCAGTTTCGGGTCCACTCCTCTGCCCTCCGGGCTTCTTTCACCACCTGGGACCTTGCTGGACTCTCTACCACAGCTGTGGGAGCTTTGCCATGTTTTTCTCTTTGTCTGGAATGCTCCTTTTCTGCCCCAGCCCAGTTAATGCCAGTTCCTTCTTTAGACCTTGCTTCAATCTTCACATTCAGAACACCTTCCCTGAGCTGAGGTCGGAACCCCCCACTACACACATGCATATCACCAAGTCTTGCCCTTGGTAATATTTATTATCATTGTGAAGAAATGTTCATGGCATTGCTTGTGGATTATAAGCTAAATAGAGGCAGGGAATGGCCTGGTTTTGCCCATCGCTGTGATCCCTGGTGCCTAGTACAGGGCCAGGCACACAGGAGGTGTTGGATGAACACGTGACTCAGCACAACAGGTCTTTTTCAAGCCTGAGGAGACAGCAGCAAATCTACCCAAAGACCAGTAAAAGGCTTGAAATGTGTTCCGTAGGTTGTCTTAAGTCAGCCATACTAAAGAAGGCTCTCCATTTGGCCTTAAAACTTGTCATTCCCATTACTGCTTTAGCCGGTGATTCATGAGGGTATGAATCATCCCCAGAGCAGTACACGCACTTGGTCATATGGATGGGAAAAGGAGAGAGATATTTCCCCTTAATTAGAAACGGCGAACCCAAAAACTGTTTTCTGCCAAAGTATTCATTCAACAGATACTCCCAGAAGCCAGGTTAGTGTCAGGCTCTACGTGGAAGACACTAGAGAAAAGATAAAAAGGTAGCTTACAACTCTTCCTTCTGCCCTTAGTCTGGTGGATGTCTATGTGTTGGAGTCGACATTAAGGTTTGTGCCATCTCTGACCAGAAGTACCTTTATCATCCCAGAGAAGTGTAACTGACCACACATTGATTCACACCCGTGAGCTAGACATTAAGTCCTCTTACCTGTTTTAACTTAATTCTCACAACGGTCCTATGAGGTAGCGCCCATAGGTGAGGAAGCTGAGGCACAGAGAGGTTAAGTAACTTTCTCAAGGTCACACAGGAAATGGCAGAGTGGAGGTGTGAACCTAGGAAATCTACCTGCAGAGACCTGGGGCTGATCCCTTTTGCCCCGCTGCTATACCAGTGGCAAGACTCTTAGGGGAGAGATTTTGACCTTAAGCACCAAAGACAAGAGCCACAAACCAGCGTGGAATTGTTTAGGGTGGCCAGAATGATGACCCGAACCCAGATCACCCTGCCAAGGCAAATCCCATAAAGGCAGATATTTATGAATTTTTACATTTCGCCTGTCACTTGTTATCAGCCATCCCCGCAGCTTCCCCGCTGCCCATGGCTTTCTGTCAGCATTCTATTTTCTGGAGCATCATTCCCGGCAGGTCCCTGAGATTCCTGGCCCAGCACCAGCGCCGTACGGTCTCTGGGGCATCCTTTTGGTGGCCACACACCCCTGCCCTCAGCTCAAGTCCCTCCCCAGGACCCTTCTCCTCCCACTGGGGTACCTGCGGTTGCAGCAGCCAGAGAGGCATTTAATTCCCAGCTCTGCCCAACGGCCTGTTGCTAAGCTGCTGGTGCACGATGAGATGTGTGGAAGGAAACCCTCATGGTGACAAAAACAAACCCTCATGTTCCCAGAGCCACGTGCATGTGTGCGTGTGCGTGTGTGTGTGTGTTTAAAGGAGCTGGGGATGGGGGTGGTGAGCTTCCCACCCCATCAGGCCCAGCTGCCCACCAGCGCGCTGCCTTTGGGACTCATTCCCTGCAGCAGGACCCCGGCACAACATGGGAGCAGCAGGGAAGCACGGGTTGCGGGAGATGGGAAGGTAGGGGGTGGGACGGGAGAGCAGGGAGGTGACAGGTTTTCTCTTCTTTGGTAGTTGTGCTCCCCCCACAAAAAATACACAGAAATACCTGTCTTCCCTCCTCTCCCAGCTCCTACTGAGAAGCTCATTCTTGCTAGGCTGATCCCAATTTCCACACAGACGTGAAATGAGGGTGTAGGGACAGGAGAAGGGGGGCCACAGTAAGTGTGTGCCTTGGACTCAGTTCTCCCACTTCTGCGCTGCAGCGCATCTTCCCAGACAACACCGCTCACTGCCATCTTATTTGTTGCTCCTGCCATGTACACCGTGTTGAGAAGACCCTTAAATACAACGGCTGCGGGAGGGAGAGACAGAAGCCTGGACTGCCTTCTCTTCTGTTCCACTGCAACACAAAGCTGGCCTCTGGTCTTGGCAGGACCTTTTTTTTTTTTTTTTCGGTTCACGGGCCTCTCACTGCTGTGGCCTCTCCCGTTGTGGAGCACAGGCTCCGGACGCGCAGGCTCAGCGGCCATGGCTCACGGGCCCAGCCGCTCCGCGGCATGTGGGATCTTCCCGGGCCGGGGCACGAACCCGTGTCCCCTGCATCGGCAGGCGGACTCTCAACCACTGCGCCACCAGGGAAGCCCTTGGCAGGACCTTTTACATAATTTGTGGGACCCAGAGCACAGTGAAAATGCTGGCCCCTTGCTCAACAACGATTAAGCATTAAACCGAGCGCGGGCCCTTCTGAGCATGGAGTCCTGAGCCGCTGTGCAGGCCGCACACCCATGAAGCCATCCCTGAGTCTTGCCTCCGCCCTGCTGTTGGAACGAGCTAATCCATAAGCAAATCTAACCCTTTCAGATCTCTACTGAAAGCTTTTTGATGTCCTCGCCACCACAGGCTCCCACAGCCCCAGGAACAAAGTCACCCCGCTTAGCTCAGTCACATAGATCCTTCTGGACCTGGGTCCTGCAAATCTCTCCAGCCCCATTTACCAGCCCACCCCTTGGGCACTCCATGCCCGTATGATCCACTGGAAATTCCTCCCAAAGCATTCTTTCGAATTTGCATCTCACTGCCAGGAGTATCTCCCTTTTCTCTCTCACTCCCTGCTACTTCCCATTAGGCCTTTGTCACTCAGCTCAAGGGTCACCTCCTCTGAGCTGTCTTCCCAGACTGCTCTTTCCTTTCAAGCCCAGAGCCCACACTCTCTCCACCTAAGCTTACCCTCTGAGGGATGACGGAGCCCTGCCTGTATCAGTGTGTACCGGACACTCATCATTGTCATGATCTGTAATATACACCTGCTCCAGCTCTGCTGTGAGGTCCTCCAGAGAAGGGCTGTGCCTGACTCATTTATGTGTCCCCAGTGCCTGCAGTACAGTGGATATTCCATCAATAGCTCTTGATCTACTTAATGGGTGAAGCCCTCCACCACATCTGTCATTTACAGTTCTGTTGTAACTTTATATGAAGTTAACCAAGAGAAACTTCTTACAAGCTCTAGTCCACATTTCTTTTATAATTCTTCTCCATAGATGGCTCTGCTCGACGTATAACTGAAGGAGATTCATTGTTGATGTTTTTAGAAAAGCACTTTTATTTTCATTCAATGAAAATAGCAATTTGTTTTCTGACTATAAAGAAAAAACACATTTATAAAGAAAAATGTAAAACATAGCAATTAAGGAATAATTATCCAAAACTCTGCCACTCAGAGAGAGCCGTTATTCACAGTTCATTCACTGATTCAACAAGTATTTATTGAACACTGACTATGTTTCATGCTTTGGAGATAGAGCAGTGAATCAGACCCACAAAAAGCCTCTTCTTCATTCTAGCCAGTGTTTATGTATATGTCTATGGACAGTTCTGCACACACACGCACATACACACATAAGCATGTATATTTGCAATATCAAACTAGGCTTATTTACTAAGTGATATGCCATAAAAATCTTTTCATGCCAGTGGCTTTAAATGTATGACCCTCTTTTTCATGGTCAATATGTTTTGTAATTTTCTTTAATCAAATCTTAACTCTTGGACAATTGTTTAAAACGCCACTGTCATCAAAACCTTAGTGAATTTTTTTTTATTCATAAAATTGATCAGGTTACCTCCTAAAATAGATGGCTGGTGTTAAGAGTACACAAATTTTAATTTTGATGCATATTGTCAAATGACACTCCAATAGTTAACCAAAGTGTTAATCTGTCCTGCATCTTTGTCAGCACTGGATATGAGCTTTCTCCTTCATCTCTCCTCTTTTAGTAGAAGAAAAATGATATCACATTATTATCTAAGCATTTGTGCATTTCTCTGATTCCTGGTAAGTTTAAATATCTTTTGTATTTCCTTTGACAAAATCATAAGTAAGCGTGGTTATAATTTTCTTTTTTTTTTTCTATACAAAATTTTAATTTTTAGGTAGTCAAATCCATCAGTACTTTTCTAAATGGTTTCTGGTTTGGGGGTCATACTTTTTTTTTTTTTTTTTTTTTTGGCTGCACTGCATGCGGGATGTTCCCTGACCAGGGACTGAACCCGTGCCCCCTGCAGTGGAAGCACAGAGGCTTAACCACTGGACCGCCAGGGAAGTCCCTTGGGGGTCATACTTTGAAAGACCTTCTCCACACTAAGATTTAAAATATTCCTTCACATTTTTTTCTAATTCTCTCTTTCTCTCTCTCAGTTACCCTTGAACAGTCCCATTTGTGAATATAATGAGTAGACAACTGTTATACGATTTAATGAACAGTCCATTTTTTCCCTGTTTGAAATGCCACATTTCCCCCATATCCTGGGGCATATGTTTGCACTTATTATGCTGTTTCTTTGGCTGGCAGGCAATCTATTCCTCTGTCAACAGCATACTGCCTGAATTATCACAAGCTTATAATGAATTTTAATATGTGGCAATCATTCCCTTTACTCTTCTATTTTGGATTATTTTGAAAATATATTCTTCCAGAGGAGCTTCAAAATAATTAGGTCAAGTTTCAAAACAACCAAACAAAGCAAAACCCAATGAGATTTTGATTGGGGTGGCTTTGAGCTGCTACATTCATTTAGGGAGAGCTGGCATCTCTGCAATACTGCATCTTCCTATCCAAGAACTAAGAGCGTCCATTTGCTTATTTATGCCTGCCCAACGGATCAGGCTGCTGGAGTGTGAACAGACAGCTCCCTATCTCACAGAGCTCCAGGCCTCGAAGCTTGGAGTGGAGGCACTGAGCTCTCGGAACAACCCAAGAGAGACTCTGGGTTGGAATTCCCAGGGGTAGCTGTAATCCACTACCAGGTAAATCAATACTGCTGGACTTGGAAGGGCATACATAGGGAAGGAATTTAGAGAATCCTGCCCCGGGAATAAATATGTCTTTCTCTGGAGAACAGCCCCAGCCTAGATCTCAGCAGGGGTGACCCAGGAGGCCTCTTCTGAGCCAAGAGGAGAAGGGTTGCTAATTTGAGCCCACCTCCTAGGGCAGGTGCTTTATGTAAGCATCTCATTGCATCTTCTCATTGACCCTGGAGGTGGGTGATGTCGTCCCATGTAACAGGGACAGAGCTGAGGGTTTGCTGACCTGCCCAAGGCCTGGTAGCTGAAGCTCTGGGATTGGATCCTAGATCTGTCTGGCTCTAAGCCTGTCACTAAATCGCCCTGATCATCATGGGACCTAAGAACAGTCTGAAAACCCAGCTTGGGGGAGGGTGGAGACTGAGGGGGAGGGGGCAGCTCCGGAGCCTCAGGCTGGATGCCCGGGAGAGGGGCCAGGTGGGCGGATACCCAAGAGAAATGCAGGGACAGGGGAAGGCCCGGCGCTCTGAAGCCTCGCCTGGCTCTCAGCTCCGCGTGGAAGGCAGCCATTTCCCTTGTCCAGAGGGAGCCAGGAGTTTGGAGCCGAGGCTCCGTGTCTGTGGAGGAGGGCAGCGTGGAAACAGGTGGCGCAGAGGCCAGGATGAGGGCCCGGAGACAAGGGTCGAGTCCTCTAGGCCTGGGGTGGGCGGCAGGGAGCTGAGTCCTGAGCGCTGGCACCTCCAAGTCACTGATAGGGCTGCAGACCAGGCAGGATGCCGAGCTTCGCATCCAGCTCAGGGTCCAGGGCCTTCCCTGACCTTCTAAACTCAAGGACTTTGGATATTATGGAGTAACCTCCCTCGCACCCCAGAGGTGGGTAGCCTGTTCCAGGGCTGTGGGATTGTGAATTTCTCTTTTAACACTGTGAACAAAAAAGGAACAAAGAGTGTCACTCATCATCCAGTTCTACAAAGGGTTAAGTCACAACCCAGGAACAGGGTGCCCTGAGGGGAATTCAGGCTGGAAAAAATAGGCCGGAGCTCTCTGTGCTTTGGAAAAAGGGCCCATAGATAGTTTGATGTATCTCTCAGAAAGAATTTCAATGACCCCAGATTCTTGCATCTTCCCATACATAGAAAAGCACTGAAATCATTAACTTGAGACATATGTTTTTGTGATTAGCAGGCATTTTTTATCAAGACGTACACTTGACTTCATGAATTTCCTAACCAAAACAATTCATATATACACTGGCTCCTTCCCTACCTCTTTGGAGCAGTTTCTCAGAGCTACTGAGAGGCTGTCTCCTGGATTACAGTCCTTGGCAAGACCCTGAAGAAAAAAACAGAACTCACAGCTCTTACATCGTGCGTTTTTCTTTCAGTCGATAACACCGTTTAAAAGATGTTCCAAAAAACTGAAACCCACATCCGAACACAGATTACTGCAGCCATCACAAATCTCTTCTCTCCCTTGAACAAAGCTACTTTCCCAGACCTCCTGCCTTTAATCACCACCCAAGGGCACTGTTTTCTAGAACACACATTTCACAGCCACTCGGATCTCTTTAACATCTTCCCTGCCCGCTCTTGCCCAGAGGAAAACAGTGTTGACTCCCAAGCATGGCATTCCAAGGCCTTCAAAATGGGGTACTGATCTCTCATCACACCCTCTCTCCTCTCTATGCTGTACCCTAGACGTACTGAATTATTTGTTTTATTCAAATTCTTCATATGCCTCCAATGCTAGGTTAATTGAACAAATGTTAGATATCCAACATGTGTCAGACACCGTACTAGACTCAGACGAATACAGAGACAGAGAGAGGACGCAGGGCTGCCCTCAGCTCACACTCTTGTGCCTTTGCTGACTCGGGTTATAATCTCTATCCTGGATGTGCGCTTTCTTAACCTTTTATTTATACTTCTCTTAGGGTTCCTATCCCAGTGTATCTTATTTTACAGGTAGGTATCTGTTTTGGGGAAAAGGTCATTTCTTGTCTCTCTTTGTATCCCTCAAAGCACAGAGCAGGGCACGACATAGGTGCCTCATTGAGAATGAATAACTGAATGAGCCCTGGAAGCAATTACGGTCTTGTCTGCGTGTGAATATGCCTGAGTGTTTGAGGTATGCTCCCCTAATCTCCTCAAGTAACACCAAGGCACCTTCACAGCAGTGGTGTAGTAGAAGGGTGCCAAGTCTGGAGTCACGTGGACCTGGGTTTGAACTCTGGCCGTGAAGCTGTTTGGATGCAGTGTTGTTAAAATGAGGGTGGAGTTGCTGGGATAGGCTAGGAACAGTAGGCCTTGGGCAAAATAACCCTTTATTGATTTATTGCTGCTTGGAGCTTACCCCATCCTGAGTCTCTGTGGCAGGGATGTTGGACCCAGCAGGCCCTGGCAAGGGTCAGACCCAGCGGGAAGTGGGGCTGGCTTAAGAGTGCTGTAGTTCTTCATTGTGTGAATACATTAATGAATCTTCCCGGTGCTTCTTCCGAGAATCCAATGAAGCTTCTAGCCAGTGACAGATTTTCCCTGGTGTCCTGGAACTGTGGCCAATGCCCCAAACTGGGAATCAAAGGTGCTAAGCACTCCTCATTCTAACTTCAGAGAGCTGCTGGTTGTTGGGGTCAGCCATATGCTGATAGGGGTGTATGAGAAGGTGCTAATCCAAGAACCAGTCCTGCATCCAACCATGGTCTCCCAGGTCAGCTGAGAGAGTCTGATCCCTTTCCTCCCATGCTTCCCCTCCTCACCATCAAAGTGGGTGACTCTATAAAAAAGAACGAAATAATGCCATTTGCAGCAACATGGGTGGACCTAGATATCATCATACTAAGTGAAGTAAGTCAGAAAGAGAAAGACAAATACCATGTGATATCACTTATATGTGGAATCTAAAATATGACACAGATGAATCTGTCTATGAAACCGAAACAGAATCATGGACATAGAGAACAGACTGGTGGTTGTCCAGGGAGAGGGGGTTGGGGGAGGGATGGAGTGGGAGGCTGGGGGCAGCAGATGTAAGTTTTATATCTAGGATGGATAAAAAACAAGGTCCTGCTATATGGCACAGAGAACTATATTCAGTATCCTGTGATAAGCCATAATGGAAAAGAATATTTTAAAACAGAATGTATATATATGTATAACTGAATCACTTTTCTGTAAAGCAGAAATTAACACAACATGGTAGATCAACTACACTTCAATAAAAAACTGATAAAAAAATAAAGCAGTTTCTGTTTCAGGGAAAAAAATACACAAATTAATTGAATTAAATTTAAAAAGTAGGTGGTTCCAAAGGAATTAATATAAAAGAAGAGTGGTTTCCGTGTAAAGCAAAGACTGGCATCTCGTTCTCTGGATGAGTGCTGTGTAGGCGGTTCCTTAGTGGCCCCTGTGTTTCTGACTGGGGAGCACTGGAGACACGTGATGTGGTAGAGAATGCCTAGGCTGGATGCTCCCCACTCCGGTCCCCCTTTCCAGTTCTTAGTTCCTAAGGGGGTTGGACAATGGATCTGGCATGTGCCCACTAGCGTGAGAGGTGGCCTGCGGGTGGCTGAGGGGGAGTACAACCTGAGTCCTCACAGGAAAGCAGCATGAAATCCATGACTCCCAAGGGGCAACCAATGCTTAGGGGTACTGCACGCATAGTCATAAGCTCCGTTCTTGTTGGGGAAGCCTATTGGAGTCATGGCCATCCTTCAAGGAGTCTGGGTCAATCAATGGGCTGGACCAGAAGACCAGCCAAGGAGAGGACTGTAACCTGCCAGGTTCAGTAAGGAGAGGACTACCTTTTCTCTGTTTTCTCCTGCCCTAATGTACTGAAGACATGGAGGAGCTAGTTAGTCGTAAAGGCAGGAGGAGTGCTTTGCCAAGAGCTGATCATTGAAAATTCCCGCCCCCATCCCTAGAAGCTGCCGCCACAGACAAGTCAGCCTACGCTGTGGAGAAGCGTAGGAGAAGGAAGGAGATCCAGACTTGAGATGGAGATGGAATTTTTTTTTAATGAATAGGACTGAGTCCCAAATACCTGAAATGAGTCTGTTCTAATAACCGAAAGTGACTGCAAATTTAGGGAATCTTGCCAAGATGCTGTCAGAGCAACTGCTAGAGGACAGAGTAGCATGGCTGCCATGTGGGATTATAAGGGGAAAAAACCACTTCACGTTTAGAAGTCAAGGAGTTCAAGACTCCTCAGGAAATCTGGTTACCAGTACTGAGTCTCATTACAGCTGCCACTGTTACGGTCACCAGGGTAGTTTCAGTTGAGCATCTGGATGTCGATCACCATAGCAGCATTTCACGTAGGTGCTTTCATTGCAAATATCTTAGTTATACATTTGAGTGTTATTTGTTGCATTGGTTTCCTACTGGTGCTGTAACAAATGCCTCAAACTTGTAGTCCTAAAACAATGCAAATATGTTATCTTACACTTCTGGAGGTCAGAAGTGTGACATGGGTCTCCCTGGGCTAATATCCAGGTGTTGGCAGGGCTGCATTCCCTTATGGAAGCTCTAGGGGATAGTGCATTCCCTTGCCATTTTTTTTTCTTCTAGAGGCTGCCCACCTTCCTTGGCTTGGGGTCCCTTCCTCCATCTTCAAAGCCAGCAATGGGCAGTGGAATCCCTATATCACGTCTATGATCTCCTCTGCGGCTCCCCTCTTCTACTTCGGAGGACCCCTTGTGATTACATTGGGCCCACCTGGATGATCCAGGATTATCCCCCTATTTTAAGGTCAGCTGATTAGTAACCTTAGTTCCATCTACTACTTTAATTCTCCTTTGCCACATAATGTAGCATATTCACAGGCTCTAGGGATTAGGATGTGGACATCTTTGGGGGGCATTATTTTGCCTACCACATTTGTCATTTTCCACAGGAGGCAAAAGGCACAGGGAGGCAGAGGGACTCGTCCAAGTTTACCCAGTTAGCAAGCTGCAGACCAGTTGATAACCACACACTGGAGGTATCCGTCCACAAACAGCCTTGGCTTCCCAAAAACACTGGGTGTGACACGTATCAGCTAAATCAACCGTGGCCTTAACCCAGAAACAAGTCTGGGAGACTTGAGCGCTTCCTTTCTTAAGAGTTGCTTTGCAGAAATCTGTATTTTTGATCAGCTCCTTTAGTCCTTATGGTAACTCAGCACAAGGTGTTTCTACAGCAGAATTCCAGTTGGCTCTTGGCTTTTAATTTGGTCTGTGGTGTTTTTGGAGCTACACTACTTTTAATTTGTATATAGTCAAACTACGAATCTAACAGATATTTTCCATTACTTTTACTTTTAGAAATCACCCCCTCATCCAGGCAATTAACAGCCACTTCTATTTCCTTAGTTTCCTTAGTACTTAAAACAGTATGGTACTGGTGCCCACCACAGAAAAATGGCACAATTAAGTCAGAAACAACCCCTCGCCTACATAAGAATGGAGCATGTGATCAGATGCCATCACAGACTAAAGACCGCTGGGTCATTTGTTGGTTTTGGTATTTTGCGGGGAGAGAGCTGGAAAGAAATTCAGATCCTCTCCCTCCATCAGACACTAAATAAATTCCAGATAAATTAAAGAGTTGATTGTTTAAATTAAATAATAAGGAAACAGAAGTGGATGTTAATTGCCTGGATGAGGGGGTGATTTCTAAAAGCAAAAGTAATGGAAAATATCTGTTAGATTCGTAGTTTGATTATATACAAATTAAAGATAGTGTAGCTCCAAAAACACCACAGGCCAAATTAAAGGCCAAGAACCAGCTTATTTAATTTAAACAATCAGCTCTTTAATTTATCTGGAATTTATTTAGTGTCTGATGGAGGGAGAGGATCTGAATTTCTTTCCAGCTCTCTCCCCGCAAAATACCAAAACCAACAAATGACCCAGCGGTCTTTAGTCTGCGATGGCATCTGATCACATGCTCCATTCTTATGTAGGTGAGGGGTTGTTTCTGACTTAATTGTGCCATTTTTCTGTGGTGGGCACCAGTACCATACTGTTTTAATTACTGAAGTTATAAAACATGTTTTCATATCTGAGGTAACAAGTATCCCGCTTACTTAAAAGTCAGCTGCTCTCAGCCATTTATTCTTCCAAGTGGACCTCAGAATTATCTAAAATTGACATTTAATTGCACCTAAAATTAATTACAGAATAATTGATATCTTTATAATATGTAGTTTTGTTATCCAGGAACATTGTGTTTCTCTTCATTTACTTAACTCTTTTTTATGTCCCTCATCATACAAGTCCCACACTTTTTTTCTAAAGGTTGCCACTAGGTATTTTATTTTATTACTATTATCAGTGTTATCTTTTTCTATCTATAATATGTTTTCTGATTTATTATTGATGGTATGTAGGAAAGTTATAAATATAATGACTACATTTATAACTTAGATCTAGTCTTAGTTTAAAATTAATCATTATTAATATAAATTTTTCTGTTGATTCTCATGAATTTTGGGGGGGCATGGTCCCTCAATAATGATAAATATATCTCTTAATTTATGATACTAGTGCTGATTTCCTGTCTTACTGGATGGAGGAGAATTTCCATAACAAAAATAAGTAACAGTAGTCAAAGATCATGAGTGTCTCTTCCTCAGTCTTGACTTTAATAACTGTTTATTATTAAAGATGATGATACCAATGTAGGTTCATGATAGTGAACCTTCCTCAAATTGAAGAATTTCCTTCAGTTATTAGTTATTTTTTTCTTTTAGATGATGTTGTTTTTAAATGCATCTATCCAAATGATTATGTTTTTTTTTTTAAAAAATGGTATAATTATAAAGTATTTATAGTTTTTTCTAAGGCCAAACTATCCTTTAACTCCTGGGGGAAGAAAGAACTTAGTGGTGAATGATTGTTTTAATATGCATTAAATATTGCTGACTAGGATTCATGGAAGTTTTTCTATCTATGTTTAGAGGTGAGATTGGTGCTGGATTAAGAGATGAGCTGGAAGAGGTTGATGGTTTGTGATGCCCCTGGATTTGACTTCTGTCATGGGTGGGGGGAAGGAGGAGGCAAGAAAGAGTCCCAGAAGAAGTGAGGAGACTGCATGAAGACTTCCCCTGTTCCGATTACCCTCTTGCACTGTGACTCCTCCCAGGCTTCCCAGCTGTCCAGAAGAAACCAACCTAGGAATCAGTAGCCTCCCCAGAAACTGCTGATTTTTATAGGGCTACCTGGTAAGTGAGATTCCCTATTAATTGAGATGCTGGATATTGTTTTAAGAAAGTTATCCTTCATCAAGTTCATTCCTGTATATGAATATGACCAGACTGCTCATGACTCACCATTATGTAACACAGTCTATTATATTTTCATACCCACTTGCCTTATTCTCCTCATTGGCATCTGATTACACAAATATTCTCTTACACTTTCTTATGCTTAGAGGTGAGAGGATTATAATTCCATTTCTTAGGGACCACATAAAATTCAAATGAGCCTTCCCCAGTGAGTTTAAATTGAGAGATTTCACTCTTCTTTTTCCTGAATTTATCAGGAGTTACTCTCTGTGCTTTTTTAATAACACAAGCAAGGAAACATTGTATGACCTTTGCTATTTTTTTACTATACACTCTCTTTGATTTCTGAGGTGTGGAATCTATTTGTAATGGCACTAGATAAAAGACAATGGTGGGCGAGAAAATCTTTTTCTCAAAAGATAATATCATGACTAGCATGTTACTCACCTACCCGCCCACTTTTCCAGGAGAGCAGAGATGACTGCACTCTTTTGGTGGCCCCTCGGTTTTAATTACAGGATTGATCTGTGGGCAAGGGATCCCAGGCCAAAAGCAGAGACACTCCTCCATCCTGAAAACCTTCCATGCAGGGTAATCTCCTGGGAGCTCAGCTGACCTTCCCCGAGGGAGGAGACAGGCCCCACCCACCTCCCACCTGGGTCACCTGGCCGGTGGCTGCTGGCCTTGTAGCCTCCAGTCTGGCCCTCTCATCTTGCCAACCCATTGTCCACTGCTGCCAGAACCAACTACTCAAAAAGGGGCCTGTTCACCTCTCCAGGGTTCATCCCATTCATACAGTGGTGCCCCCCCTGCCTGATCAACACTTTCTGCTCTGGTAAAATATCCTTTTGTACTTCCCAGTGTGCCTCCCAAGTTCTGGCTGGTGGTGTGTCGCCTCCATGCTTCTCCCATTATATGGAAAGCTTCCATTCTGATGCCTTCCTACCTGCTGGCATTTTCCTACAGATCTTCCAGTACTCAGCTCACATAGGAAGCTTGAACTCGAGGTAGGAGGGGTGCCCTTCCTCCATGTCTTCTAACACCCCAAACAGGACTCCAGCATGGCGCCAACCGCGTGCTAGAATAGCCCAGTAACATCCCTGGGCTCTTGAAGAGTAGGGACTGCATCTAATTTTAATTTTTTGTTAATACTGACATTAACTCATCTTTGAATCCCTGGTGTGTAGTACAGTTCCTGGTCATAGCAGGTGCCCAGTAAACCTTTACTCAGTGAATGAATGAGTCACCCTCATTTTTCAGGTGAGAAAATGCAGCTGATGAAATAAAAGGAGCACCAGATGGGAGTCAGGACAAGACGTTCTAATATTGTTCGTGACCGGGCTACTCTACTTCCTACCTTTTCTAAAAAAGGCAAATATGAGAAAATCAACCTGATTGAGCATGTTGAGGTCTGAGGCTCAGATTTTCCTCCAGTGTACACTTAAGAGTAGAGAATACCTGTGGCCTCAGCAGGCTCGGGGGCTGCTGAGTTTGAACTTTCACATTTTATTTAACATTTATGTGAAATATGCATTATCTCCTTCTAAAAATCGAAACATGAAATTCAGACATCTATTGACAGATGAGTGGATAAAGAAAATGTGGTATATACATACAATGGGATATTATTCAGCCTTACAAAAAGATAGAAATCCTATCATATGCAGCAACATGGATGGACCTGGAAGACGTTATGCTAAGTGAAAGAAGTCAGTAGTAAAGGAACACGTACTGGGGGCTTCCCTAGTGGCGCAGTGGTTGAGAGTCCGCCTGCCGATGCAGGGCACAGGGGTTCGTGCCCTGGTCCGGGAAGATCCCATATGCCGCGGAGCGGCTGGGCCCGTGAGCCATGGCCGCTGAGCCTGTGCGTCCGGAGCCTGTGCTCCGCAACGGGAGAGGCCACAACAGTGAGAGGCCCGCGTACCGCAAAAAAAAAAAAAAAAAAAACCACGTACTAAATGATCCCACTGATACAAGGTATCTAAAATAGTCAAACTCATAGAAGCAGAAGGTAGAATGGTGGTTGCCAGGGTTGAGGGAGGGGGCAATGGGGAGCTGTTCAATAAGTACAAAGTAACAGTTATACAGGGACTTCCCTGGTGGTCCAGTGGTTAAGACTCCATGCTTCCAGTGCAGGGGCCGCAGGTTCAATCCCTGGTCAGGGAACTAAGATCCCACATGCTGCACAGTGCGGCCAAAAAGAAAAAAAAATTACAAGTATACAAGACGACTAAGTTCCAGACATGTGCTTACATGTATCACTGAGTTTCTTACATCCCATTTCCCCATTTGTAAATTAGGAAAATGACACCATCCTTGTGGAGCTTTACTGAGGATTAAATGAGCTAATATGTGTAAAAGTTTAGCGGCATGCTTATCACAAATTAGGTACTCTATATGTGGGAAAGATCACTCTTATTGAAACCCACATTCACAGAGCCTGGATGTAGTAGGCAGAATAATACCTCCCCCAAAGATGTCTATACTCCAATTCTTGAAATCTGTGAATATGTTATACAAATATGGAAAAGGGGACTTTTCAGACATGATTAAGTTAAGAATTTTGCAACGGGAAGACTATTTCTGGATTATTGGATGGACCTAATATAATCACAAGGGTCCTTAAAAGAGTCAGAGAAGGAGATGTGAGAACATAAGCAAAAGCAGACAGAGATTTGAAGATGCTACACTTCTGGATTTGAAGAGGGAGGAGGGGCCATGAGCCAAGGAATAGAGACAGCCCCTAGAAGGGAGAAAAACCAAAGAAGAGGATTCTCTCCCAGAGCCTCCAGGAGAAACATAGCCTTGCAGACACCCTGATTTTAGACTAGTGAAACCCATGTCAGACTTCTGACCTCCAGAACTGTAAGATTATAAATCTGCATTGTTTTAAGCCACTCAGTTTGTAGTAATCTGCTGTCACAACAGTAGAAGACCGATACACCAGGTGACGACAATCTTGAACAGCGACAGCAACAATGACCACCAAACTCTGATCACTAGGTACCGTGACAATAGCTGGTCCCCCTCACACTTCTCTCACCCTCCAACTCCCCACATCTCTTCCCCAGGTTGCTGATGCTGTCTGGTGCTGGGAAGGTACATCCATACTTGAAATGTGCCACTGAGAACCAAGCTTTTCCTTCCCAGAGCAAAGGTAGAGGAAAGAGGTGCAGGTGTCTGTGTGCACTTGTGTGTGTGTGTGTATGTGTGTAGACAAAGGCATTTTCAAAACTGAAAACAATATTACATGATGGGGCGATAATTCAGCCCTGCTCGACTCCAGAATGCCCAACCCCGGCAAGCCGAGGATGAAAAGCAGTTGCCATGGAAACATCATCCATTGGCTTCTGCTCACTGCCCCCTTAGCACAGCTCTGCTGCTGTGCAATCCAGTCATCTCCCAGTGCTTGGCAGTTCCTCATCATGCCAGGGTCTGGCTTACCACAAGGCTGGAGCCCTTCTGCTATTTTCCCTCTTTCTAAATTAACTGCATGGATTCTAGAAGCCAGGAAATTGGTTTGAGAGCAGGGATAGGAGGCTGCAAGGTACAATGGGCAGAGCACGGGATTCAAGATCTCCTCGTTAAGTCCTTTCCCTCTGAGCCCCCGATTCCTCTTCGGTGTGACGAACAGGGGTTTGCCCAGGAGGGTGCCTGAGAGCTCCTCTAACAACTGTGAGATCAAATTCACCAGGAGACAATGAACTTAAGGACTGGGGTGGAGCTAAAGAACAGTCAGGTTGATGGCTATTTCTTAGTGTTCCTGAAAACTAGCCTTTTCGACTCAGAGGGGGAGCCCCAGGGGACAGCTGGGTGCCAAAAAGATGCTGCTCTCTGTGTTATCCCAAGTCTCCATTCTTCTCAGAGGAGCGTCCCATTCCACAGTGAATGAGGTAGGAGAATGGGCAATGAATCCACCCTCCTGCCACCATCCATTGGAAGAGCCCCTGCTGTTGAGTTCCAAGGACCTTGCTCCCTGTGCTATTTATTCCTCGGGGACCGTGTCATAGCTTTGAAGCCCTGCTCCTGGCCGGAATGGACTCTGGGGCCCTGATAATACAAAGCAGGAGAGACTCCTCCAACCCATCTGACTGACCAGTTAACTTTTCTAAGGATGCTCAACTAGCTCCTGACTTCTGGGAGCTGTAGTCAAGCAAGGAAGTTGAGACGTACACACAAGTAATGGTTATCCAATCCAGGGTCTACATGGAGCTCACCTTGGCCAAGGGTACATTTATTGTTTTATTTATTTATTTTTTTGCGGTACACAGGCCTCTCACTGTTGTAGCCTCTCCCGTTGCGGAGCACGGGCTCCGGACGCGCAGGCTCAGCGGCCATGGCTCACAGGCCCAGCCGCTCCGCGGCATGTGGGATCTTCCCAGACCGGGGCACGAACCCGTGTCCCCTGCATTGGCAGGCAGACTCTCAACCACTGCGCCACCAGGGAAGCCCCAAGGGTGCATTTAGAAAGCAAATTCACTTCGCTCTGTCAGTTCATGCCACCTAGCACTGCACTACTCATCAGCATGGGGTGTTTGGAGATGTTCCCTCTGTCCTTCCCCATCTTTGTGGGACAATGCTGCAGAGAGGGTCCAGGGAGCTAGCAGTGCTGACGGGGCAAGGCTACACTATGTCATTTCATAACACTTCATAATAAATAAATTGGAGTTTATCAGTTCATCATGAGAGCCTGACAGGAGCCACAGGGCTGACTGCAGGACCACCCGGAGTCAAGGATCAGTGTGTAGCTGCTGGATTTCATTCTTTGATGATGTTCACGGTATGTGAGTGCCTTGTTCCCTTCACCAGGACCTCCCAAGGGAGCGTGTCATAGGCCAAAAGAACAGCTGGAGTGCAGGGCTGGAGGTGCAACGTTGAAGCTTTTTTGATGACTCTAAGCTGCCTGTGTTAGCTGGTGCATGGACCAATGCTGTGAGAAAGGAAGGCTATTGGGCCCTTCAGCAGACAGTCTAAGTCACCTCCTACTCTCCCTTCCCAGGGTTTTTGTTAATTTGGCTTTTGTTCAAAGCATCAGTGTTCCCAGCCTGAGGCACTGGATGATGACTGGACTAAAACTAATCGTGACAATCCTGTTCCTTGCTTTATCTCCATGACCATCATCGTCATCGTGATCATCATCACCATGTGATAGAGTTTAGGCCAAAGAGACAGAAGACTAAGTCTGTTAAAGATGGTTGGGTAGGAGGCACTTCTTGGAAATCTTTCGATTTCCTGATAAAAAAGGATTGAAGCAGCTGGTACCCTTTCCCTTTCTCTGGCAGATCTGAATAATGATGTGATGCCTGGAACTGCAGCACTCAGCTTGCATCCATGAGGGCAAGGCCAAGAAAATCTCAGAGATATATATTTTTTTTATGTGAGAAAAATAAACTCTTGTCTATTTAAGCCTCTGGTTTTTTTTGGTTACTCATAGCCAAGTAACTGAGACATGGGTCCAGTGCAAGGAAATGGAATTGGTACTTTTTCCGGTGCACAAAGGAACCCCTTAGAAGGGCTTATGTTGCTGTTTTGAAGATTAGTTCAAAATGAAAAGAAATACATGTGTGTTGTGAAAACTTTCAGGCCATAAAAAAGCATATAAAGGAAGGAGTGAAGAAGCCCCACTTCTTGAAGGTAAACACTATGAAGACGGAGGGGTGTGAGGAGAGATATGTGTACATTTTGCAAAAATAGGATCGTGCTATACATCTCTCTCTGTATAGTGTTTTGCAACTGGCTCTTTTCATTTAATGATATAGCATGGATAGAGGAGGCTTTTGAGGAAAGGTAGGATATCATGGGATATCTTTAAGGAAGACGAAGTTGGTATGTACTCAGTAATCTATAAAGAGGTCATAAACAAAATTAGACAAAATCTCTCCTCCCTCTGAAAAGAAAAAGGAGAAACTGAGCTGTACTGGTAACTTCCTAAATGCAAGCGCTATGCTAGGCATGTTTACTTAATCCCAACTCCTCTGTGAGGTTATTCTTGTTTTACAGATGAAGAAACAGGCTCACTCAGAATTGGAACCCCGTCCTATCTGACCCTGAAGCGCCTGGTTCCTCTATTTCACCAATAAGCAGGTTTGCATTTTTCCATGAGATGGTCCTTCATAACTGCCCATATGTTTCACGCTTCCAGATGCAAATATATGAATGGCCTTGACGGGGAGGCATCACGCAAAGTGAGCACCCAGAGAGCCTCTTCCTGGTGGGTTCTGCTAGGAAGCAAAATGCTCTGGACCTGCTCCTGAGGGTCCATGCCCCCTTGGGTGCTGGCCAGAGTGGAGCAAGTGAGGCAGGGACAAAGTGGCATCGGTTTTGAAGGACAGGATGAGAAAGCCAAAGGAAGCGCCGTGTGGAGCCCGTCAGCCTGGCTTCCCTGCTGACTGTTAAGCAAAGCTTTTGGGAAAATGACAACTGGCAAACTCATAGTGAGGGGTAATTACGCTGTCAGAGGAACTCTCTGGTGCTCAGGGCTGGCAAAATCTGCCAACAGGATTCATTGTGAATATGTAATTTACTGAACATTGTTAAGCCAACGCTTCCCCCAACTAGGAAGTCTGACAGCAGGAAGTGCCGCTTCAATGCCCCCTTCTCTGCTGCCACAAAAGCAAAGGTAGTGAGAGAGGTCACCAAGTCTTCTCGTGGCCTCAGCTATACCCCAGGGGGCTTTGCCCACATGAAAGGAATGCCTGGTGCAATACCCTCCCCGGCACAACCCTGGGGAAATTCTACCCTGGTTCAGCTCTAATGCAACCTCTCTCATGAAATCTCTTCTGACAGCCCCTCCCCATCATGTGTCCCAGTTCCCTCCCTACTTTCCAAACCTTTGTGACTTCCCTGTTGAAGGGAACTGAGCGTGTTTTGCCTTATAGAGTTAACGGTTTCTCCGTTACCCCGGGGACTGGGAGCTCTTTGGGGGCAGGATCTTGTTGGATCGATTTTTGTCTTGATCACCCCACAAAGAGCCATTTAAATGACACGTGCTACTTATGTTTTGGTGGAATGAATGAATGAATGAATAACTGGTTGGGGAAAGATGTATCCTTTGCTTCTGGGCAAAGGATGGAAAGTGAAGAGCCAATGAGCTATGGACCAGTAGCTCTGTCCTGCTCAGGGGAAAACCGAGCATCCTCCTGCATAGGGCTCCGCCTTCTGCATGCAGGGGGCAGGGTGGGGGGGTCACCTAGGCATTGCCATGAGCGAGAAGGGAGTTCAACCCAAAGGAAACACTGGGTGACTGTCCCAAAAAGGAGAGTCCTTAGAGGTTATTTAGTCCTGACACCTTTCATGATGAGGGAACAAACCCGGAGACAAGGTCTGTCTGGTCTCCAGTCTCATGGGGGTCAGTGGTCGGGCTGGAACGAGAACCCTTGTCTGCTCATGTTCAGCCCAGTGCTCACTCGGCTGCCCGGGCTGCTTCTGTTTACCATCCCTTGGCCGTCATCTGAATTTGGACATAATGATCTGAGGAATGTAGACAAATGTATAATTCATCAAACGCTTTCCAAGAATTTCACTCCATGTTTCAACCAATTTGTTTTTTACAATTCCTGTTTTCTACCTCAGTTAATATTTTCCGTGCACTCACTGAATAACCTGTTGAAGACTGGCGAGGTCACTCCTGTAGCAGGTACTGTCACAGGGTCATGTTCTTCCTTGGTCCACTTAGGCTGGCCTTCCTGGCCATTGGCGGACTGTGATGGATCACAGGGCAAGGATGCTGCAGTGCACAGTCTGAGCTCCCGAAAGCGAGAGAAGGGAGGGGAAGATGGAAACAGTGAAGGTAGTGGATTTGGGGGTGAGGACGAAGAAGGGGGTTGGCCTGGGGAGGAAAGCGAAGGAAGGGGAGGTGGGGCGCTGAGGGGCGGGGGAAGAGACCGTAGGCCCCCGAGGCAGCACTGCGTGTCTTAGTCGCCTCTGTGTCCTCAGCACTGAGGACTGAGCCTGGGCCTGGCTTCGAGAAGGGCTCTGGGAACTCTTTGCTGAGTGGACGAATGAACTGGAGCATGGGAAAACCCACCTTCTGGGAAATGAAACAACTGCTGTCACCCCGAGTCATCGGTCCCCAATCGGTGTTGTATTAAAACCCAGTGGGGGGCTTCCCTGGTGACGCAGTGGTTGAGAGTCCACCTGCCGATGCAGGGGACACGGGTTCGTGCCCCGGTCCGGGAGGATCCCACATGCCGCGGAGCGGCTGGGCCCGTGAGCCATGGCCGCTGAGCCTGCGCGTCCGGAGCCTGTGCTCCGCAACGGGAGAGGCCACAGCAGTGAGAGGCCCGCGTGCCGCAAAAAAAAAAAAAAAAAAAAAACCCCAGTGGGATGCATTTCAGAGTCATCTTGGAGCTTTTTCACAGTATAGATGTTGATCTCACCTCCCTTATACTGAATCAGAAGAGGGAGGGGCTGGCTCCAGCAGGCACACAGAAATCAAGAAAACATACCCCTGAGGCTAGGAGCTGCGCTTTTCATTTCTTCAGCTTCCCTGGCCTCTTACAGATGGCCTTGCAATGGCTGTAGAGTCGTCACTTTGGCATATTTAGGGTGATCCATTCTGTAGGGTTTGGTGGGACTGAATGTCTACTTGGATTTTCCCAACCACAGGAACTACTACTCTGTGTCCCACCTTCACACTCACCTGTCCCTTGGGGTCCTCTGAGGAAGGACTGATGGGATATCTGTGAAAGGAGAAGGGGGCCTTTATACTGGGGACACTTTGAGAAGGGAGATCCTTGCTGATGAGTCCCCCACACGAGCCACAGAGATTGCACGGGTGTCAAGCATCCTCTGTGGCCACCCACCCTCTGCTTCCCTCCTCGGGGTTGAGAGCTTCAGCCCCAGCAAAGAACCACGTTGCAACAAGATTTTTTTTTTTGCCGAAGGGAGCTAAAGTCAATGAAGGCCAAGACTTTCAAAACACCCGTCCCTTTTCTCGTCCCTAACACACACACACACACACACACACACACACCCCTCTGGAGTGAAGCACAAGGCTTGGCAAATTCCCATCCCTGATGATTAACAGCATCTTGCCTTGTGCTGCTCACCTGTGTGATGTGATGTGAATTCCAGCACATAGAAAAGGTTCCTTCTACAGGCCCTGAAATCTCACCATTATTACTCTGAGTTTCCTGCTAAACTATTGATATAAGTCTCTTAGCATGATGTCCACACTAATCTAATCGGTCATTGATATGTTGGTATAAATAAATTGATTACAAACATCTGGGGAGCAGGTTAGGATGAGTGAGGGGACGGCAAGCATGGACAGGTAACTGTGGGGAGAGAGAAAAAGGCCCAGAGAAATGGAGGGGAGACGCTGGGCTCAAAACTGGCCCATGTCACAGTTGGAGCCACCCCTGTCCTCGTCAGAATAATCCTCCAAACCTCATCCTAACCTGAAAAGGTCTACTTTTTGGTCCAGTTCAAGCCCCACTTCCTGGATAAAGCCAACCCCAGAGCAGCCGTACATGAACGTTCCACTGCATATTTGTTACAGGCATGGTCACCCTTCATTCTATCTCCACACAAGCTTGGTCTCTCGGCATAATGATTGAACATGACCGGGCATTGCTACGTCCATCACTGAGATGAAGAAACTGAGGCTGAGAGAGTTTATGTAATTTGTCCAGGGTCACACAGTGAAGGCCAGAGCTGGGGGTTCCAAAGTTATAGGCTGTATACAGCTTAGCCAGTTCATTGTTTATGTGACCGTAGACACGTTACTACTCTCTGTTTGTGCCCGGTTGCCTCATCTGTAAAATGGAGCCAGTAAAGGTACCTAGTACAAAAGGCTGTTGTAGGAATTAAGTGGATTAATATACAGAACATACATAAAATAATGCCTGGCCTATAGTAAGTGCTATGTAAGTGTTTGCTATTATTACTGTACTCGTCCTTGCTATTGTTACTATTCATTATTGCTCCCAAGGGGGTCCTATCTCCTCGGTTTCTCTCATAGCATCTACTGGACACATAGTAGGAACTCGGTAAATATTAGCTCCCTCCCCCTTTCTCTTTTCTCTTTTTTCTGAAAACTGCCATCAGGACCAGAAAAGAGACACAACTGCTTGTTTTATGGAACAAAGACTTTCATGTTCCTCGGGAGAAAAAGCCAACACGGGCATTACTGGATCAAAGCAAGCATAGCTCAGGCTTTGAGCTGCGGCCCTTGCCTGGCTAGAGTTCAGAGGAAGATTCCTTGGAAACACACAGCGGAGACAGAGAGCCAAGGCCCTGTCACCCGGATGCTTCCAGTGCCATATCACTGACACATTGCAACCCAACGTCATGTTCTTGGGTCCTTGACAGGGCTGTTCTGATAAAAGGCTGACTAATGGGCAGGAAGGAGAACGTTTTGCCAGTGTGCTTGTTTCCACTAGATTATGTATGTATTTTTAGTGTGGCTGAGAAGTATCTAGGATCTTGCCTTGCATGTTGGCTTTGTGGACTAGGACTAGGAAGAAATAAATCTCGGGCAAAAAAAAAAAAAAGATTGCAAACGCTTGCTGCTGTTAGGAGCTCCTTCTTTTCATTGCCAACCGGCTCAGTATGTTAAGCTGTGGCTCAAGTGTTTTTCTTCTGGGAAGCCACCCCCGACCCCCAAGATCCTCTTCTAAGCACTACTCATTTTTCACTGCTTCTAGCCTATTTACCTCATTGTATTATCAATACCAGTTTACTTGACATTCTCTCCCATTGACTGAGCTCACTGAGGATAGGAGCCATGGCTATTGGTTCATTTCAATATCCCCAGCTCTTAATTTGGTACTTTTTTTTTTTTGGCCGTGCTGTGCAGCATGCGGGATATTAGTGCCCCGACCAGCAATAGAACCTGCGCCCCCTGCATTGGAAGGGAGGAGTCTTAACTGCTGGACTGCCAGGGAAGTTCCTAATTTGGTACTTTTCTAGGGCGTTTTAATGAATAAATGGATGGATGGATGGATGGATGGCTAGATGGATGGATGGATGATGAATAGATAACTAGATGGATGGGTGGATGGACTGATGGATGAATGGAAAGATGGAAGGAATACAAAGACCAAACAGTCATTCTGCATCAGTAAATCTTACAATGAATGTGATTACAGGTCCTATGTCTCAATATCTCTCACCCACTGTTAGGTGTTTGTCCCTCACATGATGCTGCATTTGCCTAATGCCACCAGAGGCCTGCTGTTCACGTGATATTCAAGTCAAGTGGGCAAATAAACTGACACAAGGAGAGAAACACAAGCACTAATCATGGTCCACTAGTCGAGTGGCACGTCCTGCAGAGGCACCCCAGTGGGGATAAAGATTTGGGGAGCAGGCACAGGAAAAGGGTAGAGGTGACAGGGGCTTCTTGTGTTAGCAAATTATGGACAACAGTTTCTCATGTTTAAAAAATGAACCCCACTGCCTGCAGCATACAGAGTGACTAATCGTTGGTACCTTTATGACCACATTTAACACTCTATTTGGATGACATTTCCATCAAGTCCTGGTGCATCAGACAGAGCAAAGCCCTGGGGAGGTAGTGAGGTCCAGCCCAGGCAGAAGAATAGGGTAACGGCATCACACACTTTTGGTAAAACAAAAGCACACACAGAGTGAGTCCATTTCTGCTTGTCATGGCCTCAAATCTCAACCACAGAGAAGCTCAAATAGCTTCACATCTTGCACCTGACCTTAGAAGAGAGGCTGATGACAGAAAGGAGCCTCCCAAAATGTACCCTCTGGACAGAGACTGCCAGCTTTTCCCAATATCTGGTCTTCTCTCCTTCCAGGATGATTGACTTTTTAGCTGGGCATATGGCCATCCAAAATGAAGGCTACTTTCCCAGTGTCCCTTGCGGCTAAGCATTGCCGTGAGACTAAGCTCTGGATATGGCTGAGGTGATATATGCAACTTCTGGGTCTTGCCCTTGACGGGAAGGGTATACTCCCCCATCTCTTCTCTTCTCCTTCCACTAGATGCAATGCGACATTTTGGGGAGCCACCTGGGGTCCTATGAATCAGAGCAACACCCTAGGAAGGTGCACCAGGAGAGAAGAAGACTGAGTCCCTGAGGGCTTGCAGAGCAGAGCTGCCGGGCCAGCTTGGACTTCCCACGAGAGAAAAATAATCCTCAGTCATGTTGAAACCAGGTGAGTCTCTGTCATACTCAGCTGAACTTTTATCTTAACAAAGGCACCCATATAAACAAATATATTTACATGAAATAACAGGGCATCTTCTTCAATATCTTTGAAATCTTAAAAGGAAATGCTGAGACTGATTCTTAGGGAAATGATCTTCTTTGCTTTTATATATTATATGAATTCTCTATCAGCTGGAATCCTCAGTTACCCAGAGCATTCTTCATCAGTCAGGACTCTAAGATTTTTTCCACTTAGGTGACTGATCCAGGTGTCTAACGCTATCCCCTGCCCAATGTCCCCACCAGGTCCTATGTCCTCATCCTGAACTCTTTTCATCCCTTGACTCCAAGACATCCCTTAACTCTTCCCCGTTGGTCTTGTCTTATGTAACCTCTCCCAAAGCCAGGCAGATCCTCATCCAGCGAGTTACCCTGGCAACCCAGCTGTGTCATCTTGAAAGATGTCTCCAAGCACCAGCTTCTGAGTCTGCAAGAGATTTTACTGGGGCCAAGCTGTGAAGCCACAATGTATTAGCTTTAACACAGTGTCATCATCTATCGTGCTCTTGGTAGACATGTCACATTTTTTAAAAGAACATGGATAAAAATAAGTCCTACCTTGACTATGCAGTGAGATTTACTTAGAAAGCAGACACAGCCATCTATTTTCAGAGACCGTCTATGTCTTTTATGGTATCCCTCGCACCTCTTCTAAAAGAAAATCCTTCCAGTTCTTACAGTTTTGTTTTGTTTTGTTTTTGACAATCTCACTACAAACTCAAACGTAAGCAACCTAATTTTCAAGTCATCACATAGCTTTGTTCATAGTAGACATCTCGAGTTTTACATTTTAGCCTTTCATTTCATCTTTGGGAAACATAGTATTTAAGGAAGTTCATGACGACTCTCTTGCTGGAAAGTGCTTCACATATTCATAAGAAGATTAGCCACTTGACTCTGAGAATGGGGACGGTATGTTATCCTGTTACATGATGTTGCATCCTGTTTAGTTAAACACACTATATCAAAATGGTTCATTATGAATCTCTGTGGGTTTATTATTCTGGATAACACACTGGGAAATGTTTCATTCCTTTCATTTATTCTTTAAAATGAATTTCAGTGAATCTATAAGACAGAGTCTTTATTCATTTATTAACTTGTTCTATTAGCAAATTAGTTTTTGTTACTGGCCGCTGGGGATACAGAGATGAGTAAGACACAGTCCCTGCCCCTGAGGGTAGTTGGGCAGGGAAACTGCTATGATGCCATGTGACATGTGGTACAGGGACATTCACATCTAGCAGAGATCTAGTGACAGCTCCATTCGGCTTCTAGAATCTTGGCATTGGAAGAGAACTTTAGAGGTCATATGGTTCTCTCCATCATGTTTCAAAGGTAGAAACTGAGGCTGTGCTTACCTCTTCTACCTCTTACCTTCTATCCCTGGTCCCTTCATCTTCTCTGCTCAGCCATATTGAATTCCTTTCTTCTGTCTATGGAACATGGAGTTTGTTCCCATATCTGTCTTTAAAAATTCATTTTATCCATTTATTTTATTTCATTTTATTTATTCATTCATTTTTATCCACACCATATTTTATTCATTTCTATATCTTCAGAACAAAGTAGGAAGTGGGGCTAAAAATGTTGCATGTGGTCTCACAAATGTTCTGAGAAGGAGGTAGAACAGGTATTACTTGCCTCTTCAATAAATTGGGATTTCCCCCAAGTGGTCCAGGGGTTAAGAGTAAGCACTCCCACTGCAGGGGGCGTGGCTTTGATCCCTGGTCTGGGAACTAAGATCCCACGTACCTTATGCATGTCCAAAACAAATTTAAAAATGAAATAAAATAAAAACAGTATAATATAAAAATAAATAAATAAATAAATAAATAAATTGAGACCCTATGACTCGGAGAGGTTTGTAACTGGCCCAGAATCACACAACTTATTAGCAGCAGAGTCCTGACCAGGACCAGGGGCTCCTGGCTCTCAGCTCCATTCTCCTTTGTATTAAGTATGATGCTTTCTTCTGCAAGGAACGGAAGACCAACCAAAGATGGCCCAAACCACAGAGGGTTAATTATCCCATACAACGCATGGTCCAGATACTGTTTTAGGATTTAGTCAGCAGCTCAGGGATACCACCGAGGGCTCAGGTTCTTTCTATCTTTCCATTCTGCCACATTCAGCTTGGAATCAGTATCTTCCTTCACCTCTGACAGTTAGCTATAGCAATTCCAGGGATCGCATGCAGACACTATACAAACACCAGCATGCTAGTCTTTCTACAAGTGAAGAAATCCTTTTCCAGAACCCTCCCCAGCTTTCAGCAGAGCTTTTCTCAGATCCCTTTTGACCAGGATTGGTCACATCCCAGATACAAGATGGACCTGGATTTTTGGCCTCTGCAGTGGGAAGTAGGCCATGGCCAGAGAGGAAAGGGTAAGAAGAGGACCATGGCCACCGGGTATATAACCAACAACATCTGCCACCTCATTTCATCCAGCCACCCCTCTGTGTCTTCTCTGGTCAGTGCCAGGCAGTAGGCAGCACAGTCCCATAATTTGTAGTCATTAAGTCAGCTCGAGAAGGAAGCTGTGCTTCCTCGTGGTGGGTGGGCTTCTCCACCCTCGTATACATAGTCAGCCCTCCCTGGTTTTCCACCGACCCAACTCCGACATTGCTGAAAAGGAGCTCTCACACCGGAAATGCAGGCATCGTCAGACTCTCTGCCACGCTGGCCTTCACAAGTACCCTGTCCTTTTCCCTTGTCTGACGAGGAAACTCAGACTCGGAGACTGAAGAACTTGCCTCCGTCCAACAGGCCCCCGGACTCCTTGCTCCTTCCATTCCACCTAGAAGTCGTCTGGAACCACACCAGTTGTTTATCTGAATGTTTTCAATGAAAGGCCATAGGAAGGTAAACTATACAAACTACCCTTTTTAGTAGCGATCAAGTCTCCTTCTGAGATTTCCATCAGGGATCCATCTACCTAGTAAAGAGCACTGGCAATGGAGCCCAACAGCTTGGGTGTGAATGTCATGTGACCCTGGGAGAGTTATTACCCATTTTGTGCCTCATTTGTAAAATGGGGGGAATAATAATGTCTACTTCATACACCCTTGTGAGGATCAAATGAGTTAATATACACATAATGCTGTGTTTGGAACAGTACCTGACACTTGATAAGCATTCAATTAATGTTGGCTATTGTCATCTACCCATTGTTCATCTATGCATCGAGTCACACTTTGATTTTTTTTCTAGAAAGGACATAAGTGCCTGGTTCCTACTGTATTTTTTGTTGTATTTTTTGTTGTAATGACAATGTGCCCCTTTTCTACTCACCTCCAGGGTGTGACAGTCCCCTGGAGCAGACAGTAAATATGTGGATTGCACAGGGACAACAGAAACCGTCCCTGACACCTACGTCAATATCTAGTGTTAATATGCTTTGTCTCAAATGGGATCCTCCTCCTCCAGCCCTCAGAGGGGGCTGTACACACACCCCAAACACCCCACCGGGGTGTCCATGGGACCGCATGTTCTTCTCCCAGAGCTCTACTCTGGAGTCAGTGTAACACCTTCGAGGCTGTTACTGTCTGCAGCAGAGAAGCACAGGGAGGGAGAGAATTCCCTGTCTGCTGGCTTCCCTCCCCAACTGCTGGGAGAATTCCCGCTGGCACCTGCACCCGGGGACAATCTCTTCTCTTCCTCCTTCGCCCCTCTTTCTCCACAGGGGCAGGATGCCTTGCCAGCCGGCAGGGCATGCTGGGGAAGACTGGTTCACACGATGGAATCTGAGACAGCTCTCCCCCGAAGGGAGGGACAGTGTCCTGGGGCGAATGGTGACTTGAGGCTTCAGAGAGGTGAAGAGTCCCAGAAGGATCTCTCTGGCACGCAGAGGCCAGCTTCCTCACCCCTGCGCTCTTCTCATCAGTCCCCGGGGCCCCCAGTAATAATGAAAGTGACCTCGAGTATTAATTGAGCACCTTCAGTGGAAGCACGTGTAAGGTAGATATGAAGAATTATCTAACAGCGGCGGAAGCTGAAGATAAGGGAAGTGGAGGACCTCGTCCAAGAACTCGCAGCTCTTAGGGGCAGACCCTGGGTTCAAACTGCAGAGTCAGCTCCAGGGCTGTTCCTTCCACAAAAGCAGCTGCCTTTTCAGCTCTTATTTAATACATGTTCTAAGCTGCTCTCTGTGTCTCTGATAGAGGGAGGAATCCAAGCCCCAAATGATAATATACATAACTTCAGCTCACATCTTTATGCCCTTTAATGAAAAATACATACACGGGGCTTCCCTGGTGGCACAGTGGTTAAGAATCCGCCTGCCAATGCAGGGGAAACGGGTTCAGTCCCTGGCCCGGGAAGATCCCACATGCCACAGAGCAACCAAGCCCGTGCGCCACAAGTACTGAGGCTGCGCTCTAGAGCCCGCGAGCCACAACTACTGAAGCCTGCACGCCTAGAGCCTGTGCTCCACAACAAGAGAAGCCGCAACAGTGAGAAGCCCACACACCGCAAGGAAGAGTAGCCCCCGCTCGCCGCAACTAGAGAAAGCACGCGTGCAGCAACCAAGACCCAATGCAGCCAAAACTACAAAACAAACAAATAAATAAATTTATTTTACAAAATACACAAAAACACAGGACCACATCCATCTTGCACTTTTCCCTGAACACGCTCTGAACTGCCCTGATAAAACAACCCATTTGTTTTTCATTTCAAGTCAGAACACATTGAGTTTGCTTCTTTACTTCAGAGAAGGGATTTCATCTACAGAAGATGTGGCCGTGGGGTGTGACGGCACGGATGCTGCCTGTAACAGCCAGACCCAGCTGGTCTTCCTGGATCACCCAGTGTCATGGTTTTCACCCCAAAAGTTTTGACTCATCCACTTCTTTCTCAGCGAGTGGAGGGCTCAGAGCAGGCAGCTCTGGCTGGAAACCGGGCCAGGACAACAGGACAGGACTGGTCTTGTGGGCTGGGGTCAGCCTCTACTGCTAAAGTGGGGAGGCAGAGAGGCTGCCCGGGCAGGAGGACTATGGCAAGGAAAATTCCAAGTCCCCCTGAGCATTCCAGGAGGTGCCAACCATGCCAAGATCAGGGCCTTGTCCACCTACTGCTCACCCCCAGCTCTGTGGAGGCAAAACGTTTTTACCCTCTTTGTCTAAGTCTCTCCTGGGGCCTCAGCCCCCAGTTCCTGTGCTGCCCCCGTTCTCCCTGCCCAGGAAGCCTCGCCAGACCCTCCCCGGCCTTTTCTCTTCCTTCCCCTCCCCTGAGCTCTCAAAGCTCTGATTGACCCATAACCTCACTTAGCTCTTGGGTTGTCACTGCAATGATCTGCTTGGAAGGCTGCCTCTTCCCACATGGCCTGGCACTTCCATTAGTGTCCTACCTGCTGCTCCCCTCAGGGTTCAGTGCAGCACAGACAAGGTACAGCTGGTAAATACTTGATGAAGAACTCAGTCAACTTTGATGTTAAGTCATTCGTTCAAGGGCACATTGCGAGCTCCTGCAGCTTCACCCACGGAGTCACGGGGACCATTTATAAGGGAAATGAAAAAGAATGCTTCCTTCCTGGTACTGTCGTTATGCTGTTTTAAGAGGAAGACAATACCAGGTCACCAGAATTTCCATGGTCATCGAACAAATCCCAGCAGGAAGCCATCTCTCTGCCTTGTCTACAACATTCTGGACTTCAGAGCTTTTCTGGCAGTCTGGGCCCTCTGTGACCGGGGCCCACTCACATCTCCAACCTCACTTTCCCCTGATACCTCTTTGGTGATCCGACATTTTAGCCAACACGGTGGCTTGCTATTTCCCACACCTTCCCCTGCCTCCCTGCCCTGTACCCTTGCTTAGGGTGGTCCCCCTCTTAGGACTGTCATCCTCGCAGCTGCAAATCCGACCTATATTTCAAGGCATCGTGAAATCTTCAGTGAAGATATTTATATAGAAACTCGTTACATTAGAATATTTACACGAGTCTTGGGACAGATAGCACTTTCTCTGTGATCTTTTAGCTATCTACACGGATTGTTCCACTAGGCTGCAAGCTCTTTAAAGGAGTGAGGGAGTCTGACTCAAACTCTGCATCCTCCATAGCTCTTGGCTACAGACTTGTTATAGATACCGCTCGGTAGTGTTTGTTGAAGGTGGGTGGCTGCTAGAAACTACTATGGATGATTATCTACAAAAGGATTCCCCTAAAATAGCTAAGGAGGCCCTTGGGCATTTCGTAAATGGATTTAGGTGTATTTTGTGGCTGACCACACCTCCCCCCCAATCTCTCCACTGTGATGAGAGAAGTGCATTGCATGTGCGAGGGGAGAAGCTGTCTTCGAGCCCAACGCAGGACACAATTCACAGCAACATCATCACTGTCACAGGGAGGGGACGCTAAGCTCCATAACACCCTCAGAGAGAAACAGATGAGGGTCCAAGAACCATTCCAAGGGGAGACACCGGAGTGCATAATCAATAAGACAGAGAGCTTTCTTCCGGCAGGTGCTAAATAGGCCACAGGAGGGGAGGAAATGATTTCCACCAAGGTGGGTCAAGGATACCCGATCCAAGCCCTATCACCCTTTCAAAGGGTCAGAAAAATCCAATAATGTAAAACAGCTTTACATTCAGAGATCCAGATATGATTTTCTTATCTTCAAGTCCAACCCTGTATTTCCAATTAGAAATGTATTGTCCTTTAATAATTAGCTGAAGAGAATAGCTAACTGGAGAGCAGGTCCTTCTGGCTTTAAAACCTCATTATCAGGCTGGAGTTGAGACACATCCTTTTGGATGTTAATTGGAGCCATTAGGAACAGGTTCTCAGGCAGCCCTCCTCGCTCCAGGGCGTCTGTTTCCTCTTTTGTAAAATGGGGGCAGGGTGGACTGAGAGACTTCTAAAGGGCTCTTTCTAACCTTATCCTGAGGACACAGAAGTTGAGGTATCCTCTAAGAGCATTCCTTTGGATGGCATGGCTGCAATGACCACTGATATCTCTCTAACTGACACCTGCCCTATCATGGGGAAGCAAAATCCCAAGGTGTGGAAGCCATTCAAAATAATTTCACACCCGTTGAGACAGGAGAAGGTTATCACTTCCACCCCTCTGGGATAAATGCTCTCTCTAATGCAAGACATGTGGGTAGTAGCTAGCTATTCCCTGAGACAATCTCGCTGTAATAAAATGTCTTTGGAGCCTCACATGGGACACTGTTTTCCCAGAACTGTAACTTTATTGTCATCTCTTCCTTGAGATTTCAGACCCCAGCTCTTGTTTTCCACATTAATTCAATTTGAAGTGCAGCCTAGATTGTGTTGGCAAACATTCCAAATGGAAATGAATTCCCAGGTTCTCACTAAAAATTGCAATGTCTTCACTAGCCCAATCTGGCTAACATTTTGTGTCTTATGTAATGTCTATTTCCCAAAGGAATTAAAATGCTTCTGTATATAGCTCTGCCCAACAAATTTTTAATAAGGCGTACTCCTAATTACCTCTTATGAACAAGCAGAATCTGAAGCCCTGAAAATCGATCACCCAAACATGCTTTTCTTGAGCCAAGAGTATTATTTTCAAAATTGATTTGAATCAGATGTTGAGAAGCGATAATAGTCACCTCTGTCACATTTTCTTTGGATAAAATACTTGATAGGGGAGCCAGCGCTTGATGCCACAGCCAAGAGACTGGGCTGTTTGGCATCTGGAAGACTTTCCATGCCCAGATGCCTAAGTTCAAGCATGATGAAGCAGGGCTCAGAATATTCTCCCCATCTGACAGATGAGGAATCTGAGGGTCAGAGTGGTTTATTGATTTATTTAACAACCTTTAAGCATAAGACTTTCCCAAGTTCACACGACCAGTGTATGGTACAGCCAGGTACACATCCAGCCTTCTGATTAAACCACATCACATTTAAGTATATTCTGGCAAAACACTAATAGCAGTGTAGGCTCTGGGGAATGAAGAAGCGCTCTACCCAGAGAGGAGGTGAGAAAAGCTTATAGAATTGTGTTGCAAAACTATAATGTCCTTGTTAACAGAGGTGAGGGGGAGTGGGGAACCAAAGGCTTAGGAACTCAGAGGAGAAAGAGATTCCTCTGGCTTTGAGAGTCGGAAGATCAAAGAAGGCTCTTCTAAGGAGAAGCTTTTGAGCTGGTCCTAGAAGGATGGCTGAAATGGAGCAACAAGAGAACTTTCGATGCATCTGCTTCACAGCAAAGTAGATCAGAGAAGCTCCCAGATGCCTGTTCCTGCGTGTGACCCAGAGGCCACAGGAAGCACAGCAGGAGGGAAGAATGCTGCTTGCAAGGTGGGCCAGGTGTTCAATTGCTGGCCCCTCTGCAGCCCTGGTCAAGTCTCCTGACTTCCCAACCCATACAGCTTGGAGTAAGGAAATGCTACCTCCAACGTCTGGTTCCTTGGCCATGGTGAGAATCAAGTGAGCTAACGGTCAGATTAAAGCACTTTTAGAATGATCACAAAAGAAGGGACGAAAGGGAGGGAGAGAGAAGAGAAGGAAAAATGAGACAGGAGACCTGTGGCAGAAGCCCCGGGGGTATGAGCTTTATCTTCAACAGGTGGTTTTCCAGATTATCTCAGCAGGTCTGCCAAGAGGTTTTGGTTTGTTTGTTTGTTTGTTTTGTTTTGTTTCATTGTACTTTTGTTTCAACCTAATACGCTCAATCTGGTGGGCCTCCTGCCAACACCATGCAGAGGAGCTCTCAAACACACTAGCCGTTTTTTATTCTAGCTTTTGTGATGCTGGTCAGTGAGACTTATGAACTTCCAGACACACTGACAGCTCATGTCCAAATCACCCTTGCTTTGAGAGTCAGCGTCAATGTCACCTTCCCCACCAGCCCTCCCTGGGCCTCCATGTCCTTCCCTGTCTTTCATGGTTCTGATCACAATGGTCCCTGTATTACAGATGTGTGTGTGTGTGTGTGTGTGTGTGTATGGTATATACCATACACTTGACCTATAGACTTCTTGCTGGCACCAGACCATAGCCACCTGAGGGTAGGGATCTGTGACGGTCTCTGTAGACCCAGGGTCTTTTCAGCATCTGGCACATAGGTGCTTAGGAGAATGAATGCAAGCAGGGGTGCATTTCATCCCCTTGGGGCCTTGCCATTTGCATTTTCACGGGGCTCTGGACAAAATACAGCTTAATTAATGGGCCTTGAATGAATCAGGAAAACATCCCACAACAAACTGAAAACAAATTTCACAAAGTGCAGTCCAGAAACTTTTGTTCTCTTTTTGCCTGTAACGTTTATTTGAGAGTCTAGTTTAGAAGGGAAATGTTCTCCATTTGTCTTACTGTCAGTTGAGACCCAATAACTCTACGGTCACAGAAATTAGAATGTTAGGCCTGCCAATGATTACAAGTATCTTTAGTGATTCTTAATATTTGGGGAGCTTGCAAAGAACCATTTATATACCTGAGGAAAGTTATCTCAAGAGAGTGTAGATACAAAATTATACATATAATTTCAGTGTGTACAGAACTCCGGAAGCCTATCCCAGGATACTCCCAGGTTAAGCTCTAGGCCAGTGTTTCTCAAAATGTCATTCATGGATTTTCTCCATTAGAACTATCTTTGAGGTCTTATTAAGAATCCAGACACTGGGGCTCTGTCCTAGGCCTAGTAGAACAGCAGCCCTAAGGAAGGGGCCCAGCAACCTGCTGACTGAGTAGTCTGCCCAAGTGATTTTGATACCCACTCAAGTTTGAGAGCCATCGATAGAGATTGATTTTTTTTTAATTTGCACAAATGATGAATCTGAGAATCAGAGAGAAAAAGTCCCTTGTCCAAGTTATGCAGTAAACAGGGCAAAACTAGATGCACATATTTTATTTCATAATTCTACAAAACAAAGATTGCATGCCTAAAAGCCTACATTTATTATGTGTTTTCATATAACTTTGAGGAGGTATGCCTTTTCCTTCTAATAGTAGGTTTTTAAACATAAGAATACAATTTGAGAGTAAAATTATAAAGCCACATAGAGAATTAGGTAATAATACTTTATTAACGAGAAAATCTTTCTTGTTCTATTAAAATGTCTTTAATCATCAAATGTTTAGGTGCTCCTGATTCTATGACATAATTTGTTTTTATTTTGTTTTAATCCACATCTCTGGGTAGTTGTATCAATAGAATTTTGGTGACTAGATTTATCTTTCCTATGTTTTAGGCCTAGAAAATTTCTCATTGAATGGAATTCCAATTACATTTTGTTGTAAAAATAAACATGGCTTTGCGAAGTGAAAAGCATCATACAAAAAAATGAGATGATGTTCCAGCTCTATCAGGCTCTGAGCTTACCGAGGGCAAAACTCAAGACAGCATCTGTCTTACAGAAAGCACAAAGGAAATGGGTCTTGAATGACTAAATGAATGAATAAACCCACTCTTTGAAGGATAAGCTGCAAGGGCATTTTCTAATAACCCAATTACAGAAGCTCTTCAGGAAACGACCACTTGGATGGACACACGGAATGACTCGGCAGGAACTCTTTCGTTATATGCAAATAAGTTTTACTAAAATTCAAACTGTTGGATTAGGGATGATCAAACGGCACTCAAGGGCCCTCCCACCTGCCTCAGGTACACCTTCCAGTTGCCTAACACCTAACACTCTTGAGAAGAAAATTTGGTACAGTGGTTTTTGCTTGGTGGAAAAGCAGTGGCTCAGAAGAATTGGGCTAGACCCGGGAAGAACAATCTTTGGCCATTTAATTACCTTTTTCTAAAGAGGTAGAATTTATCTCTTTCTCCACCTGCAAAATGATACACTGTAGAGACTGAGCAGGTGGAGACACATGAGAGACAGGACAGCAAGTGGTTGGTGGGGCCGAATAAAGAAGGTCTGGAATGCCACGCCTTGCCTGTCTGGTAGCAGGGATCTGGGAGAGGCCTTTGTGCTGGAGAGGACCCAGAGCTCAGTGTCTAAGAATCTACGGAGGAAATGGTGCTGGTGTAGCCTCGTGGTGGGTCCTGTTACCCTGGAAAGCATGGTAGACACACTATTTGATTCAGGCACATGCTACTGAACCTCCATAGAGCTTCACTTCCTCTTCTGTAGACCATTCTATGCAGCCGTTGCCTTTGGCATGGAAATAAAAGTTGTTTTCTACCTTGGTTCTCTGAGAGTAAATGAGCAGATCATCAATCATGATGGCAAAAACATCTTGTCATAGGTTGTAAGTCATTTTTACTTCCTTCTTTCCTTTAGGACACCACTGAGGTGACAGGACAGGGTTTATTATTTCCATCACTTA
The DNA here is from genome assembly GCF_949752795.1 of Hyperoodon ampullatus. Lineage (NCBI taxonomy): Eukaryota > Metazoa > Chordata > Mammalia > Artiodactyla > Ziphiidae > Hyperoodon > Hyperoodon ampullatus. Next base: position 75,962,262 of record NC_136928.1, read on the forward strand.
GATAAGGAAATAGATTCAGAGAGCCAGAGATCTGGCAAACATTAACACAGCTAGGACTGAATCTCAGGGCTGTCAGACTGTAGATCCCACGACCTTTTTAAACTAACTCCCTTTTCAACTCAACCTGAATCCACCCAATGATCCTGATGAAAACAATCCCGAAAGTCGAACACCAAACAAATATCAAAATGCATGCAGTGCTTTGCAGGACTCTGCCCGGTTTGTTACTTGGTTTCTTTGGCTTTGATGTCACAGAGACTAAACGAAGCAGGAATGGTATCAGCCTTCCAAGGAAGAGGACCTGGGATAGGGACATTTCCTCTCTCATGCAGCTGCTTGCTCTTCCACAGGGTTGGTTTTCTTTTAAGATTAAATTTAAAAATTCTCTGAAAATACAGTTCAAATTGCAAACGCTCAGTCTTAATTTGTGATCTCAACTTGGCAATCCTTATAATTATTGGAAACAGGAAATTCTCATGGGGGAAAAAATCAGGTACTTGGTTCTTGGTGACAAAATGCAAAATCTCTCTCCCCAACCTCTCAGCAGCAGTACTGTGGTTGGGATGATGAAACATCTGCAGTAACGTGGACATCTCTGTGTGTGCCAGGAGCGTTAGAACATTCCTGACAGAAGGCGTGCTTATACCAGATACAGAGGGCTCTGGGTTTGCCCATGAGAAGTTTGTAACAGAGAAGGAACGAGTACTGTTTTTAGTTTGTCAAGGCTGCCATAACAAAGTACCACAGACTGCGTGGTTTAAACAATAAAAGGTCTGAAGGGTAGAAGTCCAAGATCAAGGTGTTGGTAAGGTTGGTTTCTTCCGAGGCTTCTCTTTGATTTGCAGACGACCATCATTTCCCTGTGTCTTCACGTGGCCTTTCTTCTGTACATGTTTGTGTCCAAATTGCCTCTTCTTATAGGACACCTGTCATACTGGATTAGGGCCCACACTAATGACCTCATTTTAACTTAATTACCTCTTTAAAGGCCCTCTCTCCAAATACAGTCAGATTCTGACATACTGGAGATGAAAATTTCAACACACGAATTTGGGGGTGGGTGGGCACATTTCATAGGTACCAAGTTTGTCAAAGGTAAAAGCTATATACTCAGAGACGTTTTATCTTCTGAAAGGCCAGGAGAAAAGTCTTCCTTTCATCACTGCATTAATTAACTTCTAACTTTAATATCCCATTTTGAAATAACCTTTATTTTCCACTTGTGCCCCACCAACAGCATTTATGTCATTCTGCCTTGTTTTGTGGTTAACTGTGTCTCTCCAATTAGCCTGTGAGACCCTGGAGAGCAGGCAGGACTGTCCTTTAGTCACTTCTATATGCCTCCACCACAGGGCTTCCTGAGAAGGATACACACAGCCAGCATTCAATACAATTCACTCACCAACACTGATGCTTGCTCTGTGGCAGGCCCTGTCTTAGCCACTGGGTCGTATGTTGATTTAAGTGAGGTGACTATTCTCTACATGACTAAAGAATGAAACCTGTGAAACCATGCCCCATAGGGTTAACAGAAATCCTTGACTTATGGAACAGCAGATAAGGGAACAGCTTGTTAAAAACCCCTCTGCTTGTAACCTGCCTTTACTGATTAAGCTTGCTAATTTTTTTTTCCTTCTTTAATTGCATACCCTCCAAGCTTCACGTAGCTAGGTCATATATCACAAGACTTCTTAACCACCCTTATAGATAATGCCTCTGACGTATGGGTCACTAGAGTAACAGGCACTTAAGCTGTTTTCCAGAAACCTGGAGTCAACTCCTGTCTAGTCAAGCTGACAAAAGCTGGATGGGACCACTGAGCCTAAAACTGGGCCTGCACAGTTGTCTGATGAATGACCTTTGGATGTCAGAGGGCCAAAAACTCTACCCTCAGACCATGCTAAGAGCCTCCATTCCTGAACACGCATCCCATGAGGAAGCATGTAACCCAATACTCCTGCTCGGAACGCCGATTACCTCACCTTTTCCCCACCTCCAATCACCTTTCCCCCACCTCCAATCACCTTTCCCCATGCCTAAGACCACCCTGCTTCTTTATCCCATAAATATCTCAAGCCTTTTGCCTTCAGGGAGGTGGAGCTGAGACTTCTTCTCCTGTCTCCTTGCTTGGCTGCCTTGTGAATAAACTCTCTGCTCCAAACCTCAGCATCTCAGCGTACGGCTTGCTGCATGTTGGGCAAATGAGCCTGGTTCGGTAACAAACTAGGAAGGTCCATGCCCAGACCTGTGTTTTTCAAATCCCACTCCAGCAGCTGTATGGTGGAGGGGCTTGGAGGGAGGGTGATGAGGGGCTGCCAGGGGAATCCAGTCGAGAAGCAGGGCCGTGTGCTGCAGTGCAAGTCAGCATACCCATTGTTAATGTCTGTCCTGAATTTCACTCATTTTGCTGCACTGGGCAAATTACCTCATTTTGCTGCACTGGGCAAATTACCTCATTTTTCTGAACCTTAGTTTTAGACAGTTTTACATGTAGACTTAATGGAATTCCTTTATATTTTGGATACAAAGGCTTCTGAAGTTGAGAGTTTGTGGCCCCTGGCCTTGTGGGGGTGTCTCTCCCATTATCCTGTCACCCCCATACCCTCATCAGAACCGACTCCACACAATGAGGTGACTCTCCCGGAGCCTAAAATGGATTAGGTCAGTGACAGCAGATGTGTCAGGCTGACCACACAGGCAGGAGGGCAGAGGCCACCGGTGGCTTTGCTCACTCAGCTGGATTCCAGGATGTCTCAATGTCCACACTGAGATAGAAGGAACTACTGAAAAGTGCCTATTCACCACGACAAAGACTGTGTCTTGCTGAACATTTGTACTTTCAAGCTGCATTAAAGGAAGATTTTTCTTCTCAGCCCTTCTCTGGGCCTTATTACATAATACACATCTTTCTCTGTTATTCTCCCTTCTAACCTATCAGACCTGTCTTTCTTTCTTTCTTTTTTTTTTTTTTCCTGTGGATGTGGCACATTTCCTCTGCGATTCTCTTTTGTATTTTGTCCTTGGACAACTCCGGAAGGAGAGGAGGGCTTTGCCTACTTTCTAACTATTTGATACAAGAGCACAGGCTGAGTTTAAATATGGCTGTTAAGAGGCTGCCAAGAATCTAAACTTCATCCACAAAGTTATATATCCTCTTCCTGGAAAAAAAGTCCACTCTGGGGTGGAGTGGGGGAGGTAGGGGTAGGGGTTGATATTGGTACATATATATCAGTTGTACCATAAAACACTGAGGGATGTTTGATGTTTACACACCCCCCTCCCTTATCTTGAGGTGGATTTTATTTTCAGTGCTGAGTACTTCCAGCATGTAAATAAAATACTTCCTTTCCTGCATTTGAACTATTTCTTCAAAGGCAAAACCACTCTCATTTTGAACAAATAGTGAGAAACATGGCACATAGAGCTCTTAAACACAGAGTGACAGCTTGCATGGCTTTTACTGATATGAAAGTGGCTTTGGCAAATCTCATTTGTCTGTACTTTCCTTGGGGCTGAGGGAAGACAGTTCTGAGGCACAGGCTAACTTCTGGGTGATAAAATGGTAGAAGATGTGACTTTGAAAACTATGTTGAGTTGTATAAAAATCTAGGAAAATGCATACCATCCCACTTCTCGGCAAAAGCAATTTATGTCAATTGAATGGTAAATGCATTTCTCAGTGCTTCCACGTAAAAGATCTCTACACACTAAAAACTAATTACTCAGATATCCTTAGAAGTGTCACAGTAAACTTATAACATGCGCATATACCACTTTTTGTGTACGTTTGTACACACATTTAAAAAGATAGCTATAGATACCTTGAGCCCTCAGGTGGTCAGCACTGGATTAATGATAATCACAGATTCTTAACATTCATTAGTGGTCCATGCAGGATTAGCAAGCTTTTATCAATGCAATAACCACCTGCAAACCGAGCACCCAAAGCCATAGCTAAGACTTTAACACAATCCGTCCAACTATCTAACCATGTGGCTAAACTTCCATCTCATCCCTTGCCTCTTTTTTTTTTTTTTTTCCTTTGGTACGCGGGCCTCTCACTGCTGTGGCCTCTCCCGTTGCGGAGCACAGGCTCCAGACGCGCAGGCTCAGCAGCCATGGCTCACGGGCCCAGCCGCTCCACGGCATGTGGGATCCTCCTGGACCAGGGCACGAACCCGTGTCCCCTGCATCGGCAGGCGGACTCTCAACCACTGCGCCACCAGGGAAGCCCCCTTGCCTCTTATGCACTGGATGTAACCATCATAACTGCAGGGTGGGTGATGCAGTTTGAATCCTGTGTTCATCACTCTCTTGCTTTCTTTTTCATGCGATTTTATTGCTTTTATTTGTAGTTCTATAAAACATATATTTATCTTATCTGTGTTATAGTATTTTGAGACTTACTTTTTGCACTTAATGTTTCAGTGTTGCTGCAGTTCAACTGTTTTGACTGCCATGTGAGTATACCACAGTTTATTTTCCACTCTCCCTTTGATGGGCATTTGGGTTGTTTCCCAGTTTTGTTATTGTGAGCAGTGCAGCTATGAACATTCTTATACATGTTCCTTCTTGTACATATGCAAGGATGGAATTGCTGGAGCAAAGGCTATATGAGATGTTCAACTTCAAGAGAGAATGACACTGTTTCATATTTTATATAATCATCCCATGCACATATTATGCATGTGGATGGTTCATATTGCTCAAATTGATACTTGCTGTACTTGAATGATAAGAGCACTATTATCTATTTGGTATTTTAGTCAGAAAAAGTTAAAAGAGAAACAATGCATTTTTTTCCACAAGCCTCACATTATCGAAGTGTAAACAAAACGGAATGTCTTAGATCATGCCAAATCTAGAACAAGTACAGCTGATAAACTCAGACAAACCGAAGCAATACCACTGCAGTACAAATTATACCTTACACGGAACAGTTTTATCTAATGTCCAGGGGAATGTTAACTTCTAAACAGTACGAAATCCTGGGGAAAGTCCATATTTTAGACCTTGATAAAAGGATAGAAGACCATCCTGGTAGACCTTGATGTATACCAGAACTCCCTACTTTCTTCTAAATGCAAAGCTGTGGAGATCTGTATATTTTTCTTACCTGCAAAGAAGGGGACCTTTCTGGGTGCAAAAGCCCTCCCAGATACTTTCTTGCTAACTGAGAGAGGTACAGATACCTTTAACAAGCCAGACAATGGTGCAATTAGCCGCCTGTCAATACTCATCAGCAAATGCTACTATTTGAGATTTTTACTGTGCTTTACCAGATGCTATCATCCTCTGAACTGTTGGGTGTTTTGATTGAACAATTGCTCTTCTTGTTCAGAAATTGCTTGACTTATGGCTGGAACAAAACACATCCCTTTGCATTTTTAAAAATGACCATTTTTCTTTTTGGGTGGAAAACCACCAGAGTTGAAACAAATTGGCTACTTCGAGTTATAATTCCATGTGAAGCTACATGTGATGAGGACAATGTTTTCTGGCCTGAAGATTAAAAAAAAAAAGTTGCAAAACAACTTACCTTCACGTAGAGCTGCTGAAATTCCTCGAGATTCAGCCTCCCGCTTGGACAGTCCTTGAGAAATCCTTTGTACCACTGCTTGAGTTCATGCTCATTAAACTCTGTGCTCTTCACCAGGTCCTCCATCACTTCGGGGGCCAGTTTGCTATTCTGTTTCCCCATTCTGCCTGATGAAAAGCAAATTAATGCAATTAGCGCTGTGGCTGTGATCATTTCAAGCTTGATTAAGAGCCAAGCTAGAGTTCTGAGCAGTCCCTTGGTTGAAGTCCCTCCAGCGTGTCTGATCAAAGTCTCCCCAAGTCTGTTTCCTTCTATTTGATATTCTAGAAAAGAGATGACCGAAAAAGACTTCTCAAAAGGCTGTAGGGTTCATTCTCCTCCTTCATGTGTCATCTTTTACACAGCACTGACTCCCACATGGAAAGCCAACATCCCTTTTTATGCTACTCATGTCAAGTTCATGGAAAATGTTTGTATTCTCATTTTACGAATTATGATTCGTTAGCACTTACTGCACAGGTGCCTAATTCTACATGTAGTTTGCAGGGATATTAAGTGACATTATTGACAAGAACCGTAAGAAGGATCTATAGCCAAATGATCGAAAAGTGGCTTTGGGGGCTTCCCTGGTGGCGCAGTGGTTGAGAGTCCGCCTGCCGATGCAGGGGACACGGATTCGTGCCCCGGTCCGGGAAGATCCCACGTGCCACGGAGCGGCTGGGCCCGTGAGCCATGGCTGCTGAGCCTGCGCATCCGGAGCCTGTGCTCCGCAACGGGAGAGGCCACAACAGTGAGAGGCCCGCGTACAGCAAAAACAAAAATAAAAAGAAAAAAGAAAAGTGGCTTTGGAAATCTGATCAGCAATGGTAGGGAATGCGTTGTTCTAGTTCCAAAGTTTCTGCTGTTTTTTTTCTTTTTCAAATGCCAACAGATCGTTTTTACTCATCTCATTAATTCTCTATCTCTCTTCTCAGCTTCAGAAACTTCCTACAACATTGCCTTCAGTGTTGACAACTTCTGGGTGGTTTTTTTTTAAAGATTGGTTAGTGAATTTCAGTTGACATAATTCCATTCTATTCTTATTACTGCTAGTAAGTCAAAATAATAGTGCATAACATAAAATATAAAATACATTGATTATATGCCAGGTTGTGTGGCCAACATCACAGTCAAGTGTAGGTGAACAGAGCATAGGTTTAGAGTTATCCCTGATTTGGCCCTTTACCTTATGTGTTGCTTACAGCAATATTAATTAACTGCTTTAGCTTCTATTTCTTTCTCAATAAAGCACACATAAAAAAAAAACTCTTTCAGATTTACTGTGATGGCTAATTAAGAAATACGTAGGTAAACAAAGACCAAAAAACATTCCAAAATTAAAACAGTTGTATCAGTGCAGGAAAATTAAAGATGATTTTTTAAAAATTCCCTTTCATGTAGTTGTTTTGTGACAAAAAAAATTAAAACAAAACAAATTAACCACAGAGTAATTTAAAAAGTCAAGTTAGACTTGAAAATCTGGGGGATCACCAGAACAAGGCAAGTATCGCGAGATCTTTCAAGCCCTATGAGAGGAGCCAGAGTTAGGTTTTGGAGAATTTACCCAAGTGGAGCCAGTCCTTCAGAGTGCTTGAGACAAATTCTCTACTAGGCTCTCAGCAGGTCCATACTTGCAACAGCCCAGAAGGGGTAATCTTACCACATACCCTGCTGTTATTATTTTTTTACCTTCTTCTAAAACAGATTCCACACCCATTGTCAGTAACCTGCCCTAACACTGAACACTTCTTTCAAAACAATGAAACCAAACCACTATTGCTGCTTTCAGGGGAAGCTTCCTTTTCGGAAGCACACAGCATGGTGAAAAGATACTGTTTAGATGGCCATTTGCTTCCAAACTCTTCTGTTTGATAAAAGGGCCTGAGGATCAGCAACTATGCCCTTTCTCATGGAGTTTCTCTACATATTTTTGCTCTGAATTTCAAGTTTCAAGTCTCTTATTAAAAACCATCTCTTAATTATAAGTTACTGTGGGATTCCACAGCTGGATATGGAAATCAAGTGGGCACTCAGGTGTCAGGTTTAATTAATCTGGGTACGAAAATGGTAATTCATGGTTATCTTGATAATCAAAAGATGTATTACCAAACTTTCAGTACTTCTCTTTGTTCTTTTCAGTACAGAATTACAAATTTTCATTATTGAACCAGAATCTCACCTAATAATAATAGCTACTGTACCCTGAGTGGCTGCGGGGGAGGCATTAGGATGGACCCTTCACAAACTTGACCTCTAACCCTGTGACAACTCAGCAAAACAATGAGGGCAGCTCTCTTGTACAAAATCATACAACTAACGAGTGGCACAGCTAGAATTTGAACGTGGATCTGCAAGGCTCTAGCGCACAGTTACCGACAGACAGGTGGTTGGAAGGCATTGCAGGAGAAGGAACAGAAACAGCGAAAGCAGGAAGGTTTGAGAGGCTGAATCAGCGTTTTCTGGCGCTGCAAGAGGGATGAGAGAGGGATCACTTTGCCAAGCTCTTGTTTGGAAAAGCCCGTTAGATTTACCAAAACCACAAGCCCAGAAGTGAGTTTGTATGAATGATGGGAAAAGGGGTTAAGGGTTATTAAAAACCACCTCCCCCAAGGGCCTTTAGAAGGTCAACGTGTCAGCTTCTCTCTTAAGCAAGGGAGCTTGGATTCTCTACGGATCATTGCGATGCCTTAAACTGTTCAGTTGACCCGGGAGAGGATGGTCTCTTACACACAAGGGGAACATGGTCAGCACCATGAATCACAGTTTTGGGGACTCAAATGCATAACGTCATGCATCTTGGTTACAGGTCATGGTCAGCACCATCACTCAGGTGTGCCTGGAAATGAGTGAATCATGTACAAAATCAAGTTCTGACCTGGCTCAGAGTGGCACTGCCACCGCCCTCATCAGGTTTTGCCTGGATTAATAATCCTCCCTGGGCTCTCTACTCCAACCTGCCTCCTGCATGGCTGCTTGAATGAATTTCTGAAATGCAAACCTCAGCGTCTGATCGTCTCCCCAAAACGCTCAACAGTTCACCGTTGTCTACAGGATGTAGTCCCAGCTTGCTAGCGTGGCACAGTCTTGCTGACTCATAGCCTCATTTTCTGCCAACCTGTCTTTTCACTTCATATACCAGTAATAATCAACTGTTACAGGTCCCAGGGCTTGCATGCTTCCACACATTCATGCTTTGCACGTGCTGTTTCTTTTCCTGGAATGTCATCCCCCTTTATCTGCTCAGCACGCTTCTTCTCCTTCTTTAAGTAGTCTCAGCTCACGTGCCAGCTCCTCTGTGAAATCTCTGCAGACTCTCCAAGGCTGACTTAGGCATCCTTTGTCCTCGGCCTCTCCTTTCCCTTATAAAAGCTTCCATGATCATGATTGATTTCTCTACTGGATTGTTCGTTGCTTGAGAGGACTGCTTTTATTTATCTTTGCACCCTGGTACCTCATACTAGATGCTCAACAAATACTTTTTGAGGAGATGAATGAATGGGACGTGAGCCACTATGAAGGATCTTGTCACTGGTCTTCATTAGTCCCATTATGGGATTTGGTATGTTTCTTTCTGGGAAAATCAGCCTCATAATAATCTATACATGAGGAGAGTCAATGCAATCCTAAGTATAAAGTGCAGACAGCAAATGGGAGGAATGTTTCATTTAACTGTATAGAAAATAGCCTGACCTTCTAGAGATTGTTTCCTTGTCTGTCTTCATCATTAAAGTCTAAGTAGCTTGAAGTCAGGGCCTGTGCCTTTGTTTCAGCATCCTCAGTTCTTGGCATAAAGGTGATTCTCAGTTATGTCTGATAAATGAACTGATGCCCTCCCCGTATTGGGGCTGCAGTGACATGGGCCAGGTAGTTTTTTTCATTATGAAAAAGAGAATGCCACGAGAAAGCCCGTCGTCACTTCTGCCTGGATCCCCCTTTCTTTTCCTTACCATTGGCCCAAATCTTACTCCTTCTGCAAGGCTCAGTTCCAATGCTGTCTTCTCTGTGACATGTTTCTACAAATTCTCACTAATCTCCTCTCCTCCTGTCCTTAAAGGCATGGATTTGTACCAATAATGGCTGATGGTCTGGTTAACTGAGGCAGATAGAAACTTTCTGGGCAACTCAGTTCAGTGGACATTTATAGGCATCGTCTATGAGAAAGGCCCTGTGCTGGGCGCGGTGGGGTGTAAAGAGAAGACATGGTTCTGGCCTTGAAAGGCTCAGAACTGGATGCAGGAGACATTCACCTCTTGGAGTATGGGGCCTGGAGAGATGAATGTTCACAGCCAAGAGCTAGGGAGCACAAGGGACAGAGAGACAAATTCCCACCCGCATCAGGCAACTTCAACTGTGGCTGGTCCCCAGGTGAAAACTCTTAAGCAGTTGTGTCCCAAACTTGCCTAAGTGCAAGAATCATCCTTGGTTATTTTGTTAAAAATACAGCTTCATGAGACCCTCCCTTAGAGGGAAGTCTGTAACAAGCAGCTTGGGTGAATATGGTTCTCAGTCAACTTGGGAATCACCGATGAAAAACATGAATAAAAATCAAGGTAGATGGTCTAATGAGAAAACACCCAAAGCAGCACAAACATAACCCAAGTTGTCTCTGATTCCTCACTGCTTCCATCTGGCATCCTCGACATGGTTTCAAGATCCTGTACTGGGGCCTAGCATTAAGATTTTAAAAATCACACAACTAGGGAAGACCAAAGCTTGTAAAGATCTGACTCTGGGTTCTTCTGTTTTAAGCTCTTGGTTTCATTTGGAGAGTTTGAGGTCTTCCAATATCACACAGGCAACGGATGGCACAGCCAGGATGAGAACCCCAGTCTCCTGACCTAACTGGGCGGTCCCACCCTCCCACACTCACAGTGTGCTGTCCCCACGCCAAACACACATAGCCCGTAAGTCAGGAGGCATGTTTACCTCTGTGTCAGGATGCTGAAACAATCCCCATCACCAACCCTCTTGGATCCCTTAAACAAATGACACTAGGTTGCTAGTTTCCAGAGACTGTTAAAACAACCCTGAAAATTAAGCCTCAAAATTTCCCAGCACATTGTGTGGGGTTTTCTTTTCTAATAAGGGCAAATATCTGGCCCTCTGGCTCTTTCTGCTCTTCTCTTCTTCATCCTCCTAAAACCCAGGGCTCACAAGTCCCCAGCAGCTCTTCCCAGGGGGCAGGGAGAGTGTCGATCACAGGCTGGCCTTTCATGCCACCTCTGGGGACTAGAACCGCTTCAGAAAAGGGGAGATGGAGGCTTCCCTGGTGGCGCAGTGGTTGAGAGTCCGCCTGCCGATGCAGGGGACGCGGGTTCGTGCCCCGGTCCGGGAAGATCCCACATGCCGCGGAGCGGCTGGGCCCGTGAGCCATGGCCGCTGAGCCTGCGCGTCCGGAGCCTGTTGCTCCGCAACGGAAGAGGCCACAACAGTGAGAGGCCCGCGTACCACAAAAATAAAAAAAGAAAAGGGGAGACGGGCTTTCTCGTGGCATTCTCTGATGACTTTCCCTCCAACTGGGAACCTCCTGGGATGACAGTGGAGATCCTACCCCACAAGCATAAAACAGGCAGGGGGCACCGACTACATCCTTGGGGGTTCAAGATAAGGCAAGAGTACTTACTTGATTTGTCATAAATGAGGAAAAACGTTTTGATGGCAGTGGCAGTGGCATCGTTAGGGCAAGTGACAAGAGTTCTATTCCATAAAGAGGAAGAAATTGGTACATGAAGGTGAAAGCAGAGGTGGGCCTCAGGGATCAGCCATCTGATCCAATCCCTTTGTTTTCTAGAGGCGGCCTGGGAGGTCAAGGGACTTACGCCAGGGAACACAGCAAGTTAGTAGTAGGCTCTAGCAGTGTCCTGGCTACCAAGCCTCGGCAATAAGACTCGAGGCTGCTGCAACGGCCAGGCCTGTGATCCTCGGGCCAATCCATGTCCCTGTGACCGGGGTGTGAAGAGTGGCCTGCTCCAAGTTGCCACCTGAGCAGTCCTTCTACCGCTTAGGGGCCGAGAGCCTGCAGGGGTCCTGGGGCACTGGCTGGATGGGACAGACCTGACCCCAGGACGGAAGCTGCCAGTGGACATTAGCCCTTGGATCTGACTAGGCGGTTCCAAACTGAACCCACCTGGTAACTAGGTGGCCAGGTGCTCAGGGACTCTGATCCACAAGGAATCAGTGGCCTGATCAGCCCCTGGGGGTCAGATTCAACTGCCATCTTCTCCCTCCTTTCCCAGGCACAAAGAACATTTCTCAAGCACCTGGGCAAGGCCACTTAGCCCAAAGCCACACTTGGTGCCCAGGTGCTGGGCTACGACTTTGGGAAAGTTTCTACTCAGAGTAAGTTTCCCGTTGACCCTATTTTGTGGGTTCCCTGCTCTTTCTAGCAGGACACGTGCCTCTTTTATTTTGCACGTGGACTTAGTTAAGTGGGGAAAAAATGTGTGCTGGAGTCAGACCTGGGATCAAATGATGCTCCTGCTGCATACAAGGTGTGTGACTTTTGATAAGTTACTTGCACATTGGAGCCTTGGTTCACTCATTTGTCAAATGGAAATGATGACATTTGCTCACTGGCTTGTTATGAGAATTAATGAGAGAACATTGAATTCCTTCCAGCAGTGCCTTCCACGTAGCAGGTATTCAACAAACAGTAGCTATTATTATCTTCATCGTGGGACCCAGCAAACTGGGCTGCTCCCGAAGATGCAGAGGAAATCATTTCAAGATTCAGGCCTAGACACCCCGGCATCATCCCAACCTCGACACCTACACCAGGCCTGGTATGTGAAAACAGAAGTACACAAATTGTGAAACATGGAGAATTTTACTGAGGTCCTATTTACTCTCCTTCCTTTAAGAAAAAGTGCTTCATATCCAACCCGACAGAGGAAAGTCATCTGGGGACCCCACGACCCTGACGAAGCATCAACTGTTGAGTGAAGTTTCCATCCAATTCCTTGCTCACCCACTGAACATAAGTGTGAGCTGATTAATAGCTGGTAACCTTTCATCTGGGAGTGTTTCAAGCAGCCACCCACTTTTCTGTATCTTATTTCTACTTCCCTGTGTGGCTTGCCTCTGACCATTCTATGTGTTTCTGAGCATCAATTTCTGTGAAAGGAAACAGGCCATCTCTGGCAGTGTCAGAACCTCACTTAGTTCCGTGAGGTAACAGAGGAAATGTTTTCATTAATAATCACCCTATTCTGTCCAACAGATTGTGTTCCAGATTGTGCTACCATGCCCCAGTGGGAAAGAACCATGGCCCTTATCTCAGAGCAGCAGGGAGCGTGCGAGAAGTGTAGACCAGGGGCGCTGCTATCACCTGCACATCATCAGTCACAGGGCTAGGAGCAGCCTGGAGCATCAGTGGTGCAAGCTCTCTCCTGGCCCTCAGAGTAAGGACTTGGATATCCCAAGGGGCAAGTGACATGTTCAAGTGCCTACCAGTAGTGGCAGAGTCACTCAAGTCTTCTGACTCTTAGGCTGGTGGTCTTTCCCCTCTGAGAACCATTTGCTCTTACCATGTTCCTAAATGCTTATCTGTACAGTAATTCTAAAAAAGACTTTAACTCACATTGGTGGGCCTTAAGTACAAAGAACTTTGACATTCTCAGATAAAGGTGACTTGATAGAAGTAAAATGCTCTATCTGAAGGAAGTATGATACTAAAAATTAATCTGTTCACTTATTTAACAAACTTTTACTCAATATTATCATCTATTACAAAGATAAATGTGGGGCTTCCCTGGTGGCGCAGTGGTTGAGAGTCCGCCTGCTGATGCAGGGGACACGGGTTCGTGCCCCGGTCTGGGAAGATCCCACATGCCGCGGAGCGGCTGGGCCCGTGAGCCATGGCCGCTGATCCTGCGCGTCCGGAGCCTGTGCTCCGCAACGGGAGAGGCCACAACAGTGAGAGGCCCGCGTACCGCAAAAAAAAAAAAAAAAAAAAAAAAAAAAAGATAAATGTGGTTCCCAAATCCCTATGGTAGGCCTTTCCTGAATAGTAGAGAATATATCCATCTACCTGCTAGACATTTCTACCTTTATATCCTACAACCGTATCAAACTCAGCATATTTTCCTGTGTTCCTCTCTGGGTAAATGGCCCCACCACCTGCCCAGGGTCCCTTATAAGCCTGGGGGTTATCCAGGACTCTGCCCTCTTCTTCATAATCCTGTATCTAATCAACTATCCAGTTAAGTAGTTTGTAGATTCTACTTCCTAACTCTCTCTCAGATTTCATCTACCTCTCTCTGTTGCCACTACTTTAGTGCAGGACGTGACCATCTCTCACTCTGATTACTGCAATAGCCTCCTAACTTGCTTGCTTTCCCCTCTACGGTGTTGCCCTCCATCTTCCACACTACAGCCAAAATGACCTTTCTAAAACACAAAATCCAATCACATCACTGCTTTGCCTAACCCCTCAGTGGACTCCCAGTGTCCTTACTCTGAATCCAATCCTCACCTGGACCTACTCTGTCCCCACTCCACCTTTTGTCCACACTCCCCATGCTCCCACCCTATGCTTCAACTTCCTATATCATCGCAAACCTCTCTGGTTGTTTACTAGCTGTTCCTTTTGCTGTGAGGGCAGTTCCCATCAGGTCCACTTTGATCTTCCAGTAAACGCCAATCCATACTCCAGATATGGACGGGAATCACCTTCTGTGACTTTGTTGTCTGGCTTCCTCTTTCTCACCTTGACTCTTGTACACACTGCTGTCACCATGCTACCTGCCATGGCATGGTCACCATAAGGCATGTCTGCTATCTCACCAGACCTGGGTTTCCTCAAGGGGAAAGTGATTGTCACGTTCACCTTGGCATCCAGTTCAGAGCCTACCACTGAACAGGTGCACAGGAAACGCTGTTGAATCAATTATGATGTGATCTCAGTCAACAACGAGCTAGAGCTTATCAGCTGAGCGATAAGCAAGTACCTCTGAAACAGAGATCAAAGATGACTGTGCTAAATGCCATTAGGGAGAGACCAGCAAAGTGTTGAAAGAGAGACAAAGACAGAGAGACAGAGAAAGAGAATTGGTGGGGGGGGGAACCTCCAGGAATCAGTAACAAAACTACCTTAGGAACTGAAAAATGAAAAATTGGATGAAGGATTTTTCACAAAGTGGTCCTTCAAAATTATCACAAGGAAATAATCACAAACCTGCAGAGACATATATATAAGAATGTTTACTTCAGCATTGTTTAAAACAATTAAAAGCAAAACCTTTTCAAAAAATAACCTAACTGTCCATCAAAGGAAACTGGTTAGATAGATTTTGGTAGAACTATACAATGGAAATGATGAAGCCATTAGAAGTGGTTATGTAGATCTACATTGACTGCTTTGAACTAGTATTGGGTCAATGTCATTTACTTAAATTAAAACACACAAACATAAAACAACTGTATATTCTCAAGGATAAACACCTGAGAACATATATTAAATACAACAGAATGGAGGAGGAGAATGGAAGTGAGTTCAGAAGATAAAAAACATAATAAAACATAAGAGGGGCTTTATATAGACAATGATGATTGTGTGCCACGAACAGAAGAATATGATTAACGTAAGTGTACTTTTGAGGTCCAAAAAAAGAAAGAAAAAAGGAGAGAAGTAATTGCAATAAACTGTTAAGTAAAAAAGCAAGTCACAAAACAGTATACGTAGTATCACCTTGCTTTTCCTTTATATGTACACAAGCTCAAGTTAGTGTGCACAAAAATTTGGGGCAGTACATAATTTACATCAAAGTATTAATAGTGGTTGTAACTGCTGGCAGTATAATGGTAATATTTCACTCCCCCCAGTATCATTTTGGAATTGTTATAATGTGCACATATAACATTGTAATCATAAAAAAATGTACATAAATAACTTCAACAAACAAACAAACAAACAAACAAAATGTCTTTTGTTCACAAACAGTCTCAGGAATCCTGGAAAGAGAACTTCCGTGGTGCTTTCAATTAAAGCCACTTTTATTTCAAACAGTTAATTCACAGCAGTAGTTCAGGGTTCACCTGTAGGCCAAAGACCTTTAGTTCTCAAGCCCACCCTGGTTAGCTCTGGGTGAAAGGATGAAAACGGGGGAGAAGCTCAGGAGACACCTGAGTCCACTGCCTCCTCACCCATCTCGGCACATGGAGAAGCAGTGATGGGGAGACTCAGTGCTGGGAGGGGAGCCCTGTGTGTCAGAGTCTCTGACCCTCAGCATCTACCCTGTTGGGAAACCCCTCTGAGGCTCAATTCTACCATCTGTGAGATTGATGATAACAATCCCAATCTCAGATGTGTTACCACAAGGTGTAAGATAGGAAAGAGCTTTGTAAATGTCAATACACTACCCGGTGTTCATTATAATGACTGAAATTGAAATTCAAAAGATGGAAAATTCAAAGATAGAGAAAGATGATATGCCATAGATCATAACTTCTGGGTGCCTTAGGTCAGATCCAGGATTGTCCAATGAGGTCCAGAGAGGGATCTATTTGAAGGTCAAAGGAAAGACCTCAGAAGGTGAAGGGGAACAGAATTAGCCACTTCAAAACATGTCTCTTTCACGTAAGGATTATTTTAGGCTGATTATTTTTAAAAAACAGCAAACATAGGAGAATCTCTGAAAACCGAGAAGTTACCCTTCTGAAGGAGACATCTACATTTATGAGGGAAATCTCCATTTGTAAGGTGTCTCCCTCTCTGTACAGAATTTAGGAGGATGACTAAATCTCCAGGAACTCTTATCAATGGAGAAGGTAACTGACTTGAATCTGCATAACAACCATACCCTTGCTTATTTACTGTGTTTTGCCTGATAGGGTCTCACATCTGGCTTTCCTTCCCATCAACATCTTCTTTTATCTTTAGCTGAAGTTAGTATTTAAGGGGATGGCTTGGACCATTTCAGAGAGTTACTCATTTTTTTGGATATTTCACTTGTATAAGAAGTTATACATGTTATTAAACTTATGTTTTTCTCCCGTTAATCTGCTTTAACCAAGAACCTAGAGGGTAGAAGGAAAATTATTTTTCCTCCCTTACAAAGGCTTTGGAAACAATGGTATCTCTGGATGTGTCTGGGATCAAGCTTCCCTGCCATTTTCCCAGGAAAAAGGAAACGGTGATTTGCCTGAAGGTAAAGACCACCATCCTGGGTTCCCAGCCTGGAACTTTTGGCCATGAAACCCACTGACATCCTCAGGAAAAGTTTCCCAGGGCCCTGCCAAATGACCTGTGTGGATTTTCTGTGCTTTGATAGGTTCATGTGACCATGCCTTTTCCTAAAACACAAGAGCCGGTTTTCAGTCTCAACTCTGCCCATGTTTTCCTGTGTGACCTTGGCAACAGTTGGCTTCTTCTTTGAGCTTCCATTTTTCTCATCTCCAAAAGTTCTATGAAAGTTTCTGCCTCACCTAATTCACCGGGTCATTGTAGGGAACAAACCACAGAAGCAGCTTGTAAATTGTAAAAGTGTTTCTAGTTCTTAATCTAGAGGGCTTTCCAGGACACCTCGGGAAAGAAAACAAGACCCAGACATGTGGAAAGAAGTGGGCTTTGTTAAGCAGGAATGAAGAGAGAGAGTGACGGGCAAATCCCAGGCTTGACGGAGCAAAGACACCTGCTGATGAGCAGCCAACTAAAGCTTCACAAAGAAGCTACAGAAGCAGAGGCAACCGCACACTCCTTCTTGGGGCTTTGGGAGGTAGCTGGAAAGAGCCTATTTACCAAAAATTGCCAGAGGAGAGCTGGCCCTCAACATTGAGGTTCCTGTCTTTGATGTATTTCCAGCTCTGAATCATACTCAACCCGTCCTTGCTGGGCCTTTGTGAAGTATCCAGTAAGGCTGGAACAAAGCACTTTACTGTGGTGCATGAAAAATATCTTGGCTAAAAGGAACAATGCCAAGGCTGAGAGGGCTAAAATTAGACCTTCCGGTTCTGTTTGACTTTGCCGTTGTGTGCACAGGCTGCTAACGTGGCATCCTCCACCCGCCTCCCTCCCGGCCGTGGGCCTTCTGAGAGCACAGGTAACATGTGCTGAAGGAAAGGAAGTGCTGTTTCCTCTGGCACCCCGTGGGGATGACAAATGCTTCTGGGCCTATGTCACTGCCACTTGGAGCAGTAGGTTGAGTAATACTTAGTTTGAAGGAATCTGTTTCCACATCAGCTAATTTGTAGATTAAGATAAAACCGTATCTATCCTTCCCATTCATCTAATGCCCTTCCATGTTGAAACCAAAAGGAAATCTCAAGACGATCATATAGTTGAACCTTATATTTACCTTTACCTAAGAATTTACAGCTTCACTTATGTAACTGTTGCAGAACTCAAAGAACTGGTTATAAGTACTTTATATCATGCTGTGCAGTAGTGTCATCTACAGAAAAGAGCATGGACCTTGGAGTTAGATGAGGTGAGATCCCCAACTCTGGCACTTCTATTAGCTGGTGCCTTTAGGAAAGTTATTGAACCTTTCTTATCCCATGCATGCAACTTTAAATTGTGTATGTTAATAACTATCTCAAAATGTTAAATGAAATAATAAATTTATATAATCAATATTTTAGCAGTAATGATCATGGCTTATGTTAGTAAGTACTTACCATGTGTTAATTATGATTATGCTTATCTTTACAATAATTTTTTTTGATATCTTTAAAATAATTTAATGAAGTAGACACCATGTATGTCTTCATTTTACAGTCAAGGAAAATAAGGCTCAGAGAATTTAACAAACTTGCCCAAGGTCACACAGTAAGAAAACAGTGGGATTTGAATCCTGGAAGGCGCTTATCCACCGTTAGCTATTCTGCCTTATTAAAGGAGATGAGAAACAGGAAAGTGCTTTCCAGGGCAAAAACTGTTATTTCAATGTAAGGGTTCATTATTCTCCTTTCTGGCCTGGGCGCTGCCCTGATCTATGCATTTCTTTACCCAAGTGAGGCGACTTGGTCAGTTATCTCCTGGCCCCCAGGGTGTTGGGGAAAGGGTTGGTTGCTAAATACAAGGGCAGCAATTGAAGAAGCTGGGAATGTCTAGGCTAGAGCAGCAAAGGCTCAAGAGAGGAAATTTGAGCTCTCTTCAAATAAGTGAAGGATTTACTGGCACAAAAACAGACATAGATCAGCATACCAGAACGGAGAGTCTAGAAATAGATCTGGCTACACATAATTACTTAATGTATGATCAAGGAAGATTTTTAGAACAAGGAGGAAAGGAAATGTAATTTTGTAAGGGATGCCATCATCACCACTTGATAGCAGTTAGGTGAAAAATGTAAGTCAGAACCACACCATGTACATCTTTTAAAACATCACTAACATTTGGGATAAACAGTTTAATATAAAATTAACTCAAAGCAAACTCTTAGAAACTGAAAATATGTTAGACAAAATGTTAATAGCTATTATATACATATACATATAGCTTTACATATAAAGCAATTACCAGTAGTTAAGGAAACCATTTGAATCAGAAAAGAGGAATGATCAGAATGTGAAAAGATAATTCATGCCAGAGTAAACACAAATAGTTAACAAAACCAGAGAAACATATTTAACCTATTTATGATGGTTAAATTAAACTTTCTAAACATAAAAGCAGTGGCAGAAACTATAAAGTATATGATTGATAAATATAACTATATAAATTCAAAGTTTAGAGAGTCTAAAAACACCAGAAAAAAAGGCAAATATCAAAATGTGAAAAATATGTCACATAAATGTCATTTATGGATTAAATGTGCTTAAAAATAAATGGGAAGAGAATATGACAGAAAGCTGGGCAATGAACATGAACAGAACAAAAGACACAATATCAATGGCCAATTTCAATCGTTTAAATAACCTAACATGGTAAAATTGTATGTTGGTACAACCCACTAGAAAGTACTAGAAATCAAGAAGCATTAAATATCAACACTTTTGTTTCCAGAGGAAGCTATCTTAAAGAAATAATCCAAGAGAAAAAAGTTGCATATAGGGATATAATTATTGCAGCTTTATTTAATAATGGTAAAAACTCTAGAACTATAACCATGTCCCATTCGGGAAATGTATAGTAAATTATGGCATGTTTACTCAATGGAATATAAAGTTGTGAATACAATGCTGAAACATGGCAAATTACTTATGATATGTTAAGTAGAAAAAGCAGACATACAATATTAAATACACATTATAATTACAACTATTTACTGAAAAAATGAAGTCAGTTGTTTTCCTGTCTTCCTCCTTACACATCAATAAAAAGTGCAGACAAAAGGACAGGCAATGGTGAGGAAAAAATAGAAAAATAGAGACTATTCCACAAAATCAAACATATTACTAGTCTGAGTTTCAGAAAGAGTGAGAAGAGAAAATATTGAGGGGAATTATCAAAGAAATTATCAAAAACAATTTGTTTATTATTACTATTTTTTGACTTACAAAATGTTAGAGTTGATTTACAAAATACAGACTATGTGCAGCAACCTTGTTATGTATCAGGATATGGACATGAATAACAAGCTTCTTAATTCCTGTAGAAACCAATGACCCAGTGGAAGATATAAATAATATATAAAAAATTTAATTACAATTTATAATATGGAGTGATTACACATTTCTATAATGTACAAGATTCTATGGTAGCACATTAGTGTTAATGGTGAGAGATCTATAAGTTACCGTTTTAACTTACATTAAAATATGAGAACTTGAAAAGATCTTTGTAAAATCTAATTAATCTTCCCACTTATAAAGTTGAGAAGGCTGAGATCCAGAGAATGTAAATAAATAGATCCTAGTTTAGATTAATGCTTTTCTTTTCCAGATGAGAAATTGAGGCCTAGAGAAGACACAAGCTTTTTCTAAGAGTGTAGAGAATATCTATGGAAGATGTAGTTCCAGAGCCTCATCTCTTGATTGCAAATCTACCATTCTCTTCAAATGAAACTTACACCTAGATTCCATCAACAAAAGCATGAAGTAGCTGACAGAAGAAATGAGCTACTTATCTTCTAGAGAAGCATAAGGCAATGGAGAATAGAGGGGGCAGGACCTCATCTCTGTCTCAATAATTCAGGGAAGAGCCATGAGTTTGCAAGTCCAAGTCAGAAACTTAGATGTCTGTATATGCTTCATCATTCCTTCTACCCTACCTAGTCCCAATTAGTCTGAAATTCTGGCAAAAGTATATTCAATAAAATTGTGTTAGGAAAATATTGTCTAAAGGGCAAAACTTCACACCAATCACAAAATTATATTTCAGATGGATTAAAACCAAAACTAAAGAAAACGCACAAATCATGGTAAAAGGTTGATAAATATGACTATCTCAAAATTAATAACTGTTTTTAAGACAAAAGTAACCGTGGATAAAGTTAAATAAGTGACAGGCAAGGAGAAGATATCTGACATGTATATAACAAAGGATTTGTGTTCAGATTATATAAAGAATTCCAAATAACGAATGAGGAAAAGATAATCCTACTGAAACATAGGTAAAGCATATGAATAGATAATTTACAGAGAAGAAAACATAAATGGCCAATAAAAAATAAGAAAACAGAAAATTACAAAGGACCATTTTTTTATAATCAGTTTGGTAAAAATATTTTTTGAAAATATGCTGATATCAAGTGTCTTCAAAGATGTAAAAAAAATGAATTCTTTCTAATATATTGCTCGTGGGACTATTTATCGGTACATCTTCTTTGGAGAATAGTTTGGCAATATTTAATATAGCAGAAGATGCATATAGAACATAATCCAGCAATTCCATTTTGACATATATACCCTAGAGAAACTCACACAAACACACAAGGGGACATGTGAAAAAGATGTACACTACAAGTTTACAATAGCAAATTTAAAAAAAAAAGTTACAAAAACCTAAATGTTCATCAAATAGGGAATGAGTAATTTAATTTGAAGTATAGTCACATGATAAAACACTATACAGTAGTCAAAATGAATGAATGATATTATATGAATAAAAACAGTGATTTAAAAATAATTTTGAGAGAAGTGAGTTGGAGAATGACACATACAATATGATGTCATCTACTTAAATATCAAAAAGCCAAAATGGGGTCTTCCCTGGTGGCACAGTGGTTGAGAGTCTGCTTGCCGATGCAGGGGACACAGGTTCGTACCCCGGTCCGGGAAGATCCCACATGCCGCGGAGCAGCTGGGCCCGTGAGCCATGGCCGCTGAGCCTGCACATCCGGAGCCTGTGCTCCGCAACGGGAGAGGCCACAACAGTGAGAGGCCCGCGTACCACACACACACAAAAAAAGCCAAAATGGTACTATAGAGATATACATATTTAGTGAAAAGAATAAGTGTATTCATGAAGAAAATGCATACCAAGTTCAACAGAATGATTTTTCTGAGGAAGAAGGGAGGTGAGTGGGACTGAGAAGAAAAATGATGATAATATCAAAATATGAGATGGCATTAATATTTTTGAATGCTAGGTAGTAGGTCAATGGATATTTATTATACTATTCTCTAAATTTTTCTGTACGTTTGAAATTTTTCACAATAAAAAATTAATATATTTTCCTTTAAAGCAGTTGGTAATTTAGATTTCTCTCTAATCCCAACTGACTTTTCCTAGGTATACTTCGTTGCTGAAGATTAACTAATCAAATGGCTTGGGTGCCATTATGATTTTGGATAATGATGTTTTCTTCCAGCTCTTATACAGAGTAATCATGTTCATTTCAAAGAAAACATGTGGCAGAAAATTGAGGAGAAAATTGTGCCAGACTCTAAGAAGTTTACTGAATAATTTAAAGCATGTCCATTTTAAGTTTAGGAAAAAAATACATTTCTCTTATTCTCCGTTGTTAATTCTCAAGTGGTTTCATTTTTGTGATACACAAATTGGTATCATAAAGCAACATGGAAATCAAGTTAATTTCCGTAGTCTTATAACTGCTTTGTTGGTGCTACAATTGCATCTGCAGTTAACACTTTCAAGGTAGTTTTGGGCATTGCAATTACTTGTCTGCTTGCCTGACTCTGCTAGACCCTTGGAACACTTTGAAGATGGGAACCCTGTCTTGCTCATCAACACCTTTACCACATGGACATTCAGTAAGCGTTTTTAAAACGATTTTATAAAATTTCAATTTTCATCTGTGAATGGGGATATTAGATACAACAGTTTAACAAAACATTTGCAAGGAATCTTGATAGATTCTGATCTTTTGAGGCTCTGAATCAATGAAGTTGGAATGATAGTAACTCTTTGAGTCATCTGGTTTCCTGCCATTGTACTAAGCACATAAAATGAGTAGGTAGTTGTTTGTAGTTGCTGTTGTTGTTTTTCCAGAACTGTAAGCACGAGTATTGGGATAATTTTGTAAAGGTCACTCTGAACAGCGTCATGGAATGGTGTAATAAAGTCCACTTAATGATAAATATGCATTTCACTGCCGAAATAGAACACAATCCTTGGCCAACTATCTAGGCATAGTTTCTTTCAGCTTACAGGCTCTAGAAACATATTTGGGGCCAGAAGGACTCAAGGACGGTACAGAGGAGAGGTTGCCAAGCCACATAGAAAAACTTCCTTGTTTTCCTTTTTTGAAATCTCTTTTCTAATTCACTTTTTTTTTCTGTTTTATTTTACTGTACTTGATATATTTCCTAAACCTAACTGAAATCCCTTCTGAAGCATGGAAGAAGATGAGATAAAAGAAGACAGAGAGGAGTATGACTTTAGAAAAACACATGATATAGTTAAAAGAATCGGTTTTAAAAAGGAATACTTAGAAGTAAAAGGGTAAATTTTATCTACACCACAACTATGTAAGAAAGTAGGCATACAGGAAAAAGATCAGAACGAAATATGTCAAATAATCACAATAATTAACTTTGAACATTAGGATGATGATTTAAATTTCTTTCTACTTTAATGTTTTCAGATTGTCAAAGACTATCTTTATAATGAAACTATACCTTATTTTTAAAGGACTTACACATTTAGACAGTACACAGGCAATTCTCAAATGTTTAGCAATTACATATTTGCTTTACATCTTAAAAACTGTCTCGACTGACCTAAACTTAACCAAGTTGACTGATTAACCAGTGTTCTCCCTAGAATTAAGCATACAGTACTGACTGATGCCAGGGACAGCTAAACACTCCTGGTTAGAATGAGTTTGCAAACAGCTCAAGTGCTGGAGTCAAAAAGGCCCGGATCTGCTGGATGTCAAAGCATAGTGTTCACTCCCTCAACGCCCCACTGTCTTCTATTAAATGGAGAAACTTTATAAACTCGCTGGTTTCACTCTGAAGATAATGTGTTGTGTTATAGATGTATGTGAAGTGCCTGAATTACTTTTGTCACAAAATAGTTCCCTTCCCTCTTCATCTCACCTTCCTGCTTATTCCTTGCCAGATATACTGGACACATCGGTATTAATATGTCCCATCTCTTCTTTTAGCTGAGATGGTCTTATCTGTATTTCATATTCAGGGAAGTATTGTTAAGGTTTTCTTAGGCAGAGATGACCTAAAAATCCAATCAGGGCTTCCCTGGTGGCACAATGGTTAAGAATCCGCCTGCCAATGCAGGGGACACAGGTTCGAGCCCTGGTCCAGGAAGATCCCACATGCCGCAGAGCAACTAAGCCCATGAGCCACAACTACTGAGCCTGTGCGCCTAGAGCCCATGCTCCACAACAAGAGAAGCCACCACAATGAGAAACCCATGCACCACTAACTGCTCGCTGCAACTAGAGAAAGCCCGTGCACAGCAACGAAGACCCAACGCAACCAAAAATAAATAAATTTATAGAAAAAAAAAAAACCCAATCAAAGTTGGCACAGCACAGGCCAGCTGATGAGGGTGGATGGTGGGAAGAGCTCTGCAAATAGAGATAAAAGTAATCAGACTTGCTCTTTCAGGGATTTGGAAAGGAAGACAGATGGTATAGCATCCTTCATCAATAGTGACTGCAAAGCTAAACTGCAGAGAGAGAAGCTGAGATGCTATGTATAGAGAGAGGAACATCTTGGATTCCACAAGACCAAGAAAAGGAGGCAGCAGCAAATCCTCAGAGGTCTGCTGGTTCCTGATGGCTCCTTAGGTCTAGTTCTGATGTGTATTCTTAAAATAAGTATTCTTTGTATAATAATGTTCAGAGGCAGACAAACTGCTTCAATGCAATGTATGCCCTGACTGGGGAGAAACTCCAGGTTCTAAACTCTAGGTTCTTTTATGCCAGAGCAGAAACAATACCTGCTTATGTAATCTCATGGCCCTGTCTAAATGCCATCATAAGGGAGCAACAATTTATTCTTTGATTTCTAAAGAATGTGCAGTTCTTAAAGAGATCATGTTAACAGTACCTTTGCTTCTTATTTGAAACAAAAACATTTATGATCATCTGAAAGATAAAATTTGGTCTGTGGATTTCTGGGTAAAGTGTGGAAGTAGGAAAATCCACTAAATTATTGCAAAGGGTCTGTGAATACATATGAAAACTAAGCCTTGGAAATGGAAGAGTGTGTCTTTCACATCCCATTGCATTATTTTTCAAATATATGTCAGCACTACTGCTATTAATAATGTATAAATTTTAAGCATTACTGAATTTATAGTAGCTATTTGTCACTCTGTGTTCTTTCAATCAACTAATAATGAAATCACAATTACTAACCTTGGAAGCTTGAAAAAGTGTTGGCATTATAAAGAAGTCCTAGAAGTATAAAATAGCGCTGGAAAAATTGGGAACACCTGACACAAACTGTAGGTCTGAGGAAACCTCAATAGGTTTGAATTTATCCTCAACAGAATAGAATATTAATTCTGAAGGCTGGGAGTATTGAAGACCCTGCTGGCTGGGTTAGAGCATTTGGTGTGAGTCACATTTTTTATTCTGATGAGTATACCTATTTAGAACAACATAAAGGGAGTGTCAGTTTCTCTATTAACTGCTGGGCTGTATTGTTAAGAGTCACAAAAAAATAGATACTTGACATTGGTTATCAAAAAAATAGATATATCTGAAGAATTATACCACCATCAATCCGCCCACGAACACAGTATCTTCTTCCCTCTTTTCACAAATACAGTCACGCTCCTGTATGATCTACCTCCTAAATATCACCCAAATTTGTACAAGTCTCTGAATCCGTGCTGTACCACTTCAGCCCAAGCCAATATCACTTCTCATGTGGACAATTATGACTGTCTCCAAACTGGTTTGTTTCCATCTACTTCCTCCCTAATTCATTCTCCAGAAGGATCTTTTGAAAATGTAAGTCTGATCAAGTCACTTCCTTTTTAAAACCTTCCATAGCTTCTTATTCCTCTTAGAACACAGTTTTAAAAACCCTTAACACTCCTTATAAGATTCATCGCAATATGAAACCCGGCTGCTTGCTACCTAACTCTTCAGCCTCATCTAATGCCACTCTTCCAAGTTCCTTTTTAAGCTCCAGTTTCTCACCAGGTTCAATGTCAAATCCAGCTCTTTGCACCTGCTATTCCCTGTGTTGGGAGCACTCTTTCTGTACCTCCTTCACCTGGCTGACTCCCATTCTTGCTTTGGATCTCAGCATAAGTCTCACTTTGTCTCTGTCCCGAATCCCTTAGATTAGGTTAGTCTCTTTGTTATACATGCCCACAAGAGCATAATCTTCCTCCTTTTTTCCCGCTGATCAATTCTTAATCATTTGTTTATTGTGTTTTCCCTACCATAAGCTCCATGAAAGAGTCTTTTTTTTTTTTCCACTTCTAATTTTTTCCATTACAGGGCTTCACACATAAGCCCTCAATTAAAACCTGTTAAACTGGATTTATCAATTAATGTCTACTGAACTGGATTAACTGTCGTACTCTCACAGAAGAAACTTTCAAGTCCCAAAGAGACAACTTAAGAAATCTATTGAAAACGGATTTGTTTCAGATAGTTATCATCCATAAGGCACTTTGCCTTTCTTATAATTTTTAATCCTAAATATTTTATCATCTTTCTTGCTATTGTGCATAGAATATTTTTCCAATTTTCATTTCTGAAAGCTTTTTTGATAGACTAAAAGAAAAGGCTATTTGTTTTTGTAACTTATCTTGCATCCAGCCTCCTTTTAAAATATGTATTAATATTTGTTTATACTTGAAACTTTGGATTTTCTCTAAATATACTCAGCAAAAAAAAAAATGATAGCTTAATCTCTTTCTCAGTGTTTATTCTGCTTATTTCATTTTGTAATCATATTTCTTTTGCACAAGTAAAGAACAATAGAAGTCTTTAATTCTTCTCAGAGAAGGCAAGGTATAAATGTACAGAGATAAATCTGTATCTATTCCTGAGAAAAGTGGCTCATTGTGAGATTTTTGCCCTATAACACTTATACTACTTTAAAATTCTAGTAAGAAAACGTATGAGATTTACCTATTACATTTGGTAAAAGTAGGCAGAGATGGAACGAACTTAGAGATATCTTAGTTTAACCCTACTCATTCTACATATGAAACTAAAGCCCAGCAAGGGAAAGTGATTTGACCAAGACAAAAAGCTAGAAGCAAAGCTCAGGCATGAATACCAAGATTTTATGACCTCTGGGACAGTGTTTTTTTTTTATAAAAGACGTTGTTAATTAGAATTTTAGATGTGAATTTAAAACACTGTTTTTTTGTGTGCTGATTTTTTCATATTACATTTAAAGAAATAATTTGATAATCTAAATAAAAATATTTACTATAACTTAAAAGTTTTATTATTACTAGCACAGCAGAAGCGTCAGGTTTCCTTCAAAATCTATTTCCTTCTTCCTTAATAATAAAACCCCTAATTTATAGCAGGTGTTTTGCTAAATGTGGCTAAATTGTGGCCAATGGCATGTATGTCAATTTTCAGGAGGTCTGACTTAGGGAAGGATCCTTAAAAGGGAAGGATGGGGCTTCCCTGGTGGCGCAGTGGTTGAGAGTCCACCTGCCGATGCAGGGGACACGGGTTCGTGCCCCGGTCTGGGAGGATCCCACATGCCGCAAAGCGGCTGGGCCCGTGAGCCATGGCCACTGAGCCTGCGTGTCCGGAGCCTGTGCTCCGCAACGGGAGAGGCCACAACAGTGAGAGGCCCGCGTACCGCAAAAAAGGGAAGGATGCACCCTTTATCTCCCCTTCCCCCTTCTTACTGGTAGAAAGCACATGTGATGGCTGCAGCCACGCTGGACCATGAGATGGAAGTGACATGTTAAGGATCATGGAGGTAAAGGGGAGAAGGAGACTGAGTCCCTGAGAACTTTGTGAAGCTCCCCTATCAACCCTGGACTGCCTACCTCTGGATTTCTTTTTTTTTTTTTTTTTTTTTTTTTTTTTTTTTTTTTTTTTTTTTTTTGTGGTATGCGGGCCTCTCACTGTTGTGGCCTTTCCCGTTGCGGAGCACAGGCTCCGGACGCGCAGGCTCAGCAGCCATGGCTCACGGGCCCAGCCGCTCCGCGGCATATGGGATCCTCCCAGACCGGGACACGAACCCGTATCCCCTGCATCGGCAGGCGGACTCTCAACCACTGCGCCACCAGGGAGGCCCTGGATTTCTTTTATATGAGTAAGAAATAAACTCTCCTATTAAGTCATTTTTATTTGGGGTTTTCTATCATTTTAAGCTGAATCTAATTCTAACTGGTTTGTTAGTAAATTACAAGGCTGTAAGCTCTTGCTCAAAAAACAAAATGCAAGCATAATAGATGTTTAATAGAATTCTGGTTATATTCTCGAGAGCTTTAAATTTAAAATAATGATAATGATAATAATAGCTGTGAATTGACTACTGTGGGCAGACTATGGACAGCAGTTAAGAAATGGGCGCTAGGGCTTCCCTGGTGGCGCAGTGGCTGAGAGTCCGCCTGCCGATGCAGGGGACACGGGTTCATGTCCCAGTCCGGGAGGATCCCACATGCCGCGGAGCGGCTGGGCCTGTGAGCCATGGCCGCTGAGCCTGCGCGTCAGGAGCCTGTGCTCCGTAACGGGAGAGGCCACAACAGTGAGAGGCCCGTGTACCGCAAAAAAAAGAAAGAAAGAAAGAAAGAAATGGGCTCTAAAGTCAGACTTTCTGGTGTTGCCACTTATTGGCTATGTGACAGTTGGCATGTCACCTACTGTTTCTAAGTCTCCATTTCCTCTTTTTTATAGTCAGAATAAAAATTCTTAGCATGATTTGTGACCATGAGAAAAATAAATGCATGTAATGAAGTCAATATAAATTAACCACGTGTAGTATTATTGATCTTATCATTAGAATCATCACTACTACTACCTCTAAAGTCCAGGTATCAAATATACTTATGTGGCAATATTTACAATTTAATTACCATGATAATCCTGTCCCATAGGTATCATTTTCTAAATTTCAAGATAAAACGATTCACATCATTCGGAATATTTTGTGATAGAGCCTGATTACAAAATCCACATTGCTCCCCATTACATTTGATCAAGATTCTATCACCCTTTAACACATTATGTCAGACACACGCATTTGAAAGTATTTTCTTACAGTTATCGTATACTTTATTTTGGTTCCTGCTCCCCTGTCAATAATAGTATCCTTACTCCTCTTTCCCATCGTCTTCCTAATTCCTAATCTTGGCATCCCTGAAATTATCCCACCTCCAACCCTTATCCTATGGAGGTTTGGGTCTGCGTTCCCCAGAAGTGCTCCCACGGCACACGCTGCTTCTCTTATGATTGTTCTTATCAGACTACCAATTATCTGTTTCCACCCACATGTCTATATCACATGAAAACAACCAAGGATTTGGGAAGAGTACCTGACACACAGGTGCTTGCAGATTTCTTTATCTGGAAACTATCCCAGTGAACTATGCATCAAAGAGTATGGTTCTCTTGGAGATGTGCTGTCAACAAAAGCTCTGTTGTCCTCATTATTGGGGCCTTGTGAGAGATGGATAAAGTAGGAGATGCTAAAGGCTGGGAGCAAGACCCACTCCTCTCTTCTCAAAGAGAAAGGGAGCAGTCGTCTCCTTCTTAAGACCCAGCCACGGTAAACATGTCTTAGTAGCAATCCCAGGAGGGTGAGTTGGAAATGTAGACCTCAGTGGATTTCCCTGGAATCCATTACTTCAAGCAGCTCACAACAGGTCTCCCTGTTACATTTTCTTACAGCATCATGTATTTTTCTTCCATGGTACTTAATCTTATTTGCAATTGTATGCTATTTTGTGATTAATTGTTTAATATCTGTTTCTCTAACTAGACTCTGATCTTCATGAGGGCAGAGATTATGGCTGTTTTAGTTTACCCTGTATATTTAGTACTAAGCAGACAATTGATGTTCTATAGGTATTTGTTGAAAGAGTGAATGAATCAATGAAACAAAGAGATGGTACTTCATGTAAAAGCAACAGAGTGAACTAAAAGCAACAAGGTGAAGTAAGTGGACAGAGCACAGATCTGATAATAAAGGCAAAGTATGCTACTAAAACCTGTATAAAATAATGTTCTGGGATGTCAGCCTAGATTCAGCTCTCTTTCCTGTTTCCTGCTCCAAAACCAAGTGACAGACGTGATGAAGTTTCAGGGAATTGCAGGTAGGTTTTGATCAGAAGAGGCTTTTCAGAGCTTCTGAAAGGAATACAGCCATCTGCTCATAAAGTAGGCTCCGAAAACTACAAACTAGTTTTGATGAATTTTCCACAAAGTACTCAACGTTATGACTCTTCAGGCCTACTATTTCTCTAGAATCCCATTCTCTGTCACTAAGCAGCAAAGCCTGGGTCCAAAGAAATTACTCACTCTGTTAGTGATGCCCAGAAATCTACACCAAGGACATTGTCCAGTCCATCCTTAAAATGGCAGTGAACTTTGTGCACAAAGATATTCCATTCAGTGATATTTAAAAAGTTAGGGGCTTCCCTGGTGGCGCAGTGGTTGGGAGTCTGCCTGCCGATGCAGAGGACGCAGGTTCGTGCCCCGGTCCGGGAAGATCCCGCATGCTGCGTAGCGGCTGGGCCCGTGAGCCATGGCCGCTGAGCCTGTGCGTCCGGAGCCTGTGCTCCACAACGGGAGAGGCCACAACAGTGAGAGGCCCGCGTACCACAAAAAAAAAAAAAAAAAAAAAAAAAAAGTTAAAATGTGTAACAGTAAGAGAATAGTGAAGTAAACCTTGTCTATGCATATGGTGGAGTGTAATGTCTCAAAATTACATTTGCGAAGAGTTTTAATTGCAAGGGTGGTGTTAAGAAAAAAAAGTAGAATACAAATTTTAAAGAAATGAGTAGTCTCAATTAGAAAACAATATAAAGGAGGACAATATAACCTATAAATAATAGATTGTAGGTGATTTTTATTCTTTTCTCTGATTTTTCTTTTGTTTTCTGATTTTATTTTTTCTATGTTTTGCTTTCTAATTTTTCTACAATGAGTAAATATTATTCTTTTTATTCAGAAAAAGTACTTAAAAAGAGCAAATTCCCGGCTTTCAGTGAAGCTCACTTAAGAGCTGTCATGTAAGAGTTGGGGCTTGAAGTACTGTATTTGTTCAATGAATTACCTGGAATGCCAACAGCAGCCCTCTTTAGTTCTAGTTTTTGGAGTTTTGTCAACTGAGTTTTTAAAATTAGATTTAAAAAGTTTTTCGAAAGAAAAAAGCAATCTCTCCTTCACTTAATTAACAAAGAAAAATTCTACACTCATATCTAATCCTAGACAACCACAAAGCTGGAATATTCTCACTGTTATAATGAGGCAGACTCAATCACCATGTTAACAATCTGTGGTGTCCAAGTTAGATTCAAATTCAGAGAAATAACGTGATTCTTGATTATCTACTATAGGAACCAATAACAAATAAAAATTTGGAGAAGCTAGCTGGAATGCTGTATGAATTTTAAGCCTTCCTTCTATTGTATTACCTCCCAGTGAGTTTCATTTCACAGGTGTATAGCCTTATAGACCTATTACAAAAATCTGAGTACTCTTTACCAGCAACCTCTGGCTGGCATTTTAGGAAATGTTTCCCACATAACATAGAAGAAACTGCTCACTTTACATATTCTAAATAAGCAGGCATAAGCACTACAAGAACATTACGTTACTGTCATTGGGCTATGAGTCTTTATAAATACAATGTTCTGAGTTCAAATATCCATGTTCTAGAATAAAGTACCCATTAACTTCACAAATGGTTTAGATGTACCCAATTCAGGAGGTGGCCTGTCAGTTGTACTTAGTTCTATACTTCCTGATTATGAATTCATTTAATTTCTCAATTTAAATTAAAAGCTCTTTGAGAATAGCAAATACTACTTCATTATTAAAAATTGATTGTCAATTAAATGATAGGTTTCTGCTAGGCTTTTTTTTTTTTTTTTTTTTTTTTTTGCAGTACGCGGGCCTCTCACTGCTGTGGCCTCTCCCACTGTGGAGCACAGGCTCTGGACGCGCAGGCTCAGCGGTCATGGCTCACGGGCCTAGCCACTCCGCGGCATGTGGGATCTTCCCGGACCAGGGCACAAACCCGTGTCCCCTGCATCGGCAGGCAGACTCTCAACCACTGTGCCACCAGGGAAGCCCCTGCTAGGCATTTAATATGTATTACCTCTGGTTTTCACAACAATTTTGTGAGACAGGTTATAAATTACATTCAATATAGATCTTACAATCATTTTTCTGAACTTGAGATCATTTTAAAGTCACATATTTCCTTCCTTTTGATGTGGGAAATCATACAGAACATGTCAGTGGGGAGGATCCAGAGCTATTAATCACTAGCCACTCTGGCACAGCTGTGGTCAAATTTCAATCCAGAAACAAAACGGGTGATCTCAAAGGATCAGTAGCCAAAGTACTCCAAGAAGTTTCCTCAAGCTTTTTGGCCTAGTATACCTTTTTTTTTCCTTTAAATTCTTTTAAGAAAGGAAACTAAAATTTACTAAAATCCTTGTATATGCCAGAGACAGTTCTAAGTGCTTTCATAGACATTATGTTATTAATCCTTGAAATTAATCTCAGGAATATAATTATTGTTCTCCAAAAGTTAGATAACTTGTTCAGAGCAACTAGCCTCATCTTTGAAGTCATGTCTCTTTTATCCATACCATACTTCCCTCTAGTGAGAAACATGTCTTATATAAATGTCTTATACAAAACAGGATGTTGTCTACTAGCCAACTGGGATGTGTAGACTTTATTTGGATCCTGATTCAGAAAAACTATAACAATACTTATGAGCTTGAACTTTGACTAGGTATTTGATGATATTAAATAATATGGGGGGTATATAACAGTATTGTGGACATGTTTTAAAGAGTCCTTATAGATACATATATAAATATTTATAGATGCAATGATATAGTGTCTTAATTTGTTCAAACTAAACCACTGGAGGGGGAAGAATGGGTACAGAAGTGAAGCAAAGTGACTTTAATAATGGTTAAAGCTGGGTGATGGGTATATGGGCATTATTACATCATTCTCTTCAAATGTGTATGCTTTCCATAATCAAAAAGTTTTTAAAAAGAGGGAAAAAAAAGCCTGTGTAGAAAGGTAGAGAGAGTCCTGGGCTTAAATAACACCTTTATCACATAGTAGCTGTGTGACCTTGAACAAATTACTTTCTGAGACACAGTTTCTCAGTCATAAAATGAAGCTTACCTTGCAGACACTTACCTTGCAGAGCTGTAATGTGGATTCAGTGAAGTGACGTGTGTAAATATCCAACACAGTGCCCTATACACTCTAAATTCTTTACACCAGTGGTCCCCAATCTTTTTGGCACCAGGGACCGGTTTTGTGGAAGACAATTTTTCTATGGACCAGGGGTGGGGATGGTTTTGGGATGATTCAAGTGCATTACATTTATTTGCACTTTATTTCTATTATTATTATTACATTGTAATATATAATGAAATAATTATACAACTCACCATAATGCTGACAGGAGGCGGAGCTCAGGCAGTAATGTGAGTGATGGGGAGCGGCTGTAAATACAGATGGAGCTTCGCTTGCTCACCTGCTGCTCACCTCCTGCTGTGCGGCCCAGTTCCTAACAGGTCACAGACCGGCACCGGTCTGTGGCCCGAAGGTTGGGGACCCCTACTTTACACCATTACTATTTAATGTTATTACAAAGTATAAATTATCTCTGTTTTCATTTCCTTGCTCTCCTGACTTAGCCTAGAGATAACTTCCAATATTCAAATGAATCTGATCTTGGTTAAGAGCCAAAGATGAATGCTATAAGCCCTCTGTGTACATGGTCATCTACAGAGCCCCTCTTTGGAAGAATGTCTCTTTTCCAGTTTCTCCTGTACCACTGGTGACCTGGATCCAGACCACCTTCCTCTGCCACTCCAGTTCACACCAGTTTCTTCTTTCTAATACCTACACCAGCAATTCTGGCCTACACCTCTTGTTTTATGAATGAATCATATGCTATTTTGTATTCTTCCTTTTATAACCAGTTTATTGAATGGGTTAGCTATATAGCTTTATTTTCTCATCACTGCCTCAAATACGCTCTACTGTCCCCTTCCAGGATGATATTTTGGGCTGATCTATATCTTTTCAGGTAACAGAAAAGTGGTTGTTTCTAAGGTGTTAAAAATTTCAGTCTAATTTAAATGTAAATTTCCACTACATATCTAACCCTATCTCTCCTGTCTCAGTTCAGTTTTGAACTAAGCAGTGGAGAAGGGATTGTAACCTGTTCTTCATCCTGCTTGCTTCCCTCCTCCATCGTTTGCTCTGCTTCTCTAGGGAGGTGGGCAAGAAAAGGAGGTTTGATAGGAAACGGGCAAAGTCTTACTTGACTGGTACTGGTGTAACCTGGCCATTGACACCCTTTGTGAGTCAGATGCCCAGATGCTGCTTCTCATAATCCTGGGTGTTTGTGAACTCTTTAATAGCTCCTGATTATAAATTTCCAAACTTTACAACTTATGGATGGGGCATGGTACACTTGACTTGCTACCACTCCTATTCAACTGCCCTGCAGTGGCACACCTCTCTAAAAGGGACCTAAAAATTTATCAGACATATCTCCTTTCAAGGAACTTCCAGTTTCAGAGGACAGCTGGCACATATACAAGTGACTATGAGTCTAGATGCGATAAGAAGCCTGAGAGATAACGCTTGGCTAGGATGACTAGAGAAGGATTCCTAGGAAAGAATCAGAGTTTATCATCAGGGCTGTGGAAGCTCATGAGAAATGATTTCCATTGTCCCTGAGGAGAAGCTATTGTCCCTGCTGGACTGCACTAAGAGGCACAGAGCTTGTCTAAAATGGATTCCCTTTGGACATATGCACGTGTGGGTCTCTTTTGTTTCTTCCATCAGTTTTCCCTGCTCTTACATTGTTCAGATCTACATATACCTGCTGAATCCAGGAATGGAAGGCCCAGTTATTCTGATAGACCTCTTTACCCCATTAGGATAAAAATCTTATTTCCAAAGCTTCCCTGCTGGAACAAACACATGGGCATGCCATGGCTGCCATTCTTTCCCCTAGACTCTCTCTGAAAATTGAGACATGCTTACTCCACTGAAAAATGCTATGGGCTCAACTACAACAGGAGAAATCCTGAGAAAAATATAAAAGATATAGATGTATCTCAAATCTTAAACAATTTAGGTTTTCCCCTCCAGAATTATTTTATTTCGAAATCACGTTTTCAGTTTAACTGTGTGAAAACCTGGTTACAGTTATCATGTATTTGTTATTCTATCCTAGGAGCTGAGGTGGGGGAGGATAGGGGACAGGGGACTTATTTTGGCAGACATACCCTCAATGCAATAATTTGCACAAGATCAGTACTTTGATTCTTAAATTCTAAAGTTGAATAATAATTATAAATTTCTTACCATTACATGGCACTATACAATCTACAGAGTAAGTTCAAAGTCATATCAATCTCACAATAACTCCTAACTAGAGAGGGTAGGCAATCTCATATCTATTTTCACATGACAAAACTAAAACTCAGAAAAGTAAAGTAACTTCTCCAGGACTTCACACTTATGATACCTAAAACATGGCTGTGATGCCTAAAACACACAATTAATGACTCCTAGTCTTAATGTACTTTCTATTACATAGTTCAGTTTTTGTCCTTCTTTTCTGACTGGGTTCTTCAGAACTACAATAAGATGGTAACAAGCATATTTCAACATAAGTTCTCTGTGCAAACAGGTTGGGAAACATAAGATGAAGCAAAGTAAGCAGATACTGGGTCTTTACAACAGGACCACTCAGATTTATTATTAATATGAAAATATGCACTGAAAATATTTAAGAGTGGGGTGTAGGAAGCACTAGTTTCCTCGAAAAACGTTTCCACAAAACTCTTTGAGGGGAAATAACTATCAGTGTCTTGGAAATATTTCTTTAAAGAAACAAAGTCTAAAATGTCCTTACCACCAAATTTAAACCACCTTCCCTTTCAACTCTGCCACTTCACCTACAATGAGAAAACTTTCAAAAGGGCTTCCTTGTAATGCCATCTCAAAAGTGCTGATTTGCTATAAAGCTATTTGCTCTTAAATATTTTGCTTAAAATGTAAAACAATCTATGACAGTATATTGAGCTTATTGTGTGCCTATCATGTATATGTGTATGTATGTAGGTAGGTAGGTGTGTATCTGTATGTAGCTGCACCTCTCCCTCACCCTCGCTTTGAGAGCTGTTCTCTGCCCTTGGCCAACATGCATTAGTGCACACTTCTACAAATGCTCAACAAACAAAGGCTCTGAGAGGCCAACCCTGCCTCGAACATGCTCTGCAGTAGTATGTGGTGTGCTCTACTAAGGATTCCCTTTCTGCCATTTATTTGATGTTATCTGATGGACATTTGATGGACCAAAAATATGTAAGTTTGATAATGCTAGACCTGACACAAAGAAGTGAAGTAAGGATGTCATCAGAATGTTTCAAACACACTCAGGGCACCTCAGAAAAGGTAAAGGAAGGAGAGGATAAAGGTTGGAAGATAATTAAAGGTTAGCAGATATCCTCCAACATAATTTATGAAGAGCATTATAAATCACTGGATGGGGATGGATTGTTCATTAACTGAACATTAGTCAATAGAAGCTTTGGGAACTTTAGTAGGAGGCATGTCTTAAATGAATGGAGAACTTTTCCAAACAGATGCAGGAACACGGGTCTATGCTAAGGCGTTGATTCAGTCAGTATACATTCTCTAGGACCACACTCACCATGCTACCTGGGATATGTGTATATTAGCTATTATTTAACCACCAGCAAATTAGGACAAATCTACCTGGAAAGAGCAGAACACCTAAGTGTCCTGCTAGGAGAAATGGTGAAATGCAGGAGGGAAGGTAGAGGTCCGAAGGGGGAGGAAGAATTATTTACTATGCACTAAGCTCTTTTAGGTGGTACGGATATACATATATATATATATATATATATATATATATATATATATATATATATATATATATATATCTTGAGGACATCATATATATATATGTATATTAAGATTCCTATAAGGTAAATATATGATCCCATTTCACAAGCCCCCTAAATTAATTAGAATCAAAAGTCCTACCCAATTCTGTGAATCATCCAATACTCCTACTATACAAAATAGCCTCAGAATTTAGGTGCAACTTTTGTAGACTTCAAAAGGAGAAAAGGATGCTCCTTTTTAACTCCAGATAAGAACTATACTTGAAATTCCTTAGTAAGTGGGGCAGGAAATAGGGGGAGAAGGGAGGAAAAAGCTGAGGAGAAGTGAAAAGGCTCTTAGAAGACCTAAAGACAGTAAGGCCATTTTGGATTTGTGTGTGTGTGTATGTGTATAGGGTTTGGAAACACGTTTTCAGTTCAGTGGGAAAAAGGGAGGTATTAGGAGGTGTATTTTCCTTATCATAAAAGCCCTAGGAGAAAAAAATGAAGGAGTAGATTGTATGATCATATGAGTCCTCCCACAGATACATTTGAAAGATTAGTCATGAAATTAGTTGGAGTAATAAGGGAGGTGAGCAGAGAGTATCAGACAGAAATCTCTTTTTTGGAAGGTATTAAAGGATAGAAGTATCATCGTATAATATTTAAACCAAAGGCAAGGCTCTTGAAATATTTTCACTGAGTTTCAGTGACCCACTGGAGGCTTGGGTGGGAGGCAAGGGCCACATTATTTAGCTACATTGGAAAATAATTAATAGATGACCTTAAAATGTATTCAATAAGGAAACAAGCTTTAAAATGTCCTCTTAGGGGCTTCCCTGGTGGCGCAGTGGTTGAGAGTCCGCCTGCCGATTCAGGGGACACGGGTTCGTGCCCCGGTCCGGGAAGATCCCACATGCCGCGGAGCAGCTGGGTCCGTGAGCCATGGCCGCTGAGCCTGCGCCTCCAGAGCCTGTGCTCGGTGGCGGGAGGGGCCCCACAGGGGTGTGAGGCCCGCGTACCGAAAAAAAAAAAAAAAAAAAGTCCTCTTAGTTCCATATTCTGTTGTGTCTAATTATATGCTGGTATTATATGGTAGGGAGATGATGGTAAAGAAAAGGTATAATGGAAATCGGATGCATTTAAAGAAAGAATGAGAAATGGGAAGTTTGAGGTCTCAGTGTAGGTACTTCTTCTAGAAATTTTTTCCTCTATGCATCTATACCACATTTTTATTTCACTTGACGTACTGAACTGTACTTATCTTCCTCATTAGGAATAAATTCCTTGAAGGCTGACATTGTATTTTATTTAATGCTGATTCCACAGTGACTACACAGTGCTTGGCACACTTACTTAATAGATATTTGTTTTACAAGGTAGGTTAAGCACTGTTAACTGTTCACTGGTCATAGCTCAATTCCTTATTCAGAGGTTCCATTATGAGTGGAATTACTACAGCTCAGAGACTAAAGTGGTTTATGAACCATTGATTTCTGATGAAAGGAATGATAGTGATGACAATGGCTATCATTAATTGCACACTTTCAATAATAAGGCATTATATTATATCCTTTAATACATAGTCTTCTGTTCTCTGTTCAAGAATCCTGTGAATTACTATTTTAAATGGAAACTGAGGCTAAGAGGTTAAACAACATATTCAAGGTCACAGAACTAATAAACTGTGGAACTGGGGATTTTTATCTAAATGTATCTAGCTTGAAAACTCTTGTTTTACATTTCCTCCTATAGTTTCTTTTGAGTCAACTGAAACCTTCGTGAGGGTTGAGGAATTTTTCCATTTACTAACTAAAAATGGGGGAAGACTAAATGGATGGTTTTCACCTCACTCTGAGGAATAAATACCTTTCTAAACATTTAAAAGAAAAACTAACAATTTTGTTTAGAATTTAAACTTATTTCACAATTTCTTTTTTATTTTTCATAAAATTTCCCATATGAGTAAGAAAGCAAACACCAAGCACCTTATGTATAAATTTAAGAAACACTTGAACTTCTGGAATAAACAAAATTGATAGTCTTTCATTAACTCATCACGTCAAAAGCCAAAGAATTCCAGAAGTTGCTAATTGAAAATCAGACTTGTACAACACTATTTCATACATTAAAAATAAAATATTACATTAGTAAACATGTCAACTTTATTGATAATGCTTAATGGGCCTCCAATGGGAAATTTCACCCAATTTAAGATTGGGTTTCAAGAAATCAGAAATAAACATGCTAATCACAAATTAATAAAGCCAAGACAAAATGTAAAACACCAGACTCCAGCAGCACCAGAATCTACTATTCTAAGAAGCCTTCAAACGCAATAAACATTCTAAAGTATGAAACAACAGAAATATTAGTATCTAGTTGTTAACATTGGAAAAAATTTACCGAGGCTACAAAGCACATTTAACATGTTAATAATTTGCAAAAAATCTATTTACATTCAGCTCTTCAAAAGTTTCAGAGCCCAAGAGATAATAAACAAGATCCAAAGAAAGGAGAAAAAAATACACTTAAAGTGACAGATTTCTTTTTCAGAAAAATCCCTATTCGAGCAAGAATAAAGAAAAATAGTATTCATTCTATAGATCTATAATAATTGCAAGTAAATTTAACTGATTTGTTAACACTTTGCCTTTTATGAGCAATACTTCAAAAAAATGAGCTCTTTTCAATTAAGAGAGTCCTTCTTTCTATAAAAAGTTCAGCAATTACTGCATTAGATATATTGAGCTTGAAAGCCACTTGGTGAATGAGAGTACTCCAAGTCTTAATTGTAATTTAGAACAAAAGGAAATAGGTTGTTCACCTGAAAATAATACAACAAATGGTTAGAAATGCGGTGCGTTGTCTTAAAAAAAACCCAAAATAACAAATGATGGCTACACAGCAGGTCATCTGTGTTAGAACTGCAGTAAAGGAAGGCAGTGGAGAAATCCAGAGAAAACAAAAGAATCATGGACAAATTATCTGACTTGCATGCTTTAAGTTAGCTGGTAAGGGTATAGAACATCTCTTTATGTATTCACAGACACCTTATTATTAAAGTGTCAAACCTCTTTGAGGATTCTTCAGTAATTTGCTATTCCATTTCTGTTTCACTCATTAAGCAGTTTCTAAAGCACCCCCAAGATCCCATTTGTGGAGTTCTCAAT
This sequence comes from Hyperoodon ampullatus, assembly GCF_949752795.1. Classification (NCBI taxonomy): domain Eukaryota; kingdom Metazoa; phylum Chordata; class Mammalia; order Artiodactyla; family Ziphiidae; genus Hyperoodon; species Hyperoodon ampullatus. The sequence continues at coordinate 76,002,403 of NC_136928.1, forward strand.
GAATGAAGCTGGAAGTAACTCAAACTATTTTGATCACTTAAAAGAGCATAAGCCGTCTTTAGAAACAAACTGTAAATGAGAAATCCAGTGTTATGGTCCCTTCACAGTGCGAACGCGTTAAAATAATTCCATAGCTCATGAGACCCATGATCTAAGTAATTGGTACACATATCTACTACCATAGTCTAGATTTACATATTGATATCAATTCTTATAGATAGGTAAAAATAATATACATTTTTACTTATTAAGAAATAAAAGGGAGTATACTCTGTAAGTGGATTAAAAAGCATTCTTAAAGGTATTAATATAGTGCTTTTACGTCTTTACTGAAAGTAAATTATAAAATAACTTTTAGTCTAGATTTTCCTTTTAGTAACATAAAGATATTTAAAGCAATTCTAATTCTGTGCATGCTTTTAGTATAAATGATTTAATTTCTTGACATAATTAACAAGTTACATGTAACTGATTCTTAGGAGAACAAATATTTAATTGAGAAATATTACAGAGTATCTACTATAAAAGACATTGTATAGATATTGTGGAAATGTGAAAAAGATCATTAAAATCTCTGCCCTTGTGAAATGTGCTTTCACTTTGCAGATATGTCTTTAAGATAAAAATGTTCCTTACTCTACTATATTTTTTACGTGCTGAAAGGATGGATTAGGTAACTTATATGGATCCCATCCAGTTCATATACTCTATAAATTATGTGAATTAACCACTGGGATAGTAGAAATATCACTCATTTATTAATTTATCTCTGCACCATTTGATACTTTAGAAAATTAATATATTTATATCTACTAAATGCAACTGAGATGGACATTGTCAATTTCAACCTTAGATTAACTGAATGTGATCCCTCAATAAGAAGAACCTTCCTGTCTTCCTAAATAATCACTAATCGTAGGAGCATAAAAATTACTCCATACAAAGAAAACGATGTTTAGAACGACATTAAATATATTTGGCCCTTGCGAATTAGGAAACCACACATTTCATATTGATATTATGCTGTCATTCTATGAAATGCCACAGGGAGCTCCTCAGCAATGTTTGGAATCCATACCTATATGCAACCCAAATAGAAAACCTACAGCTTGCCCAGGACAACAGTTCTAACCATGCTATCCTATTACAGAATGAGACTCATGGCAGAGCAAATCAAAGCCGGACGCTTAGCAGCTACAAGTCTCTGATATCTGCAGAAGCTATGTGGTGTTCACAATAGCTTGGACATGCCTGTTTTCAGAACAGGATAGCAAGACCAGGTGACATCTGACCCAAGAGCATTTGTCAGGGACAGACTCTATGGGACAGAGCTCATCCCAATTCAGTAAAGGTTTACCATGAGGGAAGTGGTTAAATTAAATTGTTGATTGGGGAATGTGTTGAGAAACTCACCACCTTGCTTCCTTAGCTTCCTCAACAATTTCCAAGTGTATTTAGCTTATCTCTCAAACGAGGAAGAGACGCAGACTTTGTCTTTCTCAAGCCTCCACTAATGTCTCAGCTTTTTCAGGTAAGAATTCCTGGCATTTCCCCAAAGGAGACATTTGTGATAGTTTCAGTCTGTTTCTGAGTGCCTGCGAGAAGGGACAGGAATGCCTGGATTATCTTTAAAAGGACTAGAGCTTTATTGCACAGGCACTCAGGAAATTTTTATGGAAGGGAGAAAATGAGGGAGAAATAGAGAAAGCAAATGAACAGAAAGGAGGAAAAAAAGAAGGAAAGAGAGGGGCCAATTAGGCAGGTATTATTGCCTGCTTTGCAGTCCCTGTCCAGCAAGACGGCACTTTAAAAGCTCTAAAGGTTTTAAAAAGCTGCACTGCTCTCCTCTATAGCGCCTGCTTCAAGTAGAATGATTCAGGCGACTTCCTTCAGTCTTCCCGCCCAGCCCCCAGCCCCTTTCTCTGCAGGTGGCTTCATCTGGAGGATTTCCATGAAGGCTGGAGACAGGCAGCTTGGATTTGGGTTCTGCCTTCTAGGAGCCAAAGGAGAGCTGGCAGAGCCTGCCGTGTGTTTACACTGCAGCTTCCTCACTCCACTAGGTCCCAGTGCCTGTAGCTGCAGCAGTGCTGGAGGAGGTGAAACAGGTAGAAAAGAGGGAAGGCACCTGCAGTGTCTCAGAAGGCTGGATTCCTTAAAGGATTCTGGGGAATAGAGCAGAGAGGGGATACAAATGGGCCTGGACAGTTTTCAAACAGGAGCTGAAGATTCCAACTGGTTTGCCAGTTCTCTCCAAAAACTTGAAGGATTCTAAAGAAATGGACTGAGGAGCCAGGAAGGCCAGAGTAAACATCTAATGAGGTGGGTATATCAGAAGTGAAGGACAATAGAAAAAAGAGATAGAGACCTTACAAAAAAAAAAAAAAAAAAAGGCAGAGAAGAGAGATGCAATGGTATGAAAAGGAACCCTGTGACTCTCTCAAAAGATGTGCTGGGGAGCAGGCAATTATTTATGTCATTGAGGATGCTGTAAGTGCAGAGAGAAGGGAACACTTCCACTCAACAATACTTTTTAATTCTTTATTCCATAGACTAGCAGTTAATTGACTTTCCCCTAGCTCCATGGCTCTGAGCCTCAATTTTCACATCTGTAAAACAACGGGTTTGGACTAGATGCTTTCGAAGGTCTCTGCCCAATGTTTTCCTCTATAACTGTCAGCCTATGAAGCAGGGTATCTGAGAGCAAACATCTATGAGCTTTCACACCAGGTTTCCCCTTCTTTCTCCACCACCCATTCATCAATGCAGTGCAACACCTGCACCATTCAGGGAGCTGATTCCAACTTTCAGGGTTGATGAGGGTTATGGCTCAATTATGACACATGATTGGTCCTTCTTCCCTGGAGTAAAGAAGGGAGGGACCAAGAAGGCAGTATGATTTACACTTTGGGTTTCCAAGGAGAGGATATTCTCGAATTTTCTATCTCAAATTGCATCCACTTAAATAAATTATAAATTCCTTCAGAGGGTTCCAGATAGTCAGACTGACTAAAGAGCCAAAAGTCCTATAATGATCTATCCTATTTGGGGCAAAATTTATTTCATTTCATCCCAGAAATTGTATCTACTTTTTCCATGGAAATCCAGCACACACTGGTCATGCTCTTCTCTTGTCTGCCTGCCTCATGCCCTTCTGCCAGCCTGCTTCAGTGCAGCATTTTCTGGGGTTATTAACACCCAAGTTTAATGACCGTATACTCATGAGTGAGGTGTTCAATGAAGCAGGACGCCCCTCCCCCCTCACCAGCCACAACACACATATGTAGGCAGTTTAAATGGCTGTGAGGATAAAATGCGTCTTCCCAAGAGTTTCATTTTTAAATTGTCTCAACGTGAAATCCCTTTCAATTGAAAAAATTAATAGGTAGAAACACAGCTCCCTTGCTCCTCCTGTCTCCAAGTGGGCTATGACACACAGAGAGTATACACTTGTTTTTACTACACCCACTAGCATTTCCATTTCATTTCAGTCTCCAAAATATGGCCAGGAGGGCAATTCTAGAAAAATGGATTCCCACTCTGACATCTCACAGGGCACTGATCGTGCAGTGCTGAGCACCCCCAGGGCGCGTCACCATTTCCTGCCCCCTCCCCCAATTCACCAGAGTCCCTGATTTCCACGGGGGTTTGACCTTGCAAAGACCCTTCTTCCGTTTCTGGGCAAGGAAGAACCCATTTTAACTCAAAACACCGAACGACCTTTTCTCCTTTAAAGAAACACTACCAAAGGTAAAACATCTGGGTTTACATTTTTCAACCCTGCATTCCGGAATGCGAATACAGGATGCAAAGGCAGGTAACTAGTTTGGGTCTGACAATCCCCATTCAGAGGCTCTGAGTCTCAGACTCTGTTCAGAATAGACCGGGCTGACAGGGCGGTTGAACATCTTTCCTTTTTTTGCCCATTCACCATCGTGATGAAAAATCAAAACCGAAAAATTATCTACTCATTTCTAAATACTAACAGAGAAATGTGCTTCTAGCGCCTAGCTCTGTGGTTCTAAACACGAACATTCCACTTGGAAACCAACCCTGGTTTCCACACCATCTCGTCCACTCAGTTTTACTTAGCAAACACGTTCGCTGCTCTTCCACGGTGAGAAAAATGGTGCACCAGCCCCACGGATGACAGGTTGGTACTTGACTGCAACCGCTCAAGAGTTTTATCAGCAACCGGAAAACTTCACAGTCGGTCAATTAGCTACTTAAATCTGTGTAAGGAAATCTGCCTACCTAGAGACAAACTTAAAAAGCACCGCTGTTTCACCTATCTTAAATCTAGCCTAAGACAATCCCCCAAACACGCTGCATATAAACATTCCCCCTTCCCCCGCCCCCGTTATTCCAAAAGGTCCCTCATGGACTAACAGTACGTTCATATCACCAGCATTAACCAAAGCAATTGTCACCGTGCATTTAGATGTATCTATGCAAAGTAAAGTAAGTGACAATAGTCAAAGCATCTCCCAGACAACTGGCTGCACTACACATGCAGAAATGCCACGAAGATCGTATTTTCCACTTACTGTTATAGCGCTGCCCACGGCCACTTAGCGAAAATGATAAAACTCAACAGTTCTTTGTAAATAAATATATGTACATATATTTAATTCGGATAAACGGTTAAGCCGTCTCCGTGTATGGTTCTCTCACGCTCTTTTTTTCTGTGGAGCTCTAGACTGCTTAAATTCCTTTTGGGTCGCGCCTTGCAAGCCCAGCAGTCGCTGCAGCACGCTCCGGTAAGTCTCTGGTGCAGATTGGGAATCCCATAGAAAACCTAGGGTCCCTGGAGCCGGATGCGCAGGCGCCGGAGCCGCCGCCTCTCCAGGCACCCCCTCCCCTTTCCCCTCCTTCCTCCTCCCCCCTCCCCCCTCCCCCCTCCCCCCTCCCCCCTCCCTCCTCCTCCGGGCTCCGCAGCCCAGCTCGGAGAGATCTGGCGCCGTGACCAAAAGCAGTCAGGCATTGGCGCATGCTCAGTTGGAGGGGCTCGGAGTTTCCGAGAGTGGATTCCATGCCTCCAGGTTTTAGCAGAAACTCAGAAGGAAAGTAGCTAAGAAAAGGGAGCCTGGCCACTCGAGCAACCTTCACCTGGACTGGCAGAGCGGGCTGGGCTCACCACGCCCCGCGGTTACCCCGTCTGGTGGTGAAGGCTGAGGCCAGAGCTGGGACACGTGGAGCCTGCTTTTCCCGCCACCCTCATGCCTAGAGGGCCCCCGGCCCACTCTTTGTCGGGCTGCAAGGTGAAGGAGAAAACTGCAGAAATTCCTTTCTCTGAAGGAAGAGTTCCCAGCAAGCTGTGAGCGCGTCTTCCCGGCTCACTGTCGAGGAAACTCTTATGGTGGGCACTTTGTGCGGGCCATTTCTTCCGAGGGTCTTATACTGGGAGTACAGGGAGCCAGGCCTTCTAGTACCCCACTACTTAGGAGGGTCCTGGTCCAGAACGGCGTTGGAGAAATGTGTGTTGAAGGGAGCTGGCTCTGAGGGTTCTTGTCCTGGGTGACCTTGGGCAAATCATGCTAATCATCAACCAACGTTTAATAATAAGCGCCTTGTTTATGCACTAAATATATTTTACTGAAGGTGCTTTGGGTGGGGCTGGGGAGGGGATAGTGAAGGGGAGGGAATGAAACTTCCTCGGAATCCAGGGTTGAGGGATTGGACTAAGCCATTTTATAAAGCCCCTTTCTGTGCCCTTGAAGGACACGTGCATTTGCCAGCCCTCCCCGGAGCCTGATTGTCCTAGCCAAAGCCTGGAAGACCTGGCAAGGAGTAGTGCCCAGTAAATGCTTGGTGGCTTGCCTACCAGGAAAGCAAGAATTCTTACATGTTCCCAACCTGATCAGTTTCCTCAGGTGTGTTGTTTGTACATTCGCTTATTTCAACAATTATTCATTGACCACCTGCCTACTGACTTTAGGCACTTTTCAATGCTTTGGGGATAAAGGCAGCGAACAAAATCCCTGTTGAGGTTTACATTCAGGTGCGAATTTTCAAGAGAGGGAAATTCTGGAGGCGCAGTGAAGATCGACTTTCTCTTTAAGCAGAGAGTTTTACGATTTGCAGAGTGCCTTCAAATACCTTATCACGTCCAGGAAAACTGCCGTTTTCGGTTCTGAGGACACCATGAGTATGTCCCTTGGCCAAAGGGCTCGAGGCAGACAAACCTCCATTGCTAGGAGGGAGTTTACCCCTGACTGCTAGTAGGGGGCGTCCAGCTTGGAAGAACCTGAGGCTACTTAAGCAAAGATCAAAAGAAACTCCGCCGGACAACTCTCAGGCTTTAGAAGGCTAATGTTCGGTGAGGGCTTCTACGGTGACGCCTAAGCCGCTGCCTCGAGCTCAAGGCCAACCTGGACCGCCCACAGGTCAGGAACGCGCGCCCCTGGGCCAGACGCCTCGGGCAGGTGGCGCAGAGCGGGAGAGCGCTCCCGGGACTCCCCGGACAAGGCCCTCCGAGGTGCCCTCCCGGCAGGGCTCTTCCGCGCGGTGCCGGTGACCGCGGAAACCCGGAGCGTGGATTAGTGCGGAGCAGGGCGCGCGGCCCCGGCGTGCTGCGGCAGCCGAGCAGGTTGTGAATCTGGCGGGCGCCAGCGCTGCGCTCCTCGGCCGCGATACACACTGCGCAGCGGGGCTCGCCCGGCCCGATTCTTTCCGTTTCTCGGGATGGGGTGGGGGCAAAAGTCAGTTCTCGATAAGTCGCTTTGTTCGGTCACGGACACAACCTCCAAAGCTTTCAAAGTGATTTCCAGTCTTTTGTCATTTCCCCTACTCTAGCATTTTACGCTGTGCTTTCTGGTTTCTCTTCGGAGAACAGTCTCCGCGCTGCAAACCGTATCAACCGTAGGGGTCGTGATGCCATTTCTTTGCTTCGAGGAGATGTACTTATTTATCGCGCCCTGGAGGTCTCTTTCGTGGCAATGTTAGGTCGTTGATGACTTACTGACAACTTGTGTGTAGGGAAAAATGAACACTGATACTTTAGACCGTGTTGTGCTGTAGGGGAGATCTGATTGAGAAGCGTGAGCTTTTGTGAAGCAGCTTTGTCTAATTGGGCAAGAAGATTTTGCTTGTTAGTTCTATTTGCACTGAAGCGTTGTTTGGCGATATCTTATTTTTTAATCTCCAGTTATTGTGCAGCTTTATCTTTTTAAGCTCATTTGTTGTTTAAAAAATTGTATGTGTGTGTGATGCCTTTTATATATGCAACACGAAGTCACAGTAGGGAAGCCCCTCCTAAAAACACCGAAGGGATAATTATCATTTAAATTACAGAAAGCAGGTCCCCTCTATAGGATGGTAGAATGATCTTTAAAAGAGGACTGTGGCAGGGACACTAAAAAATGAGGGAGCCCTGTTTTCTTCCCTTTTTCAGTCATTTTCAGATGTAATTACAGAAGAGCAGAGATGCGCTGCCCTGGGGTAGAGGGACTGGGACACTGCACGGTGTTTAGTAAAGAAGCTATCAGCTGCAGCAGTTGTCGCATGACTTAAAGCCATGTCCCCAGCACTCGGACCGCCCGCGGTGTCAGCTTTCACATCCTGGAGATTTTGGGGAGAGAGAGAGGGGGTCCGTCGGGGGCAGGAGGAGGGAAGGGGAGAAAGGTGCTTTAGGGAGAGGGTTGTTTGTTTTTTCTGGAGTACTTGGTAGAAGCCTCACTTGCCCGGAAACAACTGAGAAGCCATTTTCCTTTCCTCAGTTACAAATTATATTCTTTCCTGAAGTAGCCTTACTTCCACCTCACTCCTTCCTAGATTCAAACAAACAAAATGAAACCAAGGACGATTTTTCAGGTGTACACAACTTCATTTAATATTTCCATCCACTTTATTTGTGGCATAGACAAGTCGAAAACTGAGAATGGCAGTAAAAGTGCAAATTGCCAGTGATATAACAGGTCTAAGCCTGTGCCCCTGTGACCTCATGGTAATATTATTTATCAGACATGCTCTGTATAAAGTATATGAGCCAAGAAGGGTGGACCTTAAGGCATGAGGGCATTTAGGAAATTGGAAGAAAAAGTGTTTGGAAGACAACGTTAGAAAATGAAAAGACGCAGGAATTGGAAAAATGGATTTATACTCATTTAAATTCATAAAGAATAATGATAGTAATTTTCTTGTATGGGTAAAGTGCCTTTATTTCAAAAAGCTAAGGGTATGAATCATTACAGAGGAGAGGCATTATGTAAGATAATTATGTGTATCCTGATTTTTTAATCCTATTTTTAAAAATATATGGATAGACCAACAAAATAAAATAATGTCCCTAAAGACAAACAGGAAGTTCAAACAGGAAGTTATCACCTAGAATAAAACTGTACAGCAGTTTTTCTGACACATAAAGTGTTTCATTGAATATGTCTGGACTCTTTCTACATTTTGTTTTCCTAAAATAGGTGGAAAAATGCAAGACCATGAAGGAGTGATTCCCATGCAGTTAGAGGGAGCGTTTCATGCCTCTCTACACAGAAGAGGGATTAAAAGCCCTAGTTTTAATGGACTCAGTTGATCATTTCACCCAGCCCACTCCTGATTTATCTCTGTAATCCATGATTGAATCTAAATTCAGTTTGAAAGATCATTCTTTGCTGTGTCACCAATTTCTCTTAAAATTTGAACAATCCACAATAAAAATTAAAGTCCCTTCTGAATGAATTATAGTCATAGTTTTGAGTTTCCAGAAGTTTCTTGGAATCTCAGAAATAGTCATAGCGAGCACAGGTGATCTACAGCACTTGCTGTGACTATTTAAAAATAGAAAATGCTTTCCATTCATTCCATGTCTTCTACATTTGGGCCTAACCTATAGATTTATAGCAGTGGTCTTAAGTTGGACATTTTCACCACTATTGTTAGTGATGACACAAAAGAAATTATGATAGCAGAATTGGACTCTATATGGCCCCTGTTCCTTTTCTTTGATGACTTTTTAGGTAGTCCTTTTGTCTAGGCTGTACTCTTTTTTAGTTGTGTGACTAGCCACTGCCAGTATAATCATAGATTCATATTCTGGAACTTCTGTACTTTGGAGACCATCTGATCCTGAAGGGTCTTCAAAAGCCCTTCCTGTCTAAAGCAGATCTTAATGACTTGTTTCTGCCTTCAATCTCTATTTTCCTTATTACACTTCTTTTGAAGTTTTACTCAGACTCAACAGAGAATCTTAGCATATAATTTAAGGGAAATATAATGAATTCTACACCCCGTCTGAGACAACCAACAAAAACCCACAGTCTTTACTAAAGTATTTTCACGGTGGAGCTTACATTTTTACCTACTGCCTGAAGGAGGAAAGAAACAGTTGGCTCTCTCAGTTTTTAGTGTTCTTATCATATTCCTCCTTTAAAGTTCATGTTACCATCCAAAGGCGGTTCAAGAAGAGAAAGAGTGACCATTGATGACCTTTGATTTTTTTCAGAACGTAGGTTTAGCACCTGTACCATAGTCTCTAGGAGAGTGGATTGTACTGATTTTTTAAAAAGAAAGAAAATGCTCGGTAACCAGTAGTGGTGTTCAGTAGTGCCTGCAGGCTGAATTTCTTTTGATCTCATTGGTTATACATTTATCAGACACCTATTGAGCACCTACTTTGTGTCAGGCAGTGTACTGAGCACTTTATATGAAATATTGTATTTAATAACAACTCTATGAAGTGTGAGATAGGTACTATTATAATCCATTTTACAGATGAGGAGGAAACTGACACAACATATGTATTAGTAACATCTCCAGATGCCTTCTTCAGTTGGCCTTAATTCCTCCTTTTTCTTTACCCCATTCCAAATAATACTGTGATTCTCCCTCTGTAAATTACTACTTTTTTATCCACCTAATATACCTATGCAAGATAAGTGTTGTGTATACCGTGATCATATTATTTCTCTTCAATAATCTCCCGTTTCCTCCTGAGAAAACTTCAAACCCTAAGTCACGTATTCAGAATCTTCCACTATGTGGCAGACTGCTACTTGGCTGCCTTAACCACAGAGCATCTATTTATTTTTTGGATGGGGGGATGCAGGAAGGAAACAGGCTCAGATAAAAGTCTACCTTTCCCAGCATTCCTGCCTTTTCATCTACTGCCTGAAGGAGAACAGAAACAGAAGCCTCCCTCATTTTTTTTCTGTCCTTACTATATATCTCCTTTAAGTCCATTTTACCATCCTAAAGAGGGAGTGTTCAAGAAGAGAAAAAATGACCACTGATGATCTTAAATCCAGACATTACTGTCCAGTTCCTTATTTACAACTGCCTACAGAACATCTTCATGTGAATTTCTTACAGATACTTCAGGTTCAAAGTGTACAAAATAATTATCTCCCCTTCCCCCCCACCCTCCGACCTCCACTGATCTCCCTGTGCACCCTAGCGCTTTGAAGGTGCCCCCTATCAACCCAGTCCTCTAAATCAAACCTTGGGTATCACCTTCAGCTCCTCCATCTCTCTCATTCCCCATCAAATCATTACTTAAGTCCTATAAATCCCACTTTTTGAATGTCTCTCAAACTCATCCCTCACTGCCACTGTATTAGTTCAGCCTTTCGTCATCTCACTCCGGAGACTTGTTGTTTTTCATTCTCATAGCTATTGAAAAAAAATAAAATCACATCACTCCCTTGAATAAAACCATTAAGTGGTTTCTCACTTTATACAGTAAAAATAAAAATGCACAGCCTACAAGACCCTTTATTTTCTAGCTCTTGCTTATACCCTTCCAACCTCATCTCCTGCTACATCTTTTCACTCTTCTTTGCTCCGTCATACTGTGGAGTTGTACTTCTCAGTACTTTTGCATTTGCTTCTTCTCTCTTCTTGGGAAACTCTCTTTCCTTTGCCTGGAAGATTTCTATTAATCCATCAAGTTCAGCTAAAATATTATCTCCTGACAGAAGAATCTTTCGTTTCCTAGCGCATAGCAGGCAGTTTTCAGGGTTATTGTGAAGATTAACTGAGATAGCATATATGAGAAATATGAAGCTCTATTTAAACATAAGATACTATGTAATAGCAGTTTGTCTATTAATTATTAATACAGGTAGTGGTTGAGGCCATGAGACTCCATGTGCTTGACAAGGGGCAAGTATAGAGAGAAGGCATGAGAATGGTAAAACTAGGAATCACCTAAGTTTGGGAAAAGGAATTTGGGAGAGTTTATTGTGCACTTGTTATTCTCATTATATGTTTGTTTGCAAACTCCTGGAAAGTAATAGCTGTTTTGCTCATTTTAGTATTTTTTAAGCAGCACTTAGGATATCGCCTTTAAAAAAGTGTTTGTGGAACTAAAATAATGATTGTTAAGGGTTCTTATGTGTATCTAACCCAGCTAAAAGGGAATATGATCCATAGTTAATAAATAAAATGTGTTTCAAATATATGTGTGTTGGTTGAATTGCTTTAGAAAATATTAATAATTAAATTAATGATTATAAATGTATCTATATATAAATACATATTTGTGTCTATCTGCCTATTTATCCATCCACCCATCCATCTAATTTTTTGTTTTCATATTTGGGATCTGTAGTAGATAGTTTTGGAGCAATATGCCTGGGCCACAAATAAACAGCTCCCTGGTCTCTCCTCTAGTCTGAAGAAATAGGTCCTTGGCTACTATCTGTTGCTTGTTTGGACATTAGAACCTAGGAACGCCAACTGGGTTTTTAATCCTGGAAATTTGAACTTGACATGGAGAGAGTTGTGTCAGTTTCTCCATGAGCCAGAAAATTGAATGTGTAAACTTTTCTCATCATGTTTAGCTTTGACCATTTTCTCTGTGGTCAACCCTCTGTGGAGGGTTGAATCTTTGATTTCCATAGCATTGATTTGGTTTTCTGTAGTGTTAATTCTGCTCTTTTATGTCCAGTACAGATTTTAATTCTGTTAATACATTTCATATGTTTTCTTTTTCAGCTTTAGCATTTCTGCCTTTATCTCAGTTTGCTATCTCCCTGCTTTAGTTCCAGAGGCCATTTCTTTTATCTTTTCTGAAGATGCAAAATAGCTGTCTTCTGAAATTTTCTTCCCTTTTTATTTTTTAGAAATAAAAATTTCCCATGAATTTTTAGGGCAATGTCCTCTTTCCTGGCTTTGCATTTTCAATGCATAGGTACAATATTGTTTTGTTGTTTATCCCTCCTTGGTGAGCACCATTTGATCTAAAATTTTCCAACAGAGTTGAGTTTATATTTACATTAGTTTCTCTCACTATTCAATGGGTACTGGTAACTTCTCTCAGACCCAGCTTTAAAGGACAGGTAGATATGCCTAGCCATTAGTTCAGTCTACTTTCTTGTAGAAAGGCAAAATATAATTCCAATTTCTTTATTTTTGATTAAAATTTTGTGACTAGTACATCATATCTAATGTTATGAATTCTGAATCCACAGGACATACCGGTCATAATTTTGAAATTATTTAATTTGGTTAATTATTGAGAGGCTAGTAATTATTACACATTGAAAATCCTTTTTAATGTTCCATAAAATGTTGAAATTCTTTTAAAAAAATCTATTAGCCAAAGAAAGGTAAGTTAACTCAGGATAGAAAAAAAATCTTTCATAACTGTCCCCTATCACCATTTAGGTCAGATGTACTGGCTTGAATAATATCCCCTCAAAATTCATGTCTATCCCAAACCTCAGATTGTGATGTTATTTAGAAATAGGTTCTCTACAGGTTAAGAAGAGGTCATAATGGATTAGAGTGGGCCCTAAATCCAAAATAACTGGTGTCCTTATAAGAAGAAGAAAGACACAGAGACAGAGAGAGACATACAGAGAGAAAATTTCAGGTGACTATGGGGGCAGAGATTGGAGTTACGCACAAGCCAAAGAATGGCAGGGACTTCCAGCAACCACCAGAAGCTAGAAGAGAGGCATGAAGCAGATTCTTCCTCAGAGCCCACAGAAGGAACCAACCAACCCTAGTGACAACTTGATTTCAGACTTCTGGCCTCCAGAACGGTGAAAGAATAAAATTTTGTTGTTTAAGTCACCCATTCTGTGGTATCTTGTTATAGCAGCCCTAGGAAATTAATAGAGAGGATAACTGCATTTGAATATAGTATTCAGCAGATAGGTCTACAGTAAAGAATATTCTGGCATTGAGATAATAGAAAGATAAAATTTTCTTTTCTACAAATAGACATCTCCCATCCCCCTCTTTTTTTTTTTTTTCTGTAAAAAATCACTGGATTTTGAGTTAAGAGACAGTGATTTAAGAACCAATTTTGCTACTTGGGAAAATCACTGAAGTTCCCTTCATAACTTGATTTCCTCATTTATAAAAGTAGAGCTCTGTAGTTCAAAACTTCAAGATATTGGGCCTCCACAAAATTCCAGACAGTAAGTTAATAGTGCTAATTTACATCTAAGATAGTATTGAGCCAGTTTCTTCCAATTGAAAACCAAATTAAATTCATGGTTTTGAGTTCACTTAAAATAATTTCCTTAGAGACCTTTCATACATTTTTGATGAAAATCAGATTAGGGACAGTGATCACAGTACCATGCTAGACCTAGTACAAGTTGGTTTAAGATTTCTCAGGCTAGTTTATCGATGTTCTATTAAAACTGAGTATTAATAACACTGTAGTGTTAAACAGTATTTTGAAATTAGACTTATATAAATAACACTTTGCCAATATAATGTTTTTTAAATAGACTTTACTTTTTAGAGCAATGTTAAGTTCACAATACATATAATGTTTTTAGAAACATTCATTGACGATAGACCTTATTGGTTCTGATTGTGTAGATTGTAATATAGTATTAGAAGTTCAAGCATGTTGATGTTCGATTGGATAAAAAATAAGACTAAATAACAGACTAATGGTATTGCTTCTTAATATAATGTAGACCCTTAGCATTCCTGAGGGATGTGTCCTAAGACCTTCCTGACTCCCTATTATGTGAATATCACTCTAGGATAAAACTGCTTTGTTGGTAAAGTAAGCCATATTGCCTATTTATAGAATATTAAGTGAGACAGTAAATTAAATAAGCACAACAAAGCTAGGTTGAGGTGCAGACACTGGGTGGTCATTTGACCAGATTTATTAATTTAGTTATTAATTACAACCACCAGCTTCATAGTCAGATAAGGTTTACATTTGAGCTTTAGCAAATGACATATTACTGTCATTATAACCTTCAGAGTCATTCACAAATAGATACAGCCCAAAGATTAAATCTATAAAGGCCACATTTTATTAAAATCCTGCTATCTGGAAACATGAAAATGTTCATACCTCATTGTATTACTTGAAAAATAAGTGACTGACATTTGAGATCATGGCCGTTTTGAAAGCACTTTGAATCCAACGGGTGAGGATCGGTTTGGAAACAGCTAAAATTTACTCTTTGGCTTTTATGAATTCAACAGGCATTTTTAAAAATAAGGTTTTCTAAATACTTCTAAATAGATTGAAGCTCTTTCTCTTTAGGAGCTAATAAATCTATTTATGAGAATGGACCATTAATGATATTACTCATGCTTGTACTCTTTCTATCCTAAAAGCTGTGTGAACGATTTTCCACTTAGGCCAGGAGGAAAGAATACAGTAACCCAGCTCTAGTTATGTCTTTAGAAACTACCAGTGTTCATCTGAGTAGTCTGTATCTCTCCAGCAGCTGTTAAAATAACTTGTAGGGTCACCTTAAAAGTAATTAAGAAAGACTTATTCAGGAACAAGGCAGTTAAGACACAAGGTCCCTGCTGCTGTCAGGTGAGTACTTATTCTACTTATGTCTCTGAATATTTCTTTCTTGCTTCTCCCATAGGAAGGATCACACTGTTTCTTGGTGATGCATTTTATTCAAAAATAGTATAAATGAATAGAAAGATGACAAAGATGAATCTCTTCAGATTGATGACAAAATATTTTTCCATCAGAAACTTGTCCTCTTTGGTAGTTATGGTGATACTCTTCTGTGGGGTGAACTGGAGCTGGTGCAAGTAACAGGCTGTGGTAGTAGCTTCTGACCAGATCCTAGATCTGGAATTAGAGTAGAATACAGTCGTCCCTTCGTATCTATGGAGGACTGGTTCCAGGACCCCCTTGGATATTAAAATTCATGGATGCTCAAGTCCCTTATATAAAATGGCTTAGTATTTGCATATACCCTATGCATATTCTCCCATATAATTTAAATCAGCTCTAGACTACTTTTAATTCTGAATACAATGTAAATACTATGTAAATAATTGTAAATACAATGTAAGTGCTATGTACATATTTGCCTGTTCGGCTTTTTGGAACTTTCTGGAATTTCCCCCCCCAATATTTTTGATCCTCAGTTGGTTGAAGCTGTAGATGTGGAACCCACAGATACTAAGGGCCCACTGTAGAATCTTTTAAATGAGCCTGAGCAGGGCAAGATCTTCTCAAACAAAGATCTCCTGACTCACCAATTTGTACCACCAAATGAGGAATTTTAGAATGGATTGGCAGATTTCCACCAAAGAGTCAGGTTACAGGGCATTGCTGAATTTGGATAGCTGTAACATTTCCTACTTATTCTTCAAGTTCTTGTTCAAATACCGTGAAGACTTCCCTGATTATCTATTCCAGAGTGATAGTTCTTCTTTTCAGTTTTCATTAGACTTAAGATGCATGGAATAACCAATGAAATACCACCAAGACACATAGTTTTCCTTTTAGATTTTAATATCCAACTATATTTTAAAGCTACTTAGTGCAGAAGCTGTGTCTTGTATTTCTACTTTGATTCATTCAAAATGCCACATTCCTGATTCATAATAAAGCTTGGCAATTATTTGGTGGATTAATTTCCTCTATCTCTTTAGTGTTCATTCTCAGTGGGTTATTTTTCTGTGATTTTACTATCTAGAATAATTAAAATTCAGTTGAGCATTCTGATAATTGGAAAGATTATTTTTATAACTTAATAATGATTCTGTTTCGTAATTGGTATAGTAAGTGTGATACATAATTTTCTGTTTACAGAACCCCAAATAATGAAAAACAGTTGTTTTTATACTGATTTTAAGAGAAAAAGTAACATCTTCCAGCAGGTGGTTATATTTCTTATTATTCAATATAGGTTTGTACCATATGTAGTGGAATATATTATAAAGGAATTTAAACAAGAAGTGACTTAGTGCTTGAATTAATTTCCGTGAATGCCATGTGATTAGATTTATGAAAGAAAGAGGACATTATATTTGACAAAAGGGAGTTTCTAGATTTATTTGACTGGCCAATAGTGTTTACAATTGGCATTGGACACTGGAACCAAACCATGTTTTAGCAACCGGTATAATCATTTGCAAGCTAAGAAAATGTTTATATTCTTCCTTACGTATTGACAGATGTCTCTTCCTCCTTCTTCCTTCTCCTTCTCCTTCCCCCTCCCCTCCCCCTCCTCCCCTCCCCCTCCTCCCCCTCTTCCCCCTCTTCCCCTCCTCCCCTCCTCCCTCTCCTCCCCTCCTTTCCTTCCTCCCCTCTTCTCCCTCCTCCCCTCCTTCCCCTCCTCCCCTCCTTCCCCCTCCCCTCCCCCTCCTTCCCCTCCTCCCCTCCTTCCCCCTCCCCTCCCCCTCCTTCCCCTCCTCCCCCTCCTCCCCTCCTCCCCTCCTCCCCTCCTCCCCCTCCTCCCTCTCCTCCCCTCCTTTCCTTCCTCCCCTCTTCCCCCTCCTCCCCTCCTCCCCTCCTCCCCTCCTCCCCCTCCTCCCTCTCCTCCCCTCCTTTCCTTCCTCCCCTCTTCCCCCTCCTCCCCTCCTCCCCTCCTCCCCTCCTCCCCCTCCTTCCCCTCCTCCCCTCCTTTCCTTCCTCCCCTCTTCCCCCTCCTCCCCCTCCTCCCCTCCTTCCCCTCCTCCCCTCCTTCCCCCTCCCCTCCCCCTCCTCCCCTCCCCCTCCTCCCCCTCTTCCCCCTCTTCCCCTCCTCCCCTCCTCCCTCTCCTCCCCTCCTTTCCTTCCTCCCCTCTTCCCCCTCCTCCCCTCCTTCCCCTCCTCCCCTCCTTCCCCCTCCCCTCCCCCTCCTTCCCCTCCTCCCCCTCCTCCCCTCCTCCCCTCCTCCCCTCCTCCCCCTCCTCCCTCTCCTCCCCTCCTTTCCTTCCTCCCCTCTTCCCCCTCCTCCCCTCCTCCCCTCCTCCCCTCCTCCCCCTCCTCCCTCTCCTCCCCTCCTTTCCTTCCTCCCCTCTTCCCCCTCCTCCCCCTCCTCCCCTCCTTCCCCTCCTCCCCTCCTTCCCCCTCCCCTCCCCCTCCTTCCCCTCCTCCCCCTCCTCCCCTCCTTCCCCTCCTCCCCTCCTTCCCCCTCCCCTCCCCCTCCTTCCCCTCCTCCCCCTCCTCCCCTCCTCCCCTCCTCCCCCTCCTTCGCCTCCTCCCCCTCCTCCCCTCCTCCCCTCCTCCCCTCCTCCCCCTCCTCCCCTCCTCCCCCTCCTCCCCTCCTTCCCCTCCTCCCCTCCTCCCCTCCTCCCCCTCCTCCCCCTCTTCCCCTCCTCCCCTCTTCCCCCTCCTTCCCCTCCTCCCCCTCCTCCTCTCCCCCTCCTCCCCTCCCCCTCCTCCCCTCTGCCTCCTCCCCTCCTCCCCTCCTCCCCCTCTTCCCCTCCTCCCCTCCTCCCCCTCCTCCCCTCCTCCCCCACTCCTCTCCCTCCTCCTCCCCCTTCTCCTCCCCCTCCTCCTCCTCCTTTTCCTCCTTCTTCTTCTTCTTCCTCCTGCCAAATGAAAGTTGTGCTAGACTATTTTTTTCTCTGACTGTTCCTTGGACCTGATCGTAGCTTTTCAAGGCCTTTGTAAAAGTTTAAATGGTTTTCCCTTTTATACTTTCTAAAGGAAATGTCATATATTTTAATATTTTGCAAGTGATTGTCTATATGTAGGTTACACTTGTTGATCTAAAACAAATAGACAGCCAGTTATTTTTCCAGCAAAGATGGGTTTATTCAGGATCTACAGAGAATTGCAATTGAGGTCTGCAACCACGGTGAGCCACGTGCAAGTGTTGCACAAGCCAGGGGGAGGAGAACTCTTTTATAGAGGGGAAAAGTCGGGAGGGCTACAGTAAACAGAGTCCATGGCTTTTCATTGGCTGAGTTGTTGCCAGGAAAGAAGAGGAGGAGTTTTTCTTCTTCCTGTTGGGCTCTGCTGTTGTCATATGGTGTGAGAATTCCCCCTTCTGGTCTCCTGAGTCTATTTAATTTAGGTTTCTGTTTATTAATTTTTCATATTTTTCCCTTTTAATCAAGATTTTTCTCTAAAAGCATCACTGATCAAGAGTCAGGTTTTCCAGTTTCAGTGGCTTTTTGTCCCTCAGTGCCAGGAAGGGCCTTTCCTGAGCGTTCTGTGTCTTGTCAGAGGGAAAGTCCACAGATGGGAAACATATTGAAGTCACGTCTGAGTAACAAGGAAGGGTAGGAGGGACAGCCTCTCAGGCACTTTTTATCGAAAGTCCATATGTTATCAAGAGCACAGGCATTGGAGAGCATCTGAAGCCTTATGTTATCATCAAAGGTTTGGTGACAAAATTCTAAGAGGCATGGTTCACATATCTTGGGAAATCTGTCTCATCAGATGTTATCTAGTTTATTTCTGGAAAATCTTTACTTTCAGGTCACCAGATGATGTGCAGATCCAGGTAGATTTCAGCACTTTCTTCGGGTGTGTCATATAAATCCAAGAATCTATTCCTTGGAGTTTGGTAGCACAAGGGAAGATTAGCAGTATCTAATAGGAGCCTTTTCAGCAAGGTTGAGGAGAGTTCTTCTGGAGGTGTCTTTTCTAGTAGATGAAATTTCCAGTGGGCCACACTATTAGCTGTGGGTCAAAAGAAGCAGGAGCCAAGGGCTTCCCTGGTGGCGCAGTGGTTGAGAGTCCGCCTGCCGATGCAGGGGACATGGGTTTGTGCCCCGGTCCGGGAAGATCCCCCATGCCGCGGAGCGGCTGGGCCCGTGAGCCATGGCCGCTGAGCCTGCGCATCTGGAGCCTGTGCTCCGCAACGGGAGAGGCCACAACAGTGAGAGGCCCGCGTATCGCAAAAAAAAAAAGAAAAAAAAAAAAAGAAGCAGGAACCAAGTGCATTGGGCATCCTGTGACTATCTCAAAGGGTGAGTGTTTATGAGTTCCAACAGTGGTGGATCTGAGATTTAGAAGGACAAGTGGAAATGCTTCTGGCCAGGGTATTAGGAGGGCCTCTACAAATTTTGCCAATGGTGTCTTAATAACGCTGTCAACTTATTCAACTAAGAGGATTTAGGGTGTTCAGTGCAATAAAATACTGTAAAACTGGCCAAACAGTGAAGACTTGTCAAAGCACCTGACCAGAAAACTGGATTCCTGGATTATTATGAAGTTCAAGAGGAATTCCCCAAGTAGGGATAATTTTTTCCAGAACTTTATCCACAGAAGACACGGTAGCCTGTCTGCAAGGGAAGGCTTCAGTCCAGCATGAAAACATACACACCGTGATTAAAATACGTTTATATCCATGTGATGGAGGAAGTTGTATGAAATCCATTTGCTAGCCCTCTAGTGGTCTATCAGGCAGTTTAAAATTTTCAAAAAGTTCTCTAGAATTAGAACCAGAACACCAGCCCACTAACTTATTGTACAATCAGGCTTGGGCAATTGCTATTGATGACAAATTAAAATTATAATGGAGTAATCATAGTTCAGGCATACAAAAATGGATTTGGGCAGCCATTGAGCACCTGGTCTCATCTCAGGCACATCCCTGCACCACTAAGAACTGGAACTTTCTGTGAACTATACCTAACCCAAGGTTTTTAAAACGTCTGCTAGCTGCAACATTGCGTTTCATGGTTGTTCTCCCTTCTAACTATGCAACCATTTCAGAGCCCAACCAATCCTTACTTAACAAGCACCCTTACTTCTTGCCAGCTCCAATTATAATTCTTGATAAACAATTCATATAACTAACTGTAACCTTGTGGTTCTTGCCTTTATAATCCTCCCCCATTTTGACAGTTCAAGCGCTTCTTCAATCTATGTCTCCCAGGCTGCTGTCCTAACAAACCCCAAATAAGCCCCTTTTTATTTTAATCAGGTCTCTGTTTCTCAAATTTTGGTTAATACTAGATGACTTTATTGGGCAATTTCTAGGGCTTTTCCAATGCCTGTTGATTGGAACAAAACATTGGCTCCCACACAAAATATCTGATGAACCTGTTCATGACTATTACAATCAAATTCAGATTTTTTAAAAGAAAGTTCTGGTTTTCCTTCAGATGTTGCTTCCACTCAGTAGCTTTTAACTCTGTTTATTAGTGGACTGAACCAGGCCCTTCTCCTTCCAGTAAAAAGGACCAGGGTGGGATGGGAAACATGTCCACTCTAGATTTAATCTGTCAAACCTGCTCTAACACTCTAGATGAGTCACCTGAAAGGAAGATTGCCAGAATTTTTCATCTTCAACTCCAGCAAATGAAGGCCCCTAAATGAAACCAAAACCCTCCTAGTTTCTGCTCTTTGCTGCTGTTGAGCTCCATTTCTTTTTCCAACCAGAAGTCTAGTGCAATAACATTTAGCAATTTCTTCAATGCAATATACATAAACCAAACTCCTAGCCTTTACCCTTGTGATATATCGTCAAACAAGTTACAGCCTCTCCCCCTCTCTCTTCTTTTAATGGTGTCTCTATTCTCCTGATCATCTAAACTTGAAACTTTGGACTCATTGCTGATTCTTTACCTCCACAACAGCACAACAGTAATTAAATTCTAATCATATTTTTAAAAAAATATCATTCCCTTTTTTTCCCTTCTCATTCCTATGGTTGATGCTCAAATACAGATCCTTAATATTTCTAGGTGTATGGCAATAGCCTCTTAACTAATTTCTGCTAGGGACAGCATTCTCTCCCACTTGTCTCTAATTCATCCTAAATGCAGCCATTAGGTGAATTTTTTTGAAAGGCTATTTTAAATACCTCTTTCTCCTGAAGCAAACCCACAAATATAGTCTTTCCTATAGCATGAAGTTCACACTTTCTTTTAAGCCTGACATTCAAGGTTCTGAACACGCTGACCTCAAGTCTCTTTCCTGTCTATCTTCTTTTACCCCCTTACAAAACCACTCTCTCTCAAAAACACCTGTTTACTCACTATTGCTCAATTATATCTTACACTTTTATTTATGCCTTTGTTCATGCTCTTGTTCTCATCTGGAATATATTTTACTATTGTTTCTACCCAAATCATAAATATTCTCTGTGATGCCTTATACCCATTCTAATCCTTAATAGCTCAATTCTTTTAAACCACAGTATATATTATTTATATAATCTATTTATAATTACATACAAAACATTTTAAACCTTTATATTGTTATTAAATTTTTTTGTTATTAATGCCTTGTCTCTGTGTCATAACTTCTTTGTATGGCACCTGGCACAATACTGAATATATAATAGATACTCAGTACTTAATGTCTGTTCCATTGAGTAAAAACTGGTTCCCAGAGTAAATACCTTTGAGTCCTTAGGAATGAGGGTCTTATTTGGCTGTATTTAGGAAAACCATTAAAAAAACTCTAAGTGATAACAATTGATGAAGAGAAAATCAGGATATAGTCACAAAAGTGCTAAGCTAATTATTCTTAAATAAGGATTAATAAAGAAACATATGTTATAGACACTTTAAAAAGCAGACTTAATAGTGTATTTGAAAAACAGTGATAGCTGTATATCAGTGAAGTTCTTTGGAAATATCCAATGGTATATATTTTAGTCTCTTTTCCTTTTATATTAAATCTAGAGAGAAAATGAAAAAGAATTATTTCCCATGGAGCTCTGTGTGAAACAAAGGGGAAACAATGAGCAATTTGCCAAATCAATGAAAAAATCTAGAAGTTGGGAAATACCCTGAAATGATTTTTTAAAGGATTATCTAAGGATTCTTATTCTAGAATGGTTAAAGAAGTGAATGGGTTACTGTTAATAACTATAATGCTTATATAGAATTTGTCATGTGTAAGGCACTGTTTTATGTGTTTTACATATAGAATATAAAATCCTACACATATAGAATCATAAAATCCTACAACCACCACAAGGGGCAAGTACTGTTACTAATATTCTCATCTTACAGTTGAAGAAACTGAGGCACAGAGGGTTAAGGAGTTTACCCCAAGGTCAAACAGATAGTAAGTTATGGCACCAGGATTCAAATCTAGGCAGTTTACTTCCAGAATCAACACTTTTTTGTTTTTTTTTTTTTGTGGTACGCAGGCCTCTCACTGTTGTGGCCTCTCCCATTGCAGAGCACAGGTTCCGGACGCGCAGGCTCAGCGGCCATGGCTCACGGGCCCAGCCGCTCCGCGGCATGTGGGATCTTCCCAGACCGGGGCACGAATCCGTGTCCCCTGCATCGGCAGGTGGACTCTCAACCACTGCGCCACCAGGGAAGCCCTTTCTTTTTTTAAAAAAATGGAAATAAGACATACATACAGAAAAATATCGTTCATAAATGTACAACACAATGAATTATCACGAAATGAACAAGCTTCCCAGGTAAAGAAGTAGAGGACTGAAGCACGAGGAGGACTTCTGGGGTAGAGAGTCTATAATCCTATGTTCTTAACTACTCTCTATATCGCCTCTCAATAGATTTCTGGACATTACTCTCCACCTTAAAGTTCTTACTATGATTTTAGTTGAAGTTGATTTACATTTATAGTGCTCATTCTTAAAAAGCAATAGAAAATAACAAAAACAACAAAAAACAAAAAAAGCCTGAAATTTGATGTTACTTTCTTGCCAGAGTTTGAATACTTTTTTTTAATTAATAAAGCCAAAAATCATTTTGTAATTCTACTGAATCTCTGGCAAAGTAAAGTAAAGGCACACTTCTGAGCAGCACAGTTAATGCAGTTTTGACTATATGCAAACCCTAATGCTCTTGTTGTAGGTCTGTACTAAAGGACAAGGGCTGCAGAAAGGGTTAATGGTGAATGATGTCACAGTTCTGTTTCTAGTCTTCTATTTGTCAGCCCCCAGTACCAAAGTATCCTGCAGACCCTTGAGCTATTCCTTTTGGAGTTTAAACTGACAGAGTCTCTTTCTATTTCGAAGTTCCTGACAAAGTTTGACCTTGTATCAATACTTCATGGATATGTAATTATTGTTTGAGACAATTAGTTTATAGATCAATCCAATGGAAGAGGTCTTTTCTTCAATGGCATGCAGAAGTTAAAATATTGTCTTTTTTGAAAAAATTATTATTACCAGAGAGGAGTTTGGAGAATAAAAAGTGGAGAAGGTGGTGCAGCTATTACATTGCTATGCAAGTAGAAGGCGATTCAACGGAGACACATATATATTTAAGTATTCATGACTACAAGAAGAGGATGGCATTCAATACAGTGTTGAGCACATATTCTGTACTAAATATTGTTTGAATTGAAATAAGGTTTTTTTTTGTGTTTGTTTTCACCCAGCAGAGATTTTATAAGCAAAAACCAAAGAAAACCTCTGTGCCCTTTTGTACATTATTATTGAACAATTAAATTGTTACAAAACATGGATGGTCATAGATCATATTAAACTAAAGTTCTATTTACAATACTTTGATTCATTATATTATTTTTATATTGGAGAACACACATACTTATTTTTCCTAATTAGAGCTTGGAAATATATGGTCACCCTGCTTCTGCTTCTGCTTCTCCTTCTCACCTTCTAGTTTTTCACATACAAAGAAAGGATCATCCCAATCATGATCACTGTGGTTCTGTCTTTGCTTAGCTAACTATTATGTACCAAGCCCAGCCCCTGCCCTGTTTCTCTATTTTCTGAAAAGATGGCATTGTTACTGTAACCAGTAGCCCATATCCTGTATCTATGTTTTTCCAGGTTATTGTCCAAGATCTGAACTACATAACTTTTAAGAGAGTCACCTCTAGAGTCCCTCTGAGTGGTCTCCAGAAATCATGGGCTTAGCTTTTGGAAGCTGATATATAACTGTAGTAAGTGAGTGATTAGCATGACTGGCCTCAGGCAAAGTTGTAAAACAAGTGACATTTTGTAACTTTCCTTTCTATTCATAATTAAGTACCATGTAAAACAAATACAGTCAGTCCCCTACATATGAACCTTCAAGTTGAGAACTTTCAAAGATGCGAATGTGCGTTCGCATGTCTAATCACGTAAGTTAGCTCACGTGTCTGGCGTACATCGTCACGTGCGTGCATCCTCTACAAGTTGTTGTGCTTTTGTGTACTTTCCTGTATAGTACTGCATAGAGTACGGTAAGACAGTATCTTTATATCAAGCCCAGGATGTCCGGAAGCAAGCATAAAAGCAGCAGTGATATAGCTGGTACTGCTAAGAAGCACCAGCTGTTGTACAGTAGTGTACTACTGTACTTTTCAAGGTACTGTACTGTAAAGATTAAAAATGTTTTATTTTTTGTGTTTGTTTTTTATGTATTATTTGTGTGAAAAGTATTATAAACCTATTACAGTACAGTACTCTATAGCTGACTGTGTTGGTTGGGTACCTAGGCTAACTTTGTTGAACTTACGAACAAATTGGGCTTACGAAAGCACTGTGGAAACAGAACTTGTTTGTATGTAGGAGACTTACTGTATTATGTATATAATGCATATGTGTCAGATAACATTACAAAACTAAACATGTATTCTTGCCCTACTTTGTTTCTCATAGGGTATAGTTATCTATGAGAAACTTTTAAAAATTAGGGAAAAGATTGCTCTTTAATAGAATTGTGTGACAACATACTGCCATGGGCAACTAACTGCCTCTCCCCATGTCCTAAAGTTACATTTCCTCCCCACTTTCTGTGATTCTTGGCTCTCTTTTTCAAGACTCTTTCAAAAAACTGCTCAAGGGAGTCATGGCCTTGGTCACATTTTTATATAATTAATTCTCCTCTTATAAGATCCACTAATGTATAGAACGTGCTGGACTCAGTTATGAAGAGCGTGCTCAACTGATTCATTACAATTGGAGAAATTCTGGGGCATATATTACATTCATAATAGGTACGTTACTGTATTATAGACTGTATTTAGATTTGGTTTTTAAAAATATCACTCAGTTTCTTCTAGATCCTAGTTGTTTTATATCCTGACTGGGTATCTCTTCCTGTAGCCAGACCCCTTGGGTTAATGACTTTCCTAATTAGTTCATCTTTACTTCTATATCTCAGTCCAATGCCAGAGCTATTTCTATACTTCCTTAATCTCTGAGAAAGCAGAGCTCTATTTTTTTGGACCTTAGGTCATTTTTTGTTTTCTAGTTGAAACAGAATCTAAGCTGTCTAAATTCTGTTTTTCTAGGCCCAGTTCAATTCTTCCCTCTGTAAAGCCTCTGGCCTTCCTATCTAGAACTCATTTCCTCCTTCACTGAATTCCTTATAGTATCTATTTCTTAATACTGCTTATGTTATATATCACTCACTTGGTATATATTCAACACAACAATTAGAAAAATATGATTATCTATTGTATGGTAGGTCCCATGCTATACACTGGAAACACAGAGTTCAACAAGGTAACTGTTCTAAGTGTCAAGGAGCTAATAATTTAGTGGAGTAGATTGTATATACACAACCAACCATTACGTAATTTTATAAGTATTACAATAGAAGTCTGAAATGATGGGGACATGGATAAAACTTGAGTAGTATGGAGAAGAAAGGGGGTTTTATAAAAAATTACAGCTCATAGGAATGGAATGAATGAATGTATCCATCAAGAATAAGCTTTTGGGCACCATTTCTTCCTGAGTACCTTCCCTAAGCTTCTGGACTAGGTGTGGTCCTCTTTCTTCAGTGCTTGGATATTCCTCTACTGTAATACTTATCCTATTATATTGTAATAAACTCTAAATGTCTGTTTCTCCTACTATACTGTAAATTTCTTGAAAAAAGACTGTCAATTTTGAATATCTAATAGCCAACACAGTGCCTGGTACATAATAGATAATCAATAAATGTCTTAAAAACTGAACAACAAAAAGAAAACATGAGTATCTGGGGAATTGTAAGCAATTTGGTGAGGTAGAGTGTGAGAGGCATGGGAGAAGGGAAAGAAGTTGCTGGCGATCAGGCTAGAAAATAGACTAGCACAAAGCTGTGAATGACCTGATTAACTAGGCTACATAATGGGCCATGTAGTGTTAGTTTTATATGCATATTTATCTTTTTATATGCATATTTCTGGCCAGAATGCATTTTTTAGAGACAAAGATTACATTTTTTATGTCATAGCATTTACTTCAGTACCAGGCATGCTTTCTTGCAGATAATAGATATTCAGCAAGTCAAAGGATAATTAAATCATCAGATGAGAGCATTTACTTAAGGTACTTTGAAAACTGTTATTATTTAGCCGTCAATGGTTATTGATTGACAGTAAGCAGTGACTACACTCTGCTGTAAATAATGATAGAAAAAGGATTCTTTTGATCCATTATTTTCCTCTGAACTGAACCTATTGCCATTCTGAAATCATAGAGCCATAAGCAAACTTAAAATATTGAAAAGTACAGTTACTTTTTTGTATTTGGCAAATTTGGGGGCTCTTCACTCATGAAAAAGGATTGAATGAGATGAAAACAAATTAACATAGTTTTTTTTTTTTTTTTTTTTTTTTTTTTTTTTTTGCGGTTAGGCGGGCCTCTCACTGTTGTGGCCTCTCCCCTTGCGGAGCACAGGCTCCGGAGCACAGGCTCAGTGGCCATGGCTCACGGGCCCAGCCGCTCCGCGGCATGTGGGATCTTCCCAGACCGGGGCACGAACCCGTGTCCCCTGCATCGGCAGGCGGACTCTCAACCACTGCGCCACCAGGGAAGCCCAACATAGTTTGTTTGTTTGTTTTCTTTTGTTGTAATAAAGTTTTCACACTGTGTCTTGGCACCAATATAGACTCTGTCAAATTTCCTCTCTTTGACCTTAGCAAGACAAGAAAGAAAAAACAGCCTGGCTTGCTAAGGCTACAATTCTGTAGTGAGAATTGATTTATTCAGTAATGTTTCTAAAGTACTGTGAAATAGAGTTTGATTCAATACTATGCTTGTAACTGTTTAACAACTGGCTTTCTAGAAAGAAAAACAAAAAAACTCCCTAGTTGGTAGTGTTTGCTGATTTTAGCAATTTAAATAGAAATACTTCCATCATGGCCTACTCCAAGCTACCCACAGGAAATGACTGACATTTGGGGTTGGGAAGAGATGCCAGTGTTTAATTCGTTAAACTGTAGGAGCCAGTCTAACCTTGCTAGTGTGATGTTAATAATAACTATCATAACTTAAGAAATGTTTAATGGATATCTATTTACACAGCCAACTCTCTTCTAAATGCCTTACGTGGTGTATTTCATTTAGATCACACAACAGCCTATGAGGTAGGTTCTACTTTATAATTCCCATTTATAGGAATCTGTGTCTCAGAAGGGTTAAGTAATTTGCTCACATTACACAGCTAGGAAGAAGTGGACCATAGCTTCAAACATAGACAATTTGACTCCAGAACCTGCTCACGTAAATATTATTCTATTTTGCTTTCAGGATAAAAAATTATGTTTAGCATAGTTTTTATGTTAAATGTATTTTGTATTTAATGTAAATGTAGGTAATTCCTTCAAAATTTGAAGTAAATTGTAGTTCTATGAATTTGCCGTGTCCAGCTAAATATTTATTATGCAACCAAAAACAAAGTGACTAATCTCAGCAGAAAAACTATACAAAAGGAGAAAGCAATCTAAGTAATTACAAGTTTGTATGATAAAAATGATAGACATTTTGCTATCTCAAAATTTTGAAAAGATTCTTGTGAAAGTTTAATTGAAAAGAATTCACAATTAATTTTTAAAAGAGGTGTTATTTACAGTTACATGAATTCCAAAATAATACAGACTTTTGCTTTTATTTCAGCAGCAAAGAATCTTTTAATTGATGCTGAAATTTATTAGACCATCAGATGAGTGTTGGAAATAGTTGAACATTTCCAGCAACCCCCCCCACCCTGTTTTTCCAACACTGAGGGCTCAGGTAAATGATTATTTTTGAATAGCTAAATGTGCAGTAAATATAATAGTACATTAATGAAATAATATTTAGAACTAAAGAAAGGGGAGCAGATGAAACTGTGGATGTCTAAACATACAACATGGCTCTAAGCTGGAAGGACTTAAGAAGATTTAAGTAAGGCCTGACATTACACCTTAGGCCAATGAACCAGCATAGGTCCAAGACCTGGAATTGTGAAAGGGCTTTATATATTTGACGAATAGTGAGAAGCTTAGTGCTGCAGGAAAGCTAGTTGTGTTGTGGAAGTATACAGAAGCTGAAAAAACAGTTTGGAGATGAACTATGAAGAACTTTGCATGTCAAATTAAAGAGCTTGTATTTTATTCTGTATGTATCAAAGAGTCAAAAGAAGTTCTTAAGTCAGGAAACATGTAACAAAGTGATTAATATTTTAAGAAGAAAAGTCTCATGGTAGTGGTGGGTAGAAGTGGAGGGGAGACTAGTAAAAAGATCATTCTTTTTACTATTCTCAGCAGGAGATGGTGAGGGCCTGAAATAAAGCTGAAATATTATGGATAAAGAATAGAAGATTAATTCCTGGGTTATATTTGATATAGAATTAACAATATTTGATGAATGTCTACATAGGGGTTGGGTGATGGGGAAAGACTGTAAAAGAGAGAAAAAATTAAGGATAACACTAAGAGTCTCTAGTTTAGGAGAGTGGGTAGATAATGATGTCATTAATGAAAATTGACAATAAGGAGGTGATTTAAAGCTTAAAGTATTTGCTTATACATTGTCTCATTTAAGACCATTTTATTAAGTTACAGTTGTTGCTCTGCTGAAAGGTTAATTGCATATGTGGATATACAGAACACCATGGTTTTCTGAAATATTTTTCCAACTAGAACTTCTTAGTGACTTGATAAAAAATGCTTTTGGTGTTATTTATAGCCATATTTATTTTAAATATTTTTAGTAAGTGATATTTTCCTCTTTAACCCCTGTATTTTGTTTAAATATTTTTTTTTTTTTTTTTTTTTTTTTTTGCGGTACGCGGGCTTCTCACTGCTGTGGCCTCTCCCGTTGTGGAGCACAGGCTCCGGACGCGCAGGCTCAGCGGCCATGGCGCACGCACCCAGCCGCTCCGCGGCATGTGGGATCTTCCCAGACCGGGGCACGAACCCGTGTCCCCTGCATCGGCAGGCGGAGTCTCAACCACTGCGCCACCAGGGAAGCCCTAAATATTTTTTAATAAATTTTTTATTTTTATTTTTATTTATTTTTGGCTGTGCTGGGTCTTTGTTGCTGCACGTGGGCTTTCTCTAGTTCCTGCAAGCCAGGGCTACTCTTCGTTGCCGTGCGCGGGCTTCTCTTCGCAGTGGCCTCTCTTGTTGCGGAGCATGGGCTCTAGAGCACAGGCTCAATAGTTGTGCACAGGCTTTGTTGCTCCGCGGCATGTGAGATCTTCCCGGACAGGGCTCAAACCCGTGTCCCCTGCATTGGCAGGCAGATTCTTAACCACTGTGCCATCAGGGAAGCCCTGGTTTAAATATTTTCGTTAGTTGTTCTTATTAAGTGTTTAAAATATATTTGATTGTCTTGTCAGTCTGAAATAAAGTTTTAGGTTGAGTGTATTTAGTCATCATTTACATGCTTTATTAAAAGACATAAAAGAGAAAAACTGTCCTGTTGAATATCTGCTCTTACCATGAAATTTAAATGACATTAATACTGGTAATATTTAAAGTCAATTTTTGGCTCTATTTTTTTTTTTTTTTTTTTTTTTTTTTTGCGGTACGCGGGCCTCTCACTGTTGTGGCCTCTCCCGTTGCGGAGCACAGGCTCCAGACACGCAGGCTCAGCGGCCATGACTCATGGCCCCAGCCGCTCCGCGGCATGCGGGATCTTCCCGGACCGGGGCACGAACCCGTGTCCCCTGCATCGGCAGGCAGACTCTCAACCACTGCGCCACCAGGGAAGCCCCAAGTCTCCATTTTAGCATATAAAATCAAAACCAAAACAAGAAGCTTAAAACACACTTAAGACACCACAAAATCCATTTGGATTGGTAAAGGTATAGTAACAGTAACATAATTACATTTTTTCTCATTAACTGAAGTTAACTGAGGCACTGGGAATGTAAAAATGAATAGATCTTTGCCCTGATTAACACAGAGTCTGGTAGTGAGGATGTAAACAGCTCAATACAATGTTGTAAGTGTTATAGTATAGTTGAAAATTAAGTTCTACAGGAACACAGATGAGGATGCAAATAATTTTGCCTGTGGTTTGGATAGGGCAGGGATGAGGTAGAGCTTTCACAGTGGAGGTAGCTTTTGGGTAGAACCCTTTTAGGCTGAATAGGAATTTGTCAGGTGGAGAAAGAGAAGGGCATTGAGAACATGCATGAAAAGACAAGAAAATAACGAACAGTCTCGTGTAGGCAGCACAGGGCAAATTGTAAAAAAAGATGAAGCCAAAAAAGTTAAGGTAGGATCTAGTTGTGAAGATCTGCCATACCGTACTAAGGATATTGGACTTCAGGCATCCTGTGGTACTGAGTGAATTTCTGACTTAACTCTAACAGGAGCTTTTTTCATATTTTAAGTATGAGGTTTATCTCATTCTTTCATTTCTTCAGAGCTGAACTGTAATAGGACACGAAGCTGAAAGGAATGACAGGTGCTGGCCTTAAAGCTCCGTTTACTGTTTTTTAAGGAGGTAGGAGTTTTCTAAGGGCAGGTAAAGCGCTATAGAGAAATGTGACATTTGAAATGGGCCTTGAAGAGTAGGGAAGATTTGAATGTCTCATTTATATTTTGATTAAGATGAGTTGAAGATACAATTTTTTGCATTTCTCATAACTATTTGCAAGGTAGCATTTTAAAAATAAAGGAAAAGCACACGTAGTAGTTTCAATAGGCATTGATTAAAATGACAGTGGTCATTAATGTAATGTTGAAATAAGTAAGTGCAAGAAAAGACTTCTTTTCCTGTCTTCATTGCTGTGTTTCTTCAGAAAAAAAAAAAAAAAACCCATACATTTCTGTACACTTAAGAGCATCTTAGACATAGTTCTCAAACAATTGTTGAATTAAACTGAAAACTTCTGCGTTTATTTGAATCCTAGTCCTTAAACAACTAATGGTGTGATAGAGATTTAAAAAATAGTGTGTTCTGGGGAAAACTAGCAAGATGAGAAACAAACACCAAGTTACAGATCGATCTAGAATCACAAAGCTATGGCATTTCCTATACAGATAGAAAGCTTATTTCTAATGTTATGTTAATGTACCAGTTACATCCACCTTGGCTATGCAAGTCAGTCTAGAGGCTGATTAAAGCATAGAACAGAGTGCATTTGAATGGAATGTAGAACTGAGGAAAATCTGGGATAAAAAAACAATGGAACTAAAGATATATAGAAGCAGCACTTTGAAAACTTCCTGAGGTATAATCTGAGCCACTGCCACATTCTTATTTACAGCATTGATGAAGTGCTTATACTGTATGGCTTTCAGCAAATTTAAGTAAACATTTCTCTGGAAGAACTCACAGCCAAAGTAATGCCTAGAATTGGAATCACAGCATATCTAAGTATTTACAAGACAGGAGGCTGATGAACAGTTTATTACCTAAAGTATTATGCCAGTCATATTTTGCCATTTATACGCCTATGGGTTATGAAATTAGGATTCCTGTTGCACATTATTGCAGTCCATATAATTTTTTTTTTTTTAACCAGGGAACATACAACTTATCAACTTTGAAACAATCATCAAGGGGACTGATGTTTTTGATTACTGAGCAGTAATTGCAAGTTTCTTAATAAATATTTTGAAAATCATTTTCTTCTTTATAAGTACAACATTCACAAAAATCAGAATTGACTGAAGATAATATATAAATTGTTCTCAAAGCAGAGGAAAAAGAAAAACAACATTTACAAAATTTATTATGTGTGACTCAGAACTGTATGATTATTCATGCTTACAATAAACAGAATAGCTGAAACATATAATTTTTACCTTTAAGTAGTGGCATTCACAATATTGGGAAAGAAAACTCCACAGCGCGTACGAAAACTTTTTTTTTCTACAGTCTTAAAATGAAGATTAATAGTTTATCTGGATAATAGTTTCTACACACGTTTTTTCCTCAAATATTCAGATCGTTAAGTACCAGTGCCGTCCCTTCCCAAACCACACTTCATGAGTGAAGTGGAAACCTGATTTTCAATGCCACTGGGGTCATTAAGAGCATTTTGGAAAGTTTTTCCTCACACAGAGAGATTTGGTTTGGTGTTTACAGAACTACATGGTTTTACTGGACAAGACGCTCGGGAGAAACTGTGGAGAAGTCGCTTCTGAGGAAAACACGGAGTTTTAGAATTAAAAAAATAAATTCACAAATTAAAAAGAAGAGATTCTGACTCTTCTCATTAATTCTACCAGAGGGAAGAAAAAGTTTCAATCAGCTACAACCCTAGCAATAGCAAAGGGCGCTAAAAATAGACAAAGTAACAGTCCCAGGCGCTCCCGCGAGGCCCAGGTAGTCTCTCCCTCAAAGCAGGCGCTCGGTGCTGTGAGGGAGAGACTACCTGGGACTCGCGGGAGTGCGGTGGCTGGGGGCGTGGCCTAAGCCTGGGCCACGGGGGCGGGGGCGGGGCGTGGTCTAGGTGGGCTAGCCCTGAGGCTAGGGCCGAGGCCAGGCCTCAAGGGGCGTGTCATGGGCGTGACCGAGGCGGGCTCGGGGGGGGGGGTTGGGGCTCGGGGCGGGGCGCGGTGGGGCGGAGCCACTTTGCGCCTGCTGAGAGACCCGAGTCTGGCCGGAGCTTCTGACAGATTCCGTCAGTTCGCTGTCATGTCGTTCACGCAGCGCGCGCCACAGGTTGTGGAGCTCGGGGAGCCTGCTTCCCCTTTACCGCCTCCTGACGACCCTGATTCCCCACCACCCCGTAGTAAGCGGCCCCGTCTTGAGGAGCCCGGTGGTGTTTCTGAGGCGGGGTGGAGGCTGCCTTTGGTGCCTCGCCTGTCTGAGGTGGAAAAAGCCTGGGAGTCGCCGGTCAGACCCTTCAAGGCGCTCCTGGTTTCAGCTAAGATTTTTGGTAACTCCACAGACTCGCGTGTGGAGAAATCGGTCGGTGAGAAGCAGATGTGTAATCTGGTATGCCAAAATAGCAAATTTGAGATGAAGAGTTGTTTGCGGTCTCTCCCCTCACAAAGTTTTGATTCTGGTTTGAAGGCTTCTAGAACGTCTTGTGAACCAGGGCTGTATGACAGAGAGTCCATCGGTGTGCATTGCAGTGATAAATCTGGAACAGAGGCTGGTCAGCTGCCCAACGCCTCTATACATGATGGACAGGCAATTAAAAACGAGAATGGAAAACAATATTTACCCCAGGGGAGAGACAATAGCCAGGAAGACAATAATTGCACAAAGCAGACAGAAAATTCATTTTTAGATGTTACCTTTTACAAGGAAACCAAATCAACGTTTCCTGATATTAAGAACAGACGTAAAGCTGACAGCGTTATGCCATCAAATAAAAAAGAAAATAGCATTTCAGCATCTACACTAAAAATATCAAAATCTCAAACCCAGCCCAGAATGGAAATTGCCAAACCCAGCTATTTTAGAGATAGCACGATAAGTATCCCCGAGTTTCCAACTGATTTAAATAGCAAAATGTCTTCTGTCTATTTAAAGGAAATAATGAAGAAAAATGACAAAAATGAGGCATATATGAGGGATTTCACAAACATTCACTGGTCCCAAAATAGACCTGATGTTAAGAAGCAAAAGTTACAGGATGATAAAAAAATTGTGGATGCAGAAAATATTTTTTCTGAATGTTATGGAAGTAACCACCAGTCACTCAGCAACCAAAGTGTTTGTGCGAGAAAAAAAGACTTGATCAGTTTACACTACTATAATCACTGTAGTATCAAGTCTGATGCAATAGACTCTGCAAAGAATTTCACTATAAAACTAGAAAATGCAAATTGGGGAGAGGCAAAAACATGCCTGGACAGCTACATATCTACCAGATTGGAAAAATCGAAAAGCTGGGACTGTAACACTAGACATATTTTGAGAAAAAATAGGAAAAAATTTTGGATTATGGATAGTTACAAAACTAAATGTGAAAATATGAAAATAACTGGAGAAATATTGAATTTGCAACAATTATTAGAAGCAGATCTTTTAAGCAAAGAAAATTATCACAATACAGAAGTCATGAAAACACATGAAAAGTCAAAGCCTCTCATGATAGAAACACTGGGTAATCAAAAAGCTTTAATAAAAATTTTTTGGTTCAAAGGTAAAGGAGAAAATGATAATATGCTACAGTTGAGATGTTATACTACACAAAAAGACTTTCATTTAAGCAGTATTTTTGAAAATTTCATTACAGGAATTTTTTATTTCCTTAAAAGTATTTCAGGAAATCAAAAAGATAATATCTTAACCTGGTATGGAATTTTGAAGTGTAAAAATCAAATTGATGTTCAAAATCTAATAACTAAGAATATGAATGTCAATAGAAATAATGATATTTTAAGCATATATTTACAAACCAGTGTTTTAGACCTTCTAAATATTATATTGAAAACCAACATAACATCTTTGCTCAATAACTTTGACTCTTTAACAATAATTGAAAATGATTCTAAATTAGAAGAAAGATGCAAATGGGTAATATATTTGAATTATCCAAAAAACGTTACAGTGAAAAAACTTATCAGTTCCTCCAGTATGATGATTAAAAACATACACTTTCCAATTTTTGAAACAAATGAAAAAATTCCCCTTTTAATGGACTTTGATGACATCGATGAAATTTTTTTGACAAAAGAAATTAGTTACAAGAATAAGAGTTGTCCTGAACGACTCATGAGTGTGGGAAACTGGGTGCACTGTAGTCCTAAAACTGTTAAAACACATGTTAAGTCTTGTCCTCAATTTATACAGATCCAGAAATATATTAATAAAAAAACTTATGAAATAAATATGCAGAACAAATATTTATATTCTGAAGGAAAACAAAAGCATAATAAGATCAACAGATTTAATTTTAAATGCATATTTGAAGATTTCTTCAATATTAGGCAACAGGCTATACAGGCAAGCCACGACAAAAAACACAATGAACAAACCAATCTGACGACTATAACTCCGGTGCTAAATTTTGGGGACTTGATAAGTGAAATTGAAGGAAAAAAATATGACTTAATTTTGAAGGAGGAAGTAAAAGTCACAGCACAAAGTTTAACAAACAGTTGCCAAGTTCATGAAGATATTAAGATAGGAAAGGAAGAGAAAAAGAGTTTTTATTCAACGGAAGGCATATTTTTTGTGCAACCAGTTTCATTAATGAGTAAGAAAGTAGGTGTAGAAGAAACTAAATATGTTAATCGAAATAATGTAGCTGACAGAAATGAATCTGAGAATATTTTTCAAGAAAGTGAGTTAGCTAATTCAAAGCATTTTCATCCAAAGAATGACTCTTCAGAATGTTTTAATCTTCAATTTGAAACTCCTTTGAGTGTTGGGAACAATGAATGTTTTCAGGACTTACCTGCCAAGTGTTTATCAAGAGAGACTCTGACAATAGTAAAGGATTTTGAGATGAAGAGTAAATTTGATTTAGTACTTGAAGAACTTCATATGTTTCATGAAATTAGTATGGAAAATGAAATTCTAAGCACTGTGGAAACCAACAATGGGCAAGAAAATGACTTTGTAGAAAATAATGATGTTGAGGAGGTAAAAACGGAGATTAAAAAAGGCTTGAAAATGGGTACAGAAAACAAAATATGTTCATCTTCTTTGCTCTGCGATACGATAGCAGGTCCTAATACGCATAAAAAACACCAAAGTTTATTTAAATGGAAAAAAGTACCCAAAAATGGAGAACAGGAAGTTCCTAATGAACATTGCTGTCTAAGAACATCAGAGGAAGAATTACTCTATTCTACTTCTAAGAAAGGTATGAAATTAGTTTTAAAATATACTTTCTGAGTTAAAAGAAAATGCTGCTTTTTTTTTTTTTCTGTAGGCCAAATATATAATTTTGGCAAAAAAGAAGATAAGGTATAAGACAATGTTTATTGATGCATTATTATTTTTCTATAAAGGTTGTTCAAACATTAAATAATATACTGAAGTTGATGGGAACAAGTGATGAAATTTTTGAAAGGAGCTTTGAAATGTCCTGTTTTACTTATCTAAATATTAGGAGCCAATGGGAGGAAATATTCCTGAAAAAGTAATTTTTTAATGGTATTAACATTTTATATAAAAGTTACTTTTTGCTATAACACATTGATCTTTATTTTTAGATTGTGAAAGAACTTCACCTGAAAGACCAGCTTTTTTCTCTGATGAATTTAAGGAAGAAAAATTTAATTATTTACTGAAGAGAGGTAAGATTTTTAGTTATTTTCTATAATACTTTCTAAGATGATTATTGCATTTTTGTACTTTTAGCATAAGGAAAAAATACTTAGGGTGTTAACAAATAAATACAAAAATTTAATACTTTTGTAAACATTAATAATTTACTGATGCAAATTCCTATAGTTAAAAATTGGCTAAAAATTAAAATATCATTTAGAATGTAATTAGAAAATGCACTCTAAAACTGTTTAAATATTTGCAGTGATGCATTGCAATAACTATATGATAAAATAGGTGTTTTATATATATATACATATATATATCTAATATACACATCTAATGATGTAACATTAATTAGCAAAAATGAAAAAGACATTTATCTAAGTTGGATTTATGTTGATGTTACTCCCAATTATACATTTATTATCATTGTTTTCTATTCTTGAAAGATTATGAGGCTCTTTATATGTACATTTTATGTAGTGATTTTGAAAGAAATTAGCATCATTTACATATATTAACATGATTTAGGACTATGGCATTTAAACTTGTGCTTACTATAGAAAATCAAACTGAAGAAAAGTAAAACAGCTAACCTTATCCTTTGCCTAAGAGGTGTTTAATATCAGAATAAGACACACTAAGTCTAACACCTGTTCTAACTTGTAGTACCAATGGAGGTGAGGTAAGAGTTGGATTAAAATTAGGGAATTATTTTCTGAATAACTACATTTTCATTTGGTCAGAAATTGCTGGTATTACATAATAAGACTAGATCTAGAAATAATAATCATGTAGGTGAAGTATATTTAACAAAATATCTTCAGTCATGCATCATTTCTCAAAGCATTTCTCCTGGCTTCTCATCAGTAGAATTGCTGTCCCTGATACTTTTATTTAGTCACTTCAGAATTGCATAATTTCCTCTTTTCTTAGCTTACAATGAAATACTCTTAAAAATTAATCCAAGTCCTTGGAAGATCAAAAGCCCATGGGAAATTTCTTCTCCCACAAATAAAGGAAATAATTAAAGGCACAATACTCTCTAAGACTAAAGCGGGATGGTGGAATTGCCCTGAAAAGGATAGGGGTTATTTCTTCTAGGACAGGAAGAAAGGAAGAAATTGGGTTTAGGAACATATTCTCTGATAGAATAAAGGAGGATTAGGGAGCACAAACCCATATTGTCATCATGATGTTAATTGTGATAATAAAAAGGATATTTGAGGCAGATTAAAGTATGTGCCTAAATTGGGAAAGAAATGTTACACTTGTTGGAAATATCTGAACCCATGATACTCTATTGTGGCTTCACAGGGAAAAGTTTCTCCTTGTCATGAAATATGAAAAATAACGTGTGAGGTCAGCCAGAGTTATTTAATACTATGTTAGGATCGTTGTCTTGAATCCACTTTCAAAGTGCATAAAAATGGAATGATCTTCCTGAGGCTTGTTAAAATCCATAGTGTAAGGGAAAAGTTGGGAGATACTGTGAAGCAGGGATAATAATGGACTAACTCCCTAGGGAGAGTGGGTGCCTGCTTATGTAGGGTGATTTTAAAGGTATTGGAAAACTTCTGATTGTACAGAAATGTTATTGATACCTACCCACTTGTCATCATGATGCCTCCAATTAAAGTTTCTACTACTAATATCTCCAGGGTATCCTATCTCCCCTTGTCTCTCTCTTCTCTCTTTGTGGTATGGAGAAGGCAAGTACTTTGAGCGTGTTAAATGCCAGCTAGCCAGTGTGCCAGGTGCTTTATATATCATTTAGCACCAATACTTCTCTAATTTTAATGTGGATATATGTCACTGACAAAGAATGTCACTAGTCACCCGACTCTACAAGGATTGGGTCATTAGCCACCGCACTTGCTGACCTGTAGCACACCCTGAAAGGAGTTCAGGGCAGAGATCAGGAATGAGGCATTCTGTGCTCTGGAAAAACTGGCAGAACAGGCCTTCAGATAGATATTTTCAGGGGAAAATTGTATGAATCCAATTTCTTGCATCTTCCCATACTTAGAAAAGCACTAAAATAATTAACTAAGATATCTGTTCCTCCTGACTAGCAGTAACCTTCTACCAAGATGTGTGTCTGATTGCAGGTACCCCTTCTCCAAAATCACATATATGCTGACCTCCTCCCTTACCTCTTCAGAGCTATCTGAGAGGCTGTATCTTGGGTTATGGCCCACAGTAAGTCCCCAAATAAAACTGAAACTCACAGCTCTCAAGTGAGTTTTTATTTCATCTGACATATGAATCACCGGGGTGTCTTATTAAATGATTCTGATTTTGTTGTGTGGTAGGCTCTAAGATTCTGCATTCCTATCAAGCTCCTAGCAAATGGAGATGCTGCTAGACTTTGAGTTGAGCTGGAACTTTGAGTTACAAGGATTTAGAAAACAACTGACTTGGCATTATTTCTAAAAGACCACTAACAACCTTCATGACTTTTTTCTTTAACATTGATTTCTAAAATGAGCAATTTCTGGTATTCTTGGATGTTTAGAATTGTTACACAATACAAAGCAGTAAGTTAATCTAGTATATAGCAATAATAAAAGGGATCATTATTTATTTTTTTAAAAAGGTAGGAAATCCAAGGAGACAAAGAAGCATATTCTTATAGCCGCAATTTAATTACTGTTTAAGGTCATGTGCTTTGCAAAAGACCTGCTGTTGATACAAATTGGTTCAGTGATTTCCCATTTCCCATCCATTGCAAAATTACCAGAAGTATCTATTGTATTAGAATGTGAAAGAGGAAAGCTATACTTTGAAAAAATAATCAAATAGACTAATCATAGCTTTTTTCTGAAACAATAATTTCATAATAAAGAAGTACACTTAGCATCAACACTTGCTGAAATTACCTAATTTATAACCAAATCTAGTGTATCACTCATAATCCAACAATTTTATTTTAGACCATCCTTCTTCATTTAAAAAAATGTAAAAATCTAGCAATACATTTTTCCTCTTATTTTTATAATTAACTTTATAATTTTAATGTTGAATAAAATATCATAAACTGATTTATAGCTATTCTTGTGTTTTCTCCCTATTTACATATAGCTAAGTTTTGTATTTTATTTCATTATTGTTTACATAGATACACACAGATTCTATTTGATTCAGCTTAGTAGAAATCATGCTGTTTACCTTTTATCATATTTAACGTTAGGTTGATTACACTGCTTTTAGCATAATGTGCTGTTATGTTAAGGTCACACTAATTCATTAAAGCTTGATACATTTTTAGCTTTACATATGTACCCTACTGTTTATTTTTTAAAAACTACTCAAAGTAAGAGGTATTTTGTTAATGAGAGGTACTCATTATCAAGAGTAATTGATTCTACTTGTTTGGTTAACTGGTTTAGTAACATACATACCTCCATGAAATGTTTTGAACTTTTTAGAAAATGTTAGTGCGATGTTAACTAAAAACTTCAAAATTAGAGCCCTCCATTGATACATAACAGATGAAATACATTTGTGCTATATTATTGATAATAATCTCTATTAGAAGCCAAATGTAATTATTAACAGTATGGTCTAGTAACTTCTAATAGAAAAACAACATGGTCTTTACAACGACTACATCAAGTTAACTTTAAAACCTATATAGTTTTTTGTTGTTGTTGTTAAGTCAGATTTCCTGACTGGAACGCTGATTTTATTTAGCTGCTATTTTATTGTACGTTTGTCAAGTTACTTAAATTTTTTGTGCTGAGTTTTCCACTTTTAAAAAATGGAGATTGGAGTAAGTAAAGTAATGCATTCAAAGCACTTAGCTCAGTGACTCAGTAAATGTTGCTAGTATCATGATTAGAAGTTAGTAAAAATTTTTAAGCATAGAAACTATGAGTGATTTTTACTCCCTTATGTACTTTTATCATCTTATACTTTTAGGTGGTAACTTTTCATATGGAATTTCAAGAGTACTACCTCTTAAGACATGCAGTCGACCAATCAGAATTGGTTTGTCAAGAAAAGCTAAGCTTAAACAACTTCATCCCTATCTGCAATAATTATGTTACGAGAACTTAGAAGAAGGTATTGGATTTTAATACTTTAAAACATTTCACATCTATAAATCTTCTGTTTCTTTCTTTGGATAAATGCTTCCTTCCAGCTTAAGAGTTTTGGGCTTTCTTTATTATAAAATATGGAGAGAATTTTGTGTTTATGTATCTAATGTGTATATCTACCTTTAAATGTTATAAAATATTTCTTTAGTGTTTCATATTGCATTAACAATATTTTTTTCACATCTTTATTGGAGTATAATTGCTTAACAATGGTGTGTTAGTTTCTGCTTTATAACAAAATGAATCAGTTATACATATACATATGTTCCCATATCCCCTCCCTCTTGCGTCTCCCTCCCACCCTCCCTATCCCACCCCTCCAGGCGGTCACAAAGCACCGAGCTGATCTCCCTGTGCTATGCGGCCGCTTCCCACTACCAATCTACCTTACGTTTGGTAGAACAATATTCACATTAAAAAAACAATGTTCACATTAAGGGCTTTTCATAATCTTATAAAATATGTCAACTTATTTTTCATGATATATGTATATAAAGCTTTTGTGGAAAACATTGCTAGTGTTTATTGGTTTCTCAAGAGGATCTATGACTCACAAAAAGATAACGAACCACTGTTCAAATCCACTCTCCCTGTTTTTAAAGTGAAAAAAAACCAGAAGTGCAAAGAGGATGGGTAAGTTTTTCAAGATCACTTAGTCAGGATTGGGATAGAGGCACTCTCCTCTGTAGCAATTTTTTCACCTTTCTTTGTATTCACTTTCTAGTTTTAGTTTCCCCCTCCAGAGTCTATGTTTGACCCCAGAACAGAATTATGATCATGTAGTTAATACCTACTATTAACTTGTTTATTCATAAAACAAAAATATTTTGATACTCCTGCTACTGTATTAGGCTCAGAAATAGAATACGTAAGAAGACATGTATAAGACTGGCCTTGTGGAGCTTAGTTTCTGTACATAGAGGAAATAAATGATATACATAATTTAAAGGTAACCATTAGTAGAGTAATACTTTTCAAAACACTTGGCAGAGAAATAACAATAAAGTGGGCTACTTAGCAAAAAGTAAGGAAAGAAGGAAGCATCAAGAAAAGATAAAAATCAGAAAGCATACAATGACAGAAGGAAGACTGACATATCAATTCACAAAATAAATATGACTGGATTAAACTATTGTATTACAGCCAAGGTTCTCAGACACATTAAAAACCATTTCAAACTCGGCTCTATACATTAATTTTGATCCCCCACCAGGTACTTTCTAACTTCAATATCCTGCTCTAATTTCTTATTTTCCCCCCCAGAACTCATCACCTTCTCACACACTATATAATTTATATCTTGCTGGAATACAAGCTCCTTGAATGCAGGTTTCTTTCCCCTCCTCCCACTAATATATCCAAGTGCCTAGAATAGTACCTGCCCCTTGTAAGTACCCATAAAATATTACTTGAGTATACAAATGAATAAACTTCTACACCTGCTCATAATAGCTATGTCTTTTGGAATTCTTTTTTTTTTTTTTTTTTTTTTTTGCGGTACGCGGGCCTCTCACTGTTGTGGCCTCTCCCGTTGCGTAGCACAGGCTCCGGAGGCGCGGGCCCAGCGGCCATGGCTCACGGGCCCAGCCGCTCCGCGGCATGTGAGATCTTCCCAGACCGGGGCACGAACTCGCGTCCCCTGCATCGGCAGGCGGACTCTCAACCACTGCGCCACCAGGGAAGCCATTGAATTCTTTTTTTTTTTTAATATTAATGTACTTTTTAAACGAATTTCTATTTATTTATTTATTTATTTATTTATTTATGGCTGTGTTGGGTCTTCGTTTCTGTGCGAGGGCTTTCTCCAGTTGTGGCAAGCGGGGGCCACTCTTCATCGCGGTGCGCGGGCCTCTCACTATCGTGGCCTCTCTTGTTGCGGAGCACAGGCTCCAGACGCGCAGGCTCAGTCGTTGTGGCTCACGGGCCTAGTTGCTCCGTGGCATGTGGGATCTTCCCAGACCAGGGCTCGAACCCGTGTCCCCTGCATCGGCAGGCAGATTCTCAACCACTGCGCCACCAGGGAAGCCCTTTTTGGATTCTTAATAGCTTTATGATCTTGGGAAAGTCTTTATATCTAAAAAGGGGATAATAATATCTCATGGGATCATTGTGATGATTAAATGAGCTAATACATGTGATATATTTATAACAGCTCTGACAGAACGCCTCAGTAACGAATAACAATATACTGATACATAGTAAATACTCAATAATTAATAACTATTTAGAATGTTTGACCTGTTCTTTAATTTTTTTCCTGTATCCTGAATTAGGTTATCTTTAAGAGTATGCCTATTCCTTTGAGTCTGATGAAGATATTCCTTCAACTTTTTTTCTACATGGGTTCTCATCTTCCTTTTCCTTCTTTTTATTGTTATTATAAGTCCCATGTTGGATTTTTCTTTTATCTTTATACAAGGCAGATCTCATCACAATCAAGGTTTGTCTTCACAAACCAAGGTTTGTCCTTTTCCCTACTCCTTGTTGCTGTGTGTGAATACTGAATTTAAGTTTCTCTAGGGCAAGTTTTTGTGCTTCCAGTCTTATTCCTAATTTTAGGAGGTTTTATATATGCTTTCATTCTTTCTCTAATAAATAGTATATAAATTTACAGCCACTATTGGTTCTTTCACACTCTGAACTACGTGATAAGTTTAAATTCCTAGCACATACTGCTGCAGTGGTTTTCCATGCCACTACCCCACTATTACTTTGATTTGTAGAGCTTTTCTCATTAAAATTTTGAGGAAGATTACACCTCCTCAAATGGAAGATTTGCTCGTGCTAGTGTCATTACTCAAGTACACCTTCCCCCAATACCACCTACCCAAACACACATATGCACACAGAAACAGACCCCAGCTTCCCTCTTCTCCCTAGTTCTGTGAATTCTTGTCTCTGGAATTAGAAAGTTGGAGGATAGGAGGGAGGTAACATTTTGGCTCTTTTGCTTTTGTCTTCATAGCCAGGTTTGAAGAGTCCGCATTGAGGGCTATGGTAGAAGACACTTAAAATTGAAA
Source organism: Hyperoodon ampullatus (assembly GCF_949752795.1). NCBI lineage: Eukaryota > Metazoa > Chordata > Mammalia > Artiodactyla > Ziphiidae > Hyperoodon > Hyperoodon ampullatus. The sequence goes on from NC_136928.1 coordinate 76,045,918, forward strand.
TCCACCCTCTCTCCACATTGTTCTTTTTATGTTTGTTCTTAAAATGTAAAAGTTGAATGCTTTCAGATAAGAAGAAAAATATTCAAAGGATGAAAGCCACTTCAAAAAATACTTGCTTTTATTCAACCTTAGAATAAATCTCTGTGTTACTTCAGTTTAAAGTAACAAGCTTTTGGATGCATTAACAGTGAGCATGAGAAGAGAAGCAGAGCCTTCCATTAAATCAACTTGAAAAAGTTATGTTGATAGTCAGTGCCTTAAGTATGCAAGCCTCCGAGTTAATGTCATCCATTTAACATTATTTAGTTAATCAAAATAGAAAACAAAATATGTACTAAAGTTGATCTTTAGTTCCATCTAAATGGCCACATGAAAGGATATTTGTAGAGTCAGCCATCAGTTTGGGAAATTTTTCTAATAACACAGACATTATACATATTTACATAGACATACAGTAGTTTGTGGCAGAATCTATACTACTAAAAATTATCTTTTGCGCTACGGGGACTAGGATATAAAGATATCAGAAGGGTTCTAAATTATATTTTTTCCATATAGTTGTAAAATATATCACTGAAGCTATCCTTCAAATATTCCCATTTCATGTTTTTGTTGCTGTTGTTTTTGTTTTTAAGCATGGGCACATGCTATAACAGCAAACTGAGAAGAAATAGTCATTCAACTATTTTACCTATCCGGGGTACAGGCAAAAGAATAAACTCATAATTTAAAAGTCTCTACAATTATGTTTCTGTAATTTAATAAATTTTATAATTTTGAGCACATGTAATTAAAAAAAGAAAAAAAAAGAAGAAGCCTTGGGCTTCCCTGGTGGCGCAGTGGTTAAGGATCCGCCTGCCAGTTCAGGGGACACGGGTTCAAACCCTGGTCTGGGAAGATCCCACATGCTGCAGAGCAATAGAGCCTGTGCGCCACAACTACTGAGCCTGTGCTCTGGAGCCCGCGAGCCACAACTACTGAAGCCTGTGTGCCTAGAGCCTGTGCTCCACAACAGGAGAAGCCACCGCAATGAGAAGCCTGCACACCTCAACGAAGAGTAGCCCCCGCTCTCTGCAAGTACAGAAAGCCCGCGCGCAGCAACGAAGACCCAATGCAGCCAAAAATAATAAATAAATAAAAATTACAATAAAAAAGAAGAAGCCTTGAGGACTTCTTCCCTTAACTTCACTCATAACTGTTTACTCAGCATCTCTACTGTGATGTGTAATAGGCATCTCAAACCTAACATGTCCTGAACTGAGCTCCTGATACTTCCCTGCAAACCCCTCCTCCCACAGGCTTTCTCATTTCAGTGAGTGGTAACTTCATTCTTTCAGTTACTCAGGTTAGAGATCTTGGAGTCATTTTTAACACTTTTTTCTCACTATGCACAGCTGGCCCACTGCCAAATCCTGTTGGCTTTAACTTTTCTTGCCAGGATGATTGCAGTAGAGTCCCAGTTGGTCTCCTTGCTTTTAGTACTTGCTCCCCTTCAATCTATTCTGAACGCATTAGCCAGAATGATTCTTTAAGATATGTCATAGCACATCACAACTCTGCTCAAAACTTTCCAAAGGCTTTCCGACTGACTCAGAGAAAACGCCGTAATTCTTATGTACAAGGGTATGTGATGATTTGACGCCCTCAATTCCCTAAACTCCTCTCTACTATTTTCCCCTTCTACATTCTACTGAAACCACACTGACCTTGTTTGTTGGATACATTAGGAATGTCCCTGCCTCAGGGCTTCTTCACTTGCTTTCTTTTCCTGGAATGCTTGTTCCTAAGATATCTGTATACCTTGCCCTGCACTCTCTTCCTTAGAACTTTATTCAAATGTCACTTTCTCAGTGTGGCGTTTTCTTTCTGTTGACATTCATATGCCCCTTCCGTGCTTTTATTTTTTCCTCCTTAATACTTTGCCATCAACAGACTGTATTTTACTTATTTATCTTGTTTATTGTCTGCCTTTGTCACTAAATTTTAAACTGTGGGAGAGCAAAAGTTTTTCTTATTTATCACTGTATTTCCAGTGCCTAAGAACCGCGCTTGACACAATAAGTATTCAATAAGTGTTAGCTGAATGCAAGAATCAACGAAGTGAACAAGAATAGTCATGTCTTCAAAGTGAACAAGAATAGTTATGTCTTAAATGTATCACTTTGATTAAACTTTTCTTCTTGAGGCACATAGTTCTGCGAGTACTGGCATTTAAAGTTCTCTTCCCTCTTCTTTGCTATTCTTTGTTGCATTTTCTCCTTGAGCCAAAGATGTCAAAACAAAGCTTGATTCTAGATCGCTTACTATGTATCTTTCTTCAGAAATTCAGCTGCTTAGCTTGTCAGAATGTTAAATGTCTTCCTCTTTTTTTGATGAAGAGAAAAATAAGGTAGAAGAAAGTAAAAGCATATATAATTTCTAAATAATTTTGAAAACAATTATAAAAATACTTCTCAAAATTCAATGTCCTATCTCTTATCCCATTCAAATTTTTTATAAAATCAGTTTAATACATTTAAATTTTCTAATTACATATTCCCTTTGCATTAGTAAAAAAAAAAAACCCAGCTATTAGAACAAGTTTTTATTTATTTTTTCCTTTTTACTTTTATGTTTTCCTTTAAATAGTCTTTTAAATTTTATTTGTTTTTGAAATGTTAATATCTAGACATGATACAAAATGCAAAGGATAAAGAAAAAAAAGAAACAGTGAATATAAGTCCTTCTCTTACTTTTTGACACTCAGCGATCCGATTTTTCTTGATGGAGGAAACAACTGTTAACAGTTCCTTGCCCCTACATATTTCTATGAAACAATAACTTTTTATTATTAATAAGCACATAAAGTATTTTTAGTTGTTATCTGTTCTGTAACTATACTTTTTTTACAGAATACTTAATAAATTCAATAATGTATGTATTTCAACATGTTAAAAATTTGAGATTAAGAGGAGAAAAAACTTAATGCTAAAGAAACTGAAACATGGAAAGTCAAATGGGTTTAGTGTGTCTGACATTTTGACTAAAATAACCATTTTTAAAGCAACTATAGTAATTCTGATTTAGCTTTTAAAAATAGTCTTAATACCAATTTAACATAATATTCATATTTCAATAAACATAATTTTATTGACATACTTAATTATATAATCCATATATCTCCTTCTTCTTAAAAAATCTTTGTGATTGATTCTGCTGCCTGGCAAATTGCCGTTGCATTTTCTTTCCCTTATGTCATTGCTCTACATTCAGTAGCTCTAATTCCTACTCATTTATTTTGTAATCTTTCATGTATATATATACATATCCCTTCTCTTCTCAGAGTCTTTATTTCTCTTTGTCCCTCCCTGCCTCCTTCACTAGAAAAAGCACTCTTAAGAGTCACTGAGGACTTTGGCCATTTTTCAGTGTGCCTTTTCTCTTATTTCTTTGCATTGCTAGCTGCCTAGCACCTATGATACCTTTGCTTTGTGATAATACACTACCTCTTATTTTCCTGACCATACTATTTTTTTTAACTCTCTGATTTTTAGATATAAGCAAACTCCAAAGTTTAGCCCATGGACTTTTGCTTTTTACTTCTGTATTGTGTTCCTTAGAAATTTCCTCAATTTGATGGGATCATTTACCATACCAAATTTATGGTTTAGGTGCCAAATTATATCTTTCTCAAATTCTAATTTCAATTGTATAACAATAATAAAGAAACCTAATATCCATTAGATGTATGCTATGAGTCAGGAGCTATTCTGAATCTTTACATATATTAAATCATTTAATCCTTAAATAACCTCACAGATTTCTATCTCTGTTTTACATTGTGAGTTTAAATAACTGGTCTAAGTTCAAAAAGTATTAACTGGCAAAATTAGAATTTAAACCCAGGCAGCCTGCTTCAGGGCCAAGGTGCCTAACTGCTATCGTATACTGCTCTAATTTCCACATTGCTACAGGTCAATAACTTCAACTCATATCTAAAATTCTATTAGTCATCATTCACTCTTCTACCTGGCATTTATTTCGTGCTCTCAAATCCTGTTGCTTTCTTTTCCTAAGGAGTTCTCTGACCTATTCATCCTTTTCCATTCTTTTTATAATGTGACTTGACCTGATGTAACTTTCTGGGTGATCACCCCACAGCTTCCTTATAACTAAACTAGTCTCTTAATGCTTCACTTTCTCCAATCCAACTAATATTTTCCCATTTTACTAATGCTCTTTCCACTCTTAAAGTGCTCTCCTCTCTTACCTATTTAAATCTTATCCAGCCTCACATTACAATCTCTATAATGCTTTCTCCAACTATTTGAATATGTTATAATTACTATGAACCATAAATAACATTAGTGCTTTCTTTAAAAATTCACTCATAAAACATTTATTACACCTGTCATACTATTTATCTCTTCACCTATCTAAGCTTGTGCATAGGCATCATATTAGGAACTTCTTTTTAGTCTCTAAAGCACTTTATCAATGTCTTGTATTCAAAAACGTTCATTGATTATATGCTGAATATTAATATAGCATTTATTTCATGATTTTTTTATGCTTGGCTTTGTATTTTTATTGATTAATCTACTAAGTTTGTAGCCTTTTTAGTTTGCAGAAGAGAATATAGCTAAATCCAATGGGGCTTTTTGACATTTTTGTCTTTGGCTCTTTCTTGCTTACTCTGTCTCCCTCAGAATTTAGGCCAGCTTCAAAGCAGAACCCAACTTTTTCCTCACAAGGCTTGTATAAATGCCTTTTAAAACAAACAACACCTACTTAAATTGATTTACACACTTGTTGTTTATTTTTTTAAATTAATTAATTTATTTTTGGCTGCATTGGGTCTTCGTTGCTGCGCGTGGGCTTTCTCTAGTAGCGGCGAGTGGGGGCTACTCTGTTGCGGTGCGCGGGCTTCTCATTGCGGTGGCTTCTCTTGTTGTGGAGCACGGGCTCTAGGCACGTGGGCTTCAGTAGTTGTGGCACGCGGCTCAGTAGTTGTGGCGCACGGCTTAGTTGCTCAGCAGAATGTGGGATCTTCCCGGACCAGGACTCGAACCTGCATCCCCTGCATTGGCAGGCGGATTCTTAACCACTGCGTCACCAGGGAAGCCCCTTATTGTTTATTCTTGAGAACACTGATTTTCAACAAAACTTTATGAAGTTTTTATGTACTTTCACCTATAGGCAAAAATCAATGTTTTATAAAATTATATTTTGTGTCTTTTAAAGTTTGTTTCACAAAACAATACCACACAAATCGACCACTATTCTAAATGCTACACTTGGAATGATTATCTTCAGCATTACTGTTATTGTCATTGTCAGCCGTCAAGTACCTTTATGAGTAGGACAACTTGCTATAGGACATATGGGCTTCGTGTGAATAACCAACATTTAGAGGCAGCTTATTGTAATGGGGCAGAACAAAGGGTTCTTTCATAGCCTGCTGGGTGGATCAGAGTCTTCCAGCTGCTACTTCATTTTCTAATCACTTTAGTAGCATTTTGCTCAAACATTTTATATACTTTCACAAAATTTCTCTACACATCTAAATCCCCTCCTATTTTGGGAGTGACAAACTTATGGATAGAAAATTTTAATTTGAATGTTGCAGAGTGGTATAGAAATTAGCTCAATGTATAATTCTGAGTACATACTGATTTATTTCTCTAAAACAGACTTAAATCACATGTATTTTTTAAACTTTTATTTAATAATTAAAACTTTTTTTTGACAGGAAAGAAATTTCTTTAAGTGAACATATTTTGATTAGAATGCCACAAAGTTGGACTTGCATCTAGGAATATTTTCGAAGGTGCTGTATACACAGAAAGTGTAATTGCACCAACGATTCATAAATATACAATGTTATAAAGTTTTATGGAGCTGAATGTGTGTTTATCTGAAGAGATATAACACTCTCATGCTAGATTAAAACTCTTGTTAAGAAATGAGAGAGTATAGTTTTATAACCATTAACATTTTTATAATACTAACTTAAAAAAATTAATAGACTTATTTCCTAAAGTAGTTTTAGATTTACAGAAAAATTAAATAGAAAGCACAGAGTTTTTGTATACTAATACCCACTCCTCCTCCCCAGTTTCCCTGTAACATTTTGTGTTGTTGTGGTACATATGTTATAATTGTTGAACCAAAATCGATACATTAGTATTAACTAAAATTTACAATTTGCGTTAGAGTTCATACTTTGCGTTGTACAGTTCTGTGAGTTTTGTCAAATGCATAGAATCATGTATTCACTGTTATAATACCATACAGAATAGTTTCACTGCCCTAAAAATCCTCTCTGCTCCACTTATTCACCCATCTTCACTCCCCCATGCCCACAATTTCTGACAGCCACTCATCTTTTTACTGTATTTGTAGGTTTGCCTTTTCGATAATATCATATAGTTGGAGTCATGTTTTACATATTTGCACCCTGGCTTCTTTCACTTAGCAGTATTTATTTAAGGTTCCTATAATCTTAACTTTTCTAGCCAGGGATCTTATAAGAGAAGACTTAGGTTTCAAATATTTTAGGCCTTCACCTTCTATCAATACAGTTTCTTTTAAGGAAAAAGGAACTAATTATAGTTCATTTTAAATTGTGGCTGTGTCTACCTATCAACTTCTGAAAGTGTTTCTCTCATAGATTTTCTTTTTTGGGATTCTTTAAAGGAATTACACTATCAACATTAACAAAAGCTTTTCTTTTTGAACAGAGACATTTCAAAGCATTTTAAGCCATGATAAAATTGCTCCAAAGCAAGTTTTATCTTCTATTTTGTTAGCAAGAGCTGCACTTAGGAGCCAAAATGCACCAGAGACTAAATGGTCAACATTAAGATGGAGCTGTAAAAGTCTATGCTAGGCCTGGAGAGTTTCTACCAAGTGTAAATCAAAACCACTAACCAATATAAGGGAATATTTTAATGTGTTACTTTTGTGATGTATAATGAATGCCCTATGATGTGCTGCATGGACAACCAAATACTATTAGTAATTCCAATTCCGTGACTATATGAATGTTAATAACCATCAAGTATGTATTTAGACCCAATAAGTGTCCAGCAGTTTGCCAACTACTGTGTGGAATATTCATGTATATATTATGGTTCCAGATTAAGAGAGTATACAAATTTAGCTAATAAAATCTAAGAGGCAGGTATAGCCATTATTTTGTAATAACTTTAAATGGAGTATAACCTATAAAAATATTGAATCCCTATGTTGTACACCTAAAACTAATATAATATTGTAAATCAATTATACTTCAATAAAGAAAAATACACCCACCCACCCCCCAAAAATCTAAGAGGCAAAATCCATTAAACAACTAATATAATAGGAGATTTGAGATTTCATTCTGACTCTCTCTGCATGACCTTGAATATGTCATGTAGCCTCATTTGGCTTTCAAATGTTTCTTCATTTGGTATACTGTAATCACTAAAATAACTTCTGATATTCTGTTGTTCTGCAAATGAAACACACTGTGGGTTACTAATTGGAAATAAAAGGAGAAATACCAAGAGGAAAAGCTATTGAATGTAGATAACAAAGAATGTGAAATATTTTTAGGTACTTTAGCAACTTTTAATTGCTATTAAAGGATGATGGAAAAGAAAAAGAATAAAGATTTAGGGGAGTGATCATCATTATCTCTCATGTATCTCAAGTAGGAAGTATATGATCTGTTTCCTAACTCATTCATTTATTCATGCTCTCAACAAACATTTACAGAGGGTATATGATGAGTTTGGAACTGAATAAATGACCTCATTTCTATAAATCCTCTCATTTGTAAAACTCAGATCGTATTACTCATCATTCTTTCTATACAGGAGCCATCCTTTTAAGGGAACCTACCCATGGAATGGTTTGGGCCTGTCTGGCTTGTAAGGAGCTCCCTCTTAAATTAATTCCTATTCTATATCATAAGAATGATGGCTTGGATTTTCTGAGGTCTTTTATAAAGACAATACTATGGAAGCCGTCTGTTTTCCACATCTGAAAAAAGAAGTTTCAGTAGCTCTAAAGTTTGTGGTTATGGGGACTAGTGGAGTGAAGTAAGGGTTATGTGATCGATTTTCATGGGACTAACATTAGAGATAATGTACATGAAATGTCTAGCACAGCTCCTGGTACATAGCAAGCATGTAATTACTAATAGTTAATATTATTAATATTTTAGAAAGGAGTTTTATCATCACTTATAGGTTATAAATAAAAAAGTTACTAATAAGGTATCCTGCCTTAAAGGATTCCACATATGAAGCATAGGCTGAGGAATATTTACCCTTATGCTTTGAAGTCTGCTATTTGTTTTGAATATTTACTTTCCAGGACACTTTCTTTATTAAGGCACAATTCAACCATTATACGTGTTTGGCCAATTTATTTTAACATGTGTAATGTTCTGTGCCAGGTCCCATGGAAGTCCTTTTACTATAAAACAAATTTGAAAAGGATATAGCAGTTTTTTTATTGCAGTAAAATATGCATAATACAAATTTACCATTTTAATCATTTTTAGGTGTACATTTCAGTAACATTAAGTACATTCATGGTTTTATATATAGCACTTTTGAACTTCTCTTTATTTAAAAATATTTTGCTTAGTTTTCCTTTCTTATCACATGAGTGACATCATAATTTCATAACAACAGAAGGGAAAAAACTCTCATTTTTGCAACTCTTTCCAGTTTTTGACTCAAACTGATTTTATGGTAGAATTCTTAGCTATGGCTAACACATTCCTATGTGTCTTTGAAAACTGCTTGGGAATTTGTTAGAACTTGGATGTAAAGTTCCTTTGCTTAACGGCTTTTTCTTACAAAGACAGTACATCAAGGTGATAAGTTTTAAATTGAGATAGAATTATGAAAGTATTGAGATTATACTTGAAATTAAATTTTCAAAATACTTAGTAATTTTAGGCATAAAAATAGTGCATATTGGTAACTTTGAAAGAAAGCATGAAACATTATTAGATTAAAATAGATAAAACACATTATTTAGTTGAATAAACATTCCTTGAGTATTTGATATATACAAAACACTTGGCAAGTACTGTGGTATTTATAGAGATAGACAAGGTCTGGAGTTTTAATCTAATTGAAGGGAAAAACATATTGACAGATAATACAGAACAGAGTGAACAATCTTTGTGCTGTAGAGGTGTAGCAATCTGAAAGATTGAACCTGGCTGGGGAGTGAGAATTTATATGAAACATGTAGAATTTAAACTAAATCTTAAGATTTTTAATAATTATACATTAGGGGTCGGACAGAGAAGATTCTATTCAGAATAGCCTGAAGATGAACAATTTAGTTTAACTGGAGATTTATACATTTGTTAATGATATATTTTTCATTTTATGATTTTTATATAAAATCATGGGGATTATAGATTAAAAAGAAAATATATTGAAGGACTTAATCCTCTTCTTATAGTGAAAAATTGTTCCTTATTTTATTTTTTTGAAATTCCTTTTAATTTGAGAAATTGATTTGTGTTCAGTAAATCAGAAGATTAAAAGAGGTTTTCTGGGATAGGAAGAATGTACTGAAATTCCAGGATTTAGAACAAATTAATTTTTAATATTTCACACATTATACCTCCAATAAAGAATAATGAATGAGGGCTTCCCGGGCTTCCCTGGTGGCGCAGATGGTTGAGAGTCCACCTGCCGATGTAGTCGATATGGGTTCGTGCCCTGGTCCGGGAAGATCCCACATGCCGCGGAGCGGCTGGGCCCATGAGTCATGGCCGCTGAGCCAGCGCGTCCGGAGCCTGTGCTCTGCAACGAGAGAGGCCACAGCAGTGAGAGGCCCACGTAACGCAAAAAAAAAAAAAAAAAAAAAATAATAATAATAATGAATGCTCTCATTTTCTAGTGATTCCTATGCCCTTGGAAAATTCTTTCTCTAAACCAGAAGTGCAGAATTGTAGCTAGTTTATCATTATCATCCTTATGTGTATTTGTATAGTTTTTGAAAAGTTTATAGTGCATTCTATATTTTGCATCATTAAATCTTCTTACCAATCCATTTTCATCCCCATTCCAGATAATGAAACTAATGTTTAGTTTAAGAGACTTTTTCAAGTAAGCAGATTATAAGACTTTAGATCCTAACACAGTACCTGTCACATAGTAAATGCTGTTGAACTGAAATGAAGGCTAATGCTCTTTCCAGTAACTTTATAACTGCTATCTGCTTTAATGTTGCTTTTCTTCTTTTCTTCCTTTTATTCTCCTTTCTTTTGAGTGCTACAATATGCAAGACATCAGGATAACTCCTGGATATACAATGAATATCAAACTTGGTTGTTCTCATGAGGCTGACAACCTGGTTGGGAAGATACAGGAGTCATACATATAAAAGTTAAATAAAAATAAAGTCAATTCTCTTCTTTTTCTTAAATCTCACAGACTAAGTAGAAAGGAAGAAATCCAAAAAAGTAGAGTTATGTATCTAATCATAGTGCATAGTATCTTAATCTTTAAATGTTAAAACATTTCTACATGTTTACAATTCTATTTATGAATCTATATTTTGAGTATTCATAATTTAGTGTATTGGCTAAAATTTAAAAAATTTAATGAAAATGTTAAATTTAATTTCCTTTATTAAAAACTATTTTTATATTAAACATTAAAGGCATGGCATGACATTAAGTGATAGTAAGCCCCATTAAGTGGGCTCTTGAGGAACTCTGAATATCTTGTCTCCTTTACTCATTAGTTAAATGTTAGCACCTTGCCAGTGCTGGGTTTTAAAAAGAAGATTGCAAATAAATGAGACATTAATAAATCTATCAGCACATGAATATTTAACTCAGACATATAAGATTATGTAATAGTTTAAATGTTGCACAAAACAATCAGTTTATGTTCATGTCCACATTTCTTATCACTTTAAACATATATGTATATATTTTAACCATAGTTTTATTTATGCTGAAGCCTAGCTTGACAAACAGGTGGAAAAGCTTCTAAATATATTACATTGAACATATAATTTAAAAAATTAAAACATGACCTTATTAAAATTTTTTCAAGTTGTCATTGGACAAAATAGAAGTAATGTCATATTTGACAATGTTCTTATATGTGAGAAAGGATTTTATTTAACATTAGTTAGTCCCTAAATATTAGTTTATGATGAATTGATTATTACCTCATCCCATTCTTAATTGCAGATTTATAAGAGGTAAAATTTATTTAGTGATAGGAGTTAAAAAAACATTTTAAAAGGATTGTTGAATAGATAGATTCAATATTCTTTAAGTTTTTAAATTTTTAACATTCCTCGACCTTCAGCCATGAAAGTCTTTTCAGTTTTGGAAATTCTGACAAAATATGCCTGCCTTAACTTTCTATTCTGAAGCAAAATGGAGAAATAAAAATATTTCTCCTGATAACTATGTGCTAATTTTCAGTTTCACTGATGTTTAAGAGTCTATGTTGAAAGTTCTTCTTTCTGATCTAATACTTAGTTCTTTAAATATTTCCCTCTGACTTGAGTACTATGGGAAACGTGGACCTCTTTCTCTGACATATGGAGACATAATCAGCAGATTGGGTTTTGGTTTTTCGGTAGAAAAGGAGTCGGGCAAGAGATGAAAATAAATGCAACGTTATGACTTTTGGTTACATCATACCCTGCATTTCCAAAAGGGTGTGAAACAAATAAACTGAAAGCAGAAGCAGCATATTGTAGCAGAAAGAAGCATGGGGTTTTGAAGACAGATAGATCTGGCTCCAACCCATTATAATTTCTTAGATTCTCTGTTTCTTCATCTCCAAATTGTTGATAGTAAGGCCTAACTTTCAAGGTTTTTATCAGAATTATAAAGTTTGTAAGCTGTCCAACAGAGTGCCTGGTACATGGTAGGCATTTAATAAATGATGACAATTAATATTTAACTAAGCACTGTCATGAACAGTTGCTCAAATACTTATTATTATTCATTAATATAAGAAAAGAATTAACTTACTAACTCATCCAAAATATTTATTGGGTACTTACTATGTATAGGGCACTGTTCTAGGCACTCAGAATATGTCAGTGAACAAAATAGTCAGAATTTACTGCTCTTATAGACCCTAAATGCTAATCAAGGCAGACATAAACAATAGACATTACAATTAAGTAAATTATATAATATGTTAGAAGATGTTAAATAAAAGCAGAATGGGGTGGGGGAGGGGGCAATGTATGTGGAGGAGGAGGTTTTAATATTAAATAGGGTGGTCTGGGTAGGGGTCATTGAAAAATTAAGACTGAAACAAAGCCTTGAAGGAAATGAGAGAGTAAGATCTGACTTGTGATTAAAATGATCACTCTGATTGTTGGAAATAGATGGTGGAGAGGAAAGGACAAGATAAAGATCTGCACACACCGAGGAAAGGCCATGTGAGGACACGCAGAAAAGGTGGCCATCTGCAACCCACGGAGAGACCTCTCACCAAACGCTGACCCTGCTGTCACCCTTATCTTGGACTTCCATTCTCCAGAACTGTGAGAAATAAATTCCTGTTGTTTAAGCCCAGTCTGTGGTTTTTTATTATGGCAGCCTGAGCTGGCTAACTAACTAATACTGAATCTGAGATGTTTCTTTGATATCTAAGTGGAAATGTTAAGGGTAGGATAGGCTAGTCTGGAGTTTTGAAGCAACACCTGTTTTAGAGATTTAAATCTGGTAGTCAGCAGTTTATTGAAGGTATTTAAAACTGTGGAAATGGATGTGATAACCAAGAGAATGAGTGTAGATAGAGGAGAGGACTAAAGATTTAACAATGGGACACTCCAATATTAAAACATCAATAGAAAGAAGAGAAAATATCAAAGGAGAGAAGAGAAATGAGTGAGCTAATAGAAAAAACAAGGGAGTGTGGTATATGGAAAGCCAAGTGAAGAAAGTGTATCACTCCTTTCTTAATAAAGAAAACGGACATGTGGACACAGTGGGGGAAGGGGGGTGGGATGAATTGGGAGATTAGGATTGACATATATACACTACCATGTGTAAAATTGATAGCTAGTAGGAGCCTGCTGTATAGCACAGGGAGCTCGGCTCAGTGCTCTGTGATGACCTAGATGGGTGGGAGGGAGGTCCAAGAGGGAGGGGATATATGTGTACATATAGCTGATTCACTTTGTTGTACAGCAGAAACTAACACACCATTGTAAAGCAACTACAGTCCAATAAAAAAAATGTACTGCAAAAAAAAAATTGACAATTGAGCTTAGCAATGTGGAGATCACTGATGATGTTGAGTGGAATGGTTTCAGTGCAGCAGTGGGGCAAAGCTTGATTGACATGAGTTTAAAAAAGAGTGGGAGAGAAATAGACCACAGTGAATACCAACGGCTTTTAAAGGAGTTTTGCTGGAAAGGGGAACAGAGAAATGGGGGTAGTAGTTATAGGGGAAGAGTGAAAAGAGGATTTTTTTAAACATGGGAGAAATGATCGTTTCTTTGTATGCTGATGGAGAATAAAGGGCATAAAACTGATGTAGGAGAGAAAGGGAAGAATTGCTAGAAACTTGTCTATGAGGAGGCAAAAAGAGATGGTTATCTAGTGAACTTGTGGAAGATTGGCTTTAGATAGGAGCTTGAAAGTTTATTACTTCTGCTAACAGGTGAGAAGGCAGATGTGTGTAGATGTGATGGTGAAAGTCTCTGGATGTTCTCTTTTGATTATTTCAAATCCTTCATAATATAGGAAACTGATTATATGCTGAGACTGATGTTTATAAAGGAGGTGTTCGTAGGATTTCCAAAGAGAGAAGAACATCTGAAATAGTTGTCTAGGAGAGTAGGAGAATCAGTAGACAAAGATCTATGAGTTGTTTTGTCTGGCAATATTAGGGTCCCATTTGAGGTTCATGGTTGAATTTTAAAGTGAGAGCAGTCATGGGTGGAATTGCATTTTTCTCCAGTCATGCTCAGCTTCATGTGTTCAGACTTAGAGTTGGTAGAGGACTGGATATAACCAGTGGCATAAATTTCACCAAGCAAATTCAAATCAGTGAGAGAAGGGCAAGGAATATAACAAGGATTAATCATCAGGATTAACTATGTAATCTAAACTGGGTGAGGAGAAGAGTAAGGACATCAAAAGGAATGAGGGACCCTGAAAGAGTGGTAGGATTAATGACTTGGAAGTCCCAGTGGAATCAAAGGATTATTGGGTCTGGAAGACTATAGGAAACGAGCTTGCAAGATAGGAGATTGTGGCAGAGAATAAGATGTATGAAACTGAGATTATGGAGAGATTGCTGTGTCTAGCATCTGGCAATGGGAAAGAGTGACTGAGGTAGTACGAGAAGATTATTATTATAGGAAAAAATTCAAGTAACTAACAGGTTGGAGTGCCAGGAGAATTTATTTAAATGTACACTGAAATTACCACAAATATGAAAGGAGTAGTATTAGAGAGTGATGGTGAGCCAGGCTAAAATTGTTCAGAAGTGAGGGGTATGACCTAGGGACTTCAGATGACAGCAATAATGATGGTTTAGAGGGTGAATTTGATAACCTGGTTTCAAAGCTATGGAGTTTTAGGAAGGAGGTAGGGCAAATTCTTGAAAGCTGCAATGAAAACATGAAGGACATTTACCCTACTTCAGAATCAGTGGTAGAAGTGCCATGGGAGAAACACCAGCCTCCTTTTGAGAAGGCTGCATGGGAAGCAATGTTTTTAGGGGAGACCCAAGTTTCCCTCAGTCCAGTAAGGTAGAGAAGTTTCAGCAAGAGGCTGACACGTTTGAGAAGAGATTCATGGAGCAGAAATAAAAAGACTGATGCTGTCTGGAAATTGATTGGAGTTATTGGAGACTGTAAGATAAGTGAGCATGCAGAGGAGGAAGAGTGGATGGGGGAGAAACTGAGGCCAGTTTACCTGTGCTTAGCACTCTCAACAGCTTCATGGAATGTGTCCCAGACTGTGCCTTCCACCTCATGTCTGCTCCTATTCTGTCTTGTACTTTAAGCCACCCAGTGAATTTATAAATAAATTAGCTATCATTTTCTCACTAAAAATGACACGCTTAGAATAATGGACATCCTCAGAAAGACCTGCAATCCTTCCCAGTTTTCCTTGAGTGAAATTTGTGTCAGAGTACCCTACCTATTCTTTCCATTAGCTTTAGGTGAAGAGCATCCATACCTTCCCCTTCCCCAGCAGGAGAGAGACCCTCCATTATGATCAAGAATAAGGGGTCAGGGCCCTGGACTCCTTATGAAAGGCTAGAAGGGAGAATCTCCACAGCAGTGTTGCAGGTTGTTACTGAGTCTCCAAGCTTGGCAAGAGGTTAATGACATTCCTGTTTTGTTACTTTCTAAATTTATTGCTTTATGGGTAGACCATGTGGCCTATATTATTTCTACATTTTGTAGTGTATTGAGATTTTCTTTGTGGCCTAGTACATGATTAATTTTTATAAATATGCCATAGACATTTAAAAATAATGTATATATTTTAGATGTTAGGTACAAAGTTCAATGTCGAAAAAGTCTAGCATTGTCATTATAGAATTACAATTCTTTTTTTGTGTGTGTACTTCTTTCAGCTTCTGAGAGGTGTATGTTAAAAGTTTTCATGATTTAATTTTTGTTGAATCTCCTTGGATCTAACTTTTTTCCATTATATAATTTGTTATTGTGCTGTTTGGTGAATAAAAGTTTAAATTCTTTTGAGGTATTTTATACTTTCTCAATATAAAATTTCCCTTTTGGTCACATTGATTTTTGCCCTACCTCTGCTTAGATATTAACAATGCCATTCTTGATTTAAATTTGGCATCATTTGACAGGAATATCTTGATATTTCCATTCTTTTCAATCTCTTTGTGTCATTCCTTTAAAATATTTTAAATATTAAAAATAGGGGCTTCCCTGGTGGCACAGTGGTTGAGAGTCCGCCTGCCGATGCAGGGGACGTGGGTTTGTGCCCCGGTCCAGGAGGATCCCACATGCCGCGGAGCGGCTGGGCCCGTGAACCATGGCCGCTGAGCCTGCGTGTCCGGAAACTGTGCTCTGCAATGGGAGAGGCCACAGCAGTGAGAGGCCCACGTACCACAAAAAAAAAAAAAAAAAAAAAAAAAATTAAACATAATATATTTTTTGATTTAAAATAAAACTGAATTTTGCATTTTGCTTTTTTTTAAAACCTCATGTGACAGTCTTCTTAGAATATGGGAATGTGATGCATTTCTACTTACTGTAATTACTTATATGTTTTCTCTTTTCTGCCATCTTCTTTTGTCTCTTCCTTTTATTATGCTTTCTTATTTGCCCGTATTTAACTCACTTTGTGACTTGTCCTGGTTTGATAATTTTTCCCATGTTTTTCCCCTTCTAGTGCTTTAAAAATTTGAGAGCCACTATTTTCGTGCTACTTTTAAAATTTCAACATATATTATTTAAACATACGTTTTCCTATTAACATAGATAACTGAACAATACATATAAAACTTTCTCCCTTTTATCCATTTAAATAAGATGAGATTTTTAGGATACCTTTTCTTTGCTCTTGAGCACTTCCTTCCCCCTACACAATGATCTTGAATCATCTGCAATTTTTCAGTTTTTTAAATGCCTATTATGCTTTTATAACTCCCTTCTTAACAATTATATATGTAATGTATATAAAATACATAATTACATAATAATATACATGTATATCTTAACTGTATTTTACTTCATAAGCATATTATCAACAATTATTTGGATAGAAATATACATTTTCCTTGTTTCTCTGCTTGCTCGTGCATTTTTCTTTCTGTGAATTTTTATTCTTCTTTTCTTTTTGCTTGTTTGTTTTGCAGAATTATGATTTCCAGAATTTTTTTTTCAGAAAGGATAAATAGGTGGCATAGTGCATTACTGCTGTTTTAGCTGCCTACTATGTCTCCTACCTTCTTATGGCAATAACATGCTTTTCTTTAGAAATTTACTCCTCTAGCCCTAGCCATTTGATGTGACCCTTGTGGCGCTGTAAGTCACTATACTCTATGTCTGTGACCACAGACATGGGTATCTGATCAATGTGTAGCCCATCATAGTCCAAGATCACCTGGAGCACAGGGGTTTTTTTAAAAGAGGTGGCTCAAGTCTGATCAGTCTTTCCAGGGGATTTATATATAGTGATGCAGTTTTGATTTGTTTTTACTAGTGGGATGATATAAAACCAGACTAGTTCCAAACATGTTTTCTTCTTTTCCCACAATTTGGAGGAGGGATATATTCAGTAGGAGAGAGAATGATGCCACAGACTGAAAAACAAACAAACAGATCGAGGAGAAAAAGAGAGAGAGAGGAAGAGTTGATGATAATAGTTGAGACTCTGGGCACAGTCAGACCTGCATGACCCCCTTTCTTCCCAGTTGTTTGAGCCAATAGAGTCCCTCTTCTTTTTTTAAGACTTATTTATTATTTATTTTTTGCTGCATTGGGTCTTAGTTGTGGCATGCGGGATCATTTGCTGCGGTGCGTGGGTTTTCTCTTCAGTTGTGGTGTGCAGGCTCCAGGACTCATGGGCTCTGTAGTTTGTGGTGCGCAGGCTCTCTAGCTGAGGTGCCTGAGCTCAGTAGTTGTGGCGCACAGGCTTAGTTGGCCCCCGGCGTGTGGGATCTTAGTTCCCTGACCAGGGATCGAACCCATGTCCCCTGCATTATAAGGCGGATTCTTTACCACTGGACTACCAGGGAAGTCCCTTTTTAAAAAAATATTTATTTATTTATTTATTTATTTAGGCTGCACTGGGTCTTAGTTGCAAATAGAGTCCCTCTTCTGTTTAAACTTATTTGAATTAGATTTATTTCATTTGCACCTGAAATAATCCTAACCAATGCAGGTAGAAAACTTTCTGAGTTCTTGCATGTTGAAAAACGTCTTTATTTTGTCCTCATACTTGAATGATAGTTAATCTGGGCAAAGAATTTCACCTTTTCCTTTAGCCCCCTGTAGACATTTCTCCATTCCTCTCCAGTTTTATTCTTGTCCAAAGACTTATTGCTATCTTAAAGATTATTGTGTTTAGTTACTTATTATGTTTGTTGTTTCTAATATTTAGAGAGGACAAACCAAATAAACATCACCCTTTACAGATTTTTGCTTTAACAAAACATTTCTACCTGGCTATACATAAAATAGTTCACTTATTTATTTTTCACCAGCTAAGGTGATTTAAAGTAAATATTTTCAAGCCTATATTCAGGTTTTAGTTCTGAATGCTTTATAAATATGTCACATATTTCTTGGATTTGGGGACTTCAGAATTAGATCCAGTGTTTGAGAATCTGACTGATCCTGAATATCATAGGAAGATTATTTTATAATTCTTAAATCCTATACTTAACTTATGAATATCAGTTGTGCTTGCTTTAAGAAACGACTGATATTTTGTTGATTCAGCTTTTATTATTATTCAATAAAAGCTTATTCAGCTTTTTATCTTCTGTGATTTCTTGGTCTTGTTCTATTATTCTCACACAGAGTCTGTCCTTCTATGTGTTAATCCACAACAAAAAGTGACACTTGATGGTTTCTGCTCTTCCAATATTAGCTAAGCACTTTATAAACCTGAGATAGCTATAAAACACTGATATAGAAAGTTTTGATCTACCTCCTAATACTTTGGTGAAAATTTAAGAAAAGAACGTAAAGTGAGTCTTCTTTTGGTTTTATGTTGGTTTAGGGAATATTATAATGTAATAAGGAAAAATGATATTTTAAATGAAGCTAGGTTTTATTCCATTCAGCTTTTGGTAGCTTATAATTGAATTCATTTGTAAAAGATTACTGATCCAAAATATTTCATGCAATTGATGAACTACAGTATTAGACTTTGGGCTTTGGGAAGGCTATAGTGAAGGCAGGGACCAGGGCTTATGGACCTTAATTGCTTCTTTCTAATTACTGAGAAAACGAACTTCTTTTACTAGGCAGAGTAGGTCAATGTTACTCGAATAGTCACTAGCTCTTAATAGTCATGGGCTTTTTTTTAGCAGCAGGCTTCATGGTAGTCATAGCCTAGACCCCTGATATTGGCACTGGAGTACACAAAAGAATTATCTAAACTTGTTGAAAATGTATAATTCTGATTCTTAACTTCAGAGATACTTACTCACTAGGTTTGGGGAAGATACCAGGAATTTGTGTGTGTGTGTGTGTGTGTATTTATGTGTGTTTTTGACAAATATCCTTTTTTTTTCTTTTTCTTAAATTGAAGTACAGTTGATTTACAATGCTGTGCCCATCTCTTCTGTGCAGCAAGGTGACTCAGTTATACACATAGAAACATTCTTTTTTAATATTTTTTTCCATTATGGTTTATCACAAGATATTGAATATATAGTTCCCTGTGCTATATATTAGGACCTTGTTTATCCATTCTAAATGTAACAGTTTACATCTACCAACTCCAAACTCCCAGTCCATCCCTCTCCCTTGGCAACCACAAGTCTGTTCTCTATGTCTATGAGTCAGTTTATGCTTTGTAGATAGGTTCATTTGTGCCATATTTTAGATTCCACGTATAAATGATATCATATGGTGTTTGTCTTTCTGACTTACTTCACTTAGTATGATAATCTCTAGTTGCATCCATGTTGCTGCATGGATGTGGTATATATATATATACCACATCTTCTTTATCCATTCATCTGTTGATGGACATTTAGGTTGTTTCCATGTTTTGGCTATTGTGAACAGTGCTGCTATGAACATAATGGTGCGTGTATCTTTTTGAATTATAGTTTTGTCTGGATATATTTCCAGGAGTGGAATTGCTGGATCATATGGTAATTCTATTTTTAGTTTTCTGAGGAACCTCCATACTGTTTTCCGTAGTGACTTTACCAACTTATATTCCCACCAACAGTGTAAGAGCATTCCCTTTTCTCCACACCCTCTCCGGCATTTGTTATTTGTCGACTTTTTCATGATGGCCATTCTGACTGGTGTGAGGTGGTACCTCACTGTAGTTTTTTTTTTTTTTTTGCGGTACGTGGGCCTCTCACTGTTGTGGCCTCTCCCTGTTGTGGCCTCTCCCGTTGCGGAGCACAGGCTCCGGACGCGCAGGCTCAGCGGCCATGGCTCACGGGCCCAGCCGCTCCACGGCACGTGGGATCCTCCCGGACCGGGGCACGAACCCGTGTCCCCTGCATCGGCAGGCGGACTCTCAACCACTGCGCCACCAGGGAGGCCCTCTCACTGTAGTTTTGATTTGCATTTCTCTAATGATTAGTGATGTTGAGCATCTTTTCATGTGCCTACTGGCCACCAGTATGTCTGCTTTGGAGAAATGTCTATAAGGTCTTCTGCCCATTTTTCAATTGGGTTTTTGTTGTTGTTGTTGTTGTTGAGTTTGTATATTTTGGAGATTATCTAGCCCTTGTGGGTCGCAACATTTTCAAATATTTTCTCCGATTCCGTAGGTTGTCTTTTCATTTTATTTTTTTTTATGGTTTTCTTTTCAGTGCAAATCTTGTAAGTTTGATTAGGTCCCATTTGTTTATTTTTGTTTTTATTTCTATTGCCTTGGGAGACTGACCTAAGAAAACATTGGTACAATTTATGTCAGAGAGTGTTTTGCCTATGTTCTCTTCTAGGAGTTTTATGGTGTCATTTGACAAATATCTTAAGTATCAATAGTTCTGATACTGGTTTTAAAAAGACCAGTTTGAAACCTGGCTAGATGTTAGCGCTAGGTGGATTTTCCCATGCACCAAAAAAACCTGCCTGCCTGTAATAATAAGCTTCAAATACCAGCTGGTGTTCAAGGACAGTTCTGACTCCAATGGCTTCCATATTGTACTACTAACTTCAATTCTTATCTCTGACACCTCTAGACTTGGTGTCCATATGCGCTTTTTCCAGAATTTGGATTTTGGCCTCTTCTCTAGTGGCTGTGGCTTGACTTATCCAGTAATCTAAGTGTCTTCTGTTCCCTCAAGTACTTTGTACTTCACAGAACCAGTGACCTACCCTGGCCACTGGACTGGGCTTAGTTTCCCTTAGAGAATGGTGAGTCAGACAGCAATAATGTCATTATAAATTCTGGTGAGATTATAGACGATTATTATCTACATTTTCACACTTGTACTTTCCTAATGAACATGAATTACTTCTATGAAAATTCTAACACAAGAAAAAAATGAGAAAAATGTTCACATCCTAAAATATCACAGATAATTCTAGCCAGAGGAGGACCATGTGAGAAGAACTGTAACAGTTCTGGTAAAACTGGTTAGTCATTTTTCCCATGTAGCTTCTCTCTTCTGAGCATTTCCTATCCTTCACTGCCCTATAAGATTTCTTAGGGCACATAATGGACTCATTCTAGCAGTTTACTTCTCCTTGCTTAATTTCTTTTGACCTTTAACGTGAGTCTTTCTCTCCCTTATCAGCTCTCCTCTTAAATCCTAGGACCATGACATTGCCCTTTATAGCTTATGCTACAGTTTTGTGGTGTCAGTTTGATCATGTCACTTCCCACCTCCACCCTCTCGTCTAATCCTCAGTTTACACTGCTTCAGTGGTGTCCTATTTTTCGTAGAGACTGAGGTCTGTACCATGGTCTTAAACGTGTATTCTCATCTTCGTTTACTTCTCGGGCCTTCGTTTTGCACTCCCGCCATTTTCTTCCCTCTCGGCAGAGATCGCACAGGCTGTTGCTTAGAACTAGGTCCCCCTCTCCTCCCTTCTTCGCTCATTTAATTCCTGCTCATCTCTTCAGTTCTCACTCACATCTTGGACAAATGTTCCCTGACTTCTGAACAAGGAAAACCGTCCGATTTTAATTCTCATGTTAGCCTGTATGCCTCCTTCCTGAAACTATAATTTTATATTTATTTGTGTAATTATTTTACTGGTGTCCACCAGTCCACCTAGAAGTTTAAGATCCATGAGAACCGTGATGATCTGCTTTTCTCAATATTGAATCCCAGCCTCTAGCACCGTGCCTGGTACACAGCAGGTACTCTTTTGTATTTGTTGAGGGAGTGATTATACTTTCTGAATTAAATAATTAAATTGAATTAAAGAGTATACATACCAATTACGATAAATACATTAGCCTGGCTAGCGTAGCATTCAGAAAAGGGGTCGCCTTCCTGCCTCTGCCCCATAGGTCCCAGATTTGCTTGTTATGATTAGATAGACTGTACAGACCACTAGACGAGATATTTAACTATAACTAAAGACGCTTTTAAACTCAGACCTTATAAAGGTGACCAGTTCCTTTGTTTAGAATGTCAACCTGGAATTAACACTATTTACAGTTTACATATATGTAGTTAAGTATGAATATTTGTCCACCAATTCTAGGATATGAAAATTATCACATTAATTAGTTTTTTTTGAATCAAACTGAATGGTCCTCACTGCTGCCCACCTTGGCTGGCAGGAAGTCTGATCTCAGTCAAGCTTAGACTGCTCGCTCTTCCAGAGACCCTTGTTCTCAAGGCTGCCATGTGTCTGTTGCGATTTCCACATTCCTAGTGTCTCTTCTAAGCAGGCAAGGCTGTCTTGCATTTGGGAAAATCAGATATTCCCATTTTTTCCTTAGTCTCCTTGGTCTGGCTTCCTCTTTTCAGTGCCACCAGAAACCTCTCTCTCCCTTTACTCTAGACCCACTTAGCTCACTCCCTAAAAGGGACTATTGAAACACAAAACTGTTTGCTTTCTGCTGGAGGTGAGGAGGTAAGGATCCCTTAGGATCTTAGAAATATAATATCGACTTCTCTTTCCTTGCCTTCTCCTTTGGGAAGGAGAAAGGAGATATTAATACCACTTACTTACTTTATTAATAACTCATTTTGTACATATGTGCATATATAAAGACTAATAAAGGTTCTGATATCAGCTCCTTTTTTTTTTTATTACCAAGGTGATAAGAACCAATTACTATGGGTTCCTAGGAAGTAATTCTGATCTAGTCTGAACACCCCACTCATTTCCTGTACTGTCAGGAGTGTGCTGGGATGTTTGTGTCTTACATCAGTATTCTTACTACTAACTCTGTGTCCCTACCTTTGCATTTACTCAAACATAATCTTAAGAACAGATTTGTTTTTAACCATCTGATTTCTATAATGCTTTGATTCCCTTAAAACAGATGGCTGGGTTAATCTGTGACAGTTAAAGGGACACTTCTGTGCTTCAAATGAAGTGTGGAGTCAGTCCTTTCTGCATTCAGATTGCAATTATGTTGCTTATTGCAATTATGTTGCTTATTGCAATTTTGACTTTCTGGTAGTGGTTCTTAAATGGGGGTGATTTTTGCCTGTCAGGGGACATCCAGCAGAGGGTTTGATCCTCATGACCCTAGGGGTGCTACTGGCATCTAGTGGGTAAAGACCGAAGATGCTGTGAAACATCCTATGGTGCTCAGGACAGCCTCCCCATTAAAAAAAATCTGACCCAGTAGGTCTGTGTCTTTATTCCCACCTTGCCCCTAGGTTCTTCATGACAGTTTTTTTATTTTTTTTTAATTTTTTTTTAGATTCCATATATATGTGTTAGCATACAGTATTGTTTTTCTCTTTCTGACTTACTTCACTCTGTATGACAAGAATAAAGACACAGACCTACTAGAGAATGGACTTGAGGATACGGGGAGGGGAAGGGTAAGCTGGGACAAAGTGAGAAAGTGGCATGGATATATATACACTGCCAAACGTAAAATAGATAGCTAGTGGGAAACAGCCGCACAGCTCAAGGAGATCAGCTCGGTGCTTTGTGACCACCTATAGGGGTGGGATAGGGAGGGTGGGAGGGAGAGAGATGCAAGAGGAAAGAGATATGGGGACATATGTATATGTATAACTGATTTGCTTTGTTATGAAGCAGAAACTAACACACCATTGTAAAGCAATTATACTCCAATAAAGATGTTTACAAAAAAAAAAAAATCTGACTCAGAGTGTCAAAAGTATTGAATGTTGAGGAAACTTGTCCTATGAAAATTACTTAACCTTTCTAGACTTAGTTTCCTCATCTATGAAATAGAGATAACAATATCTACTTACAGGTCTGTTGTGCGGCAAAAATTAGATAATACTGTAAACAGTGAAACTAAATAGATGGTAGTTATAAATATTAATATTAAATAATATAAGAGCTGAAGGTTTCTGAGAGCACGTTGACCACTGTTTCAAATGCACTTGGCTTTCCTTATGCTGGTTACTGCTCAGGTGACCACTTCTGTGCAGGATTTGACCTGCTACCCTTCAGTGTAACCTGAGAGCACTTTGTTTCAGGCTTCTCTTAACACCTCTCACTTCCTGAGCAGGGCTTCTTTGACAGCTCTGAGTGGACAGGTGGGACCCTGTTCTACACTCATGCAAGTGCAAACCTGAAATGTGGGGCCTTTAGCACCCTTAGGGCCACCCTTGATTGATGAGGTACTGAGTTGATGAATAAATGCTTCCTTTCCCTTTTTGTCCCCTTGGTGGACTGCCCTGAGACTGCTCATTTCATGAAGCTCCCAGATGGTTCTGAGCACCAGTCACCCAAGACAGTGGCCAACTTGACACCATACAGATCCTTCTGTTGGCTTTTCCTCCTTCTCTGTTTCACTCCTCTTGCTCTCTGAGATCATTTCCCAAATAAACTGCTTGCATGTAGGCTTTTTTTCTAGACTCTGTTTTCAGGAAACCCTATTGGTGACACTGCTCATCCAAGAGATAGGGAAATGGAGGCCGAGAAGGGTGAGGTAACTTGTCAAAGGTCGTACAGTTAGTGCTAAAGTCAACATTAGAAACAATATCCCCTTATACTTCTATAGCGTTCTTGCCACCGCACCATAATTTCTCTCCACATTATAGTTTGCCTCAGCTTATCAATGCTATGTATGTGCTAACTGTTTTGTTTATTATTAGGGACTGTTAAAATATGACAGGGAGGCATATGCTAGTAAAATGAGTGGGTTTCTAGAATGCCAGCAAAAACTGTTTGTGCCATGGTTTAAAAATTATTTAAAGATTTTTAGGTGTTCAACCATCTGGAATGTCTACAAAAATATAAAAATATACCACAAGTTTACATGATACTTAAATATACATATAATTGTACTTCTATAAGGTTTGAATAACAAGAGGTATTGTTAAAAACATTCACCAAATATCTATGTTATTTGTTATTTCACAAAAGCTGTGGGTCATTTTAAGACATGAAAAAGGCATTGACTCTGGCAAAAATGAAATCACACTGAAGAGTGCTCAAAATTGTTGATCAAATGTGTTGTAAAAAAAGGATTTAGAGTTAGTTCTTAAAGCATCTATAATAAATCTGATAAGTTAAGAGAAGGCAAAAATATATTGTTACTTTATGTGGTATTTACCTTGGCCTGTCTGCAGCATTACATTTTCCAGGAGCTGGAAAGAGCATGGTGTTCTTCTGCATAGACGGATCTTCTGTCACAATCTAATTCACAGTTGCTCTTCACAAACTGTAAACTCATGCCAAGTGAGAGTTGATGCATTAATCCATGTTAATATTTGTGAAAATGCATGTGAACACAGTGAGTGAGTCATCCTAGAGTCTGGATTACTGTGCTGAAGAACAAAAATATCAGCAGAGTTTCTCCATTTGTGAGCTCAGAAAAGCATTAAGCCTCAGCTTAACTACCTCAGGAAGCACTGGATTTATACCAGTCATGCTGGATCAGGGCTTATTTTCTGTCAGAGTGGTGGTTCTGTTCTAAAAGGAGATGAGAAATAGAGATGGTTTTGGAGACAGACAACAGGATAACCAATTCTGAGGCGTAGGTACTGGACTGCCGTATGTTAGAAAGCATTCATGTTTTCCACCCAAATAGCCCAAGCAGGAGCAATTAATTGTATGTTTTTGTTGGTTTTGTTTTGTTTTTTCCAGACTTGGAAAGTTAAGAGATGCTAGGTTGAAAACTTGCCTCAGAATGGAGATTTTCTTGCTGGTGCTGGCCCATCCATGATCTCCAGGCTATTTACCTTGTCCTAAAGGTCCACTTAGTATGTGACAAGAGCTTGTGTGTCATCCTAAGTAACCTGGACTCTGTCTTAAGAAAACTGGCTAGACAATGGCAGTTTTTAAGCAGGGGAATGACTTCAGATATTTATATTACCAGTGATCAAGAGTTGGGGGGAACTGGTGCTGGAATGACAATTTTGATGCTATTGTTGTAATATAACTAAGAGATGATGAAAGATTTCACTTAGAAAGTGTAGGTGGGGCAGTGAGCACTCATTCCATTTTGGAGTAACAAGAAATTATTTATTTCACTTGTTGATTGTATACTTTCACAATATGTATTTTGTGCATTCTTTCAATCACTTTTGGCTTTTCCTCAGATAGCTATTGTACTTTTAACATTTATTGGCACTCATTCATTCATTCACTTAGCTATTTATGGACATCAAACATAGGCTAGATTCTCTACACAGCAAGAGGAAAGAAAAAATAAAGGTTACATGAAAACTGACCTGAGTATAGTGACAGATCCAGAGCTTGATTCCTGCTTAAAGGCAGTTGTAATCTACTGGAGGGGGTCTAACTTTCTTTTTTAAATGGTTATATTTATTCCTTCATAGAGAAAAATAAGCACTAAAGAACCAAGAGATGTGAATTCTATTTTTGCCACTAAATTTCTGAATCACCTTAGATAAATCACTTCTCTAGTTGTCAGTCTACTAATTTGTAAAATAAGAGCTTGCAACTTTAAAATGCTAGGAGCTGCTCAACATCATTATTAGAGAAATAAATGTAAATCCAAACCACAAAGATATCACTTCACATCCAGCAGAATGGCTATAATAAATAAGATAAGCAACAACAAATGTTAGTGAAGATGTGGAAAATGTGAATCCTCATACATTACTGATGCAGTCACTTGGAAAATAGTTTGGCAGCTTTTAGAAAAGTTAAACATAAAACTACCATGTGATCCAGCAATCCTACTCTAGGTTTTACCCGAGAGAAACAAAAACATATGTCCAAACAAAGACTTGTGAGTGAACGTTTACAGCAGCATTATTCTTATAGCCCAACACTGGAAGCAGTCTTAATGTCCATCAAGTGAGTGTGTAGACAAAATGTGGTAGATCCATATGATGGAATACTATTCAGCGATAAAAAGGAATGAACTACTGACATATGCTACTTCATGAATGAACCTCAAAAACATTATTCAAAGTATCCATACAATATCCAGACATATTGTATGATTCCATTTATATAACATGTCCAGAGAGGCAAATTTACAGAGACAGAAGGTAGATTGGTGGTTACTTGGGCCTGTGGATAGGATGTGTTTAAATGGGCATGAGGGATCTTATTGGGGAATGAAATGTTCTAAAACTGACTTATGATCATGGTTGCACCATTCAGCAAAGTTATTAAGAATCATTGAATTGTAAACTCAAAATGGATGAATTCTATAATTTGTGAAATATATCTCAGTAAAGCTGTGTGAAATATGCTAAAAACCATGGAAATGGCCTCTGATTCCAGTATCCTTTGAGAGACATGCAGACAAGATACATACTATGGTCAGAGTCAGCACATTTTCTGAATGTGATTTCTATATTCTTGCAAGGAACCATTACTGGAATTTTTACAATACTCTTCCTTCAGTGCTTCTCATAATGTGATTTGGTTTGTTTTGCCTCAGACTTTAATATTTCACATCCATCAAGCATTTGCCTGGGGGGAACCATATCTTCTTTTGTTTTCTCAGAAGGATAAAGGTGGTCTGGGGTATAAGAGTTGGCCTAGAGTACATTATGGGGATGACTCTACCTTGAGCAAGAGCTTCACACTATTTAACAAAAGCTGACTGATTAATAGCTAAGGAAATGCAAACATAAAGAGCTAGCACCTTCAGAGCCACTCAGGAATTTGTGCACATTGTCTTTAGATGTTATTCTCTATAAACTGATTAATAAGTTTCATAGATATGTTTTCATTTTTGTTCTGCTTCCCAGCCACTTTTTCTTTTAAATTTTTTAAAAAATTAATTTCTCTTCATTCACTAACTGAATTACATGTTAACCCTTCTTTTTAAGTATTCTTATTCTTTTCCATGTTACCTATTCTCTTTTGACTTTTTTCCTTTTTGGAACTTTCGATTCCTTCTTTTTGAGAGTAGTATTTGAATATGAAAATCCTTGCAAAATGTAAACTCTACTAGGGAAAAATATTATGAAGAGAAATAGAATCTCAGGAAATCAATTTGCTTTTTTTTCCTCAAGTGTTTATTGATGTAAGACTCAAGTAAAATCAAAACACTGAAAAGATTTTAGCAAATCACTTCTTGAATGCATTTCCTCTGAAGGTATATGCTCACTTAGGTGAAACAATTAAACCTTTTTACAGTGTGAAATCCCATTTAGCAATTCCTCATA
This sequence comes from Hyperoodon ampullatus, assembly GCF_949752795.1. Classification (NCBI taxonomy): domain Eukaryota; kingdom Metazoa; phylum Chordata; class Mammalia; order Artiodactyla; family Ziphiidae; genus Hyperoodon; species Hyperoodon ampullatus. The sequence goes on from NC_136928.1 coordinate 76,074,318, forward strand.
TCCTAGAACTCTAGGACTGTTAAAGAGGTAATTATCTTGGACTCACCAAAAATATTTTGCATTAGTTTGTCTAGACAAGTCTAGTGTCATAATTAAAAGAATAACAAACTGGACTTTAAGGGAAACAAACATACCCTACAAACAGCAGAGGCTTATTAAGGCATACCTGAGCAAAGTCCGACTTTTACTTAATAGCACAAGAAAAGTAGAGCCTTGATGATAATAGCAAACACTTATTAAGTGTGTACTATGTGCCAGAACATCAGGGAACAACTCATTTAATTTTCTGAATATTATAGATGAGGAAACTGAAAAAAAGATATGTAAAGCAGTTTGCCCAAGCTCACAGGCTAGAAAGGGGCAAAGCTGGGTTTTGAACCCAGGTAGCCTTGCTCCAGTCTATGTGCCTAACTGTAACACTCTACTGCCTTGCTAAGTAGATGAGATTCTGCACATGGTGCACAACAAGTGTTCAATAGATACTTAAAGAATAAGAAAACACCATACCAAATAATATGGAAGTATACTATTGCTACTGGAGGTATACTACTGGAAGTATACTATTACAAACTGGGAATAGAAAGACAGAGAGCAATGCCTTCAAGAATCTGATGGAAAATAATTTATTACTTAGCATCCTATAACAAGCCAAACTTTTAATCAAATAAAAATAATTTTGATATCAAATACTCAGAAAATTTACCTTCCATTCATTTTTATTAGAAAGCTACTGGAATGTAGATGCTAAATTTTAAAAAGCAGTATTATGGGATAGAGGAAATCATGAATCTATCATGGAATTTTCCAGAAGTGATCAGGATGAAGGGAAAAGGAAGACCCAAGAGAACAGCTCTGTCACAGGCCTGGAGAGCAACCAGTCCAGAGCAGAGTAGGAGTGCTCTGGAGAGAGATTATCCAGAAAAAAGGAATTGATATGTTTTGAAATCCTTGAACATTTGAAAATTATACAGTAAGTATATGGCATATCTAATGGGACATTTGGGTATAATAAAGGAAAATAATCAGAAAATTAAGCAAGAGAATAACTGGCAATTATTATAATAAATCCATGTGGAAATGGAGCCATATACAAATGGCTTATATGATTTTTTTGTATCTGTGTGAATCATTATACCATAAAAAGATAAATAAAAATGATTGGAAAAACAAATACAATGCTATAGCAGTTGGAAGGAAGAAGAGAGCACTTCCAGCTATGGTGGTTGAGAAGGTCTCCTGAAGGGGTGACCTTTGAGCTGTGATGAGCTTTGTAAAATGAATAGGATTTCTATAAGGCGAGATGTGAGACAGGCTTTTGGGTAGGGAGAAAGGAGTAAATAAAACCTCAGATGGGGAAAACCTGTAGTGTGTTTAGAAAATGGTGGTAGTCCAAATATGGTTACTTGCAATTGCCTTTGATGGAGGGGTGGAGGCAAAAGCTGGAAAGATAGATTAGGAGCATGAGGAACGTCAGTGACAACTTGTGATAAGTACTATATGTTCCTGACTCACAATTGCCATCTGGTAAATACTTTTTGAATAAATACATTCCCTATTAGGTGGTATACAATTGACTTAGTGCCTAGATTGATCTGAATTTTCCTTGAGCAAGGAACGTTGTCATATATTTCAGCCCACCACTGATGCATAAGCAAGCACCTGCAGAAAAGAGAAAGGACGAAATTTAAAATCCATCAGCAGCTCTTTATGCAAAGGCCAATTAAAACTGGGAAGCCTTCAAAATGGTACATGTTAACTCCTTTCATACATTTTTTCATAAAATTTGAAATGTTTATATGTAACATCACAAGTCAGGAAGTGAGATAACTTGGACATGGAGAAGAAAATCAGTGAATATTGAAATTAGAAACATCTGTTTAAATAGAAGAGAGAAAGGTTTTGGTTAAAAGTTGGATGGAATAAATTGGTAGTGAAGAATTAAGAGTGAAATGGGAATTCGTGAGTGACTGGTTGGACAAGAAAGTGCATATCAACTGTATGGAAAAAGAAAATACTTTTGAGTTGGATTTTGGATTTTGGATCTTGGTCATCCAAGATTTGGACAAGAAAGTGCATATCAACTGTATGGAAAAAGAAAATACTTTTGAGTTGGATTTTGGATTTTGGATCTTGGTCATCCAAGATTTGGGCAAGACACTTAACCTTACTGAACTTCAGTTATACTCAGGTCATAAGGCGGTTGGTTATAATGAGATATTGGATATAAAATATCTATCACTGTGTGCCTGTTATGTTGTAGTTCTCAATAAATGATAGTAACCTTTCACCATTCCTCCACTTTCCCTGTCCCCCCATAACAGAATAATTGCTTAGCTTCCACACTAAAGTTCAGTTAGTAAAATGCAGAAAATTTCTATTCACAAAGTCAGACAGAATTTACTTGCTAGATATCTACCCTGGTGCTGGATGTCTTTTCATATTTGATCTGACTAGACACCAAATTCCATCTGGAGTTTATAAAACATCTCTCACTTATAATTTTCAAACAGATTTTTCTGCATGTGTCTGCTGGATGGTTTGAAAGCTCTAAAGAGGAATAAAATGGTGTGAAAGAATTCCAGGGTAGTATGTAGATTTCCCCATTATAACAAATAGTTTTTTTTTAACATCTTTATTGCAGTATAATTGCTTTACAATGTTGTGTTAGCTTTTGCTGTATAACAAAGTGAATCAGCTATATGTATACATATATCTCCATATCCCCTCCCTCTTATGCCTCCCTCCCACCCTCCCTATCCCACACCTCTAGGTGGTCAAAAAGCACTGAGCTGATCTCCCTGTGCTATGCAGCTGTTTCCCACTAGCTACCTATTTTACATTTGGTACTATGTACATGTCCATGCCACTCTCTCACTTCGTCCTAGCTTACCCTTCCCCCTCCCCGTGTCCTCAAATCCATTCTCTACGTCTGTATCTTTATTCCTGTCCTGCCCTTAGGCTCTTCAGAAACAATTTTTTTTTTTTAGATTCCATATATATGTGTTACCACACGATATTTGTTTTTCTCTTTCTGACTTACTTCACTCTGTATGACAGACTCTAGCTCCATCCACTTCACTACAAATAACTCAATTTCATTTCTTTTTATGGCTGAGTAGTATTCCATTGCATATATGTGCCACGTCTTCTTTATCCATTCCTCTGTTGATGGACACGTAGGTTGCTTCCATGTCCTGGCTATTGTAAATAGAGCTGCAGTGAACATTGTGGTACATGACTTATTATGGTTTTTTGAATTATGGTTTTCCCAGGACATATGCCCAGCAGTGGGATTGCTGGGCCATATGATAGTTCTATTTTTAGTTTCTTAAGGAACCTCCATACTGTTCTCTGTAGTGGCTGTATCAATTTACATTCCCACCAACACTGCATAGAGTTCCCTTTTCTCCACACCCTCTCCAGCATTTATTGTTTGTAGATTTTTTGATGAGGCCATTCTGACTGGTGTGAGGTGATACCTCATTGTAGTTTTGATTTGCATTTCTCTAATGATTAGTGATATTGAGCATCCTTTCATATGTTTGTTGGCAATCTGTATATCTTCTTTGGAGAAATGTCTATTTAGGTCTTCCACCCATTTTTGGCTTGGGTTGTTTGTTTTTTTGATACTGAGCTGCATGAGCTGCTTGTATATTTTGGAGATTAATCCTTTGTCAGTTGCTTCATTTGCAAATATTTTCTCCCATTCTGAGGGTTGTCTTTTTGTCTTGTTTATGGTTTCCTTTGCTGTGCAAAAGCTTTTAAGTTTCATTAGGTATAATTCATTTATTTTTGTTTTTATATCCATTTCTCTAGGAGGTGGGTCAAAAAGGATCTTGCTGTGATTTATGTCATAGAGTGTTCTGCCCATGTTTTCCTCTAAGAGTTTTATAGTGTCTGGCCTTACATTTAGGTCTTTAAGCCATTTTGAGTTTATTTCTGTGTATGGTGTTAAGGAGTGTTCTAATTTCTTTCTTTTACATGTAGCTGTCCAGTTTTCCCAGCACCACTTATTGAAGAGTCTGTCTTTCCTCCATTGTATATTCTTGCCTCTTTATCAAAAATAAGGTGATCATATGTGCGTGGGTTTATCTCTGGGCTTTCTATCCTGTTCCATTGATGTATATTTCTGTTTTTGTGCCAGTACCATACTCTCTTGATTACTGTAGCTTTGTAGTATAGTCTGAAGTCCAGGAGCCTGATTCCTCCAGCTCCATTTTTCGTTCTCAAGATTGCTTTGGCTATTCGGGGTCTGTTGTGTTTCCATACAAATTGTGAAATTTTTTGTTCTAGTTCTGTGAAAAATGCCATTGGTAATTTGATAGGGATTGCACTGAATCTGTAGATTGCTTTGGGTAGTATAGTCATTTTCACAATGTTGATTCTTCCAATCCAAGAACATGGTATATCTCTCCATCTGTTTGTATCATCTTTAATTTCTTTCATCAGTGTCTTTTTTGTGTGTGTGTGGTACGCGGGCCTCTCACTGCCGTGGCCTCCCCTACCGCAGAGCACAGGCTCTGGATGTGCAGGACCAGCAGCCATGGCCCACGGGCCCACCCGCTCTGCAGCATGTGGGACCATCCGGACCGAGTCACGAACCCGCGTCCCCTGCATCGACAGGCAGACTCTCAGCCACTGCGCCACCAGGGAAGACCCATCAGTGTCTTATAGTTTTCTGCATAGAGGTCTTTTGTCTCCTTAGGTAGGTTCATTCCTAGGTATTTTACTCCTTTTGTTGCAGTGGTAAATGGGAGTGTTTCTTTAATTTCACTTTCAGATTTTTCATCATTACTGTATAGGAATACAAGAGATTTCTGTGCAAGAGTTTTGTATGCTGCTACTTTACCAAATTCATTAATTAGTTCTAGTAGTTTTCTGGTAGCGTCTTTAGGATTCTCTATGTATAGTATCATGTGATCTGCAAACAGTGACAGCTTTACGTCTTCTATTCCAATTTGGATTCCTTTTATTTCTTTTTCTTCTCTGATTGCTGTGGCTAAAACTTCCAAAACTATGTTGATAATAGTGGTGAGAGTGGACAACCTTGTCTTGTTCCTGACCTTAGAGGAAATGGTTTCAGTTTTTCACCACTGAGAATGATGTTGGCTGTGGGTTTGTCATATATGGCCTTTATTATGTTGACGTAAGTTCCCTCTATGCCTACTTCCTGGAGGGTTTTATCATAAATAGGTGTTGAATTTTGTTGAAAGCTTTTTCTGCATCTATTGAGATGGTCATATGGCTTTTCTCCTTCAGTTTGTTAATATGGTTTATCACATTGATTGATTTGTGTATATTGAAGAATCCTTGCATTCCTGGGATAAACCCCACTTGATCATGGTGTATGATCCTTTTAATGTGCTGTTGGATTCTGTTTGCTAGTATTTTGCTGAGAATTTTTGCATCTATGTTCATCAGTGATATTGGTCTATAGTTTTGTGTGTGTGTGACATCTTTGTCTGGTTTTGTATCAGGGTGATGGTGGCCTCATAGAATGAGTTTGGGAGTGTTCCTCCCTCTGTTATATTTTAGAAGAGTTTGAGAAGGAAAGGTGTTAGCTCTTCTCTAAATATTTGATAGAATTCACCTGTGCAGCTATCTGGTCCTGAGCTTTTGTTTGTTGGAAGATTTTAAATCACAGCCTCAATTTCAGTGCTTGTGATTGGTCTGTTCATATATTCTTTTTCTTCGTGGCACAGTCTCAGAAGGTTGTGATTTTCTAAGAATTTGTCCATTTCTTCCAGGTTGTTCAATTTATTGGCATACAGTTGCTTGTAGTAATCTCTCATGATACTTTGTATTTCTGCAGTGTCAGTTGTTACTTCTCCTTTTTCATTTCCAATTCTATTGATTTGAGTCCTCTCCCTTTTTTTTTCTTGATGAGTCTAATTTTTTATCAATTTTGTTTATCTTCTCAAAGAACCTGCTTTTAGTTTTATTGATCTTTGCTGTTGCTTCCTTCGTTTCTTTTTCATTTATTTCTGATCTGATCTTTATAATTTCTTTCCTTCTAACTTTGGGGTTTTTTGTTCTTCTTTCTTTAACTCTAATTGCTTTAGGTGTAAGGTTAGGATGTTTATTTGAGATGTTTCTTGTTTCTTGAGGTAGGATTGTATTGCTCTAAACTTCCTTCTTATAACTGCTTTTGCTGCATCTCATAGGTTTTGGGTCGTCGTGTTTTCATTGTCATTTGTTTCTAGTTATTTTTTGATTTCCTCTTTGATTTCTTCAATGATCTCTTGGTTATTTAGTAGTGTATTGTTTAGCCTCCATGTGTTTGTATCTTTATAGTTTTTTTTTCCTATAATTGATATCTAGTCTCATAGCATTGTGGTTGGAGAAGATACTTGATAGAATTTCAATTTTCTTAAATTTATCGAGGCTTGATTTGTGACCCAAGATATGATGTATCCTGGAGAATATTCCATGAGCACTTGAGAAGAAAGTGTATTCTGTTGTTTTGGGATGGAATGTCCTATAAATATCAGTTAAGTCCATCTGGTCTAATGTGTCATTTAAAGCTTGTGTTTCCTTATTTATTTTCATTTTGGATGATCTGTCCATTGGTGAAAGTGTGGTGTTAAAATCCCCTACTATTATTGTGTTATTGTCCATTTCCCCTTTTACTGCTGTTATTGCCTTATGTATTGAGGTGGTCCTATGTTGGGTGCATAAATATTTACAATTGTTACATCTTCTTCTTGGATTGATCCCTTGATCTTTATGTAGTGTCCCTCTTTGTCTCTTGTAATAGTCTTTGTTTTAAAGTCTATTCTGTCTGATATGAGAACTGCTACTCCAGCTTTCTTTTGATTTCCATTTGCATGGAATATGTTTTTCCATCTCCTTACTTTCAATTTGTATGTGCCCCTAGGTTTGAAGTGGGTCTCTTGTAGACAGCATATATACGGGTCTTGTTTTTGTATCCATTCAGCCAATCTATGTCTTTTGGTTGGAGCATTTAACCCATTTACATTTAAGGTAGTTATTGATATGTTTGTTCCTATTACCATTTTCTTAATTGTTTTGGGTTTGTTTTCGTAGGTCTTTTCCTTCTCTTGTGTTTCCTGCCGAGAGAAGTTCCTTTAGCATTTGTTGTAAAGCTGGTTTGATGATGCTGAATTCTCTTAACTTTTGCTTGTCTGTAAAGTTTTTAATTTCTCCGTCAAATCTGAATGAGATCCTTGCTTGTCAGAGTAATCTTGGTTGTAGGTTTTCCCCTTTCAGCACTTGAAATATGTCCTGCCACTCCCTTCTGGCTTGCAGAATTTCTGCTGAAAGATCAGCTGTTAATCTTATGGGGATTCCCTTGTATGTTATTTGTTGCTTTTCCCTTGCTGCTTTTAATATGTTTTCTTTGTATTTAATTTTTGATAGTTTGATTCATATGTGTCTTGGTGTGTTTCTCCTTGGATTTATCCTTTATGGGACTCTCTGTGATTCCTGGACTTGATTGACTATTTCCTTTCCCATGTTAGGGAAGTTTTCAAGTATGATCTCTTCAAATATTTTCTCAGACCCTTACTTTTCTCTTCTTGTTCTGGGACCCCTATAATTAGAATGTTGGTGTGTTTAATGTTCTCCCAGAGGTCTCTGAGACTGTCCTCAATTCTTTTCATTCTTTTTTCTTTATTCTGCTCTGTGGCAGTTATTTCCACTATGTTATCTTCCAGGTCACTTATCCATTTTTGCCTCAGTTATTCTGCTAGTGATTCCTTCTAGAGAATTTTAGATTTCATTTATTGTGCTGTTCATCATTGTTTGCTCTTTAGTTCTTCTAGGTCCTTGTTAAATGTTTCTTGTATTTTCTCCATTCTATTTACTATATTTTGGATCATCTTTACTAGGCACATGGGCTTCAGTAGTTGTAGCTTGTGGGCTCTAGAGCACAGGCTCAGTAGTTTTGGCGCACGGGCTTAGTTGCTCTGTGGCATGTGGGATCTTCCTGGACCAGGGCTCGAACCTGGGCCCCCTGCATTAGCAGGCGGATTCTTAACCACTGCACCACCAGGGAAGTCTGGGAAGACAGACTCTTGAATAGCGATGTTAACAATGTATCTTAACATTTGCTTTACATTATATTTAACTGGGAGATTTTAAAAACCACTGAGAACCATACCTCTTCCGTGCCCGCTACCTATTAAACCAGAATCTTAGGGGGCGGGGTCTGGGCTTGCATGTTTTAGGAGATTTCCAGGTGATTTAAGTGTGCATTGAAGATTGAGAACCCTTGCATTAAACCAACAGGAAGACAGCAATGACTTTAATTATTATTAACTACCATGTGAGAACTATAATAGTTTCCCATCATTACCATGACAAATTACAACAACAGAGTGGCTTGAAACAGAAAAAATTCACATACAGTTCTGGAGGCCAGACTTCTGAAATGAAGGTGTAAGGAGGGCTACACTCCCTCTGGAGGCTCTATAGGGTAAAATCCTTCTTGGCTTCTTCTAGCTTCTAGTGGCCTAAGGAATTCCTTGGTGTCCTTGACTTTCGGCCACATCACTCCAATCTCTGCCTCCATCTTCACAACTGTTTATCAGTGTCCTATTTCCCTTATAAGGACACTTGCCATTGCATTTAGGGGCCACCTAGATAATCCAGGATAATCTCTTCATCTCAAGATTCTTGGCAAAAATCTGTAAAGACCTTTTTTTCCAAATAAAGTAACATTCACAGATTACAGGAATTAGGGCATGGACATGTCTCTTGGAGGGCCACCATTCAACCCACTGCAAGAACCTACTGTGTATTAAGCACCAAAATAGCTTTCGTGTGTATATTCTTATTTAATTCTAATACCAGATCCATGAGGTAACAATATCCAAATTTTACAGATGTCAAAATACAGATTACTTTGTCCTTTTTTTTTTTTTTTTTTGTGTGTGTGATATGCGGGCCTCTCACTGTTGTGGCCTCTCCCATTGCGGAGCACAGGCTCCGGACGCGCAGGCTCAGCGGCCATGGCTCACGGGCCCAGCCGCTCCACGGCATGTGGGATCTTCCCGGACCGGGGCACGAACCCCTGTCCCCTGCATCGGCAGGCGGACTCTCAACCACTGCGCCACCAGGGAAGCCCTACTTTGTCCTTTTGATAGAAGGCAACTATTTTGATATTGCTCTTGGGTCCAATTTTTGGCTTTAAAAATTATATCTGTGATTAAAAAAATCAATAGTGTTATTCATGGAAGTGTAGTATAACATGCTGAGCAAACACCAGCCTAAAAAATGATTTTTTCTGGCATAGTCGTACAACCATTCAAAGTGGGAAGTCTTGATGCATTTGTGGGGGTCACTGGCAAGGTTGGAGACGGTTATGCAACCTTTACTTGTTGACATATTCTAGGTATTCCTCTTTTGCTTAAGCATGTGAAATATGTTTCTTTTCAACTCATGACTATTTTTACTTCTGAAAAAGCAAGTTAAAAGATCACCGCTTAGTGTTTCTCTTATAGCTTGAGAGAATGATTGTTCCTGTAGTTTCACAGTGCCTAGTCCCTTCAATATTTAAGACAGGTTGAAAAACAACTGTTTTCATGGCTTAATTAGTCTCATTATGATTTCTTACCAGCAACAAAAACTATTTCACATTATATGCACCCAAATGTGTGGAAACTTGTTGATGTGGTATATTCTCATTTTACTTTCTAAATTTTAATTTCTAATGATGCTAGTTGATATTTCAGAAAGCACATGAATTTTCGAATCAGGTACGTCTTATGTATGGTTTAATTCCAGTCCAGGCACTTTCTCAAGAGGGGGAAATAACACCTACATTGTAGGAATGCCATTAGAAGCAAGTGGGACAGTATGCTTTCAAGAAACTCCACTGGTTATTATTTTTAAAAAAGTAATTCCTAAGCTTTCAGAATAATGGTGAAGATCTATGAAACTTTAACCCAAGCAACTATCCATAGGTAAAACACCTAGAAAAAATATTTTATTATGCTCACAAATTCAATTCCTTAGAAAATCTTTCTCTCTTAGAAAATTGTGTGTATTTATCTGTACACAATAGATGATGTGGGTTTATTATTTCAGAGAAAAATCAGAATGGGTGGAAACTAATTAAGAAAGAGTCAGGTCTTTAACATCATAAACACCCGCACATACCCAATAGCATACAAAAGAATGAAAATAAAAGCTCAGTACCTAATTAAAACTCATACTATCTAATTATGCTTTAACAGAGCATAATTAAAACATGCATACACTTAGTAAGCTACTTTCTTAAAGTGAAATGTATTTCAAATAGGAAGTAAACAAAGACTTGTTGGGCTGTTTTACAAAAGAGACTACACCAAGTCTAAAACTTTTTAGTAATTAAAGTGCATTCAATTGAATTTTAAGAGTACATATCAAAAGATATATAAGATATGTCCATTTTTAATTTAAAAAGACCATGGGAAGCTAGAACTTCCCTCTGGATCTGTTTGTGAGATGTTTTGAATGGATGGACACTTTGGCTCTATGTTCTACGGTAAATCCTCCACTGATTTAATGACAATGCCACCCAGTGACGAGAGGCCTCTTTCTCTCTGAAGTTGGGTCTTGTGTATGCCTTCAGTGACAATTTACCTACGTGCCCCATAATGTCCTAGGAGAGGACTGGTCTTAATAAGAATGTGAAATACATATTAAGTTCTTATTTTGTCATCTTCCTTTTTTATGCCCTTTCTTCAAGTACACTTTTCTTTTCCTCAGGTACTTCATGCTCTACTGCCATCCTAGCCGTTCTATTCACTATGAGAAATGGTTTACTAAGCCAGAGGGTTTTAACTGAGTTCCTCTGAATGCTTCAGGGATCCCTTCAAGGAACAAGGGGGTTGCTGATAAGGATGGACTTCTAGTTCATCAACCTGCTCCAGTCAGAACAGCTCAGCTGTTGTCTGCTTTACTTCCTGTGCCTCCTTGTAAGATTTGTTTGAAAAAGGTTATAGCTGTTAAAGAGAAAGTTTGTAAGGTATATTAATAAGACTTTGGCTTCCACTGTAAAAATTTTTTGACACAGAAAAGCTGAAAGAATAATACAGTCAACCTCCACATGCCCTCCTTTGAGATTCAAAAGTTAACCTTTTAGCCTCTTTGCAGAATAATTTCGGAGAAAGTCACCCACCTAAACAGTTAAGCCTATGTCTTGTAAAGATAAGGACATTCTCTCACACAGGCAAAATACTATTATTGCACCTAGAAAATTCACAACAATTCTCATGTATTATCCAAAGCTAGATATTTAAAACCTTTCCAGCTATTCACAAATGGCTATTATAACTGACTTTTTTGAACCTGGAATCTATCAAATTTCATGTTAAATTTTGGGTTATGCCCCTTTAGTGTAATACCATCCCCCTCTCAATTTTATTTTTCGTGACATTGAATTACTGAAGAGACCAGATCAATTGCCTAATAGAATGTCTACATTTTGGGTTTGTCTCTCTGCTTCCTATGATGTCATTTGTTTCTCTACCCACTGTGTTTCCTATAACAGTAGATTGTGTCTAAAGGCTTAATTAGATTCCATTGATCATTTTTGGCAAAGAGGTCTTCACAAGTATACTGTAGCACATCAAGAGCTATAAAATGTCACTATTTGTGATGCTAGGTCTGATTATGTGGTTGCGGTGGTAATCACAAGATCTTTCCATTATAAAAGTAAATTTTCCTTTTTGCTATCCTGTTCCCCATCAACCTTCCATCTAAATGGTTTTAATATCCATTGATGATCCTTGACTGAACTATTTCTTTTAATTACATTTTAAGACTATCATTCCTTCTACATTTATTATGCATCATTCTTCTGTAAAAAAGAGGTTTCATTCATCAACTGGCAGTGAACTGTAGTTCATTTTTAAAAAGCAGGGTAAATGCTTTATTTTTTCCCTCCAATCACCAATTTTCAGAGTAAGGAGTTAGGATAATAGTTACCTCCAATGGAAGCAAGTGAGTTTCTTTCTATCCCCCCTCCCTCCCTGCCTGCCTTCTTTCCTGTTCTCTCTTATTTTCTTTTTGAGTATCATTTGTCCTTATGGATTTTTATTTATTCAACGTATTACAATCAATTACAGTTACAAATTTTGATGCTCAAGTTATCCTAAATGTGGGCAATGGGAGCACATTTACACTGGCTCTTATGTCCATTTGCTACATTCCTTTTAGTCTTTGGCTACTTCTTTGCTTTCTGACACTAGGTTGTCCATGTTCTACTTGCACTTTCCCTGGCCCAGACTTGGAATCCGTCATTTCTCCAAGGAGAACTGATCCCCTCCCAGTTTTTAGCAACTATATGTTGATGGTGTTATACAGTTGTATTCTTATGTATCTAGAGCAGGACAGTCTTCATGGGCGTGGGCAGTGCAGTACATCAGGCCCCCTATCTTAAAATTCTTAATAATTCTATCTTTGAATTTATGTTTTGTAAGAAGTCTGATGGGACAACTGAATATACCCTGAGGTTTGGAGCCTTGGTTCATGCTGAGTCTCACTTTCTGCTGCCTCTCTTAAATGAGATCTTAACTGCTCACTCAGGGACCCTGTTGTCCTGGCCACAGAGCCTCTCTCTCAGTGCCCTTTTCTGAGACCCGTGGTGTCCTCTGCTCACAGCAGGATCCTTGATGTGGACATATGGGGGGTCAGGGCCTGGTGTGCTTGCCTGCATCCTCTTGGGACAGGGCGTGGTGAGTGTTCCCTCCTGCTCTGGCTGGGAGCACCATAATGCATTTGTTAGGCTGCCAGCTTGAAGCTTCATGTTTGTGGGGATAAGCCTCTCATTCACCCCTAATCCAGACACCAAGCATGTTCTCGTGTAAAGGGTGAAATATCCTTAGGGGTTTCTTGTCTGTCTGGGTTGGGGTAGCAGTCTCTCGAGAAGGGGAACAGCCTGACTTCCTCATACCCCGTCCCAACATGGTGCATAATGTGTCAGTTCAGGGGCTTTAAGCCGTCGAACCTGGCAGTGGTCAGGCTCAAGAGAGAACATGCCTGCTTCATGTGGCAGTGGGACCCCCTAGGGCCCTCTACTCTCACCCCATGACTATACCTTTGACCAGGAGCTCTCTTTCAACAGGCTCTGTGCTTAGGATATACAATCTTTCTCCTTCCAGCCTTTCAGAGTCTGGCTTGTGTTCTTCCTTTTTGGCCAGTTTGACACCCTCTGGGAATGAGCCATGAAATATAAATTGTGTAACTCTGCTGATTCCACATCTGAGTTAAATGTTCTGATATTTATACTTCAAACTGGCATTGAACAATAAAAAGATGAACAGTAAACTCTGTGTCAATAATTAAAACTTTAAGAGTTCTTATGGTATCTTTTGAGGAACAGAATTTTTTTCAGTAACTAGACTGGGCAACAGCAGTGGATGAAAATTTCATTTTTATTTACTAGTCATTTAAGAAATTTGTACAGATGAGTACAGATTGCTTTTTATTATTTAATCTACAGAGACAATTCTAATATCATTTTAATGGATGATGGTTATCTAATCTGTTAATATGAATTTTCCTAACTTAGATTATATAATAAATTGCACAGGCAGGTAAGGCTGAATTTATTTTAATTAAAATAAAGGTTTATGCAAGATAAATAGTTTCTTTATCTAGTATCAATCCCATTCTTGATAAATAAATCTGATCCACTCACACAGTTATCTATAGGAGCAGTGGAAGCCTTGTGTGAGTATTAATTTTCTCCAGAATTGATATAGACCATGGCTGGTCTTACCCTTTCTGAACCATGGTTTCCTATTCTTAACTTACTTGTTTTTTTGAAGCCTATTTAGTTCTGTATTTTGTATTCCAAATTTTAAGATCTCTTGGCTTTGATGATTCATCTGACAAACTTTTTGGCTCAGCCTTGGCACTTTCTCTCAGGCTCTATTCAGTTATATATTTATTTTTTTATCTGTAAGCATTCATTCTAAGGTGAGACATAGGTCCATTCCCCACTCCAACCTTGCCTGACTGAATGAACTCTCCTCTCCTGACTCACTCACATCTGCACATAGCATGGAAGCCAAAACATTGTATGCAGTAAGTATTTTTGTAGCAACTTAAATGGAAAAAAATAAATTTGTTAATTATGAAAAATTTTAAAAATACTTGGACAAGTCTTGGAGGATAGTCAGAAACAATATTTTTTTCCTTCCTATCCCTGACAGTTATGATGTGGTTTATATCAATAAAATTTTGTTTTTTTAAGAAAATGTTAGGCCCAAACTCTATTTACTGAATCAGAGTGACCATTTTCCTGTTAGGATTAATTGTACCACATAATGTAAATAATGTTTTTACCTCAGTCCACTCCTTGATAGATTAAGAATAATATAAATATGCATCCTTCAGTAGAACTATCCACAAATATGATAGACTATAAGAAAAGACCATTCTTTTTAAATGGAGAAAAAAGTAGCTTCAGCAATTCAATGGTGGTAAAAATGAACAAGTCATATTTCCATCTTGAAAGTGTTTAATAATGCCATCATTTCTTTTAGCCCCTTAATATTGGAAGTGTGGTATGTAGACAAGCAGGATTGGCACCACCTAGGAGATTGTTAGAAATGCAAGTGTCACCCCCCAGTCCTACTGAGTCAGAATCTGCATTTTTACAAGTTGCCCAGGTATTCCTATGCACATCAAAGTCAGCAAAGCACTCATCTGGGCAGTCTGGTGGATTAATTTCTTTTCCAGAGTTATAGACTGACTAGCGACTGGGAGTGGTTATGTGGTAATACAAACTCCAGATGATGTGGAAGCCTTGCAGGGGCAGATTTTCCTAGAGAGAATCACATGCTTTTTAAATAAACCATTTGTATCCATAGAATATTAGCAATAGAGTTTGAGAACCATAAGTACTTGAGCTTAAATTCCTTTAAAATCCAGACCTTACTCAGAGACTAGAGAGAGAGAGAGAGTTCATTGCTTGAAATATTTGCAGCCAGTAGAAAAGTTGGGATGTGCCTGAAAAGTTTCCATTGCTGAATGGTGTTTTTAATTTTTTTTTTGCTGCGTTGGGTCTTTGTTGCTGCGTGCGGGCTTTTTCTATTTGCGGCGAGCGGGGGCTACTCTTCGTTGAGGTGTGTGGGCTTCTCATTGCAGTGGCTTCTCTTGTTGCGGAGCATGGGCTCAGTAATTGTGGCACACGGGCTTAGTTGCTCTGTGTCAGGTGGGATCTTCCCGGACCAGGGCTGGAACCCATCCCCTGAATTGGCAGGCAGATTCTTAAGCACTGTGTCACCAGGGAAGCTCATGAATGCTGTTTTGATGATGAGACTGAAGATGTTTTTGCCAGTAAATCAACTAACATGTATTACAGCTTATTACGCATTACATATATGGATGGTTCTAGAAGGAAGGACACTTAGGAAGGATTTTTATGGTGAAATTGTGGATGAGGGGAGAAGAACACTAAACATAAAAATAATGATGTTTTAATTTCGAAAGATATTCAGATAACATCTAGTTTAAACCTCTCATTTTAAAGGTACATCATATAACCACCCAGACAGGTTATATGATGTACCAAGTAAAAGAGCTAGAACTAGACTCCTAGACTGCTCTCCCAAGCCTCCTGCTTCTACTTTACTTCTTATGTCAATATAAGACAGTATTTAAGAAAAGTCAATTGAATGATGCAGATTGTCAAGTAGTGTTACAGTGGTTCATGGGATGCAACAATCATTATAGGTTGGAGAAGTTATGAAGGGCTTTACTGGAAGCCAACGGCTTGAGCTGGATCAACTGCACCCCTCCCTCTTCCCATGTACTCCTGCTAGCACTTATTCTGGGCAACTTCCATAATCTTTGGCTTCTGACATATAGTTTACATATTTATTAAATTTATGCTTTAATGTCTGTCTCCCCCTGACCTCACAAGAATATAAACTCCACAAGAGCAGGAATTTTTGTCTGTCATTTCACTTATATATCCCCAGTGCCTAAAACTGTGCCCAATACATAGCGAGGGTTTAATGAACATTTATTGAATGAATAAACCAATGAATGAGCAAGTGAGGAAAATAGTTTCCTAGATTTAAAAATTTATTTATGTTGGAAAGTAATGAGAGACAAGACAGGATGAAGAGATAGAAGCTGGAATTAGGAGAGCCTTAAATGCTAATGGAAAGAATTTGAAGCTTGTCCTATAAGCAGTGGGTGTCATGAAGACAAAATTTTGTCATTGACTCCATGAACACACATGGGTTCACATTTATCAAAATATTATCTGCTTATTTTATTATAATAAATACTTTCCTCTGAGGTTCCAGGTGATATGGATATTTGTTTTAATCATAAGATATATTGGAAATACTATTTTGCTATACTGGATTGTTGGAATAGTAGAAAAATCTCTGGGAAAGAAGTTTTGTTTTGATTTTGTAGATGTATATGCTCCCATTTATAAATGGGCATTACGCATTTTGAATTAACAAATACTTAAAGCCAAAACACTGAGTCCTGTTGTTATCTAGAATATATTCTGCTATCAGCAAATGTTGTTTTCATGTCTCAGGAGGCCTCAGTCAATTCTAATTTGGCAATTAGAAATTGCCAAAATGTTTCAATAAGACTTTACCACATAACAATTCATATTTTTAATTTTTTTCTCAGTAAAGATTATTTTCTATTGTATTTGGATGCAGAAGACCATTAGTTTTACTGAGTGATAAAAGCAGTCAACAGGCAAATGCAAATACATGGGAACATTTGGAGAATTATAACTATTTGTCTTTAAACCTACAATCTCTTTTTTCCCCTATCTGGGAAACTGTTAATATCCCTCTTTTTTTTTAATATCCCTCTTTTAATTTAACCATATCTAGAAATAGTAAGTTACAAAAGATTTTTGGCTGATCTTACATAGAACCCAGATGCCAGAGTTGTACACATTTTGAAATAACCAATTCTGAGATTTTCTGAGACTTCTAAAGCAATTATAACTAGCATGAAGAAGGAAGAAAGACCCATTTAAAAGACCAGTGGACGATTCATACTTCAAGTTCAAGATGGCAGACTGAGCATACATGCTTTCTTCCTCTAAGGTCCTGTTTTGTACAGTCTCACAAAAAGCAAAACCAACATAATATGAACGGTGTCTCCTTGACTTAGCCAAGATGTTGGTCTTATTCAGGTCCCTCTGAAGATCCAGGTCCCTCCTAAAATCCTCTGGTCCTGTTGAAATTGTGTGTATGTGCACATGGGTGGGTGTGTTCTATAACAGTGTTGAAAAGCAAGAAAGTAGTCCATATCCATTTGGAAATCCGTATTTCATATTTCAGATATTTTGCATAATTTTTGATTTATGGAAAGCAGGTAGGGTCAGATTGACAAAGGAAATTATAACCTGAAAAGACATAGACATGGATAGAAGTAACCAGCTGCAAAGGTGAAAACTGTTTTTACCAGAGGAATCCTGAAGAAACACTCAACTCAGGATCAAGTATAAATCAAAAAGGTGCTTGGGGCAATACCAGGGTAATTGATTGGATGATTAATTACAGAGGAGAGCCATCTTTATACAAAGCAGCCAGTGGCTAGGGTTTCCTCCAGGTAAAAATCCTGAGAACTTCTCTTGGAATAATGGGCAGGACAGAGGACTCCTAATATGTTAGGGCCGAAGAATAAAACAGTGAAGTCTAATAATAGATCCACTCCTACATAATTGTGTTTGTTTATTTTTTTTATTTTTATTTTTTTTACGCGGGCCTCTCACTGTTGTGGGCTCTCTCATTGCGGAGCACAGGCTCAGGACGTGCAGGCTCAGCGGTCATGGCTCATGGGCCCAGCCGCTCCGCAGCATATGGGATCTTCCCGGACCGGGGCACGAACCCGTGTCCCCTGCATCGGCAGGCGGACTCTCAACCACTGCGCCACCAGGGAAGCCCTGTGTTTGTTTATTTTATACAGTATGACATCAGAATCATCTTTGAATTTTAGTTTTCAACTCCATAACTTTAGGAATAAATTTCAGTCTACTAGTTTCGTTTCTCAACGTTTATTGTATGTAGGAAATTGTGCAAGATTATCCTTGCTATGTATTTTCCAAAGATCCAGTTGTGCTTGAAATAAGCAACTTGAAAAATACATTTAGGCAACTTCTTTTGGATACCCTGGAGTAGTAAACATATTAATACAGGTAGCCAAATACTAATGTTATGAAGACAGTCTTAGTTTTAATCCCATCAAGCTGCATGACTTGAGGTGGTTTTCTTTCTTACACTGTGTTACATGAGGCAAATAAGCATATTTTATATCAACAGACTTCATGATCTACCAGTAAGATATAACAGACACAAACTTTTATTCATCAGGCAACATATAATTGAAATATAAAACATTGTTAAATATACTATGAAAAGGAGACCCAGACAGGTCTAATATACATATGGTTATAAAGCATCTGAATAAGAATTATTAAACTTGTTTAAATAAATATATATAGATGATATACATTCCTTTAAACACCTATGGAACAGGTACAGAAGTTGAACGTATGTTAAGTCTCAGAAAAACCTCAATATATTTCAAAAATTAGAAATTGTTTAGGTCAAATTGTTTGATCACAATGTCGTAAAACTAAAAAGGGCAACCAAAGAAGAATTAGAAAGTTAATTGATAAAAGAAAACAACAACAACAATTCTTCTTACTACTCCCAGTTAAAAGAAGAAACCCAATTGAATTGACAAACTTTTTAGGAATAAGTTATAGTAGAGAACAAACTACAGAAAATGCAACCAAAGATGGTACTAAAAGGAAAACTTACTTTAGAATACTATATTAAAATGATAAAGGATGAAATTAACAATATTGATTAATATAAGCCCAAACCTAATAAAGATAAGAGCCCTCATACACAAAAACAAATAAAACTGTTACTATGAAAAGACCCATCCACCTTTCTCCACATAATAAAAAAAAATTTAGTTTTGCTTATTCTAGAATTTTATATAAATGGGATAATACAGCACATACATTCTTATGTCTAGGTTTTCACTCAGCATAATGCTTTGGGATTCATCTGTTGTGTATATCAATCATTTGTTCTTTTCTATTGCTGGGTGGTGTTTCCCTGTATAAATATACCAAAGTTTGTTTACTCATGAATTAGATGATGGCTCTGATTAATAAAGCTACTATGAACATTTTTGTACATGGCCTTTGGTTGGTATATACTTCATTTTTCTTGAATAAATACCTGGAAGGGGGATTGCAGAATCACAGAGCAGATTTATGTTTAACTTTTTAAGAAACTGCAAAACAGTTTCCCAAAGAAGTTGTACTATTTTACGTTCCTACCAGCAACGTTTGTGAATTCCAGTTGCTTCACATCCTCTCCAACATTTGTTTTCGCTTTAGCCATTCTTAGGGTGTAATGGCAGCTCACTGTAGTTTTAATTTGCATTTTCTGATGACTGATGATTTTTAAGCCCTTTTTCATGCGCTTGTTTGTCCTTTGTAAACCTTTTTTGTGAAGTGCCTAAAAAGGTTTTGCATTTGTAACGATGGCAGATTTGGAAGAGAGAGCAGAATGTAAATTAACTTTTAAAAGCTCACCTTAATTAAAGAGCTCTCATTAATACCAACCTTACTCTCTGTCAGGCAGTTAGGTACTTTGTCCACATTCCTTCTTTTAAATTCCCTAAGAAGTAAATATTATCATCTTCATGACTAAGTAACCTGATTATAGTTACATACCTAGAGACTTTAAAACAAAAACATATTGAGACAAGCTTAACTTAATAAAACTGTGTCCTACTTAAGCAAATCAAATACAAGAAATATTTACTAGTACTATGTTTATGTTAATCTAAAAAATTTAAACTAAAATATTTTTATCTTCTGATTTTATTCATCTAGATTGGTCTTAGTTGTAATATTTTCTGTAATTAATACAAATCACAAGATTGTATTGTATATAATAAATTTTTGTTTTATTTTGCTGATACAGAAGTGATATTCCTGATTGAAGAGCCTATTTAAAACTTTATTACCAATGAAGTTTTAAATATTTTCATATTACCAATAATGTGAATAAATAACAATTCTCTTATAAAATTATATACAATTTATTGTAAAAAACATAAAAATGATGAAGCATAGAAAATAAAATGTTATAATTTAGGAAACATGTACTTTAAATTAAATGTATCAAAAGTCAGGGGTAACATTAAATACCAAGTGAAAAAGAATAAACAAAAAAGAAAAAATCACTCTGAGTTCGTTAGAAACCTTTTAAAACCACATTCCCCACCCTCTCCACAAAAAAATTCTTCCATGACTAAGTCTATCGTCACACTTTGTGAAACTCACCAAACCCTCAATGTTAGGTAGCCTCTTCTAGTTAAATGCTTTCATCCTGTGAAGGTGATGGGATGGAGGATTTGTTTGGGAAACAATTAATGAACCAATATTGATGTGATTATCACCCCAAGTCCATAGTTTACATTAAGATTTACTCTTAGTATTGCATATTCTGTGTTCAACAGATGTATAATGATATGTATCCACCATTATTGAAACATACAGAAGAGTTTCACTGCCCTAAAAATCCCCTGTGCTCCACCTGTTTATCCTTCCCTCCTCCCAAAGTCCTGGCAACCACTGATCTTTTTACTATTTCCATAGTTTTTCAATATATACTTTTTGCATAGTATTTCGATGATCAATTGCTGTATTACAAACCATTCCAAAATGTAGTGACTTTTAACAACGGTTTGTTATTATCTCTAACTTTCCTATGGGCTGACTCAGTTCAGCTGAGCCATTCTTGCTTGGACGCTCCCAGGGCCGCAGTCAGGTAGTAACTGGCAATGCAGCCATCTAGAGATTCAACTAGGCTAGTAGTCCAAGACGTCTCCTTCACTCATACGTCTAGAGCATCAGCTGGGATGCCGGGAAACGCTTGGGCCTGGCCGGGCATCTCACTCTAAATCTGGCCGCTCTGCATGGGTAACTCAGGCTTCCTCACAGTATGGCAGGGCCGTTGGAGTTCTTACATGGCAGTTGACTTTTCTCTGAGGGAGCATACTGTGACAGAGGATGAAGAAACTGCCATTTCTCTTAAAGGCTAGGTCCAAAATGGACACAATATTATATCAGTTGTATTCTACTAGTCAAAATAGTCACAGTCTCAGCCCAGATTTAAGGGAGTAGATAAATAAATCCCACCTCTTGGCAGGGGAATGACAAAGATTTTTTTTTTTTTTTTTTTTTTTGTGGTACACGGGCCTCTCACTGTTGTGGCCTCTCCCATTGCGGAGCACAGGCTCCGGACGCGCAGGCTCAGCAGCCATGGCTCACAGGCCCAGCCGCTGCGCGGCATGTGGGATCTTCCCGGACCGGGGCACAAACCTGTGTCCCCTGCATCGGCAGGTGGACTCTCAACCACTGCATCACCAGAGAAGCCCATGACAAAGAATTTGAGTCTTTAACCCACTACAGATGAATAGAAAGATGGATGACATAGCATTTGAGTTAAGTCTGGAATGAGAGATTGATAATTATGACAGACAAAAGTAAAATTAGAAAAGGACATTTTAGACAGAGGAAATGGTAAAATTGTATACAGGGGGAGAAAATTCAAGAATATTCTGGTTTTCTGGAGTGTAGTAAGTAAAAAGTGACTTGCTGAAACATAAAATTAGAAATATAGGTTAAAGCCAGACAACAGAGGTTTTGATAGAGGAGTTTCTGCTTGAGCCAGCAGGCTGTAACTGTAAAAGAATGTACAGTTTAACCATCCAACTTTGTTAAATCTTTCTGAGAGGAGAGCTTACTACTTGTGCCACAATGCATAGTTTATAAGTAATTTTTCTATTAACCTATTCATCACAGCAAGGGATAATTTGGACAAGGTGGTAGAAAACATTATCACCTTGAAGTCTTTTCTCACCCTTGCCTCATTACCACTAAACAAAAATAATGTTTTCCTTCTCTATGTTCCTGTAGTATTTTCTTCAATGATAGCACTATTTCCAGTCACAGAACATTTTATCATGATTATTTCTGTCTGTGTCTGTTGTTTCAGCTCCTAGACACACTCCACAAGGGCCTTTCCTAATTTGTGTCATACTATTGAAAGAATGATTTGGCTCAATAAGGTCAAATTAACATCTGAAAACACAATTGCTTTTCTTATCAGTTGGTTGGACAATTGATTCTCTCATTCCTCTCCTTGATTACTTGAAATATGGATTTGGTTTAACTAATCATATCTTTTCCTTCCTCATTGTAGTTAACAGAAAGAATAAATAAAATAACAGTTAATCACTTTATTTTTTTTTTAAGTTTTCTTCTAGTTGAGGGCTGAAGTGCTTTTCCTATTCCACCTCATTATATACCTGTATTTTCTCCTTCTAAATGTCATTTTATGAAAGCATCAACAATGCTACACGGATAACAAAATCCAGTTTATGGCAATATGCTTATAGAAATGTTAATCTTAGTTAAATTGAGATATACTGTAAGGGGAAGAGAACTAATAATAATTCTGAGTAAAATTGGAGAAAAACAAAGTAAAATGATAGCTATTATGAGTGATCTAGAAAAAGACTCATTATGAGTAATATAGCAAAGGATTTCTCTTCCATTTAACTATGTCTATTTCTGTAACATTTCAGAAACAGTTCAGAATTTTTTCCCCTAGCACTAGAATTGAGGCATTAATAACTAGATAAAATCTCATACAGAATTAATTGTATTCCTTCAGAAGCAGCTGCTGGGTCACACACCCTGAAATTAGTACTTAGCAGCTTAATGTCTTACTCTTTTCCTGCTTTATGTGTGATTCTGACATTCTTACTTAACCCCATTGCTCTCTAATTTGCTCATCTGTAAATCAGGAGATTCCCATGAGGGACTGGCATGCTATATTTGAACATGGTTTTGCAAATACATGCTGGAAATTCAAGTTAAAAGGAAAAGAGAAGTTCAAGGTATACTGTTTTTTGGTCAAATTCCAGGCTACAAGAAAGATGCTAAGTAGGTCCTCCCTAAATATATTTTTAGCTAGAAATGATTATCTTCCCTCTGCATTTTAAAAATTATATAGTCTCAGGATTTTTATGTTTGTTACTGTGATTCAGAATGCCCCAGGATATACTAGATTTAATTGATGAGACAAAGAGTCTTGAACCCTTTGAATGAAGAATTCAGCATTTTCATGGTGTTATTGGGACATTTATGTACAAACGGAGAAGAAAGGAAATTCCAAAAGTGCTCTTCTGGAGCACTGTTAAAATAGAAACCTCACAACTATTTATAAGGATACCAATTTGAATATTATGACCAGGGCAAATAATCATTGAAATACTCACAATCAGAATCACAAACTTGAAAGGCTAACAGGTTATATTTCTCAGGGCAGAACAATAAGCTTTAAAGTCCGGTGTCCCAAAAGACTCCTTTGTACAAATAACACTTCTAAGGACAGTTTCAATAACCTAACCTAGAATAGATTACACTTTTTCACACATATTTGATAGATGTATAAGATTGATACATCTATCAAAGTATAAGATGTATCGATCTTATACTTGTAGATGTTCTCCATTGACCATTTTATCAGAACTAGCTGTATGAGGCAGAATAATATTTTTTCTGCACCAGTAGGGAGAGAGAAACATTTTCTCTTTCTTATATTTTTGAGATTTCTTTCACCAGCATTTAGGAGCACATGCAATTTCAAATCTTAGCACTGTAATATCATTACATAGCGTCAAAGGGGAAAGAAAGAGGTGGCCTAAGAAAATTACAACTTAAAATGTGGAAAAAGAAAAGGCACAGAGAATTTTTACAAAGGGAATCCTGAGACATCTAATGTTTTACACTTACAGTTTTTCTGTGTTGACTGTAATCAACATTCCATCTTAAATGTGGATCTGTGTAGTCTCCCTTAAACATCTTAATGCAGTACAATACATAGCGTCCCAGTGGGAAAGTTGTGATACCTCCTTTTAAGGCTACACATTGCTTAACATTTCATAAGCATTACTTCTACATGTAAATCAACACTATCCTGTTTATTTTACTTTGTATTTCTTAAATCCCTGCAAAACTATCAGCTGATATAAATAGGTTCTTATCCCCAAAGTTGTGTGACTTGCCAAATTCCTTTTGTATGGGGCTTGGTAAATCATGGATACATTTTAAATGGATGGGAATGTACAGTTGGAGGGTTTCTTTCAAAGAGTGAACATATACCCCTTTGATGCCTAAGGTGAAACTCCAAGTCACTCTCTCAGTGGAGACCACGTTTAGAGAAGCAGTCCTGACATTACTCCTTTGTTTTAAAAGGTTGGTTGGGTTCTTCATCTCTCCTATTGAGCAGGTAACTCCATAGAATGGTTATGCTATACTCCAAAATCATTTTGGCTCAGGCATTTCACATGGAGGGTGGAACTTTCCCTTGTGGATCCTTGCTAGCTAAAGCATTCCAAAGTCTTTAAAAATTCAAGTATTATAGAGAAACAAAATTGTGATCTTCTCTGCAGGGGTCACATTTTTAGTGCAGTGTTGGATATAGTTACTAATATTGCTTTTCTAAAACCATTTTATCATTCCTATGATCAAAAAATTCAGAGACAGTAGTCACTAAATATAGGTCAGGTACTCCCCTCTTTCTCTGGGGCTAAGTGGGAAACTACTAACCAATTAGAATCTAATTAGGAACAAATATAAAGTTAGAAGCATTTAAATGATACTGTTTAATCTTTAAAAAAATTATTCTGTCGAGAACCTTATAAAAAAACATTTATCATGCTTTGTTTTGCCAACTTAACTTGAATGTTATGAAGAATGAACTTGTTTGTACATTGAAAACAATACACGTAGGGATTGTGTGGTGAAACTTTGTACTCCTTTTTCTCATGTTTACTTTTTAGTTCCTTTGCCCTTGTATTCTTTTAGCTTATTTCTACTTTTTTCATTTTCTTTCTGATATCCACTTTTCTTTTAAATTACTGCATACAGATACCAAAATTATGTTACAAGTACTAACTGCAAAATTATTGAAATTAATCAAATAAAACATAGCATGCTTAGTGCTGAAAATATGGATTGTTTTATGTTATCTTTTAGCTGCTGTTTCTGTCAACGTGTTCAACACATGTCAACTATTTGTTGGCATTGTAGTGCTTTTTCTGTCATAATAAATTTCAGGATTAAGTGTTATTTTTCTTTTTTATTATACTTAATATCTACTTATGTCTATTTAAATACTAGATTTTAGAATTCTCATAAAAGAAAAAATATAGATTATTAAAACTGCATACCCTAATTAATTAATCTTAAAATGAAATTAAATTCTCCAAATGGTTAATAATAAATTATAGGGGTAGAAATATTTTTCCTTCTTTTCTTCTATGTTCTTTGCCTGATTTAATAATTAAATTGACACAAGACATATTAAGGAGAAAAAACAAATTTAACTTAATTTGTCTGGAAGTTCCAAAGATACTAGCCTCAGGGATAAGTTGGGTAATTGAATCTTCTATGCCATCCTGAGGTAAGGAAGGGGATTGTGGCCTGGGGCTTCAAAGGGGAGAAGGGGAATCACAGGACAATCAGAAGAGCT
This sequence comes from Hyperoodon ampullatus, assembly GCF_949752795.1. Lineage (NCBI taxonomy): Eukaryota > Metazoa > Chordata > Mammalia > Artiodactyla > Ziphiidae > Hyperoodon > Hyperoodon ampullatus. The sequence continues at coordinate 76,099,895 of NC_136928.1, forward strand.
GGTGTTTGTTAATTAGAAGTTTTCCCTGCCATGCAGATAAGTCTTTCAGGTAAAAACTTATCTCTGGTAATACTTCTTTTTCTAGTACAGGCCACCTCTCTAAATTCTTCTAGGTGGTTAAGGGAGAGATAAAATTTTTTCCTGAGTTGGCTGGGTCTTGATGGCCTTCAGCTCAAAGTAATCAACATGACAAAGTAGCATATTTTGGAGTGGCATATTCTACTCCCTTTCAAAATCACTAAAAAAATATACTTTAGAAAATCAAACGGAAGAATCCTAGGAGATGGATCATTGAGAATATATGCCCCCAAATACAATATACCATGTATTTTTGTTTTATTATTAATTTAAATATTATGGCAAATATTTCATTCTCCAGCTCTTAGTATTTATTGATGCAACTAAGGATACGGTGAGTGTTCATTCCTTATTATAATTATATATTCAATCAATTAAAGTAATAAGACTAGATGAATGGAAGGTCATGAATTCTTTTATCTGAAAGATATCTCAAATATTATCTAGGGTTCAATCCTCTAATTTCACGATTAAGAAATTGAAGTCCATTTTAATTTATCTAAAGTCATCATTAGAGCAAATTAATGAAAGAACCAAGATTGAAAAGTTCAAATCTTGGGGCATCTGATCAATGTCATGCTGGCATTTAGAAATCAGAAGGCCCTCCAAATGGGAGATAGAACCCAGCCCATGTGAGTTCAGCTCTGGGCTCAGGATGTCAGGCTCTGAGAGCACTGCCCACTCTGCCTAATCCCAGGCACTGGAGAAAGACTTAGGAAGTTTCCAAGAAGGTATTGTAAAAGAGGAGGGTCCTGCAGCGGTGCAGGGCCAAGGCAGGGGCTCTGCTTGCCTGGATTTAAAGACAGTATTCTCCCACGGCACTTGGAGAGTTAGATACTTAAGCAAATAATTACACTGTTAATCAAAGCTAGCACAAAATGCAATGAAGACCTAAAGAAAAGAACAACTTGCTTTGTTAGGTAAAGGAGTAGGAAGGCTTCATGGAAGGTGTATGATTTGGGGAGGGTCTTCAGAGATGAGTAGGGCTTTTCAGTCAGAAGGATCAAGTGTGCAAAATCCTGCTTATATGAATGAACTATATTTTAGTCCCTTCAGACTTCTATAGCAAAATACCACAGATTGAGTGGTTTATAAACAACATACATTTATTTCTCACGATTCTGGAGGCTGGGAAGCCCAGGAACAGGGTACCAGCAGATTCAGTGTCTGATGAAGTCCCACTTTCTGGTTCATAGATGGTCATCTTCTCTCTGTGTCCTCACATGATGGAAGGTGCAAGAAAGCTCTCTAGAACTTTTTTATAAGAGTACTAATTTCATTCATGAGGGCTTTGTTGTCATGATTTAATAACCTCCCAAAGTCCCCATCTCCAAATATCATTCCACTGGGGACTAGATTCAACATATAAATTTTGGGGGATGCAAACATTCAGGCTATAGCAGACTTGTTAGATTTGAGAAACAGTGAAAGTTAAATGTGTGGATTGAGTCAGGGATTGGTAAGTAAAGACAGAGGGTGAATGGTAAAGAACTTCATATGCCGAGTTGGGGGTGATGGATGACTTTGGGCCTAGAGACAGGGGGTCTATAACAGAAATCATAAACTAGAATGAGGAGTGCATGAAGGCATATAGTGGGGCGGATAGGGTTCAGAACAAGAAGAATCTTGTTTCTTATGCTAAAGCAATCATTATCAAAGTAAATGTATTTAAAGGTCACCTCAAATGTGGAGAAAACAGAATTTTGTATTTTGGTTGAATTAGAAATAGCCAGAGTCAATTCTATTTGATGATTAGTCCACTGAATTATGATTTTTTTCTGTCCAGAAAAGGAGAGAAAAGGAGAGAAAAAAAATGGCGAGATAATTGACAAATTAAGTAACCAGGATATTTCATAAACTAACAGCGCTTTCTTATAATAAACATGACTCATGTAATTCTCTAAAATATATTTACAAATTTCTGATGATAGCACAAGCCTTGGGGTTAAAGGTTACGTACCAGATGGGTAAATACAGCCTTTGTCTTAACACACCTTGATATCTAGGGAATCATCTTTTATTTTGACTATCAGTAAAATGCAACAGAAAATATCTATAACCTATGATAAACATGCTTGAATTTAATCTCACTCTAAATATTTGCCTTAACTAAGGTTTCTTTTCATGTAGATCATTGGGTCTTAAATATTCTGTATCAGACAGCTTTGTTATCAACAGAGAGTAAAGCAATTTTCAGCACAGAACCTGAATTAACAAAGCATTATTAGCTTCAAGGAGATGGTTTATTTTCTGGGCAAACTTCTGATCTATTATTCACTTTTAATCAACACTAAGTAATGAGATATATATATATATATATATATATATATATATATATATAAATAAATATATGCAATATAAATTCTAAAGCATAACAAATAGTACAAACACCTGTGGTATTGGGATTTATAATAAGAAATATATATTTGGTTTTCACCCCCATTTCTGTCACACAGCTCCTAAAACTTTGGAATTTCCTAAATGAGAAAGGAAATAAAGGTGTCTTGTTATGTTAATGCCAGAAAACTTTACTTTTACCAATTGGTAGATATGTAATATCTTATTATGGCTTTAATTTGCATTTCCTTGATCACTAATGAGGCTAAACACCTTTTCATTATTTATTGACATTCACATTTCCTGTTTAGAAAATGCCTATTCCTTTTTTATTTTATTTTGTGCATATTTTCCTATTAGGATATTTATTTTTTTCTTATTTATTCATAGTATTTATTTTAAAATATTATTGATATTAATCCTTCCTTAATTACTTGTTGTAAATATTTTCTCATATTTTGTGGCCAATTTTTTACCTTTTATGATGTTTTTTGATGAATAGAAGTTCTTATTTATATGTTCATTGATTTACTGATTAATTCAATAAACATTTACTAAATACTGGACTACTTTGGAAAACAAAACAAAACAAAACAGAACAAAACAAAATCCTTGCCTTTATTGAATTTCTCCAATAGAGGAAGACAGACAATAAACAGAACACAGGGCTTCCCTGGTGGCGCAGTGGTTGAGAATCCACCTGCCAATGCAGGGGACGTGTTCGAGTCCTGGTCTGGGAAGATCCCACATGCCGTGGAGCACCTAAGCCCATGCGCCACAACTACTGAGCCTGAGCTCTAGAGCCTGAAAGCCACAGCTACTGAGCCCGCATGCTGCAACTACTGAAGCCCGTTTGACTAGAGCCCATGCTCTGCAACAAGAGAAGCCACCACAATGAGAAGCCCACGCACCTCAACGAAGAGCAGCTCCCACTCACCGCAATTAGAGAAAGCCCGCGTGCAGCAAGGAAGACCCAACACAGCCAAAAATAAATAAATAAAAATAAATAAATTTATATAAAACAACAACAACAACACACAAAATAAATTAGAGTGTGTTTGAAGATAATAAATATTATGAGAAAACAATAGAACATAGAGATTGGAAGTTGGAGGCGGTGCCAGTAGGCCTCACTGACTTTTAAACAAAGACTTGAAAGAGGTAGCACATTAACCAGGGGATAACTGGGGGAATAAGATTCCTGGCTAAGGAAATAGTCAGTTCAAAGACCCTACGGTGTGTTCAAGGAAAAGCGAGGAGGCCAACATGGCTGGAACAGAGTAAATGAGGGAAAGAGAAGTAGAATAAACCAGAAAGGTAAGAGGGAGCAGAATGGGTAAGATCTTTTAGGCCATTGTAAAAACATTGGCTTTTATTTTGTTTGATATTGGGCGTAATAGATTACAATGGACAAGGGTTGCTATAATCCTAATAGGAGATGATAGTGGCTTGGTTCACTGTAGCAGTGTAAGTGGTGAGTCATCAGTCGATTCTGGTTTTCTTTTTGTGAATAACTTATTTAAAAAAAAGAATTTGCATAAGAAATGAGAAGGGAAAAGTCAAGGTAACTCCAAGGTTTTTGGCTTCAGTAATTTTAAGGTTTTATGCAATAATTTTTGTAGGGATGACTGTGGATGAGACAGATTTTGGGGAAAGATTCAAGAGTTCATTTTGAACATGCTAAGTTTGAGATGTATATGAGATTTTTCAAGTGGATATACCGAATAGATAGTTTTATATATTAGTCTGAAGTTTAAGAGAGCACTTTGAGCTGGTGATATAAATTTGGGAGTTGTTGGCCAGTTGTATGCCTCTTCAGTTGGGGCCTCTTCAGTTGTTCCTTGAGTCTTTTGACATGGCTATATTAGCCTTTAATAGCTTCATTGCTTTCTGATAGGACAAGGTGTTCCAAGATCAACATTTATACTTTATTTTCCAGATCTGGCTCAGCCAATTCTCCAAGTAACCACTGTTCCTTTTAGTGAGAAATAATATTTATAGACCGTAATCTTTTTGCTAATTGTAAACATTTATTTTACATTCTATATCTCTTAGCATATACGTTTAAAGCCTTTCTGAACTGCGTTCTGTTTTTTTGTAAATGATGACTCTCACCGTAATTCTTTGTCTCCTTGTGTGTTTTATAGCTTTTCATTGGTAGTTCATATTTGGAAATTTATCTATGTGACTTCTTTGTTGCTTGAACTGACTCCATGTTTATCTGAAAGAGATTTGCCTTTGGGGATGCTGCAGATTTGGGTCTACTATAAAATAAAATAGTTTGCCTTTATGTTTTTCTCCAAGCAAATAGTGTGAATTTAAGACATCAACTCACATAAGGAACCAGGTAGTGGTTATGAATACTCAGGGAAAATGATTTTATTTCTTTCTTCTCAGAACCAAGGCTAAGACAGAAGAGGAATTTTGCTATCTATTTCTGAGTTTGCTATATATATATTTTAAATTCCCCTTTTTCCTGAGACTTGGGTCTGACTTTATGGAAACTTTGCGATCAAATTTCCTACTCTGTTTCACATCTTTGGATCCATGTTATTCCTTTTCTTTTCTAGACTGGATGGATTTCCTTTAATATTTTACATATTACCTCATTCCTTTATCTAGTACTTTTAGGAATTTTTCAGTCATGATTTTTAGGAGTTCTTATTCATAATGTTACCAGATACTGAAAAATTCCAAAACTTCTAAAATATTTTATGCTTTCTCTTCTCTCCAGGAGACTTATTCTTTCTGAGTTAAAATGTAGATTACTGAACTCAGACCCAAGGATCTGATTTAGTAGTCTTGGGCTGGGGCCAGGGATCTGCTTTTTTTTTTTTTTTCAGTAAGGACTTTAGAAGATTCTGATACAGTTGTTCTGGGAATCACACTTTGTGAGACACTGCACTAAGAATTTTGTATTTTTTAATCATATAGGCAATATGGAACTAGGAAATGTTATCAATCAGGGATACAAACTCATCAGTTTTAAGACTACTCTGGTAGTACTACAGAGAGAATGGACTAAAGTGGTTGAAACAGATGGTTAGAAGACTAGTAAGGAAGCTGTTGAAATAGTCCTAATGAAAGATGAGAGAGAGAGAGTGTGTGCCCCCTGGATATTTCTGAGGTGAAATCAACTTGATCCAGTGATGGAGTGGATATTGGATATGATGGAGAAGAAAGGAGTCAATGATGACTTGGACAGTTAGTCTTTTTGTATTTTTAAAGGTATTTCATTTCAGGAAGATTAATTCTGTTCAGGGCTCAACTTTTCTATATTTAGAATTTTACATTTTCTTGGGAAATAGTACTTAAATGTGCATTTAAAATCACCCCATGACATTTTATAAAAGAATATAAAACACACACACATATAATAGGAAGATACTTTATGCCCTATCACCCTGTGTATATGCTAAGCTTGGTATTTAGAAGGTAAATGTTATGCAACATCATCATAAGTGTTTTTCCTCCTTTTGGCATTTGAGAGGACCACAACAGGCCTTTTTTCTTAAAGGCAGAATTAGAAAAAGTAACCCAAAACCAAATGTCATAGGGGATCAAAAGCTTCTCAGAAGTTCTGTGACTGGTTCATAAGGTAAAATCAGGATGATTCTCTGACAGTTTCCAAAATAGCTTAATGAAAGTTCCAAATACACTTGAGCAATAAGCAGCAAAACACAGGACAGTGGTTGCTACACTTTTTTTTTTTTTTTTGCGTTACGCGGGCCTCTCACTGTTGTGGCCTCTCCCGCTGCGGAGCACAGGCTCCGGACGCGCAGGCTCAGCGGCCATGGCTCACGGGCCCAGCCGCTCCGCGGCATGTGGGATCCTCCCAGACCGGGGCACGAACCTGTGTCCCCTGCATCGGCAGGCGGACTCTCAACCACTGCGCCACCAGGGAAGCCCGTTGCTACACTTTTTGATCTAGACTTTATTTGGTGGGGTGTTCAAGAGCAATCGTACTTACCTAGACTATCCTCTGGTCACCTTGGTGTAGGTAAGTCTTCCTATGCAATAATAAATTATGAGGGGTATAAACAATACAAGCTAGCCATCGCATTACACCCACAGTCTTCCTGGCTCTGAAAGCATACTGCAAGCCTAACTTTAGAAGTCATAATTAGAATCTCTTCTGGAATTTACACTGCACACAAACTTGATGCATTGTTTTCCTCTTCACCTTCTATTCCTTGGAATGTATGCTTTCCATGAAGCTTTCTATAGCCACTCTACATTTCATTAGCTCACAAGCCCTAGGAGAGATAAGTCCTTTATGAGGGAGTTTTCAATGCCATCATGTTATGGAATGTGTAACTCTAATTTTCACAGGAATTCATATTAAGTGAGGTTCGGGAACTTTAATAGAGAAGTAGGAAACACAAAATTTTCAGCAGACCCTTTAAAGGAAAAAGAGAATTTTAGCTGTTCAAAAAGTAAATGTCAGCCTTAAATTTTCAACATAGGTTCCTTTTTGAAAAGTCAGCAATAAAAATACTTTTAAAGTTTTCCTTAAGTGTTTAGTAAGTCTATTTATAGACTTTTCATTCTGTGAAAGACCTATAATTCTCTCTGATATGCTTTCTTTCACTTTGCTAACTCAGAAGACTCCCTTAATATTGAAGATCTAATGAGATTCTTCAACGATGACAATGTCATAAAAGACTAAGTTGCTATAAGAAGAGAACCTCACTTGGCAAAGATTTGATACTGGCTGTAGATTTCTAACAAGGGGAAGTCCAGGGCTGCATGGTGTTGGGTGGTGGTTTGGAGAGAGGCTTGGGTGTTACTAGTTGTGGGGTCATATAACCTCGCTATGTCTCAGTTTGCTCATCTTTAAAATGGAGAGTAAAATACCTCATGAGTTTCTCTTGAAAATTAAAGGAGATGGTATAGGTAAAGTTCTTAGTGAATAGTGATTTTCAATAATATATAGCTGCTATACATCAAGTACTTTTCATAGTGCAATTGCAAAGCTTGTCAGAAAAAAAGTTTATTCTATCTTTATGGGGTAATCCTGTTCAAAGTCAATGTTGCATGGTTTTTAAAATCAAGATATCAGTCACTCCATTGTCATTTGCTGTTAATTGTCTTCCTCTACAGGACCAGTGGATTTAGAATCAGTAGTCCCTTTCCAGAGTGTCTCATAGTTATTGGTTTCCAATAGATGCTTTGAATCATGGAATCTCAGAGCAGTGAGGGATTTAGGGATCGTAGTTCCATTTACTCCTTTTTTTTTGAGTGTGTGTGTGATTTTTCACATGAGAATCCTGAAACACACATTAAGAGAAGAAAGCAACATAGATTCAGGAGTCATACTTGAATTTGATTCCCAAGGATGTCATTAAGTAGCTATGTATGACTGGGTAAGTCACTTTATTTCTCTGAGACTATTTCCTCATCTGAAAAATAGGCAAATAGTTGTAAAGGTTAAATCAGATACCATATATAAGATATACCCAGCAGAGTGTCTGATGTTTTAGGATTTAATGTTAGTCTTCAGAAACTTACCCGAAGTCACATACTATTAATGTTAGAAGACTTTTGTCATAACCCAGATATCCCAATTCCAAGTCTAGCCTTGTTTCCATAGCCTTAAAGGAGAAATGCTGTGGGCAAGGAGGTTAGCTCTGTAACAAAGACATGTATAAAGTTATTAGATCACAAAACAGTGAATGCCTGCTTCTGCCATAAATAAATGTAAAAGGCAAATAACAAACAAGGAGAGGATATTTTCAATCCATATACTCAATAAAATATTAGTATCCCTTCAAATAAAAGTCTCTGATAATCCAATAAGAAAAGGACAACTTGTTAGATAAATGGATCAAGACTATGATTCGAATATTTACAAAGAAGGAAGCTTGGTAAAGTGAGATTTTCCAAAAGGGCTTTTGGGGGTCAAAGTACAGCTCCTTTTTTTTCATTCTATTTGTTTTAGCCTCAAACACCTCTGTTGTCTCATTGCCAGTCAACAGAAGGGTGCTGCACAGTGCCTGGCAAGCAGTAGCTCTTCAATAAATAGTTGTTGAATAAGTGAATGAACGTTTTCCCAACCTTTACTGCCTGGTACCACTCTAGTGGGAATTCTGCTTCTGATACATCCTTGCTGCCCAGAGCGAGGTGGTTCTGCCACTGCCACCAGGTGCAGTTCCCTGGCAACGCGCTGGTGCTGGCCCCTGGCCACTCCCCTGCTGCTCCTACCCCTTCTGTGCTCATTCCCAACTCCCTTCCTCCCTTTCCCATGCTTTTTACAAAATGAGAGACTACCCCTTCCTTCTGTATTATTTATTTTGCTTGGCTGGGGGCAGTGGAGTGCGTAGAATTGCCAGAGCAGGATTGCCTTGTTCCCAAATTCCTCAGCAAATACTGTGACAGCTCTTTCACTGAACATCTGTAACTCCACTGCTCTCCAAGGAGCACACTTCCAGTGTGTCTCCAAAAGGACTAGGCTGGGTAACAGCTGTCATGCTCTTTCTTGCATACCTCTTCCTTCTGATCCTTATGCATGATTAATGAGTCAAGTTTACTGCGACACATTCATTCTTTCCTTCTGGTGAATTTTCTTTCTGTGGCTTTATAATCTCCTCTGCAAATTTGTTCTGGCAACACTGGCCTCAGTCTGTTGGACACACCTTGTATGTGTCCATACTACTCAGGGTTCAAGATTTTCCCCTGAAGTTTCCTCATCTCTTTTGGAAATGAACATAGCCAAATGGGAACACAGGTAAAACTACAGCCTCGCTCCATTCACTGAATATTTCTGAGTCTCAGCTGTAGATGAGGTAAAATAACTACTGGCAGAGATGTGAGGATTAGTGCAATAACATAACACCAGACATATGGTAGGTAGGCTTCTCAGTAAATGGAAACCATATCATCAGGGATTGTGAGCAGATTTTCTAGAGCTAAATAGGGGACTCAGTGTTAGAAAAAAATAGGATTATGGCAGACTGTCAAGGCAAGGACCCAGGCAAAGAGAAAGAAAATACTGAGTTACAGAGAAAGAGTGGAATAGTATTGACAAAGCAAAAGTAAAGCTGCTAGCGTTTGATTGCAAGACCAGTATAGGAGCTCTTAGACTAATTCAGTGCTGAGTCTACTAAATACTGAGCTAGGGTTTTTTACCACCTTGTGCCAGTGATAGTCTGTGTCCCACCTGCCAACCAGGGTGCTGTCATGTTTACCCAACTGATGGTAGCGGAACCAGCCCCAAATTCTCATCATACCATTTGTTTTCTTAGACCATCTCTGGTACCACTTTTGTTAGTCTGGGATATTTGAGAAGCAAATTCCAAAAGATTAGATATGCAAGTGATTCATTAGGGGAAATGTCCATGAGGAAAAATGGGAAGGGGGGTCAGGCTGGGAGACCCTAATGAGACCATAATGAGACCATAATGATGTTCTGACCCTTGTAAAGGAAGAGCTAGATGAAAATAATCTTAGGTTGTATGCAGCTTTTAAGAAGTTTGAAATGGTTAGTGCTGACTCCTTGAGCCAAATAGCAAAATCTTTCTTCAGAAGAGTCCTACATCATCCAGAAATAGACCTACCTGCCTTGGTATCCTTACCACACCTGGTCACCACAGCCTGTGCACATGCAGTAATGGATTTTTGAGTATGGAAGCTGGGCCTTCAGGCCGTTGTGCTCCTCAGTCAGTGGTCTGAGAGGTGCCCTTCTATAGCCTCCATAGCAGGTATCAAACTTGCTCACATCCTTGTCTTGTTTGGAGCAGGGTAAATTTATTTACTAACATTTGTCTTCATTAAATGTACATGTTAAAATGTTTTAGAAAGACTATTAACACAAAAAAAGGGAAATAAAGCTGGTAGAAATAACACAAAATACAATAGTATTTTATTTTTAAATACATATGTATCCAAATACATCAGTAATTCAAATCAATGAAAATGATCTAATTTCTCTGTATGAAAGGCAAAACTTGTCAGATTCGAAAACTAACACAAAATGAGGTTATATGTTTTTACAAGTATCATACCTAAAACATAAAGATACAGAAAAATAAACAATAAAAGAATGGAAAAGATATAAAAGATGAAAACAAACCCAAAATTTACTGGGTTAGCTATATTAACACCAGAAGACTTTGAGGCAAAAAACATCACTAGCAGTAAATGGTTTAACTCCTCAGGAAGGTATAATTCTAAACTTGTTTCCTTTAAGAAGGCATAAACAAAACTTGATAGAATTCAAGGGAGAAATTGATTTATCTATTGTGATACAGGGAGGTTATAATATGTCTCTCAGTATATGAACTCAGACAAAAATATATCAGTAAGGAGACACAAAATTTGAACATTACAAATAATAATCTTGTTCTAATGAACACATGGAAGATTGCACCTAATACTTGGAAACTCCTTCAAGTACATCTGAGGTATTTAGGAAAACTGACCACGTGCTAGGCCATAAGGCATGATTCAATAAATTTCAAACAAATCATACTATATTAGAAACCAGTAACTAAAAACATATTAGGAAAAATGCATCCAGAAAAGAAAAAAATAGACTTTGAAGTGACTCATACGTTAAAGAATTAAACATTAAGAGCTAAGCATTCAAATTCAAAAGTTGGGAAAGCAGAATAAATGCAAAGAAAGTAGATTAAAGGAACTGGTAATACTGAGGTAAAATCAATAGAAATTGAAAGTGAAGATATAGTAGAGAGAATCAATAAAGACAAAGGTCATTTTCTGGACAAAAATAAAATTGGCAAATAAAATTGGCAATATTGATCAATAAAAAGAGAGAGAAGGAATTGATACAAATAAATATCATTAGGAGTAAAAAGTGGACATAACTTTATATGCTATAGAAATTAAACAAATAGTATAAGGATATTATGAGCAATTTTATGCCAATATATTTAAGCTTAGGTGGAATCTAAAAAATCCTAGAAAAATTTAAATTACCTAGGGAGAAATTGAAAACCTGAATATTCCTATAACAATATGAGAACACCAGGCCAAAATGGTTATGTCAAAGTGTTCTACCAATCATTGAAAGAAGACATAGTTCCAAATTTCACAGCTCCCCAAAATATAAAACACAAAATAAAAGCAAAAAAGAAATAGTTTGAACTCATTTTGTGAAGCAACAAGGATCTGATGATAGACATGAGATCAAGAAGCAATAAAAACAACTAGTAATACTCGCATGAGAGACACATGTAGGACATGGGTACGACCAAACAACAAGCAAGGAGGGTTTATTCGTACTTTTCTTATTGTTGTTGTTAAGGAGACTATCATTGCATTTGTTTTTATTTTTAATATAAACATGGGCTTATAAAGAATAAATGATTCCCCAGTGTCTAATTCTAAGTCCTCCAAAATTGATTGTAAGAGCAATGCAATTCTCCTCAAGGTCAGCATTTTGTCCTTCATTCAACATTCTGATTCTTAGGTCTCTTTGTGAATGTCTGTTTTTTTTCTTTGTTTTTTAAATAAATTTATTTATTTATTTTTGGCTGCATTGGGTCTTCATTGCCGCACGCAGGCTTTCTCTAGCTGCAGCAAGCAGGGGCTACTCTTCATCCCAGTGCGCGGGCTTCTCATCGCGGTGGCTTCTCTTGTTGTGGAGCACGGGCTCTAGGCATGCGGGCTTCAGTAGTTGTGACTCACGGGCTCTAGAGCGCAGGCTCAGTAGTTGTGGCACACGGGCTCAGTGGGCGCATGGGCTTAGTGGGTCCACGGCATGTGGGGTCTTCCCGGACCAGGGCTTAAACCCGTGTCCCCTGCATTGGCAGGCAGATTCTTAACCACTGTGCCACCAGGAAAGTCCTCTGTTTTTTTTAAATGTCCTATGAATAAATTAATAAAATAATTAATTTATAATATTTCCAATAGTTAATGAATTAAATTTGAGCCTAATTCCTCTGATGAAAATGTAGCTTCATTGTCTTTGTAAATAATTAGCTTTTCCCAAAGTTCTCCTCCATTCATTTAGATTCTTCTCCTCTTTCAAAGCTCAACTTATGAAATAAATCTTCCAGAGTGGTCTCTCCAAGTACTCTTGCCCATGTGGATCTTGTCTTCCTTAAACTCACCGTTGCTCTTATTGTTTCTACCAAAGAGATTAGAATAATAATCTGCAATCCAATTTACTGCAGTTAATTCACCAGTTGATCAAATTACTCATTTTTGCTAGAGTCTTTTCCCCACAGAGTTCCACTTGGCTGAATATCTCTATTTCACAGGATTCATATTGGAGAATACAAAGGTGTCTCAGACTTCAAGGGTGCTTTTCTTTAAATACAGTTCTCAGTTTTGCACGCTTAAACTCTGAACCTGTCTCTGCCTCCCAAAGTGAAATGGATGTGAGAAACCAGTTTAAGGTGCTGGGCAGCTTTTGATGAATTGAATTGGTCATTTAGCAAACTATCCCTGGAAAACTGATGTTTTGGCAAATTCACTTAGAGCCCCCATTTTTTTATGTTCCACAGGCAGCCATCAAGAGACATAAAAATGAATAAAAATTGATCTCTGTCTTTTGAGAAAAGACTTTTTCAAATCTGTCTCCCCAGCACTTAGCATACTATTTAGAATATTGTTTGCAGGAAATAAATGTTTGTTGAATAAATGAATGAATGAATGAATGAAAAACAGTGTCTGGTGCAGTATGCAGGCCATGAGTAAGGTGATATTTACAACAATAGATGTATGTTTAAGGCAGCTGCAGATACATAAAGGCTGATGGTGGGTGCATAATTACAAGCAAGAGTTGGAGAAACTTACCAGAGAAGATGGTTTAAACAAGATCTTAGAGGATGCTATATGTATTTGCAAAAACATATAAGAAGTAAATAAAGGAGAGAGGTCATTCCAAACAGAATAACCATTTGAACATGGGATGGGGTCCAGGAGGTGTGCTCACAAGTATATTATCTTCTGTTGCTGCCTAGCAGACAACCACAAACTTAGCAACTTAATACAACAGGCCTTTATCACCTCAGTTTCCATGGATCAGCAGTGTGGGCGTGGCTAACCTGAGTCCTCTGCTCAGTATCTCACAAAGCTGTAATCAAGGTATCAGTTGGGCTACATTCCTTTCTAGAGCTCAGGATCTCTTTCAAGTTTACATAGCTGTTATCAAAATTTATCTCCTTATAATCATAGGATCAAGGCCCTCAAAACCTAGAGGCCCTGTCATGTGGCCTTCTCCAATCACATCATAGCAACTTGCTTCTTCTAGGCCAACAAGAAAGCCTTTCTGGTGAATGCTAACAAGACAGAGTCATATATATTTCATAACCTAATCATGGGAGTGACAAATCTCACCACTTTGTAATACAGTGTAATCTAGTCAGTCACCTCTGCTACATTATATTGAGTAGAAGCAAGTCACAGGTCAAGTGAAGGGGATCACACAATAGCTTGAACATCAGGGGGCAGAAGTCCTTTAAGGCCATGTTTGGGTTTGTCCACCACAGCGAAGGGGCGCGTGGTAGGGGAAAAACAGAAAATGAAGCTGCTATTTCCAAGGATGGCAGGAATCAAATCTTGAAAATACTTGGATGCCATGTATGAAATCTAAAAGAAATAGAAAATATACCAGGTATAAACTTAAGTTTATGCTTATATCTTAGGAAGAAATCTTTCTTAAGAAAATTAACAGCATAAACAAGTTTGTACAGAGAATATGTTAATGTGTGTTGGATTACTAAGAGTATGTGAAAATATAGAACTGTTTATTTGAGAGAGAAGAAAGTAGTATATTATTTTAACTTTCTGCTCAGGTAGTTTAAATTGGTTCACTTCTAAAGTTTTGTTAAAAACATGTACAACTTTACACAACCTTTCCTGTCTTTGAGTTATACAACATCAATTTATTTGGGGAAACTTTCTTTAGCTGATCTGTTGGAACATTAGAGAATCACAAAGATCTGACCTGCATGTTGACTTTTTTCTTTCATTTCTCTCTTGAAAAAAAAAAATAGCTGTAAGGCAAGTGTGTCTGCCACCCACTTGTTCTGGAGATACCTTTGCTTTGGGCTTCAAACAGTCAGGTTGAAAGGAATTGCAGTTATATTGGGCTGCTATATGTACCATAGAAAAATGCAAGACAAGAGTGAGTGTGTCATTTTTTTTTTGTAATTTGATGAATCTCTTCTTCCCTGATGAGAGACTTTCAATGACCCTCCAATGATTAGTCTAAATATACTTTCCCCATTTTTTTAAATGATGGGAAAAGTCATACATATATACAAAAGGATAGAGAATAGTTTAATGAACGACCATGTACCCAGCACCCATCTTCCGTAATTACGACGTATTGTCAACCTTGTTCATCTATGCTCATATCTCTTCTTTCTCATAGCCACTCTTTAGATTATGTTAAAGCAAATCCCAGACTAATTAAATTTCATCTGTAATACACTCTAGCATATATCTCTAAAAAATGAGTACTTAAAAAATAACCACAATGCCATTAAAGTACCAAAACATTAGCAGTAATTCTTTATCATCAAATACTCAGTTTTAAAATTTTCTTAGTCTCATTTTCTTTTCATAGCTGGATTATTTGAATCAGAATCCTAATAAGAGCCACACTTCCTGCTTCATCAATAAATCTCAGTTCTTTTTTAGTCTATAAGTACTCTCCCCCCTCCTTTTAAAATTTCCTTATAAATTTGTTGTTGTTTTGTTGTTGAGGAAACGGAGTGATTTGAACTATGTAGATTTTGCCAATTGCTTCACTATTAAATTTAACTTAACATGCTTCTCTGCCCTCTCTATTCGATTGAACCAAATGTAATTGTATTTTTGTAGTTCAAAATGGTCAAGTATTGGCCATTTTATGTTTCAACTTAATAATTAAAGTTGGAGATGTAATCAGATTTAGCTTCAAATTTTTGGCACAAAAACCTCATAGTTGTGAGAACTTCATGTTTCATTACCTCAGGTGGAATATAATAGTTGATTTCTTTCTTTTTCTGATGTTAAGATTAATCAGTGGGCTCAGGGCTCAACTTGACCCAGTCATAAAGTTCCCGATCAGCTTTTCACCTAATGGCTTCAGAGCCATTGATGATCATTGCTTCCATCGTTTCATTACAAGTTGCAAAGTGGTGTTGTTCTTTAATAATTAACTGTAATACTTTAAAGAGAAACTTTCCATCATCAACTATTTAGTTACCTTGAGGTAGAGTTCATGAAAGGCAGGACAAAGGCTGGGTTCTCTGAATTTAGCTAACATTTTTCAGAATTATGTATTGAATCTTCTAATATCCTCCAGTGGTAACTAATAAGCTGGTTTTTAATTTTTAGAATTATTTAAAACATATATGATGATTTTAAATCTCATGAAGACATTAATTGATTATGCTGCTCAAATTATCCTATCTTTAGTTAGTTGAGAGTTCCTTGAAGTTGGCTTTTGAGTTCTCTTGATACAACTCCAGCAGACTTTGATAACTTCCTTGATTTTTCAAAACATTTATTGCTCCAGATTTAGAATCAGCAAGATTGCTTAATTCTGTTCCCTAGTGATTGTACCATTTGGCATTCACATCAGCAGTGTATGAAATTATATCTCCAATTCCTTACCAAGAAGAATATATTGTTAAACTTTTGAACTTTTGACAGTCTGATAGGTGAAAATTGTATCTTTGTAGTTTTGCTCTGCAGCTCTCTTATTTTGAATGATCTTGAGCATATTTCCATGTTAAAGGGTCATTTGCTTTCTTTTTCTATTAAATCTATATTCATGTCTCTTGCTCATTTTTCAATAGGGTTATTGGAGTTTTTCTTCTGTATATTAGATGATTACCTATTTATTGTCTTTCTATTTTAGGAATACGAATCCTTACCTGTCATGTATGTTGCAAATATTTATGTTTGTCATTTGTCTTTTCCACTTTGTTTATGAGTTATTTTTGCCATAATTTTTAAAAAGTTTATCAAATTTATTAATCTCTCGTTTTTTGGTTCTTATTTAAATTTGTCTTCTTCCAGACTATAGAGCATTTACCAATGCTTTTTTCCTAATATTTGTATGCTTTCAATTTTTACATTTAAATGCCTTATCCACTGGTAATTGTCCTGGTCTGTAGTGTGAGGAACAATCCAGTTTAATCTATTTTTTAGTAATATGAATAGCCAGTTACCACAACATGGCATATTAAACATTTTTCTTCCCTCCACTGATTTGCTTATTAAATATACTAAAATAATAAATATCCACTGGTCCTATTTCTAGTTATTTAATTCTGTTTTATTAATATGTCTTTCAATCCATGTAGCAATAGCACATTGTTTTACTCTTAATAGACTTTATGTTTTACCATATGTTAGGGCTAGCCACCTCTTATCCCATCCCATTGCTCCTCCTTTCCAGAGATATTCTAACTATTATTGCATATTATTATTTTTATTAATAAACTTTGTAATCAACTTGTCCAGCTTTAGAAAAAGATGGTATTTTTTTTTTACTGGAATCACATTGCATTTAGAACTCAGTAAGAATTAGAATCTTTTTTGCATTGTCTTCCTAATCAAGAACATGATATGTCTTTTCATTTGTACGAGTCTACTTTTATGTCCTTCAAGAGTTCTATAGTCTTTTTCAGTAGATTTTGAACATTTATTAATAACTGTTTGCTTAGGTTATTTATTTATTTATATCATAAATGGGAGGTTTTCCTTCCCTTATTTCTTCTCACTGAGTTTTCTTTGTGTATGTGCAATACAGCCTGAATCATAACCTGACATTTCTATTTTCTATTTTATTTATTATACTTGTAATCTTCATCTCCAACAAAATGGTTTACAGTTGACCCCAGGGAACCTTATATTTTCCCAATACCTCAGCATTGCTTAAGTAACCCTCTTACCTTGGTTTTCTGTTTTCCTGCTCTTTCATCTTCAATTCCATAAACCACTTCTATGCCCCTTCTATGTCCTCTCTTTCTCATATATTTCCTATGGCATTTGAATCTCTTTTTAGTCACATGCTATACAGCATAGGTTGGTTTTCAGTTACTTTTTAAGGGTGTGCTTGTCTGTTATTTAAGCAAGCTTATGAAATATAGAATGACAGGAACTGTGTTTCACACTTTTATTTTCTTCTCAGTACCCACTGCTTTGTACATAATATATGCTTAATAAAATTTGTCCACTGATCTTTATTCTATATTTTAAATTGTATCTGGTGGCCATCAATTTCCTTGAAAGAGCTTGGTACATTCTTTTTTTTTTTTTTTTTTTTTCTTTTTTTATTAGTTTCTGCTTTATAACAAAGTGAATCAGTCATACATATACATCTGTTCCCACATCCCCTCCCTCACGCATCTCCCTCCCTCCCACCCTCCCCATCCCACCCCTCCAGGCGGTCACAAAGCACCGAGCTCATCTCCCTGTGCTCTGCGGCTGCTTCCCACTATCTATCTACCTTACGTTTGGTAGTGTATATATGTCCATGCCTCTCTTTCCCTTTGTCACAGCTTACCCTTCCCCTTCCCCATATCCTCAAGTCCATTCTCAAGTAGGTCTGTGTCTTTATTCCCGTTTTACCCCTAGGTTCTTCATGACATTTTTTTTTTTAAATTCCATATATATGTGTTAGCATACGGTATTTGTCTTTCTCTTTCTGACTTACTTCACTCTGTATGACAGACTCTAGGTCTATCCACCTCATTACAAATAGCTCAGTTTCGTTTCTTTTTATGGCTGAGTAATATTCCATTGTATATATGTGCCACATCTTCTTTATCCATTCATCCGATGATGGACACTTAGGTTGTTTCCAGCTCCGGGCTATTGTGAATAGAGCTGCAATGAACATTTTGGTACATGTCTCTTTTTGAATTATGGTTTTCTCAGGGTATATGCCTAGTAGTGGGATTGCTGGGTCATATGGTAGTTCTATTTTTAGTTTTTTAAGGAACCTCCATACTGTTCTCCATAGTGGCTGTACCAATTCACATTCCCATAGCTTGGTACATTCTTATCCTGGTGATCTAATATGTATAATAACTCCTAGGAGATAAGCTCGAGTAGAATGAATTTTTCCTTTCTCTTTCCTCCTTTCTTTCTTTTCCTTTCTTTTCTTTCTTTGTTTCTTTCTTTCTTTCTTTCTTTCTTTCATTCCCTTCCTTCCTTCCTTCCTTACTCCTTCCTTTTTTCCTTTCTTCCTTCTTCTTTCTCTCTGTCTTTCTCTCTCTCTGTGATCTAATATGTATAATAACTCCTAGGAGATAAGCTCGAGTAGAATGAATTTTTCCTTTCTCTTTCCTCCTTTCTTTCTTTTCCTTTCTTTCTTTTCTTTCTTTGTTTCTTTCTTTCTTTCTTTCTTTCATTCCCTTCCTTCCTTCCTTCCTTACTCCTTCCTTTTTTCCTTTCTTCCTTCTTCTTTCTCTCTGTCTTTCTCTCTCTCTCTCTTTTTAAATGTATAATTTAAATGTATAATTTTTATTTACAATTTTTTTCATTTTCCAGTTCACTTTATTGTATTCAATTTTGATGCTCAACTGATAATCCTTCTGACCAAAAAATATATAGCACCAAAATGATCATATCTCTCTATGTACGTAGATATAGCTGTATATCTATATAGATGTTTAGATATTCTAAATTTTAGGAATTTTGTTTTCTGATTTAATTAATTTTGGTGTAACTAGTTCTTTTTTTTTTTTTCTTTTCTTTTTTTTTTGCGGTACACGGGCCTCTCACTGCTGTGGCCTCTCCCGTTGCGGAGCACAGGCTCCGGACGCGCAGGCCCAGCGGCCATGGCTCACGGGCCCAGCTGCTCCGCAGCATGTGGGATCTTCCCGGACCGGGGCATGAACCTGTGTCCCCTGCATCGGCAGGCGGACTCTCAACAACTGCGCCACGAGGGAAGCCCTGTAACTAGTTCTTTATTATTTTTTTAATATATTTTAAATTTTTAATTAAATATTTTTATTGAGTTATAGTTGGTTTATAATACTATATAAATTTCAGGTGTACAATGTAGTAATTCACAATTTTTAAAGGTTATACTCCCTTTACAGTTATTATAAAATATTGGCTATATCCCCCATATTGTATGACGTATCCTTGTAGCTTATTTTATACCTAATAGTTTATACCTCTTAATCCCCTACTCCTTATCCTGCCCCTCCCTTCCCCTTCCCTCTTCCCCCTGATAACCACTAGCTTGTTCTCTATAATTGTTCTCTATCTTTTTTGTTATATTCACTAGTTTTAGTTTTTAGATTCCACATATAAGTGATGTCATACAGTATTTGTCGTTCTCTGTCTGACTTATTTCACTAAGCATAATACCCTCCAGGTCTATTTATGTTTCAAATGGCAAAATTTCCTTTTTTTATGACTGAGTATTCCATTGTATACACATGCCACATCTTCTTTATCCATTCATCTATCGATAAACACTTAGGTTGCTTCCATATCTTGGATATTGTAGGTAATACTGCTATGAACATTGGAGTGCATGAGTCTTTTCCAATTAGTGCTTTCATTTTCTTCGGATATATACCTAGGAGTGGAATTGCTGGGTCATATGGTAGTTCTATTTTTAGTTTTTTGAGGAATCTCCATACTGTTTTCCACAGTGGCTGCACTAATTTACAGTCCCACCAACAGTGTTCAAGGGTTCCCTTTTCTCTACATGCTGGCCAACATTTGTTATTTGTGTTCTTTTTGATGATAGCCATTATGGTAGGTGAGGTGATATCACTTTGTGTTTTTGATTTGCATTTCTCTGATGTTTAGTGATGTTGAGCATCTTTACATGTGCCTGTTGTCCATCTGTATTTCCAGCCTCCAGGACACTATTGTCACTGTGAGGTCAAAGAGTCCATTAAGTCGAGAAGACATAACATCATGATATCAGCTTAACAGGGCAAAAGGAAATCCAAGAGGGAAATTATCATTGCCTTCAGAGATTATGCAGTGTGGTCCAAAGAATACAGACTTGAGAACCAGACAGACCTGGGTTTGAATCCTGGCCCTGTCACCGACTGCTCTGTGGCCTTAGGAAAGCTACTTTATCTCTTGCAGCCTCAACTCTCCACACAGGGTTGTTATCATCTGGTAAGCAAGTTGCCTAGAACAGTGTGGGGCACAGAGTAATAATAATAGCAATGATGATACTAGTAGTAGCACTTGTTGAGTAATCACTCAACACATTTTACTGGACTTCTTCCAGCCTCCTCTCTTCTTTTTTTTTTTTTTGCTGTACGCGGGCCTCTCACTGTTGCGGCCTCTCCCGTTGCAGAGCACAGGCTCCAGACGTGCAGGCTCAGCGGCCATGGCTCACGGGCCCAGCCGCTCTGCGGCATGTGGGATCCTCCCAGACCGGGGCACAAACCCATGTCCCCTGCATCGGCAGGCGGACTCTCAACCACTGTGCCACCAGGGAAGCCCTGTTTGTTTTTTTGATATTGAATTTTATGAGCTGTTTACATATTTTGAATATCAACCCCTTATTGGTCATATCATTTGCAAATATTTTTTCCCATTTAGTAGGTTGTCTTTTTGTTTTGTTTGTGGTTTCCTTTTGCTGTGCAAAAGCTTTTAACTTTAATAAAGTCTCATTTGTTTATTTTTGCTTTTGTTTCCTTTGTCTTAGGAGACAGATCTAAAAATATATTGCTGCAATTTATGTCAAAGAGTGTTCTGCCAATGTGGTGCCCACCCACAGTGAGTGAAGAAAGGTCCTGTGGCTAGTGCTGGCCCACTGGTGGGTAGAGCTTGGCCCTAGGGTCTGGATGCAGGGTTCAGAGGTCCCAGAGCTGGTGTCAGACCACTGTTTCCTGATACACATGACTGAGGGTGTCCTGAAGCTTGTGTTGACCTGCTGGTGGATGGGCTAGGGCCCAGCAGGTCCTAGAGTGGGTATTGGCCTGAAGGTGGGTGGGATGTGTCTGCAGGCTGGGGGGATGAGGTTCTCCTGGGATTGTTGTCCACCTGCTGGTGGGTGAGGCTGGTCCTAAGGCTTTAGCAGGCTTGCTGGTGATTCTGGGGCTGGTGCCTGCCCACTGGTGGGTGGAACTGGGTCCCCCGTTCTCTGAATGCAGGGCCCTGGGGGTCCCAGGTCTAGTGCTTGCACACTGGAATATGGGGCTGGGTCTTGGGCCCTCTGGTGGGCAGGGCTGTGTCCAGGGTGGCTGTGGGCTCAGGGGTTCTTAAGGCAGTCTGTCTGCTGGTGGGTAGGGCTATGTCATCACTCAGTTAGTTGCTTGGCCTGAGGTGTTCTAGTACTGGTGCCTACAGGTTGTTTGGTGGGTATGGGGTTGTGTCCTGAGGCTAATGAGCTAGAGTGAGGATTCCAAAATGGCCCTTGCCAGCATCAGTGTCCACGTAGAGGAACAAGCTCCCCAAAATGGCTGCCTAGGATGTCTGTGTCTCCAGGGTGAGCTCTAGTTGCCTCCTGCTTCTCTGGGAGAGTCTCCTAGATCAACAAGTAGGTCTGGCTCAGGCTCCTTTCAAATGACTGCTTCTGACCTGGGTCATGGAACATGTGAGATTTTGTGTGTACCCTTTAGGTGTGGAGTCTCTATTTCCCACAGTCCCCTGGGTCTCCTGAAAGTAAGTCCTGCTGACCTTCAAAGCCAAATGTTTTGGGGCCTCATCTTCTCAAAGCTGGACTCCTGGGATGGGAAGCCCAATGTGGGGCTCAGACCCCTCACTCCTTAGGAGAACCTCTGTAATTGTAATTTTTCTTCCATTTGTGAGTTGCCACCTGGGGATATGGGACTTTACCAGGACTCTGCCCTTCCTACCTGTCTCATTGTGGTTCCTTCTTTATGCCTTTAATTGTAGAAGATCTTTTTTGACAGGTTCTGGCGTTTTTCATCAACAGTTTTCTGTAAATAGTTGTAATTTTGGTGTGTGCCTATGAGAGGAGGTGAGCTCAATGTCTTCCTCCTCCTCCATTTTGGTCAATGTCCTGACTCAGCTTGATTCTTTAAAAAAATATATATATATTCCTTAATTTTCTTGGAACAGAATTTTCATTCTACTTCCAGGAGACAGCCCATTGGAAGATTAACAAAACTGTCCCATAGAAAGCCAGATCTGAGGCAGGGCTTGAAGTCAGGTCTTCTAAGAGTTCAGAGGTTTTTCTACTGAATTCTTTGGCCTCCTTCTGCTAAAGCGCTGAGTCAGAAGTTGTCCTAAATAGCCCTCAAGAGCCTCTTCTCCATCTTGGAGAACAAGTTGATGGGGTTTGAGAAAGAAGGAGAGACTGGGGAGTCATTGTGGTTTCGGTGGGCCTATAACACAGGTCTTGAACTCAGTTTAAACACACAAAGTGAGTCTCTCTCCCTGTTTATTGTTGATCTTGAAACAAGAGTGACAAAACTTCCTGCTTATAAATAAACCACAAAACCCCAAACTAGTAACAACTCTCCAAGCCTTTTTCAGGATCCTTGATCAAAAACTAGAATAACAGTAGTCTTTCATGTCTCTTCCTTTATGGGGAGGCATCCTGGCTCCTCGCATAGATGCAGTGGCTTAAACCCAGAGGAACTTGATTTCTATTTTTCCTTTTGTTACTGTTTACTGGGCATGCAACTGAAGCTTTCTGGCTTCTTAAATCTTTCCATCCTGCTGGGAGGGACTGGGAGAGAATTTTTACAGAGGCTTTTGTAATCTGGAGATGAAATGTGCTATGTAAAACCACTAGCAAGTTGTCATTAATCATAACCAGGACGTAAGTCAGCTGTCAGTATTGCAAGAAGGAGCAAGTCCACAGGGTGAAATGACAATCCCTTCATGAGCTTTAAAATGCACAGAGCTTGCTGACACTAATACTGCAGCTAGTCAAAGAGTGGAAAATCAAGGTAATGATGGCAGTGCGATAGGAGGATGTCTGCAGGGCTTGGTATCAGAGAACAAACTCTTCATTCAGGAAAGACTAATCTGAAAGACTCTGAATAATTTGAGGCTGTTGTGATGGTGGAACTGCAGAATCCTTCGTTTCTGGCCTCATGAAAACCTGAACGATATTCACGTGTACTGACATGTGACAGGAGAAAACAGTGACTGCAGAGTCTCTGGGGGAGCTTCTTATATCTTGACTGTGCTGATTCACATACAAATTCTATCCTTTTTCTTTAAAGAGTTTTGTGCCTGGAGCATCATAAATGCTCAGTAAATGTTACCATTTATTATTTTATATGGAAGTGGAAAAATGCTGTTCACAGTGGTCACTGCGGGCTTAAGGATGAAGCACATAGCATTACTTCCACAAATAGGGGCTAAGTGCAAAACAGTGTGCGTATCTGTCTCCACCTGAACTGATGAAAAATACCTCTAACTCTGTTTTTCTCCCCTGAAAAGCACTTGGAGGCTTTTGGAGCTCACCCAATTTTATCCCTGGAAATAGACTTGATTCTAGTGTAGACTTTGTTTTCTGACCATTGCTTCCAGACGAAAAGTCATTACACAGCCTCAGCAGAACATTCATTCCCTGAACCTTTTTATAGAATCCACTGGGGCAAAGGTTTTCTGTCAAACCAGGTAATTAGAATGAGCACAGTAGAGGCTGAAAACTTCTCCAGACTGTGGCTGTACACGCGCATCAGATTTTCACAGTATGTATTATTCTTTGACTTTCCCTGACTTCCTCTCCCACCAGCTGTCTTGCTTGTTATTTAGGCAGCTGAGCTTCAGCAGCTCAGATTTCCTCCTTCCTGGAAGGCTTAAAGCCTCCTTAGCATAGCTCCATCTTTTTGTTACGTAGGATTGACCACCAGCTACAAAAGAACGCTTTATTTTTTAATTTTTTTTTTTGAGGTACGCGGGCCTCTCACTGCTGTGGCCTCTCCCGTTGCGGAGCACAGGCTCCGGACGCGCAGGCTCCGCGGCCATGGCTCACGGGCCCAGCCGCTCCGCGGCATGTGGGACCCTCCCGGACCAGGGCACAAACCTGCGTCCCCTGAATCGGCAGGCGGACTCTCAACCACTGCGCCACCAGGGAAGCCCCAAAACAACGCTTTAGATCTCCCTCGGGAAGTAAGTACGGGAGAGTGCATACTAATCACCATCATGATGTCTCAGTTCTTCCCATCACTCTGAGCCTCTTCCTTATTCCCAGTTTAAGCTGAACTATTTTAGGGCATCTCTGGGGGCATCTTTGCCAACAGAGTGACCACAGAGGACACTAACAACAGGTGTTGTTTGGTTGGTGTCTGGTACTGTGGCAGGCATTCAATGTACACTCTCTCATTTAAAACATAAACTAACCCTGAAGCTCAGAGAGATTAAGTAATTTTCTTGGTATTACACAGTCAGGATGTTACCAGGATTCACACCTAGGATTGTACGTTCTGTACTTTTCTTAATTATGCTGTATGCTATTGTTACTGACCAGGGTTTTGGGCCTCCTTAATCAGTAGAAGTTGATCAGAGGTCAGACAAGAAATTCAGGCAAGGCTTTTTTTGGGGCCCGTGCTGCAGCAGCGGGGCAGGTAGAACAAACAGCGGGTTCCCTTGTTTGTTTGCTCCCCGAGGCCGGCGGGGTGGGGGGCAAGCTGGTTCCTTATATGGGGTGAGGGTAGGGGTGTGTCCAGTGGTCAGGCAGGAGGGGTAGCTTAGGTGGTTTGCCCACCCCTTAGGTGGTGTTGTGTGCAGGGAGCATGCGCAGTACGCTGCTTTTGCTCCAGGCTCTTCAAAAGTAGCAGTTGGGTTTTTTGGTCTTTTGTCCAGAATTTGCCCAACTGCAATACTTGCAGTTATTTTTAGTCCCATATAATTTCTTTGTATTTTGTGGCTCCAGGAAAGGTGTGTCCAGGTGCAAGCGTTGCAGCACTGCAGCAAAGGGTCTCAGGTCCCAGCCTGTCCCACTGTTAGTAAGGTCAATAATAAGACCACTAGGAATCCTCAGGCTGTGAAGTTGGTCACATTTTCCCCTTTTTGTTAGGCAGTGTATATAATTAAAGCATCCCAAGATTTTAAAACAAATGAACAAACAAATGGTCAGAACGCAGATTATTAAAATGCCTGTGGATACTGCTTTTGCCATTTAACAATTTTATTTTAACCATATTACTTAGCTACAAATGCTAGCAGGTTCAAATATTTCTGCTTGCTGGGGGTATAATTTCTGGAGGGAGTTCTTTACAATGGAATTGAACTTGATGCCATCAAAGAGCAATTATCATTAGCTCCTGTTTCAGCAGCATCATATTTAATAGGGCTTCACAGGAATTGTCATAATGATACGAAATGGGGTTTTCGTTTTAGTTTAATTCCAGAAAGAAAGTGTGTGATTTTGAAAATACACCAAAGAGTGTTTAATAACAATGTTCTCGTATCCAGTGAGCAGACAATGATGATTTTACAGAGTCAGTGCAGCTGCAAAGAAAACACAGTTGTAGGACAGGAAGCTCACGTTGGAGGGAAGGAGAGCTATAGCATTACGTAGTTGAGGGTACCCTGTACTTTCCACAGAATGCTGAACAGTAAGTTTAATGCTTTCTTATCTAAGCAACAGATTGGCACTTAAAACACAAACCTAGAAAATGAACAGGAATCTAGTTTTTGTGTGTAATTCAGGTGAGAACAGGGTAGTTCCCCCTGATTTTGGAGTCAATATCACACTCTGTGATGATCCAGTGTCCTGCTGAAATGTCCAAAAATTCATGGGTGAGGAGGGCTCATGTTCTCGCTGTTGTGAGTTCAGTAGTAAGTTGAGAACTATTTCTCAAAAGAAGATTGCTTACTT
This sequence comes from Hyperoodon ampullatus, assembly GCF_949752795.1. NCBI lineage: Eukaryota > Metazoa > Chordata > Mammalia > Artiodactyla > Ziphiidae > Hyperoodon > Hyperoodon ampullatus. Next base: position 76,126,008 of record NC_136928.1, read on the forward strand.
GTTGTAGAGCATATAGCTATTCTCCAAAACTGAAGGGACTCTGGTCCGAAAGATGCACTGAGTTATAAGGGCATATATCAGAGCTATCTGCTCTGAAGTCAGGACCAGTCTGAGTATCTTCTGTTGCCCTAGGCCCCAACTAGAGTGGTCAGCTTTTTAAATTACTTGGTAAAATGATCCAAGTAGAACACCTATGTGTGATGTAACTTGCCTTTTTACCCAACAATGTCCACCAAACACAACACATTTTTCTTGAACAACTTGCTATGTTGTTCCATGAATATGTCTTCCTTCCTTCCTTTAATCAAAAAAATTTTTATTGTAGTCAATGTATAATATTATATAAGTTACAGGTCTACAACATAGTGATTCACAACTTTTAAAGGTTATACTCCATTTATAGTTATTATAAAATGTTGACTGTATCCCCCCTATTGTATGATATATCTTCGTAGCTTATTTTATACCTAATAGTTTGTATCTCTTAATCCCCTACTCCCTATCTTGCCCCTCCATTCCCCTTCCGTCTCCCCACGGATAACCACTACTTCTCTATATCTGTGCGTCTGCTTCTTTTTTGTTATATTCACTATTTTGTTGTATTTTTTAGATTTAGTATTTAGATTTAGTATTTTTAGATTCCATGTAAAAGTAGAATATCATACAGCATTTGTCATACAGCATTTGTCTTTCTTGTCTGACTTATTTCACTAAGCATAATACCCTCCAGGTCTATCCATGTTGCTGCAAATGGCAAAATTTCATTCTTTTTTATGGCTGAGTAGTATTCCATTGTATATATGTGCCACATCTTCTTTATCCATTCATCTATCGATGGACACTTAGTTTGCTTCCATATCTTGAGTATTGTAAGTAATGCTGCTATGAACATTGGGGTGCATGGGTCTTTTAGAATTAGTGCTTTTGTTTTCTTTGGATATATACCCAGGAGTAGAATTGCTGGGTCATATGGTAGTTCTATTTTTAGTTTTTTGAGGAAACTCCATACTGTTTTCCACAGTGGCTGCACTAATTTACATTCCCATCAACAGTGTACAAGTGTTCCCTTTTCTTCACATCCTTGCCAGCATTTATTTGTGTTCTTTTTGATGATAGCCATTCTGACAGGTGAGAGGTGATATCTTGTTGTGGCTTTGATTTGCATTTCTCTGATGATTAGTGATGTTGAGCATCTTTTCATGTGCCTATTGGCCACCTGCACTTCCTCTTTGGAAAAATGGGCAGAAGAACTGAATAGACATTTTTCCAAAGAGCAATATGATGTCTTTAATGGGCTGCATTGGTATGATATCCTACAGGACTGTGAAGGGTTCTGGGAAACTAAGCTGTGGCACAGAACTGGGGAGCTGACAACTCGGAGTTGTTACTCCGAGGACATTAAAGCTAGGACTTGTCCCACCAAGTGAAAGCAAACTACTTTTAGTGTTTTTTGTTTATGAGAATGGATAAAAATGCATTTGCTCTATCAATAACTGCAAACTAGGAGCAGATAACTCCAATAAGGAAACTAATATGGCAAAGCACCTGCAATAGGCATTTATCACCAATTTTCTATTTTCATCAATGTTTTGCAGTGGCCAAACTAGAGTTGAATGGGGGATCTGCTAAGAAGCATCCCATATGCATCTTTCAGGCATTTTAAAAATGACATTTCTATGGTTCCCTGAAATCTTTCTTTTGAATCATATTTAGGGATGGAGGTAGTGTCAATGCTTTCATTTTGTCCTTCAAATTCTGATGTAGTTCTTTCTCCATAGGTCAAGATCCATATGAGGATTCTGCAAATTAGAGTCAGTATTGGAATTCTACAAATTATTAATAATATTTATTTCAAATGTACACTTATGAATTGAAGTATTAACCATGAAATAACATCAATATAACTCTATTTGGATAAAGGATAAAGAGAAAATAATCTATAGTTGTCACCATTATAGTGCATAGATGTTTACTATATTATCTTATTGGATCATTATGATAATTAAAGATAATGGATGAGAAGGAGCTTTTTAAATATCACTTTTCTCTCACACCACAATGTTATAAATCCCTTGAAGACAGGAATCAGGCTTTATCTCTCCCTGTGCTGCCAAATGTGTCTGGCATATAGCTTGGCTCATAGAATAGGAAATCAGTAAATGTATGTTAAGTTGAATTGGATAGAATAAACTTTACATTGCGTATCCAGATTCCTCCTAGCGTTAGAGAGTGGTGATCATGATATGAATGCTGTACTAGAACAAAGGGAACTAGATAATCTTGGGAAATAGTTCTGTCAAAAGTTGGCATGTCCTTTGATATATGGAAAAAAGACTAGTTAGTGGAAAAATCCTAGACAATGGGGATTGAGAAAGCTCAGAATTTAATTGTTATAGTTGTGGTTATTTTAATGGACATCAGTAGATGTTCAATTCTGCACACCTAAGGCAGGCATGAATTTCAGCGAGGATATTCCAGAGTGCATAAGGCTGTCAGAGCTGTAAGGGGCTTTAGAGATCTCTAAGCACAATATCCTCCCTCTATAGTGAGGAAAGCTGAGGCCATCTACTTAATGGGAGAGTTTAAGTCCAATATATCCAAGGTCACAGAGCTAGTAAGGGGTTGAGATTACTAGCTCTGTGACTTTGAAACATCAATTAATCCATCCAAATCTTAGTTCCTTTATTTGCTGGCTGTTGTAACGAGGTGATAAACATAAAGTACTCAGTGTCTAACAAGGCGCCTGGCATAGTAGATGACAAATTATAGATGATGTTATTATTGGTAAAATGCTATAGGAGAGACCTATCTGAGGGTAATCTCTGGGACCATGCTAGGCCTTCACTAGAAGGAGAGTTCTGGGGAATTAAAGTCCTGGGAATGACTCTCTGGCTAATGAGAGTCAGGAGTTGGTGGATTAATATCCCAACTTCCTTACCTCTCAGTGGGACAATTCTGAGATATGTTCCACATTCTCACAGAAGTTCTCCAGTGGGTTTGTGCCTTAATATATTCATTAATGCACATTTATTGGCTTTCCTCCCATTTATAAGTCACTTATCCATCCCTCACTATGCTTTTTAGGAACACCTCCCAAATACACTTCTTGTACCCAAAATCTTGCCTCAGAATCTTCTCTTAGGACAACCCAAACAAAATGCCAATCTTGCCTGATCATCCCACTACGATCGATCTTGTTCCTTAATATCTAGTAGAGATCATCAGTCTCATCTATAATACAACCATTCTACTTGTTTTACTTCAGAAGATCATGTTATCGCCAAGCTCAGAAGGTACTTCAGCGTTGCCTTGTATTTGTGCTACTGTGTTTCAGAACAGACACTGAAGTGCTGAAATTACTTCTTAGTAAGATCACTCTGGAGGCAAGGAAGGTTTTGCATGGTCTAAAAGGGCTGGTGGAAAAGAGATCAGCTATGAGTCTTCTGTATTCTTGGCAGAATCCCAATTAAGATGACGACCTGAATCAGGGCCATGGCTGTGGACACGTGGATCAGGGAGCAGTAGAGATGAGAGAAATCTAAGAAGTTGAACCCATAGGACTGGGTAATAATGGCCTACCTCTTGTTTATTCTTTGTTCCGGAGTCACTGAGGTTTTACTTTACAGAATCGAGCCCCTGGCTTAGGAGATGGAGCTCAAAATTCTAGAGCTATAAGTATTTGCTGTGGCCTTGAGCCCCAGCACTCAACGAGGTAATGTGATACAGAAAAAAGAACTGTGGCTGATAAAGCTTTTCATATGAGGAAACTGAAAACAAGACAGGGGGAGTGCCCTACCCCAACTCATGCATCTTGGGGTGGGAGTGGGGAACTGAGGCTAGCTCTGTCACTGGCTCCTGGTGCTTTGCTCTGCGGAGGGTTCTGTGTCAGTGGATGACCATGGCAATGCTGATCCTTTGGGAGAACTTGGATCTGCAGCCCCGAGTTTTCTTATATTTGAATTGTGTTTACTGGAACATTGGTAGATGTGGTGTGTTTTTTCTTCTAGACCTATTATTATTAATTTAAACATTATTTCTACTTAACATTTCTTGAACGTTATACTCTATGTTGATTCATAGATGATACCATATAAATCTGTGCTTGCTTGTGCTCTTTTATTTTTTTCCAAAAGAAATAGATTATGTTCTTTGAATCTTACAACTACCTAGAAATAAAAACAGAATAGATAGTCTCACCATTTTACAGATACGAAGACAGAGTAAGAGGGAGTACATTTTGTTGGAAAAACACTTACGAAGGTCCTGAGAATCTGAGGAGGTTGTTCTGAAATGTCATTTCCCCTGGGCAGCCTTTTATTTCTTTCCTTATCGATTCACCTGCATTGCATTTTGTGATAAGAGCTCTGGAGTGAGACTGCCTGAGTTGGAATTGAGATTCTGCCACTTGTCTCGGGCAAATTTCTTAGCTTCCCTGTGACTCTCATCTAAGAAAACTCTTCCCAGTTCTCTCATCTAAGAATTAGATGAGGATTAAATATATTAATGTTATTCAAACACTCAAAAGAGAGCCAGGCTTTATTATCATTCCATCTACAGTTATTGAAGAAGCAGTGACTGGCAAGGTCAAAATCTTACAATCCAAATGCAAATGTAGAAGATTTTAAATAGTCCACCTTAAAAATGTACTTTCTATAGAGTCCTGGCCCACCTTTGCCCTCTTCAGTGAGTGGCTCAAGTGAGAGACTACTTATTGGTTTAAAGTTGGGGTGGGTTTGTGTGACAAGCTTCTATGTTAGCATGCAGAGAGCCCTTTGCATTATAAGCATTGGCCTGACAAATTGCTGTACTCTTTTTAAGTGATTCAGCCAACCCATTCCCCAAGTGCTGACAGATCATCAGTGCCCAGTCACCTCCCAACAGTGCTGCCATTATCTCCCATTTCAGGAAGACGGAGAGCTTATAGGGAGCAGGGTACAATTATTTTCAGGAATGAGATGGCTGTATTTGAATCTGAGAGCCCAAATTCATGGATAATATATGTCTCTCTCCTATCTCTGTCTCTCTTTTGCATATAGAGCAAAGTGTTATGGTTGTGAATTGAACCGTTACTTGTCAATGTGAAATTTGTGAGAATTTTAGTAAATACATGAATAGTTCAAGTGTCATTTATTGATGAAAACACAGAGCTGAATTGACAAACTATTTTGCACAGTTTTTGGTTTGATGGTGGGAAATTAACAGCAAAATTATGCAGTGTTCATAGTGTAAATATATTTTTAGTCTTAGGGAAATTTTTTGGTTTACATCATGCTGGTAAAGTTATAAATCTTATAACTTGTCATCACAAGATATAGAATTTGTCTAAAAAGTTGCATTTGGAGGGTGATAGACTTTTCTTTGTATCAACGCAAATGATTTCATTATGGTAGAGGTAGGATTTGTCCTATTTTTATGAACCTATTACATATTTGCTAAAGTTTAAGGATTTGGATTTTTTTGTTTAGAGTCATATTTTTTTATTAAATTCTCTTGATGTTATTTTGTAGAGTATTTCTTCCTTTAATATTATGGTGAAATCCTTTTGCTTTAAGATCGATAACTGCTATTTATACTCCTAATGGAATATTAGACCCTGGAGGCTTCTAGAGTTTCTCTTACTGCAGCTGTCTACTATTAAAAGACTGAATTGTTGGTCTCACAGGATAGAAGAACATTCAGCCTTGTTGTGTGCTATAGTTTAATATCCATCTCATAAAAACTGCTGAAAATCAATCTTCAGTTTGCAAATACCTTGAATTTGAGGCATTGGTTTGTGAGAAATCTATCGTTTTGGCAGTTCTCTTTTATATAATAATGGTAAATCAATATCAGTTGTTGTGTTATTTTCTATTTCTTTAAAAATATTGGAGTATAAAATTGGTTGTCAGGTGTAGTGGGGTTTAGTCCTGAATTTGCCTTTAGCTCACTTTAGTAACTTAACCTCTGTGTGCCTTGGTGTCTTCATCTATAAATGAAGAAAAGGAAAGGTCAGACTAGACATTTAAAAAATTCCTTTTCTCTTTCACACTCTGATCTTATATTTTGGACTACATTTGGTAGACTCAGGCTGTTATGATGATGATGGGTTGATTGAGGTTAGGAAAGAGGATGAGTTAGAGGAAATGCCTCAGGTCAGATGGAAGCTGGGGAATTAAACTGTTTATACAAAAAGGTCCTAGTGGAGACTACTCAGAGATTCTACACGTGGACCGAATGGCTTGGCAAAATTAGGTGAAGTATAGTAATATGTCACTAACAGAACTGGGGCGGTGGGGAAGTGGTAGCAAATTCCCAAAAGGGGCAAGGCAGAGAAAAATCACAGTCATTAGGTCATACTCAGGGTGGGGTGATACAGAAGTATGGCTCTGGGTAAGTGGACACAGGAGGAAGAGTCAGTCCCAGGGAGATGAGTTGGAGCAGCATGAGACAGAAGATAGGAAATACCGCAACTGGGAATCTCTAGGGTTGTCTCAAGCTCATCCAGGTCATACTGACATGGGGTCTGCTGGCAGAAAAATAATAATTCTAAGCTCTACCAACTTTAGGCATCATTGTGTCTGAAAGCAAGCATGTCTTCTTAGGGATTATGAATGAAAAGAGAGGGAGAGAGTAATCAGAACTACCATGCCTTAGCTGGCTCTCCTGCAAGACCTTATTAGTGCTTTAAATTTTTTTTTTCTTATTTCTACAGGCAGAGAGAGTCAGAGAAATGATGGAGGAGGAGGATAAGTACTTATGGAAGGAGATTTTTTAAAACTGAAAGGACCCGTTTTAGCTGCAATGGGAAAGATGTTTCCTTGGTTACGGATCTTTATATGTGGTGGAATTATGGTGAAAACACTTTAAGAAAAATTACTTGATTGCTGGGAGGTATCACAGTTTTTCAACAAATATTTCACTGAATAGAAATGGATTGAGCACCTGCTATGTGCAAAGCTTGGAACTGAGTGCTCTGGGGGATATGAAAAATTACACCCCTTTGTTCTTGCCTCTGAGGAGTTCACACTAGCAATGAAGAGACAAAGCATATAAAGCAGTGATTAAATGGTAAAGTGAGACTTCAATATCCATATAAATGCTGTGGTATCCAGAGGAATTCCCTCCCTTCCTCTCTGAGTTGAGAAACATACCAAAGATAATGCATATAGGGCAATAGAGTACATTTATTTCTAGTAGATAAAGGCTAGACTGAGGTGCACATAGCTCCCAGTAGGTGACCTGACACTGAAGTCCAGAATTAGAGAGATTTACACTCTTAGCCATGCAGTGCCTCTTTCCCCAGGGAACAGAGAGGAACCACTCTTTGTACAAGAGCTTATTTCCAAGAAGAAAAGAGAGGGCCTGAGTCTATAATTATGAGTTTATTCTTTGCTACTTTCCCCTGATGAGAAGTGAATAAGTGGTAGAGAGATATCAATAATTAAGCTCCTTTTCTGGGGGGAAAGATTTACCCTGAGTGGGGAAGAAGCATTTCCCTTAACAAAGGATAACAGTATAAGAAATAAAGAAAGTTCATGCAAAGTATCAGAGAAGGGTCCAGACTTTAGGTGTTAGAGTAGAAAGGATTCTTGGGCCGGTGTACTGTGACGGTTTATGGAAGGGAAAGGCTTTGCATTGGCTTTCCAGTGATGATAACTTTTTATTTTGAATGGAGAAGAGCCTGCTGGTGGAAGTGGTGGGGATGACATGGGCAAAGTATTGAGAACACAAGAAAGAATGTGAACACCAAAGTGGTATAATGGCAGTGGGAACTGAAAGAAAGTGTAGAGGTAGGAAATGTTAATAAGGAGATGCTATTGAAAGGAAAAAATGCAGGGGAGGAGAAAAGAAGGAGCATGTGTTTAAGGGCAGGGATCTGTGTTCTCATTCTCCTTTGGTGACCTTAGTGTGTCAGTTAACCTCTCTAGGTTTGTCTGAGTTTCCTCATCTGCAAAATGGGGATGTTTGGATACCTAGACTTCTCTGGGCTTTGGTTCATAATCTTGGCCTTCCCTGCTGGGAGGAGCTATTAAGATTGTCAAGTAGAACCAGAAAAGTAAAGACCAGAACAGATATGTGGCATTACCCCTACATCCCTGAGAGATACAGAGTTAGAGATGGTTTTCAGTAGTCAGCAGAGGTCTCTGAGAATGAGACTGTGTTGTTTCACTGGGAGCTGGTGACATCTATAGTGGGGAATTGCCTCCAAAGCATATTATGTAGATGGATTGCAGAGGGCAAGGAAATAGTTCAATGCCCAGATCCAGGTAAGGAACACCCAGTGTAGAGCCTGGCCACTACCGGAAAGGTTGTGGCTGAGAGCCAGGAGGGTGACCAGTGGAAATCAGCCTTGTTTTATTTTCTCCCCTCTCCCCAGGCCAGCCCACTCTAATACAGATTTGCCTTGGAGAGAATTTTCTCTTGCATCCTTATGTTATGCACCAAGAACATCTTTTGGTTCTCTTGGTCTTTCCAAATCATAAATGTACTAAAGTTTCACGTATTTAATGTAGGGACTGAGTGTCAATATCCTCACTGTATTCTTCTGGACAATTACCCTTTTTTTTTTTACAGTTGCAAAACTTAACTAATTTATTTTTTTCAATATATGTGCAAGAATAGATTCTAAGACCAAATAAAGAAGGCCTTTGATTTTTTATCAGGCCAAAATTTTATTTATGCATGCAGTTACAAAAACTATGGTGTGATTTGTTTGTCTGCTATGTTTTTCTCCTAATTCTTTGTCCTCTTTTTTCCAAAATATAGGCTCAGGAGTGGCTCATATTAATGGAATTACAATGTCAATTACTTATTGGATTCTCTTTTTAATTTAAAAATATTTATGTATTTATGTTTTATTGAAGTGTAGTTGATGTATAATGTTATATAGGTTACAGGTGCACAATATAGTGATTCACAATTTTTAAAGATTATGCTTCATTTATAGTTAGTAGAGAATATTGGCTATATTCCCTTTGTTGTACAATATATCCTTGTAGCTTATTTTATACCTAATAGTTTGTACCTCTTAACCCTGCCCCTCCCCCTTTCCTTCTCCCCACTGGTGACCACGAGCTTATTCTCTATACTTGTGAGCCTGCTCCTTTTTCTGTTATATTCACTACTTGTTGTATTTTTTAAATTTCACATATAAGTGATATCATATGGTATTTGTCTTTCTCGTCTGACTAATTTCACTTAGCATAATGCCCTCCAAGTCCATCCATGTTGTTGCAAATGGCAGAATTTCATTGTTTTTTATGGCTGAGTAGTATTCCATTGTATGTATATACCACATCTTCTTTATCTGTTCTTCTGTTGATGAACACTTAGGTTGCTTCCATATCTTGGCTATTGTAAATAATGCTGCTGTGAACATTGGGGTGCAGGTATTTGAATTAGTGTTTTTGGTTTTTTCTGATATATACCCAGGAGTGGGTATATATGGTAGTTCTGGGTCATATGGTAGTTCTATTTTTAGTGTTTTGAGGAACTTCCACACTGTTTTCCACAGTGGCTGCACAAATTTACATTCCCACCAGCAGCGTATGAGGTGAATCATTAGCCTTTTACTACTTTTAGTGCACATTGGTGAGATTTAGAACACATTTTAAGGAAGTTGCCTTTATCTAAGATTAAAAAATGCATATATATTCCAGATGGGTCTCATCCTACAGAAGGGAAAAATGGGGCTAGGTGAGGGGAAACCAGTCCACAAAATAGTTCTCTTCAAACATGATAAAATTAATACTGTGTGCATAGTCCATGGTACTTTTAATATGAATTGATGTCTAATTTAGTTCAATTGCAAACAAATAACAATGCCTTATTAATATACAGCATTGAGTGCTCTGATAGGGCGGCTCTCAGAGAGTTTGTAGTCCACTCTTTTATTTGTTCATTGTCAAATATTTAGTTAATCCCATTAAGTACTAAAGCCTGTGTTAGGTGTTGGGGATACAATGGTGAGCAAAACAGTTGGAATTTTTGCCTTTCTGGAGTAGGTTTTGGATAGAGTAGAGGTTGGGGGAGACAAATATTAGCAAATCTTACAAATACATAGTTAACCATGAGACTTGCTATAAAGGAAAAGTACAGGTGCTTCAGTAATTTCTAGTCAAGCCAACAATGGATTTCCAAGGCCTGGGTATGTAGATACCTGTGCATTCTGGGTTCCAGCCTCCACTGTGTCAGAACACAACTCCATCCTTGATCCCTCTTCTAGAACATCCTGCCTTACCTCTCCCTCTACTGCCTGGTGAGCTCCTGTCATTCTTGCAGTTCCACCTAAAATGTCAGTGTCTTGTTAGACAGTATGTCAGGGCCATATTGAGTCCCCTGCTTCATTTCCAACTATTCCTTTAATAACTGTGTTACCTTAGCTTAGGCTGTGGCCTGGCTCTGTGCTGACCTCTCACTCTGCTCCCCTTCACACAGGCATCTTTGTAGGCCATACCCAGTTCATCTAAAAGCTGTATCAGGTTATTTAAGTATAAATTATAAATGAGGGATGCGACTGCCTCTAGCCACTTATGTCTGGAATTCGATGTCTCAGAGTTGTGCTCCTTGGCACTCAGGTTCTGAGTGAGTTTTCTGTTGCTGTGAGTTTTCACCAAAGACTGGGGGTGTGGGGTCCTGGCCTCTTATGCTCGTGAGCTTCTTGCACACCCCACATTGTCATTTTAGATCTGGCTTACAGTGAACTCTTATTCTGCTCCCTGTACTGAAACTGGGTTTATAATTACAATATGTGCCCAATAAATACCTGCAGAACTAGAAGGGGGAAAAAAAAAAAAGAAAAAAAAATTAAATGGCAAAGAAATGACTTCAGGAGAAAAAGAACTCACATTTCAAGAAAAGCTGATAAATGGCCAGGAGCTATGTTATCCTTAGGAGCGGGGCCTCCAGTGCCCCATCACGGGGAAATGGGACAACAATCCCAGCACCCAAAACATCAGGAGGGAGTTCCCAGACAGAGACAGACTCTAGCTTGCAGACCAGGCCTGGAGTCTCTCTCTCATGGGCTAGAGACTAATGTCCCATGCTAAGCGATCAGGCTTGACATGATCAACCTTCTTAGGGTGGGGTGGGGTGGGATAGGAAAGTATGGGTCACTCAGAACCTTACCTGACAAATGTGGACACTCTTCTGTGAAAACCAGTTTCATTCTGGGGGAGGAGGAGGGCACTAAGGTATCCTAAAACAGGAAATGACTGGGGATGTGGAGTGGAGAAAGGGGAGGGATGGGTTTTTAGAGGTAGTTTGTAAACTGGCCTCCTGCAGCTAAGCTCCAGCTCTGCTTTCCTGGGATTTCTTTTTCTTGGAATTTTAGATATAGCTCAGCTACATGGATAGGTGGTTTCAGTTCTCCCTGTGACGGAGTAACAAAAAGAACAAGGTTCCACCAGACAACTGGCTTGGAAACTTGTAGGACTCACTTGGAAACTTCTCAGCAAGCATTACCCCTTTGTCTTTTGCTAAGCCTCTCTCTCTCTCTCTCTCTCTCTCTCTCTCTCTCTCTCTCTCTCTCTCTCCCTGTCTTACTCTGCTTCCCTCATTCTCTCCACTCCCCTTTTGCCTCTGTGTCTCTGTCTCTATTACCACTGTCAGTGCTGCATCATTAAGAACCTAAGCTGTGAGCATCACGACTCTGCCACAGCATTCTCAGCACTAGCTCTTCCCTTGGGCTCTCAGCACTTCCTTCCACACCACTGAGAGCTGAGCCACCCTTTCCTAGAGAGCGAGTAGGCTGAGTGCTGCATTGCAGTGGAACCATTTAAAGAACGTGAGAGTACTGTGAGTTTATGTCATTCCCTAGGCACTCATATGGATGTGCCATACAGGGGCTATTTAGATTTCAGGGAACTCTGTGCACTGATACAGTGGAACGAGGGGCTCTCTCTTTGCTGCATGCAGAACCAACTATAGCTGTCTGGAGTTTGAAGACTATACAAGGTAGCAGGAGACAGGGTGCTTTATTGTTCAAAGCCCACAGATAGGAAGAAGCAGCAGCTCAGATGTGGAGCCATGACCCTTTGTGTTTGGTTGTGTATTTAGCCAAGTAGAGGGCATACCCTGGACTGTCCAAGGAGGTGTGAGATGCTGGGGTAAGGCTAGAAGTAGGATCGCTTCAACATCTGGCCAAGATTGAGCTCAGAACCTAATGAACTCAGAGTTTATTAGTTATTAGTCAGTGTTTATTGGGAACCTACCAAAAATGAGATGCTACTCTGGTCAATGCTGGGAAGAGGCAGAGAAATTAAAATTGGTCCCTGTGGATGTCTGTTTGATGAGGAAGGTAAAGTAGGTTTTAATTAAACCTGTGAGTGTAAAGTATCCAGCATGGGGCACATGAATCTGAAAAGATTTAGGAAGGGTGAAGTGGAGAAGGCTTCCTGGAGGAGGTGGGCCTTGAATCAAACGTTAGAGGATGAGAAGACTCAGGTGTCAAGGAAGCTGGAGCCCTGCCAGCTTCCCCCGGAGCCAGAGCACAGGAAGCTTCTTCCTTGCAGAGTTGGCCCTGCAGGAAGAGCTTCATTACTTAGCCCCTTTAATGCAGGAATTTTATGAAAATAAGGCAGTATTAACCCAAAGGATGGCCATAGGGATTTTGGTACAACTTAATCCAATTTTTCAATGCAATTACATTTAGTGTAAAGAACATTTATTGAGCACAACCTCTGTGTAGAGTTGTGGAGAGTACAGGGGTGACTATGACTCAGCCCCTGTCCTCCAGAAGCACAGTCTTAACAGGGAAACTTATGCCAGGGGCTGGAACCAAAGCATGGGGCCATTTACTGAAAAGACAAGGGTGTGGAGGCAGCAGATCTCAGCTCCTGGTCCTGCCCTCTCTCTTGGTTGTCTGGTTTTAGTAGATCATTTAACCTTATGGACTTTGAGTTTCTTTTTGTGTAAAATGGGATTAATGATGTCCTTTCCTCTCTTGATATGGGAGTTGCAGAATCCAAGGGGATAAAAGGTCTGAAAGCATTTTGTCAACTGCAAACTGATGCACGGATGTGCATCATTACTATGCATGTGATTAGTGATATTGTTAGCAGAGCAGACCTAGCATTACAGTACCCATGGCTCATAATTAAAATGTGGTCATCTCTAATACCTAACTTCAAAGAATGTATCTCTTAGGGAGCATTTTAATAGCTTAATTTGAATTACCTATGGGTCTAAGCAGAACAAAACTGAATTTCTTTAAAGAGATTCTATTATCTCTTCTCAGTCATTTAAGATGATTTTTGCACATAATTAGTTTGAATTTATGTTGTGTTGTATTTTGTACATGCAAGGTAAAATAAACAATTTTTTGTGTAAAACCATCTGACAGGTACTAGAGATGAGAGAAAGGGAGGAAAGGAGGGGATGGTTTAAAAAAAGACAAAAAAATCCCATGGATCCATGAAGAAAATTGTAAATCTATAAGTAATAGCAGAGAGACCTACTCTGTTTCAAGCACTTGTTATTTCATTTCTTACGTTTCCTGGAACTCTTTGTTTTGGTCTGAGCTAACAAATGATAGGGATTAAGGTTTTTGTCAACTCAAAAATTCATGATTCTAAACTTAAAGGGAAAGATAACTTCAAACCCTAATAGAGAAAATTGTAATTTCTAATGTGGAGCCCAGGCTGTTAGTTAGAGACTTTCATTTCAGTCCAAGTTCATCCAGTTTCTTGGGTAAGTTTCCATTAGTCATCGGCATTCTGAGCAGTCCTCCATTCAGGGTGGATATAATTATGACTTACTGAGCATGTCCCAGAGGAGCCATGAGTTCATGGCTGTCTTTGAGACAGCCTGAGCTGCTCAGATGAAAGGTGGCCCACATAAACACATGGTTCGATGAGCCTCTTAGGAAGCTGCTGGGTTTCAAATGTTATTTGAAAAAGGCAGGATAGCAGACAGGGTGCCAGCACCAAATAGGCTGTGAAAGAGAAAAAGTAAATCTGGAGAAGAAAGAGAAAGGGTAAGGAAGCAACAGTATTGAAAACAAAAATCATGAATTATCTTGATGTTTCATAAACAAAATAATGTGAATATGTTGCAGTCAAATCAACATGTGGTACTGTTGGCATTCTTTGCTAAGAATGTTTAAATGGGCAGAAGACCTAAATAGGCATTTCTCCAAAGAAAAGATATACAGATTGCCAAGAAACACATGAAAGAATTCTCAACATCACTAATCATTAGAGAAGTGCAAATCAAAACTACAATGAGGTATCACCTCACACCGGTCAGAATGGCCATTATCAAAAAATCTAGAAACAATAAATGCTGGAGAGGGTGTGGAGAAAAGGGAACCCTCTTGCACTGTTGGTGGGTATGTAAATTGATACAGCCACTATGGATAACACTATGGAGATTCCTTAAAAAACTAAAAATAGAACTACCATATGACCCAGCAATCCCACTACTGGGCATATACCCTGAGAAAAGCATAATTCAAAAAGAGTCATGTACCACAATGTTCATTGCAGCTCTGTTTACAGTAGCCAGGACATGGAAGCAACCTAAGTGTCCATCGACAGACGAATGGATAAAGAAGATGTGGCACATATATATAATGGAATATTACTCAGCCATAAAAAGAAACGAAATTGAGTTATTTGTAGTGAGGTGGATGGACCTAGAGTCTGTCATACAGAGTGAAGTCAGAAAGAGAAAAACAAATACCATATGCTAACACATATATATGGAATCTAAAAAAAAAAAAAGATTATGAAGAACCTAGGGGCAGGACAGGAATAAAGATGCAGACGTAGAGAATGAACTTGAGGACACGGGGAGGGGGAAGGGTAAGCTGGGACAAAGTGAGAGAGTGGCATGGACTTATATATACACTACCAAATGTAAAATAGATAGCTAGTGGGAAGCAGCCGCATAGCACAGGGAGATCAGCTCAGTGCTTTGTGACCACCTAGAGCGGTGGGATATGGAGGGTGGGAGGGAGATGCAAGAGGGAGGAGATATGGAGATATATGTATATGTATAGCTGATTCACTTTGTTATAAAGCAGAAACTAACACACCATTGAAAAGCAATTATACTCCAATAAAGATGTATAAAAAAAAGGATCTTTAAAATTTTAAATGATAGAAATTTATAGAGCATCTAGTATTTTCACTGCTGAATAAATTTTGCTTCCAGACATCACTTTTGTATGAGTCTAGCCATTATATTCTGTAGAAACTATGCTTCTACTTTAACAGCTTCATAGTGTACAGACCAAAGCAAAGTGGCTCAAGCCAAGGTAGGTGGGGTTAAGAGGTGTTTGTGGTGTCTTCTTGTCATGGTGGGTTATGAGTTTGTTTTTCTCTCACTAATTCAGAACCAGGTTTCAAAGATTCAGAAGACAGAATATGGCTCCCCCCAACACCACCCTTGTATAAGAAATAATTTTAACAATCAAAAGCTCATAAGTGGTAAAATGCCTAACTTATGTAAGCCCAACCCTCTGGCCATGAAATAAAACTAAAAATAATAACAAAAGTTAACCAAAACTTCCAGTCCCCAATAATGATAAACTATACTGAAACAAAGCCAACTGTCCCAAATAACACTTGGCCAGAGAATAAATCAAAACTGAAATTACATACTGCTCAGAAATTAGCAATAAGGAAGATGCAACATATACAAACATAGAATAATGCCAGGGTTATACACAGAGAAAATAAGTTGTATTTATTACATTTTTTAGTAAAGAAAAAAAAACACCTAGAAAGTAGTCATCAACTTCCTACTGACCAAAGATTGCAAAAGACTCCTCATAAGAAAATTACAAGTGATAAACACTTGTAATGCAGAATTAAGAAGCTGTTAAGTGGTAAAGCCAAATTTTAGATCTTTATCCCTAGATACCATATTTCTGCCAACACATCCTTCTCTTTCTCTTTAGGAATGGTTAGATGTTCATCTAAACACTTTGATCCAACTGGACTAAGTACAGAAGAAGATCTGTTTTCCATCATTGTATAGAGTGGCATTGTCCAGGCTGTCCCTCTGATGTTACTGAAAGGAGGCACTTATGGAATCCTAGAAGCTGTGATTGTCTTAGTGGTGGAATGATCATTTATTATCATGTCTGCCTTATAAACACATCTGCAACTCCTGAGAGAGAGTGGCCACCTTGGCCTCGAGTCAGAGGAGTCTTTTCTATTTTATTAATTTTCTTCATGAACCTTGTTCATCTAGGAAATCGCTCTTCAGAACATTGCTCCAGGCTAGTATGGTGTGTGCCTGTCGGGAAGAGAGTCCCTACTCTTAGGCAGGCCCTATTCTCTAGGGAGCAGCAGGGCAAAGAGATGAAATGAAAGTGTTCTCTGCCCTAAGGAACTCACAGTCCAGAAGGGGAGAATATATGAACACCAAAGACTGTACTGCAGGGCGTAAAGACATGAGTGCTGAATAGATGTTCATCAGGGTTTTGAGAGGAGAAAGTAATCAAGCCTGACTGGGGAATAAAGAGAGACTTATTGGCCTCTTAAGTGGATCTTTACAGATGAGCAAGACCGGGTTAAGCAGATAAGTAAATCAATAACCTGTGCAAAGGCTCTGGGTGTGAACATAGAGACCATGCTATGGGAAAGGCCAGCACATTTATGTTTCTACCTGTTAAGGGTCAGGGTCATAAATAGAGAGGGGTTCAGGTTCAGAGTTCACTTTCCAGCACTAACTTTCAGCCTCTTCTAAGTGAGGCCCCTGGGAAGTGGATTCTCTGTTTGCTATAATCAGCTTACACATCTATGTCAACAGCACCCTGGCTAGTCATTTGGGACCTCTCTTGGTCCCTGTTTTCCATTAGGGAGGCTTTAAGTTATACTGCTGAAAAACTACATCCCACTTCTTCTTCTTCTTCTTTTTTTTTTTTTTTTTTTTGCGGTACGCGGGCCTCTCACTGTTGTGGCCTCTCCCGTCGTGGAGCACAGGCTCCGGACGCTCAGGCTCAGTGGCCATGACTCATGGGCCCAGCCGCTCCGTGGCATGTGGGATCCTCCCGGACCGGGGCATGAACCCGTGTCCCCTGCATCGGCAGGTGGACTCTCAACCCCTGCGCCACCAGGGAAGCCCTACATCCCACTTCTGATCGCCCCTTGTAACTGTTCCCTGGGGCCAGGTAGATGACCTTTCTATAGGTTATCAAAATAAAATTTAATCCCCTGGCATAGAACCCTGTGTTTCAAGATAACACAATGATAAGATATGTGTGGAGAAGGCTGGGGTAGTGGTGGGTGAGAAGGTTCTCTTCCCATCAGAGATCTTTAGAC
The DNA here is from genome assembly GCF_949752795.1 of Hyperoodon ampullatus. NCBI lineage: Eukaryota > Metazoa > Chordata > Mammalia > Artiodactyla > Ziphiidae > Hyperoodon > Hyperoodon ampullatus. The sequence continues at coordinate 76,143,260 of NC_136928.1, forward strand.
ATTCTGCTGAAACTCACACAGGGCACTTAGTCCAGCTTGGATCGTCTGAATGCCTACCAGGCTCTGCATAAGCCAGTGGTTACTGACAAATGATTCAAGTGCATTGCTGTGAAATAGGCATTATGATTTCCTGAAGTATTATGGCCCTGTTTCATCAGCATGTTTGAAGGCCGCACCTTGTGTGTTGGACAGCTTATTTGAGCCTTTGTTGGTGGACAGCCATTATGTCACTTTGGCTCATCTGTAGTAGAAATGCCTTAAGGAGAGTTCCCCACTGGTTGGGCTGAATATTCAGACAATTTATGTGAAGTACAGGAGTTCAGTTATGATGGAAACATCAGCTTATCCAGGCTACCTGGTTTAGGAAAGATATCCTGGACTCCTACCATGGACAACCTTGAATAGTACAGTAGGCAAAGGAATTTGGATGTTTTTTATATCATCGGCCCTGGAGAACTTGCAAGCAGATATGTTACATCATCAGGTTTAACATTAGGAATATTCTTTCATTCAGGAAACATTCAGTGAGTTGCTACTACGTGCCATGCCTTGTGGTAAGTGTGGAGGATACCAAGGAAAGGAAGAGAGTTCCCGCCCTCAAGTTGTTCTCAATCTAATTAGAAGGAGAGACCAGTGAATCAAGGTTTGTAGGATAGTGTTTTGGGTATGGTTATAGATATGAGTAAACCTAGGTACTATCTGAGCACAGAGGAGGGGCTTCTTAGACAGACTGGGGGATCAGAGAAAGCTTCCTGGATGAGATAACAGCTGACCTGGTCTTTGAAAGATAAATGGGAGTTAGCTTTGGTGAGTTCAAGAGGAGGGGTGAGCAATGAGGAAGTCACTGGGGCACAAAGGGTCTGAGAGCCCTTTGACATCAGTGTTAGGCTCAAGCTGGAGGCAAAAGTATTGCTTGGGAGGTGGCAATTGAATCAGTCCAGATGGGGAGGGCCAGCACTAGGGCAGATGTAGTAGAGCAGCCAGGAGAGGCACTGTTAGCACCTTTCTCTCACCCATGGATATTGTGTCTGTCTCTGTCTCTATCCTCTTTTTTTGTTCTATTGTCCTCCCTTTCACTTTAGGCTAACAGATGGATAATGTCCACTGAAACTGCCACATAGGTTCCTGTTCTAGAACTTTCCTGAACTACCCAATCTGCAAAATTTTATAAACTCCATATCATTTCTAAAAACAATTTCTCCCCCTAAAACTGTTACAAGCTTCTTTGGCTGTTTTTCTCCAGGTGGGATTTACATGTACATGCAGAGTTGCCTTCTCCATCCTCAATTTTGGGGTAGGTGAAACCTATTTCCAGTGTTTGCCAACCTTTTTCTTTCTGAGCTTCTTATGTCTCTGAAGGTATTCACTCTGGCTTCTCAGTCTCCAAGGGTCCTCATGCTCCATTCTCTGCCTGTTTTTAGTATAATCTCAAATAAGGATCTAAAATGTATGCACTCATATATGTATAGTACCACCAATTTTCCCTTTTTGTTCTCCCTCAGAAATTTGATGGGGGCTTTTTAGGCATCAGACTGTGAATGGGAGATGAATCAGCCCCTTAATTTATGTCATGAAGATGGTTTCCTGGTCTTCCTAGGGATTTATTGACCGGCTCAACACCGCTGGGGGAAACATGGATCTGAGGCCGTGAGTACTACTCTACCACTGTGTCATCAGATAACTGTGCCTTCCCCATTCTGGAACTTGATTTTCTTATCTTTAAAATGAGGGGGTTGTGCAGATTTGGCTCACACCTTTGTGACATTCTGTAATTTACATTGATTACTTTATAGCCCATCTAATGTCTGGACCGGGAAGTCCTGACAAGTAACTTCTATCTTTCTTCTCACACACATGATTTTGTTTGAGAAGTGATGTACCAACATGAACAGATGTACAGGTATGAGAAAGGTGTATTAGTTACATAAAGCTTTTTCTAACCTTGTGCATCAATGTAGTGAGCACAGGCTGGGTAGGGCCTCCCCACCACCTACCTGTCTATTGATGCACGAAATTTTTTTAACAAGGAATAAAACTTTCACTGCATAGAGAGACTGGAAAATAACTGAGGAGAGGAGAGAGTCTTCAATGCCTGCACACAAAGTAACTCGTATCTGCTTAGGAGCCCCATTAACAGGGAAGGCCAGCTGGGCAGTTTTCTGGAGCACTAGTATATAAGAGATAGGCTGTTAAACATCACCAGAATAAAATGGCTAAATGTATTCCCACTCCCACTGACACTGAAAATACTATCCAGTGGAAATTTTTATCACTCTTTAAGTGGGAGAAGGGATAATAGCTCCATTGATCATTGATCTTTGATCGTTTTGCACTATGGTACATGCATTCATCCTTGGCATTCAGAGTCAGCTGAGATTTTGAAACCAAATGATGCAGGCCATGCTTCTGTTTATTGGGAATGAATGATTTATCATGTTATCTAAATTCCAAATCTTTATATGCCTCTCAGGTTGTGTCTTGTTTGGAAAAATTATAAGGACAGGAACTCTACGAAAATGGGGAACTGTTTTGATCATTCTTTTTTCCAGAAGTTGACTCTCCTTCAGACATTAGAACTGGATTAGTAATTAAATCTGTTTATGTGTATAGTTCTTATTAGTAAAAAGTTACTTACTCCCGCTAGAAAAATGAACATATATTTAAGGAATATTGGTTTGAAGGGGTCCAAGGTTCCTACATTTCTCAGTTTGCTTCTAACTTCTTAAGGCTTGCAAGGCATGGATGACAATAGCAGAGCCATCTTGACTTATAATCCTCACCAGCAGAAATACCCAGGTAGCTAGGCTGCCCAGTTCCCACTTAGCATCCTGGTGTTAGCTGCTGCTCCTCAGATCAATATTTCATCTTGGCTGGACTCTGATTTTTAAATTATTCCAAGAATTAAGGAGAATTCTTGTCTGCCAAACTAATTTGTCTTTAAAGACTTACTGTTAGTCTGTGTACTTTCACTAGGCAGATGCTTTCCATGGCCAACTTGGCATAAGGACCGTGGGGGAACAAAGGTGAATAACACCAAATCCCATCCTGCTAGTGATACCTACATTTCTTCCCTAAAACAATAATGTAAAATGTTATCTTAGATTTACATGTTTTCATCTAGCCATGAGGGTGTGTTTCTGTAGTGATATCCATTTTTTGATGTTGAACTTGAATGGAAGACTCTTAGAGTCAGACCCTGTGCAAGGTGCTTGAGGAGTTCTTGAGAGAAATGAGGTGCTGCTTTGTTCTCAAATAAAAATTTAATTCCTTATTAAAGCAATTCCAGGCATAAGGCAGAGGTAGGATTGGGGAAGGGGGTGTGTTTTGTAGAGTGTGGGAGTCCCTACATAGCTCTATGAGTCCACATCAATGGGGCAGTGAAAACAACACAGAATCCAAAGAATGATGCCATAGACATTCAGAATGGAAGGGATCACACTGGTTGTTTTGTAGAAAAAATAACCAGTAAGGAGGCTACATCAAGCAAATGCCACTTGAGCCACTTTAGCCGTTTCTACAAGTGGGCGGGGATTTTGACTAGTGGAAATGGGTAGGGCAGCCACAGCAGGTAGAGGAAGAGAAATGAGGCAGAAAGATGGACAGACTGTTGAGGAATGTTGAACAGCCAAGTTTGGCCAAAGCACAGGGTCAAAGTAAGGATATGGCTGGAGATAAGGCTAAAATTGTGGTTTTAGCCACATTGTGCTGTGCTGTGGCTCTGAGGAACTGGAAATTAATTTGGTAGCTAATGAGAGTCATTAAAGGCTTTTGTGCAGAGAAATGATAGGATTAGAATTCCACATTGAGGATAATCCTGAAAGACTGTATAAGATATATTGATAGAGTAGAGAAAGAAGGAAGAAAGAGATTAGCTAAAAGCTTATTGCACTTGTTCATTTCATGTCAGAGGTAATGGATGAGGCAGTAGGAGTGCAATTGCAAAGGAGGTGGTGGATATAGGGGCCATGACCAAAAACGGAATGTTTGGGAGTTTCCAATTGACTGTATGAGATGAGGTGGGGAATAAAAAGTAATTCCAAGTAATTCCAACCTGGATAATTAGGGGTTGAAAGTCAGACTGTCATTTATGTGGTGTTGCTTTCTGCCTGGAGACTTCCTTTTCCATCCTCCTCTGCTCATTAATTGAAAAGGTTTTTCTTTCTTCAGCATTTTCATATATTTTGTTCATTATTCTATTTCAGCATTTATAACACTTTTTATCCTTTGCATTATATTTTATTTAGTGACAATTTTAATTTTAAATCTCCATGATGGCATCCCCAGATTTCTAAGAAAGTACTTTACACGCAGTAGGTCTGCTATCAGCATTTCCTTTTGCCAGAAGAAGATTATTTTAAGATGGTGGAAAAGTTGAGAGAGTTCAGTTCAATACTATGTTTATTGAGTATCTGTTATTGTGTTATATGTAGATTCAGAGATGAATATAACATAGCCACTCCCTCAAGGAGCTGTGGAAGCCGCGGACATATAAGTTAAGTAATTACAATACATTGGGAAGGTATTGTAAAAGAGACCAGTAAGAGGTGCCATGGGAACACAGAGAGGCAAAACACAATTCCTCCCGGAGAGAAGGGAGCCAGTTCAGGGGAGGCTTCTTGGAGGAGTCAGTAACATTGGATGTGGACTAGCATTAAGAGAAGCTTTATGGTGGAGAAGGGATAAAGAATGTAAGTGATATTTTTGTTGTTCTTTGGGAGAAGGATCCAGAGTAAAGGAAGAAACTGAAAATGAGAGAGGGAGGGAGGTAAGGTCACAAGGTATCATGATATTCTGGAATTGACTGCCACAAATGTCCTTTCCCTGAATATATTTCTAAGTGCCTTGCTACATTCAATCAGATGTTTGAATTACCATCATTCTTACTCTTCTACCCAAAAGGATGGATTTAATAGTGGATTTGTGGGAACTCACATATGAATGAAAGATGTATTGGTCCCTGAATTTTTAGAGACAAACAACTTTTGGGTCAACTTATGATTTTCTTGTGTCAGGAGAAGGTACAGACTGGAGAAGCTTAGAAGGAGAGCTATGTGGTTCATCATCTCAGTCGTTAGAATAATGAGGTAATTATTAACTTTAGAAATAATCAAGACATCATTATATAGATACACGAATCAAAAGGAACACTAATTTCTACTTCAAGATGGTGCCCCTAAGAAGCAAATAGGAATGATTTAGCAAAATGAAACTGAGAAGTATCGGACTGGCCAAAAAGTTCGTTCGGTTTTACACAACAATAAAAGATGTTTTTCATTTTCACCAAGAAATTGATTGAACAACGTCCTCAGTAACAAAACAAACTTTTGGGCCAAACCAATATAACAGATGTGCTTTAATTCATCTAAAAACTTTGGCTAAAGAGGTAGATATTTTGAAAAACCTTTTACCTTTCATGGATTAAAGTGATGATTATGTGTTGAGAAGGAAAGAATTCTTGTCTATTTCTGGGAAAGAAGAGAGAAGGATGTGCTGGATCACAAAATGCTGGTTGGTTTGTAATCATTTGCTGAAAAGATTCAATCCCAGAAATGATTTTTCCATTTGTAATTTGGCACCTAGAACCTACCCAACACAGAAAATGGCCTGATTCTTGGCTTTAAAGCATATTTAGTTATAATCAATTAAACTTTTATTTATCTTAAAAGCAGTAATAAAATAGATTATTCTAAAAAATGTATTCCTATTGAGTTGGCAGAGAGATGAAATTGTTATTAATTTAAGAAACCTTTCATTGAATTTTATAAAATTGGTAATTTAAAATTTTAACTTATCAACAGAATAATATATTTAAAAAATTCTTTAACAACTCTATTTTCAAGTATCCAAATATAGTAGTTCTTTTAATTAAAGAGATTTAAACTTCCTTTATTGGATCTTATATCTCAGCATCTCTATGAAGCCTTTCCTGCCTCACTCATTTTTTTTAATACTGTCTCCCTTTTGGATATATTTTCCCCTTCTTTTATTGTTAAATATAACATTTGTAAAGAAAGTTCGTTAAACACATACGTACAATTTAACAAATAATTACAAAGCCAGTACTGGGATAACTGCGACCCAAGTCAAGAAACAGTGCATTGCCAGCACCCGGAAGACCTCCATGTGACCCTCCCCAATCACAGCTCTACATTCCACCCTTGAGGTAACCAGTGTTCTGACTCATGAGATAACCATTTACTTGCTTTGCATTATACTTTTATTGTCTATGTTTGCATCTGTAAATGATATAGTAGTTTCATTTTTTTTTCTATTTTGGGACATTATACTAATATTTCATTACTAATATTTCATACTGACTATGTTCTTTGTGTTGCATTTTTTTGTCACATATTATTTTTCTGAGTGTCATTCACATTACTGTGGGAAGCTACAGCTTATTTTATTGTTATATGGTAATCCATTGTACCATTTTACCACAACTTAAGCATTCTTTTACTGATAGTGATTGGGTTGTTTCCAGTTTGATGTATTATGAAAAATGCTGCTATGAATATCCTTGTTCATGTGTGTGATTATCTCCAAAGCAGTGGTTCTCAAAGTGTGACCTTTGCATCAGCAGCATCATCACCTGGGAATTCATTAGAAATGCATATTCTCTGGTCACATCCCAGACCTTACTTAGTTAGAAACTCTGGAGGTGGGGCCTGACAATCTGGGATTTAACTAGTCCTCTGACACACATTAAAGATTGAGAACCATCTTGAGTATCTACCCAGAACTGGAAATGGGTGATGCATATCTTCAACTTTACTCAGTAAAGTCCAACTGTTCTATCAAGTGGTTTACCAATTTACACCATGAACAGCATCATATTTTGCTAAGGCTATGATTTGATTGTGTGAAAACATGGGACCTTGTTATAAAATGCAAGTTTTTGAATTTCAAACATGCTTATAAAAATTCAGATGCATTATCATTTAATCATGGGTACTAATGCATTCTTATTTTTTTTGACTGTGAATAAACAGATATTAGATAGTTATTGTTCTTTACCCTGGACAAGGATTAATTTCTTTAATCATTTTTACCCACCATTTTATTTTAAATTAATTAATTAATTTGTGAATTGGCGATGCATGCAAAGTGTGCACATTTCAAAGGTTGAAAAATAAATGTATACAACGAAAGTAAGTCTCTCTAGTTCTATCTTTCAGTAGATATTTCCCCTCCTCAGTCAACTACTGTGATCAGTTTCCTAGTGAGGATTCAAAAATAGTTTCTCTTTGTGCTTATTCTATGTATCATTTAAGATTAGGGAGTCTCTCTCTTTCCTCCCATGGCTCCATGACTTGTCTTCATCATGGTGTTTATAACACTGAATGGTTAATTGTTTACATCTCTGTCTCCCACTCTAAACTGGGATTTCTTTGTGTATGGAGATTGAGTTTTATTATACCCAGATCCTTAGTACATACCGTGCCTGTCGGAAAAGGCACGTAATAAAAATGTGACACCCGAATGAATTAAATCATATTTTTTTCCTTTTAGCTCTGTTTTTTTCTCAAGTTTGAATGTCTGGTTTTTTTGGCTAATTTTTCTTTCTCAGCATGTCTCCATTTGGGTGAGGTTTGTAGAATGGCATCTTGTGTTGAATGTGGCTCTACACGGGTAGATAAATAGCTAACGAACCTTGTTGGCCTTTAGACCTTGGAGGCAGGAAGATGGGCATCTTCTCCATTTCTTCCCTCCTCTGAGAGGCTGCAAAGGGCAGTGCTGCTTTCCTGCATTGAAAAGACTTATAAATACTCTAGTTTACAGAATCCATTCATTATCATTGATTACAGAGCAACAGGACACCCATTTGATTAGGCGAAATGATTACTTTGGGTTTTGTACTCCTAGAAAAACCTATGTTTGCTGAATAGGAGTTTTAATCTTTTTACCTAAATGAGGTTTCTTTTCTAGCAAACCTGCCGAGTTGCATGTTTCTGAGCATTCTGGGATTCTGTCTGCTTCTCTTGTTCTCATTGTAACTGGAACTCCACCCTTTGAATCGAACAAGGCAGCATTTTAAGGCCCTGATTGAGTTTGGGGAAAAGAAGTTTCTGTTACCTCTGGCTACACTTGAATGTTGAGAAATTGTCTTTTAAAGTCTATGTCTGTCAAACTAACAGCTCAGAATTATAACTAGCAGATTTGTTTGGTCTTTGTATCTCCAGTGTGAAGAAACCTTAGTTTTTTTCTCTTGTTCTTTTAATTTTTATTATTGTGAACTTGAGGATAGTTATCTTGAGCTGCATGGTCTGAGGAAAAGTTACTTGAAGCTTGTGTTGCATTGACACAGACAGTAAACAGGTTGTGTCTTTCAATTTTTGCCGTGTGTGTGAAAGAGAGGGTATTGCCTGGCATTATCCTATTTTGTGTGTGCTACCTCATAAACAACGTGAATGAAAACCTTCTCTTTGAAAAGGAGTGGTCCCTGGCATGGACAGATACTGATAAGTACTGTTCTTAAAGTCAAGTCTTGTTGAAATTGATATTATGACCTTTTCTCAATTCAATTCTTGAATTTATTAAGGAAGAGAGTTACTTGCATGGTACAAAGGACAGTGGTTACCAAGAGACAAGAAAAACGAATCCCGTTTTGGACTCTTATGGAAATGAGCTGTCATTAAATAGAATGAGATAGAGCTACATGTGCTGTTCTGGAAAGCTCTCCAAAGTATTTTGCTACTGATACAAGTATGATGCAAAATATTATTATTAGCTAATCCAATTTACATATGAAAAAAGGGTATTATATACATTGATGTTAGTTGCCTACTCTTCCACAAGGTATAGGCTAGGATGCTTACCTCTGGATAGTAGGGCAAAGTTTGCGAGAGATGGAAGAAGACTTACCTTTTTCATTTTATATTTTTTCTTAGTGTTTGTCTGATTATTTTTTTCACGAGCTAGTATCGCTTTTATAAAAAATAAAAGAAACATTAAATAAATGTACAAAAACATCAGCTGTGGCACCTTTTATATGGCACTTGATGGTTTGAACTTCAGTTTCTTTACCTGCAACAATCAGTGATAATTGCTTCAGTAATTACTGCCTGGAATTTCCCTATTTCTTGTGTGCTGCATCATCATAAACAAAACGAATGAAAACCTTTCCTTTGAGAAGGAATGGCCTGCGGCATGGCCGGATACTGATAAAATATTGTTTTCCAAGTTAAGGCCTGTTATCATTGATATTATGGCCTTTTTTCACTTCAGTTTTATGAAGCTACTAATGAGGAGAGTTACTTCTTGCTCATGAAGCTGTTTGAGGATCAAATGGAGAAGTTATTTTAGTAAATATTTTTAGAAAAGATTCTTTGCTTTAATTTTGTGAAGAATCCAAAGAGGACTGCTCCCTTAAAGAATACAGTCTGTTAAGAAAGCAAAAACATTCAAACACATGGACTTTAAAAAGAACTCTTCTTCATTTCATCTCTTCCCCTAGTGCTGAGCATATACAAAGATTATTTCATGTCCTTAAATTCTAAGCGCCTATTTCCTTTATGTATTCAATTGAGTTAATAAAGGCTGCCTGCTTACCTGTGCTGCTTTATCCAAGAAGGAAATGACCAGAGAAACCTGAAAGCTCTTAACATTAAGACTGTCATACAAAGGGAGGGAAATGGTCATTTTTAAGGAAGAAGTGAGACATTATCAATAGGCAGCTGTTAGATTTTGAACCCCTTGAAGGCTGTCTGATTAATTAATCTTTATAACTCCAGTACCTAGTACAATATCTGGAAGAAAGTAGGTGCTTATTAAATGTCTGATGAATAAATCAGGGAACGTTTTGCCAAATGTTCTTATCTATCTTAAGTTTTAGGTAAACAAAATAAAAATCATAGCTAAGCATTTCCTGTCCTGCAAATAGTTTGAGATAAAAGGGGGTGGAAGAGTGTTATGAACTTGATGTTTTTGTCTCCCCCCAGTTCATATGTTGAGGCCCTAATCTCCAATATTATGGTATTTGGAGATGGGGCCTTCGGAGATAAGCAGAAATAGATAAAATCGTGAGGATGAGGTCCTCATGATGGGATTAGTGCCCTTATAGGAAGAGACACTGGAGAGCTCATTTTCTCTCCTTACCAAGTGAAGACAGCAAGAAGGTGGCTCTCTGCAAGTCAGGAAGAAAGCTTGCACCAGGAACTGAATTGACCAGCACATTGGTCTTGTACTTTGCAGTCTCCAGAATCTTAAGAAATAAATTGTTGTTGTTTAAACCACCCAGTCTATGGTATATTGTTATGGCAGCCCAAGCTGACTAATACAGATGGATAGGGAGTATATTAGTTTAATATCTAAGTGACAGCAAAGTACTTTGCATGGATTATTTCATTTAATTCTAATATCTAATGTGGAATATATTATTAATTTTACTTATTCTACTTTACCTAAAAGGAAACTGAGGCAAGGAGAGAGATTGAGTGACTGGCCAGTAAGTGGTAGAGCCAGGATTTCAATCATAATCTGTCTGATTTAAAAATCCAGTCCTTTCAGTATCCCACACTGCTGGAGACAGTTGATTGTTTCTCCCTAAGGTCTGGATGCTTCTACTTTTATTGTAGTTTTGATCTTCATGTTTAGGTTAGATCCCCATGACATTAAAAACCACAGTGTTCACAGGACTATTATCACTGGGTTTGCATTTTTTAACCAGAGACATTGCCTTTGGAATCCTGGACTGGTTTTAAATCCACATCAAATTTGTTCTGCGGGTAAAGTGAGATGAGGGGATCTAACTTTATTTTTCTAACTGGTTAGCTGAGTCCCACAGTACTTATTGACTAAATCTTCCTTTTTCCTCTAATTTGAAATATCATCTTTCCCATAGGATTTATTCACATATATATTTGAGAAATGATATTTTGCTCCTCTGATCTGTCATATATTTGAATGTTAATGCCTCTTTTAAAATTTATGACTATATGATAAATTTTAATACTTAATTCATATACATCGATTGCTTTGATTTTAGAAAAGTCTTCTTTATTCTTATGCAGATAACCGACTCCTTTAAAATTTTCTCATCTTATCTAGGAAAATAGCATTTATTCTGTAGTTCTTTTATTAACCTCCAGGAAGTCTGTGGTTTCCTTTACACAGGTTGTTATACATTTCTTATTGAGTTAATCTAGAGTATTTTTTAGTTTCTGTTTTTGTTATATTTTCTCTTTAATTATTGTTAATAGATAGGAAAATACAGATTTCTGAACATTTATTTCATAACTAACCTTGTTATTAACTTCATTAAAATTTTATAGTCTTTTAGTTAATTCTCTTTGGTTTTTCAAATAGACAATCAAGACATCATCAATAATAGTGATCATGTATCTCATTATTTTTGATACTTGGGCCTTGTTCATTAAAAAATAGTGGTATGAATTGTCATCTTTATCTTGTTATTGGGAAAGTGAATTTTCATAATTATATATAATATTGTTTATTGATATGAGATAGGGATTACTTAAGAACTTTTTTTTGATTACAAAAGTAATTCATAATGATAACACTTAGCAATAAAATGTTTATGGTGAAAGTCCCTCATAATCTCCATACCTAGAGATACCTCCTGGTGATAATTTGGTGTCTAATCTTGCAGACTTTGTGTAGAGCTTGATGAGCTTTCAGTGCATTTTTCCAGTTGCACAACCAGCACTATAATTCAGTGTTAGGACATTTCCATTACCCTTAAAAGTTCCCTTCTGCCTGCTTGCAGTCAATGCCCATGACCACCCCAACCCCAGGCAACACTAGTCTGCTTTCTGTCCCTACACTTTTGCTTTTCTTGTCTTTTTAAATGATTGCATAGAGTTCTATTAAGTGGCTACACCAACATTTATTTAGTTAATCTTCTATTGTAAACAATGTTACAATGACCATCATGGCGCAAATACTTTTACACCCTCTTTGAGTATTTTATAGGTTAGGCATGCACATTTTATATTGTAATTCATATGGAGACTGTCTTACAAAAACCATGCAATTTGAATTCACACTATCAGTTCATGAGAGTTTTCAAATATCCTCAACACCACTGAGAATTAATCCTTGTTTTGAACTTTGTCATTCTAGAAGGTGAAATACGATAAAGTCGTAGTTCAGTGTGCAGTCTCAGGGGGTGGATGGCCTACACCTCAGTCTTTTTCTACTGCTTACTAAGTGTGTGACTTTGGTGAGAAAACATTGTATAGTTTTATTTTATAAAATACATCACATTATTATTGTTGCTTCAGAGATCATCTGTTCTATCTGTTGAGATTTTAAATGAAAATTTCCATAATCTTTTCCCATGTTGTCTTGTTATATCGATATCGATGTTGATGTAGAAATATATTTAGATATAAGATATATAGATGGGCTTCCCTGGTGGCGCGGTGGTTGAGAGTCCGCCTGCCGATGCAGGGGACACGGGTTTGTGCCCTGCTCCGGGAAGATCCCACATGCCGCGAAGTGGCTGGGCCCGTGAGCCATGGCCGCTGAGCCTCCGCGTCCGGAGCCTGTGCTCCGCGGCGGGAGAGGCCACAGCAGTGAGAGGCCCACGTACCGCAAAAAAAAAAAAAAAAAAAAAAAGATATATAGATACACTATGTATTATTGTATCCTAATTTTATATCACCTTATTAAACTCTAATAGGTGGTAAAGCTCTCTAACGCTTCTTTCACTCATTTGAGTTTCTATTACCCCCTTTATGTGATTAAGCTCCCAAGGGCAGAGATATGCTTTATCTTAAATGTCCTGAGCCCACTACATTTCCTGAATACAACAAGCACATAATATATGCTTGATGACTTATTGACTGACAATGAATGAATACACAAATAAAATGAAAAGTCTTTTGCGCCTCTTCAGATGAGACTGTGCAGATGACTGCTTATTCTGTTTGACATTCACAGCGAAAGTTCATAGGAATACAAAGAAGCAATATCTCAGGCATTCTTTTTGCCTACTATTGAAGGAGAAAAGCTTAATATATCTTCAACTTCATTTTGGCGGATTTTTTGAAAAACCATTTCTATTTACTTTCAGGAAGAGTGGATTATTGGCAGTAGTTTGCAATTTCCCTTCTCCCTGTGTGTGTCAAATGGCATAACTTCCTCACTATAATCTGGTTTGAAAGTTGAGGACGCTGCTGTTGCTGGACAATTGACTTTGCTGATGAGCCTCTGATCAACATTTTTAGCTAAGACTTGGATGAGGCTGTGTAAGAGAGAGAGGCGCTCATCCGCCTTGCAGATGACACAGCCTTTGTATTGGAATCAAAGAGGAAAACAAGAGGCCAGGATGCTGGGTTGAAACCAGCAAGTTTGACCTTTAAAAGGTAAAGGGTAAAGTACTGCTTTTAGGTTTAAATAGTCAACTGAACAAGCCAGAGAGACACAGCTTGGTAGCACTTCTGCCAGAAAGACTTTGCTTTTAATTGACCACAAGATCAGTTGAGCCCTAAGTAGCCCAAGACTGTTAATACATGAACCTAAACTTAGTTTTACTAATTGGTGCATGGTGGGAGTGATACTCTTTTCTGCTGGTGTGAGATCAAACCTGAAATATGAGGTTTAATTCCTGATAAAAAATATTAGGAAGAGCCTTAAGCAATTGTATCTGCAGAGAAAAATCCCATGATTTTGAAGGAACTTGGTACTGTGTCTTCTTATTTTACAAGCTGTAGTTAAATAACATGAGTATATCCCAGAAAAGGGAATTTTGAGAAGTTCAACATAACTGTGATCTAACTGACAGAATACTATGTGAAACCGGGACAATTTTCACTCAGTTCTGTTTGTCTCCAGAAGACAAAATAAGGATAACAGAAATAAAGTTACAGGAAGCAACTCTTGGCTACTAGTAGAATACCAGTAGAGACAATAAACTATAAAACTTTTATATAGTTTTAAGTAGGTAGTGTCATCATGGCCATTTTACACAGAAAGACTCCAAGGCTCAGAGGAGAAAAGCTTATGGCCAGTAGGGTTTTAGAGTCCAGGTCTTCTAACTCCAATTTCCGTGCTCTTGTCACATCATTTTTCAGACATGGAACTAGATGTCCCCTGAGGTAAAGTCTTTCTAGTCATGGGACATGGCTAAGCAGAGTGTGAACTGAAAGTCTTTTTGTCAGGGATGTTAAAGAAGTTGTTTTTTAATTGAGTGGGTTACAGGACCAGATATTTTGGTAAGAAAACACTTGAAGGAAGTGTTTTTTAAACCAATGTTATGTGGACCCTGTTCTGCATGATCTTAGAGAAGTGCTTCATGAAAATAGGATACTTTCATCAAATAAGCTTAGGAAATGCTGAGTTAAACCAAGCTTCATAGTTTTTGGGTTTTCTTTTTTTTTTTTTTACTGTAGGACTTCTAAAGCCTTTAATATCCTTATGCACATTGTGATCTCATAAACTTTTCTGGCAAAGAGAATCCTTTTTTCTTGTAGTACCCATCATATTTCTTGGAACTACTTTGTTGCGGGACACAGCTTGTAAAAAAACACTGCTCCAATGTTTCTTTCATCTCTAAGAGACTATGATAACAGAGAAAAGAATCCAGATTGGTTTAATAATAGCCACTGTTCTGAAAAATTGCTAAAAGCGTGAACCAAACCAACTTTGCAAACACAGACTATGTTAGGTCATGATCAACTTACTCCCCTTGCATTGTTCTCACGGTGAAGGCAATGGACGGTTAGCGCATCTCATTGCACTTTGTAAGGTGCCCAGCTCTGGTTCTCCGTTTTCTTTTTTGAAACTGAATGATCAGAAAATATCTTAGTAGGGCTCAGACAGGTAAAATTATAGAAGCAACTTGCCCAAAGTGTGAAAGAGGCTACAGATTTAAGAAACGAATCAAGTCTATCAATGTTTACCGTTTATGTTTACATAAACGTTAAAAAGGTTTACTTTTCTCCTTCTCCTGTGCTCACTCTGTCACACTCCAAGCCTCAGCTCCTTCCTATTCTTCATCCTTTGGCAAATGTTCCCAATCTGCAGCCCCTCTTCTTCTGAGCTTGAACAGCATCCACAGACACAGCAAAAGTACTCTGTGAGAAGGGACCATAGACTCCTCTGCCTCGTGTCTTAGCTCACTCACCTGCCCTCCTCCTCACACCCACAGGAGGCTGGAGCTGGGCAGGCCAGGGGGGCCTCTGTCAGAACTTGAGGGATTGAGTGGCGACCATCAGGTTCCACCATCCCCCTTTCCCAACTTTCCTTGTGTAACAGATTCAGAGCAGGAGGCCACATTTTCATGACCTTCTTTCTCGAAGGATCTCCTCCCAATTTGTTAGCAATCTCTCTCTTTTTTTTTTTTTCCTTTTCTTTGCGGTACGCGGGCCTCTCACTGTCGTGGCCTCTCCTGTTGCGGAGCACAGGCTCCGGACGCGCAGGCTCAGCAGCCATGGCTCACGGGCCCAGCCTCTCCGCGGCATGTGGGATCTTCTCGGACCGGGGCACGAACCCGTGTCCCCTGCATTGGCAGGCGGGCTCTCAACCACTGCGCCACCAGGGAAGCCCTGTTAGCATTCTTTAGCTCAGTTGGCTGGGAGTCTTGCTGAAAATAGATATTCTTATTGCAGTTAGATTGGATTTAAATTAAATTGTTCCATATCAATAACACTTATTCTTCTAGTAGGAAGGAGTGGTAGTGACAGCAATAGGACATTCTCTGTTAAGTGGGTAAGACAGTGCATGCTGTCCTCTTCCCCAGGAGGGGGCTTCTCACCATGCCTGCCAGCAGAGCGCTGGGCTGTGGGCTTCTCAGCAACCCTCCTCCCTTGTTTCCACTTGTTAAAGAGAAAAACTTGAGTAACAAATAACTCTTTGCTAATGATAGAGATGTTGCTTTAGAGCCTGTCTTCTATTGGTAGAGACTGTTCTAATGATTACCATGTATTAGTGTCTGCTGTGTGCCTGAAACAGTTCTTATTTTATATAATCATCACAATAAAAACAATATCTAACATTTGTTGACTACCTATGTGCAATACATTGTTCTAAGTTTCATATAAAATTTTTTTCACATCAACTTTTTAACATTGGGACCAGGTAATTGACATCTCTCCTCTTTTACAAGTTAGGAAATCAAATTCAAAAGAATTAAACAAGTTGACTTACCTAGGAAGTGACAGAACTAGAACTCTCACCCAGTTTGTCACAATTCCAAGTCTAGAATTCATTCCATTGCGCGAGATCTATAGTTGTAGGGAATAGAGCTTTTCTCAGGCCATACAGAGAAAAAGTGGGTTTGGAGTGGAATGCTGGTGGAGTGGTTCTGGGACTGGGAGTCTATTCAGGGCCCAGGGCAGCTCTGGGACCCATAAGTTCTCTTTTTTGTGGGGTCTAAGCTTCTTTGCATGGGAGTGCTTCATGCTCAATTTGTTCCTGTCTGGCCAGTCCTCTCTGGAGTTGCTAATTCAAAGGCAGTAGGTTGCTTCTCTGATTGGTCAGTATCTATCACCTGTGCTGGCTGTGCCTTCATGATAGGCTCTCTCATGGCTTGCTGGCCAGCCATGGGAGTCCAGCCTCTGGGTCAGGAGCCAGTGCTGCTTCAGTGAGTCACCAGCTCTGTACAAGACCTGGGCTACCACTACTTCTCTGAGCCAAGGACTGTGGCTTGGGCAGCTCTAGCCAGAGGGGACATAATAGATCCTGCTCGGCTCAGGGCAGTTGAACTGTCTTATGTGAGTCACCAAGGAGGAGGGGCATCAGTGCAGTTTAAGCCATGCTCAGAGCAAAAATAAGTTACAGTGGATACACTGGTATCCTCAGCAGAAAACAGGCTTATGTCAAATATCAGAGAGAAACATGAATGATGTAATCTTCCTCAGATCAATCTTGGATTTATTACATTTATGTCTGGGCTAAATTCCTATGAAGTCGGCTGTGAATCATAGAAGACGGATTCTTTAGGAACTGTCTGGCATCATTAGTTCTAAGACTAAACCACAAGTCAGTTAGTCATCAAAATCAAATAAATCCCAATCAAATCTTGTACAAACGAATGCAGGTAAACCTCTACAGAAGACCAAGTGGTGAAATTGAAATACAAATGGTAGTTGGTCCCACATGGGACTTCTGGACAGATGGCAGAGCTTGCTGGTATAGGGCCTCCCTGGGAGTCAGTGGGTAGCGGCAGCAGGTCAGAAGGTTGGGAGGGAGCCTGAGACTTGGAGCCTGAATTTCTAGCCCACTTTGACTCATGGGTCTCCTTGATCTCTTTCCACTCAGCTTCTGGAAGCTTCTAGGCAGTAGTTGTGAACTTTTTTTTTTTTTTTTAAGTTGTTGGGGGTAGTTTAGTTATTTATTTATTTATTTTTGCTGTGTTGGGTCTTTGTTTCTGTGCGAGGGCTTTCTCTAGTTGTGGCAAGCAGGGACCACTCTTTATCGCGGTGCACGGGCCTCTCATTATCGCGGCCTCTCTTGTTGCGGAGCACAGGCTCCAGACGCGCAGGCTCAGTAGTTGTGGCTCACAGGCCTAGTTGCTCCGCAGCATGTGGGATCCTCCCAGACCAGGGCTCGAACCCGTGTCCCCTGCATTAGCAGGCAGATTCTCAACCACTGTGCCACCAGGGAAGCCCAGTAGTTGTGAACTTTTACCAGGGCAGTTAATGGACTTGCAGACTTTCAGTTGGTCTAGGAGAAAGACACCATTTGTGAAATGTGTGCTGAGGGGCCCAAAATAAAATTTCAGCCTTGACACCATGGCTCTTTTCTCTTGTATTTAGTAAAAGAAAAAAATGAATTCTTAATGTTGCTTTCTTCCCCACTCCCATGGCCCAGTAAGTCCCCTATGCTCCCCATCCCCTGGCTTCTCTAATACCCATTCAGGCCTTCTCCACCAAAAGAAATATCCTCTTGAAATCATAGAATTAACTACTTATTAATTCCAAATGGTTATACTAAATAATATAAAGGAAATATACAAATCAGAGAAAGGGTTAAGAATTAAAATAATCTAGGTAAAATTTAATGTTTTTGTTTTGTTTTGACTTTTACTAAATTACAACCTTTGATTCTTTCAAGGGCACACACACATTTTTGGGCTGCTTCGGGCCTTGAGAGCAACTTTCTCATCAACAGCTCCTAACTGAAAGAAAGAGACTTTAAACTGCCTTCTAGGCACTTCTAAATAAAACTAAAGTAGTCTTTTGTTGTTGTTGCTTTCAACTGCCCCATCATCATTTCTTTTTAACATGTGCAACTAGCATTCAGCTTGGATAGGGAGATATTTCAGACGCCCATATCTGCCATCTGCATCCCCTATGATGGTCTTTCTCCAATCCGGTGATTTGAATTCCCCGATTCTTCTTTTGCCTCATTTGGCCAGAGGCAAGTGGTTCTCAATCCTGGCTGCACATTAGAATCTCCTGGGGGTGTCTTAAGAACACCGATATCCAGTCCCTTCCTGAAAGGTTTGGATTTAGTAGTATGAGGTGAGGTTAAAGTATCAGTATTCTTAAAATGCATCCCAGGGAGTTTGCATGTGGGCTGAATGGACTTTGGGGTCTCTTTCAGCGCTGTGAGTCTATAGGTCTCAAGATCCTGAGCTCATAGCCCACCCATGATAGATGGAAGATGCAGTAACTTTTTTTTCTTTTTTTCTTTTTTTTGATTTGCATTCAGAGGGCTCCTGATAGCTTATCAGTCTTGCTTCGCTGCTGAAGAATTGTTTTTAACTTTTAGGGTGGACAGACCCTTTCTCATAAGAACCTTATAAATGCATTTAACTATGGAGATGCAGAATGGTTTCTGAAAAGTGTCATAACTCCGAAGAAGTAGACAGTGTTTTTCTGGATATCTGCCATATTACCAGGGGATTTCCACTCCTAGGCTTGCTCATTTATATCCTATTTTACCAAGTGGACAACTCTCACAAAGCATGTGAGATGGATTTATCTGAGTTAAAGAAACAACAATGTGATTAATCATGCTGTTCCTTGCTGCCAACTTTCTCTCCTCAACAACACAGTGATAAATCTGCTGGAGGGGATAACATTAGAAGTTTGGCCCCAAATTTTCCTCTGCTTAAACAGAAGCTTTACACATCTGATGGGAGAATTAACTCTATAGGATGAGGGAGAGGGACATGTATTTGAGACTCAGTGAAATATCGGATGATGCTTTCCTCCTATGCATTTAAACTCTACTTAGAAAATATCGAATAACAACTTTACTTTGATATTCTGTTTTATTAAAACAGTGACAATTAAGGAGAGAACATTATTCTAATTAAGTAATTGAATAAAATGGCGAACAGATGCACTCTGGCTGCTATGGACAGCCATCCTCATTTACAATGGTGAGCACAACAAAAGCCATCTGGACCTCTTTTTGTATTTCTTCATCCAAATTGGTTTTTGTTTTTGAGATGTCACTCCAAGAATTTCCATACCATTAAGGCTACTATTCCAACAGGACAAGGATAGAATATAGAATATTGTTCACAGTATGATCAATGAAGTCCTCTTCCTAGACATTTCTTTCTGTTACTAGGTCATTACCTGACCAACATGCTACCTTGATATCAAGATATCTTTTCATATGTATCATTCAACAAGATACGTTGTCAAAATCTAAACTTCCCATATGCCTGATTGCCCAAAAGAAGAAATGGAACAGATATGTATGTAATGAACTAGCCAGCATGAATTCTCTCACTGTTGAAAACTGCTCTGATATTGAGCATGGTACCATCTGCTACAGTAACAGGATAGACCTCCTTTTTGAAGGAGCAAGTGTAGTATCTACTCATTCGACTTTAAACTCTTAGGGACTATGGGAGTGAGAAGGCATCTAGTGCCTTATCACTGGTCTGATGGATTGTGGCTTTGTTTGTTTGTTTTTCCAAGCATGAAATATATCAGAAGGAATGTAAAAATCTTTTGCCCCAAGGCACACCACATCCATCAGATACTTCCTTCTCCTCTGGCCAGGTTTTTTCTTGTTGTGTGTGTGTGAAAACATATTTCTCTTTCCCCTAGAATTTCTTTTGTACAATATATTGTGCAATGAGAAGCCATTTGAATACTATAGTTATTCAATGAAGAGCTACAGCCTGTTCTAATTTTGTGGTGTGACAGGAAACCTGACATCAAGAACAAAACATCTCCTACTAGACCAACCAGAGCTACACTGAATTGTGTTAGGTCTCAGAATTTGGACTCAAGGTTATACACATCAATACTTACTCCAGATATATATCTGAGTGACGAAACCTAAGTGGACCATGGGCATGTGTGTAGGCGCGTGCACGTGCACACGTGTGTGTATATATGGGGGATGGTGGCTGGAAGGATATTCCACATATTGTTTCTCTAAACCTCCAAGAAAGTAGAATAATCTAAAATACTCAGAATAAGATACCTTAGAAAACAAATTTTACTCCAGAAACTAGAAGACAATTTCAGAAACCCCTTGTTAGATGCATTTAATAAAATGTAAGATGGCCTGTTCTCAATCTAAGGAATAGGCAGTCATAAGGTGAGACCAAATTGAAGGGAAGGTAGAGATAAAAAAAGACTGGTTGAAATAAAAGAATTTGAGAAAGTAAAAATATAATATTGAAATAAAAATCTGCAGTGGAAGGAAAAAAGAGAAGTGAAAGGTATAAAAAAAGAAATCAAAGATAAATTTGAAATACTTTCTTCAAATGCAGAGAAAAGGACAAAATAAAAACATGAACAAAAAGATAATAGATGTGTGGATCACAAAGTAAATATCCAATCCTTGAAAAATAGTCATTCTGAAGAAAAAAATAAACCGAGCAATAGATTGTAGACAATAATGAACAATATATTAGATATATAATTTTATGGAGTTGAAATGAACACTTGTTTGCAAATTGAAAAGGCTCACCATGTTCTAGGTAAAATTTAAAATAATAATTAATTTCTAACTCTGTAACCTTGAGCAAGTTTCTTAACTTCCCTGTGCCTCAGTTTCCTAACTAATAACGTGGGGATAATACTAGTATCTGCCTCTAAGGGTTGTTACAGCTTTTAAATAAATGTTTGTGAGTATTTTAAAAGGTGACTGAAGCACAGAAAGCAGTATGAGTGTTTGAAATAAAATGAATAAGAAGGCATAGATATTTATAAACACACTTTGTTAAATCAGTGGCTCAACATCAAGTGATTCTCAGTGCCTGAGCTATTCTAACTTGTACCTTCACTCTGGTAACTGGGCTCCTTCTCTTCAGAAACTCCATCTTGCCTCGCCCTCTGTGCTTTTGTTCTCTGGTTGGTACTTCTGGACCCCCTTTACCTTGTTGTCCACTCATAATTCCTTCCATGGCCACTGAGTAATGTACCCCAGGGCTCATTATCTGCTGCCAGTCCTACTTAAAGTCCCCCCCTTGATTAGATTCTTCATAATGCCTCCCTGAGTTTCCATTACACTTCATAGTAGTCACGTCGCCTGTGCCCTGTCACAGCCCACCTCACTCCAGCAGGCTGGTCTGGATCCTGGGTTGATCCCACTATCCCATGGGACCCCAGCTTATCAGATGAGGACCCTGCATGTAACTTCCTTTAGACCCACTATCCATGAGAAGGGTGTTAGGACCAGGTAGGAAGGCCCTTAAGCAGGCTTGCTAAGGGGAGTCACATAATGAGCTTCCCATGTAATGACTGCTTTTGTGCAGCACTGTGCCCAGGGTCTAATTGGGATGTGCTGCCCACCTCTAGGAGTACTCTGGGGGCAAGGCAGAACTGCCAGTGAATATTTACATGGTTCATACATTTGTTTAACCCCAACTAATTTCTTCATGTGTAAGGTGATCAATATAAGTGAGAGGCCAAAACCAAGGACTAAATGTTACATAAAGGTTGACTTATGCAATATTACATTGCTTTCAGCTCTTTAATTAGCTGGCTTTAAAATCCAAAGAAAATCATTAGCAACATGGGGATTGTAAGACATACTATTTATGGCTAACATTTAGCTATGCCTAACCTTAAGGCAGGTGATTCTGCTGCATTTTCTTCCCAGAAAGGTAGACAGGAGTTCAGGGATAGCATTGAGTTAAATAAAAAAGTTTGGAGGAATCATGCAAAATACTGCCAGATAAATCATGGTTTACCCTTTGCAGAGTTCATCAATGATGTAACTGTGGAAAGCTTTAGCCCAGAATAAGTTGATGGAAATGTTTTTTAAACTTAGAGAGTTTGGGGTATATTAATACAATATATATTTTGGACAGTAGTTATGTACAGTTATGAGCTCAATGACATTTGGATCTCAATAAAATAAAGCACAGAATAATGTTACACCAATGCAGTTCCTGATGTTGTAGAAGGAATATGTGCTTTGAAATCAGAAAAGCTGTGTTTAAAGCTCGGGTATGCCCCTTACCTGCTGTATGACCTTGGGCAAGTTGCTTAACTGGGCTTTGCCAGAGGTTCTTCAATTATAAAATGAGCATATCTCACAGGTTTTGGGGAGGATTCACTGTAAACATGTACTTATATGCTAAATGTGTTCCTGGACTTGGTGGATACTCAAGAAATGCTAGCCCCTTTCTTCTTTGGGGAGTGGGAGTGCAGAGGGTATATATTAAGATAGTGGCCCCTCATGGAAATCCCATCCCCTAAGGCCAGCAGTACTAAAGGACCATTCCACTGTGAGCCATGGCATTTAAACAAGAATTTAGTGGAAATCAAGGCTGCGTCCTTTGACATCAGAATATACAAGCAGCAAAAATGGCCTTGAAAAATTCCGAGACGAGCTCCCATCTCTGAAGGGTTCTGCCCTCCTCCAGGATGATTTCCCTAACCCGCCAGCACTGGACTCTTTTCTTCCCTCAGAAACTGTAGCTCTTGGGTCACTTTATGTAGCTCTTGGAAAGATGTTACACTGCTTTTAAAGTATATGTATATGACTCAGCCATTCAACTCACCTGAAAGCTCCTGAGTGTCTGGGACATGCTGTATTCTCTTTCTAGCACCTCGTGGAAGAAGAGCTGAGGAAGAAGGGAGAGAGCAAGAGCCAGTTTCCAGGCTGCCTGAGACACTCAGGAGACAGGTCTGCTCCCCTTTGGACTATTTCCCAGGACTAGCACCTGTTGTTCTAGTGTGCATTATGCATCTTAGATGAATGGCTACATACAGAACCTCTGTATTCCCCTCCCCCCAACGAAGTTTTTAGTTTGTTTTTGTTTTTTAACATCAAATGATTTTCCCATTCTATGGGAAAAGTTCCCATTCCATGAAAAGCTGACTTTTTATTTGTACATATTTTCGCGTACCAACTGCTCTACCAAAACCTACAAGTCACTATTACTGCACTGCCTTGCTTTATGCTTCACCTGCTCCTTATTGGGTGAGTGGCTTGAGCAATTCTTTTCTCTTTTAACAAATGAGTGAAATAATGTAAGAGACATTGTAATAGAAAGTGGAAAAACAGGATGGTGCTTGGTACATCATTAGCACCAAACACCCTCCTGGAGAAAGTGTTCACCAGCTGGCTTGGGACTGAGAGGTGTGTGTGGAGGGTTGATATGAAAGGACATTCAGGAAAAGAGCATCATGAAATGTGAATGCCAAGGTGTATGTAAGACATTGCATGCACTTCCTTATGGCTAGAGTGGAGTGTGCATGAGGACAGAGAGATGCGCATGAAAGGTGAGGCTGGAGAAGCAGAGAGTGGCCAAGTCACAGATGGTACTGAATGTCATGCTAGAGAGTTTGGTCTACATCGTGCAAGTGCTAGGGAGCCACAGAGCAATTTACAGCACTGATATGGCCACTCTTGGCCCTGCAGTGGTCTCTAAAGCATGGGCTTCCTCTCCTCACTGCTACCCTTCTGTGAAAGGATTAGGCTTTAGACTGAATTATCTCGAATGTTCCCACATTTTCATATCTCATGAATTTGAGTTCATCTCTACAGATTTACAGAAAGCTTTACTATAAGTTATAATGTTAAATTTGCTTGCATTTTAAAAGTGAAACCATGAGCTATTAAGTACATTTTGTGAGAGGGGGCAGTTGGGCTCTACCCCAGAATCACGAACAGTATGCGTACATTCTATTTAGCGGTCTGTGCTTCATTGGAAGAGTTAGAGAAACACTGCTATAGGCCACAGGGAACCATTGAAGATTCTTGAGCAGGGGATTGCAGTACAGGAGACATTTTTAGCTATGGAGAAGAATCTATCTGCTCAGGAATAAAAGTATTATGGGAGAACAATTCTAGACAATGGTTAATTTCATGCGATGATAGATGGTACAGAAATAAATACTATCAGAACTCCAAAGAGGGAGAGGTCTCTGTGGCCTGGAAGGATTGAAGAGACTTGCCTGAAGGAGCTAGGATATGAACTTGAAAGGACAGAAGGATTTGGAAAGGCAAAGAGGAGGGAGAAGAGAACGAACGGAGAATATGCAAAGAACGTGGTGCCATGTGCATGCAAATGTGTGTTTTGTGTGCGTGTGTGTGTGTGTGTGTAAGTTCAGTAAGAAGATTGGAATCAACTTGATTTCAAAAGCTGACTTTTTCATTACATTCAAATGTATTTAAAGGGTGGATGAAAATAAAGAGAAAAGGGAGTTGGAGATATGGTTTCAGAGAAGAGAAAAAGAAGGATAGGAAGACAGAGGCAGAGAGAGGGCTAGACAGAGAAGTACTGAGAGAGATAGAGGGAGGAAGGAGAAAGAAGAGAAGGGGAGAACCAAAGTTGGAGGAAATAGCATTTTTTCTCTTCAGTTCTTCAGGTCTGTGTTTAGCGAGAGCTCTTCTCTAAAAAGGGATAAGAAATGAAGATTTATGTCGAGAGGTAGGAGCATTTGGGGTAAACGACCATGTCCAGCAAAGGCGCACAAAATGGAAGATTTTCAGCCAGATCTAGGAACTAGTTCAGTGGCGTGTGAAGTGTGCTTTGAGAGAAAGATAAAAATGAAGTATTAAACCTCCCATCACTATTCACGGTATTTTCCTTTGGGCTTTATTTTCAAAGCGCACAGAGAATTCAGCTTTCTCAGTTTATCATCCTCCTCAGGCTTCATGTGTGCATTATATTTTGACAAAGTGCTAGAAACTCCAGTGACAGGTTTAATAGAAAGAAAGAGGCAGTCATACCTTTCTGCAGGTTTATCACAGAGGATCCAGAAATGAGAGGCGGGGAGGCCAAAGGTGGAGTGTCTGCCTACAAGGAGGACATCTTCAGTCCCTTCGGGCTGGCTGACTTCTGGCAGTCCTGCAGAGATGAGTGTAGCCAGCAGCTCTTCTAGAACACGCTTCCAGACCCCTCAGGTGGGGCAAAGGGCAGCTGTTCCTGAGACATTCTGCACAGCCCTCCTAACACTAGTGAATTGACGTGAATGCTTTCTCTACTGGATTACGAGTTCTTTGAGTCAGGGGTAGTTCTGACTCATCTTTGGAGCCCTAGCACAGGAGGTACTCAATAAATATATGTGGAAAGGAATTTCCTCAGCAGGAGTTCAGGGAGTTAAAACTGGATTTTTACATGGGGCTTGGATTTTCTATCCCTTTCTTAAGTGGTTCCCTGGAAGTGATCCTGTCTCTACCCACAGGCTGCTAGCTCTGTTACTACCTTTAATTTCAGAATCAACCTTGAGGGAGCACTCAGAATAATACCTAGCTGCTAGCTTGTGAGGTCTACTTCTCAGCCCTGTGAGAAGCAGCATACTCATTCAAGCTCTGTGACCCGGCAGCCCATTCTTCTCTCTCTCTGGCTCAGTTTCCTGATTTATAAAGTGAGCAGCATGATACCACTCTAAAACAAGGTTATTATGGGGATTTACGTGAGAGAATTCATGCAACCATACCTGAAAATATCAAGTGCTCCATACACGTTTCCTTCTATGGTGCTCCTTCAAATTACTCACACTGCTTGATAGTCTAGATCTCATTTGCTCTTATTGGAATTGACAGTTTCTCAGTTAGGAAAAATATGGATACCATTGCCCTTGTCAGGCAGTTAAACTTTCATCTCAGTTTCTTCTTCTTTCTTTTTTTAAAAAATAAATTTATTTATTTTATTTTTGGCTGTGTTGGGTCTTCATTGCTGCACGTGGGCTTTTCTCTGGTTGCGGCAAGTGGGGGTGACTCTTCGTTGTGGTGCGCGGGGCTTCTCATTGCGGTAGCTTCTCTTGTTGTGGAGCACGGGCTCTAAGCGTGTGGGCTTCAGTAGTTGTGGCATGTGGGCTCAGTAGTTGTGGCTCTCAGACTCTAGAGCACAGGCTCAGTAGTTGTGGCACATGGGCTTAGTTGCTCCGTGGCATGTGGGATCTTCCCAGACCAGGGCTCGAACCCGTGTTCCCTGCATTGGCAGGCGGATTCTAAACCGCTGAGCCACCAGGGAAGCCCTCCGTTTCTTCTTATGTCAACAATCAAAACCTATTCTGTGTGTTCCTTTCATTTGAAGTTAACTCCTGCATTGGATGAGAGCAAGTGTTCTCATTATTTATTGCTGCATAATAAACTCCCTGAAACTTAGTGGCTTAATGAAAACATCTTCTTTGGCTCATGACTCTATGGGTTGGGAATTCAGGAAAGCTTTCATCTGGCAGTTTATCTCTGATATATGGGACCTTAGCTGGGGTGCCTGGGGCTGGAGGATCCACTTCCAGGATGACTTCTTCATTCCTCTGTCACCTCAGTGTTCTGTAGCATCAACTCTTTCCACCTGGCATCTTCAGCTTGCCTCCAGGTGGCTTGAGTTTTTTGAAGCCTAGTAGTCTCAGGGTAGTCAAAATGCTTACATGAAGGCTGACTTCATCTAGCGTGAGCATTTCAAGTGATTGTTCCCAGAGACCAAGGCAGAAACTTCAAGGCTTTGTATGAACTAGCTTCAGAAGTCACAGAGTATCATTGTTGGTACGTTCTATTGGTTAGACAAGGCCACCTAAAATTCACTGGGAGAGGGGACTGCAAAGGAAGTGAACACGTGGAGGTGTGACTCATGGGGGGTCATCCTGAAGACCTGTTATGTATCATAGCAATTGATTGAGCATGATTTTTTTTTTTTTTTTTTTTTTTTTGCGGTACGCGGGCCTCTCACTGTTGTGGCCTCTCCCGTTGCAGAGCACAGGCTCCGGACGCACAGGCTCAGCGGCCATGGCTCACGGGCCCAGCCGCTCCGCGGCATGTGGGATCTTCCCGGACCAGGGCACGAACCCATATCCCCTGCATCGGCAGACGGACTCTCAACCACTGTGCCACCAGGGAAGCCCGATCTTCTTTTTTTTTAATCGTCTGGCCTATTGAAATTTACCAGGTTAAGTTCTCAGCACTCACATACCCTGGTAAATACTATGCAAAGAGAGCACGTGGGGTTCTTCGGCACGACAGTTGTGGAGAACGTGGATGGTCAACTATCTCCTTTTCCCAGTATGTGTTGGAAGACTCTTCTCAGCTGTAAGTGGGGTGAATGCTCATGAGCACACTCCCTGTGAGCATATTATACACAGTGAGCTCACACGAAACCAGGAAATCCACAATGGAAAAGAATGAAGGAATAAACGAGGTGCATGGGATTTTTTTCCAGGACTTCTTAAGAGACTGGCCACAAATTGGGGCTTGAAATGGTCATTAATTTACATGAATCGAGGGAAACCCAGAGTACAGGGAGTGGGATTGATAGCATAGAGTAGGAGGAGAACAGGAAGAATTATATACTAAAGTGGTAGTGAGAAATGGCCATACATTGCAACTTACTAGAGGCAGAGACAAGTAATTCTACACTTTATGGCAGCACTTCCAATTATTCTGTTCTAACTGTTGGTGCTTAGAAATATTTGTCAGCTCTTAACTTATAAATGGAGACAAATCTTACGTGTCAGTGGTGTCAGGTTATCATCTGATCTATACTAACTGAATTTCTAACAGACCAGTATGAGCCTTGACTCTCCACAAAGATTTTCCTGCCTGTGCCAGCTCTCCTTGATACACATTCTTACATTGTCTTGACCACAAAGCTTGGTACCCTGCATAATTTTCTATAATTAACTTAGGTTAACTCACCAGATTACATCTTGAGGCCTTTGATCAAGTATTTCTCTTTACCACACTTCCTCCACTCCCTACCTCTGCCCAGTGTATGCATGCGTGTGCGCACGTGCACGTGCACACACACACACTCACTTAAAAATACTCTCTCTTTCCCAGCACAGGCCTAAATCCATAGGAAGCATTTAATAAATACTGATTGAAAGAATTGAATTCCTAGATATTCAAATCTTTACTACAGAAGGAATCCATAGCCATTATTATTTCATTTACAGTGACAATCTACCTTTCCCTAGATGTTATCTCCAGGGATATCTTGCCCTGTTTGCTAACAGCTCTGTTGATGGTTGTAGCTTCTCTTAGATTAACATTTCCCAGAGTGGTTTCTTCAGAATATAACTTTGAGATGTCATACATGCTGTGTGCACCATTGGGAGATCTATAATTCATACTAGCATTTTAATTACTGTGAGAAGACCCGGGGTAAAGGAAGCCATTTGTTAACTGAATATTTTCCGAAGTTATTTGACCATAGAACACCCTTTAAAGATAGCAGCACCTGTTGTTTTCCAGGGCCATGTTGTTTCCTTGAATATATTTTGGCAAACGACGTCCTACATATCCTAGCTTTTATTCGTTGCCTTCCTTTCTTCCCTTGTACTAGCTGCTTCCCCTTGCCTCAGACCCAGGGCTTAAGTTCTTGCTTCTCTGCTCAGAGAAACTTTGAGAGCCCATGGAAGGATGACTCTATGGGCTAATTTAGCATTGTTTGGGACTGGAAGTGACACTGAAAATGTCATTCCCAATCTTTCATTTTAGAATTGAGGAAATAGGTGCACGTGAATAAAAGTCCCCTGAACCGTTATGTCAGAACTGAGACTAACATCCAGGTCTCCAACTTCCAAGGCAAGACTATGTCTTCCTTCTACTTTCCCTCTATTCATATGGAAGAACTTTCATAGAGAGTCAGCATTTGGGGCCTACTGACTTCATTGAAAATAGGCAAGCCCAAAAGCCAGTAGGAAGGATTATGATTTCCACAGGATATAATTAGTGGTTTTAAGGAGTTCAATGAATGCCCTGGAAATGGAGCAGATTGGCAGTTGGAGCCCCTATTTTTGGCAGAGAATGAATGCTGCCTCTAAAATTCAGAAGAATATAGTCTGTTAGCTGCCCCGCTTCTCACCTTGAAATAAAATCTTCTGGCTCCCATGGGCTGGGCAAAGAAGGGAGGGAACAACTTGATTTTCAAATAAAAACCTTCTTTGAAAACCTTCCCAGGAGACTTGATTTGTGGGAGCATAACCCAGTGGTAAATGACAGTGTGGGGAGTAGCTAAACATGGCCGTGTTTGATCATAGCCCCAAAGGCCTGGATCAAATTCCCTGGATCAAATTCTACATCCCAAGGGATGTAGAAACCTCAGAGGGTTGAGCTGTGGAAAACAGCCTTTACTTCATAAGGTCAAACTACCTACTTCGTTGGGATGGCCCAGTGTAGGTGGGTTTATTCTAATAGATTTGTTTGCTGGAAGCTCTGTGGTAAAGATGAGGCTAGAGGTGAAAAGTGAGTAATTGGAGGTAATTAACAGCCAACTGGTAATTATTGGGTACAACTCAGGTCTTTCCAAAGCATGGAAATCTAGTCAGAACATCAAGCCCAGGAAGAATCCTATAGAAAAAAATATGGAGAATATTTAAAGTTGGCAAGCAAGACAGTGGAAGGAAGGACTTTGGTTTGCTCTTCCAGCCTCCTGTTAAGTAGTTACTTGCATGAGGCTTTGGAAACTCAAGGTCATTTAGTGACTGCTGATAGACAGTTCTGTTCTAATTGTCTCTATATCACAAGTTATTTCTGTCTTGTGAAGATGAGGACAATGAACAAATTGTGTTCAAGGGTCCAGTGTCCCACTGCCCTCTTTAGTGTCGGAGGAGAGGATGGGTTTGAATCCACAAACTTTCCATGTTTGCACATGTCCTCTAGGCCATTTGAGGCCAGTCACTGACCTCTGGGATGGGCTTGTCCAGAGTTTCACCCTTTGGGAAAGGAGCTTTGTGCCTTTAACACGTGGAAATCTCTGGAGGATTATCTTTTGTCTGCAGTATAGGTTCCCTGACTCTGGGCATGTCCTTGGGGGCCAAATGGTCTGGCCCTCACCCTCCTCTGCCCTGGTCCATAGACCTCCCCCTGCAATGCACACGCATCTTCACTGGGGGCAGGAGCAGCCCAGGTCCCTCAGCCTTCGATCTCACCCCTCCCTCCCCCTTAGGCTCTCAAGGCTGCGGGTCCTCGACTCAGAGAGGAAGAATCTAACCCCTGTGGAAGGAGGCAGAGATGCTGCAGCAGAATGTTACTCAGCCAGACCTTCTATGTGTGGGAAATGGAGAGTTGAGAGAAGGAAGCAGATGTGTTCTCTGTGCCTCCCCTCAAGGAGCCTCCACTCTCATGGGGACAGGCAGGGCTCTGGGACACAAGACACTCTGGCATATCTGTCATCAGGAGCTAGATTGTGTGGAGTTGGGGGACTCCATGTGGGCAGAGAATGGAGAGTAGGTCTCCTGAAGTTGCAAGGCCTTGACTGAGGCCTCCCAGGATTGTTCTGTGCCAGGGAACATTTAATAGATAGACATGCAGGCTCCTCTCAGCTCACTCCAAACTGCAGGGAACCCAAAGAGTCCAGCAGAAGAGTTTTAAATATGTGCTAAAAAGTGTTACAAGTGCCAAGGCACCCCTGGAAAATAGAAAGGCAGAACACAGGCATGGGTATGGTATGGAGAACTGTGTGCTGATGGGGTTCAGTGGTGAGAACCCAGGCATTGCTGATTTTCAAGGATTGTGGGTTTACCTCCTGGTCCAAGCAGAGAAGTCCCTGGTAGCTGAAAACATGGACCTACGTTTTCCATTGACGTGTCCTGTGCCTCATTTGGTTCCACTCTCTCACTGCTGCCTTTCCAAGGCTGATACACAAACCTAGGCTCCTATAGGGCTAGGTTCAAGCCACACAACTGTTCATTGCAAGTCAAGGTCCTAGGCTGGATGTTTTTCTCCATCCATCCATTCATCCATTCATGCAGTAATGGATGAAAAGACACAATGGGGGGCCCATCTTCCAGGATGTCATTCCCAAGAAGCACTTCTTCTGCCTTGCACTCTTGTGACAAGACCAGTAACTAACATGGCCTCGTGGACTTGTTTGGAACCTTAGAGCTGGAAGACGCTTCAGAGGTCAGCTGGTTTCTCTACCTAACGCAGGAAACACTTGGTTGAAAAGAAGAGAGGAGGGCTTCCCTGGTGGCGCAGTGGTTGAGAGTCTGCCTGCCGATGCAGGGGACATGAGTTCGTGCCCTGGTCTGGGAAGATCCCACTTGCCATGGAGCGGCTGGGCCCATGAGCCATGGCTGCTGGGCCTGTGCGTCTGGAGCCTATGCTCCGCAACGGGAGAGGCCGCAACAGTGAGAGGCCCGCGTACCGCAAAAAAAAAAAAAAAAAAAGAAGAGAGGAGGCTGGAGGAAGGCAAGTAAAATGTGTTGAGTGATTACTCAACAAGTGCTACTACTAGTATCATCATTGCTGTTATTATTACTATGTGCCCCGCCCTGTTCTAGGCAACTTGCTTACCAGATGATAAGAACCCTGTGTAGAGAGTTGAGGCTGCAAGAGATAAAGTAGCTTTCCTAAGGCCACAGAGCAGTTGGTGGCAGAGCCAGGATTCAAACCCAGGTCTGTCTGGCTCTCAAGTCTGTATTCTTTTGACCACACTGCATAATCTCTGAAGGCAATGATAATTTCCCTCTCGAATTTTCTTTTGCCCTGTTAAACTGATATCTTGATGTTATGTCTTCTCGATTTACTGGACTCTTTGACCTCACAGTGACAATCGTGTCCTGGAGGCTGGAAATTTCTCTCCCCTTCATGATGAGCCACAGCAGCTTTGAAAATGTCCTCTTGATCACCTACAAGAGGCGGCCAAGCAGGCTATGGGTAAATAATCACTCATTCCTTGAACAGAGAGGGAAATATTTACAATTCTCTTTATAAAATATTTACCACGTTCTTATGTAATTTGTTGATAACAAACAGATTTCAGTTAACTTTGAGGTGATGAGCAATTCTGTTAAACAGATGGGACCAAAACCAAAATCCTGATTAGACAAATGTTTTCTATAGAACAGTGCTGGTATCATGTTAGGTTTGCCGCTGGGAGAACAATTTCAGTTGGAGAACTGGACCCAAGGTGAAAACAGCTGTGGGTTCTTTAATGTTCTGGGTTTTTTTTTTTTTTTCCTTTCTTTTTCCTGCAGGAGAGTTTCTCTTAAATTCCCCATCAAGGACTTCCAATAACTGTAAACCCCACTGTCCAATTATTGAAGACAATGTTAGAGCTAAAAACTCTGCCCTCTTCCATTTGCTTTTCGCCATACATCCGGCTCAAATGCACACAGCATTTTATTACCGAATCCTCTGCAGCAAACTGAGTTCCCCTTGGCTGATCTCCAATTCAGAGTTTCTGAAAACTTGATATTGCCTTTTTTTCTCTGCAGTGAGCAGCGTGGTGATTTTTTAAAAAGATAACGATTCCCAGGCCGCAGCAACATCCTCCTGCCGGTCCGCACCTGCAGCCTACCGGGCACTCCTTCTGCAGGCCAGTGTTATATAACCTCTGCAGTGGGCACCAGCAGTGCTGGGGCTCTCATCTTCTGAGGACCTGTCAGGGTTGCTGTCACCTCCTGCAGAATTCACTTTCTTCGTGGTTCCACACTTTCTCTTCCATTCCCTTACTTGAAAAGAGCAGGGTCCATAGCAAAGGCAGACTTTAATTTGAATCGAGGTTCTGTCTGGTACCAGCTGTGTGACCTTGAGGACATAACTGACACTTGCTAGTGGCACCTTTCTTGTCTGTAAAGGCAGGGCTGCTGTGAATGGGTGAGGAGGGTGGCAAGGTAAGATGTCTAGCACAGTGCCTGGCACCTGTCAGCCGCTCAAAAAATGGAGCTATCATTTTTATTATTATCTAGCAAGATAGGCTGGGCTGTGTACAACTTTGGACTAAGACAGTTTCCTTTTAGCTTTGCTGCTTAAGGCAGTCTTCGTCCTTACGACTTGGCCCCCAGTGAAGAAGGAAGTGACAGAAAGGGCCCCAAGCAAGATGACCTTGGGTTCATGTCCTCTTGCTATTGTTGGGGAGAGGAAAATTTCCCTCCTTTCCTCTTAGTTCTTTTGGCTGGTTGAATAATGAAAATGACATAAGACAGATTAACAGGAGAAAAAATACCCTAAACTGAATCATGTACATACAGGAATCTGCGTAAACATGGGAGACTCCGAAGACAATCAGGCAAAATGAGGTATGTATGTCTATACGTCATTCCGGACTAAAGAGAGAGTGTTAGGGGTCTGGACTTCAAAGGGAAGGAAGGCAATTCACAAGAAGAATGAAAAGAGTAAATGTTTGGTAAACAAATGTTTACAGGGTCATCCAGAAACAATGGGACATAAAGAGGCCTTTGATCAAACAGGCTCTGCTAGGTTCTTACCTATCCACTGCACCTAACTCATATTATACAGTTGTCTCTCTGTATCCATGGAGATTGGTTCCAGGATCCCCACAGATACCAAAATCCATGGATGCTCAAGTCCTTTATATAAAATGGTGTAGAAATTCAGTCTGGGTTGGTTGAATCTGAGGATGCTGACTGTACAACACGGGATACGGAAGGCTGAAGGCTCCAAGGGAACCATGGTGATAGTTGCCTTCCTGGAATAGGTTCTCTATCTAAATTCTTCTAGGCATGAGGAGGAAGGTCAGAGGTTCTTCCTAAGTCTTTTGGGCCTTGATTGTTTTCAGCACATATGAATTTGCAGGCCAGAGTGCCACATCTTGGGGCAACTTGTTCTGAACCCCTACATGATTCCGAAGCTATCAACGTGATGCTAGGCAAGACTCAGATATTCATCTGCTACATGAAAGCATCATTTGAAATGATTCTCTTGATCCTTTCCAGCTCCTATATTCTTTAGTGAAGATGCTTAAAGAAAAACTATAGCATGAATTTCAAACTATGTAATGATAGTTTAGGAGATCACGCACACTCATCGTACCTTTTTTAGTGCCTTTGGTTCTCCCAGCCACTCTTCAAGACAGGGTCCTTCCTTCATTCACCAGATGAAACCTCTCTGTCAAAATATCTTTCCTGTGTTCTCCAGGGAGCTGATGGCAGAGTTGGCATTCAAGTAGGTCAACTTTAAAGACTACTCTCTTTCTACTACTCTTTGGTGTCTTTCCTGGAGGGTTGTCCTTGAATTCAATTCCCTTGTCAACATTTGGGATTCAAGCATTTCAAGGATTGCTCAGTCTCTCAGGAGTATTCTAATAATATTTAAAATATATTCTCTGCCATGCCCCTAACATGGGGCAATTTTGGAGAAAGCTGTCACGGAAAGGCATAGCGCCTAATTGAAACACTAGCTTCTCTTGGTGCTCCTGGGGATTTCATAGTTCAAATTTCCAGGAGTAGTGGGTGTGTGAGTATAACACTGGCTCTAGAATTGTCCTGCACTAAGGAGAGAAGAAATGTACTACACAGGGATTCAGTACCCACTGATTTGAAATGTGCAGTCGCTCTTGTTCAATTTATAAGGAACAGGTTTGCTTACCAAATTAATAGCATGCCAGATTGCCAGGATCTTTTTATCTACTCAAGGAAACTGGCTTTTCACACTTGGAAATTCTTTGTTGTGGTTCACTGAAGCAGAGCCCCTAAGCAGCTTTATACAATTCTCTTAAGTTCTTTGAAATTTAGCATAATTGAGACTTTCTACATTTAGCCTCTCTTTCTCCCTAATTAGCTTATATTATTGTGGCTTAGAAATACATTTTAATGTATTTTAAAATCTATTTGACGGCAGGAGAGGCTGTTTCACCTCGTCTCTTTATTTTCCCCTGCAGTCTCTCCAGTTCTCTCTTCCAGTTCCTCCAGGAATCATTGATAACCTGATTGCTCAATTCCCAGGTCAATGTTTGGGACACATTTCCTTTTTGTTACCAGCAAGGATCAAAAGGCAGGAGTACCAAGTAGCACTTTGTCTCCCTTCTGACCACGTGGCAGGGTGGCAGGCAGAGTCAAGGCCCCTTTTTGAGCTCTACCATCTCTCTCTTTGCAAACACCACTAAGCACATCATCATTGTTTTGGTGTTGGTCAGAGGATGGTAGGATCCTGAGAGCTAAAGTTACAATTAAGGGATGTACGAGACCTCATGCAGTCTCTAAGCTAAGCCTTATGCTTTGACCTAGTTTTTTTTTTTTTTTTTAACATCTTTATTGGAGTATAATTGCTTTACAATGGTGTGTTAGTTTCTGCTGTATAACAAAGTGAATCAGTTATACATATATACATATGTTCCCATATCTCTTCCCTCTTGCATCTCCCTCCCTCCCACCCCCCCTATCCCACCCCTCTAGGTGGTCTGACCTAGTTTTTTAGCATGTGCGAGGGACAGAAAGCAAGCAAGGGTGGCTGGAGCCCAGTGAAGGAGAAGAACCAAGGGAGGTGAGGTGAGAGGAGGCTGGGGCCGGATCCTGGGTCCTGCCAGGCACGACTGACTGCATAATTTGTGGGGCCTGGTGCAAAATGAAAACGCAGGACCCCTTTATAAGAAATTATTCAGGATTTCAAGACGAAGACAACACAGCATTAACTAAGCGCGGGCCCTTCTTACTGTGGGCCCGGTGTGACTGTGTGAGCCATGCGCCCATGAAGCAGGCCCTGCCATGGTGAGGAGGCTGGATTTTGTGCTTATTGCTATTGGAAGCAATTGGAATAAAAGCAGGAGGAAGACCGAGAACTCACGTAATCCAGCTCGTTAATTTGGGATAAAGTGTGTATTATGGCACAGAGAAGATGGTGACTAAATATCTTTGGTAATAGGAGACTTGAGTTCTTCTAGTTCTGTCTCTTGCTTGCCATGTGGTTTTGAACACGAGAAAGCCTCATAGGCGCCTCTGACCCCCATTTCCCCCAGCTCCGGTGCCCTGAGAAAGCTTGATTCTGGAGCCGGGCCTTGGAATCTGCATTTTTTAAGTTCTCTGGGTGATTCTAATGTGGGGTCAGATTTAAAAATGATAGCCCCGAAGCACCTGTGACAAAACTTACTTCTATATGTGACAATCTTCTGTTTATCTGTTGGCCCAAGTTAGTCTTTGACATATACCCTGGCATTGTCAAAAGTATGCTTTACCAGTTTCAGAAAGAAAACACTTTATTTCTGAGGTTGAGTTGGCAATGTTGGTGATATCCTGGTAGGAATGGTGTCACTGGGAATATCTGCCGTGTAGACAGTATCAAGAAGAAAAAAGTCAGGGGCAGAATAACCTCAGGGTCCTCCCCTGGACACTGTGCTCCTGTATCTTGAAAAGTAGACTCATTTATTATGTTAATTTGTTTGACTGTTTGTATGGTGAAATATTTATAATTTTGCTTTGCCAAAATTCTTTTCACTGAGTTCAGCCCTTATTTTAAGAGTAGGCAAGATGATCATTTCTTCTGCTATCTCTCACGTTGGAATATTGACATCTTCCCTTAGCTATGTCCCTACACATGGTTGATGATGCTGAGGACAAGATAGCAACATGCACAGCATTTTCTAATCTTCTAAGGTTTCAATTATTAGGGAATGCTGACAATCAAAAATTAGAAAATTAGTGAATTTGTGTGCAAAATCTCTAAATATTTGCGAAATGTTAAAGGACCATTTTCAGATGTTAATATGACCTTTGAAATATCTCAGTATTTAAAAAGCTTCATACTGCATGGTTTATTTGAATTAGTGTGTGGGAGGAGAATCAAGGAAAGTCATTTTGTATTTGGAAAAGAAAGAAAAGCAAACTAATTCTCCAGTGCGGAAATGTTTCCTTTGAAAGGTGTCCTTCACTTGCTTTTGTTTGAGGTTAATTATATACTTTCAAAAGTACTTCCCACAGGAATGATTTTTTGACTCATGAGTTATTTTTGTATGTATATGTTACCCCACCAAATATTTGCCATGTTGCTAAGAAAATAGTAGTCAAAAGCAAAATTTCTTTGCTGGTATCTGAAGGTCTTTTTGTTTTTTATTACAAGAACAATAAGACAGCTCTGCAAAAGAGAAATAATGCCCTTGGTCCTATATAAATTTTCATCTTGTACCTTCCCTTTTACTTAAGGTCATTTAAAATGATATTCTCACATGATTGTATAGTGGATGTGACCAAAAAGAGAATGGTCAGAATGTAGAATTAAATCTTGTAGCATAATTTTTTCTTTTCCTTCCTGTAAGCACATTTGTCTTCCTTTTCAGGGTAGCAAAGTAGATGATAGCAATACTAGTTTTATTCTAGAACTCGGGGGTAATTTTCTTATAAAAACAAAATGCTCATATCCTTATACTTTGCAATATGTCTCTTTCCCTCTTCCATCTTCTCCCTTGCCCAGGCTCGCTGCCTCTTTTTCTTTCTACCCTGCCATCTCTGGCCTGTGCATGTCACACAGAATTCTAGATGATAGTTTAGGTACAAAAAAAGAATAGATGCTTCTCAATATTTACTGAAATATCACAGTGATTCACTTATTTCAGTGAGGACATAGGGCTGTGATTTTATCTGCGTAGATACAAGTCAAGTTTGCTCTGCAGAAAAGGTGGCAGGATTGAGCTGCAAGCACACATCACAAATAGTATTAGTGATGTCATAGTATTGTCGGAGTTAGTATTACCTACTGCAACAAAACGATTCCCAAAGACCAGGAAAAAAAGGTGTTTGCTGCAGCTGCCTGGCAATAAGGGAAAGTGTAAATCACACATGAAGGAACTGCTAAGCAGATTAAGAACTTGAACAACGGTCCATGAGGATCATTTCTGATGATTACTTTCTATGCAGAACCATTAAGCCGGCGTGGAGGTAACGATGTATACAGGATCACATTTTTTTTTTTTTTGCGGTACGTGGGGGTCTCACTGCTGTGGCCTCTCCCGTTGCGGAGCACAGGCTCCGGACGCGCAGGCTCAGCGGCCATGGCTCACGGGCCCAGCCGCTCTGCGTCATGTGGGATCTTCCCAGACTGGGGCACGAACCCGCGTCGCCTGCATCGGCAGGCGGACTCTCAACCACGGCGCCACCAGGGAATCCCCAGGGTCACATTTTCTAATCACTAAACAAAGTCTCAGTTTTGACGGTAAAAATGCTTCATGGCTTATATTTTATAATAAATCTTTAACCAACCTTTGCTTTGTTTTCAGATTTTTGTTTATACATTTATTTATGTCCAGGATAAAAACGTAATAGTCAGCATAGGATTATGAGAGCATAGTCAAGACAATAAAATTAAAAATTGAATTCATTTAAACTTTCTTTTTTAAAAGATGCTCTGATTACGGAAACTATTTAATATGAAAGTATATGACTGATACAGTGGTATCTACCTAGAGATTAGTAAACCAAACAAGATTGGTTCTTGACAGTTCTGCACTTGAATATTCCAATTTTTATTTATGTCTTCCCCATCTTTTACTTTTCTTCTCATACATTCATTCCTTCAGACAGTCCTCAAACATAACTAAACATTGTTCTGATTTTACTCTTATTTTAAATAGTTTTACAAGCTATCTCTTTAACAGAACATATATAGGCAGGAAGCCTAAATCACCTTGTCTGTGATCATTCAGAATCTCAAGCAGAGCTGAGACTCTAACGGGGCTATTCTCAGTGCTGCTTCAGTTTTCTTTGAGCTTGCCTTATGCCAACCTTTCCAGTAACTACTGTTTCATAGAACTTATAGAGTAAAGCAAATGAATAAAAGGCCAAAAGATAAGTTCATTTTAATGAAATCTGATAGAAAAACAACATAAAGAGTATTTTCAGTGATGGAAAGAAGGTACATATTCCCTAGAATCACAGACCCTGGACCAGAAGGAACCCGCTTATAGGATGCTTTCCCCAAGTACCCACCCTCAGCAGCCTGAACAGTCACAGTCTCAGCTTGAACACCTTTAGTGATGCTTTTTGTGGTACTGATATTGGACCACACCTATCTTAGTCAGTTCGGGCTGCTGTAACTAATTGCCATAGACTGGGTGACTTAAACAACAAACATTTGTTTCATGTAGTTCTGGAGTCTGGGAAGTCCAAGATTAAGGTGTCGGCAGATTTGGTGTCTGATGAAGACCTTCCTGGTTCATAGATGACTGTCTTCCTGCTATGCGCTCACATGGCAGAAGGGACGGAGGAGCTCTCCGGGGTCTCTTATAAGAGCACTAACCCCATTCAGGAGGGCTCCACCCTCGAAACTTATATCATCTCCTAAAAGTCCTAATAGCATCACATTGGGATTAGGTTTCAACGTATGAACTTGGAAGGGACACATTCAGTCCATAACAATGCCAGTCTTTAGGAAGACTACCCTTAACTGAGTCAAAATCGGCCTCCTTGAAGTTTTGGTTCACTTCAATTTATCACAGCAATTATTGAGTACATATATATATATATAGTACTTACTATATCTTAAGGTCTCTGCTTCACACTGGGTTATAAAGATGAGTAAGGAAGACACAGTTCGTAAAGTACTTAGTGTTTAGTGAAAATAAGGGTCAGGATTTTTTTAGGGTAAATAATAGAAACCCTCTCAAAGTACCTTAAACCGAAAGATAACTTATTGAAAAGATATAGTGATAGGTCTAACATCATGTAAGATTGATACAGGTACTTAAACCATGTCACAGCAATTGCCCTCTTTAAATCTCTGAGCTCTACTTTTCTCTGTTAGTTCTTTTTTTTTTCCCTCTCTGTTGGGCTCTAAGTGATGGAAAAGATGATCCTTGGTAGCTCCTGGTTTATGTGAACCTTAGTGGGACTCTCAGAGAAACGAAAAGTGCCTTATTCCTCATAACACGAGCAAAACTTTAGTGGAAGAAGGTTAGGGTCATGTGACACCCCAAATCAGAGCTGGGTGTTGCTTGGAGTGGGGGAAGCCTAACACTTAGCCCTACCTGGACGATGTGGAATAAATTTCCCACAGGAAAAAGGCTTCCATTACTAGAAGACACAGTGAAAGGAAAAGTATACTTGTAGTGAAAACTGTATCCATCTACCACAGTCCACTATGGTGAAAGATATGACATATCTTCAGTGTTTGAAAAAAGCTATGCTGCTTCTTAATCCCTAACACAAATATGCCCACATGTATGCACACACATACACAACACACATTGCCTCTTTCCTTAGTTTTCTTGTCTCTAACGCAACAAACATGGTCTTTTTTGAGTGTTCCTGAGGCAAGGTATCTAGATCCCTCTTGGTCACCAAACTGTGGCCACTCTCTAGTTTGTCAGCATAGGTTTCTTTCCATTTTACAATTACCCATATATGGTCCAACTAGGACAGATGTCCAGGGAGCTTTCACGTTTATATGAATTCTTCTGTGACTTTCACCTATGATTAAATAGTGATTTTAGTCACTGAGTAAATATTGCTGATTTAGACTGTGTATTGCAAACTAGTTGTTTGTGGTTTATATCTTTCAACAGGTATGTTTTGTTTAGGCCAAATATTAAAAAATAACTTGCTTTCCAATATTTTAATTCAGGTGATTCCAAATCCAGTTTTGAATTTCCACAAGGCATTTACTCTATGAGGGTAGAGTCCTTGTTTGTCAATCTGTCTTTAGTGCTTGGGAGATAGAGGCAACTCAGTAACTATTTATTAAATTGAGTTTGGTGAGATTTTTGGAAGGTGGAGTCTGTGTCTCACATGAGCTGTTCAGCCTAATATTGTATCACTGGAAAATACGATATATCTTTTATCTTCATTCATGTCAATTATAAAAATGTTGAGTGGGATAGGATTGTTGATGGAGCCTTGGATCAACCTTCAAGATTCATTAACATAAATTCTACAGTTTGATTACTCATCCATGCCGTGGAGCCTCCTGTCTGATATTTATTTCACCTAATAGTTACATCTTTTCCACAAGGTTATTAGAAAACATTTGGCAAGTGTTTTATGGCAATTCTGTTTAATATATTTTCTAATAATCAGACTAATAACGCCATTACACAGAAGAATGATGTTAATTTAGCAGGAGATATTTTCTTAGTGAGTCCATTGTGACTCTTGGTGGTCATCTCCTTCTTTGCTATGTGACTGTAAATGACCTGTTTATCAACAACTAATTCTAGAAATCTGTCAGCGGTAAGGATCTCTCCTATAGTCTGACACTGCTAGGACCTGAAAGGTCAATTGCAGTGACTGTCTGTCGTCAGCAGAGGGCAGCGTGGAGAGGGGTGGACCACCAAGGTCTTCAGGCTGGGGAACTGTGTCCACAGTTCCTATCCAACAATCATCCCCTGAGCTATGATGGTGGCAGAGCTGCTATAGCTGCTACAAAAAAATACATCTGTGTGACTTCCTAGTCAAACAGGGAGAAACTACACCAGACAGAAGTTGCTAAGGGAAGTATGCTTGTACTTGAGGGCAAAGGGATAACAGTATAATAACGAATAATATTTATCAATTAGCTATTATTTGCCAAACACTGAACTAAATACTAAATTTATTTTCTCAGTGAATCTTTACAACAAACTTGAGGGCAGAACTTTTATTCTCATTTCATAGATGAAGAAACAGAGTTTCAGGAAGGTTGAAAAATGTAGCCAAGATCATATAGATAACAAGTGAAGGATGAGGGATTGGTCAGACTGCTAAGCCTGTGCTATTTCCACTGTGTCTTGTCACTTCATAAGAAGGAGCAAAAATTCTTTTTCCAGGAGTCTATGTGAAAGAGGAAGGAACAACAGAGAATCAGAATGCAGCCAAGATGTAGCCTCTGGCCCTGTTAGCCTGGCTGGCCCTGACAGCTGACCAGTCTAAATATATCAACCTGTGGGTCTTCTGTTGATGAGGTGTATATTTTTTTCTTTTTGTCATTACATTTGCTCATTTCCAGTCTTTGGGCATCTCCCTCATCCCCTTCTGTGCCTCAGAGACACAAGCAGTGGGTCTGTGCTGTATATCACACTTTAGGGTTGGGGGATTCGACTGGGCCTGACAGTGCCCATATGCTCTCATATGACTTCATTTTTGTCTGTGGCCTTGTCTTCACTTGGCTTTAGTATCCTTCCTTGGGCTGTGATCCCTTTGAAGTGTAGAGACTGTGTGTGTTTCTATGAATATCTAATGCAGTAGTTTGTACAAATACATGATTAATTAATGTTTCTTGAATGAACAAACTCAGATTATTCTTCATGGAGAAGAGGAAGCCAACTTTAGTTTGAGTATTATACCTTAATTCTATCCCATCAGAATTATTCAACTTGAGTATTGGATCTAGCCATTGCTTGACCGTTGAACCCCTTCAATATTCCCCTTGATTGTCTCTAGAAACTTTAGTGGTTTCTGGATTCCAGCCTTCCTTGGTAAAGATGTGACACACTATATTTTGCCATTAGATACATTGTCTTTTTGGTACCTTCTATAATATGCTCTTTAAAAATATGAGAGAGAATGAGAGCTATTTCTTGGCCCCTTTCTTAATTATAGGATCTCCTTTATTTCTTTGATGTAGAACCTAGAAATTCAGCTTGCATTTCTCTCCTTTAATGGCTATCCCCGCCTGTTTGATCTCTTTGGGTTCCCTCTCTTCAGACTGCTGTAGAGCGGAGCATGGTCTTGTCCACTGAGAGTTATCTGCTTCTTTACTGTACCCCTAAGTACATTTGCAGGCCTTTTTTTATTATAAGGGCATTATGGATGATTTTGGTGAGAACGAAGCAAAGGAAAGCCGAAATTTCAAAGTGAAGTATCAAAGTTCCCAGTTTCACGTTCCCCTTGGCTTTTAGTTCCTGACTCCGTTGAGGTGACCGTAGGAACATTTTTCTTCTCTCAGCTTTTACCCCTGAGAGTACAGCTCACCATTCTGCCTCCTGGTCCTGTTACAGCAAAACTGGGATGACCCCTCCCAGGAAGCAGAGATGCAGCTACCTCCTCATCTCTTGTGGAGAATTTGCATCTCTTTAACTTTCCAGATCTACTGGTACCCAGTTAATTAGGCCTTTGATCTACTCAGGAATAATCCTCTCTTAACATTTTCTTATATAATACCCCTCCCTTTTCTTTATTTGTGGGTTATTTTCAAAAACATACACTGAATTTAAATTCTAAGTGGTCTCATTCTCTTCAGTTCTATTTCATTTTAAAGTTTCTGGTTGAGAGAATCAGAACTTTTTTTCTCTGATTGGTTTACAATTTCTTTTCCTAAGGCTCATGGAGCCAACCAAGATCATGAACCAAGATGCTTACGGGCAACCTTGAAGCCAAGATGACATGGCTACATTTTCTCAAGCTTTCTACCACTCCCCAAACTTGATGGTATTTTAATCTCTAGCATCAGGTTTTCACTGGAGGAACAGGTACACTTTTTTTTTTTTTTTAAGATGTTGGGGGTAGGAGTTTATTAATTAATTTATTTATTTTTGCTGTGTTGGGTCTTCGTTTCTGTGCGAGGGCTTTCTGTAGTTGTGGCGAGCGGGGGCCACCCTTCATCGCGGTGCGCGGGCCTCTCACTATCGCGGCCTCTCCTGCCGCGGAGCACAGGCTCCAGACGCACAGACTCAGTAGCTGTGGCCCACGGACCCAGTTGCTCCGCGGCATATGGGATCCTCCCGGACCAGGGCTCGAACCCGTGTCCCCTGCACTAGCAGGCAGACTCTCAACCACTGCGCCACCAGGGAAGCCCCAGGTACACATTTTTAACTTCATCCTTGGTAGTTCCACCTAGATAATCTCCAGCATCTGGGATTTAACATGTATAAATGAAACTTATTATCTGCATCTGCCACTTGCCTTCCAAATCAGGTCCTTCTCCTGTAATCTTGATCTTGGCTACAAGTCCCTCTATCCAGTTAGCTAATTGTACAAACTAGAAACCTTAGATTCAGCATTCATTCTTTCATCCAGAGTTCCTAGATCCAGTTAATTGCTAATTCATCTTTGATTTCAGCTGCCACCACCCAAGTTCAGGCCTTTTCATTTTTCACTGGGCTATTATAATTACTTCTATACTGGATTCTTTGCCTTTCTTTTTTTCTTCCCTTATTTCTCACTCTCACCAGCTTCCTTTTTATAAGGAGAATCTAATCCTTGAATTTCCTTGCTTAGCAGTCTTGGATTGGTTTTCCACATGTGGGATGATTTTCAAGATCCTACCATCATTAGAATTTTGGCTGGTATCGGATATGTACAAGGTCCTTACTATGACATTAAAATTTTACAAATTACCTTTCCGTCCTTATCTGGGGCTATTCAGCACCACACAGCAAACTTTTTGTTGTTTCTCAAGAATACCTTCCCTT
Source organism: Hyperoodon ampullatus (assembly GCF_949752795.1). Classification (NCBI taxonomy): domain Eukaryota; kingdom Metazoa; phylum Chordata; class Mammalia; order Artiodactyla; family Ziphiidae; genus Hyperoodon; species Hyperoodon ampullatus. Next base: position 76,187,595 of record NC_136928.1, read on the forward strand.
TTTAACTTTGTTCCAACATTTGTCTCTGAAGCTCTTCTCTAATCTCTAATACCTGGTAAACTCTTGCCACTTGAAGATCTACCTCTGTTAAAGCTTTCTGATCATCTTCTCTATCAAGGCCATTACATAATAAAGTAAGTAGAATAAACTGGAAAGTAAATTCCTTTAGGGGAGTGTTTGCTTTTTGAAGTGATGATATGATAAGCCCTCTGTGAGTTGAAACATGCCTGAATGGACTTCATGTCAAATTGGAGCATAGATTTCCCAAGGAAAGAAAAGCTATGCTGCTCAGAAGAGAGAACGAATGAGCTGAGGGAACCTGGGATTGGGTGAGAAGATATAGTGTGGGGTCTTGAATGCCAGGCTGACAATTTGGATCCTACTTTTCATGAGAAGCCATCCTTTTAAGCTATGGAGGGAAATGATTGGAGTTTTATTTTTGAAATACTATTCTATTAACAGTGTGAGGGATAAAGTTTGGATGTAGGGGAGAGGGTGGAGTAGGATAACCTTTTAGAAGAATATTGCAGTGACATAGACCATGAGTTAGCAAGGTTTTTCTGTAAAGGGCCAGATAGTAAATATTTTTGCCTTTATGGACTATGTATGTTATGTGTTGCAACTGCTCAACTCTGTTATTGTAGCTTGAAAGCAGTCCTAGATGATATGTGAATAAAACTTTATTTACAAAAACAGGTTGAGGGCCAGGATTTGTTCCAAGAGTTCTGGTTTGGTAACCCATGATTTAGACAAGCAAAGATAAAGACCTAACTTGAACTAGGCCTAGTTCAAGGCAGAGAAACTAGTAAAGCCTGGTAAGCAATTGGACATGGATGGGAGGAAGGAGGGGGGAAAAATCAAGGTAAAGCTTAGGCTTCTAACATAGGCTTCTGGGTCGTGCTACCACCCAAGACTGAGAATAGAGGAGAGGAGTTGGGTTCAATTTTTCACTGGCCAAATTTTAGGTGCTTGAGGGACATGTAGGGACAACTGAAACCCAAAGAATATATGGTCTGAGGGGCTTTTGCCCCAATGCTCTTGTTATACCTCTTTAGATCCCCCCATTTTGTATATGTTCTGAGTTAAAATGTTTCTTTTAATCATCTCACCTACAAAATGGACCATTTTGAATGCATTTTATGCTTTCTTCTTATAACCAAGAGTCCCCTTGTAACCAAGTCAATTGTTTGTTGACTAACACTAAAGGGTGATTCATCTCACGCAACAAGCAAACAGGTCTGTTACTCTTTCTGGAAGAGTCCAGCCTACCCTGGGAAGTCTAATTTAGTCCATGTTGCCGGTGGGGATGCCTTCTGCTTCTTCTGATCATAATTTGGTCAACAATAAATCTGTGTTTTCTCATAAAGTCCCCCATCTCTGCCTCCATCTCTATCCCAGTTGTGAACTTGTTCCAATTGTTCAAGGGAGTACTTGACATAAAAAATGACCTTTCCTCTGCTTTTAGCAAGAAATGGTTTTACATGGCTTCAATATCCCATCACTCAGAAGCAATGAAGACTGAAATGCCTAGTGATATGTTGGTGTCATTTTTCTGGGTGGTAAGGACTGCCAACTTCTTATCAGGGAAGTCTTTTCTTGGTTGATTTCAAAAATCATAGGTATTTATTCTAACAGCCACAGTGTGGCTCTGTGCAGAAGAGGAAGTGTCTAAGACCCAAGGTACCCAGACTTGGAAATGTCATTGGGCATTTGCCCATCCTGTACCATATCTTTTATTACTATATTCTTTCTGTTAAAACCTAATAAATTCCCATTTTTCTAAGGCAGCATGGAGGCTGGATTGTTACTTTTTAATTTTTTTTTTTTTTGGCACTTAGGGTAGGTTCAGAGTGAGGAATTGATAAATCAAACATTTTATCAGTGGTTCTCAATTCTGGTTACACTTTAAAATCACCTTGGGAGCTTTCAACAGATACTGATGCCCAGATCAATTGCATCCAAATCTCTGGAGGTAGGGCTGGGGAATTTGTGTTTTTCCATATCACCACAGATTATTCTAAACTGAAGGTAGGTTGAAAAGCACTGCAGTAAAGTCAGAATTTAATTTTCTGTTGTCTGGAACATGGCAGGGAAGTAAAGCACTGTAAATTAAGCATCAGTCTCATCTCCTAGCCTGTGGAGCATTAATATTTAACCAGGTTACTACATGTTCTTGAAGTTCCTGCCCTTAACATTAGAAGAACATTAAAAATGGAATCTAACAGCATTCCCAGGAAGTACCACATCCTGTCCACCCTTGTCTGTGCTTGTCCTGGCTTCTTCTGGGTCCAGTGATATAAATGCATAAGAGGACATTTCATCATAAATAGTTTTCCCAAGTAAAACTGGCAGCCCTTTAAAAACCATATTACTGGCAATAACTGTAGATATTCTGCCCTGTGTTCTAAAGGAAACTGGATAGATTTAAACTCTGCATTCTATATATACAAGTGAAATGTAATAAACACAATATGTGAAGTATATGTCAACAGTACATACTTACTGAGTGACTACAATGTCTTGGGCTATGGTTTAAAGAAATAAAATCTCTTATTCTGAAATAGGACCGAGTTTAAAGGGAAGATGTGAGATGTAAATAAGTAGCATTAGCAAATTAAAGTGTGGACTACTGGACAAGGTAAATGGCAGGAAAGAAGGGAGATGGGGAGATGGTCAGAGAAGTCTGAAGGGTATGGAGCTGAACCTTGAAGGAAGATGAGATTTGAGTATGCGGCTATTAGGGTAGGGGCTTTCCAGATGGATAAGTCATGAAAATGAGAAATTAGTACTATTATTACTATTTTGATGAAGGTTAGGAATCAAGAGGAGATCTGAAAAGTCCTCACTTTCAGTAAGAGAAGTAGTTTATTTTTCATTTTCAACAGTTACAATTTAAAAACGTATGTTCTACTCTCTTTTCTCTGTGAGGTAACCATCCTACTGACAGTTAAGCTTTGCTTCCTTTTTTATAAATAAAACTATCTTTCCTTGATGAGTCATAACTCAGCACAGTATTAAGTATTCAAGGTTAGGTATAGAAAGCTCAACAGTGTGGAAAATGTAAATACAATTTCCCATCTTTTCTTGCTTAATTGCTAGATAACAAATCTCAGGCATTACTCAGAACCACAGCGGACGTGGGAAATCCTAAAATAGATTCTTTCTTTTGTCAGATCATAGATTGCAATGGAGAAGGGCACAGCCTGGCAGCCTGGCTGACCAGAGATTTGCCATGAGTTGAGTCCAGTAATCTCAGGTAAAAATGACACCGAAGCACCCACCAGTTCTGGGTCATTCATTGCCTAAGTAAGCAAGGAGGAGAATCAATTCAATAAACAATTATGAAGCACCTATTTTAGCTTTGGCTATGCTAATGAGGAGGCACCAGCATTTAAGGCACGTTCCCCTTTCTCAGGGTAGTAAGCTGTATGTGAGGAGATGGAGCATAAGTATAAGGAAGGAGAAACGTTGAGGAGGAACATATGAGCAGTGGTCATAGGTCAGATAGGCCTATGTTGAAATCTGCATTTTCTGCAAGTTGGAAAGCATAGGAAAGTTACTGACATACTCAGCCTCAGCTTCATCTGCTCATCTGAAATATGGGGTTAAAATCAAGGTTGTTACAAAGATTAAAAAGGATAGTCTATGAAAATCACTTAGCACGGGAGACATTAAGAAAGTCAGTTTTTCTTCCTTCAGTCTCAGTCTCTTTCTCTATTTATTTTTTGGTTGTTGTTGTTGTGGTAAAGTATACATAACAAAATTTACCACCTTAACAATTTTTAAGTGTAGACTTCAGTGGCATTAATTACTTTCACTTACATTATATGACAATTTTATTACCATATGGTAATAGGGTTCATGTGGTACTTTTATTTTGAATTTTTTGAGGAATTGACACACTGTTTTCCACAGTGGCAGTGCCATTTTACATTCCGACCACCAGTGCACGAGGGTTCCAACTTCTCCACATCCCCTCTAACACTTCTTATTTTCTGTTTTTCCCATAATAGCCCTCCTAGTGGATGTGAAGTGGTTGCCGATGTCTTTGAAAGTGAGCGAGATCAATCTTAAATTAGGAGATTCAGGAGTTCAATGAGACAATAATCTGAGACAGTGTACTAAGAAAGGGCCAATTTTATTTCTAATTTACTGGCAGTCTGTATATGCTATGGGTGAAGAGGGGGAGAAGTTTGGGGGTTGAATCTATTTAGGAAGCCTTCTTGAGGGAGGAGGAATTTTAGTTTGGAATTCACTAATGGGAAGAGTTGGGAAGGGCAAAGCTGGGAAGCCTTGTATATAGGGTGGAGGAATCCAGGTCCAGACATTAGAATAGGTTCAGTCATGTTTGAAGAATGATGAGGTGCTCAGAACAGAGGAAACCTAAGGTGTGAAAGGGGTGAGTGGAGAACAAGGACACAGAGTTCAGTTGTTGAGTCTCATGCCTGGCTAGGGAGTTAGCCCTCGAGGAGTTTATGCTCTCCTGGGGAAAAGACTGATAAGTGCCTAAGATGGCTGTTTTTAATTAATTCTCTCTCTCTATATATATATATATATTTTTTTCTTTTTGACAACCCAACATTCCAATGGTGACTAAAAATTGTAACAACATATGCTTTCTAAGGATAAAACTCTGCTTGTTTGCTGCTTTCATTTTTGTCCTTCCACAGACTTACTTTCCCACCTGGGTCTTCAGCTGGATATTTTGGAAGAGGGGCTTCTGATTAGATTTTGATTCCATCAAACATAGTCTATATCTAATAAGACTTCTGTGTGATGGATGCATAAATTATTACTGGAGTATTGTTTAAAATGCTATAATTTTTTTCAGTCAGGCCATCATTACCTCTGAAAATGAAAACAAAATTTTCTGGCCAAAATTTCATGAGGTGTAACTAACCTCTGCATAGTGAATGAAATGACTTCACATTTGGCCAGACTGAGGTTTCCTTAAGTGGGTATGGGTCCTTTTGGCCTGTGTGCTAGAGAGCCAGCTGCAGCACCCACAGAAGCGCCTTTGAGGCTGACCAGGAAGGAGGTTAGTGATTCTGGATGTACAGTGTGTCCTTTGCCTCTGCATTAGGCTTTGGAAATCAACTTGTCTGCCTGGAAAAGAGACAAGGGCATGAGCATGGAGTGACGGCTAGAAACTCGGTGAGAAGCTCCTACTGACCAAAGAAGCTTTGCAGGGCCACTGCTTGTGACTTCCACACAAGGTCTTTTTTTGGTGTCACTGCTAAAGTGGATCTTACGTGTCTAGCTGTATCTTCAAAACTTGACCCATTGCATAGGGTGTGCACTGGTGCCTGCCTAGTTCAAACTGTGCAGGTAGCTGGGCAAGCAAGCTAACACAATGGGGAGGGTGAACACATACCTTGTCAGAGAAATATGTCAAGAGCAGTACCAAAAAGCAAACCTGGGTTTCATTCCAAGGCATGACTAGTGTGGGGCAGATTCTGGAAGCTGGGAGTCAAGGAGATAAAGGGTGGTTCCAGAGGTGAGAGAGAAGGAGAAGGGTGAAGGGAGAGTTCAGAGACATTTGTCATCAGTGGGGCTGGAATGTCCAAGGCTCATTTTTATTGGCCACTAGGGAGTAGTCCATAGGGTTCGGGGTAGTTGGTCTGGTTTAAAGGCATGGAGTTGAGCAGATACTCTTATAGCTGAGAAGGGAAGGGACTCTCTTTTCCCCAAGGCAATGTTCACCAGTGGGTGTTAACGGCAGAGTTCAGAGTATCTACCCCAGGAAATCCTAACAAAGCTGGTCAGAATTGAGATGACTCTAAGTACTCAATACATGCTGTTTGACTGAGAGGACAGTGTTAGAGAGGGGGAGGGAAAAGGACCTGTGGAAAGTTACTGCTTCCTTGTGGAAAGTAGAAATATGGGCATGGAAAGGACTGAGATTTCCCTAGTAGACAGCACTCAGACTGAGGAAAAGGAGGGACAAGGAAGCCTGAAAACACAAGTCAGGACTTGAGGTCCTGTGTGAGAAATGTCAGTGAGGAACCTCAGGAAGAACGGGATGTGATGTTCCCGTGTTGTCCCATGGATGTTCTATGGTCACTCCGTTCAAGAAGCCAAAGTCCTGGTGAGGGATTAGAGCACTATCTGTATATTCCTGACAGGAATGGTGTGTGGTCCTGTGGGCAGCTGCTGGAGGAGAGGGCTTGGGGCAGGGGGCTTGAGGCTGGCCAGCACCCCTCTCAAGGAACTTCCTGGGCCAGAGGGGTGGGGCTAGACTTTGTGCAGCCTAAAGGGCAGGACCAAGACCAATGAGGAGACACTCTGACAGCTGTCCAAAGCTGGTTGATGGGGAACAGCCCAAGCAGGACAGCAAGGGCTGGCTGTCCTCTTACTGAGATGGTAGAGAGGGGAGGATGTCATCAGGCTGAGCGCTGGAATTGTGACTCTTAAGACCCTTTCTTTGAGCTGACTCTGCCCCATGGCAGTAGGCATTCTGGCTACTAGGGAAAGGGCAAGTGTTACCTAAAAGTTTCTGAGAGCTGAAATGAAAACAGGGGTAGGGGAACACCATTTCTTGTAGGGTTGTCTTGAAGAATCCCAAATTCTGGATGAGGGAAGACAGAGATCTCCAGGAGTGGAACAGATACTGCAGGTCAGAGCAGAAAGGAAATTGGGACATAAACAGAAACTGTAATGAGAAGCCAGCCACAAAGAAAGTCAGGAATGGAGCCAGTTCTAAGGTGGGCCAGGAAGATGGTTCAGGATCTATATCTGAGAGCCCTGCTTATCCCCCAAAATGCCCTTTTGTTCTGGTCCTGGTGCCTCTCACTAAGAGGGGGGAAGAGTTCTAAAGGAACCAGACTGGGCTTGGGACCCATTGTTCTCAGCAGACTGAATAACAGTGGGGGGACCCAAACTCCAGCATTTGTGCAGGAAGAATCTTTGGGAGATGGAGATGGACTTTGGGAAACTCAAGTCAGACAGGTATATGGTGATGACTCTGCATGCTTCACACAGACAGTTCCCCTGTAAAGATTCCAGTTCCTGGTATCTCTGAGTCATGTCCCACTCTCAAAGAAGCTTTCCTGTAAGTAAGAGAAGATCATTGTTTCCCTGGCAACCATAGAACCTCAGAAATCCAGCAGTATACTTCTGTGGTGTCTCCATAAGCACCTTTATTATATCTAGTTTCTAAGTATGTGTGAGCAATAGGAATGGCACGGGTACTAAATAAAGCTGGTTGAATTGGATGGAATTCTTTTCTTGCCTTGCCTCCCCCCCCAAACAATGCTTCTTGTGCTTTCTGGATGTTACTACTTCTGACCCACAAAACTAGTGAATCATGAAATTGAGAAGCTGGAAAAACAAGCTGTGTTTGTGAACTTAGGTGATATTTGTCTGCCAGAGTGCTCTAGTACAATGATCACAGCTTTGGAGTTAGATAGACTGGCTTCCAATCCTGGGTCTTCCATATACTTCCATATAACTGTGTGACATTGGATAAATAATTTAGTTTTCCTGAATTTCTCCTTTCCCATCTGAAATTGGAGATGCTGTACCAATTTCACAGGCTGTTGTGAGTAACCTGGCATACTGTCATCAAGGCCCTCAGAAGTCAAGGATAACTGTCCCTCAGGACTCAGATTAAGGTGAGTTCTCTCTCAGTACCCATCATGTGCTAGGCCATTTTAAACCCTGAAGTAAAATCATATCCATCAATCCTATAAACGGAGTCTCTCAAGCTAGTGGACTTCAAGAGTAGTCTAACACTCTTAAAGATGGAAGACTGAGGAGTGTGACCTGGTGATTCAGAGGGTGGGTGGACACTGGATTCCATTTCTTTTGCTTCCTGGCCCTGGGCTCTTTCTACTATGCCATAATATGGCACCTTGATCAAGGGAAGTGATCTGAGGAATAAACAGCCATCAGATATTATTGAGTACTTGCTGTCTATTTTGTGGTGGTTAAGAGCAATGGCTTGTGAGCTAGACTATTTGAGTTCAAATCTTTAGCTCCAGTATTTGTTAGATGTATGACTTTAGGCAAGTTACTTATCCTCTCTGTGCCTCAGTTTTCTCATCTGTACGATGGAATAATAATAGTACTTATTTATGGAGATTACACAAGTTGTTTTATATGTACATGTATATCTATAACTATATCATAGATAGTATTTATAATCTCAGAACAGCACTTGGCACATTGTATGCACTGTATATAAGCATGTGCAGCCCTTATTGCTATTGGTGAAGGCCGTGAGAAATAATTAGGTGATGACACATTGTAGTTTATGCCTATTGTCCTAGAAAAATTTTAAATATTACTCACTTTGACTCTTAAAAATATCAAAGTTTGGGCAATAAATTGAAAGGTCGCCCTAGATATAATGTGGGAAAAAAATCCACTGGTCAGTGAATCAAGAGACCTAGCCCTGGCAGAAAATTTCTGTGAGAATTTTGGCTTTTAACCTCTTTGCATCCTACTTTCTTTGTCTTTCAAATGGATATTTAGTCTAAATCCAATTTATATTCATGTCAACATCCAGTTTTTAGATGTCTACTTTGTACACAGCACTATTCAAAACATCTGAAGGTATGCAGAGATCAAGAGGACATCCAAGTAGATGTTTGTCTTTACCAAAAAATTTTATTTTAATGGGATAAAAAACATGGTGGAAGAGAGGTAAGATATACCAGAAATATAAGAGCCTATTCTGTCCCCAAGAATTTTGTGGCTGAGTGGAAGACAGCATTAGAGACCAGGAGTCACCACCAGGCAGAGTGTGCTAAGTACTCAGTGAGTGGAGAAGAAAGAAGTGTGAGGTCATTCAGAGTTGCATGCTCAAAGGAAACTTTCTGGAAGGAGGTGGGCTTTGAGCTAGTCCTGAGAGAAGAAGCATAACGGGAAGAGCATGCATTTGACTTAAACAAAATTTAAATCCTGCTTCTATCACTAGTTGTGCATTTTGCATACACTGCTTAACTTTCTCAAGCCTCTGGTTCATCATCTGTAAAATGGAGACAACAATTCCTTTAGTGACTTCAGTTTGGGAATTGATGCACCCTATTAGGTAATAATAAATGGCAACCATTACTTTTATGGTTGCAGAGGAGTTGAAAAGGCATTCCGGGTCTGAGTGAGTTTAATCACAGGCAGAGCGAGGATGCTAGAAGTAGGTGAATAGTGCCGTTCGCTTGAGTTGAGGATTTACATTGAAGGCAGTGAGAAATCTGGGTGGATTCAGACTCACCATTTGACCCATATACATTTATCCTTAGCAAGGAATTCCTGACATTTTCATAGGCCTGTTGACTTCGTGTGTTCTTACAAATTAGATTTGACTACCCTTGAAATCCTAGGAAGTTAATAAAAATTTCTTCAGAACTGGAAAAACCATCTGATGCTTGCCCATAACGTCATAAGGTAGTCTATTCTTAATCCATAGGTCATGCTGGTCAGTAGCTAGCAAACGGGTGTGACTTTTTGTCTGGCAGTTAGAAAGCTCACTGAAGAACCATCTAAAGCAGCTCCCCTTTTTGGATATATGAGATATTCTACATAAATATGAATAATTACCAAAAGGCTTTCTTTTTTTTTTTTTTTTTTTTTTTTTTTTTTGCGGTACGCAGGCTTCTCACTGCTGTGGCCTCTCCCATTGCGGAGCACAGGCTCCGGACGCGCAGGCTCAGCGGCCATGGCTCACGGGCCCAGCCGCTCCGCGGCATGTGGGATCTTCCCAGACCGGGGCACGAACCCACGTCCCCTGCATCGGCAGGCGGACTCGCAACCACTGCGCCACCAGGGAAGCCCCAAGGCTTTCTTAATGTGGTAGTGAAGAGCTAGGTTAAAGAATCAGCAGTGCAGCTCAAATCCTGGATTGCAGTGCAGGGAGAGCTAACCAGGCTGGATACTAGAGGCTTCCTAAATTATTGATGAGGGCTGCTTTGGCATAACAGACAGCTCTACCCCACTAGACTCCTAGGCTCAGAAGAAAACAAGGAGAAGAATTTAGGAAAGATATTACTTGTCAAATCTCTCTGCTTTTGGGGGAAGATTTCTCATTTCTTCCTCAGAATTTTAATACTTTTACATTGGATTCAGTCAGTATTTTATCTTCTTTGCACTTTTATTTTTAATAAAAAGAATAAATATGACTCAATAAATATTAATATTATTCTAGTAATACTATTTAATTCTATTATTAAATTAATGTATTATATTAGTGCAGATTAATATTAATAGATATTTTAGTAAATGTGACTTGATTGGGGAAGTCAGGTTAATAATAATTATTGCAATTTTACAAAAGAGGACACTGAAGTTCAAAAATTTAAAAAACCTGACTGCAGGCCCACAGCTATAAATGGTTGGATTCCAAAGTGAATGCTCAGTTGTTCACCTTGGTCAAAGGGTGATCCGGTGGGAAAAGTTCTACACAGGACGACAGGAAATCTGAGTATTATTTCTAACATCACCACTATCCAGTTTTGTATCTTTGGGCAAGACACAGAATCTTTTCTATAAAATGCTGATTGTATTTGCTTTTTGTACCTCATAGGGATCTTGGAAAGATTATGTTAGAAAATGGATGTGGAAACATTTCATAAGCTAAGAAGCATTATGCAAATAAATGCAAATATAGACAATGTAATTACTAAATTATTCACAAACTCTTTTTTTTTTTTTTTTTTTTTTTTGGCGGTACGCGGGCCTCTCACTGTTGCAGCCTCTCCCGTTGCAGAGCACAGGCTCTGGACGCGCAGGCTCAGTGGCCATGGCTCACGGGCTTAGCCACTCTGTGGCATGTGGGATCTTCCCAGACCAGGGCACGAACCCGTGTCCCCTGCATCGGCAGTCAGGCTCTCAACCACTGCGCCACCAGGGAAGTCCATGCTGCTGTTTTATTCAAAGAATTTTATAGGTTTAGCTCTTATGTTTAGGTTCTTGATCTGTTTCTAGTTATTTTTTTGTATATAGTGTATGGTAAGGATCCAGCTTCCTTCTTTTACATGTGGACATCCAGTTTTCCCATCACTATTTATTAAAAGACTCTTTTCCCCATTGAATTGTCTTGGCATCTTTGTTGAAAATCATTTGACCATATATGCAAGGATTTATTTTTGGTATCTCTGTTCTAGTCTACTGTTTATGTATCTGTTGTTATACCAGTACAACATTGTTTTGATGACTGTGGATTTGCAATAAGTTTTAAAATCAGAAGTGTGAGACTCCCAACTTTGTTCATTTTTTTCAAGATTGTTTTGGCTGTTTGAGCACCCCCTTGACATTTCATAGGAATTTTAGGTGAACTTTTTCTATTTCTTCAAAAAAAAGTCATTGAAATTTTGGTAGGGACTGCGTTGGAACTGCAGAACACTTTGAGTAATAGTGACATCTTAACAATATTAAGTTTTGCAATCCATTTCATTTTTTAAAATCTTTAATTTCTTTCAGCAACATTTTATAGTTTTCAGTGTACAAGTCTTTTGTCTCCTTGGTTAAGTTTATTCCTATTTACTTTATTGTTTTTGATGTTATTGTAAATGCAATTTAAAAAATTCCTTTTCAGTTTGCTCATTTTTAGTACATAGAAGTGCAATTGATTTTTGTGTGTTGATTTTATATCCTGCAACTTTTGCTAAATTCATTTGTTCTGAGGTGTGTGAGTATGTATGTGTGTGTGTGTAATTTAAGATTTTCTACCCCAAAGATCATGATGTCTGCAAGCGTAATTTCACTTCTTCTTTTCCAATTTATATGCTTTTTATTTATTTTTCTTGCCTAATTGTACTGGCTAGGACTTTCAGTACTATGTTGAATAGAAGTGGTGGAAGCAGGCATCTTTTTCTACTGCCTGCTCTTAGAAGAAAAGCTTACATTATTGCATATGATATTGGTTGTGGGTTTTTTATATATGGCTTTTATTATGCTGAGATAATTTACTTCTATTCCTAATTTATTGACTATTGTTTTATCATGAACAGGTATTGAATTTTTTCAAATACTCTTTTTTTGCATCAATTGAGATGATCATGTGTTTTTACCCCTTCATTTTGTTAATGTGGTGTATTACATTGATGGATTTTTGTACATTAAACTATTCTTGCATTCCAGGAATAAATCTCACTTGGTTTTGGCATATAATCCTTTTAATATGCTATCGAATTCAGGTTTCTAGTATTTCGTTGTAGATTTTGGCATCAATATTCATAAGGGATATTGGTCTGTAGTTTTCTTTTCTTGTAGTGTCTTTGTCTGACTTTGATTTGAGCATAATGTTGGCCTCATAAAATGAGCTAAGAAATGTTCCCTTCTCTTCAATTTCTTGGAAAAGTTTGAGCAGTTTTGGTAATAATTCTTCTTTAAATGTTTGCTGGTATTCACCAATGAAAACATCTGGCCCTGAGAATTTCCTTATTGAGAGGTTTTTTGTTTGTTTGTTTGTTTTTGCGGTACGCGGTCCTCTCACTGTTGTGACCTCTCCCGTTGCGGAGTACAGGCTCCAGACGCACAGACTCCGGACGCACAGGTTCAGTGGCCATGGTTCATGGGCCTAGCTGCTCCGCAGCATGTGGGATCTTCCCGGACCGGGGCACAAACCCGCGTCCCCTGCATCGGCAGGCGGACTCTCAACCACTGCGCCACCAGGGAAGCCCCTACTGAGAGGTTTTTGATTAGTGATTCAACCTCCTTATGAGTTATAGGTCTATTCAGATTTTTTACTTCTTTATGATTCAGTTTTGGTAGGTTGTTTCTCAGATTTTGTCTTATTCATCCAGGTTATCCAGTTTATTGCCATATAATTGTTCATAGCACACCTTTTTTTTTTTAACTTCTGTGACATTTGTAGTCCCCTCTTTCATTTATGATTTCGGTTATTTGTCTTCTTTCTTTTTTTCTTAGTGAGTCTAGCTAAAGTTTTGAGGGATTTTTTTCAGTTTTTTATCTTTTCAAAAAGCCAATTCTTGGTTTTATTGATTTATTCTATTGTTTTTTCTACTTTCTTTATCTCTTCTATAATCTTTATATTATTTTTAATCTTTATTATTTCCTTCCTCCCACTATCTTTGTGCTTAGTTTGTTTTTCTTGTTCTAATTCTTTTAGTTGTAAAGTTGGTTGTCAATTTGAGACCTTTCTCTTTTTTAATGTAAGCATTTACAAGTATAAACTTCCATCTGAGCACTTCTTTGACTACATGCCATAAATGTTGACATGTTGTGTTTTCATTTTCACTTGTCTAAAGATATTTACAAATTTCCCTTCTGATCTCTTAATTGGCCCACTTGTTGTTTAAGACTGTGTTCTTTAATGTTTATTGTTCCCTCTATACCCACTTTCTGGAGCATTTTTATTATAAATGGATGTTGAATTTTGCTGAAAGTTTTTTTTGCATCTATTGAGATGATCATATGGTTTTTATTCTTCAATTTGTTAATGTGGTGTATCACAATGATTGATTTGTATATATTGAACCGTCCTTGTATCCTTGGGATAAAACCCACTTGATCATGGTGTATGATTCTTCTAATGTATTGTTGGATTTGGTTTGCTAATATTTTCTTGAAGATTTTTGCATCTATGTTAATCAGGTGTATTGGCCCATAATTTTCTTTTTTTTATGATATCTTTCTCTGGTTTTGGTATCAGGGTGAAGCTGGCTTCATAGAATGAGTTTGGAAGTGTTCCTTCTGCTGCAATTTTTTGGAATAGTTTGAGAAAAATAGGTGTTAACACTCGCTGGTGGGTGGGGCTGGGGCCCCAGGGCATTCTGGGGCTGGTGCCTGTCCACTGGTGGGTAGAGCTGGGTCCCAGGGGTCTCTGGTGGGAAGGGCTGTGTCCAGGAATGGCTGTGGGCTCTGGGGGTCTTAAGGCATCCTCTCTGCTGGTGGGTGGGGCTCTGTCCCTGCCCAGTTAGTTGCTTGACCTGAGGCTTTCCAGTTCTGGTGCCTGCAGAATGGTGAGTGGGGGTAGGGCTGGATCCTGAGGCCAATAAGCTAGAGAGAATTCCAACATGGCGCTTATCAGCACCAATGTCCACATGGTAGAACGAGCTCCCTAAAATGGCTGCCACCAGTGTCTGTATCCCCAGGTGACCTCTAGTTGCCTCCTGCCTCTCTAGGAGACACTCTGAGATCAGCAGGTGCGTCTGACCTAGGTTACTCTCAAATTATTGCTTCTTCCCTGAGTCCTGGAGAGCATGAGATTTTGTGTGTGCTCTTTAAGAGTGGAGTCTCTATTTCCCCCAGTCCTCTGGGTCTCCTGAAAGTGAGCCTTGTTGGCCTTTAAAGCCAAATGTTCTCAGTGCTCATCTTCCCAGCGCAGCACCTGTGGGCTGGGGAGCTTGATGTGGGCCTCAGACCCCTCACTCCTGAGGGATAACCTCTACAATTGTCATTATTTTTCCTTTAATGGGTTGCCCACCTGGGGTTTTGGGTCTTGACTATACCGTGACTCTGTACCTCCTATCCATCTTGTTGTGATTCAGTTTTTATAACTTTAGTTGTAGAAGATCTTTTCTGGTAGATTCCCTTCCTTTTCATTGATAGTTGTTGCATAAATAGTTGTAATTTTGCTGTGTTCCTGAGCGAATGAGAGCTCAGAGTCTTTCTACTCTGCCATCTTGGGAACTCCTCCTCCAATCCATTCTTTATACTGTAGCCCATGTGACATTTGCATAAGGCAAATCAGATTAGTTCACTTTACACTTCCTCCCTAGGTTAGCTCATCTGCTAACCTAGGATCAATTACAAACTGCACACAGATTTTATATATATATATATATATACTTTATATATATATTTTATAAAGTCAGAGCTCAGTGCATAATTGACATTTCTATTTATCTCTCTCAATATCAGCTAAATTTAACATATTTCAGGCTGAACTCATGATTTCCCCAAGTCTGATGCAGAGTTCACATCTCAGTAAATGACAGCATCATTCACCTGGTTATGTGATATATTATCCATCAAAGTCCTGTTATTTTGATACGTACTTCTTCTTTTTGCTTATCTTCACTGCCATCATCGAAGTGCAAGTCACAATCATCTCTTTTCAGTTTCAAAACTGCTGTTTCCAAAGGCTCCCACGCCTCCCTTGCTCTGTTCTTCATACTATAACAAGACAGATCTTTTCAGGAGTCACATTACATCATGTATCTGTTGTATCTCTCTTAGCACGCAGATTAAAAAACTCCCTATCTTCCTATTACTCACACGATGAAAACTTAAGTTCTCATCACTTGCATACAAGCCCTGGATGGGGATATTCCTTCTTCCTTCTCCAGCCTTATCTCTTTCCATACTTTCTTGAGCTGCTGGGGCTCAAGACATCTGATCTTCTTTTGGTCTCTTAGTCAAACCATGCAGCATCCCTACTCAAGGTCCTTATTCTAGCTTTTCCCATTGCTCTGCACTCTTACCACTAACCTGCTTTCCTTAGTCATGGCTACTATTCTTTTATATCTCAGGGCATTACCAATTCTTCACAGAAACCTTACAGTACTATACATGTCTCTTTCATGGCACTAATTTGGTTGCAGTGTTACATTTGTGTGTTAGTTTTTATTGATGTTTGACTCTCCCATTAGATAGGAGGCCTCTCCAAGGAAAAAGATTCAGTTCCAGATTTTATTCACTATCTTTTTAAATCCCATCGTAGGAAAGTGTCTGGCACATAGTCCTTTAAATGTTCAGTCAGCACTTGTTGAATTAATGATTGAATAACTTGTAATATTAATAAGTGCTTTCTATGTGTTATAGGCATGGCACTAATCACTCAGTGACTCCCTATTGCCGTCAGGATGAAATACAAATTCCTTAACATAAGAGCGATGCCCTTCGGGATCTGGCCCCTACCTAGCACTCCAGCCACATTTCTCAGTGTTTCTGTTTCCTCTCTTTTAATTCTCAGCCTCTTTACTCCAGGCATACCAAACACCTGGCAGTTCCCAAACATGTTATACTTCCTCCTCTTAGCCTTTGCATATACTTCTTCCTGTAAACCTTTCTCACTATTCTGGCCAAATTTAAAACATTTTAGAATTTTGTTCTGAATTTCCCTTTTGGAAGCAGGTTCCTCTGAACTCTCAGAAAGGATTTCATGCCCTCCTGAGAGACTCTACAGTACCCTATTCTCACATATTTAGTAGTATTCTTTATTCTTGATTGACATTGTGCATTTACTTCTTGGTCTTTGTGAAATTTCATTACCATAGAGATTCTATCTCATCTGTCATGTTGCCCCAGCGGGGGCCAGAGAACCATAGACACCTATTCAGCTTGAACAGCTCACATCCTTCCACTAAGTCCTGTGCTCCTGGAATGGACTCTATATATTGAAAGCCCTTCCTCTCCAGCAGGATTCTTTGGCAGGGCTAACTTGCTTGGGTCACTGAGTAGCAAACTGGGGAATCTTAGCATCCCTGATATGGGTCAGAATCATGCTCAGTATGAATCCCCTATCTACCTTGCCTCTTTTTAGCCTTCTGTTTTTCCTTTTGCATTCCTGAACGCAAACAAACAGGTCAACTGTTGCCTAGTTCCTGTGGCGGAAGACAATTAACTATGTGTTCCTTTAACAAGCACTCATATCCAGGGCTGTCAAACCGTACACCCATGGCATCAGTTATCATCCAATACTGCCACAATTGTCATGAATTTTTTCTGTTTACATGTGCTGATGGATTTAGTCTAGGAGTGTATATGTATTTTAAGAAATACACTGAGAATCTCAGAAATTCCAAAGATCTTTAATATCCTAAAAGAGATGACACTTGAATGGCAGAATTCAGGTGTTATGTCAGTTTTAGGGGATGTTTCAGAGTGGGATGCCTCTGAAGTCATTTCAAGGACTAACCCTGCCTAGGAGTCCCTTTCTGGCTGTGACAGCCATGTAGATGTTCCTCTCAGGGTCCTCCTTAAAAAAAGGACTCTTTACTTGTGGGATGTGATCAGCTGATAGCTTTCAACTATTAGCATTGTCAGGGTATGCCTCATTTCTAGCTCTGGTCATGCTGTTCTCAGGCTGGATTCTGGCCAAAGGCTGCAGCGCAGTAGTACAAGGGCCTAACCATTTCTGCCCATTTGGGGATTTCTCTGATGGGCCATTTTTGCTCTGGAGTACCCTGTTGGGATGGCAAAGCATCATTAGATTGGCATCTCCCTGGTAGCTCTCTCCTCTGTCCAGTATTGCTTCCTCCCTTTTCCTTTCACAGATATTGTTTGTCAATAACTCTTTGTACTCATAACTCCATATCAATGTCTACTTCCTTGAGAACTCTCAGTCAGTGACACTGGCTGTATAGAGTGTGAATAATAACAGTGCATGCAGCTGGTATCTTGGTGGTATGATGGGCTAGAAGGCAAGGGTGGGGAAGTATTGATACTGTCATTACTTCCCTCACCTTGGATATTGACAATCAAAAATGAAGTATAGGGTCTCTGTTGGGGAGAGGAATAGCATAGGCAGACTTGGAGCTGTCACTGGTTTGACTGTACTCCAGGACCTGTTGTATTTCACACAACTCTGGAGCTGTTGTGGAGAGAGTTGAGTCTAGAAATGTAGTTTGAGGTCAGCCTTGGATATATGCCAAATAGTGTGGGTTTTATTTTATAAGGAGTTATTGCATGGAAACAAGGTCATGCTTAATGTACTTTGTGGGATTATCTGGTTTTGGCTCACATTGGGATTTGTGCATTAAATCTATCTAAGCAGAAGCTAATTAATAATCAGGTATTTTGGATTTGAGTTTACCTTGGAAATTTGATCTTTAAATATAGGATTAAGTGGGAAGAGGAAGCACATTTCAGGCTTTGAGGTCAGCTGGGTTAATGCCCTCTGATCCTCCTACAGCCTGTCAGCTTCCTCCCTGGCACAGAAGTCCCAGGGTCTTTAGGGGTGACACAGGGGCAACACGGTGACCAAATACACACTACGTTCTAGATGGGGCTCCTTCCTGAGTCCCTTCTACTTCCTGACCCGAGGAATGTAGCTGAAGAAACATCCAAAAGAAGATCAGAAATTAGGATTGCCAGATTTAATAACAGCAACAAAAAAACCATAATGTATATGTATATACACATATATAGATACGTATAGTAAAATATATTCATTGTTTACATGAAACTCAAATTTAACTAGATATTTGGTATTTTATCTGGCAACCCTACCTGATCCCTCTCCTCTCTGCTTTCACTTTGGGAGCCTAGGTCTAGTTTTAAAGAAAACCAGGCCCTTTAAGGCCCTTTCCATACTTTCGGACTTCCTTCTGCTCCTAATTGATTTCCAAAGTTAACACTGCTTCCCCATACCACTCAGCCCCCAATCCCAAAGGGCTCCACCGCAAGGTCTTCAGAACTCTCCCCCACAAGCCCACGCCGCACCACCTCTGCACCTGCACTTCCCCCAGAACAGAATGATAGCCCAGTGATTCAGAGCAAGTGGGGCTGAATTTGACAGACCTGTGCTTCTGCCGAGGTCTGCCACTTCTTCTCCAAATGATCCTGGATCATTTGTAAGTGAAGCAACCTCTCGGACTTTGAATTTCTTCGTCTGTTCAGTAGTTTCAGTACAGTATCTACCCTGATGTTCCTGAGAGGGTTAAAGGTAATAGCTAATCAGTTTACTTACCTGTAAGTCAGAGGACCTAATTCGTACCATTTATTTTCGTAACCTCAGTGCCTAGTACAGAACCAGAAACACACAAGAGGCTCATTCACTACTGCTTAACTAGATGAATAAATTAAGAAATATAAAAATTATCATGTGAAAAATAAGGAAATAATAAAGTCCTCTCTGGATAGTTTATTCATTCAACCAGTATTTTTGAAGTACTTCTCTATGTTATACTTTGTTTTAGGCACTGGTGGTACTGTCCTCATGGTTCTCAGTAGAATTGAATTGGTTTGGGATTTTGAGAATAATTCCATTTTCAGTGTAGTAACACCAGGTAGGTGTTATGAGGAGGAAGAGATGAGCCTGGGCTGGGCTAAGGCAGACTTGGTGATACTCCTGACTTGGGGTTTACGAATGACATAAGAGGAGAAAGAGCATCCCTAGCAGGGGCATCCAAGATGAAAGGTAATATAGGACCTCTCAGAGGTGTGTAGGACACTAAGGTGAGATCTGAGGGTGCATGTTGGTAATTTGGGAATTTGGATCAGAAAAGTTGGCTGGGGCAAGATTTTTAAAGCCAGAGAGAGTTCAGACCTGATGTGTGTTATTTTGTTAGGGCTGCCATAACAAAATACCACAGACTGAGTAGCTTTAACAACAGAAATTTAATTTATCACAGTTCTGGAGTCTGGAAGTTGAAGATCAAGGTGTCAGCAGGTTTGATTCCTTCTGAGGCTTCTCTCCTTGGCTTGCACATGGCTGCTTTCTTGCTGTGTCTTCACATGGTCTTTCTCATGTGCACCTGCAACCCTCGTGTTTCCCTGGATGTCCAAATCACCTCTTCTTATAAGGACAGTCACATTGTTTTAGGGACCACTCTAAGTACCTCATTTTAATGTAATCACCTCTTTAAAGACCTTATCTCCAAATACAGTCATATTTTGAGGCCCATCTGGAGGTTATGGCTTCAACATATGAATTCTGGGGAAACATCTGAGCCCAAAACAACATGGTAAGTCAGAGAAATCCGTCAGGAATTCTTGAGAGGGGGGTGAGAGTATAAAAGTGAAATAAGTATGATTGCATCTATACGTTGTGTTGGTAGGAAGGGAGCACTATGTTAAATTAAAAACCCTGAGTTATTAAGAGTTTGCTGAATGTCAGTATGGGCCGTCACTATCTACACAGTTATTAAAAAAGAAAAATTGCTCTCTTTGACTTATTGCTCATCATTGCAAACTCTGACCACATAATTTAGTCACGGTTCAAAATGCCTTTGAAAATCAATGATTTTTGTCCTTCAGCCGGCTGTAGCTTAAAATGAATATCCTCCCTAAAGTCTCAGCTAATATTAGTTGTTCTTTCAGATTTCAGCAAGGAAACATCATGATTAGACAGGAACAAAAAGAAACTACAAATTCGAGAATACACGTGGCATAGCTTTGTACCTTGGTGGTGGCATGGCAGGTACTACTTCCGTTCGGTTGTCTATCTTTGTCTAATGATGACTGTTTACATTCTGTCAGCCACTTTCAAAAGTGGAATTAACTGGGCATTTCTGCAAATGGCTGACTTTTATTAGATTTATTCCTTTTTTTTTTTTGGCATGGAGACTTTTCATTCTAATGGAACGAAAACCCATATTGCCAAGTGGTACAAATGAAGTGATCATATATTCTGTTCATTAAAATAAATGTATTTTTTTAAAACTTGTTTTAGGTACTGTGACTGATGCTGAAGATGTAGAGATGATTAAGAAATGTTACTCCTTTCCCGAAATTCCTGGTGTGGTTCGCCACTCAAATTCTGGTATTATTATGCCTTCAGTATCCAGCTTTATTTTAGTCTTCCCAAAGATCTTTGACAATGACCTCAATGTGTCTCAATTTACAAAATTTTTTATCCTTTATTTTAAAATCTATTTTTTGCATTAAAATAGAAAATGAAACTCCCTCCTTTTAAATGCCAATCGTTAATCTTTTAAAATTTCAGAACAAATTTTGAGGATTAACCTGTTCTCACCATCACTACCATTTGTTTATTTAATCTAGGCTACCACTGCATACTTGTTTTTGATAGTTTAACTTTCTATTATTTATTTACAACTTGGTTTTAAATTACTGACTTTCACCTGAGTTTTACCCCATTGTCTGAGTTGCTGTTCCTTATAGACACTCCAAGTATTCTAATGTATGAAACTTGTTTTTCATTTCTATGGCACTGCTTTCTTGGATTTTTCATGTATCTATTGCTAAGGCTAATGTGTAGGTGAATGAGGAGAGGCAATTAGTGTTTTGGTTAAACCAAACTTTGGAAATTTAGAAGGCAGACAGAATGAAGCTTGGTGCAGATGGGTATATGTTTAAAAGGAATCAAGTTTAAAGATAGTTCTGAAAGAAAGAAGAATTAATTCAGTTACTGGTTAACACTTATCCACTTAAGCGAGCTGTGCTCACTTGATCTGCTTGAACTTCAGTCTTTATTTATTTTTTTGTCTTCCTGACAGTCTTTAGTGTCCCAAGTAAAGGTGTAGAGGAGGACTTAAATAATCCTCATCAGGGAGTTGGGAATGACTGTTTTCACATTTCTTGCACCTGATCAAGCCATTAAGTCTTAATATACAAACAATTACCATTCACATTAGGACTACAAAAGAACCTCATTAATATATGTGCTAATTATTTTCCTTTGATGTGATTATAGTCCTTAACTAGGCTGTAGTTATTATATGTCAATACTACCGGTTCTCCTGTGGCCTGTCTCCATAGCACCCTTGGCAGAAGTGAAGAGAAAGCTGCAGTATTCTGTGCACTTCTTGACAGACTTCTTTTTGCTTCTCACTCCCCTCCCAGCACTCACAATTTTACCACCATCAAGATCACTCTCAATATTAGTCTGTCTAGGCTGGCTGCTCTCTAACATAAACCCCCAAATCCCCGAGTTTTAAAAGAATAGTGTTTATTTCTCTCCTACATAACAGTTAAATACAGGTGGTTTCCTAAGTGGTGATTCCAGGGCTCAGGCTGCTGCATCTTGTGGTGTCATCCTCCAGCAGGGACTTGGGGTCCTCTCCTGGATCCTCTGTGCCTGTACTGTGGGTGGGGGAAGAAAGAGTATGGAAGACTGTGGGACGTTCATCTGGTTTCCTGGAAGGAGTGTGTATTAGCTTCCCACTGTTGCTGTAACAAATAACCATAAACGTAGTGACTTAAAGCAAGATAAACTTATTAATTTACAATTCTGGAAGTCAGAAGTCCTCAAATGGAAGTGTTAAAAGGAGAAAATTCCAAGCCATGCTGTCTGAACTCACTTTAAATTTAGGAGTCCAGATTTCAAATGGATTCTTAGTGCTGTGCCCAGTAATTCTACTGCATTTTCCTATTCCAGTGATTCTCAACCTTTAGTAAGCATCAGAGTCACTTGGAGGGCTTTACAAAACACATATTGTAAGTTTCTGATTCAGTTAGTCTGGGTGGAGCTGGAGAATTTTCATTTCTAACAAGTTTCTAGATGATGCTGATGCTGCTGGTCAAATGACCACCCATCAAGATCTGCTACCAAAGTCCATTCATTCTTTCATTTTTCTAATTACTTCACATCTCCTCTAGCCTCATTACCAACACCTCTTCTATTATCCGCACTTTCAGTTGGTGGTGACCTTGAATCCTGCATCAGCACTTCTCAGACTGTGAGTGGGGAAGGATTTTTCTTTTTTATTCCTAGTCTGTTGCTCTTTTTTATGAGTTCTAAATTTAAAAAGTTTTCAATCTGCTACTTTTTAAAAATACTATAAGCTTTTATTCTGATGTGCAAAAAAAGGAAAAGAAGAAAACAAGAACAGACCAAAAAAATGAACCTTAGATTTTTAATATTAGATTCAACAGACATAAGAATACTCTGACAATTTGTCATAATACTTTCTAAACACATACTCTCAATTATGTCCTCATTTTATTGGGAACCAGAAAACAATGGGTGGTGGACCAGTGCCTGTCCGTAGGCCACAGTCTACTGACACTGCTCCATATCCCTGAAAACAGAGAAGTCAGAAGAGGCCTCTCTCATACCCATCACACATATCTACCCATGCATCCTTCCCAAATATTCTCCCTTACTAGATATAAACTATCAATGCTCTTATAAAGGATTAAATGCTTCTGTCTACTCCATGAAATTGTTCAAGCAATTATTTTTTCTTTTTCTCAAATTCCTTTTGTTTTCTGTATTACATTCCCATCAGAAAAACAACAATAACAACAAAGAACCAGCGGTACTTTTTTTTGTGTGTGTGAATAAAGGTTTATTCAGGGTCTTATTGAGGACTATAAACTAGGAGATAGCCTCTCAGATAGCTCTGAGAAACTGCTCCAAAGATGTAGGGGGGAAGCTAGTTTATATGTGATTTTTGTTAGGGTGTACATGCAGTTGAGTATACATGTTGGTGAAAAATTACTGAGAGTCACCAAGAACAGATATCTCAAGTTAATGATTATAGTGCTTTTCTATGTATGGCAAGGTACTTTTTCCCCTATTTAAAAATATAGACTTTCTAGACCTCGTATTTCTCTCTAGATAGTTCTTTTACAACAAAACTCTTCAGAAACACTCATAGTCATAAAAAACCCCAGTGCTGTCATGGGAACCACAGATCCTTCAACCTATCTGAAATGCTGGTCCAGAATTAAATGACCTTGTGTTGCTAGTGCTCACCTGTTGTGGGTAGATGGATGCTAAGGGATTTGTCTGTCTTCATGAATATGTCTTTCACCAACTCCCCACTCAATTCCCTCACCCTCCCACCACCAGTTAAGTAAGGCTGAGGCTTGTAGTTCAGTCATTGTGGTTGCCTTCAATACATCATTACTGGAAACACAAACTGAGCTGGATCCAGCACCAAACTTAATGTCATCTAACCATTTACCTCCCAAGAGACCCAGTTAATTACCGTTTCCCACAAAGCTTTCTTTGCAATTTCTGCCTTAATTTGAGACAATTTCAATTAATGTTTCAAATGTGATTTCATTAGACAATGTCAAGCAATTAATACAAATCAAGATCTATTGCAGTTATTGTTTTTCTTTCCTCTGCTTTGTAATACCCATATTAAGAGTAATCATTTGTCTGGCATGATTTATCTTTGCATAGTCTTGACCCTCATTGCCTTCCAAACTTTTATCTTCACACATGCAGACTTTTCTTATCGTAAATATAATTTGGCTAAGGTGGTTGTTGCTTTTGTCTTGTGAAAATTTACAGAATTGTCATCTCCTATCTTGACTTTTTTCCTCATTCTTATCCAGTTTCCCCCTTTTTCTCTAGATGCTGTATTTTCTTTGAAGTGCATTAATGTAATTTATTCTGCCTTCTTCACATTATCTATTTGTTTGATAAAGGAATCACCTCTCTGTTTTGCTGCCTTCTCTCCCTCACCAAGACATATTTTATTTTGCCTTCTGAGGATCCACTTCCATTTCTGAGTCTATCTTGACCTGACTCTGTGAGCATAAGGATGTGTGATTTCCACATAGCATTCCTACCAACTTTGACTTTTGTAGCTATGGGAGTGGGAGGAAGTCGTTAAAAGTACTTTAGAGGCTGCAAGTCTCTGTTATAATCTTGTTCTTTTCTTTCCTGAAGATTTGTCAACAGATACACAAGACGGGCCTGGTGTACTGCTCTCCTTGACCTAGAGTAAGGAGTGCAAAGAATCCCAGTCATGCTGGGCAAGGAGGAATTTGGCTTTTTTCATATTTGCCTTTAACCTAAAGCCTCAAGGATAAGTCTGATATAGCAAGGATAAGAGCTGTTCATCAGCTTGCCTAAGTTAGGGTACCTAACTTATCCTGACTTGCCTGGGCCTTATCCAATTTTAACTCTGAAAGTCCTGTCTCTTGGGAAACCCCTCATTCCCAGGTAAACCTGGACATTTGGTTACCATATATGGTTCAGAAGCCTCTTGTTCTCTTCTGGATATGGATGACCAAAAACCTCTCCTGGCAATGTGCTTTCAGGAGTGTGCTTTCTTCTTTGTCAAACTGAAGCTACAGAGCTGTCCTCAATTTGTGTCTGTGTATATGTAGAGGGTAGGTGGGTGTGAGACAGTGAGAGAGGGTCAGAGGTTGGCAAGCAAGGAGAGACAAAAAATCCTCATAATATGAATAGCATAAAGAAATGGGGACTTCTCTGTTCCCACCATCATTACAAATTTTGCATCAGGTCATTGCAAATCTTCCATCAGGGATTTATTATGCAACATCTCTGCTGCAAACCTCACTTATCATTTGCTATCAATGCTTATATATGAAATGGCAAAATTCCTTTGGCCTGGGCCAAACAGGAATGGATGGGAAGCCCTTCTTCTCTCCTTATGTTCTTCCAACTCAGGGAAGTACTAGGGAAGAAACTTCTACCTCTCTCTCTACCATTTAGTAGCTCTTCCTCAAGGGAGAGGTAGTGACTACTTTGGTTGTCTAGAAGCTAACATTTATAAGGCTATATTTTACATTGCAGTGTTACTTTTGACCTCTAAAGTTGTCGATTTTCTCCATCCCATTTCTGTATTTCACTGTCTTCCTCCTCCTTCTTAAAGAAGAGGGCCAAGGGCTATCTTCAGTGTCTCCCTGCAGGTGGTAAGCTTCTCTGCTTGCAAGTGGGTAAGAAAACAGACAAGAAATCTACTCTCCAGAGAAATTCTCCTCTTGGTTGGATTCTAAACTCTATATAAAATGGTGTAGTGATTGTAGCGTTAAGTTCAAGTTATATTTTTTAGTCCAGTTTTTACCAGAGAGTACACACATTGAGGCTATTGGATGTTGGAGGCCACTAATAGAGTTGATCCCAGTTAAGCAGCAGCAGCAAAGGGACAGGTACCCTTAGCTAGGAGAAAAGGACAAGTCCTTGGAAAAGTTTTTTCTTGCTTCATTTTATTATTCATTCAACTTAGAGGCAAGCTGATCTACCATTAATCTATTTACTATCTCTATAGTTTTGTCTTTCCAGAATGCCATATGATTGGAATCATATAGTATGTAGCCTTGTCAAATTGGCTTCTTCCTCTTAGAAATAAACAGTTAAGATTCATCTATGTCTTTTCATGGCTTCAAACCTTTATTTTTATCATTGAATAATATTCTATTTTATGAATGTACCACATTTTGCTTATCCATTTACCTATTGAAGGACATCTTAGTTGCTTCTGGTTTTTGGTTATTATGAACAAAACTACTATAAATATTTGTATTCAGATTTTTGTGTGGACATAGGTTTTAAAATCAGTTGGGTAAATACATAGGAGCATGATTACTAGATAGTATGGTAAGACTGTGTTTAGTTTTATAAGAAGCTGCAAAATTGTCTTTCAAAATAGTTGTTTCATTTTGCAATAAATGAGAATTTCTGTTGCTTTGCATCCTGGCCAGAGTTGATATTATCAGGTATTTGGATTCTGGCCATTTAAGTAGGTGTGTGGTATGATTTTTATGAAAGAAAAATACATGTACATTTGTCAGTTCCCCAATAAGCCTTTGTTCTACATTTTTTTTTAGAATAAAGACTTAGAAAGCTCTATGTCAATATATCTAGCTGTGGATACATGCCAGTCTTGAGAAAGTCATTTCTAGGATTGGTCCAGGAACTTGACATAGACTGGAAAAATCCAGCTCAGTTGATCCAGACTAGAGGTTAAAAACTCAAATGCATATTGAAACCAGCAAGGTATATTCTTCAATGAAGTGGGCCCCCTAGAAGACAATAATGGTGGATGGTGTTGCAAACTGGGAGAGGCATGTCTTGTCCAAGTTTGGAATAACTACTCTGTTCCAACTTCTTGTTGCCACAGGAAATCAGTCATAGTGTGACCAAATCTTCTAATTTTTCCAAGAGACTTGGGAATCTGAATTTTATATGAAATCTCCTCATTTATAAATGCAGGGATCTAATTAAAATCCTCTTGAAATACTCTTCAGGGAAAACAAACAGAGGCTCAAGCCTCTAGGTTGCCATCACTGATTGATATATTTGTAAATAAAGCATAGCTGACCCTGGAAAACATTTTTAAAGGGTTTTCAATCTGGGAAGTTTCATGGTCTGAATTATATTTAAAAAAAATACTCCTGAAAATGTCTTGGAGAAATTCAGTGGATCTCAAATAGAGAAAACATTTAATGCTATTGGCAAGAGATTGTGCCACTTGGACTAGAGTTTTGGCAGTACAATTTGGAATTGGACAATTTATGGGAAATTTGAGAAGTAGATGCATTTGGTGATGGATTGGATAGAGATAGGTTAAAGCAGGAATATGGATCAAAATTCATTCTACATGAGGAACAAGAAAATTTTATTAAAGTGGAGGAAAGAACAATGTATGTGGTATTATAATCTCCAATTTACACGTAAGAAAACTGAGATCTTGAGAGATTAAGTAACTTGCCAAAAATCACACAGAATAAAAAAATCAGACCCAGGACTTCGATTCTTAATTCAGGATTACTGTCTCTACCTCATGATCCCTAACGTGTTTTCATTGTTTTGACTTGAAGTGAATGATAGAAGGAGTTGCTGAATGATTTTGTTTAAGTGCAGCACTTGGTAGAAACAGTAGTGCCCCACTGATTCTGATATCCTCTAAACTGGAAAAGGAATGAAGATTCATGAGTACTTACCCACAGCCAAGGTTACAGAAGAAAATTATATTGATGGAGTGAAGAATTACAGGTTCACAAACCTACTCTTATGCTGTGAAGGAAAGGAAAGATAGTGAGGAAAGTGAGAAGACGACAGTTGCATGGGGTATTAAACTACTAGTGCAAGAAAACTGCAAGTCATATTTTAATTTATCTGTTCTAATTAATGTCTAAGAACGTTGAGAGATTAACATTGGGCTTCTTCTGTGTTGTCTGGCTTCTGTATTTTAAATTAGAATCAGACAGTTGCTCCCATGAAGGATATGTGGACTGATAGAAACAAAGATGTGGTATGTAAGAGAGATTTACAAAGCAGCTGAATGGAAGAGGAGGAAATAAGTAGGAACAGAGCTCTCATCTGAGAGATGGCTTCTCTTCTGGTGTCTCTTCTGGAAACATGTAACCAGCTTGATTCTCTAAAGTGAGTGCTTCAGACCACGGAGAGCGTCACTCTGCCCCTAACATGGGTCATAAGCCTAGACACTCAGATAAGCATGTGGTACATGGGCTGCATTGAGTCTATTGGAAATACCTACTCAGAAATAAAGAAGGAGGGTGCTTCAGGGGAAGAGATGAAGGGAGATGATACTCTTTGTTCAGATAAATGCCTTCATTAGCTTTTTGAAGTTGGAGGATGAGACCTTAAAACCATGGATTGGTTGGAGTCCAGAAATCAGGAGGGACAGCTATATCTCTTTGCTTTGCAAGTGAAAAGAAATGTATGCCTGAATCTTAGCAAAGCAGAGGTGGAGGGAGGAGCAAGGGGAAAAGGGAACTGTTGCCTAAAATGACAGAGATAGTTGAGCGATATTAAAAGAGGAGGAATGTTTAATACTTAATTTTAAGTGTTATTATCATGACCATGTAAACCAACTTCCCCCTGTGCCAGTATGTCAATGTTCAGTAAAATCTGCTACTCAGCTCTATTAGTTTCCTGGGGCGTCTGTAACAAAGTACCACAGAAATGGGTGACTTAACAGAAATTTGTTGTCTCACAGTTCTGGAGGCTAGAAGTATAAAATCAAGGTTTTGGCAGGGTTGATTCCTTCAGAGGGCTATGAGGTAGAATCTATTCCATTCCTCTCCCTTAACTCCTGATAACCTTAGGTATTCCTTGGCTTGTATATGTTGATTTCCCCGAATCTTCACGTCATCATGCCTCTATATGTCTCTGTTTCAGTGTCCAAATTTCTGTCTCTGTGTATAAATTTTTCTTATAAGGATATAGTCAGATTGGATTAGGGTCCACCCTAATGACCTCATCTTAACTAGATCATCTGCAAAGACCCTATACTCAAATAAAATCATATACACGGGTACTATGGGTTGACATTTCAACATATTATGTGGTGTGGGGGGCTGAAATTCAGTGCATAAGAACAACAAAAGTCTGTTTTGTATCTTCTATTTTTGTATTCATTCATTATTCATTTATTTGTTTGTTTATTACTGGAGTAAGATGAAGAGATGGTGATATCAAGGAAAGGGGGTGCATTCTACACCAGAGTCAACATATTGAATAACAAGGATACCACTGCGGGGATGATGGTATGATAAAAAAAAAAAGAAACAAAGAAACAAAAAAACTCAACGAATATCATGGAAACCATGACTAAGATCAAGAATTGAGTCATAAACCAACTGCTCTCCTCCTTACCCCTGAGTTGATTACTGGAAAACAAATGCGTTTGAGCCTTTTTCATAAGGTAGAACACATCAAATAACACTCAGTTTATAATTTTTGTCAGTGAGCTTTCACTTTACCGTACTCAACTCTATTTTACACAAAATTCTTACTCTAAGATGCAGCCTAGCATGTTCGTACGATGGCTGCCAAAGAGTTTCGTGATACAGGAGAAGACACACTAACCAACCTGGGGGCTGTACTTCTCCTTGGAATACCAGCCCAAAGTCAGAGGGAATTTATGAAACAATTCTAAGATTATCCTCATAGGTTAATCTCTCTCTCCATATTTCACACAGATCATCAGTTATATACAGTATTTTGCAAACATTTTAGCTAAGAAAATCCTCTAGCCAATTAGGCATGAAAGAATCTTGGAAACCAAAATCTGTGTCCTTACTTTCTTTGCATTTCTTGTTGTCCAGGAGGGCTTAGGAGTTCCACAGCAAATACGCTTGCTATTGATCAAACAACTGAGCAAGAATTTTCAGGTGAATGGACTCACACTGGGAGAGAGAATCTCACTGCCAAGAGAATCTGGCTTGAATCATGTGGAAGCTGAGGCTTGGGAAGGATGAGAATATGCAAGTAGCCTGGAAAGCTAAGCCATCTATTTCTGTAGTAGTGATCCAGCTCATTGCCAGAGCTTCCCATTTCTTTTTTGGAGGTAAAGACTCTGAGAGAGTAGACAGTGACCCTCCATAATAATACTTCTTAGTGTTTGGAGGTCAGAGCTCCAGGAGAGAGTTCTGACTCCAAGGGTGAAGAGGAATGTTGGGAGACAAAGCTGGGCTTCAACCTACTGTCCTGGACAAATGAGAAGGTAAGAAACTTTCCCCGGGTTTGAAGAGACCCCATATGGATGTTATCACCGTAGAGCAGAGGGTGGGAAGAAATGTCTCCAGCATCCAGTAAGAAAATGCGGGTGGAAGTTTCCTAATTGGCCAAAGGAGGGAGGTGGACAAGCCATGATCTGGGTGGAAAAGCCCCCTATACTTCCTGGCATTATTTCATGTGGGAATGTTTGAAGAGAAGTCTGTACATGCTCAGAAGACACCCAAACTTCTTGGAGATATTGGAAAGATAAGGGGTGAAAATCACATGGAGAAGGATGTTTGAGCCAGTTTCATTAGAAATGGAAAAGGACAGGATACCTCAGTGGATATCTGGGTTATGCAAGTGTGGACTGTCCACTTGATTGTCATGTTTTAGCTTGTAAGTAGCCTGAAGGGAGGCTGGCAGGAAAACCTGGGAGTAGGGATGATAACACAGGACACTACAATGTGCCGCCATCAGGATCTCAAGAATCCAGTTTGGGAAGCAGGACACCTTCATCTCTCTCCTGGAGAGCCATGTGCTACCATGGAGGAGCTCGGGTGTTGCAGGGTCAGACAGACTTGGGTTTGAATCCTGTCCCTGCCAGGCCAGTTATGTGACCTAGTCTAGTATTTGAGTCTCACCTTCCTCATCTGTAAAATGCAAGATATTTTTCAAGATTGGTATGAATATATGTAAAGTTCATGGCAGGTACTCAATTGTTGCTGACTGTTATCATCTCACTGCTCCTTGTAGGGTGCCCTGTGCATAATAAGAGTTCCGTGTGATTTTGCAAAAACACAGCCTTCAACAAGACACATTTACCCTTGAGTGTGTACTTGCTTTGGTTTGTCTCTGAAGTCTAGTCCAAGCTTCATTATCCTCCGGGGTCCTGCTGTTTCCTCCTGTCTCCTCTTAGAGCAGTAAACTGTAGTGGTTGAGAGTGCAGGCTTGGGCATTAGCCTGCCTAGATTTGATTCCTAGGTCTCCCACTTATAGTCTGTATGGCTTGGGCAAGTATCTTAGCCTCTCTTTGTCTCATTTTCTATATCTGTAAAATGGAGGTTATAAAATCCTGAATCCTCTGAAAGGACCAAATGGATATATGTGAAATGCTTAGAAGAGTAGTAAATGCTCAATAAGTTTTAGTTATTATTGCTATAGGTTTTCTTCATACACTATTCATCTAAGAGACACAGTTCCTCCAACATCAAAACAGAGGAGTGGCAGGGAGGAGATGAACGTGTGCATTCCTCTGACACTGTGCTTAAAAAGCTACTGGACTGATCTGAACCCACCTTCCACTTACAGAGCTTTAGAGTACTCTGATTATGAGAACTGTTCAAGGTCTGATGGGGGCCAAACCAAGCAGGCTCATGGTAAGCCACCATGAGTTTCCCATAGGCCAGGGCCAAGCTTAAGTGTCCTGTCATTCCCCAGCATGCAGTACAGGGTGGTGTTCATAGAAGGATCATTCATTTACTCATTCATTCATTCATTCATTCTTTATTCATCAAATATTTATTGAGCACTGACCTTGCCAGGCAGCAAGTATGTAGTGAATGAGCTTGAGAAGCCATACTAGAGGAGGGTTGGAGTCAAGTGGGAAAGGATAGAGTCTCACTGTTGTCCTTGTTCATACAATGGCAGTGAATAGACTGGAGGTAGTTATAGGAAATGCAGTGTTCTGGACAAACGCCATACAGATTCATAAGAGAATTCTGGGCAGCTGAGCTTCTGCTGGCTGAAGGTTAGGGGTGGGTCATTCATAATGTTTCCTGAGGCTTACCTCCTTCTCACACAGAGCACTTTGTCTCCTGTTTTATTTAAGATAGGATATATGCCAAGAGGGGAAGCGAGGTGAGGTTTAAGTACAGCTCAGATTAGAAAGTGAGATCTACACTTGGCTGAAGGCCACTCTTGCTCCACTTCCTTTGGGCGCTGCTCTCATTGGCTGGGTTGCCTGCCTGCCAGGGTGGTTTCAAGGCTATAGCTCTCAGTTCCAAAACTTGTTGTTTACTCTCTGAATGTGCAGTAGAGGAATTGCCTGCATGCTCTCCTTACCCCCCCAGCCTCCCACACTTTGGTGTGCTCTAAGTTAATGCTTTCACTGTTCTCCTCTTTTTTAAGAAACTGTTTTGAAATGTAGATTCTCTAAGGAAAAAAAACAAAGAAACCAGTAATCCTATACCTGTATGTAGATTTTGCCAACTTTGTGATGAAGCACTCTTACACTCATTCTTTTACTTATCCATACAACAGCACTATAAGGCAGGTAGGGAATTTGCATCCATTCCCATGGATCACTGTTGTGTTCAAGCACTGTGCTATATGGAAACATTTTTGTACATCTCAGATTGCGTTATATTCAGAGGTGAAAGCCCAATAAATGGTAGCATCATGACTGGAAAGCATATTCCATGCTTTCTACCCCAGTATTCTTACCAGTACTCCAAGTGTTTATTAGAATTTTGTTAGAAAGAAGAGAGATGAATGCACATCCTTACTGGACCCATTGATTTAATAGGTCCAGGAAGGAAACAGCAGCCTGAAGAGCTGTAGTCAGTCTTAGAAAATGTTCCTGCTACCTCCCAACTTAAGTACATTCCTTTCAAATTCCTTGTTACAGTACAAATGGTGTAACTTCTCTTGCTTCTCTTGCTTCTCCTGCCTAAGGATAATCCATCCTAATGTGTTTCTCGACTTAGTTTTCTCTGAGCTCCTCATTGTCTCCTGATGTTGATTCTTCTATATATAGAGGGAGACATTGATTATCTCCTCTCTCCCTCCTCTATATACAATAACGTCCTCTCTATGGGACTATTATCATCTGCATTTTTTTAATTGAAGTATAATTGGTTTACAGTGTTGTGTTAGTTTCTGCTGTACAACAAAGTGAGTCAGTTTTATATATATGTATGTATGTATATATATATATTCTTTTTCAGATTCTTTTCCGTTATGAATTATTATCAGATACTGAATATAGTTCCCTGTGCCACATAGCAGGACCTTGTTGTGTATTTTACGTATAGTATTATGATCTGCTAATCCCAAGCTCCTAATTTACCCCTCCCCCACTTCCCCTTTGGCAACCATAGGTTTGTTTTCTATGTGTGTGAGTCTGTTTCTATTTTGTAAATAAGTTTACTTACATCATTGTTTTAGATTCCATGTATAAGTGATAACAGATATTTGTCTTTCTCTATCTGACTTACTTCACTTATTATGATACTCTCAAGGTTCACCCATGTTGCTGTAAATGGCATTATTTCATTCTTTTTTATGGCTGAGTAATATTCCATATACTACATCTTTACCCATTCCTCTGTCGGTTGACACTTAGGTTGCTTCCATGTCTTGGTTATTGTAAATAGTGCTACTATGAACATTGGGGTGCATGTATCTTTTTGAATTAGGGTTTTCTCCAGATATATGTCCAGGAGTGGGATTGCTGTATCATATGGTAGTTCTATTTTTAGTTTTTAAGGAACCTCCATACTGTTCTCCATAGTGGCTGTATCAATTTATATTCCCACCAACAGTGTAGGAGGGTTCCCTTTTCTCCACACCTCTCCAGCATTTATTATTTGTAGACTTTTTTTTATCATCTGCATTTTAACTTATATGAATCTCTCCCAGTTTAAACATTTTTTTCACCTAAATACTATCTACCCCTCCAGCTACCACTATATTTCTTTCTTCCCTATTACAGTCAAACTTTTGATGGAAATTTTACCTACTTCCTCAGTGACTCATCCCTTAGCTCTCTGTAATCTGGATTTGATGTCCAGTTTTTCAGTTCAGGTAGTTTCTGAGGTCATTACTGACCCCTATGTTGGGGATCTAGGGAGTACTTTCTAGTCTTCATAGTATCTGATTCCTCTGAAGTGTCTGACTGTGGACTAGGCCTCTCTTTGTCACATCCCTACAGATCATTTGTCTTCAAATCTTCATACGGTGCTTCATATATGTTTATTAAATGAGTAGATAGTTACTAAATGGCAATTACATGCCAGGTGCTATTCTTAGAACCACACATTTTGCCGTATTTCAGTACTTTGATCTTTAATAACAAGGTGAGTATGTATTGGGGTACTCATGCAAGTTCAAAAAGAAATATCAGCTGGATAATATAATAAAGCCAGAACTTACTGGGCGATTGGGATTGACATGTATACACTGATGTGTATAAAATTGATGACTAATAAGAACCTGCTGTATAAAAAAATTAAATTAAATTTTAAAAAAACCCAAAACTTTTGTGGCTGATTTTGCTCATAGAAGCTGAAAATTTATTTATTGGCAATGAGAAACTTTCATGGCCCTTGTTACGAGAACAACACAGAGTCTACTTTATCACCAAATGGAAGGTTCCTAATTTCACACCCTTTACACTTCTTTCCAGATTTTTAGTTTGAATATTCATAAGCCCACTGAGATGAATTATGTTGGAATAAGAACTGTCACTATGTGATCCAGGATTACCAGAAGAAGAACATTTAGACCAGAAAACAACTTGAAAGTTTTGGACATCATGCTTTCCCACTATTTGGGAGAAAATAGGAGATTTGAGGAAATTACCTGTTTATAAAGAACCACACATTTGTAAACTCCTTGTACTGTAAATTTGAAGAGCAGTTCATAAAACTTGCACCACACTGAGAATTGAAGAATGTTGGATAATGGATCTTAGATTGTCTTTAGTTCATTTTTATCAACTTGGAAATAAGAAAATTGAAGCATGGATTTATGAAGTTATTTGTCCACAGCCAGATAGAATGCAAGTGATAGAGCTGGTCCTCAATATTCAGCATTACTCTGTGAAAGGAGACTGAACCTCCAGACTAAATGTCCACCCTCAGTGCTTCCAAGGCATGTATCACACTGAATTATAATCACTCATTTGCTTTCTAGTCTTCTCTGTTAATCGGTGGCCTCTGAAAGTAGACCTGTGCCTGATTTATATCTGTATCCCAGGCATCTAGCACAATAAAGAAATCATTATTGAGCATATGTGCATGGCATAATAGATACTATGTTGGATGCTTAGTGTACAGGGAGGTAAAAAATGATTTAAGTATTAAAATAGACCCTCCCACCCACAATATCTCATTTAATTAATTGATTCCACATATATTTTTGAACACTTATCATAGGGCAGGCATTAGGTTAGGAGCTGGGTGTTCAATGGTGAAAAAGCCAGAAATAACTTATACCCACAGGGAACTTAATATGTGGTGAGAGAGAGATATTAAATAAGCACTCTAATAAAAAGAGAATTCCAACTAATAATACCTTCTAAGAAAGAAAAGAACATCAATTTATGAGAGAGTGGATATCAGAGTGAGGGCATACGAGGTACGCTGGGGATTCAGGACAGGCCTCTCTCTGAGGAAGGGACACTTTAGCTGAGACCTGAGTGATCAGGTGTCATGAGAAGTACATCCCAGGAGGCTGCAACAATATGTGCGGTGGCCCTGAAACAGAAAGGAACGTGATGTGATGGAGTCATCTGGCTAAAGATCATTGAGCAAAAAGGAGAGAGGTGCAAGGTCAAGTGGGAAAGGTGGGCAGGGGCCAGATCATGATGGTAATAATAAGGGATTTGGATTTTATTCAGACCATAATCCAATTTTTAAAAATAGCCCTCTTATTTTAGAATAGCTTTAGATTTTGAGAATTTCTGAAGCGATAGTACAGTTTCCATATATATCACATCCGGTTTCCCTATTATCAACATCTTACATTTGTTTAGTACATTCATCACAATTAATCAATATGGATACTTTATTATTAACTAAAGTCCGTATTTTATTCAGATTTACTCAGTTTTCCTCTAATGCTCTTTTTCAGTTTCATTATCCCATTCAGGATACCACATTAGGATTAGTCATCATGTCTCCTTAGGCTCCTCTCGGTTGTGACAATTTCTCAGACCTGTGTCTGACTTATATTTCTATCCCAAGTATCTAGCACAGGATGCTAGGGCTCAAAAGGTTTGTTGAGTATAGGAACACAGGCGCTAATCTCTCTCTCTCTCATCCTATCTCTATCTTTAGCTCTACTTATGTCTCCACCCTACATGTATATACAACATTAAAATTTTCCTGCCTATCTGTTCTTCATTAAAATGGGGCACTGTTGATGGTGGTCCTGGACACAGATCCATAACCACTGCTCTGTTGAGCTTATTTCTCTGGCTGCCAAGGGCTGCCTTTAGGATGCCCTCTTTGGAAACTTCCATTTACATAGACAGATACATAAATGAAAGTTTTTGAATTTTAGAAGAGCTCTATGAATTTCTGCCTTAGTACCAGGAGTACTTTGGGTTCCATGATAAACATCATTTTCATCCCCTTGCTTCTTGCTTTGGCTGATATCCTTGTTCCTTCATGACTACCATTTCCTGTTCACACCCTGTCTTCCCCTTGTTAGCAAGAACTGAGGAAGGGTGGGACCAGGGCTTCCTTTGACTTTGAACTATGATCAGTGGCTCCTTTTCAAGATGTCTGGTTCTAGGAAACGAAGAACTTTCTGCTTTCTTCCTGTTACGAAGGAGGTAGTGGCCCTAGAACAACCTTGTACCTTCCTCCCGGCTGACTCACCCTAGCTTCTGAGCATGCTGGCCTGAGTGGACAGTGCAGACAGATCACTTCTTTCTTTTGGTTCTCAAGTCCTGCTTTACTTCCCACACCAACAGATTTAGGCTACCTGAGTGACAAACAAATTTCCCTCTAAAGTAGTCAATGCTGTTTGCCAAAACATATTTTTTACCCACTTAAAATTTGATTACAAATGTAGCGCCCCTTTGTCTCTGTCACCTTCAACTTTCTTGAAAGGCTTTTCTTCATACTACAAAGAATAAGTGATTGTAAGCTTTGTGAGGGCAGGACAGGGCAGGGACTTTTCTTATCCATGTATCTGTTGAATTGCTAGTAGGAATTGTAGCCTGGGATTTGGTTTCTTAAAGCAAAATGGAAACAGAAAGTAGAAGGAAATATGCATTTTATAACAGCAGGCACATTGACAGCAACACAAAGTGACAACTGATAATTCTAATTTTAAATATGTCTTCTGACACAAACTAACAGTAAACACAAGTACTCATAGGGACATTTAGTTGAGGGGTGATCCTATCACATACTTTAGATACTTCAGGGCAGATAACAGCATATTAATATTCCTAATAAAAATCCTCAGTTGTTAGGAAAAAGCTAAATCATGCTAATTCTTTGGAAGATTTATATCTCAGATATCTTCATTAGAAGATATTACACACATATATGCTGAATTTTCACAGGACTCAGAAATTTGGGGGGCCGACGAATAGAAACTGAAATTTCACAGGCTTATACATACACCTTATATAATACCACTGCCCTCCTAAGTGTTTCTAGAAGTCCCTGGGGAGTACATTACTTGTTTCTGGAAAAAATTCTGCTCCTACTGGGGGCAGTGTTTGCTCTGCCTATCACTGCAGTTTTTCTGGCCACTGTGTTGCCATGCTGGGCCCCCTGGTCTCTACAGGTCCCCAGTGCCCCCTGGACACTATAAACTCCACTGGGCAAAGTGTGATATCAGTTTCTATCAAGGATTCTACCAATATACT
This sequence comes from Hyperoodon ampullatus, assembly GCF_949752795.1. Taxonomy (NCBI): domain Eukaryota; kingdom Metazoa; phylum Chordata; class Mammalia; order Artiodactyla; family Ziphiidae; genus Hyperoodon; species Hyperoodon ampullatus. The sequence continues at coordinate 76,224,968 of NC_136928.1, forward strand.
TGAGCCTTCCAGATGTGAAGGCTGTTCTGTGACATGTGGTGAAAGATGCACATCTTCCCCAGTGTTACAGCAATGCACCTGGGTCCCAAGTTTGTATAGAATTTTAGTATAAAGATTCTTTCAGAATTTACATACAGCACCCCTGAATCCAGTGAGGACTGGGCCAGAAGATAAGTCCTAGAGATAGTTTCCATGTTATAGTCAGATCAAATTTTCCCCTTAATGACTCAGGATTTGCTTATTGTCTCAATGTCAGGAACCCTTTTTCCTTCGCTTAGGATTAATCTCAGAAAGTTCCTCATTCTTCACGGACGTACTTGTCTGAAAGGTTGCCCCATAATCTTACTGATATGCTCAGATACATATGAATTCATTCCTTTCTCCCTTCTTTCTTTCCTTTTTTTCTTTCCCCTTCCTTCCCTCCTTCCTTTATTTCCCTCAACAAATATTTTATGGAAACGTACCAGTTGCCAGGTGCTATCTAAATGGTAGGACCATAGCAATGAACAGAATATACAATGTCTGGTCTTTCAGAGGGTCTTGTGGGAGAAACATAACAAAAAATAACCAAATATATGAGGGTACTATTTAGATGGGATGATCATAAAGGCTTGGGTCAGGCGCCATTGCAGCAGAAACATGAATAAGGAAAGGAGATGGAACAATGGATATAGAAGGGAAGATGATTCTATGTCAGAGGGAACAGTCAGTTCAAGGGCCCTTGGGGACAGCAAGAAGGCTAGATTGATTGGAACAGAGTGGGTGAAATGGAGAAAGAGATAAGCGAAGGGGACTGAGGGTTACCCAGGATGACAGCTCAAGAAGGGCCTTGAGCACCTTGGTAGGACTTTAAATAAATAAATACAGATAAAAAACCTTTGTGAAGTCTTGAGCAGAGGATTCAGATGATCTCACCTAAAAGTGTCACTCTTGGGGCTGTATGGAGATTGGATTGTAAGAGGGCTGATTGGAAGGAAAGAGACAGGTACACTCTTACACAAATCCAGGTGAGTGGTGATGGTAGTTTGATTTGGATGACAGAGTGGACTCATGTGAGAAGTGGTCCATTTTTGGATATTATTTAAAAGTATGGTAATCAAATACTGAATTATTTAAGGAATATGAAGGAAAGCTGTGATTTCAAGGGTGATTTCACTGGTTTTGGTCCTAGAGACCTATGGGTTATAATTGCCGTTTATAGAAATAGGGGATATTGGAGACTACCAGGTCAGAGCAGGTGGTATACAAGCTATGGGCTTGGACGTTTTAAGTTTGATGTATTAGTACTAGATATTCAAGTAGAGATGCTGTATTAATTTGCTAGGGCTGCTGTAACACAGTATCCCAAACTGGGTGGGTTAAATAACAGGAATTTATAAATTTATTTTCTCACAGTTGAAGAGGCTAGATGTCCATAACATCAAGGTCAGTTGGTTCCTTCTAATGAATGTGAGGGAAGGATGTGTTCCAGGCCTTTCTCCTTGGCTTGTAGGTGGCTGTCTTCTCCCCGTGTCTCTTTACATCATTTTCCCTCAACACACATCTGCATTCAAACTTCCTCTTCTTATAAGGACACCAATCACACTGGATTAGGACCCTCTGTACTAACATCATTTTAACTTGATTACTTCTATAAAGACCCTGTCTCCAAATAAGGTCACATTCTGAGGTAATGGGGGTTGAGGACTTTAAAACATGGATTTTGGGGTGGACACATGCAGCCTATAATAGATGCCAAGCCCAGGGAAGAGGTGGGAGATGAGATGTGTATTTGCTGTTATCTGCACATAAATGATATTTCAAGCCACGAGACTGCCTGAGATCACCATCATGAGTGGAGATAGAGATGTTTTCAGATGTGCTCACTGTTAGAGGTCGGTGATTCTTACTCAGACTCATTCCGGGTCTCCAGTTACATGTATCTTCATAAAGTATAATTCTGTCTAAATTATGAGTTTGTGACTTTCTGTGACATGCAGGGTTCAGCCCAATGGGCCCTGCTTTCAGAGAAGAAGGACACATTGTGGGCTGGTTAAGATCAAAGCAGAAACTTTGTAGAGAGGGTGAAGGTTCTGATGGACTCTGAGGCCAGTGGCTGTTGTTTCCTTTAAAAAGTTCACTTCTGGGACGTTTTTAACATTGTCCTGGAAGAACTTAAAGCAAATATTTAAGTGTATTAGGGAACTTTGCCTTGACTGAATGATAGCTTTGATAAAAATGGATACAGGAGACCTATTTCAGGTATATAACTCCCACAATGTCCTGAACATGAACTAAAAAACATAGCCATTTTCTTTTAGTCTTTTGTTACTTAGTGGCATGTAACAGATCACTTTGCTTATTTTGAGCTTTCAGAGTGACTACAAATCATGGTTTGGCTGTGTTTCTGTAAAGGTGGTCTCTGTTCATCTGGTTGTCGGACATTGGCTGAGCAGCCTCAGCACATCATGACCCTGGGTAGGATGACCACCAGTCTGGCCTAAGGGGGAGAATGTAATGATGTTGCTTCCTGGGATCATTCTCCACACAGACAGCAAATTATCGTAGGAAAAGCAGGGAACAGAGGCATGAATTCTCTCCTCAGCTCGGACTCCAATCTAGTGCATGTCCATAGACTCGTCATTTATTCCTAGACTTTACCCAATAGATGAGGGGGCGAGGACTTGATGACTTTTGAGATTTTTCCTAGATCTAATGTTTTATAGTCTTATGACTTGAAAATAAATAATCTTTAATTTTTAAAAGTTATCACTGTTTCCAAGGGGTGTAGACTGACACACTTGGCCTAGATTTGTGACTTGATGTTGTCACTGGCCTGACATTCTGGGTTGGAAGACTAAGAGTGTTCCTGTTAACAAAATAACAAGAATGTTTCAAAAACAAATCCCCAACACCCAACCTTGCCTCCAGTGTAACTTTTTGCTTTTGCTCTTGCACACCCACCTTTTATCTGTGACTCACATTCCATTAAAATGTGTTTAGTGATCTTTGTGAGTGTTAGACTTCAAAGTGTTCAACTTTCCTGAGAAATATATTTTAAAATATTATATTTTGATCTCATTTACAGACTGTTACTTAGGGCTGTTTTTCTCTTATTTGGGTCCCATTGGGGGGACTCCTTGTCATTTTCTTTCTCAGATCAACACTTTGAAGTGTGATTGTGTGTATAAGAGGCTGCCCTTGGAGAATACTTGTCCACCTTGTAACTATGAGGCCCAGAAATCTCACCTTCAGTTAAGGCTACACCTTCAGTAGCTGCTTAGAATCTAAAATTCTCCTTGGGCTTTGGCTACCCACCCACAATACTGGGGACATTTTCTGTCAGGTGTTGTTCTGAATTATCAACAAAGGAGACATAGGATTATGTCCGTTCAGTGGCACAGAAACCACCCAATTGATGTCAAACACATAAGTTTCCTCTTACTCCAAGTACTGAATTCCCTTTTCTTCACCTGGAGTCTTCATTTGCAGACTCTCTCCTCGTGAAGCTCTAACTTGTCATTTGCTCTTGAGTTAATTAAATTTAAAATCTTAAAAGGCTAGAGCTGGAAGTGAACTTGAAGATAATTAGACTCATGAGAAAACATGGCTAGTGGTAAAGCAAGCTGTTCAAGGCCACACTGAGACGGGCAGTGCCGGAACTAGAACAGATCTGGGACACTGATGGAGCCTTAGGCATGAGGATGAGGTGCAGCTTTGGCTGTATCCACACATCCTACCTTGCCTCCCAGGGAGTCCAAAAATTTTTTTTTCTCCCCTAAACGAGATTCTTTATTTTTATTGAAGCACAAAGTTCCATTTAAAAATCCAGGTTTTTGATATATATTTATAAAGCTTGAGGACTAACTACTACTTTAATGGCTCTGGCACATTATGACTTTGGGGACGAAAGGTTTTTTGGTAGAAGTAGAGGGTTTTTTTGTGCTCCTTTATTGTTTTGGAGGATTAAGGACTAGGCAGTGTCTGTAGATTATGCAAGTTAGGTTATTTTCTAAAGGTAAGTAAAATCTACTCAGAAACAGTAGGGGTAGAGATCTGCCTCATCCTCAAGACTCTGTGCCCATAGATCTTTCTCTATAGGTGCCCAACTAACAAGGTAGCATTAAGATCTATTTCAAGGGGACAAACCATAATGGAGACCAACTTAAGCAGAGTTCCTCTTCCTTCTTTTAGAATTCTGCTCAGAAGTCCATAAGAACCCGCCTCCTTTCTCTTCTACAGTTCTAGATCATCAGCCTCCACATTTTTCTGTGGTTCCCTCTATTAAAACACTTACTATGTACTATAAATGTCTATTTATTTGCCTCCCACCCCTGGCTTTTTGAAGTCAGGGGCTAAGTCTCCTTTTTGTGCCCATACAGTATTTAGTACAATGCTTGAGACATAGTACATGTTTAATAATTATTTCAATAAGTGAATAAATGAGCAAATGTATATCTGTATGTAGAAAATATTATCCTGGGTCTTTTGAGAAGAAAGTGTCAAGATAGGATTAAAGGTGGAAGTGCTTTATTACAGAAAACACCTGTGAGAGAAAGTAAAGTGGGAGCTGGGAAAGGTTGGAGGCCCATCGGACTGTTGGAAATCTGACCTGGACTGAAGGAGAGGGAAGAAATGGGGGGGAGGTTAAAGCATCCTAGTCTGCTGAGCAGCCTAAGGAAAGTGGGGAAAGGATGTGGGAGAATCCTCAAGCCAATTTTGGTCCAAGAAGTACTGAGTCTCCCTGAGATGGACCTGTCTCAGTATCCCTGCAGAGCCTTCGTGCAAAGTCAGAGCATAGTAGTTGGGGACCTCAGTCATTTATAGTCCCTTTAACTGGAGGTCTGTGAGGGACATCCTAATAGCTGAGGCACAAATGGAGGATGTTTGCCTTGTTTCTGAAAGCTGCTTGGGTGGACAGAAGTTTTCCGGGGTGCTGGAGAGCTACACAGAGGCAAGGAAATTATTGAGGTCCCTGGGCACTGATTCTGCTTTCTCTCCGCTAGCTGAGGATGTGGCCTTACTGGTGCTATTTGTAAGTATAAATGTAAATGTGGAAGAGCATTGAATGCTAGTGTAAGCTACTCAGGAACGGTGATGTTTACCTGTGTATAAAAGGGCAGGAAGTGGCATGCTTGTCTTGCTTCTGATCTTAGAGGAAATGCTTTCAGCTTTTATACTCCAATTAAATAAATAAATAAATGAAATGAAATGAAATGAAAGGGTGGGGATGCAGCAAAAATTTGGCTTCTTTCTCAGTCCTAGGTGCACCTCACCTGCCACTAGAGGCAGTTGGCCCGTTGTAAACACTGGGTCAAGGAAAGGCTGCAGACCAACAGGCATCTGCTCTGTATAGCGCTGTGGTGACCTTGCTTTCATTATTCCGGAATTCCTGGCTAAGTAAATTGGGTAAAGCACATGTGTGTTAGGAGGCCTCTTTCATCCATCCGTCCTCCCCACCTGCATGGCTGCCCTTGCTTTGGTGTAGTCTCTACTTTTTTATGTTCATAGCATTCTGCTCACTCTTTCTAGTTCTTGTTTTCTTATCTTGGCTGACTTCCACGTATTTGATATTCAGGTCTAGTTTTATAGTTTACTCACATGAGCTTAGTGCCTGGCACATAAAAGATGCCCCCAAATGATAAAAACCACCTGACCATTTGTGAACTCATTCTGTTTTCATAACTCACATCTCTACATTCTACGTTTCACTTCAAATATCCACACGTTCTAGGCATTTCCTTTCCAAGTGGTTCAGTGGATACGGTGAGCTCTCTTTATGATTTCAGGTTTTTGCTTCAGCCAAGTGCATTGAGCATCCTAGCCTGTGAGAGACAGGGGAGGAGAAATCAAGACATGCTTGATGAAGAAGTAGCATTTGAACTGGCCTTTTATGGAAGCGTGAGACCTGCCGTCTGGTGGTGAGGAAGATAAAGGCTCCCAGGAGAGCTCTCAGTTCAGTGATGCTGGGAGAGCAGAGTGAGAAGAACTCCCATGCCAAGCTGCAGAGTTTAATCACCATTTGGGATGCCCTTGAACCCAGGTCTGCTGACCCATAACATTAAAGCCTTTTCTCTTATGAGAGCTGCTTGCACAAGTAACTTCTGTATTGTTTACTTGCCATTATGTTTGAGGTCCTGCACAAAATGGCTGATTTTTGATGCTTGCCTTCTGAGGAAGGTTATTGTTGGTTATGCCTTGGTTATTGTTAGATTCACTCAGACAAAACAGACATCTATTCATAGGCAAGTGTAGAGTCAAAGTACCCCAACTAGTTCTTTTTCTAAAAAATGCAATCTTTGTGCAGTAGGAAGGATAAGCAATATATTAATTTTGAATACAACACAAGAAATAACATTTGAAAAAGGAATAAAGATGAAATAAATGTTCATCACAAGTTAAGCTCACCTATCTTCTATTTAACCCATTTTCCACGGATTACCTGGCTCTCAGTCTTACCAGGACTTCCTTTCTTATGTGCATTAAGTTTCCTGAATCAGAAGCTGAGCTGATCACTGAGGCTTTAAGAACCTGGTGTTATAAGAATTCATGTGATTCATTCTTGGTGAGGCTTTGCATTCTGGTTTAAGGTGAATTACCTTTGGTTTAAGGTGAATTCAGAGAGATTCAGAATTCAGCTTTCTGGGGAACTATCTCTTCTAGAGATGGTGTAGTGCCATGGTTAAGGTCAAGGACTGACCTACTCATTGAGTTCAAGTCTGGGCCCTGCAACTTACTAAACTAAGTGTTTGGGGCCAAATCTCTGGGCTTGATTTTCTTCTTCTTAGGCCAGGAACATTTATAATATGTTTATCATAAAGTTGGCATGAGAATTAAATAGATAATGTGCATAAAGTGCTCATCACAGTCCTTTGGCACATTGCAAACACTTAATAAACACCAGCCGCATCATCTTTACTTAGACCTGACTTCGTCTGCAGGGCAAGGAGAGACCTTTTTCAAGTTTCTGCCGTTCCCAGGGGGTGGTTGCCAAGTGGGTGGAGGGGCTGCCACTCCCCTCCCCATGGTGATGACTGACCATCCCAGCCAAGTTCCTAGGGAGAAGTAAGGTTGTCATTATTCTTCTCATTTTAGACATGAGGAAACTAAAGATCCAAGGGATTTTGTCGCCAGTCATTTGTGCCTAATGTATCATACTCCACTTCACCAAGTCTTAGTAGTGATTAGTACAGTATAATTAGATCTACCTGATTTAGTGAATTCTTGTCCCCAGTAATCTGCCCTGCAGCTAGGCCACAATAACATGAATTTCTTAGGCAGTGCTCATCCGCATTGCAGCTTGGGTGATTCCTCCTCCTGATGAGTATGGAGGGAGAGCTCTTCTCATTCCCATCACTGTTTTTCTTTCATCAGAGTTCTCTGTCCTTTATCACCAAAAGCTTCAACTCTATCCTGTAATCTGTTTGATCTCTCTCCTAACGTATCATTAACATTTAATCTGTATTTCTTTGAGATCTAATTCATGATCTAGCCATTTTGACACCTTTTAAAGCTTTAAAACGTATTTTTTTAAAAGCTAATAAATGTGTATAGCTTATTTAATCAAATAAAAAATGCTTAGAAACATATCATTCATGAAAACATGCATGAGTTGTCATATTAAGGTCAAAATAAGTGATAGATATTTAAGGTTAAACATAGAAATTTTAGTTTTTATTTTATAAGTTTTAAGTATACATTCAGAAAATTATGTGATGTGTATAAACAGTCACTACCTATGTGGATTATTGGCTGGAGAGATGCATTAAATTCTTGCCTTAGGAAACCTATTAAATTGTGTGTGTGTGTGTGTGTGTGTGTGTGTGTGTGTGTCTGTGACTCGGTATATATGAGGATGGATGGGTATTATGTTTGTCACATGGCTGAGAAGTGGTCGAACCTGGATTTTAATGCAGGTCTGGCTGACTGAATTCTACGTTCTTTCAAGCATCGAAGTTCCTTCTCTTCTTCAATCCCTTCATAGATTTGCTTGTGATGTTAAAAGCTGGCTTTTAACAGAAAACTTCTTTTCAGGGCCAGCTTCTTGGAACAAGCTATATTTAACTGGTTTATTGCCTCAGTGTGGCATTTAGCAGTTCACTTAAAGTATATGAAGGCAAAGTAATAATAACCAAAAGCAACTTCCTGTGAACATTCTCAATTTCCTGGGAATCCTGAATTCTGGATTGTCCTTTATTCAATGAGAAAAATGTATTGCCCCTTTAGACCTTGCCATCTACTGAGTGTTTGTGCTGTCAGAGAATCTCTGCAGACCAAAAAAGCTCTCTAGAATGGTTTTGTTTCATTCAACCTAAATGTATTATGCTGGAAATCATAGGAGGTTCAAAATTAATTACTTAAGTCATTTCCCTTCTCTCAAGGAGCTTACTTGTTTAGTTAGGGAAACCAGGTGCATACATGTTATATTCAACATGTTATGTGACAGGCACTCTTCTAACCAGGACAGGTAAGACTGCCTCTAACTTCAGAAGGATCTAATAGCTGATATTCTTACCATCTCAGTTTTATAGACTAGGAATCTGAGGTACAGAGATATTAAGTAACTTGCCCAAGGTCACATGGGTAGTAGAATAATAGAAGTAGAATTTAAACCTGAGAAGATTGGTATCAGAGCCCACACTCTTAACCCAATGCATTTCTCTGCTGCCTCTCCTTAAGCAAGTCCACCCTGCATTCCAAAGTGAGTGCATCATAGTTACTATCTAATCAATGATGTTGAATATCTTATTTAGATGAGTTCAGAAGGTGGAGAGCTAAAAGAGTAATCCTTTCTACCTGCAGAGATTGATATGGTGTGAAGGATTTCTACTTGTTATCTCTTAATTAACCTTTCCCAAAGGAGAGCTATTCATGTGAGAACTCCACAAGTAAACTTAAAACATCCCACCTGGCTTTCTTAGAAAATATGAAGTGGTTCAGTGGTCTGTCATTTGAAGAACCAGGAGTCCAGGCAACTTTAGCTGAGTTTGGAGCACATTCAGTTGCCCAGGTATGTGGCTTCACTGCGCCTTGAGTTCCTTCTTGGTAAAATGGACATGTTACCAGGATATAGAGAAAGTAATTGAATTGATAAATGAAGAAACATTTATATTGTCTAATGGAAAATCTTAAAGATATATAAAGTATCTACCAATACCCAAACTTTCAATAGTTGGCCCTCTTTGAATCTGGTGTATTAATAGCTCTAAAAGCCTATTCAATTTCTGTGCTCAGTTTGTGAATTTTACAAATTCTATTTCCATATTATGTCTACTATCCTGACCCATCCTCCCTCCCCATTGATATTTTGTTATGTTAAAGAACTGAAGTACAGTGGTGCTATTTTCTCTTTATTCTTAACAGAAGTTTCTTCCAAGCCAACTTGAGCGTGTAGATCAAGATTTATTTTCGGAGTCCCCACGTGTATCAAATATATCATTCTTCATATAAAAGTTTTCAGTGAATTTAGATACAAACTCTATGGCACATAGACCTTGTGTTTTATGGTCTTCTACATGGGGACTCTCCTTCAGCACTACATCTAGACCCATTTAAAAAATGTAACTTTCTCCAGAAGATTTTTTTTTTTTTCTTGTGTGTGTGTGGTACGCGGGCCTCTCACTGTTGTGGCCTCTCCCGTTGCGGAGCACAGGCTCCGGACATGCAGGCTCAGCGGCCATGGCTCACGGGCCCAGCCGCTCCGCGGCACGTGGGGTCCTCCCGGACCGGGGCACGAACCCGTGTCGCCTGCATTGGCAGACGGACTCTCAACCACTGCACCACCAGGGAAGCCCGCTCCAGAAGATTTTTATCATCCTTCCAAATAAGCATGATCTTTCCCTCCTTTAAGCACGCATGCCACGTTTATGCCAAACTACCCTAACACAAGGGGGATTAAAAAGTTGTCTCAGTTTTCTTTTCTGAACTCTTTATGTTGACTTCTGTTTCTGGGACTGTTTTAAGGTTTAAGATATTTTCCAGTATTTTTGCATCAAACAAGAATTTATGTATGAAACTCAAATTCCTCATTTACTGTTTTAACCCAACAGAAAAAAGATACAACTATAAAACTAATAAGGCTCTCTGGGACTTGAAGGACAGGAAGGAAATTGCAAAGAGGCTTGGAGTGATAAAAAATAGTGAGGACTTTAAGCCTAGAACTTGAAGGATGAAGTCCCAATATTACTACTGGGTGACTGTGAGTGTCTCCCCTGACCAAAGGATACCTGCTTTACCTGCAGATGATGTGAACGTTGCACAGCAACATGTTTGTGAATGAGTAACAGCAATAGAACTGTGCATTATTAATGTAATAATGGACTCCTAAAGTCTATTAAGTAAACTCAGTGCTTTCTTTATGGAGCAAAACTTTGTCATCTTTAAAAAAAATCAATCATTTGAAGCCTGTATTATTTTACTGAGCTCGCTCAAGAAAAGAACTTTAAAATAGCCTTCTTAGATTCATTGCATGGCAGCAATCCAGTTCCTTGGTCCATTTCTGGATTAAGCCGTAGATCATGTGGAAGTATTTTCTAAAAACTAGCTTGGGGGCTGCAATAAACTGCATCTTATGGTGCAGGCTTATAAATGTGATTTTTTTTTTCTGTGCTGATCTAAATTCCTTTTGTCTTCCCAATTCTGTGGCGGAGTTAAGAATTAGAGCACAAAGGAATGCTTGAAATGCAGTTATTACTTGGGAAATAGAGTTGAACCAGACAAAGATTCTAGAAGCAGGTAAATAAAAATATAATCAATATATGATCTTGTAAAAGTTTTGTTATGTTATGGAATCTCAGTTTTTACATTTGTTAGTTGGGGATAATAATAAAAATACCCACTTCATAGCATGGTTGTGAGGGATAAACGAGATATGATATAAAAATTAGAATGGAGCCTGGATCATAGAATATATTTATATGTTTTAACTGCAATATTAAATAAATTATGGTAACTTTATATGGTAGTATACCATGCAGCATTTAAATAATGCTGTAGAATAATGATATAAAAAGCTGTCAATGAAAAAACAGGTTATGACATTAACCCAAGATTCATCATTTGTGCTGTGTGACTGGGTCTGTATTAACTCTGTATTGGAAATCTTCCTGAATCCTGCCCACAGCTTCAAGTGTATGGATATATAGATATATAGATATCTATCTATATAGCTATCTATATCTATATATCTATATAGATATGTTTAATTTTTCAAGAAGCATAAACTTTGCACCCACAAACAAGAGAAAGGGGAACTTGAAGACATATTCTAAACTTATTTGACTCCAGATCAGGTACCCACAGCAACAGATCCACTGACAAGTGTTTATACTTGGTACTATTTCCTGCAATGTACAGGATTGTGGTTGAGATGGAAGGTTGTCTGCCAAATACTTGTTCCCCTTCCTTGGCATTGTAGAATTACTATGGGAGGTGTCTACCAATTTTGGGAATACAGCTCTGCAAATCTACTCCAACCTCCATGTGCAGACAAGTGACCAGCAAATGTGAGCAAAATAATATGTCACTTCCAGACCTGACCCATAAACACTTGTATTCCTTCATGATTTTTTTTCTCTTCTGGCTGCCTACAAGGGATGCGGTGACCTTGGAAACCACATGTTCATGATAGCAGAGCTTCTGACAGCCTAGGTCTTTTAATGATTGTGTGGAGAGGAGGCATTCCACTGACCTTTACACTAGTCTAGGACCAGACAAGGGTCTATTGTGCTTGAGCTGATATTTACTTCAGGGTTTAGTTGTTATAGCAGTCTGCCTACCATAACTAATACACTGGAATTTGATAGTTTACCTTTTTGATATTTTCCAAGCTCTGAACACAATGTGGTATCTTATTTCCTGCTATGATAGAAAGAAAAGAATAATAATCCAATCTCACACTGAGTATTACTGAGACAATTTTCTAGCTATATTTGGTTACCTATGACTTTTACTGGCTGCTCCCTCAGAGGTTACTCAAGCAATTCTCTGGACTTGTTTTCATTTTATAAAATCTTCTGATCAAAGTTCTTAAATATATATTTAAAGTGGTTTCATGATATATACAAATATAAATCTTTTCTAAGTAATTTTCCATCTCTCTCATTAAAAGAATTATGTCAGGTTGTAGAAAAGAATAGAACATAATCAAAAGGATAAAGTAAAAAATGACCTTGAATACAAAGTGTATGTCTTTCATCAACCTTCCCCATTAGCTTTAGGGAGATATTTAATTTTACAAGGAACTGTTCTGTGCACTGAAGTAGAATGCATAATCTAAGTTTCCTAAGAAATTCTTCTAGCATTTTTGTTTGTTTGTTTTAGTTCTTGGCAGGCAGCCAAGACTTGAATAAAAATTATAGATTTTGAACAATATTAAGGGGGAAATTTAGGAATGTGCTATGTTCCTACATTTTAAATTTCAGGGTTTTTTTTTTAATAAAATAAGGAAATGAGAATATCTCACCTTTTTCACTGAAAAGAAATTGTCACTGTGATCCTTTGAAGAAGAGACATAAATCATTTATGGGGTCCTTGGAGATACTGGGTTATTTGCGAAGCTAGTTCCTGGGCTTAATAATATCCTATTCTAACTTTCACTATTATAACATTTCAGTTATTTGGCATCTTCCAAATTTATTTATCTTTCCAAAAAATGTTTATTTCCCCTCTTTCCCTGCTGAAATAAATTTGTTGTCATGTTTGGTTGATTTTGCCACCTGACTCCGCCTCATAAAACCTGATGCCTTTTCTACAATCCTTTCTCTCCTTGACCATCAGAAGCATTCAACACTTTTTTTTTGTTCTTTTCTTTCCTTGAATTTCCTGATTATTTTTTAGATCTTGTTCTCTCATCTAGATCCCAGGCATTCAAGAGCCCTTTTATATTCTAGAACTTAAAATAAACCAAGTTCTATGAGTGAGTGTGAGCCCTGGGGACAAGTCAAGAAAGGAAATTTCTTTCAGTCCCTCTATTGCTGATTAAAAATCAGAAACTAAGCATTATTGAATTATTAGTTTTTCATGAAAGAATCCATTTATACGGGGACATCTTAGTACATTTTAATATTGATTTTGTGTATTTTGGAATTAATTTAAAATTCCATTTATACTACACACGTCTGCTATAGGAGTGAAAACCTCTCCTGTTTTCCTGCCAAGGGATGCCAAGGCTCATCTCTCAGGCAAAAATTCCTTTCTCAAAGATGTACTGTTTATGGAATCCCTACTCTGTTGCAGATACTGGGCTCAGTGTTGCAGTCAGTGATGGGTAAATGAATGAGAGGAGACAGAGGTAGTGATATTAATGAAGTTTGTTCTGAGTTTTCAGAAAGCATACCACCTATTAAGGATAGAACGATTGTTCCGATAACCCAAACACAAAGCAGGATTTTGATAAGTGACATAACAGAGCATCTAAGTGTTATTTCTAAAGGGAGAGAAAGTTCATGCACAATTGTGATAGGAGACGTTTTCAGAAAGTAGTAGCATCTGATAGTGGCCTAGTAGGATGCATGCACTATAAGCAAAGCAGGATGATGACATTTGATTCTGAATTGAATGTATGAGAAAAAAATCCTGGGACATCTGTGATCATTCTGATTGACCAAAACTGGAAGTAAACTGAAGAAGAGGGATCAAATCAATTAGTAGGTCCCGGGGATTTCCACATAACAACGTTTTCAAAATCCAGCTTAGGCATCATTACTTCTGCGGAGCCCTCCTTGATATTCTTTCCCCACCTTCAGTATCATATGTTACTCTGTGTCACTTCTGTTGATACATTTGCCACTCTATTTGAGCATTTATTTGCTGATATGTCTCTCAAGTAGATAGAGAGCTCATTGAGACAGAAGCAACATCTCACCTTTGTATTTTTGGAAGCAGGGTGAGCGCCTACTGTATAGGAAGGAGGAAGGCAGTAAATATCTGTGGAATTCAATTAAATTTAATCAACAGATCTTTTGTCTAAATTTAATCTTTTCCCAGGGTACTATCTAGTCAAATGTGGTTAAATGCCTGATGAAGTTATTGAAAAGCCCTGACAAAACTTTAAAATACATCTTTGGTTTTAGTGTGAACTTTAACTGTAGGCTTGATGCATAAATAAATCAACTGTATTGAGTAAAAAAACTGTTTAATAATGGGCTGTAATTTTACCAAGGACATAAGTGGGTAGCTGGAAACCATTTCATAGCAGATAACCAGAAATATGGAATCTTCCCAAAGACTAAGATTTGCGGAATGACTCATCTAGAAACTATATAATTATTTCAGCTACTAAAATTTTTTATCTAAAGCAATTTCTATTTAGAGAGCAATGTATAGCAGAGAGACATTTGTGTGCCTGAGTGAAATGGATGCATAGATCCTCTAATTTAGATCATATCATTTAAGTCTATTCAGCTCAGAACAGAAAGCATTGTATAAAGAAAAACTAAAGGTTATAAGAATTAATCACTTTTAAAACCCCAGTTTCGTGTTTGATGACGCATAAAGCTTCTTAAAGTAAATTTTAGGATAAATTATTAAGGAATTGAACTTTGCAGTTAGACCATGGTTTTCCTCTCCGTCTTGGCCCTTGCTAGCTGTTTGGCTCTGTACAAATTACTGAACCGCTCTGAATGTCAGTTAACACATCTGTAAAATAGTTGCAATATATATCTTGCAGGATTGTTTTTGGAATTAAATGAGATTATATGTGTGAAATGCCTAGATCCCTGGTCATCTGTTATCTATGCTCAGAAAATGATATGTCAGTCAGTTACTACAAAACATGCTTAGAAAGGGGGGATGATCCTGAACAGTTCTCAGGAGAGCCAACGCTGACAAGAAGCGGGGGTATATTTTTATCCAACATTAAGGAAGAAAAACTGAGGATAATGAGAGAGAGATGTGGGATTACTTTAGTACTTAGTGGTGACAATCCAGTGTATGTCACTGTACCGTTTTAATTTATTCCTTGAAGACATCTCAGTTCTTCTCCATGACTTGTGAAGGGGTTATTCTAACTTTGAATACCACATCCAGAGGCAGATGCTGTGACCAATAAGCACAGCTTCTAACGGCAATAGTTTCATTGGTGACAGCTCTGTAAACTAACAGAGTGAGCAAATGGTTTTATTTTTAGGTTGCAGGTTGACAAACTGTTCTGGTTTGGCCGATACTGAAGGGATTCCTGGGATACAGGATTTTCAAATATTAAAACCAGAAAAGTCCCTGGGCAGGGCAGGGTACAGGGGCAAACCTGATCATCCACTGGGGGATTTATAAAGCCCCCAGGTCTTGGAGATAGTGGGGGTAGGGGATCGGCCTGTGTGGAGGGGGAAATCTGGCTCTTTGAATAGCATTCTGTAAAGTGAGCTGCAAGGGCTGTTTACTGAGTTTCCCACTCTTTGGTAATCAGCATCTTTAAATGTGTGTGTATTTCCTTTGCTTGTAGATTTATTGCCATCTGCTCTATTATATATTTTACTTAAGTATTTTTAATGTTTGTTTCCCCAACTACCTTCATGAGGTAAGGCAGAGATTTTTACCTGTTTTGGGTGCCACACAGAGACTACAGAGATATATACACTGAAAAGAAAATTAGAATCATTTATCCAAAAAGTGTTACTTACAACTCACCAACAAACGAGAACAATTACCATTGCTATCATTTTATATTTCTTTCTGGTCATTTTTCTATGTGTATTTGTTTATTTTTATAAGTGTGTGTGTGTGAATGTTTTTTGTTGTGTGTTTTAATGTTATATACATTTTAAATCCCACAATTATTATCATTATTTTGGATGCTCAATATTCATTTATATCTACCTAATTATTTACCTGTTTTATTTCTCTTTATTTCAGTCTGCAGTTACATGTTAGGTTCTGAGATCATTTTCCTTCTGTTTGAACATTTCTCTTTAGTAGATTTATTTTAATGCAGGTTTGTTGGTAGAAGATTCTCTCTTGATCTAAAAACATGATAACTTCATCTTCATTTTTTAATGACATTTTTACTGAATACAGAATTTCATTTGGCATTTCTTTTCCTTTCAGAATTTTAAATATATCTTTCCTTTCTTTTTTCCATCAAGAAGTCAGCAGTTTCATATTCTCCTTTGTAGGTAATGCATCCTTACTTCTCTAGCTAGTTTTAAAAGTTTCTCTTTTCCTGTGTTTTTCACCAGTTTGTCTATTATGTGCTCTGGGTCAGTTTTCTCTGTATATATTCTTTTCTAAAATCTTCAGAGATACTTGAATCTGTGGGATAGTATATTTTAGAAAAAAATTTTCAGTCATTCTCTCTTCTTCTCCATTCTTTTTCTCCTATCCTTCTGGACTTCTAGTTTACAATATTCATCTAACCTAATTTCAGATTTAGAAATTGTCAGTGGAAGCACTTCTATCTTTTTCCTAATAGATTACAATTCTCTAATAAATCCTCCACAATCATATCTATTTTCTCCTATTTTAAAATCCTTATGAAGTATATCTTCATCACTTGTGTACCTGTTTCTAATGTTTTTTTTCCCCTGCATGGATTCCAGTTATATAGTTTTTTTATTTTGGCATATCTATTAATTTTTGATTGAATGACAAAGGTTGTATACCGAAAGTATTTAGAGGTTATTTTCCCTCTAGAATGGGCTCATTCTTTTTTTAGCTAGTAGATAGTGATAGATTATTGCTTTCATTCAATCAGGGACTGTCCCAATGTGAGCTCTAGAGAGGTTGGGCTTACTATTAATTCACTCCTGGCTTTTCAGAGTTTTAAACTGAGAGCCTGGAGTAGTCTATGTAAGGAGTTTGAGGGATTTGGGGCTAATCACATTAAAATATATGACCATGAAAGGTAGTAATACACAACAACATTTATTGAGCGGCATTTGGACAGGGTGGCATGAAACGGGAAGCTCCTTACTTTATGAGACCCTCCAGAGACTTACAGCATGGAGGCCACCAGCCAGAAAGGGAGGAGGTTAAGGGAACTCCTAAGTGACAGAAGAATCAAAGAGGAGACTTAGCAGCAGGGTGGGGAGTATCAGGGTCAGGGAGCTCCAAAGGAGAACAGTGATTTGGGGCCTTATGACTAGTAACTGTCCAGGGAGGTTTTGTGGGGTATGCAAAGCAGGCAGACTCTAAATGGCTAAAAATCTGCATGTTTCAGCTATTTTTAAAATAATTGGATCTGTAAAAATGTGAATTTGGAGCAGTCAGGCTTTTGAGCTAAGGGTCTCAGCCTGCAGTGAAGAAATAAACAACCTAGGGGCCAACACACAGAGGCCATCTTTGGCTCATTAGTATAATAGCCTGCAAGTTCCTATTCTGGTATATCTTGTACTTTCAGTTTTGTCTTTCAAGAGTGCTGCATGAAGGTCACTATTCAGAGTTTCTTCTCTCTTGGGAGTCATAGCTTCTCTAGCTACTCTTGCTTCAGCTGTCTTCAAGCAGATGATTTTTGTTTTTTATCTGGCTTTTAACATTGTTCTAGGAGGGAGAAGTTGTCTACTAACAACTGGTTCATCCCGCCTAAACCTGAGGGTCTTTTATTTAACTGGTGAGCTTAGTATGTGTATATTTATTGTGATTACTGGTATATTTACACATATTTGTAAAGCTTTTTTTTTCTTCCATTTTCTTCTACATTAATGGTGGCTGATGATAAGTCTACTGTCTTCTTTATTGTTTTTCTTTTGTGGGTAAACATTTCTTACTCTTTGTTAGCTTTAAAACTTTTCTATTTATTCTTGAAACTCGACATTTCACTAAATATACACAGAAGTATATCTGTTTGATTTATAGTGTTTTGTACTGTGCCCTTTAAATCTGAAGACTTATGTCTGCCTTCAATTAGAACCATTATTTCTTCAAATTTCTTCATATTACTTCTCTTCCATGTTCTCTACTCTTTTTCTGGAACTCATTTTATAGTTTTGTTAGAAATTACACCTGCTCTTCGTGTTCTTAACTTCTTTCTCACATCTTTTTCCCTGTTTAACTTTCAGTATTATGTTTTTGTTAACTTTTTCAGTTATGCCTTCCAAATTCATTATTACTTCCCTGAATTGTTACATTCTCCATTTTTTAACTTATACATTTTCACTTGGCTTCTTTTAGTTTTATAATCTCTTTTGTTTTCTTTTTGAATATTTACATTTTTTATTACCTTGCATATGTCACATATACTTATTCTAAAGTTTTGCCGTCTCTACTTCCACAATGTAATCCTTCCATTTGTTAATTCCATAGGCTGGCTTTCTTGTTGCTCTGCTTTTTTAAACTAACATTGTAGATATTTCATAAAATTTCCACATATGCTTTGGGCATTAGAAGCCTCCCTATTGAAAGATCTCACAGATGACTCTGCCAGTTCCATGGGATTATCCACTGTTAACCAACTTTTAGGCTAGATTCTCGTCTCCAGAGTTTTGGAAATAATACTCAGTTAATATAAACTTGGGATAAAACTAGGTTTCTAATTTCTGGTGGTTGATTCTCTTTCCAATCACAGCCTGGAATAAATGACTTGCTTTTTTCCTGTGATCCTGGGAAATGGAAGTGTGTTCCAGTTCAGTTGATGTCCACTGCTGGATTCCTATGACATGTGGGATCTCTAGCCCCAATTCTAGCTTCCATGTAGAAGTTAAAGCTCTGGTCCCTAATGTGTGTTTCAGATTCCAGTCCCCCATGAGCTCCATAACTTCAAGTAGGGGTCACAACTACATCTAAGTGTTCCTTCTTCATTCCTGGGACTTAGAAAATCCCTCTTTAATTTGAGCAATAAAAATAAATTCTAGTTTTGGTGGTTTGAAATTGGAGGAGAAGCTCTTACGTCTATTTATGCTGCCATTTTGCCTATAAATTTCTTTCAAAGGCCATTTTAACATTGCCATATATATGTGTGTGTGTGCATGTGTGTGTGAGAGAGAGAGTGTTAACTTATTTAATCCTCAGAACAACACTATGATGCCTGTAGTATTATTTTTCCCCCATTTTACAGATGAGGAGACTGCTGTGGAAAGTTAAATAATTTGCCCAAGTAACATACAGTTAATACGACTTGTTTGTGTAAAATATAGAAACATACACCCATATTTATAAAACATCCCTTTTGACTGAAGAACACACAGGGAAATACATTCTTGGTCACTTCTGTGGAGGTACCTGGTAGCTGGGGAATAGTAGTGGGAGGGAGACTGTGAAACTTTGATACATGTGAGTGGAATACTTATTTTAAAATTAAATAAATGGAAAAGTTACCTGGGCCTGGGCCTGGTATTTATGTGAATGCAAAGAGGAATATTGAGGATTGTAGAGAGAGGAAGTATATGGAGGCAAGTGGTCTGGGGCCTATGTGAAGAACAGTGAGTACGTGTGGCTGGCCAGAATGTAGAGAACATGAAGTGGAATGATGAGGACATAACACGGATCGATTTATGCTTATTTTAGAACACCACTGCTCACTGTGTGTACATAACAGATTTGTCATACGGACCCAATACTATTGGGATAACAGGTTTCCACAAACTCTGATTTATTCTGTTTCCCAATTTTATGTCCTCCTTCTACTCCCTTTACCTGAAGTTTATTTACACATTTCATAAGAAACCACATGCTACAATCAAATAAAATAATTCTGGTGAAAAATATTTCCCTTCTATTACTTGTGCCTTTAAAGACTAACAAGGTATTATTATTATTATTATTTTTTTTTTTTTTTGCGCGGTATGTGGGCCTCTCACCGCTGTGGCCTCTCCCGTTTCAGAGCACAGGCTCAGCGGCCATGGCTCACGGGCCCAGCCGCTCCGTGGCACGTGGGATCCTCCCAGACCAGGGCACGAACCCGTGTCCCCTGCATCGGCAGGCGGATTCTCAACCACTGCGCCACCAGGGAAGCCCAGTATTATTCTTTTTCTTCTGAATTCTTGGTGGATTATGTATGTTTTCTTTTGAAAATTCTCACTTTTTTTAACATGTTTATTGGAGTATAATTGCTTTACAATGGTGTGTTAGTTTCTGCTTTATAACAAATTGAATCAGCTATACATACACATGTATCCCCATATCTCCTCCCTCTTGTGTCTCCCTCCCACCCTCCCTATCCCACCCCTCTAGGTGGTCACAAAGCACCGAGCTGATCTCCCTGTGCTATGCAGCTGCTTCCCACTAGCTATCTTTACATTTGTTAGTGTATATATGTCCATGCCACTCTCTCACTTCGTCCCAGCTTACCCTTCCCCCTCCCCATGTCCTCAAGTCCATTCTCTACGTCTGTGTCTTTATTCCTGTCCTGCCCATAGATTCTTCAGAACAATTTCTTTTTTTTTTTAGATTCCATATATATGTGTTAGCATACATTAGTTGTTTTTCTCTTTCTGACTTGCTTCACTCTGTATGACAGACTCTAGGTCCATCCACCTCACTACAAATAACTCAATTTCTTTTTATGGCTGAGTAATATTCCATTTTATACATGTGCCACATCTTCTTTATACATTCATCTGTCGATGGACACTTAGGTTGCTTCCATGTCCTGGCTATTGTAAATAGAGCTGCAATGAACATTGTGGTACATGACTCTTTTGATTTATGGTTTTCTCAGGGTATATGCCCAGGAGTGGGATTGCTGGGTCATATGGTAGTTCTATTTTTAGTTTTTTGAGGAACCTCCATACTATTCTCCATAGTGGCTGTATCAATTTACATTCCTACCAACAGTGCAAGAGGGTTCCCTTTTCTCCACACCCTCTCCAGCATTTATTGTTTCTAGATTTCTTGATGATGGCCATTCTGACTGGTGTGAGGTGATACCTCATTGTAGTTTTGACTGGCATTTCTCTAATGATTAGTGATGTTGAGCATCCTTTCATATGTTTGTTGGCAATCTGTATATCTTTGGAGAAATGTCCATTTAGGTCTTCTGCCCATTTTTGGATTGGATTGTTTAGTTTTTTGGTATTGAGCTGCATGAGCTGCTTGTAAATTTTGGAGATTAATGCTTTGTCAGTTGCTTCATTTGCAAATATTTTCTCCCATTCTGAGGGCTGTCTTTTTGTGTGTGTGTGTGTGTGGTACGCGGGCCTCTCGCTGTTGTGGCCTCTCCCGTTGTGGAGCACAGGCTCCGGACACACAGGCTCAGCAGCCATGGCTCACGGGCCCAGCCGCTCTGCGGCATGTGGGATCTTCCCGGACTGGGGCATGAACCCGTGTCCGCTGCATTGGCAGGCGGACTCTCAACCACTGCGCCACCAGGGAAGCCCCTGTAAATATTTTTGTTCTAGTTCTGTGAAAAATGCCATTGGTAGTTTGATAGGGATTGCATTGAATCTGTAGATTGCTTTGGGTAGTAGGGTCATTTTCACAATGTTGATTCTTCCAATCCAAGAACATGGTATATCTCTCCATCTGTTTGTATCATTTTTAATTTATGTCATCAGTGTCTTATAGTTTTCTGCATACAGGTCTTTTGTCTCCTTAGGTAGGTTTATTCCTAGGTATTTTATTCTTTTTGTTGCAGTGGTAAATGAGAGTGTTTCCTTAATTTCTCTTTCAGATTTTTCATCATTAGTGTATAGGAATGCAAGAGATTTCTGTGCATTCATTTTGTATCCTGCAACTTTACCAGATTCATTGATTAGCTCTAGTAGTTTTTTGGTAGCATCTTTAGGATTCTCTATGTTTAGTATCATGTCATCTGCAAACAGTGACAGCTTTACTTCTTTTCTGATTTGGATTCCTTTTATGAAAATTCTCACTCTTCATTGGTTCCTAAGATACTTCCAGAAGTTCATTTTGTCTCATTAAACCTCCTGTCCTGGATGAGGAAACTGGACATAGTTCTTTTCAAAGTGAAGTGTCTTTGCTCTGCACGTTTCCATGGGGAGCAGAGCCAATGATGACCATCGGGAATACTTGAGAACTTGGGATAAGCTGGAGGACACCAAAGATTGTGTCCCCAGGATAGAAAGGAAGCATTCTGGCAATGTGAGTGTGTTGTGGAGAGGCAGCAAGAAAAGAGGGAGAAAAGAAAAATAAAAACAAACAAACACACAAAACCTTACCTAATTAAGAATCTATTATCCATTAGAGTAAGATTTCACACATTGTTCTTCAAGCTCTCTTGGCTACTCTTGACTTTTTGAATTTTTGTATACATCTCAAAATCAGCCTGTCAATTTCTACAAAGAAACTTTTCTTTGATTTCAGTCTTGATTCTTGTAATTTAATTTTCATTATGGAGGTGCAAGTACTACTTCCTCTTAATATAAAAACATGGATAACATCTCTTAAAGGAGATAGGAAAATTTCATTCTCCCCTAAAGGCTGTTAGAGTAATGCAAGGAATAATATTAGGTAAATACAAGCCTTTGCACTTTTTTTTTTTTTTTTTTTTTTTTTGCGGTACGTGGGCCTCTCACTGTTGTGGCCTCTCCCGTTGCGGAGCACAGGGTCCGGACGCGCAGGCTCAGCGGCCATGGCTCACGGGCCCAGCCGCTCCGCGGCATGAGGGATCTTCCCGGACCGGGGCACGAACCTGTGTCCCCTGCATCGGCAGGCGGGCTCTCAACCACTGTGCCACCAGGGAAGCCCAAGCCTTTGCACTTTTGAAATCACATTTAATTCATTATTTTCATGGGCATTTGTGTAATCTTTTATCTTACCTTTTTTTAACAGTTGGCTTTAATGTGGAAGTCCAGTTTTTAAATGGTTATTTATCAGCTCACTCATATCAGCCCAGCCCTTCGAAGCCTATCAGTTATGCCAGTTAATGTATCTAAATTAGTAACAAGCCTTATCAGGGGCCTTTAAAACTGAACCTCAAAAGTTAACCGAAACAATGCTTGAAAGTCCATGTTTTTTAACAAGACATCTAATCTCTGCTTAAAAATGATTGAATTAAGGTAAAGGAAGATCAAATAACTTGTTCAAGATCACATAGCAGATGAGTAAGTTGGAGCTGGAACTCTAGACTCCTTAACTCTACAATCTGATATTTTTTAATATCACATTTTGCTTCTTCCAAGCCTTTCAGACTGTCTCCTTGGCCTTGCTGTTCCTTCCAACATGAATAGACTCTCCCCCATTTTCACCTAGTGAGATTCTCTCTATTCATGAACTTGCAGCACCTGGACTGTCTCACCTCAAAAACTGCTACTGATAACCTAGGTCAAAAGTGGTCTTTCCTCTTTGCATTCTCAGAACTCTTTGTACCTCTCTTATGCACTTACCTCATTCTGCTTTGTGTTTATACGTGTGAGTTCTTCATAGCAAGGCTGTGAACATCTTGATGGCAGGAACTGGTTATTATAAATTCAGTATTCACAATTCCTAGCCCCATGTCCTGCATAGGATAAGTACTTACTGCTTATTTAATAAATGAATGGATTCATGAATTCAGTGAGTAGAGAAAATGTCTTAATATATCCATACGTTTGGGATTACAGTGGAGATGGACAGAGAATGTTAACTAGGAAAAAAAATTCCAGATAGTTGCTCCTCTTAAATGGGAAGAAAGTTAGTAGTATCATTGACAAGAAAATTCTGTGACACTTGCTGCTGATACGTTTGCTGTCTCCATCTAGTCACAATTGTCCCTCCCAGTGTGCTCTGCTGGGGCCAGGATTGTCCATGCTCTGGGGACAATGTGTTCTTTATGGCTTTACAAAGAGAAACATGGGCTGTGTTATAAGTCCTATCAGATTTTTAATCAATGCTTTTACCTTCTTCTTAAGATAAGCCAGAAGTTTCATTCTTTGAAGAAAAATGAAAATGTGGCTTATTTATTGTGAGAACATAGGTCATCTGAAAAGGCAAATAGTTTTCAAATTAAAGATGGTATCTTATGTATTGGAGAAAACAGGAATGTGTGAAGGCCGCCCAGAGTTGCAGGAAGAGCACGCCTCTCTCTGGTTGGGAGCTACTGCGGCCTCATCTTGGGAACTACAGCAAGTCACTTAATCTTTTAGGGGCTCAGTCTTTCAGCATCCAAGCGGGAGAGATAATTTTTCTTGTGTCATGGTAAGGATTATACATGAGATAACGTATGCGGATGTGCTCTATGAACTCTACAGCATCGGACAATTGCAAGAGAGTGTTCTTATTGGAAGCAACCACAGATGTGGTCGACAAAAAATTGAATTGGAGATTTGAAGGCCTGAAGCTGAGATCTGAAAAGCTAAAAGCTGACTTTCTCTGGTCCAAGCAGTGGAGGATGGCGAAGAGGCTGTGGCTTCTCTTCCTTGGCCTCTCCCCACCTCTGAGTCTCCACAGAATAGAGTTTGTAAGTCACTGTCTTATCTCATTTGATCCTCACTGCTCACTTATGTTTATTAGTAATCCTGCTTTAGAGATCACAAACCTGAAACTTGTGTGCCTTGCCCCCCGTCACGCAGTCAATAAGTAGTTGAGCTAAAACCTCTATACAGGTCATCTGATTCCAGATTATATGTTTCTAGGAAAGAATTATGTCTCTATTCACTCTGTGACAACAACAGCCAGGGAATAATAAACCTGTGCATTTACAAAAACTGACTCTAGGCTTTCAAAATGGAGAGTTTAGTGTGATTATGAAAGTGTAAAGCCTCTTGTGTTTGTCAACTTGTAAACACTGAGGAGGATGAATTACTTAACAGGCAAAAACAACTTGTCATCTATCATTGCAGAGTGAGGAAGACAGTGTCTGCTTGTAGAATTTATGACTTTAACGTCTCATTCTAGATTGTGCCTCTGGCACATCCAGGTGAGCTGAATTTATAAGATCTGCATCCACACAGTTTCATGAATGTAAACAAAATATGTTCTAGAGGGAAAACCCCGTTTCACAGCTACCTATAGCAAATCTCAGATTATTCTTAGATTTCTCATTAAAATTTCAGTTTGTAAGTAACCTTGAGGACCTTTTAGTTCAATTCTTGTCTGACACTTTAACCCTCTCTTTGAAATCAGAGGACTCTGTTCACTCTACCTCTGTTCACACCCCTCCACAGTAAAAGTGCTGTGAGTCTGGGGCAGAGGCAGAGTGCAGTAAGGCCGTGGGAACTGGAATCAGAGACATTAGCTGAAATCCCACTTCTGCCCCTTATGTTGTCACTGAGCTGGAAACAATTTTACTTATGCATAATCCTATTCACATAGGTTTACAAAGGCTATTAACTGAGTAAATAATATGGCAGCAGGGTTTACTTAGCTTCCTTAGAAGCAAAAGCACCTTTAGATACTTGGCTTGTCACTTAATAACGATGTTCATGTTTTCTTTTATTCATTCATTATTTACCCACAGATACTGATTGAGTGCCCACTATATGTCAGGCATTGTGCAAAGAACTGCAGACTCCATGTTCTATGAGTCAAGGCACTTGCCTTCACAGAGATGGAGGGAAAAATAGAGATGATATGATAAGATAATGGATTTAAAAGTGCTTTTGCAGTGGAGAAGTCTGATAGGATTTTAGGTATTATCTGTCAAGGTAGAACATTATTTGTAATAGCGTTAAAGTACGGTTTCATAGCAAATGGAATTTTGGTTTAAATAAATAATGGGAATATGTCTGGGGAAAACATGCTGCTCTGTGGGGCAAGACAGAGACACAAGAGGAGTGTGTTGCTGACTTACCGTCCCAGGGCAGCACTGTGGGAGGTGGAGAGTCCTGATTTGCAGCAAGGTTTTGGAAGGCTGTGGCATATGAGGAGCTGCGACAGCGAGAACAGAAGACTGTATACTGCGAGACGCCATCCAATCTCTCAACCATAGAAATGTTCCTGAATGTTGCCAACTTCTTAAACTCCTGAGAATGATTAGATTTCTTACAGAGGACTATAAAGGGGCTGTGCGTTGAGTGTAGGTTTTATATGGGACAGAATTCAGGTAGACTCGTTGAAGTGAACCAGAGAAGAGTAGGTAAGAGGAAGTAAGACATGAAAAGTTGGGGAGGGATTTGAATTGCCATAGCCCTGGAGCTAGTATTGGGACCTTATTTAGCCAGATCTCTGCATCAGTCCACTTTTGCTGAGTAGTTTGTAAAGGCAATCTAGCCTGTGTTTCATGTTGGGTGTGGGTTCACTTAGCTCTGTACCACAGAGCTCCATTCTGTCATCTAAGCTGAGGGAGCAACCCTTAACCGGGACATGCTGTTCTCATGGCAAAAGAAAAAGAATAGTGTCAGAATTATGTCATGGCTCTTAAAGCTTCAGCAAAGAAATGTTACTTCTGTTCACATTTCGTTGGTCAAACAAGTCACATAGCTAGGCCTGATCTCAGTGTGGTGGAAAGATTTGATCTTTTTACAGCAAGGAGAAGTAAATAATTTAGAACTCTAACGAAACTTCCAAAATATCTAAGGGTAGGGAGATACCAGCCAACATCAAGATTACATAAATTCATAGCAGAGTAGTCCACAGAAAGCTGTGATTTATCCAGCCCTCAAACTGGAAAAGATGATGGAGTGGTGGGATGATGGAGGATGGAGTAGCGATAAAGGATGAAGATGAAAAAAAAAGTTGGGACCAGTTTTTTATGTTTTGAGTACCATGGGGAGAAAAATGCATTTTGTTTTTAGAAGGTGAATAGTTATTTATTTTTATGTAGATCACTAATAATTTTAACACTGTTTTCTGGTGGCAGTGTGAAGGATGAATGGCAGAGAGGAGAAATGTAGATAGAAAAATCAGTTGAATGTGGGTAGAAAAGTCCAGGAGAGTAATGGCAGCGCCAAGTCAATGCAAATGAAAAAATAAGGAACATTCAAAAGTTTCAGAGTCGTATTTGGCAGGACTTGGCTGCAGGTTTGTTGTCACTGAACTTGGAAAATTTTTTACTGTTGCACAATCCTATTAACATAAGGTTTTCGTAGGATATTAGTAAAGTAAATAATATGATAGCAGGGTTTACGTAGCTTGCTTTGAATCAGAAGCCCCCTTAGAAGCATATTAACAATCTCATTCAGTAATGGTGACCTTGAAGAGGAAATCAAACTCACAGGCAGGGTAGAAACTCTTCCCCAAACACAGGGTGGCGTGGTCAAATATTTTTTCTCACTTCTCCTGCTCTACCACGAACATCTCTCATTTTCCTTGGCACCAACTCTCTTCCACATTTATTGGGCTAGGATCTGACTTTCCATTTGCCAAGAATCCACCGATTTTACACAATATCATAAATATGGCTTATTTAAACTTTGTTTATATCCAAGCACCTGAGTTAAAAGAAAATATTTCTCTGAAATCTCCAGAGTGAGAGAAACTTCTTTCCCACTGAGATTAGGGAGATTCATCTTGTCCTTATTGGGTTCTTCTCTGCACACACAGTCCTCTAACCTCATTTTTTTCTATATTATACACTGAATTACAGTCTTGTTGCATTAATTATATACAAATAATATTTTAATCACATAGCACTTTTATCCACCAGTTAGATCAGATCCCCTAGGTATTCTTATTACCCCGAAGTTTATTATTTTAATTTCAGTTGAGTCCTATTGTCTCCTTCTGGAACATCTTTGCAGACATCTTGTTCCCTGTCCATTTCTTCTATGTTGGTATTTCTCAGGGTACTTATTTTCCCCTGTTTGTTCCATTTGGTCTAGTTAATCAGCTGCTTAGATTTGCTGAGAAAAACTGGAATTTTCTTTCCACTTCTCATCAGAACACATGTAGACTTGCTCTTTCATTTTGTTGATGGGTAAAGAAACTAGTTTTAGTTTCTAGTACCTAGGGATATTGCAAGACTTTTGTGTAAGGTAAAGAAGCAACTGCTTCTTGTCATGTACTCTCAAAGTCCCATTTTCTGCTTGATGTATAATTTCTCCTCCCTGTCTTTTCCAAGCTTAATTGGAACTTTTCATGTCCATTTATGACGTAGTCACTGAGGGCTGAAATCTGTGTGTGTGCTGTTTTACTTATATTCTTTGATTTTTGGTGCTGCTTGTGGATCACCCAGCAGAAACAGCATTAGCTACACTCCACTGACTAGTATTTGGACGAGTGAACCCAGTTCCAGAGTGTGACAGTCCCCCAATTCAGCAGCTACAAATAACTGAATCTTGTGGAATATTTCTTTGACTTTCCCAAGTTGGAAAACACAGAATTATATGCTACCTGGCCTACAGAGAGCCAACGTTGATTCTTTTCAGGAACTTAATTCCAGAAGTGTTGCCAGAAATAACTAAAAGTGAATCTAGAGAGTCATTGACAGCTGATCTAAAAATTACGGACAATTTGTGGATGTCTTTTCTAAAGCAATATTTGAGTATTTTTATGTGTGCTGAATATTATGTGTATATGTATTGTTATTTGTTTAACAATTTATGTGTTGTTAAATATAACACATCTTTGTTTAAGACAAGGTTAGAATTTGGTGAAGTTAACAAAGAACTGTTAACGCATATAATCTGAAAGGAAAGCACAATATTGATACTTTAGAGTTGATCTTAATTCCCAATAACTGTGAGTTCTTCATCTCCAGCATTTATATGTCTACTGGACTCCATTTATATTACCAGACCACTGCTGGACTTTTTCATTGAATGCCCCGTAGAACAATCAGACTCAACACACCTAAACTAACCCATCATAGTTTTTCCCAATTCTCACTCTGTGTTACACATCTTAGTGAATGTCACCACCATTCACTAAGTCTGTTAGGTCAGGAACAAGCGTGTAATCATTAATACCTTCTTCTTTCTCACTGCTTCTCAATTTCCAAGCTCAGTCTATATTTTCTCCAAACTTTTGAGTTCATATTCTTTTCACCTACAGGTGAACTACAAGGAAGTTCATCTGAATTTGCCCAAATTGCTCTAATAGTTGACAGTCTGTTTTTAACTTTCAATCATGTTCAATTGTGTAATGTTCTATTTTGCATATGCTGGTCCTTTCTCTCCAAATAGATAAAACATTTTTCAAAGGTGAATATCATATTCCATATCCTCTGGTAACCCCTCCATGTTAATTCTGGTGCTAGGGCTATATATAAGTAGATTCAAATTGGAAATTCCTTTTAAGGGGTTTGTGACATTTTTCTTCTTCATACATCACCTCATGCCCCAACTGTCAAGGCTGAAATTGGGCCCTGTGGTTAACTGAACTTGTAACTCTGAAGCAGTCTATTGTAGTACCTACTGTAGTACTGCCATGCTTTAAGGGCTGGGAAAATTTCAAGTGAGGTCAGAAGCAGCCAAGCTTAACTTTCACTGAGTCTACTGCCATTCCTGTGGGTATAATGTCTCTCTGTTTATCAAAAGACATTTTTTTTCCTACTTAATGTACTTACCATGTGGTTTTATTAGAATGAATAGCTCTCTCCTTGTAAATGGATTTGGTTGGAAATCCAATTTCTTTCAGGGCCAGTGGGAGAGGTCGAAGGGCTATAAATACTCCTCCTCTAAACTGTTTATAAGTAAAACGGCAATGCTGAAAAAGCCTGACAAATGTCGTAATATATCCTAAATTATGTACAACTCCCTGGCAACCTTCTCTTTCTTTCTTTGATGAAAACAGATTGCATCGTTGTCTCTCAGTCATGAGTTGTGCTAATGGGTGCCTTAATGGATAGCTATGTCTATAAGAATGAGACTGGATCATCGGGGAATCAACCCCAACTCCTAGCCTTTCTTCTAAAGTTGGAAAGTAGAACTTCTCATCGTGCTTCCCTCATTGTTCTGTCTAGTGTTGGAATGAGGAGAAATCTGCCTCTGATTTGTGTGACTTTTGGTAAGGCCCATAACCACCACTTTAGTCTTATTTTTCTTGTGTCAAATGAAAATATTATCTTTCATGCGTTCTTCACATGACGGATGTAGATGCAGATTTCACCCTATTTTCAAAATTAGCACTTAATCCATTCCATCAGATAATTAGTTTCATGGAATATTTCTGGATGGCATACATGCACAACACACAAAGAGGTTATATGTTCTTGTATATGTATTATATCATGTGATCTTTCTCTTCAGAATGGGGAAAAATAGGCAAATTCTTGGTATTGTTTTCTTCATTTAAAAAGTGAGGTTCAGTAGGGATGACATGAAAAATGCAACATAGTTAGTATTTACTATATGCCAGCCATTATGCTAGGTGTTAAACACATAGATTGCATAGCCACAAGCTGATTCCATTTACATACACTCTTAGTTGGGTTTACTTCTACTCTAGGGTGGCTTTCTCCTTATGTTTCTGTCATCCCAGAGGTGTCTAAGATACCTATTATGGAGGCTTAATTTTGTCTTGTGCCATTGGGAGGTAGATTAACCTTACATAAGAACTGATTAGAATGTGGATGACAGCAACTCTGAAAAGCACATTTTCATCCCCCAAACTCATAAGTAGTAGTCTGACTCTGGGAGAGATTTGTGGTGTTCTCCAGCTGGTGGCAAGAGGGATAACCAGGTGCTACATCAATATACAATAGGATGGGGCTTCCCTGGTGGCGCAGTTGTTGAGAGTCCACCTGCCGATGCGGGGGACGCGGGTTCGTGTCCCAGTCCGGGAGGATCCCGCATGCCGTGGAGCGGCTGGGCCCGTGAGCCATGGCCGCTGAGCCTGCGCATCCGGAGCCTGTGCTCCACAGCGGGGGAGACCACAGCAGTGGGAGGCCTGCGTACAGCAAAAAAAATTAATAATAATAAAATAAAATAGGATGGCAATATGGGACTCCTTCTATTTCATTTTGGGCTAAGGGTCCCAAAGACTGAGAGTAATCAAAGCAAAGCTGATAGATCCTTTAGCTAATGAAATGCCTCACATTTGAGTCTTCAATTTTAAGATCTTAATATCTACCTAAAGGTAAATTCAAATATTAAAATCTACCTCTTAAGACTGGAGAGGTTGAAAAGGGAGACCTTTTTGGGTAAGAAAGCTTTTTTTTTTTTTTTTGAGAAACTTGTTGATATACAGTGTATGCCTGTCAACCCCTCTCTTCCCCATACAGGAGGGAAGACCATGTAAGGAACTTTAGAGAAACACTCAGAATAGTTGACCTCTGCCTCTTAACGTTTTGAGGTGAAGGTACCAGGCAAAGTTTATGCTACAAAATTTGTCACTAGAGGAGAGTCTGGTAGAAGCAACCTGTGTCAGAAGTTGAAATTCTGAGAGCTAAACAGGGAATGAACTGTGTGCTTCCCCAGGAGGGAGCTCGTTGGGGCCATCTTGGATTCTTCTGAGAGAAGTGCCCAATGAAGCAAATAATCCCCAAAGACGGGGAGAACTAACAGCTGTCCAGGGGCTGAGGAGGGAATTAGACGTAACCAGCCAGACTGGAGACAGTGCATGCATGAAGGGAGTTGCAGTTGGAAGTCCCCTGCAGGTGCAACTATGAGAAACTCCTAAGAGCTCTCCACACATCTTTGAGAGAAAGAACTAGCTTTAAACACCCTGCTGCCCAAGGAGGCTATGCCCTTCCCCCTAATACCATTTTCCCTGTTCCTTACCTTGGAGGGTCTGGAACTACTGCCAGCCAGGATGGAGAGGTGCAGAGGAGCTGGAAAGCAAGCACATCCAGGCCCCTTTCCCTCTACTGTAGGGGTGAGAAAAGCTTTAAATTGGATAGGAGGAGGAAGTCACATAACTCTGACACAGGGATGGGTGTTTTCATTTCCAAATCAAGACTCTTGTGTAGAAAATGTTTCGAGGAATGTTAATTATATGAGAGTGATCAGACAAAAAAAGTGAGACTTCCTCAAAACGTCAGGTGTCAGAGAAAGTACTAGCATAGATGCACAGGCTCGGTTTGAGCAAGCAAATGATGAGGAAAAGTAATTATTTTCTGCAGGGTTCCTTTTCCCCAAAGGATCTAGTTGAGCCCTACCTCCTCTTTGGTTCCTGTGGTTCTTTTCTTTTTACTCCTTTCTCTGCAGACTAGAATAATTTACCAAACTCTGAAAATAAATATTTGCATTGCAATTACTGTGTATGAAAAAATATAAGGGGATCCTCGACCCATTATTTTCTGAGATGAGTAAAACCATTTATATGGTTTTCTCATTTTTATTTCCAAAAAAGGCACTAGGGTTCAGGAACTTCTCCTAGTGCTGAAAGCAATGACTGCCTTAGTCTACCTGTGTGGACCTTTTACCGTCCAAGATCAGTTGCAGTTTATCCAACTGTCAGGACAAGTTCATTGCTTTTCAGAAGTAAATTCAAAGAGTCTCTGTGTTAGAGAGGAATTGGAAGGTCTCTGATGCTTTCACTTGTAAAAAATCAACTTGACTAAAAATATTTTTTTCAGTTTTATTGAGATATAATTGACATCATATTATATTAGTTTTTGCTTCACAACATGAAGATTTGATTATGTATATATTGTGAAATGACTACCACAGTAAGTTTAGTCAATATCCATCACCTCACATAGTTACAAATTTCTTTTCCTTGTGTTGAAAAATTTTAAGATCTACTCTCTTAGCAGCTTTCTAATAGACAATACAGCATTGTTAACTTTAGTCACCAGGCTGTACATTACATCCCCGGAGCTTATTTATCTTATGATGGAAGTTTGTACCTTTTGACTACTGTTACCCATTTTGCCCACCCCTACTTCCCAGCTCTGGAAACCACCAGTCTGTTCTCTGTATCTATGAGTACAGTTTATTTCATTTCATTTCATTTTTTTTCTAGATTTCACATATAAGTGGAAGCATTTTTGAGTGCAGTCATCTAGGCTATGCCTGATCATTTACACTGAGGAGGTCTCACTGCCTCCCTTGAGACTTCTCTCCATAAAGATACACACAGTTTTTGCTTGAAAACAGAAGCACCAGATATGATTTCTCCAACCCATGTGTAGATTATTCAGCTCCAGCCTGAACTAAATGGGACAATTCATTTTTATGATAATTATTATAACTTAGAGATTCCAGTCCCTCCCAGGGTAGTAAGAGAACACACCATTGTATATTTTGTTGTTATTGCTGTTCTTGTCTTGTTTTTTATTTTCTTAACTGCTGTTAATTCAAGAAAGAAAGGTTGCATAAAATCCAACCTATTCTAGAAATATAAGTGGCCTTGCCAGCATATAACATTTCAAATATCAAAGTATATGATAAACATACAAATAAGGAGAAGGTAACAAACTTCCTATATACAGTACAATCGACTGGGTGGCTTAAAACAATAGAAATTTATTTCTCACTGTTATGGAAGCTGGGAAGCCCATATTTAAGTCTCTGGAAGATTCAGTGTCTGGGGAATCAGCCCGTAAACTGTATCAGAGATAGCTGTCCTCTCATTGTGTCCTCACATGATAAAAGGGATGAAGGAGCTTTGGGGTCTCTTTCATAAGGGCACTAATCCCATTCTTGAGGGCTCCACTCTTACAGCCTAATTATCTCTCAAAGACCCCACTTTGTAAGACCCTTACACTGGGGATTACGATTTCAACATAGGAATTTTTGAGGGACACAATCATTTAGTCTATAGCAAGAAAGAAATCTTAGACATAGAGTGAATGCTTGCTGTGCTCAGGGCATCTGCAGTAAAATATTTCTTTTAATGTTTCCTTTATAAGTTTCTTTGTGTCATCATTGGCCTCTTTGCTTTTATTTTTTTATTTTTATTTTTTTAAACATCTTTATTGGAGTATAATTGCTTTACAATGGTGTGTTAGTTTCTGCTTTATAACACAGTGAATCAGTTATACATATACATATGTTCCCATATCTCTTCCCTCTTGCGTGTCCCTCCCTCCCACCCTCCCTATCCCACCCCTCTAGGTGGTCAAAAACCACCGAGCTGATCTCCCTGTGCTAGGCAGCTGCTTCCCACTAGCTATCTATTTTACATTTGGTAGTGTATATATGTCCATTGCCACTCTCTCACTTTGTCACAGCTTACCCTTCCCCCTCCCCATATCCTCAAGTCCGTTCCCTAGTAGGTCTGTGTCTTTATTCCCGTCTTACCCCTATGTTCTTCATGACCTTTTTTTTTCTTAGATTCCATATATATGTGTTAGCATATGGTATTTATTTTTCTCTTTCTGACTTACTTCACTCTGTATGACAGACTCTAGGTCCGTCCACCTCACTACAAATAACTCAATTTCGTTTCTTTTTATGGCTGAGTAATATTCCATGGTATATATGTGCCACATCTTCTTTATCCATTCATCCAATGATGGACACTTAGGTTGCTTCCATGTCCTGGGTATTGTAAATAGAGCTGCAATGAACATTTTGGTACATGACTCTTTTTGAATTATGGTTTTCTCAGGGTATATGCCCAGTAGTGGGATTGCTGGGTGGTATGGTAGTTCTATTTGTAGTTTTTTAAGGAACCTCCATGCTGTTCTCCATAGTGGCTGTATCAATTTACATTCCCACCAACAGTGCAAGAGAGTTCCCTTTTCTCCACACCCTCTCCAGCATTTATTGTTTCTAGATTTTTTGATGATGGCCATTCTGACCGGTGTGAGATGATATCTCATTTGTAGTTTTGATTTGCATTTCTCTAATGATTAATGATGTTGAGCATTCTTTTTTTTTTTATTAGTTTCTGCTTTATAACAAAGTGAATCAGTCATACATATACATCTGTTCCCACATCCCCTCCCTCATGCATCTCCCTCCCTCCCACCCTCCCCATCCCACCCCTCCAGGCGGTCACAAAGCACCGAGCTGATCTCCCTGTGCTCTGCAGCTGCTTCCCACTATCTATCTACCTTACGTTTGGTAGTGTATATATGTCCATGCCTCTCTCTCGCTTTGTCACAGCTTACCCTTGCCCCTCCCCATATCCTCAAGTCCATTCTCAAGTAGGTCTGTGTCTTTATTCCCGTTTTACCCCTAGGTTCTTCATGACATTTTTTTTTAATTCCATATATATGTGTTAGCATAAGGTATTTGTCTTTCTCTTTCTGACTTACTTCACTCTGTATGACAGACTCTAGGTCCGTCCACCTCACTACAAATAACTCAATTTCGTTTCTTTTTATGGCTGAGTAATATTCCATTGTATATATGTGCCACATCTTCTTTATCCATTCATCCGATGATGGACACTTAGGTTGTTTCCAGCTCCGGGCTATTGTGAATAGAGCTGC
Organism: Hyperoodon ampullatus; assembly: GCF_949752795.1. NCBI lineage: Eukaryota > Metazoa > Chordata > Mammalia > Artiodactyla > Ziphiidae > Hyperoodon > Hyperoodon ampullatus. Next base: position 76,259,958 of record NC_136928.1, read on the forward strand.
AATGAACATTTTGGTACATGTCTCTTTTTGAATTATGGTTTTCTCAGGGTATATGCCTAGTAGTGGGATTGCTGGGTCATATGGTAGTTCTATTTTTAGTTTTTTAAGGAACCTCCATACTGTTCTCCATAGTGGCTGTACCAATTCACATTCCCACCAGCAGTGCAAGAGTGTTCCCTTTTCTCCACACCCTCTCCAGCATTTATTGTTTCTAGATTTCTTGATGATATGGCCATTCTGACTGGTGTGAGATGATATCTCATTGTAGTTTTGATTTGCATTTCTCTAATGATTAATGATGTTGAACATTCTTTCATGTGTTTGTTGGCAGTCTGTATATCTTCTTTGGAGAAATGTCTATTTAGATCTTCTGCCCATTTTTGGTTTGGGTTGTTTGTTTTTTTGTTATTGAGCTGCCATGAGCTGCTTGTAAATTTTGGAGATTAATCCTTTGTCAGTTGCTTCATTTGCAAATATTTTCTCCCACTCTGAGGGTTGTCTTTTGGTCTTGTTTATGTTTTCCTTTGCTGTGCAAAAGCTTTGAACTTTCATTAGGTCCCATTTGTTTATTTTTGTTTTTATTTCCATTTCTCTAGGAGGTGGGTCAAAAAGGATCTTGCTGTGATTTATGTCATAGAGTGTTCTGCCTATGTTTTCCTCTAAGAGTTTGATAGTGTCTGGCCTTACATTTAGGTCTTTAATCCATTTTGAGTTTATTTTTGTGTATGGTGTTAGGGAGTGTTCTAATTTCATTCTTTTACATGTAGCTGTCCAGTTTTCCCAGCACCACTTATTGACGAGGCTGTCTCTTCTAAGTGTCAAAATAGGTAAAATCTTTGGCTAATTATGGGAAAGAATCATAAGAGCCATATAACACACTGTTACTTTAACTAGAGGGACTAAAATAACTGTGGCTCTGATTTTTACAGCAGGCAGTGTACATAGATAGTTTTAAAACTCTTTACTTATGTGAATATCCCAGTTGAACAGTAAAAATTCGATTTTATTTTCTCCAAGTATAAAAAAAATTATATTGACATTTCATATACTGTAGCAAACTTTTATGAGACTTTAAATTTAGAACTGTAGTGAACCTGAATGAAATGTAGAATAGAAGCCACAAACGGACATTTGAAACTTAAATTTGCTGTTTTCTTATATGTGTTACGCAGATCATAAAATATATACAATCAATAAAATATCAAGGCACATTATTGTCAGAAGATAAAGAACAAAGTATTTAGGGACTTCTCTGGCTGCTCAGTGGTTGAGAATCCACCTGCCAATGCAGGGGACACAGGTTCGATCCCTGGTCCAGGAAGATCCCGCACGCCACAGAGCAGCTAAGCCCGTGCGCCAAAACTGCTGAGCCTGTGTGCCACAACTACTGAAGCCCGCGCGCCTAGAGCCCGTGCTCCGCAACAAGAGGAGCCACTGCCATGAGAAGCCCACGCACTGCTACAGAGTAGCCCCAGCTCGCAGCAACTAGAGAAAGCCTGCGTGAAGCAGCAAAGACCCAACGCAGCCAAAAATAAATAAATAAAATAAATTTATATATATATAAAAATTATTTAAATATCAAGACATTACCTATAAAATCTAAGGAAAAGATTGAATGATATAGTCTTAGGGATTAATACTGAATAGAATTTACTTACACCCATAGCTCTGTGTTATGATTTCAAATTAGTTGTTAGATTAAAATATTTCCCTATGGGTTATGAGTAGAAAACAATTTTAAGACGGACTCAAGAAAAATAATCTCACCTGAGCACAATAATATGTTACCAATATATGTTAAAAAGAACATTATTATTTTTATTATGAACTTGAATTTTAAAAGCTATCTGATTTGACTGTATTAAGAATAGTATGGGGGAATACAGTGGCATGGTAAGACAGTGGACCAGGTGTCAGAAGATAAGAGAACCTAGGTCTGCTTTTTCTCCATTGCTGTTTGGTTTGTGCATGCCACTATCCATTTTTTCCCAGTTAAACTTCTTTATTAAAACATAGCATATATGCAGTCATATGTGTAAATCATACTTGTACATATTGATGAATTATCACAAAGTAAACAGACCAATATAATCACCACCCATACTGTGAAATAAATAGTACTAACACTATAAAAGCTCTCCTTACGCCTCTGATAGGTCACTACACAACCCCTCCTCCTCAAATCCAACCACTATCTTGACTTCTAACAGCATAGCGTAGTTTTGCTAAACTTTAAATACTGTCATACAGTATGTAAATAAATAAGTATGACTTTGGTCATTCAACTCTATAATTTTGTATTTTATTAGTGTATGCAGAAATATACATTAATTTTCATTGCTGTAAATTATTCCATTGTATGCACATAAAAACACGGGGAATTACTATTAAAGGAAAAAATGGTAATAGCAAAAACAAAGTGTGATGGTGGTTTTATGTATCAACTTAACGGGACCACAGAATGCTCAGATATCTGGTTAAATATTATCAATGAGTATGTCTGTGAGGATGTTTCTGGAAGAGATTAGCATTTGAATTGGTAGAATGAGTAAAGTAGATGGCCCACTCCGATGTGGGTGGATATCATCCAATTTGCTGAGGGCTTAAGTAGAACAAAAAGACAGAGGAAGGTTGCATTTACCCTCTACCTATTTATTTGAGCTGGAACATTGATCTTCTGTCCACAGCACTCCTGATTCTCAGGCCTTCAGGCTTAAACTGGAATCTATACCATCTGCTGTCTAGATCTCAGGCCTTCAAACTACACTGTAGGTTTTCTGGGTCTCCAGCTTGCAGATAGTATATTATGGGACTTCTCAGTCTCCCTAATTGCATGAGCCAATACTTTATGATAAAACTTTTTATATTTATATCTATATCTATCTACCCTATTGGTTCTGTTTCTCTGGAACACTCTGACTAATACACAAAGGATATTTATTGTTCACAATGACTTTTTTAATTTACCATTTAATTCTCACATTGACCATGCATTCATTGTATAGTGCTTCATAATCAATTAAACAAATTATTCCAAACTTAGTAGCTTAAAACAACACTCACTATTTCCCTCATAGTTCTGTAGGTCAGAAGTCCAACGCAGTGTGGTTGGATTTTCTGTTCAGGGTCTTGCCATGATAAAATCAAGGTATTACCTGAGGCTGCAGATTTCAGCCATGGCTCAGGATCCTCTTCCACACTCACTGGTTGTGGGAAGCATTTATTTCATTGTCATGCTTTCCACCTGCCCCCTGTACAAGCCAACAAAGGCTGGTGAATCCTTCTCATGAGTCAGATCTCTGGGCCTTCCTCTTCTGCTTTTGAGGGCTCATATGATTACACTGGGCCCACCTGAATGACCCAGGATAACCTTCCTATTTTTTAGGTCAACTGATTAGTCATCTTAATTACAGCTACGAAATCCCATTTGTCATGTAACGCAACATAACCATGGGAGCAACATCAGTGCACAGAGATCATGGGGAACAAAATTCTGTATGCAACAGGCCTTGTGTGATAAGGATTTTTACAATATGCACTTTAAAGGTAAGAATTCCAAGGCAGAGGAAGGTGAAATAGCTTACTCTAGGTCACAGGCCTAAGTGAGAGAACCAGCTGAGTACCCAGCACTTTGCTCTTCCTTCCAGTTTGCAGTCTCTTTGCATGTGGGAATGAATGAAATAACCTTTTTGCTAAAAACCTAGATACTACGGTGATGTATCTAACCAGGCATTTAACACTCTTAAGTGACTGAAAAAATAGATCCTTATTTTAAATTGATCTTTATAACAGAGACATGGTGAAGTTTTTAAAGGAAACTTTGGTGCTTGAAAAAGAAGTAGACTGTTGTGGGTAGCATGCACTGAGGCAGAAAACAGGCTTGGGTGTGTGTGGGCGTGTGGGCTGGAAGTGAGCCACAAACCAGAGGACTCACAATGGTTGTTGCTGGGATAATGACACCAAGCCCTCTTCCCTGGTGGGTAAATCATAAACTCTATGCTCTATGTTGGGAGCTAGAAATGCTAGTTTTCTAGGTGAGTAATTCTCAGAAGAGCTAACACAATAAGAAGAAAGCTTCTTGGGATTTTACCAGGACGTAGGATTTTCTTCCCAGTTTGATCTTACCCTTTCTCAGAAGTGACTTGCTGGCCTTATGCATGGTAGAAACTCAATTAAATTGCATTGAGTCATGAAGGATTCCAAAGTAAATTAAATTATAATCTGATAAATTTAGTAAGACCTCATTCTACTGGACTTTAAATGTGCAAAGTGAGCATAAGACAGTACGTGAATACCAGTACAACTTTCTGAAATAGGAATCAGAATTTTGATGCTGCTAATTGTGGAACCAAATGTGTAAAATAATTTATGGAAGAAAAAGAAGCTTCAAAGTGCTGGAGTAGTCTAGTAGGACCAGTTATCTAGTCAAAAATTTTTATACTGAGTTAATTATATTACATTTTTCTCTGTTAAATTTAGAGATGTGGTTTCTAACTCCTAACTCTCTCTCTCTCCCTCTCTGTCTCTCGAGAGAGAGAGAGGGAGAGAGAGAGGGAGAGAGAGAGAGACAGACAGACAGACAGACAGAGACAGACAGAGACAGAGAAAGATAGAGACAGAGAAAATCATTGAGTACATGGTGGCATATCCTTGTACATATCCTTGTCTCTTCAATTACTTTAGAAACCAGCATGGTTATTTTAAAGGTGAAATGTCTTTGTTTGGCATTTGAATAAAGGATGTTAGGCTCACGTTGAAATATTACTACTTGGTAATCACTTCCCATTGTATATCCAGGCTTGTTTTATAAATGAAAAGGCAAAAAATTATAGGAAATAAAATGGCTTCCAAATCGTGACTTAAGAAGGATTCTGTACCGTTAAGAAAAACTAAGTTGGCATCAAGGTTTCATAGTGTAAGCCAATAGTTTATTGCTTCATCACCTGAAAGAGGGATCACGTTTCAGCTAAATTACATTAGAATAAGTTTATAAAGATAACCATAAATCACTATTATATAACAATTACCTCATGAGCTTGCTTGAAATGTCCGAACTCCTTGATTTGGCATTCAAATGAATGGCTGGATTGACCTTTTCCGACTTTTCTAAGTCCTTTTCCAGTTATTCTTTTCTCTTTCAGTCCAAAACAACATGTGGCTGCCTGCCTCCCCATCTGTCCTCGCCTCAAAGCGTACTTTACACCATGCAAGCTTTGGGTTCCATGAAATCTGGAAACATCCTGCAGAGACTGCAGAATGGTAGGAACATTCATTTCCCTACAGGTTCCTAGTCTATGAAGAACAGAACTGCTTGTTACAATGGGGAAAAAATTGGGAAATGGAGAATTCATTTTAATGGTAAAAATGTATCAAACTGTCACATCACAAAGTAAATCTTGAATGGTTCAGCTTTAGGATATCCCTCTTGATCAGTGTAGTCCTGGCTTGGAAATATCCAGACCTCCCTGGAGAAAAATGTGTGGCGTATCTCAGAGTTTAGCCATAGACTCAAAGACACCATGATACCTGCAGTTCTTGCCTATCTTTTTCTGTGCCTTTTTGATATCTTTGCCTAAGGTTAGACCTATCTTTGTTCTGAAGAAATTAGTAATGTTCTAGTGATGTCACTGTTTTATTTATTCCTTTGTTTGTTGGTTGCTCGTTTCTTTATTTTCACTCAGTAGCAGGGTTACCGAGGTTAGTAATTTGAGGTCTCCCTGGTATGGTGGTGGGAATGCATTACTGAGGAAAGCACAGTGTTTCTCCCCAGATCCTTTGATCATCATAATGATGGAATTGGCTAAGAGATATAGTTGTGTCCAGTGTTATTTGGACTGAAAATGGCAATCTAGAAAATGGACTTTCCAAAGAGCCAAGCTGGCATCTGCCTTCTACTCAGCCTTCTAACTGCAACAGAAGAACATTAGTAGATAGCCAAAGTGTCTGCACTGACAAGTTTTCTCTTCCTATTATGTACTGGAATCAGTGAAATCATTGTGTGTTCATTCATTTATATGTAAAAACATTCACTGAGTGTCTATAGGGTTATAGGTCTTCTAAACACCAGAATACAATCACCATGGCTGAATTTTGAAACAATAAGAGGGCCCTGTGAATTTATCACATGCTTTTTTTTTTGTGCCCTAAATTAACAGGTAGCACCTCCAAAGAACTTTTATTTTTTTTTATTGATGTATAGTTAATTTACAATATTAGTTTCAGGTGTACAACATAATGATTCAAAATTTTTATAGATTAAACTCCATTTAAAGTTATAAATTATTGGCTATATTCCCCATGCTGTACAATAAATCCTTGTAGCTAACTTATTTTACACCTAGTAGTTTGTACCTCTTTATCCCCTACCCCTATCTTCCCCCTCCCCACTTCCCCCTCCTGACTGATAACCACTGGTTTGTTCTTTATATCTGTGAGTCTGTTTCTGTTTTGTTATATTTATCTATTTGTTTTATTTTTAGATTCCACATATAAGTGATAACATATAGTATTTTCTTTCTGTGACTTATTTCACTAAGCATAATACCCTCTAGGTTCATCCATGTTGTTGCAAATGGCAAAATTTCATTCTTTTTTTATGACTGGGTAGTATTGCATTATGTGTGTGTGTGTTTGTGCGTGTGTGTGTGTGTGTGTGTGTCTCACATTGTCTTTATCCATTTATCTGTTGATAGATACTTAAGTTGCTTTCATATCTTGGATATTGTAAACAATGCTGCTATGAACATTAGTGTGCATCTATTTTTTCGAATTAGTGCTTTTGTTTTCTTCAGATATAAGTGGAATTGTTGGATTATATGGTAGCTCTATTTTTAACTTTTTGAGGAACCTCCATACTGTTTTCTATAGTGGCTGCACCGATTTATATTTCCACCAATAGTGTACAAGAGTTCCCTTTTCTCCACATCCTCACCAGTTTGTGTTATTTGTGGTCTTTTTGATGATTACTATTCTAACAGGTGTTGAATGTTTTTTTTTTTGTTTTTGGTTTTTTTTTTGGTACGCAGGCCTCTCACTATTGTGGCCTCTCCCTTTGCGGAGCACAGGCTCCGGACGTGCAGGCTCAGTGGCCATGGCTCACGGGCCTAGCTGCTCCATGGCATGTGGGATCTTCCCAGACCGGGGCACAAACCCGTGTCCCCTACATCAGCAGGCGGACTCTCAACCACTGCACCACCAGGGAAGCTCTGTTGAATGGTTTTGATTTGCATTTCTCTGATGATTAACGGCGTTGAGCATCTTTTCATGTGCCTATCGGCCATCTGTATATATTCTTTGGAAAAATGTCTATTCAGGTCTTCTGTCCATTTTTATAATCAGGTTGTTTTTTGATATTGAATTGTATGAGCTGTTTATATATTTTGGATATTAATCCCTTATTGGACATATCATTGCAAATATTAATATTTCCTCCCATTTAGTAGGTTGTCTTTTTGTTTTGTCGATGTTTTCCTTTTGTAGTGCAAAAGTTTTTAAGTTTAAATATGTCCCATTTGTTTATTTATGCTTTTGTTTCCTTTGCCTTAGGAAACACATCCAAAAAAAAATATTGCTACAGTTTATGTCAAAGAGTGCCTATGTTTTCTTCTAGGATTTTTTATGGTTTATTTTCTTACATTTAGGTCTTTAATCCATTTTGAGTTAATTTTTGTACATAGTGTGAGAAAATATTTTAATTTCCTTCTTTTACATGTAGCTTTCCAGTTTTCCCAGCACCATTATAGAAGAGACCATTTTTTCTCCATTGTATATTCTTGCCTCCTTTGTTGTACATTAATTGACAATGAGTGTGTGGCTTTATTTCTGAGATCTCTATTCTGTTTCATTGATATATGTGTCTGTTTTTGTGCCAGTATCATACTGATTTGATTACTGTAGCTTTGTAGTATAGTCTGAAGTCAAAGAGCTTTATTCCTCCAGCTCTATTCTTTCTCAAGTTTGCTTTGGCTATTCAGGGTCTTTTGTGTTTCCATACAAATTTTATAATTATTTATTCTAGTTCTGTAAAAAAATGCCATAGTGTATTGATAGGGATTGCATTTTATCTGTAGGTTGTCTTGGGTAGTATGATCATTTTAACAATATTAATTCTTCCAATCCATAAACATGATATCTCTTTCCATATGTTTGAGTGACCTTCAATTTCTTTCATTAGGGTCTTATAATTTTCCAAGTACAGGTCTTTAGCCTCCTTAGTTAGATTTATTTCTAGGTATTTTACTCTTTTTGATGCCATGCTAAATGGGATTGTTTTCTTAATTTCTTTCTGATAGTTTGTTGTTAGTATATAGAAATGCAACAGATTTCTGTGTATTAATTTTGTATTCTGCAACTTTACTAAATTTGTTGATGAGCTCTAGTAGTTTTTTGGTGATGTCTTCAGGGTTTTCTACATATAGTATTAGGTGTTCTACAAACAGTGATATCACATACTTTTATAAATGACTCCTCCTTTCCTCTTTATGATTAGAAGAAAATCATACCTATCTCTCCAATTTCCTTGCCAGTCAATCTTTTTCCTTTATACTCTTTAGAATCAGAGAAGTGTTTATATTTTCCTAAAAGCACTATGTTGTCTCTTTCTTCCACACCTTTTCTTGTTCAGCAAAAGCTGCTTGGATTGCCCTTGTCTGTCTTCTTGCCTGACCAACTTCTAGTTAATTTCACTGTAAACTGAGATCTAGTTTTCCCTAAAATGTGTCCTGATTACATAGATTGTGGTAAGTATACTTTTCCTAATCCTGTACTTAACACTATCATAACACCTATTTGTTCTATTGAAATTATTTCTTGTGCTTCCCCCATTAGACTGAAGTTCCTAGACTGTAAGAGACATGACTTATTTTGAATTTGGAATGATAAACACAATATGGAAACTGATCAGAAACTTTAAAAAGTTTTAACCTGAACTAAACTGCACACAGACTGTTTCCTTTCTTGCTCAGAGCAAAAAAAGTCTTCCACATTTTTCCAGATACCTGGAGCTACTCCCAGACTTCACTAGTCTCCTTGCAGATATCAGCTGAACCTCACCCAGGGAGAAATGCATTATAGCCTTTGAACACCAGGGTGGAAAGAAACCTCAGGAATCAAGTTCAATACTTTTCATTATTTGGATTTTAAAGCCATCTTGACACAGTATATAGGATCCTGGATTTGTGCGAGACTTACTGGGTTCAAAATCTGCAATCACCAGGATTTATCAAGTACAGTGCCTGGCCCACAGAAAGTACTTTTTAAAATACTTGTTTTATTAAAGGAATAGCAGTATGATATTTGGCAAATCATTTACTTACTCTGAGCTTTTTTCTCATTGTCATGTAACCCAAATTATATCATAAGGTCAAAATAAATTTGTCAAACATTAAACTCCTTAAACTGCCTCCCAGTGATTTCTGAGAGTTCCTCATGGTGTGTTCCGTATACTTGGGGATCCTTCCCTCTTTCAGTTCCCTCTTTAAGCTGCTACGCAGTTACCTTTGCTCACTGCTGCTGTTAACTGCAGCCCTGAGGGAGGAAGCCTTGCTCTCACATGTTGTATTCTATCGCTTTATCTCCCGGTTGGTCTGCAAAGACCAGGTTGCATCTTTTAATGAGTTTTTTTTTTTTTTAATTCTCAGATAATGAAAGAGAAACAACACAGAGAATCATTTGCAGCCCTGCAGCTTTCTCTAGCCTGTCACAGAGTCAGTATGCAAACACAAAGTATTACTGATGTGGTCAGTAATACAAACACTCTGAAGCAGAAAAGCAGGAGTGCTAGTCCAGACCAAAGTTCCTCGTGGTGCATTGGAGATTGAGTTCAGACCACATTTTTGTCCTTTAGCATCCATTGTTAGTAACCGTGTAAGACCCTCTTTACAGGTCTCATTCCAGCAGCTTTGGAATGTAGCTTCTGTCATTCTCAATCCTTTTATCATCTTTTCAAAATCAAGTTAATGACTTTCTTCCAGGTATGGTTAGAAATAAATATTTTGACCTTATGAAACATACCTAACTACCGGTGCCATAATTCTGGTGCTCAGACAAACACCTCTTGTATAATGCTTCATTAGCCTGATTTATTTCTGTCTCTGTGAGTAGTACAGATACAAGGCATAATGCTAAATAAAATGCGAGTGACTTTCTGGAAACCGATAAGTAAGTGGGACATACATAAGAAAACATTTAATATTCTGTAATTAAGGTATCATAAGTTAGAGAGGGATAAGGGGGATTAGTTTGGGTGGGTGATATCGGGTCGGTAGCCCTTGAGCAAGGTCTTAAAGGATGTGTTGGGAGAAGGAAAGACTTGAGCAGAACTCCAGGGCCTGAAGAGTGGGGAGTAACTTTGCAGAATATCAGGTAGTCTGATAGGGATGAATTTATGGAAGGGACATGAAGGAGAGCATAGTGTGATAAAGATGAAGCTAGAAGTTCATTTGGGGCCACCCTAAGTGTGGAGAGTTTTGAATTTCAGGATTAGGAGTAAAAGCCAGTTCAGTTGCTCTAAATAAGGTTGAGTTATGTGCCCAGGACAGCAGTGACACCTTAGCAGTTGTCAGATACCTTAGCAGGTGACAGTTGTCAGAAAGCCTTTATGTGATTTTTCTCTTCCCAAAGTTCTTGCAGATTTAGAGCACAATAATGATCCTTGGGTAAATTTCAAAGAAGCGATGACTCTGTGCCTGACACCTTGAAGCCACAGAGCGTCTGAGGTGATAAGAGTGAGGTGAACCAAACCCCAAAGCCACGGAAAATCAATGGCTATAAGTAACTGCAGCCCCAAGCTGCAGATTGCTGTAGCAGCTGCTGTATTGATTTCAGTTCCAGCTTAATTGCTGCAGCAGGCAAAGTGAATGCTTCACTCTTGAGTGTTTAAGGCTCTATAGATTTTCCTGGAGCTTGAGCTAGAGCTCTTTTTGCTTCCAGTGCTTCTGTTTATTGCTCATTTGGGAATTCCACTAAGTCATTTCCTGTTTGAAATGTCCCTGTCTCATGCTTATGTCCTATCTCCCAGGATAAAATGTGGTTTTCAAGGACAGAGACGTCAGCTTAGGTATTCTAATATGTTCCATAAGGTTAATCACATCTTTGGTTGAATAATTCTTGATAAGCTGAATTACATGCCAATGTAATTTGTGGTTATTATTAAAGCATTATTGCTATGATAGCAAAAGATGTTTTTAATTAGTAAAAAACCACCCATAATCCCACTTTTGTAACATGGTAACTGTTTCACTTTTCCAAGTTCTTGTCTAGTTTTTGGTCATTTCCATACCCATCTTGACATGGTTGCAATACATTAATTCATTTACCTAACAAATAGTCACTGAATACTTACTGAGTATGAAGCAGTGATGATCAGATACACATAAGATGCAATTAGTAGGAATCTGTAATGTTGAGGGTTTTATCATCTTGGTGTTATACCAAAAGATGTTGCATATTTCATAATTTTCATAATAGCTCATCAAGGTAGCAAATCTGGTAACTTCCTTTGCTCACAAGCAGAAGTGGTGTTTGGAGAGCTAGAGAAAAGTACACTCACATCATGCTACAATAAAGCTTGAACTCACAACCAACCTAATCAGTTCAAAGAGGTCAGGTAGTCAGGCCCATGGTGGGTGGTGATGATGGCTGACACTCATATATATCAGCAGTGCTTAATAGAGGAGACATTTCTTACCACAAGAAGATGTTCACTAACCAAGCTTTGTGTAAAAGCTAAGCTCAGACTTTAATGATTAGTGCCCACACCTTGGAATTACCAGAATCTGAGAAAATAGGTGAACATGAGAGGAAACTCAACTTTGTATCCTACCTACCCCGTACCCCAAATAGTCAGTCTTATTGAATAAAGATGTTTCTACTTAAGTGGGTGCTCTTCCTCCTGTGTTGGAGTATGTGAATTACCCCAAGCCAACTGAGCAGAGTGGAACTAGGGAATGCTGTTAGATTCATTGTTGTCCTTGCATACTGGTGACCAAGAGGAACATCTGAGGAAGAAACATCCAAATCTAATTTCCTGAAGTTCAGTTTTCTCTTGTTTGTGAAAGTGCTGATATTTCTCCCTGGTTAATATATGGTGCCCATGGTCTTAGACAGGCATGATTAAACAGCAATGCCCTGGGCAGTCGTATCCCCAGTAGTTGTCGTGTCACTGTCCAAATCAAGATTTACTTTCCTCTGGACCCTGACAGGGATTGGCTTTCCTAACATAAAGGAGAATCAAGGGTTTTTTTCTGCATCCGAAAAGAGCAGAGTCTGATCACATACAGAGACTACAGCTGACAAGAAGAGGCATAGCACTCAGGCAAGGGGGTGGGAAAGTGCAGCATCACTCAGCCATCTCTATACTTAACACTGACAAGCAGTCAGGCAGTTTTATGGATGACATGTTTGGAGAAAAATAACGCCTTGCATAGTTAAACTTCAATAGCCTAAGTAATTTTGCTTAGCTTTATTTTTCATAGACTGTATACAAAAGATTAGGCATTCATTTCAACTTTCAAAGTATACAATTAGAATATTGAATAAATTTTTATAAAACACCCCTGAGGTTGCCCAGGTATTTTTATACGAGCCGCTAAAAGGCCTATGCCCCTGCATTTAAATCTTTATGTTAAGCATGCTTATTAGGTTTCTAGTGATGAAGAATTTGAGACTAAACCCACTAAATGTGCACTTTTGTCGCATTGCATAGTAAACTGTATATATTCTCATTCCAGAGGATGTATATACACAGTTTTATTTTCACTACTTTATTTGTTATATACTTTTCTAGGTTAAGGGATTTCCTCCAATTATCATCATAGCTAAGTTGCTAGCTTGCTAGTCTTAGGTATAGGTAGGTTAACAGACACTTAGAGCAAATGAACCTGATCTGAGCCTTAAACTCTAGATTCTTTTTTTTTTTTTTTTTTTTTTTTTGCGGTACGTGGGCCTCTCACTGCTGTGGCCTCTCCCGTTGCGGAGCACAGGCTCCGGACGCGCAGGCTCAGTGGCCATGGCTCACGGGCCCAGCCGCTCTGCGGCACGTGGGATCCTCCTGGACCGGGGCACGAACCCCTGTCCCCTGCATCGGCAGGCGGACTCTCAACCACTGCGCCACCAGGGAAGCCCCTAAACTCTAGATTCTTATACTAAAAGTTGGTCACAGCAGGTGAGAAGGTCCCACTACGGAAGACATCTTAACTAATCTTATTTTTTGCCCATGTGTTCAGAGTATTAAAAATAATTTGTCTGAGCCCTCCAATTGTACATTTTATTTCTACTCATAATATGGCAAAAACTGCTGTATTTTCAAAGACAGAAAGGAGTTTGAGACAAAAACACCCAAGGACCTTTTCACCCTTTGATCATGTGTACATTGCCACTATTTGATCTAAACCCTTATAGTGGTTTTTAGCATAGCTTAGGACTATTCTTCATCATCTATAATGTGGGCCTTCAGAAGTTTTTACTGGTTAGTGAAATTGTCCCTTTGTCCAGAATATATTGAACTAGAAGAGACTACCCAAATCCATCTAAGCCAACTGGAATAAGGGCTCAGAGATCCTAGTTGGTCATGTGGAATGCTCCTTTAAACCTCTGTAGCTGTGGTGCATTCATCTTCCTTCATGCAGATTAAGTAGCACAGAAAGTTACAGAAAGAGATAGGAATGAAGCAGCTCCTTTTTGAGCCTTAGCTGCACACCTGCCCTTGGGTCAGTGAGGCAAGCCTGTATCCTGTGAGCTCTAAGTAATACATTCCTTTAATGTCAGCTTAAGAGCTAGATCCTGTACAAAAAGCAGATCTCTGGAGGCCTGGGGGATGGAGAGGGAAGGCAGTGTATACTATTATTTGTAATATAGACTCATGCAATCTTAAAACTGGACTGACCTTCAGAGAGTTTCTAATTCAGCCCTATTTTGTAGGTGAGAACCCAGAGAAAGGAATCATATTTTGACCAGGCTAGGCAGTTAGAAAGTTGTTAGTGGCAGAGTCAGAATTAGAGTCTTAGTTCTACAAATTCCCACATATATGTCATGTGAATAAAATTTCTGAGAATGATACTGCAATGCCTGCCCCTCTACAAGCAATTTCATGACAAGTGTTGTACATCCTATTACATGCATTCACATACTATGCCTTGTGCAAAAACACGTTAGCATTGTCTATCTCTTTTTCTGTGAAATATCTATTAACTAAAAGCACCTTTTCCATTTGTGTGAGTTGTTTATGTCACTTTGTCTCCCTTTAACTTATCCTGTGGATGAGAGCTTCATTACCTTTTCATTTCCCTGTACAAGCTGCTTAATCAGTTGTTTTGCTCTAAGCTCAGCAGGGCCTTCACAGTTGCTCAGTAATCTTTCTTTTATCCCTGTGGAGAAATTTTCATTCTTCTTCAAGGTCCCTATACATCCCTTTCTCACTGTTTACAAAGAAACCTTTTTTTTTTCCACACAAAAAGTCTGAAACTGCTAAGGGATAAATTCCATCTATCTCCCTCACACTGTAAGTATTAAACATGCCTTCTATCCTCTCTTGATTCAAAATAACCTGAGTCTCTCTTTTCCAAGGCTGAAATGTACCACTGTGTTCTCTTCACCATGTGCTCTTATACCCTCCTTGGTCATGATGCATTGATTGCCTCTTCCTAATATCATCTCCCTCTCTCCCATTAATGGTACAAGTCTCTACACAGAAAAAGAGCTAAGACTTCCCCATTCTGTGGAAACCTGCCTTAAGCGTTCTTTCCCTTGAGTTGTATGGTTGAATTGACATTCCTTCTCCATTTATACTTTACACTGACTGCTCTTATTTCTCTCCCTTGCATTCATTTCTTTTTTTTTTTTTTTTCCCTCTGGTACGCGGGCCTCTCACTGTTGTGGCCACTCCCGTTGCGGAGCACAGGCTCCAGACGCGCAGGCTCAGCGGCCATGGCTCACGGGCCCAGCCGCTCCGCGGCATGTGGGATCTTCCCGGACCGGGGCATGAACCCGTGTCCCCTGCATCGGCAGGCAGACTCTCAACCACTGCGCCACCAGGGAAGCCCTGCATTCACTTCTTAAATGTTCTGCTTGGTGTTCGCCCTTCCTAACATGCTCAATCCTCTCTTCATGTTCCTAGGATTTTCTAATTGCTGAATCCAGCAGTCTTTTCTTATTGTGTTTCTTTTTTAAGCTCTCTGAAGCTTTTGCAACTTTTGACCACCCCTTTCCTCCAATGGTTTAGCAAATCCCCCGCCTCCCCACCCCCGGCTTCTTTTGGTAATCTGATGATGCCTTCTAAGTGCACTTAACTAGTGCTCTGGCTTCTACTCTGATAAAATGTAGGCATTTCCCAAGGTTACAATCTTGACCATTTTCTCTTATCTACATCAGTAAGGCTAGTGTAAAAGTTGAGTGGACCTGAGATTAGACTATGCTGACCATTTATTTAGCAGTGTGCCCTTTACTATTAATAGTTATTTAACCTCTCTATGACTTAGCTTCCATTATCTGTAAAATGAGGTGAAAAATAATTGCTCATGTTTACTGAACGCTTGCTATGTGTCTGGAGCTCTTATAAACCCTTCATATGCATTAAGTCACTTTGCATCATAGCTCTAGGGATTATTATCCCCATTTTACAGATAAGAACACTGAAACACAGAGAAGTTAAATAATTTGCCCCAAATGACAAAGATAGTTAACAGCTGAGCCAGGATTTGAATATAGGTAGTTCATTTCCAGCTGTTAATCGCTACACTATTCTGCTCTGCAGTAGTGATATTTTTTAAGCATAGGATTCATATGCAATTAAATAAAATAATCCTTGTAACACTCTTAGTGTAGTTACTGGCATAAATTACATGCCTAGCTCATGTTAGCTGTTAATATTCCTCTTATTGTTAATAATGTTTCCTTCACAGGGGACATATTTGGGCCTTATAGTCACTCCTTTGCAGTTGAACACCCACACATATATCTCTAACCCATATTTGTCTCCTGAAACGCCTAACTGTATGTCTTTATCCAGTTACAAGCTATGGATCTAAAATCATTGTATATAAAGTTGAAAAGGTCCCATTTCTTATCTTCCCTTCAACCTATGATCCTTATGTCAGTGAATAGTACCACCACATTTCTAGGCGCTTGAGCTTAAACCTTGGAGTCATCATTGTATGTCCACCTTGTACCTCATTATCCATGTTCAGTATGCAGACAGTTCCTGCTTATTATAACTCAGAAATATTTTTTGAATTTTCCCATTTTCTGCTAGTGTTGATTTCTCTAATTAAGGGTTCATCATATTGTAGCTAAATTGTTGCAATAGCTTCCTAAAATATCCTTGCTTTTCTAGTGTATCTAGTACTAGACAGCCAGTTATGTTTCCAAATCTTTGGATAGCAAACATTTTAAAAAATTGTGGATCTCTTTGTTCAAACAAAACCCCCAGTGGAAGCCTTATATGAAATGAGATACGAATCAGAGCTACTCAGATTGCACTGGGGATATGAAATTTGGAAGCTAGTGCTCCCTTATTTCCTTCTGTCCTAGTTTACTCTAAATTGCCTTGTGAGTGGTCTCTTATCTCCTAAGGGAATGGTTTGAAGATTTTGGTTTTAAACAGACTTAATCATAATATTCTTCTGTATACATCTTTGGTTAATATGACATTCAAGATCCTTCACAGTTTTGCCCAAAGTGTATTTTCAGTCTCATCCACTGTCATTTGCCCCTCATAGTCACAGTTGCTATCCAACATCCATTGCTCATTCCATTCATCCTCACATATCCATTCCTTTGCTTATTGGTTTGGACTTCCTTAAAGTCTCTCTTCATTCTCTGTCTCATCTAGTGTAATTCATTCATTTTTTTAATGTTTTTATTGGAGTATAATTGCTTTACAATGGTGTGTTAGTTTCTGCTTTATAATGAAGTGAATCAGTTGTATGTATACATATATCCCCATATCTCTTCCTTCTTGCATCTCCCTGCCTCCCACCCTCCCTATCCTACCCCTCTAGGTGGTCACAAAGCACCCAGCTGATCTCCCTGTGCTATGTGGCTGCTTCCCACTAGCTATCTATTTTACATAAGCATTTGGGCTTTTAGGGACAGGCATTGTTCTTTCTTTCCTTGCCTTTTTGACTTTTTGTCTGTGGCCTGACAGCTCTTGCTTCAAATTCCTCATTATATGGTGTCAGTAGTGGTATTCCTACCCCAGATCCTGATACATGATCATTTCCTTATCTAAGCTGTTTTTATTATCATTAGTGATTTTTACTCTTCTATTCATCCATCCAAGCATCTACCTTCCATCCTCATTTTACCCATTCTTAGAAGACCTACACCATCCATTTTCTTTAAGTAGTCTTCCCTAACCACACCCAGGGATTTATCCCATTTGAAAAGCGCCAGTTTCTGCTTATCTTTTAAATCCACGTGTTTCTTTTTATTACATATATTTGCATCATTTTCCCAAACTAGAATCTAAATCCTTTTAGAATAAAGACCATAAAAGTGTGCTGTCTTTTGCCTCTCTCATGGAACATAATTCACAGTTACAAGGTGTGACCTTCCTTTCTTGCTTTGTATCCCCTTTCCACAGATGAGGTTCTACCATGGAAATGAGCTTATATTTACAGTCAATGACTCCCCAACCTCACATGATTTCCTGCCATTAAATATAGTTTTTCTCTCCATTGGGAAGAATTTTATTTAAGATCAACATGCTCTGAACTACCCTCCCCCCAACCCAGCAGCCTTCCCTCCATTTTATGTTTTATGTCAAAGGATTTTGCTGTGTCTACTGGTGACTTCCTAATAACAAATTCAGCACCATCACAAGAGGACAGCTCAAAGCAGGGTTCTGACTAGGCTATCTAACTGCAAATATTGTGTTGTCAGTCTCTCTGAAGGAACTCTTGAATGCTGCTTTAGAGGAGCATCCCAAATTACATGCCATAGATATTATGCTAAAAGGTCTTCACAGTCAAATACATTTTGCAAGCACTATCCTAAACAAAAATAAAAATATTACTTCACTGTAGCACATTTTAGAGCCAGCATTATGCTAATGTACACTGAATATACCGATGGGAAAAAAAACCTATGCAACACTTTCTAAAATTATTTGACCATGGGATGTTATTTTTCAGAACTTCTCTCATGGACTGGAGCTGAGAAAAACACTTTGGAAAATACTACACCAAGAATTCAATCCTGTACCACATCACAAATCTTAACAGCTGATTTATTTTGTGGATGAGGGTATGGAGGTCCAGAGAAAATATAGTTCACTTTCTAAAGATCATATGACTAGCTATCAGCATAACTGAGGTTAGAACACCTGCTTTATTCTGTTGCTCACATCTCCATCGTACCTCACATCCCTCAATAGGTCTCCTCTTCCTGATTCTATCCCCAGTTCTTCTGCTTCCCTGAGCAGATTTAGTTGTGAAGTTCTCTCTCATGTTAAACATATTAAATTTTTATAGTTCTCTTGTTTGAGAATTATAGGTTATTTCTCCTTGACAACAGTTTCAAATATAAAAATATGCTTCTTTCCATACTGCAAAAACATACCTATACAAATGAAGTTTCCAGAATAGTATAATTCTCTGAAGCAAACTATAGTGATCCCTTGGTATCTAGGGGGGATTGGTTTTAGGACACCCTGCAGATACCAAAATCATGGATGCTCAGGTCTTTTATGTAAAATGACATGGTATTTGCATATAACCTACCCACATCTTCCCATATACTATATACCATCTCTGGATTAATTATAAAACATAACTAAATGTAAATGCTGTATAAATAGTTGCCAGTACATGGCCAATTCAAGTTTTGTTTTATTGGAACTTTCTGGATTTTTTTTCCTGAATATTTTTGATCAGCAGTTGCTTGAATCTGTGGGTGTGGAACCCGTGGATAAGGAGGACCAACTGACAACCTTGGCTGCAACCTTAGGTTATGTATTTATTACAGAACAATGTTTTCTATCATGGCTAATTGAATCTTAAAATCTATTGCTCAATAATAATTTAGTAATGGTATCTAAAATTTGGAGATTGTTGTCAAATACAGGAAAATCTCTGTCATATATCTTTCATGTATAAGATTTAGGATTTGGAAGAATTTTCTGCAGACTAGCTTTCAGCTCTATGCATTCCAAACCTCATCCCTCCTTCATTACCCACCTAATTCAATACCAGGTACTACTGAACACATTTCTACCAGTATACAACCTCTGCTGTATACCTTCATGTTAAGATATAGGGTTAGTTGGCATGGTGATAGTGGTATCTGTAGAAGACGTTTCTGTATGTGACAGCTATCAGTGACTTATTTATGCATGGAAGTGATAGCAAACCACATCAATACTTTTCTTTAAAACCCAACTAAATATATTTCAAATTCAACTATTCTTTGGCCAGATAACAAAAATGCCTGCAGGTACTCTGTACCTGACAGGAGGGAAAGTGAGAGAGAGAGAGAGAGAGAGAGAGTAAAGTGGAAAGTCAGGGGCCTTAACTGTCTGCTGCTAAAACACATTTATTCGGCAAATTTTATAAAATCACATAACTGACTGAATACATTGCTTGCCTCTTCCAGAGGCTTGAAGGGATCTGTGCAAGTAAGAGCCCTGGAAGATTAAACTTCATGGCAGATGTGCTTCTGAGCAGAAAGTCTTATTACAGAAAACAAAAATCTTTGAGGGCATTATTTGTAACTTGAGCAATGAGTCAGGTTTTTAACTGAAGAAGAGTTATGCAGCTAGTTTTAAATCAGAAATGCTCCCTAATGATCTCCTCCTGTAGAAAGACAATGTAAGATGGGAATTCTTTCCTGGAGCTTTAAATGCTTAGAATAACAAGTCACTATTTACTGACTCTGTATATGTGCCAACACTTATCACATGTGGTTTCTAATCTCACAAAAGCCTATAAAATTGGGAGAGCAAAAACAGCAACAGGACTCACAGGTGTTATCTTTGCTCTCCAGACTCCTGTAAGAAAGAAAAGACTCATACATTTATACAGACTTGCTTCATTTGAATTTCAAAGGTAAGCTGAGTTCTGAAAGCTAGATAGATAAATCAATTTCTAGAGATTAAACAGTGATCCAGAATAAGACAAGCTCTCAAATTTGTTAAAATTTAGCAGGTAGTGGAGTTGAGATGCAGTTCTGTTTTTCTTTAGGATAAGCCACATACTAGCTGTGATGGATTTGTTGTGTGTGATTAGTATTGCATATGTTTGTGCTTTTCTGCATCTTGGCAGAAATGTGTAAGGACAATCAAAACCTTCTATTAGCCTAACTCCCAGCCCCTGATCCTACAAGAACAGCCTTCTTCCAATATTTCAAGTATAGTTTCATCTGTTTTGTAATCCTACTTAATTCTTTCACTTGATTTTCAATATGAAGCCTGTTGGAATAATATTTCTTTTTCTTTATATCTAAATAAAATATGTATTTCAACTAGTCAAACTATCTTCTAAATTAACTTAATGACCTTGTTCATCACACAAAAGAATCATAGGATAAGAAGCCAACATCTGCTTCACTAATCATCAGATAAGTTAAAGTATACTGATATCTCAGTTTTCCAGACAGGCCTTTCAGAAATATA
The DNA here is from genome assembly GCF_949752795.1 of Hyperoodon ampullatus. Taxonomy (NCBI): domain Eukaryota; kingdom Metazoa; phylum Chordata; class Mammalia; order Artiodactyla; family Ziphiidae; genus Hyperoodon; species Hyperoodon ampullatus. The sequence goes on from NC_136928.1 coordinate 76,280,563, forward strand.
ATAGATAATGCCATATAAATTAAAAAATGAGTAGACAGCCATAAAAAAGAACAAAATAATGCCATTTGCAACGTGGATGCAACTAGAGATTATCATACTAAGTGAAGTAAGTCAGAAAGAGAAAGACAAATACCGTATGATATCACTGATATGTGGAATCTAAAATATGGCACAAATGAACCTATCTACAAAACAGAAACAGACTCACAGACATAGAGACCAGACTTGTGGTTGCCACGGGGGAGAGAGGAAGGGAGAGGGACAGACTGGGAGTTTGGGTTTGGTAGATGCAGCCTATTACATCTAGAATAGATAAACAACAAGGTCCTACTGTATAGCACGGGGAACTATATCCAATCACCTGGGATAAACCATAATGGAAAAGAATACTAAAAAAAAGAATGTATATAAGTATAACTGAGTCATGTTGCTGTAGGTTAGAGATCGGCACCACATTGTAAATCAACTATACTTCAATAAAAAAAATAAAATACAAAAGACCACAAATTTTAATATTGATTACATGTTGAAATAGTAACATTTTGGATATAGTGGCCTAAATAAAATACATTATTAAACAAATGAGTAGAAACTAACACCTTGAGGAAGCAAGACTTTTCAATGTTTAAGTGATTTTGGTGAGAAATTTTGTAGTGTCATTACAAGTTAACTTAACAAGCAGCAGACTTGGAATCTTAACTAGTTCCCTTGACTAGAGGGATCATCATATTAATTATTATACTTTCCTGCTATGTGTGAGTACTCTGGTAGCTGGATATGCTTTTACTGGGGGGGATAGGGGGTTAGTACAGTGATTACTAGATTTCTGCATTTTTCTGATTATTTTTCTTATTCTCAGCTAATATTTCTCCTTGGGTACGTTTTCAAAAGACTACTGAAAACTGTTTGTTAAATGAGTAAACTTGATGTCACATGAAGCATTTACTCTCCAAGATGTGAAGATGGTGCCCCTATTCCACCAAGAAATTAAGAGCATGGGCTTTGTCATAGTTTGCCCCAGTGCAGAGGAGACCTTTGCAGATTTGTGGCCATGTTCTGGATGATTATGATCGCCAGATATTGGAGACACTATTGATTAGTACTTGAGGAAGGGTGAACTGTTTGTCTTTGAGAAATAGCCCTTGCAGTCCCCTAACATTCTTGCTGTTTTATGACTCTATATTTTCCACATAATCTTCCTTCTGCTGGGAAAGCCCTTGATCTTCAAATATATTGGAGCCAAGCCGACTTATCCATTAGGACTCAGCTTTAAAAGAGTCCCCCATCTATGTAGCCTCCCCTGGCACTGCCCTATCCTCCCAGGAATGGTTTTTCTTGTAGTATATTAAGCTTGTCAATTTAAAAACTTACCATAATGTATGCCTTCCTTCTTCAATAAAGAGTGAGACCTTTGAGGGCAGAAACCATATTTTATTCATTTTTACATCTCTGCCTCTTGGTGTAATGCCTGTCACATAAAAGCTCCCAATTAATACCCGCTAAATGAACTTTTAATTCATTAATTTATTCATGCAACAAATACAACTTAAGGAATGTTATCGGAAGCAAATAAACTACATTGGCAGCTCCCTCAAACAGTTGAAGTGTTGGATTTAGGGTCTATTATTACTCATTAGGCAGGCTGAGCTCCGCTTTAATCACAGGTCTTCTTTAGCTGCTTACCTTAAGAGCTAGTTTCATATCCACACAGCTGCCTGTATCCATGGCAACTGAGATGCACGAATACAGGTTCTGAAACACTCTTTCTAGAAAGTCAGGGCCTCTATTAAAACTGTAGTTTACATCTGTATCCTTCCAAGACAGGTATTATCTCAGGCCTGCACGGGTGACTATTTCAACTAAGCAGTAGTGACTTCATACAACATCATGTCTACAAAGTATTTTCCCCTTAGAGCACAGTGAGCTGTTGATAGATCTAGTGTGGTGAGATCACAGGATCACATCAGTTCCTGAGAGCGCTACCTGCAATGAAGGTGTAGCCTATAGCATTTCATTTATGTGTCGGGTGGCATCACAGTCTCCTTGCTTCAGCTTAACAGAGGTAGCAACTCCATATGTTTCTTTCCATAGATGTCTGGAAGCAGGGGTAGCATTGTATGTCCCATGTCCCTTGGTGAAGAGATTTTATGTAGGAATAGTTCCTGTGGGGGCCTGAAGAAAACAGAGATAGAAAATGCCACTTGAGATTAGAAAGCATTGAATGTATAGAAGTTAGGAATACGTTATTAGCTCTTTAGGTGAGTTTAACCCATCCTCAACCAGAGGATCTCCTTTTAGATAGAAACCAGGAACCACAGAGAATTGCGTAGATTTTGGAACATTTATTACACCTCCATGATGGTTAATATGTAATCATTTACCTTTTCTTCAGAGAGCTTATTGGTTATATCCTTATAATGTGAAGAGGATTTGACCTTGGCTTAAGGTGCAATGAGGAAGTGATAAGCTGAGGAGAACAGGTATGTTCTTTAGCCTTTCTTGCAGGAAGAGAGTAATCTGGCCTGAGTAGGTTGTTGCAGCTCTAATGATGTAGTTCGTTGAGTCCGTGAGGGACTTTAGGTTTTGCATCATGGGGAAAGCCCACGGGTCCCAAGAAATGGGTTAGGGTAGACAGGGAGGCCAGGGGTGCCTAAAATAACAGTGAGGCCATGTCTACCAACTGGAAGAAAATTACTTCAATATTTTGACAACCAGTTAGCTGTACCAGTGCATATTGAATATCAGCCTGTATTGGTTTGCTAGGGTGGCCATAACAAGGTAGCACAACTGGGTGGCTTAGATCAAAAGGAATTTGTCATCTCACAGTCCTAAAGGACAGAAGTTCAAAATCAAAGTGCTGGCAGGGCCATGCTCACTCTGAGAAGGATCTGTTCCAGGCCTCTCTCCGAGCTTCTGGTAATTGTTTGGCTTATGGCAACATAACTTCAGTTTTTGCATAGTGTTCTCTCTGTGCACATGTCTGTCTCTTCACATGGCATTCCTTTTATAAGGAAAGCAGTCATATTGGTTTAGGGGTCCACCCTAGTCCAGTATGACCTCATCTTAACTAATAACATATGCAACAACCTTATTTCAAAATAAGGTCACATTCTTTGGTACTGGGGGTTAGAACTTCAACATATTAATTGTGATGTGGGACAATTCAGCAGTAGTTATGAACTTTCTTAGGCACATTTTCTGGTGTACATGCTCAAGAATTTCTCTACAGTAGATACCTAAGCACGACTTGCTGGATCAGTCATGAAGAATACAAAAAAAAAGAAAAACAAAAAAAAACTTGGGCAGTCCAGATGCAGTGATGGGATCAAACTGGTGAGAGGTCTGTGGGTTCATTTCCTGATACCGAGCAGCTGCTTCCACTGGAGAAAGGAGTGAGGAAGCCCACAGCTGAAGACGAATCCCATATATTGGGTTGGCCAGAAAGTGTCTTCAGTTTTTAAGTAAAGATAAAAGACACATTTTCATTTTCACCAAGAACTTTATTGAACAGCCTATTCACTCTTTTATTCCATTACCTTCTGATATTTTTCAGGCAACTTCATAATTCCATTCTCCCAAAACTTACCTTTTTGAGCAAACAACTGTTCCAGGTGCCTTTTACAGTCTTCCAGAGAATTTAAATTTTTTCCATTAAGAAAATTTTGTAAAGACTGAAATAAACGGAAATCCAAAGGTGCAGTGTCTGCTGAATACAGAACATGAATCAGAACTTCCCAGCCAAGTTGTAACAGTTTTTGCCTGGTCATCAGAGAAACATGTGGTCTTGCATTATCCTGATGGAAGATTATGCATTTTCTGTTGACATTCTGGATGCTTTTCGTAGAGTGCTGCTTTCAGTTGGTCTAACTGGGAGCAGTACTTGTTGGAATTAATTGTTGGGTTTTCTGGAAGGAGCTCATAATAGAGGACTCCCTTCCAATCCCACCATATACACAACAACACCTTCTTTGGATGAAGACCGGCCTTTGGTGTGGTTGGTGGTGGTCCATTTTGCTTGCCCCATGATCTCTTCCATTCCACTTTATTGTACAGTATCCACTTTTCATCACCCATCACAATTTGTTTTAAAAATGGAACGTTTTCATTACATTTCAGTAGAGAACTGCATGCAGAAATACAGTCAAGAAAGTTTTTTTTTTGCTTAACTTATGTGGAACCCAAATATCCAAGCAATTAAAATAACCAAAATGGTGCAAATGATTTTCAGCTCTTGATTTGGATATTCTGAGTATGTTAGCTATCTCCCGCATGGTATAACGTTGATTGTTCTCAGTTAATGTCTCGATTTGATCGCTATCAACCTCAACTGGTCTACCCGACCATGGAGCATCGTCCAGCGAGAAATCTCCAGCACGAAACTTCGCAAACCACTTTTGACATGTTCGATCGGTCACAGCGCCTTCTCCATACACTGCACAAATCTTTTTTTGCGTTTCAGTGTGTTTTTAACCTTTCTTGAAATAATAAAGCATAATATGCTGAAAATGTTGCTTTTTTTTCTATCTTCAATATTAAAATGGCTACACAAAAATTCACCAGTTTTGATAAGTCTTTTTTTTAAATGCACACTGATATGACAGCTGTCACACACTATCTAACAAGATTGTTTTGAATGAAGTTAAAAGACAACTAAGTGCTACTACAGCCATCTTATGGGAAAAAATGAACAAAACTTTTGGCCAACCGAGTAGTATTGAGAGCTGGATAACTTATAAGGTAATAATTTGGTAAATGATCAGTCACCAAAGGGTGGATATGTCTTCAGCAGGTGTTGGCTGAGGATGCTTCTGCTTCAGAATACAGAATCAAGGAACACAAACTCTGGCTTCATGCTTCCCCTTGCTTTTTACCTTCCTCTTCTAAGGGCTTCCTTAGTGGCTTTCTGTTCTGAGGTGTCTCCAATTATTGCAATTGATTTCAGAAAATTATTTTTTAAAATGCGAAATGCACTTATTTTTAAGGGAAAGAGGAAGCGAAACAAACGCTTATTCAGTGACTCTTCTAACTAAGGTGTACCCTAGTCTTTCCCTCACATTATTTCTTAAGAGATGATTTTATCCCCATTTTTACAAGCAAGAAAGTTAATACTCATAGTGACCAGAGAACTTCCCCCAAAGCAAGCAGTAAGTAACTGATATATTTTTTTTTTTTTGCGGTACGCAGGCCTCTCACTGCTGTGGCCTCTCCCGTTGCGGAGCACAAGCTCTGGACGCGCAGGCTCAGCGGCCATGGCTCACGGGCCTAGCCGCTCTGCGACATGTGGGATCCTCCCGGACCGGGGCACGAACCCGTGTCCCCTGCATCGGCAGGTGGACTCTCAACCACTGCGCCACCACGGAAGCCCAGTAACTGAGATTTTAACTGTGTTTTTTTCTACTCCAAACCATAACAATTACATCACTTACTCTTTAAAATATTTATGTTTTGCAGGTTGGTTTGTTAAGGGGATGGTAGTAGTTTCATGATTAGCACAAGTCACGGTAAGATATCCTAAGAAGGAAATATACAAAAGAGAGTTAATTCTTTATCAAGCACCTGTATAATAGGTGCTTTCTATCAGTAATTTCCTTGGGTGTTTCTAAAAATTCTGTTCTTCAATATTGTTAATCCAATCTTATGATGAAAAAATTAAGATTTAGAGAGATACAGTGACTTGCTCAATATCATATCATAAAATGATAAAGATATGGTTTGAACAATAACTCTTTCATGTGAAGTGCCATATTCATCCCTTTGTTTCATTTTTCTCTTTTTATAATTTATTAGAGCATAAATTTAATGAAGGAGCTGAGACTATATATTATTTTTATATCCTGCATAAAGTGAACGTGAAATGAATATCTATTGCATGTTTGAATGAACAAATTCGCGTATTTTGTTATCAGAGCAGTTTAAGATAAGAATGGAAGATTTCAGGATTTCACAAGATATCTTAGCTGTGGATTGCAATTTATGGTAACATTAAATTTATGCTCTACCCATAATCAATTGTGGATACTCTTTCAGAAAAATATCCCCAGTTCTCCAAAGTCAGATCCTTTGATTTCAAGGTGAAAAGCATGTGATTTTATAGAAACTTCCTGTATCTCCTCATGGAGGGATGTCTTATCACACAGTGGAGACAAGAGGGATCACAGAGTGCAAGTAGAAGAGAGTCAGTCTGGGAAATTTGACCCACTATTTTATTTTATTTATACTTTACCAAATTCATTGATTAGTTCTAGTAGTTTTCTGGTAGCATCCTTAGGATTCTCTATGTATAGTATCATGTCATCTGCAAACAGTGACAGCTTTACTTCTTCTTTTCCAATTTGGATTCCTTTTATTTCTTTTTTTTCTCTGATTGCTATGGCTAAAACGTCCAAAACTATGTTGAATAATAGTGGTGAGAGTGGGCAACCTTGTCTTGTTCCTGATCTTAGTGCAAATGGTTTCAGTTTTTCACCATTGAGGACAATGCTGGCTGTGTGTTTGTCATATATGGCCTTAATTATGTTGAGGAAAGTTCGCTCTATGCCTACTTTCTGGAGGGTTTTTATCATAAATGGGTGTTGGATTTTGTCGAAAGCTTTCTCTGAATCTATTGAGATGATCATATGGTTTTTATCCTTCAGTTGGTTAATATGGTGTATCACATTGATTGATTTGTGTATATTGAAGAATCCTTGCATTCCTGGGATAAACCCCACTTGATCATGGTATATGATCCTTTTAATGTGCTGTTGGATTCTGTTTGCTAGTATTTTGTTGAGGGTTTTTGCATCTATGTTCATCAGTGATATTGGCCTTTATTTTTCTTTCTCTGTGACATCTTTGTCTGGTTTTGGTATCAGGGTGATGGTGGCCTCGTAGAATGAGTTTGGGAGTGCTCCTCCCTCTGCTATATTTTGGAAGAATTTGAGAAGGATAGGTGTTAGCTCTTCTCTAAATGTTTGATAGTATTCGCCTGTGATGCCATCTGGTCCTGGACTTTTGTTTGTTGGAAGATTTTTAATCACAGTTTCAATTTCAGTGCCTGTGATTGGTCTGTTCATATATTCTTTCTTCCTGATTCAGTCTCAGAAGGTTGTGCAGTTCTAAGAATTTGTCCACTTCTTCCAGGTTGTCCACTGTATTGGCATATAGTTGCTTATAGTAATCTCTCATGATCCTTTGTATTTCTGCAGTGTCAGTTGTTACTTCTCCTTTTTTATTTCTAATTCTATTGATTTGAGTTTTATCCCTTTTTTTCTTGATGAGTCTGGCTAATGGTTTATCAATTTTGTTTATCTTCTCAAAGAACCAGCTTTTAGTTTTATTGATCTTTGCTGTAGTTTCCTTCATTTTTCATTTATTTCTGATCTGATCTTTATGATTTCTTTCCTTCTGCTAACTTTGGGGGTTTTTTGTTCTTCTTTCTCTAATTGCTTTAGGTTGTTTATTTGAGATATTTCTTGTTTCTTAAGATAGGATTGTATTGCTATAAACTTCCCTCTTAGAACTGCTTTTGCTGCAAAGCCATAGGTTTTGGGTCATCGTGTTTTCATTGTCATTTGTTTCTAGGTATTTTTTGATTTCCTCTTTGATTTCTTCAGTGATCTGTTGGTTATTAAGTAGTGTGTTGTTTAGCCTCCATGTGTTTGTATTTTTTACAGATTTTTTCCTGTAATTGATATCTAGTCTCATAGCATTGTGGTCGGAAAAGACACTTGATACGATTTCAATTTTCTTAAATTTACCAAGGCTTGATTTGTGACCCAAGATATGATCTATCCTGGAGAATGTTCCATGAGCACTTGAGAGGAATGTGTATTCTGTTGTTTTTGGATGGAATGTCCTATAAATATCAGTTAAGTCCATCTTGTTTAATGTGTCATTTAAAGCTTGTGTTTCCTTATTTATTTTCGTTTTGGATGACCTGTCCATTGGTGAAAGTGGGGTGTTAAAGTCCCCTACTATGATTGTGTTACTGTCGATTTCCCCTTTTATGGCTGTTAGTATTTGCCTTATGTATTGAGGTGCTCCTATGTTTGGTGCATAAATGTTTAAAATTGTTATATCTTCTTCTTGGATCAATCCCTTCATCATTATGTAGTGTCTTTGTCTCTTGTAATAGTCTTTATTTTAAAGTCTATTTTGTCTGATATGAGAATTGCTACTCCAGCTTTCTTTTGATTTCCATTTGCATGGAATATCTTTTTCCATCCCCTCTCTTTCAGTCTGTATGTGTCCCTAGGTCTGAACTGGGTCTCTTGTAGACAGCATATATATGGGTCTTGTTTTTGTATCCATTCAGCCAGTCTATGTCTTTTGGTTGTAGCATTTAATTCATTTACATTTAAGGTAATTATCGATATGTATGTTCCTATTACCATTTTCTTAATTGTTTTGGGTTTCTTATTGTAGGTCTTTTCCTTCTTTTGTGTTTCTTGCCTAGAGAAGTTCCTTTAGCATTTGTTGTAAAGCTGGTTTGGTGGTGCTGAATTCTCTTAGCTTTTGCTTGTCTGTAAAGTTTTAATTTATCCATCAAATTTGAATGAGATCCTTGCTGGGTAGAGTAATCTTGGTTGTAGGTTTTTCTCCTTCATCACTTTAAATATGTCTTGCCACTCCCTTCTGGCTTACAGAGTTTCTGTTGAAAGGTCAGCTGTTAACCTTATGGGGATTCCCTTGTGTGCTATTTGTTGTTTCTCCCTTGCTGCTTTTAATATTTTTTCTTTGTATTTAATTTTTGATAGTTGGTTAATATGTGTCTTGGCGTTTTTCTCCTTGGGTTTATCCTGTATGGGACTCTCTGTGCTTCCTGGACTTGATTAACTATTTCCTTTCCCATATTAGGGAAGTTTTCAACTATAATCACTTCAAATATTTTCTCAGTCCCTTTCTTTTTCTCTTCTTCTTCTGGGACCCCTATAATTCAAATGTTGGTGCATTTATTGTTGTCCCAGAGACCTCTGAGACTGTCCTCAATTCTTTTCATTCTTTTTTCTTTAATCTGCTCTGCAGTAGTTATTTCCACTATTTTATCTTCCAGGTCACTTATCTGTTCTTCTACCTCAGTTATTCTGCTACTGATCTCTTCTAGAGAATTTTTAATTTCATTTATTGTGGTGTTCATCACTGTTTGTTTGCTCTTTAGTTCTTCTAGGTCCTTGCTAAACATTTCTTGTATTTTCTCTATTCTATTTGCAAGATTTTGTATCATCTTTACTATCATTATTCTGAATTCTTTTTTAGGTAGACTGCCTATTTCCTCTTCATTTTTTAGGTCTGGTGGGTTTTTGCCTTGCTCCTTCATCTGCTATGTGTTTTTCTGTCTTCTCAGTTTGGTTAACTTACTGTGTTTGGGGTCTCTTTTTCGCAGGCTGTAGGTTCGTAGTTCCCGTTGTTTTTGTTGTCTGTCCCCAGTGGCTAAGGTTGGTTCAGTGGGTTGTGTAGGCTTCCTGGTGGAGGGGACTAGTGTCTGTGTTCTGGTGGATGAGGCTGGATTTTGTCTTTCTGGTGGGCAGGTCCACGTCTGGTGGTGTGCTTTGGGGTGTCTGTGGCCTTATTATGATTTTAGGCAGCCTCTCTGCTAATGCATGGTGTTGTGTTCCTGTCTTGCTAGTTGTTTGGCATAGGGTGTCCAGCACTGTAGCTTGCTGGTCGTCAAGTGAAGCTGAGTCTTGGGGTTGAGATGGAGATCTCTGGGAGATTTTTGCCGTTTGATATTACGTGGAGCTGGCAGGTCTCTTGTGGACCAGTGTCCTGAACTTGGCTCTCCCACCTCAGAGGCACAGCCCTGACGCCTGGCTGGAGCACCAAGAGCCTTTCATCCACACAGCTCAGAATAAAAGGGAGAAAAAATAGAAAGAAAGAAAGAAAGAAGATAAAATAAAGTTATTAAAATAAAAAATAATTATTAAAAAATGTTTTTAAAGTAATAAAAACAAAAAACATAAAATGGACAGACAGAACCCCAGGACAAATGGTAAAAGCAAAGCTATACAGACAAAATCACACACAGAAGCATACACATACACACAAAAAGAGAAAAAGGGGGGAAAATATATATCGCTGCTCCCAAAGTCCACCTCCTTAATTTGGGATGATTCGTTGTCTATTCAGGTATTCCACAGATTCAGGGTACATCAAGTTGATTGTGGAGCTTTAATCCGCTGCTCCTGAGGCTGCTGGGAGAGATTTCCCTTTCTCTTCTTTGTTCGCACAGCTGCCGGGGTTCAGCTTTGGATTTGGCCCCGCCTCTGCGTGTAGGTCGCCTGAGGGCGTCTGTTCTTCGCTCAGACAGGACGGGGTTAAAGGAACCGCTGATTCGGGGACTCTGGCTCACTCAGGCCAGGGGGAGGGAGGGGTATGGATGTGGGGCGAGCCTGCAGCGGCAGAGGCCGGCGTGACGTTGCACCAGCCCGAGGCGCGCCGTGTGTTCTCCCGGGGAAGTTTTCCCTGGATCCCGGGACCCTGGCAGTGGCGGGCTGCACCGGCTCCCGGGAAGGGAGGTGTGGATAGTGACCTGTGCTCGCACACAGGCCTCTTGGCGGCGGCAGCAGCAGCCTTAGCGTCCCACGCCTGTCCCTGGTGTCCGCGCTGTTAGCCGCGGCTCGCGCCCGTCTCTGGGGCTCCTTTAAGCAGCGCTCTTAATCTCCTCTCCTCTCGCACCAGGAAGCAAAGAGGCAAGGAAAAGTCTCGTCTCTTTGGCAGCTGCAGACTTTTCCCCGGACTCCCTCCCGCTAGCCGTGGTGCACTAACCCCTTCAGGCTGTGTTCACGCCGCCAACCCCAGTCCTCTCCCAGCGTCAGACCGCAGCCCGAGCCTCAGCTCCCACCCCCGCCCGCCCCGCCCGCCGAGCAGACAAGCCTCTCGGCCTGGTGAGTGCCGGTCAGCACCGATCCTCTGTGCCAGAATCTCTCCGCTTTGCCCTCCGCACCCCTGTTGCTGCGCTCTCCTCCGCGGCTCCGAAGCTTCCCGCCTCCGCCACCCGCAGTCTCCGCCCGCGAAGGGGCTCCTAGTGTGTGGAAACCTTTCCTCCTTCACGGCTGCCTCCCACTGGTGCAGGTACACGCCCTATTCTTTGTCTCTGTTTTTTCTCTTGCCCTACCCAGGTACGTGGGGAGTTTCCTGCCTTTTGGGAGGTCTGAGGTCTTCTGCCAGCGTTTAGTAGGTGTTTTGTAGGAGTTGTTCCACATTGTAGGTGTATTTCTGATGTATTTGTGGGGAGGAAGGTGATCTCCGCGTCTTTCTCGTCCGCCATCTTGAAGACGCTTAACCCACTCTTTTTATCTGGGTAAAAAGTGTCTTTTGTTCTTTGTGAATTTTATATTTCATAAACTCTGCTCTCATATAAGAAGTTTACATATAACTTTATATATGACCAAACTACAGATTTTTTTAAAAAATACAATTCCCTCTTTATTTGGTGTTTCCTTGCTTAATATTGCTTTGCTCAGTGCGTCCTGAAGAAAGAAAAACTGACCTCTGGGTTGGGGTAGGTGAGTGGAAGGAAGCTTCTAGGCGGTTTACAGAGTGCCTGCTCCTTCATTGCTTACTTATAGTAAACTAGTAGCTCAGACACCTATCTTTTGATTTTACTTATGTTTTTCCCCTAAATTCTATTTTAAATAGTTAATCCGTAAGCAAAAGAATATCCAATGAGAAATAAATCTCTTTTTCATACATTTTGCTCAGAGGTCCAATCCCTCTCGCCAAAGAAAACCTGCTAGGAGTTTTTGGTAAACAGTTACCAGAGATACTCTCTAGGGAATAAGGCAGGATTTTATGAATGTCCTTACAGAGCTAAGTCCTGAAGAATTCTAGGCAGGAAATAACATATACAGAACACTGAAAATGAAATAATATAGTTATTCAGTAATCAATTTAATGCTTCAATATCCCTTCCTCTGAGCACATTCTTTTCCTTCCTCTCTCTGCTTAGAGGGCAGCCTACCTATTTGTATCGCCAATAACCAGATCATTTTAGTACCTGTAAGAATTTAAATCCAGTGATCCAGGAAGCTTATACTTCCATCAGATTTGTGGATAAAAGGCTGTATTTTACACAATTCTGCTTAAATCTGAAGAGTGGTGGTATTGCATAGGACCTCAGCACCTGCACCATCTTCTTCCATGGGAAATAGTTTCCTAAATTGTCTGTGGACTATGTAGTTATTGAGAGCTATACCTCTTCTGTCTCAGTGAAGGCCTTGGTTGGAGATCATGTGTTATTATACAAGATCAATGTCCAAATTACTCTCCTGCTTTTAGACTTACAAATTCTACCAAATACTTTCCACAAAGCATTTGTGCTGAGAATGGCTAAGAGGGAAAATGTGGCTGTATTTCAGGCTGGGTCCTGAGCTTAGGCCTCTGATGGTGGTAACAGAGGCAGCCATCCCAGGGTTGTCACTGAGAAAGGTGAGTCTGCAGAGACCTCTGCTCAAAGCATTTCCCGTGTTGTGCCCTCCTAGCAAAAGCCAGCAGCCTTTTTAGTAGACCCACCTATTCTCTGAAATGCTTTTCACCCTCCTGGAAAAATGAGATTCTCTCCCCACTTTCTATAATGGTAGATGCATGAATAAAAGCAAACTCAGCTAGCTTTCTGGCATGATAAACTATCTGGAGACGCAAACACTAAGGAGTTTATGCAAATGAAACCAAAAAATATTGAAGTACAAAATAAGCTAATGTGTTATAAGAACTTAAAAGTTCATCTGGATGGTTCAAGGATACATCACAGAATTTAAATTGGGTATCCATAGAATTCAGTTAAATCCAACAAATATTGACTCAGTGTTCAGTCCCGCTGGGACATGTTAGCATGGAGGTGGGGTGTGATGGGCAGGGTAGAATGAGAGGTGAATGAGACATAGACCCTGCCTTCAGGAAACTCTCAGCCTCTGGTCTAGAGGCTGGGGGGAGACAAGAAAAATGAATATGATTAAGTGTGTGGGCAGAAAACCATAATGATGAAATGCCCAAGTGCTGGGGTCAGACTGCCTGGGTTTGAAGCCTGGCTTCATCACTTAAAGCTGAGTGATGCTGGGCAGAGTGCGTCTTCAAGCCTCAGTTTCATCATCTGTAAACCTGAGTTTCATACACTATCTACCTCATAGTGTTATTTTGAAAATTAAATCCTGTAACCTGTCCACAGCACTTATTCCAGCACTAACGACATAGTGCCTAATAGGTGGAAGCTATGAAATATCAGGAGACTCACAAAGCAAGTAGGAAAGGTTGACCCCACTGGAGAGGTGAGAAAAGACTTCAAGGAAGAAGTAACATTTGGAAAAGAGAGGCAGGATATCCACTGATGGAAATTGGGGAGCAAGGCACTTAGCATATGTTTATAGTAGTTGCCTGTTGGGCTCTATAGCCTCTGAGGTGAGGGTTCATGCCTGTCACATTCATCAAGATAGTCCCAGGTCCCAGCACCAGAAAGGGACTCATTTATGAATGAAGAATGAATGAATTCGTGAGCAGGTGAATTAAAGGGAAGGCTTTGAAGCTGCTGTTAAAGCTAACAGCAAGGTTGATAGATTCTATGAGGATTATTTTATAGAGCTGGGGAGGCAAAAGATGTGCCTACGGTTCCTTGCAGTTGAAGCTAGAATGTCAAATTGGAGCCAGACCACGCAGAGCTTTGAGTACAGGGCAAAAAGTCATGTCTACAGGCAGTGAAATCACTGTACTTGTATTTCTTTTCCTTTAAATTTTGAAGAAATTTTTAAAAAGCTAAGCTGTACTGCAGAGTCAGCTGAAATGCTATGAACTCATCGTTCATTTTCCTGCCATCAGTTAGGTGCAAATTAGACATTGTCTTCTGCAGATAAATTGCTTAATCTAAGTTTTTGCTGCAAAGGACACCAATGGCTTTTGAAGCTGCAGTTAAAGCTAATAGCGAGGTTGATAGATTCTGTGAAGATTATTTTCTAGAGCAGACAGAGTCTGCAGTAACCAAACCTGAAATGGTTGTTAGATAGAGACATTGCAGGCTTACCTGGGCTTCACTGGTCCCAGGTAATCAAATGTCAGGATTCTTTGTAACCTTTGGTTCTTTCTATTCAAACATGTCACGGGCTTCTTATGAGATAGGTCAATCCAATGAAATATGATGGTCATTTCCCAGCATTTGTTTTGTCAGCCTTCAACTTTTCATATTTATGAAGGCTTTTACCAGCATTTTCCAAGTATAGCATATCGTTTAGTTCTCAGGACTAAGTTGTTCTGTGGGTTTTATCATTGTGACCGGGGAGGATCCAGAGCTCACTCAAGTCGTCTGACACCCAGTTCCAGGCTCTTGTTTCTCAGTCATATGGATTCTGTGGACTGTCAGTGTTTTCTTCTGAACTCTCCAGAATTCTTCCTGCAGGTACTGCTTATGTGTGTGGTGCTGCTCCAAAATGGTTTTCTGCTTTTATGGTGTCTCCTTGATGGACGCTTTATACAACTATTCTTACTTTGATCTCTTTCTATTTTAAAATCTAATTTTCATTCCTTAACTTAATCAGGAAGGCACCAGAGAAAATAATCCAGTAATAAATTTGGTTCCCTTTTATAATGCCTCTTGATCTGATAATAGTGGCAGGCCCAGCCAAAACTTATAAGATTCTAATATAGACATCAAAAGACATTTGTCTAGATTTTTATGTGGAAGGATTAGGAGAAAGAGGGTAGAGGCATGCCGAATACCTTATTAACAAGTGAGTTCCTACGTGAAGCTGAAAGAGGCACAGTGCTGTGAGGTAGACAACACATGGGCTTGGGAGTCAAACATACCTGGGGGAACTGGTTCAGGCACTCTCAAGCTATCAAAACTGGATCTTGACCTTGAGCTCAGATGCTGAGCCTCAGTTTTCTCATTTGTAAGGTGGGTTTAGTGACAGTTATATGATATGGTATTAACTTATTTTAACTCATTCATGTGTCCACAAATATTTATTGATTACCTATTATGAGACAGGCATTGTGCTAGTTGCTGGGGATAAAGCCATGGATAAAAATAAAATAAGACATGATCACTATCTTTATGGACTTAGAGTCTAGTGGAGAAGACAGAAATGGCGCAGATAATTATACAATCATATAATTAAAATTGTGATAAAATTTATAGAGGAATGATACAAGATGTTTGGGGAGTGTTCTAGTGTAGTTTGGGGGTGTCAGGAATCCCTAAAGTTGAGACAAAAAGGATGAATAGGATGAGTTGCCTTATAGGATTGTTGTGAGGATCACGGATTATGTTTACTGATGTGTCTAGCGCAGCACCTGGGACATAATAGTCATCAGTAGTCATAATGAGAGCAATAATATTGGACTAGGTTACTGCCCACTTCAGATATTTTGAGACATCCCAAGGAGAGCTTCCCTACCATCCCCCTTTTTCCCAGCCCTGATCCTTTTTCTAGGACACAAAACCCTGTTTCC
The DNA here is from genome assembly GCF_949752795.1 of Hyperoodon ampullatus. Lineage (NCBI taxonomy): Eukaryota > Metazoa > Chordata > Mammalia > Artiodactyla > Ziphiidae > Hyperoodon > Hyperoodon ampullatus. The sequence continues at coordinate 76,295,980 of NC_136928.1, forward strand.
CAGGATTCAATGGCCAGTCCTCAGAGATTTATTCTAAATTACTCTAAGTCATATTATGCTACTGACTGTTATAAAATCAATCCTGAGAGTTACTCATGGGAATGAGTTATTCCAATCCATGCTAGGTTACTAATAATTGATATACCATCCCATCCTGAAAGAAGCTTTTATTAAGGGGAGAAAACGTTAAGAATGCTCTCTGTGAATGGAAGAGAGTCTTCATAGTGTGGGTGTGTGGGGAGAGAGAATGTCAAATAGAGAGGCTGGGGGTTCTTATACTCAAGATAACAGAAAGAGGTCAGGATGTTTGAAGACATGCTGGCTTCATGAGGAATTCTATCCAGGAAGCCTGCAGAATGCCTATTTTCTAATGGAAAAAGTGCTTCTTGTCACATTCACAGTCCCCAGAACTTTTACTTAATTATAATGATGGTGACCCCTCATGTTTCCTGGCGGTTTCTGACTGACGATGTTCTTCCACCATCCTGATTTCCTTTGGTCATCTCCCCAGGCTTGGAGATGGCTGACTATGCTGACTGTGCCAGTAAGAGGAGGTTGTTTCTGTACAGCTGGGGCCTTCTGGGGCCAAAAGACTGAGGCAAAACTACACCCATCTTTACATCTTTTATCTATGTTGACTTTCTGAGCGCCTGTTAATTCTTGGCCCTGAGTTAGAAGTGGTGGACAAAGAAAAAATCAGAAATAGTTTCTACCCTCAACGAGTTCACCATTTAGTATTTTGGTGCAGCAAAGTAGCAGGAGCTATGAGAGCACGGATGAAGGAATGATTAACTTGGAGTAGGTGTGCTGGGAAAGGCCTCAGGTACAGGGGCATGTTTGGAAAGGGCATGAAATGACGTCTGCCTACCAGAGATGCACGTGGTGGGCATTCTAGGCAGTGCGTTGCCTGCAAATATGCAGAGCAGAATGAAAAAGCATAACATATTTACCAGATGATGTGGTCTGAACATATTTAAGAATCATCAGTTTAAATAAATATATTCTATTTTGAGGCTTTTTGAGTGATACTGATGGTGGGAGAGGGAGGCAGGCAGGAGATGGAGGGAAGGAGGAAAGGAAGCAGAAAAGAAGGAAGGAGGAGGAGGAAGAGAGCAGAAAGTTGCTGAGTCATAATCACTCTCTCTGGTATTAAATAGATGAGTCATGAGTTCACAGGTTAAAGATACCCGAATTCTTGTTAGCTTCATGCACTTGACCAAAGTGTCAACCTCATCTCCCCGGTTGCCATGGATGAGATGGCCTAGCAGCATATTTGTATCACTGAGAATTCTTTCCCTGGCCTCCGAATTCTATAAAGCACTGACTTTAGAACTTGATAACCTGAGGTTTGAAGCCCAGCCCTTCCACTTATTTGCTGCCTGACCTTGAACAAGTTTCCTAACCTCTCTGAACCTCAGTTTCTTATGTAACATAGGGACATTGTTCCTCTTTCATATTGATGTTGGAAGGATCAGGTATAATTTATGTAAATGTCTGCTATGGTCCCAGATTTATAGGAGGCACTCAGTGAATGGATGTTGTTGTTATTATTATTTCTGTCATTTTTATTTTCAGTAGTAATACTTTTAGTTTTATGTGCTGTATAGAACTTACTGGAACTTCACAAAATGGGAAAATAAAGTTCAATAATAAAAGGGATAGGCAATCTCTGAAACTTTCAGATAGAGTCCTTAATCTTACATATATTACCAGAAAATGGAGAAAAATGTGTTACATATATAAGGAGGGATAGGATATGGGGAAATCCTTTGAGTCATGCTGTTTAGTGTCTTTTGCATGTGGTCATTTGTTTTGACCAAGGCCTCCTTTTCATCGAATTAATGCTGTCTGGATAGAAGGCACACAGAAAGATTCTCAAAAGTGAGTACAAACGCTCATGCAGCTCAGTATCAAAAAAACAAACAACCTAATCCAAAAATGGGCAGAAGACCTAAATAGACATTTCTCCAAAGTAGATATACAGATTGCCAACAAACACATGAAAGGATGCTCAACATCACTAATCATTAGAGAAATGCAAATCAAAACGACAGTGAAGTATCACGTCACACCAGTCAGAATGCCCATCATCAAAAAATCTACAAACAATAAATGCTGGAGAGGGTGTGGAGAAAAGGGAACCCTCTTGCACTGTTGGTGGGAATGTAAATTGATACAGCCACTATGGAGAACAGTATGGAGGTTCCTTAAAAAACTAAAAATAGAACTACCATACGACCCAGCAATCCCACTACTGGGCATATACCCTGAGAAAACCATAATTCAGAAAGAGTCATGTAGGGCTTCCCTGGTGGTGCAGTGGTTGGGGGTCCGCCTGCAGCTGTGGGGGGCGCGGGTTCGTGCCCCGGTCCGGGAGGATCCCATGTGCTGCGGAGCAGCTGGGCCCGTGAGCCATGGCCGCTGGGCCTGTGCATCCGGAGCCTGTGCTCCACAACGGGAGAGGCCACAACAGTGAGAGGCCTGTGTACCGCAAAAAAAAAAAAAAAAAAAAAAAAGTCATGTACCACAATGTTCATTGCAGCTCTATTTACAATAGCCAGGACATGGAAGCAACCTAAGTGTCCATCGACAGAGGAATGGATAAAGAAGATGTGGCACATATATACAATGGAATATTACTCAGCCATTAAAAGAAATGAAACTGAGTTATTTGTAGTGAGGTGGATGGGCCTACAGTCTGTCATACAAAGTGAAGTAAGTCAGAAAGAGAAAAATAAATACCGTATGCTAACACATGTATATGGAATCTAAAAAAAAAGGTTCTGAAGAACCTTGGGGCAGGACAGGAATAAAGACACAGATGTAGAGAATGGACTTGAGGACACAGGGAGGGTGAAGGGTAAGCTGGGACGAAGTGAGAGAGTGGCATGGACATGTATACACTACCAAATGTAAAATAGATAGCTAGTGGGAAGCAGCCGCATAGCACAGGGAGATCAGCTCGGTGCTTTTTGACCACCTAGAGGGGTGGGATAGGGAGGGTGGGAGGGAGATGCAAGAGGGAGGAGATATGGGGATATATGTATATGTATCGCTGATTTACTTTGTTATAAAGCAGAAACTAGCACACCATCGTAAAGCAATTATACTCCAATAAAGACGTTAAAAAAAAAAAAGTGAGTGTGCATAGGAATCATGTGAAGAAGCCTAGCAGACTGCAGAGTTCCAACCTCAGAGATCCTGATTCAGGACTTCTGAGGTCCTACCTAGGCCACCACCCCATCCTGTGCTCTGTCCTGCCCCAGGCTGAGACATAGAAGTGCTTGTGCTCAGACAAGGGCCACTTCAGCCAATACTGTCACCTAATGATGTGGCCTCAACAGGTGATTGTTCTTTCTGTTGGCCCTGCAAGCGGAGCCATGGTTCAGGAATTTGCTAATTACTGTTCCTTGTTGATTGATTATCTACATCTATTGTATATATACTGGGACACTTTTAGTTTTTAAGTCAATTTAAATCCCAGGTCCACAGTCACTTATCTGAGTAGCTGCACATGAAATACTTGTATGCTACTGCCACCACCACCACTATCCATATCAGTAAAGCCTGTCACCACTAATAATTAGAGCTGCAGAAGCCACTGTTGTCTATTGATGTCTGCCAGATCCCCAGAGCCTTATGGAGGCTTTAAAGCGTCCCTTGGAGCTGTATTAGTCCCTTACTGTGATATAGAATCCTTGGCTCAGAGAGATTAAGTATCATGCTCAAGGTCACAGTGTTGGCAAGCAGCAGAGCTGTGATCTAAATCCAAATATATCTGATTCCAAACCCCTTTCTACTTCCCCTAAAATGAAGGGAAGGCAAATTATGTCTTTCCATTATTTGTAATAGATCAGTATTAACTGTAACATTTTAAATCTCTGTATGAGAGAAAACCCACTTTATCAAGGTGAGAATTTAGATTAATTTTTCAAAGTTATTATTTTAGATTCTTCTTGTTCTTCAGTGCAGAGATTTGATGTGAGATAAGATGAATCCAGGGTGTGCTGTGCAAGGGGGCATAAACATCCTCAGGCATAGCCTTGGCTAAGGTCTCCAAATACAGGTGTTTGAATACAAGAGATAAAATGCAACCTTCTGAAGTTCTTGTCTCTCTGTTAATTGTTAAACCAAAGAAATACTATTTGCTGCAAATATTTCTAGAGACCTTAGAAATGGAACAGTGTCACCAGCAACTTCTCTGCAGAGAATAGCCTAATAGTCCAGTGAGAATAGGACAGACCAGAAGCTGTTCAATTACAGAAGCAACTTCTACTGCATTGCAGAGTCCAAAGAACCAGCATGTGGAAGGCAACAGCTGGGGGTGTGAGCCAGGGCTCTGCTAGAAAAGTGGTAAAAGGCAGCTGCAGTTTCAGACACAAAGAGATGGTGTATGCACAGAAAAAATGCAGAGAGAACATTTGCATTTTTCTTATAAGATGAGCAGAAAACAACCCTCGCTAAAAAGAGGTTTAGATGAAAGCTTCTTGATAGTTGAAAACAAAATGACAAACATAATTTCCTGCATTGAGGGAACCAGGACCTGAGTGTGCACAGAGGAATGACCATCTCTAGAAGACACAACTAGAAGTCAGTCAACAATGGTTGCTGGATAGAGTAAGATGCAAGGGTGGTGGGCATGTGTGCATTGAGATTTAGGGATGCCTGAGGGCCAGGCTTCTGGAAGCCCTCACCATCAGGGTTACTTTTCAGTTTGCAAATTTAGTGTTTACAGGCTATTTCTATCGGGGGGGGGGGCCTATTCCAGTTAGGAGGCTATTCCAGTTAAGAGGTTATTCCAGGTAGGAGCCTATTCGGGAGGCTGTTCCAACTGGGGGCATATTCCATTTATGAGGCTATTCTGGTTGAGGGGCTACCCCAGTATTCAAGGCAAGAAATGATGGTGGTTCTATGAGGAGAGTCATAACAGGTGTAGATGCATCAGGTATATAGATCCAAAGTAGGCCTGGCAAGATTGACTAATGGATTAGATGTTGACCAGGACCAGAGGCGGGGTGGGAAGGTGCGGAGGAATAAAAGGAGTCATGAAGGATTCTTCCCTGCCCAACCTTTTCCACGATGTAGGAATATGTGCAACTCTATAAGTCAAACTTTCTATTTTTGGACAGCTAATTCGTAGGCAGAATTTCCGTTTATTTAGCTTAACCTTGTTTCCCTGGAACTTCTCCCACTGATCTGAGACCTAGCTTTTGAAATTATAGAGTCCAAGTCTACTGCCTCTTCCTTCCAACAATTCCAAGTATATAAAGGCAGAGATTATAAATCTCTCTTTCCCCGCACACACACCTTGGGTCTACTCTCCTCCAAGTGAAATATGCTTTGTGTTCATTTGATCCTTTCATACGTGGCATGACTTGACTTTCCTCCTAACACAAACTTGCTCTGTGAATTAGAATTTCTCTGTGCTTATCCCTCCCACCCTCTGGATGAAACTAGATGTGATATTAGTGAGATCTGGATTCCTCAGTCACTGTTTCACAAATGTGCCACACATTGAAATCACTGGATAAGTTTAAAAAAAGGCTGATATCTGAGTGCCATCCCTGGAGAGTCTGATTTAGTTGGTATGGGGTCCAGACACCCAGAGTTTCAAAACTCCCTGATTGATTCAAATGTGGAGTAAAATTTGAGAACTGTTCCTTATTTTGATCCTTGCTGTTCTGAGTGTGGCCCTTAGACCAGTAGCACTGACACCCCCTAGGGCTTGTTAGAAATGTAGGATCTCAGCCCTTGCCCGCCTTCATCCTACTGAATCAGGATCGTCATTTTAACATAATCCTCAGGTGATGTCTTTGCACATTAAACTTTGAGAAACATTTGTTTAAGTCAGTGGTCCTAAAACTTGGGTGTACGTTAGAATCACATTGGGAACTTAAAAAAATAGTGATTCCCAGTTCTGTACTGAGAGATCTGGATGTAATTGTTCTGGAGTGTATGCCTGAGCATTAGGATTTAAGAAAACTCAAGATGATTCAAATGTGAAGCCCAATGAGAACCACTGCTTCAGATCTTACTGTGACAGTGATTTAGCTAGTGGCCTTGAGTAAGTTGCTTATTTTCTCTCACAGTTTTCTCTTTTTTAGAAAACAAACCTCAGCTCTGCCACAGAGGACCCAAAAGAGAATATTAAGCATTTAGAATATTTTCTAGCAAGGGCAGTTAGTTTTACATCTATATAATTAAGAGTTTAGCCACCAAAGAGAGTCCAACATTGAAAAGTAGATGAAACCTGGGAAAGATCAGAAAAGTGAAGATTGGAGATTGGTTACAGAGTTTCAGTTCCTAGCAAGGTAATTTAGTAGAAAATGTTGAACAGCTCTTCTCCCTTCCAAGACTGCAGCATAAGCCATGTAGTCATGGTACCCGGGATTACTTCCTGATGATTACTGAGCCAGCCACTCATGTGCTACCATTCTTGGAGCAGTTTATGCCAGGCACTGCAGGAGTGTGAAGGACCCTTCCTATGACAACGAGGTTCTCCAAGGAAGGTAGGCTTGCTGGCCCAGCTCCTGCGGGCTATGGTAGCTGAAGGGTAGGGCAGAGGTTAGTTAATATTTGTAAAGAAATGTAATTTTGGGGATGTTGAGACTGTCCTCTTAGGGTCCTGTGAAAAATCATCTATTATTTAGTATCTATATGGTCAGGACACAGAAGGTTGTCTTGGACTCACTTGAAGATCTGGGCAAAGAATAGGCTGCCCCGTGGAGTTATAAAAGAACACTTTACATCTGTATAGACTTTTACTTACAAAATCCAGTTCTTCATTTGCTCTGCTTATATATTCTGTGAAGGTGGTATTATTCTCTTCTATGTACAAGAAAATCAGGAGAGGAGGTGACATGTTCTATGAACAGAGTCCTAAGAGGTAGTTCCTAAATTTGAACCCAAGTCTCCCAACACTAATTCTCATAGACTTTTGAATACTAAGAAATAGACCGTATTTTATCCCTGAAATAATTTATGTGTCAGCATCTTAGGAATTTTAAAAAGAAGGAACCTGGGGCAGAAGAAAGTGGCCCCCAAATTCATCCATAATGACCCTGGTTCTATGCTCTTCGTTGATAGATTTGTAAGATTGAAGGATGGTGAGACTAGGATATGAGCTATCAAAGGTATGATGAGAAAATGACTTTTAAATCACAGCTATGGACACAAATCCTAACCCAGGCAATTACTAGCAGATGACCTCAGGCACATTATTTAATTTTTCCAAGACTCAATATTTTTAGTTCTAAATGGCAGATGGTACAAGGTTGTTGTGATGATGAAATGGAATCATATAAGAAGTGTCTTTTATAGAATTTGGCATCAAGAAGATGTTTAATAGATGGCAGATATTGGCGGTGTTTTTGCTATTGTCATTGTTGCATATTACAGGAGTTCCAGGAAATGCAAGCTCAATGGGTAATTTAATCAGAATTTCTTTTTTCACAAGCACACCCTAGCAGAGCCATGATTTCCTGACTTGGAAGGGCCAAAAATACAGTTGTCAGAATCATTCATTACACGGAGGTCATTTCCACACCCAGATGTGAAATTCCCTTGAATCATCAAGTTTCAAACTGGCTCTGCCACATAAAGTGTAGTGGCTTTCACAGCATAATAGGATGAGCCCAAAACATCGTTCTACTTAGCCATGTACTTTGAGAATGAAAGTTTAATAGTAAAATTCTATCCTTAAATCAGTGTTCCTTTATGCCAAGCAAATGGTGGTTTTCTGGTTTGGCAGTGGTTAGGTTTTACCTTTGAGTATTGCCTTTCTTCCTAAATTTAGGAACATACACTCAACAGCTGTGTTATATGTGCCTAATCCTAGCCTTTTATTAGATAAAAATGGACTAAATGTACATCTATATTAAGGATATTTACTTACAAGATCTTCACCCTTTTATTTACAGATGGAGAAATACCTGAGGTACCTTGTCCAAGATCATGCAGCAGGAGTCAAGCCCAGGTATGTTTGATTCCAGGCCCATTATATTCCTCTTCTACCTTCTCTACTGCCTTACAGACAGAAATAAGGCTTAGAGACAAGAAAACAGACTTCCAGCGAGGGTAGGTTTACTGAGATAAACACTGCCAGAGAATCACTTATAAACAGCTCAGATGGGGAGTGATTATGCCCAGGGAGAATGGAGAAGTGTACACAAAGGAAATATATTTCCATATTACACCTGTAAGTCTAACTCTCTTAAGTTCATCATTAATTCATTTATTTATTCATGCTGTCATTCATTTAATTATTGAATACCTGCTTTGTGCCCGGCGCCGTTCTGTGCCAAGTAGGAAGCCAGCGATGCATGACAGGTAAGTAAACGCAGTCGTACTCAGCTTGTGAAGCCTTGCTTGATTGCTGTGATGGAAACAATTTCTTCCTTGTCTGAAGCACCATACCACTTTTACCCAGCTTCTGTGGTAGCCAGGGCTCTTGGCAATGGCATACCAGAAAGAGCACTGAGCCTCCTGTCACGCCTCCACGTCTGTCTCTCTGCCTCCAGGAAGTCTTTCTTGCCCACATTCCCCACTGCAGTCCACACTTACTTCACCCTCTCCTAAGTCCTGCAGCCCTGATATCCGACCCTTTCCTAAAACCTGGACTTAAAGGATATGTGCATAGTATCCATAGTTAAACATAATGGATTTTGCAGTCTGACTGCCTGGGTTCAAGTTCAGTCTTGGCCACTTGATAGCCATGTAACCCTTGTCAAATAATCCCTTAGAGTCTGTTTCCTTATTTGTACACTAGGAATAATAACAGTAATCGATCGTGGTGTTGTCTTGCTTGAATGTGTTGACACATATGAATTTCTTAAAACTGTGTCTCATCGTACTTCCTCCTTCTCTAGGAATCTTCACTGAATCCTTTTTGCTCCTATAATCAAATCCAACATAAATCTGGTGTCTAAGATACCCCTCCTCTATATTATCTTTCTTACTTTTCCTGGGGTCTCAGCCCTGTGACCCACCAGACGAAGTACTCTTTCCTAAACCCATCCTGAGCTCTCTGTTTCATGACTCTTTGTTCAGCCTTTCCCTTCACTTAAGCCGCCCTGCCCTTCCCTTTGCACTAGACGCCTTACTCACCATCCAAGATCCAACTCCACTGCAGCTTCCTCCGTGCAGCTTCCCCTGATTTTTTAGTCAGAATCAACTCCTCCTTCTCCTGCTTGCCTCTACTATAATCCCATCTGCCCTCTATTGGAACTACTTGGGTAGATATTTGCACATCCTACCCATGATGAGCTTCTCAAGGTCAGGAAGTGTGTTTATTAATATTTGTTGAATAAGATAAAATTAAATCCACTTTAACTTAAATTGAAAAGGCAGAGTCTAATACAGTAAAAAGGAATACTCGGTTTGGGGTTAATCCTTCAATTATGTTTATACAGTCTACTTTCTCTATGATTCCTAGAATAATGGAGCTAGTATGGCATAGAATTTTCTGGTTGGTAAATTCTGTCACTTGTGGCATGTGTCAGGGTAGCAGATATTTGAGGAAAACTTTAGTCTCTATGCTAAGCTTGGGACTTGCTTTTTGAGTCAAACTGAGACACGTTGCTTGAGTACTGTCCTGAATAGTTTAGAGAATCAGCACCTACAGCAGATTATGGTAAAATCTCTGAATTATCACCACACACTAGAAGAAGGCAAAGATATGAACGAAGGTCAGGAAAAAGGGGAAGAATCGGACAGCAGTAACTGGGGCTCCCACTCTTTTAGTACATAAAGGGAAGATTGATAATTCATCTCTTGAAAAAAAAAGAAGAGATTCTGAGGAATGTGGCAATTAGGGGTATTTGAAGACAGGTTTGAACTTCAAAAAGTTCAAACTTTTTTTTGGATTTATCAGTGCTTCAGTGTTTCCATCCCAAGGTAGGTGATGGAGCAACCATGGATGACATAAAGAATATGTGTGTGTGAGGACACCGGATGAAGATCTGAATTCAAGTTAAGGTTAGTCAACTTTGGGACCAGGATTTCTCTCAACAGCAAGGGAGCAGAACTGTGAGGTTACAATTTATTTGCAAGATGGTATCAATTAAGTTTTTTCCCTATCTTATCAGACTCACCGGATGTAAAATGAGAATGAAAGGTGCTAAAAACTTCTCATTTTAGGTTTACCTCACCGTCGCCATTTGGGGCCAGACATTCACTAAAAGACATTAGAATTGAGCTAATCATCATAATGCCTGTGATATGTCTACCTCCCAAGCAATATAGGGCTAAACCAGGAGGAAGAAACCCTGCCTTTTGAAGGATGCTATTTTCCAAGAGGAAAGTGCTTCTCTTTCTGCAAGTCAGTGGAAGGGATGACTTTCAAGAGAATCACTCAAAAGGATGTGGAGGCCTGTGAGATGCAGACACTGTCATTTCACTCCCTTCCTTGCGTGACTGCTCTGCTTGTGGCTTACCTATTATCCTTTGTGTAGCCTAAGCAATCAAAAGGAGTTAGCGACCAAGAGACTGAAAAAGGTGCTGAGGCAAAGCATTTGTCCTGAGAAGAATATGTACATTTCTAAAGAGCTTAGTGAAGACTGGAAAATACTTGGGGTTTGAACTATCAGCCATAATCCCATCCAAGATGACTGCCTGCTGGGTGAGGAACTCTGACAGCAAGAGGCTAAGGCGTGGGCTGCCTTCGAAGGGAATGAGCAAAGGATGGGGGAGAACATACCAGAATGGGATCTTCTACGTCAGTGCAGTGGAAAGAGCCCTCCGAAAAGTTCACCCATATACCCCGGAAGAAAATCACCCAGAGCGCATTGACGGCCATAGAGGTAGCACGAGAAGCAGCGGCAACCAAAAAAGAAGGGATTTTAATCTCTCCAGTCAAGTAAGAGACGTATACCTGCCCTCATCCTGTCCTTCCTCACCACGTGCAACACCTGAGAAGCCATCGTCTAGAAGAAGGAGTAACGACAGGAAGTCTGTAAGCTAGGTTGACCCTCTCCTACCCCATCCCCTCCATCTACCACACTTCAAGTCACAGTTCTATCCTGTGCTGAGGAAGGAGAAAGGAGGAGCTGTGGTCAGGATTGAGATGATCATTTAAAATGAAGTCTTTTGTACCAGAATAAGACTCTTCTAATAACTTAAAATGACTGACAAGTCAAGAAATCAGACCAAGATCTCATTAAGGGAGATATTTCCCATCAGGAAAGGGGAGTGACACAGCACAGTGGGGAAGTAGTTTTTGGAAAATAAAAATTTCATGTTTATAACCAACGAGACCCACCAGTAAATATCAATATCACTTTTCAAAACTAGTATAAAAGTTAAATCGAAACTTTGAGAAAGAGGACACTAAATGATGATTCACTTAGCTTGCATTCTTAGCAAGTTTTACAGGGGACAAGTTTGGTTAAGAGGAGTTGTCTTGTTTCTAACGCCCGAAGTATTAAAGTAGCAAATAAACAATGGAAGAGGAAATTTGAGCTAAGAAGGTGCTGGGGCTACAGCTGAATGGTTCATTACGTCTACCATTAAAAAAATCATGATCTGTGGTCAATTTACTACCACAGAGAGAAACCTTAGAGAAATGTTTAATGTTTCAGGCTTAACTGGAGCCAGAATTCAATTTCCCATTAATAATAATTTTACTCTCTGCCATCAGCTTGGAGCAACCTGTTGCCACTCTTTCTCACTTTCTCTTTGCAGATGCTGCTGAGTCTGGCTAGACTTGTTAAGAGATTGAGATTCTTAATGAAAAGTACCGGGAACCATAATATCTTCAGGGCATCATTTGTGTAGATAGTGAATATGCATGCTTCAAAATGGATAAGGCAAGGTTTGACTTCTAGAGAAGCCAGGCAATTTACTTTTAAAACGCACAGGGATGATCAAGAGGAAGTCTGTGTTACGGTCAGTAAATCCAGATATTCTAGCCTGCTTACCTCAAACCTCTTCAGGGTCTGGAAAAAAAAAAGCCCCTTCCTCTGGGAATATTTTGCAACTCCTTTAGGTGATGGGAGGACTGGAGGGAGGAATAGAGAGAAGGCAAAGGGAACAACCAAAGCCCCTGTTCTAGGAGGTGAATGTTCCGGATCCCCAAAGCAGAGGAGGCAGAGGAAGTCATTAAACAAGGGGATAGAGCAAGGGATCTCAAGTTTAAATATGAGGCAAATATGTGTATGTCTGAGGTGTTCTTGTTATTCCAGCTAATTACTCTAGCGACAGCCCACAAAGCTTGTCTCAAGCACTTAGTGTATGTTTGTGTACAGTCATTTACATGCACAGACACACAGAGACACAGTTTCATACACAGGTGTGCACCTAGGGTGCACACACACACACACACACACACACAGAGGTGTGATGCTGTCATTATAAATGATAGGCGCATATCCTCCTTTTTCATTATTTTAGTAAGAGATAGCCTTGTAAATCATTAAAATGGTCTTAATACAAAGAACCAACTAGACAAGAGAACTGGAAGTATACTGTCCCCTGGGACCTTTTATGTTATTTGGTGATTCTTTGTTCTTAATTCTCTTTTGTCATGTCTGCTGTGATGTTAGACAGTATTGCCAGGTTAAGGGTCCATAGCGACCTTTGTAGCTGACTTTTCCACATCTTTCTTGATTTTAGTGACTGGATGAATAATTGCTCCCACATGCCTGGACTGACTGCTAAGTAAGGCAGCCTAACATGTCTATGGAAACTGTAAACATAGTGGCCGGGCCAGGAACCGTAGATTTCTCTGTCACCTGACGCCATAGCTCCTGCCTCTGAGTTTTCTTTCCTGGCTGCGCTATGGTTACCAGGAACTAGATCTTTTATGATGACCAAGCAGGGCAAGAAGTAGAGGAGTATTATCCAAGGCCTTGACCTTCTTCTAAGGTTACTTCCAGGTTTATGTCCACTGACGTGCACAGTAGTCCTTTTGTAAAATGTGCCTTTTGGGTAAATATTGTATTTCTCCTCTTGTTTAAAAGAGAAACATTTGGATTTCAGTTGTACTTTTGGACAACTCATAAATAGGAACGATGGACTTACAAAGGAAAAAATAATTTTATTTAAATATGAAGAAAAAAGCAGCAACTCCATTAAGATTTGGGTAGATGATAGGAAAGGAAGTCCATGCTGTAGAGACATATCTAGGGGTCCAGAACAGTACAGGTATTTGGACACATGAGTCTGGGTTAAATTGTCCGGGACAGAATAGATGGCAACTCATTGAGCTGTGAGGACCTGAAGAGATAGAAATGCAAAGCAATAAGCATAGTCCCCGGCATACAGTCAACCTTCAGAACGGTTAGTAGTCCCCACTACAGTACAACAGGATTCTGGATCCTGGAATGGTCATTCTTTCTAAGTTCTCCTTGGGCTCTGGCTTTCTGGCAGTAGCTTTATACCTGTCACCCTTGGCTTCTGGCTTTTTACCCCTTTAGAGGTACCTTGTATCTCAGGCTGATACAGCACACCCCTTCCCTTTGCGACTCAGTTCCCCATAGCCCTACTTTCTTCCCCTGCAGTTTAGGAAAATATAGTTCAAGGAAAAGAATGCCACCAGTCTGGGAATTTCCAGGCGCGTGCAGGCCTCATCTAATGAAGTCCCACCAGGAGGTGATGCCCAGTTTGGCTCGCTTCCCTGTGCTATTTATATTTCCCAGGAAACCAGGACTGCTAGATTGCGGGGTCACCTGACTTTACTATGAGGTCACTTGTACAAAAGAATTTCCTCTTCAGTAGGTCAGTTTAAAAAAACCACTGCACTCATAGCCACCCTGGGGTGATATCAAACATGTCACACTTCAAATCCTAAAACCTGAATAAGATAATTGATCCGAACACTCTTTGAAAAGGGTGGATACATACACATACCTGGCTCTTTATTTGGCAAGCTTTGATTTTAGATTCCAAAAACTACTTTATCTCCCCTAAAGATCTCATTTTTTCTGCAGATTGATTCCATTTAATTAAACTTTTTAGAGATAGCTAGCTTTATATCCATTTTAATGAGGCTGATGTTAATCTAGAGGTTGAAGACTGGTTTGGATTTGTGGTTGTTTAGGTGCAGAGTTTTCTAAGTAAAAATTGAGAAAGAAATTCCAGAGTCTAGTCACATGAAAATAGCTTCTCTTAGACTTTTTTTTGGACTTATATTTCTAGAAAATCTCAATTCCTCAGTTAATTTTACCGAACTAGAGTATTCCATGTAGTCACATTTTTACTCTATAATGGCCCCGTCCCCAGAGTGCCAGATTATACTATCTCAGTCTCATTGTTGATCCTTAGTCCTTAAACTGAAAACTTCATGAGGGCAGGGGCATCTTCTGATCTGTTCATCATTATATCTCTTGCACCTTATATTTTGTCTTCATATGGTGGGTGATTAATAAGGATATGCTGATTGAATAAATTTATGTTTTTCATATCCTATTGAAGTATTAATTTTAGTAAGTTTCTTTAAATAGAAGTCTTTTCTTGGGCTTCCCTGGTGGCGCAGTGGTTGAGAGTCTGCCTGCCGATGCAGGGGACACGGGTTCGTGCCCCGGTCCGGGAAGATCCCACATGCCACGGAGCGGCTGGGCCCATGAGCCATGGCCGCTGGGCCTGTGTGTCCGGAGCCTGTGCTCCGCAACGGGAGAGGCCACAACAGTGAGAGGCCCGCGTACTGCAAAAGAAAAAAAAAAAAGGTCTTTTCTTCATTTATTCTTAAAATGTAATGCTGTTGGGTCCTGTTTTCTCCCTCCAGTACTTTTGTGTTTTAGTATAAAATGTTCTGGTTAGTGTAAGGGTATGGCAGAAAGAGCGTTAGACTTGAACCCGGGATAACTGAGCTACTGTCCTACTCTGCCAGCAACTAACCTTCTATTTGGTAAAGAAGTTTCACCTCCAGATCTCATATTGAAAACTAACAATGGTAGCAAGTTCAGAAAATTGATCAAATTATTTCTGGTCTGCAGGTAGAATGTATTTACCCCAGCTTTCCTCTTTGCTTTAGTTTTTGGAATATCTAAATAAATTCTTTAAATGTGAAGAGAGACTTTTTCTTAAATGATCAGGTCTGTAATCACAACGTTAGTTACATTTTAAGTGTTCTGGTAGATATAAAAAGTATCAAAGGGAAGTTTCCATTTTCATTTATTTACCCTCTGTCTCTTACAAGGTATGTGATCTGCAAGTCATTTCACTGCTCTGGGCTTCAGTTTCTCTATACGCAAATTGAAAGAGTTAACTAGCTGAATTCTCAACTTTATTTTTCCCAGATGTATTATCCTATGATTCTTCATTCTTCCAAAGCTCATGTGAACCGCCACTAGTATTCTTGTTCTCATCCAATTATTTATTTATTCAGCAATTATGACTGAACACTTATGTACGAGAACTGTGCTAGGTTCTAGGAAATAGTTGTGAACAAACAACATGCTTCCTACCCATAAAGGCTATCATTTAATTTTCTCCCTTTTCTCAGTCTTCCCTGAGAATACCCAGTATTCATTAAAAGATGTACAGATGTATATAAATAAGAAGCACAGTGGACGAATAAAAGTATTGTGAATAAGTGAGCATAATACAACAAAAGATGGGTTGGGGAAGCACAGGGCAGCACAGAGTCCAGATTGTAAGTCAGATGTATAATTACTCAGTTTTTCTTTTTTAAAGGTTTTTTTTTAGTTATGCTATTGTATTTCATTACATTTCTTACATATCCTTAATTCTTTTTAATTTTTACTTTTTAATTCATTAATAACATATCAGTAAATGATATCACATGAAGCTATATTAATTTAAATCCCAGTTGTTAGTCATTCAGCTACAATAATTTAGTAAACCTTCCATTTCTCAGTGAATAGTGCCTTAATTCTGTAGGAACTTTTAGTGAAGAAAATGATCTACTGCTAAAATATTTATCCTTCTCCATCAAGATCTACAGATTAGTCTATAATGCAATCATTTCAACTTTATACTATATTTTAATGTATTTCAGGATGATTTCTTTTTCATTTCCTTCAAAATATATATTTTAAATGAATTTTACAACTTCCAATTATAATTTATACTTTTTCTTATTTATTTATTTATAATTTATACTTTTCCTTATTTATTTATTTAAAGGTCATGCTTTATTCCATTGGGTTTACTCATGGATATTCTCTTTTTGCACTGCAAAGAGGTATTAGAAAGCAAAAATACACTTTAGACAGCTTGACAAGACACGCAGTTTCATAAATGTTTCAATTCCTTTCTCAAGGAACAAATTGAATATTTTGACGATATTTTGCCAATTTGTTTAGTCCTAGATCATTCATTTAATATCTTGGCAGTTCTACCTATTTAATTTATTATATTTATATATATATATGGCAAGAAAACAAATCACTTGGCATTTTAAGATATATTAGTAAATAATATTGTAGAAATGGGACCTATTTTGATGGTCTCTGCCTTCTCATACTGGAAAGCAATTGCTTTTACTATGCCTCAGCTTATATCAATGAAACAACCATAATTAATGTGAGGAGAATAAGTGCAAAGGTGTTTTTAAATGGCTCTATAATAATGGTATCTCCTAGTCACAGGACATTTATTACATACTGGGACGGGCACTACATGTACATTAAGTATTTCAATTCTCACAATACCCTAATAAAATAAATGTTAAGGCCTCATTTTACAGATGAGCACCCCACCTAAATCATCCAGCCCAAACTTGATCCTGTCCATCTCCAAAGCCTAGGCGTGTATACACTGTAGATACTGCCTCCCTTTAAATAGAAAACTAACTGAATAGCCTAAACATAAAGGTCTGAAGCAGCTGCAAGACATTGGAAGATATTTCTAGAATTTGATCTCTGCACAAGGAAGGAGGTCCCAGCTCTTTCTAGACAAGAGGTACCAAGACAATCAATAGCTTTGGCATCTCTTTTGTACCATATTTTCAAAAGAATTTAAACAAACTATCAAAAATTAAAAACCCCACCTTCCCATAGCACTCAACACAGATACACACACACACACACACACACACACACACACACACAAGACACACGCTGCATGTCAATTTTATAAAGAGTATAGTTACTCTTCTAAAGTCAGGAGAATGAAATCTTTTGTATTATTTTATTTAAAATTAAAATGAGGTTTTAAGTCTCAGCTTTCTGAAATCCACAGACTGTGTTGATTTACTAAAGATATCTCTTCAAAAAACATTCTTTCTTCCAATTCCCCCCACCCCGTTACTCCCTGGTAACTGTAAGTTTGTTTTCTACATCTATAACTCTCTTTCTGTTTTGTAGATAAGTTCGTTTGTATACTTTTTTTTAGATTCCACATATAAGCAATATCACGTGATATTTGCCTTTTTCTCTCTGACTTACTTCGCTCAGTATGACAGTCTCTAAGTCCATCCATGTTGCTGCAAATGGCATTATTTTGTTCTTTTTTATGGCTGAGTAATATTCCATTGTATATATGTACCACATCTTCTTTATCCATTCCTCTTTTGATGGACATTTAGGTTGCTTCCATGTCCTGGCTATTATAAATAGTGCTGCAATGAACATTGGGGTGCACGTATCTTTTTGAATTATGCATGTATCTTTTTGAATTATGGTTTTCTCCAGATATATGCCAGGAGTGGGATTGCAGGATCATATGGTAGCTCTATTTTTAGTTTTTAAAGGAACCTCCGTGCTGTTCTCCACAGTGGCTGCACTAATTTACATTCCCACCAACTGTGTAGAAGGGTTCCCTTTTCTCCACATCCTCTCCAGCATTCATTGTTTGTAGATTTCTTGATGGTGGCCTTTCTGCCCAGTGTGAGGAGATAACTAATAAGGACCTACTGTATAGCACAGGGAACTCTACTCAATACTCTGTAATGGCCTATATGGGAAAAGAATCTAAAAAAGAGTGGATATATATATATATATATATATATATATATATATATATAAAACTGATTCACTTTGCTGTACACCTGAAACTAACACAACTAATGCAACATTGTAAATCAACCATACTCCAACAAAAATTTTTTAAAAATTCTTTCTTTTGTTAAAAAATTTTCCAAGAACTAATAAGAATCCAAAGCCTTTTAAAAAAAAGAGTATGAGTGTAACTCACATAAGTATTTTAGTAAGGCACACCAAAGGGTGCTTTGTTTGTGAAAAATAATTATTGTTACCCACTTGAGTAAATATGAGATTGCATTCTCACAAAAAATGGAAGTGCATTTGTGTATTTATTCACCAGTGTAAAATAAAGATATTGGATTTGGTAATGGCTAAATATTTCCTCCCAGCCTTCTCTACTCAACTTATATTTCAGAAAAACATTTTTTGAGATCACATATTTCTGTCATGGAACTTGTTGCATAGTATTGTAATTGCCTGTCCACCGTTTACAATATTGAAGACACAGGGGTATGAGGCCCAGTCTATATTGCTAGGGTCTGGCACAGGTCCTGGTTCCTAATATATACAAATAAATGTTTTATCATGTGATAAAATAGTCATTCAACTAAAAAGACCATTTGATTTACTAATATATTTTAATATGTCCAGTAATATTTGTCCAGAATATAATAGTGACTCAGAAGTTAGTAAATTCAAGTACTAGGACTGCCAAGCTATTAAAAAGATAATACGGAATTGAATAAATTGGTCAACCATTTTCAACTGAAATAAGTTGATCAACTAACTTACCCCCTGCAATGAAGTGACGTATTTTGAGTTTTTCCCTAATGAAACATTGAGAGGTCTCCTTCTGATGGAAAGGAGGAGTGTTTTGTTTATTTGTTTGTTTGTTTGCTTTTTATTGAAGTATAATTGATTTACAATATTATATTAGTTTCAGGTATACAACATAGTAATTTGATATTTTTATAGATTATATTCCATTTAAAGTTATTATAAAATAATGGTTGTATTCTCTGTGCTATAAATGACACCCTTGTATCTTATTTATTCTACGCCTAGTAGTTTGTACCTCTTCATCCCTTTTGTCTCTTTTGCCCCTCCCCCCATATATTTTCACTTACATGTGGAATATAGAAAATAAAACAAACAAATGAATGCAACAGGGAATGGTTTTGTTCTTTGGCAACAGTAAAACAAACAAATAAAACAACCTAAAATATGTAAACCCCATTTTAGAGGAAAATATGTGTTTGAGATGTTAAATATACATATGTGTCAGTATGCATATATTAACTATGTACATAGAGACATATATATGCATATACACATACACAGACACCAACTTCGTCTTTTAAGAAGGGTACTATTCCAAATCAGTAAATTGCTTTGCTAGCTGGAATTGCTAGGCTAAGAATACCAACTTCAAATCAGATTGCATTTTGCTTCATGCTATATTTTCTTTCTCTAAGCTCAAAATATCAAAGCAGAAAAACATAAGACCTTTCCTTTTGACACTTTGCATTCCTCTTAAAGACATAGTTTATGAACCAATACTTAAACATATTCACATAAAGTTATTAAGCAATGGCTGGAATAAAAAAATGAATGCAAATGTATAAATTGAATCCGTTGGTACAAATGAATCAGCAATACCTTAGCTTCCTGTCTGCAGGTCTTTGTTTTTAGAGCTATAAATATTTCTGTGTTACTAGTAATGGAGCTGAACACACTAACTTGTTTTTCTTCCTGCTGCATTAGAATTTATTAACATAGAGTGATTTATGTTTTCCTAAAACACCAAGGCAACCCTGTTTTCTAAAAATAAATGATGTTAAAGATTGTGGCTGACCCTAATATTTGCATCCTCAATAGTAATTCTTCCTGTCTTTCTTACTAACAGAACCCTAATGGGGGGGAGCAACAATACAGCCAGTAAAATACATATTTATATAATATCTTAAACATATATACATACATATATATATGTTGAAAATATTACATATATAAAAATTATATATATATAATATAAAATTTCCAGCCTCCCTTGTAGATTGAATAGTGACACAGTAGTAGTGTTTGGTCTTTGAGATGTAACACGAGACACCCACTATAGTGGAGTAGTGATATTTGAGATGTAAGCAGAAGTTATTTAGGTGGGGCTTCTAGGAAAGCTCCTTAAAAGAAAGGCAGGCTGGGGGCTTCCCTGGTGGCGCAGTGCTTGAGAGTCCGCCTGCCGATGCAGGGGACACGAGTTCGTCCCTGGTCCGGGAGGATCCCACGTGCCGCGGAGCGGCTGGGCCCGTGAGCCATGGCCGCTGAACCTGCGTGTCCGGAGCCTGTGCTCCGCAACGGGAGAGGCCACAACAGTGAGAGGCCCGTGTACCGCAAAAAAAAAAAAAAAAAAGAAAGTCAGGCTGAGCTGGTGCCTGTCCCGTTTTCTCCTTTTTCCCTAGGAGAAATCTCAGCTCAGCTCTCTTAATAGTGCAGCAGCTATGGAACAGCAGCATCTCTCCTAACACAGACTAAAAGGATAAAACAAATAGAGTCACAGAGATTTTGTTGACCCTCTGAACCCATACTAACCATAGCTTGCTGGGAGACTTTGTCTTTTGGTGAAGAAAAAAATGGGAACAAAACTATTTTACTTCTATTTGCCAGGATTTCTGTTGCCCACAGTAAAGCACAACTCCCAATTGACAAAAATGTATCTTCAGATAAAAATATATTCAGAAATCTGGAAAGAAGAAACTGATGTCTGGAAACCAGCAGTATTATTATAAAATTATCACTTAGACATTTTGGAAAGTAAGTCTTTAATTTTTGTTTATTTTTCCTTTGGTCCTGGATTGACTTATGGCTGAAAAAACTTAATTAGCTTCAAGGCCCTGAGTCTGTCTGTTTGGGATATAGCTAAAGTGGTAACACTTTTGCCAAACAAAATGTCCTCGAAGGCAGCAAGTGTAAGACAGTGTGGTCCGTAGTGTGCATCCAGGATCCTATGATGTACATGCTCATCTTTGCGTCTCTCCCTTTGCCCACTTCCATGGAGTTTGCATAAAGCTATTTTTGCCCTCGTCATGCTGCCTTGTAATTTGTCCTCATGGCTTCACCCTCACTGATGTGTGAGCTCACTGAGGGCAGGACCACTGTTTTACTGACCTGTGTGTTCTGAATGCCCATCATATAGTCCATTGGTAGTGCTTAGTAAATGCACATTGACTGAATAAATGCATGAATTAAGACCATCATCAGGATATATTGGCCTGCTCTCTGAGGGACTGAGCCCCTGCCAGCATTAGGGAAGGACGGAAATCTCTGCTTGGTTCTCGTATACTTCGTGACAGAGATGAGCTTCCAGAAAAGGACATGAGGGATGACATGGATCTGTTGTACTCACTTGAGGACTTGGGTCTGATGTCTATCACTATGGAGCCACTGAGCTGGAACCACTGTCACTGTCACTGCTGTGACAGCAACTGGGTATAATTTGGCATGTCCTTTGCAAACCTTTTCTAAGAAAGTGCCAATGACCAGAGTGACTTTTGCTCAGAAGGCACTGTGACATGGTAAAAAAGTCATATGGGGAGCAGTCACAGGGACAGCAACTTACATTCAAAATATATTATTTGACCTTTAACCCTTTCTGAGTCTCTATTTTTCTCTCTTCTATGTGGGGATTTTTGTCTCCCACAGAGGGCTGATATAAGGACTGAAAGAAGTGGTATGTTTAAAGTTCATGCCTCAATAAGGGAATTATAACACTTTATTATGTCATAGGTCATGTTGGTGTAATATGAAATATTTTTAGCATTTTTCAGGAGTGTTTCTAGGATGCGTGATGAGGAAAGATTATACTTTAGGCTAAAATACCTCTGGAATGACTTCATTTATAGCACAAATTGTAATACGTATAAACCAAGTAACTTACCAGTATCTGGGGATATCTTTACTGCTCAAACTGATAAGTGCTTCTCCCGGTGGGTAGGGGCTGGGAGCAGTCTGACCCAGAATCTACCATAAACTGACCCCAACCTCTAGGACCTTGCCAACCAAGGAAATATGAAAAGAAGCCAGGCATTATTGTTTTCACAAAACTCTTCCTTGCTGATGCCCCTTTCTTTCGCCTCCTGTGCTATTTTAAGAGACAAGTGAATAAAATTATTTCAGCAAGAATAGGCTTTCATTCTGACATTTCAAAAAGATTGATGTTCATATTAATTATGGACCAACTCTGTCTCCTCCAGGAGCTCTTTTATTTTATTTTTTTCCTGCTGCAAACATCTTTATTCATTTTAAAGTCACCTCCTCATCAAGTTTCTAGTCCTAGGAGGTTTCTGGAGACTGAGAGCAAATTTTGGAAACAGTAATGACTACTATTTAAAGTTCTCTGTGACTTTTTCAATTCAGATATAATGACAGTGCCCTTGGACTTCCCTGTTGTCATATAACCTGCCACTTAAATCCACAAAAGTTAGACAAGTATATTTGTAACCTACTAGTTGTTCTGTTTATCTCTCGGGAAATAAATACACCTTCACAAGTTCCTTGTAATAAAATGTGAATATAAGACTCCGCAGCCTTATCCTCTCCACTCCCCTCCTCCGTCCTGTGCCCAAGGCAGCAGCACTCACAATTCTGAAACTTGCCGTGTCTTTCTGGGTGTCCATGCCATTGCACAGGTGTTCTGTCTGCCTATAGCAACCTCAGTGCATCATTCCTCTTGCTTTTTTGCTTCTAGTCATCTTGCCATATTTGACTCTTTCTCTCCGTTCCCACTTAAGCCATTATTATGAGTCATTTCCATACCCACTCTGACAGCCATTCCAAACTTTGACCTTATTGGTTCCACTTGCCCTGTGTGTTTACTCCACTTCAGTCACTTGCGACTCCTAGGAAGTATTCGACTTCTAAGAGCCCGTGTTTAAGCCTTCTACTCTCTAACTTGAATCTCCTCCCTTTGCTAGCGCCTCATCAAAGATTCTCACTGAGTAACTGAGTCTGTGAACTTACCAGGCTCTGTGGTCTGCAAACTCCCACACTTGTTCCTTATCTCTCAGCCTCCTCCAGTTTTTGTTTCTGTCTGTATCCAGCGTATGCGCCATGGTCTTTCACATCAATCACCCTTGCTAATAGCCTCAGCTTTTCTCCTTATTCTTGTCACATTCACTTGAAAAACGATTTATATGAAGCAATGGTCCAATTTTTTGATTTTTAGCTGGACAATGTTCCTGGACATTGTTGAACCAACGTACTTAGCCATGTAGTTTAATACCACATATAAGCAAGGTCACTGATATGAACTAGGGCCTCAAAGACCCACGGCAAACATATGGTTCTACTTAGCCTTTCCATTTTCTAATACTGCCTATTTCAAAATTTCCTACTGTTAATGCACTACTTCTCTTTCAAGATTTTCAGTAGGCAGCTTCATTTCTTATCATACACACACACACACACACACACACACTCACCAGAAAATCACTGTGTGGATTCTTCCCTTCCTCTTTGTAACTTTATTCTCCTCCTTTCTTCTGACTTTCTTACAATATATTTAAACATAGTACTAAGATTTCTTTCAACTTAAAAAAATGAAAAACTAAAACCCTTGTCGTTGACCTTTTGCTTCCCTCAGCTACAGCTTTTTTCCTTCTATGCACAGTTAAGTTCCCATAAAACAGCTTATTTAAAAGTAATATGACTTGGTCTCCTCCTATGCACTCTTCTAACTACTGAAATTCATCGTCTGCCCCATCACAACACTGGAAATCACCTCACTATCCCATCAAAGACTTCCTTCTTGCTCGAACTCATGGACACTCTTTATTACTTGTCTTCTTTGACCATCTTGTAGCATAGCTAGGGTGGTTTCTCTGACTTGAAACACACAGATTCATAGAAGAATCTCTAACTCTTCACCCCTCCACATCTAGAAGTCAAGTTCTATCAAATCTCTTTCAAACATTTTCTACTCGTTTCTCTCTAGACCACCTGCTGCTGTTCATTCAGGTTATGATTATCTACTATCTTCACTTTTCAGTTTCCACAGGTTTCTTCAACTCCAGTTTGAATCCACCATACTTTGCCAATGCACAATCTATTCAGCACACTATGCTAGAGAATTTCTAGTGCATCCAGTCATTCCCTGATAAAAGCAAACAAAGCACTTCACTATCTTCCCATGGTCCTCAGAAAAAAATCTAATCTTCCAAACATAATTTTCAAAAACGAAGTCCCTGTTTTTGTATCCAGCTTTATCTCTCACCTCTCTTTTCACCATTCTTGGGCTCTGCACTCAGTCATCCTGAAGGTCATTTCTTCTCTACGATATGCTCCATCTTTTTCTCTCCCCAGAACTTTGCCTGTTTTATTTTTTTTCCTGCCTGGAACATTTCTTCTCAACTTCAACCTCCCTCTGCCCTCCATCTCCCAAACACCATACCTATTTCTTCACCTGGTTAATTTCTCCTCAGCTTTAGGACTCCATTTGGCTGTCAATCCCTGAGTTAAGACAGACTTAAGTAACCTTCAGTTAATGACTATATTATCCTCTGTTTACCCCCGAGGACAGCCTTTCTCACATTCAAATGTCAGTGTAAATTACTAGATAGGAAATTTTTTGAGGTCAGAGATCTGCTTAATTCTTTATTCCAAGAGCCTAGCTTAGTACTTGGACATAGTAGATACTAATAAATGTTTGTTGATGGAATAACTATAAACACAAGGATATAGACAGTTCATTGAAGGCAAATAAATTTACTTAGTGTTTATATCCTTTAAACTATTTCCATATCCATTATTACATTTGATTATCATAGCAATCTTGTGTTGCATGGAGAACTTTTAATTTTTAATGGTGTCCAATTTACTATTACTTAATTTTCCACTTAGAGCTTTTTGAGTACTGTCTAATAAATCTTTACCCATCCCAAGTTGGGAAAACACCTCCTACATTTCCTTCTAGAAGTATTACAGTATTATCTTTTATATCTAGATATATATTCATCTCAAATTAATTGCTGTGCATAGTGTTAGGGAGAAGTTGAGATTCTTTTCCCCATACGTTTATCAAGTTGTTCCAGTAGAAGTTTTTAAAAAAGCTTTCATTTTCCAGTGGAATTGCCCTAGCAACTTTATCTAAAAATCATTTAATCATATATGTATGGGTCTCTTGTGGATTATATTCTGTTCCACTGAACTGTTTCTCTACCCTTTACCCATATCACTTTGTCTTGAGACTATAACCTTATAATAAATTTTAAAATCAGAGAGTGAGTGCTTTAAATTTGTTCTTTTTTAAAAATATGTTATTTATTTATTTTTGCCTGAGTTGGGTCTTTGTTGTGGTGCGCAGGCTTCTCATTGCAGTAGTTTCTCTTGTTGTGGAGCACGGGCTCTAAGCACGCGAGCTTCAGTAGTTGTGGCTTATGGGCTCTAGAGTGCAGGCTCAGTGGTTGTGGTGCACGGGCTTAGTTGCTCCGGGGCATGTGGGATCTTCCCAGACCAGGGCTCGAACCTGTGTCCCTTGCATTGGCAGGTGGACTCTTAACCACTGCGCCACCAGGGAAGCCCCAAATTCGTTCTTCTTTTTTTTTTTTTTTTTTTTTTGTGGTATGCGGGCCTCTCACTGTTGTGGCCTCTCCCGTTGCGGAGCACAGGCTCCGGATGCGCAGGCTCAGCAGCCATGGCTCACGGGCCCAGCCGCTCCGCGGCATATGGGATCCTCCCAGACCGGGGCACGAACCCGTATCCCCTGCATCGGCAGGCGGACTCTCAACCACTGCGCCACCAGGGAGGCCCTCGTTCTTCTTTTTAAATATTACTTTGTCTGGTGTCAGTGCTTTGCTGAAGGAGATTTGTTTCTTTTAGCAATATTTTATAGTTTTCATTAGAGGTTTTGCATGTCTTTTCTTAAATTTATTCCAAAGAATTTGTGTCTTTTTGATGCTGTTGTAAACTTTTAAAAATTCATTCTCCAATTGATTCTTGAATATAGAAATACAATACTTAAATTGTTTTTTCCTTTTATCCTTTGACCTTGCTAAATTTACTTATCAGGCTGAATGCTTTTTATATATTTCTTTGAATATTTTCTTCCTTAAGTATTTGGTATTATTTCTTCCTTAAGTATACAATAGAGTTTTACCATTAAGACATCAGGGTCTTGATCTAATAGCTCATGATCTAATGGATGAAGACAATCTTAACAGCTAATGATCTAATGGATGAAGAAATGTAGTTTTAAGTATGTTATTTTTAACTGTGAAATAATTAAATTAAATCTTAATAATAATTTAAATTAATTACATAAATAATAAGATTGAATAGAGGAGGAACAATATTAAATAAAATGATATTTTCCTCTTTTACATAGGGGGTTAATATTTAAACAAAACGTAGAGCTACAGAAATGGACCTGTGAGTATATACTTTAGAATTGTGAGAACTACCAACTTTATTAAAATATACCAACAGTTAAAAGAGAATTTAAATGAAGAGTGAGACTGGGAGTGCCAGGAATTAGGTGAAATGTTTAAAATATTCTTTAATCCTTCTATGTGGATTTTTTACCGTGTGAACATATTGATTTTATTGTATTAAGCTATATAAAAACATTTTCCAAGATACATCTGTATCATATCATTCCTGATCTCATTTTTGCCACTTTTTTTCATTTTGGTTATCATAAATATTCTTAAAAATAATTTTGAACATCTGCAAGTTTATCTCTGCAAAAACATAGCCCCTACCAGATGTTTCAGTCTGGCTCTGGGCCCAAAGATATTAATGGAATTATAATGGAGAAGGTCTTGAGCAAATGTATTTGTCAGTCTGACTGTGCTCTCCATCTTAAATTGTACTAAAATGGATGATAGGGTGGCATTAAGTAAAACTGCTGTGGGGCCTCAGCAGTTTATCTGAACATCTGGTTGATTCTATTCTCCTCTGTTCTCTGCTTCAAAAGCCAAGTTTGTCCTCATACCGTTTTTTATAACCCAAGATTAAGCATGGTTTTGCAGAGAATTTTAAAGCTCTTTATTCCCATATGCATTTGAATGTAAACTATCCTTTGGGCTCTTATGATCTCACACACTTTCCTTGTTCTTATCTACTCAGACCACCTTTTTCGTATTTTCTTTCTTACCTTCACATGATCAAAGAAAAGTAGCTGTTAATTGCTGAAATATTCAAATGCCATCAAAGAAGACCAAAGAGAATCAAACAGTATCATTTTTAGCAATTTTTTTTGGAGCCAGATTTAATTATAAATTTCTTAATTTGCTCGTTAACATTTTGTATAGTCAGTTTTTATAGTGATTTATCAAGACAGGACACCTATAGTCAGGTGGCTCTGTGTCCCCTATGAACTCCTTAATGCCCCTCAGAGATGGCTGCCTGAGTTTCCATGAGGTCAAGATCCAAGGCATAGTTTTTAATAGCAGAAAACTTACTTTATTATTATTGTTTAAAGGTGATAGAGGGGAATAGCAGAAAGAATTTGACTCTGGCTTTTGTACTTTTCTCCTTATCATTCTAATTTCTCCCAGTAGGTTTTAAGGTCTTTAATAGCAAAAATGGATTTTTGATTCTTCTGTGCATTTTTAAAATTGCCATAGACACATTACAATTTTTGGAAACATTTAAGAAACAATTAGTTTGTTACAACTAAAGTTCTCATTGATTTCTCTAGATTGGTTTGATTAGTACATATACAAATACACACTGTTTTCACTGTGTTAAGAAAATAGTGGACTTTTGGCTTCCAGTTAGCATATGGAATGTTGGAAAGCTTATTGCCCCCACCGTAACAACAAGAAAAAGCCAGGTTGTATGAATAAATCATAATTGTTATCAGGTTCAAAAAGGTGAAGTTGCAGAGCAAGCAACTAGCCTGAAATCTAAGGAAAGGCAGGCATATCCAAGGAGAGATGGAGTGCAAGAAATGACTAACCAATGCAAATTAGGAGAGGAAGACAGGACCCCCATTTAAGTGGAAAAGAAAAATTCAGCTAAGATGTTTTAATGAATTGTTAAAGTCTGAGTGTGGAGTAATGTGAGGCTCCTGAGGTCTCAGACACAAAGGGAGTTTGCAACCACTCACAGGTTCTTCTTCATGGATCTTTACCAGGAAATCATGGAAAATATTGATGGTAGGGCAGGAGACCATAGGAACATAGCTTGTAGTGCAGGCCTGGAAGACACAAACTCTCTTGCTAATAGCCAAGCAGAACAAGTGGTGTTCATGTGTTCAGGCATAAATGCTATTTACCTTAGTCTCTACTATCCTTTACATATGTCTGGCTTTCCAACAACATGTATCTATCACACACAAAAAATCAGGAAACAAACGAACAAACCCACTGTCAAGAGGCAAAATAGTCAACAGAACCAGACTGAGATAAGAACCAGATATTAGAACTGTGAGACAGGGAATTAAAAATTACTACAATTAATATGTTAAAGAATCTTGTGGGAGAAGTGGAAAGCATGCACAAACATATGGGAATCTCAGCAGGGAGATAAAAACTATTAAAGAAGATCAAATTGAAAGCTAAAATTAAAATACAGTAACAGAAATGAAGCATGCTATTGACTAAATCATCAGTAGACTCAACAAACTTAAGGAATAGGTGAATAGGTCAGTAGAAATTATCCAAACTTCAACACAATGAGAACTGGTAGTGGAAAAATAAAAATAAACAAAGCATCTAAGCATGGTGGGATAACATCAAAACACATGTGTAATTTGAATTGCAGAAGGAGGAAAGAGAGATAATGAAGAATATGAATTACTTAAATAACTAATTACTGATAATTTTCCAAAATACAAAAGAGCAAAAACCCCACAGTTCTGGAGAGCTCAGACAGCATCAAGTGTGATAAGATCAACACACACACACACACACACACACACACACCATATTCAAACTGCTGAAAACTGAAGACAAAAAGCAGTAGCAAAAAAAGGCTATTTTTTTGTGCAGCTTAGCAAAAAAACCCCAGCACATTATACACAGAAGAACAAAGGTAGAAATATAACGTCATCAGAAGTTATGCAAGCCAGAAGACAGTGGATATCTTCAAAGCACGGAGAGAAGGAAAAGCCAACACTCAATTTTACATCCACTGAAAATATATTGCAACAATGAAGAATAAGTAAAGACTTACAGAAAAGAGAATTCTTGGTTGACAGACCTACACTAGAAAAAATGTTAACAGAAATTCTTCAAGCAGAAGAACACGATAATACACAGGAACCTGGGTGTAGGAAAAGAAACGAAGGTCTCTAGAAATGATTAAAATGAAAGGAAATATTAAACACTTTTTTCTTGTTTGTATTTGCTTTAGAAGGTAATTGTCTCCAAAGTAAGAATAATAGGAAAGTATTTTGGGTTTACAGCATATTCAAAGAAAAATACATGATAAAAATAGCACAAAAGACAAGAGGGAATCTTTTGGTTGTAAGTTCTTATAATTATGTGAAGTGGTATAATATTAATTGGAATTTCTGTAATTGATGGAATTTCTGTAAATGATGACATGTCATAAGCTCAAAGGCAACAACTAAAGAAATTAAAAGATGTATGAAAGATAAAACAGTGGAGATTAAATAGAACAATAAAAAATTACAGTTATTCCATAAATATGATTATCTATAAAAATCCCAAAGAATACTCAAAGAACTACTAGAACTAATAAATGGAAATTTGTAAGATATGAAGTTTATTTATAAATATCAATAATATTTCTATATATTAGCAATTATAAATCAGAAACTGCATTTTTAAAGTAGCATTTACTACAGTACTAATAAACATGAAATACTTGGGTATAAATTTAACAAAATATGTGCAGATGCTATATGCTGATAACTACAAAACCCTGAGAAGAAAAGATATTAAAAATACTTAAATAAATGGTTAGCTATATAATGTTCATAGATGGGAAGGCTGACTATTGTTAATATGTCATTTCTCCCCAAATTTATCTATAGATTCAACACTGTCTCAGTCAAAATCCCAGGAAGATTTTTTTGTTATTGAACCTAACAACTTGATTCTAAATTTCATCTGGCAGAGGAAATACACTTTATCTTATAAATATAAGTATAATATAATAAAAATATAACCAATCAAAATATTTTTGAACAAATTCAGAGGCCTCACTCTATCTGATTTTAAAACTTGATATAAAGCTGCAATAATCCAAACACTGACAAGATGATAGACATGTAACTCAATGGTATAGAATGCAGAGTCCAGAAATAGACCCATACAAATATGAAAAAAATTGATATTTGACAAGGGTGCAAAGGCAACTCAATAGACAAAAATGGTGTTTCCAACAAATGGCACTAAATAATTACATATCCATATGCAAAAAAGAAAGAAAAAACTGAGCCATACTCATATACCATATGCAAAAATCAATCCAAAATAGATAAAAAATTCAAATATAGAAGCTAAAACTATAAATCTTCTAGAAAAAAACATAGGAGAAAATCTTTGTGGCCATGCATTAAGCAAAGATTTCTTATATACTACACTAAAAACATGACACACACACACAAAAAAAAAGGAAAATTGGACTTTTTCAAAATTAAACACTTCTATATTTCATGGCCAACAGGCATGCGAATAGATGCTCAACATCCCTAATCATCAGGGAAATGCAAATCAAAACCACAATTAGATATCACCTCACACCTGTCAGAATGGCTATCATCAAAAAGATCACAAATAACAAATGTTGGTAAGGATGTGGAGAAAAGGGAACCCTTGTACATTTTTGGCAGGAATGTAAATTAGTGCAGCCACTGTGGAGAACAGTATGGAGGTTCCTTAGAAAACTAAAAATAGAACTACCATACAATCCAGCAATCCCACTCCTGGGCATATATCTGGAGAAAACCATAATCCAAAAGGATACATGCACCCCAACATTCAGTGTGGCACTATTTACAATAGTCAGGGTATGGAAGCAACCTAAGTGTCCATCAAAAGATGAATGGTTAAAGAAGATGTGATATACATGCGCAATGGAATACTACTCAACCACAGAAAAGAATGAAATTTTGCCATTTGCAGCAACAAGGATGGACTTGGACGGCATTATACTAAATGAAATAACTCAGAGAAAGACAAATACTGTAATACTTACATGTGGAATCTTAAAAATACAGCAAACTAGTGAATAAAACAAAAAGAAGCAGACTCACGGATATAGAGAACAAGAGAGTGGTTACCAGTGTGAAGAGGGAAGGTGGGGAGGGGCAATATAGGGGTAGAGGAAAAATAAAAGGGTTATTATGAGATTATGTGAAATAATGTGTGAAATTTTTGAAAATTGTAAAGCTATATAGAATTTAAAGAATCTTTTGTTCAGTAAATATAGAAGAAAGAAAGAGAAAGAAAGAAAGAAAGAAAAAATGAAAAGTGAAAGACTGCAAGAAAACTTTGTAAAACACATAGTCCAACAATGGACTTGTAGCTAGATGTGGTAGGCTGAATTCTAAAGATGGTTCCCAGGGTTTTTGGCCCTTGGCACATAAACCCTGTACAATCTCCCTCCTCTTGAAAATGGGCAGAGCCTCTGAGTGTGATGGGATACTCACTCCCTTGATTAGGTGACATTACATGGGAAATGTGATGTGACAGTCACTTCAGTGCTAAGAACCTATCACAGAGACTAGGGAGAGATGCTGAAATAAGCAGCCATGTTGTTAGAGAGGGTACTTGGTTAGGACCTGAGAGTGGCCCCTAGGTGTTGAGAGCAACTCCTGGCAAGAAAATAAAGACGCCATGCCCTACCTACAACCACAAGGAACTGAATTCTGCCAACAATCTGGATGAGCTTGGAACTGTATCCTGAGCTCCATGTGAGACCTGGTGGGAATGCAGCCTGCTGACACTTTGAATTAGCCTTGTAAGACTCTGAGTGGAGAATCCAATTATGCCATAGCCAGACTTTAGTCACACAGAAACTGTGTGATAATAAATGGTGTTGTTTTAAGTCACCAAGTTAGTGGCAGTATACACAGTACTAGGAAAATAATACACCAGATTATATGAAGAACACAAAATACATAGCCCAGTTAAAGTTTGGCAAAAGATTTAAACAGATACCAGTTGCTTAATTAAGTCAAAATCATTAACGTTAAGGAGGCAAATTAAAAACTGTGATGAGATACTGCCAAGTACTCAACAGACAGAAGATGAAAAAATCTCTGTCAACACCAAGTGAGGACTTAGAACAATTGGGATTCCCATGCATTAATTCTGAAAATGCAAAATGATGCAGTCACTTTGGAGAACAGTTTTGCAGTTTCTAATAAATTAATTATACACTTATCAAAGGACCCAGAAATTCCACTCAAGAGAAATGAAAGCTTAAGTTCACATAAAAACTTGTACTCTGTGGTTTATACTGGCTGTTTTTGTAATTAGCAACAAAAAAAAGGAAACAACCCAAATGTTCTCCGATCGGTTTATTAGTTTTCTATTGCTGCTGCAACAAATTGCCACAATTTTAATGGCTTAAAACAACACCAATTTATTATCTTACATTTCAGGTGGACAGAAAACTATTGCTGTCTCACTGGCTAAAATCGAAGTGTGGTAGGGCTGCAGTCCTTTCTGGAGGCTCTAAGGAAAAATCTATTTCCTTACTTACTCAGGGGTTGGCAGAACCCAGTTTCATGTGGTGTAAGGCTGAGGTTTTTTTGTCTTGCTGATGGTCAACTAGGGGCCACATTTAGCTCTTAGAGGCTCCTCTCTGGTTCTTGCATGTAGATTCTTCCATTTGAGGATTAGGAACAGGGCAGCAGATCTTCTGACACTGCCATCTCTCTGATTTATGTATTATATTTGGCCTAGGATTACCTTCCCATCTCAAGGTCTGTAACTTAATTGCATCAGCAAAGTCCTTCTTGCCATATAAGATAACATAATTCATGGTTTCCAGGGATCAGAACATAGACATTTTTAGGGAGTCATTTGTCTACCACAATTGCTGAATGAACACAATGTAATAAATCCATACAGTGGAATACTACTCAGAAAATAGAAGCAGTGAACTAGTGATACACACAACAACATGAATAAATCTTAAAACATTCTGCTAAGTAAAGGAAACCAGATTCAAGAGGCTGCATATTGTATTATTCCATTTATTTGACATTCTGGAAAAGGCAAAACTCCAGACACAGAAAACAGACCAGTGGTTGCTCAGAGCTGGGGTTTATGGGAGGACGTGACTATACTGGACAGAGGAACTTCTTAGGGTGATGGAAATGTACCATGTTCTGATTGTGGTGGCGGTTATACAACTGTAAGCATTTGCAGAAATATACACTTAAAAAGATATATTTTAATGTATTTGCATTATACCTTAATAAAAATAAGCCTATTTTTAACTGAGGACTTACTGTATGTAAAATGTACCTAAAAATAGAAGCAGAAAAACCTCACTGCACCAATACTTGTAAATAAAAACAATCAGCTTTTAAAACCATGAACAGAGGAAAATGCATCAGACACTGAAGATTTTGTGGATTTACATGAGACATTGGCAAATGTAAAATTTCCACTAAATAAATGATGCTTCATTGTAACAGGAGGAAAAAAGGAGGAGATGGGTACAGATGGAGGCATGATTGTAGAATATATCGTGAAAAGATGAACTAATAAAACTTCACAATATACATTATATTTTTTTCACTCTTCACACCTTTTATTTTTTTTAGCATCTTTATTGGAGTATAATTGCTTTACATTGTTGTGTTAGTTTCTGCTGTATAACAAAGTGAATCAGCTCTATGTATACATATATCCCCACATCCCCTCCCTCTTGTGTCTCCCTCCCACCGTCCCTATCCCACCCCTCTAGGTGATCACAGAGCACCCAGCACATCTCCCTGTGCTAAGCAGCTGCTTCCCACTAGCTATCTGTTTTATATTTGGTAGTGTATATATGTCCATGCCACTCTCTCACTTCGTCCCAGCTTACCCTTCCCCCTCCCCGTGTCCTCAAGTCCATTCTCTGCATCTACATCTTTATTCCTGTCCTGCCACGAGGTTCTTCAAAACCTTTTTTTTTTTTTTTAGATTCCATATATATGTGTTAGCACACGATTTTTGTTTTTCTCTTTCTGACTTACTTCACTCTGTATGACAGACTCTGGGTCCATCCACCTCACTACAAATAACTCAATTTCATTTCTTTCTCTGGCTGAGTAATATTCCATTGTATAGATGTGCCACATCTTCTTTATCCATTCATCTGTCGATGGACACTTAGTTTGCTTCCATGTTCTGGCTATCGTAAATAGAGCTGCAATGAATATGGTGGTACATGACTCTTTTGAATTATGGTTTTCTCAGGGTATATGCCCAGTAGTGGGATTGCTGGGTCATATGGTAGTTCTATTTTTAGTTTTTTAAGGAATCTCCATAGTGTTATCCATAGTGACTGTATCAATTTACATTCCCACCAACAGTGCAAGAGTGTTCCCTCTTCTCCACACCCTCTCCAGCATTTATTGTTTGTAGATATTTTGATGATGGCCATTCTGACTGGTGTGAGGTGATACCTCATTGTAGTTTTGATTTGCATTTCTCTAATGATTAGTGATGTTGACCATCCTTTCATGTGTTGAAAATCTGTATATCTTCTTTGGAGAAATGTCTATTTAGGTCTTCTGCCCATTTTTGGCTTGGGTTGTTCGTTTTTTTGATACTGAGCTGCATAAGCTGCTTGTATATTTTGGGGATTAATCCTTTGTCAGTTGCTTCATTTGCAAATATTTTCTCCCATTCTGAGGGTTGTCTTTTTGTCTTGTTTATGGTTTCCATTGCTGTGCAAAAGTTTTGAAGTTTCATTAGGTCCCATTTGTTTATTTTTGTTTTTATTTCCATTTCTCTAGGAGGTGGGTCAGAAAGGGTCTTGCTGTGATTTATGTCATAGAGTGTTCTGCCTATGTTTTCCTCCAGGAGTTTTATAGTGTCTGGCCTTACATTTAGGTGTTTAATCCATTTTGAGTTTATTTTTGTGTATGGTGTTAGGGAGTGTTCTAATTTCATTCCTTTATATGTAGCTGTCCAGTTTTCCCAGCACGACTTATTGAAGAGGCTGTCTTCTCTCCGTTGTATATTCTTGCCTCCTGTATCAAAACTAAGGTGACGATATGTGCGTGGGTTTATCTTTGGGCTTTCTATCCTGTTCCATTGATCTCTGTTTCTGTTTTTGTGCTGGCACCAGACTATCTTGACAACTGTAGCTTTGTAGTATAGTCTGAAGTCCAGGAGCCTGACTCCTCCAGCTCTGTTTTTTTTTCTCAAGATTGCTTTGGGTATTCGGGGTCTTTTGTGAAACATACATGTGGAAACCATTCAAACTGTAAAAATTTTTTTTTTTTTTTGCGGTACGTGGGCCTCTCACTGTTGTGGCCGATCGCGTTGCGGAGCACAGGCTCCGGACGCGCAGGCTCAGCGGCCGTGACTCATGGGCCCAGCTGCTTCGCGGCATGTGGGATCTTCCCAGACTGGGGCACAAACCCATGTCCCCTGCATCGGCAGGCGGACTCTCAGCCACTGCGCCACCAGGGAATCCCCTGTAAAAATTTTTGTTCTAGTTCTGTGAAAAATGCCATTGGTGGTTTGATAGGGATTGCCCTGAATCTGTAGATTGCTTTGGGTAGTATAGTCATTTGCACAATGTTGATTCTTCCAATCCAAGAACTTGGTATATCTCTCCATCTGTTTGTATTGTCTTTAATTTCTTTCATCAGTGTCTTATAGTTTTCTGCATACAGGTCTTTTGTCTCCTTAGGTAGGTTTATTCCTAGATATTTTATACTTTTTGTTGCAGTGTTAAAAGGGATTGTTTCCTCAATTGCTGTTTCAGATTTTTCATCATTAGTTTATAGGAATGCAAGAGATTTCTGTGCATTAATTTTGTATCCTGCTACTTTACCAAATTCATTAATTAGCTCTAGTAGTTTTCTGGTACCATCTTTAGGATTCTCTATGTATAGTATATCATCTGCAAAGAGTGACAGTTTTACTTCTTCTTTTCTGATTTGGGTTCCTTTTATTACTTTTTCTTCTCTGATTCCTGTGGCTAAAACTTCCAAAACTATGTTGACTAATAGTGGTGAGGGTGGGCAACCTTGTCTTGTTCCTGATCTTAGTGGAAAAGGTTTCAGTTTTTCACCATTGAGAATGATGTTGGCTGTGGGTTTGTCATATATGGCCTTTATAACATTGAGGTAAGTTCCCTCTGTGTTTACTTTCTGGGGGGTTTTTGTCATAAATTGGTGTTGAATTTTGTCAAAAGCTTTTTCTGCATCTATTGAGATTATCATATGGTTTTTTTCCTTCAGTTTGTTACTATGGTGTATCACATTGATTCATTTGCATATATTGAAGAAGGCTTGCATTCCTGGGATAAACCCCACTTGATCATGGTGTATGATCCTTTTAATGTGCTGTTGGATTCTGTTTGCTAATATTTTGTTGAGGATTTTGCATCTATGTTCATCAGTTGTATTGGCCTGTAGGCATCTTCGTCTGGTTTTGGTATCAGAGTGATGGTGGCCTTGTAGAATGAGTTTGGGAGTGATCCTCCCTCTGCTATACTTTGGAAGAGTTTGAGAAGGATATGTGTTAGTTCTTCTCTAAATGTTTGATAGAATTTGCTTGTGAAGCCATCTGGTCCTGGGTTTTTGTTTGTTGGAAGATTTTTAATCACAGTTTCAATTTCAGTGCTTGTGATTGATCTGTTTATATTTTCTATTTTTTCCTGGTTCAGTCTCGGAAGGTTGTACTTTGCTAACAATTTGTCCATTTCTTCCTGGTTGCCCATTTTATTGGCATATATTTGCTTGTATTAATCTCTCATGATCCTTTATATTTCTGCAGTGTCACTTGTTACTTCTCCTTTTTCATTTCCAATTCTATTGATTTGAGTTTCCTCCCTTTTTTTCTTGATGATTCTGGTTAACGGTTTATCAATTTTGTTTATTTTCTTAAAGAACCAGCTTTTAGTTTTATTGATCTTTGCTATTGTTTCCTTCATTTCTTTTTCATTTGTTTCTGATCCGATCTGATCTTTATGATTTCTTTCCTTCTGCTAAGTTTGGGTTTTTTTTGTTCCTCCATCTCTAATTGCTTTAGGTGGAAGGTTAAATTGTTTATTTGAGATTTTTCTTGTTTCTTGAGGTAGTTTTGCATTGCTGCAAACTTCCCTCTTATAACTGCTTTTGCTGCATCCCATAGGTTTTGGGTTGTCGTGTTTTCATTATCATTTGTTTCTAGGTATTTTTTTATTTCCTCTTTGATTTCTTCAGTGATCTCTTGGTTATTTAGTAGAATATTGTTTAGCCTCCACATGTTTGTATTTTTTCCTGTAATTGATATCTAGTCTCATAGCATTGTGGTCAGAAAAGATACTTGATACGATTTCAATTTAATTAAATTTACCAAGCTTAATTTGTGACCCAAGATATTATCTATCCTGGAGAATGTTCCATGAGCACTTAGAAGAAAGTGTATTCTGTTGTTTTTGGATGGAATGTCCTACAAATATCAATTAAATCTTACTTGTTTAATGTGTCATTTAAAGCTTGTGTTTCCTTATTTATCTTCATTTTGGTTGATCTGTCCGTTGTTGAAAGTGGGGTGTAAAAGTTCCCTGCTATTATTGTGTTACTGTTGGTTTCCCCTTTTATGGCTGTTAGCATTTGCCTTATGTATTGAGATGCTTCTATGTTGGGTGCATAAATATTTACAATTGTTATATCTTCTTGGATTGATCTCTTGATCATTATGTAGTGTCCTTCCTTGTCTCTTTTAACAGTCTTTATTTTAAAATCTATTTTGTCTGATATGAGACTTGTTACTCCAGCTTTCTTTTGATTTCCATTTGCATGGAATATCTTTTTCCATCCCCTCACTTTCAGTCTGTATGTGTCCCTAGGTCTGAGGTGGGTCTCTTGTAGACAGCATATATATGGCTCTTGTTTTTGTATCCATTCAGCCAGTCTGTGTCTTTTGGTTGGAGCATTTAATCCATCTACATTTACGGTAATTATCGATATGTATGTTCCTATTACCATTTTCTTAATTGCTTTGGGTTTGTTATTGTAGGTCTTTTCCTTCTCTTGTGTTTCCTGACTAGAGAAGTTCCTTTAGCATTTATTGTAAAGCTGGTTTGGTGGTGCTGAATTCTCTTAGCTTTTGCTTGTCTGTAAAGGTTTTAATTTCTCTGTCGAATCTGAATGAGGTCCTTGCCGGGTAGATTAATCTTGGTTGTAGGTTCTTCCCTTTCATCACTTTAAATATGTCCTGTCACTCCTTTCTGGCTTGCAGAGTTTCTGCTGAAAGTTCAGCTGTTAACCTTCTGGGGATTCCCTTGTGTGTAATTTGTTGTTTCTCCCTTGCTGCTTTTAATATTTTTTCTTTGTATTTAAGTTTTGATAGTTGGTTAATATGTGTCTTGGTTGGCTTCTCCTTGGGTTTATCCTGTATGGGACTCTCTGTGCTTCCTGGACTTGATTGACTATTTCCTTTCCCATATTAGGGAAATTTTCAACTATAATCTCTTCAAATATTTTCTCGGTCCCTTTCTTTTTCTCTTCTTCTTCTGGGACCCCTATAATTCGAATATTTGTGCCTTTAATGTTGTTCCAGAGGTCTCTGAGACTGTCTTCAATTCTTTTCTTTTTTTTTTCTTTATTCTGCTCTGCGGTAGTTATTTCCACTATTTTATCAAAAATATTGCTGGCTTCATTCCTATTTCCCTACTCTATATTCTTTCTCAACCTACTATTTAGCGGAATGTGGAAATGGTGGACTAAGGTTGCTTTAGGTATAATTGGAATTAGACACAGGTAGATATGCAGTAGGTATGGAAGATGGATGTTTGTTTTTTTTCATTATGATTTATCACAGGATATTAAACATAGTTCCCTGTGCCATACAGTAAGACCTTGTTGTTTATCCATTCTATATATAATAGTTTGCATCTGCTCATCCCAAACTCCCAGTCCATCCGTCCCACATCCTCCTCCCCCTTGGCAACCAGAAGTCTGTTTTCTATGTCTGTGAGTCTGTTCCTGTTTCATAGATAAGTTCATTTGTGTCATATTTTAGATGCCACATGTAGGTGGCAAGAAGATGGATATTTTGTGTTTAAATGGAAGTCAGACCCCTGCATGGCAGGAATATAGCCTCGACTTGATTGGAGAGGTTTGGGCTTGTTCAAAGGAAAGCAGTCACAGTCATTTGAAGAAAGGAGAAATACTAGGTTTGATGTGGAAGCTGATAAGTTTAGTCATGGATATGATGAACATAGAATGTCCAGTCAGCTGCTGAATGAATGGAGCTTGATCTCAACAGAGTCACCTGGGTTAGAGATACAGTTTTGTGCATCATCACCATATGGATAGCATTTGCTGTAAATTAGAAGGTGGTAATAACTTGCTATAGAAAGTTAAAAATTACTGTGAGACTTATGAGCTCTCTTCATCCTCACCTGTTGGAATAAAGGTCTTTTTGTCCCAGGATATCTTGTTTACATGTTAAGTTTCTAAGGGAATTTTCTCTTTGCTCAGCATGGTTGCTTATAGAGAATTTTAGGGTTTATATTTGTCATTTCGAAATGGCATTTCCTTCAAGCACATAAATGGTCTTTACTGACAGGAAGCTGTGCAAAAGTTCCCCTTTTACAGTTTACTGAAATTGCTGGTTATTTTTAGAGGGAGTCAGACATTGGTAAACC
Organism: Hyperoodon ampullatus; assembly: GCF_949752795.1. NCBI lineage: Eukaryota > Metazoa > Chordata > Mammalia > Artiodactyla > Ziphiidae > Hyperoodon > Hyperoodon ampullatus. The sequence continues at coordinate 76,335,645 of NC_136928.1, forward strand.
CAGTGCTGAAAACAAGTCTTTGATAAACTAACAGTTTAAAATTCAACATAAATTGCACCATTTCCAATACCAATAATTCCAGAAGATTTTTGCATTGTGCATTATAATTTTCAATAAGTTTTAAAAAGTATGTTCTCAAGAATCCTGAGTGTTACCAGGGCAACCATCATCCCGGTTTTACAGATGAGTAAACTGAGACACTGGAGGGTGAAAATGACTTGCTTCAGGCCACAGAGAAATGAACAAAGAGGCCAGCTCACTTGACTCTTATCAGCAATTTTCATGACATCATTTTCACTCCCCTTAACAATGATGAGAACACTCTTATTATGTATTCAGTGAGTAAATAAAGACATGACTGTAATTTAATTTAAATAATTTATTATTCTTCATAAAGTTGTAAACCTGTATTCTAGAGGATATTAGATAAACTCTGAAAGTTTAGGTGATAAGCATATTTTTAGAGTTCTGAGCTAATAAGCTGATGGGAAATCAGGGTGCAGTGGGGGTGCATTAGAGGTAGAGAATTAATCATCTCTTATTGGTAATAATTGTCTGGAACTCAGGAAATAATAACAGTGAATTTTGTTTTTCTAGTGGCTTTTCAGTGATGCTGCAGATTTCCCATACCTGTTGACTAAAATTAATTCATATACTTGTTTGAACTTCCTGTTGAGAAACTGACAGTCAAAAGCTATCAGACATGACTGCAGCTGTCGATTACCAGTGTTGTTTTAATAAAACAACCAGGGTTATTTTCAAGTCTACACTATATTGTTGGTCCTTTGACGCCATATTAAAATGAGCCCTGTGCTTATCAGAAAAGCACCTACAACTGAAAGCAACCACAAATTTCTCTCCTAAAGATACAGAAAATAATGATTTTAAAAGGCCACCAAAAGGGCAGTTGAGAGAGCCAGGACATGTTTTGGTGGTCTTTGTGTTCAAGGACTGAATGCTTCAGTCCCTTTTCCTGTACTTTTAAATTTAATTTAACTTAATTTTTTAACATCTTTATTGGAGTATAATTGCTTTTCAATGGTGTGTTAGTTTCTGCTGTATAACAAAGTGATTCAGTTATACATATACATATATCCCCATTTCTCCTCCCTCTTGCGTCTCCCTCCCACCCCTCTAGGTGTTCACAATGCACCGATCTGATCTCCTTGTGCTATGTGGCAGCTTCCCACAGCTATCTATTTTACATTTGGTAGTCTATACATGTCCATGCCACTGTCTCACTTCGTCCCAGCTTACCCTTCCCCCTCCCCGTGTCCTCCAGTCCATTCTCTACATCTGCGTCTTTATTCCTGTCCTGCCCCGAGGTTCTTCACTTCCAAGAGCTGATATAAAGTTATCCAGCAAGACACATACCTCCAGTCTTATAGTTGGTCCGGGTAGAGGTGAGAACAAATGACAGGAATTAATGTGTGTGGACTGACTGTGGTGCATCTGTTACTGTGCTACCTGCTTCATGTATTCTATCTTGCTTCATCTTCACAATAGCTTTGTTACATATGTACTGTACACCCTACATTGCAGATGAGGAACCTGAAGCTAAGACAATTTAAATAATATACTCAAGGTTATATAGTTATATGGATTGGAGTTCAGTCTCAGGTATTATGTCTGCAAAGCCCATTTTTGTTTCCCTGCCTTTTCCTGTGAATATTATTTTCCAAGCTTGATTCTTGATATATGTGTCTCTCCTTTGCCCATTGAACCCTCCCAGACTTTTTTTTTTTTTTTTTTTAAGAAAGAGAGCTCTTCCCGTGGGTAAAGAAGGCCGTACTTCTCACTGGCTCTGGTTTTTCTTTTCAAAGTCTTTTCTCAACAACCTTTTTTACCCCTCAAGCGTGCTTCAGGTAAACCTCCTATCTTTCCTCCTAGTCTATAGTGGACATGGCTTTGTGAGCCCTTGGAAAATTCCATACAAACTCTTCCTGACCAGTGGATCAGGGAGTCCGCATTTTACTACATCAGGAGGCTTCTTATATAGACTCTGTCTCAGGTGTCCATCCAACATAATAAACTCTAGGATCTGTAACTTGTACTCCACTTTCTCTTTCCTCAGAGAATAGCTCTATGAACTGTGTATGCCCTGGTATTAAAACATCTAGATACCTCCTGTGGAGATTTTCTTCCTTTGGGGATTTTCTTGAGTGCATAAACACCCACCTCACCTGTGCCCTTGCAGGTTTCTTGCTGTCCTATTCCATGGTTGTACTCTAAAGACTTATCTCTCTCCAGATTAATATCCTTCAGTTCACCATTGTCTTCAAGATAGTGTCTAAGCGCTCAACATGCCATTTTACTGCTATTTGCAAACTGGACTCATCTTTTTCCAAGCTGAATATTTTAGCTCTGTTTCTCTTTTGCTCCTTGCTTTAGTTCTCTCTACTTCAAATATATCAAACTACTCACCTCATGCCTTTTTTTTTTTTTCAACTTTCTGTTGAAAACCAGAAACATTGTTCTCCATGTTTAGGATGCCCCTATACTGTTCTCCATTTCCAAAACTCCCACTTACCCTTAAATCACCAACTCAAATATCACCTCCTCTCTGAAGTCTTTTCTAACTTCTCAGTACAGACTTAATGATGTTTTTCCTTGGAGTTTCATAGCACTTAAGGCAGCGATCCCCAGCCTTTTTGGCACCAGGGGCCGGTTTCGTGGAAGACAATTTTTCCACAGACCGGGGTGGGTGGGTGGTGGTTTTGATTCAAGCACGTTGCATTTATTGTGCACTTTATTTCTATTATTATTACATTGTTATATATAATAAAATAATTATACAACTCACCATAATGCAGAATCAGTGGGAGCCCTGGGCTTGTTTTCCTGCAACTAGATGGTCCCATCTGGGGGTGTTGGGAGACAGTGACACCTGAAGTGTGTTGCTTATGTCCATCTACTCTGTAATCTCGTTTTGGTTCTTTTTGTTTGTTTGTTTGCTTTTCTTCTTTCTTTCTTTCTTTCTTTTTTTTTGGTTGTGTCGTGTCTTAGTTGTAGCCCGCGAATCTTTGTTGAGGCATGCAGGATCTTTTTTGTTGTGGCGCGTGGGCTTCTCTCTAGTTGTGGTGTGCAGGTTTTCTCTCTCTAGTTGTGGTGCGCAGGTTCCAGAGCATGTAGGCTCTGTAGTTTGCGGCACATGGGCTCTCTCATTGAGGTGAGCGAGCTCTGTAGTTATGGCGTGCTGGCTTAGTTGCCCCGCGGAGTGTGGGATCTTAGTTCCCCAACCAGGGATCAAACCTGCGTCGCCTGCAACGGAAGGCAGATTCTTTACCACTGGACCACCAGGGAAGTCCCCGTAATATCATTTTGGTTGCTGTCACTGCAGAAAACCCTGCTTCACAAAGATAGGATTTTGGAAATGGAAGCAGGCTTTTCAGTGCTTTTGTGGCAATCTCAGGATATTCCACCTTGACTTTAATCCAGAATGTGTGGAGATTTGACGTTGTCTCAAACATACTTTTAAGGCCACCATCATTTGTGATCTCAAGTAGTTGATCCTCTTCTAGCACAAAGTCGATTCACCTGGCTTATTCACAAATGGGTCATGGATCCATTCCTTCCCAGTTTGGGGGTCTTTTGTGGTTGGGAAGTGATGCTCAAACTCTTTTGAAAGCTGAGATAGGTGATCATGCACCAGCTGGGAGAAAGAAGGCCCTGGCTCAGTCTCTTTCAAAATCTCTGCTAATGTTTGAAACATGTCAAAAATCACAATGTTCACTCGTCACCCCCATAATTCCAGTTTGGCTTTGAATGCAGCCACTTTATCTGCCGGCTTGAATACAGTTGTCGTTCTCCCCTGAAGTGACAGGTTGAGTTCACTGAGCAGGTTGAATATGTCACACACGTAAGCAAGTTTTGTGACCCATTCTGTGTCACTGAAATGTGCTGCCAGTGGTGACTTTTTCAAAAAGAAATCTCTGGAGCAGCTCTCATAAGTCAAAACCTCTGGCCAGGGATCTCCCTCTAGAAAGCCGTCTCACTTCTGTGTATAAGAGATGACGTGTGTGCTCTGCATCCATCTCCTCACAGAGCTGTGTGAACAGATGTGGGTTAAGGGCGTGTACTTTAATGTGGTTGATAATTTTAATCACATCCTACAAAACGTTGTTAAGTTCAGATGACATTTTTCGGGTAGCCAGCATTTCCGTATGGATGACACAGTGCGTAGATTCACATGCAGAAGCGACCTCTTTGACCCGAGTAGTGAAACCACAAAGCCATCCAGTCATGGCAGCTGCTCTCTCTGTGCATATACTGACGCAAAATGACCCATTCAGTTTTCCTGATATGTAATCATTCAAAGACTTGAATAGTTCTGCAGCTGTGGTGTTGGTTGGCAACAAAAGTGCACATGATGTATCCTCATTCACATCCTCCTGAAAAGCACATCGCACAAAAACAAGCATTGTTGCCTTGTTGTCAACATCGGTAGACTTGTCAACCTGGATTGCATACCACGGTGACTCATTAATCCTCTCTAACAGCTGTGCCTCAATATCCTCTGCTATTTCATCAATTCGTCTACTTATAGTGCTAGCCAAAAGAGGAACACGTGCCACCTTTTGAACTGCAGCCTCTCCTAAAAGTTCACGACAAATGTCCTTAGCAGCACAGGCAGGATCAAGTCTTCACCAATAGTAAAGGGCTTCTTAGCTTTAGCAATGCGGTCAGCCACTAAGAATGATGCTCTCGGTGCAGACACATTTGATGAAGTTGTGGCCTTCAGTAACTGCTTCTGTTCTTCGTGTTCATATTTTTTTCTTTTGAAAAACTCCAAAGACTTGTCTTTTAATGCAGGGTGCTTGGTCTCCATGTGGCAAAGCAGTTTTGAAGGTTTCACGGCTTCGTTGGATAGCCGGTTGCCACATATTATACAAAGCAGGCTTGAAGGACGTGAATCACCTGTTGCAATGAACCCATAATTTAAGTAGGACTCTTGGTATTTTCTTTTAAATACAGCTTTCTTTTTGTTGGCAATCTTAGAGTCTTCTGCTGTCTCATCACTGGGTCTTTCCCCCTTTTCAAAGAAGCTCTCCAGTGATGTTTGCTTTTTACTCATTTTGGCTAGGGTTAGCTTGTAGGCTTACCAAAACTGTGACTGAGACAAGTGCGCAGTGCGGGAAAGAGGCACGGACGGAAGTGGTAAATAAAATAATGGGTGGGCTATGCATGGACTAAAATAAGTGTCGGATTCTGATTTAAAACCTGCCACCAGATGCAGCTTAATTGTCACTTGCCACTCACTGATAGGATTCTGATATCAGTCTGCAAGCAATTGATTTATTATGGTCTCAGTGCAGTCACACCTCTCTGCTAATGATAATCTGTATCTGCAGCCACTACCCAGCGCTAGCATCACAGCCTCAGCTCCACCTCAGATCATCAGGCATTAGATTCTCATAAGGAGCATGCAACCTAGATCCCTTGCGTGCACAGTTCACAGTAGGGTTCGTGCTCCTATGAGAATCTAATGCCGCCGCTGACTTGACAGGAGGCGGTAATGTGAGTGATGGGGAGCGGCTGTAAATACAGATGAAGCTTCACTCACTCGCCTCCTGCTCACCTCCTGCTGTGCAGCCCAGCTCCTAACAGGTCACAGGTCCAGGCCACGGGTCCAGGCCACGGGTCCATGGCCCGGGGGTTGGGGATCCCTGACTTAATGTGTGCTTCTGTTATTGAAATCGACACACTCCCTCACACTTAGTTGTGTTTTCTCTAGACAGTGAACTTTTAGAGGGCAGGTATTCCAACTTGTTTTTCTAATCCTCCCTGCTTATGACACAGCCTCATCACTCCTTCCTGGTAGCTAAATTTAGAGTTTTAGACCTGAGTTGGCAGGCCTCAATCATTTTTTGCTTACACGTTAACCTTAACATTTAAAAAAATACTTTAAAAAGTGTTAACATGGGGGGCTTCCCTGGTGGTGCAGTGGTTGAGAGTCCGCCTGCTGAGGCAGGGGACACGGGTTCGTGCCCCGGTCCGGGAAGATCCCACATGCCGCGGAGCGGCTGGGCCCGTGAGCCATGGCCGCTGAGCCTGTGTGTCCGGAGCCTGTGCTCTGCAGCGGGAGAGGCCACAACAGTGAGAGGCCCGTGTACCACAAACAAACAAACAAAAAAGTGTTAACATGGGGCTCCCCTGGTGGCACAGTGGTTGAGAGTCCGCCTGCCGATGCAGGGGATACGGGTTCGTGCCCCGGTCCGGGAGGATCCCACGTGCCATGGAGCGGCTGGGCCCATGAGCCATGGCCGCTGAGCCTGCGCGTCCAGAGCCTGTGCTCCGCAACGGGAGAGGCCACAACAGTGAGAGGCCCGTGTACCGCACACACACACAAAAAAGTGTTAACGTGTATTGAACACTTACTACACAACAAACAGTTTTTCAGGCTTTTTACGTGCATTTCCTTATCTAATTCTTAAATAACCCTACAAAGTAGAAATGGTTATTGTACTTATTCAGATAAGATATGAGCAGATCAGAGAATGAGTACCTTACCCAAAGTCACATAGATAGTCACCAGCAAGGTGACGTACTGTTTCCTGGGGCCCAGATTCGTGACCTTGAGTAAGGAATGGGTATTTAAAACAGCTGCTTGAATTGTTCACATATAAGCTTCCCTATTTTCTAAGTATTAAAGATTTGGAAAGCAAAGGATCAAGCCTGATAGTACGGACTTTAATGAAGTCAGTTTAACCTTTCCCTTCTAGGTTGTGGCTTCCCACTTTTGTAGTCTGTCTCTGCAAATTGTAGATTAATCAGCATCAGTTGCTGAGTCTTTTCTACGTGCATTACTTCTCTTTGAAGTGTAGCCAAATAAACAGAAAAACTTTCTTCTAGGAGGTTGATTTTCCTCTTCTGAGATGGATCCTGTGTGTTTTGATTACAACTGCTACTCAGCCATTTCCAATTTCCCTCTTTTGGTCATTTCTCCCTAGTTTATAATGCCATCCAGTTTAGAAGAGCAAATTTAATGAATATGATTTATCTGCCTTAAGATTAACAAAAATGAGAAGACCAAAGGCAATGTATAGCTCTCTGGAAGCTCATCCTAACTTAAAGTTTTGATCAAATCAATCTTTGTGCTATTTTATTGTTCATAAGAGATTCTGTTGGAGACAAGTAGCATTCTGATTGACTTGTAGGGTCATTATAAAGATACTATATTGGTTTGTAGGTAAGGAGTTCAGTCTGTCAGGGTTCAGGGTCAGTCCAGATAAATTTGAACCCCACTAGCAGCAAAAGGTGTAATCTAGAGTTGAGGTCAAGTTATCAGGTCACAGTCTGGATTTATAGTTCATGATAAAAGCAGCAAGGAGATGTATAGGGATGAAAATCCAGAAATATAACCTCATTCCACATATGTGAAACTTGATTCTGGCCAACTTCACCAGTCTTCCTTCTCCTGCTTGTAATATGTGCTAGGATCAGGACTAGCCAACGACCACCACTTTCTCTCTTGAGCATGCCTGCAATTACAAAGATCTAGAGTGCTTGTGTTTTTCCTTGGTATGATGTCAGTCCATGAAACTTGGCAACGAACTAAACTACTCATCAGTCTACAAAAAAAACACGGCTTTGTGCGTTCGGATATCATAAGATATTGACAATGATGGAAGGACAGAGAATGGAATATGAACCATTAAAAACGGTCAAACTTCCCTCCAGCATCCAGATATCTCCAGGATGCCAATATCAGACTATGTAATTGACATCCTAATGAGTTTAGCTTTTCCTTTATAGTCACGTAATGTAAACTCAATTTGCAAGATCCTTTATGTAATAACTTTGAAGCTCAGAAACATACATGTGCATATGCTTTAACATGTTATGAAAATTCAAGAGAGACCTGCAAAACCAATGGTAGAATGCAATCGGATTTAAGGCCATCCTTTCTATAGACTATGAAATAATCATTTAGATGGCAAAGGACACTTTAAATAACCCAAACTCATCCAGATTTTTTACATTGAAGTCTATCCAAATATGTCCTCTTAAGACAACTTAGATTAGAGGAAAAGCAAAGAACTTAACCCAAAAAGAGCAGGTTGAAGCTTAGTTCTTTCCTTTCATGTTCACATGATCTTTTACAGTTAATTGCATGTACCTTGGTATTCCACATTTGGAAAATTTACTTAAAATATGTACCTTAAACAACTACAGTTATTCAGATCAATAAATGAGGTTTTTTTTTTTTTTTTTTTTTTTTGGTCTACTGGTGCTAGTGAGGCTGAGGCGGAGGCTTAATCACTTGCCTCAGGTTGTATCAGAGTCTTGACCTTCTAAGACAGTGTGCTGCTGTGCTGAAGGTGGCATGGAAAAGGGTTTGTGGAAGTTGACATGAGAAATATGATTGGTTCATTGTTTTCAGTCTCTACTACATAGAGACAAAAATCTGCAACTGTCTCCATGATATGATTCAGGTTATAGAAAAGCTGAATTTATAAATCCGTCATGGCTAGGATGATTCTATTTTTGGCATTATGTATTCAAAATGTATTAAATACAAGACTCTTAAGTTGGGAATCGAGAACTGAGAATTCAACCACTACTCATTTAAATTCTCATTTCTGGACGTACTTTTAGAGAATTAGAAAGCCGGAAGGCACATTCTATAAATTTCTCTTATGTTTTGAATTCTGAATGCAGGAAAAAAAGACTTTGGGAAGTATGTGTTTCTCATTTTATGGAATATTGAACTTTGGAAAACAATAGCAAATATACTGGTAGGAATCTATGAAAATATTTGATTACTCATTCTTCAGGTATATATTTGGAAAAATAACAAAGTGTACACTAACAACTTTTCTAGGTGACCGATTTTGATTCATTAAGTTATTTATGAAATCATAAACCTATGGGTATTATGAAAATTATTCAATAAATTATGTTAAAATAATTGGATTTAGGGAAAAACTTCTCTGCAAACTGTCAAATTATAATTCACCAAAAATAAATTTTAAATGTGTAAAGTGTTTAAGAAAAGTGAAATTATAAGCTGTAAAATATATATTGTATATATAGTTAATTAATCTTGCAAAGAACATGAACTTTATAAGGATATAAACAAGAAGGAAAATCATAAGGGCAAAGGCTGATATATTTGATTACATTAAAATTTAAAACTTTAATATATTAATATATTTGTATCACATATAAGATGAGTTGATACCTTTTCTTTGTGAAACATTCTTATTAACCAATAAGAAAAGCACTAAAACTAAAAAAAGTATGTAAAGAAAAATTTCTAAAAGGTGAAACACAAGTTGATAATAAGCACAAACAAAAATAAAATTACTGTTGCAAATTTAAATAAAATTATACTATTTAAAATCATTAAACAGAAGAAAAATAAAAAAGGGGTCAATGATTTAAAAAGTATAATGAGGGAAATAATGTATTTAATTGTTGTTGATGAAAATGGTATAAACTTTTAATGATAGCATGTAGTAATATGGATTGAGTCTTAAAATATCCATATTGTTTTGCCTGTAGTCTTCACCTCAGGTAACATATCCCAGAGTATTAATCAGAGATCCATAAAAAAATGAACCTACATGGAAATTTAAAAGGATATACTAAACAATACAACAGTTCTTCAGTAAGAGTGCAGTAATATAATGGAATATTATGCAGACATCACAAATATGTTTTCAAATAACATTTACTACTAAAGGAATATTTCAATAATTTTTAAAAACTTAAAAGAAGAAGTAAGTACAAGTAAAGTAGTAGTAAAGTAGAATGTAAAGTAGGTAAGTGAATTAGATTGTAGAGTGGGAATTATATTTTTACATACAAACCTGGGGGAGAGACTAGAGAGACTGAATAAAAATAGTAGAACTTCAGGACTGCAATTCCTGTCTGTTATACAGGAAGGAGTTATGATGTGAATGAGGGGTTTAATGAGCTAGATTCAGTTGTGAAAGCTACATAACTTTGGTCATGAGAAGGTATGTTTAGAAACAACCTCTGGCAGACCTTGAGGTTTATTTCTTAGCAAAGTTTAGTTAAACATGGTGATAACTTTGAAATCAGTGGGGTTTTTTTTGCTTGTTTGTTTTTGCATCTTAAACACGTTTTCTATGTTTAAATCACAAGGATATAACTAAATGCAATTGTAGTGAAGACAGGAGTAGCACAGAAAATTTTAGAATTGGGCCAAGGATCTAATGTCAAGATATCACAGACAAGATGCTGAGGAAGAAGCCAAAGCATGTTCAGGGAGTCCACCCAGACCATATGGTGCTCAAATGGAAGCTCCAAATCTGAGTAGGAAATGTGGGGAAAGTTAGTATGGTGTCAAATCTGAGATCTAAGCCTGCAGCACTGAAGTATGGGGTCAAATATAAGGTCTAGGATAACTAGTAATATGAGATCCCTGTGGGTAATGACCTATTATTATAATAGCCCTTTTTTTTTTTAATGTCAATGTCTGCACCTGATACACAGCAGAAATGCAGGTAACTGGAAATAGCTGCTGAGCTGAGCAATCAGAAAATGAACAGATTTGTTTATGTTGTCATTTAAATTATCAGCCTAATGCTTTGTTAAATGTTTTTATTAGGGTTTCTTAACAAATAGAATTCAAGCTGTGGCCAAGGCAGTACTCAGAAGAAATTTACATACTTAAATGTATTTATCCAGTTAACAGAAATATTCAAAACATTCAAACAGAGAAGGGAAAGGAAAATAGAAACAAACATTACAAGTGCAAGGAAGAAATTAATAAGAGTAAAAGAAAAAGTAAAAGAAAAATACCATTTACACTAACATAAAAATTATGAACTATTTAGATCCAAATTAAATTATGGATTCATCTACTTAAGCCATTAAAACTTTTATAGAATGAAGAGATTTGATGCAAGATCAACCTAAAAATATCAATAGCTGTCTTACATACCAGAGGTGTGAACAATCAATTTACAAAATGTAATGAGAAAATAAAAGATCTGGATTGTAATAGAAGTAAAAATCTCAGAAACATTTAGGAATACAGATAATCAGGAAAGTTTAGGTCCAATAAGGAGAAAAATACAAAATGTCATTGAAGTAAATAAAATAAGATCTAAGTAAATTAATTTGGCTCTCATTTCCATTTTCTTCATTGGAAAATATTGTAAAGATGTCAATTCTTTCTAAATGAAATTCTAAATTCAATATCCTCTCAAAGGGATATTTTTGGAAATTAATAATTTGACTTTGAAGTTTACATAAAAAAAGTCTAAGAATATCCAAGAAATTTTGAACATAAAGAACAATAGGTCATCTATCTTACTAGATATTACAATGCTATATAAATTTATGCTATTAATAGTATTTTGATCACTAGAACATAATAAATAGTTCAAAAACAGACCCATGTAAATATGACATAATAGTAATTTACAGGAAAAATTCACATTTAAAATTAGTGGAAGAAATGTTAATCTCTTACATAAATAGTGTTCAAAAACTAAATATGAAAAAAACAAAGAACAAACAATTTAGAAGAAAATATATTCTTTTATAATCTTGTGTAGAGAAAGGCTTCCTAAAATATGTATAAAATTCAAAATCATGACGGGAAAAAGATTTGACTACATTAGAATTTAAAGATCTTTACAAAAATATTTACCATAAATATAGTTAAAAGCCAAGTTTCAGAGTGGAAAGGAAAAAATAGAAAATGATTGCAAATATATATGATAAACTAAAGATTAATATCTGTATTATATAAAGAGCTCTTATGAAGCAACACAAAAAGGAAAATAGCTCAATGGAAATATCAGCAAAGTACATGAAACAGATCACATAAAAATTAAAACATCGCTTACTCATCCTATATTATTAAACTTCAACTTGGCATAAACCTATTAGAAGGCAATTTTATACTAACAATTTAAGTGCTCATAATATATTTTAACCTATCGTTTCCATTTTTAGAAATTTACTTTAAAAATACTCAAATAAGCTCCTTGTATTAGGCACTGTTCTAAGAGTTGGTTATTAGAATAGTGAACAAAGCAAATACAATTCCTTGTCTCATCGACACTGCTTTCCTTGGGCAGACTGACATTGAATAAGAAGCCAGATAGCCAGAGTACATAATTACAAACCACGATGGGTTCCTTGAAAGAAAAGTGTAGAATCCCATGACCGGGCATAATAAAGGAATCACATACACATACATGCACTAACACATCATGTGTAGAGACACAATGTAAACATTTCACAATATGAAATGGTTGTCAATATTATGCTCATACATCATGAAATAGACCTAGCTTAGTAACATGAACATTTCTTCAAATTATAATTTAGGTGAAAAAAATTTCCAAATAGCGTGTACAGTCTGTTCCTAATTGTTTGTATTATATGTTTCTTAGCTCTTTCTGCAACATACATTCATTTCAGGATTTTCTCTAAGGATTCTTAACTTATGCTTCAAGCAGTTGTTTCAAACTGGGACCAGGGACTTCACATGCCAAGATTAGTTATTTGACAGAATACTCCACTGTATTTATCACTGTGTTTTGAAACCAAATGAGAAATCATTGACCTAAAGACAAAAATATTGTGGTGGACAGTGAGTAGCACAGAGCTAGGGGCTATATATAGGAGTTACATATGGGAGGAATGATGAGATATCAAGGGTGAAAGGAAGAGTTCTTGTGCTGTCAGTGTCTCCTATCACCATGGAATCTCTCTAAATACTAAAGTCCTAGTTTATAACTAGAAATTAGGATTAACATGTATATCCCCTGGCTGACTGGGAGGGAACATTATCAATATACCTCCTACCCTCCTAAATGAATTGAGGTGTATCTTGACGCTGTTTGCTTTTTTATTCTGTGAAAGAAATTGCATAAGATAGTTAATGTATGCTTCTATAAAATTTATGGAATTTATCCATAAAGACATCTATACCTATTTGCCTTTTCTTGCATAACTGTTTGAAATTATATAGTAAATTAATACCTTTATTGTTTATAGATCCATCTATTTTTCTGTATTTCTTTCTTTGACTATTTGGAGGTGTTATTTTTTGTTCACTTGAGAGTCTATGCAGTTCAATTGCATTTTCAAATTTTTGGCTATAAAGTTGTTTAGAGTATCCTCATTATCTTTTTTTTTTTTTTTTTTTGCGGTACGTGGGCCTCTCACTTCTGTGGCCTCTCCCTTTGCGGAGCACAGGCTCCGGATGCGCAGGCTCAGTGGCCATGGCTCACGGGCCCAGCCGCTCCGCAGCATGTGGGATCTTCCTGGACCAGGGCACGAACCCGCGTCCCCTGCATCGGCAGGCGGACTCTCAACCACTGCGCCATCAGGGAAGCCCCCTCATTATCTTTTAAATATATTTTCTGAATCTTAATTTTGTCTCTTTTTCATAATACTATCTTTGTACCTCCTCTTTCTTTGTTTCCTCATCTGTCTTATTAAGAATTTGTTAACTTATTAGTCTTTTCAGATAAATATTTTTGTTTTTTCAAATTATTTTTATTTTATTTTATTGGTTTTATTTTGCTCTTCCTTTTCTACCTGTTTTAGATGAATTCTTAGCTCATTAATGAACACTTTTCTCATATTAGGCATTTAAAACTATCATTGTCCCTCAAAATACTGCTTTAGTTTCATCCCACAAGCTTTAATATAATATATTTTCACAGTATTTCAGTTTAACTTTTTTCCAATTTCCTTGATAATTTAGTATTATTTAACCCATGAATTATTTGTAACTTAAAACAATTAAAAACACATTTTCTAGTTACCTTTATATTATTTATTTTTGTTTAATGATGTATTCAGCAGAAAACACTGTATGCTTTTTTTTTTTTGCTTTAAGGCATTCCATTTTATTCATTTTTCCCTCATTCTCAATAGTTGCACAGAGATTGACACATAGAAAATGCTCAGTGCTTTTGAACACGTGAAGGGATTTTTAAAAAGAATTTTAAAAATTGCTCCTAATAATACAACCTCTGAACAACACATCATATACAAAAATATGGAATGCTTCATGAATTTGCATGTCATCCTTGCACAGAGGCCATGCTAGTCTTCTCTGTATTGTTCCAATTTTAGTATATGTGCTGCTGAAGCAAGCACCAGACTGTATGCTTTTAATGTTATAATTTATATATATTTTTTTTCTTAAAGGTCTTATAAATTGTTAATTTTCATGAATGTTGGTGGATTAGTAATGCAGAATATTCATCAGTTGTCCATTAGGTCAGTTTAGTTAAGCATATTGAAATCTACTATAGTCAGTTTTTTCCTGCTCATTATTCCAGAGTAAGAGAGGATTTTGTCATATATACCCCAGATAATTTCCTTTTATAGTACTGTCAATTTTTGCTTTATATATTTTGAGAGTATTATATTTTATGCATAAAAATCTAGAATTTTTTTATCCTCCTAGTGAACTGAATTTTATCATTCTAAAGTAACTTCTTTTTAATTCTATTAATACTTTTTACTATATGGTATATTTTGTTTGATATTAATGTAGCTACATCAACTTTTACATTCCATCCTTTTAAATCTGGCTATTTCAACATTTCCATTTCTTTATGTTTTAGGGTCTAATAATTTATGTCTTTCAATTGGATTCAGTTCATTTAAACTTATTTATTCTTATGGGTATATATAACATACATATATCTAATGATTGATTTTCTACTTATATCTAATCAGGTTTTTTTTTGCTTTTTTTAAGTGTTTAGTGAATAATTTTTCATTGAATATCCCATTTTCTGGATTTACCTGATTATTTCCTTATGGTGGTTAGCTTATTCTTCTATCCCTATATTTCCTATAAACCAGATGTTATTCCTAAAGGTTTTAGGATACAAGTTAAATCTTTTGGCAATAATATTCCAAAGTCAATGTTTTGTACTGCACATTACATCATTTCAAGGAGCACACAGCCTGAGGCTGTGCTGTTATCAGTGATGCTGACTGTGATCATGTGGTTAAGGTGGTGACGATCACATAGTCATTATCATGACATTAGTATTTCTCCATTATTAAAGAATATTTTTCCTTTCGCAAATAGCAAGTATTCTGTGACTATTTGGCACCGTGCAAAAATTCTGTTCCTCAACATTGCAGCTAGTGATTTTAACATTTGTTTATGATACTTGCCTGAATCAAATATTCATTGACTATGGCTAAATGATCATTGATTAATTTTATTGAGTTCCTTCTTTATTTAGCTGGCATTCTTTTGCTAAAGAAGAGGTTTAAAATTGGGGATAAAATGCAGGTTCTCTATGAAGACAGAATAAATGCTTGTAATTCCCTTTTCTACTAATTTCAGAGTAAGGAGTTGATGTAAGAATTACTTTCAATGGAGACAGATTTATTTCTTATTCTTTCACTCTCTCTCTCTCTCTCTCTCTCCTTCTCTATTTTCTTTACAAGTATTATTGTGCTCATCATGTTCCTTCTCCAACCAAACTTTGCTCTGATCTGGTCACCGTCATAGTGAACTCAATTTCCCAGGCTTCCTTACCAACTGGCCTCCAGGTAAGTTCAGCCAGTATGAGGCACTATTAAAAGACCCGAGGGCAAAGGGAGCAGTAAAGCCAGGGCGTGCCTCCCTCTTGCGAGGCCTCTTCCAACAGTGGTGGCCTCTCCGTGTGACTCCAGTTCCCTCTGGACATCTCTTCCCTCTGGGGTCCCAACTCATACAGGCACCTCAGTTTAGTTTTCTCTCCTATTTGTGGCTCCGGTTCCAGGCCCTGATAAAATAACATCTTTGTACTTAGCACTGTTGGGGTGTCATGGCATCCAGGTTCTGCCAATTGAAAGTACTAAGAAAGGTACTTTTAAAGATCATGTGCTCATTTTCATTTTCCTAATTCAAGTTCTCCTTATACACCCTTTCTTAACTTTTTAAAATTTTATATTTTCGTTTTATTCTCTTACACTGAAAATATTATTCCTAATAGCATTAACATATTGTCTAATTTTCTATTGCTTACAACATATATTTTTATTTCCTGGGCAACTTTTATCTGCAAAACATAAAATAGTTTTAATATTAAAAAATGCTGACATTTCTACTACCAGCAATAAAATTACTGATATTATTTAAGATTTTAAAATTATCTTGCTCTTAAAATAATCCTACTAAGAATGTAGAGTTTAGCTTTTTGTTTTCAGAACCTCCTGAATTGCTTATTTGTGGGTTTTGTTAGTAGTTTGATATATGATTATGTATTTGATTATATATTCATTTCTATTTGTTTTCATATTTATGGTAACATTTTCTTCTTTTTGACTAAATTTTATTTTCTGTAATATATAAAATGATATGGTTGGAAAAGCAAACTTTCCCTAGTATGCAGAAGCTCCAGTCCATGGAATTTCCTTAATTCCCAGGATGAGAGGTGGTGCAGTGTGTGCTTACCTTCTTGGTCTCAGTGTTATGACTTCTTGACAGGAGCAGAATTCCTTGTTTTTCTTTTCTTATAGCCTCATTCCTTCTTTTATAAGAGTATTCTTAATAGTACATTGAGAATTTTTATAATTGCGTTACAAGAGGGTTTCGGGATCTCTAAGCCACCAAATTGCCAGAATAGGATCAGGCTCTCTCAGGACTATGCCATATCTATCTCTAATCTCAGAATCTAGGACAAACTTTGTGCTTCTTAGTTTCTTAATAAATGGCTATTGAATGAAGAAGTAAATTGTCCCTCTCAAAAATATATTTTTTAATCAATAAAGACCAGGATTTCTCAGCAGTGATGTTATTGACATTTTGGATGGAATAATTCTTTGGTGTAAGGGCTGTCTTTTGCATTATAGGATATATATTTTTTAACATCTTTACTGGAGTATAATTGCTTTACAATGGTGTGTTAGTTTCTAATGCATTATAGGCTATTTAGCAGCATATCTGGCCTCTGACTACTAGATGCCAGTAGTCCCAGTCATGGCATTCAAGAATGTCTCCAGACATTGTTAAATATCCCTTGATGGGAAATCACTCCCAGTTGGGAACCATTCATATTAGACTATATAAGAATACATTTTGTTATGTTGTTAATGACAGTGTTCTTATACTTTGAATATCAGAGTTTTAGTCAACATGGTTGATGTTTGTGGTGAAAATGAAATTACCTGCAATGAATTCTTGGCTTGACTGAGTATCTCCTTGACACTTCATTGAGGAGTATCTATGCCAGAGAAAGGTATCCTTTTAAATCCCTCACAAGGGCTAAAAACAGGCCAATGGGCTTTAGGAAATATATTTTCCTCCATGTGACTGTGGTCAAGGCCAATTAATTTAGAGAACTTTCCTGCCCAGTGTCTTAGTGTGCTCTTCATTCTCTTCTGAGACAATGTCCCCACCTTGTGTCTCCTAGCACAAGTTGACCAAGGCACCAATTTCCATAAGAAACTTAGTGTCAGTCTTGACTAAGCAGTTGGGCCAGTTATATGACAGAGATTTATTGGTTCTGGTGACAAAGGGAATGAAAACTCTTGCTGTGAAAGCACTGGTAAGCTCCATTAGTGAGGTTTGTACAGTCATTAATGCAGCTTTCACGTTTTTGCCAAAATACTCATTGTTTTCCTCCACTCAATGCATCACTCTTTTTCTGACTGATATTTTTAAACCCATCAATTTTTTAAGAGTAAGGGAAGCATTATTAATATGTCAAAAATAAAGTCTTTTGGAGAAGATATTCCCTTCAGAAGAGCTGAGGGAAAATACATACACAGAGACAGGAACCCCTCTGCCTCTTATTAGATTGGTTAGCAAAGTACTGTTTTTGTTTCAACCAACAAACATCTTTTGAGAGTACATTTTTCACTTTGGGATACCAACAAGACATAGGGATGTCTCACCAGTAACTTGTCACTAGAATGACAAAATTAGAGCATTTTTGAAAGTGAAAGGGGAACTATTAATAAATGGACTGGATAAAGGCATAACCAAGATTAATTGGCTCCAAATTTTATGATAAAGTTAGGGAAATAAGTCGTCTAACTGACCAGATTTTTATGGCCTTGAACTTAGAGGTAGAACAGATGAAGCATTCTGACCGATTCAGGGCAGGTAGAAGAATGTTAAATTCCTGTGTGCTGGAAAAAGGGTGGGAGGGGGAGAGAGAATTTGTGAAAGCTCTCAGAGCAACAGCTGGCATTGTTTGAGTACCGGCACTATGTTATCCACGTGAAATAGAGCATGGACCTACCATGTCTTCTAGAACTCCCATAAACTTCTAAGGAAAACAATTTTATACAACTCAAATGCTGTTACTTAGTGATGCATTGCTGATATTGTCATTAAGGCTAGATCAGTTCAGTTCAAAGCTATTTACTGAGCATGTGGCATGTGTCAGGTGCCTTTTGTCAGGACTCAAAGATGAAGAGAATGCTTCTCTTCAGGAAGTGGACAGTCTGTGGGAGGAGCCTGCAGCATAGGGAGTTTTCTCTTTAGGGGAGATTTTAGAGTCTGTTTTAGTAAAGGGAGTGATTATTATACTCATTGGATGCTAAAGAGCAAAAGAAAGTGAATATTTTACCTGCTTTCTGACACTTGTACTTTTTTACAAGCTAGGAGTACAAGAGTATTTGCAGTTGCTATGTAATGGCAACCCTCGGTAAATACAGATGGCGTTATACTATACTATCTCATTTAATCTTGAGAATATCATTTGACGCATGCATTATTTCTCACTTTACAGATGAGAATACTAGGATTTTAAATGGCAGTGACAATTTCAAGTCACAGAATAATGTAACCTGAAAGTATAAAGTAGGCTTAAGTTAAAACACTTCCTGTGAGTTCATTCTGATACCAATTCTATCCCTGTCCTGGATGATGGACAGCTGACTGTGGACGGCTTCACAGTAATGGCAGAGGAAGCATTCAGGAGGTCAGTAATGCCAACCAAAACATAGGGCCGCTGCGTGTCACAGATGATGTGCGAAGCAGTCCCATTGTGTTTTATATTCTATTCTATTAACTATAATAAATTCTACTTCTTTTAAAGACAGGGATCGCAGTTTCTTTGCTTCGGACAAACAAAATGGAGAGACTACACTGAGTATTTCTGCAATGTGAGGTAGACAAATAGCCTGCATAATCCTTTTTACTTTGAATATCTTGGGGACTGTATTCTTCCATAGTCTCTCATTTTTAGTAATATTTATATTATAATGTCTTAGAATTGAAAGAATAGGGGAAAATGCTGTTTGGTCTCTATTTCTAATACCAACACTATAAAATAAGACTGTGATACAGGCATATAATAATAACACAGGGATTCAATAGAAAAGGAAAGGGATTTGGGAATGATTTAGCAAAGGTGATTTGCATGCCTTAATGCAGATAGAAAATGACTTTCTGATATATTCAAAAAAGTGAAACGGCAAAGGAAAGGATCAAGACAGCAACCACAGGAGAAATCATTAAGTTCTCCCTAGAAAGAATTTTGGTGGCATCAGAATCTTGACTAAAGACAGGAAAAAAGTAAAACATCTATCCTGCCTTTCCTATATAAACGACACCACTGGGCAACCAAGTAGTAGATGAAAGGAAGTTTCTCTTTGTACTTCCTCCAGCTAATGCATGACGAACTAATGCCATAGTTAATGGAACTAGAAATTACACATCAATGGCTGCTAACCATTGGAGGAGATAACAATAATTATATTCCTCCTAGTGGAAGAAAACACTTCTAACTATGGAATAGTTTTTTTTCTTTAATTTTTATTGGAGTATAGTTGATTTACAATGTTGTGTTAGTTTTTGCTGTACTAAGTGAATAAGTTATACATATACATATATCTACTCTTTTTTAGATTCTTTTTCCATATAGGCCATTACAGAGTACTGAGTAGAGTTCCCTGTGCTATACAGTAGGTCCTTATTAGTTGTCTATTTTATATATAGTAGTGTGTGTATGTCAATCCCAAACTTCCAATTTATCCTTCCCCTGCCTTTCCCTCCAGTAGCCATCAGTTTGTTTTCTACAACTGTGACTCTATTTCTGTTCTGTAGATAAGTTCATTTGTACCATTTTTTTTTAGATTCCACATATAAGTGCTCATACGATATTTGTCTTTGTCTCTGATATTTAGTGTGGTAATTTCTAGGTCCATCCGTGTAATCCGCTGCAAATGGCATTATTTCATTCTTTTTTATGGCTGACTAATATTCCATTGTATATATGTACCACATCTTTATCCATTCTTCTGTTGATGGACATTTAGGTTGCTTCCACGTCTTGGCTATTGTAAACAGTGCTGCAATGAACATTGGGGTGCATGTATTCTTTTGGATTATGGTTTTCTCCAGATATCTGCCCAGGAGTGGGATTGCTGGATCACATGGTAGTTCTATTTTTAGTTTTCCAAGGAACCTCCATTCTGTTCTCCATAGTGGTCATACCAATTTACATTCCCACCAACAGTGAAGGAAGGTTCCCCTTTCTCCACACCCTCTCCAGTATTTATTGTTTGTAGATTTTTTGATGATGGCCATTCTGACTGGTGTGAGGAGATATCTCATTGTAGTTTTGATTTGCATTTTTCTGATAATTAGTGATGTTGAGCATCATTTCATATGCTTTTTGGTCATCTTTATGTCTTCTTTGGAGATATATCTATTTAGATCTTCTGCCCATTTTTTGATTGGGTTGTTTGTTTTTTTGACATAGAGCTACATGAGTTGTTTGCATATTTTGGAAATCAGTCCCTTGTCGGTCACCTCATTTGCAAATATTTTCTCCCATTCTGTGGGTTGTCTTTTTGTTTTGTTTATGGTTTCCTTTGCTGTGCAGAAGATTTTAAGTTTAATTGGGTCCCACTTGTTTATTTTTGCTTTTATTTTCATTACTCTAGGAAATGAATCAAAAAAATCTTGCTGTGATTTATGTCAAAGAGTGTTCTGCCTATGCTTTCCTCTAAGAGTTTTATAGTGGCCAGCTTTACACTTAGGTCTTTGAACCATTTCAATTTTATTTTTGTTTATGGTGTTAGGGAGTGTTCTAATTTCCGTTTCTTTCCATGTAGCTGTCCAGTTATCCCAGCACCAATTATTGAAGAGACTGTCTTTTCTCCATTGTATGTTCTTGCCTCCTTTGTCAGAGATTAGTTGACCATAGGTGTGTGAGTTTATTTCTGGGCTTTCTATCCTGTTCCATTCATCTATATTTCTGTTTCTGTGTTATTATCATACTGTTTAATTACTCTAGCTTTGTAGTATAATCTGAAGTCAGGGAGTCTGTATCTATGAAATAGTTTTACCATAAAATGGATATGCATTCTGAATAAGTCTTTGAATCCAAATGCTAATTTACAAGAAAATCAGATAAGAGAGGAACATGTTAAACTAACCATAGGGAAGCAATCAGCAAAATATGGACAGGTGAGTCTACAGGATAAATGACTTGGTTTATTCCAAAGACAAATTACAAGAAAGATATGGAAGAGAAACCTATAAAAAGAGATTTAAAAGTTATATCACTGATTCACAATATGTGGATCTAAATTAGATCCTTTTGCAAACAAACTGTAAAATAAATTTACGACATTTATAAGACAACTGAAATTTTGAACACTGAGAATATTTGATGATATTAAGGAACTGTTAATATTTTATAGTATGATAATGGTATTGTGGTTAAGTTTTAGGGTAATCCTTTTCTTTTAGAGATATGATCTAAAATTTTTAAGACTGAAATGATAGGACATCTGAAATTTGCTTCACACTAACATAGAAGAGGTGGAGGGAAAAGATGAGATGAAAAAACAAGATTTATAATTGTCATGGACTGAATGTGTCCCCCCAAAATTCATTTGCTAAAATTCTAACTCCTAAGGTGATAGTATTAGTAGCTGGGGCCTTTGGGATGTACTTAGGTGATGAGGGTAGATCCCTCATGAATGGGGTTAGTCCTAATGCCTTAATAGAAGGGACATAAGAAAGCTTGTGAGAAATAAATGTTTGTTGTTTAAGCCAGCAGTATATGTTAATTTGTTACAGCAGCTCAAACCAAGGCAATAATTATCAAGGCTGGTGATGGGTAGATGGGAAGTGGTTATACAGTATAGTAATGCATACTATCTGCTTTTTTATATCTTTAAAGTTTTCAAGAAAAAATAATATGAAAAGTAATAAAGTTGTCTAAGAAAAGATAATAGTTGGGCTGCAGTGGTACTGAGAAAATTTTTCTGACAACTTCCAAGACTTAGCATCTCATTGGAGTAGAAAATCTGGGAAGCTACCCTCCAGAATTTCTACTTCTAGGATAAAGAAGTAAAACATAATAAGAACTTATTAAGGGAAAGGTTTTGCAACTTGAAGCTTCCTAGGAATGTTATGATTTATATGCTGTTTACACTCTATTTTTATTAATGAATCTTCTAAATGTACTTTTGTACTAAGAATGTTTCTTAAAAATCTCAGCTGTTCTACAACCTTATGAAATGGACAAAATTTAGTCTACAATAAGGCAATGATTTTATGGAACTAATTATGGGAGCAGGGGGTGGGGACTGAAGTCAGATAGAAATAATGAAACATTTCGTGGCCGGAAGTGTTCCAGTCCTAACGTTGCATTTTATTTATATTTAACAAGTCCAACATGACTACGGGAAGAGTGCAAAGCAAAACAGAAGGTTGGCTGGGACTGAATTAGCCCATTCAGGCAAATGGCAGTGCACAGGGGCTTACTCATAATGTGTAGGTCAAGGAAACAAGATGAAAGGACTTCTTGGCTTATGTCCCCTACCATCATACCTTGTGCATACAAGAGTTCTCACTTTTGTCAGTTCTCTGCGTGAAGTGTATCATAATTTTCTCCTCCTGTATTTCATGGAGAATAAAAATAATAATTGTTTCAAAGACATGCATTCCTTTTCATCATCACTCCTCCCTGATGCTATCCCTCCCATCCTGTTTCTACTACGTAAATTGCCATAGAAGTTCAGATGGTAGTATCTCTGGAAGAGACCTCAGAGAACATTTAGTGTAACTCCTTATTTCTCAGAGAGACACAGTGTCTCAGGATGATGGTAGCAGGTGCAGGTGGGGGGAGGGGTTGCAGGGGAGTGATTGAGGTCTCTTGCCTGGTTATTGCACAGCTGTTGCTGACTTTCAGTACAGTACCCTTTCTCCCCCATGCTTTTCCACATCTTGCGTATTATTCATCCCTTTTGTTCTGGAGTCCTAGTGATTATGGTTAATGTTGTTTAAAATCTGTGGTCCAGGATACTATGAATATAATCATCTATAGGAGGAAAAGCTGCTTGTCCATTTCCCTGGGCGTATCCCCTCAGAATCCCCTTTGCTTAGATTGTTGATGGGGGCCCTTTGTATCCTCTGCCCTTGACAGTCTCTTTTTATTAACTGGGTTATGTTTTTATGTTTCTAAGAAAAGTTGAGGTATCAATATTTATTAATAAGTATGGTTGAATTATTAATTTTCATGGAGCAATTGTGATTCATTTTGGTGAAAATCTCAGCTCTAAAGAGAGACCAGAGGATGCTAATATTCCCATTGCTGAGGAATAGGCTATTTTCTTGTAAGTCTCTGACTAAACAAATGACATTTGGAAAATTGTTTTTCTTAGAGCTGATTAATGCCATGGCCAAGATTTATCTCTTGGCTGAAGCTTCTTGGCATATGGATCACGCAGAGACATGGGGAATACTGAGCTACTTGGCACCCTTTTATCAAACTCTTTGACATATATATATATATATATATATATATATATTTTTTTTTTTTTTTTTTTTTTTGCGGTATGCAGGCCTCTCACTGTTGTGGCCTCTCCCGTTGTGGAGCACAGGCTCCGGACGCGCAGGCTCAGCAGCCATGGCTCACGGGCCCAGCCGCTCCGTGGCATGTGGGATCCTCCCGGACCGGGGCACAAACCTGTGTCCCCTGCATCGGCAGGCGGACTCTCAACCACTGTGCCACCAGGGAAGCCCTGACATATTTTTTGATTCAGGGAATATCCTCTTAAAGTTCACACTTGGGCATGACAGGTTGGAGTTGACTAAAATATAGATTCACAAGATCTCCTGGTATAAGAGATGAGTCTGTAGACTAGTTATTAGTAGGTACTTACTAAACAAGTGTTACATCATGGTGGAGAGCATGTGCTCTGGTACGAACCGGGCTTAACTCCTGATCCACAATTTCCATTTACATCACCTTAAAAAATTACTTTTCCTGCCTATGCGTCAATTTCCTCACTTATTTATGATAAGTGATAATGATAGCACTCATCTAACAGGGCTTTATCAGGCTGTTCTGAGATTTAACTGAGTGGATGCATGTGAAGCCCTTAGAACAGTGCCCAGTACATGATAAGCACTCAGTCAGTGTTAGTCATTATTAAGTACCTAGTCTTGTCAAAGCTGCTCCAAACCATCCTTTGCCACAAGGCATCTCTTGATTACTTTCTTCTAGATCCTTTCCTTTTCTCTTGTGCCATGGAAACGTCAGGTGTTTAGAAGCTGACAATCCTGGCTTCAAATCCTGACAGTAACACTTACTAACAAAGTGAGTTGGGCAGGATACATACCTGCTTAAGCCTATGTTCCATATCTATAAATTTTGGATAAAATAACACCTACCTTTGTCCTAGAACAGAAGTTCTCAAGCCAGACGGCCCCTCAGTTCAGGCCACACTTCATCCCATTCATTATGGCTGACTGTGTCTCATCGTTCAGGCTTCTGTACCTCTTCCTTGGAGGAGTTTTCTCTGACACTCTGCCTGTTTTCTATTACTGCATTGGTTTTATTACCATCAGAACCTTCCTCACAATCTGTAATTATAGCACTATTTGTTTACTTATACTCTGTATCCTCTCAGACTATAAATGCTCTGAGGGAAGAAATAATGTGAAGTATCTAGCATGTTATCTGGCACATAGTAGGCATAATAAATAAATATTATTTGCCTGAATGAATTTTCCTTAAGTGTCAATGAAAAAATAAATAACTGAGGAAAATACCAACCCCCTTAACAATAGTAAGACTTAACTTGTGCAGCAATCATAAGGGATTGTGGTAAATTCACAGGCACCTTGCCAGGCTTCCTCTCTTCCCTGTAGGGTCCTTGCCAGCCTACACACAGCTGGGGTCCCCTTGCTTCCTGCTTCTGGAAATGGTGGATTTTCCCTTAGCCAGGACAAAAGGCTCAGGCTAAATTCTTCTGATTTCTCTGTCTTCTTATGCAGCATTGGTTTCTGAAGGTCACACCAATTTGTATGGACATTGTTGATCAACAAAGAATAGAACCTCCCATTTCCCAGAACGTTTTAAAGTCTCTCTTCAGGGCTGGATATTCTTATTTTTCAAGGCTCCATCTCCTCATCGTATCAAACGTGTTAAAATGAATTAATATCCTGCATTTAATACAATACTCTTACAGTAAAATACATTAGAAGAGATTTTTATAAATTGCTCTTGAAATGTTTGGCTATGACTAACATTTCATTTTTGATTTGCTGCTAAAAGAAAGAGAGACATGTGATCTATCAATACAGACAGACAGTCTTATGAAGGAGGCATAGTGAATAAATAATTACACAAGTACTCATTAAATCAGTGCTTTTGGAGTTCCTGTGTTTGGATTTTGCCCCAGAAACAATTTTGATAAAACAGTTAACTTTAATTCTTAAAAACC
The DNA here is from genome assembly GCF_949752795.1 of Hyperoodon ampullatus. Classification (NCBI taxonomy): domain Eukaryota; kingdom Metazoa; phylum Chordata; class Mammalia; order Artiodactyla; family Ziphiidae; genus Hyperoodon; species Hyperoodon ampullatus. Next base: position 76,361,298 of record NC_136928.1, read on the forward strand.
TATGGGTTTATTGTTTAGAGTTTCTAGATTTAGTAATTAGACACTGTTATTGGAAGGCAGTGTACTGTCTCACTTAAGGAAATGAGCTACGTTATGAGGTAACAAGCTTGCCGCTGCTAGAAGGATTTGAGCTGGCTTCATGGAATGTTACTACCTCCTTGGATTTTGTGAACCACACAGGACATATTTGGAGTGTTTTAACAATCCTAGGCTGGAAAATGTCCCAAAATATCAATTCTCCGAGCTAAGGAAATATATGCATTTGGTTGATATGCTGAATTGTGTTGATAGTTTGACAGACTTGAGTTTGACAACTGAGTCTATGCAGATGTCCATTTCAGGTAAGTGAGGGCCCTATTATATATAACAGGAATTGCAAGTGGCTTTGAGCATGCAAACACACACACACACACACACACACACACACACACGCACACAATTGAAACTCTGCAGAAGACATTCAGGCCCCAATTGAATTCCGTCCAAAAGTCTGATGTAATTTCATTGTCAGAATATATTCTATCAAAACTTCTAAGGCTTCCTTTCCTCCTCAGAATGAAACTGTTTGGGTAATGAAGTCCTTTTTGGTTAATATTGTATCTATGGGGAGGGAATGAGTTTAAAGAAGTTTCTGCTGATTATAAGGGAAATGTGTGCCAGGCATTGGGAAACCCTATGTGGGTGGCTGATTAGCGTTAGAGGCGCTAGCTCTGTATTTTCTAGGGTTCTGTGATTGCAGGTAAAATCCTGCTAAATAAAAAAAGGGACATGGTCCTCTGGGACTGGGAATGGAGTAAATGAAAGCTGAGGAGGACTCTCCCTGTCTCCCATGCCTGCTTCTCGCTCAACTTCTCTTTTCTCTCCCTGCTGACTGGCTTGCCCTGTGACCCAGTGGAGATGGCAGCAGGTGCCTGCCCCATAGCTTTGAGGTCTACAGCTTCTCCGTTCCAGACACCAGACCACACTGGGATTGAAATCTCTATCCACAACTCCCAAATTCTAAAAACTGGACTGGAAACTACCCAGTTTGTATTAGGCGTCCACCCTCAGCCCCGTCAACCTTGTCCGTGGGGAGAGGATTTTCCATGTGAACTGATTGTAAGCAGCTCACTTTTATGAATGGGGTAGAAAGTTCCAGGGAAGTAGGGTGTCTTTGGCTCACAGCGTAGAACTCCTTCAAAGATGCCCACTACTCTATCCTTTTTAAGTTGTTATAAAAATAATTGAGAGGCAATTTACATTCTAAGAAAAAAAATTCATTATAAACAAATCTTGCGCAGAAACACAGGTAACCAAAGCAAAAGATAATGAAAACTATCTTTATTTTGCCTGAACAGAAAATACAATTAAACTACTCCCTGAGTTAATAATAAACATAGTCTGTCTTTATCAAATGCCTACCATTTGCATGCCTTCAAGCATTCTCATGATTAAATACAAAATCAACCTGGGTTGTATTTTGCCACAGATAAGATTGTGAGGCAGGAATGACCCCTTGGGGAGACTTTCAGATGGAGGTGGCTGAACCACTGCCCCAAAGAATCACCTCTGATACGTGGGACACGCTCAGAGCTTCCAAAGACAAAGGATGCAGAGACGCTCAAGTGCCTACCAAATTAAAATGGAGTGAAGCTGCCTCTTAGTCACTGGGAGTTTGATGAGGGGAAATAATCTCACTCAGCCTGTCCCAATGTGCTAAACTCTGTAGCCACTGTTAACTTTCCCCTCACCTTATGTGCTCCACCTAGCTTCTGATATTTCTAAAATATCTGGCCACTTCTTCACTTAAATAGACCTTATCATTATCCTGGCAGAGTTACTGAAAAACTAGTTTTATAAATTATTCATTCTTCAGTGAACAAACATTCATGAAGTACATTCATTTTTGGTTGCCCCTGGGAACAAGGAAATGGAGAAGACACACTTCCTGCCCAGGAGAGGCTCTACTGGTCCATTTTTTATTGAATTTGAACCAATTTTTATCATGATGATTATTACTTATTTCCTGCTAAGGAAAGAGTTTTGGAGAGCGCTGCAGGCTGAGGCTCAGCCTGGTTGGAAGCTGCTTTGGTTTGGTCAGATTCATTTTTGGTAGAGGTGAGTAGTTCTTATCAGTTAATTATCTTATCATTTAATTCTGCCAGTGTCTTAGAGTCGTGTGTGTGTGCACGTGCACACACATGCTTGCTTTGGGTTGACATCAGGGCGTGAAGTTTTGCTTTCCCCAAATACCTGAAATGTTTGTTTTACTTACCCTCACCAACCTGCTATTCTTGACGAGGGCTCCTCAGGTACAGTTGGATAAAAACATAAATTGCAAAGGCTTCTGTGATATTTTGTGATACTTACTTTATAAGATCAGGATAAAATGGAAGACTATTATGTGATGGCCAGCTTATGACTAATTTAGAAAATAGAGGAAATTAGGCTGGACGTCCCTCAGCCTTATGTCTCCCACCCTGTTAAACTCACCTACAAGTGCACACAGCCATGCTACTCTTCCTTCTCTCCCCTGTGAAGAGAAGCCTCCCTGCTTGTGCTCTGGATGTTTGTGCTCCTGCAGAGCTTGGCTCTCTCTAAAGCCTCACCTGATGAAACACACAAATAAGACAATATACACATCTGATAATATGCACAAGTTTCTTTCATCTTAAAAAAAAAAAAAGAAAACAAAAAAGGTTCACCAGTCTCTTCTGCAGCTCAGCACCCTGCACCTACTGCAGCTACATCCTTTCCCTCCCCTCTTAGTTGCCTGCTCCCTTCCTGTTCAGGCCTCAATTAACTTTAATCCAGCTCTCATATCCTCATCACCTGACTAAAACTGCCCAAGCCAAAATCTGCAGTAACCTTGGAGTTGCCAAAAGAGACTTCTCCATCTGTAACCTTCTTGTCCTTGCTTCTGTCCTTAATACTTTTGACCACACCCACAATTTTAAGCCTAACTCCTCCTGACTTTGGGGTACCACCCACTTTGTGTTCTTCCCTGCTGTTTTTCTCACAGTGATGTCCTGCTTGAGACTTCCTCCTCATCTGGCTTTCTCACTAGCCCATCATTCTAAGTCTCCCTAATCTCTGTCTTCGTCCACATTTCTTTTCTGGTGCACCAGACACATGTGTACAACTCTGGATATTTGGGCTTCCCCACCTGGATACCCCATGAGTCTCAAATCAACACGACTCTCTGGTCTCATCTACCTACACATCATTCTGCCCAGACATGTTCTTCTTCCTATGTTCCTTAGCACAGTGAACGACACTAATTTGAATGTAGTTTCCCAGTCCAGAAACTAATTTAGAGTCACCCATGTTTGCTTCCTGCTCACCCCAAACATTCAAAGTCCTTGTGGCTTATTTAGCTATCAGTTGTATCTTGCCTGGATTATATAAACAACACTAAGAAGTCTCATTTCATTGATTCCAGTCTTACCCTCACATCCATCCAACTGCACTGAAGCCAAGGTGATCTTTGTGAAACACAAACGTGGTGATGCCAATTCCCTGCTTAAAATTCTTTGAAAGGTCTCAGTAGTGCAGAGTGAAGTCCACGCTCTTTGGCATTGAATGTGCAGTCTTAATCTTTTTGCTTATGTTTCTAGCTTCATTTCCTACCAGCTCTTCACTCTCAGATTCTCAGCTGTATGCTCTGTGGCTTGAGAAAAGCCAAATTTTTTTTAAACTTATCTCCATCTTTTCAGTCCGTAAGAGTTTCATTTCCTCTTACAGATTTGCCAAAAGCAAAGTAGCAAATCTGATCCCCTGTAATGCAGTCAGCCTATAATTTGCTTCAGTATGAAAACGTCTGTGCTTCTGATATCCTTGGCTATTTCAACTTCTCTATTCTTGCCTCCATTGCCCTGAAGGGGGTAGTTCAGAGACTGGAGCATTGACAGTGATGAGACAGGTAGGTTCTAGGCCTGGAGCCTAGCAGCTCCAATCCATTCATTCTTTTGTCTGGTCCTGTTTGGTTGTTCTATGGAACTGGAAGACTGGTTCCTGGGGCACCTGGCAATTGGGCAGTCCAAGCTCGTGGTGGTTATTCCTCATTAACTGGCACAAGTATATATTAAGGTTTCAGGTCAACACTATTTTGCATATGCCAACCTCCATGCATAGAATTTTCTTCCAGCTCCATGCTCTGTTTCTCCAATTCAGCACCTGGTGAAATCTCTTGCTTCCGGATGCAGCTCACATATCTCCTCCTCTGTGCCTCATTCCCTCACATCCCTGCTCTCAATGACAGTTAATTACTTGCTCAAAGCTCACACAGTACTGTGTACCTCCCTCTAGCACTGCATTTAACCCAATGTGTGCTGGAGACCACACTTGTATCTGTTTCTCTCTCTGCCCTTGAATGAAGTCTTCATCATCGGTCTCTGAGTTTCAGTCATCACTGTTTTCAGTGTCTAGCATGGTGCCTAGCATGGAGTAGTTGCTCAGTAAATGTCTCTGAGATGAACAGTGTATACCTACTTGGAAGAAAATAATGGAACGTATTTATCCTATTGTCTAACTTCATTTACAAAGGCATTTCAAATGGAATCACAAGGCGTCAGAACAGACCTTTGAAATCACTAGGGAGTGGTGTTAACTGTTTCTCAATGAAAACCCTTAAGCAAATGTATGTGGATAAATGAAAGGAATATCTGGAAGATTCCACTGGAGCTGTTTTGGTTTCCCAGAGTTAGCGGATCCCTGTAAGCAATCTTAGATCTGATAAAGAGCACTGAGCTAAACAGATTGGCTCTTTCTTGAAGCCCTTCCTACTAGGCTGCCTTGGCTCTTTCAGGAGAACTCCCAGGCTTGAGTGACAAGTATTTCCCCAGGCCACAGCCATGTGGGACATTATTCAGTGGGTTTGCTCCCCTTTCATGCTCCTAGTTGATTGACTCATTGAAACTCTGCTTCTGTTGAAATCCCTCCCCCTGATGCAAGGTGGTCTCAGGCACTGTACTGCCAACGCTCTGTATGTCACAGGAGTCCCCTCCACTCCCAGGCCCCGATGTGACGATGTGATGGCTGACAACTCCAGGCTGAGCTGTTCCTGGCACAAGGCTGCTACAAGGACACGCGCCTCTCCGTAGTAGTCTGACAACCCCTCCAACCCATCTGCCCTTTCAGGATTTTGCTTCTAGCTGTCAGCCTTGGGGTTGGCTCTCTTTCACTTGTTTCAGTAGATTTAGGCTGGACTCAGAGTTAGGGCTGCTGAGAATTCTTGTCTCTCTTCTTTCCCAGTGGTGCAGCTATTTCCTACTTTTTGTCGAAGACTGGATGCATTTCTCCAGATTTTATATTCAAGGGTCAAACAAGGTGGGTTTGTGTTCAAGCATCAGAATCCAGAGCAGAGAGGTTTGCTTTCCCTTCTTCCCCGTCGTTTCACGCAGTGGCAGGCATTCCCACGGGGCTCCCCTGCCAGCCCCGCCCTCTCGCTCCCTCTCGGCGCCCTCTTTCTTAGTCTCTCTTCAGGTTCAACCAGTGAATCATCTCAAACTTTGTGTTGCCCTTTGAGACTCACAAAACATTTGAATTTTTCAAAGCAGCTTTTGACTTTTGCCTGCTGGGACCTCAAAAGCCTCCCAGCCCCGACCTAGTCCAGGCCTGACATGCTATTGTTACCTCATTTACACTGCTGTCTGGAACACAACACAGACTGCCTTTATCCTGCAGAGAGTGTGCATATTTTGAGAAAATTACTCAGCATTTAAATGTCAAGATAATTGAGCCCACAATCCCACAGATAATTACATAAAGGACAGAAATGAGGCATCGCCACTGCCCATGCTGCAAGGGACCTTTGGGGGCAGCCCACACCTTCCACAGGTGGGGAGAGGAGAGGAGGCATTGCTGGGTCACATGACTGCACACGGTATCTCCCACTGACCTCTCCTGAAGTCATATCTAAGGCCAGTTAGCACTTATACATCTCACCCTCTTAAAACCCTCCATTTCTATTTGTTCTATTTTCAAAATTATCTTACATCTCCCTTATGCTAAGATAAAAGGAAAAAGGAAATGGATGTTGAATCTTGAGGAAATATGGTGATGCTCTTTGGGTCCTGACAAGACAGACACCCTGATTCACTTTTTCCTGATGGGAGGTAGCAAAATACCACACAGTTGTTTAAAGCCCATCTTGGAAGTGGATCCTGGAAATCAGCAGCCTTTGGGCACTCTCTCCTCTGAAAAGACCTCACTGTGCTTCTGATGAGCTGGGGGACCTGACTCAAGCAGTGAGATGTTTTCCTGATTTGTCTTTTAGTGTAGCAGCAGCAGCAGCAACTGGAGGTTTTTAAAGGGTGAGGCAACAGCAAGACGAGACCATGGTATTTACACACAGCCTGGGGGAATAGTCCAACAGAAATGGAGAGAGCACTGGGATTAAGGTAGCTTGATTCTTTGGGGCTATTTTACATCACAGAGGTATTCTCCCAATTAATTTCTTTTCAAATAACCAGTTGTCTTGATCCTGAGCAGTAAAACCAAAACAACACTCATATGATTTTATTGTCATGGAAGTCGATGTAAATTAGATATGTGCTAGGTGCCAAGGTCCATGCTGGGCACAGTGGGAGGACAGCACTCCCATAGGCCCAGATTAAGAATATCAGCAAAGCAGGGTACATGGAGTCAGTAGCATCTTGGCCTCAGAGACGCAAAGTGCTTTGGCCAGTCAGAGTGAGATCTGAGCCTGGGGATTAGCATAACCTTGGACTTGAGTAGGCTTTCTGTGTTCTGTGACTTTACAGCCCTGTATGTGACGGTACTTCCTCCTGGGGAGCTTTTCATCTCTCCATTGTCAAAATGGTAAAGGCTCATAAAACTCTTAAAGCTCATATAAATAAGTCCTCTTGATGACACAGTTTGGAGCTGATCTGCTTGGTGGTAACCTCTGAACTTCCTAATCATACCGTCCATCTCCCCATTAGGTCATCAGTGACCAAGCTGCAAATTCTATAGGTCATTTCTTGGGTCTCGTTATCAGCAGCATTTGACCTAGTGGGTTACTTGCCTTCCAGGACACCAGAGTCTCCTGGCTTGACTCATCCTGTTTGTCCTTCTGCTTCCCAGAGTCTCAGCAACCTGAGCTCCAAACGTTGCAATCTCCCAGTGTTCAGTTCTTAGAACTCTTAGGTTTTAGAACCTAGGATTAACACCAGGGGGCACATTCACAGAGGTATCTACGTGCTTGGTACTCCTGGAGTTGTGCAGTGCCCTGCTGTTCTGTGTCATGATAGCAACGTGGACAGTGCTGGTCTGCAAACTGTTACTAGTTCACAATGAAATAAGAACAGAGATCGAGAGAACACACCTAGAAACATTTAGAGCAGTGTGACATTGTGACTATTCACCACATCCACATCTGTAGTTGTTGGACTCTCCTCATCGTTCATAGCCTGAGCAGGTACAGTTTGGGCATCTTTGAACTCATATGGTGAGTCACACTTGATGTGAGCTGGGTACCGGGCATATACAACAGGACCCTGTTGCTATGTGTGATAGTTTAAGTTTAATTAGTCAATTGAAAAGAATATCATGTCTGAATCCATTCTTTTTGTTGAAAGATAATTTAAATCAACTATAACATTATCAGATAAATTGTTGAAACTAACTGCTGATGAAGGATTGAAGATGAATGTTGGAAACATGACTTCCTTTGTTTCATTTTGAATAAAAGTAAAAATTGAATATTCTGAGCCTGCAGAAATTGCTTTAAAATTTCTTCCTCCATTCTCATCAACCCGCCTCTTCAACCATGAGTAATTTTAAAACAAAACATGGCAACAGTTTAGGTGTACATTGCTCTCAACGAGTACTGTCGTCATCAATCCAACCTAGAGGAGATATATTCACAGCAAGAAGCAAGCTCATTTACCACTTTAAAAAGTTATACATAGATATCTACAGTGTATGTTCAAAATGTATGTAGAGATTCTGAAAATGGGGAATCACTTTCATTAATAATGTTTTGTTTGATAAAAATTGCAAAAGGATAAAAAGGTACAAGTACAATGCTCTTATTAATCACCTTTATCCATAATTTCAATGAACAATGTGTAGTTTTGTTCATCTTTTCTTTATTGTGTTTTTTCTGATTATATTATTGAAATGTAATCTTATATTTGCAGAATCTAATAATAAAAATGTGGGCTTGTATTTTGTATGTATTTTTATTCCATTTCCCTTTTCCAATAATTTACTTTTGTTTTCTTTTACAAAAGTATCAGTTTTGCAATAGATTGAAGAATATAAGAGATGAGATATGTACCTCAGAATTAATGCAGCCCCTGGAGATAGACAAGTCCTTCTCTTTTCTATGTACACTCACTCCCATGATGATATCATCAAGACTCATTCCTTAAATTCCACCCAAATGCCAACAACCTCTAAATGCACCTCTTCAGCACAGACCTCTCCCCTGAATTCAGCTTCGCTTGTCCAATTGCCCACTTGACATTTCCACCAGGATGAGTGACACATCCAAAACCGAACTACTGATCTCCTCCCATCCCCACCCTAGATGCTCTATTTACAAGCTTCATCATCTCAGTAAATAGAAATATCTTTCTACTATCTCAGGCCAAACACGCAGAGTCACGCTTGACTCATCTCTTTTTCTCACACTCCACACCCATCTGTACTGAAATCATGTTGGTTCCATCTGTTAAATATGTCCAGAATTTAACCATTTCTTACTACCTCCGTTTCTGTCACTCAGCCCTAGCCCTTACCCACCCTTGCTTGGATTACTGCAATAATCTCCTAAACAATCTCTCCTTTCACCCTTGCTATATAGTCTCTACTCAGCTCCTCTGCTGAATGAGCCTTTCAAAGCTAAGAACAGATTTTGCTACTCTCTTGTTCCAGTCATTCCAGTGAAGCCCCATCTTAGTCTAAAAGTCACTTGAAATGACTGTAAAAAATATTCATGATCTGTTCTCTTCCTTTGGTCACTCTGACCCAACCACACCGACTTCATCAAATGCACTAATCATGTTTCTGCCTCAGGGCCTTTGCACTCATTTTTCCTCTTCCCGGAACACTCTTCTACAGATCCCCTTAGCTTGCTCTCCCTTTAGATATTTTCTCCAATGTTACCAGCTCAGTGAGGCTTTTTTCCAGGCCTTATTTAAGTTTGTACTCCTCTGATTTCTCCTATTCCTCTTCCCAGTTTTTTTTTTCCTCCATAGAATGTAACACTTTTTAAGGCCCTGTATAATTTGTATTGTAAAGCTTTTCACTAGAATATAAACTCCACAACAGTAGGGATTTTATCTCTTATGTTCACTGTCAACTTCCTAGCACCTAGAGCAGAACTTGATACTTAATAGGTACTTACCCTCTGTTATTTGACTGTGAGCCCCTGGTAAAGAGAGAAGATACCCTATAACATTTTTTATTATCTGGGCTTAACCTAGTACCTAGTAAAGAGCAATGATCAATGCATACTTACTAATAACTGAATGAAAGGTTGTCTGGGGACATTGCAAATGGTGAAGGTGTACCACCAGACCTTGGGTTTTTACTATCTTAGTATGAAGATGAGACAGCTGCAGAAGAAAAAGATTTACCTGGATGAGAGAGACAAATAACAACTTACATGTGGTTCTGGAAAAGAATACATTATTGAGGTTTGGGGTAGAGCAGGTGTGTTGAATTCTGACCCTTGGCAAGAGAGAGAGAGAAGAAAGGTTATCTCTAGGTGAGGTGGGAACAGGCATGAATGAAATATGTTTGGTGAGAGTTTAAGCAAATCACCTGGCTGAACATACTGGTCCAATTTTGAGGACTCACCCTGTCAGTCAGAAATCTCTACTCTCTCTTTACTTTTTTCAAATAGTGACATCTAGAAGTAAAAACTGTCACCTACTAGGGAGAAAAGCATATCTTCAAAGTATTTTCCTTGAGACAACTAAGTGTTTGACTTGAGTTTCAGGAAACAGAATTCAGCCATTGTGTACATGAAAGAGATATATTCTTCTAGCCATAAAAAAAAATTACTGCCTGTTATTTCAAGAACAAGCAGGAGGAAATGATGGCTGTATTTCAGGTGGCAGTGATAGGAGAGGTTATGGAAGCTCATAGAGGCTGCTTCCCTTTTCCTAGATCATAAAGAAATGCTATGACCAGTGTAGTCATTCACACTTTAGTATGAATAAATTCATCTCTTTTTATTCTTTTTTCCTCAGGCAGATTGCACTGTGGACCCCCTCTCTGCTTATAAGATGAATAGATTTAGGTGTCAACAATCAAGTAAGATCAAGGATAGTTCTATTCAGTAAGTAAATGTGCTTCCATATTCCCCTTCAGATTTCCAAATTCCTGGTCATATTGAATGGTCCATTTAAATCCAATGGATCAATAAACATGAAGGTTATTATCAGGAGAGGCCTCTAACACTTGGGTATTTGATTTGAACTCTTATTGAATAGTTTTAAACACCAAGTAGCAAGAATACCTCATGAAAAAAAGCTTTTATAATTTTCTGGTGTGTTGTACAACTCTGCTTCTGCTTAACGGGGCCAGATGCAAGGTATATGATATTCTACAATATAAGCTGGGGACTGGGAGAATCAGGGTGGTGTGCTTCTTGGGATTCAGATGTGCAGATGTATTATTCATCCTGCCTGGCATCTATTATCCAGACAACTGTGAAAATACCAAAACATCATTTATATTCATCACTGTCTTATTTGATGTTCTTTTTGTTTCCATTAATGATTTATAAGAGGACATTTGCTTTATGGAAAACGTGAATCCAATAAGCTTTACCTTGTGAAAGGAAAAGAGTAAACTTATGGGCATATCACTTCTGCAGCCTCATTTTTCTTATCTGTTTAAGAGGTTTTAGCCAAAGAACCACACTTTCTGAGCCAAGAAATGAAGCATGGATTTTGATGCCTATCTTAGATGGTGAAACAATCTTGGAAATACACTTGTAGGTTTTGAAATGTTGACTGTGAGGCACCAGTTGGTGGTTTATAAGTACAGAGAACATAGTGACACGGTATTTGAAATTAGGTCTGTTTTTGTGAGCCTAGGAGGGACAGTTATAACAAAGTTAAGACCCCACTAGATATGATGATTTCTGATTTCTAAACAACACCCATAAACCTTCTAGAGATATGCACAAGAGAAAGATGGGCGTATTGTAGGATCTGAATTTGTTTTCTTCAAACAGTAAATTTTCCTTTGTGGCCAGTTTATGTCTTTGAACTTTTAGTTTACTTTTTTGGCAGAAAGGGAAGGAGAGAGAGAGGAAGAGAGTGAAAGGAAGGAAGGAAGGAAGGAAGGAAGGAAGGAAGGAAGAGGGAAAGAAGAAAAATTGTGTTTATCTGCAATATGAAATGCTTACATATGGCAGATCATTTCTGGATCCTTTGACTTATCATAAGGGATAACATTTACAAAGTGTTTATCATGTGCCAGAAGTTTTCAAATCATTTTACATGTACGAATGATACATTTAATCATCACAGCAATCTTATGGGATGGGTGTTATTATTACCTGTGTTTTACAGATAAGAAAACTGAGGTATAATTTGCCCAAGCTCAAACTGCTAATAAGAGGCAGAGGGAGGACACAAATACAGACAGTCTGGTGCCAGAATCCATTGCCTATAACCATTATACTCGGCTGTCTCTTACTAGAAAGAGCAAGCCTCCTTGAAAGGGTGTTTTTATTTTTTGCTATTAAAAATATTTTCATTTTAGGTAGGTTAGATCCATAAGACTCTGTTTATGGAAATTATACTTATCCTTTTATCTCCCTCCCATACTTCAACATTTCTTCCCATTCATCAAGATTTTAAACAGGATATTTGAGAAAATCAATAAAATTAATATGCGTGTAGAGTTGGATAAGGAAAAGAAGATTGAAGACACAATTTACCAGAATAACGAATCAGAGAGATGAAATCAGTATAGATTTTACAGATATTAAAAGGAATATTATTAAAGACAATATGTCTATATGTTGAAAGCTGAAATGAAATGGACACATTCCTTGAAGAATACAAACTGTAAAAGCTCACACAAGAAAAAATAGATAACCTGAATCCATTAGAGAAATTGAATTTTTAGTTAAAGACTTTCTCATAAAGGACATTTTATGATGGTTTCACCAGTAAATTCTGCCAACTATATAAAGAAGTAATTATATAAATTCTGCACAAATCATTCAAGAACATTGAAAAAGAAGAAATGCTCCCTAATTTATTCTATGAGGCAAACCAGGTAAAGATACTTCCGGAAATGTCCCAATGAAGACCAATATCTGTCATGAATATGTTTTCCAAACAAGATTTTAGTAATTTCAATCTAAAAATTTTTTTTAAGTATAATACATCATGATCAAGTGAGGTTTATCTCAAGAATTGCAGGGTTGGGGCTTCCCTGGTGGCGCAGTGGTTGAGAGTCCACCTGCCGATGCAGGGGACACGGGTTCGTGCCCCGGTCCGGGAGGATCCCACATGCCGCGGAGTGGCTGGGCCTGTGAGCCATGGCCGCTGAGCCTGCGCATCCGGAGCCTGTGCTCTGCAACAGCAGAGGCCACAACAGTGAGAGGCCAGTGTACTGCAAAAAAAAACAAACAAAAAAACCCAAAAAAAAACCCCCAAAATTGCAGGGTTGATTTAACCTTCAAAAATCAAACAATGTAATTTCCCAGATTAATAAATGCAGGAAAATACTTGACCTAATCCAACATATATTCTGGGTAACAAATCTCAGCAAACTAAGAACATCAAGAAACTTCCTCAGCCTATTAAAGGGCATCTATGAAAAACCTACAGTTGATATCATACTTAAGGGTGAAAAATCAATACTTAACCCCCAAATTCAAGAGTAAGACAAGTCTGTCAACTTTTCATCATTTATATTCAGCATTACACTAGAGGCTCTAAGACAGTGCAATCAGGCAAGAAAAATGAATAAAAGGCCCTCTAGATTGAAAGAAAGAAGACAAACTGTCCAAACTCCATCATCATCTATGTGGAAAATCTGATTGAATTTACAAAAACGACTAGAAGATTGTTCAACTGAAAATTTAAAATGCAATTTACTATAGCATCAAACTATGTGAAATAATTACAGATACATCTGACAAAAGATATGAGAGATCTATGCATTTGAAAATACAAAATATTAAGAGAAAATAAAGACCTAAATTAAAGACCCAAATTCCTTTTTCAAAGGCCAGAATATTCAATATTGTTAAGATATCAGTTATTTCCAAATTTATCTATAGATTCAAAATAACTGCAGTAAAAACCCTAGCAAGCTTTTTGTGGAAACTGACAAGCTGGCTGTAAAATTCATATTGAAATACAAAGAAATTAGTATAGCTAAGACATCCTTGGAAATGTAAAACAGAATCTGAGAGTTAGCCCTACCTACCGGGCTTCAAGTCATATTAAAGAAACAGTCACCGAGACAGTGTGATACTGGCATCAAGATAGGTAAGCTAATCAATGGAACAGAATCCAGAATCCAGCAAAGGTCTCATACATACAAAGATCAATGATTTTGACAAAGCTGAACAGACAATTCAGGGAGAATTGATCATCTTTTCAATAAATGGTACTGGATATTAAGATAAAAAACAAAAACAGAACTTCAATCCATTACTCCCACCATATATTAAAACTAACTCACAAATGGATCATGGACCCATGGACCTAAATGTAAAATCTGAAACTATAAAACTGCTGAAAAGGAAATAGGAGAAAATATTTGTGAGCTTGGGTTAAACTAATATTTCTCCCAGAAGTATGACCCATGAGAGAGAAGATTGACAAATTGAACTTCATTAAAACATCTTCATTAAAACATCTTCTCCTCAAAGAAAATTATCAAAAGAATGAAAAGACAATACACAGTTTGAGAGAAAATCTATTTGAAAATTGTGCATCTGATACAGGACTTGCTTTAGATAAAGCTCTTTCAGAACTCTAAGAAAACAAACAACCCAATTAAAAATTGGCAAAAGATTTCAACAGACACTTTACTAAAGAAGAAATAAGAATAGAGAATAAGCACATGATAAAATATCTGACATCATTAGTCATTAGGGGGATGTAAATTAAAAGCACAGGATACCACTACACTTCTAATAGAAGAGCTAAAAGTTAAGATAGACCATACCAAGTGTAGATCAGGACGTGGAATAACAGGAACTCTCATATACTGCTGGTGGGAATCTAAAATGGTACAACTTCTCTGCTAAACATTCTGGCAGTTTATTTAAAGAAAAGTTATACGTTTGCCTAACATATGATCCAGCCACTGCTATTTTCCATAATTACCCAAGAGAATAATAAGTGTATGTCTATATAAAGACTTATGCACAGATATTCATTTCAACTCTATCTGTAAAAGGCAAAAACTGGAAATAACTCAAATGTCCATCAGCACATGAATGTCTAAACAAATTGTGGCATATCCATACAATGAAATACTATTCAAAAATAAAAATGAATTAACCAGGGATTCATGAGACAACATAAATGTTGCAATCCATGCAAGATATAATTATGCAAAGTGAAAGAATTCAGATAAAAAGACTGCATATTATTTGATTCCATTTATAGAAAACTTTAGAAAAATTCAAACTACTCCATCTGATAGAAATCAAGGAGGGACAGAGAAAGACAGAGGAGAGTGATTACAAAGGGTCTCGAGGAAACTTTGGGAGATGATGGATTTTGATGCTTATTATTTTGATTGTGATGGTGGTTTCATGGATGTATATTTATGTCAGATTGTATCAAATTGAACACTTTAAGTATATACATTTTGTTTATCAGTTATTCTTCAATGAAGGGGTAAATGAGAGATGAACAGAGCAGAGCTCCTTATAATAAATGCTGAGTGGTTCTATAAAATCAACTGCTTTTAACAATCCCCTCATTTGAACTTATGTTTGATATGGTGAAATTCTGATGCAAGCAAAATATTTACTCAGTCTGTGGGTTTGTTCTGGAAGCAGATTAACATGTATTTGGGGGACTAGTTGGCTTCTTGCTCGCCTGATTTAAATTCTGTGCTGCAGAGGTGAAGTCATTTGTATGCAGTCCGTGTTCTTCACCAGCATACACAGACTCTGTAAGTCTAATAGTGAATCTGAGCAAGCATTCTGGTTGTGCTGTGAGCAATTTGAGTTTTGAATGACCTTGAGAATGAGCATCTCTAACCTGCAGAGAAAATTGCATCGTTTTCTTAAAATTTAAGTTAAAAAGGAATGATTCATTTTCATCATACATAAGAAATCATATGTTGATAGTACCTTTAAAACATCATTTTAACAATATTAATTGATCCAGCAAATAAAAAATTCCCTTACTCCTGGGAAGGATGGGACAATTTTGAGAGTTGATGCCCATTTTTTTTTAACATATGTGTAACTCCAGCCTGTGAGTTAAACAAGAGTGGCAAATTCTTACCATTTAATGTCTCTTTTTCATGGTACTTTTAAAGGTCTCAAAATTGAGTAAAACTGGCATGTGTATATGTATATGCTTATGCATAATTTCCTAATTCTTCTAAATGTCCTATGGTGGGGTGGACTAGGCACTGAACTAAGAGTAACAATACTTGGTTTTGAAGTCCTAGCTTTGCTACTTTTTAGCTTTGAGTTTAGGCAAGTCATTTTACATAGTTTAGCTACAGATTATTTATGTGTAATATGAGAAACAAGCAAATGAGTTGACAGACTTGTCTATTTTGTGTGCCAAAAGTGCAAACTGTCCAGGGCCAGGCACATTAAAGTATTATTAGCAGCTGGACTGCAGAAGTCTTGGATTGCAAATCAAGCAGTGGAAATGCAGTGCAGGGTAGAAGGTAGGAGTAGGCCTCCTGGAGCAAGACCGATGGATTCAGATCCCAGCTCCACCCCTCCCAGCTGTGTGACCTTGGACAATCAACTACGTGTGTGAGCTGCCAATTCTTTATCTGTAAGATTTAAGGACAACCTACCTCAAAGCGTTGCTATGAGAATTAAATAAAGCCATTTATGATAATATTGAAGATTGCTCAATTAAAGTTAGCAATTGTTATTATGACAATCTATCATTCAAATAAAATTTTTATGATCAGAAAAAATGCATTTTTGAAAGGAATGATTAAATTCCAGTTGGATATAAACACTGCAGTCAGGACTGCCAAATCCCTGAACATTTAGAGGTAGATTGAGAAGCTTAAATGAATTCCTTTCATTGTTTAATTTTTTTATTACTTTAAAATTTTTTTGGAGTATAGCTGCTTTACAATTTTATGTTAGTTTCAAAGTGAATCAGCTGTACCTATACATATATCCCCTCTTTTTTGGATTTCCTTCCCATTTAGGTCACCACAGCGCACTGAGTAGAGTTCCCTGTGCTATACAGTAGGTTCTCATTAGTTATCTATTTTATACATAGTATCAATAGTGTATATATGTCAATCCTCATCTCCCAATTCATCCCACCTGCCCCTTCCCCCTTGGTATCCAGACGTTTGTTCTCTATGTCTGTGTCTCTATTTCTGCTTTGCAAATAAGATCATCTATAACATTTTTTTAGATTCCACATATATGCGTTAATGTACGATATTTGTTTTTCTCTTTCTGACTTACTTCACTCTGTATGACAGTCTCTAGGTCCATCCACACCTCTACAAAAATAAGAATTTTTGTTCCCTCATTATATAAAAAGGAATTCTATTTCTGAGAAAAGATTGATATGCCATACACCAGTTTTAAAGAATAATTTTTAATATAATTGAGACAGTATGCACTTTAGTCAAATGAATGTTAATCCATCATTTCAGAGTAAATGTTATGTATCTAAAAATTGCATGGGTAGTTTTACTGATGCCATGAAAGTTGGAGAAACGAGAAACAATAAATTCTTCAGTTAATGTCAGACACTTTTCTCCACTACTTTGCCTAGAAGATGTGGAATGTTCCAGTACTTTGCCCTAGAATATGTGAAATGTTTTCTCAAATGATAGATCATTACTAAAGATAGAAAACAACAGCTTTTGTAGAACCAACCCTAATACAGTGTGTCCTGCGTCTTTAAGTTTACAGAGTTAAGTGAAGTGATGTTACTTGGCTAAGAGTGCAGGAATGGTGAGAAAGAGACAAAGGAAAATAAGTAATTAAAATAGGGTGATATGAGTACATAATGGGGGCAGATGAGGGGACGGAGGTGGCCCAGAACAATGGGAATCTACTCTGTTTACAGGATTCAAAGAAAGTTTCAGTGGGGAAGTAACTTTCAGGAGTGTGTCTCAAAGGGTGAGTGAATGTTTTCCAGGGGAACAATGAGGAAAAGGAACAGGACACAGAGGGCAGATCTGTTTGGGAGACGGTAAGCAGTAAAGATCAAAGTGGGGTGCAAGTGCAGAGCAGTGAGAATAAAGGCATAGCCTGAGGACCAAACAGTGATGGGCCTTTTACATAAAATATAACGAGTGTTGCACTGCTTAGGGCTAAATGGTGATGCCTGCAGGCATCTGCTTCACTAACTATTTTGGCATCCAGGAGGCCTTCCTGTGGTTGAGGTGTCGGTTACTTCAGGGAAGTGCTATGGATGCAGAGAAAATCTTAATGCTAAATAGCTGGTAGAGCTTCTTTTGCAGTCCCAAATGTTTCCAGATGTGTGGAGACCTGTGTATCTGCTTGGGACAGAACTTTGTCAATAGTGCATAACTGTAACCAGGCACTGTATGGGCGGGGCAATGATGGCTGCCCAGTGGAGGAAACTTCTGGATCCCAGCAGTCTTGTTTGCCAGGTCTCACAGATACAGAACTTCATAAGAATGTCCTAGTCTTCAGCTGTGCCAGAAGCGCAAAAATGGCCACAATGAACTGCCTTCTGCATTGTAGATGGGATAAAGGAGGCATCATGGTCCCTTGAGTCTGACTGTCTCTTTGTGGATTTTCAGAGAACTGCTGCTGAGGAATTCCACCTGGGCAGTATTGGCCATCTCCTCTGAAATGCAGAATAACACAAATCCAGAAGGAGGTGGCTCTGGACAGAGATCCTTATATATCAGAAAGTTCAACCAATCAGAATGGTTGAACACTCTGCTCATTTCTTCCTCTAGGGTATCTGGGCCATCCCTGAAATGCAAAGCCCTATAGGCAGTGCCAAAACCTGACCCCATCCCACCTTCCTAGAGCCACCATGTAACTGAGGAGGAAGCTTCACACTTAGGCAGTTCAACAACAACCAGAGATGACCGCTTTGCTGAGTGTCCAAAGAGGGGCAGAGACTCTCCATCCTGATAGAGCTCAGCGGGGAGAGAGGAAGAGCTCTGAGATGTGTTGTGATCAGGGACAGTTTCTTGGAGGACGTGGCCGTATATGGACTTTGAAGCTCAGATAGTGATTGAGTGGATTGATAAGAGAGTATTCAAGTAAGAGAAAGGATGTGAGTGGAGGCCCAGAGGTGCTGGCAGAGCCTCTGGTCCCCCACCCCGCTACATCTCTCCAGAGTCAGTTAGGTCCTCCTCCTATCTGTCCACTTTACTCTGCTCTTCTGGCTCAAATATTCTAGAGTTCTTTGCCTTCTGCTTGGCTGTTTGTCTCAGTATTCTTATTCCAGCTCTTCTCAACTTGGGGCAATTTCACCCCCAATCCCCACACTCCCATTAGTGGGTATTTTTGATTTTCACAACTGGGGGGAAGTGCTTCTGGCATCTAGTGGGTTTTGGTCATCCTGCAATGCAAAGAATTGAAAATATATATATTTTTTGCAAAAAATGCAAAGAATTATCCAGTCCAAAATATCAGTAGTATCAAGGTTGAGAAAACCTGGATTATTCTATTTAACCCTGTCCTCCCACTCTCACTGAAAAAAAGATGCTTTTTCTTTCTTCAAACTCCAAAGTCACCTTCAGACATAACTGTGACATTTATTCTGGGACCTGAGCACTAAGGCACCATCTCTGAGGACCCCACCAAAGACACCAACCCCCTGCCCACGTGTTCAACAGAGGTAAGGGCAGCCAGTTAGTAGAGTCACATGCCACAGAGGGTCAAGGAAGAGGAGGAAAGAAGCCATGCCAGTTTGTTTGAAGATTAGAGACTTATTACAGTTCTTTGAAAAGGCATTTCTGTCAAGCAGCAGAGATGGAAACACTTTTAAGAACTTAAGGGAAAAAAGAGCTATCAGAATATAGAGACAGGAAGAATGTATGCATGAGTTTTCTAGGGCTGCCGTGACAAAGTACCCCAAACTGGGTGGCTTAAACAATGGAAATTTATTGTCTCACGGTTCTGGAGGGCAGATGTTGACAGGGTTTGTTCCTTCCAAGGGTTGTGAGGGAGAATCTGTTCCATGCCTCTCTCCTAGCTTCTGGTGGTTTGCTGGCAATTTGAGGCATAGAAGCCCCATCTCACCCTCTGTCTTCATCTTCACATGGTGGTCAGTGTGTATGTCCAAATTTCCCCTGTTTATAAGGACACTAGTAATATTGGATTAGGGTCCACACTGATGAGCTCGTCTTAACTAATTACATCTGCAACAATCTTATTTCCAAATAAGGTCACATTTAGAGGTACTAGGGGTTAGCACTTCAATATGTGAATTTGGGGGGGACACAATTCAACCTATCACAATGTGTTAATCATCTTGCATACCTGTAAATTTCCATAGCATTTTCTCTGTACTTTAGAACTATCATGGAGTCCATGTTATCTGCCTTCATACAGGAATTAGTATAGTGAGATAATTTTTCTGTGAGTTCCTGAGGGGAGAGGCTGAGGCAAATAAACATGCAGAGAGATTTTATGAAATTGAGCATAAAAAAAATCTAAGTGCTTTGAAAATTTAAATTTTTGCAGTAATAAATGCTATTTTTGAATTCTAAAATTTGTATATTCATGTATTTAAAAAATCAATCATGTCACTTTGTTGGCAGGTCCTGCCAAGATCCTTGTATTTCTTCTTTCTTTGGAGAGAACAAAGCTGATACTTGAATTTGAGATAACTGAATTACCCACATGGCCTGCATTTCACTTTTCCCTCTTTTATTTTATTTTACTTTATTATACTCCATTTTATGTTCATCTACTGACAGAATAGCAATCAGCAGGAAGAAAATCTTTTTATGTAGATAAAAATCTGTGACTGATGAAACTTCTGGAGTGAGGACAAGAGGGAGTGTAGAGGCATGAATAAACACCAAATGCCTTTTGAAATAATTTATCTAATCATTATAAGATCTTACTGACAGTTTTTAGACATATAACTTTATAAGATTCATTAGTTTCTTGATATTTCTCTGAGATGCTTTGATCTGTGAATTCATTTCATTTCAGCTCCTTGCCTCTGGTCTGGCTCACACAAGCTGCTTTGCAGCTGCCAGAAACCACAAACTCCCAGCACTGTGTTTTCAGTTTTTATACTCAGCCTGTACTTTGTATGTGACACTTAGTTGTTGCTGAACTGATGATTAAATGGATTTTGTTTGTGATTTTCTAGACCAATAGAATTTGTGATTAATATAGATGATAATGATTGCTTATATCCAATCCCAGACTCCAACTGATTTACCGTTATCAACCTTTTCCACTCTGACTATAGTCCAGGGGCTTTTTCCAAGTGTGCCTCTGGCCAACAGCTGCCTGATGCATGGTCCAGGCTAAGCTTCCTCTCAGGTGAACGTGGGTGAGGGGTAAGAAGGCTGGGCAAGGGGAAGGGAATGGCTTTGTCCCACAGCCTTTGTCCCATCTAGCAGATTGGATTTGGTGAAACAGTAATGGAAAAGGGAAAGAATAAATTTGAAAGAAGATGGAAACATGAAGTAGCCATAACATCCAGAAAAGTTTTGTTCTGTTCCAACATGAGCAGGAGAAATACCATCAGTTACTCATATCACTCTAATTACAAGCTTATTTGTACCTCTGACCCTTGTTAGTCTAGCTCCTTTCGGTACTCTGTGGTCAATGGCTAAAGAGAGTAAGGTAAAGGCAAATATTTTTACCAGGATCCTTCTGGAAACTTGCTTATCCTCTTCTTGCTACTGCTACACAAACATAACAGAACCCAAACTTAATGAGAAAGTTTATATGTAAAATAGACCACATGATTTAATGGAGAAGTATATGGGCAATGGGATCCAAAGATATGCCTTTTTGTTCTTTTATCTATTTAGGTGTAAATGAAATACCTCCTCTATTCTAGGTTCTACACTAGGTACTAAGGTGCCTTGTATATTTGTACCAAAATACAAAAGACGAGATCTCTGCTGTCAAATAATTTTCAGTACACTAGGAGAAACAGAAAAATAAACATGTATTTACAGTGCAATATGATCATTGTTATAAGGTTTCTATAAGCACACTGGCGAATGAGAGCTCAAATCCGTTGAGGAGCATCAAACAAGGTATGAGGGAAGGGAAATGTCTGAGCTGAGACTTGGAGGTTATATAGATATTTTCCAGTAAACAAGCCTGGAGAAGGCATTTCAAGCTCAGGAATTCAGTGAGCTATAAGGAGTTAAGTTCACCTGAAATGTAATCTGTAAGGATAGGAGAAAAGGCTGGATATGAATCTGAACACCTAGGCAAAAGCCAGATTCTGAAGGGTCTTCTTTGCCAAGCCAGTAGTTTTTAGATTTTTACCTTGTGGAAGATGAAGTGTCATTGGTGAATAATACATAGGGAAATAACATGATCATATTTGCATATTCAAATTATTACCATAACAGTGATGTAAGGATGAATTGGAAGATGTATTTTATTTATTTATTTATTTATTTTGCGGTACGCAGGCCTCTCACTGTTGTGGCCTTTCCCGTTGCGAAGCACAGGCTCCAGACGCGCAGGACCAGCAGCCATGGCTCACGGGCCCAGCCGCTCCGCGGCGTGTGGGATCTTCCTGGACCGGGGCATGAACCTGTGTCCCCTGCATCAGCAGGCAGACTCTCAACCACTGCGCCACCAGGGAAGCCCAGGAAGATGTATTTTAAAGACCCATTGATAGGCTAAAAAAAAAATCACACGATCATATTAATAAAATGCAGTAAAAGCATTTGGCAAAATCCAACGTGCAGTAATGACAAAAACCCTCAGTAAACTAGGAATAGAGCAGAACTTCCTCAACTTGATAAAAAATATTTACAGAAAACCCACAGCGAAAATCAAACTTAATGGTGAGAAACTTGAAGCTTTTCTACTGAGATCAAGTAAAACGCAAGGATATTCCCTCTCACCACTCCTTTCCAACATCATACTGGAAGTTCTATCTAATAAAATAAGACGAGAAAGGAAATAAAAACTATAAAGATTGGGAGGAAGACATAAAATCATCTTTTTCACAGATGACATGATCATCTATGCAAAACATTTGAAAGAATTAACAAAAAATAACTATTGGAACTAATAATCAATAATAGCAAGTTTGTAAGATAAAAGGTTAAAATACAAAATCAATCACTTTCTTACATACCGGCAATGAACAAGTGGAATTTGACATTTAAAATACAATACCATAAACATTAGTACACAAAAATATGAAATACTTTGGTGTAAGTCTAACTCAAATCTGTACAAGGGCTATATGAGGAAAACTACAAAACGCTAATGAACAAAATCAAAGAAAAATAAATAAATGGAGAGACATTCCATGTTCATGGATAGAAAGACTCAATAATATCAATATGTCAGCTCTTCTCAGCATAATCTGTAGATGCAATACAATTCCAGAAACTTATTTTGTGTGTGTCAATAAACTTATTCTAAATCTATAGAGAAAGGCAAAAGACCCAGAATAACCTACACAATACTGAAGGAGAAGAACAGAGTTGAAGGATTGACACTGGCTGACTTCAAGACTTACTATAAAGCCACAGTAATCAAGATAGCATGGTATTGGCAAAAGAAATAGACACATTAATGGAATGGAATAGAGAGCCCAGAAATATAGATCCACATATATATATAGTCAACAGATCTGTGGTAAAGGAGCAAAGGCAATACAATGGAACAAAGATAGTGTTTTCAACAAATGATACTTGAACAGCTGACATCCACATGCCAAAAAAAAAAAAGGGTCTATACACAGACCTTATATCCTTTACAAAAATTAACAAAAAATGTATCATAGACCTAAATGTAAAATGTAAAATTATAAAACTCCCAAAAAATAGCACAGGAGAAAACCTAGATGACCTTGGGCTTTGGCATGGCAGTGACATTTTAGATATAACAACAAAAGTATGAACCACAAAAGAAATAATAATTAATCTGGACTTCATTAAAATAAAAAACTTCTACTCTACAAATGACAATGTCAAAAGAATGAGGAAAAGCCACGAACTGGGAGAAAATATATGCAAAAGATACATTTCAAAAAGGACTGTTGGGCTTCCCTGGTGGCGCAGTGGTTGAGAGTCCGCCTGCTGATGCAGGGTACATGGGTTCGTGCCCCGGTCTGGGAAGATCCCACATGCCGTGGAGCGGCTAGGCCCATGAGCCATGGCCGCTGAGCCTGCACGTCCGGAGCCTGTGCTCCGCAACAGGAGAGGCCACAACAGTGAGGGGCCTGCATACCACACACACACACACACACACACACACAAAAAAAAAAGACTGTTATCCAAAATATACAAAGAATTTTTCAAAATCAATA
Organism: Hyperoodon ampullatus; assembly: GCF_949752795.1. NCBI lineage: Eukaryota > Metazoa > Chordata > Mammalia > Artiodactyla > Ziphiidae > Hyperoodon > Hyperoodon ampullatus. The sequence continues at coordinate 76,384,913 of NC_136928.1, forward strand.
ATAAGAAAATGAACAACCTGATTTAAAAAATGGGTCAAAGACCTTAACAGATACCGCATCAGAAAAAATATACGGCAGGCAAATAGCATATGAAAGATGTTTCACATCATATGCCACTGGGGAAATGCAAGTTGAAGTAACAATGAGATATCACTACACAACTATCAGAATGGCCCAAATCCAGAACACGACAACTCCAAATTCTGGCAATAATGTGGAGCAACAGGAACTCTCATCCATTACTGGTTGGGTTGCAAAATGGTACAGCCGCTTTGGAAGACAGTTTAGCAGTTTCTTACAAAACTAAACATACTCTTACCAGTAATTGCACTCCTTGGTATTTACACAAAGGGATTGAAAACTTATGTGCATACAAAAAACCTGCACATGGATGTTTATGGCAGCTTTATTCATGATTGCCAAAACTTGGAAGCAACCAAGATTTACTTCAGTAGGTGACTGGATAAATAAACTATAGTACATCTAGACAATGGGATATTATTCAGTGCTCAAAAGAAATGAGCTATCAAGCCATGAATAGACATGAAGGAATTTTAAATGCATATTACTAAGTGAGAGAAGCCTATCTGAAAAGGCTACATACTGCATGATTCCAACTACATGAGATTCTGGAAAAGGCAATGCTTTGGAGACAGTAAAAATTGCCAGGAGTTGGGCAGAGGAGGGATAAATAAGCAAAGCATAGAAGGTTTTTATGGCAGTGAAAGCACTCTGCATGATACCATAACGATGGATATGTGTTATTATACATTTGTCTAAGCCCATCGAATATGCAATACCAAGAGTGAACTGTAATATAAACTATGGACTTTGGGTGATTATAATGTGTCATTGTGGGTTCATCAATTTTAACAGATACCCCACAGTTTGATAATGTGGAATGCAGCTCGTGTTTGGGGAAGGGGGTATATGGGAAATCTCTGTTCTTTCCTGTCAGTTTTGCTGTGGACCTAAAATGTCTCTAAATATATAAAGTCTTAATGAAAATCAATCAATCAAGTCTTATTTTTTTGAAAAGTCCATTAATAATTATTTGATGAATGACTAGAATGTCTAGTATGGTTAGTGAGCAAAGCTCTTGTCTGATGATTCTAAGACTTAGCTTTACCTGGGAGGGAAAAAAATAGTCATGCTTGGAGGGAATGTCCTCTATTCTGGTTAGACAACCTTGGCAATGACAGCCATGGCCAAGTCTACTGGAAACTATTTAATTGATTCCCCCAACTGCTGTTCTTTTAAGTTTCCTATGTGAAGAGATCAGAAATATAATTCTCTAGGTATCATAGCTGACTCCTAAAGAAAGATTCCTTCCTACAGGAAACCAATTTAGCCACTAGCCTCTTCTGCCTTATCCTCCTGTGGCTTTTTAGCTCTCTAATCACAGTCTGTTTTCCAACTAATTAGTGTTGGGACAATTCAGCCCTGGACCTCAGCTTGAAAATGTTAGTGTCATGGATAGAGAGCACTTAATCAAGTGACTTCTGATTATTCAACAGAGAGATTTTCTCTGATTAAGACGGCCACCCTTTCTAAGGCACTCCGTCTTCTTTCTTAAAATCTTTGCTTGAGCAGACTCTGCTGTGGCAGGGTAGGTTTACTGAAGGGAACAGAGAGACATGGCAATACCATGAAGAGAACTGCATTCTCATTTAAAAGGACATCTTTAAGCAGTTCCCTACTGGCTATTAACTTTAAAGGGTCAGTCTCTCATCATCGGAATGGCTAGATAACTTATTCAGCTATATAGAATGGATTATCTCGTTCTCATAAATCCTTCAGTCTGTAAAGATTAGGGCAGGCTTAATTGTATTGTTTGCTTTTATGTTTACTTGATTTTGAAAATTTCCTGTCAGAAGGAACAGGATTTTGATACATGGCATTGACAGTGAGTGAGCTTTTAACCTGATCTCTCCTAGACATTACTTGGGAGGCAGTTTAGGAGCAGTGAACCAGGCTCTAGATCCTTGAGACAGGTTGACTTTGGTAAGAATTGAATTCTGCACTCATGGTGTGATTTCAAGCAAGGTACTGAGCCCATCTTTTTATTGAGGAGGCTAGTACGTACCCAGTAAAGTTCTTATGATGATAAGGTACCTAAAACACTTCTTGAAACACCTGTTAAGATAGGAAGCATTACTTAGTAGTAACAGCTAAATTGTAGTTCAAATGGAAACCAGAGATGCTTGTTTCTGACCTCCCATAACCTCGCTTAAATATTTCTTTTCTCACAAGATTCTTTCATACTAGGTAGGTTTCATGGACCAGAGAAAATGACAACAATAAGTTCTCTTAGAAGAAAATAACTTATTAATATAGTGACTATTCCTTACAGGTTGTTCTGGGAGGTTTCCAGTGACCCTCAAAGTGGTTACTTTACTCACAGGTCAGATGATGCTGTTTTCTTCCTCCCTGGGGACTCTGCAGGGATCTCACGCAGGGAATGGGGTGCCTTCCAGAGCTCAGATGCTGACAAGTGCCTGTTGAAACAGGTTATTTTTTTCCATCAGGTATTGCCAGCCCTCTACTTTATTTCCATTCATATGTGAAAATGAAACCTAGAATCGGCTCCTCTAAAGCAAGTTCAAGCACGTTACCAGCATTTGGTAAAATATTGATTATCTCTTCTCCCAAATGGCAGTACTCCCAGTCCAGCAGAGTGGGATGGAGGCAATGGAGAAGAATTCTGTCTTTCCCTATGTATCCATGTGCTGAGGGCATTGAAATTAAAGAGCTGTTTTTAAGTTATCTAAGGTTATCATGGACAGATTGAGACATGAAAGTAGCAAGCTATGGTGGTAAGATTGGGGGTTTTGGAACCAGGTAGATATAATTTGCATTCCTGTTCTCATCGTTGCTAGCTCAGTGACAGACCACGAATTGACTTACTCAGAGTTCGAATTTTATCGTAAGCAAAATAGGGACACCAGTTCTGATTTGCAGAATTGATTGGAGGAAAAGAGATGATGTGCAGAAGTGTGCAGCAAAGAGCCTAGCCCATTGTGCGTGTTTGAAAATAAACAGTAGCTATTATCCCTATGGCGTTACTGATTTAATAAGCAAGAAAAGGGCTCTGTCACCCCAGACATCATGCCCACTCTTACAGCACATTCTCAGTGCACCATCTGGACTTTAACGAGATCCCCAGGAGATTCATATGCCCATTGAAATTTGAGACGTGTTGATAACGCCTACATGATAAGGTTGTTGTGAGGATTAAGTGAAGTGACAGGTGTAAAGCACTTAGAACCTGACATAAATACTAAGTGCTGAGTAAGTATTAGGTATTATTTGTTTTATTTTACATCAAGATATACCTCAAATGACAACTTTCCTCTCAAGCTTCCTGTGATCTTTCATTATCCTCTTATTTAATTATGCTCCTCAAAAGTCTTCATAGCTACTTTTGGTAATTGATTTTTTTGAACTCTTCTCTGTCAAACTCAGAGATCTTTAAGGACGCAGGAGTGTCTTGTATTTCCCTATTCTCTGGGCCCAGGACGATGCAAGAAGAGACCTTCAATAAATATGAGCTGAACCAATGATACACGAACTCATACACCCAACAACAGCAACAACAAATAGTGACAGTTCCAAGTGGATGTTACGAAGAATAGTTACCAGAAAGACTCAAGGAATGCTAAGGTGCTTCGAGAAATGTCCTTAGTAAGGGTGACACGTAAGCTGTTCTTTGAACAAGATAGATGTTCAAGAGTTTAAGAGAAAGAAACGGTGTAAATTCTGGGTGCGGGTAATGATGTGAGTGAAACTTAAAAATGGGTTGCAAGGGCTTCCCTGGTGGCGCAGTGGTTGAGCGTCCGCCTGCCGATGCAGGGGCACGGGTTCACGCCCCGGTCCGGGAAGATCCCACATGCCGCGGAGTGGCTGGGCCCGTGAGCCATGGCCGCTGAGCCTGCGCGTCTGGAGCCTGTGCTCTGCAATGGGAGAGGCCACAACAGTGAGAGGCTCGCGTACCGCAAAAAAAAAAAAAAAGGGTTGCAAGTAACAGGCTCATAGGAGCAAGAATCGTTATGTGTTTCTGGAACAGAGAGTTCTTTGCAAGTTGTGAATTCACATAATGAAGAGCCTCAGCTAACAAGTTTGAAAATAGAGGATCTTTGAAAGTTGTTGAGCTGCAAAGTAACATGCTTAACACGTCTTTTAAAAGAGAAATAAAAAGAGTATTAATTGCATCTGCTTCTTAAGTATCTCTGGAGAGAGGGATTTATGCCCACCCAGGCTCACGTAAATATTCTGTAAGAGGATGCGTGTGGGAGGGATAGGATAGCAATGACAGAGCTGTGTATGCAAGCAAAGCAAGGATTCATTTCACTGCTGGTAGGCTAGCATTTGTTTTTTTGCCAAACCTTCAAGGGAAACAAACAACTATCAGGTCCATGTGGTCACGTATGAATTGTTTCAAAGTTTTTAATTTTTAAAATTTTTACTTGTCACAGGTGTTGTTGTTGTCTTCTGATTTGCTCATACTCTGAAAGCTTCTAATTTCCTCTACAAAATTAGAGTGAAGTATGACTGAGCAATTCAAGGACCATTTTAGGTCCTGAATTTTGGGTGCTACAAAACTACTGGATGAATAGTGAAAACATGTGTTGGGCTGTTGTAGGTGGTGTGTGGTCAGCTGGTCTTACTGGCTTGTTTGGTGACTGTCTTGCAGATTTATTTCAGTTTGGTGCTTCAGTAAATTTTCTAGTTTCTCCAGGCCATTGGTCAGAAGAGACCATGCCAAGGAGTTTGTAAATATGCTAAGGGTATTTTATGTGGATTTTTCAGGATGAAGTGAAGGCTTTACAATGTTTCCACTGGAGTTGAATTTACTCAGAAAGAAATTGTAAGAACAGTTGATTTGTCCTTAATATTCTGTGTTTCCTTTGTGCTGTAGATGAAACAGGAAGAGCCAGAGAGGATCAGAAATAAATCATATCTCTTTTGATTTTTTTACCTAAACTGCTTTTGTCTTTATCCTGTTGACTGACTGATTCTCTTCTGGATTATATTCCTTGTAAGCAGGTATATGACCTTTTTTTTTCCCCCCTTATTGTCCAAAAGATGTGCAGACTAGACCTGAATACACAGAAGGAGTTCAATAAAAACTTACTAAATAGTTGAAGTTCAAACATGTTGTTAGTAAGCATCCATTTTCTGGAGATACTGATAGTGCCCCTGGTGTTTTATGTAAGCAAATGAAACAGCTGAGTAGCCTGAATTCCATCTTGGGCTTCGAGTCTCTGAGGCCATAAACTCCCCTCCCAGAGGCCATGTTCACCGTGCCCATGGAGAGGCAGTCTATAAGGTTCTTGGGAGGAAACACAGTGACTGAATCAGAGTGATGTGTAGGGGAGCCTTGCCAGAGAATGAGGGGGTGGGGAGCCCTGGGGTGAAGAATGATAACACATTATTTTTATCGATAATGCAATTGAATATATTGTAAATAAGAGCTAATATCTACGGTGTATGCGTTGCATGCCAGCCACTGTGTGATAGTTCACAGGCATTATCTCACTTATTATTCACAAAAACTTTGGTAAGTAGGTGTTAATATCTTTCTCAATTTAATGTAGGAAGACACTAATTCTTGAGAGATTATGCAACTCATCTGTATTCAAAGAGCTTAATAAAAATGAATTCTTGTTTTAATTTGGATGATTTCTAGTGAATTTGCACATGTATTCCCATGTATTTATTGTAATTTTTCCTGATGAATGACTTGTAGGATGCTTCCAGATCTAATATTTTATAATTTATGAAACATTTGCCCATAGGCTTTTCTGGATATTGATTTTTGAGAATGATAGTTCATTTAATGACAAGTCAAAATTTAATTTCAAAGTTAAAGTTGTTTTATCCACTACAGTTAAAGGCCAAAGAGATAAGCCTTTGTCGGAGGCAGATCACATGTGTACCTGACTATTTGATGAAGATATATAGATATAGATGGGACTCCAGAGAGAAGGGCTGATTGGGAAAAGAAGGAGGAATTTGTGTCAATGGGGAGAGGTAAGGGTTTTAAAACCAGAAAGCAACATTCACTCCATTGTCCTATCCTTTCAGTCCACATCCATGGACAGTCTATATAGAGGGTGAGAGAGCATGTGAGGAGGGAGCCTTTGGCATAGACTGTGAACTATGTAATTGAGAAAAGAAAGTACAGAAGTGACTGTCCAGAGAAATTTCTGGATTTATTCTGCTTTTGACAACCTTAAGAGCTTCAGATAATTACCTTAAATTCCCTGCACTGTAGGTTTTGTCCTAGCAATATGCCCTAAAACTATGAGTTATGACTGGCTTTGGTTTAAAATGAATATTATAATCAGCCCTCAAGGTGAAATAGAGAGGTAATGCATGGTCTAATGCTGCTATTTTTTTTCAGTAGATCTTTACTGAGTTCCCATAGGATTTTTAATCAATAATTTACGTAGGTGGAACAGTGTCAATTTATTAAGCTTATTTAAAAAGCACATGACAATGACATCCATATGTTTCAATTGAAACATTTAATGTCACTGAAGGTCAGCTAGATGTCACCAAAACAGACTAGGAAATAGAGAATAGAAAACTTTTCCTTCTTCTGAAAAGGGTTTGATGCCAGGATAATCTAGTTTGTTTTTCTAAACATGGCAGATTAAAAAGACTAGAGAATCTGTTAGAAACAGATGTTCTTGGAAACAATGACAGCTGAAGGCTTGTTTCCTTGAGGGAAGCAAAATGCTGAAGAAAATAATTCGTTCAAAAATCACATATGGAAATAACCTACAAGAATCATATTTGGAAATAATCTAATGAAAGACGTGCAGAAGCTGTATATTATTGCTATTCAAAGTGTGGTTCACGGAGCAGAGTCAGTCCATGATTTCCTTTCTTACTTCTTAGCAGTGAGAGAAGCACAGAAACTGAGAGTAAGTGTGTAGAAACGTTCATAGTGACTTAACATGACTGCAGCTTCCAAGCCTGTGATCCATGGATCTGATTCATTGAAAAGTGCGTAAACCAGTTTGCTGACTGTTGAACTGAACTGGTAAGACACATCTGGTGCAAACTCTGACCTAGTCATGCGTAGTAGTCACACATATCTTGATCTGCAATCCTTAGAAAACAAAACTGGTTCTGCATCACAGACACAAAATCTACAGAACTTTACTGAACAAATTAAGAGGACATAAATAAGAGCAGGGATAAGCTATGTTCATGGATTGAATGACTCAGTATTTTGAAGATATCAATTTCCCTCAGATTAGTGTATAAAGTCAATTAAATTCCAAGTATTTAGAAAAAAAATTCTTGACAGATTTCTTGTGGAAGTGGGGAGGGAGAGAAAATGACAAGCTAAATCTTAATTGATATTGGCTACAAATAATGAAAGCAATAAAAAGAAAGAAAGAAAAAAGAAAGCTAGAAAACTTAAACTACCAGTACCTAGCATAAAGATATAGTAATTAATATAGTGTGATACTTAGACAAAAAGACAATCTAGGGCTTCCCTGGTGGTGCAGTGGTTGAGAGTCCGCCTGCCGATGCAGGGGACACGGGTTCGTGCCCCAGTCTGGGAGGATCCCACATGCCGCGGAGTGGCTGGGCCCGTGAGCAGTGGCCACTGAGCCTGCGCGTCCGGAGCCTGTGCTCTGCAACGGGAGAGGCCACAGCAGTGAGAGGCCCGCGTACCACAAAAAAAAAAAAGACAATCTAACAATGGAACAGAATAAATAGTCCAGAAACAGATCCCATAAATTTGTGGTCACCTAAAGGTGATGCTGTGCTGCAGTGGGAAAAGGGTAATCTTTTCAATAAATAGTGCTGAATTAATTGCTTTCAAAGAAAAAAAATAAAATTACCTTGACCCTTACTTCAAACCACACAAGAAATTAGTCCTAGATTAATTGTAGATCTAAATGTAAAAGTGAAAACAGATGAAAACATAGGTGAACATCTTTACAAACTTGAGGTGAACAAATATTTCTTAAACAGGACTCAGAAAGTATTAACCACAAAAGAAAAACTTAATAAAGTTATCTATATTAAAATTAATATAGATAGCTTTTGTTCTTCAAAAGACACCGTTAAGAGAGTGTAAAAGCAACTCACAGTATGGGAGAAAACGTTCACAATACATATATTCAACAAAGGACTCATTCCCAGAATACACTTGTTAAGAGTCCTAGAAATCAATAAGAAAGTGACTGACAATCTAATTGAAAAATGGGCAAATGATTAAAATGAATACTCCACAAAGGAGGATATCTAAATGGCCAATAAATTAATGAAAAAGTGCTTAACTTCATTAGTTATCATGAAAATGCAAATTAAAGGTGTAAAATGGCAAGTGTTGGCAAACACTTGGAGTAACTGGAACTTTCATATAATTGCCAGTGAGAGTGTGATGCTAACAGAGCTGTTGGGCGGTGTCTGTATATCTAAACATATACATACCCCAAGAACAAAGAATTTGTATATATTCTACCAAGGACATCTATTAGAATGCTCATAGCTACACTCAGTCCCACACTGGAAAAATCCCAGTGCCCATCGAGACTAGGATAGAAAATTAAATGATAGTATACTTACACAGGGGAATATTATACAACAGTGAGGATTAATCATTTACAATTACACCTAATCATACAGATGAATCTCACAAATATAGTTTTGAATGAAATGAGCCATACACAAATGAGCACATATTGAATTATTTCATTTATTTCAACAAAAATAGGCAATATTAACCTATGCTATTCAAAGCCCAAATAGTGGTTACTTTTGGAAGAACGTAATGACATAAAAGGAGTACCCGGGAAACTTAAAGTGTTGGTAACTATGTGTCTCTATCTGGTTACATGAGTTCAGTTTGAGAACTTTCACTGATATGTGCTCTCTTGTCTCTGTATGTTTTATAAGTCAGTCAAACAATGGATGATTTCTAAATAAACACACACAGAAGCAGAGAGAGAGAGAGAGAGGGATTGAATTTTCAAATGAAGAGCTAGTCTCAGCTTGGAGGAAAAAGTCGAGAAGGTAATAAGTAAAGTCAGATTTCCAACTCTGAGGTTTCCCTGAAGTTGTGCTAGCACTCTGAGTTCACTGAACAGTTATATGGGTCATGCCCCTTTTAAAAAGAGAGATTAGAAATTATGGATTCTCCAGTGTACAAACTGTATTTTCAAATATAAATCTGGTATATATACCTAGCAATACAGAAGAAAATGCAGCAGGGACTGGCAAATATATGAAACATAAAATGGTTCAGCAACTCTAGAATTCCCAGCTTGAATCTTTTTCATCCAAGAAAGTATACTGTGTCTCAGGCCAAGGAAACACTCTACTTACCATTGTTGCTGGTTTATTATAAGCCGGAGGGTGACAGATTCTAACAGGATCATTGATAGCCCAAATTGAGGTGCCACATGTGAAACAAAATACTCTAAAACATGAGTTATTTTTGACCTTGGTTTAAAATGAATGTAATCCTTAGCTTTCCAGCTGAAATAAATGGGATGTACAGAAAAATGCTGTTAAATAAAAGTAATAAACATGTTAATTTAGTTTGGTACCAGGATTATACTTCATCATGTCTAAAAACTTTGAGAGCCCTGTATAGAAAAATCCATATATAGGCCAGGCTGATGGACACAGTTCTGTGGCTTCATAAATTGTGGATGATGAGAAGGTGCCTTGCTCAGGGTTAGAAGGCGGGTGGAAACATTCTGTTGGGAGGTTTCTGCTTCCATTTCATGCCCTCTGGAGTACTTCTCTAGGTCCATCAGATTTAAGGCACTCCTGTTAGATATTCCACTTTTCCTGGGATAAGGCCACGTATCAGCTGCACACTAACTTATTTTTGATGGATATGCATACTGCCTTTTACAGTAATTTTGCATTCCCCATTTCAGTTATTTGTTCATTATTTTGGTCATTTACTAATCAACGATTGATGTTTACTAATTACAATGTATTAGGACCTATGGAGATCCAGAGATGTCTAGGAAATAGCCCTTGCCTTCAAGAATGAATACTTATAAAATTTTCATAACTATAAAAAAGCAATATAAGGTAAAATGCAGTAAGAGAATTTAAAACTGGTAAAGGAGACAAAAGAAAGCTTCCTTTCAGAGAGGTCAAGCAAGGATTTGCAGAAGTCATGGTCTTTGAACTGAGCCATAAAAAGGAAAAACTTTTGGACAATGTAGTTGAAAGGAAGTAGGTCCTAATTAGAGGAAACAGGATGAGAAAATGTATGAGGTTGCGAAACTGTGGGTATATGTTGGGAACAGCAAATCATCAAGTTTGCCTGGAGCACAGGCTGTGACCAAGGGAGTAATGAAAAGGAAAGGAAGGAGAATGTGGTAGTGGAGTGTATAGATTCCAAAAAGAAGACTAGAATTGAGACTGCAGGGCTGGGGAGCCACTGAAGACTTTGGACTGAGGAGAGAGGGAGCCTGGTTAGAAATGTTCCCGCCATTAGAATGTAAGTTACTAAAGGCAGGATCTGCTATAATCCTAAAATGTACCAGAGTAGACTCATTGTAGGCATTCAATGAATATTTGTAGAAAATTATATTGAATGTTTTAAAAGTATGCCATAAAGGATATTCATGACACTTCCATTCATTTAAACTGTTTATTTACTTTCTGAATAGGTAATGCCTTCCAGTGATAGGATATCCAAATGTTTTCAGGTGGACATACATTAACAATAAATTTCCTCTTTCCTACCCCTGTACTCCTGTCTCTTTACCATTTAGTTCCCCTCCAAGAGGCAGTAATTGATATCAATTTCTGATAGATACATCAAGAGACAGTCTGTTTGTGTATCCGTATCTCTCTGTATTTTTTATTCACATAGTTTTATTTACTTTTATTTACAGTTTCTATTTATTATATAAATGGAGAAATTCTACACACAAGGCTCTGCAAGATGATTTTATATTTATTTATATATCAGTGATTTTTTCTCATCAGTACATACAGAACTGCCTCATTCTTTTAAATCTGCCTATTATTACTTTGGAAAAAGGCAATATAATTTATTTAAACAACATTAAAGATAGATATTTTCAATATTTTCCTAGTTAAACAATATAGCTAGCATAACAAGATACATCTATTATAGTGTTCTTCTTTATAAAATATTATTATGAAACTTTTAAACATAAGAAAAAGTGTAAAGAATAATTCAACAAGAATCTTTGTGCCCACCATCAGCCAAAGAAATATAATATTAACAATATAGTTTAACCCTGTGTATGCCCTCTCCAATTGCATATCTCTCCCTCCCTTAGATGAGCATCAGTATGATTATTACTAGGGCTGAGTAATTCTACATTTATTTCAGAGCCATTTGTACTTTTCCTTTTCAATGAGCTTTCGGTTCATTTGCCAATTTTAGTATTGTCAGTCTTTTTATTCATTTATAGGAACTCTTTATATATTGGTGAAATGAGGTCTTTGTGTGGAAAGACAGAAGAGAATATTTGTGGGCATCTCTAGCAGCTCTCTCATGGTTACCTGGTGACAAGTTAGTGGCTCCTCCTCTCCCTAGCAGCACCTGAGCCAAGCATACATCCTTCCATTTCTCAAGAGAATAGGACCCATGCAACTTGCTGACCCTCTGCCAATGGGTCTCCAAAAGATGCATATAGTGCTTATCCTGAGCATTTTGCACAAAAACCTGTGATGTGGGTTGCACTTATTTTCTTTCCCAGTTTATCATTTGTCCTTTGACTTTGTCTTTTGTCTCGAAAATTCTTCTGTTTTTTTTGTGTAGCTCATTTGATTTCAAAAATGAATTTTTAAAATGTACATGTTTATATTGGCAAGTTTTTTTTCTGAACTTAAAAAACTTCCTGTCTTTTGCCATACAAAATGCTTGATTATTATCTCAGGTTGATGCCTCTGAATGCATAAATTAATCCACTAACTTCCTATATACAATTTAGTATCTAGTAATAGTCAGTAGAGACATGTATTTCTTTTATTACTCTAGTGTGGATTCATAAATTCTGTCTTTCTAATGGGAAGAAGTATCATGTGCTATACCTGTTGGGAAACATAAGAAAAGGATAATTTTTAGGTTAATAATTTATATGATATAACACTCTTTAACTTTTCTTACTTTTGTATTTAAACTTAAAACATGACAAAAACAGAAAGAAATATACAATAAACTTCTGCATGTTTATCATCCATCACCAGCAATTACCAATTCATGGCCACTGTTGTTCCATCTGTACTCCAGCCTACCCTATCAGCAATTTCTTCATTACTGAGTCAATTATCAGTCTTTTATGTTACAGTTTCTCAGACTTGTATTATGCTTAAAAAGGCTTTTCCTACACCAAAGTTATTAAAAATAATTATCCATATTTCTTTTATACTTTTATAGTTTTATTTTTTAAATTTAAATAATAGTCCAAATTACTTGTGGGATTTATTTTGGTCTATGAATGTGCAGAAATGTAGTTTACTTACTTTTTTCTATGTATTAAGTAACCCATATTTCCATCAGTGATTTGAAATGTTATATTGAACATATAGTAAATTCCCATTTGTGATTGGAATTTTGAGATAGACATTCTGGTACAGTCCATTGACCTAGCTAAATATACAATTTTAATTGACAATATTTTGTTTATGTTTTTCCATCAATATTCATAACTGATATTTTCTTTAGTTTTCTTTTTTTATTCTCTTTGTCAGAATTTTTGTTATCAATGCTATGTTAAGTTTATAAAATGAATTTGGATTTTTTTCTTCTTTTTTTAATGCTCTGGAAGAGTTTAAATAGTATTGGAGATACAGTTGACCCTTAAACAACTGTAAGGGCACCAACTCAACACACAGTCAAAAATCTGTGTATAATTTATAGTCAGCCCTCCGTATCTGTGGTTCCTCCACATCCAGTGTTCCTTATTCGGGCATTCAACCACCCACGGATTGTGTAGTACTGTAGTATTTACTTTGGAAAAAATCCCCATATAAGTGGATCTGCACAGTTCAAACCTGTTTTGTTCAAGGGTCAACTGTATTTACTTTTAAAGTAAATTTTCTTGTGAAATCAGTCAAATCTAATATTTTTGTAGGGATACCTTTCTCTATTTCTTATGATAATGGATTGGTTTAAATTTATTATATCATTTGAAGCCAGTTTTCATAATTTATATTTCATTGAAAAGTTTCCATTTTCTTTAGATTTTTATTTTTTTTTCCCCCTTTGGTCCAGTCTAGGTAGGAGAAACAGGAACTCAGATACTCTGCCCTGACAACTCTAGCCACGTTGGTCTCCCCAAAGTATCAGCTCCCTTTCTCAACTCAGGAAGCCCACAGAGTTTTGCCTGGGTGTCCCCTGCCTGCTCTGTGGTCTGGAAACCCTCTCAGGGCAGTAAGTTAGGCAATCATAGGACTATTATTGTTTATTTTCTGTCTTCCATTGATCACCAGTCTTCACTGTCTGATGTCCAGTGTCTTCAGTCTGCACATATCAATCTTTTAGTTCTGAAAACGTATTTTGATTTATTTCTTTGGCTTTTTTGCCTCACTATTTATTTCTCTTCTTTGGGTATATTAATATTTTTGGAGGCTATTCATAGGAATAGTTGGAATGTCCCTTTCCTTTTAATACATTTATTATTTCTTTCTCTTTTTAAAAATTCCATGTTGCTTGTGATCATCATTCCTGTTCTCATGCCCCTTGTAGTACGTTCAGCCTTGTTTTCTCCATTTGGGGTTGCTTCCAGTTGCTTACATGATCATTTTCCCTGGACTCTGTCAGCTTATGATTTGTCTCCTTCTGTTGTCACATCATACCTCCCTCTGCTGTGTCCATATACCTCTGTTGTGTTCTCATCTTGTGGATATGATTGCTTCATGATTTAAAATCCATGTTGGATATATTGGTTACAGTTTTCATCAACTATGTAACAGCATATTTTCTGGTGAGTGTTCTTCATCTCCCACTTTTTTCTTATTCTCTTTTTCCTTTTCTCCTATCTTACAATTACATAGAGTGTATTACTTTATTTTTATCTTTACTACTCCGTATTGACCAAAGATATTTTTTCAGGCTAACTAGTATTAGGAACGCATGGGGGAGGAGGAAGCAGAGCCCTGTTCAGCTGAGTAAGACTTCTTTTTATGACGACTGCCTTTATCTCTCACTGTTCTTTAAGCAACCAAGACCGGCACTGCAGGGCCATTCACAAGAATGTCTATCTCCTCCAGTCTTCCTCAACATCACACTACATCCTGGACTAGAGCTTTTTTCCCCTCTATGGCGTTAGAAAAAACAAACACAAAATTTAAAAACAAACTATATATAAAAAAATCTTAATTCTTTTTTTAAACATCTTTATTGGAGTATAATTGCTTTACAATGTTGTGTTTGTTTCTGCTTTATAACAAAATGAATCAGCTATACATATGCATATATCCCTATATCTCCTCCCTCTTTAATTCTTTTTAAAGAACACTTTTCATGGTGTTTTATTAAAATAGATCTTTTTGGTGATTGTTTCTAAAGCTGTTTATCTTCCGAAGTATAGTGTGTAATCACTTAGACCTGTACTGGGGACTGGAATCACTGTTGGATTTGGAATAGGACATCATCAGTCTGGAAGCCAATTTTAGTCCCACTTCTGCATCTAATTAGTTGTTACAGCTTAAGCAAATCTCAGTCTTTAATAAAAATTGCCTTCTCACGGGCACTATCCCAGTTGCTGGGCATCGGAATGTCTTCCCTCTCTTATATCCCCTGGAGAAATGGGAAAATCAATATGCATGTGCTTGAAGTGTTAAGTGGAAATCTGTTGTTTCTGCCTTCCACCTTCTCAGTAGTCAGGCCAGAGCTTGCCTCTCCATGTCCTGATATTGTCTCATTCTCAGCTCAATTTTCAGATGACACTCTGGCCGCAGAGGCTGTCCAATTGGAGACATCTTCCACAGATAGGTGAAATGTCAGGCTGGCACTATTATAGACAGGAAAGATCACAGTTGCTTTGATATGTTTTGCTGCCCTGAGAAATTAAATTTATCAAAAATAATTTTGTTTCTTGAAAAATATTCTACATTTCCATCTTATTTGAGGACTCAGGGATTCCTGACCACACAGCATGGCAACTCAGAAAGTTCCTTCCCACCTGCCTTCCTGCCCACCTACTTCTGTTTCTTCCCTTCCCTTATGCACGCTGTTGTGTTCAAATATTTGGAAATGATATATACATGAGGATTCTAAGCACCACAATTTAAAATGTACCCAGCTTCAGTGAGAGTCATCTTTGATTAGAAAGAACATATAGTTGACAGATATTCAGAGTCATCTCAGTGCTGTGGTTCATGAAGCCAGCGCCTGTAAGGAACACTCAGTTGTGACTAGTAAAAAAGTTTTATGTGTCTAAGCTTTAATATCTTAGTCCAGATGTTTAAATGATCCTCTCAGTAAGTGAACTGGGTAGAGCTTCACGAAAGGCAGGAGTGGAAACATGAATAGGATCTTTCACACTTGACTGTACCCAGCATACAGAGACATAATAAATAAAATAAGGCAGAAGCATAGGAAAACAAACTCTTAATTGCCTTCCTCTGCTTTCCCTTCCTTCCTCCTGTCTCTTCCCCAGTGTCTGTACTCAACTGCATCTCCAGTAATGACCCCGTCCTCACCCATTCTTTTCCTTTTCACGGTTTTTCATAGGTATCATTAAAACGGCTTTGTGACCACCTAGAGGGGTGGGATAGGGAGGGTGGGAGGGAGAGACACTAGAGGGAAGAGATATGGGAACATATGTATATGTATAGCTGATTCACTTTGTTATAAAGCAGAAGCTAACACACCATTGTAAAGAAATTATACCCCAATAAAAATGTTAAAAAAAAAGAAAAAGAAAAAAAAGCCTTGAAAAATGCCTTTTGTTAGTGCCAGCACTTAGCAGAGTCCCGCTGAGCAAGCCAGCTCCCAAGGTCCTGTCAACACTTTCTGTCAGCAGCTAGCCTCCTTACACTTTGGCAGTCAGACACATCCTCATGAAACACGAATCTTTCTCTGCTGAATCAGGATGTAGAAATGAAGGAACTGGGCAGTGAGGCAGGAACCCTTGCAGGATTCTTTATTACTGAGGTGGGCCTCCACACTATGGATGGCTCTGTGTCAGAGTGGAGACTGGGTAAGCAAATGGGGAGACGAAGTACTGATTAACTCCTTGGACTGCTGGGTTAGTCAGCAAAAAGCAGACTGCGGGGGGGAAAAGTAAGAAATATGGTTTAAAAAAATTTTTTGTAACACCAAACTACTCTCAGTTTCTGAAAATACAGCTATACTTATGGTGCAGTAGAATGGGAAGCAATTTCAGAAATCAGCTTCTCCAGCCATTTTACAGATGGATATACTGAGGAACAGAGAGAAGAAGGGGACTTCCCAAGCCTATGCATTTTGTGGCTGAGATCCTTAATCTGAAGTGATATAATACAGGGGTTTTCAGCCTCAGCATTTGATAACTCTTTGTCTTGGAAGGCTGTCCTGTGTACTGTAGGATGTTTAGCAGCATTCACATCTTCTACCCTCCAAGTGCCCAGAGCAACCCCTCCAAAGGCATATTAACCAAAAATATCTCTAGATATTGCCAAAGGTCCTGTAGGAGCATAATCACCCCCAGTTGAAAACCACTAAATAGTCTAATAAACTACTAAATCAGTCTAAATAGGCTGATGCTGAGCCTTTCCTTGATTAAAGAGTTGATGCAGGACTTCTGTACTTGGTGCTGGTCAGGGTGTGTCTAAACTTCTCAAGCAGACTTTCATCAGGAGATAGACAACTGGCAGGGCTCCAAAGAGAGATTATGATGGTGGCCAAGAAGAAGGTCTGTCAAATCAGAATTCAAGCTCTTGTTCATTCATTTCTCTATAATGGCCAGGCTCTTTTACAAAGACAAAGCATGAGCATGATGCTTCATGTAGAATCTGTCCTGTCTCTGCTACTAATCATGGACAGGTAAACCTCAGAAATACTGTGGGTTTGGTTCCAGACTACCTCAATAAAGTGAATATCACAATAAAGTGAGTCAAACATTTTTTGATTTCCTAGTGCATATAAAAGTTATGTTTATACTATACTGTAGTGTATTAAGTGAATGAAACAGCAGTATGTCTAAAAAATAGTGTACAGACCTTAATTAAAAATACTTTATTGCTAATAAATGCTAACCATCATCTGAACCTTAAGCAAGTCAAACTCTTTTTGCAATAGTAGCATCGAAGATCAATGACCACAGGTCACCATAATGGAGTAATAATGAAAAAGTTTGGAATATTGTGAGTATTACCAAAATGTGATGCAAAGACATAAAGTGAGCAAATGCTATTGGAAAAATGGCACTGATAGACTTGCTCTATTCAGGGTTGCCACAAAACTTCAATGTGTAAAAAATGAAATATCTCTGAAGGACAGTAAAGCAAAGCACAATACAGTGAGGTATGCCTGTATTGCCTTAAGCCAGTCATCGCCACCCTAGGTATCAGTTTTCCTCTTGGCAAGTGAGAGTAATTGGGGAATGTTTCCCACAACTCATCTAGCTTTGATAATGTTACTCATTCATCTTCCAAAAGTGAGAATTTCATAGTGGCTTCCAAATCAAGAGAAAATCTGTTCTCCAGTCCCTTCTAGAAGTCAAGTCCCGAGGACTTTCCAATCTCTGAATTGAGCATATTTTATTTTATTTATTTTTTATTTTTTTATTTTATTTTATTTTTTTACAGCTTTATTGGAGTATAATTGCTTCACAATGGTGTGTTAGTTTCTGCTTTATAACAAAGTGAAACAGTTATACATATACATCTGTTCCCATATCCCTTCCCTCTTGCATCTCCCTCCCTCCCACCCTCCTTATCCCACCCTGAATTGAGCATATTTTACTAAGCAAGTTTTAGATTTGATTTATGTCTAAGGTTCAGCTGAGCTAGAAAGAGAGCTGAGAGCTACCAGGTGTCAGAATAGTTGGTTAAACAACAGGCCAAAAACAAAATTAAAAATCAAGCCTTTAATCACCTACTGTGATAGTTTAAGCAAAAGACTAAATTGGATAAAGGGCCAACTCTCCCCTCTTCCATTTTAAGCAATGGACTGGTGTAACCAGGTGAATCAGCATGGATGTGGGAGTCATCTCACTGCCAAGGTACCCCCAACACAAGGTTCCTGCAGTTTTATGGACGCGGTGGCTGAAGAAAGGTGATAGGAGAGGACTAGAAGTGGGAAAGTACTGAGTACTGAATCGGAGTAGAGAAAGTGTCTTCAGTGTCCTCTGACTGCCATAAGGAAGCCTCTGCAGAGACACCTGAGATAGGTGCCAGCTGACAGCCCCAGTTAGAGACCTCTGAATAAAGGCACCTAGACTCTGAACGCAACCATGAGTAAGAACATGACTTGACAAAGCATCCTGAGTCAGCTTCCTATCAGGACTGCACCAGGTCTGGTATGGGGAGAGATTTCCCACATGAAATCTGACAGGTAAAGTCTTTGTAATTACCTGCGGTCAGACCTGAAAAAAATCGTACATATAATTTTTGGCCATGAACTGGACTCAATTTTCCTTAGATTTGTTCAAATGTCTAGCAGGTACATTGACTGATTTTCTATAAGTCTATTCTGATTTGCAAAATGCCTTCCCCAGTTTTTAAAGTCTTAGATATTTGCTTCTATTTGTGACTGCTGGAGTTCTAATTTGCTCTCAGAAAGCAGATGAGAATGTGCGCCATATAAAAAGAAACGACTGTGATTTATAGCCTTTATTCTGTCAATGTGGTGTATTACATTCATTGATTTTTGTATGTTGAACCATCCTTGCCTCCTGAGGATAAATCCCACTTGGTCATGGTGTATGATCATTTTAATGTGCTTTTGGATTTGGTTTGCTAGTATTTTGTTGAGAATTTCTGCATCCATGTTCATTAGGGATATTGGCCTATAGTTTCTTTACTTGTGGTGTCATTGTGTGGTGCTGGTATCAGGGTAATGCTGGCCTCAAAGTGTGCTTTGAGTGTTCCCTCCTCTTCAGTTTTTTGGAAGAGTTTAAGAAAACTTTGCATTAATTCTTCTTTAAATGTTTGATAGAATTCACTAGTGAAGCCATCTGGACCCAGGCTTTTCTTTGCTGATAGTTTTTTGATTACTGATTCAATCTCCATACTAGTTATAAGTCTGTTGAGACTTTATATTTCTTGACAATTTAATCTTGAAATGGTTTATGTTTTTAGCAATGTATCCATTTCTTTTAGGTTTTCCAGTTTGTTGTCATATAATTGTTCATAGTAGTCTCTTATGATTCTTTTTATTTCTGTGGGATAAGTTGTAATGTCTCTGCTTTCATTTCTGATTTTATTTGAGTCTTCTCTCTTTTTCATCTCAATAGATGTAGAAAAAACATTTGATAAAATTCATCACCCTTTCATGATTAAAAACTCTCAACAAACCAGGAAAAGAAGGACATTACCTCAACACAATAAAGGCCATGTATGAAAAGCCCACAACAACATCACACTCAATGGTGAAAACTAAAAGCTTTTCCTCCAAAATAAGGAACAAAGCAAGGATACTAACTTTCACCACCACTTCTATTCAAATAGTACTGCAAGTCTTAGCCAGAGCAATTATCCAAAAAAAAAAAAAAAAAAGCCATCCACATCAGAAAAGAAGAAGTAAAATTATCCCTGCTTTCAGATGACATAATCCTATATATAGAAAACCCTAAAAGCTCCATTAAAAAACTGTTAGAACTAATCAATGGATTCAGTAAATTTGCATGATAAAAAATCAACATTCAAAAATCACTTGCATTTGTATATTTGAAAAGGAAATTAGGAAAATAATCTCATTTACAATAACACCAAAAGAACAAACTACTTCAGAATAAATTTAACTAAGGAGGTTGAAAACTTATATACTGAAACCTACAAAACACTGATGAAAGAAATAAGACAAGACATAAACAAGTTGAAAGATATCCCATGTTCATGGATTAGAAGACAATAATGTTTAAATGCTCTACTACCCAAAACAATCTACAGACTCAATAAAATGCCTATCAAAATACCAATGGCATTTTTTTATAGAAATAGAAAAACAATTCTACAATTCTGTGGAACCACAAAAGATCCTGAATAGCCAAATAAATCTTGATAAAGGATAATAAAGCTGGAGGCATCATGCTTTCTTATTTCAAAATATATTACATAAAGCTACCATAATCAAAACATTATGGTACTGGCATAAAGGCAGATATATAGACCAATGGAACAGAATAGAGCCCAGAAAAAACCCATACATATATGGTCAATTGATCTTTGAGAAAGGTGCCAAGAATACACAATTGGGAAAGGATAATCTCTTCAATAAATGATATTGGGAAAACTGAATGTACACGTGTAAAAGAATGAAATTGAACCTTATCTTACACAATACACAAGAAAACAAATCAACATAGATTAAAGACTTTAACCTAAGGCCCCAAACTGCAAAACTCCTAGGAGAAAACATTGGGAAAAAGTTTCATGACATTTGTCTTGGCAATGATTTCAGAGCTATGACACCAAAAATCTGGGTCACAAAAACAAATATAAACAAGTGGACTAGATCAAACCATGAAGCCTCCACAAAGTAAAGAAAAAAAAATCAACAGAGTGAAAAGGCAACTTACAGAATGGGAGAAAATATTTGCAAATTATATATCTGATAAGGGGTCAGTCTCCAAAATATGTAAGAAACTCCCACAACTCAAGAGTGAAAGAACCAATAGCCCAATTTAAAAATGGGCAAAGGAGGGCTTCCCTGGTGGCGCAGTGGTTGAGAGTCCACCTGCCGATGCAGGGGACACGGGTTTGTGCCCCGGCCCGGGAAGATCCCACATACTGCGGAGCGGCTGGGCCCGTGAGCCATGGCCGCTGAGCCTGTGCGTCCGGAGCCTGTGCTCTGCAAGGGGAGAGGCCACAACAGTGAGAGGCCCGTGTACCACAAAAAAAAAAAAAAAAAAAAAAAAAAAAAAAGGAATGGAATAGACATTTCTCCAAAGAAAACATATAAAAATGATCAAGTACATTAAAAAATGCTCAATATTACTAATCATAAGGGAAATACAAATCAAAACCACGAGATATCGTCTCACACCAGTCATATCAATAGAATTTTTTTTGTATCCTAGAACAGATTACCCACTTGTTTGCAAATTACCATCCCCCAGAGGAAAGTTTAACAAGCCTAGCTCACATTTAGGTGGGGCACTCAATTTGTGTACAGACATTTATTGAGGGTCTAATGTTTGTCAGACTTCATGCTAGGTGGACCAATTTGCTAGTCAGTAACAGAGATTCTCAGTGTAGATTTCTCTTTTGTGCTGCAGACTTGGAACTCACTTCCTCTGGTGCATCTGTACCTAGATGTCCCACAGGCACTTCAAATTCAACATGTCTAAAATCAAATCCTTCATCTTATTCTTCCCCTCTAATGTTCTTAGTTTCCCAACCAAGTAGCAGATTTCTTTCTTTTCATACCTCCTCTTACCTTGGCAGTGCTCACCAATGAGTGCATTAAATGTATATATTAATATCAGAGGTAGTGATATTACTATGGTATTTAATATTCCCATCCAGGAATAGCATATGCTGCTTCATATAAATTATATAATAATTATAGGGTTTTTTTCTTATAGGTCCTGTACATTTTTGTTAAAATTTGACCTAGGTACACTTTAGAAATTTGCTGCCAATGTAAAGAGACTTTTTTCTTTTTTAATTTCTGTTTTGTTATTCTGAAAATAAAAACTACAGAATTTTGACATTCATGTCTTAACCTAAATGGCATCTCCTTCCTGAGCCTTCCATGATCACCACATTTAAGGGAACCCCTCTTATCCAATCTCTGTTTATATACATATATGCTCAATTTTACAGCCCTGCTTTATTTTCATCACAGTGTTCACTATCTGAAATTTTATTAATTAAAAAAATTTTTATTATCTATTTCCCTTCCTTCAGAATATAAGCTCCATGGAAACTTCTATTCATCTCTGTATTTCTATTATTTCTATTCATCTCTGTATTTCTATTATGGTTAAGGTGTAAGCTGAGTCTTTACACCTTAGTATTCAGGACTCTAATCACCAAGTCCAGGTTTCACCTTTTACTATTTGCAAGTAGTTTGCTGCTGACATGCAGCAACTCCTCTTATGAAGAATGTCAAGGATTGGGTACTGCCCAGTCCTTTCAGCATGCCCATAGCTGGGTGACTGGTGACATTTTCCTCCTTAGCCTAGGACACTCTCATGTAAACTGTGTGGTTGAAAAGTAGTTAAATGATTGGCTGTGAAGAGTAGAGCTCTAAAATAAAACCTCCAGGAGCTACTTATACACTCAGCCCACCCTCCAGTTTCTCTCCTCCCATTTTACCTGCTCTTCTGTGATTGCTACCTTGAAGGTCAAGGTTAATATTTCATCCAGTTCTCAGCCTCTGAACTCCTAACACTGTGCCATGCATAGAGGAAATGCTCCATATAGGCTGGGCACAATGAAATACATAGAAGCAGGGAGGATCAGATATGGCTATTCTATCTGGGTCTTCTGAAATCCCAGATCTTATTTTGTTACTTTCCTTATTAAAAATCTCATTTTTCCTGTGTCTTCATTATAAAATTTCAAGTTTCTTGGCTTAACAATCAACCCACATACTATCTTGCCCCACTATGCCTGTCTAGGTGTCTTAGCTTATACTGTCATAACAAAATTCCATTGACTAGGTGGCTTAAACAACAAACATTTATTTCTCACAGTTCTGGAGGCTAAGAAGTCCAAGATCAAGGCACCACAGTGTAGGTTTCATTCTTAGGCCTCTTCTCTTGCCTTGTAGGTGACAGCCATCTCACTGTGTATCAGATGATCTCTTCTGTGTGGAGACAGCAAGAAGGAGAAAGAGAGAATGAGTATCAGCTCCCTGGTGTTTCTTCTCATAAGGGAACTAATCCCATCTTGAGGGCCCCACCCTCATGACTTCATTTAACCTTAATTACCTTGCAAAGGCCCCATTTCCAAATACCATCACATTGGAGGGTAGAGCTTTAACACATGAGTTTTGGGGGACACAAACGTTTTGTTCATGACACCAGGTATCCAGGCTAACATCAGCATTCTTCTGCACCATCTTCTATATTTTTTTATGTTCATGACTTTGTCAAGACAGTCCATCTCCCTGAGAGCAATTACTTCAGTCTGCATAGCAGTGACAGGCCACGAAGTGGTTGAGTTTGGGAACACAGCAAATATGCAGAAGCCAAGAAGTCAGGGACTTGCAAACAGAGACCAGTTTGAGCCTGTAAGGTTGTGTTTTTATTTCCCCCATGCTGCTTAGGACAAAGTCTCAGATGTAGAGAAAGAGCTGGTTCTTCCCTAGATCTGTGATAATTAATGTCCTGTCTACTAATTACAGAATGAGGGCTTGGCTGGCCTCCCTCTCAGTAAGATTACCTGGCAGCCTTCCAAGACTCCTCTAGCATCACCAAACTGAGGTCCATGTAGTCCTGTAACTGAGGGCAAAGCATGCAGGGCAGGCTTGTACCTGATGTTGTTACGCAGGATGCCCACTCTTGGATAACCAACTCCTCCACAAAAAGGGCTGTGTCTTTCTCTTTAATATCCAGTTACAGTGAAAAAAGCATAGATTTCAATCTCAGACAGTTCAAACCCCCAACTCCAGTAATCAGTACAATATTTGACAAATTAATTTATTCCTCTATGTCCTACTGCTATCTTCTGTAAAACAGGAAAATTATATCTAACAAATGAAATAATTTATTTTAAGCATTTGGTCCATAACAACAAATCCATGGCATGGGAAAATGGTTGGGAACTTCTTAATCCCTTTCTTTTCATCATTCTCACATTGTCTTGTAGAAAATAGTAAATTTTGGTTGAACGATGAGCAGTGGAATTAGGGCAGGGGATAGGAATATAACAAGAAATAACTGAGACTCCAAGATCACAATTGCTGAAAAGTACCTTTATTTTTTTCTACCCACATATTTTGGGTACAAGTTAGTTTCTCTCCTGGCTAGAAAGCAACATCTAAGAGGCTGTGTATTCCTTCTCTTCATTTTAAAGGAAGAGAACATTGGAATGTAAGCTAGATAATTCTGTCCCCGCTCTCCCCTTCACAATTTCAGAGGCTCCAAAGGAACTTGTCAGTGAGACCTCAGAACAGTGACTGGGCTTGTTTCATGTTTCAGAAATGAAGAGATGCTGAAAGAAATGTAAGCAATATTTGTGGAGCACATATTATTATGTGGCTTGCTCTGTTCTAGGCATGGGGAATAAAAGATAAGACTTGACTCCTGGTCTGTAGAATCTCACAGTTTGCAGTGAGACAGTTAAAAATATGAAATAAACACAAAATAATGTGCAATGTGCTGTGACAGAGATACATATAAAGTTCAGGGGCAACAGAGGGAAGAAAGTTATAACTGCCTGGGGCTAGGAAGATCAGAAGAAGATGTCTCAGAAGAGATCTCCTTTGAGATAAGCCTGGCAGGATGAAGGAGAACTTATTAGAGTCAAAGGTATAGCTTGGGCAAAGGCACAAAGGTTTCCTCTCATTTGAGAGGGTTGAGGGAATAAGAAGAGGTAGGAGGAGGAGGGAGGATTTTTTTAAAAGTAATGCTAACCCAACCAGCTGTTACTGACCAAGGAATGTTCCATAGTCATTACAACGGTGCTACTAAGAGCAGGTTTCAAACCTTATGCCTGTTTTTAGCTTTCTGGATCTCCATGTCTTCTTAGACAGGCTTCAGCTCTTTGGAACAAAGTGGAGATTTTACCATCTTATGAGCTCTTTAAAATGGGCCTTTCTAAAAGTGATTATATGCAAATCAAAGGCTATGACAAATATCAATGTTTCCATCAAGAAACTCACTGTGAGACCTTGAACTAGTCATTCAGCCTCTCTGGTCTACCAGACCCATGAGAAAAACTGAGTAAGCAAGGTGAGATGATGGCCAAGTCCTTTCAAAATCTAAGATTCCATATGAATACATATGGAAAGTGTATTAGCATGGGGGGAGCTTCATGAATTTGGACTAATTGAAGAGAGAAGATTTTGAATTAGTGAAAACCCTGGGGAGAACACTTTTAATGAAGTTTTATTGCTTTCAAGTACTCCAAGGAATTCCAAGAAGGCTAAACATATAAGCAAGTGCTTTCATCAGTAGAATAAGCCTGATTTTGAAACTCCGTTATTGGTACACTGAAAAGTTGTTTGAATCTGCTTGGAATGTGCTGGATTCCTCAAACAAATTAAATCTCTAACAACAACAACAAAGAAAAATTCATTGGCTGTGCAAACTCCATTTTTATAAAAGATCCAAAGAACAGTCCTTTTCCTAAATATTGTGGTTTTTAAGACGAACAGGCTATTGTTGGATAGTCAGAGGCAATTTTAGAAAGTCTCACCCAAGAAGTACAGAACAACTGGTAGACTTAGTGTCTTGTGAAGAAGAAAGGGTTCTTGAAGACTCAATGGTCTCTATCTTAAGATAGAGACAGGACTCAGCTACTCTAAACACTCTCTGAATTAGCAGTGCCTGTGACTGACTATCCTTCAGCAACTATTGGTGAGTCCTGCCGATTAAGGAGAATGGAGCAGTGGTTGCATTTTCTGCTGAATACCATACCAGAAAGGATCAAGAGACTATCTGAGGGAAAAGTACAAGGATGGGCATTGAATTACAAGCAGCAGTTGTGGGTTCTAGTCCTGATTCTGCCACAGGTTTACTTCAAGTCCTTGACAATTTCTCTCCCTCACTGGGCCTCAGTCTTCTCAAATACATGATGAAAGAAGTGGGCTCCCAACACTGCACTGATTCTAATAGCTTGTGGTCAGGAGGCTCAAGCAAAATTGCACTGGATTCATTCTTGCAATTAAATTCCCAGTGGTAAATGTATTTGGCTAGTCTATGAGGAAATCATATAGAATAATTCAGCCATATCCCTGAAGTCGATATTTCTATCAACTAATAGATAATAGAGATTTTCATGACCTGTCTGATGTCACACTGCAGGTTGTGGCCAGAGCAGAAATCCGATTTCATTGCTCATTCATCTACCGAGTGGCCTGCTCAGGGATGTCAGGGTGATTAACTGGATCCCATGGAAACCACAACAGATGAGGAACAGCTTGCACAAAGTAGACAGATGAACAAATAAATTTGGCCCAGTTTCTTTAGCTCTTAACTTTTTCTTCTCCTAGTTTTGTTCTGAACTTTTGATCTCTATGGTCTCAACTTAAACCTCGCTGCAATCTAGGCTCAATTACAGAAGTTCTCTAGAAACAGCAATGATGCCTTGTTGATATGACTGTCCACAGCTCCAATGACCAAATATTTGCTTCCTGAGTCTTACCCAGCCTGCTCCCTGAAAGCTGTTGGCAGAAATGTGTACTATCCCTGATGGATAAAGAACAGAGAAAGCTCTTATCTCATCAGTTTGTAGGAGTGGTGAGCTCTTGGGGGTCATACGTCTTGCATGTTGTCAATTTGATCTCTCCCTCAAAAGTGGCAAATCAGCAGGAACAAGGGAAAACCAGGCTATGTCCTCCTGTCAAAGAAGAACACAGAGAAAACACAGAAACCTTAGTTTTAAAAAATACAGCCTACAGAGCTAAGTCAGTTTCAAAGTTCTGGAGCTGCATTTATGTTGAATAAAAATAATGAAGTAACAACCCCTGCCTCAACTCAAACAGCAAGGCAAAAATATAGAATGGGGAGCTGGCAATAACTGTGAAAAGAGAGAAATGTGTATAGAGAGACTGAGATGAAAAACTTGATGGAAGTTGGAACTAAATGAGGATGACAGGTGAGGATACCAATGAAGATAATAGTCAACTCCTTCACAATTCCTAACGTAAACATCCATTTAGTCATTCTTTAGTCATACATTTATTATGTGCCCACTGTGAACCAGGCCTTCATTTTCTAGCTCTATGTAAAATGGATCAGTTCACAAGATAGATACAATCTTCACTTTGGACCTAGTGGTGGATTGAAGGTAGCTATTAAGTCCATAAACAAATCAACAAGATAATTTCTGATAGTGAAAAATGCAATGATATGGCTAAAATCATAACACGGACAACACCACATGCTGGCGAGGATGTGGAGCAGCAGGACCGCTCATTCATTGCTGGTGGGGATGCAGAATGGTGCAGCCACTGTGCAAGACAGTTTGGCAGTTTCTTAGAAAGCTAAACATAGTCTTACCATATGACCCGGCAATACTACTACTAGGTGTTTACTCAAATGAGTTGAAAACACATGTCCACATAAAAGCCTGAACACAAATGTTTATAGCAGGTTTATTCATAATTGCTAAAAATTGGAAGCAACCAAGATGTCCGTCAATAGATTAACGGATAAACAAATTCTGTAGCATTTATATAATGCGATATTATTCAGAAATAGAAGGAAAAGAACTACCAGGTTACGAAAAGGCATGGAATAGCCTTAAATGCCTATTGCAAAGAGAAAGAAGCCAATATGAAAAGGCTACATATTGTATTGCTTCAACTATATGACATTCTGAAAAGGTAAAATTACAGAGATAGTAGAAATATCAAGGGTTACCAGGGGTTCTAGTGGAAGGAGAGATGAACAGGTGGAACACAAAGGATTTTAAGGGTAGTGAAACCATTCTACATGATACTGTAATGGTGGATATATGGCATTATGCATTTGTCATAAAATATATATTGATATTATTTCATCAGTTTTAAGAAAAATACCACACTAATGTAAGATGTTAATAATAGGAGAGACTGTGCAGGGGGCAGATCATTTAGTATATAGGAATACTCTATTCCTGTCAAACTCTATGGAGTATAGGAATACCCTCTATCTCTGCTTAAGTTTTCTGTAATCTTGAAACTGCTCTAAAAAATGAAGTCTATAAAAATTTTTTTAATACAGTGATAAAGAATCAGAATGATAGGATAAAGAATGCCCTAGGCTAGAGGCAGGAGGGAATCTCCTCTCCACTAGGTCTTCAGAGAAGTCTCTCTGAAAAACTGACCTTTCAGCTGACGGATGAGAGGAGCGTTCCAGGCAGTGGGAAGAGCAAATATAAGGGCCCTAATGCGGGATCAGATCCACTTCCTTTATATTATTTTCTTCATAAACTTTGTGAGGTAAGCCAATCAGGGATTTTTTATTTTTATGTTTAACAGAAGGATTTAAGCCAGCTATTAGAACTCGGAGAGCTAATTCTAGGCCTCTGATGCCCAGAAATATGCTCTTCCCACTAGATCCCAGTTCCTTCTGGTGCTTCATCAAAATCCACACTTTTAAGAACGAAACAAAACAAAAGCCAAGTTGTCCTCATCACAGCACCTTTCATCCTGTTCACCTGTGTCTTCTAAAGCAGTGTTTTTCCAACTTTGGTCTCCATCAGAATTATCTGAGGAACTTGGTAAGAAAGCACAGGCTCTATCCTACTTCTGTTTAACTGCCCAGGCTGACTGTGCTCCACGTCAAAGTTTGGGAAATGATGCTCTAAAGCAAAACTCCTCAAAGTTTTATGTGCATATGAATCACAGGGGGTTTGGGGAGTAGGGGCTCTTGTTAAAGACAGCTTTGGTTCAGTAGGTGGCCTGGGATTCTGTGTTTCCAACAAGCTCCCAGGTGGTGTGGGTGCTGTCGATCCATGGAGCATATACTTCGATTGGCAAAGGGTCTAAACACAGGCCTATGACCGGTGGAAATGTGGGATGCCAGAAAGAATAACTGACCTCCATTAGGTTTGGCAGCATTTCCTACTCAAAAGGAAAGAGCCCATTTTGCTTTTCAGTTACTCTACTGTGCCCTGTGATAGTTTAGATATTCAAAGCAGAATAAGATTCTTCATCAAGTTCTGCTAGAGAGACATGGTAGCACCTGTTGCTGTGCATCCAGACAAGGAAATTAAAGCAGTGGCAGGGTGCTTCGCATAGTCATTATGTGATTCATTCCTGTTCCTTCCACCATAACACCCTGCAAGAAACCAAAAGTCATTTGAGGAAAAAGTGGTGAATTTCTTTCCCGAATTATAATAATTTCATTCATTCAATGCATATTTTTGTGCCAGACACAGTGTCATGGAATTTGGAGGCATTTTATCACAAACGTTAACCAACTTATTATACACAACCTTTTATTTTGATTTTTCATAACTAATAAGGACCTACTGGTATAGCACAGGGAACTTTACTCAATACTCTGTAATGACCTATGTGGGAAAAGAATATTTAAAAAGAGTCGATATATGTATATGTATAATCGATTCACTTTGCTGTACAGCAGAAACTAACACAACATTGTAAATCAACTACACTCCAATAAAAATTTTTAAAAAATGAAACTGAGGCAAAGAAAGGCATGTAACTAGTTGTTCTTGTAGAGCTCAGTTTCAACATCTGTATACAAAGAAAATCCGTGCTTTCAACTTCTCTCAACATGCACCAGATTACAAAAGCTTCTTTGCACAAAGGCTGGGCATTCAGACATGCCATTGAATGAGGTACAGGTGGCATTGATCGTAGTGGTTCTGGAATCATTTAACAATGCTTATTAGTGAATAGTGCATGGTTTGAATATTGATGATGATGAGTCTTTAAACTTTAATAAGGGTTTCTGAAAGCACCTTAAAGTCTAGGCAATATCTGTGATTTTTATAGGGAAACAAAGCCAGTGCGCAGTAGAGGAGGGAATATTTAGCTAGGAGTCAGGAGACAAAGATTCTTATCCTGTCTCTGACCCTGATTTGATGATTTGAACAAGTCATTTCCCCATCCTCAGCCCCAGTTTCTGAATCAATAAAATAATGGATTGGATCAGGTCATTTCAATGGTATTTTGCAGCTTTATCTCTGAATGTAAAATGTCTACTTCACCACTGCTGAATGAAAATGAAGACGTGATCAATAGACTTATGAATTTATTACACAGTAGAAATCTGCACACCCAAATGTCATGACCTTGAACAGGTTTGCAGCCACTTGGTAGCAGAACAGGGACAAGGGCCCAGGTATCCTCAGTCTCAGTGCCGTGTCTCTCCCCACACCATGCCCTTGCAAGATGGTCACTTATCATGGGAAATAAGGGGAGAGAAGGGATGAGCGTCAACTCTGGTGACAGTGTCACTTTTCCCCTCTGTGCTTCAGGTTTTCCATCTGACAAATGGAAATAATGATAACACAAGTCGTGTAGGGTTGTGAGAAGTAATGGGCTAGGACATGGAAGGCATTTAGCACACCACCCGGGGAAGGTCATGCTCAGTAAGTATTAGCTATTATTATCCCAAGTTTACAGATGAGACAACTGAGCCTCAGAGGGGGGTTATGAGCCCAGCAACTTTCAGCCAAGTAAATAAGAGCTCTTTCTTTACAGAACCTTCTACCCAGTTATAGAAGAAGGGTGCATGAAGAAAGCAGACAGTTTGGAGGCAGAAGACCCAGGTATGAATCCTTTTTCTGCTCTATCCTAAGCTTGTAACATTGAACACGTTATTTCAGTGCTCTGATCCTTTTTGATTCATGTATAAAAAGAGTTAACAGTGATATCTGTTCTACAAGTTGGCTATGAGGATCAAACTATAAGGTTCTGTTACAGTGTCAGTTATTGTTACCATTGCTATTAGCAGTCTAACTGGCTTACGGAGTCGAGTCGGGCTTGGTGAAATGCGGATGTGCCCTTGACCTGGTGGCCATGGAGGTAACTCAGTAGAATGTCCATGCCAGTGCCGCTGGGTACAGAAGGTCCAGAGTCACCCAGAAGAGTCCCTAGTTTGAGAGTGATCTGCAAAGCACAGGGAGAGGACAGCTCTGTTAGGCAGGGAGAGGGCCTCACACAGACAGACAAGTTATAAGGGATCTTTCTGCTGCTTTAAAGTAGCTCAAACCACCCAGCCTTGATGAAAGACATCTGAGGCCTGTGTGATGGGGCTGCTGAATTCCTGGGGTAGAAGATCTACAGACAATAGCGGGGCCTCCAGTTAGTTTTCTATGATACAAAGTGATTTTTTAATGTAAATTTGCCCAAGCACCTCTTCGTGGAGCACTTCAGTGGCATGCACTGGTTCAAAGGATGAAGACAAAGCTCTTTCACAAGGAGTACATGACTGACTTCTCCTGCATGGTCGAGGCCCTGCCTTCCTCGCCCCCAGACCTGGCACCTAGTTTCCCTCACACCACCCCTCCAGCCAGTCTGTCTTAGCACTTCCTCCATCACAGCCCCTTGCACATTCTTTTTCCTCTGAAATATTCCTCTCCTCTCCTCCCTCCTTCCTGGTTCACTCCTGCATAACCTTGACACCTCAGGTAAATCACTACTTTGTCACTAAATGTTAATTTTTTTCTGAGGTATAGAATTGTGGATGATTTATAGCTTTCTTATTTTTACTTCAGCACATTTATTTTTAAAAATAAGTGATACATTCATTTGTTTATTCAATTTTATACAATAACTATTTGTTGCACACCTGCTACGTGATGGCATTATTCTAAAGAGTAAGTATAGCAAGGGACAAAACAAATATTTGTTTTTAAGGCACTTATATCCTAATGGAAGAAACAGACAACAAACAGTTAAAGTAACTAAAATATCAGGTAGTGGGAATCTAGAATATAAATTAAACAAGAAACTCATTATTCAGAAGAGAAAGGCCACTGACTATAACACATTTAAAAGGTGGTCATACAAGACAGTTTACTTGAATTAAGAGTTTTTAAGCAGCAGTTGAAAGATCTGAAAAGGTTTATCTTGCCAAAGAAGTAAGAAATATCTGAAGAGTCATCATTGGAAGTAGTAGAACTTGGCAAACCCAAACAGCCGATTTCCAGTCATGGGCTCCAGGTTGCAGGGAGACAATGTTTGGCCCACTATTTAGAATAACACAGTAATTACAACTGTTGGGATATGGAATATTCCTCTTTGGCAGTGGGAGGACTTCTTAGTCATAAATGGAATCACCATTTTGGGGCAAAGTGGTACAGGAACTCACATGTCTTTTGGACACTGTCTTGGGTAATACCACACTTATTTCCATAAGAGTCTATCCTCCTATCAGGTAACTCCACATCCTGTCACATAAAACTTCATGGACATGATGATGGGGGCAAGATTTTGATAAGATGTCTATAATTATGTACAACTGTATCTAGGCAAGTATTATCCTATAAGTGTGCATACACCTAGGATTTATGTGTATTTCTTTTAGAACTAACAGAGAGACAAATATGTATTTTTCTGTTTTAAATTGAGTTAAAGTAAAAATCCCACCCATAGCTGAATTGCTTGTTCATTCCCTGTTTTGTTTTTGTTGTTGTTGTTCATTCCCTATTAATTAAGGGGGTGTAGAATTACTCTGATTTTCTCCAGTAATTCAATGATTTAGGGTTTGCTAAGCATTTTTTCCTTTAAACTGTAGGTTTCAAGGGAAAGCTTGTTTTCAGTAATGAAAGTAGCTTAATCATTAAAACAGTCTGCTCTTTGCCACAAGTATAATTTCATCTTTGGAAATAATTGCCTTCCATCCTTCTAGTCCTCCCCAAGCAAACTCACAGAAATATCCTCCAGAGTGATAGAGAATTCTGATTGTTGTGTTCAGACCTAGACATTCTTGAAACTGGAAAAAATAACTTTTAGCATTCCTTCTTTTCCATCTTCTCATTTACACTAAGCGAAGGTAAGTGGAAGGCTCAAGAGTTGGAGTCTTGCCGCCTGGCTTCCTGGCCAGGGTGTTACCTGTTGTACCTGCCCAGGAATCTTAAGGCAGCTAAACCTATCGAGTTCAGAGGGCATGAGAGGAAGCTTTGGATTTTCTCATGATCAATGCTTGGAGGATCAGCCAATACTCATCTTTTCTCTCCTCCAAGGTGCTAGCAGAGGGAGGGTACAATCAAGGAAAACTAGCCAAATAAGTATCCGAAAGCAGCTTCATTAATGGCTGGTAGCACATGATAGCCCCAAAATGTGTGGCTCTCTGGAAAAAGCTGGAGCAGAAGACATGAATTTTCCAGGGACTGATATGGATTCTACTTCTGTAGAGTGGAACATGCAGTCACTCATACAAGGGTAGTGAGAGGTCCATTTGGGTCCAGAGCCCAAATGCAGTTCCCATACTGCTGCATGGGCAAGGGCAGACGTCAGCTTCACACCGGTCATGGTCAGGGCAGAGGCGGGCGCAGTGATAACCTCGCTCAAAAAAGAGCCACTGCCTGAACTGTGGGCAGAAGTTGTCAAGGTCAGTGACCCACCAGCCTGAAATGAGAACTGTGAAGGGGAGGTACACCAGAGTGTAATAAGAGCAAACCTACAGGGGGAAGGGCTGACTCTCTCCTTCCATCCGTTTCATCACTGAAGTGACGGTTGGTCCGAGGAATTATCTTTCGGGAAATAAAAACAGAAACAAAATACTAACTTTTCAGTAACAGACCTTTTGAATCCCACCAAAGTGAGAAATTTCCAACTGAATAGATGCATTTTTAAAGAAAGTTTTGTTCTGGCTGGAAAGAAAAGCTTGTTATACATTGCCAATAGGTATACAAAATCTTTTTCCTGTCTTTAGAAAGTGTGTTGCATTCTAAATGGATCTTAAAGTCATTTCAGAGGGCTATAAAAGAGATGAGAAGGGGACCCGGAGAGAACGGCTGCATGGGTTTGCTAACGAGGGAAACTTGGTGAAGCTAATTCTGTGAGCAACACCGTGCTAGGCACAGTGGGGAACCCACAGCGCGCAGTACATGGGCCCTCGTCTTCTAGGGTCATCAACACAGGAAGGAGACAGGCATTTACCCAAGCGTTCCTCATAGAAGGCAGGCTAGCACACGTGCTGAACTATGGCACAACTATGATGGTACAGGGAGAATTTGGTCCAGAGGAACTAGTAAGGCTTTCTGGTATTAGCGGTGGGTATCAGGATTTAAGCTTGGGGGAATTACCTGGTCGTCCAGTGGTTAAGACTCGGGCTTTCACTGCTGTGGACCCGGGTTCGATCCCTGATCAGGGAACTAAGATCCCACAAGCCATGTGGTGCAGCCAAAAACAAACAAACAAAAAAGATTAAGGCTTGGGAAATCAGAATTCTAAAGGTTAAATGGATCTAACGGGCATGTACATGCTAGTGAGTGTCACCACTGCCCTTCCGATCCCTAGTGTGGAAGAAGGATCTGGCAGGCCATTGCTGCATGTGTTCTGTGTTATGGATGAACTACAGTGCCTATTTTGAAGTCACTTTTGTAGTTATTGAAAAGCTGGAAAGGAGCTTTAAAAGCATTTAGTCCAACTTGCCTCTTTTGTCCCCCTGGTATTTAAAAATGAGGAAACTGGTCTAGAAGGAAAAGCGACCTGCCCAATGTGACCAGTCAGTTAACATCAGAGCTGGACCTAGACCTGTGTTCTTTCCAGATAAGGGTCTTAAGATCCGGATGAAGTCTTTTCATTATAGAAGCCCTGAGTCCTCATTGGTCTTTATGCCACAAACCTCCAACTGTCATTTTGAACCATGCCATTTTTATTCCACAACAAAATTCCTCATTTCCAAAGTAAATAATTTCTTAACTGAGAAGAGCCAAAACAAAACCCTTCCTGATTTGAATCATGGTGGCATGACAGTACACAGCATATAGATTGGGTTTCCATAAAAGGATTGGGTTTCCTTTTCCAACTGTAAACTCCCTTTTTCTTCCCAAAGCTATTTCGTTGCTCAGTCCAGAATTTCAGCTGTCAGAGTTGTTAAGAAGTATGGCTCTGGGGTGTAGTCTAGCCAAGACTTTTTCTCAAGGAGAACTGAAACCTGTTATTAAGCTATGAGAAAACTTATTTCTAAATGATTTACTTTTCCCCTAATGAGATCAGGAGCTTCTGTTAGGGACCCGAGTTTCCCCTAACATAAAACTTCAGAGGGATCAATTACTGATACTCAGAGCTTCTACCTCATTTTTGTAGTTTCAGATTGAGTATTTTTAGCTTTTGGATGCCCTTTTTTCTTTTATTTTTCCTCTTCAAGCTAGAGAACAGGGTACGGGAGGCACCACAGTAACCAATGTGGCCACACCAATCAAGAAAGGACTGCATGTGCTCTTCTCTGCCATCAAACCATTTTTTTCTCCCAGATTACTCCTCGGTTGTCAATCTTCTTTATGTTATTCAATGAAGTTCAACACTACATTTTGAAATAAAAGGGATTGTCTACATTTTCCCACTTATTTCTGAAGCCAAAACGTCTTTACATACATTAATAATAATAAGGATGTTCAGAATTATGAAGAAAATGACAACACAGCTAACATTTATGTACTCCTTATGCATTGGGGACCAGGAAAAGGCTTTTATTCATTCATTTCACAGATGTGTGATGAGTGCTGGGTGTGTGCCAGGCAGGGTCTAGGATTGAAGGTACAGCAGTGAATAAAATGAAAAGGAAACTGCATTTTTGTGGCATTTATATTCCAGTGAAGTCCATTACATGAGTGACCTCATTTATTTGAATAAATACACTCATTTAGGCCTTACCCTAAATTTAGGACACTGGTATGATTATTTCTTCAGTTGTACAGAAGAGGAAACTTAGACTCAAAGAAGTTAAATACTGTGCCCAAGATTCCAAAGTTAGAATGAGATCAAGCTGAGATTTGAATCCAGGAATAGGATTTTACAACCTATGCTCTGAACCACATTATCTCATTGAATCCTCAGTATAATCTTCCCTTGTGATTGCACTAATCACTACATTTTGCATATGGGAAAACTAGAGGTTAAGTTACCTTCCCCAAATCCCACTTCTGGGATTTGATTACTGTAGCTTTGTAGTATAGTCTAAAGTCAGGGAGTGTGATACTTCCAGCTTTGTTCTTTTCTTCTCAAGATTGCTTTGTCTATTCAGGGTCTTTTGTGTTTCCATATAAATTGTAAGATTGTTTGTTCTTGATCTGTGAAAAATTCATGGGTATTTTGATAGGATTGCATTAAATCTGTAGATTGCTTTGGGTAGTATGGATATTTTAACAATGTTTTTTCTCCCAGTCCACGAACATGATGTATCTTTCCATTTCTTTGTATCATCTTCAGTTTCCTTCATCAGTGTTTTATAGTTTTCAGAGTATAGATCTTTCATCTCCTTAGTTGTTTTTTCCTAGTTATTTTATTCTTTTTGATGTGATTTTAAAGGGTTTTAAAGGGGATATTTTGTTTGTTTTCTCTTTCTGATGGTTCATTATTAGTGGGGATTTGAATTTAGGACTTCTTCAGTTCAATCCACTCATTCTTCCATGTACATGCATCACACGTGTAGGGGCACACATACACATGCAAACACACACACACACACACACGCAACCTCTACCTTGAGTATACTTTTTACATATGAATGGTAGGGATCTGAAGGGATACAAATTCTTTGTGAAAATGGCTGGGCTACATTTATAAATGAAGAAAACAACCTCCCTCTTCCAATTTTCATACCAGAGATGTTATTTCTGCGTGTTATATTATTAATTTGAAATACAGTAGGATTCATTTGTTTCTGTTCACATTTTTCGATTTTTTCTTTTATCCCATCCTTTTTGATTTCATTGTACATATGTATTTTAATTTGTAGAGCAGTAACATGCTTCTAAAAGTCAAAACTATGCAAAAACATACACTCAGAAAAATATCTTCCACTCAGTTTTTCTTTCATCTCCCACAAATAACCAATTTTATTGTTCTTTTGGTTTATTCTTCCTGTATTTCATCTTGCAACAGTAAACAGATATGTGTATCTTATTTTATTTTACCTTCTTTCTTACCTCAAAGTTATCACACACTATATATATATGTTGTGTTTTTTCACTTAACAATATATCCTGGAAATCACTCCATATCAGTTCATAGATACCTTCCTTATCATTTTTATGGCTGTGTAGCATTCCATTCTGTAGATGGAGCAGTTTATTTAACCAATACCCTATATTTGGGCAGTGAGGTTGATTCCAACATCTTGCAATTACTAATGATGTTATAAATAATAGCCATGCACAAATTTATTTTCCTAGTGTTGGATTTTTATCATCATTTAAATTCTGAGAAGATTTCTGGGTTAAGAGGTAAATTCTTAGTGGATTTCTGGGTTAAGACGTAAATGAACATGTAGTTTTATTAGATATTGCTAAATTTCTCTCCATTTTTGCCCCATTTTTTATTTCCATCAACAATATATGATAAACTGTTTTCCTACAGTTTTGCCAATAGTGGATTTTATCAAGCTTTCGAATGTCTTGCAATCTAATTGGTGAAAAATGATATTTTAGTGTAGATTTTAATTTGCATTTCTCTTATTATGAATGAGATTGAACAGCTTTCACATGTTTAAAAGCCATTTAACATATTTTTGTGAGTTTTTAATGTCCCTTGCCATTTTTGATTTTTCTCCCCACCAACTAAAAATAAAGTCTTTATATTTCAGTGTTACTAGTCATCCAGAATATTCACCACAATTTTTTTTCTCCCAGTTTGTCCATTTTCTTGTGACATTTTTATATACATTTACCATGATCTTTCACATTTTTTATTTTACCATTTAAATTTTAAAGACAAATTTATCTTTTTTTTAAATTGGTGATAAATTTTGTGTCATGGACAGCCTTTCCTTATACTCAGGTTATAAAAGAATTTTCTTCTAGTACCTGGATAGTTGTATATTTGTTACATTTGTTTGTTCTAATAGGAGTTTACTCCTACATACGATGTGAGAAAATGATATCATTTAAGCTTTTCAAATGGATATTCAGTTATTTTAAGACAATCTATTAAAAACTTCTTTCCCCATTGATATGAGATACTACCTTTTTTATATACTAAGTTTTCATATATAGTTCAATGTGTTTCTGGACTTTGTTTCATTCCGTTGGTCTTCTGTCTATTCATGCATTAGTATGTCTTAGTAGGTATAGCTGTTTGTTTCAATATCTATTAAAACTAGTTCTCCCTCCCTTATAGGTCTTCTTTTACAATATTGTTATAACTATTATTATATGTTTACTTTTTCCGTATGGATTTTAGTATCAACTTGTCTAGCTATAGTAAAAGTTTGTTTGTATCTTTACTGGAATAAATTAAATTTCCCCCAGTCAGTCATTAGTCAGTCTTGGAGCCCATTCCTTTAATATATTCCTCAGAAAGAACACAAAAGTATGGTATTCTTGAGTTCTTACATGTTCAGAACTAGGCTTGTTACTTGAATAATGGTTTGGCTGATGTCCTTCAGTAATTTCTAAAATCCACTGAAGCATTGCCTTCATTTGTTCTTGAGAAGTCTTATGGCTACATATCATAGATTTATCCAAACCCACAGAATGTACAAACCAGGAGTGAACCATAATGTAAACTGTGGAACTTGAGTGACTATTTGTGTCAAAATAGGTACATTGTAACAAATGTACCACTCTGTTGGGGGATGTTAATAACGGGAAAGGCTGTGCATGCATGGAGATGGGCTGGAGGGGTGCTATATAGGAAATCTCTGTACCTTCCTCTAAATTTTGCTGTGAACCTGAAACTACTTTAAACAAATAAAGTCTTAATTTTAAAAATCCCTCTTGCTATTGGAACCACGGCGGAGGTGAGATATTCCAGTGAGGATGCTGTTAGTAACCCAAGAGATGATGGAGGCTGAGACCAAGTTTGTAGTGAAGAATATAGTGAGAAGAATATTTTCAGATGCTTGATTAAAAAATCTAACACATTCTATGCATCAATTTTTGAAACAATCATAAAATAAGTTAGCATTAGGAATCTGTCTCAGGAAAGTACAGATTCCTGTACTTTCATCTTATATTTAATTTTCAAGTGACATTTCATATAAGTTACATATCAGAGTTGGAGAGAATCTTAGTGGTTCAAATTTTATAACTGTAGTCAGTCATCTTTAGCAGAGCTTGGAGAGGAGAGGGACCTGCTAAAGCTCATCATGAATCTCAACAGTTCAGTCATAAGCTAATTATCAGCTTGAACTGGGCTTCTCTGAGGAGCAGCCTGACAGTTTCAGAACAAACTGTGCCTGTCTTGAAATTCTAGTAGGGCTCTCACTTCCTCCAATTCTGCTGCCTTCATTCTAGATAAATGCTGAAACTCCCACAATGCAATATAGAATAACGCTTGATAAAATTTTGTCAATTCCCTACTTGGAGCTAGAGGGCTGGAATAACTAAGTTTGAAGCTGTGTACAGTTTGTCCGGACCTGTCTTGGAGAGAATTGAAAGATCAGACACTCTTTATGAAATTTTTTTTCTCTTCCTTATTTTTAACTGGTGACTCAGATCACTCTCTAGAGTAGTCACTTGGAGTTTAGTTTTCATTAGCAGCTTTTCTATTCTGCCCTATTATTTGTAGGCATATTTGATTAACAAGCACAGTAAAGTGTTTCAATACTTAAAGATGTAAGTAAGGTAGTAAGTAAGGTAGAAGGAAAGGTGAGTAAGGTAGAAGAAAAGGAACTGAAATTATAATGTACAGTGCCAACAAAGATGTGATAAAACTGGAGTATTTATGTATGCACTGCCTATGGTGTTGGACATTGGCAGTTCATTCCAAAAGTCATAAAAATGGATCCATATCCAGGTATACTCAGTAAACTTGTTTCTGGGACTTTTTCCTAAGGAAATAAAGCTAGAAAATAGAGGGGAAAATATTATAAGCCTGGGTGTATTTACTTATAAGCTTTTATGAAGAAAGTGGTCCTGGGCTCCTCATTGCCCCAGTCAGATTTGGACATGTAGGATAGGGTGAAGGAAGGAACCCATTCCTAGCATTTCATTTTCTGCCTAATCACCAGGAATTTCCTACACAGTGTTTTTTTGTTTGATTTTTACTGGTTTATAACACTATATCAATTTCATGTGTGCAATATTATATTTAGAATTCTGTATATGCTACAGCATGCTCACCACCAAAAGTTTCGTTTCCACCTGTCACCATATTGTTGACCTCCTTTACCTATTTACGCCTCCCCCCAGTCCCCTTCCCTTCTGGTAACCACCACTGTTCTCTGCATCTGTGCGTTTGTTTTCATTTGGTTTGGTTTGTTAATATATATGTTTCATTTTTTTAATATTCCACATATGAGTGGAATCATACTGTATTTGTCTCTCTCCATCTGACTTATTTCACTTAGCACAATACCCTCAAAGTCCATCAGTTTTGTCACAAATGGAAAGATTTCATCTTTTATTATGGCTGAGTAGTATTCAGTTATATATATACACACATCTTTATCCATTCATCCATTAATGGGCACTATGGTTGTTTCCATATCTTAGGTTGTTTCCATGTCTTGTAAATAATGCTGCAATGAACATAGGGGTGCATATATATTTTTGAATTAGTGTTTCCATATTCTTTGGGTAAATACCCAGAAATGGAATAGAATAGCTTAGATTATATAGTAGTTTTATTCTTAATTTTTTGAAAAATCTCCATACTGTTTTCCATATGAAACAGTGGCTTTCCATATGTAAAGTGAGTACGAATTTACATTCCCACCAACAGTGCAGGAGGGTTCCCTTTTCTCCACATCCTCTCTAACACTTTTTATTTCTGGCCTTTTTTGATAATACCACTTCACACCTGTTAGAATGGTTATCTCATTGTAGTTTTGACTTGCATTTCCCTAATAATTAGTGATGCTAAATATCTTTTCATATACCTTTGGCCATCTGTATGTCTTCTTTGGAAGCAATGTCTATCACATCCTCTGCCCATTTTTTAATCAGGTGTTTGTATGTTTGTTGTTGAGTTGTATGAGTTCTTTACACATTTTGGGTATGAATCCCTTATTGGATATATGATTTGAAGATATCTTCTCCCATTTGGCAGGTTTTCACTTTGTTGATGGTCTTCTTTGCTGTGCAGAAGCTTTTGAGTTTGAGGTAGTCCCATTTGATTATTTTTGCTTTTGTTTCCCTTGCCTGAGGAGACATATCCAGAAAGATATTGCTAAGACTCATGTCAAAGAGCACACTGCCAATGTTTTCTTGTAGGGGTCTTATGGCTTTAGATTTTACATTCAAGTCTTTAATCAATTTTGAGTTGATTTTTGGGTATGGTGTGAAGTAGTGGTCTAGTTGCATTCTTTTGCCTATGGCTGTCCAGTTTTCCCAACATCATTTATTGACAAGACTATCCTCTCTCCATCATATGTTCTTTGCTCCTTTGTTGTAAATTGTCTATGTATGTGTGGGTTTATTTCTGAGCTCTCAATTCTGTCTCATTGATCTGTGTACCTGTTTTTCTGCCAATATCATGCTGTTTTGATTACCATAGCTTTGTAAAATAATTAGAAATTAGGGAGTGTGATATATCCTTAGAAATTAGGTAGTGTGATATATCCAGCTTTGTTCTTTTTTCTCAGGATTGTTTTGGCTATTTGGGGTCTTTTGTGGTTTCATATAAATTTTAGGATGTTTTTTAGGGTGAGTATTTGCACTAGGGTGGGTGTTTGACCAAAGACCAGTGAGTCCATGGTCTGAAGATCAATCTTTGTGCAGTTACCTCATTCACATACATGAGCTGGATAAATTTCATGTTTCATGAAATTGAACTTGGAACTTCTAAGAAATTAGACAGCTGATCCAGTAGGAAGTGAGGCCAGAGACACCATGATGGGTGCAGTAAAACAAAGATACTGTGGGCCAAAACTATGAAACACTGGGAACTTGTGTTTTTCTTTTTTTACATGTTTAGAGAGGAATGGAAAGGAATGATCTCACTCATCATGCCTTCATGTAAGCTTCGACTCTGGGAAGTAGACATGAGGAATGCAATGAGAAAACTGAAGTTCAGAGAAGTTATTAACTTTTTCAAAGCTATGCAGTCAGAGTGAAAACTTGACCCCAGCTTGTTTTGTTGAAGTAGTTTGGTTTCAGTAGTACACATGCATTGCCTCTCAGCGAAATACAGAATTACAGGAAAATGAGAGTGAAATGACATCTAGAAAGCAGTATAATTTTTAAGTCAACAGAAAAGCTATTTTATTCTTTTGAATAAGCCTTAGACTTCAGTAAGTCAATATGGTTTACTAATTCACACTAATTGGGGGAAAGGCTAATTATAATTAGTGAAAACAGAGATTTTTGTCCCATTTTTATAGAAATGAAGTTTTGTCACATTTAGCACTTGAGGTAACTGCAACGAGTGTATGTGTCCTTAGGCAGGTCTTTAGTGATTCAGTAGGAATAGTATGAGTGCATTTAAATGTGATCTAGGAGGCCTAGAATGTTTACTGGATGAACTTAATAATCATGAATGGTGTACATATTAATGCCATCCTGCTGCTGTTTGGATTTCAGGGTGTATACTTAATGGGAGTTTCCTGGCTTGTAATAATAAAAAAAAAAAAAAAACTAATATTTTTTGAGCATTTACTATGTGCCAGAAACTGTGCCAAGTACTTTACATGTTTTTATCTTACCCCTCATTTAATCCTTAGGACAATTTCACGTGATAAGTGTTATTGCCTTCCACCTTCTTACATATAAGGGAACTTAGGCTCAGAGAAGTTAAGTAACATTTTCTCAGTCACAAAGCTACTAGAGCTTGGATTTAAGCCTAAGTCTTTCTGCCTCCAGAAGCTTTATTCACTGTGATTAATCACCAGTTGATATCTCAGGGTAGTAAGGTTTTTTTCCAAATTTTACTGTTGTCAGACATACCACCATTGTTCCATAAGTCACTGGATCTGTCTACCCAATAGAGTGCATTTACTAAGAGTCTAGGACGCTGGGTTGTTGTGGCTTTTTTTTTTCCCCCAGCCCAACTGCTAGTGTTCTAGTTCATTTCTTTCTCAGAGAAAAGCAACAGCCTCCTAACTGGTCTCTTTGTCCTCAGTATCAAATCTGCAATCCATTCTCCTTACAGCATCCAGAATTATCTTCAGCTGCCTAAACTCCTCCATTGGTTCCTTTTCTTTTCGGGACAATTATCTAAGCATTCTTGCATACAAGAACCTTTATTCCCAGGCCCTGCTGTCATAGCTAAAGTATGTACCTCATCTCCCTGCCCTATACTTGACATTTTTGAGAGACAGAACCTCTTATGTTTACCTGAACATCTTTCAGCACCTTTTTTGGCTAAAGCTATTCCCTCTACCTAGAATTCTATCTCTCTACACCCTCAAACTGTTACAAATTCTAAAGACTCAGCTCAGATGCCAGCTTTCTCTAACCCAAAGGCTGTATAAAATGTGTCTCTTCTCCACTCACTTATTAACCTGTGCTACACGTTATCCCAGACCTTATTACCAATGGGGCAATTTTGCCTTTACTCCTTTGTCTCTCCCATTGTAAGTTGCTTCATTCATCTCTCTATCTGCAATGTTTAACTCAGTCTCTGGCACAGAGTAAAGTCTCAGTTAAGTTTTGCTCAAATGGCACTGAAATGAACCAAAGAAGGCACTAATCTCAAACCTGGCTACAGCAATTCACAGTTTTCAGTACACTGAAACTGTGCAATGTGTATTCTTCCTGGTGTGTCTACACATCTTCTGTCAGTTTTTGTTCCAGACTGTTCTTTCAAGGATGTCTGTGCAGCAAACACCTTGAAAGATAGTGGTAGTGTCTCCGTCCAAGACAAAAGGCAGATTTGTTTTCTGACCAGAGTAATCTTTCTCCCTCTGGGGAAAATGTTGGGGAGACTCGCTATCAGCCCTTTATAAGATTGGGGCTTCCTAAGCTCGGGTTTCTCAGCAGGAACCCAAACCCACTCTGTGTACAACATCCACTTGGGTCCCTTTGTATCACCCTTGTGGGACTTGGGGAACAAGAGGCACTGATGCAAATGTGAAGCCCTTGGGCCTGCAGTGCTGTGAGCAATACAGTCCTTTGTCTCTGACCCAGGAGTCACATGTTTTCTGCCAATATCTATGGAATGGTGGCAACCTCACTTGTTGGCTTTCAAGCAGGGTAAAATTTCAGACGCTCCACAGTTGATGTCACTGTGATGGTGTCACTTATTAGCTTCAGCTGTTTATTTTTTTGTTTGGTTCTGTTTTTCCTGATTTTAACACATTTTATTGTTTTTTACAAACTCAGTCATTCTAAATGAAGCAAATAAAATTCACTTTCAGCTATTTATTTAACCTCTCTGATTTATGGCTTACTCATCTGCAAAACGGGGTTAATAGATCTCTGTCAGAGGGTTGTTGAGAGCATAGAATCAAATGGGATAAAGTATGAAGGTGCCTAATGAGACACTGTAGGGTCTTAAGTCTTCTTTCCTTTCTTTGCAGGTGCAAAAATAAAACTCAGTTCTACTGAGGTCATCTGAGATTTCTGGGCCCTGCTTTTCTGTTGAAACTCAAAGGGTTACAAAGCCTTCCTTCTCATTGATTCTAGTTCTGTTCTACAGGCTCCCATTCATTCCTCAGGAGCAGCAGAAGGGACACTGACCAGCACATCAGAGGGGAGGTTGTTTGAAATAGATTCTGTGGGAGTAAACCTGAAAATGATACAGGGAAGACTGACTTGTGGCTGAGTCGGCTTCCCTCAGATTCTATGGCCCTGAGTCATTTAATTCCTCTCTGTCCTTTGGTATAAATGGGATTAAATGGACTAATTTGCCTAATAGAAGTGTTAAATGCATTAATTAAGAGCTTTGATAATTCACAGGATTTCACTGGCTAAATCCCATTGTGAGCGGGGCCCGCACTGAGTTCCAAGTATGTCCTTTCCTTATACTTTTCTTTCTTCCTATTCTGAACAGAGGGGCAATTCTTGTCAGCTCTGAAGCATTTCCTGCCATTTTCACCTAGTGAGAAAATCTCAAATTTTGAAAGCAGATTAGTTCTCTCTCATGGTGGAATTCATTGTCAGTCTTTGAGTTTGGAAGAAGGTGGAACATACACCACTGTGGTTCTCTTAAATTTCACAGCCTTAAGAAAAGCCATGACTCCCCCT
The DNA here is from genome assembly GCF_949752795.1 of Hyperoodon ampullatus. Taxonomy (NCBI): domain Eukaryota; kingdom Metazoa; phylum Chordata; class Mammalia; order Artiodactyla; family Ziphiidae; genus Hyperoodon; species Hyperoodon ampullatus. The sequence continues at coordinate 76,429,904 of NC_136928.1, forward strand.
GACTCCCAGCTTTTCAAATCTACTACCATTTTCTGTGGTGTTTACTCCCTAGAAGCTACAGCTTTTTTTGGAATTACTCCTGAAATTCTGAACATAGCCAGCCAGGCTAAAAAATAGACCATTCCATGGAAGAGAGTGAGCTTTCTTCCTCTTACCTTAGGAGGAATCATGACCAAAAAATGAAGCTTGACCAATTGCCCATTTATGCCCTTTCCTGGGCAAACCCCAGTGACAAGTGTCCTTAATTGGCACAAAAGTTTTAGGCTGGTGCATAGACCGATATGGGATAATTGAGAAAATCCTGGAGGCCCAACCCATACTGGGTCCTTGAAGTGAAAAAGTGAAGTTTTAAACTCAGTTCTTCCACTCTGTAAGCTTGCAGTCAAGGTAACAGAAACATAATGGGCATAATAAATCACAGCACTATATGGAAAGCTGCTAATTGCCAAGGATTCTCTGGGACCCTCCTCCGAAGGGGTTCCAAGGATGAAGGAGCAATCCCAAGTGACATGGAAGAAGAGGGGTAGAAAATGTATTCTTCTCATTATAGGCAAAACCTATATATTATTTAATTCAGCAGTTTTTACATCAACAAACACCACGTGTAGCCTGTAGGAAGGCACCGGAGAAAGTTTACGTATTTCAATTGAATGGAACTGAATTGAAACAATTATGCCTTTGTAGGATATCTAAATGGAGAATGAGATGTATACTCACTTTTTTTATATATATATAAATGTGATTTTAAACATTCCTCAAGATAAATTTCCAGTGTCATTCTGGTCACAGACTGAGGGAGCTCAAGGCAAGCATGAGGCTGAATTAGATGAGTTTCCAGGACCCCTCAAACTATATAGGTGAGGAATTTGAATTTCTGTGTAGGCTGCCCCCGCCTCCACGTATGAAAGACTCTGGCTATTTTTACCTTTCTTTTATTTCTCTGTGATTTTTGCTTTCAGGGACCATAGAAACCAGTGTCCTGCAGGCAGACAAAATGTCTCTCTCTATTTGAAATACGCCTGTGAAGGCTGTGGCTTTAGACCTTAGGCTGGCCCAACTCCAACTCCAGTCAGGCCGTATTTAGAGGTAAAACTCTAAAACTGGCGAAGCTTCTTTGAGTTCCCTAAGGATTCCACTGCCCTTGTCATCATCAGCCATGACTCCATTAAGTTCCTTTAGGCTCCTTTTTTTTCTTGCCTGTGAAATCCTCCTATAGTAAAAGCTGCAAAATGATAGTCCACAAAGTAGAACTATTCTGCAACTGTGTTGTGTTTGGTCTTCATACATTTTTTTGAATGGAGTTAATTATGATTATTTATAAATCTAGAGGTATCACTTAAAAATAGGAACCTGGGCCTTCCTAAAAAAGATTAAAATATAACATGACACTAGACTTACCTTCCTTCAGGGTAAACTGTTGGCTGGTGCTGAATAGCAGGCGTCTCTTTTGTATGAGAGCTGTACTTTCCTGTTTGCCACCAATCCTTCCAGTCCTTCGTGTCTCCACAGCAAGGTTGGGTGTTGATTTTAACTTGTTGTAATGATGAGTTATTGTCTTCATATAGTAGAGTTCAAAGGGAAGTAAAATAGTTCTTTTATCTACACTTCTACCAAAAGTGAGAAAACAGGAGATAAGTAGCAAACATATATAACTAGTACTTCGAAAGTGACGGTGATTAACCCAAGTACATGGTGGATAGCAGGGAATGAGAAAGAAATATGCTGGTAGAATTTACACTCAAGTGGGGATGTACAGCCAATAAACAAGTAAACCAATAATTGATACTTTGAGGGAACAGAAGAATGCTATAAAGAAGATAAAATAGAATAATGTAGAGTGAACAAAGTGGGAAACGTAGAGGGGAATGATAGCAGAAAGGGAAGTAGGGGACAGAAAGTTCAAGAAGCAACTTGCCAGGACAGAGTTTAGATTACATTCTAAGGGTAGTGAGCAGCTACTGTGGAGTTTTAGGTAGAAGCAACTGGACGTGATTTGTTCTTTGAAAGATCACTGTGCTCGATATGAGAGAAGAGACTCTCAAGAGAAAAACAGAAGATCATATAGTCCAAGGAGATATGGTGGTGGTTTGTGCTAGTCTTGTAGAAGGAGAGGTGGTGAGAAATGGTCAGATCGAAGGTATGTTTTGGAGGTAGTAGCAATAAGGCTTACTGTGGATTGAACCGGGGGTGTGTAAGAAACAGAAGGATGAAAGTGAAGTTTTGGGCTTGAGCAACTGGATGGGAGAGCTGGGACGTGCTAACACAGGGTTGGAGGTAGGGCTGGATGGGCAGAAGAAGCAGATTTTCAGCACGGTGGAAACACTGTCACTGTTTCAGCCATATTGGGCAGAGATGGTTATTACACATCAGAGTGTAGACGTTGAGTAGTCAGCAGGATACCAGAGCAAGAAACTTAATGAAGAGGTTTGGGCTGAAAGAATTTAGGGCTTGGGATTGAGTGAGATTACCTAGGAAAGGATATAAATAAAAAAGAGAAAAAAGATGTGGGTAGGGAAAATATTCTTGGATCTTTCCAATATTTAAAGTGGAAGAGGAGGAAGATGCCTCAAAGGTGGTTGAGAAGACAGATTCACTGGGATAGAAGGACAACCAGTTGAGGACAGCACTGAGGAGGAAGAGATTTTCTACCCTTATAAATTCTTCTGGCTGATCTGAGAATTAGACGGAAATGAGACCGATTAAAAGGAGAAAAGCTAACAAAAGTGTAATAACATGAATATGTGGGAGAGACTGAGAAAACTGAGTAACTTGCCAAAATGGCAAAAATCCTCACTTTAAATACCATCTTCAGCTAAAGACAGAAGAGGATGTTGGGATGTTTGGGACTTGAAAGGGGAGGAAGGCAATTCACATGGCGATGGGAAAGGTATGGCAAACAAGTATTTGCTGGGCCGCACAGAAACAGTGGGACACAGATAGCTCTGATGATAGCTCTGTTCTGGGAACAAGCCCTCCATCTACATTATTTCAGGGTATTAGGGGGAAGGTAAAAAGAAAGACTTCCCTAGTCTTCTGCCTCTCAAAAATAACCAGTCCAAATTGATCCTCATGCCAAAGAGACACATTTCTGGATGGCATATTTTGCTCCCCTACAGATTCTAAACTGGAGAACAGAAGGAATAAGAACAAATGGGGCTGAGACTTCCCTGGGGGTCCAGTGGTTAAGAATCTGCCTTCCAATGCAGGGGATCCGGGTTCGATCCCTGGTCAGGGAAATAAGATCCCACATGCCACGGGGCAACTAAGCCCGTGTGCCACAACTAGAGAGCCCATGTGCCACAACTACAGAGCCCATGCACTCTGGAGCCCGAGCACCACAGCTAGAAAGTCCACGCCACAACTACTGAGTCTGCACTCTCTGGAGCCCACATGTCACAACTAGAGAGAAGCCCGCGCGCTGCAACAAAGAGCCCGCACGCCGCAACTAAGACCTGATGCAGCCATAAATAGATAGATAGATAGATAGATAGATAGATAGACAGATAGACAGATAGATAGATAGATAGATAGATAGATAGATAGACAGATAGATAGACAGACAGATAGATAAAGAAAGAAGAAGAACATATGGGACAGAATTGAAAATACAAAGTAATAAGGTCAGTGGTTGAGGGACTGCTCGTGTGGGAGCTAGAAAGTTGGAGGGATGGAGATAATGGGGTTGAGGAGTGGGATTTGCATTTAATAGGTCACGTTCTCATACTTCACTGTGGTTGACATTTAGGTATCAACTTGTTTTTTCGGTCAAACACCAGTATAGTTGTTGCTATAATTTTTGTTGGAAGTAATTTTTAGATGTGATTAATATTTAAATCAGTAGACTGAGTGAAGCAGCTTACTCTCCATAACGTGGGTAGATGTCATCCAATTAGTTGAAGACCTTAAGAACAAAGACCAGAGTTTCCCAAGGAAAGGATTCTCCTCACTACCTGAGTTTACAGTCTTCTGCTTTGTGGAATTTGGACTCAAGACTGTAACATCAACTCTTATCTGTTTTTCTAGCCTACAGTTCTCCCCTACAGACTTCAAACTTTCAGACTTGCAGCCCTTATAATCACATGAGCCAATTCCTTAAAATATATCTCCATAGGTAGATAGTTAAGTAGATAGACAGACTAGGTGACAGATAGATAAATAGATAGGTAGATAGATAGATAGATGGACAGAGATATAGAAGTAAAGATATCCCTTATTCTGTTTCTCTGGGAAATCCTGACTAAAATATAACCATTTTAAATTCTGAATATTAACCATATTAGGTTATTCCCTTGCTTAAGACTGTCCAGTTGTTCTCCAAGGCTTTGAGAATAAAATCCAAAATCCTACTTGTTGTTTGCAAGGCCCTATATGATCCAGCCCTGCCCTAATAGGTGGATGTCTTTTCATGCTCCTGCTACCCAACTAGGTTTGTTTGCCTGATGCACAGCAAGCCAAACACCAAGATGCTGATTTTTACAACAGAGAGAGGGTTTATTCACAATGCAGCCAAGTGAAAAGACAGAAGGGAGAACAAATCTCAGACGCACCTCCCCGAAGGTGAGGGGTTTGAGCTATTTACGAGATAAAGAAGCAAGGTGGTCTTAGGTGAGGGAAAGGTGATTGGAGGTGGGAAAAAGGTGAGGTAATCCATGTTCTGTGCAGGCCCAGTTTTAGGGTTGGTGGTCCCAGCTAGTCTCATCTGGCTGGAATTAGACAAGAGCTGATTCCAAGTTTCTGAAAAACAGCTTACGCCCCCGTTACTATAGGGACCCATATGTCAGAGGTATTATCCATAGGGGGAGGTTAAGGAGTCAAAAAGTAATTAAGGCGAGCTTGGTCAGTGAAGGCAGGTTACAAGTGGAGGGGTTTTGACAAGCACAAGATTTTTTATTAGTCACCGGTTTCTGTAAACCCTATGGGGCACGGTTTCATTACTACCGTTTCTTATTATATTCTCATCACAGTGACCTTTTTCCTGTTCCTTAAGCACAACAGGCTTTTCCTGCATCAGAATCTTTGTGCTTGTTTTTCAATGTAGTATGTGGTTAAGCACGTGGGATCTGGCATCAGGCTGTCCAGGTTCAAAACAGAACTCCATGACCTTTGATGGGTCATCTAACCACTTTATGCCTCAGTCTTCGAATCTGTAAAGTGGAAATAACAATAGAAACTATCTCATAGTAGTGTTTCTGTATTAAATGAGTTAATACAAATAGCACTTAAAGCAGCGCCTGGGCTGTATAAAATGCTCAATAAATATGGGGTGTCATGAGGCTGCCTGGCATGTGCTTTCCTCCCTTTTCACCAAGTGGCCTCCTTTGATTCATTCAAGTATCAACTCAAATACCAGTGCTACAGAAAGACCCCTCTGTCAATTTTGTTCAGGTACTGCTTGCCCAAGTATTCCACAAGCCCACTGCAGTTCCAGTAGGACTCTTGATTAATCCAAGCCAACTTTGATAATCTCATTCTCCTTGCCCAGGATGGGTGTAGGCTTGGTCATGTGATACCATCAGCCTCAGGAAAGATGGAGTATTTGGGGTGTGTCCTTCCTCTTCACAAAGGAAGCGAGAGAGCCCATGCCTTCTTTTATCATTGGTAAGTGAGGACCTAATGCTTAGAACTGGAGCAGCCATCATACATCTAGGAGAGGAAAGCCAGAAACATTCAGAGCCTGACATTGTTTTATTGCTGAGACAACTGACTCCAAAACTGCTTACCTCCATGTTTCATTATGTAAGATAATGTTCCTAGACTTTAAACTGCTTTATTTGGGGTTTTCAATATGTACGGTTCCTAGCTGATACACTTTCCATGACCACCCTAGATAAATTGACCAAGTACCTGCCCCCCCAAGTTATTTTTTTTCTTCCTCATTTGTAATAATCTGATATTACCAATTTATTTAAGTGGTTTTGGTCCCTTCTCCCCTTACTGAAATGAAACTCCGAGAAAGCAGAGATCAGCGTGTCTCGTACATCCCTGAGACTTCCGGGCCTGGGATCTTACTGGCACGTGTATAGATGTGTGCAGTTAAATTTCAAAAAGGAGGTAAAGAGGAACTGAGAATCAGGAGTCTAGGCCCATTTCCATCCGTATCCATGCTGCCCAGTAGCTGCGTGACACTGGGAAAGCTTCTGGACCTCTCAGAACTTAATTACCTCGTCCACACAAAGCTATAATGATGGTCAGATGAAAGGTCGTGAGAGAGCTTTATAAATGGAGCAGCAAAGGACAAATGTAAGGGAGGATTACTTTTCCTTTATGAATAACACATGGTTTTCATCTCAAATTACTTAGTGCTACTATTGTTTAAGGTCATAAAAGAATGTCCTTTAAGTAAAATATTGAAATTTAACTTTCCAAATACATAATTGACATGAATTAGAAATGCTATACCAGCCTAGTGCTGTAAGATTTACTTTTCTGGAGTATTAAATTTAGATTTTCTCACTTTTCTGGACACTATAAAGAGCTATTTCTCTAAAGTATTGTGTAAGAAGTTTTTAAATTCCTGACAAAAAAGGGAAGACTTACCAAAGGCAGAAATATCTGAAGGGGGGAAAAAAAGGTTCTGTCATTCCTATTTCACTGGCCAACAGAAATCTACTTAAAAAAATCACGTCTCGATCTCTTTGCTGTGATTTCTATTTTTAAAAATTCAAATCCAGTCCTCATTAGGATAATGGGGCAGGGAGAACAGAGCATTTCTCTTAACATTTGCAGTTATTCACCAAATTCACAGATCAGACTAACCTCCACCATGCCAAGGGAATAGTTTTTTTTATCAGTGGCCCAGAGGGTGATAGTCTTCCTGATCTAATAGACTGCCATGTAATCCCTCAACAAGATAGATTAAAGAGGGAGAAAATAGTACCCCATGTATAGCTAATACATGAATCAGTTAAACCTACTGAGGAACAAGACCTGATGTGGTTTGTGGTTCCAGATATTTTCATTGGCATGATCTCCCAGGTAGGCAGCCCTTTAGGAGGCTATCATTTGTATTATAGCATATCAAGGAACATGCTTACAAAGAAATTATTTTCATTTTTAATGCTAACATAGTTATTAGATTTTTGCTATAAATATTTCTCAGATGTCAAATGGCAAGTGTAAAATATAACAATACATTTTTCATCCAGGTGTTTAATCTAGAACATAGCTGTGGTCTGTGACGTCCACACAGAAGCACATGCACTTTGTTTATAGGAAAGATCATCAGAAACATACTCTGACTTCATTCATTTGTACTTTAGAATTAGTTATAGTAACAAGAAGAGTTGATCCTATGTGGGAAAACATCAGCAACTTCAGAATCTCTTCATTTAACTCTCCCCTTTATATGGTGAGGGAGAGTGAGGTAGGTGTGTTTAGATGTATTTGTGGCATTTGATGGAAATGTGACCAAAATTTAGGGCAAATACAGCCCAACAGAGCACCTCTCCTTCTCTTAGAGATTCCAGATAGAACTCTGGGAAACATAGTGAAAACAGCAGAAATAGCTGTAGTGTCAGTGCTCACATTGGCTTTCTGAGAAAGGGCACTGGTCTCTACCTTCCACCAGGGCTTGAGTCCAAGTGTTGTCACCCTCTCACTGCCTCATGGAATAAGGAAAGAGGAGATAGAGGGAGCTGGCCATGTTCCAAGGGGGACTTCAAACCTATATGTGCGACCACATAATGAACATTGAATCTGTTGACTAGTAATTGGGGCATAATTAACACTCCAGCCTTTGAGCCATTTGATGGGAAACTCTCCTCTCATGAGTGGTGGAGGAACCTGGGGTGAGGTGGGCAGACAGGCAGGAAGAAAGGAAGTAGCTCTCTCTCTTCTACAGATGCCTCTGCTTTCATTATGTAGATGAAAAAACAGTGGCTCAGAGTGATCACATTTTTTTCCCTAAGTTTCACAGCTGGCAAGGAGCAGAGACAGATTTTTTTTTTTTTTTTTTTTTTGTGGTACGCGGGCCTCTCACTGTTGTGGCCTCTCCCGTTGCGGAGCACAGGCTCCGGACGCGCAGGCTCAGCAGCCACGGCTCACGGGCCCAGCCGCTCCGCGGCATATGGGATCCCCCCAGACCGGGGCACGAACCCGTATCCCCTGCATCGGCAGGCGGACTCTCAACCACTGCGCCACCAGGGAGGCCCTAGAGACAGATTTTGAAGTCAGGTCTGCGTGATTCTAACTGACTCCAAATGGTCCTGTTTGTCCATTTCCCCCGCCCTGTGCCGTTGCCCCACGTTACCCTTTACTTGGCTTCCTAACGTGCAGTGATTGAGGAACAAAAAATGACAGGTGGTAAAGGAATTGCTACAGGCGTGCACATAGACAACTGTCCAGAGGGGCAGAAATGTCACACCAGAGTCGTGGATGACTCACGGCTACCAATGGAATTTTATTATTATTATTATTATTATTTTTTTTTTTTGCGGTACGTGGGCCTCTCACTGCTGTGGCCTCTCCCATTGCGGAGCACAGGCTCCGGACGCGCAGGCTCAGCGGCCATGGCTCACGGGCCCAGCCGCTGCGCGGCATGTGGGATCTTCCCGGACCGGGGCACAAACCCGTGTCCCCTGCATCGGCAGGCGGACTCTCAACCACTGCGCCACCAGGGAAGCCCTGGAATTTTATTTTTATAAACATACGAAAGAACTACCCCCACTGCTGCCCACACATGTCACTACTTGGCACTTAATGTAGGAAGAAATTATCCCATATTTCATGTTACAACTCAAAATGCTACTGATAACCAAAAATATATTGGTCACCAAGAGAAATATTCAGTGTAGTTTATTTTAAAAGGCAAGAAAGGTTATAACAAAGAGATTCTATAAGCATATTTCATGACACACTAGTAATTCAAAATTGAACTTCTGAAAAGAAGAGGGTTTAATGGCCAGATAAGGTTTTAGACTACTGCATTTTATGTAACCCTTTAGATGCTTCACACTGCATAATAGCATATAAAATAAATATGATAATAAATAAATATTTTTTTATTTTTGCCTTGTTTAATCCAGCATTGCCCAAACTTTTTTGACCTTAAAAACCCTTTTATCACCCTTGTAATTCAAGTCATGGAGCTAGATTTCAAGAGAATTCACTGTGGAAAATGAAGTATAGTAAATTATAGAAGTATTTAACTCAGAATGTGTAAATTAAAATTTTCTCCTTTAAAATCTTTTAAAAAGAAAAGTTCTTCTACTTAACAGGGTAAATTCCAGGAGCGTTCCTTAGATGACATGTCTCATTCACTTCAAGGACCTTTCTTGTTCTTTCCCAGATAAAATAGTTACAGAGACTTTACATATTTACTCTAGAAGCTGTTCCTCTCATTTTTAAAATATTTATGTTTAGCCTCAGTGCTCAGACCTGTCCCTCAGACCATAAAAGTACTGACGGGCCTAATGTGGAAATTATTATACCAAAAAAAAAAGAAAAGAAAAAAAGGAACATTATGTCTAAACTGCAGTGAACATCAAGAAGAAAATAGATAAACACTATTTTCTGCATTTTAAGCAAATACCACATCAAAGAATCTCATAGACCATCACAAAACCAGCAATCAAAGGACAGGCACCTTTTGTTGGATATATTCAGTGCTTTCTGTTGTGAGTAAATGCAATGAAGCATTTGAAACTGCCAAGTGGCAACACAGAAAATACATGAAATCTTTTTTTTTCTCTCTCTCTCTACAGCAAATCAGTGACTATGCATTTCTCTCCTACACTTTGTCTGACAAGCAGCAATTTTTTTATAAAAGAAAGATGAATGAGTTAATGAGTACTGTACAGATGCAGTACAGATAGTTACCTGTCAGCTGTGTGAAACTAGGGAGAAGCTGAATGGTCAACATATGAATAACCCTTATCACTCAAACCAAAGGGTCTTAAAATGTAATGATTGTTCATGTCTGATGGCAGAAGGTCCCAGTGATTCTTCATTGTTACCAGGGAGCAATAACCCCTTGAATCCACCTGTGAAACAAATCCCAAGCTCCTTATACCTGGAATATTTTATTCTACAGGACACTGCAGCCTGCTGGGCATTCTACATGGGACTCAGGGAAGTATCAGTAGATGTCACTGTGCAGGGGCCAGAGTCAGAGCCCATCAGGAACTTGCCAGCATGCTTGATGCTGCCATGCACCATTTCAGAACTGAATTCTCTTCTTACTTCTCCATGCGCTATTTTAGACAAAATTTCTAGGACATCCTGGCTCTCTCTCTGACACTTCTTCCACCCTGAACTTCTAAAATTGTCACTGGTCTGTTACCTGGGGATCCTTTGATTCTCCATAACTGGTCCAGAGATGGAAAAGATCTGACATATTATATAGTTCGATATGATGTCCTTTCCTAGGGGCTGCAATTCTGCGCCTATGATTCGCTAACTTCCTGTTGAACCCCTCCTCCTCCATTGAACTGAACTGATGCTGCACTGTAGAATGTTCCAGTCTTCTGTGGGAAGCCAGTGCAGAGAGCAGGAGGAGGATGGCACAGAGCACAGGAATGGGAATGGGCACTGAACATAGATCATGGTACCAGACAGTAAGCACCTCAGATACCGTGTTCACATGGAGGTGGGAAGGGGAGTGAAATCCTATGATCTGGAACTGAGATAAGGCCAAAACCAAACTGGTGTAGGCTATGAATAAACTAAGGGCATTCTGGGGACTATTATAGAACAACCCCAGGGTGCCTGGCTTTACAGGTCAGTTAAAGTCACACTTGGATAATACAGTGGCTTAAAGATACAATGATCATAATACACGTACAAAATAAATTCCTAAAAGATGAGGATGGAATTCTGGGAAGCCGTCTTTGAATAAACCGATGACAGAGCACAGAAAGTTAGTGTAGACAGACTCCGTTTGATTGCACTTCACTTTATTGCTCTTTGCAAATATTGCATTTTTTTACAAATTGAAGTTTTATAGCAACCCTGCATCAAGCAAATCTATTGGCATTATTTTTCCAACAACATTTGCTCATTTTGTGTCTCTGAGTCACATTTAGTAATTCTCACAGTATTTCAGACTTTTTCATTATTATTATATTTGTTTTGGTGATCTGTGATCAGTGAGTGATCTTTGACACTATTTGTAATTGTTTTGGGACACCATGAACAACACCCATATGAGACAGTGAGACAAGTATGTGTGTGTTCTGACTGCTCCAACCTCTAGCCGTTCCCCTCTCTCTCCCCCTCTTCTTGGACCTCCTTATCTCCTGAGACACAACAACATTGAAATTAGGCCAATTAATAACCCTACAATGGCTTCTAAGTGTTCAAGTGAAAGGAAGAGTCACACATCTCTCAATTTAAATCAAAAGCAAGAAATGATTAGGCTTAGTGAGAAAGGCATTTCAAAAGCCAAGATAGGCTAAAAAGCTAGGCCTCTTGTGCCAAACAGTTAGCCAAGTTGTGAATGCAAAGGAAAATTCTTGAAGGAAATTAAAAGCGCTCCTCCAGTGAACATGAAAATGATAAGAAAGCAAAACAGCTCTCTACTGCTGACATGGAGAAAGTTTTAATGGTCGAGATGGAAGATCAAACCAGCCACAATATTCCCTTAAGCTAAAGCCTAATAAGAGCAAGGCCCTAACTCTCTTCAATTCTTTGAAGGCTAAGAGAGATGAGGAACCTGCAGAAGAAAAGTTTGAAGCTAGCAGAGTTTGGTTCATGAAGTTTAAGAAAAGAAGACATCTCTATAACAAAAAAGTACAAGGTAAAGCAGCAAGTAATGCTAAAGAAGTTGCAGTAAGTTATCCATAAGATCTAGATAAAATAATTGAAGGTGACTACACTAAACAACAGATTTTCAATGTAGACCAAACAGCCTTGTACTGGAAGAAGATGCCATCTAGGACTTGTATAGCTAGAGAGGAGAATTCAATGCCTGGCTTCAAAGAACAGGCTGACTCTCTTGTTAAAGGCTAATGCAATGTAGCTGGTGATGTTAGGTTGAAGCCAATGCTCATTTACCATTCCAAAAATCTTAGGGCCTTAAGAATTTTGCTAAATCTACTCTGCCTACTCCGTATGGAACAGCGAAGCCTGGATGATAGCCCATTGTTTACAACATGGTTTACTGAATATTTTAGGCCCATTGTTGAGACCTACTATTTAGAAAAAGAAAAAAAAAGATTTCTTTCAAGATATTACTGCTCATTGACAATTCACTTGGTCATCCAAGAGCTCTGATGGAGATGCACAAGGAGACTGATGTTGTTTTCATGCCTGCTAACACAACATCCATTCTGCAGTCCATGGATCAAGGAGTCATTTCAACTTTCAGGTCTTATTATTTAAGAAAAACATTCTATAATGCTCCGATAGTGATTCCTCTGATGGATCTGGGCAAAGTAAATTGAAAACCTCAAAAAAGGATTCATCATTCTAGATACCATTAAGATCATTCATGATTCATGGGAAGAGGTCAAAATACCAAAATGAACTGGATTTGGAAAAAATTGATTCCAACCTTCAAGGATGACTTTGAGGGATTTAAGACTTCAGTGGAGGAAGTCACCAACCGCAGATGTAATAGGAATAGCAATAGAACTAGAATTAGAAATGGAGCCTGAAGATGTGACTGAATTGCTGCAATCTCATGATTAAAACTTGAACGAATGAGGAGTTGCTTCTTATGGATGAGCAAAGAAAGTGGTTTCTTGAGATGGAATCTACTCCTGGTGAAGATGCTGTGAAGGTTGTTGAAATGACAACAAAGGAACAGGTTTTAAGGGTTTAAATGGATTGACTCCATTTTTGAAAGAAGTTCTGCTGTAGGTAAAATGCTATCAAACAGCATTACATGCTGCAGAGAAATCATTCACGAAAGGAAGGGTCAATCAATGCGGCAAACTTCAGCATCGTCTTATTTTAAGAAATTGCTGCAGCCATCCCACCCGTCAGCAACCACCACCCTGATCAGTCAGCAGCCATCAACATCCAGGCAAGACCCTCCACCAGCAAAAAGATTACGACTTGCTGAAGGCTCAGATGATGGTTACCATTTTTTAGTAATAGAGTCTTTTTAAAATTAAGGTATATGTACACTGACTTCCAAGACATAATGCTATTGCACATGCTAGAGTACAGTATCATGTAAATATAACTTTTATAGGCACTGGGAAACCAAAATTTTGTGTGGCTTGCTTCATTATAGTATATGCTTTATTGTGGTGGTCTAGAACTGAACGGCCAGAACTCTGAGGTATGCCTTTACTCTTAAAAACTCAGGATAAAGAATAAATCAGAAAGTGTCTCTGTTCTCAAGGGCCTCAGAGTCTAGGTGGGATGTCAACATTCTTAGAAGTTGTTGCAGTGCCATAGGATAAGCTTTATACTAGAAATCAATGTCAAGTGCTATGAAAAGGCACCAACTAACTCTGTGTGGAAGAATCTGAGATCTCACAGAGGAGGTAATAATTGGTGGACCCTAAAACAGAGGTTGAAGCACATGAGGGGCAAAAAGGCAGGGGGGCATTCCTGGCCCGGTCTGGATCAGAATGACAAGAGAAGAGATGTGCAAGATGTATTCAAGGGGTGAGACAGGGTTTGGTTTGACAAGAATATTTATCTCAACATTATTTGCAATAACAAAAAAGTGGAAACAACCTAAGTATCTATAAATAGTAAATGGAACATATATTGTGATATTAAAACAATGAAATATATTATACAAATGTTTCATAAATAAAATATATAACAGTTGGAGACACATCTGGAATGGCAGAATGAAGCCATCTGAAAAATAAGGTCCAACATACAAGTAACTAGAACACTGACCAAAAATGTTAATATCAACTTTTTTATAACTCTGGAAACGAATCAAAAACTTGCAACAATCCAAAGAGTGTTTGTTCAAGAAAAACCGCTCAGTCTCTATAAGAATAGTGAGCTTTTTGGTAATTTAACTTGCCCATTCCCATCCCTCACTTTCTAGCTCTGTAATAGCCTTAAGCAGTGACAATCTGATAGCTATATCAGCTGTGAAAACTAGCAACATGTCAGCCACTGCAGGCAACAGAACAGATTTGAAGCTCAATCAAAAGCCTGGTCCTGGGGCTTCCCTGGTGGCGCAGTGGTTGAGAGTCCGCCTGCCAATGCAGCGGACACGGGTTCATGCCCCAGTCTGGGAAGATCCCACGTGCCGCAGAGCGGCTAGGCCCGTGAGCCATGGCTGCTGAGCCTGTGCGTCCGGAGCCTATGCTCCACAACGGGAGAGGCCACAACAGTGAGAGGCCCACGTACCGCAAAAAAAAAAAAAAGAAATTCAGGACAAAAACTAGGAGGAGGCATTCTGTGCTTTGGAAAAACCAGCCCTTTAAATAGTTAGAGATATCTCAGGGGAAAAAAGTTAATGAACCCATATTCTTGCATCTTCCTACCTAGAAAAAAACACTAAAATCAACTGAGATATCTGTTCCTTGTGACTAGCAGTAACCTTTTACCAAGGTGTGTGCTTGACTGCATGTATTCTCTAGCCAAAATTATATATACACTGGCTTCTCCCCCTGTCTTTTCAGAGCAGTTCCCCAGAGCTATCTGAGAGATGGTCTCCCAGGCTACAGTCCTCAGTAAGACCCTGAATAAAACTCAACTCACAGCTCTTATGTTATGCGTTTTTTGTTTGTTTGTTTGCTTTTTGTTTTCCAGTCGCTAAGCTGGGTCACTGATCTTGGCTGTATTAACAGTCCCTTCACTCACCTGGCACTGGGCATAGCCTGTCTTTAGTGCTGGGTATCTTTTCTCTTATTTACTGTCCTCTATATAGACTATAAACTCTTGGAAGATGGAGCCACATCTATTTGCCTTTGTCACCCCTAGAATGTTTGCATAGTGATATGCACATACTCCATTCTAAAACATTATTTGTAACAGTACCACATGAATACACTGGTGCAACACCTTGCCAAAGTTTAGATCCTGAGTTTCAGTGTACATGGGAATTTTTTTTTCTTGTTAAATATACAACAGAAAAGATGAGAAAACATATAGAAACAAATGAGGATTACTGCACTTACAAATAAAACTGACACTTCTGGGCATTTAAAAAAAAAAAAAAAGAAACAAATGAGGATTGCAGCCATGAAGTAAAGATGAAGATGCTGGCTGATGACAAGGACTTGATATGGCTCCAAACCATTTTAAGCAGATACTTTTAAAGAGTTCCATATAACAATAACAACAATAAAAATGATAATCAAATACTTGATATTTATTTTGCTAGTGCCAAGTCTTATTTAAATATTTTATATGCATTTTATCTCCATGAGAATACTTAGAGCTACCTTTCCCTAAATACCAATGAGGATTAAGTAATTTAGCCACTGCTAATCCATGTCAGTTTCAGCGCCTGTGTTCATGATGTCTTCATGTACACTACATTTAAACCTTGCTGTGTACACGTGAAATTTCCCTCGTCTACGCAATCTCTATTTCCAGCTCCCATGCCCCGTATCCAGGGCAAATCTGTTTAATATGGTTGTAGCCACTTGGCTACTTCAGAACTTCTCTTGTTCCCTTAATCTGGTTTATTCCTCAGGCAAATTGGAAATAACTTTTCCACTGACCCAAGGTAATCAAGAATTTTAAAAAGTAGATGTGTGGGTTCCTTGTGTCCATGAATTATCTATCTTTCTAAGTATGCAAAATACATCTTGAGAATGTGAAGGAAAGGAGAAACTCACCCTGTATGAAAGGGCTTCTTAAGTACTTTGTTAAAAGGAGGTGTGGAAACCTTAATTCAGATGAAATTTCCAGGCAGGATGTGCAGAGCATATCTAAGTCTTTAAGATTTCCATTTCCAGACTAGAAAACAATTCAAGTCAGCTGTAAAGACTATCAACATAAAATGGATTTCAGAGACCTGATTTGATTTTAAAATATCAGACTCCAGAAACCAATTTATGAAGGGGAATTAGTGTGAATAACACGTTCTAATCTCATAAGCCTGTGAATGAGGTGTTCCTTCATCTGGCCCTTCTCACTGTTTTATATTAAAGCCTGTTGAGAAATGCCTTGCTATGCATTCATGCAGACAGATTTTACCTTGCTCTGGTAAAGATTATCTTGTATCTTATACAGATCTCTTCTTTATGAGAGTTGGATCCTCTTAGGCCCTAACATGAGACCATCCTACTGTAGTGTTTAAAGGGGCAATGTGTGAACAGAACAATGTTCATGAGTCTTTAGCTTCCTCATGTAGAAACATCTGGAAGAATTGAGGCCACAGCTTTGCAGACACTTTTAGGCCTCATTAGCCTTTCATGAGTAGGACAGTAAGGATGTGTCAGAGCTGTACACTGTGAAGGGCCCTATGGTTCCAGAAAGGCCAAATATCCTGGATGTTTTGTGCATTGAATGAAAGTATTTCAAGTTCTCTGTCTCTGCTCTTCCACACTCATGATGGGATGACAGGAATGGGACCACCTTTCATTAGGTCAGCAGTGGTTGTGAAAGGAAAACGTCTCTCTTCCTTCCTGCAGCTCTAGCTTCTGACCTTATTCCTAACCCTCTGTTCTCATCCTTCCCTATGTCCAGTCACAAAGACTGTCACCTGTTTCTCAAAGCAGCCGCAACATCTCTGCCTGTCTGGCTTTTCAACACCCTTCCTGCCATATCCATGATAGTCTGGAGGGTTTTCTTCCCAGGAACAGTATGTTTATTTTGTGTTTCAGCACCACTAGTGCTTTCCCACTCCTAGAGCCTCTCTGTCTGTTTAGCGTGAATAAACTGTCTTTTTCACTTTGGGAATATTTCCTTTGATTCTGAGTATGTGTTTGTAGTGCTAAAACCTCTTAATTCTAACCTGATGGGCAAGGCCCCTCCCTTCTCTACTGTGGAGGAGACTGAAGCTGTCCCTTGGGAGGAAGAAGTGACCCTGGAACATATCCTCTTCATCCTCCATCCAGTGTCCTCTCTTCCCATCAATCCACATGGGATGGACTGGAGGTGGCTTCTTGACGATACAGTGAAGGCTGCCTCATTTTCTGATACAACCTCACTGTGTTAGCCAGGATTCTCCAGAGTAACAGAGCAATAGGATACATATGAGGAAATTCATTATAGGAATTGGCTCATGTGATTATGGAGGCCAAAAAGTCCCATTATCTGCCACCTGCAAGATGAGAGGGTTAGAAGGTCTGAAATTCCAGGAAAATGAGGATAGAGAGAATGATATCATTAAAACTGTGCTTTGAGAAGAGAAGTATGGGACTAGGTGTCAGATAGAAGAGTGAAGCAACAGGCAGTGGTATTTCGCACAACACAATCATTTAAGTTTGAATTGCTAAGAGTCAACACAAAAATAAATGGAAAGAAACTTTTAAACTTGTTGGATAGAACTGCCAGAATTCAATTTTCCTGGCTTATGGGAGTTGTGGTGCGACTAATGGGGCTGACTAATGAAAAGGAATTGATGTGTTAATTTTCCATGCATCATCAGCATATTTTTGAAGCAATTCTACCACCTGATTATACCCTGCTTAGGCTAGCACTAAAATTTATGTTACATACTTAGGGAAGGCATGGCTGCCAGGAAATGGATGAAATAGGAAGACAAACTTCCTGGGGCTGAAATTTAGAAGAGACAGGAGTGAAGGTGATGGAGAGGAATCTCCCCTTGTTCTGCTATGGTGAGGTTGAGATCAGATTTTCATCTCACCAATTTTTTGTAGGTTCCTATGTGGCAGGGACTGACTCCTGTATGAGGCTGAAATTCATATAGGGTGATTCCACACTTTTCTATCCTTACTAGCAAAGACTAAATGAAATGAGTATAACCATGTGCCTCTAAGAGAATTTTCTTAAATGTACAATGTTGTTGATATTCACTTAACAAGGCCATTAAAAATCTTAAAAGAAAATAACATGGAAATCTTCAGCACAGGGCCTGGCATATGGACAGGACTCAGGAAATATTGGTTCTTTTGTTGCTCTACATTTGTGAAATGAAGAGGTTGGACTCACAGGTGTCTGAAGTCTTCTCCATCCTGACATCCTAAGGCTGTGAATTCAAAAACTCTTGTCACTAGTCACGTGTGCCTCTTCAGTTTTCATTTCAAATAATTAAAATGAAATAAAATTTAAAATGTTAATAAAATTAACAGTTTAGTTGCACTAACTACATTTCATGTGTTCAAAAGCCACTGAACCCAACAGAGGTGATAGGGAACATTTTCATCATTGTGGACAGTTCTCTTGGGTAGCATTAGCTAAGAGTTTGAGACATTACACTGGGGTTTTTTCTTTAGAACGTAACTTCAAGTTGTTGGGTCAGATATAAGTTCAAAGAATAACAGACATGTACCTCAGTCCCAGTTGAGTTGAAGCTCCCAATGGATCAGTTATTTCTTTATATACTCATGCTTTACAGCCAAGGCTGATCTCTATGTCATGCATATCTGTGAATCTCTGAATTAATTCCTGCTTTCCTCAAGTGGTAGTTACACAGCATGACAAGTGAAAAGCTTGGAAGGGATTTTGTGATAGAGAGTTTTAGGGACAGTCTTAGCTCAATAGCAGTCCCTCTCTGTAGGGAGAAATGCATCTTAAGGACTGAACTCACATCATGCGGCCTCCCCATCTGTCAGGCACGGTACTGAAGACATTCACACACATTACATCATTGAAAACTCAGAAGTTTTTCAGAAGAGCTATTAATGTTCCAGTTTTACAGAGAAGGAAACGAAAGATAAGAAAGGTAGAATAACTTATTTGAATCACACTGCTAGTTGATAGGTAAAATCAGGATCCAAATCCAGGACTTTCTGTCAAAGTCTAAACTCTTTCCACTGCAAAAAGCTATGTGAAAAGCTAGAGTATGTTAATTTCTGCCTAACTTGTACAAGTGCTGTGTGAGTACAGTGAAGAGAGGCATCACTGGAGGATTCATTCACAAGAGAGCGTTTGATTGCGGTAGCAATAGGAAGGGAGGGAGAGGAGAGGGCACTTCAGGAAGAGGCCCAGGCATCCAGAGAGCTACTTGATGAGTGACTTTTCAATATAATGTGACTGAAGGAACTAGTTCTCTCTTCCCTCTTAGGATACTTCTTGAGACTCAGGGCTAGTGTGGTCTGGCAGCAGCTGTCCCAGTCCCTTGGCACACCTCACTGGTCAAGTTGAGTGTCTTGATGTAATTCTCATTTGCCTTGTGGATAAATAGCATCTGTGACTGCTAGTCTGCTTCACTGTAGCATTTCTTTCTTCATCTCATCCAGGCTTGGACATCATCCAGGACCTTTGGGCAGTGTGTCTCTCAGTGCTGTGGATAGGCAGAGAAGAAAGAGATGTAGTCACAATCCCTTTTCTCTTAATCTTTAATTAAATTACCGAAGCCCCTATGTTTTCTTTAGCAGTTAAGGCCAATGAAGAGGGATCTTTCCTCTAGGGAAGTACCATCTACTAGAACTCTCTGTGAAGATGGAAATATCTTACATATGTGCTGTCCAGTAAGATAGCCACCAGCCACATGTGGCTACTAAGTGCTTAAAATGTGAAGAATAATTTTTAATAATATTTCATTTTAATTAACCTAAATTAAATTTAAATAGTCATATGTGGTTAGTGGCTACCATATTGGACAATGCAGTTGTAAGGGATCCAGATTATTGATATATTCTGTCTTTTATAGCTATCTAGAGAGTAATATTCACCCCAACAAAGTTCACCTTTCCTTTTGGAAACAGTTAATTGGTTCCCTACACCTGGAAAGGTCTGAAGACACATGCTAATTTCAAATTCTGCACTGTAATTAGTTTTGCTACTTATAGACTCTCCAAAGACAACCTCAGTGTTGCCAAATTCTATGCTCACTTCTCTACCCTTAACTTGCTCCAACTCTCAGAAACATTCTACATTGACTATTCTATCCTTATTGAAATCCATCATTCCCTTGGCTTTGGGGACACTGTACTCTTCTGATTCTCCTCTTATCTCCTTGATTCTCCTTTCCTTAGTCTTCTCTAATTTCTTTTCTATTCTCAATTGTAACCCAGAGGTCTCTTCTCTAACACTCCAATTCACTTATCATTGAATAATATCTACTTGTCAATGATCTAATACTTATCCCCAACTCCAACCTCTTCTAGGGAGCACAGACTCAGACTGGTATATATAAGGCCTCCTTGACATATCCATGTAAATGTCAGATATGCATCTAAAAATGAGCATATTTGAAACAGAACTCTTGATTCTTCCCCAAATGCTACTCCTACCCATTCTAAAACAGTACCTCCATCCATTCTGTTCTTTCTTATCTCAGTGAATGGCTTCACCATCCTTCCAATTTCTTAAGCTAAAACCTTGGTGTTATCCTTGATTGACATACTCCTGCATAAGCAATGCATCAGCAAGTCCTCTTGACTTTACATCTAAAACATTTTGCTGATAGAGCCTCTTGTCTTCATTTCTAATGCTGTGACCCAAATCTAAACCACCACCATTTCTCTTTTTCACTTCACCATTTCTTTTTTTTTTTTTTTTTGTGGGGGTACGTGGGCCTCTCACCGTTGTGGCCTCTCCCGTTGCGGAGCACAGGCTCTGGACGCACAGGCTCAGCGGCCATGGCTCACGGGCCCAGCCACTCCACAGCATGTGGGATCCTCCCGGACCAGGGCACGAACCCGTGTCCCCTGCATCGGCAGGCGGACTCTCAACCACTGCGCCACCAGAGAAGCCCTCACTTCACCATTTCTTACTTGGAATATTGAAATCATTTCCTAAGTGCTTAGCTGCTCCATGGCTTCTATTTTTCTCTTGAAAAAATACCCAGTTCTTTTCTCTGGAGCAGGAAGCCCTTCCCAATCCAGTTTCCAGCTTCCTCTCTCCAACCTCATCTCCTGTCAGTTCCCCACTCTCTTGCACAACTCTAGCCACATTCATCTGCTTCCTGTTCTTCGGTCGCATCAAATTCGTTACTCACCATGAGCCTTAAACCAGCTGTTCCTCTGCCTGCAACACTTTGCACCCTCATCATTGCGTGGCTGATTCCTTTTTATTATTGGGGTCTTAGAAGAAAGACAAAGTCCTTAAAGTCCTTGGTGTGACCACCCATGACCACTTAGTGTAAGGAGCACCTTGCTTGCTCTCAGTCACCTCACCTCATAGCACTTATCATCTGAGCTATTTTGATTATGCATTTGTTTAATGTCTTCCTTCTCCCACAAGAATGTAAGCTTAAGACAAGCAAGAATCTTGTCTTGGTCACTGGCTGTATCCTCAGAGACTAAGATAGTGCCTGACACACAGTGGATATTAAATATGTATTGAATAAGTAAATTAATGAATCTTGTATGCAGAACGAATTTAATGAAATTTTTAAAAATCCTCTGAACTACTGCATTATTTAAGTTTTAAAAACATCTTGTAGGTAAACAGTACTATTATGCACATTTTGAGGATGAAGCTTAGAGAAGCCTTGAGATGTTCCCAAGTTCAAAAATCTTGATGTGAGAGAGGTGGTCATAGTTTTTCTCCATTCAGTATTAATTTAAAACAGCACTTAGCTTAAAAGACAACACATAGTGTGCACTTAAAACATGTAAAAATTACTGAATGGAGTAATTATATCATAGTGGAAAAGTTGGGCCATGCCTTCTTATTACCCTAATTTACAGCACAGTGTAATTAGTAGATAGTCATGTGTGTTTGATGGAAGATTGAATAAATTAACTAATGAATAAGTTACTTAGTTTTCTTCCGTCTTTAATATTCAATCTTTCTACATCATGCATAAAATGGTTAGTTATTAGTTATAACTGGTTATCTAATTGAATTAGTATTGGAGAAAATTTTAAAGAGACTATCATGATAATTTTTGAGACATGGAAGTATCAGGATTGCAGATTTGGTATTCACATATCTAGAACTTCAACAACCATGCCGGGTATGAATTAAAATTAGACTAATTGGAGGGGGGTCTGGGAACATGGCTATAGCAAAAACATAGTTTTTTGTTTTTGTTTTGTATTTTTTTAATCTCTGAATACCCACATGAAAACCAATAGAAAAATTAGATAACAAAACCAAAACCCATGGACAAAATTTACCACAAAGCTAAGTCACAGATATCCCCATGAATCCCAGAATCCAAGCCTGTGAGGACAACCCACCCCCAGCTATGGACCAGAGTAGCATCAACATCTGTGTTGACATCAATAGGCAGAAGCAGAGACAATAGCAGAGAGAAGGAGCAAGGCTTCTGAAGGACCTGAGACTAGAGCCTCAATCTAGCCAATAGGCATTTGCTTTAAAATGCTGTGAACCACTTTGAGAAAAGCAGCTAAGGCTGCTGCCCACTACAGTGGCAAAATCCATAGCAGTGCCTGAAGGCGCTGTTGCATATTGGCTGCCATGAACATTTAAAACTAAGCCACCAGGGCTCCCTTCCAGGACAGAGCCCCACACTGCTGAGATGATTCAGTGTTGAGCAAGTTAGAAATAAGGGGGGGAAGTATAAGAATTCTAAATAAAGTACTAAGGAACAAAATAAAGAGGTGTCAGAAAGAAGGCTGCCATATCTTTGAACACTCCATGAAAATAAGAGAGGAGGTAGCTCTGAGCAATATCCTGAATGCCACCTCTTTCTGAATGCCACCTCTTTCTAATAGCTGAAGGAAAGCATTAAGTATTTATTCTAACTAATCTATGTGAACTGTAACACTGCGTATCCAGAAAGCATATGAGACATATTTTCTTTATAAAAATACTCAAACGAATAAATGAAAAAGAAATGAAAGAAATAGAATATCAACACTTTGTAATCCCCAATGAATTAATGGATATAAGTGTTGAGCAGCAACATTTGCTGATATCATAATAAGAGTGAAACCCAGGCCTTCTGTGCCTCCTGATGAAAGAGCATCACACCACCTCTAGTCTTACCGAAGGGACTGAACATGAGACAAATCAAGCTTCTGAATGCAGATGCTAACTTGCAAAAAATGCAGAGGAGAGAATATGTTGATCTGCACCATGAGTATACAATCAGCAACATCTAGATTGTGGGGAACTCTACAAGCCAAATGACGTGGGTTTTTTTTCACCAGATAAAAGAAAATGAAAAGGATAGAGGGTGAAAACTGTAGGTTAAAATAGACTTAAAAGACATAACATTGTATTAAACTAGAAGATTAAGCTATAGGATGTACACTTGAGTAATAGAACTATAAGGAAGTGATTATGAAAATCAAAGTAGTGGTAACATTTGGGGAGAAGGGTTGGTTATTACTGGGATGAGATGCAAGCTTTCTGGGTTAGCTTGTGAAGTTTCTTTCCTTTTGTGACCTGGGTTGTGGTTAGTGGGTGTTTGTACCTTATAATAACTCATTAAGTGATACATTTTATGATTTTTGTGTGTGTACTTATTTTATGTTACAGTAAAAAAGGTTTTAATAATAGACTAATCAATGTTATAGATTTTTCTAAGAAATGGTAAGCTATTTGGGGACGATAGAAAGATTTCCAGGGACGTGATATGGCAATTGGATTCAATTGTAAATATTAGGGAGAACCTTGGGGACCTGAGTGAATAAATGGCCACAGGAAGAGCTCAAAACACTGCTGTGTTTTCATTCACTGTCTCCTCGGGGTCAGGGTCGAGAGGAATGAGGACCAGGCTGATACTGTGTGATAAACATTATGAGAGGGTAAGTAAAGCTCTGCCTGAAAAGGACACTGGGGGCTAATCACTGTGCTTTTCCAAGCGGAAGTCAGCGGGTCTTCAAAAGGCAGAAGCCTGAAGAGGCTGACGGAGGTGCTGAGTCACTGGGAAATGCAGCTAATTAGGGTGCCAGGCTCTCCACCAGGTCCTGTAGAAATGCAAAAGCCAGAGCTGCTGTGACTGTAATTGTTTCTGTAAGATTCCAAGAGTCAGCTTCCCTTTCCTAAGGCATAAACAAATCACAGAGAAGATGGTTCTCTCTGAGAGTATCATTACCTAATACTTCAGTGCTGGGGAGAGGAAAAGGTAAGACAATGAGTAAATTGACCTTCTCTGAAGAATCTATCTCTTAGCAAGTTGACTAAGACAATCCTGTACATAATCACTGGCCCAGACTCAGAAGTAGCTTTGATCAGTTCCATGAAATGGTGCCACCATTCACCAACTTGCCCCAGATCCATTCACGTACCCCCACCCCTCCAAGGCTTCATCATCTCTCTTATGGGCTACTGGAAATAACCTCCTAACTGGTCTCCCTGATTTTTTGTTAACCCATTAAATCCATTCTACATGGTGCGGTTTCCTGTGTGAAACCTTTCAATGACTTTCAGTGACACTTAGAAAAAATAAAAAGAATCCAAGCGTCATACCACAGTTTAAAAGGCCCTGACTGCCTTCCTGAACTCATTAACTATCTCTCTTCCCTTTCTGCTCACAAAAATTCAGGTACCCTGCCTTCCTTTTGTTCTAGAATACGGCAAACTCCATCTTACATTTTGGCTTTGCACTTGTTGGTTTCTCTGTCAGGAATTGAGTGACCCTAGAATTTATATACCTAGCTCTTTCAAATCAGTCAGGTCAGTTCAAATGTTACCTCTTCAAAAGGCCCCAGAAGGCCCAATTTAAAGAATAGTTCTTGTGGGTGCCCCGCTAGCTCAGTCGGTAGAACGTACGATTCTTGAAGAAGAGTTCTCACTCTTCTTATTACTTATCATTTTGCTCTATTTTCATCATTATACTTTGACTATCAGAGATTTCCTTGTTTACTTTATTTACCTGTTCATTGTCTTATCTGGCTCCACCTTCTAGAAGTTAGCCCTCATGCAGATAGGATGTTTATGTTGTTCTCCATGTTTCCCCAGCATCTAACCCCATGCCTTCCATGGTAGATGCTCAAAGAATATTTGCAAATGAATGAAATAGACTGCTCACTGATTTATGGAATTTCACAACCTGCTTTCTTCCTGGTGCCATTTACTCAACAAATTCACGTATTAATCTGTGTAATACTCCATCCTACTTTTTACAGTGTATTTTGTTTAAGAGTGAACTAACTACTTACAGTTCCCTGAACACATCATTCTATCTCGTGCTTTTTTGCATTCAACATCATCTTCCATCTCTGGGCCATGTCTTCCTTTTATTTCCTTGGTGACTTAGGAAACTTTTTCATCTTTTCAACTTTTGCCCGTGCCCAAGCTTTGCAATACTGATTGATTCCTTCTTCCCAGTATATCATCCTACCTTCTGTATTACTTTGGAACTTTGTGCATTATCATGCTCCATTTTAATAAATTTCACAATAATGAAAAATGAGAAAATAAAAAATGTGTGAATAAATCCAGGTTCCAGTTTTATGTATGAGCTAAGCTGGGCACTGTTGGTATGTATGACAATGTACATATCTATTCCAGTGGAACAGCCCAACAGTGATTATAGGGAGACTTTATTTCTGTTCTGTATAATTGAATTGAATTTAGCATTAGGAATCTGGGCTTCACGCCTGTAATCCTACAGAGTATTTCAAATCATAGGTAAACATCTATTGACAATACCTTCACATTGGCATTTGTATAAATTTGATTTCATTCACTGCATGTTCATTTTATAGATTGAAACCTCAGTTTTTAGGGATCTTGCCATCCTGTCTTTATAGTCTTCCTGTATGTAAAATGTAAAGAGTGGTATGGGGATTCTGTATAGCAGCATAGTTAAGACCAGAATCCTTGGAACCAGACTGAGTTTAAATCTCAGCTCTGCCACTAGATAACTGGGTGACCTTAAGCAAGATAATTAACTTGTCTATTGCTACCTTTTCTTTTCTGTTAAATGGGGTGAATAACTGTACCTACCATAATGGGTTATGGTGAGAACAAATGCCTAACACTTGAAAAGTGCTTCAAAAAGGCATTACAGGCTTCCCTGGTGGCATAGTGGTTGAGAGTCCGCCTGCCGATGCAGGGGACACGGGCTCGTGCCCCGGTCCGGGAAGATCCCACATGCTGCGGAGCGGCTGGGCCTGTGAGCCATGGCCACTGAGCCTGCACGTCCAGAGCCTGTGCTCCGCAATGGGAGAGGCCACAACAGTGAGAGGCCTGCGTACCGCATTTACGTAGTAAGCACTCAACATAGTTATTAACATTGCTTTAGAAGGTGCAAGAAAACCAGTGTTTTCATGTGACTCTGATGTGGGACCCTGAGAGCTTTTAGATTCTTTAGAAAGCTTGTGGTAATCTGTTTCCTGATCATAAAATACTTTCACACTTTGGCCTATTCATTAGCTCTGGGACTATTTTCAAAGAGACATGAATATGAATGTGTTCACTGAGGTATTACTTACAGTAGTAAATAATTAGAAACATGATCACTATTTTAAAATACACCAAATTAATAGTTGTCTAGTGGAATATCATAATGTTGCTCTTAAAATAAAAGTTATGTAGACCACATCAAAACATGAAAAAATCCTTGTAATATGAAGTAAAAATTCAAGATTTAGTGGGGTAAAAATTACATAGATTTATGTAAATTTAAAACTTGTAAAAACAAGTCACATTTAGTGATGAAATTTATATACTTATATAAAATGTTCTTCAAGGCCAAGTACAGAAGATATGAATGTACACAATATCTAATACCTATTCAATGCTCTATAAACATTAGATTGAAAAAATGATTGAACCAATGATAATGCAGCATATGGTTACATAGCTATGACTATGAATGGGAACAGTAGCTCAGCATTTAAAGTTGTGTTGTAATGAAGCAGGGGTTCTCAACTTGGGGTAATTTCCCCATCACCTTGCCCCTAGTAACATTTGGGAATGTTTGGAGATATTTCTTTTTTTTATATTAATTAATTAATTAACTAATTTTGCCTGCGCCAGGTCTGAGTTGCCGCACGTGGGATCTTTTACTTGCAGCATGAGGACTTCTTGGTTGCGGCATGTGGACTCTTAGTTGAGGCATGCATGCGGGATCTCGTTCCCCAACCAGCCAGGGATCGAACCCAGGCCCCCTGCATTGGGAGCATGTAGTCTTACCCACTGGACCGCCAGGGAAGTCCCCATGTTTGGAGATATTTCTGATTGTCACAACTGGCAGCGGGTGCTATTATTGGCATCTGGTGAAAATAGGCCAGAGATACTGTTAACATCCTTCAAGGCATAGGAACTTCCCCTGCAACAAATAATTATCCGTTTCAAAACGTCCATATTCCTACTGCTTAGAAATGTTACAGTATGGGCACACCTCTACTATCAGAGTACCTCAGGAGTCAAGTCATCACTGGAAGGCATAGGCAATTCTGTTAAAGAGAAATCTAGGTCTTTGGGGAATCTTACAGAAACTCAGGAGTTATTGCATTTATCTGATGGCTCAGGTATAATTTAACTTGGATATA
The DNA here is from genome assembly GCF_949752795.1 of Hyperoodon ampullatus. NCBI lineage: Eukaryota > Metazoa > Chordata > Mammalia > Artiodactyla > Ziphiidae > Hyperoodon > Hyperoodon ampullatus. The sequence goes on from NC_136928.1 coordinate 76,457,263, forward strand.
TCACATTGACTTTGACATGGGGGTTTTTAATTCAGATTTTGAATCTCCTATCAAATTAATTTATCTCTTGATGATACAGAGAGACCACGGAGGGGACCACTCCCTGACGCCCAGCAACCACTATGCCTAAGCCCACCAGGGCTGGGCACTTCACAGCTTTGGCCTTATGCCCTTCCCCATGACCTTGTCCTGCCCCAGCCTCAAGGACAGCCTGCACAGGGGGCTGGGCTTTTATCAGGGGGCAGAGAGTGGAGGGAAGAGGCTATTTTAAAGAGAAATTGCTGCACTTTGAAGCTTTCCTCTAAGAGAATGAGCACTTCCTGTTCTTCCAGATTCAGGTTCACCTCCTGTTCAGAGGCTACCGGTGCTCCTTTTGTCCCTCCTCCTCCCCTGTGCCAGTGCCACCTGGATGCCTCCTGCCCCTTCTGGCTTGACAGCCACCCCCCCACACCCTGTCCAGTGTTGATCGTGTGCATGTGTGTGTGAACACAAAAATGTACTCATAAGCCACACACACAAAAAGGCCATTTTGTCAGTTGCAACATTGTGAGCCATAAATGTGCATGTCCTCAAGGAAATAAATGGAAAGCAATGTCATTAAGTGTCTAGACACTTTGCTTCTCACCTCTCTTTCAGTCTCCCTACCATGCAACACACACACACACACACACACACACACACACACACATCAATTGAGTAGTCATGGGCAAGTCACTTCACCTCTCTTTGCCTCATTGATCTATCTATAAAGTGGAGATCACAGTTTTCCTGCAGGTCAATTCTTGCCTAGTAAATGTGTGTGTGTGTGTGAGAGAGAGAGAGAGAGAGAGATCATTGTTCCATAGGGCAAAATGTAACCATAGATACAGAATCTCTATATATATCTATGAGTCTCCTTTATTACACTTAATACCTAAATAGGTCACTGTGGAGAAATCCATCTTAATAACATAAGGTTATTGGCTCAACTTTATGGATCTTCCTTTGGCCTTTGTGTATGAACAGGAATTAGTTATGACTGAGCTTCAGGAGCTCAGTAAAGGCTCTCAACTGATGTTACTCATTCAGAACCTGCATTTCAGACTACAAAGGGGTGCACGGTCAATGCAAATTTATTTTTTATCAGGTAACAATAACAGGAAATGCTCTATCATTATTTAAAATACATTCCTTTGTGACAGGATATCATCTTTGAATGATCTAAATGTATGTTCCCTGTTTTAGACTAGATGATAAAAACAAAATCATCTTTTTATATGCAGATTTTATAATTTTATTATCACAAATTCATAGGACATCAAATAGTCAATAATTGCTGCTATCATAGTTCTGCCACAAAAGGGGTCTACAAATCAACTTGGCCAAAACAAAAGTCATTATTCATGAAAGCTGCCACGAATTTTTAACTATTATGTTGTTAATAACAGCATATAGAAAGTCAACCAACTCAGTTATTATTAGGAATCTTTTGCAACTGCTAACATTGGTCTGTACAGCAGAGTGCTTAGACTGTGGGTGTAGGATTCATATTTCCTAAGTTCAAATCTTTGTTCACTTCTTAATAACTGCAAACTTGGGCAATTTATTAAATCTCACTAAGCTACAATTTCCTCCTCTTTAAAATAGGAGTATTAATAGCACATACCTCATAGAGTTGTTGTGGGGATTAAGTAAGTTTATGATGCTATTACTGCAATGCTGAAAAGTTATCAATTATTCTTATTGTGTTGCTCCAACTGAGGAGATCTTGCTTGGAGAATAAAAAGCTTTAAAATCAGTCAATTGAAAAGCTCTTTGGAAACCTGAATAGTTTTGTTATGAATACAACAAATCAATGTTGATGAAATCCTCTTATGTCCTTCCACCATCTTGAACCAGCATGTTATCTACAGCTAATATCACTTTCTGTTTGATTTATAATCTCTGTGGTCTTTGATGTCCTCTGTTAGACATTCATCAGTGGAAAGAATGGATTCTTATTCATCTTTAGATCCCTACATTTCCTTGGGAAAATTTTGAACATAATTAGTAAATATTTATAGACCTGACTTTTCAATATTACCATTAATAATTTTACATTTATGTATTTTTATTTCAGCTAATATTGTTTGAACTATCTTAAAACATTACAGTGTAGACCATGGTAATGATCAAAGCAAACCACATAGAATTCTCCTGCCTCTCTAGTTATTATGATTTAACTATCTATCTTCAGTATAATAGACACTGCTTAGAAAAAATTTTATTTCTTATACTGTGTATTTTTGTCAAATATGGCATATTGATTAGTTGTGCTTGTCTAAGGCACGTTCAGATAAGGTTAGTCAGTTATACATTAGAGCACTTGGTCCCCTACGGTATAAGAATGTGTGACCCTCCAAACTCTGATACCTGAGGAGTCAGGGAATTTAAGCTATAGCACTGCTCCACCACAGATTAATTGTGTGACTCTAAGTATTTCACTTAAGTTTTCAGAGCCTTGGGTTTCTCATATGTGAAAAGGGTATAGGATGAGCAGATTATTCAATTATATTCTTATTCCAGCATATTTTGATTGTTAATTATATGTGATGAACCCTTTAAAAAATCCTTTTGGGGGCATGTATCAAATTGTGACATTTTAAAGAAAATAAAATTAATAGACATACTATTTAGACATGCTAGTGGTGTTTTAGCTTTATAACCAAGATATCTGAGTTCGAACTGTCATTTTCAGAATAATTGGTACATGTATGATTTTTAAACATGGTATGATTTATATGGGAGTGTTGATAGAATCTATGGAAATGAAAAAGATGATTTATTAGTCCAGATTTTCTAGGCACTCAAGCCTACAGCATATTGGGATTTCTAATGTATGGCTTTCCCACCAAGATTTGCAGATGGAGATTTTGAAGGGAGAAGGCTTAGGTCATCTCAAATGTTTGGAACACATATCTTGCCAACAGCCAACTCTTCTGCATTTTCATTCCCCAATCAAGCAAAAGGAGCTGTATGCTAGCTATGCATGTGTGTCCTCATGCATGCACAGTTTTATCAGAGATCCATGCTTTGAATGCTAAGTCTTCAAGAGAAAGAGAATAGAACATACAAATCAATGAAGGGCAATTTGATATTAAATCTAAAGAATTTTTCTAAAAATTATTTGCATCAGCAACAGAGGGAAATGTTAATAACCTCAGACTAGAGCTCACTTAAATACATTTTTCAAATATGAAGAAACGTTTCAATAAGCAGAATCCTCTTTTGTATGAAATGGTGGAAAACTAGGGCAGGAAGGACTGTTAGGGGTAAATTAAGCATTCCTAGACTTCAGTAACTTTTGCCTTAGACCCAAGGATGGACAGCAGAGAAACATAAAGATGCAAAATGATTAGTGCCCTAGTTGTATCAACTGTTATAGGCCTTAATACTCACCTCTTGCCAAGGAATCTGGTACCCTTCTGATGGAGGATAAAAGCCATCTCCTTCAATTCCTTCCCTCTTCCTGATGTCTGTGTAAATTGGGGAAAGGCAGACCCTGAACCCAGAGATATCCTTCTTAGGAAATTCTGCAACATCCTCCTTGTTTTGCTTATATAAATAATGGCTTAGGAAAGATATTAAGCCAAGCATTGATGTAAACAATATACGGAGAGAACTATTCTGAAAAAATCTAGTCAACACTAATGAGAATGTCCTCATACATGTTCTTTGAAGGTACCAGGAGCTGGCTGCCAACCCCATAAGTCTAAGTGTACATGGGTTTAATCAAAAAGTTCAATTAGAAATGCTTTATTTCTTGTTGAAGCAAGATTTCTATGTCCCAGACCCTGACCTGTAAGTTGAGGGAAGTGTGAACATAAGGTTTTCTGTATATGAAAAAGGCACACATGTTGGCTCTACCTCCATAAATTAACAAAATGGCACTGGTCCATGGGTTGTGTTATGACAAACCATTAACTTTGCGTCTCTAAGCCCTAATCTATTCTGTAAAGGATAAATGCCACCTACTTCAGAGGATGCTGTATTAGTTGGCTAGGGATGCCATAATAACACCGTAGACAGGGTAGCTTAAACAACAGAAATTAATTTTCTCACAGTTCTGGAGGCTGGAAGTTCAAGATCAAGATATTGGCAGGGTTGGCTTCCGGTGAGACCTCACTTCCTGATTTGTAGATGGTTGCCTTCTTGCTACGTCCTCACATGGGCTTTCCTCTGTCTGCACATGCTCCTCCTTGTCTTTCCCTCTTCTTATAAGGACACCAGTCCTAGTGGACTAAGGCCTCACCCTCACGACCTCATTTAACCTTAATCCCCTCCTGAAAGGCTCTGTCTCCAAATACAGTCACATTGGGGATAAAGGCCTTAACATACGAATTTTAGTGAGACACAATTCAGTTCATAACTGAGGTTATGAGGACTGTAAGAGAAAACATATGCACAGTACCTAAAGCAGTGCCTGATGCATCACAGATTGATCCTCAATGATATGGACATTTTTATTCAAAAACTTGACAGCCGTACTGAGCAACTAGAACATGCAGGGCCGAGGGTCAGAACTTGGACAGTAGTGACCCCATGATGGCAAGACCATACAATTTGTAGTTATAATTATCCCTCATTTTATAAGGGTGTAATTGGGTTGGTTAGTAGATCCCAGGGCTTGTAAGGTCACAGTCAGCTTCTGAGTCAGTGTGGCTCTCTCCAGAGCCCTGGATCTGTTAATTCCATCTCAGGCCTGAAGTAACATATTCAGTTACCATCGTACCATACAGCCACCCATCCCAGGGGACAGCCCTTGCCATTTGTCTTCACTGAAGCTTGACCACACTTGGAGGAAAACCTGCAAACTGGTCATCTACCAGACAGAGAGGTTTGATGGAAAACTTTGGTCACAGACCTTGCTGTCATATCTGTGGGAACTGTTCCAACCATAGAGATGCCTGGGCTGATTAAAAAATTTTACTGCCCTTTGGAAATTGAAGATTGCGGTTAGTCTTTATGAGAGATAGGAATACCTAATTTGTCTTTAAATTTGATTTATTGAAACCTCTAGTTTCAAAGCTCCTAGCATAAAACCACTTAACCATGAAAATGGCAAAGCTAATGTTCACACTCTCAGTTCAGATGCTGGCAGGAAAAAGGTTGTTTTAGCATCAGGCTTGGAGTGTCAAGTACAGGGCCTGGGAGTGCACACGCAGAACCTGCCTAGTCTGGACAATGAAAGGTAGTTAACTCCAGCCTCCGTGTCCTTTATCCTTTTTTCTCATTTGCATGGCCTCTGGCTCTTGTTACCCTCACCCACTGATTCTACTTTTCACTATGGATATGCCATAAAACAGTTATACCTCAGAACATATAAATCATTGAGCCAAAGAACCTAAGAGCTGGAAGGAAAACTGGTGATATTATGTTCAGTGTATTGAGAAGGAATAGAAACTCAGTGAGATGATGTCTATTCCCTGAGAAAACCCAACATCTCAGCTTGTGGCAGGGATGTGATTTAGAGAATGGACTTGAGGACACGGGGAGGGGGAAGGGTAAGCTGGGAAGAAGTGAGAGAGTGGCATGGACACATATACACTACCAAACGTAAAATAGATAGCTAGTGGGAAGCAGCCGCATGGCACAGGGAGATCAGCTCGGTGCTTTGTGACCACCTAGAGGGGTGGGATAGGGAGGGTGGGAGGGAGATGTAAGAGGGAGGGGATATGGGGACATATGTATACATATAGCTGATTCACTTTGTTATACAGCAGCAACTAACACAACAATGTAAAGCAATTATACTCCAATAAAGATGTTTAAAAAAAAAAAAAAAAAAAGAACAGCATACCTCCTGAGTCCCAGACCAGGACTATGCTTTAGGCTGTGGTTATAAACAGTGAGAATTAGGTTTAATTTATTCCATACACCAAGCCTATTATAAATTGCATGGTTAAGTGAAAAACTGAAAAAAAGATATTCATGAGAATGAAATGGAGAAATGCACTGGATCTTCACACTTGTTTGAAGATCTTTTCAAACTACTGTAGGCAGAACTCTCAGATGGCCCCCAAGATTCCCACCCTGTATAATTATTTCCCTTTGAGTGTGGGCAGGACCTTTGAAGATGATAGGGTATCACTCCCAAGAGTAGCTTACCATCCATGGCAAAGTTTAAGGGATTTTGGAGATGTAATTAAGGTCCTTAATCAATTGCTTTTGAGTCAATCAAAAGGGATATTGTCCTCATCAAGCCTAACCTTATCAGGTGAATTGTTAAGGAAGTCAAAGAGATCGAAGGGAGATTTTCCTCCTGGCTTTCAAGGAGCAGGCCACTCTAAGTTCTGCAGATTCAAGAAGAAGATCATGAAAGGTTAGAAGAGAACCTGAGTAACAGATGAGACTATAGCCCTGGCTGACCCCTTGTGAGACCCTGAGGAGAGGACCGAGCTAAGTCATGCTCAGACTCCTGACCCACCGAGTGGGGGTAATAAATGGGTGTTGTTTTAGCCTCCAAGTTTACGATAATGTGTTACACAGCAATTTACAACTAACACAGATTTTGGTACCTGGAAGTGGAGTGATGCTGTAGCAGAAATCTAAAAATATATGAGAGCAGCTTTGGAACTGAGCAGTGGACAGAAATTGGAAAAATTTTGAGGAGGATAACAGAGAAAGCCTGTATTTTCCAGAACTGACTGTTGGAAGAAATAGGAACTTTGAGGATGCTCCTAGTGAGGGCTTAGAAGGAAATGCATAACATGTTACTGGAAACAGGAGGAAAGCTACTCCTTATTATGTAGTGGCAGAAAGCTTAGTGAAATTGCCTTGGAGTTATGTGGAAAGCAGAACTCACAAGTGTTATACTTAGTTATTTGCAAAGGAAATTTCCAAGTTGCTGCCTGCTTTCTTCTTGTTGCTCATAGTAAAATATGAGAGGAGAGAGATAAATTGAGGGATGAACAGTTAAAAAGAACTAAAATAAGATCATATGATTTTGAAAATTTGGCCTGAAGCAGGTTTTGTACAACTCTTGAGCTAGGAATGGTTTTTGTATTTTTAAAGAACTGATTTTAAAAAAAAAAAAGAAAGAAAGAAAACAAAAAGGAAGAATATGCAACAGAAACCGTATGTGACTTGCAAAGTCTAAAATAATTACTATTTAGCCCTTTACAGAAAAGGTTTGGCCACCTCTATCCTAGAAGATGAAAGTAAAACCTCTGAGTGAGTGTGTATGTCTCTGGGATGCCCTTACAGTCATAGCAGGGTGGAAATGAAAGGTGATGGATGGTGAATTCTTAACAAAGAAAGAACCAGAATCGTTACAGCATCAACTCTAGCGATGGGAAGAAAATTTAGGAGACTGTGGCCCATAGTTAGAGCTGCATCTAATCCAGTTCAGAGAAGAAGTCTTCAGCCTTAACTTGGACACAATCTGTCTAATGTATCAAAGAAAGATGTCAGATAAAGCAGTCTCATTGTTCATTAAAATAAACTTTGATGACTTTGGGGCTATATTTGGAGGCTTGTATTCTGGTGACCTCAGAAGACCCATGGAGAGAAAGATGTATACGAAAAGGCTTGGTTTTGTTTCCAAGGTATCTCTTACTTGAGAACATTTTCAGAATCTCACCATGTACAGTCGAGATACAATAAGTTTGTCAAAGAAGGGCAAGTGTCTGTGTGGTGGCAGCTGGAGATGGGATGGCGGTGTGATTAGTGGAAAGAACCCTGGCCTTGGATTCAAGAGTCTTGGGCATGTCATTAACCACCTCCTCGTCTGAATTTCTCCATGTGTACCTTGGAGGGAGAGTTGACATAGGCCAGTGGTTTTCAAACTAAATTCAGAAAAGCATAGGGTAGCCAGGAGGTACTTCAAGAACCATCATGAGGTACAAGGAGAAAGAATAACATGTAGGCTCCAGGTACCCACTGGCTGTTCAATCAGAGAAGCTCTGCTGTTATATCTTACACGTAGATTTTGTAATATCTAACAGATTTTAGATACCATTTCTTATTTAAAAAAAGATTCTAGGGGCTTCCCCGGTGGCGCAGTGGTTGAGAGTCTGCCTGCCGATGCAGGGGATACGGGTTCATGCCCCAGTCCGGGAAGATCCCACATGCCACGGAGCGGCTGGGCCCGTGAGCCATGGCCGCTGAGCCTGCGCGTCCAGAGCCTGTGCTCCGCAACGGGAGAGGCCACAACAGTGAGAGGCCCGCGTAACGCAAAAAAAAAAAAAAAAAAAATTCTACTGTTTAAAAATAAAAATAACAATCCTTAAGTTTGGTTCTATCACTTGTTTTCTAAAATTCTGTGATTCGTTATTCTCCCCTTTAAGTCAAGTTGGTATGGGGGAGGGAGGTGGTCACAAGGGCAGCGGGGAGGGGACAGGCTGAATCTGCAGAACTGATATTGAAGGTTAAGATGAAATGCTGGGTCTGGAGCCATGGAGAAGGTAGATGTCTCTAAGGGACCGTCTTTATCCAAACCTCCAGGATTCTGAGTCTATAGGCTGTGCAGATCATAGCTCAGTGAATGGTTAAAACCAACAGGCAGCACCCAGGAGTTCAAAGTCTCTAAGGACAAGAGGTGTTTTTTTTCCAGGTCAGGCAGATTTAGGATTCTAGACTAGGCATCTGGGCAGCAGTGAGGTGAGAGGCCAGACAGGATGCCTAGGCAGCAGGAATACCTTGGTGTTGGAATATCTCCTATTCCTGTCAGCGTGCTCTTTATATTCTTTCTGTTGGGTAAATCCTAGAACAAGGATAGCCTGTCACACAGCATCTTCTTGTACCTGCCAAGTTCCAGAACACAAATCCTACAGTGTTTAATCTGGAGACACGCATAGGAGTCTGTGTTCAAACCATTTCCTTTAACTGATTAGAAATCTAAGGACAAGGGCAAAGACTAGTTTATTATTTAGGGTACAGGCTCAGCTGCTGCAACAAAAGACTCAACAAAACAGAAATGGCTTAAATAAAACAGAATTATATTTCTCTACTTTATGGGAGTGCCAGACTGGGTAGCCCAGGGCCTGTGGAGCTACTCTGATGCTGTCTCCAACATGTGACTTCTGTCTCTAGGGCTGAGGCAGCCGGGGGAAGGGGAAAGAGGAAAGAGGAAAATAAGCAGCTTCTTCCTTAAGCACATCACCCAGAAGTACATTTCACATCTGCCAGATTGTAATCACAGTTGCAAAGGAGGCTGGGTATATAATCTCTATCTAGGAAACCCTGCTAAAACTTGGCAAATGTTATTACTTAAGAAATAAAAGGAAAGTGGATAGTGGGATGCAGTTGGCCTCTGTCACAAACAAAATTCTTGAAATGTGAAAATTTAAGACTTTTTGTGCTCATTTCACATCCTTGGGAATAGACTCTGAGTCTCCTGAACCACAGAATAGAGAAACTTGAAGGTTATTAAAGACCATTTAGATCAAGAGCCTCAACTTATGAATATGTCTAAGAAAGATAAAATGACTTTAATATCCTCCTGTCAGATGATGGTAGAGCTGACGTTAGTCTGTAATTTTGCCCCTTCACCATCACGCACATAGACCACAGCACTTAGCATAGGGCACTACTCTAGGTATGCAACAAAAAGTCAAAAGAAAGAAGACATGGAGGAAAAATGAATAAAAGGGAAAGAAAAGGAAGAAGAGAATAATAGAAAGAATCATGAAAGAAATGGGTAGAGACACTAGCAGAGATGATCTGCTTTTTGGAATCTCACCTGCTTTTCCCTTTCTCCACTTGTCCTCTTTATCCTGAGCATGGCTGCATCAGGGCGTCACGTGCAGATCGTAGTCTTGCTCTCAGCTGACCAGACAAGGCAGCTCATTGTGCACCACAAAGGACTTAACATGCAAGATGGAGGAGTCCCAACCGATGATGCTGTCAGATATGGTGATGGACACTGGGACGTGATGGCCATCATCAGTGTGAGTGTATTGCACCAGGAAGGCAAACTGCAGTCACATAAATCAGGGTGAATGATCAAAAGTCCTAAGGCAAGGGAAGAACAGGTGTGAGGAAGGACTAGCTCAGGGATTCAGGCAGCCACGATTAACAATTCATCTTGAGATTGATCTGACCAATGAGGAAGCTGAACTGCTGATACCTGGATATCATCAGAAAGACTCTTCTGGACCTAAAGGGGCCATGTGATCTGAATGGACAAGATTTCCACTTAAAGCTCAAACCCTCAGAAAGTTCAAGACATATAGAGATTCACTGGAGATAATTCATAACGCAAAAGTCCATCCTTTCTTTCCATCTCATCCCTGTAAAGACGTCCTGCACGGGGACCTGGATTCTGAGCCATAAAGAATTTAGATCAACAGAGAGGAGAAGAGAGGTCATTTTGGTTGAAGAGGATAGAAGAAGGTACATAATGGAGGCTTCAGCATTTCTTATTAAAGGAACTATTTGTGGTCTCAGGAGAGATCTAAACACTGGGACAGTTCTTCACCCATCTGGAGACCACACGGAGACCACAGAGGTAGTGATGAATCGTGGGTGCCTAGATTCCAGACCAGAGTTCTTAATGTGTCAAAAGAGATCATATTCACACAAATCCTTACAGGAAGATAATGAGACAGCAAGAATATTTGATGAGAAAAAGTAATCAACCAAACTAAAGGTCCCTCTAAATCTCAATTGCCCTTAATAATAGCTAGTATTCATTTCTTACCAATTGCAGCCACTGTTCTAAGTACTTCACATGTACCCCTTTGAAATATTCTTATTATCCCCATATTTTAAATGAGAATATTGCACAAAGGTTAAGTAAATGATCTAGGCCTAGAGCTATTTGGTATTAAGTGGCGAAGCTGGGATTTGAACCTAGGCTACTTGGCTCTCCAACCTGCCTGCCTGACCACAAAACCCTTCTGCTTGTCAATACTGATATTATTTTTCTGTTTTGGGTTCTTTTCAACCATTGATCATTTTCTTTAGGCTATTCTGTATCCTTGGTAAACAGTAAGCCGTTTAATGGCAGGGACTGTGTTGCTTTCCCTTGGGCCTTTACCTAGTGCCAAGCATATGGTCACTACCTTGGAAGTCCTCGACTGAGGACTTACTGAAGTTAAACCTTCACAGTCCAGTTAAAAATTCTCTGCACAGGGCTTCCCTGGTGGTGCAGTGGTTGAGAGTCCGCCTGCTGATGCAGGGGACACGGGTTCGTGCCCCGGTCCAGGAAGATCCCACATACCGTGGAGCGGCTGGGCCCGTGAGCCATGGACACTGAGCCTGTGCGTCCGGAGCCTGTGCTCCACAACGGGAGAGGCCACAACAGTGAGAGGCCCGCATACCGCAAAAAAAAAAAAAATTCTCTGCACATTATTATTAAAGGCAAATGTGAGTTCATCCTCACCAATGACCTCTTCTACTTACAAGTAAACTGCCCAGGCATTATATTAAGAGCTAATAGCTTCAGCTCCCATCCCATTTCCTTGGGTAGAGAGGTCAGAGTAACACTCATCAATAACCAGGCCACTGCAACACCATTCTGACCTGAGCTGACACCAATGAGCCATCCTTGAAGAGTGCATTTCCTTTTGGCTTCTTTTGTTGGCAGCATTTCACCTTTTAGTCAGTTTCGTCCTTTACTTGCTGGGATATTGCATTGCTGAGACCTAAGATTAGTTGCTTGTGGAAGAACAAGTGGGTGTTTGCAACAGGCTCAGTTAAAATCATTACCCATTCTCCTCCCAGCACTGCCTGGACCAAATGCCTGGATTCGTGACTGTTGAAAAAGCAGTGCTCAAATCCATTAATCCCATCCTTTAAAATAGATCTTTCTAGATGAAGAAGAAAAAGTGGAAAACATTTTCTTTGCAGTTATTTTGGGAAAGTGACCTGAGAATATAAAGGGCACTCAATAACTCTTTGTTGAATAAATGTGTGAACTGAAAAACTTTTGCAGAATTCTACATTACGAAGACCCCATTCCCAGAGGATTGGTCTTGGGCCAAAGACAGTTTCCTCCCACTTAATGCACTGCCACCTTCTCCTTGCAAAAACTACCAACTCCAACATGTATGTCTTCATCCAGCTTTTCCATTCATCCATGAGTCACTTAGTCAAGGCTTCTGTTGATCAAGATCCATGTGAAATTGGAATGCAGTGTTGACATAGAAAAGGTCCTTGAGCACAAGATGATCTGTTAGTGTCTGTTCCTTGACTTGATGTTTCTACGTGAAATTGTTGATTTGCATTCATATTTTAGGAAGGTCTTGAAAATTCCTGAAGTTAACAGGGGTTTCTTGTCAAGAGCCCTTCCCCCTAATGGCAGAAGTGATCACAGGAAGTACCTTTCTCATTTCATGAACCTGATACCACCTTGGCCACAGTTTATCAGACTAAAGATGTGTGGCTGTCTATAGATTAGAGAACTCATCAGATTGTATCTTGTGGGAAACCTAAAGGGAGGGTTAGTCAGCAAAAACAAAAGTGGGTAGAAAAATTATATAAATTGCTCACTCCATCAAAAAAAACTTGAGTAGTCCCTCTTTATTAGTCAGGGAAGTTTGTGCTATTCTGCAGTAACAAATAACTCCAATATCTCAGTGTCTTAACCTAACAAAGTTTTATAACCCACACACACTTTTTATCCACTTCTCTGCTGTATACAGCTGTGGGACCCAGGCACCCTATAGCTACACCATCTAGAACATGCAGACATGGCCACGAGGCAAGGGAGACTGGAGAATTATGCATGGACTTTTCATCGCTTCAACTTGGAAACACCACTTGTCACTTCTACTCAGATTTTATTCCCTAGGACTCGTCAAATGAATCCACTTAATTGCATAAGGCTGGGAAATGTAAGGAATCAATATCTGGTAAGCACTATTCTCTCTGCCACATACAACTAATACTATATATTTACATATTTATAACTTAGATGACTGCCATAATTTATGATATACATTATCAGAAAACCATTCAAAATTTAAAAGTATAATGGTGAGATTTTTAAAAATGTAAAAGATGTTCTAATACATTTTCTCCCTGCACTCTGTCTAATCTTGCACATCCATTGGAGGCCATGATTCCAGAGTTACTAACATAACATGACATAGAGAGGTTCTCTGTGAGGCATGGCTGTATCACTGATGAAAGAATTTCTCTTTTTCCCCCCTGCCCTACTGTCCTTACAATGAATCCCACTTATGGAGATAATCTGAGTTTACTTTTGTTCCAAACAACCTGAAAGAGTTTAGCTAACAAAACTCTCCTCTGCCTGTCACTCTGGGACCCGTCAGAACAGTCCAGTCTAGACATGCCATCAGCTGCTTTCTGACTCTAGAAAAAAGCAATGTTCTGGTTGCTTGTTCTTTCTTGAATGTTCCCCAAAATCCATGTGAAGCCCTTCTGCGTGTATTTCTTTTTTTGTGTGTGTGTGGTACGCGGGCCTCTCACTGTTGTGGCCTCTCCCGTTGCGGAGCACAGGCTCCGGACGCGCAGGCCCAGCAGCCGTGGCTCACGGGCCCAGCCACTCCGCAGCATGTGGGATCCTCCCAGACCGGGGCACGAACCCGTGTCCCCTGCATTGGCAGGTGGACTCTCAACCACTGCGCCACCAGGGAAGCCCTGCATGTATTTCTTGATGCCCTTTCCAGCACAGTGCCTGGCACATGATATTTATTCAAAGATATTCCAATGATCATTCTGCCTCAGGGCCAGGTTGGTTCACAACACAGTAGTTCTTCCTACCTGTTGGCCCCTCACACATAGAATCATAGATTTTTTTCCAAGAAGAAGAGAACCTTAGATTTAATTCAGTACAACACTTTTATCATCCAAATGAGGAAATTAGCAAATTGAGGCCCAGGTATGTTGAATAACTGGCCTAAGATCAAACACTGACTTAGTAGCAAAACCCATTACATACTCAAGTTGTTTTTACTCTTAGAACTTGCCAGGAATGGTGAGGGAGGGAGCACATAACAAAGAAACACAAAATGTAAAAACAAACCATAATTTTACTTAATCTTTGTTTAGGCCTTTCTCTGTCTTTTATGAAAATTGAAATCAAAGATACAATGCTAATTAGAACTTAGCATAAAAATAAGGATAAGAGAATGTTTGATGAAAGGTTGGAAAAGAAAACAGTGTTTGAAGCAACCCTTCCATCTGTTCCAGAGAAGTCCAACATAACCCACCAGCATCTTCATGCAGCCTAACCTTAAATTAATCCAAGCAATGAGCTTCGCATTTCTAGTCCAGTCCACTGGGAAAGAGTGATTTCATTTCCAGGGACTTCACCAAAGTGGGGACCTGATTTTACAAACCATTAAATTTTTCTGGAGGATTCTTGAAAATTTTCTTAGCATTTAGTAATCTGATAATATTTGTGATTCTCATTAAATGTTAACTTATACCTATATTTAATGGACTTTCTAATGTTCATTGAATGAATGGCCAAAGTAAATTGAAATTATATAATGAATGACATCATTCATTCAAGAAATAGTCAATGGGAACTTACTCTGTGCAGACACTGTGCTGGTGCTGAGGATAAAACAATGAACAAAGCAGATACGTTTCTGTCCTTATCAAGCTTACAGTGTTAGTCCCTGGGGGATCCAAGTTTTGGTTTCTCTGGATCTCTGGAGTCCCTGTGAGAACTCTGTCCTGTGTCCCAGTGGATCTTCAAGGGCAAATTTTGCGCTTTGTACTATCTAGTCTAGCATCCTGGTACAGAGTTTAGAAGAGCTGGCTTTGAAGCAATAATACCTGGGTGTGAATCCCAGCTCTGCTACTTGCTAGCTCTATTACTTTGGACTAGTTGCTGTGATTACTTACAGACTCTTTGTCAGTTAGCTATTGCTGCACAAGAAAACATCCCACAACTTAATGGCTTGGCAAAACATTCATTAATTTTTTTCCTCAGGAGTTCATGGCTCAGCTGGGGCTCAGCTGGGGCTCAGCTGATCTGGGAACACCTGCTAGCCTGGGCATGTTCTTCTCATGGAGATGGCAAAGAGTCAAGGGCTCCTAATCGGCAGGATTGGGTTAGATGATGTATGTGCTTACCACATGTTCTCCACCAATGGCAGTTGTTGTTTTACTTCGAGTCTCCCCTTGGACATTTGGACAACTCTCTTGAATGTTACCTTGCTCCCCTGTTCTCTGGTTCCTCCCTGCCTCTTAGCTTTGTACCACACTGTTGAAGCTCCCACTTCCTCAGATTCGACCAACTCCTGCCTCTTGAGAAGGGTCTGGACTTGGGTTGTAATTACGGGACCTTCTCTGCATCACCTCTGGAAGAACCTCTTGCCCACAACTCTACACCATCCTTCCTGGGGCATTCCCTCTCAGCTGGAGCACTGCTGCGGTGACCCGTTCCCCTCTGGCAGCCCAACTGACAGGCAACATTCACCAGCAGGGGTGCTAAAGAAGGGTAGTATCGCTCCTGTTGTGAATGTATGGTATAGATTTTCGCAATTTATCCTCATAATAGTATATAAGGTCATTTTATTACCCCCCCTCCAATAGATGAAGAAATTGTTGGCATGTATTAACTTTGTAAAGTTTAAATATTAAATTAGAACAAAATCATATTTGCTGGGTTTTATGGGAGTTCAAAAAATAACATCCCGGGACTTCCCTGGTGGTCCAGTGGGTAAGACCCTGTGCTCCCAATGCAGGGGGCCCAGCTTTGATCCCTGGTTGGGGAACTAGATCCCACAAGCACGCCATAACTAAGAGTTCGCATGCCACCACTAAGGAGCCCGCCTGCTGCAACCAAGCCCTGACACAACCAAATAAATAAATAAATAAATGTTTTAAAAAAGGAAAGTCAGAAGGAAAGAGAATAAAGTCAAGGAGATCTTTCAGAGTGTCAGTTGAATAAGAAAACAAAGAGAAGGGAATTCTCTGTCGGTCCACTGGTTAAGACTTAGTGCTTTCACTGCATTTGGAAGGCTAAGATGTCAAGCAGTCTGCTCAAACGTCCCATTAACAGTAGTGGGTCCTCAGTGGCATGTTGCTGTGCAGAGGTATAGGCCCCTAGGTGAGATGTGTTATTTACACACACACACACACACAGTCTCTCTCTCTCTCTCTCTCTCTCTCTCCATCTCTGGAAATCCCTTCTTTGTATTTCTTTATTATGTTTTCTCTGGGGCTTACAAAGTCTAAGCACATGCATGACCTCATAGCAAGCCCACAGGGCAAATCATGTAGATGGTTAGCCCCTAGTGCAGGCAAGGGGACCAAGGCTCAAAGAGCTACGCCTTGGCCTAGGGCAGTGGAGTGGTAAGTGACAGGAGCCTCGGAGGCTTGAGTCTTCACCCTTCAAATCCTGAAAGTAGAGATATAATTCTACTTAAAAAAAATCAGTTCCTATTTATACATTATGGTCAGCGAATAGATATTGAGAAGCAAGTTGAGATCTAAACGTGTCTAAATATGTATATATGTGTTTGTTACTAGAACAAACTAGTTTTCTGAGACATATACATTGTTAGCATGAGGAGTCAGTATGTTCACAACTGCTTACCACACAGAAGAATAGCAGGTGCATATCTTCACAATAAATAAAATTCAATTTCTATTCATATAATCTCTATTACAGGCTTAATAAAGCATTTACATACTGTTGAAGGAGAAACGAGAAGGAAATTGAGTAAGATGCTAGGAGGTTTAGCAAATCAGAGATAGAATTTGAATACATTTGGAAAAGATATTTGTATAATTAGTCTTTCTAATCTGGTATCTATGGAAACAAACATATATTAATACCCAGAATAGATCATCGTGTCTTTGTTAGTTTAAGACAGAGCCCATCTCTTCCTGACACCACCACAGCTTCAGAGCCTAAAGCTCAGGTCTCCTCTCCAAAGGTCAGCCCTGGACCTAAAGGAAGATGACACAATCTTGGAATTTGATCAACCTAAGCACCACCTTTCCAGACCGTGTGAGTCTACTGTCCTCTTTGCAGGTTTTCCAAAGGCTAAAATACGAATTTCAACCGCCTGCTTTTTAAAAAACAAGAGGACAAAAAGTTCCAACAGGAATCTTATATCAGTATGGGTAAATGAAAGACTCAGTTGCAGGTTAGGTAAACTTAACAGGTTTCCCTTTTGGTCCCTATTTCTGCATTCGCCACACAGATGTTAGAGCTGGCAGTCGGCTTACAGAGAACAGGTGGAAAAGGGAATCACAAGATGGCACTCCACTGGTGAGGGGGATCTACATCTACAGTTCCTGACCCTGATACCTCCAACTTGTTGGTTGGTTTGTTGGTGTGAGTTTTACGATTTCTCCAGCACTGGAAGGCTGCCACTCAAAATAGCCCCTGACCACCTAACAACTGATAAGTCAAAACATGAGATAGAATTTTCTCTTCCAATCATTAGCAAGCAATGAAGGGATGGTGAATTCAACCGGACTTCCAGCAGCAGGGAGATTTTGATGTTTGTTGCTGCCAATACAACTTTGTTTGGACCTGTGCTGATGAGAACTAGACGCACCCTCAGGAATTTAAAATATATGTATTCAAAGAAAATGAAAACAACATAGCTCATTTATCTATCTTTTCCTAAAACATGTTGTTTAGGGCCTTTTCCATGGTGCAAATGACCAGTCTAAGATGAAAGAGCAAGCTATTCTGTGCTATCCTGCAGGTCCATGATGATGATAACAATGTGTGTGTGTGTGCGTGTGCGCACGTGCACAGGCGCGCATGTGAATGGTGGTGGAGGATACAGAGCATCAGATACTTGCCTTTAGGGTTACCATAATTGATAATCATTCATTATTTTACTCTTAAAAATATTTGTTGAATACCTGCCAAATACTAGCACTCTTCTAAGCATCGAGGATACAGCAATGATAGAACAAGCACACTCTCTGCTCTTAGGAAGACTGTATTCTAGTGGAAGTACCAGATAGTAAATGAATAAGCAAATATATATATGAGTTGGCAGGTGCTGGGCAGTGCCATAAGGGAACAGAAAGCTGGGCAAGGGGTGAGAAAATGACCAGGGTGTCTGTTGAATAAGGATGGTCAACGAAGCCCTCTCTAATGAGGTGTCATGTGAACAGAGACCTGGATGAACTGAGAGAACCAGGCCCGTGAGCATCTCAGGGAAGACGGAGAGACTAGTAAGTGTGAAAGGGTGTGAGGAGACACTTGGGGGAGGGTGGTTGTTAATCTGTCAGATTCCAAGTGAGTTGTTTCAGGAAAGCCTGCTCGTTGACGAAGGCTGGCCGTGTTGTAAGGGAGTTAGAACTGACTCAACATTCTCGCCCTGGAACACACAAAAGGTCTCATGGTCTGCCAGCTGGTAATGCGTTTCCACCCTTATCTTCCACTCCCATTTCTAGATTTATGTGGCTCAAATACAGTATGCACAGAAAAAATACACAGATAACACCTGCACACAATGAGAGGCTTTCTCAAAAAGGGATTATGCAGGATCAAAATTGAGCAATCATAGGAGATAAACAATACAAGTCATAACTTGCAGGAAGCGACAGTGAAGATGGCTTTGCATCTGTCACATCTGCAAATGGGTGATAGGATTTCTGAGCCCTTCCCAATACAGGGCACTGTGCCCCTATGCTGGGAAGGAGGGAAAGTGAAAGGAATGCATAATCCATGTCCCCATGGAGCTAATGCCTGGTTCAAGTGACAACAACCCTGGCGTTTCTTCAAGATGACTCGGAGGAGAACAGCCATTGCGATCTCTGACATTGGACAGAAAACAGTTCAGAGCCCAGTTCTACCACCTATAACCTGTCAGACCATAAGTGAGCCTTGCAACATGGCAGAAACTCAGATTTCAGCAGGGTCTTTATACCTACCTCTTAGGCTTGTTGTGAGAATACATTAGTTCATGTGCATAAAGCAACTAATACCATGCTAGATGTTTCCTTCTGGAGTGGGAAGGTTATTTACTCCTAGGAAGCCCAGGATATCCTTCAAAATGGCCTTTACATAATGGGCAATTTATAGTGTCATGACTTAGTAGTCATCCAAATGCCTAGATATATTGATGCAGTACAATGTGAATGGATTTGATGTGACTTGTGAACTTTATATATAGCTATAATCATGTCTGTACTTTATGTACTTTTATATTTTAAATCAGTCTTGTCATGTGTCTCTGTGAATTATTTTCATTAAATGTATCAATCCATTTCCACCTAGAACACATAATCATTAAGTCTTTTATTTGCCAAAGAAAGCTCAGAACATATGCATAGAATAAATTCTTACATCTGATTAATTAGCCTTCTCACATATGTTAAGTAAAATTTACTGTAGGCTAAATCCTGGACATATAAAATCAAATAAAATTGAATTAGATCCTACTTTCCAGGAAAACACACTCTAGTCATGGGGCAGGAGATGTAAACAATATTTGCAACACACTGTGATAATCACTGATACAGAGATAACCTCACATATCTTGGAAGCACTAAGGAGGGATTTACTCCATTTAGGTGTTGGCAGTGCGTGAGGGAGTCTGAACTTCCTTTTTTTTAAAATTTTTATTGAAGTATGGTTGGTTTCCAGTGTTGTGTTAGTTTCAGGTGTACAGCACGTGTACATATACATATATCCACTCTTTTTTAGATTCTTTTCCCATATAAATTTTTATGGAGTATTGAGTAGAGTTCCCTGTGCTGTACAGTAGGTCTTTATTAGTTATCTATTTTATATAGAGTCGTGTGGATGTGTCAGTCCCAGAGGTGAAAATGGAAATCATATTTGGAAGTATAAGTGCATATGTTAGGTAGCGGAGATTAGCCTGGAAGGGTTTGTGGAGTAAATGTGGAGAAAGGGGGGCAAGAAGAAAGGAAAGTTGATGGAGGAACCTGAAGAGCAGGAAAAAATGAGGAAGGAAAGTGATGAGAGGAGATCAACTACTGAAAAGCTTGAAGCCATCAACTCCATTTACCCACATAATTTCACTGAGGACCTTCTGTGCCCCTTACATGACTTAATGCTGGAGACGGAGAACTGAATGTTGTGTGACCACAGAGATGGCTGTCACTGACCTCCTAACTCGACCTTGTTTTCCTTGAACACATTATCATTTCAGTGACAAGGGAAAATCTTGCCAGACTTCTCTAATGCAGAACAAACCTTTATTTTATCTGTTAATTTTTCACAAGGAAGGATACACGAGGTAGACAAATTTGGAATCCATGGTTCCAAAACATTTATATAAACCAGAAAGTGGATGTTACAAGATGCTACGAGAAGTGAAGGTGAGCTTTCAAGCTAGCAGGGTGATGCTTTGGGCATCTAAATAAGTATATATACCAACTATGCCTATCTTACCAGAAACATACATAAGTATTATATCAGTCAGGGTTCTCCAAAGAAACAGGACAGACAGTATGTGTTTTATAATATGGAGAGAAAGAAAGATATGAATTTATTTTTAAAAATTGACTGATGTGGTTTGGGGGACATGTCTGACATTTGCAGTGTAGGCCAGCAGTCTGGAGATCTAGGGAAGAGTTGAATTTCCAGCTCAAGACTGAGGCAGAATTCTTTTATCTTTAAGGACCCTCAGTCTTTGCTCTTAAGGCCTTCAACTGATCGGATGAGACCTACCCACGTTATGGAGGGTAATGTGTTTACTCAGAGTTCACTGATTTAAATGTTAACCACATCTGAAAAATACCTTCACAGCAACATCTAGTCATTTGAACAAAAGACTGAGCACCATAGCCTTGCCACGTTGACACATAAAATTAACCATCACAGATCTCTATACGGTTTTAACCCCTTGGAAGAGCTTATGAAGAGCAACGGATGGGAACAGTTCTCTAAACTGGTGCTGTATTTTAAGGCAATAGGCCATAGGCTGCTAACAATGTTGCAGATGGGGCTAACAATCAGCACTTACTGAAATTCCATTTATTCATTCATTCTTTTGATAAATATTTACTGAGACCATTCTGTTTGTCAAATCCTGTCATTTGAGAGAAATCAATATGGTATTAACCTGTCCCAAGAAGCTTACAATTGGAAATAAATACCAAAGCTAGAGTAACCCTTAGAAATAATTTAATCCAGAGAAATGGAGAGACTAACTCCTGATCATACAGTGTGTGAATTGCACAGCTGCAGTCATGATTCAGAAAGTCTAATTTCCACATAGTGTTCTTTTCCCTGAATGAGAATTCAGACACTGCCCATATTCCTGGGCTTAACTTCATACACCAACCACGGTGTAAAACTCCTGAGAATGTCTGGGTCTCACTGCATAATCAAATGAGTCACATTTGAATTTTGGGAAGTATGATAATATGTAGAATGATCCAGAAAAGCAAGAAGACTCTCTTATCTCCTCCTTAGGTGGGCTTCTAAACAGCAGATCTTTTTTTTTTTTTTTTTTTTCGCGGTATGCGGGCCTCTCACTGTCGTGGCCTCTCCCGTTGCGGAGCACAGGCTCCGGACACGCAGGCTCAGCGGCCATGGCTCACGGGCCCAGCCGCTCGCGGCATGTGGGATCTTCCCGGACCGGGGCACGAACCCGTGTCCCCTGCATCGGCAGGCAGACTCTCAACCACTGCGCCACCAGGGAAGCCCTAAACAGCAGATCTTAAACGCAAACAATAAATGGATTTTTACTCTTCACCTCACCACTGAGAAGTAAGGCAGAGAGGGAAGAGCTGAAAGGGCAGCCCTGTGACTCCAGAACACTGTCACAGGAACACGGCAGAGCCCAAGGAAGAGCGTCCTCCATGGTAGTGATGCCTTTCTTCTGTGTAGGTTGTAGTGGCTGGTATGAATCTTGTTTTCCATTCCTAACCAAGGAACCAATCAGCTCAGGTGTTTGAAAGCATCTACCATGACTGCATGACTGAAGAGCTCATTAAAATTAAAACAAACAAGCAAACGAACAAACAAGTAAATAAATAAATTCTCATTTGCATCCATTTATAACAAGCTCTCCATCTAGAATTGAGCGTCTTCTGAGAAACAAGGAACTTAATAAAACTAAATGAAAATGCCTAGCACTGTTTTTCCAATTTCCTGCATCATTCTTGTTGATCTATTTTAAGGAGGTTTTATTTATCTCTGAGCAGAGCAGGAATAGATGTTTCCTCTTTAAAAATCAGCCCAGGTGTGTTCTGCCTCACTGAAGTACTTGCATGCTTTTCCATCAGAGGTGACAGTGAATTGTGACAGTGAGGTAGCCCTGTCCAGAGGCAGGTGACTTCTTTTGCTAGTCAGTCTCTGTGCAGTGCCTTAATGAAAAATAGCCTCAAGCGTAGTTAAAAGATAGAAATAGAAAGGCAAGATTTCACTGTTATCTCTTCCAGAACTAGCTGTTCAAATACCCATCATGCATTATGATTCTCTCTCGATCAATATAAAGATGAGACACAGGTAATTCAAGCACTCACACTGATGGCTGTGCAGAACCTCTGGCACTAAAGAATATCTTCTTAACAACAACTTATAAAAGCTAGGTGCCAACTCATCCAAATGCGTCTTGTCACAATCCTCTCCCAATCTCAGGCACTCTCTACCATCATGTCAACTGAAGACATTATCAGCAGAGAAATTGGCCTGCCACTGTGACCTTATTCTCTAGGAATATTTCTTGTGAGTGATATTTTCCAAGCTTTTACAGATCTATCAGTATCTTGTGACATTCAGCATGATATCTCGGCATTTGGAGCTCTCCCCACACGCAGTGTCAATAAATCAAGCTTCATAAAGAAGGTGCCAATTGTGTTGGTTCCTAAAAAGCAATTAAAAATTGGGCATGAAGCAACGGTGCAATTCCAGGAGAAAAAAACATCATTACTCTGCATTTGATACAATTAACCCACCACTTCCTCAGCTCTCATTTAATAGCTGGAAACACCAGATAAGCATTGCGATATTTACAAGGAGACCATGACATAAGTAAAGATAGATGTTAATTTGATTAAAAGAGTGGGGCTTCTTTGGGGCTTTGGTATTGTAGATTTAATTCTTTCTTAAAAAAAAAAACATGAAACAAAAAACTGGAGTCATGAGTTGTATCATATATATCTGCCACTGGTGTTCAATGCACTCTTCTCCTAGTAAAGATGAGGCTTCGGCTTCCTTAGTGGTGCAGTGGTTGAGAGTCCGCCTGCCGATGCAGGGGACACGGGTTCGTGCCCCGGTCCGGGAAGATCCCACATGCCGCGGAGCGGCTGGGCCCGTGAGCCATGGCCGCTGAGCCTGCGCGTCCAGAGCCTGTGCTCCGCAACGGGAGAGGCCACAACAGTGAGAGGCCTGCGTACCTCAAAAAAAAAAAAAAAAAAGAAAAAAAGAAATTTTTGAGATTCACAGAGAGGCCATCTTTAGTAGCTCAGTGAGAAGCAGGAATATGCTCTGTGCCTTTAGCTATAGAACCAGAGATGAGTGTGAGGTGATGGGAACCAGGACTACTCTAAAGACACACTTTGAAACTAGGTTTCAAAATTGGTCTTGTCTGTGTTTGTTTTATTTTGTTTAGTACACCTCAGCCTGAGGAGCTCTTTTCCTGGAACAGTGAAATAGGTTTGCTTATTTTCTTATAGTGTGTGTGTGTGTGTGTGTGTGCCTGCACACGAGTGTGCTTATTTGCCCTTGCATATCTGTGATTCTTGTGGGAAAGGAAGTCATTTCTCAAACTATACAATACGCAGAACAGTTGTTAATAGAAAATGGAGAGCCTAGTCATCCACTCCAAAAACCGTGGACTCCTTTAACCTCCTTTTCTCTGTAAAATGACTTCCAGGACTCTGGCTTCCGTGAACATCTCAGATGAGTCCTCTGTACACGGATTTGGCCCATGAACTTCAGTAAGGCCTTCTTTTACTCAAGCCTCCTCTGCTCACCGAATTTAATTTCTACTTCATGATCCAGTGCTCCCACTGTGGACATTTAGTAATGCTGCTACACCAGCTAGTTCACTGATGACTCACACAGGCCCGCCCACCTTCCCCAGGTCCACTGAGTGACAAGTTACCGTATACTGCCTGACTGAATATGGAAACAGATGCAAATAAGAGACAGTCTGTGTTCTTTGACCTTCAATGCTAGGTTTCTGTCTAGGATGATTCAGAAAGAGTTCCATCTATAAGAAAGCCTAGTGGAATTTCATTTGCCATTAAAATAAATCGATTCAGACTAGGGTGTGACCAAGAATTAAGCTTCATTTAAATGAACCCACCTCAGACCATGATAAAGACCTTGTCTCATACCTAATGATTTGACCCGCACTCTGTACATTATTTATTTATTTTTTTTTGCGGTACGCGGGCCTCTCACTGTTGTGGCCTCTCCCCGTTGCGGAGCACAGGCTCCGGACGCACAGGCTCAGCGGCCATGGCTCACGGGCCCAGCCGCTCCGCGGCATGCGGGATCTTCCCGGACCGGGGCACGAACCCGTGTCCCGCTCATCGGCAGGCGGACTCCCAACCACTGTGCCACCAGGGAAGCCCCACTCTGTACATTTGAGGGTACACCTCTGACCGAGGCACTTGTTTAGTGAGTAGCCACAGGAGCACATCAAGTGCAAGGATGGCAGTGTGACTACAGGAGAACGTTACTTACTTTTTTTTCTTTTTTAACATCTTTATTGGAGTATAATTGTTTTACAATGTCACTTACTTTTAAAACTTCTGCAGTTTAGCAGGCTTGGAAAAACCAATCCATATGACAGAGAATTTTGTCCAAATAGCAACAGAATGGATCGGGTGTCTACACTGAGAGGTGTAGAGGACACTGTGCTAAGTGAAATAAGCCAGGCACAAAAAGACAAATACTGTGTGATCTTACTTACACGTGGGATCTAAAAAAGTTGGATATGGAGAAGCAGAGAGTTGAAGAGTGGCTGCCAGGGGTGGGGAAGTGAGGAAAATGGGGGATGTTGGTCAGAGGGTACAAAGTTGCAGTTATGTAGGATAAATAAGTCTAGAGATCTAGTGTACAGCATGATGACTGTAGTTAACAATGCTATATCAAAGACGGGAAATATGCTAAGAGCAGATTTCAGGGGCTCTCATCACCCACAATAAGCAGTAACTGTGGGAATATGATAAGTTAACTACTTATTACTGTAGTAATCTTATCACTATGAATATGTGTTGTACACAAGTTTATACAATTATTATTAAAATAAAATATTTTTTATAATGTGGGCCCAGAAGAATGTCAAAAATTTCCTACAGGCAAATCTTCCTTTCTTTTTTTCTCTTTCTCTCTCTTTCCTTTCTTCCTTCCTTCCTTCCCTCCTTCCTTCCTTCCTTTTCTTTCTCTCTTCCTTCCTTCCTTCTTTCTTTTCTTTTCTTTTCTTTTCTTTCATTCACACGGCTACAGTATAAAAAAGCACCAGAGAGAAGATTTAAGGAGTTAGAAGGAAAATAGATCCTCCAAAAGAAATAAGATTGTCCAAAGAGAAAAGAAGAGATTTGGCAAAGGAAAATGGCTGTACTCTCCTATTTCACAAACATGAGAAGAGTTTTGTAAATTATCTGTATATTTATGCAAAGATACAGAAAAGAGTGAATAAAACTGATGGCTACTGTTTGTTGAAAGGACCCAAAAGTGAGTAGTGGAGAGAGCCATGCTGTTCCCTGGGTTGTGGTAATAAGGGCAGGAGGTGTGTATAAAATAAGCTCTCATGGTATCAGTTAAGCTAGTGCTATGAAGAAGGAAAGTAACCTTTGCCAATCTTTGTGAACCCCTCATTGGGTTAAACTTTGTCTTTCAATTAAGATTTTTGATTTAGCTCTGCTTGTATTTCTAGCATTCCTGGGAGTTCTAACAAAGAGGGCATTTGGAGATGCTGTCCTGGCCACAGGAAATTAAAATATAATCGTGGTAGATGCACTGGAAACTGTATTAAGACAGATTCTATAATTTTATGGTACATGGCCACTTTCTGGCACTCAGATCTCACTGTAGGAGCCAGGGAAATTTATTTAGAGGCAGTGACATTCTCTCAAGGGTGACATCCTGAACTGCACCCAGGCCATAGCAATAGAAATATTTGATTCAGATACAGCACAGTTCACTCTTGAATTTATAATTTTAATTTGAAGGTTTTTCTCGCAATGAACAAGTACCCCATATCTAGTGTGTGAAAGCATATGGTAACGTCTCTCACACAGCTTCCAGTCTCTCACAGGCTGTGGGAATTAACAACAATAACAATAACAACTTGTTGGTATTTGGATGGTTTACACAACTCTTTCACATGTATCATCCCTTTAGACTTTCAGAATAACCTTATGTGGTAGGCAGTGCACGGAATATAATTACACTCTTTTTCCAGGTGGACACTGAGATCCAAGTAGGTTTACCAGCCAGCCCAATATCACATCATGGGTTGGTGACAGAGCCAGATGACAGGTCCATATTGTGGCTGTCAGTTCCAGTGCTCCAGTCATTCCACAGTCGTGCTATGACAGGGCTCGTTTTTTCAGTCCCCCGCCCAGAGAGTAAATTTTAAATTGTTCAAAGCTGGAAGACCACGTGTGCTTATCTCTAGAAATAATATGAAACCGAGAGACTGGGGAAAATACATCCTACTACACAGCCAGGCTTTAGGGACAGTGGAAGCAGCTCTAAAGACAGAAGGAAAGCAAGCTGAGGCCCTCACTTGAGCTGGGGAGAGAGGACAGTGCTGGGTCTGCCTGAGCTGAGAAAGTCACTGAATCATCTGCAAACATTACATTTGAAGACAGAAGAATGAGTCTCAGTGTTCTTGATTCTCTGGAAAGTTGGTGAATAAATGGTCTCATTAAAGAAGGATCTAGATCTACCCTGCTCTCAGCCTCATGCCATCTCCTTTCAGCCATGTTGCCAATTTCCATTATCTTGTGCAGATTTGAAGCTGCTTCTGCACTAGAAGTAGCTGCTAACCTCACAGAAGCACCAGCTTCCTTCCAAATGTGAATATGATATCTCTTCATGGTGCCATGACTTTGTTTGTTGTCATGGTGCTTGTAGTAGCAGGCTGAAGTACTTGGGGGGTATGAAAGAACACTCAAGGACTAGGGTACTGAAGTTCTCTTGCTGCTCTTAGGTACTACCCAGCAGGACAGCCCATGGCCATAAGAGTGCTGAACTACTAAAATAATAATAAATAGCTCATTTTTTTCAACAAATGTTTACTGAGAGCTTACTATGTTCCAACCACTGTTCAGAGGACATCACACATATCTGTTAATTTAATATTTACAACAACAGCGTGAGACAGGTTCAGTTCCTGTGATTCCCATTTTATAGATGGAGAAACTGAAGCACAGAGAAGTTAACTTGCCAAGGTTATAAGCTAATGTTAGGAAATATGGGTTCCCAAACCAGGAAATCAGATTCCTAAGCGACTCTAAGATTCTAGAAAACAACAGGACATATAAACCTATCCTCAGGTGTTACTAAAGAACAAGTACAAGAATGTCCAACCTCCTGGGACAAGAGAATTTCCCCAACAAGGGTGATCAGATTTCCCAAATGAAAATGCAGCATTCTCTGTTAAATTTTAATTTCAGGTAAACAGCAATTTTGGGGGGATAAGTATGTCTTATGCATACCTGGGACATACCTATCCCCCCCTCCACAAACATTTCTGTTGATCTGAAATTTAGATTTAACTGAGCATTCTGTATTTTATCTGGCAACCCTACCCACAACCCACCACTGCCACCTGCTTGGTGAGTCAAGTTCTCCTTATTTAGATGCTCTTGCAGTTGGGCAGTTGTGACTATTCTTGCTGTAGTTGGATCATTTCTGTGGCATCTTTATCAATCAAGATGGGTAAGGCTAACTAAATCTAACCCTCTGGAGTTTCTTCAGGCCTTCACAGTGAAAGCTTGGGATGCCGTAACACCCCCACCACCCCAAATCAGCTCCCTGACTGAGAGAGGTATGTCCTACCTTCAACCTCAGGCAAGGAAACACCTTGAAGGGGGTGGCTTGGACAATATTCTCTTCCTATATGCTATTTTCCGTAAAGTGGGATTGATCACAGCCAGAATTTCAATGTATTGAGCCTCTTTTCCTATTTAGCAGCTAGCATTGTTTAGAACTCTTCTCTTTAAAAGTTTCTGTGAGCTACTAGAATATGAAAATCTTGGCCTCTGCCCAAGCATCTGAGACATCTTGGTCCTGTCCTTTCTGGGAACAGCCAATAAGAACTGGCCTCTCCAAAGCCAACCTCCTGCCATGCCTGAAATTTTCTGGGAAGTGAGACACATCATGTTTTTACCTTCCAAGCAAATTGTTGGGTTCTGAACTCCACCTTCTGAAGGGTAAATCACCTACAGCCCTTTGCACCAAGAGGCCCAACACGCTGAGTGTGAACAAAGACATATGCCACTTCCAGCATTTGAATAAGAATTCAGTTTATAAATGATTCAGTTTGCTGTACACCTGAAACTAACACAACATTGTAAATCAACTATTACTCCAATAAAATTTTTTTAAATGCCTTTTTGCTCTGCATTTGTAGTCCAAGGTCACCCAAGCTTCCTGCCCCAGGCATATGGTGAGCACCCAGGAATGCTTAGGAAGAAGAAGGAAAGTAAGAGAAAGGAAGGGGCTATGAAATTACAGAAGTGAAATAGTAGTTTTCTATCACATCTAAAACCTTTCCAAGTCGGCTAATGAAATTATACCTTCCAACAGAGAATGCAAACACAACTTCAGGTTCTAATCTCTCAGTAATCAAGCATTCTATTATTAATGTCCTCTTCCTTTTTCTGGGCTTAATTGCTCATTGTACTACATGTGGCATTGATTAGCAGGAAGAGTGTGTTCTGTTTTGTTGGCTTGTGAGAAAAGTGGCTATAAAAAGGCATTGAATTGGAAAGCAAGCTCTATCCAGCTGTGATATGGTGAGTGGGGCTTCTGTGTCTAAGGAAGTGAAGCTGGCCAGCTTGTTTAGTTTGAAATCACAGCATAAAGTTCCATATTTTCCTGTGAAACCACCATTCTTGATCAAACGTGACCCCAAATCAACTGGGAACTTTTAACAACAATGATCTGTGCAGAGCTTTATAGTTTATAACACACCTTTTTACAGGTATCATTTTAATTAATCTGGACCATAAATCTGTGAGTTAAACAGTTTTATCCAGGTTTTACAGATGAAAAGTCTGATGCTTAGCAAGGTTAAGTAACTTTGGTCAGATCACATAGACAATGTGATGAAGACAGTATTTAAACACGAACATTGTAATTTCAAATCTTGTGCTGTTTGATGATAAGACACTGTCTCTCAGCAACAGTGAATCAATTCAATGTAATTTACCAAATATTGATTGGGCAAATACTACGATCCATAAACCAAGCTATGTACACTGAGAGAAAAAAAATATTGGTAGAGGCACACAACTCTAACAAGACATGCTTTTGATGAGTTGTATTACAGATATAACTAATCTGTACAGCTAATCTAATGCAGGAATCAAGGAGAAAAAAGGTACTCAGGAAGGAAAAATCTTTAAAGAGGAAGAGATGTTTCAGTCGGTCTTTGAAAGATAAGACATGTTTTGACAACCAGAAAAGGGGAAGGGAACAGAGAAAACAATCAGTGGAGGGGTATGGTAAGAAAGATCTTGTGTTCTGGAAAATGTAAGTTAATGCAATTTATAAAATTGTACATTACCTGAGAGAATGATTGAGATGCAAATTGGGCTCATGTGACGGAATTTAACTTCACTGTATAAACAACACAAAACTTGGAATATGTCTCCAGAAATATCACTAACTCAAAGGGTTTTCAAATTAAATTTTTTTCCGTGTATAAGAAGAGTGCTATTAAACACAAGTGTCAGCTACTATGGCTTGTAACCAGGGGTGAGACTGTGCTTGGACACAACCCCTCTAACAGGAACGTGCATTTGTACACACTGAGTCTCAGCAGCGAATGCACACTCACTTTCCCACTCATAACTGGGGCTGTTGCTTTCTATCCTGGGTAGAATTTCCTTTCTATGAAAATCCCATGGTTCCCTCCAACTCCAGGGTTTTGTTCTTTGTCCCCATAACCTAGGTCAGTTTTAGGAAGGCAGAGTTAATTGATCCACTTGGTTTCTGACTGCAGAATAATTTAAGAGCCCACTGAGTTGCACTGGATGAAGAAAGGCATAAGGAAGATCTGTGTGTCTTTGAGGAAACAGTCTCTCCTGTGATGTCCCACTAATGGCAGCTCCGCTTGTATATCCACTTTTTTTTTTTTTTTTTTTTTTTGCTTTATAACAAATTTAATCAGTTATACATATACATATGTTCCCATATCCCCTCCCTTTTGCGTCTCCCTCCCACCCTCCCTATCCCACCCCTCCAGGCAGTCACAAAGCACCGAGCTGATCTCCCTGTGCTATGCGGCTGCTTCCCACTAGCTATCTACCTTACGTTTGGTAGTGTATATATGTCCATGCCGCTCTTTCACTTTGTCACAGCTTGCCCTTCCCCCTCCCCATATCCTCAAGTCCATTCTCTAGTAGGTCTGTGTCTTTATTCCTGTCTTACCCCTATGTTCTTCATGACATTTTTTTTCTTAAATTCCATATATATGTGTCAGCATACAGTATTTGTCTTTCTCTTTCTGACTTACTTCACTCTGTATGACAGACTCTAGGTCCATCCACCTCATTACAAATAGCTCAATTTCATTTCTTTTTATGGCTGAGTAATATTCCATTGTATATATGTGCCACATCTTCTTTACCCATTCATCCGATGATGGACACTTAGGTTGTTTCCATCTCTGGGCTATTGTAAATAGGGCTGCTATGAACATTTTGGTACATGTCTCTTTTTGAATTATGGTTTTCTCAGGGTATATGCCCAGTAGTGGGATTGCTGGGTCATATGGTAGTTCTATTTGTAGTTTTTTAAGGAACCTCCATACCGTTCTCCATAGTGGCTGTACCAATTCACATTCCCACCAGCAGTGCAAGAGTGTTCCCTTTTTTCCACACCCTCTCCAGCATTTATTGTTTCTAGATTTTTTGATGATGGCCATTCTGACTGGTGTGAGATGATATCTCATTGTAGTTTTGATTTGCATTTCTCTAATGAGTAAAGATGTTGAGCATCCTTTCATGTGTTTGTTGGCAGTCTGTATATCTTCTGTGGAGAAATGTCTATTTAGGTCTTCTGCCCATTTTTGGATTGGGCTGTTTGTTTTTTTGTTATTGAGCTGCATGAGCTGCTTATAAGTTTTGGAGATTAATCCTTTGTCAGTTGCTTCATTTGCAAATATTTTCTCCCATTCTGAGGGTTGTCTTTTGGTCTTGTTTATGGTTTCCTTTGCTGTGCAAAAGCTTTTTTTTTTTTTTTTTTTTTTGGTGGTACGCGGGCCTCTCACTGTTGTGGCCTCTCCCGTTGCGGAGCACAGGCTCCGGATGCGCAGGCTCAGCAGCCATGGCTCACGGGCCCAGCCGCTCCGCGGCATATGGGATCCTCCCAGACCGGGGCACGAACCCGTATCCCCTGCATCGGCAGGCGGACTCGCAACCACTGCGCCACCAGGGAGGCCCCAAAAGCTTTTAAGTTTCATTAGGTCCCATGTGTTTATTTTTGTCTTTATTTCCATTTCTCTAGGAGGTGGGTCAAAAAGGATCTTGCTGTGATTTATGTCATAGAGTGTTCTGCCTATGTTTTCCTCTAAGAGTTTGATAGTGTCTGGCCTTACATTTAGGTCTTTAATCCATTTTGAGCTTATTTTTGTGTATGGTGTTAGGGAGTGATCTAATCTCATACTTTTACATGTCCCTACCCAGTTTTCCCAGCACCACTTATTGAAGAGACTGTCCTTTCTCCACTGTACATTCCTGCCTCCTTTATCAAAGATAAGGTGACCATATGTCCGTGGGTTTATCTCTGGGCTTTCTATCCTGTTCCATTGATCTATCTTTCTGTTTTTGTGCCAGTACCATACTGTCTTGATTACTGCAGTTTTGTAGTATAGTCTGAAGTCAGGGAGCCTGATTCCTCCAACTCCATTTTTCGTTCTCAAGATTGCTTTGGCTATTCGGGGTCTTTTGTGTTTCCATACAAATTGTGAAATTTTTTGCTCTAGTTCTGTGAAAAATGCCAGTGGTAGTTTGATAGGGATTGCATTGAATCTGTAGATTGCTTTGGGTAGTAGAGTCATTTTCACAATGTTGATTCTTCCAATCCAAGAACATGGTACATCTCTCCATCTATTTGTATCATCTTTAATTTCTTTCATCAGTGTCTTATAATTTTCTGCATACAGGTCTTTTGTCTCCTTAGGTAGGTTTATTCCTAGATATTTTATTCTTTTTGTTGCAATGGTAAATGGGAGTGTTTCCTTGATTTCACTTTCAGATTTTTCATCATTAGTATATAGGAATGCCAGAGATTTCTATGCATTAATTTTGTATCCTGCCACTTTACCAAATTCATTGATTAGCTCTAGTAGTTTTCTGGTAGCATCTTTAGGATTCTCTATGTATAGTATCATGTCATCTGCAAACAGTGACAGCTTTACTTCTTCTTTTCCGATTTGGATTCCTTTTGTTTCCTTTTCTTCTCTGATTGCTGTGGCTAAAACTTCCAAAACTATGTTGAATAAGAGTGGTGAGAGTGGGCAACCTTGTCTTGTTCCTGATCTTAGTGGAAATGGTTTCAGTTTTTCACCATTGAGGACGATGCTGGCTGTGGGTTTGTCATATATGGCCTTTATTATGTTGAGGAAAGTTCCCTCTATGCCTACTTTCTGCAGGGTTTTTATCATAAATGGGTGTTGAATTTTGTCAAAAGCTTTCTCTGCATCTATTGAGATGATCATATGGTTTTTCTCCTTCAATTTGTTAATATGGTGTATCACGTTGATTGATTTGCGTATATTGAAGAATCCTTGCATTCCTGGAATAAACCCCACTTGATCATGGTGTATGATCCTTTTAATGTGCTGTTGGATTCTGTTTGCTAGTATTTTGTTGAGGATTTTTGCATCTATGTTCATCAGTGATATTGGCCTGTAGTTTTCTTTCTTTGTGACATCCTTGTCTGGTTTTGGTATCAAGGTGATGGTGGCCTCGCAGAATGAGTTTGGGAGTGTTCCTCCCTCTGCTATATTTTGGAAGAGTTTGAGAAGGATAGGTGTTAGCTCTTCTCTAAATGCTTGATAGAATTCGCCTCTGAAGCCATCTGGTCCTGGGCTTTTGTTTGTTGGAAGATTTTTTATCACAGTTTCAATTTCAGTGCTTGTGATTGGTCTGTTCATATTTTCTATTTCTTCCTGATTCAGTCTTGGCAGGTTGTGCATTTCTAAGAATTTGTCCATTTTTTCCAGGTTGTCCATTTTATTGGCATAGAGTTGCTTATAGTAATCTCTCATGATCTTTTGTATTTCTGCAGTGTCAGTTGTTACTTCTCCTTTTTCATTTCTAATTCTATTGATTTGAGTCTTCTCCCTTTTTTTCTTGATGAGTCTGGCTAATGGTTTATCAATTTTGTTTATCTTCTCAA
The DNA here is from genome assembly GCF_949752795.1 of Hyperoodon ampullatus. Taxonomy (NCBI): domain Eukaryota; kingdom Metazoa; phylum Chordata; class Mammalia; order Artiodactyla; family Ziphiidae; genus Hyperoodon; species Hyperoodon ampullatus. Next base: position 76,490,687 of record NC_136928.1, read on the forward strand.
AGAACCAGCTTTTAGTTTTATTGATCTTTGCTATCGTTTCCATCATTTCTTTTTCATTTATTTCTGATCTGATTTTTATGATTTCTTTCCTTCTGCTAACTTTGGGACGTTTTTGTTCTTCTTTCTCTAATTGTTTTAGGTGCAAGGTTAGGTTGTTTATTCGAGATGTTTCCTGTTTCTTAAGGTGGGATTGTATTGCTATAAACTTCCCTCTTAGAACTGCTTTTGCTGCATCCCATAGGTTTTGGGTCGTCGTGTCTCCATTGTCATTTGTTTCTAGGTATTTTTTAATTTCCTCTTTGATTTCTTCAGTGATCACTTCATTATTAAGTAGTGTATTGTTTAGCCTCCATGTGTTTGTATTTTTTACAGATCTTTTCCTGTAATTGATATCTAGTCTCATAGCATTGTGGTCGGAAAAGATACTTGATACAATTTCAATTTTCTTAAATTTACCAAGGCTTGATTTGTGACCCAAGATATGATCTATCCTGGAGAATGTTCCATGAGCACTTGAGAAAAATGTGTATTCTGTTGTTTTTGGATGGAATGTCCTATAAATATCAATTAAGTCCATCTTGTTTAATGTATCATTTAAAGCTTGTGTTTCCTTATTTATTTTCATTTTGGATGATCTGTCCATTGGTGAAAGTGGGGTGTTAAAGTCCTCTACTATGCTTGTGTTACTGTCGATTTCTCCTTTTATGGCTGTTAGTATTTGCCTTATGTATTGAGGTGCTCCTATGTTTGGTGCATAAATATTTACAATTGTTATATCTTCTTCTTGGATCGACCCCTTGATCATTATGTAGTGTCCTTCTTTGTCTCTTCTAGTAGTCTTTATTTTAAAGTCTATTTTGTCTGATATGAGAATTGCTACTCCAGCTTTCTTTTGGTTTCCATTTGCATGGAATATCTTTTTCCATCCCCTTACTTTCAGTCTGTATGTGTCTCTAGGTCTGAAGTGGGTCTCTTGTAGACAGCATATATATGGGTCTTGTTTTTGTATCCATTCAGCCAATCTGTGTCTTTTGGTGGGAGCATTTAGTCCATTTACATTTAAGGTAATTATCGATATGTATGTTCCTATTCCCATTTTCTTAATTGTTTTGGGTTCGTTATTGTAGGTCTTTTCCTTCTGTTGTGTTTCTTGCCTAGAGAAGTTCCTTTAGCATTTGTTGTAAAGCTGGTTTGGTGGTGCTGAACTCTCTCAGCTTTTGCTTGTCTGTAAACGTTTTAATTTCTCCATCAAATCTGAATGAGATCCTTGCTGGGTAGAGTAGTCTTGGTTGCAGGTTTTTCTCCTTCATCACTTTAATTATGTCCTGCCACTCCCTTCTGGCTTGTAGAATTTCTGCTGAGAGATCAGCTGTTATCCTGATGGGGATTCCCTTGTGTGTTACTTGTTGTTTTTGCCTTGCTGCTTTTAATATGATTTCTTTGTGTTTAATTTTTGACAGTTTGATTAATATGTGTCTTGGCGTATTTCTCCTTGGATTTATTCTGTATGGGACTCTCTGTGCCTCCTGGACTTGATTAACTATTTCCTTTCCCATATTAGGGAAGTTTTCAACTATAATCTCTTCCAATATTTTCTCAGTCCCTTTCTTTTTCTCTTCTTCTTCTGGAACCCCTATAATTCGAATGTTGGTGCGTTTAATGTTGTCCCAGAGGTCTCTGAGACTGTCCTCTGTTCTTTTCATTCTTTTTTCTTTATTTTGCTCTGCAGCAGTTATTTCCACTATTTTATCTTCCACCTCACTTATCCGTTCTTCTGCCTCAGTTATTCTGCTATTGATCCCATCTAGAGTATTTTTTATTTCACTTATTGTGTTTTTAATCGATGCTTGATTCATCTTTAGTTCTTCTAGGTCCTTGTTAACTGTTTCTTGCATTTTGTCTATTCTATTTCCAAGATTTTGGATCTGGGAAATAGAATCTTGGATCATCTTTACCATCATTATTCTGAATTCTTTTTCAGGTAGACTGCCTATTACCTCTTCATTTGTTAGGTCTGGTGGGTTTTTATCTTGCTCCTTCTCCTGCTGTGTGTTTTTCTGTCTTCTCATTTTGCTTATGTTACTGTGTTTGGGGTCTCCTTTTTGCAGGCTGCAGGTTCGTAGTTCCCATTGTTTTTGGTGTCTGTCCCCAGTGGCTAAGGTTGGTTTAGTGGGTTGTGTAGGCTTCCTGGTGGAGGGGACTAGTGCCTGTGTTCTGGTGGATGAGGCTGGATCTTATCTTTCTGGTGGGCAGGTCCACGTCTGGTGGTGTGTTTTGGGGTGTCTGCGGACTTTTTATGATTTTAGGCCACCTCTCTGCTAATGGGTGGCGTTGTGTTCCTGTCTTGCTAGTTGTTTGGCATAGGGTGTCCAGCACTGTAGCTTGCTGGTCGTTGAGTGAAGCTGGGTGCTGGTGTTGAGATGGAGATCTCTGGAAGATTTTCGCCGTTTGATATTATGTGGAGCTGGGAGGTCTCTTGTGGACCAGTGTCCTGAAGTTGGCTCTCCCACCTCAGAGGCACAGCACTGACTCCTGGCTCCTCAATTTGGGATGATTTGTTGTCTATTCATGTATTCCACAGATGCAGGGTACATCAAGTTGATTATGGAGCTTTAATCCACTGCTTCTGAGGCTGCTGGGAGAGGTTTCCCTTTCTCTTCTTTGTTCTCACAGCTCCTGGGTCTCAGCTTTGGATTTGGCCCCGCCTCTGCGTGTAGGTCGCTGGAGGGCGTCTGTTCTTTGCTCAGACAGGACAGGGTTAAAGGAGCAGCCTCTTCCGGGGACTCTGGCTCACTCAGGCCGGGCGGGAGGGAGGGGCACGGCGTGCGGGGCGAGCCTGCAGCGGCAGAGGTCGGCGTGACGTTGCACCAGCCCGAGGCGCGCCGTGCGTTCTCCCAGGGAAGCCGCCCCTGGATCCCGGGACCCCGGCAGTGGCGGGCTGCACAGGCTCCCGGAAGGGCGGTGTGGACAGTGACCTGCGCTCGCACACAGGCTTCTTGGCGGCGGCAGCAGCAGCCCCAGCGTCCCACGCCCGTCACTGGGCTCCGCGCTTTCAGTCGTGACTCGCGCCCGTCCGTGGAGCCCCTTTAAGCAGCGCTCTTAATCCCCTCTCCTCGCGCACCAGGAAACCAAGAGGGAAGAAAAAGTCTCTTGCCTCTTCGGCAGCTCCAGACATTTTCCCGGACTCCGTCCCGGCTACCTGTGGCACATTAGCCCCCTTCAGGCTGAGTTCTCGCCGCCAGCCCCAGTCCTCTCCCTGCGCTCTGACCGAAGCCCGAGCCTCAGCTTCCAGCGCCGCCCGCCCCGGCGGGTGAGCAGACAAGCCTCTCGGGCTGGTGAGTGCCGCTCGGCACCGATCCTCTGTGCGGGAATCTCTCCGCTTTGCCCTACCCAGGTATGTGGGGAGTTTCTTGCCTTTTGGGAGGTCTGGGGTCTTCTGCCAGCGTTCAGTAGGTGTTCTGTAGGAGTTGTTCCACGTGTAGCTGTATTTCTGGTGTATCCGTGGGGAGGAAGGTGATCTCCGCGTCTTACTCTTCCGCCATCTTACCCCGAAGTCTATCCACTTCTTGAATGACACCCTTTCCTGGGCTACCTGTGCTCCTCTCTCTTTCAGTGACTTATCTGGCAGATTGAAAAGCACTTGGCATTTTCATGATTTGTGGTAGATGGTCAAGCTAATGGAGAGAAACATCTTTTCCCAACTTTCCCTACTGTTCCTACTCACGTTGCTTCCGCAGGTGCAGACGGGACCTGCAGCTCTGGTCTGCACATCCCTTCTCAGAATACCACGTGTCGCAAGGAAACCAGGAACGGGGCTGAGAGCTAGAAACCTAGAGCTTCCATGCTTGTAATCTTTCCCTCAGAATAGGATGGATTCCATAATTCCCGGCATTTGCTCATGGCTCAGTTGTTAATTAAATGTTTCTTTCTTTTCCCCTATGCATCCAGCACTCTCCCAAGTGTTGTGGGCGATTATAGACAATGAAAGATATCATACAGTGGTGGTCAAATGCATGTAATCCGGATCCAGACTGTGTTTAAATGGTAATTCTCTGTGTGATTTTGGGAAGAATACTCAAGCTTGCTGTGCCTCTGTTTCCTCATCTGTGAAACAAAATGAGTAATGTCAGTACCTTTCTCATAGGGTTCTTATGACCATTAAATAAATTGAGACATACATGAATGACTCAGAACAGTATTTGGCACAGAATAAAAGCTTCATATATTTTATGCTCTGTTTATCATTATTAGGTTATAACACCAATACCTGGAATAAAAGACAGAAATGGCAAATGTTCAAGTAGACTCAGTAAATGAAGTGATGTTAGAATTAAAATAGTTTGATGGAGGAAAATCAGGGAAGAAATTACAAAGGAACGAATATTTGAATAAATGTTGAATGGATCTATATTCTAATCGCTTTTGTTTAAAAGTTCTGAGGACTGCTGTGATGTCATGTTACCTTACAACACCTAACCCATGGGTAGTCAAGGTCTTCAAGCCATGTGACATTTGAGAGCTACTGTTACTGTAGAAATAAGGGACCTGCTTATCAGTCTTTTGTTATAGATGAAGTTGGAGTATTTTAATTGTTTCTCCTATGCTTGTGCTACTTAAATATAAACACACCTTAAAGAGCACTTTTTCTCCTTTTCTGAGAGATAGTTTCATATATCCTTTTTTCAAAAAGAGTATTCATTATCTCTGCCATGCTTTTTAGAAGTTTCAGTGCTGGTATAGTTCATCCAACGTACCATGTCTTCCAATATTCATCACTACTATGGAAACTCAAAATTCAAATTTTGCCAGTCTTACTCGAATTAAAAATATCAGGGCTTCCCTGGTGGCGCAGTGGTTGAGAGTCCGCCTGCCGATGCAGGGGACATGGGTTCTTGCCCCGGTCCAGGAGGATCCCACATGCCGTGGAGCAGCTGGGCCCGTGAGCTATGGCCGCTGAGCCTGTGCGTCTGGAGCCTGTGCTCCGCAATGGGAGAGGCCACAGCAGTGAGAGGCCCGCGTACCGATAAAAAAAAAAAAAAAAAAAAGCCACAGGGATATAATATACAGCATAAGGAATACAGTTAATAATAGTGTAGTAAGTTTGTATGGGGACAGATGGTTACTAGGCATATCATAGTGATCATTTCATAATGTATGCAAATGTCAAATCACTCTGTAGTAACCCGAAACTAACATAATATTGTATATCAACTATATTTCAATTTTAAAAAAGGAATTCTAAGAAGATAAGTAAACAAACAAATAAACAAATATTTTTTTATACAGAGAATGTTAAGTATGAAATTTCAGCTTTGGATTAACTCTTAGGAAACTATAATTAAAAGCATTAATGAAAGATTTTTGAAAATCCACCTGAGGAAATGATAATTCTAAACAACTCAGTTCTCCTAAGCTCTGTGCTATAACAAACCACCTGTTACCAAAGCAATGTATCTGTACTTTATTAACTTCTTGAAAAAATACCCCCAGTGAGTTATGGCTCAATATTAATCCTCAGGTTTCACTGAGGCTTTGATATAAAAAATAGGTGTATAAAAAAATCTTCCACCACCCACTACCAAATGGCTGTGACAATGCCTATCTTTCACACAGAGAAACCATGGTAATTTTTTGTAGAATTTGAGCTGGGGGAGAAATATATACTTCTCTGATAAACTGATATATAATGTTTACAAATTCAAAGTAATTCAAACAATATTTATATCCTCTTATTTTGGAATCACTGGCTTCATGCAATAGAAACCAAATTTGACCCAACTAAGCAAATGGCCTATACTGGGAATTTATAGTGGGTGCCAAACTCTCTCAATCCAATGCCCGTTGGGAGAGTTAGAAACAAAACAACAACAGTGGTGTCATAGCAGTCGACAGTCTGATCAGGACACTGCCTTTGGGATAACTACATTCAAATATTTGTTTTGGATTTTCAACATGTACTCAAACTTCAGACTTCCAGGAGAGAGTGTTTCACTGGCTGAGTTTAGGCCCTGACCGGCCCCCAGAGTGACAGGGCAGGAAGAAGAAGGATTTGACCCCCCAGGCTTTGTAGTGAAATGTTGGCACATATACTTACCTGTCATTTATTGAATATTTACTACTCACCAGGTCCTGCAGACACAGTATAATTCTAAGGCAAATGTTAGTTTTCATGACTTATACGGGAAAAGAAGACTCAAGACATTCAGTGCATTGTTCAGAGCTAATGAATGTCAAGGCCTGGGTTCTATATATTTATATGAATCCAAGAACCAAGTCCTTAATTGGGAAAACCACGTTATAAAATAATAGGTACATAAATACATAGTAAATATTGTCTGACACTTATTATTGGAAAGGGGAAAGCCCTAAAAGAATGTCAATAAAGGATTCAGGTAAAAAATAAGTGTATTCAGGGTCATAGTAATGCAATTGTGGTATCTGAGTCATTTCTCCATAGCCACAACTGGGATTTAAAAGCATGGACTAGGATTAAGAAAACTGGGACCTCTGTGCTTGCATCACTGATTTTCATCTTTGTGACCGTAGAGAAGTCACTTAAAATTACTTGAATATTAGGTTCTTATCTATAACATAAAATGATAATATCTCTCTCACAGACACTGTTGTAAAATCTAAGTAAGATGAGATGAGACGTGAAATTATTTTGTTAACTTTGGATGTATGTTTACTATCTTAATTATGCTACAGGGAATAGTAACATGTGTATTATAAATCTTCCCAGTGTTTCTTCTTGTTTTTCACAGTTTAGAACTGTGATTGTTTATTTCAGGGACTTTAGCAAAGAGATAAAATAATTCTCCTTGTAATATAGGAATCGTTTCACAGCTCCACTTCAGTGCAACTGGGGTTTTCTCTCCAGGCTGTGAAGTTTTGCACCATTTCTTCTGTAATTCACTGCTAACTTGGACAGCAGGCCTGTTTTTCAGTGGGAGTTAACAAGTGCCTTTCCCAGAGAAGCATTTACTGGAAGGGGAATCACATCTCTCACATTTACTCTCCCTGGTAATCTTTTCAGATAGCCTTGTTTCAACATTTGTGGAGGGTTTCTGGGCGCCCTGGGATTATTTCCATTCTCACTTTTAGAAAGATGATTTAAATTCTCTACTTTCAATGCTGCAGTCTCTGTGGGATTTCTCTGTGGGGACAGAACCTCAGTGAGAAAGTTCTGTGATTCATTGTGCTTACACCATGGATTCATGGAGCCATGAAGCTATAAACCATCTTGAGAATGAACAGGAGGGTGAAGGTCTGTTCACCAAGAAATCTGTCCTGCGTAAGAGCTGAGAATCAGTCTCACTCTCTCTCTAGCTTACGTCTCTCAGTAGGTCTCCTTCCCTCCCTCCTTGCATCCTCCCCTCCCTTCCTTCCTCATAATTGTTAGATTATAGATTTGTTCATTTTGAGACCTGTCCAAATTCATTGAAAGTTTCCCATCATTTACCAGGACCTCCAGTGTCACCATGTCTTCTGTAGGCATTTGTTCTCAGTTCTACATGGAGAAGTATCAAACAGAAAGACAAGTACAACCCTCCCTAGAGGCTAAAATTATGTACGTCACTGCTCAGAATCACCCAAAAAGGAGTTGGGAGTGATGGTGACTCTTAAAGTAATGAAATAGAAAGTTGTGGTGTATACTGCACTGTCCCTTAGAGGTAATTCAAAGGGAAGTTCCATAAAACCTTCACTCACAAGCAATCACCAAGTATATAGATTGTCCTACATTTAATTTATCTAGTAAATATTGGTCTGCCACAGTACTGTGTTCTGTGGCTGATAAAAGAAATGGAATACCCATTAATTCCTTTTCATCAAAGATAGCTATTTGTCCCCCAGTATCCATTTCCCCCTTCTTTCATAGCAACAGAACCTGTATATTTTATCAGGGCATGTGGCCATCTAGAATGAAGACTACATTTTTCAGTTTCCTTTGATTTATATATGTCTGTATGACTAATTTATGGTCAATATGATATAAGGGGGAAGTGATATTTCCAACTCTTCCCTTTTTGCTGGCTCTAATACAGATGGAGTGTCCATCTTGGATGAAGAGTTGAACTTGGGAATGAAGTAGCTATCTCAGATGAAGAGGTGAACTTGGCAAGGGCAGTCACATTGCAGAGCCATAAGACCGAAGGGTTGGGGTCCTTAACAAAAAGGAGCACCAATTTATACCTGGATTACCTACCTAGAGAAATAGAATTATTTCTTATTTAAACCACAGTTATTTTTTAGTTTACTATTACCCATAGCCAAGCTTAATCCTTATTCAAATAGCCATAAAATATATAAGATTTTTTAGAAAACAAATCTTATATAAAACATTTTAGACATAATACTTTTCGGTGCTGCTTTTCTTTCACCAACATGTTAAGTGAAAACTTTTGCTAAAGCAGTATTTTAAATTCTTTGTTACTTTGCCAGTACTTTCCTTTGGAGAACAACTATAGCTATAACTTCAATTTCAGTGCCATTTAATCCTCAATCTATTTCTATCCTATAATCTGGCTTGTAGTTTCTTTAAATATTTCTCTCTGCTTCAGTGAGTCTCATCCTTCAGCACCACAGAATTTAATAGAGAACACAGAGCTAGAAGTAGGTCAAACAGAATTAGGTCCTTACCTTACTATCTGATGTTAGGCAGTTTATTTTCTATCTCTTGTATTAGAAACAACTACTCTGCTTTCATGATAGAATTTTCATAAACATTAAATGCTTTCTCTATTTTACCATAGCATGCTATGCAGTACTATGCAATCAAGAGCATTGTGTATATCCTAATCTGTTTCTCCTTCTGTTCCAACATTTATTAAAAATATTTTAAAGCATTTGATACATATGAATAAATATATATAGTATATACGTTACCTATGAAGCAAAGTAATTTTAAAAACACTTATGAACATATCATTATTTAAAGACAGAACATTACAGATATTCTAGAAATTACCTCTGTGTTTCTTCTCTATCCTAACCCCTGCCTCTCTCCAGAAGAAATAGCTATTGTGAATTTTGTGTTTATCATCCTCAGGTTGCCTTTTTTTTCAAGTAGTGCTACTATTTTCATGTATGTATGCAAGAATATATTTTTTAGTTTTGGTTATCCTGAACTCTTTATGAATGGAATCATTGTACATGTTTTTCTGTTTGTTTGTTTCCACTGACCATTGTTTCTAAAATTCCTCCATGTTATTGTGTGTGACTGCAGGGCATTCATGTTTATTGCTGTGTATTATGCGTGAATAGACCACAAAACATTCATTCTTCTATTGATGAATATTTTGTTTTGTTTTTCTATTACAAAACAAGCTGCTATGGACATTCTTACACATGTCTCCTAGTGCACATATATAGGAGCTTCTCTAGGTATATAATTCTAGAAATGGAATGGTGCTATGAGTAATTGCTTTCCAAAGTGATTTACACTTTTTTGATCCTTGGAACTGTATATAGTAGGAAACCTCTCACACTTGACTTAAAAGATTTTTCAATTTCAACCAATATAATGGAAGGAAAATAGTATCTCATGGTTTTTAACTTACATTTCTCTGATTAATAATGATGTACATCTTTCTACATTTTATTAATTTGTGTTTCCTATGAAAAGACTAGTCATATCTTTTGCTCATGTTTTCTATTCTATTATTTATCTTTTCCTTGTTGGTAAGTAGAATACATTTTAAAAATGTATTTTTAGTATTATCCTTTCTCATCATATGTTTGCAAAATATCTGCTTCACATTGTAACTTGTCAATTCATTTTCTTTGGGAGAACTTTAGTGGAACAAAAGTTGTTAATTTTAAAATAGCCGAACTTAGGGCTTCCCTGGTGGTGCAGTGGTTGAGAGTCCACCTGCCGATGCAGGGGATACGGTTCGTGCCCCGGTCCGGGAGGACCCCGCATGCGGCGGAGCAGCTCGACCCGTGAGCCATGGCCGCTGAGCCTGCGCGTCCTGAGCCTGTGCTCCGCAACGGGAGAGGCGGCAGCAGTGAGAGGCCCGCGTACCGCGAAAAAAAAAAAAAAAATAGCCGAACTTAACAATCGTTTTTTAATATTATCATATTTTGACTCATTTTAGCATCCCTCCATCTTTTAAAACACTCCTCAGATGATAAAGATATTCTCCTATATTCTTTTCTAAAAGTTTAAGCTGTTCCTTTCACATTTGAATCTTTATTCACTTGGAATTGATTTGTACATTTGGTGAGATAAGAATACAATTTCAGTTTTCTTTTGTTTACTTAGGTAACTAATTGTCCAAGCACCATTCATTGAGAAGTCCACCCTTTTTAAATGATCAGCAACATTAATTCTATGATAGGTCAGGCTTCCATAAATCTTTGGGTTTGAGCTCATTATCCTGTTTCTTTGGTAATTTTTTTACTAGATAAATATTACTATATTAATTTCTAGAGAAAACTACATTTTACTATCTGGTAGGGCAATGTTTATCATGTCACAAGAACTGTTTTAGACCTCCTTGGGTTTGTTCTACCATATAAATTTTAAAATCAAATCTACCACATTAATCTTAAAATCAACTTAGCAGAAACAAATGTGTAGAGATTTTAGTTGAAAATTTTTTTAACATCTTTATAAGAGTATAATTGCTTTACAATGGTGTGTTAGTTTCTGCTTTATAGCAAAGTGAATCAGCTATATATATACATATATCCCCATATCTCCTCCCTCTTGCATATCCCTCCCACTCTCCCTATCCCACCCCTCTAGGTGGACACAAAGCACCAAGCTGATCTCCCTGTGCTATGCAGCTGCTTCCTACTAGCTATCTATTTTACATTTGGTAGTGTATATAAGTCCATGCCACTCTCTCATTTTCTCCCAGCTTACCCTCCCCACTCCCCATGTCCTCATGTCCATTCTCTATGTCTGCGTCTTTATTCCTGTCCTGCCCCTAGGTTCTTCAGAACCTTTTTTTTTTTTTTTAGATTCTATATATATGTGTTAGCGTACAGTATTTATTTTTCTCTTTCTGACTTACTCCACTTTGTATGACAGTCTCTAGGACCATCCACCTCACTACAAATAACTCAATTTCATTTCTTTTTATGGCTGAGTAATGTTCCATTGAATATTGCGACATCTTCTTTATCCAGTCATCTGTTGATGGACACTTAGGTTGCTTCCATGTCCTGGCTATTGTAAATAGAGCTGCAATGAACATTGTGGTACATGACTCTTTTTGAATTATGGTTTTCTCAGGGCATATGCACAGTAGTGGGATTCCTGGGTCGTATGATAGTTCTATTTTTAGTTTATTAAGGAACCTGCATACTGTTCTCCGTAGTGGCTGTATCAGTTTACATTCCCACCAACAGTGCAGGAGGATTCCCTTTCCTCCACACCCTCTCCAGCATTGTTTGTATACTTTTTGATGCTGGCCATTCTGACTGGTGTGAGGTGATACCTCATTGTAGTTTTGATTTTCATTTCTCTAATGATTAGTGATGTTGAGCAACCTTTCATATGTTTGTTGGCAATCTGTATATCTTCTTTGGGGAGAATTGATACATTTCTAAACTCTGTCACAAATTACAATCATGAGCCAATTTATTATAATAAATTTCTTTCTACATATACATACATCCTATAGATTCTGTTTCTTTGGAAAACCCTAAATACGCTTCTTCATTTTTGCTTCTTTCTTTTTCTTCCACTACTGCAGTCTCTAGGAACTCCTGTATCTTTAAATGTTATTAGCAGCTACAATAGCAGGCTTCTTTGTCTTCTTCCTAATTGTAAAAAGAATGCTTCTAAGGTTTTCCCGGTTAGAATGAAATTTCCTCTGGCTATTGAGTACTGATTGGATCAGACCATCTAATTGCTGAGAATAACTAAGAAATTTGAGCGAAAATATTACAAAAACATGTTTGAGGCTGTGAAGAACTACCAAAGCGAAAAAGAGTTATAGGTTAAGATCTCTGAGAAAATGGAAAACCAGAGTAATGAGCCCAACATTTAGGGTAGTTCTTCACCTTGAAGCTGTTGCTGATTTTATAGAAGTGGCTGAAAATCCAATCCAAGCTTCTTGCCATTTCATGGGACAAAAATAGCAAAATATGAAGTTTGGCCTGCCAAGAGGAAGATGTTGCTTAAACACCCTAGGTTTTCAGGTGGGACTTTTGATAGAGTTGGGATGTTAAGAGTTAGGATGAACTATAAATGAACCAGCCTTCACAAAAAATTAGATCTTGACTCTAACCTTGTTCTCTGGTTAGATTAAGGTGATCTATTCCTACCCCGACAGCCTGTGAGAAGCAAATATAAATTCTTTTTAGAGAACAATAATGCCATTGAGACGGTCAAATTATTTCTGTATTTGTATACACAATGTCCAGCATGTAATAAAAAATAAATAACAGGTAATACAAAAGGATAAGAATTAATTTAAAAAATCAAGAGAAAAATCAGATGAGAGCAGACAACAGATATTCCAGATATTTGAGCTATCAGGAAATAAATTTAAAATAACTGTTATTAATATATTCAGAAAATAGGTGATAAATGGAGAATTTCACAGGTAACTGGAAAATATTAAAAATATATAATACAATAATTGGAGAGTTCAATAGAAAAAAGTTAACAGCATAGTAGATAAACTGAAGAGGCACAGAAAATCAGAATATAGTTCATTAAAAATGATGGTTGAAAGATGTTGAAAGATAAAAGAATAAAAAATTCAGAAAAGAACATAAAAAATATATGAGACACAGTGAAATACTCTATTTGTAATTGGAGTCCAAGAATGGAAAGAGAGAGAATAAGGCAGAACAACATTTGAAGTCATCCTAGCTGAGAATTTTTCAAAACTGACAAAACATGTCAAGGTACAGATTAAAGAAGTACTATGAAGGGCAGAGAAATAGAAATAAACGTCAAATTAAATAAACACTTTTGAAAAATAAAGACAGAAAAGCTTAAAAGCAACCAAATGGGAAGAGGAAATACATTAACTTCAAAGGAACATCATTAAGGCTTACAACTAACTTCTCAGTAGAAATAATGAAAACTAGAAGACAATGTAAGGATATACTCAAAGTGCCAAAAGAAAATGATGCCAACCTAGTATGGTCGGGCCTTCAAAAAGGAAGTTAAATAAAGACTTTTTAGACAGAGATACACAGAGAAGTCATCACCAAAAGGTACACACTAGAGGAAATACTAATTGGTGTTCTTCTGACACAAGAAAAATGATCCTAAGTGAAACTGTGAAGATGGAAGAAGAAATGAAGAACAGTGAAAAAGCTGACTGTGGTAAACCTACATGAATACTGGCTATAATGTCTTATGGAATTTAAAATAGAGAGTATTAAAATAACTAGGTTTAAAAAAATTGAAAGAACTTCAAAATACTAAGCTCTGTATTTTCTAGGAAATAGTAAAAGTTCTAATTTAAATTAGATCTTAAAAACCAAAAATATGTATTATAATTCCTAGGGTTATCACTAAGAAAAAAGAGTAAGGAATATTCAACCATCAAATCCATAGAGATGTAAATGGAATAATAAAAATAGAAGGTATAAAAGAGGAAAAAGTTCTAGCATTCTCACATTTAGGATGGAGGAGGGAGACATAAGATATACATTAACTTCAGAATTTTTAAAACATGCATGTTAAAATCACAAGAGTGGGACTTCCCTGGTGGTCCAGTGGTTAAGAATCCGCCTGCCAATGCAGGAGACACAGGTTTGATCCCTGGCCCGGGAAGATCTCACATGCTGTGGGACAACTAAGCCTGCACACCACAACTACTGATCTCGCACGCCTCAACTAGAGAGCCCGCATGCCACAAACTACAGAGCCCACACATTCTGGAGCCTATGCGCCACAACTAGAGAGAGAAAACCCGCATGCCACAACTAGAGAGAAGCCTGCACGCTGCAACAAAGACCCAACACAGCAAAAAAATAAATAAATAACATAAATATTTTTTTTTAAATCACAAGGGTAATAACTCTACATAAATTCTAATTTGGAGGGTTTAGGGTGAAAGAAATAATGAACAAATAAAAACTATCAAAATGTATAAAAGAAGACAGATGACATATAGAATCAGTAAGAAAACAACTGACAGAACAAGATTTTGAAATGTCCAAATATATCAATCACAATAATTCAAATGAGTTAAACTGGCAAGTTAGAAGAAATTGCTGGATTAGATTTAAAATAGAAACAAATCTAGCTCTACATTGTTTTAGGAGAGACACATCGGATTCTTCAGTGTCTAACCTGGGCTCCCTTTAGTTCACTTGGAGAAGCCAGCTCAACACAGGGTATTCTACTGGTGACTCTGGACTTGGACTGTGAAAGTTCTGGTGGGCATCTGCCCTGCTGGCAACATCACCTTTGACTTTATTAGCATATAACTCACATTCTCTGCTCTGGTTCCAGTTTAGTGAGTGCTTTTTTCTTTGTTTGGTTAAATAGTTTCTCTTTTAACCTTTGGAGATTTCTCTTTCTAGTGAGCCCAGTGGGGAAGTGTATCTCTTGAAATACATCCTGGATCTAGTTTTATTTGACTGGGAGAGTTCATCAAATTATCAAACTTGGGCTTCCCTGGTGGTGCAGTGGTTGAGAATCTGCCTGCTAATGTAGGGGACACGGGTTCGAGCCCTGGTCTGGGAGGATCCCACATGCCGAGGAGCAACTAGGCCCGTGAGCCACAAATACTGAGCCTGCATGTCTGGAGCCTGTGCTCCACAGCAAGAGAGGCCGCGATAGTGAGAGGCCCGCGCACCGTGATGAAGAGTGGCCCCCGCTTGCCACAACTAGAGAAAGCCCTCACACAGAAACGAAGACCCAACACAGCAAAAATAAATAAATTAATAAACTCCTACCCCTAACATCTAAAAAAAAAAAAATTATCAAACTCATCATACTGAAAATTTTCATTCAGTATCATTGCAAAAAAATATAATGATATAATGTATACCAACCATTTTGTTGGACAATAAAGTTTTAAGAAAGGTGATAGTAAGAGCTGAACAATAAAGTTTTAAGAGATATGATAGTTATAGTTCTTCCCTCGAGGAGTCCCCAGTAAGTGAAATATAAGCTTCGTGAGGGCAGGATCTTTGTCTATTTTGTTTAATGACTGGAACATGACAGGTACTCGATAAGTGCTATGGATACTGGCTTGAATCCTTTGGGAGAGCCCTAGTTAAGGAATAATTTCAACTACTCAGTTTCTGAATGGTAATTTTGAGAAGGAAATGAAATTCCTTATTGCCAGTTGAATAACACTTGAACCAAACGTGTGTCCACTCCTTGGATGCACAGCAAAGCCAATCTACTGACACCGAGCTGTGAAGGAAAGCACAGCGTTTGTTGCAGGCTGTCAGGCAGGAAGGAAAGGCAGCTCATGTTCAAAACTCCCAGATGGCTTTCAGGGAAGGGTTTGTAAAGACACTGTGAGGGAGAGCGTTTTGAGTGTGTGATGAGCTCATGCACAACTCTGATTGCTTGGTGGTGAGGTAACAGGGTGATGTTTCTGGAATCTCCATTAGCAGTTTTCTGGTTCCAACCAGTCTGGGGTCTCTGTGCTGGTGGTTAGCATGCAGTTAATTTCTCCCCCCGGTGGTGGGAGAAATTTCAAAACAACTCGAGGATATGGCTCAGGATATTTATCTATAGCCCTTGAGGAAGAACTGAAGGTCGTTGACTTTGTTTTATGTCTAAACTATTATTATTTTGTCTTTCTTGACTCTTTTCCTTTGTTTCTGCATTTTCTTTCTTCTTCGATTAAATTTGCTCTTTGGAACTCAGGGAAGGTCTAGGAGGCCAAAGCTTTTCTATAAACAAGAAGCAGGTGGGGGACACAGGTGGGGAGGGCATCTGTTCCTGGAAAGAATCCTGCTCAGTTTCACTGATACTTGGATAAGACACTGAAGAAAACGAAGGAGAAAAATCTTCAAGGAGCTTCCTTTTGCAGGGATGTGCACCCAGCTAACCTTACGAGCTCATTTAAAATTGTTTTCACCACAGTGGTCTCACGCATCTTATTCATTTCACCTCATCCCTAATGTCAAGCCTTTATAAAATGCTCCAAGGAGACTTTCATCTTTTCAAATAACCAGACTCAAAGCCTCTGGTATGCAATGCAGAAGGCAGTCAGTTACAGGAGATGAGGTTTTTGTGGCTTTCAAAATGTTCTTCTAGTTTATCAATTGTCCAATGCCCATAGGTGAATTCAAAAGTGTGTCCTCTGCGAGTGTTTAGCTGGTATGTGGGTCATATATGAGGCAGGAAATAGAGAAATGTCTCTCAAGCAAGTAAAAAAAAAGAATTCTAATTTTTTTTAAGAGATGAATCTAGGAGGCAATTTGGCCTCTCTACTAGGTGATAAAATAGAAAGGTACTCATCCACGAAATAGAAATAGCTGAAGACTGCTGCTTCTGACATTTCATTTCTGTTTCTGCAGATAAATGTTTGTTACCACGAAATCACTAAGGAGGAGATGGGCCTGGCATTTTAAGATTTGAAGAGTAACTTAAGCCAGTGGCAGATCCTCAAATGAGCTACGCCTTTTTTTGCACACTTCTTTCTAGGCCAGAATCTACCTCCACCCTGGTGAAATAAACAGAACTGAAACAACCTGTAATCCAATATCCTCATCTCTCTAGAAATGTATGCATTTTCTTCCTCACAGTAGAATCTACCTGCCAGCTTCCAATGTAGAGGTCAATAAGAAAATAATCTTAGAATTTCTTAGACATTGTGAAAAAAGTCAGGCTGATGAATTTAGTACTAGGCTGTGCACGAAGTCAAATCCTCATAATTGTCTCTAACCTAGACTATTGCAGCAGTTTCCCCAGTAGGGCAGGCTCTACCTGGCTTCTGGCCACGAGGCTCTCTCTCTCTCCCCAGGCTTTCCCTAATCCCCCAAATAATCAATCACAATCTAATACATAACACGAAGTTCATATATACTCTGTTCTTGACCTTGATCACAAACTTGGTAACTGGGTGGCTACCTTATGTAAAACCTACCTTGTATCAGGTATGGTGAGTGTTTCCAGTCTTGTTTTCCTGGACCCAGGTATTTTTCTTGATTAACCTGCTTCATAGTATAGCTTATACTGCAGTCTATCCTTGCCAACTTTTCCCCAAACCAGGAACTGATCCCTGGAGTTCAGATATTAATTCAGAGGTTGAGATCCTGCTGCCCACACTCTGGGCAACTCTGGGTCTTCCCATGTGTCCAAATATCATTGCCAGTTGGTTTCTCTCATTTTCCCATGTGACCTCTGAGTTCTGTTTCCCTGAATCTTCACCAGCAGCATCTGGAGACCTATTGTGTGCAGATGAGGTTAAGCAGTTATTACTTCACGCTGGACTAGGCTGGTATCCTCTCTACCACCAAAATCTGGGGACAATACTAGATATAAATCCAAGATCTTCCCTATTTTTCTCTCCCACTGCAGTTAACTGGTTAATGATCCCTAGATATAAAGCTCTGAGTAAATATTCCTATCCCAATTCCATAGGGTTTAAAAGAGTTTTACTTCTATTTATTTCTATCTCAGTATTATTTCTATTGTTGTCAAGCCAAGAATAGATTACATTTTCAATTGAAGTTATATTGACTTTGGTCACAATGGCTTTTGAAATAAGATTTAGGTTTTTAAGAATACGTATAAAATATACTTATTTTCAGGTAAATACTTGGTGAATGTCATTTTAGTCTTATGAGAGAGGCTATGTTCTTAGTTACGTTTGACATCACTGAGATACCTTTAATATAAAGAATTTTACTTCACAGAAAATTCCCCCAAAATGTGTGTCACAAAGGCAGAAATGATTTTATGCACTTTGGTTTCTCTAAACAAAATGAGGTATCAATATGAAATTTCTGCTCCAGTGATTTTAAGAGACTGAATGGAGAACATGAGTTTTGATGTAAACAGAAAGGAAATTGATTTTTGCCCCAGAACTCTGCAGTATGGTTAAGAATAAATTAAACACCTAAGAAATGTGTGCCCAGCCTCCTTGTGCTCATCTTCATTAGGAGCAGTGTCCCAGTTCGTTAAGGATTGTCACAGGGGAGGGTGCTCGGCTGCCTTCACACAGCTCACCTTTCCTCCAGTCTACACGGCGTGCCGGGCATTGCCGTGTGCTGACGCTGACGGGATGGCAAGGGTAGTAGGACAAGGCCCTGGAGGGGCAGAGCCTTTGCCTTCAGTGCAGAGATGGACTGGACTCCCAGGCTTCTCGCTCCTGCAGCCACCGTGCCTGCTCTCTTCCAAGCTTGGGATGTGTTATTATCCCCTAAGGCAAGCACGCAGTTAGCACAAGGACTTTCCATTTCAATGAGGAATTGAGGAGAGAATGAACAAAATACCCCAAAACTAAGGGGAAATGATAATGAAAGGAAGGAAGGAATGAAAGAAGGAAGGAGGGAAGGAGGGAAGAAAGGAAGGAGGGAGGGAGGGAGGTAGGAGGAAATAAAATAAACTTACTGATATCTTTAAATACTGAGTATCATTTTACATTGGTTGTTCCTGATGCAAAAAACAATGCAAATTAATTTTTATTATTAATCTTTTATCCAGAAAATTTCTGAAGATTCTTATTAAGTGTAATCTTTTGTTTGTTAGAATCTTGAATTTTCTGGGTAGAAAGTAATAATTAGCAAATAAAAGCAATTTTATCTTTTTACTTCCAATTCTTATTCTCATTTCTGTCTCTCACACAATGGTTATGGCTTCTCAGAACCTGTTGAATAGTTGCAGTGAATATGGGCATCTATTTTTCATAATTTTGATGGAAATGTTTTGAAAGGTTTTTCACTAATTATAATTTTCTGTGCATTTTTGTCACAGACCCTTTATCTGATAATACCAATATCCTTCTATTTTTGTACAAATGAGACCATTTTTTAAATAAAAATTATTTATAAAATATTTTTCCATATATATAGAGATAAGTGTGTGTTATTCTTTAAAAAAAGATTCTGATAATGGATTCTCTTTGCATTTCTGGGATACGTTTGATCTTTTTGTTGACATATATACATTTTATATTTATGTACCTACGAATGATTGCTCAATAATGTTCTTTTTCCTGTCGCCTTGTCAGGTGTTGATAGTAAACTTATATAAAACACTTATCTAGTCTCAGGAGAGAAAAAAGTGTACAAGTGAGATATTATTCTTTAGAGATTCAATAGCATTGCCTTGCAAATAATATGGGCTTCATTGTTTTTGAGTGAGAGACATTTTACTATTGTTTCGATTTGTTAAGTGCTTGCTGGTCAGTCTCTATTGTATACCTCTTCTGAAGTCACCTCTGATAACTTTAAATGTTCAAGAAAATTCTTCATTTTATCACTTATTCCTTTATCATATTTAATCTCAAATGTAAAACCCTATACACTTCTTTTAAATTCTTAGTAGTGTTTATTATTACCTTTTCTTTTTTCTAAGTCAATTTTGACTCATCTTTGTCTCCTTTATCATCTTTTTAAGGACCCAGCATTTTTTGTTTTGTAAATCACTTTATATTTTCTCTGTTGACTTTCTGATTTCATCTGTATTAATTCCTATCTTCTGTTTCCTATTTATCCTGCTTATTTTGTTTTTGTTTCTCCTCATTTCTGTATTCTTTTGGAATGATCTTTTTCATATAATTTTTTTGCAACTATTGATTTGGAAATTACACATTCATTGGTGTATTTCCATTATTTAGCGGGTATGCTTTAAAATTTCAGTGTATATAAAATGTCCAAATAGGCAAATCATAGAGATAGAAAGTAGATTAATGGTTGCCTGAGGATGCTGGCAGGTGGGTATCAGGATTGAGAAATGATTACTAATGGGGGTGACAGAAATATTCTTAAGTTAGATAGTGGTGACGGGTGTATAACTCTGTGAATAGACTAAGAAACACTGAACTGTATACTTTAAATGAGTGACTTTTGTGGAATGTGAATTAATATCTCAGTAATTAGCTATTTAAAAAGAGAGAATTTCTCTGGGATATTGGTGACCTTTATGTGTCACAGGCATGGCTGTCTTGAAGCTCATCAGCGAGGCACAGTGCTTCTCCCTGAGAAACTACCTAAAGCCCTCCTTGTTTTCCTAGTGGCCTCTAGGATTGAATGCCTTTGTTTTTCTGGAAGGTCTATTTGAGAGCAGTAGCTTCAGATTTCTGACAGACACTGCTATACATGTCAGCTCTCAGGTCTGACAATCTGATTTCCTTATGGGATGGATAAATGACAGGTTCACTAAGGGAACTCTTGTGAATTGTCACTATGAATTAATGTGGAGACAGACCCCGGTCTGCTCAGCCAAGACCCGTAATGTGCACTCATCATATAGTAGTGGGTTGCAGACCAATTGTTTTTGAATATTTTATATGAGAATATAATTGTGCATGTATTTATGCACACAGGCAATGTGAGTCAGGTAAAACACATGAATATATTTATGTAGGAATGGGATAACTTGTTGGGGAGCTAGTCTTGCTGCAAATGTGTAAGTATTGAGAATAGGAATAAAGTTTAAAACCCATTTGGAGAAAAATTAAATCATTTACCTATCAGTCAACAACTTTTTTTGGCCAAACATAACTTGCTCAAGTGCAGAGATAGGCTTTATTACTGGATCTCAAATACAGATAGACTTTAAAAAAATATAAAAATTAAAAAAAACTTAAAAAAAAAGAAAAAGAAAAAAATTAAAAAAAAAAGAAAAGGAGACAGACTTTAGTCCCAAACAGGCATTGCTATTTATACTTTTTAAAAATCAGTGGAGATACTTTGAAAAAGCATGATGTTATGGAGTTCATGAGGGAAATGGATAGTTTTTACATTTGTGATTAAGTTGATGGCCTTCATGAGCCACACTTGTTGAATATGGAAGGCAGGACCAGAGCCTGGGTAACCCCCCCGTCTTCTCAGTCTACCCTCCAGGGCCGTTGCTAGGGGGAGGCTGCTCCGTCATGCCTCAAGAGACAGGGCTGCCCTAACAGCACATCCTGAGTGTTAGCCACCTTCCCCTGTTGATGTGCTAGGGCACCAACCAGCCCCACCAGAGAGCTCAGCCATGGTGTCTTAGAGCCTGTCAGCCGTTCTATTTCCTCTGGGAGGCTGCTTTTCTCCCTCTGCCCATTGAGACATGAAAACCTCACCAATTAATGGCATCTGATTATGACTGGGTCTACACTCCATTTTCAGATGTCAGAGAAGCCTTTTTTTTTTTTTTTTTTTTTGTGGTACGTGGGCCTCTCACTGTTGTGGCCTCTCCCGTTGCGGAGCACAGGCTCCGGACGCACAGGCTCAGTGGCCATGGCTCACGGGCCTAGCCGCTCCACGGCATGTGGAATCTTCCCGGACCGGGGCACGAACCTGTGTCCCCTGCATCAGCAGGCGGACTCTCAACCACTGTGCCACCAGGGAAGCCCCCCGAGAAGCCATTTTTTACTGCAGTGCTTTTGAACCCACTTATTTCCAGTCAACCCCACTGTGCTAGGAATTGTATGCATGTAGAAAGTAGGTAAGATTGGTTCATGGACTGAATGTAGCATGAGAACCTAGAGCGAAGGGATGGAGGAGGGTAGGAGAGTACAAAGAAGGAAGGAAGGGAAAAAGGAAAATAGCATTAACGTGCCAAACAGTTCTTATCCTTTCCCTGCAGTATGCAACGCCACCATCAGTGGAAACTTTGCAGGAGCTCAGTCCTAATTCATTTCTAGAGGGGAGTCCCAAAATATCTCAAATGATAATTAACTTTAAATGTGTCAAGAGACTGGGGAAGTGTCAGGAGCTTTGGTGTGAGAGAGTCCTAGGTTTGAGTCTAGACTGTGCATCTTCCAAGTTCAGTGTCTTTGGGCTAATGCTTTATTAACCTCTCAGTCTTGGATTCTTTAACTGTAAGATCCTACCTCATAGGATTAGAATCAAAATGATAAGATTAAAAAAGCAATTAGAAAAGTAGCAGTCACAAAGGTGCTCAATAAAGCAGCTATTATGATTATTGAGAAGACTAGATGTACACCTACATGGAGTAAGGACATCTCTCCCAACTTGCAATTAAAGTATGAATGAAGATAAAGAAAAGAAACTGAAAAGTAACAACAGAGACCATTAGGATGGACTGACAATCTAATGTCAAAACGGAGAGAAATTTCTACTAACTCTAATAGGTTTAAAACAACATAGAGAAAAACCTACCTGGGCTTTATTTTATGAAACAGAGATTATGTAAAGAAAAACATGTTTTCTTCTTCCATTATCTATCCCCAAGTTCAAAGACTATCCAGTATTTGAACCAATCCAAAAGCTGAGCAGTCGCCCACCTGCCCCTCGAGTGAGAGAGCACCCTCGGCTATTCTTCTGCATCTATCTGCAGCCACACTCCACAAGGAAAAACTCTGTATGTAGCTGGAAAGATCCACTACGGGAACAGTGAACACTGAACAGGGAACAGTGAACACTGAGAATTACAGCTCCCACCCCACCCCACAGAAGGCAGTGCCTCAAGTATGGGAATAGGGAAGGCTGTCAGCTCAACAGAATATCCTACTACAATAAGCAAGTGCTGATGGGAAGCTGAGCACTGGAGAATGAGGGGTCACATCCACCACTGGTGGGTAGGAGGGAAAGACTCAAGCATCATGCAAGTGGGCAGAGCAGAGCCCAAGGCAGCCCATTCCCTCTCTTTGTTGACAAATACTGAGGATGACAGTTCGCTGAATCACTAGCTAAGAGCAAATAAAGAGAGGAAGAAGGAGGTCTAGGAGAAAAGTGCTGCAATGCAGGGGAAAGACAGACAGCTGGAAAATTCTGGAAAAGGCATGTATCTGGCTGTGACTTGATTCACAGTGCAAGAGAAAATTCAGAAAATTTTCATTTTCAATAAAGAATAAAATGAAATAGGCTGTATGAAACAGTAGCATGGAAGAAAGAACAGGTTATAAGACAATATACAGGCAGGCAAGCCTTCTGTTTTGTTTGTTTTTTATTGCCAGTACTTAGCACAATGGCAGACACGTAATAAATATAGTAGTCACATAATAAATATAAATGACATTCAGTAAATGTTAACTGCATTTTATCTCTGGGTGGTAAAATTACCAGGGATATTCATTTTCTTCCTATTGTTTTACTGCATTGTCTAAAATCTCTGCAGTAAATATGACATGCTTTTGAAATAAAAAGTGTATGTGAGTTATGTGACTTTCTAGCTCCTGTTATCCACTGTTAACATGGATGCTGGCTAACATCCCAGGAAAATAACTCTAAGAGCGCCGAGATTAGGATGCCAACATATGTTCAAGCACATCTGGTAAACTGGGCGGGAATAACTCAGTGGAATGAAATTTCAAAAAAGAATGTGGATCCTTATGGAGAGAATCTAGCCTAAGGGAAGAAGAAATGTGCCATACTGAGCCAGGTTAGTTACAGGGTCTGAAGTTAAGAGTGGAGAAATAGCACAGCATGGTGGGTGTTACCTGAACCATTCTAACAGCTTGCACCAACACATCTTGCTGTGAGAGCTCTCTAGATTATAAGAACCGAAAGTAGTGACAGTATAGCTGAATCCACGGTAGCTGCCTCTTGGGTGTTGATTTGTGAGGGAGCAAATGGATACAAATCCCACTTAGAGCCATCAGCCAGAGATAAGACTAGTCCAAGAAAGTGGCAGGCAAGTGTTTTAGAGTGGGAAGGCACTGGGGAATGAAGGCGGTCAGAGGGAAATCAGAGAAACCTAGAGGCAAGTAGCAGTGGGATGTGAGTACGGTCAAGAGCAAGAAGCAGCGGCTCTGAGGCAAGCATTGCGAAGTCCACATCCCAACCAGCGGCAACACAGCATCAGAGGCAGTGTCCTCAATGGAGCAGAAAGCCTTGGCTCAGGGACAAGTAATGGGAGCAACATGGGCACTGGTCCAGCTGCTGAGGAAGCCAACTGACCTAATTTGTGAGAGAAGGTAACACCCCGAGGATGTCCCGGAGGGACTGGCATCCTGCAGTCAAACAGGAGGGCCTGCTGAGTTCATGTGGCCTGGGCTTTCATGTTAAAATGGCTCCAGGTCCACCCAGGGACAGGAGAGACTTAATAAAAGATATTTGAAGGGAAAACTAAAGGAAAGAAAAGCTTCAGTGGCTTCCCACTCTCTATGCCTCCTTGCCCAGTTTCCATACTCTGTCACACAGGACATCGAGGGCTTGAACCCAGTTCACTTCCCAACCTCTTTCACTGCTGTGCTGTGATCAGACTGTACCGTTCAGCAGAAAGTCCCACTCATTCCAGAGCCTGATGCTGTCTGGGAGCTCCTCACAGTTGTTTTGTTACTTCAGCTTCCAAATCTGAATCCTTTACCCTCTGAGAGTTTGAAGATATCATGCAGAGATGTCCTAAGCCTTCTGGACTGAGGCTACCCACGAGGGTCCTGGTAACTGAAACGTGTGGGGTAGAGGAAAATCTCAGCGTTCAGTACCAGGCAGGCACAGCTGCACCCCTGACTCTGCCACTCGCTGTCTGTGAGATCTAACGCTAACTAATTAACTAGTTACTAGTTTATTTGGAGCTTCCTCTGAGCCCACCATATCTGAAATGGTGAAAGTAGTATTTACCTTACAGTTTGCTATGAGGAATAAATGCTCTAACACAGTGAGATCCAGATGTTTCATGGCAGGCACACAGAAAACATAGGCTCTTTGAGGCCTGATGTGTCTGGCTCACGGGTTCCGGCTGCCTCAGTCCTGTTCAGACACCTCAAAGGCAGAGAGTGTCAATATCTCAGCTCATCTGCAACTCTTCCATGGCGCCCCGGGTTCCATCATACCCAAGTAGAGAAGATCTGATAAAATGTACATAAAATGTACACTTACCATAATGCCTGGCTCTGTGCATCTTCTCAATGAATGTTAGTTCCCTACGGTACACCTGAGCAAAGGATACTTTGTATATTTTTCTAGACATGTGCAAGGAATATCAGGTTAGCATAGGCACCAAAGTGGCCTCTGGTAGAGAAAACAGACCACAGAAGGGCAGTTAATGGCTCTCTGTGCCTAAAAACTTGTTCTAGATGGAAAGGTGAGCCTTAGTTCTATATTAGCACCTAAAATATAAATCCTGTAATCAGGTGGGGCCTTCTTCTTCTGATTGTGAACTCTTGTGGGTGCCATCTGTCTCCTGTCACACCCAGGACCCTACACCTTTCTTCCACGTTGTCCCACACAAGTCTCAGCTCTGGCGGGAGCTCCAGAGGCAATCTACTAGTTTCTAAAGTTTATTTCCCCACTTACACATAAATTGAAGTTTTAGTACGCTCTTTCTCACAATCATGCCGCAGGCCTGGTCTAATTTGGAGTTTTACTGATTTTGTTTTCTATTTCTATGATTCTTGGAGGATGTGTAGAGAGAGTCTAATTTAGTGGCTTCCATAATTCTAATTGCTTTCTCTTTTAGCAGCTTATTCTCATGCCTTATCTCCATGACATTGGGGCGAGCAACATATTTGATTTGTCCAACTCCAAAGGACACCCCGGGACCCTCGGGGTGGAAATTACAAAGAGGTAGAGATGCAGGGATACCTATTAAAAACTTGCTATATTCCAAATTTGTGCGTAATGTTGAGGAGAGATCAAATAAGTCTCCTTCCTGTTCTCAAGGGCCTCACAACTTAGTAAAGGGACAGATACATCAAGAAATAAATGCAATCAAGGATTACAGCCATTAGGACAGGAGTATGTACTGGACATGCTGGGGCCACAAAGGAGGGGGCAGTCATATCTACTAGCAGGGTACAGCCATCAGAGGGGAGCATTGTTTAATGTCCCCAAATAGAATTTCCTTCTACCCAGTGAGCTACCTTTTAGAATTTATTTATTTATTTATTTATTATTATTATTATTTTTTAGAATTTATTTTTGATGAGAATAATGCTTACACTTAAGACTCCTTCCCCAATGGCCCATTGTGTTCTGTTGGTTTAGAAATTTTCTCCAGACACAACTGCTAAATGCATGGGAAGACTGTGAGATATGAGTATATTAGAAGGCAGCCAGAGCACACTATTTGCTTACAATAAGCGGCTGACATTTCAAAAGCTTAAAGGCAAGACAAGAAATCCTTGTCTCAGGCTTTAACCTCACACATGTTCTTTCCTGGAGGGAATTGCGGGAGAAATAGTCCCTTCATTTAGGCATGCAGGAAGAAAGATGTGACTAGTCACTCACCTGTCAGATTTCTGGATTAGTTGACATGAACTCAGGTTATGTACTAGAAGGCCAAGGAGCCCTTTCCCTGCCACTGGAAATGTGAGGTTAAGGACCCACATTCCTTGGACCCACATTCAAATAAAGTTCAAGTCAATGAGGGATGTTAAAAGATAATTTTGTTTAAAAAGGTAAAATCATCACTCATATAAACTTGACATGTGTCAATGAAGAATTAATTAACTCATGAGTTAATGAGGAGAACAATAAAATGTTACAGTCAGTTCCAAGGAGAATTCAATATGACAGTTGTCTTCAAGGAAGTGGTGGTGAGATAAATTGTCCTCCATTGGACAAAATGTGTTTGCACATCTATGACCAAGAATCATCTGCAGTATCAGTCAGTTATCTACAATTTTTTAGTAGCTTAAAGACAAAGAAAGGCATAAAAACTCAATCAAATCAGATAAACCAGAAGAGTGTGCTATACAGTCCCTACTTTTCCATTGAGTTAGCTCTGTAATCTTTTTGGTCCATTCCAGAGTCTTTTACAGATCCTCCCCCCAAGGGATTGGTCCCAGGAGCCTTGAGCAGCTGCAGGTTTCTGGCCTACAGCATTGAGTAATTTCTGCCTCATCACCAGAGTCAGAAAGCCGAGCAATGTATCTTTGCTCCCTCACCTTCAAACTGCAGCTCTTCTCTCGATCTGACCTCAGAAATAAATCATCTGTGTCTGTGTCCCCTGTGTCCCATCTCCCCACAGCTGCTCTTCTCCAGATTCTCATCATCTCCAATTTATCCCATTAACTCTGTGCAAGTTCCAATGTACTGCAAGCATGTGTGGACCAAGCAGACATAAATACATATAGAGATTAACATGACAATCAGTTTCATGTATAAAACTGCTCCCTCATATGTGTGATGACGCTTTTTGTGTAGCCCTCTTTAACTAGAAACCTCATGGAGAATATTGAGTGTTTCCTTCTCTGTGCTCCAAAAGTACTGAATTTGCCCCCTTTTCAAGCTCTATCTTAGATTTGTTCTAGATTTAGCTTTGTAGACACATGTCTCCCTTAACTGTAAAAGGTGCTCCTTAAAATAAGGGTCATGTTTTTATCATTTTCATGCCTCTCCCTCCTCACTCAATGATTAGTGAAAGGTCAGACAATTCCATTGAATTATCAAAGAATGTATTGTGCACCATTCGATAAGACCTGGAGGGTTCAACTGAAGTACATTGCTTTACAGTGACAGCCAGAGTAGAAGCAGAGCTGTGCTCAAGATGGGAACAAACAAAAGATCAGGGGATGCGGATCACCGGGACATCAGAGAAGCTCAGGGAACAAATAATTTTTGAACCCCTTCAGTGGTTCCCCCATTTCTAAGAGAACAAGATCATCTCCTGGAAACAAGTCCTCCCATGACCCATGACCAGGCTCACCTGTGTACCTATATAATCTCAGTTCGTTTCACTCACTACCCCAGATTTACACAGAATATTTGGAATTTTCCAGAGATTTCTTGCCATTTCAAAATCCATGCCTTGTACCTTCTGTCTGGAATCTTCACTTTACTATTTTAGGACTAGAGGTCAAATGTCGTCTCCTTTATGAAACCTTCCCTGGCCTCCTTTAATACAGTCGACCATTCTCACCCCTCTGTGGGTCCCCATCTCCCTACGTGTAAATCTACTTCAGTGAGACCCATAAGGGCTCTGGATTTGCTCTTCCAGATAAAAATGGTTTCCCCCAGCCACTCCGAAAACACTGAAATTTTAGGAATGTGCTCAGTGGGCTTATCCTTCTCCAGTCACTATTTCTTCGCTTTGGAGGGGGTTCCACTAGTCTGACTCTCGCAGTCTCTCTACTTTCCTTTAATCACTCAGCCCTCAGGGAAGAGGGATAACTTTACTCAACCGTCAATTTGGTAAAAAGAAACCAGGAATGAGAAGTTAAGTCCCTTCTGGCACCTTTTCTCCTTGAAAGCTCACTACCCTCAGCAAGTGCACCTTTGCTCTTCTTCCCCGTGCTATATTTTAGAAGTGCAGCACCCAATGTGAAGAGGTCTAGAGTTTCCCTTTGGTGTTCGATAGTTCGTTATTATAGCATGCCAGCACCACATTATCCAGCATCCGCTTAATTTCAGTCGTGAAAATAATATCTTGATCTCTGCCTTGCAGTGAGAGAAGGGTGCTGTTTCTTGGGGTCCCTTAAGCTCTCAGCGGCATTGGTCTCCATTGCAGAAACCCATACCCTCAGCTCGCAAATAATTCTTTGACTTGGTTTTGCACTGAGTTCCTTGGTGCTAGAGCAGCAACCATGAGAGGTAAGGGCAGAGAGGACCTGGGAGGGTGGAGGATTAGGCAGAGGCAGGTCATGCTCTCCAGCTGGTTCCAGGAAGGCTTCCCTTCCTGGGGACATTCCTTTCTCCGTGGAAACTCGCCTGGAGCACAGAAACACCATCATCTACAGTCTGTTTCTAAAACTGTTAAGTGGAGGAAAGCATTTTACTTTGCTGAGGTTTTTTCTTACCTAAACCATCCTCCATCACAGCTCACAAAAGGCTGCCATACAATTATTCCAGTCTGACAGGCACTTCACAATTTCCCTGAGCACTTAAGTGGTTTTACTTCCTTTACCTCTTTCATTTTAAAAAGAGTTATTGGAATGGGTCAGTCTCTCCTGTTGCCTCCAATTTGCCAGGCATCCTCCTTGAGGAGGACTAAGGCAGGTACTGTCTAGAACTTAGTATGTATGTGTGATCAGGGGCAGAAAGACAAGCTTAGCTTTGACGTTTGCAGTTTGAACTTTGAATGATTTTGCCTTGTTAACTCAGAATTGACTTCAGAGTTTCATCAGATCATTCAGATGATCTACGTTCTTCACTGTCCTTCCCATTTCATGCAAGATTTATACCCAACTGTTGTCCGAATTTAGCCCAATTTTCTTTTCCAAAGTTATCCCCCATGATAATATGAACTTCTTGCTTAATCATTCCTATGCTTTCATTGTTGCTGAGATAACTTCCAAATTCTTCCCTCTGTACTTTTGCTTATGTGCTTCCCCTTTGCAAATGTTATTGCCCTTTTTTCTGCTGATCCAAGTCTACCCTTCAAAGGCCAGTTCAACCCTTGCTTCCTCCAATAAGATGTACATCTCGCCCTATATACCCCTATAATATTTAGATGAATCACTCGTTTTTTTTATCTGCAAATACTGCTTCATGGCCTATCTGGTTTTATTGGTTACTAATATTACCCTTTACATAAAACCCTGAAATTCCTGTATGTCAGGGAGCTCTTAGAATTATCAGGGGAACAGAAAAACAACAGATAATTACTTAACATTGTGGTAAGTATGTGTTGTTGATAGAGGTAAGTATAGGGATCTTGAGAGTACAGGTGAGGGGTATCTATCCCAGGTTAAGGGTAAGGAAAGGCTTCCTGCACCGAGTATCAAGGAGCTGGGTGGTGTGAATTAGGTAACCCGTAGTGTACTCCACCCAGACAGATCAGCATGTGCAAAGACCCAGAAGACTGATCAGGCTTGCCAAATTTGAAGATTTGCAAAAGCAGGAGCAAATAGTCTGGGGTAGTCATTTGGCAGAGCTGGGGGGAGAAGCTTGGTTACTTAGAAGCCAGAGTTTGAATGCCCTTGCGGGCTACGGCACAGAGCTTGGCATATGCTACAAGCCCTGGGGTACGATGGAGGAATTTGCATTAGTTTACAACTCTAAAGATCAGTGACTCTAGAGAAAGGACTTTCAAAGTGTTGTGTTAGACAGGTGGACAGAACAGACTTTTCTTGACTAATTGGGACTGTAACAAGAACCCAGCCACACAATGAAGAAAGCACAGATTGTCTGAAGCCCTGGCTGATTTTTTGAGGTGAATATTGCCTCCTGAATGGTTTCACTAAGTTTCACAAGGGCAGGAGTCAGCCCTGATTTATTTCCGCTTCCTCTCACCCACTCAGATGTATCCAGCAGTGCAGAGGCACATAGAAGACACACAGTGCATATTGACCTCTGGCAGGGTTGCTTCATTCAAACATCCCCCTTTATTTTCTTCCCTCTTACTTTTCCAGCAGAGGTAGGGTCTGTGTGTCTGATCTATCAGAGGTCCATTGGACGTTCCTGAATGAACTTCCCTGTCTTGTTGCCACACAGAAAACCACACACCTAAATCATGTGTTTATCATTGTTCTGTTTTTCTTTATACTCTGTACACATCAGGATGCATTCTTCAACAATATATTCCTGAGTTTTGCATGTTTCTGAGCTTTATAAAACCAGATTCATATTGCACGCATTCTTCTGAGACTGCTTTCAGTATATCGTTTCTGAGAGTCAGCCATACTGATTCACTCATTTTCACTGTCCTATACCATTAATTAAGTGAGACTATCACAGTGTATTTATCTATTGCTTGAACAGTAGACAGCTGGGCTCTTTTCGTGCATTGTAATATTGCTGTGATGAACTTCCTCTTGTATATTTCCCAGTGGATTTACCACTAGCTGATTCTGTGACTAGAATCAAAAATTATAAACTTCCAATTTTGACTGATCTTGATACTGCAAATGTAAGCGACAACTGCAGAGTTGAGAAGTTTTTTACATGAATGGAAAATAAAAAGACGATTGATATTTACTTTCTCCGTAAATAAAAAATAGGTGGAACTAATACAATGTTTACACTTCTGTGTTCATAGGAATACAATAAACCAATAGTGTTGTTAGAAATTAGCCTATTGGAGCAAAGGTCTTATGAAAATTAAATATTGCCTCTGATTATTTTGCTTACATATCTTTATCTTATATTTACTAACAATTAATGAGAAGAAATAAGACCCTCAGAGATTTGTAACTGCCTGACTATAAAGCTTGTTAGTGCAACTATTTACCACAAAGCTTAAGGTAACAAAGATTGCAAAACATACGTGTTATAAGAAATTGCAACTATTCTCTCAAAAGATGAGAAACAATTATTCTAAGAAACTGAATTTTATTATTTAAGCTATAATTCACCATCCTAGTGTTAACTCTATATGCTATTTTTTGTTAATCAAAAAGCATTTTGTGTGGCTGTCATCTAGAGCTGTGGTCATTAAAGCTGACCCTACTGGCTCTGATCCAGGCACAAGGTGAGTCTCTCATGTTTCACAGTGAACTGTGATTGTAAGGCAAACTGTCTGAGCCTCAGATTCTTTTAAACTATGTATTATTATCTCAACACTGCCTTCATTAAATAGCTGAGAAGGTCAAGTGATAACAGGCATGCAGAAATGATTTGTGATCAGTAAAATTCTGGACATCTCTAATGGATGAGGAGGAGGAAGAGAAAGAGGAAGAGGAGGAGGAGAACAAAGATTATGTTTATATGCTTATATCCTATTTGATGACTAGAAGTTGGTAGAATTTTTCTTGAAATCAAGTTGGTAAAACATATTAAGTATCATAAAATACAATCTTCAGATTCTGGTAATTTGCCTTAAAAGAGTAGAGTAAGTATGAAATTCAGATGTGAAATTATGGATAAAAGATATTTATTTATTCCAATGTTATTTTTGTTTGTATAAGGCAGGATGAAACTAAATGCCCAAATAACAGGGAAATGGTTAAATCAGTTATAACAGATCTTAATTTTAATTATTTTAATAATGTTTAAATATACATTTGAGTGATAAACACAGAATATATATGTAGTGGGGGACTCTCAAAGTCTAGTAGAGAGACTGTTGGGGGTCCCTAAGACTCTTTTAGGGAGTCTGTGAAGTGAAAACTATTTTCATAATAATGCTAAGATAGTATTTGCCATTTTACTCTCTTTCTCTCAGGAATGTACAGTGGAGTTTTCCAGAGACTATAGGACAGTCACAGTTATCTAAAAAAACTAGTAAAATACCCCTTCCTTTTCCAGTTTCATACCTATATGAGGCTGAATTTTTTTCGTATATTTCACCTAAAACAATATATCACAACAGGATGAATGCAGAAGCAGATGTAAGAATCCAGCTGTTTTCAATTAAATCAGACATTAAAAATATTTGTAAAATGGCGCCATTCTTTTCACAAAAATTTTTATTTTGAAAAATGTAGTTAATTTTACTAATATATGTCATTTGTATTAACATGTAATGAATTTATTATTGCAATTTTAAACAAATAAATAAACATATTTTTTTCAAGTGTAATATCCAACAGTATGTATCAGTAGCAAAACACATAAAATAGCATACTTTGGAATCTTCAATAATTTTTAAGATGTAAAATCTGAGGTCAAAGAGTTTGAGAGTCCCTGTTTTAGAAAATATTATTTCATCTATATAAAGCAGAGCTGGGGCTTCCCTGGTGGCGCAGTGGTTGAGAGTCCACCTGCCGATGCAGGGGACAGGGGTTCGTGCCCCGGTCCGGGGGTATCCCACATGCCACGGAGCGGCTAGGCCCAGTGAGCCATGGCCGCTGAGCCTGCGTGTCCGGAGCCTGTGCTCTGCAACGGGAGAGGCCGCGACAGTAAGAGGCCCGCGTACCGCAAAAACAAAAAAAACAAAAAACAGAGCTGGAAGGAACTTGCTGAATTGTTGGGACTATGTTGAATTGCTAAGAGTGATTATCTGTGGATGCTGGGTTTAAGGGTCATTGTATTTTAACATCTTTACTTTTCTGAGTTTCCAAAATTTTCCACTTTTAACATGCATTTCTTTTATCTCAAATGAAGGGTAATTTTTTTTTAATTTGCACTTTCTGTTCTTCACCCTTAAAAAAATTATCTTTTTGCCCTTAAGCCATTATTTAGAACCTAAAATTGTAAAGTGTCTCTTAATTACACTTGTATAGAGAGTCTCAGTTCATAAAATTCTGCCAGATTTAAGGTCTGTAGGCAAATTAACCACAAGCTATACGGAAGGAGAATTTACAAATACAATTTGCACTGCACAAGCAGTTTCTGGAGAAATGGCCTTTGAAACACCGGTGAGCAGAAGAGGTATCTGCCGGGTGATATCCACGCCAAGGCTGAGACAAAAATTCACTTTGCATTTATTTATTCATAGATTCTACTGCCATAGAATCTTGAAGTTGTCAATGATCTGAAAACTCTTATTCATTTCAAAAGCTCACCAATACAGGAATGCTTCCAAGCTCACCATCTGTGCTCCCAATGACCAAAGGTTTTGGCTAATACATCTCACTTAAACAGCCCTGCTTGTTTAAAAACAAAAAATCTACCTGAGTTCTGATACTTTTTTTTTTTTTTTTTTTTGCAGTACGCGGGCCTCTCACTGCTGTGACCTCTCCCACTGCAGAGCACAGGCTCCGGACGTGCAGGCTCAGCGGCCATGGCTCACGGGCCCAGCCGCTCCGCGGCATGTGGGATACCCCCGGACCGGGGCACGAACCCGTGTCCCCTGCATCGGCAGGCGGACTCTCAACCACTGCGCCACCAGGGAAGCCCCTGATACTCTTAATATCTACAAATCAGAACTAGATTTGTGATCTTGGGCTAGTTGTATAGGAAAAACTTCATGTTCTTAATATGTCATGAGGTTAATAACGTATGTTCTCATAGAGTTGTGAGGATTGTGTAACACATGAAAACAAACGTAGCAGTGCCTGACATAAATTGATGCACAATTTATGCACAATACCTGTTGTTACTTTTGTATTTCCAAATACCCCCCAACTGGTATTGGGACCAGCCACAATTGCCCTTTACTCTCTTAGGAACATTCTAGGATCTGCTTGCCTCTCTCTGAGCAATCCACTGCTCCATTTCCAGTTTTTACATCCTCCAGCAAACTTTCCCAGCTTACCTAGGATTTCTTCCTTGGTTCCCAGAGCTTCTAGAGCATCCAATGCCTGGGATACCTTCTGCTGCTCCTCTGCCTCTGTATCCAAATCTTAACAGGCTGGACAGGGTCTTCTGTTTCCTTTGTTTGCTCCCACTTGGTGTCTAGAGCAGCCTCTCTGTGGATTGATTGGTTTCCGATACATCATCTCTCTCATGGTTTTGCTCAATATTTCTCCTCTGGTGTACTTTGGGATTATTTTAGTCTCCTTGCTTGTCTTTTGTGAAATAATTATTGGACTAAATTAGACTCCTGTTCTCTCACTAAATCATCATGGCTCCCATAATCCTGGGAATAATATGAATTAAAACAGAAATGTTTGGTTGAATCCTAAGAAATTTGATTAGCATTTGGGCAAATTTCTCCATCCTTTGGGATTAGGCAATGCCCCAGAGCAATTCTCACCCAGACAGGTTTTCATAAATATTTGATAAATTCCTAAATGCCAATAACTTCCCAAATCCTTTGCCCTTAATTTCATCCTTCTCTCAGCAGAAGACTGCAACGACCCAGAA
Source organism: Hyperoodon ampullatus (assembly GCF_949752795.1). Classification (NCBI taxonomy): domain Eukaryota; kingdom Metazoa; phylum Chordata; class Mammalia; order Artiodactyla; family Ziphiidae; genus Hyperoodon; species Hyperoodon ampullatus. The sequence goes on from NC_136928.1 coordinate 76,525,253, forward strand.
CCATATGGAGAGTAGAAAGGAGGGAGCATCCTATCAGAACAAACAAGTTACTATGATGGCCTTTGCCCCTATTCTGAAAACCTGGTCCAAAAATAGTTCCACAGTACCTCAAGCTGAAACTCAAAATTCCTAAGGATATATACGACATATAGATATGCTTTCCCTATGTTTCTTACCTCTAGCCTTCTCTAAAGGGTGCTCTAAATGAAGGCCTGTTTGTTTCAAAAAAAGAAAAAGAAAACATTAAGCAGAAAGCTATAAAAAATGCATCTCACCCATTTTTGCATTGAAGACTTTGGGAGGCGAATAACAAATTTGAAATTTTCTATCTGAGTGTATACTGAATTCTATTTTAAATGAGAACTCAGGATGAGCATGGAAATTAGATCCCAATAACATCATGAGATATAGCACATGAAGTTTTCTTGAATAGTTCCAGATACACAGTAGAATCAAGATTAAGACTGCCATCCATTTTCACTTCCTCTCTTCTGCATGCTGTATAAAACCTGAACTCTTTTTATAACTCCAGTTTATGGTAGAGACTATAACAACTTCTTTTCAATATGGAAAAATGTTGATTATACTCTCCTGAGCCCACCATCCTCTCAAATTTATTCATCAGAATGAGAGCTGTAATATGCCAATCAAATGCATTGTTGCTTTTGCATAGTCTTCTTTTACTGCTAGCAACTTTAATACTTTATAAAGTATTGAGCAAACTCTTTCTGAAAGTTTAATTTTCCTAAGTTCTGGTCTTACAAAGCCAGGTCTCATAGACAGTGGCCACCAGCCTGCTCCTCCTCCCTTCCATTATTTCTACCTGTCCCTCAACTTCTGTTGGCACAATGAGTTATTGCACTAAAATCGTGCCAAGATTACACAATTCGTCCTCAAGCAGATAACTCCTTTTGCCAACATCAGATGAAGAAATTGCCTCACATTCTTCATATAAGCTTAACAAATCTTATATCAATCTGTTATAGCCAAGGTTATATTAATCTTTTCATTAATGTTTTTGCAGTTAATCACAAAGTGATTACACAATTTTTTTTAATGTTACAACTTCTCTCCTTGTCTTCTTTTAGAATTTCAAAGGGCTATATTATGGATTTATGCTGTACTTGCAGTCTGGGCTTACCTTCATATGTAAGCACATATACCTATACATATATATGAGTTTTTTTGCAATGTGTTTCACAATACTATGTGAGTATGTGCACGTTGTGTATCCACATGCGTATATATGCACACATATGTGTATATGTGTATGTGTTATATATATATATATATATATATATATATGCGCATATTCTTCATATGCCTTCATAGGTTCCTGTGGGCTTGCCGTGTGAAAGTGAGATTTTTGAGTTTCCTTTTCCTTGGAAACCGGAGAGTTCGTCATATTTCTCTGGTTACATAACCTGGATAAGTTGAAAATCAAGGGGTTTATCAAGAAGAAATGGATTTTGCAATCTCACACTCTTACTTCTTCCTCACTGGTCAACAAATTTTACTGACGTGAGTTTCATTGCTGAATCATTGCTCTGAGAACAGCAGTGACGTGAGGCTGTTTAATTGAAGTAACTTTGGAAAAAGTTGTTATATTTTTAAAATTTGCTTAGGATTATTGATAAAAGAGATGCATTCCTATTTTGTTCTCTCAGAGTCTTGGTTATATTCGGTCATGCTGATCAGATTTATCTACGGAAACTATTGAATTTCATGCATAGCTGAGTTCACACACAACAACAAAAAAAGTGGGTATGGCTCTGCTGAGATGGAGGGTAGCAAGGATCCTGGCAGATTCTATTGTCTCCCAGGGCTCAGCAGCTGCCAGCCCTGGTTTTTGGTAGCAAAATCCAATTTCCACTCTCTCCACGTGGGCTGGGAAACAGCAGGGGTCCACACTAGCTCGCAGAATTTTGGCTTCCTCATTTGTGAAACGTGACGAAACATATTAATCTCAGTGGCAGGCAGGAGATTAGGAGAATATCGAATGGGGATGAACAAATTTCAGTCATCACAGACAAACTGCCACGACAGCGCCAGACCAGGATCGGAGACAGACCCTGGGTTAAGGAACAAGAATGTAAATAAAATGGGGCTTGGAAGAAGCTCTCAGTTTTTGAAGTGATAACCTACCTCCATACATATCTGCAAGGCCTCCAAAGTATTTTTTGCTAGAACACAACTTACATCAGTCTACCACCCTACACAGATAACTACAGAAGCTCTCTTCTCTGTGGTCCACAGGCTGAAATGTAAGTCTTTCGTTTGTTATTTGAGGCCCTCCATCATGAAACTTCAGCTTCTCTTTGTAATGTGATTACCTCTACTTGCTTTCTCAAGCCCTCTACCAAAAGACTCACCACTTTTTTTTTTTTTTTTTTTTTTTTGCGTTACGCGGGCCTCTCACTGCTGTGGCCTCTCCCGTTGCGGACCACAGGCTCCGGACGCGCAGGCTCAGAGGCCATGGCTCACAGGCCCAGCCGCTCCGCGGCATGTGGGATCTTCCCGGACCGAGGCACGAACCCGTGTCCCCTGCATCAGCAGGCGGACTCTCAACCACTGCGCCACCAGGGAAGCCCAAGACTCACCACTTTTGATGCCAACCCAGATCATCTAGTCCCTTTAAATCTGCCTATAGAAAATACTTTATCAAATTTTTTCTCTGATTCCCTGGCCTTGATATCTCTCTCTCTGTCTCTCTCCCTCTCTCTCTCTCTCTCTCTCTCTCTCTCTCTCCTCTACAGAGTTTTATTTGTGTTCTTCTCATGGTACTTACTTCTTACTCCTGTTTTGGATTCCAATCATATGGCTACATGCTTGATCCTCCTTACCAGACTCTCATAAAAAAAGAGGGGCATCTTCATTTGTGCATCTCACAGTACCTAACAGAGACCCTTGCATGCATATAATAGGTAAAAAATCATTATTTGATAAATGAATAAGTAAATGCATGACATCCAATGATTTTATTTGTAAATGCTACGCTAACATTAACTTAATATCACAGAACCTCAAGTCACTTAACTCTACAATAAAAAATTAAAACCATCTTACTACTTTAGAAAAATGATATAGCTAAATGCAGACACTTTTACAGGCAAATTCTACCAAACGTTAAAGGCCTAATCATTCCAATCTTCCTCAAAATGCTCTGGAGCAGGATTTCTCAACCTTGGCACTAATCTTTGCTGTGGGGAGCTTCCCTGTGCCACGTAGGATGTTGAGCAGGATCGCTGGTCTCTACCCATTAGATGCCAGTAGCATCTGCCCCTCGGGTCGTGACAATAAAAATAGTCTCCAGAGGCTACTAAATGTCCCTTGGGAAACAAATGGCCTACAGCTGAGAGGCTAGAAAAGAGGTAATAATTCCAAATCTGACAATGACAGCATATAAAAGGAAAATTATAGACTCAGATTTATTCATGCATATAGATGTAAAAATTTAAGCAAAACATTAGGAAACCAAATTCAAAAAATATGTAGACTGGGCTTCCCTGGTGGCGCAGTGGTTGCGAGTCCGCCTGCCAATGCAGGGGACACGGGTTCGTGCCCCGGTCCAGGAAGATCCCACATGCCGCAGAGCGGCTGGGCCCGTGAGCCATGGCCTCTGAGCCTACGCGTCCAGAGCCTGTGCTCCGCAATGGGAGAGGCCACAACAATGAGAGGCCACCGTACCACAAAAAAAAAAAAAAAAAAGAAAAAAAATATGTGGATGAAAATTTACCAAACTAGGTTTTTCTCAGTAATGATTTAATAGCAATTAGGAATCAACAGAACAATAATTAACAATAATAACAATAACAATAAAAAACAATAATTTTTAGAAATTAGGGAATTAATGTCCTTAATTATGAAATTAAGGATAAATATAATTGTATTGATTTCCTCATTTTTCATAACAAAACTTCAACATACCGATAAAAGTAGGTACCTCAGGAAATACAGATTTTTGTATATTATTTATGATTATTGTGGTAACCACAATAAGACCTAAGAACATATAAACTCTCCAAATTTTCTAAAGGAAATGCACACTTGCACACACACACACACATGCACATGCACACACACACAGACAGATCAGCAGAGACAACAACAAAGAAAATGGAAATCATATCGTAACTCTTCTCTCTCTCTCTCTAGCTCCATATATAAATATATGAATACATTTATTTTTTTATTAATTTTTATTGGAGTATAGTTGATTTACAATGTTGTGTTAGTTTCCTTATCTGCAATGCCTAGAACAACGTACTTCACAAAGTAGGTACTCACAAAAATCAATCCTGAAGTGATAACAGGATCACTTCAAGGCCATTGATCCCACTCCCTGCACCGCTTCCTCTTAGTATGTCCCAGCTGCGCCCCTACCCCCGCTACACTGGCCTTTCCATTCTCTGAAGTCCTATAGTTTCTACTGTCCGTGATATCAGCCTTTAAGTACAATCCCAGAATCAAAGAGAAGACATAATTGGAAGGAATCTTCAAGCAAGGGAAAGTTACTTCTCCTGTCTGATTCAGTATCTTTCATTGTAAGATGCCCTACTTTGCTCCTTCACTGTTTCTAAGGCACATGTTGCTTTCCTAGTAAACTCTATGTTCATAAAAACTTGGACTGTAGTCTTAAAAACCTTCTCTTTCCCATAAACGTGTCAAGCCCTATCTCTTGCTCATAGGAAGGACTCTGTATTCAGGTGTGATTGAATAAATAAAGGATCGACTGTTAGGAGGTTGATAACAGATTTGCATATACTGGAGTGTTACTCTTCACCAAACATTCTGCAAATCACTTCACATGCGTTGCATAATTCAATCTTAGCAACCCTACTTCTATTTCATGCTTGAACCAAAGCATAGAGAGAGTAATGAACATGCCCAAACCAGGATTTGAACCCAGGCATTCTGGCTCCTGGCTTAACTACCAGGCTGCACAAAAGATCCAAACGAGTAGCTTGTATTTTTCTGAATTTTCAATTGACTCATAGCATGTATTCAAAGATTTAGACTACATGGGTCACTTCCTTCCTTCCAGCTGCACCTGCACCAGGGAGCTTCTCACCCTTTCAGCAGGTAGAGAGGAACCCTCTGGGTGGAGAGATGCTCAGTGAAGCGGGTGACCTACAATTTGAGGCTGGTTTGGAATCTCAGGCATCACTCTTGCACAATAGCTCCTCTGAGAGTCAGGCCCACGTGGGGCACAACCGAACAGGCAGAATAACTGACCTTTCCACCAACCTGTTCTTCCCTTGCAGGCAGCTTGGCAGTTGAGTGCTTCCTACTCACTAGATACAGGGAGAAGCCAGGGAGAGGTCTGGGAGAAGGAGGGCCTTGGGCTAATCCCAGCTTCGAGGAAGTGGTCCAGGCAGTGTGGCTTTACCCTTAACTGTGGGTGTCTAACGAGTGAATTGTGCCACTTGAGATCTCCTGAAGCTTTTGCAGTTCTAGGAGAAAGTTGTCATTGTGACTGTAGAAATGTGTTTGGCTTTCAGAATTTTCCGTTTTATTTTCATTTAAAATACACCTAACATCACTCGTTCATCACTGAATCTCCCTCAGTGGCCAACAGTCTATCACCAACTCCTTTCTGCTCACGTAATAGCCTGAGCTGCCTGGACCTGTTGCAGTACAGTCTTTGTTCTCCACCTGTCTCTTGACTAGACTGTGTGCTCCTGGAGGGGGGGGCGGGATGACATGTTACTCATCTCTGCAACCCCAGTGTCTGGAAGAACAGTGTTTGACACCAAGCAGACATCAATGCACTTGTAAAACAAGCCAAGGATGAGTCAGCAGTCCAGTAAAAATAAAACTGTATCCAATGGAATTGAATCAAAGGGAACTGTGGAACTTTCTAACTGGAAAGCTGGTCTCCTAACCCATAGCCCAGGGATAGTTTCCAAAGTTGAAGCCCCTGATTGAACCTAATATTTATTCAAGTAGAATTGGAAGTGCAAAGAGAATGTGCATTATTCTATGTGACATTCAGGTCAACATTTTAATTAGTATTCAGAATTCTGGCCCAACAATATTTTATGTGTAGCTCATAAAGTGGCACAACATACATTTTATGTACTGACTACATACATAACAATAACTTTAAAAATTTTTATCATACAGGAATAATCACTTTGACATTTGGGGGTATTTCCTTCCTATTTTTTATTCTCATAAACATGTGTATAAATAGCTAATTAGATAGCTCGATAAAGATAGCCCCCAAAAGATGTCCATGTTTAAAATCCCCATCACCTGTGACTATATAACCTTACACAGCAAAAGGGACTTTGCAGAAGCTGATGTGGAAAGATTATCCTGAATTACATTGGATGGGCTCAAAGTAATCACAGTGGTCCTCATAAGAGGATCTGAGTCAGAGAAGGAGATGTGATTACAGAAGCAGAGGTTGGAATGATGCAGAGGGGGCAATGCGTTAAGGAATGAGGGAGCCGCTAGATGCTGGACAAGTCAAGGAGCAGATTCTCCCCTAGAGCCTCCAGAAGAACCAGTCCTGCTGATCCATTTGGACTTCTGACCTCCAGAACTGTGATATAATAAATTTTTGTTATTTTAAGTCACTGGCTTGTGGTAATTTATTACAACAGCAATCTAAAACTAATAAAGATAGAAAGTATATTAGTTTCCTAGGGCTGCTGCAACAAAGTACCATAAACTAGGTGGCTTAAAATGATGAAATTTATTCTTTCACAGTTCTGGAGGCTAGAAGTCCAAAACAAGATGTTGGCAGGACCGTGTGCTTCCCAACGTCTCTAGGGAGAGTCTTTCCTTGCTTCTCCCTAGTGTCTGGTGGTGGCCAGCAATTCTCGGCATTTTTTGGCTTGTAGAAACCACTCCAATCTCTGCCTTTTTCATCACCTGGCAATCTCCCTGTGTATATAAGTCTTCATGTGGCCTTCTTACAAAGACACGGGTCTTTGGATTTAGGGCCCACTCTAATCCAGGTTGACCCGAATTTAACTAGTTACATCTACAAAGACTCTCTTTCCAAATAAGATCACCTTCTGAAGTTCCAAGTCAACATGAATTTTGGGAAAGTACTATTCAATTCAGTATAAATAGATAGGTAGGAAGATAGAAAGATAGACGATAGATAGGTAAGTATCTAGATAGATAAACAGACAGAAAGGTAGATAGATAGCTAGATAGATAAACATTATTTAATAGTATCATTTTCATTGTTGCATAATATTTTGTTAAATGCTTATAGTAAAATTTACCATATTTATTCATTTCACCATCAGCACATTGTTATACTTACCAAAGCATTGATTATTTCACTGGAAGAAGTGCCCCTTTCTGAGTGCCACATTTTGTATGGGATATTTACAAACTGGAAGTTACTCTGAGAAGGGCAAACCGGGCCAGAGAATGGACTCAAATATTACTTCTCATAAAGGACTGTGGAAGGAACTAGAATGACTAATGAGGAGAAGAGAAGCCTTGGGACATACGTGGAGGAGATCTTCAAAGACTAGGTGTACTACTATGTTGAGCAGAAATTAATCTTGTTTTCCCCCCAGGTGTTGAACTAAGGCAAATGGATCAAAAACGATTCCAGAAAAAAAAATTCTCCAACATTTGTCTCACCTCTCCTCATTTTCTTCCTCTCTCAGATCTTGGAACTAAAAATTTTCCATCTGAGTAGTGCTCTAAAGCCTTCAAGCAAATGTTTCCTTAATATTCTTGGCAAGGACTATGAATGGTATGAGACTTTTTAAAACTGTCAAGAACTGCTAAGTGTCTGAGATTTTGCCCTACTTGCAAGTTAACAAGTTCTCCTGTTATAGCTTCATGGATGCTTTGCATGATATGAGACTCCTGGGTCAGATTCAAAGGCTGGTTTATTACTCACAGCCATAGCGGTAGCCAGCGTCATAATTTTCTTGACTAGTTTCCAAGTCCTTATTTCCACAAAGTGATGTGAAAAGGGCCAAGCAGTGCCTGCACAGGCAGTGGTGCCTCTACAGGGGCTTAGGGACCCCAATCTTTTATAATGGTCTCTAAGCAAGCCTGCCTGACCTTTGCCCTGTAAATGTGTATTATTGCTCTAGAAATAAACTTGAAAAGGTTGTCCGCAGCAAATGTTGTCAGAATCATTGCTCACAAGACATGCAGAAATGCAAGAAACGTATAGATATTTGTCTCATGACCAGATCCATCCCTCTTTCATTTTTATACTATCTTAGTTTCCAGTTAATTTTCCAATGAGTTCATCACTACTTCAGCCACTTTGATTAATCTGACCGGCAGGGGCTGGGACCAGCTCCATTCAGTTTGTCTCATACAGCGTTGAGTAAGACAGCTATTAATAGGACTCCAAACAGCAAGATGAGATCAACCTGAAGTGTCAGCCTCATAAAGTGAAAAGCAGAGTGCAGGGCAAGATGGAGCTGGAGAGGTAGGCAGGAGGCAGACAGTAAAGGATTCCATATGCTCTGTTATGCTTGGACTTTATTCTGCTGCTGATGAAGAAGTATCAAAGTGTTTAATGGGAGAGTTAAACAGCTGATTTGCATATAAAGCAATTCCCCAGGATGGCCAAATGGATAACATCTTGGAGAGGATGTTAATAGTCAAAGAGAGACCCCATTCAAATGACATTTTAATGATGCATTTAGCAGACATTGAGTCTTGAAGGGGGTATATTTTAATGATGCATTCAGCAGACATTGAGTCTTGAAGGGGGTATATTTTAATGATGCATTTAGCAGACATTGAGTCTTGAAGGGGGTATATTTTAAACATACTTAGGGGGTAGAACCTTTAAGTGAAGGGAATGAGAGAGGAGGAAGGCTCAGGCTTGACTCCCAGGTTCTGGCTTTGGTAATAGGATGGCTGGCAGTGGCATGCCCTGAGAGAGGGAAAACCATGCAGGACAGTGGTTTTGAAGGGGGTTGACAAGTTCAAGGCATTAGATAAGCATGTTAGGTGTAGTCATCCACTGGTATGTCTACCAGTTACTAAAGGTAAGGATCTGAGAGCGGGGTTGCGGGGAACTCCAGTGGTAAAAAAGTCAGTTTGGAATTTCCCAGCACTTAGGTTGTGACAAAAAACAGGCACTGGCTGAGAATTTCTGTAGAGGCTCTAGTTAGAAAGGTCTCAGGGAAGAGCCCTGGGGGACATCAGCATATGTGGGCCTTGGCGTGGAGGATAGGGCAGAGTCTGGTGGATGCAGGAGAAAACCTAGGAGGAGGTTCTGCAACAGAGCCCTGCAAGAGAGGGTCACGGAGAAGGAAGTCACCAGCAGAGAGAGTAACTAAGACGAGGACTGAAAATGTGTATTGGATTCAGCAAGAAAAAGATCATGGAGGACTTGAAGGAGAGCAGTTCTGTGGAAGCGTGGGAGCAGAAGCCAACCGAAGCGAGCTGTCACACCATTAACTGGCATGTTCTGTGCACGTCCTTCGGCCGTTAGGAAAATTTCATTATAGAGTGCTGATTCTTTCTAAGAATTAAAGGGAAAATCGTTTGGGCTGAGGCTTCCCAGGGCCTCTGACCTTGTCGAAGGAAAAGCAGGAGGTGTTTAGTTCATTCCTGTTATATATTGGCTTGGCATGCGTGCAGCACATTGGTGGAGGCCATCCTTTGAGAACAGGCAGAAGGAGCAGGAAGATGTCCTCTGGTAATGGAGGAGAAAGGGTGGGCAGCTCTTGATGCAGCGTTCGTCAAGTTTTATTAAAGAAGAAAAAGGAGATGGCTTAGAAGTCTATGATTGAGCAGACACCGGCACACCTCATGTCAATACAGACAAGCTGGAATCATGAACACCTCCACCAATCTCACATCATCCCTTTTCTTTCATGTGTGAGACCCAGAAAAAGATTTCATGAAAGTGTGTCTAGAGGAAAATAGGAAATGTCACTGCTGCTGAGTTCCATTTGAAATGAGCAGGAGAAAAATACAGACTCGGGTAATTAGGTTTTTAGATCCAGCTCAGACTGTAACATTTGTTACCCCGCTGTCTTCCGGGTCTGATGTGTAGATCAGGTATCATGGGGGGGAAGCAGGGGGTCCAGAGCTTTCCTTCATGAGGGAGCCAAGAGCAGAGGGGGAGCATGGGCTTTGAGCCGACCCCCAAATTCATTAGTTCTGTACCATGTGCAAGTTAGGTAGCCTCTCTGACCTTCATGGCTTTGTTTGTATTTTGTTTCTGTTTGTTAAAAGAAGTTAACAATACTTTAACAAAAGGTTATTGAGAGGCTTAAAATACCCTGTAAATATTTAAACACATCTATGAAATGCTTGGAATATTAGACAGGGAGCAATTTCTTGATTCCTTCTTTCTTTTCTTCTTCCTTCCTTCCTTCCTTCCTACCTTCCTTCCTTCCTTCCCTCCCTCCCTCCCTCTTTTTCTCCTTCAGGTAAAGAGTCTGACTTCTCAGGAATCTAGGTGCCACGGACAGGAAAATTTCTATTATTTGCATAAAATCAGATCCCCCAGATAATAGGTGCTAATTTGGAAGTGTCCCTAGAGGCAGGAAGGCCTTCAAAGGCCTCCAGTCCCCTAAGTGGATTAACACTTTCCACTTTCCAGTGACTTGATTACAACAGAACTCTTCCAAGCTATAAAATGACTCAGCTCCTGTGAGGGCCATATGCACAGTTTCCATCTCATTAACAAAAAGCTTAGCCCTCATAAGCCTCTGAAGAAAGAATAGCTCTTTCCCAAGAAAACATTCTCGTCTCACTCCAGTCTCTGAAATTGGATTGAACTTCACCTTGCAAACTAGAAACATCATTTTCCTGAGCAAATGACCCTCTTCTCCAACCTGGCAGGATAGGAAGTGTCTCCTTTCGCTATTCCAGCGATCTGGTGTCTTCTTGGATCAAGGTGTAAACTGTAATTTGCAGAGTAACTGCTGTTCAGTTTTCAGAGGAGCGTTATCCAAAAATTTCAGGGAAGGAAAGCTAAACTGATCTCTAACAAGGGAAAATATATGTGAAAGTCTCTTCATTCCACTCTGAAGGACCATTCAATGCCTTGCTAAGGGGTCTATTGCCTGAGTCTACACTTGGGTCTAAAATAATGTTTACTGTAATCCAAATTCATAGCAGATTAGAAGTAAAAAGTTACAAATCAAAAGAGAAATTATGGGCAGATGGATGTATCTAAAAGAAACATAGTGAAAGGAGAGTGAAGGCTAAATATGACCAATATAGGAAATCAACAGCCACAGCAGTTAATGAACATTTTGTGCTGAGTGATAAGCCAAGCACATGTCAATACCCCCAAGGTCACCACCCAGATGCCGCTCAGCACAGTGAGGGTTGTTCACAGATGCTGAGAAAAGACTGATGTATAAATGATGCCACCACTACCTTATCAAGAGATAGAACGTCTCCATCACCCTGGAGGGTGTTCCACTCATTCCTCCCTTTCTCAAGTCCTGACTGCCCTGATGTCCATCTCTGTAGATTGCGTTTGCTTGTTCCATGGTTTCAAGGAAATGGAATCATACAATATTGCATTCCTTTGTGTCTGGCTTCTTTAATGAAACATCATGTTTTTGAGATCTATTTATGTTGCTGTAGGTATCAGGTACCCACTTTTTCTGTTGTTGACTAAGTATTCCATTGTATGAATGTACCACAGTTTGTTTATCCATTTACCTATTGAGGACCATTTCTATATAAGTCACTTTACGGGCTTATGTTTTTATTTCTCTTGGTAAATATCCAGGAATGAGACTACTGGGTTAGTGTACATTTAACTTTTAAGAAACTACCAGTTTCCAAAGTGATCATACCAGTTTACATTCCCACCAACAATATGTGAAAGTTCTAATTTCTTTATATCTTGTCCACACTTACTATTGTTAATCTTTTTACATTTCAGCCATTCTAGTGTGTGTGAAGAGATTTTCCATTGTGGTTTTAATCTGCATTTGTTTTTTGCCTCATGAATGACTTATAGAGCAGGGATCTGCAGACTCTGTCTGTGGTCAAGACCAGCTCCATAATTTGCAAATCTAAACATAAAGTAAAACCACAAGGCCACTTGTTCAAAAGTTAGTAAGAATTCCAGATGACAAGAGCAAAACATTAAACAAAGCAAAAGGTCCTGCTAAGTGCAGAAGCCTGTGACATTGCACAGGTCATGTGCCCTTAAACCTGGTTATACTGGGGAGCCAAATCCAGCCCAACACCCATCTTAGCATGGCTTGTGAGCCAAGAATGGTTTTAAATAGTTTAAAATTTTTTTAATTATATTTTTGATACTTAAAAATTTTCCAAAAATTCAAATTTCAGTGATCGTAAATGAAGTTTTATTGGTACACAGGCATGCTCATTCACTGATGTATTCTCTATAGCTAGACAATGGCAGAGTTAGCAGTTGTAATGAAAAGTGTACAGCCTACAAAACATAAAACATTTACTCTCTGGCCCTTTACAGAAAAATTTTTGCCAAATCCTGCTATAGACTATCTTTCCATGTATTCACTTAACCATTTGTATATCTTCTATTTTGAAGTGTCCATTCAAGTCTTTGGTCTCCTTTGAATTGCATTGTTTATCTTTTCATTTTTGAGTTGTTAAAGTTCTTAATATACTATAGAGATAATTCCTTTGTCAGATATATGTGTGAAAAATATTTTATCCAAGTCTCTGGTTTGACTTTACATTTTATTAAAGATTTTTCAAAGAGCGGGAGGTTTTAATTTTGATGAAGTACAATTTATCAATTTTTGTTCTTTTGTGATTAGCGCTTTTTGTGCTCTTAAGAAATCTTTGCCTACCTCAAAGGTGCAAAGAATTTCTTCCCCGTTTTTTTCTGGACATTTTATACTTTTATTTTTATAATTAGGTCTATGATCCTTTTCAACTCTTACTATTTTTTGGTCCACTGGTCAAGGTTTATTTTTTTTTTTTTCCACATGAACATCCAGTTGGTTCTGGACTATTTGCTGAAAAAACAGTTCCTTTCTTCATTGAATGAGAGCTCTGTTGAAAATCATAAAATATAAATATCAGTGTGAACTCATGTTATATTTTCTTTTTACAAAATAATATGTATTTCCTAGCTCTGTCAAGTGGTAGGGCCTAAAAACAATAACTAACTTTGTAACAATGAACACCACAATTCATATATTGCTGTCTAAAAAACATTTCACACCAAAAGAAACCAGAACAAATCTGGAAGAAATACAAGATCCTGGAATACTTGTCATGTCAGAAAGTGAGTAAGCTAAAAAGGCTACTGGAGTTGTGTCAAAATGACAAAATAGCCAAATTCAAGAGGTTCTGTCTGTCCCCAAATGGACTATTTTCTGCACCAAAGTAATAGTAGATATAACAGTTTTAACACATCAAAATACATGAAAAAATCCATATGCTTATAACTGTGTGAAAAACAAGCACACACACACACACGGTAATACCATTTATATAAAATCATCTACCCTACAGTAACAAAAAGCAGATCAGTGGTTCTTTGGGTACTGGAACAAAGGAAGAGCTGACCTGTGGAAGAGCACAATGAAACTCCCAGTGGTGGTGGAGGTATTCTCTCTCTGATTGTGGAAATGGTTTCACTTATATGAAATTGCCAAAACTCCCCAAGTGGTGTACTTTAAATGAATAGTTTATTTTATGTAAGTTATTCCTCAATTAAATTGACAAGGAAAGATTCAATTAGGTAAATTTAGTTGAGAGTATTTTTCAGAGTCTCTACATACCTACTGATTGTCTATTTGTTCTATCAATTACCGAGAGAGGAATGTTGAAATGTAAAACTATAATCATGAATTTTGTCTATTTCTTCATTTTAATTCTATAATTTTTGCATTCAGGAATTTTTAAGCTGTTTTTAGATTCATACATATTTATGTTACTGTTTCTTCCAAATGAATTGCTGTTTGAATCAGTGTGAAATGCCCCCTCTTTATCATTTTTTAATACTGTCTTAAAGTCTACTTTATTTTTTAAAATATAACCACTTTCTTATGCTTACTGTTTGCATGGGATTGTCTTTTGCATCCTTTTACTTTTACCCTGTTTGTATTTTCAGATTTAAAATATATTTCCTATAGATGAGAATTGCTTTTTAAATCCATTTAACATTCTCTCTCTTTTTTATAAGACTCTCTAGTGTTTTACACATATGCAATTATTGATATGGTTGGTTTACATCTATATTTTGCTTTGTTTTTCATTTGTTTCTCTATTGGTCTTTTTCTTCTCACTGCAAACATCTTGTTTTTTATTCTTTTTAGTATTCCATTTTATTTTCTCTATTTGGTTCTCACCTACCCTAGTCTTGCCCCTGGGCTAACAATACACACTGTTAATTTATCAGTCTGTTTAGCATCCATAGTGTACACTTCACGCTTCACATTTCCACTTGGAATTTCAGACATTTCATTTCCCAATTGCCACTTCTATCATCATACCTGATACTTCCCATTCTCAGTTCCTCCTCCCATCCTCACAAATAGAATAACTTTAGAAAAAGTATAGTATCATTTACCATCTGCACCAGCCTTTACCTTACAGTGCATGAAATCATCATTAGTTCTTTGGGGAAATGAGAAGGATGAAACATCACATTTTATACTGATCCATTTAATTACCATGTTCTGTGCTCTTCATTCCCTACTGTAGATCCCAGTTAGCATGGGGGTCATTTCACTTTGGCCTCAAGAATATACTTTAACACTGATCGTGGTGTGATTCTGCTGGCAAAAACATTCTCTCAGCTTCCAGTTTATGAAAATGGCTTTCACTGTCCTTGTTGAAGGATATTTTAATGGGTATAGGATTCTGGATTAACAGGTTCTGTTTTTGCTTTCAGCAATGTAAAGTTCTCATTCCACAGACTTCTGGATTCCATTCTTCTGTTGTTTCTGATGAGAAGTCAGCTATCATTTATATTATTGCTCCTCTGTGTGTAATGTGTCTTGTCTTCTCTAAATACTTTCAAGATTTTTCTTTTATCTATGGCTCTCATCAGTTTAACTATGACGTACCTACATGTGATTTCATTTGTATTTTTCCTGCTTTGAATTCACTGTGATTCATGGATCTATATGTCAAATTATTTCATCAAATGGCAGAAATGTTCAGCCATTGTTTCTTCCAATATTTTTTCTGCCTTATTTATTCTCACTCTTCTCCTTTTAGGGCTCCTAGTACATTTATAATAGACAGTTTATTTTGTTCCAGTGGTTCCCAAGGTTCTATTCATTTTATAAGATCTATTTTCTTTTCTCTTAGATTAAGTAATTTCTACTGATCTACCTCCAAATTCATTAACTCTCCAATCTGTTAAGCCCATCCAGGGTTTTTTTTTTAATTTCTTTTACTATACTCCTATATTCAAGAATATTCATTTGTTTCCTTTTTAATTTTTTATTTCTCTGATGAGATTTTTAATCTTTTTTATATTTTATTCATTTTTATTAATGAATTTAATTAATTAAAGCCATATTTTACTTTTATTATTTTAACAGTTTTCCCCATTAGTTCTTTGAAATTTTTATAATAGCTGTTTTAAATACAATACACTAAATACAGCATCTAGGGCACTTCGGCATTGGTTTTTAGTGATTTTTTTCCTTAATTACATGTTAAAATTTCCTATTTCTTTGCACACTTGGTAATTCTTGGTTATGTACTGGACTTTGTTGATAATGTGTAGTATGGGTTCTGGATTCTGTGATTTTGTTTGTTGAATGTTGCATTTTGTTCTAACTAGCTCAAACACTGGCTGATTACACTGAATTTGGGTAGACTTGTTTTTATGCTTTGTTAGACCAGGTGTGGAACACTCAAGATCTTTCCCAACTTCCTCTAACTTGGCAAGACTCAACATTCAAACTGCCTCTCCTGTGAATTTCATCAGGGCCTGATTTTAGTTTTGTTTAAGGTGGGTCTAAAATAAAATTCTGAAAAAAACTTCCCTCATGAACAGGGTCTTTGCTCCTAAGACATGGCCT
The DNA here is from genome assembly GCF_949752795.1 of Hyperoodon ampullatus. Lineage (NCBI taxonomy): Eukaryota > Metazoa > Chordata > Mammalia > Artiodactyla > Ziphiidae > Hyperoodon > Hyperoodon ampullatus. Next base: position 76,541,215 of record NC_136928.1, read on the forward strand.
TTATGGTGTCCCAGGTAGATGCTTGTGATGTTTATTAGACATAAGTAATTTTGTCCATTCTGGCTAGACCAAAACTTCAACATTCCCCCAGCCCTGCTGGAGCACTAGGCTATTCATTCTACTCTCACATCTACAGCTGCTACTCTCTGGTAAATATGATGAAATCTCCCTGCCTTCTTGTGCAGCCCAGCCCCTAGCTAAGGACCTGTGAGGAGCCCCTGCAACAGGCTTCTGACTTTACTCTCCACTCTGTACAACTCCCTCCTCTCCAGTGCCCTGTCCCAGAATTATAACCATCTTAGTTGTCCTGAACTCAAATCTCCACCTCCTCAGATCAGTGGTGCCACCATGCTCTTCTTGAAGACCTCTCACTATGCAGAGGGACAGGAAATTATGGGGCTTACCTCATGAGTTTCCCTTTTCTCATGGAATGGAGCCTTGCACTGCCTTGTGGTCAATGCTGAAAATAACTGCTTTGTCTGTTTTGTTCAATTTTATGGTTGTTTACATTGGAAGGGCCAGACCAGTACTAGCTAGTCCATAATCGTGAGAAGCTGAAGTCTAATGCAATTGTTTTTATTACTGTACCATATGGATATGTAACCTTAATGTAATTTCTGCTTTCCAAAAGTATAACAGGCAAAACATACAGGTACTATTAGCTGAAAGTCCCATAGGAGTTCTGCACCAGTTAATAATATATTTTCTTAATGGATTAGAGTTTTAATAATAAACCACTCACAATAATGATAATATTTACCTTCATTATCTATTACAGGGATTTTTTTCAGCAAGATTGTAAGTTAGTGATGGAAAAAATAATAGCCACCTGGCCCTGAGGCCATTACCAAGGCCCTCTAGAGCCTAGCTTGCAGTCAGCTCCTTACCTCCACCTCCACTTCCCTCCAACAACCAGGACTGGCCCAATCTTGATGGAGGCAGGAGCTATCTAATTTCAGTGCCCTTATTCTCCTGCAAATCAGGTAATATGTATCATTCTTGGAGCTCAGGGATCAGAGAGTTAAGGTTAAGAGACATGGATGGACCTAGAGACTGTCATATTGAGTGATAAGTCAGAGAAAGACAAATATCATATGATATCATTTATATGTGGAATCCAAAAAAAAGGCACAAATGAAGCTATTTACAAAACAAAAATTAAGTCACAGAAGTAGAAAACAAACTTATGGTTACCAAGGGGAAAAAGTGGGGGAGGGACAAATTGGGAGATTGGGGTTGACATATACACACTACTGTATATAAAATAGATAAATAATGACCTACTGTATAGCACAGGGAACTCTACTCAATACGACCTATATGGGAATAAATCTAAAAGAGTGGATATATGTATATGTATAACTGATTCACTTTGCTGTACAGCAGAAACTAACACAACATTGTAAATCAACTATACTCCAATAAAAAAATTTAATTAAAAAAAATAAAATCCCTCTCCATACAAAAACAATTTTATACTTATTATACAAACAACCTGGATAAAATTTGACATTTGCTTTACTCAGAATTGAGAGATCAAAAAGTTATCTTTAGGAAATAACTGCTCATTAAAAGACTACAAAGTAGGCTTCATCTGTTTTTGATATTTTAAAAAATGATCACAACATACCAGATAATAAGCTCATAGAGTATGAATCCCTATTTTATCTGTTTTATATCCTCTTAGTATACTATAGTTTATGGCACGTACTGATTATTTAATATTAGTTAAATAAATGAATGTTTTACATTATTCAGTCATCTACAATGAAAATTACCATGATTTGTTTTCAAATTATCATTAAATATTAATACTATCTTACTGATAGTTTAAATTTTATGCAAATAATTAAATATTTACAAACACTTGTTGAAAAATAATGGAAAAATAAAATGCAATAAATTCTTCTGTCACTCCTAAAAAAAAAGAGAGAGCGAGAGAGAAGGTCTCAATCAGCCATTACACTATCATCTAGTTGGAAGAAATATCTGTGGTGCACATATATAATATGCCAAATATTAGAAGGAAAAGGTATTCAGTAAAAAAGGAAGGAAGGAAGGAAAGAAGAAAAGGGAGGGAGGGAAGGAGAAAGAAAAAAAGGGAAAAAGATAAGGAAGCGGAAAAAGAAAAGGAAAGAAAAGAAAAAAGAAAGAAAAATGGGTCCTTGTTCTGAAAGATATTACTGTTAAATCATTTGAGAACACCTAAATTTTAATGCCATGTGATAAGATTGATTGTGGGGATATAAGTGAAGTACTAAGGAAGTTTGGAGAAAAGCCACCAACTGCCTCATGAAGGAGAACCACACAAATAAAAGCAATATTTAAGAAGGTATGAATGCAGTAGGTGAAAATTTCACAGCTAAACTTTCTCACTGGTAAAGATATCACTTGCTTTATTTCCCTATAACTAAATTTATCTCAGGAACCACCATTCCACTTTGGTAGAAAACAAACTAATCTTACCAATTCAAGAAACATTCAGTCATTTCTGGCTTAATATTGAGTCTCAGGAGAAACCACTAAACCAATTCAATAGTTTCCTCCTCTCTTCTCCTTTCCTGAGGGTGTGTCTCAGGTTGATTTAATTCCTAGGAATTTATTTTTATTTGTCAGTTTGGCCTGGCAGGGTGGTGGTGGGGGGGTTACTTATTATCCAAGAATTGAAGGGAAGATATCTGGCCCATAGCTATCAGCATTTCTCTATGTTGGCATATTGTTGTTTAGATAACCAAAAATAGAAACCAGCCAATATTTCTTTGTGCTTAGGTTTATATCAGGGACTTTTTCAGGTTCACAGCAGCCTTTAAATTCTAGTTGTGTTCTTCAAATTTGCCTTTTCTCATCATCAATATTCCTTCTCTTGCAATATTTGGTATTTTTTTCTTCTATCTAAACTTACAGGATAAACAAGTTCTGAATCCTAGAGCACTTAACCTTTGCCATTAAAAAAAAAAAAAAATCTACTTTCTCCTTCAAAAAAGCCTGGCTCTTGTAAGCTTTGATTTTAAAGACTTGAATTTGCCTTGGAATTCAAAGTCTGTTTTTGTCAATCAAGGGTTGAGTATCAACTATTTACTTCTCTTTGCAAACCTGCTTTACAAGTCTATACTGAGACAAGGATGCCAGTGATGAAACAGCCAGAATATTAGTATAAAGAAATGAAAAAAAGGTTTTTAAAAGGTCATCTGAATATTTTCTACTCAATACTGCAGCCCACCTTCCAGATTTCTCTGCCTTGCTCTATGTCTCCGGATGCTAAGTTTTATGGGCTACATCAATGGACCCCCTCACTCTCTGGATTCCAGTTGAGTTTGGCCAGTGGTCAAGAATAGCCATCATAGTACCTGGTTTCCTCTCTGGCTGTTCTCTCCCCTTTGCCGAGGTCAAATTCTCTCCCACAAAGACAGGCGCTCTCTCCCAGTTCTGGTATCTGCTCCCTCCCCTTTCTCTTTCTAGGTCAGGGTCACAATAACCGTCTTCTCTTTCTAGCAACTAAATACTTTACCATTCCTATTGGTTGCCTTTTAATCTACCCACAATATTGTAAATAGTCTCTTTATTAAATACTTCCAGTTACCCCATTTGAATGGACCCTCTGTTTCCTGCCAGGATATTGAGTGATCCAAAGGGAAATTGAAAATGCCAGGAAACAAACAAACAAATTGACCAAAAAGGAAACGTAATCACAGCACTCCACTTACTGTTTCAAAGACAATATTAATATATTCATAATTTCAGGTTTTAAATCAATCTTTAGGTAAGTCACTAAAGACTTCATATAGGTAGCAGCATAAAAGGTAATACAGTCAGCTATGAAATTTTTAAAATAAGGGTAATTCACCAGATACTGAAAGGAAAAAGGAGAGGTAAGGGGAAGGGTAGACCTGCTAATATCCAATCTTAATAGGTAAAGAGGATGAAGTAGTGTCTGTGATTAATGGTACATGGACTAGAAGTGTGTGCATTCATTATTTAAAGTTATAAAGGTAGCTAAAAATAGAATTAAAACTAGTGAAATAATGCTCTTGTGAGGTGGGAGGAGAGAGGTGGAGAGAGGTATAAGTGAGCTAAGTCCTCATTTCTTCTAGGAGGAAATCAATAGCTCACATCTAAATTTGATAAATCAAGAAAGAGAGATTTGACTCTATTATTTAGACACATGGAAGTAATGATCAGAACAATGGCAAAAGGAAACAGTACGGAGCAGCTGCTTCTGGAGAACAAGGCTGTGGCAGAGAAGGAAGTGCGCGGCAGGAGGCTTATGGCTTTTCATCGAAGCTCCTTTCCACTGTTGGGATATGGTTTTTCAAACTGTGTGTCTGCCTTCATTGGATTTAAGATATTAACAACCCTGAGGGGGTTGCGAGGCCTAGGTTTGGGAAGCACCCGCTGATCTTCGGTCAGTGTTTCACCCCACATATGTGAGCCGGGTTGGGAGAAGAGAGCAGACACTTCAAACAGCTCCTCTTTGCAGCTCCCAGGGGAAGGAAGATGACTGACCTCACATCCTGAGAAGGTTTATTTCTGTGGCTCCAGGTGTGCGTCCTCCCTTCCTGCCTGAGTCCCAAAGACTAGACAGGGGCCTTTACAGAGCTTTCCCTTCTCAGAGGCACTGGAGAGGGTGAGACTCTTGCACTCGTGCCACTTGCCTGATGCTGGGGGCACATGCATCTCTTTGGCTCTGATGTTATGACATCAGTTGTTTTGTCATTTTCACACACGATTAAAAAATTGCTTCTTTGCCAGCCCCTCTCCCCCAGTCTCTTTAGGAAAGCTGTTGTTTCAAAAGCCAGTTGGAATTATTTAAAGTAGGTGGATTCTGGGAGGCAAACTCTGCAGGCCCCCCTCTGTTTCTCCCATGACCTTTAAGGCAGACTTCTAGAGAACAAAAAAACAGGGACCCTTGGATCTCCAGTCCAGGCTTGGGATGAGAATATGGCTCTCAAGTGAAGATCAATAAAGACTCAGACTGCTCTGGTTTCAGACTCACCAGAGTGTGGAGGCTGCTGATTTTAAGCTGAGCCTTCCTTCTGCAAAAGGGTGAGGGATTTCATGTGACACACAGATATATCAGTGACAACCCAAAGCCAGCCCTTGCTCAAATCTCCCTATTTTCCAGTAGGAAACAACCCATCCTTAACCCATCATTCAGGGTCATCAGTAATGTGGCCCCAGCCCTAATTCCACCCTCTGGTCTTATGTATTTAACTCTTTGCTCACAGAATACACTTCTTTTCCCTAATAAATGTCCCATGCTTTCTCAAGTCCATGGCTATGTTTGTGCCATTTGTTTTATCTGCAATGTCTTCAGCTGAAACACATCCTCCTAGCCAGAACTAGAACATGGGTCACTGAACATAGAGATGCAGAACTCTCTTTGTAATTTCATTCTTACCCACGTTATAGCTTGAACACTTATAATTTTGGACTGTGTTACAATGCACCCCTAGTTCCTGGACAGTATGGCTTTCTTCTTGGGTGCAGCCAAAGCCCTCATATGACCCCAATCTCATTCATAAAAAGAGAATATCTATAAATGCTAATTAATCTTTGGAAGGAAAAGGCTAACTTTTCTCCACTGAAGAACATCAAGGAACCATATGGTATTTGTATGGCAGGTCCTTCTTTACTCAAGGACCCTAGGCCAGTTCTGAGAACAGAAAAAACTTCAGCATCCTGGCATCTATGAGTCTTCAAAAAATTAAAGTTAAAATCTCAATATCAAACCTCTAGGCTCAACCACAGATTTATGGAAAAGCAAGGAAACTGAGACCTACTTTAACAGACCAAAGGGTACAATGAACAAACTCAATCAATGGGAAACTCTCTGGGACAAATGGCCTTATTTCATCAACAACTAAGTTAGAAGGAAAAAAAAATACTGATGGGTAGTGAATCTATAGAGGTGAAAAGGATTAAAAATTACATCAGCCAATTGCAGTGTGTGGACCTTCTTTGGATCCAGATTAAAGCAATCTATAAACAGAACATTTATGATAATTATGAGACAATTAGAAATTTGGGGGAGTGGGAGGGTGGGTGAAATGAGTTAAGATGGTCAAAAGGTACAAAATTCCAGTATAAAATAAATGTCATGGGGATATAATGCACAGCATGGTGACCAAAATAAAACTGAATGTTGATTGAATATTTGATAGCACAGAATTATCGTTAACTTTCTTAAATGTGAAAATGGCACTCCGTAGAGCTCTGCCCTAAAACACACTCCTTCCTACCTCTTACTCAGAGTTGTACACAGTCTCCTAAATGTTAACAAAAAGGCATGTGTTACTCATAAGAAGTAGATTCTGATATTCATCTTCCTGCTAAAGGTTAATTTACGTTCACATTTCCCATCCATGGCCTCCCACTGATGATTCAGAAGATGTGTGCTTATGAATGAAGAAGTACAAATACATATCTGGAGCTTTAATTTAACAATAGAGGGTAACGCCATTTGAATCCATCAGAACTGCTTTCCTCCTTACTGCTGGTAGAATTGGTGGCTATTTTGTATCTTTGCCAGTTAGCACAGGCAACCAAGAGACATGAGTCAATCATTATTATTCAACTCCTTCCCAGAGTCTTATGATCACAGACATAATATCAATTTTTGTACTGAGAATTAGAAAACACCTTTGAATTTATATACCAGGAATAAAGCTTGCTCATATCATCCGGGACCTCTTTTGTACTAGAGGAGGAGACCCTTGGATACACCACTGGAACAGCAGGCACAGCACAGAGAATGCCAGCTACAACAATGCTTTCAGGCAGAGCTGAGTGTCCTGCACAGAACAGACTGACACACAGCACGTGCTCCAGTCTTTACTCCTCACTGGATGAAGGAATACACCAAACAAAGCCTGCCTTTTGAAAGAAAATAGTGCATAGGTGAAATAAAAAGCTACTTATCAAAGCAAACCAGGGCTTCCCTGGTGGTGGAGTGGTTAAGAATCCACCTGCCAACGCAGGGAACACGGGTTCAAGCCCTGCTCCAGGAAGATCCCACATGCTGTGGAGCAACTAAGCCCATGAGCCACAACTACTGAGACCACGTGCCACAACTACTGAAGCCCACACACCTAGAGCCCGTGCTCCACAATAAGAGAAGACACTGCAATGAGAAGCCTGTACACCACAAGGAAGAGTAGCCGCCGCTCACCATAACTAGAGAAAGCCTGCGTGCAGCAACGAAGACCCAATGCAGCCAAAAATAAATAAATAAATAGATTTATTATTTTAAAAAACAAACAAACAAACAAAGCAAACCAACCCACCAAACAACAGCAACAAAAAAACTATTTGGAAAAAAGTGTGCTAGAAAGAGGTGAATAAATCAAAATGGCCCTAAAGTTAATACTTATGAAAATTAGACTCTGGGATTTCAAAATTGCCTCCAGGATGAAAAACATCACCGTCTGATTCCCTCCAGATTGCAGTGGTAAATATATGGAGTTTACTCTTAGCCTTTATATCATTTTATTTTATTATTTTTTATTGAAGTATAGTTGATTTACAATGTTGTATTAATTTCTGTCATTTTATTTTATTTGAATCTGCATTTTAGCTCTATTTAGTTCCGTTTCTGTTGGATAAATGCTAGGTGGTTCTAGAGTTGACAGTTGTGGTATACTAGTATTATCATATCAGGTAACTCTCTCTGAAACACATACCACTAACACACACACACACACACACACACACACACACACGCAGGACAGAATGTAGATAAAAGCTAGTTTGAAAAGTCAGATTGATCTGTGTTTGCTTCCCGACCCTTCAGTTAGTAGTCTCAGTAAAAGTAAATTTCTCATTTGCAAAATTGGGAACATAATATGTGTATGTTACATGAAAGTTATAAAGAAATACCCAGAGGGGGCACCTTCAAGATGGTGGAGGAATAAGATGTGAAGATCACCTTCCTCCCCACAGATACATCAGAAATACATCTACATATGGAACAACTCCTACAGAACACCTACTGAACGCCGGCAGAAGACCTCAGACTTCCCAAAAGGCAAGAAACTCCCCACGTACATGGGTAGGGCAAAAAACCCCAAAAAAACAGAGACAAAAGGATAGGGATGGGACCTGCACCAGTGGGAGGGAGCCGTGTAGGAGGAAAGATTTCCACACAATAGAAGCCCCTTCACTGGTGGAGACGGGGGTGGTGGGCAGGGTGGAAGCTTCAGAGCCACGGAGGAGAGCACAGCAACAGGGGTGCAGAGGGCAAAGCGGAGATATCCACGCACAGAGGATCGGTGCCAACCGGCACTCACCAGCCCTAGAGGCTTGTCTGCTCCCCCGCTGGGGCGGGCGGGGGCTGGGAGCTGAGGCTCGGGCTTCGGTCGGAGCGCAGGGAGAGGACTGGGGTTGGCGGCATCAACACAGCCTGAAGGGAGGTAGTGAGCCACGGCTAGCCAGGAGGGAATCCAGGAAAATGTCTGGAACTGCCTAAGAGGCAAGAGACCATTGTTTCAGGGTATGCAAGGAGAGGGGTTTCAGAGCACCTCTTAAACGAGCTCCAGAGACGGGCGCGAGCTGCAGCTATCAGCGCGGACACCAGAGACGGGCATGAGATGCTAAGGCCGCTGATGCCGCCACCAAGAAGCCTGTGTGCGAGCACAGGTCACTGTCCACACCTCCCCTCCCGGGAGCCTGTGCAGCCCGCCACCGCCAGGGTCCCGTGACCCAGGGACAACTTCCCCGGGAGAACACCCGGCGCGCCTCAGGCTGGTGCAAAGTCCCGCCGGTCTCTGCCCCACAGGCTCGACCCACACCGTACCCCTATATACCCCCGGCCTGAGTGAGCCAGAGCCCCCGGCTCCTTTAACCCCCTCCTGTCTGGGTGAAGAACAGATGCCAGAGGGCGATCTACATGCAGAAGCGGGGAGAAATCCAAAGCTGGACCCCAGGAGCTGTGCGAACAAAGAAGAGAAAGGGAATTCTCTCCCAGCAGCCTCAGGAGCAGCAGATCAAATCTCCACAATCAACTTGATGTACCCTGCATCTGTGGAATACCTGAATAGACAACAAATCATCCCAAAATTGAGGCGGTGAACTTTGGGAGCAACTGCGGACTTGGGGTTTGCTTTCTGAATCTAATTTGTTTCTGGTCTCATGTTTAGTTTAGTTTAGTATTTAGAGATAATTATCATTGATAGATTTGTTTATTGATTTGGTTGCTCTCTTCAGCAGAAACTGATCTTTCAGCAGAAACTCTACAAGACAGAAGGGAGTGGCAGGACATATTTAAAGTGATTAGAGGGAAAAACCTACAACCAAGATTACTCTACCCAGCAAGGATCTCATTCACATTCAAAGGAGAAACTAAAACATTTACAGACAAGCAAAAGCTAAGAGAATTCAGCACCACCAAACCAGCTTTTACAACAAATGCTAAAGGGACTTCTCTAGTCAGGAAACACAGAGAAGGAAAAGTCCTACAATAACAAAGACAAGGGCTTCCCTGGTGGCGCAGTGGTAGAGAGTCCGCCTGCCGATGCAGGGGACACGGGTTCGTGCCCCGGTCTGGGAAGATCCCACATGCTGCGGAGTGGCTGGGCCCGTGAGCCATGGCCGCTGAGCCTGTGCGTTTGGAGCCTGTGCTCCGCAACAGGAGAGGCCACAACAGTGAGAGGCCCACGTACCACAAAAAAAAAAAAAAAAAAAAACACAAAACCATTAAGAAAATGGTAATATGAACACACATATCGATAATTACCTTAAATGTAAATGGATTAAATGCACTGACCAAAAGATATAGACTGGCTAAATGGTTACAAAAACAAGACCTGTATTTATGCTGTCTACAAGAGACCTAGTTCAGACCTAGGGACACATACAGACTGAAAGTGAGGGGATGGAAAAAGATATTCCATGCAAATGGAATTCAAAAGAAAGCTGGAGTAGCAATTCTCATATCAGACAAAATTTAAAATAAATACTACTACAAGATACAAAGAAGGACACTACATAATGATGAAGGGATCAATCCAAGAAGAAGATATAATGATTGTAAATATTTATGCACCCAACATAGGAGAACCTCAATACATAAGGCAAATGCTAACAGCCATAAAAGGGGAAATCGACAGTAACACAATAATAGTAGGGGACTTTAACACCCTACTTTCACCAGTAGACAGGTCATCCAAAATGAAAATAAATAAGGAAACACAATCTTTAAATGATACATTAAACAAGATGGACTTAATTGATATAGGACATTCCATCCAAAAACAACAGAATACACTTTCTTCTCAAGTGCTCATGGAACATTATCCAGGATATGTTGGGTCACAGATCAAGCCTTGGTAAATTTAAGAAAATTGAAATCAAATCAAGTATCTTTTCCGACCATAACGCTATGAAACTAGATATCAATTACAGGAAAAGATCTGTAAAAAATACAAACACACGAAAGCTAAACAATACACTACTAAATAACCAAGAGATCACTGAAGAATCAAAGAGGAAATCAGAAAATACCTAGAAACAAATGACAGTGAAAACATGATGACCCAAAACCTATGGGATGCAGCAAAAGCAGTTCTAAGAGGGAAGTTTATAGCAATACAATCCTGCCTCAGGAAACAAGAAAAATCTCAAATAAACAAACTAACCTTACACGTAAAGCAATTAGAAAAAGAAGAACAAAAAAAGCCCCAAAGTTAACAGAAGGAAAGAAATCATAAAGATCATGTCAGAAATATTGAAAAAGAAATGAAGGAAACGATAACAAAGATCAATAAAACTAAAAGCTGGATCTTTGAGAAGATAAACAAAACTGATAAACCTTTAGCCAGAATAATCAAGAAAAAAAGGGGTAAGACTCAAATCAATAGAATTAGAAATGAAAAACGAGAAGTAACAACTGACACTGCAAGAATACAAAGGATCATAAGAGATTACTACAAGCAACTCTATGCCAATAAAATGGACAACATGGAAGAAATGGACAAATTCTTAGAAAAGCACAACGTTCTGAGACTGAACCAGGAAAAAATAGAAAATATAAACAGACCAATCACAAGCACTGAAATTGAACTGTGATTAAAAATCTTCCAACAAACAAAAGCCCAGGACCAGATGGCTTCACAGGTGAATTCTATCAAACATTTAGAGAGGAGCTAACACCTATCCTTCTCAAACTCTTCCAAAATATAGCAGAGGGAGGAACACTCCCAAACTCATCCTATGAGGCCACCATCACCTTGATACCAAAGCCAGACAAGGATGTCACAAAGAAAGAAAACTACAGGCCAATATCACTGATGAACATACATGCAAAAATCCTCAACAAAATACTAGCAAACAGAATCCAACAGTACATTAAAAGGATCATGCACCATGATAAAGTGAGGTTTATCCCAGGAATGCAAGGATTCTTCAATATATGCAAATCAATCAATGTGATACCCCGTATTAAAAATCAAAGGATAAAAACCATATGATCATCTCAATAGATGCAGAGAAAGCTTTCAACAAAATTCAACACCCATTTATGATAAAAACCCTCCAGAAAGTAGGCACGGAGGGAACCGACCTCAACATTATAAAGGCCATGTATGACAAAGCCACAGCCAACATTGTTCTCAGTGGTGAAAAACTGAAACCATTTCTACTAACATCAGAAAAAAGGCAAGGTTGCCCACTCTCACCGCTGTTATTCAACATAGTTTTGGAAGTTTTAGCCAGGGCAATCAGAGCAGAAAAAAGAAATAAAAGGAATCCAAACCAGAAAAGAAGTAAAACTGTCACTCTTTGCAGATGACATGATAGTATACATAGAGAATCCTAAAGATGCTACCAGAAAACTACTAGGACTAATCGACGAATTCGATAAAATAGCAGGATACAAAATTAATGCACAGAAATCTCTTGTATTCCTATACACTAATGATGAGAAATCTGAAAGAGAAATTAAGGAAACACTCCCATTTACCATTGCAACAAAGAGGATAAAATACCTAGGAATAAACTTACCTAAGGAGACAACTATAAGACACTGATGCAGAAAACTATAAGACACTGATGAAAGAAATTAAAGATGATGCAAATAGATGGAGAGATATACCATGTTCTTGGACTGGAAGAATCAACATTGTGAAAATGAGTATACTACCCAAAGCAATCTACAGATTCAATGCAATCCCTACCAAACTACCAATGGCATTTTTCACAGACCTAGAACCAAAATTTCACAGTTCGTATGGAAACACAAAAGACCCCGAATAGTGAAAGCAATCTTGAGAAAGAAAAATGAAGCTGGAGGAATCAGGCTCCCAGACTTCAGACTATACTACAAAGCTGCAGTAATCAAGACAGTATGGTACTGGCACACACAAAAAAAGAAATATAGATCAATGGAACAGGATAGAAAGCCCAGAGATAAACCCATACACGTATGGTCACCTTATTTTTGATAAAGGAGGCAAGAATATACAATGGAGAAAAGACAACCTCTTCAATAAGTGGTGCTGGGAAAACTGGACAGCTATATGTAAAAGAATGAAATTAGAACCTCCCTAACTCCATCCACAAAAATAAACTCAAAATGCATTAAAGACCTAAATGTCAGGCCAGGCACTATAAAACTCTTTGAGGAAAACATAGGCAAAACACTCTGACATAAATCACAGCAAGATCCTTTTTGACCCACCTCCTAGAGAAATGGAAATAAAAACAAAAATAAACAAATGGGACCTAATGAAACTTAAAAGCTTTTGCACAGCAAAGGAAACCATAAACAAGACGAAAACACCACCCTCAGAATGGGAGAAAATATTTGCAAACGAAGCAACTGACAAAGGATTAATCTCCAAAATATACAAGCACCTCATGCAGCTCAATATCAAAAAAACAAACAACCCAAGCCAAAAATGGGCAGAAGACCTAAATAGACATTTCTCCAAAGAAGACATACAGATGGCCAACACACACATGAAAGGATGCTCAGCATCACTAATCATTAGAGAAATGCAAATCAAAACTACAATGAGGTATCACCTCACACTGGTCAGAATGGCCATCATCAAAAAATCTACAAACAATAAATGCTCGAGAGGGTGTGGAGGAAAGGGAACCCTCTTGCACTGTTGGCGGGAATGTAAATTGATACAGCCACTATGGAGAACAGTATGGAGGTTCCATAAAAAATTTAAAAAAGAACTAGCTTATGACCCAGCAATTTCACTTCTGGGCATATACCCTGAGGAAACCATAATTCAAAAAGCGTCATGTACCACAATGTTCACTGCAGCTCTATTTACAATATCCAGGGCATGGAAGCAACCTAAGTGTCCATCGACAGATGAATGGATAAGGAAGATGTGGCACATCTATACAATGGAATATTACTCAGCCATAAAAAGAAACGCAATCGAGTTATTTGTAATGAGGTGGATGGACCTAGAGTCTGTCATATAGAGTGAAGTAAGTCAGAAAGAGAAAAACAAATACCGTATGCTAACACATATATATGGAATCTAAAAAAAAAAAAAAAAAAAATGGTTCTGAAGAACGTAAGGGCAGGACAGGAATAAAGACGCAGAAGTAGAGAATGGACTTTAGGACACAAGGATGGGGAAAGGTAAGCTGGGTCGAAGTGAGAGAGTGGCATGGATATATATACACTACCAAACGTAAAACAGATAGCTAGTGGGAAGCAGCTACATAGCACAGGGAGATCAGCTCAGTGCTTTGTGACCATCTAGAGGGGCGGGATGGGGGTGTGGGAGGGAGACGCAAGAGGGAGGGGATATGGGGATATACGTATATGTATAGCTGCTTCACTTTGTTATACAGCAGAAACTACCACACTATTGTAAAGCAATTATACTCCAATAAAGATATTAAAATATTTAAAAAAAAAGAAATACCCATTTATTCATTCTACAAATGTACACAAGTTGAATCCTTTGTACCAGGCCTCATGTTAGGAACCTAGATACACACACAAGATTCCTGCCTTCTTGGAGTTTACATTCCAGAGAGAAAGACGCAGAAAATAACGTCAAGAAATATGTGATATAAATAATTACAGATTGCTGTCAATACTCTGAAAAAAATAAACAAGTGTTTTGATAGAAAATATAGGTGGACTTAAGATACTGCGATCATAAAAGCCTCTCTGAAGAGATATCATTGAATCTGAAACCTTAGACGTGAGAAGGAACCACGGGGGAAAGAGATTCATGAAAGGAGAATAGTGAACACCAAGGCCCTGGGGCTGGCCAGTTCTTGGGAGGGGCAGGGAGCTGAAGAAGGTGGTCAAGAAGAGTTAAGCGGTGAGTTGAGAAGAGGATCAGGGTCAGATTTTGCATGTCCTTGTAGACCTGGAAGCGTTTAGATTTTGTTCTAAGGGCAACGTTGTTGAAAACATCAAGTAAGGGTATCAAGTAGGGAAATGGAACTTTTTTTTAATAATCTAGCTTCTGTCAAGAGTATGGACTGCAGAGGAGCAAGAGTAGAAGTCAAAAGACAAGTTAGGAGGCAAATCATATCAGATTAGCAAGAGAAGATGGGGACTTGGGCCAGGAAGTTGGCACTGGAGAAGGAGATAGGTAAGTACATTTGTCATATGTTTTGGGTAGAGGACGGACAAGGACTTGATGAAAGAGTAGATAATCAGGGTATAGGAAAGACGCAATTCTGAGATGACCCCCAACTTCTGCTTTAGTGAATAGCCTGGCCATTTACTGAGAAGGAGAAGACCTGAGGAGGAACAGGTCATAGTCACAAACAAGATAATGCATACTTCGTATGAAAAGCACTTAAAATTGTTTCTGACATGCAATGCTCTCAACAGGTGGTAGTGAAAGAAAATGCTTCTATTATCTGATAATTCCAGTCCATTAGTTTCCCTTGACAGCCCATTACAATTTAAGTAACATCTTCCAAAAGCATTTTCAGTTTCATGTTTCTGTGCTTTTATTGTTCACTTTTCAATAACTTAATGTTTAAGGTCGATACAGTCCTTATTTTAAAATCCCATTGGGTAATGAAGGCAAAAATCGTTATTCCTCTATTCATTTTAAATAAACACCACATGCTAAAGTGATTATTGTGATTCATTCTTCCCAGCTATTCTTACCTTTCTAAGATGACAGGAAGCCTCTTTGGCCATCTGCAACAAGAGTACTGCCCGAGCCATGACCACAGAGAGACAGTTCTTCTAGTTCACTGCCCATGACTGGGGAGGCCCAGAACTAGAGCAATAAAAGTTGTTAGCATATACAAGGAGGTTACCACTGGCTGGACACGGTGCCTCAAGCACTTTACAGCAAGGGCAGTCTGTTGGAATAAGCTAGTTGCTGGTTGTCTTAGGGATTTTGATAGTTATTATGGCAATTTTCCAGCAGAGGGCAGTAAAGGGTCTTAAAAAGGGGGACCCTTTTACAAAACTGCATAAAACTGCTGTTGAGCTAGGACTGGGTATGCAGTCTCTCCTTGAAGACTTATAACCACCTGATGAAATAGGTTCTATCATCACCTCCACTGAGTTGATGAAGAAACTATGGCTTACAGAAGAGCGGCAAGTCGCCCAAGGTCCACTGTAGAAAATGGGAGAGTTGGGCTTTGAATCCACGTCAAGCCCGTGATCTCAATTCCGTGCTGTATGAACTCCCAAAAGACACTTCTGTTCCCTCAGCACAGTTGTGGAACTTACAAGAATACAAATATTGCCTTAATGAAAGGGAGCCTATTCTAACTAGCAGAGCTGTCCAACAGTGAAGCAGACTATTTTTTGAAATGACTCGTTCACCAAGGTAAAGACATGCCTGGCTGACTGTGTCCAGGAGATTTCTGCCATGAAAGGGAGTTGAACTAAATGGCCCATGACACTGGGTAATGCAGACGCAGGCAAAGCCAATCTCTAGGGGAGGGGTGTAGGCCATGTACTCATTTCAACATTTCTTTTGTGACTCAATATTTGGGTTACATCTAGAGAAAGACTTCAGAGCCTATTTAAAAGTCACACAAGAAAAGTAACTTCAGTGTTTAAGTTATTTATTTCTTCTTGGTAGCTTTCCCTCAGTTGATCGCCAGACTTGACTCTAAATAGCATTTAGCTGTTTGTTAAATTTTAACGTAAATCAATGTACAGCTTACAATCTACCTACTGATAATTAACACTCAAAAGGACATGTTTACTAAATAAAGACAAGTAGGATCACTGGACAAGTACATAAGCTTCCAGGGTAACAAATTTGAGTCAGATAACAATAGATGTTGGTGTCTTTGTTATAATTTAACCACCTTACTGTGTAGTTATACAGTTGACTCTCGCACATCACCAGTTTGAACTGTGTGGGTCCACTTACATGCAGATTTTTTTCAGTAAATACCAAACCTGTATTTTCATTGTACAGATCTTTAAGTGTGGGAGAAGTTCGTGTTCTACGAGCCATCACGATATGTGGACTTCAAAGAACTAGAGTTTCAGTCCTGATTCTATACAAACTGTTTCTGCTTCCTGCTCTTGGGTAAGTCATTTATCAATTCCTTTATTTTTGAGGCAGAGATAGCAGTACATGGATTTTCGACTGTGCAGGGGCTTGGTGCTCACAACCCCCGAGTTGTTCAAGGATACTTGGTGCCTTTGTGATAATAACAATCACCTAACATTTATCTAGTGTGTTTTAAATGTCAAAGTCCAATCATATTCATCATATCATGTTGGTTTGATCCTCATAAAAACCTTGTGATGTGTAACAGAGATCAGTATCTCCATTTTCCAAATAAGAAAACTGAGAGACAAGAGGTGACTTACCCACGATAAATGTCTAGGTCAAGACCTGAGCTCCTGAATCCTGCAAAGACACTGTCTCATTTTGGTGTTTAAGAGCTTAGACTCTATCAGCCAATAACTGGGTTCACTCCCCAGCTCTTTCTCTTCTTACCACACGGCACTGACTAGTCTTTTAACTGTTCTCACCTTCAGTTCCTGCATTAATAGAATAGTGATAATAAGAATACCCATCAGATAAATTTGTTGTGAAGCTTATTGAGTGAAATCTAGGTAATAGGGTAACCAGGACAGGGTAATACCCAACCATTTCAACTACTATCATTATATTCCACTGCCTCTGACATTTGTGCATGCATGCTGCATATGTGAGGGCCACATACTGGCAGTTGGCTCTGACGTATTAGAAGCAATAAAAACATTTCACTGTGACCCAGCACCTGTCCTGATCTGACACACTCAGACTACTAGAAGAAGTAGGTGTACCAGCCAGGGTGACTCTTCCAAAATATAAACCCAAATTGCAAGGTGTTCCTGATAAAAGAAAGGATTGTTAAATGGCACCAAAAGAACAAAATCCATGGTAGCAAAAATGGATAATATGATCACATTAAAATTAAGAATTTCTATATTTCAAAGTATGACGTGATCAATGTGGAAATAAAAACCCCAGTCTAGGAAAATATGTTCCATAGTCTATAATCTCTAGTATGGGGTTTTTATCCAGAGTATATGAAGACCTCTCAAAGATTCATATTATTATCGTTTCCTTTGACAAATAGTGATTGAGCATCTACTATGTGGCAGGAAGATTTCTGGATACTGAAGGTAGGACTTACATTCTAGAGAAAGAAACAATATACACATGCAAAATATCAAGTATGCAAATGCATATGTAATAAATAAAATCTTGATAGGCGCTATGAAGAAAGTATAACAGTCAGTATATTAAGATTGTTGGAGGCAGGCTCTTCTCAATGGGAAGACTGTGGAAGTCTTCTCTAAGCAGATGACATGTGAATAGAAATCTGACTGAAATGAGAGATCTAGTCATGCAAACGTCTGGAGCAAGAACATCCCAGGAAGAGAGAACAGCAAATGCAAAGGTCCCAGGAACATACATGATATATTCAAGGTACAGCCAGGAGACCAGCGGGGTAAGTGCTGGAAAAGTGTCAAGAGATGAACCTGGTAAATTTAGACAAGTCTTTGATCATATTGTGACTAGTAGGCCTTGGAAAGGTATTTGGATTTTATTCTGAGTGTAATGTGAATCCATTGGAGGATTTTGAGCAGAGAATGCATGATCTGATTTCAATTTTAGAAGAATAGTTTTGCCAAGAGTGTGGAGAATTGATTCTGAGAGGTCAAAAGGGAGCCACTATAATAAGAGTGTTAGAATGTCATTGAGGAAACATAGGCGAGAGATGATGGTGGATAGGACTTAAGGGGCAGCACTAGAAATGAAGAAAAGTCAGTGTTTATGGGATGTAGTTGGAAATAAATCCTACAGTGGCTTCTTATGGATGTGGCAGGTAAGGAATAGGATCAAGGACGATTCCAGGGGGTTCAGCCCAAGGAATTTGTTAAACGGTGATAGCGCTTCCTGAGATGGGGAGATCTCAGGGAGGAACAGTGTTTTCTTGGGAGGGAGGGCTACCAAGCGTTCTGCTTAGGCAAGTTAAGTTTGAGATGCCCAATAGAAATCTAAGCAGAAATATCAAGTAGGAAAATGAAGGTGTGAGATCTTGGGAAAACGTGGGACTGGAGAGATGACATAGAGAGCCTGTGGAGATGAGAAGACAGTGGAAAGGGAGAAATATTTAGGAGCAAGTGAATAGAAGCAAGGAATAGAAGCAAGCAAAGGAAGAACACTGCAACTGGAGTGAGATGGAAAATACTTAACGGAAGCTAGAATTTTTCAAAGTGGCAATGAAATGTTAAGAACATACCTACCCCACCTCTAGACCCTTCAGTCCATGGAAATAAGAGAAAAAAAACAGCACCCACTTGAGAGGGTAGGCCTAAACTCCTTTGGATATATCCAGATTTCAGGTACAATAAGAAAGTGAGTAGCCCTAAAAGATATTTGGAATATAGGTGAATTTGCTGATGACGTGAGCTCTAGGAGGGCAGAGAAAAGTTTTGAGAAGTTTGGGAAAGGATGAGAAGTTGAATTAGATTACAGAATGTGCAAACCATGTGGGATCAAAGTCCCAAGAATGGTGGCTGATCTGGGTGTCTTAAACTTCTTATCTGGGAAGGCAGTCATGTTGTATTACTTCTGGATGACCTTATACGGGAAAATGGGTAACCGGTTTTTAACACCAGGGTTCATCTTGGGATTTATCTCTGAGGCTGTATAGGGGCGTTACATATGGCAACAGGTGATTGTGATTTGAGGATTAATTCTAGTAGTTCTGGAATTAGCCTGAGATGTTTGTTATTATCTTCATGGTACTTAAAATGTACTGATTAATTGTATTCCCTGTAAGCATGGGTCCAAGGTGAGCTTGGAACAGATTTTTACTAGCTTGTTACCATTGTTTATTGATAATAGCAACATGGAGGGCTTGCAGCTGGTTCTGGTGTGACCACCCCTTGCCAGAGGTCTGTGATTTTAGGGCTTAATAAATAGCAAGACTATGCCTACCAGGCTCAGGCCAAGACCACATTTTGAGCTCCCATGTTTCAGGGTCCTCCAGGCTCTTATCAGTGGTTCCTGATCTGCGAGTGAGCATCTTTGGTGTGGCTCTACAGAAGGAGGGCAATTGGAGGTTGTTCTTGGCTTCTCCAGAGGCAGCTTCTGACTGTGAGGCATACTCTTACCTTAATAACATCGCTCCAGTGAATCCTCTACCTGCAGTAATCTGTAGATGCCTACAGTTGTCATTTTCCATCTGGTGACTCCTCTTTGGCCGTTAATCCTATCAGATTGTGACCATTAGTGGAGGATGGTAAGCTTACCAGACGTGTGGGCTCCCTCAAGTCCTAACGGGAGCAGTGCCAACATGTGGTTGGCTGAAAAATGGTCTCCAAAGATATCCAGGTCCTAAATCTGAAACCTGTGCATGTTACCTTATATGAAAAAAAAAGACTTAGCAGGCGTGATTAAGTTAAGGATTTTGAGATGGGGAGATTATCCTAGATTACCCAGGTGGGCCCAATGTAATCACAAGTGTCATTTTAAGAGAGACGAGGAAATTTTACAACAGAAGAGGAAGAAGACAATGTGACAATAGAAGCAAAGGGAGGAAAGACAGATGATGTGATGCAAGGAAGGGGTCACAAGGGGAATACAGATAACTTCCTGATGCTGGGAAAAGCAAGGACACGGGATCTCCCCCGGAGCTTCCAAACAAACCAGCCCTGGGGATGCTGGTTCAGATTCATTTCAGCCTTCTGGCTTCCAACTGTGAGAAAATAAATGTGTATTATTTTAAGCGACTAAGTTTGTGATAATGTGTTACAGCAGCCATAGGAAACTAATACATAGCAGATTACTCTTTAGACTTCAGAAGGGGGGTATTGCAGTTGGGAGTGGGGCAGCCTTTCCAGAGGACTTGGAGCTCTGAAGACCATCCTTAAATCCTTCTGTATGTTGCTCTGCTTAGGCAAACACATCCTTTCATTCTGCCTCTATAGATTTGCCCTTTTTGCAAAATTCATATGAATCGTACAATCTGTATGATTATATGTGTGTCTGTCATCTTTCACTTGCCAGAATGTTTCTGAAGCTCATCCACTTGCAGTGTGTATCAGCAGTTTGTCCCTTTTTATTTCCAAGTAGCCCTTCACTGTGTGGGTATACCACATTCTGTTTATCAATTCACCAGTTGATGGGCTTTGGGATTGTTTCCAGTTTATCAGTCTTATGAAACATGTTATGAATATATATATATGTAAATATTTGGGTGGACATATTTTCATTTTGGGGGAGTAGATATCTAAGAGTGGAATTGCTAGATCAGATTGCATGTGTGAATTTAACTTTTTAAGAAACTATGAAACTGCTTTTCAAAGTATCCATACCATTTTACATTTCAACCAGCAATCTGAATTCCACTTTTGTCATGTCCTTGCCAACCCTTGATACTGTCAATCTTTTTCATTACAGCCATTCTAATGATTCATTCTCTGTATCCTAAAGACTCTATTATTTAGTTTTTCACCATGCCTGGACCTTTTCATGCACTCTCACAGAACTGTACTTTTGCACATGGTTTTTCCTTTGCCTGTAATGCCATTCGCACTCCCTAAGACTCCTTATCCTTGAAGACCTTAAGTTGTGATGACTTCCTGACTTACAGAGACACCCTCGGACATTCCTTATTCTGTGCTTCTTGAGCACCTTGTCCATCCCTAGCATGGTACTTAGAGCCCTGCGTTGTGCATCAGGATTGGTCTGTCTGCCTTCCCCTAAATTATGCCAATTACTTGAGAAAAGGACACTCTTATCCCTCTTTGTGTTCACATTGGGTAGTGTCTGGAATACAGTAGATATTTACTATATCCTTAGTTAAGGAATAAATTAGTTAGTGTCTTTTTTCTTTTTTAAGAAGATGTTGGGGGTAGGAGTTTATTATTAATTAATTTATTTATTTTTGCTGTGTTGGGTCTTCGTTTCTGTGCGAGGGCTTTCTCTAGTTGTGGCAAGCGGGGGCCACTCTTCATCGCGGTGTGCGGGCCTCTCACTATCATGGCCTCTCTTGTTGCGGAGCACAGGCTCCAGACGCGCAGGCTCAGTATTTGTGGCTCACGGGCCTAGTTGCTCCGTGGCATGTGGGATCTTCCCAGACCAGGGCTCGAACCCGTGTCTCCTGCATCGGCAGGCGGACTCTCAACCACTGCGCCACCAGGGAAGCCCAGTTAGCGTCTTAACTGGTGGATGAGTGAGTGGTTGAGTGAAGAATCAGGAGATTATAGAAATGGAAACATTTTAAAGGGGAGCTTTGAGGCAGTGCCAGTCCCACTTCTGCCTCTGCCTCCTGCCTCAAGGAAAGCTGATTGCAAAGGTGATAGGAGAAAAATCTATTTATTAGACTAGAACAGGAGACATGCTGGCAATAAGAATGCATCGAGATGGAAAGATTTTGATTACAAGAGCCGGGAGACCGGGTTCTTTCATTAAGAACTTTTCACTTGACAGCCACAATTTTTATCACAATGTTTGTTGGCCCAGGAGCACATCTAGGGGATGTTTTTGTATGTTTCCTCTCAGTGTGTAGCCCGTGACTTTTAAGCACCTCTACTTCAATAAAAGAAACTCAGATACACTGGAGCCATTAAATAATGGCTTTCTTCTTTTAATGAAATTTTTAGTTCAAACCATAAATAGGAATTTATTGAACTTCATATTAAAGCCAGATGAATCCCTCAGCTTCCTCTTCACTTGAGCTTCAGATGTCATTAAGTGTGAGAAGAGCAAGTAAGCCTAAGTTCGACTTCCTTTTAAAAGGACATATTACTAGAGAATGGGGGATCAGAAGTTCACAGCACTAGACCGATCTGAGAGGTAAATGGAGATCTGTAAGAATAGAATCCAGAAGATGCTCCAAGAGAAGGAGGAATGCTCCCAAAAAATGATTAAGGATTACCCGTAAGAATTTCTGCTTTACATTAGGAGCAAGAAAGCAGCCGAATTTGGGGTAGATCCATCGCTTGGTGGTGACTGTTGATATTGTTGAATCATGTACACAAAGTAGAAAATTTTATTTCTGTTTTGCAACTGTCTTCTCAGTAAAGGAAAATGAACACGACATGAATAGAGAGCCACAGAAGTGGGTATGGAGGATGTGAGATCAAAGGTGGGTGGGGAGACTTTGGTGGTACCATGCGGGTGTTTTTCAACACCAACTACCAATTCTCTGTGGACACCAACTGGGTGTCTTACAGGTCAGCTGAATTCTGACGTTAACTACTGGGAAGTTAGCCCCCACCTAACAAGTTAAAGACTCAGTTCCACTTCAGATGCCAGTCACAAGTAGTGGATCCCCAGGTTACCCACACTTCTGTGCGACTTGGCTACAAATTGGTGGTTTCCGTGATCCCCTCCTCAGATTTGATGAATTTTTGTGGAATGCAGAAATAATAAGGCTAATAATTGTGGAGCACCTCCCATCCTAAGCACCAAGCACTGTGGAATATCCATCTGATATGGTTCTGTGCTTTACATTTATTTGCTGGCTTAACTTTCTCCTTGAGTTACAATGTTTTATGTACTGTATTAATAATAATTTCCTCCAGTATAATATTTCAGACTCATTTTTCTATTTTGATGCCACAACAATTCTGTGAGGCAGGTAGCAATTATTGCTCCTATTTTACAGTTTAAGAAACAGGTTCAGCCTGTTTATGTGACACACAAGCACAAGATTACACAGTGAACAAGTGGTTGAGCTGGGGTTTAAAACAAAATATTTTTTGTTTCTAAAAACTGGATTATTTTTACTGCTTACTATTACCTCAACCTAAAACATTGAAACAGCTGTGGCAGGCAGATGCTTTTTTTACTTGATGGTCTTTCTTCAAGTACTTCATAGAAAACAGATTTGCACCATAAAGCATAACTAATCCTCCAGAGGTGGCTGTTAATTCCCATTTTTATTCATTAGTTCATGTCACAGAAGAAGCTTCATTGAAATTCAATCTTTGCCCCCAGGAAGTTACAATGAAGAAGTTGCTAGTTATTCAATATAACTAAGAATCTTCAGAAAATTGCACAGTTCTCAAGAGACTGAGCACCAGCTGTTTGTCACTTCTTGGGTAGGAAGAACCTTGGCATGTGTTCTGGAGTGGTCCCAGCATGTTCTGCGAACTTGGTGCTGTCTCGTTCTTTTAGGGAACTTGTTTCCCCATCAGTAAAAAGACAGGGTTTCTCTAAGATGCCTTCTAGTACCTGGAGAGATATAATTCAGGTAAAGACCCTCTTGGAAAAAAATGCATCGCACATGAAGGATGGATGTTGAAACTATTAGTTGATGAATCGCACAAGCCACAGCAGAGGAGAGAATTTGTCCCCCACACCAGTCTCCTTACTGCCTTGTTGCAGAACCATGCAAATTCCTACTGGGTTTTGTTACTGACCACATTTTATAGTTGGGGAAACCTAAACACAAAGAGGCTAAATACTGTTCCCAAAGCCACACATGCGTTGACTGGCTGTGCCAGCATGTGGCCCGGGCAGTCTGCTCCAGACCCCATGCCCTCAAACACATACTAAGTACCACTTATCAGAAAAACGCACATCTCTTCCCCTAAGGAGCCTGAATCAAGAAAACTTTGCTTTCATGTGTTCCTCTTACTTTTAATCAACACAAGAAGCCTGTGGTTATATTGATTTTGCTTCATTACAGTTGCTTTACCAATGAGAAACCTGAGTCCCAGAGAAGAGGTGTACATTTTTGTTGCCCACCTCTTGACAGTACAGGGAATACTGTTTCTTTTATCATACTGAGCACCTCAGTGCCTGGCATGTAGTTGGTTCCCAATGCACATTAGTTTCATGAAACTGATTTGTATAATTAAAAGAAGATGGTGTTAAAACATGGTTCAAATACAGTAGCAAGAGCATGAGTTTTGAAATAAAACAATCTGGGTTTGAATTCACAAAGTGGTCACTAGTCAGTTCTTTGATGTTTAGGCAGACAGTTTGCCTTCCGCAGCCTGATTCTTCAACTATAGATGGGGTTGGATGCAAACAAAGAACTGAGAAGATGACCATGATCCTTAAATGAAGTAACATATACAAATGTGTCCAGGAAAATATCCAGTTCAAATTAAGTAATTTTTTTCATTCTTTATTGAATTATAGTTGATGTACATTATTATATCAGTTACAGGAGGGCAATATAGTGCTTCACAAGTCTTAAAGGTTGTATGCCATTTATAGTTACTACATAATACTGGCTATATTCCCTGTGTTGTATTGATACAATACATCCTTGTAAATTCCTTATTTTATACCTAATACTTTGTACCTCTTAATCCTCTACCCCTTTCCAATTAAACATTCAAATTAAGTATTAAATAATTGTTTTCTCAAAGTCTGGAACAAAGTTATTGATTAAATTATCGGCTCTTTGCTACTGGCCATGGAAGAATAAAGGTGTTCTTCATCACTGATTCTTTTCAAGATGGTGGTTAATGATACAGTCCAGTGAGTGGCAGGGCAGGGAGTGACCTATCCCATCAAAAAGAATTTAACGGGGCTTCCCTGGTGGCGCAGTGGTTGAGAATCTGCCTGCCAGTGCAGGGGACACAGGTTCGAGCCCTGGTCTGGGAGGATCCCACATGCCGCGGAGCGACTGGGCCCGTGAGCCACAACTACTGAGCCTGCGCGTCTGGAGCCTGTGCTCCGCCACAACAGAGGCCGCGATAGTGAGAGGCCCGCGCACCGCAATGAAGAGTGGCCCCCACTTGCCACAACTAGAGAAAGCCCTCGCACAGAAACGAAGATCCAACACAGCTAAAAATAAATTAATTAATTAATTAAAAAAAAAAAAAGAATTTAATGTGTCCCGATGCTATTGTGGGTTTGTTTTATATAGTAAGGATGTTTAGTGAAGTATTTTTAAGGTGAGGTAATATAATGTCTAGAATTTGCTTTAAAATGTTCCAGCCCCACCCCCCAATTAAATTAAATTAAACTGGGGGGTAATGAGCAAGAATGGCAGGATATTTATAGTTGTTGAAGTTGGCTGATGGGGAGTGGTGGTTTGTTATGACACTATTGTTTTGGAAAATGTTCTTAACAAAGCATAAAAATAAAATTAAATGCCCCTACAAAAGCTAGACTATACAGAAGACCAATTGAAAACATAAATTAAGCAGAGGACTCGAGGAGGAAGATACCAGGAGCCCAACACCGGGCACGATGGAGGGAAGCCAAGCCTCCATGGACAGCCCAGGGTAGGACAAGGGCAGGATGAAGTTGGCCGCACACAACAGCCAGGAGGGGACCCAGACCACCCGGAGCTCCTCCCTCAGCCCTACCTGGCAGAATGGAGTCTGACTGAGATCAGGGCCCTCAGTTTAGTTTTTCCAGCTTCATTGTAGAGGACGTGGTCCTGCCTTTGAAGAGCTCAAAGGTTGTTGGGAGCCAGAGACTAAAACCCAGGGAACCGTCAGAGGAGACATCCTGCCCTCTCCTGCAGCTCTGACTCTGAACATAATGAAGAGAAGAAAGCACAGCGCAGGCAGAGGAGGTGGCCTTTCCTTGAGGAGGTGGCACTTTGAAAGGGTAAAGGTGGTTTTATCCGGCCAGAGCACGTGTATCTGGTGCAAGGAGAGTGTGACAGGTGGACACTCTTGAACGCCAGGGACTCGTGGGATTCTGAGAGCCTGGCTTCCACAGGCAGAGGGCAGAAAAAGACCTAAAAGTGCCCCACCTGCCCCGGAGCTGTTGATCCCTGGAGGCCAATGTGAGATAGCCCAACAGGGAGAAGGCATGAATTCTGGTGTCTGCTGGGGAAGGACGTGCTTCCGGTGGAAAACCAGGGGCTGTGGTATCAAAACGATTTGATGTCAAATCCCCAGTTCTCTCCTTACAGTTCTGTGACCTCACCTCCTTGAGGATTTCTATTTTCCTTGTGTCTAAAATGAGGGTAAGAATGTATACTTTGGTGTAGAATACATGAGATAATGTATTCAGAGTCAACAAGGGCATGACACATAGAAGGCAATTAATAAATGGCTGAAACTAATGATTCCGAAAAAATAGGGAGACAGTGGGTGGAAATATTAGACTTAAAAGAGCCAAAATGTGTGGGAAAAGCCTGATTCCACAGGCTTCAGAGGCTGGTTTCCAGCAAAGAGGCTGGAGTGGAGATGTTCTGACACGGATACGGGGCCCTGGACATCCAAGGGCTCCCTGAGGCCCTGGTCAGGAGAAAGTAAAGGCCACCCTCTCCTTCCCCCACCTCCACCAACCTATCTTTAATGAGACTCTGAAAACCAAAGCGTGCCTTCTCTCAGTTTGAATAACTATTTGACAAACCCCCTCCCAACACTCTGAGACTTAAATCCTTCTTGAGCAGATTTAAGCCGTGATGAGAGAAATGAAAAATATTTAGGTCGAAAAGGGCAATTGGAACAAACTTATCAAGCCCTCCCTCACATGCATTACATATGGGGAAACTGAGGCCCACAGAGGACAAATGACCACTCAAGTCACAAAACAATTGAGTGAAAGTAAAGCTCTTAATTTTAACTGCAGGATCCATTGTCCCAACCGCTGCAGAGGCCACTTTTAGGATTCGTTTTCTGGAACAAATGGGATAAAAAAATTAGAGGAAGAAGGGAGGAAAGGAGAAAGGCAGAGAGATCAGGTACGTCTAAGGAAAGATTGCTAAGTCTAAGGATTTTTCAGAAGGCTTTCAGCAAGGGAGCTCCCAGAAGGTAGGTGAGTCTGCAAAGCTGCGTGTCCTCTGGTCCTTATGGCTCTGATTTCATGTCCCGCAGGCACCACACCCACCCTCTACTCCACAGGCAGGCCCTGGAACAGACCTTGCCTCCTGGCCTTTGCACGTGCCGATCCCTCGCAGTGTTTACCTGGATTATGACCAGTGGGCCCACGTTTCTCAGCTCAGGCGTCTTTGCCTCTCTGTGTGCCCCACAGGGTCCTGGCTTTCAGCCTTGGCACTTGCCATCCTGAAACACAATGGTCCATTTGCTTGCCTGTTTTACCACTAGACTGTGAGCCCCCGGGGCAGAGGGCAGGGACTGTATCTTACCATCTTGATTTCCCCAGTGCATGGCATTAAAAAAAAAAAGGGGGGCTTCCCTGGTGGCGCAGTGGTTGAGAGTCTGCCTGCCGATGCAGGGCACACGGGTTCGTGCCCCGGTCCGGGAAGATCCCACATGCCGCGGAGCGGCTGGGCCCGTGAGCCATGGCCGCTGGGGCTGCGCGTCCGGAGCCTGTGCTCCGCAACGGGAGAGGCCACACGGTGAGAGGCCCGCGTACCGCAAAAAAAGAAAAAAAAAAAAAAGTTTGCTTACTCAAATGAGTGAGTCTGTGTCGGGCATGAAAATATTTATTTGTGCGATGTTCTTGCTAAAGCCTTGTAGGTACCTTCATAAATCCTGCATGCATAATGCAGTGCTCATTACATTATGAAGTCCTGTCCCCAGAGCGTATCTCTACCCAGATTATTCTATTAAATAAAACAGTATTTATAAGTGATGAGTAAACAGCATTTATACACTATGCAGATTGTTATTACAAACCTGCAATAGGGACTGTTGGGAAATCAGTGTGGCGGCTATAACTTCATTAGAGGACTCTTCAAGGTCACATGGGGACTCAGCCTCGATTTCTCCCTCTCCACCGCCTTAGTCCCCTTTCTTCCCTTACCCTCTCTCTGTCTTCTCCTCTCTCCTTCCCATCTCACCCCGCACTCAGCCTGGAAGCCACACCTGCAGCAGGAGCCAGAGCCCCAGGAAGGAGCTGCACCATAAGTAGCTCTGGTCCCATTGGGGGTTTCTGAACTCAGGCGTGAACCCTCACAGATGTACACTCAGGCTGCCTGCTGGCTCTTACAAAAGACACTCTCAGAATTGATCTGTGCTCTTCCCTTCGATGCCCAGGAAGAGAAGGGCCAAGCAGGAAGGAGCTCTCCGTAACCCACAAGAGGTGTGGAGTTTCTGTTTAGCTCACACCCATACCCTCAGGGTTTCTGAGGAACCTTTACATAGATGAGATGCTGTGAGGATGTATCCTTGACTGCTAACCAAACACAGCAAGTGTTAATATTTTTCCATTACACTGTAAATGCCTTTTGAGGTGGGAACTCCAGCTTATTCATCTCTGGGTCCTCAGGACTCAGCACAGCATCTGGCGCAGAGTAAATCCTCAAAACCTCCATTGAATGAATGAACGAATGAGTGAGAGCATGAAGAATTGACAACAAGCCCGAGTCAGAAGGAATCAATGTGATTTAAGTGCGACCTCAACTCTTAGCCTGGCATCCAAGGCCCTTTACCCCTAAGAACTCTCCACGGGTGGATGGGCTAGGCTGGTAAAGCCAGCCCAAGGATTTTTTTTCCACCGCTGGTTTTGACAGCCGTGCCGGAGCAGCTCAGCGTAGCCCACGGGCTTGTGCGCGCGTTCTGGTGCTGTCTCACTGCAGTGAGCACAGGGATTTATTCCAGAAAAGACAAAAACAGCAAGACAGGAGAGGACTGGGTCTGCCTTCCCAAGCTGAGCAGACAGGTGTCTGTACAGTTAGCCCCTCTGAGTTCTGGAGCTAAGATCACAGATTAAGTAAGAAACTCCCTCAGGCTGTGTGGGGTTTGAGCATTCTCCTCGGACAGGCCCAAGGATCCATGTCAAAGGAAGAGCAGCCGGGCCCCGCTGGAAGTTGCTGGACGAGAGAGAGAGAGGACTGCCTTCTCGGACATTTCAAGTTTCACGAGAATCAGGGACAAATCCTGCAGCTGGAAGCTCCTGCCTGGAGCGCAGACTTTCTTGCCCATTTGAGCAGCAGGGCACCGATTTCAGGTTCCTTGCAAGCCTCCTTAGACCACACTGTGTCTTGGGGGGCCCTTACGTTTCATTTGATGACGGAGACCTTGATGAATAACAGTTTCTGCCCCCACGAGTGATTACAGATCCTATAGCTGATAGAAGTAGAGAGATTTTGCTGCAAAAGTTAACACTTTACAGGAGGAAGGAGACACTCTCCCTTGTGTGCAGTATTCACAGTGGTGGCCGTGTGCCTCATTTTTCTCTTTCCTTTATTTATCTTTTTAAGATATCGATTTTCAGGAGAAGGCTCTAATAAGGGATTTTGCTCGAAAACTCTGTTTGTTCTCTCTCAATCTGGAAGAGAGATTGGAAACAATACCTGATGTTCACTGAATGATGACTACATGTCAAGCACCCCACATGTAGTCAATCGTCTGATACTTACTGCAGCACAGAAAGATGCTGTCACCACAAGCACCTTGTATAAATGCAGTCGTCTGAGACTGCATAGCTAGTGGTTGATGGAGGCTGAGATGGGAATCCAGATGTGTAACCACTATGCCATCGTCTAGTAGGAGGGAGCGTGGCCTGAAGAAACAGAAAGAGCCCCAAGAGCCAGAACTCCTGGGGTCCAGTCTCAATTCTGTCACTAATGACCTGAAGTTACTAGTGGTAGACAGCTGTACTAGTCTTCTCAGGCTGCCACAACCAAGTACCGCAAACTGGGTGGCTTACACAGCAGAAACGTACTGTCTCACAGTTCTGGAGACTGGAAGTCCAAGATCAAGATATCAGCATCTCCTGAGTCCTCTCTCCTTGGCTGGTGGATGGCTGTCTTCCCCCTGTATCTTCATACGGTCTACCTTCTCTGCACACTCACTCCTCTTCTTATAAGGACACCAGTCATATTGGATTAGGTCCCACCCTAATGACCTCATTTAACCTAATTACTTCTTTAAAGATTCTATCATAAATAGAGTCACACTCTGAATTGGGGAGGGGGGCGGCGGTGGACATAATTCAACC
Source organism: Hyperoodon ampullatus (assembly GCF_949752795.1). Taxonomy (NCBI): domain Eukaryota; kingdom Metazoa; phylum Chordata; class Mammalia; order Artiodactyla; family Ziphiidae; genus Hyperoodon; species Hyperoodon ampullatus. Next base: position 76,571,466 of record NC_136928.1, read on the forward strand.
AATGACACAGGCTAAAATCAAAGCATCAGCAGAGCTGCGTTCCCTCCTGGGGACTCTCAGGTGGAGTCTGTTTCCTGGCCATTTTTAGCATCTACTAGTCACCTACATTCTTTGGCTAGCGACCCCTTTTCCCATCTTCAAAGTGTGTCATTTTAATCACTGCTTCCAGGATCACCTCCCCTTTCTCACCCGACCCTGCTGCCTCCCTCTCGTAAGGACGCTTATGATTTAACCAGGCCTGGGCCCATCCAGATAACCCAGGATAATCTCCCCATGTCAAAATCCTTGAGGTAATTACATCTGCAAAGCCTCTTTCACCATATAACTAACTTAGTCACAAATTCTGGGAATTTGGAGGGACACACTTCAGTCCATAATGGCCACTTTATGCTTCTAGGCCTTTGTAAGTTTATAAAATGTGAAATAACAGGCTGCCCTGATAATCACGCACAGCTCTTATACCGGTCAAATAGCAATGTTTGGGGATGTCAAGACCACCATAGATATAAAACAATTGGAGATGTTTATATTGTTCGTTTTGTACCCCCCTGAAGCTGTCTCATCCCTTGTAATATGAGACCTGTATGCATTAGAAAGACAGTATTTAGTCAATAGGATGCATCTGCTACCATTTCTTTAATTTATTTAGTCTCTGAACCCTCAAAACAATGCAGGAAAAGCAATGTAGATATTCTGTAAAAGCTTGTCAATTCGGTTCCTGTACACTTTAGTAGCCAAAGACTCTGTTTTTGTTCATTTTTAAGAGGAGGCTCTCTTGTCTGTGGAGCTCAGGTCTCCCGCAAGCTCCCAACTTTCAGGAAAGAAACAGTCATGGTTGCTGCAGAACCACAGTGTAGGGCCCAAATCCCATGCAGTTTGTATAGAACATTTCATACTTAAGTGACCGTTTGAGACGCATTTAATCTTACTTTATAATTGATGCTGTTTTGCTTTCCTATCATTGCATAATAAACTACCCCAGTACTTAGTGACTTAAGACAATCATCGTTTAATTATATTGCATGATTGTTATGGATGAGGCATCCTGATGAGACGTAACAGACCACTTCTGCTCCCGGGGCATCCACTGGTCTCACTGCGCCATATTCAACTGGGAGCTGGCCTGCTCTGCGGATCCAGGATGGCTTCATTCTCCTGCCTGGGGCCTTGGTGGGCCTGCTGAGGGGCCGGGCTCAGCGTGGGCCCTCCCCTCCTCCGTGCCATCTCGGAGAATTTCCTGGTGTCCCTCCTGCAGGGTAGGTGGACTTCTCACCTGATGGCTCAGGGCTCCCAGAGGGAGTGCCTGAGCCACGGGGAGCAGATGTTGCCAGTCTACTAGGCCTGGAAACTGACAAAGCCGGTTCCACCATGTTCTTTCAGTCTAAGCAGTAATCAAGACCACCCAGATTTAACAGGCGAGGATACAGCCCCACCTCTTAATGGGAGTAGCGTCCAAGAATCTGCAACTTGCTTTAATCTGCCACCAATGCTAACAAACCTGGAGTCCTCTCCTCTACCCACAGGAGATAAGAAGCAGATAGAAAGGAAAAAGGTATGGTTGTAGGAAACTGTTAAATATTTCCATCATTACCCCTAGCAGAGCAGAAAACTGATCAGAAGTAAGGCATAACCGGAGTCATGAGGGGAAAAGGGAGAAAAATCATCAGATGGGCACACAGTAGTTATAAAGAGCCAGCCACACAGAACTAACACATGCTGGTCAGCTAACCAGCAGGCTGCGCTGTCCTTGAGGGCGTCACTGGTCATAGCACAGGGCGGTAGGAACGCTCATCCATATATTCATTCAACTTAACATTTACTGAGCATCTACTGTAAGCAAAACACTGAGCTGGTCATTAAAGACATAAAGATCAATCAGACATAATTTGCTTTCCAAAAGCTTAGAGTCCTCCGGAGAAGGAAGACACAGCAATTGTTAAACGCAGCATCATATGAGAATGCCTGAGATTTATATTTTCAGTGATAACCTTGAGTTAGCAAAACTAGGTTGTACCAACCCAAATTATTTGGGGGATGCAAATAAACAAATAAAAAGGCTAATTTTACATCTATTTAATTCTCAGTGCAATTGTTACTTAAAAGACGTCCATTCAAAGAAACATAATAGCAGAGTTTCCTCAATATTCTGGAAAACTCACATCTCAGAAATAACTTATTTGCAGCAGATATTACTGTTTTTCAGCAGTGTTTCAAAACTTGTCTATTGTCAAATATTGATGGAGGTCCTATGACGTCCCTGGCACAGTGCTGTGAGCTTATATTACGTAGACGAAATGGTACCAGTCCTGGGGAACGTCTCATCCCATTTGGCGAGAGAAGCAAGTAAACTGCTCACCTTGCTCTAATGCCCACCCCACACCATTTAACCAGTGAGACCTCGCTGTGTGCTGGGTACTGTTCTGGGCAGCAACAGACAAGGCAGACTAAGCTCCTTCCCTCATGGAACTTCAATTCTCATGGAGAGGATGACAGTAAAGAATGAAACAAATGGGTAAATAATATAAATTCAGGGGATCGTGAATGCTACAGAGGAAAAAAAAAAGCAGGGGATGAGGCCAAGGTGTCTCAGACACAGGAGGGTAGGCGAGGGCTCAATGTCAGATGAGGTGGTCACTATTTGAAAACGTCCTGGGTCATTAAAACACGTTACAGGCTTAGCCTAGTGCCTGGAACACATTGCATACTTAATATTTCAGTGTGTAACCATCACCGTATCCCTGCTGATACCATAGTCACTCATATTCGTACCTCTTCATGGAGGAAAAGCACTATGAGGGCACAGACTGTGGCTAATTAGCCAACAAATAATAAATAGTTGGTGAAGTGTTGCAGCCAGCACCCCAGGAATGTTCTCAATTGCCTGAGAATTACAACAAAGGAAGAGTCAAGACTAGATGGCCAAAATCTTTTCATGTTAGAGTTTCCATGGACACTTGGAGGATGCAGAAGGAGGGGACCCCACATGGAGAGCAATCAGATTGTCCTCCTATTCTGGTTGCTATTTTATTTGCTGGTCTTAGGGATATGGGAAGGATTAATGGAGCCGAGCACATATCAGTTTAGAAATTCCAGGGCTGACTTGTACCTTCTGTAAGTAATTAACTCCCCAGAAGCCAATCTGAGACTTACCTTGGGGGAATTTGGTATTAACTGGATTAGTCAGTTTGGTAAATAAATTTAAATAGCAAAGAATTGCCTGTGCTGGAAGAAGAGAGAGACAGACAGAGACAGAGATGGAAACAGAAGTGTTTCCCTGAGGGAAGAGGATCAGAGCTGCATTTTCAAGTCCTAGACCAATCAAGAGAAATAACCAATCTATATCAACCACATACTATGTGGGAGTCTGTATTAGCTGCTCTATGAACATAATTCCATTCAATTCTTTGAACAATCCCGAAAGGCAGGTACCGTTACCTGAGAGGTGAAGTAATGCTCAGTGTCACACAGCTAGTAAATGACAGAACTTCCATTTGAATCCAGGGCTATTTAACTCAAAAGTCCCTTTGACTAGAAAGCTTTTTTATTATTATTATACCAGTAGCAAAACCTGTTTAGTGATATCAGTGCCACTAATTTGACTAGAAAGCTTTTTTATTATTATTATACCAGTAGCAAAACCTGTTTAGTGATATCAGTGCCACTCATTTGACTGCACTCCAATTCTTTGAAAATTAGCAATTCATGGCTATCCAATTAGCTCTCCCTGCATAGAAAAAGCCGCCCCAAAACTAAGTAGTTTAAACCAAGAATCTTTATTCACTGTATTATTCTGTGGGTCAGCTGATGGTCCTTCGTGTCTGTGCCAGCTCAGCTAACCTCCCCTGGGTGCTCTCATGCACCTCAGCCTCCAGCAGGATGGCTTGGGCCACTCTCATGATGGTCAGGGGCAGCAGGAAAAGGGAGACCTCAAGTCTCTGTTAAGTCTCTGCTTGTGTCACACTCACTACTATCCACAGGCCAAAGCAGATCACATGGATAAATCCAGTGTCAGTGGGAGAAAAACTCCCCAAGAGCGTGGTTCCAAGGAAGGGAATTACCATGGCCATTTTTTCATACCATCTAACACACTGTTTTGGGCAGATTCTGTTCACTTATTCATTTACTCAACCACCTTCAGTGAGTACTTTTGTGGCAAAGCTTATTCTGGACTGAAAAGAAAGATAAAACAGACTTTGATCCAGAGTTCCCGATCTAGCAGGAGAGATAAGGACACACAAGGGCTGACAAAAGTAGTAAGTATTAAATGCCATGTGAAAGGGATAAAAAAAATGTAGTCAAGTGGTCTGGAGAACCAAAAAGTTACAGCAAAAAAAACAAAGTTACAATTCCATGAAGGAGGGACATTTAATCTGGAACTTGAAAGATGGCTAAGAGTTGTACACGCCCAGATTCCTGAGAGAAGATCTGATACAGCACGGGGCTGATGAGCAGCCTGGCTGAGTCTCATGGCTTTCGACACTTGTACTACCCTGTTTGCACTCTGCAAGTTTATGGAGCCCTCTCCTTTATGGAAATGTCTTAGCCTCTTGTTCCACTTTTCAGCTCCATCCTCTTGGCATAGGGGGCGTTTTCCAGGAAATAAATTGGCTGGAATGGGGGTGGGGGACAGAGTACAATATTTGAAGGAAACCCATGATCCCCGAGTTTCTAACCATATCCCACATCCAGGACAGTCATCTCAGGAGAGGGATCACCTGTGCAAGGTGTGTGAGCCAGGAAAGTGTTGATTCCAGGAAGGAAGAGGTAAACGTCAACAGAAAGGGGACGCCTGATGGAGGCTGGAGCGGGGAAAAGCCAGAGTCACGGCTGACTCTGGGATGGCTGAGTGTGCAACAGCATGGTGGTGGCCCCAGTGACAAGACAGGAAAGTGAGGCACTGAGCTAGTTTGGGGTTTGTTGATTTTGAGGTCTCTGTGCAACACACGGGAAGAAATGTTTAGTATGGCGCTGGACATTTAGATTTGGACCATGGGAGAACGTTCAAAGCTGGAAAAGGAATTCAGCAACAAGGGGATAAGTGGTGAAACCATGGGCACAAGTGAACTCACCAGCAAAGAATTTACCAAAAAAAGAAAAGGGGAAATACGGGAGAGCAGAGAAGAAAAGGGGGAGAAAGAGCATTAAATCTAGTAGTGAGTGGCATCGCCATCAACACATCTGCCTAGAATCGGTCAGAAATTTACATCAAAAGCTTGAGGGTTGAGGCTCCATGGATAGAGAACTGTAAGCCCACTGTGACTGCATTTTAAAAACGATTTCCTGTGTCACTGGTTTCGAAATATATTCATTCTGAAGGTGAGCGTCAGCATGATGTAATGATCGAGAACACTGGCTTAGAAACCAAAACGGAATCAAATCCTGTCTGTACCTAACTAACAGCAGGATCTCAGACAAATCATGGAAGCCTTCTTTGGTTTGGTGTAAAATGGGATAGCTCCTACTTCGAAGGATTATTGGCGTTAATACAAGTTAAATCTTGAGACCCGTGCCTGACATGGAGTATGTGTTGTGAAAACATCGATATGTACAAATATTTATAAAAGCACGTATCTGGATGGAGAGAAAATGATTGAAAGATGCAACCGAAGGAACAGTTCTGGTCAGTTAGGATCACGGACCCGACTGATGTTCCAATCGGGAGGTTTGAACAGCTGGGGGTGCTGGGAATTAGGAGTGACAGGCTGAATGACACAGGAATAGGGAGAGATATCTGCACGGTGCAGACATGCACACGCATGTAGCCTTGAGTGTGCAGCCTTGAGAAGCAGCAGCCCTTAGGCTGAAGGCACGTGGCAAGTGAGCTGGGTTCGCCGTATGAAGCAAACCCAAGAGTCACCGGTGTAGATGATGAAATTAGTCACACAGGGCCATGGAGACCCTGCGGCACAAGAGGCAAAAGAAAGGGGCAGAGAAAAAGAACTTTAAAGATGATTTCTTTGCTGTGTTTCTCTGTTTCCAGCTTCCCTAGAAGGCTGTGTTACCTCTACTTTTCCGTCCAGGGTAACTCTGAGAACATGCTCCAAAATTATGTTTATGTTGGAGGGAGTGTATGGAGATACAGTGCCTAACCGAGGCTAGAGTTGATCAGCAATGCTGGTAAATCTTTCTGAGCACTACTCCTTGGGACTTCACCAGTGCCCCAAAATGCACCCCTCTATTATTTTCTCTCCTTCCTTCCTTCCTCTTTCTTTCTCTTTCTTCCTTTCTTCCTTTCTTTCTCTCTCTCTCTTCCTTCCTTCCTTCCTTTCTTTCTTTCTTTCTTTTTCTTTCTTTCTTTCTTTTCTTTCTTCGTAATCTGCACAACTGGTTCCACGTTGCCTATAGGGTAGGATCTCCCTCCTTAGCATGGCATTTAAGGCTTTCCTTGATCTGGTTGCATCCAGCTTTGAGTCCCCTTTTCCCATGATTCCCTCGACCCTCCCTTGCAGCTAAATGGACTGCACCTCGTTTCTTGAGCATGTCATGAATGCTTGTAACTTGTTGGCTTTAGTAATTCATTCATTTAGCAAATCTTAGGTAAGTCAATTAATTTCTCAGTCTGTTTCCTTTCTGATAAAACCTATCTTGACAGACTTTGTAAGAAAGAGTACTTTAAATATAGGTAAATCACTTCCTCATATATCCAAGCAAATTATAAACACTTAATAAACAGAAGCTGTTCTTTTATTATTATTATTGTTTCCTCTGTTAACAAAACTGTTGTTTTACAAGAGATTAGTAAAGATTAGTAAAGATTAGGAAAATATAGAGAGGAAAATTTAAATGCCCCCCTAATTTCATCTCTGAAATAGTCTGTTCATTTCCTCAATCATGTATGTAAAATAGCTATACAAAAATGTATGAGTTCATTCTGCATATAATTTTATTTCCTGATTTTTCCATACTGCCTTATATCACAGATATTTCCCCACATCACCAGAATTTTCTTAAAAATAAGTTCTTTAGCTGTATATTATTCTACTTCATAGATTTATTTACTTGATAGATTCCCAGTTCTTGACTATGTAGGCTATTTTGAAATTTTCCTGTATAAATAAAACTGTGATGTCCCTATTGTTAGAAAAAAAATCTTCCTGGACTTTGGTTATTCTTTTAGGCTGATTCATAAAAATTCAAGTAGTGGATTGACACATAAAGACATTTGAAGCCTCTTGATACATATTGGAAAATTGCTTTCAGAGAAGTGAGACTGGTTTTATACGCACTCCCTGTCTCTGCCAGCTGTTAAAGTTTCCCTCTCATCACCTCTCCTCCAGCCCTGGAACTCTGGGAGGACATACATCTGCACTCAGAAATAGCAACCGACAGCTTTGTGTTTCCAGGGAGCAGAGACTGGCCTTCAGGTTGCCTGAACAATAGCACTGCCTTAAATATTCCTAAGGTCTCCCCACAGACCTGCCGGGGAAACTTGGTCTCCCAGGATGTGATGAAAGAGTGCAGGCTCTCAGCCAGGTCTCCTATCAAATGTCACATCACCTCTGTACCTCAATCTCCTCATCTGTAAAATGGGAATAATAAGGACACCTATCATGTAAGGATAGTGATGAGGATTTTGAGAGCTGGTTTGCATACAGAATGATTAGAGCGGCTACACCTTCCTGAGTTCAGTTCTTTTTTTTTTTTTTTTTTTTGCAGTACACGGGCCTCTCACTGTTGTGGCCTCTCCCGTTGCGGAGCACAGGCTCCGGACGCGCAGGCTCAGCGGCCATGGCTCACGGGCCCAGCCGCTCCGCGGCATGTGGGATCTTCCCGGACTGGGGCATGAACTCGTGTCCCCTGCATCGGCAGGCGCACTCTCAACCACTGCGCCACCAGGGAAGCCCCTGAGTTCAGTTCTTTTATTGCTTCTGGAAATGGCCCCAACAGAAGGCACCTCCTTGTAACAGTAGCTGAAGCAGGTAGAAGAATGTCACAAACAAAGCAAATGCCACAACTGATGGATAAAAACTGCCCACAACAGAATGTGTGCTCCTGGAAGGAGCAGAAGCTGCAGAAGGTCTTTGACAGGTCCTGTTCTAACGCCCCTTGTTCCCTGAAGAAATGCTCGGATTCTAAAATTAAATCGCATTTCCACTACCCTAAACTGCCACGTGCATTCGAGTGTCGCCAGCATTAAGGAACAGTTTTTCATCTGATCTCATTACCATGGTTACACCTCCAAGAGCAAAAAATATATGGCTGCTGCTTTTGTCAAATCAGGCCCACTTTTCTGTGATTTAGGCCATTGCTGCAAAGTGGCTAATGGCTGCTCTCCAGAGGAGCTCGCTGACATGGCAAGCCCAGGGGCCAACTCTGACTTGTAATGAGGCCTCTGACATGACAGTGAGTCGTGGCATTGACTGACACAGAGTCATTGGCAGCACAGGGATGTCGACCCCAGGCCTCACGTGAGTCCATCAGCCAGGTGCGAAATGCCAGCCCTGGCTGCAGGCACAGCACCTGCCCCGAGTTCAGCAAGGAGACAAACACGCAGATGAAACGCATGGAGGAAACTGGAGACGGTTGGCTTCAGGGGCTCAAAAAAGTACCCTCCACCTTTAGTCTCAGAACCCCTAAGATTCAAAAGAAGAAGGTAGCAGAAGCCAAATTATCACTCTGATTACTGAGAAAGTGGTTTGGAGAGTTTGCCTTAGATGTGCTGGAAACTGGGCTCACTTCAGCCCCCATTTATGTCATCACTGTATCAGCTGGACCACCTCGGGCCCATCCCCACACAGCAGAGATTCCCAGCATGCGGCTCCCAGAATATAGGCTTTCCGCAGTCAGGCAGAAGGCTGGGGAGACGGAGCAAAGCTGAGTCAGACTGGCTTTTTCTTCCAAACCATCGTTAAGAGAACTTGTTCTTCCGATGGAGTTCGGAAAGTGGACAGCAGGATTACTTTAGTCCCCCGGCCTGCAGACTTTTTTTGGTAAAGGGTCAAATAGAAAATATCTTAGGTTTTGAGGGCCACCTATGATCTGGTGCCTAGTCTTCTGTCTTTTTTTGTTTTCCATGCTTAGCTCCTGGGCCATAAAAAGCAGGCCCTGGACCAAGCCTTCCTCCAGGGCTCTGCTGCCCAGTGGGGTCTCCAAAGCAGCAGCGTCCACACCACCTGACAGGCCTCTAGAAATTCAGAATCCCAGGCCCCACTCCAGACCTACTGAAGCAGAATCTGCCTCTTTAACAAGACCCTAAGTAAAGTTTGAGAAACACTGCTGTGGAAAAATCCCTCACGAGTTGCTGGGAACGAGCTCTGGTCTCTAATAGCAAAACAATATGGAAACACGTACGCTCTGGAGCAAGTCCGCCTCTGCAAGTTCTTCATTCCTTTGTGTCAGCATATATCACAGTCTGCTCGTAACAGAGCGTGTGTGTGCACGTGTGTGTGTGCATGTGTGCGCGCACATGCTTGTGTGTCCCCCTCTCTAACTCGATGGTCAACCAGAACTCACCCACTTCCGAGTTCTCAGTCCCTGGGACTTCCGTGTGCAGGGAAAGAGCTGCGCAGAGACTTCTGTTTGCTTTACTGGAATCCCTTCCCACCACTTGCCGTGAATCATTCAAAGCCTTTGGTTCCTCCTTTGGTAAAATGGAGCTCTAAACCCCTTCCTTCCAGGCTGTTGCGGGGATTCAACTGTGGACCCAAGGGGTCCCTCCCAGTGACTGTATATAACCTGCTCCGCGAGCAGCAGCCATTGCAAGGAGGATGGGTCTTGTCTGCAGGGAGAGTCCTGGCATTGCAGTGGGAAGAGGTTGGTGGCATTGCACTGACAAGAGGACTCCAATGGAAGGGGGCTGAAGAGCAGCTGGGGCTCTGAGGGCTCCCACAAGCACACCCTGACCCTGCCGAGCTTCTGGCATCATGGGCCAGAGCCCCAGGCCCTAGACACGGGGCAGCTGTCTGCAAAGCAATACTCTCAACTCCTTCCCCACCGGCTAGGAATTTCAAGGGCATGCTCTCCAAGTATCCGCATGGCTGTGTCTCACGGTGGTACCCGGGCCATTGATAACTCACACGACAGAGTACGAGGACTCTGCAAGCACCCAGAACATGAGGTACTCTGCCCTTGTGCGGCTATTGGCGACTTGTTGGGAATGAGCGCCATCGCCTGGACACAGTAAGAAATACATTCAAATGACCTCAAATTTATTATATCTCATATGTCTAAGCCAATGTTCATTAAATGTCTTTCTCCAGCCCTCCAATAAGGAGGGAAAAAAAGATGAGTATCTACCCCAATTTATTTTTAATGTATTTTATATACATTATAGCATCAGTAGTGTATTATGCACTTTATATGAAATACAGCCATTCATTCAATCCCTCTTTCCAATGTATATTGAGTATATTGAGATCCTGTTATGTGCCAGGCACTGTCCGGAGCATTTGGGATATTTCTATGAATAAAAAAAGACAAAAATACCATCCCTCCTGTAGTCACATAATAATTGATAAACTAAATCAGTAAGAAAATTATACAGTATGTTAGAAGGCAGTAAGTGCTATGGGAAAGAAAACAAAACGTGTAAGGGGATTTGAGGGTGAGGAGTAATGGGGCAGGTTGAGAAGACGAGATTTAAACACGAATTGAAGGAGGTGAGGGGCATGTTGGTATCTGGGTTTCAGGCGTTCTGGTCGGGGGGAACAGCCCGTGCAAAGGTCCTGAGGCAGGAGTGTGCCTACACATTTGGGGCGCAGAGGAGGTCTGTATGGCTAGAGTGGAGTAAGCTGTGGAGGGTTAGAGGAGAAGAAATTAGAGAGGAAACTCATGATGGGCCTCAAGGACTTCGGCTTTTGGTGAGATGGAAATTCATCGGAAGATTTTGAGAGAGGTGTGACTCGATCTGACATTTTAGAAGTATCCTTCTGGCTGCTGAGCAGAGACTGGTATTGGGGGGCAGGGGGCCAGGGCAGAGGCAGAGCCTAAGGAAAGGGCTATTGCATTTTTCCAGGTGAGAAACTAGAGTGGCTCAGAGCAAGGGGATTGTTGTGGTGATATTGCACCATCTTCTTTTAAGTAAGCCATGAGAGTAAAACATGTAATTAGAAGCTCTAATATTTTATTTCCACACCTCAGTGGGCCAAGAAAGCATGCTGCATTAGAGATCACATCCCTGGGCAAGGTTAAGTCCTGAAGATCAGAGGCTGCAGAAGAAATCTACAAAGTGTTACACAAGAAAAAGGTTTTGTAGAAGGCTAGTTTTTAATGTTGATAAGACCGGCGCATTTCACAAGGAGGTTGGCAAACTAACCTATATAACACAGATGGCATTTGAAGTGTTCAAAATACTATGATCAGAGGCTCATAGGACCCTAACCCCATGTTTCCCCTCGGAGCAGTCTTTCAGCGTTCACTTAATTCAGTGTTGATGGTAAATGTATAGAGCATAGCTCTGCTGTGAATAACAAGAATCTACTGTATATTTTCTGAATGCAAACATGAATATGTTCATCCATTTTGGGATGATGTGATATATTGACTGGAGAATGGCTCCGATTTCCTCTTCCTTTGCATTACACCTTCACAGGTCCTTCCATCTAGAGGTAGATTCTAATTCCCCACCCCTTGAATCTGCGCTGGGCTTTGTCTTGCTCTGGTCAGTAGAATGTTGGAGAAGTGGTGCTGTGTCATTTATGTACTTGGGTCCAAGAAGCCTTACAAATTGTCCCCCCAATTCCACCCCGTGCCTCTGAGACCATCATGAGAACATGCTAGTAGAACACAGGCAATTGGGCCAAGGCCATCCTAGATTAGCCAGTAGTTTGCCAATAACCTGCCACCATCTGGAGTGAGCCTTAGTTCAAACCAGAACTACCCAATCACGCTCAGCATGATCAGAAGAACCAAACCACTCCACCAATCTGTAGATTCCTGAGTAATAATAAGTGGGTGTCATTTTAAGACATTGACCTTTGGCATGGTTTGTTACACAGCATTATTGTGGCAATAGATTACTGACATAGATGCTGGAAAACTCTACTGGATTTTCTTGGTGTTTTGTCTCAGCTGTAACCTAAGACTACATTCTAGGGAGACTAGCAGGGGGACTTCAGACAAGAGTGAACTTCAATTCCCAACTATTTTATGTCCCAAGGTTTTGTACATGTCAGATCTGGCCTCCTGTAATCATCCCTGATGCTCAGGCCTCTTTTACAGCTAAGACGCCAGGTAACCCACTACTTTCCAGAGGTGGATTATGGTGGCTTCATCCTAATAAATGGACAATCAGCTTCTTCGTCTTGAGCAGCTAATACCTGTGCACATGGTCCCAGAGTAGGCTGATCATTTAGATCAATAACACACAGGTTTCTTTAACAGTAATGCCTGTTCAACAATTCATACGTGTGCAACCCCAGGGCACTTTCATCCCCGACAACAGTAAGCTAAAGGCATTCCGTTTTGTTGTATGAATATATGCCATGATTTTAACATTAATTATTCACGCTTGTTTCCCTCTGCCAGAAATGCTGCAAATGACCCAGTTTTCACGATATAATTTTAGTGAAATTAGACTTGAACATTCCAAAGTTGTGTAATTAATTATATTCAGCTTCAATAAAGATCACTAATTGATTCAAACCACCAACAGGACACCTGGCAGTGTCAGTTACACATCACAGGGGGCCTCACGGGGCCTGAGTATGATAGCTAATTCAATTCCCACACTTTTTTTTTGTTTTGTTTTGTTTTTGTTTTTTGCGGTACGCGGGCTTCTCACTGCTGTGGCCTCTCCCGTTGCGGAGCACAGGCTCCGGACGCGCAGGCTCAGCGGCCATGGCTCACGGGCCCAGCCGCTCCGCGGCATGTGGGATCTTCCCAGACCGGGGCACGAACCCATGTCCCCTGCATCAGCAGGCGGACTCGCAACCACTGCGCCACCAGGGAAGCCCCAATTCCCACACTTTAAAGAAAATAAATTATCTGTTTGGTTAGGGTCAGACAGTTTATATCTAGTCCACCAGTGAATGTTTAATGTCTGATCCCAAGTTAATACTCATTGGAAGACTTTTAGTTTTGTAAAGTTAAATGTAATTAAGAGCTAAAATGTATTAAGTGTATTTCCAACCTGTGGTAATAAGGCAAAGTGGTAATGGCCTGACCTTTCAATGTCATCTCAGAGCATTTTATAACAAGCCTGCCTGAGGGTCACGCCCCTATCTTAGGGATCATAACTGCCTTTGACTCATGCACTAGTCACAACTGACTGGGGCTCAGACATCTTACAAAGTCAGAGGTTAGCTCATAGAAAGTTGATGACATTGGGCTTGGATATGTGTTTGCTTCTTATGTCCCTGACATTTGGAGAAGGACGGGCACCAGAGGGCTGGGCTGAAGAAAGAGGACTTCGTAGGGAACATGGGGTTTTGAAAAATGAGTAAAATTTGGAAAGTCAGAATGAAGAGGGAAGGGGCTTCCAGACAGGAGGCAGGACCTGAGTGAGGACACAGGCAGCAAGGATCTTCTTGGGGGGGTGAGAAGGGTGGGCTTGCTGGAGTGTCTCTGACTGTTTTTGCCCTGGAAGCTCCTGCTTACTGATCTATTCAGTGATGGATGAAGACTATGCCTATGGCTCAGTCCCTGAGACACCCCAACAATTATGGGTGCTGCCCCCGCCCACTGAGAGCTCCCCAGCACAGAGCAGGGCAGCACAGGCCTGTATGTGGAGCCCCCAACCCACTTACTACCACTAGGTAAGCCTCGTCTCAGACATCACCCGTTCTGGAAAGCTTCGTTTGACTCCAGGAGAAGTTTGGAATTAACGTACACACACTACTGTATGCAAAATAGATAAATAACAAGGACCTGCTGTACAGCACAGGGAACTATATATATATATATATATTTTAAAACATCTTTATTGGAGTATAATTGCTTTACAATGGTGTGTTAGTTTCTGCTGTATAACAAAGTGAATCAGCTGTACGTATACATATGTCCCCATATCTCCTCCCTCTTGCGTCTCCCTCCCACCCTCCCTATCCCACCCCTCTAGGTGGTCACAAAGCACTGAGCTGATCTCCCTGTGCTATGCGGCTGCTTCCCACTAGCTATCTATTTTACATTTGGTAGTGTATATATGTCCATGCCACTCTCTCACTTCGTCCCAGCTTACCCTTCCCCCTCCCCATGTCCTCAAGTCCATTCTCTGCATCTGCATCTTTATTCCCATCCTGCCCCTGCCCCGAGGTTCTTCATGACCTTTTTTTTTTTTTTTAGATTCCATATATATGTGTTAGCATACGGTATTTTTCTGACTTACTTCACTCTGTATGACAGACTCTAGGTCCATCCACCTCACTGCAAATAGATCAATTTTGTTTCTTTTTATGGCTGAGTAATATTCCATTGTATATATGTGCCACATCTTCTTTATCCTTTCATCCGATGATGGACACTTAGGTTGCTTCCATGTCTTGGCTATTGTAAATAGAGCTGCAATGAACATTGTGGTATATGACTCTTTTTGAATTATGGTTTTCTCAGGGTATATGTGCAGTAGTGGGATTGCTGGGTTGTATGGTAGTTCTATTTGCAGTTTTTTAAGGCACCTCCATAGTGTTCTCCATAGTGGCTGTATCAACTTACATTCCCACCAACAGTGCAGGAGGGTTACAGGGCACTATATTGAGGAGTGGGTCTTTTTTTTTTTTTTTTTTTTTTTTTGCGGTACGCGGGCCTCTCACTGCTGTGGCCTCTCCCGTTGCGGAGCACAGGCTCCAGACGCGCAGGCCCAGTGGCCATGGCTCACGGGCCCAGCTGCTCCGCGGCATGTGGGATCTTCCCGGAGTGAGGCATGAACCCGTGTCCCCTGCATCGGCAGGCGGACTCTCAATCACTGAGCCACCAGGGAAGCTCTATAAGCAAGTTTTAATGTGAACTTCATAAGGGAAAACTTGACTGACTAAACTATCACGTGAATGTCAGTTTTCAATTGGTTTCTGAACATTACCTCCATTCAGGGGACAGGGCCCAAAGGATAACATCATAATTCTGTCTTTACAGTATTGCCACCTAGAGCAGAAAACTCACACCTGTGCACCCAGAAGACTAATCCCACACGGGGAAACTAAGCCTCTCATTAACAAGGAAGACAGAGGCGATGGTAGGATTCAGACACCAGCATGATCATTTAGGGCAATAAATTTGCTCATGAATAAGGCCAGCTGCCACTCATGCAGGATGCCATTTGGTTAAAAATCAATACAAAATAAACAAGCAAAACTAAAAAGAACAATGTGGGATTTTAGAGTCAAGTCAACTTGTATATGAATCCTGGATTCAACACTTGCTCCCTAGATCACCTTGCAGATGACCCTCTCAGCCCACCTATAAAATGAAGGTAACCATCCTCACCCCCTAGGTCTGCTGAGAAGTGAGCTTAAAAGTTTACTGTTCGGGCTTCCCTGGTGGTGCAGTGGTTGAGAGTCCGCCTGCCGATGCAGGGGACACGGGTTCGTGCCCCAGTCTGGGAAGATCCCACGTGCTGCAGAGCGGCTGGGCCCGTGAGCCATGGCCGCTGAGGCTGCGCGTCCGGAGCCTGTGCTCCGCAACGGGAGAGGCCACAACAGTGAGAGGCCCGCGTACCGCAAAAAAAAAAAAAAAAAAAGTTTACTGTTGACTCAACTCCTCTACCTCTTTCTTCCAAGGCCAGGAAGTGGGTGTGCCAGAAGAGCCTGCCCTGCACAGCTCTGTGCCAGAATTGCCAGTGGCAGGAATGCCCACGAGATTTGCAATGTGGATGTGGAGTGTTTCCATCATATGGGGAGGTTGTGATGTTGAGACACGTGGCTTCGCGAGCCTGTCCACGGGCTTCCACTTTGGTCCCACTCTGGTCACTAGACCTGGCGGCTCCTCAGATGCCCCAGGGAGTGCTGGTGTCTCCACTTACCTCACTGCTTCAGGCTGAAGTCATTCGTGACTTTCTCCCATCCTCTGCCCGCAGCCTCCCAGACCTTTCTCCCTCAGCTCCTCTCACGTTCATAGAAGCCCTGATTCCTGTCAAATTTGCAGTGGCTCTCTTCCTGACTGAGTTCAGGCTGGACACGTGAGGCTCAAATGATAGATAATACATGTGGGAAGTGGTTGGCATCAAGAAAGGGGTATGGACCACATGCTGTGGAAGCCCACCATGACCACGGAGAGGACCACTGAGGCAGGGATGTGTAGCAGTGCTTCTCTCCTGTCTCGGATGTCAGAAGACACTAGCTACTCATCAGATTCCAAAGGTTGCAAAGGTTCCCAGGGAAGATGTGTGTGTTTGAAGCCTGACTCCAGACCTTTCTAGCTGTGTGTATTGACTGAGTGACTGACCCTCTTAGAGCCTCAGTTAACTCCTCTAAGCTTGTCTAATTAATACAGTTAAAATAATAATGCTTATTTCAAGAATATAAGCATGAAACGCCATGCACAGACCTGGTATACGGTAAGTAGTGAACAAATGTTAGTGACCATCTCCTCACCTCCTAAGCAGTAAAGTGAAGGGTGTGTTCACAGAACAGGGAGCTGTTTGTTGGTGGGAGGCTGGAGCATCAGGTGTGAAATGGGGAGAGTCAGAGAGGTGAATGTGAGTCCAGGTTAGAGAGAGCCATGACTCTCCAGCTTCATCTTTCTCCTGTGAATGATGAGGAGTCTTTGAGACGAGTTAAGTAGAACTGAACATCTTCGTTTTGCAAAGATCCTTTCGGCAGCGATGTGAAAGATGACCTGCAGAGAACTAGGCTGAAAATCAAAGAGACCAGGGGTTCTCCAATTATGGAGGTGGCAGCAGTGGTAGAGAGGAAGGAAGAGGTTGGTTAGATACTTAGGTGGTGAATCAACTGGATTTAGTGTCCACTACCCATAAGTGGCACCTAAACTCCAAGGCATAGGCAGAGACTTTCTGAACGGAATTCAGGATCCGGGCTGCTAGAAAGGGATGTATTTCCTCTCTAAATGGTTCAGAATTTGATGTGTCCAAGGTGATGTAGGTATTAGGCTTGGGCTTGCAAGCTAAGCTGGTTACAGTATACTCAGCCCCCAGGGAAATCAGAGAGAGAGGCGAGGTGGGCACATAGTGTGGCACAGTGTGGCCTCAGAGACGAACAGGCAGAGGAACCTGACAGGTTACCAATCCTTTCCTCTTATTATAACATGAGGCCCCTCGGCAGCCCTCTGAGACAATCAATACAGAGGACACTGTGGCCATTTTGCAGATGGATAGCCCGAGGGGCTGAAAGATGCCAGGGCATTTTGTCTCGTTCACCCACGCTGGCTAACAGAATAATCAAGTCAACAAGTCATTCTTTGTTCTTCATTCTTACTTCTGCCAGCCTAGTCCTCGCCCCTCACTTCTTGAACCTCTGACTGGACCCCCTCCCTCCAAAGGCCCGTCACCCCACAAGTAATGCTCACCTCTGCCAGAGGCCCTGAGAGATGCTGGGCCCGACCTTCTTTGTGTGAGCCCTGAGAAAACACCCAGGAACCATATCTATGACTTACAGAGTGGTTACTTGGCGCCTGCCATTGTTATGAGGTATTTTACACATATTGTTTAATTATACCGACAATTCCATGCAGTATGTGCTATTTATTATTCTCATTTTGCAGACGAGGAAACTGAGGCATAAGGCCGTGATTAAATCGCCTAAAGCCAGGCTGCCACGGAAGGGTAGGGCGAGTCTGTGCACCAAAGCCGCGTTCCAGATCTGGACTCTTTACCCCTGTCTCCCTACATCAGGAATTTACTTCCTAGTAAAGTAGAAAGACACATAAATCATTCCTTCTAAACAAGGGGGGAGGTACAGTGACAGCGACATGAAAATGTTGACTCTAGGGCCCAGACGGGGAGGGGCACCTACTCCAACTTGGCAGGTGAGGAAGGACTTCCTGCAGGCGATGAGGGGATGTCAGAGCCGGAGTCCTCAGGTGCTAAGACACGAGGGAGTTGCCTGTGGTGTAAATAAGATTGCAGCACTTTCTTGCTTAAACCCTCTCGTGATTTCCATTGCGAGCAGCGTACAAACCCAACTCACCCCGAGGTCTAGTCTCTGCGCACTTCCCTGGTATCATCACCCTCTATTCTGCCGCTGGTCTACTAGTATCCCCCTCTCTGATCTTCTCTGTGCCTGGACAGGACCAGGTAATCTTATCCCAGACTCAGGGCCTTTGCACTTCCTGTTCCTCTTGCTTGGAATTCTCTTCCCTCCTCATCCTGCTTTGCAGCTGAGCCCTTTCCAGAACACCTTCCCTGATCACTCTTTTTTTTTTTTTTTTTTTTTTTTGCGGTACGCGGGCCTCTCACTGTTGTGGCCTCTCCTGTTGCGGTGCACAGGCTCCGGATGCACAGGCTCAGCGGCCATGGCTCACGGGCCCAGCCGCTCCACAGCATGTGGGATCTTCCCAGACCGGAGCACGAACCCGTGTCCCCTGCATCGGCAGGCGGGCTCTCAACCACTGCACCACCAGGGAAGCCCTCCCTGATCACTCTTGCTAAAGCCGTTCAAAGTCCTTCCTTATCATGTTGCTTTATTTGTCATCTTCAAAGCACTTACTAGTACCTGAAATTATTTATCCATCATCTATGTATCTATGTATCTATCTGCGTATCTGTGTAACTGTGTGTGTACGTATGTATGTATGTATCTATCTATCTATCTGTCATCTACTATCTATCCATCCATCTATCCATCGCTTGTCTCCCCCCACTGGAATGTAAGCCCCTTGAGCACAGGACTTTGTCTTGTGAACATTGAATCCCAGTGCCTACGTCAGGCCCTCTGTACGTATGGGCTGAATGACTGGCTGCCTGTGGGGCTTCAGAAGGGAGATTTCCAGTTGCTCAGGGAAGACTTCCTGGAGGAAGGAGGTCTTCCTTCCCATAGGGTTGGACCCAATTGGTAGACATTTGGAAAAGAGGAAGAAGTTTCCTATTGGAGTAGAGGTTGACTCTTTCTTTTCCTGTAAAATAGAAACTCAGAGAAATATCAGACATCACAATGAGCTGTCCTAAAGTACTAGAATGGGTGCGTGTCAGTCAAGGAGCCCAGAAGCCTGTGCTCTTGTCCTCCCTCTTCAACTACTTTATCACAAGACTTCGCCTCCCTGGACTTCTGTTTGCCCATCTGAGAAAGGAGTGGCTGGGACTTGACTGGTCTCTAAACCACCCTTCAGTTCTCAGATTCCAGGAGGATGACATTTCAGCATCCTTGCCCCGTCACTGCTCACATGAAGCCTTGGGCTGCTCCTTCTACTGTGGCCAGACACACGCAGCCCTGCCACCATTGCACAGATGACTCGGGGGCAGCAGGGCTTATTCTGAGCCCCAACCAGGGCCGCAGAGACCCTGCTGTCACACAGCCTGTGCGCTGGGCGGTGGGCCTGGTACTGGGCTTCCTCCGGACTGAGAATTCGGATGTTAACTCACTGTGGCCACCAGGTGGCACCACTCTCCAAGGCATAGCGCTTCCCCGCTAGAAGGTCATTTGAACGCCCTTGGAGGTGGATGATATGCAAAGTATAACCAAGGCTGATGTTTGGTAAATATGTTCAGGTGCTGGTGCTGGTTCCCATGGGATGAGCAGGGCCTGACACATAACCGGCGACGGGGAAGAAGTGAAACGTGGGCAGGGGGCTGAGGAGAGCAGCCTCCTCTGAGCGCCTGTGCAGCCTGTCTGGGGGGGGCGGGGCGGGGGTGGGGTGGGGGTGGGGCGGGGGCGACGCTGGCCTGGGGCTGGGCTGGGCGGTCCCTCAGGGCTCACTCTGGCCGGTGATCCCACGTCCCCGCCCACAGGCCCCCGCCTCCACCATTACCCCATGCAGCGTCCCCCCACCCCACCACAACCCTGAGCTTCAGGCCACCAGAATGTTGCAATCTTCATTTCTGGAGAGAACACAAGACAGTTGTTTCTCTGACCCAGGGGCTCTGGCCTGAGGGCCCTGCAGCTGTCTCTACACGAGGCAAAGGCGGGCAGGGGCCAGGGAGAGCCCTGAACGGAGCATCTCATCTGAGGCCCGTGCTCATTCTCTGACACATTCAACAAGCACCCACTGAAACCTTAATCTGTGCCGAGCCTCTCGGAGATGGAGCTGACCCAGCCTTCAGGAACCTCTGACCGGCGGGCAGACAGACAAGCGCAGAGAAGGGGTGACAGAGCCCTGCAAGAAGTGAGATGAATGGTCTGCACAGGGGGGAGTGGCTCACACTCATTCTGATGGGGATCTGGCTGGCCAGGAGAGTCCCCTGGAGGAGGTGACACAGGGGCCGGAAGCGAGGGAGGAGAAGAGACGGACAGGGTTCCAGGCAGAGGGAGCTGTGGAAAAAAAGACCTCGACTCATACAGGAGAGCCTGGAGTCTGGGGCGCTGGAAGCATTTGACAAAGCTGGGGCTTCGATTTGCAGTGAAGAGGCAGCTAGCGCAGAGGCAGGGAGCAGACTGGAGAAGCAGGCAGGAGCTGGAGCCTGTGTGTGCCCTGGTAAGGAGCCCAGCATTATCTGAAAGCAGTGGATGATCATCGAGGGGTTTTAAGTGGGAGGGTGACGTGGTCAGACCATCTAGAGGATGAGTGTGGCTGTGGCCTGGTGCTGGGTTTAATTGGAGGCTGCGGGGGGCAGACCTGAGCCGGGCTGGCAGATGGCAGCTTTGCAGCAAGATCATGACGCCCGACTTAGGGCAGAAAGGAGGCAGAGAAGGGGGCGCCTCAGGAAAAGGAGGGTCTCCACCTGGCAGCAATATTAGCCAAAGAAAAATAAGCCCCATTGGTTGGGCAAAAGTCATCCTTTTGGTAAAACCATGAGAGAGAGAAATCTTCAAGATGTAATTTATGGGTACATCAGCCTGCAGTTTCACCAGCTAACGGCAGAGGATATTTGAAGATCTTAGCCTCCTCTTTCTTTGTTCACTGATTTTTCTCGGATGAAATCGTTTGAAAATCCCAAGTTTAGTAAGAGTCAAGATTGTCCAAACGTCAGCTGTATGCACAGTGTCATTTCCCATTTCTCAGGAGGAGCTGGTCTCAATGAAGCATCAAAAACAAACAGATGAGATGGAGCCAGAATCAAATGGCAGGAAGAAATGTGAGGATGAAGCCGCGTGGGTCCGGGATCTAGTTCCTTCGCAGTTGTTTTTACTTACCGTCTGCATCAATCCTCCAAGCCGCGTCCATCGCCCTCTCTCCCCACCCACGCTCGCCGGGACAAGAGGCAGCCTGGACTCGGGGACAGGCACCAACCGCTGGACACTTGAGAAGGGCTTTTCCCAGGCCCACGACTCCGCGTCTGCTGGGTCCATCTGCTCCCTGAATTCTTTACAAGACCAGTGCAGGGTTCCTTCCAGCAGCAGAGTCCCCCATGGAGGAGAGGCAGCGTCCAGCCTGAAGAATGGGTTTGCAGGGCCCACCTGTCTCTGCAGCACCATCATCCATGACCACATCCACAGCAAGGGGACAAAGCAACAAGCCTGGCCTCTAACACGGGGCTCTGTCCTTGACAGGATCTCAGTGGTACCCATGAGCAACCCCGCACTGACAGAAGTCCCCAAAACACTAGGGACGAGAAAAGGAGAACACAGTCTTTGAAAGGCTCAATTAAGGAGCCATTCTGAGGTGCAGTGGTTTTCTCGGTCACCAGCCAGGAGTCAAGCCTGTTGGCTGATTGCCCGAATGCATTGCCAACCAGCTAGGCAAACTTCAACCGAGTTGAACTTCAACTTGAAGTGGCTTAAATTCTCTGAGCCCAACACATTTTTCCCCAAATGATAAATGAGAAGGTTTAACTGATGGCCTCTACATTCCTTCCAACTGTGGAGTCTCTGATTCCATCACAGTATCTCTACTTACTTATTCAGTGTCACTATTGGGTTGAGCAGAGAAGATTCAAACCAGAACCAATCAGCCTCTGTACCGGGGCTCACAATCCAGAAGGGAGATAGATGTTCAGATAGACGAAGGTGAGGCTGTGAGCTGTGAAGAATGCTGTAAAGCAGGGCTTCCCTGGTGGCACAGTGGTTGAGGGTTCGCCTGCCGATACAGGGGACACGGGTTCGTGCCCCGGTCCGGGAAGACCCCACATGCTGCGGAGTGGCTGGGCCCGTGAGCCATGGCCACTGAGCCTGTGCATCCGGAGCCTGTGCTCCGCAACGGGGGAGGCCACAACAGTGAGAGGCCTGCGAACTGCCAAAAAAAAAAAAAAAAAAAAAAAGAATGCTGTAAAGCAGAAGGACAAAGGACAGGGGAAGTAGAGGAGGGTCAGGGAAGGCGCCTTAGAAGCATCGGGCTGCCTGCACTGCTTAGGAGGATGAGGAGGGCTCTGATGGGCGCCATGGGAGACCGGGCCTGGGCTGCTGAGGACGCAGGTGTGCAAGGACAGGGCTACATGGAAGGGTTCAGCGTGGGAGGACTGATGAATTATCCACTCAGGCCACGAGGAGGAG
Source organism: Hyperoodon ampullatus (assembly GCF_949752795.1). Taxonomy (NCBI): domain Eukaryota; kingdom Metazoa; phylum Chordata; class Mammalia; order Artiodactyla; family Ziphiidae; genus Hyperoodon; species Hyperoodon ampullatus. Next base: position 76,593,875 of record NC_136928.1, read on the forward strand.
AAGGGAAGGCGAGGTGGAATTTGAACCCGAAGTTTCCACATCAGAGTCCACATCACGAAGGCCTTGAATGCCGTACTGGGAATGTCAGCATCAGTAGCCAGTTCTGCCAGAAACAAGCAGAGGACGTGAATTCCAAGGGCCCCTTCACATGCAAGTGCAGCTCTGCGTGCAGGAGAAAACTTAGTCACTGAGCTAAGGCTCTATCTCATTTCAGAAGTTTGTTTTCATAAGATGGGCAGCCATAGCTCCAGGTTAGGTACTGACTCAGAACAGCAGTGAACCCCCAAGGTCTTATCACAATAGCTACTGCCATTCCCTTCCAGGGAAAGCGAGGGGCAGGACAGTCCTGAGTGAGTTGAGGGGTGAGTTGACTGATGGTCATGTGGCTGGGTTCCAGAACCCTGGAGAAAGTTCCAGCAAAAGCCAGGATGGCTTGATGTTCACCATGGCCAAAGTTGACCAGGGGCTGGCATTAGTCACTGGTGGACCAGAGGACAGGGCCAGACCAGAGCAGGAGAGAATGTCCCGCAGCCTTGGTAAACTGTGTGCCCAGTGGAGACACGAAGGCATGGAGGAAACACTGTGGACTGAGTTACACGCACCTGGGTCTCAGTATTGAGAGACTTGGAATGAGTCCTTTCACATCTCTTGGCCTCAGTTTTACCTTCCTTGAAGGGTTACAGCGAGGGTTAAATGGAACCATGGATGTATGGCAGGGATGCTGGCTTCCCTCCAGAGCCCCAGTGGCTGCCCAGCCGGGGTACGCTTTCCAGCCCCCTTTACGTTGCCGCAGGGCCATGACACCGAGTTCCAGCCTCAGAATAAGGGTGGGAGCAAGGTCACATGTTGAAGCCTGGCCCGTAAAGCCCTCTCACATCATCATCCTCTGTCTCTCCCTTTCCCACCTGTCAACCAGAGGCTGGTGGCCACAGAGGCCTTGGAAACCAGGTTTTAAAGATGGCAGAACATCTATCAGCCTGGTTCCCTGAAAATTTCATGGACCGGAGCTCTCCCACCCCCATCCCTAGTCTCCCACCAGTGACTTTCGTAAGAGCAGAAAACAACCTTCCCCTGCATGAAGTCACTGAGATTTCAGATGGATGTGTTTCAGCAGTAACGTTACCTTATCAATCCAGTGTTTGAGGACCTAGCACTAAGCCGGACTTAAAGAAAGTGTTCAAGAAATGAATTCTTTTAACAGATAGTCCCCAGGTGTCTAAGTGTATGCCAGGTGGTGGGCTAGCCATTAGAAAAGGTCTGTGAGCGAGAAACACCCCCATCTTCAAGGAGCTTACAGCGTATGGGAAACCCAGACGAGTAACTGGGCAATCATCGCATCGTGTGATTAGGGCGCTGGAAGGGTGGACTCAGAATGGCCTAACCCGTGGAGGGGATGTCTCTCCCAGTGCAGGAGAGTCAGGGGAGCGTGCTGTCCCAGTTTCACTTCTGCTTTCTTAGGGGGAGCCCTCCCTGGCTTCTCCGTACACGCACGGGAGGGAGAGTGAAGAGGAGAGGATAGGAGAGCGCCTCCAGGTAAGAGGGCGCGGTGCGGGCAGCTGAGGGCTCACAGCAGCTGAAGCACAAGACACGAGCGTGAGACGTGACCCTCGAGAGAGAAGCAGCAACCAGATCATGAAGAACCTGCACCCCACATGGAGAAGCATGGAATTTATCCCCAAACAATGGGATGCAATGGAAGAAACAGAGGTGGGAGAGAGACAGGGAAATATTTGCTCTTCAGATGCATTTCTCCAGCTGAATGTGGCCCACACGTCAGTGCATGAGTACCAGGAGGATGAGAGGTCCGACACTGGCTCCTGTCCTAATCCATAGACAGTGGTTGGTAGTGACATCAGCTAAAGCATTTGACCACTTACTAGGCTAAAAGAACCATCGAAACTCTTTAGCACCTATTACCTATTTTAACCTCTTAACAACCTATACCAGTACAATTATTTACCCAGTTTAAAGGTGAGGAAACTAAATATTACAGCATTAAATAAATTGCTGGAGGTAACAGAGACCACCCAGGATCTCTAACTCCAGAATCCACATCTAGGTTGGGTTTTTTTTGTTTTTTGTTTTTGTTTTTGTTTTTTAATGTACAGCCTGTAATCCTTTTTTTTTTTTTTAAGAAGATGTTGGGGGTAGGAGTTTATTAATTTATTTATTTATTTTTGCTGTGTTGGGTCTTCGTTTCTGTATGAGTGCTTTCTCCAGCTGTGGCAAGCGGGGGCCACTCTTCATCGCGGTGTGCGGGCACTTCACTATCGCGGCCTCTCTTATTGCAGAGCACAGGCTCCAGACGCGCAGGCTCAGTAGTTGTGGCTCACGGGCCTAGTTGCTCCGCGGCATGTGGGATCCTCCCAGACCAGGGCTCGAACCCATGTCCCCTGCATTAGCAGGCAGATTCTCAACCACTGCGCCACCAGGGAAGCCCCCACATCTAGGTCCTTAAGCTCGGTACTCGGTACTCGGCTAGGGAACTGAGAGAGCCCAGAGGGAGAGAGGCAATAAAGTGCGAAAAAGCAAAAGATCCCATGAGACTTGGTGGAGCCTGATCAGGAGTCAGAGCGATGCACAGCCTCTAGGTCCCGGCAGCCAGGTGGGAGGTGGCACCACCCACTGTCTTAGCTTCCTAGGACTCATCACAACATGGGTGGCTTAAAACAGCAGAAATGTATTCTCTTACAGTTCTGGAGGCCAGAAGTCCAACATCAAGATGATATCAGGGTTGGTTCCTTCTGGAGCTCCTGAAGGAATGTCTGTTTGCTGCCTCTGTTCTAAGTGTCGGTGGCTGCCGGCAGCCCCCAGCATCCCTGCCTTGTGGCCGCCTCACTCCAATCTCTGCCTGCATTTTCCCTTCCCGTGGCCTCCTCCTCTTCCCTTCACTTACAAGGACACTTGTCATTGGATGTAGGGCCTACCCTAGTCCAGGATGACCTCATCTTGAGATTTTTTAAGTAACTTACATCTGCAAAAACTTTTCTCCAAATAAGGTCCCATTCACAGGTTCAGAATGACATATGTTTGGGGAAAACACCATTGAATGCACTGTGCCCGCCAAGATTGGGAACCCAGAAGGAGAAAGATGTCCTGGGTAAACCATGATGCGTTCCCTTTTTAATATGCTGGGATTGAGGGGTATGTGGGATTTCTGAATAGCAATATCTGGTAGGTAGTTAGATAAATGAATGGAAATCCCTATGTGAGCCATCAGTGCTGGGGACTCAGAAATCTTCAGTGAGGGTGTGGAGGAAATGCCCCTGGGAATACACGTTGGGACAAAGAGCAGAGGGTTAGGGCAAAAGAGAGGGGACATTTTAGGGTCAGAGAAGAATGAGGAGCTCATATAAGAGCCTGAGAAGAAGTGGCCCAAGTGGCTTGAGCCTGGCTGGGGACTCACAGAACAGAAGACAGGGTTGAGGTAGGAGGGGGTGGGCTTGAGGGTAAAAGCCACAGAGACGTGACAGGAGATCCCAGTAAGTGGCGGTAGGTTTAGCTTCATGGAGATGTTTGGGGGCCTCAGTGAACACAGCTTCAGAGGAGGGTTGGGGGTAAACTCCAGATGCATAGATGACGCTTTCATCCTGATTGTGAAAGGCAAGAGAGAGAGACGGGGCGGGGCTCAGAGGTGGACACAAGATGGAAGCAACTCAAGTGACAGAGGAAGATCCAGGGAGGGAAAGACCGAAAGGCAAGGCAAGGAGAGGACAATCACCGGGGAGGAAGCGCAAGAGCGCAGGAGTCAGAGCTGAGACAAGACGAGAAGAGCAGGGCTTTCTTTTTGGCTGTAGAGAAGGGGTTTTTAAGGATGGGAATGGATATAAGCAGTCGGTAGGTGTGAAGCCAGGAAGTAGAGGAAGATGTATTCTCGCCACCTATTTTCTCTGCAAAGTAGACCATCAGGTTATCTTCAGGGAAGGAGTGGGAAGTGGTGGGTGGGCAGTTTGAGAACCGTCAAGAAGATTTTAAATAGCTACGATGGGAAACAAACTTGACTCAGGAACAGAAGGATTTCTTGGCAGCCTCGCGTTGGAGACCATGAACGTTCTCGGGCAGCAGTCTGCACGGCCATGTGACTTTCCCCAGAGGTCCCTGTGAGGCTCAGACGGTTTCACGGGTACAGAGTTAGGGACACCCGAGGAAAATGCAACAACAACAACAATAGCAGGACAGGACTGAAGGGTGTTGGCAAAGAAGATTGAAGAGATAGACCCTAAAGCCCACGCTGAAGAAGAAAGGAAGGAAGGAGAGAATGGATTTGACAGCAGAGGAGAGGGGTCAGGGCACTGGCAATTTTGATGGACAGGAGGATGAGGGGTAGAGGAGAAGTGGGCAGACAGAAGCACGGGAGGCTGTGAGTCGTCAATTGTATGTTGAAGAATCTGAGGGTCAGCAGCTCCAGAAGATGCAGTAGACTGTGTGACCGACTGCGGCCCCCAGGAGCAGGGAGGATGCTGTCTTGGGTCAAGTTCCAGAGAAGCAGAGCCTGAGGCAGGGATTCTCATGAAAGTGATCTATTGAGGGGGTGCTCTCAGGAGAAGGGCAGTGAGGGAAGCAGGATAAAGCTGGCAAGAAAGCCAAGCAAGGATGCGGTCTCGCCTGGAGACTTGGAGCTAGTCTCCGGAGCTAGGGAGCTCTGGAGCACAGATTGCACCATCGCATTGGCTCCAATGTGAGGCCAGAGGCCAGCCTTTTGTACCCTGTGCCAGTCAACCATTGCCCCCCAGCACAAGGTGGCCCCATTTGGGGCAGCTGTGAGCAGTTGGCCACTCACACGTATAGCACTCTGGAGACTGTTGCCCAGTATGAATAAGGGAGTCTAGACAAGACACCAAGAGCATCCACCACAGTTGCAATCCCACTGCCAGAGCTGCCATGGAAGGAAGCAGGTGGGGAAGCTGTGTCCTCAGGGGTAATCAGACTTTGACACTTCAGGATCTGGAATATTTGGTAGAGTCCTAAGAGGTGTGGGAGACTGTTTCCCATAGATCAGTAGTCTCAGGAGGCAAAGGAACAAAGTGTAGTGAGAGAGGGAAGGTGGGGGGGGGGGTTGTTGAGCAGCACAGAGCAGGTGATACATCTGAGAAAGGACAGGTGACCCAGAAGCACTGAGATTAGGTAAGAAACCTAGAGACAGAAGGGCCTGTCGGTATAGCTGCTGCAAGGTCTTTGGCTGAATTCACCCCAGCCAGCGCCGGTGCGAGAGGAGGACCAGGCCTCTCTGAAGAGATCACCTCCAGCCCAGATGGATCCTGCTCTGATGGAGCCCCCATCCTCATGAGCAAGGCAGCAGGTCAATGACTGGTCCCAGAACTGCTGCCCAGAGCTCCTCCTTCCCAAGAACCACCCTGGAGCCTGACACTCCAACCTGGACCAACACCGTCTTCATGTCTGGAGACCAGTCCTTTGGAGGGATGCACAGGCAGCTCTGGCCACAGAAAGGAAGCTACCGCTCCATCTCCATCTGTCCAACTTTCTAGCCCATCTCTGAGGAGCTCAGGCAGCACCTGTCTTCCTGGGGTCAGTTTAGGCAGCAGAAGATCTGTGTTCTAGTCTCGGCAATCAGAGGTGGCAGGCAATCAACCCAAGGATCCCACAGTGCAAGAAATGACAAGAAAGCCATTGGGTGTGTCCATCCAGTGCGCTTTACATCCTGAAGACCAGCCAGGCATGTGGAGAAGAGAGGGGAATTCTGTTCTACTGCAACCATGGCTGTGGGGCTGGTCCTCAATGGACAGCCTGATATTGGACTCAGTTTGGCGAGGTCTCAGCGCAGAACAGGAGTGGGAGACGGCACTGCCATCCCCCAGACCATGCTTCATCAGCAGCCGCCTGGGAATGCAGATTATTTTTCCTGGAAGCTTCTTTCCCTTTAGAAGCAGTCCTTGTACCTAGAAATGAATCATTTGGGAGGGCTCCTGGAAAGGTAGAAATCCCACCTATTTGCATGTCTTGCCCCCTTTTTAATAGTTGATTCTAGTTTGGTAGATGAGCAAGTAAATGAATGAATGGGAATCCTGTACTAGATGTCGTGGTGATGGCCAGAGCAGGCTCTGTGGCCCCTTCTGGCTCTGGATGTCATGGGAGGCATGAGGAGAAAACATTTCCAGAACTGGGGAGCACGTGGGGAAGGGATTTGGGGTTAGATTCAGTTTGGTTTCGGTTCTGATCAAACTTGGTGGCAGCAGGCCCGTCCCTGCACCCTGAGCTACCACAGCACAGGCCGCCTCGTAACTCACCCACAAGTGAACTTGCCTCAGCATTGACTTCCAGTCCCGAGAACCAGGAGAAATCCCATGAACTTCTGTGTATCTGACCCAAGGCGGAGGAGCAGCCCGGATCCCAGGAGCCATGACTCAGGTAGATGAGAGAAGACTGAAGTCAGTGCTAATTCCAGAGTGAGTTGGGGAGGAGATAGCAAAGCGGCAAAACTTCAGGTCCTTTTTCAGATTCGAGAACTCATATCTTTGCAGAGACCCTTGGGGGTGTGGCCTGTCATCTTTTCAGGCCAATGAAGTCCCCAAATAATCACAGCCAATATCTTAGTTTGCTAGGGCTGCCATAACAAGTGTCACAGACCCGGCTGCTTAAATAACACGTTTTCTCACAGTTCTGAAGGCTAGAAATCTGAGAGCAGGGTTGTCAGCAGGGTTGGTTTCTCCCGAGGCCTCTCTCCTTGGCTTGTAGACGGCCGCCTTCCCCCTGTGTCTTCACATGGCCTTTTCTCTCCGTGTGCCTGTGTCCTAACTACGTTTTCCTATGAGGAGACCGATCATATTGGATTAGGTTCCATCCATATAACCTCATTTTAACTTAATTACCTCTTTAAAGACCCTGTCTCCAAATGCAGTTGCATCGAGGTACTGGCAGTGAGGACTTCAATACGTGAATCTGGGGGGGACACAATTCAGCCCATAAAAACCCATAACCAGTTTACTGAGTGAGCTGGCACAGCAGGGCACAAACAGAAAGCCACTTCATTTTTTTCTCGTTGTTCCTCATTAAATGCTCTCAGTGGGTGTCCCCTCCCACCACATCCCCTGGATGAAGTCTCAGGCTGGTGTCCGCTTCTCCAGTCCCCCTCAATAAATACACCAAGTAGAAACTCTATTTCGGTCTACAGTAAAAAATCCCAGACTCCCTGTGCAACCTAAGCTTCTCTCCTCCTCTGCACTTTTCTTCTCCTGCCATTATTCCCAGAACTCACTGTCTTTCTCACCGTGCTCCCACTGCAGGCTGTAGCACTCAGCCATGGCCCCCTTTCTGGGTCAGGTACAAGGCTCTATGTTCCCCCCGATTCCAGAGGGTCATGGGTCAAGCTCTCCAGGTGGGTCTACTGATGCTCCCTCCCTGGATGTCGGGTGGGAGGCAGACAGAATGACCCACTGTCCTCTCTCCCAGGAGCTGGGACTGATCCTCAGCAAACTGAAACTCTCTCCAAAAAAATCTTCCCTGTCTACTCTTCAACCTTCTTTTTGGCTAAGGACTGAAAAACACATTTTGCAATTTTACACATGCCCTGCATAGTTGTTTGTCACCTATTTTATTGGTGTCAGCCTGTGGGGATCTCAGCAGAAACTGACACCAAAAGTCTCACTTTAACATCCAATAAGATTTTTTTTCACATAACTTCAAAGTCAACAGACATCTTAAGAGCACCTTGGAGATACAAACCCAGTCCCCGGGAGAAGGCACCGGCCCAAGGCTGCCCGGGACGTGAGGGGGGTGTGAGTAACTGAACCTGCCTTACAACCTAGATTCATACCTCCTGGGCTGTGGTCCTCTCGACACTCCATCCTCATACTGAATCTAAATGGACACGATTTCAGACCCTTGTTTTCTTAAGTGAATGATACATCAGTAAACATATATTCATGCAATACGTTTGAATGTGGTTAAAAAACGCCTCCCACTCTGCAGGGTGCAGAAATCTTTTGTCTCCGGTTCCCTAGGAATGCTATTGTCTAGAAGGATCTGACAGCAAGGGGAAAAGGGGGGCATAACTCATTATCGAGGTCAAGGAGAAGAGCTTGGCTCAGCAGCAAAGAAATCACGCCTTCTGGTTTGTTCCCAGCACGGCAATCCATTCCTGGGTTAAAATACTGTACCTTCTCCTCCCTCCCTTACCCTTCTCTCTCCCGCGCCTCATTCCTGCACACTTCCCCCAACATGAGGACTTTAAATTCTGGAAGTAGAGCTCCCATCTGCTCACATCTTCTCCTATCACCATGGTTACTGGGCCCAGAGTAGTCTCTGTGGAGACGGAGGCAGAACAGTAACCAGGGACAACTCCACTGCAAGAGGCTGGAAAAGGGAGGACCATTGTTTAACCCCCAGTGAAACTGGTGTGCCCGTACGCACATGCTCTTGTTTTAGTAACACGTCAGATTTGAAAGGCCTTTGATCCACAACAAAAAAAAATATGATGATCTGGGTAATTCCCTACCACTACATTCGAAAACTCTACCTTCAGGGTGTGCTACATGTGAAATGCTGGACCGAGTGGTGTGGACCGTGGGAAGGTGGTGGCCAGGTCTCAGCCTGACTCAGCCGGCACCCCCTGAATAGTCCAGGGTCCAGGCCCACATGGGGGCAGGGAGTGGGAAGTGGGGAGCAGGGGGGAAGGGGTGACTGACTAAATCCAGCACAAAGGACATTGGGAATTACAAGTGCTTACAATTCCTGAGCCCCCATGATTTGATTCGTCCCCAGAATAGCCTCACTGCACTGACATCTCACGTCCTGTGCCCAGCTGCCTTTTTTTTTTTTTTTTTTTTTTTTTTTTGCCAACCAGGTGGGATTTGTATTTATTGTGCTCTGGGCTCAAAGGCCATGGGAAGGTGGAGAATGCTGATGCCAGAAGAGGTCAGGGAAGCTTCCCATTCAGTAAGGGAGAGAGTGAGAATCAGAAAGGCTTAGCTTCCAGGATAGGCTTTGCTGCTCTCCGAGGACTCCCATCGGTCATCTCTCTTTCACTGAGATGGTGGAGCAGCCGGAAGTTGGCCGAGCGGAGCATCTCAGGCCTGGCTGCACACTGGAACCACCTGGGAATCTATCCAAAGTACTGCTGTCTGGCCCAGCCCCGGACCGTTCAAGCAGAGTCCTTGAGAGCTGAGCTCAACAGTGTTGTAAAACTTTCCCAGACAACACTGATGGGAGGTCAGTTGAAAGCCACTGGACCAGAGGTGCTCCAAGATGCTTGCCTGGGTTTACCTGTTTGGGTCACGCACAACCCCAGTAATCTCACTGGCTTATTAAAACACATGGTTATGTCACAGTCACAGGTGGATAAGTCAGCTGTGACACTGCTGGCATCTCCCAGCTCAGCCGGGGTTGGCTGAGCTTGGCCCTAGAGGATGGGTTGGGCTAAGGTCTGCCCCTACAATGTCCCCTCATTCTGGGACCAGCAGCTATAGGGCGTTTCTCTCCTCATGGTCAAGTGGCAGGATGGAGACACTGGTGGCGCCTTGCCCTGACTCTTAAAGCTTCAGATCAAAACAGGCATCCGTCACTTCCACCCACCTTCCATTAACCAGTGCAAACCATGTGGCCAAGGTCGCGTCAGGGCGACAGACAACATTCTACCAGCAGGGAATGAGAAGAGGGGAGGGATGAATGGCCATCACATGACCTCAGCTACCCCAGGTGAGGATGACAAGTGAGCTGAACAGGCACCAACCAGAAGCGTATCTGCTGTGCTCACTCACCGAGCCCAGCCTGTATGCTGTCTCCTCCAGGCTCGTTCCCAGGCTCCCCCGGTTGAGAGAGCCTGTCTGCTTCTCTGACCTTCCCCAGGCTTGACTTGCGTCCCTCCCACTTAGCTGTCTGCAGTGAGATTGCAGGAGCTCAGGCACGGGGTTTCCCTCGCTGCCCAGTACAGGCAGGCGCATCGTGACTGTAGTCACTGTGCAGTAGCCACTGCTTGATGTATGGATGGAGGAAGTGCCAGGAAACTTCCTGGGGTGGGGCTTGAGGCAGGACGATAAACTCAGGGCTCGTACGACTCTTCCTCTTCAACCACCAAGAGCTGCCTTGAAACATGGCTGTGGGATGGGAAGAACAAAGACTTTGGAGTCAGAGAGACTCAGGTTCAAATGACAGCAGCACCGTTCACTAGTTCTGTGATCCTGGGCAACTCTCTCTGCCCTACGATGCCTGGGATGGCTTCCCCGTAACGTGGGAATAATAGTAATTTGCAGGATGATTATAATTTTTCAAGCCTGCTATACACAGGCTCCGGGCCTTCAAACACTGTCCCCCATTTCACGTCACCCAGTTCTCTGCCAAGCCTCATCTCGTCAGAGGCCTTCTTACATATGTACCTGCTATTGCCCTCCATCTCTTTGCCCTGTTTACTTTCCTGTTGTGCTATTGACACTCAGTTTGTTTGTTTATACATTTAATTATTGCTGTGTACTTTCCCGAACATAATGCAGATGCAGTGAGGAACTGGAACTTTGCTGTTTTAAACATTTTAAAAATCCCTGTATCTCCAGTGTGCATCATGGTCCCCAGAGGCAGTTTATTAAACACTTCTGGAATGAAGGAACTGTGAGGACTGAATGAGAGAGTCCGTGTCTGAAAAGCCCTCACACAGTGCCTGGTGCACAGTGCATGCTCAGTAAAGGGCAGCAATGCCCGTGTCCAGCCTGCCCCCGCTCTGAACCCAGCCTGCGTCTCTCTGCTCTGGGTCCGGGGACACAGCCGGCCAGAGAGAGCAATGAGCCTCTGGGGCACCAGCCCGCGGGCAGACTTAGGCACACAGTGAAGAATGTTCAAGCCCTTTGCCCTCTTCCTCCATCCGCAGCAAACAGAAGAAACTGGATCTTGAGGGGCCAGGGAGTCCTCCATCATCTTTATTTCTTCTGCGAACCCAGGACCCATCATCACCCAGATTCAATCTGTGAATCACACACTTTCAGCTCCTTCCTAAATGTCTTCCTCTGTGGAAAGCAGAAAAATTTAAGTCGGAAAACTGAACTCTAAACACACGCGTGATTCCATTTTGTCCCATTAGAAAAGCCTCTCTCATAGAATGCATCAACACAAATTGGGAGCTTGAAACTAGTTTATTAAATAAACAAACAAACAAACAAACAAACCCACAGTGGTGACTTTGGCCCCTATAGTCTGAGACTTACAACCTAATGCTGACAAAGTGAGGGATTAAAGCAGAGACAGTTCTGTACAAGAAATTTCAGTACTTTGGCTTAAAGTTCAAAAACCCTGCATCATGGGTGTTTTTCAGATTTGGGACACTCTGCTTGAAATCAAGAGTCATGATCCCACCTTACTAAAGTGAAGTGAGCTTCAAAGTTTCACGATTAAAAGGTCTATTGATCCGAGGTTAGCCCAGCTCTTGTGTGCTGGGCAGTGGCCCAAACCTTGGAGAGACACTTAAACCTAGTCCCTGCCCTCAGGGACCTGCCTTTGTGGTGGAGCTCCAGCCGTGTTCACACATGGGGTACCCAGTGAGGGCGCACTGATGGAGAAGACATGCCTGGTGCCAGACCAGAGGAGGGAGGGAGGGACCTTGGGGGCAGGAGCGCAGAGCAGGAAACCTGCTTGGGAGGCGCTTGAACTACGTCTTAAAGGCAGCAGGTGTTCAGCAAGCAATCCAAGAAGGGGAAGGTGTGTGGGGCGAAGGAATGGTTTGCACGAAGTCTCACGGGGGTGATGGGAGCAGAACCGGCTCTGGGGACAGTGCGCTGTTTCTAGGGTGGGAAGGAGGAGGGTTTCCATGAGGGACTGTTCTCTCTCTGTCCCTATCGAAAACAGTACCAAACATTGTCACATGTGATATCACAGGACAAAAATTTTTAACTCTGTATTTTTTTCACAAGAGTTTTCAGAGACTGTACTGTGCAGCCTCTCTTCCTAAAACTGACTTTGTCAGAGGCTGTGCCTTTCAGACCAGTGGAACATCCAAGAAAGAAAGTCTGCTGGCTTTCAAAGAGGCCCCAGTGGAGCAGAATATGCCCTCTAGCTGCTCCTGGAATGAGCGTGCACAGGCGTACACACACACACACACACACACACACACACACACACACACACACCCCTCGCTTCCTTGCCTAGTTCAATTTGTACATGTAATTCCAAGTCTTTCCCATCTGACATCTGAGCATGCTGTTCTCCTTTTGAAGTCCAGCCGTTCATCCAGGACAAAGTTCATGCTACTAAATGGACCCATGAGATTTGTCACCATCTGAACCCTCTGCTTCTCCAGCCCCAGCCCTGACCACCCGTTTGGTATCTTCTGCTCCAGCAGCTTCCAGCTCCCTGGACACACGTCCCCATTTCTTACTTCTTCATCTCTCATCATCTGCTCTTCCCCGAAGACCTTCCTATCTCTCTCCTCAGGCTCAACACTTATTCAGGCCTCACATTGAACTGTCCGGCTCCTTGAAGGGCCCACGCCTTGTTGAGTTAGAAGGCCCTGCCCCAGGGTCCCAGAGATCAGTGGGCTTCCCACTGCACTGCCTCTGCCTGCTTACTTGCCGCCTCTGTTTATACAACCCTTTTCCCCGTGTCCAGGGCTGACTTTCCCATTAGGAGTGGTGCCCGGGGCCCATGCTGTTTTTTTGTTTGTTTGTTTGTTTTTTTGCTGTACGCGGGCCTCCCACTGCTGTGGTCTCTCCTGTTGCGGAGCACAGGCTCCGGACGTGCAGGCTCAGCGGCCATGGCTCACGGGCCCAGGCGCTCCACAGCATGTGGGATCTTCCCAGACCGGGGCACGTACCCGCGTCCCCTGCATCGGCAGGCGGACTCTGAACCACTGCACCACCAGGGAAGCCCACCCATGCTGTTTTTAGGGGCAGATCATAATGTTTTCATTTCTTTTAAAATCAGGAGAAAAACTGAACCCAATAATAATGAACATGCAATAATGAATTCACAAAAAAAAAAAAAATGAATTCAGCCCAAACTGTATTCATCTTTATACCAATGCAGTCAAAAAACATAAATTGTTAAAAGTTTTTAACAGGGGAAGGGGCCCATGAAGGCAGAAGTGCCTGGGGCGTTGAAAGTCATAAAGCAACCTGCCTTCCCCTCCCTACTAGGCACTTCAGACCCTGGTCTTGAAGCTTTGTATCCCTTGGTGCCCACCTGAACACTTGGGTGTGCGCTCATTAAAGGTGTGTTGAAAAAACGGGGCAATCTGGAATTGGGGAAGGCAGGGAAGGCTGCCATCAGTGTGTCTGTGTGACAGCAGGGACACTGAGTCCTAGGAAATCAATCCCTGTGACCCTAAAACTCTGTTTAATTGGGTGAGGGAAGGGGATTGAGGACAATCTGAATTATTGGAGGAAAGCTAAATATAACAGGTGTTCAGGCCTAGTGCATTCCTGAGTCTCAGAATCAGTGAAATGGTTCTCTATTGCGATTTTATGGAAGAATCAGTTCTGGCTGGGTCTCCAAAAACAATCATGCGAAAATGCAGGATTCCCGAGGCAAGCCTCAAGATCGAAGGAACTAGGCAAGCTTGATAAATCCACAGGAAAAATGATTACAGTTTCATTTTGATGTGATTTTTCAAATGTCTGGCTCCTGGAATACTTATCACCAGTAATGAAAGCTCTCCTCATGTTCATAGGCAAACTGCTTAAAAACAGACTCTAAAAATGCACCTACATTATTTTTACTGGGGGATTGGGGATTCTGAAGGTCTTACTGGAGACTATTGGTCAGTTTCCAAAGTAGGAGATAAACTGTGGCCTATAATGAAATCAGGAAGTAAAAAGTTCTCAGTCCTAGAATTCTAGACTCAGTAGGCTAGCAAGGCCCCTAAAGAGCATTCTGTGCCCTCCCCACCGTATGGATGAGAAAACCGAGGTCCCCAGTCAGGGGGTGACTGGTCCCAGGTTTCTTAAAAAGGGATCCCAGCAGTGACAGGGTTGAGAGTGAACACGTGGCCTCAGTCCCTAATCATCTAGCCATACAATGGGAATAACAGAAGGGTCCATGCAAATATTCATTCCCCCTTGAAGTTTTAAGCTATTCAGAATTCTTTGGTTGAGGGCAGGGGTAGCTAACAAGTATAGAGGGCTGTTTCTGATTATTACCGTTGTGAAATCAGATGGAGGGGGCTTGCTCTGTGTTACATTGGGATCCTTTTGTGTCCAATAGTTCTTGGGTTAATGCCACCAGAAGAGTCTCAGCCACAGCTGCTCTACAATGGACAAATCAGTAGTGTCTGCCAGCTTGGAGTCTGCTGGTGGGTCTGTGCAGAAGAGGAGGCTACTGGCAGCAAAAGAGTTACACTTCTCCCATTCAGACAAAGCTGACAGGCATGAGCAGGACCCACCAGGGCTCCCCTTTGCTCTGATTTACACTCAGTGCCGTCTCCCTGGAGGCTCCCAGCCCCTGTGAGAACCACTCCAGCAGGTTGGAAGCAGCTGCTTGGCCAGCCCTCCCTGCCTGTCCACCTTGTCGCCCCTTGGGCTCAGCCCTCCCCACACGTACTGCCACAGTCCCTCAGCGTATTCAGTATTCGAGCTAATTAACTCTCAACTTGGTTTCAGACCTCATGAATCTGCTACTGGCTCAGAATTTCTGAGAAGACTATGAACGCTTTAAAAATCCAATTTATAATCAATCATCCTGGAATATGGGTAACCCAGTTTAATAAGCTGATTCTGTTTGGTACCCGGAAATCTCTGGTTATTGCATTATTCGTTTTAAAATGTATTATTTCATTCATCCAACCAACTTTCACTGAGCCCCCTACTTTATGTCAGGACCTGGAATTAGAGTTGAAGGGATCATGGTTTTTACCTTTAAGAAGCTCTCAGAAAAAGTCAGAGAAATAAACTGACCATGACAATTGTTGTCACAGTGTTAAGACTGAAGAATTATCAGGGTGGGGATTCCATTTCTGACAATATGATAGACTAGATATTTATTTTAAAATCTTCAATCTGCAATTTAAATGCAGTTAAAGTATTAAAAATTATTTTGAGGCACGTGGCTGAGGTGGAAGGAAAGGAAACTCCCCAGAAGCCAGAAGTGACAAGGAAGCAGAAGCATGAATCCACAGGCTAAATCAGAACAGGATCCAGAATGCTCTGGGAATGTATGCTGATTTCTGAGTGCTCAGAACTTGAGTTTTAATGAGCAAACTTGGGTTATATGACATAGGAGAGAAATCTGGGCCTTCAGCAGAGTTGACTAAATCAAAGATACCCACAAAATCCAGACCACGTTGAGGAACAACATTTTGAGAAAGAGAATAAGGAGATAAAGTCCACCCTACAAAAGTATACAGTGAGGCCATGTTCTGACAAGGAAGGAAGGAAAGAAGGAAAGAAGGAAGGAGGGAGGAAGGAGGGAAAGAAAAAGAGAGAGAGAGAGAAAAATTAAAGACAGACATCTCTCATAATACCTAAGCTTAAGCCTGTCCTCCTGTGGGTTTGTGATCATAATTAAATTTATTTCTGTAAATAAGAAAAAGCTCTCTAGGCTTTATCTTTTAATAGTCTAGATTGCTACTGCTCTGGACAAGCAAAATTTTCTCTGGATAAATATTTTTTTTTCATTTTTATTGGAGTATAGTTGCTTTACAATATTGTGTTAGTTTCTACTGTACAGCAAAGTGAATCAGCTATACATATACATATATCCCCTCGTTTTTGGATTTCCTTCCCATTTAGGTCACCACAGAGCAGTGAATAGAGTTCCCTGTGCTATATACAGTAGGTTCTCATTAGTTATCTATTTTATACATAGTATCAATAGTTATATATGTCAATCCCAGTCTACCAGTTCATCCCACCCCCCATTCCCTCCTAGGTATCCATACGTTTGTTCTTTATGTCCGCGTCTCTATTTCTGCTTTGTAAATAAGATCATCTATACCATTTTTTTCAGATTCCACATTAATGAGTTAATACACAATATTTGTTTTTCTCTTTCTGACTTACTTCAGTCTGTATGACAGTCTCTAGGTCCATCCATGTCTGTACAAATGATCCAGTTTCATTCCTTTTTATGGCTGAGTAATATTCCATTGTATATATGCACCACATCTTCTTTATCCATTCCTCTGTTGATGGACATTGAAGTTGCTTCCATGTCCTGGCTATTGTAAATAGTGCTGCAATGAACATTGGGGTGCATGTGTCTTTTGAATTATGGTTTTCTCTCAGTATATGCCCAGTAGTGGGATTGCTAGGTCATAAAGTAGTTCCATTTTTAGTTTTTTAAGGAACCTCCATACTGTTCTCCATAGTGGCTGTATCAATTTACATTCCCACCAACAATGTGTGAGGGTTCCCTTTTCTCCATGCCCTCTCCAGCATTTAGTGTTCATAGATTTTTTGATGATGGTCATTCTGACTGGTGTGAGGTGATACCTCATAGTTTTGATTTGCATTTCTCTAATAATTAGTGATGTTGAGCATCTTTTTATGTGTTTGTTGGCCATCTGTATGTCTTCTTTGGAGAAATGTCTGTTTAGGTCTTCCACCCATTTTTTGATTGGGTTGTTTGTTTTTTTGATATTGAGCTGCATAAGCTGCTCCCTGGCCATCCAGTTGTTAAGACTCCATGCTTCCAATGCAGGGGGTGCAGGTTCAATCCCTGGTCGGGGAGCAAAGATCCCACATGCTGCGCGGCATGGCCAAAAACAAAAAACAAACAAACAAACAAAGTGGATAAATATATTTTAAACCAAAGCCTCAAAAAACTCCCAAATAAAGATCTAAAGATTATGAGTTCACAATCAAAACTCACTAATAGACAAGGAAAAATGTTATTTGATTCAATAACATTCAAATACAGGCAAAACTATGTAATTTGTTGTTTAAGTGTACATACAAATGTGGTCAAACTCTAGAAATAAAAAAGATAATTTAAAAATTCAGGAAAGTGGTGACCTCTGGGAGAAGGGAAGGAAATGGAATTAGGGAAAGACACAAAAAAGGTTTCCAAAAAGTTGGTAATCAAGCCAGATGATTGGTATCTGGGTGTTCATTTTCCTGTTATTCTTAAAAGTATATGTGTATATTATGTACACTCATCTTTAAGTTTTAAAAAGATTTTAAAATAATTAAATGAGAAGAGTGAGAGAAAAATGAATATCAAAATGCTGATGGAGGGCTTCCCTGGTGGTGCAGTGGTTGAGAGTCCGCCTGTCGATGCAGGGGACACGGCTTCATGCCCTGGTCCGGGAAGATCCCACATGCCACGGAGTGGCTGGGCCCATGAGCCACGGCTGCTGAGCCTGCGCGTCTGGAGCCTGTGCTCCGCAACGGGAGAGGCCACAACAGTGAGAGGCCCGCATACCACCAAAAAAAAAAAAAAAATGCTGATGGAGAAAATAATGGAACCTCTCTTTTAAAGTAGCAAAGTGGTATGTAGGTTTCTTGGGGGAGAGGGTGCTGTTTTTGAAGGATGAGTGGAAGCTCTTCAGATGAAGTGGAGACCAGTGTATACAAGTTCAGAGGCCATTCTGAACATGGACAATGGAAAACTACAAGTCCCTGTGTGTCTGAAGCAGGAGGGGAAACTATGGGGGCAGCTGGGCTAGGTGGGTCTAGAAAACGAGGCAGGAGCCAGAGCCTGTTGGAGCCTTGCTTGTGCTCCTGTGTCATGAGCAGGAAGGCATTTAGCAGACTTGGAATTTCCTCTTGGTGATAACCTGAGATGTACTATTTTATGTGGGTGACAGGGATGAGATTCATTTGAAGTGAGGCACAAGTAAATCTTTATTCTGAATAGCCTTGCAGCACTCTCTTGCTGGAGGATAGGATGTGAACCTCAACCCAGAGAGGATGGGAAGAGCCTCACTGGGTACAAAGGAGACTAATGTCTCAGTAGACACAGGTGGTCAACATTTCAGCAGAAACAAACATAGGAAACCCTTTTCCCTGCGGTTGGAAAATCATCACCATAATATTAAATCCTTTCATTTGAGTTTTGCTTGCTGCTTTCAAGTACAGCATCAAATAAGATTCCTTAAAATTCAGATGGAGAAATCATGGCCAAGAGAGAAAGAAATAGCCCAGGATCACTCACAGTAACTGAGTGTCAGGGCAGTGATTAGAACCCAGGACTCCTAGAAGCTCAAAGAAGAGATTATGAACCCGGAAAACTGAAGTCAAGAAATGTTGAGTGTGAGCATTAGGACCAACCCTCGCCACACTGAGGTCTCAGACAGAGACAGCTTCCATTCTGTGGTCACTGGCACTTGTCAGATGAGATGTGAAGTCCATCTTATATGATGACCTCAGAGGAGGAAGAAGAACAGAATCCAGTGAGAAGGGAGGATAGGAAAAGTGTATGCCACGGCCCATAGTCTTTCTAAAATGATGGAGATTGTCATACTGAGTGAAGTACGTCAGACAGAGAAAGACAAATATCGTGTGATATCACTTATATGTGGAATCTAAAAAAAGGCTACAAATGAACTTATCTACAAAACAGAAATAGAGTTACAGGTGTAGAGAATAAACTTATGGTTACTGGGGGGTAAGGGGAGAGGGATAAATTGGAAGATTGAGATTGACACATACACACTACAATATATAAAATAAATAACTAATGAGGACCTACTGTATAGCACAGGGAATTCTACTTAATATTCTGTAATGGCCTATATGGGAAAAGAATCTAAAAAAGAGTGGATATATGTATATGTATAACAGATTCACTTTGCTGTACACCTGAAACTAACACAACATTGTAAATCACCTATACCCCAATAAAAAAAAATTTTTTTAAGTACACAAAAATAAATAAATTGCAAAAATAAATAAATAAATAAATAAAATGATGGAATTCCAATCTCTTAAAGGGTTAGGGCACCCACTGTTTTAAAGAGAGTCTGAGATCTCTGTGCAGGAAATGTGGAGGCCAGTGCCTATGAATACAAATTCCTACAGTTTGCCAGTCTTGCTAGCCCCTGGTCGGCTCTCAACTGACAACTTGGTAATGAGTGAATTTCAATACTGAATGCTCCTTCACTCTATAGGCAAACGAAAAAGTAACCCCTGTTTAATTTTCTTTTAGACATTCTGTTCAGGAATTATATTTGCTTGTGTCCAAATTAAGGATGTCCTTGGTCAAATTTGTCTGCATATTTGGGCCATAGGTGGTCTCAGATCTGCTGTTTTTGGATGGAATATCCTATAAATGTCAATTAAATCTGTCTGGTCTATTCTGTCATTTAAAGCTTATGTTCCCTTATTAATTTTCTGTCTGGCCTGTCCATTGGTGTAAGTGAGGTGTTAAAGTCCCCCACTATTATTGTGTTACTGTCGATTTCCTCTTTTATAGCTGTTAGCATTTGCCTTATGTATTGAGGTACTCCTATGTTGGGTGCATATATATTTATAACTGTTATATCTTCTTCTTGGATTGATCCCTTGATCATTATGTAGTGTCCTTCCTTGTCTCTTGTAACATTCTGTATTTTGAAGTCTATTTTATCTGATATGAGTATTGCTACGCCAGCTTTCTTTTGGTTTCCATTTGCATGGAATATCTTTTTCCATTCCCTCTCTTTCAGTCTGTATGTGTCCCTAGGTCTGAAGTAGGTCTCTTGTAGACTGCATATATATGAGTCTTGTTTTGTATTTATTCAGCGAGGCTGTTTCTTTTGGTTGGAGCATTTAATCCATTCACATTTAAGGTTATTATCAATATGTATGTACTTATTACCATTTTCTTAATTGTTTCGGGTTTGTTTCTGTAGGTCCTTTTCTTCTCTTGTGTTTCCCACTTAGAGAAGTTCCTTTAGCATTTGTTGTAGAGCTGGTTTAATGGTGCTGAATTCTCTTAGCTTTTGCTTGTCTGTAAAGCTTTTGATTTCTCCATCAAATCTGAATGAGATCCTTGCCAGGTAGAGTAATCTTGCTTGTAGATTCTTCCCTTTCATCACTTTCAATATATCGTGCCACTCCCTTCTGGCTTGTAGAGTTTCTGCTGAGAAATTAGCTGTTAACCTTATGAGAGTTTCCTTGTATGTTATTTGTTGTTTTTCCCTTGCTGCTTTTGATCATTTTTCTTTGTCTTTAATTTTTGTCAGTTTGATTACTATGTGTCTTGGCGTGTTTCTCCTTGGGTTTATCCTGCCTGGGAATCTCTGCACTTCCTGGACTTGGGTGGCTATTTCCTTTCCCATGTTAGGGAAGTTTTTGACTATAATCTCTTCAGTATTTTCTCAGGTCCTTTCTCTCTCTCTTCTCCTTCTGGGATCCCTATAATGTGAATGCTGTTGTGTTTAATGTTGTCCCAGAGGTCTCTTAGGCTGTCTTCATTTTTTTTTACTCTTTTTTCTTTATTCTGTTCTGCAGCAATGAATTCCACCATTCTGTCTTCCAGGTCACTTATCCGTTCTTCTGCCTCAGTTATTCTGCTATTGATTTCCTTCTAGTGTATTTTTCATTTCAGTTATTGTATTGTTCATCTCTGTTTGGTTTTTCTTTAATTCTTCTAGGTCTTTGTTAAACATTTCTTGCATCTTCTTGATCTTTGCCTCCATTCTTTTTCCACGGTCCTGGATCATCTTCACCATCATTATTCTGAATTCTTTTTCTGGAAAGTTGCCTTTCTCCACTTCATTTAGTTGTTTTTCTGGGGTTTTATCTTGTTCCTTCATGTGGTACATAGTCCTCTGCCTTTTCATTTTGTCTATCTTTCTGTGAGTGTGGTTTTTGTTCCACAGGCTGCAGAATTGTAGTTCTTCTTGCTTCTTCTGTCTGCCCTCTTGTGGATGAGTCTATCTCAGAGGTTTCTGCAAGATTCCTGATTGGAGGGACTCTGCTCAATAATTTAAAAGCATGAGATACAACAAACGAATCCTAGGAGAGCACTCAACTCAGAAGATTGGCAAGGGTACTGGGAAGATAGGAAAGTATTTTTACCAATGGGGAGAGGAGAGTGGAATACACTTTATAAGAATAGGAATGCATCACACATCATGTTCTTTTGGCAGAGTAATTTCAACATCAAATTGATTTTCCAGATACTACAAATCATTAAATTTATGTAAGAAAATATTTAGTCTGAAAAAGTACAGATTGTCAGCCATCTTTGAAATCTTTATATATTCCTAGGCTCTCCCACTAACAATTTTCTTGGGATTCAGCTGCTCTCTGTTCACTGACTTTTAAATGCTTTTCCCATTGGAGGCTGGAAGATACACACCTTCATCCTTATACAGGGATTTAGGGAACACTTCACAACTCAGCTACGTTTCACACTCTCAAAGCACTCCTGTTCTGTTTTGATCATTTTCCCTTATGGAACAGGGTAAATAAAACAACAAAAAACAAAAACCATTCAATTCCTTTGAGCTTCACACCTTATAAGTGTCATAAAACTGCAAATGCTTTCTTGGAGCATCCAGGTAACTTTCCCATAAAATCTCAGGTTTTGTTAGTTTTCCTTAAACTTCAGAAGCAGATTCTTTCCTGACATGATCTTTGGATGTCTGAGATAACATAGGGGGGTCTGTTCTTGTGTTTACTTATCACCTGTTTCTGCACACAGAGCCCCTTTCATTTTCCTGATTGGGTCTCACCAGGATTTTATTCTGAGTAGATGCTCTGCTTCAAGGGTCATTATTTGATTCTGTTGTATATGAGGACCTGCAACAATAAATAAATACTGTTCTACAACAGTGTCGCAAGGGGCATCTGTTTTACACACGTAACCTCCTTTCTCATAACATAAATGAATACAGATCTCTTGCATTCCTATACACTAACAATGAAAGATCAGAAAGACAAATTAAGGAAACAATCCCATTCACCATTGCAACAACAAGAATAAAATACCTAGGAATAAACCTACCTAAAGAGCTAAAAGACCTGTACTCAGAAAACTATAAGATACTGATGAAACAAATCAAAGATGACACAAACAGATGGAGAGATATACCATGTTCTTGGATTGGAAGAATCAATATTGTGAAAATGACTATACAACCCAAAGCAATCTACAGATTCAATGCAATCCCTATCAAATTACCAATGGCATTTTTTACAGAACTAGAACAAAAAATCTTAAAATTTGTATGGAGACACAAAAGACCCCGAATAGCCAAAGCAATCTTGAGGGGGAAAAATGGAGCTGGAGGAATCAGACTCCCTGTCTTCAGACTATACTACAAAACTACAGTCATCAAGACAGTATGGTACTGGCACAAAAACAGAAATATAGATCAGTGGAACTGGATAGAAAGCCCAGAGATAAACCCACACATCTATGGTCAACTAATCTATGACAAAGGAGGCAAGGATATACAATGGAGAAAAGACAGTCTCTTCAATAAGTGGTGCTGGGAAAACTGGACATCTACATGTAAAAGAATGAAATTAGAACACTCCCTAACACCATACACAAAAAATAAACTCAATGGATTAAAGACCTAAATATAAGACCAGACACTATAAAACTCTTAGAGGAAGACATAGGAAGAACACACTTTGACATAAATCACAGCAATATCTTTTTTGACCCACCTCCTAGAGTAATGGAAATAAAAATAAACAAATGGGACCTAATAAAACTTAAAAGCTTTTGCACAGCAAAGGAAACCATAAGCAAGATGAAAAGACCACCTTCAGAATGGGAGAAAATATTTTCAAATGAATCAACGGACAAAGGATTAATCTCCAAAATATATAAACAGCTCATGCAGCTCAGTATCAAAAAAACCCAAACAACCTAATCAAAGAATGGGCAGAAAACTTAAATAGGCATCTCTCCAAAGAAGACATACAGATGGGCAAGAGGCACATGAAAAGCTGCTCAACATCACTAATTATTAGAGAAATGAAAATAAAAAGTACAATGAGGTATCACCTCACACCAGTTAGAATGGGCATCATCAGAGAATCTACAAACAACAAATGCTGGAGAGGGTGTGGAGAAAAGGGAACCCTCTTGCACTGTTGGTGGGAATGTAAACTGATACAGCCACTATGGAGAACAGTATGCAGGTTCCTTAAAAAACTAAAAATAGAATTACCGTATAACCCAGCAATCCCACTACTGGGCATATACCCAGAGAAAACCATAATTCATAAAGACACATGAACCCCAATGTTCATTGCTGCACTGTTTATAATAGCCAGGTCATGGAAGCAACCTAAATGCCTATCGACAAATGAATGGATAAAGAAGATGTGGTACATATATACAATGGAGTATTGCTCAGCCATAAAAAGGAACGAAATTGGATCATTTGTAGAGACATGGATGGACTTAGAGACTGTCGTACAGAGTGAAGTAAGTCAGAAAGAGAAAAACAAATATTGTATATTAACGCATATATGTGGAACCTAGAAAAATGGTACAGATGAACTGGTTTGCAAGGCAGAAATAGAGACACAGATGTAGAGAACAAACATATGAACATCAAGGGGAGAAGGTGGGTGGTGGTGGTGGTGTGATGAACTGGGAGATTGGGATTGACATATTTACACTGATATGTATAAAATAGATAAGTGATAAGAACCTGCTGTAAAAAAAAGTAAAATAAATAAAAAACTAAAAAAAAATTAGTAAACAAAGCATCCAAATTAAAAAATTAGAAAAATAATAAAATCAACCAAATAAATATTTTAAAAGAAAATAAATAAATAAATTATTGAGCAGGGTTGCCTTTTCCATAATGTCTTGGTCCCAATTATACTATTCGCACGTGTTTACTCTATGCCATTCCTTTCCTTCATATATATTTCACAGTCTTTCTGTTGGAAACAATTCCTATCTTCTGGGTGTTCCTTGTCACCTATCTTCTGGGTGTTCCCTGTCACCAGCCCAATAATCCTTTGTACTAATATTTTTGTTTTCTGGCCGTTTTTAGCTTTCCCCTCAGCAATGGTGATATAAAGCAGTACCCAAACAAACACATCCTAGTATGCCTCTAATTCCCCAGAAAACAGCATGATACACTCAACAACCTGTGTGCCTTTCTGTGTCCTCCAAGACCAGCTAGCAAATTTCACTGTTCTCTGTCCTCTTGGAAATTTAAATGTCACCCTAAATTAGAGGTAACTTTCGTTAGGTCACCTAACGAGTTAGAAGAACTCTTGAGTCCCAGCTGTTGCAGCACCGTGGCGCTGAGATCGTGAGCATTTGACTAGGGAAGTTGAGTTGGCATCCTCTGGTCATGGCAGAGATGATTTGAAATGATCCGCTCTTTGGTCAGGGTTTTTGTCACTCATGGCTCCTTCTCTTGTTCTATGCCAACAAGTGTGTCCTCCATTCAGAAGAAACGCCACATGTGCACTCCTGTACACACACACACACACACACACACACAAACAAACATCACACCTTCTTCTCCTTTGACCCTGCTACTTTTCCTCTCAAACATAAAGGGAAGCATCAAGTAGATGAGCAGGACTTCTTGATGTCCTTTTTCTGCAGTTAATTGATTCCCATCCTCTCTCTGGCATTCAGTGCTCCGCTGAATTCAACCATCATCTGCTGGAAACTGTACTAAGTGTTGAGAATACAAACTGGAACAAAATATTGCTCCGCCTGCTGATTGTTCACAGTCTGGTAGGGGAGGCAATCATATAAGTAAATAACTGAGAAGGAATGTGATCCGTGAAAGAACTGAAAGATTATGTGACTTCTCTGGAGTCACAAAGCCCATGACTAAGACAAGATGACCAGACGACGGGTTGAAAGCCAGGGATTTTAGCAAACTTTTGCAGAAAGAAAACTATGCATTCATTTTCATTATGATGAAGCAAAGGATGACTTGGTGAACACATTTAATTGCCTATATCTGTGATGAGCTTGAAAATGCTTCAAAGAATAGACGGGCGAGGAGGAGGAGAAAAAACTGTAAAAAATAGAACAAAGTATATTCTAGCATTCTATTTTAAGAAGATGGATACCAAACAGTGCTCGCCCATCAATCTTGCTCCAAGCCTCTGAAGGAGGCTCCAAAGTCCTCTGGGTCAGCCTGGCTTCCGGAATCGAACTGGGAAACGTGAGCCTTGAGAGGTCAGATGTCGGACATCTCAGAAATAAGAGTTCCTGTTGGATTTTCCTGTCAGGGAAAGCAGGGTCCTTTCAAAAGAATCAGAAGAGGCAGGGGTCAGGCACTAATAAATATTGGACAAATCCCAAAAACCAGAAAGAAAATGGAACCTGATGGGAAAAGATCAAATGTGATAAAGTGGAAAAAACCCAAAGCTTTGAGTCGGTCGGGGTCCCTGTCCTAATTCTCCCTCCTCCACCTCTGCTAATGGCCAACCGCAGTCAGGTCACTTCACTCTCAAGTCCCTTAGTTGCTTGTGCAGAACAGAGGATAATGATGCTTTCCCAGGATGTCAGGGAGCTGATGATAAGATAAAGGACGTGCTGGTCGGGGAATGCTGAAATGCTCTGCACACGTGAGCAGTTACTGAAAAGCTACCATGGCGTGCCACACTCATGTGTGACCCTGAACCTGCAGAGACGGAAAGATGGTTTTATCCAACCTCTCCTGAGGAATGTAGCCCTGACGCAGAGGATGGAGGAGGGAGCAGTAGCTTCCCCGAAGAAGAGGAGACTCCAGGGCAAGGGGCCGAGGCCAGGGCCCCACAGAGGTTTGGAAACAAGTCAAGAAATGGCAGAGAGACTGAAGGCTGCAGACGTGTATTTTTTGAGGCATCCATCCATGCATTTGATCTGTAAGCTTTCACGGTAGATCTCCCCTGTGCTAGGTGCCAGGCTTCAGAGACACATGAAACATGGCACCTGTTCTCCAGGATCCCACTGTCTCTGGGGGGGAAACAGACACTCGGATGATCAAATACTGATTGAAGGGCAAGAATAGCACATCAAAGAGATGACCTGTGACCTGTGCTGCGTGAGGCAGGGGTGATTTCTCAGATGAGAAAACTACAAGTGGATCATGAAGGGTCTTGAACCCTTATAGGGTTGAGGCTAGGTTTAGGATTAGAAGGGCAGGGGGCAGGGCAGAAAATTCAGTTCAGGCTGAAGCATGAGCCCAGATTGTGCTTGAACTAGAGGCCGGTGAGTCCTCATGGGGACCAGCCTCCTGGGGGCTCCATCAGAACCACCTGCAGGGCTTTGCTCTCTTTCCCCCAGATTCTGCCTCAAGCACTGAGGAACGTGGGTCCTTCCATTCTCTCCCACTGAAATTGGACACATATGAATTGACTCTCTGTTTTGGATCTGGGAGTACTATGCCCCTCAGGAGTGCTGGGATGGCAAAAGTATTTTAAAAGCCACTGAGCTTAAGTGACTCCTGTGTAAAACATCTGCGAATGTGTTTGTCTGTGCTGTGAATGGTTGCACTGTTATCTACATACAAAGCTAAGTAGCATCATCACCCAAAAGAAAGAGTATGGAAACCGTGTGGACACATGTTGAAAAGTCAAGCATCAAATTCCCTACCAAGTTCCAAACATGGGCCATGTTTGTAAAGACTGTGGTGAAGGAAGAGCTTCTGGAATGGCTTGCTTCCCTAATCCCAGTGTCTTCATCCAGAGACAGACCTGCAGTTTCCATGTTGCGTTATTGATGCTCTGGGAAGTCAGGGCCCCCATGAGCTGCAAAGAATGGTTCAGGTGGTATGTCTGAAACCAAGCTGTGTTCAAAGGCAAGGGCATTACTCCCTACTTCTGACTGCCTCTGTGTTCTTCTCTGCTTCAGTTTCCTCTTCTCACACCAAAACTCTGTGCCCCCTACACACGCACATGCACGCATGTGCACACACACACACATACACACACTCCTCATTAATATGGCTTTAACAAATCATACCTCTTTGGGTCAATTTCTCCAGCCCCTACCACCACGACCACCACTCTCTTGGCCAAGAGCCAAACCTTGCTGTCCTCAATATTGCATCCTTCTCCTGTCTTGCTATCCAGATCAGTGTCCCCTCAAACCTGCATCTCCTTCTCCTGTGCCCACATCAAGTTGTGCTCCCCTCAAGGTCTCAATGGGACAGCCTCTCATCCCCACCCAATCCGTCTCCCATCAGCTGCCACACTGACCTTCTCAAACACAAACATCTTAATGTCCCTCTGTTTTCTAAAAAGTTACTGGTTTCATGTAGTCTGATGTCAAACTCCACTGGCTGGCATCTAAATTCTCCCCCATCTTCACCCTTCCATCCACATCCCTGGCTCCACTCCAGAGCAGACAGGCTGCCCCAGGGAGATCGTCAGGGTCCTCATCTCCCTCAGTCTCATGTCTTGCTTGTTCCCATGTGGTTCTGTGAAGTTGATGCTGCCCTAATTTAGGATGTCCTCCTCCTGGCATCAGAAACACTGTGTCCTATTCTCCCCGCAAGGCTCACATCCTGGAGGCACTGCCCCAGCTCCTGGTGAATCCCCCACGGTATGAATTCCTGCTGGTTTGCTATGTGACTGGCATTATTTCCCGGATTTAGATGTCAGTTTTTTAGCAAGAAAATAAATTTCTCAAGGATAGGAATAATAAATTCTAGGTGTGGCCCACTAGGCCTGGCACATAGAAGACATTTAGCAAATGTTTTTGAATCATGGAATTTTTATGACAACCAACCTAAAATAGATTTTAAAATTAAAAAGGGGCATACATATTATCCTACAAAATAGCTGATTTTGCTATTAAAATAATTATAAGTGATAAAAGATTCAAAAACTTTAGGCCTTAAAGCTTACGGTTGTGAACACTTTATATTACAGACACATAAAAGGGAGTCCAGAAAGAGAGCAATGACTTTCAAAGTTATAATAAAGTATTTACAAGTCTGATGGAGAAAGAGGGTGGGGTGATTAAGTCTGTATGTGCTGGTCAGAGAGGATTTCACAGAAGTGGTGATGGACAAACACAGAAGGGTAGTCTCAGCAGAGGGACCCGCATGTACAAAATATGGGCGTCTGAAAAAAGACTGCATGTTTGGGGACAGCTTTTCAAACTTCATCTAATCAAACACTCCGTTTAAACTCCCATACACCTGCTCACATCCTTTGCTTTGCCCTATTAAGGAGACTCTAAAGAAGGCACTTACATCCCAGGAGTTTCCTAAGGTGTTTCTGCCCAGGTCCAGGGAGAGAGCTTCACGCAGCCTTTCCTCCTGCCCACCACACAGGGAGCTGAGTTTTTGTTGCTACGAGCTTGTCTTTCACCCTCATTTGGTTTCTTCTCATGCCTGTTAGTTGAGGGTGTGGGAATGTATGTTAAAGGAAAAAGAGTCCAGAGTTTACAACCTGGTCAGTCTACTGCAGAGATGTTAGTTGCCTGTGTCTTCAGATAAAAGCTCTCTCATTAAGGTATCATAACTGTGTGTGATCCATGTGTTTTTCTTGGTCATTGAGTAACCCCTCTGAGAAATCTAGGACCAGGTGTAGGAGTAGAAGATGCAGCTTGAGAAGGAAACTCACGCAGAATCTGTGCCACAGATGCCACGCTGACTGCCCGCATCCCTTTGGCCAGCTCTGTGGACAGTTCATCACACGGCAATGACTTCTACCTCGAGCAGATGTACCTCTGCATCTGAGGGCCCACTCTCCTCCCAGGAGTGTGCTGGCCATGTGAGGAGCAGACAGACGTTTTGGGAAGTTAATATCCCCCAAAGCAAGCCTTCACCAACGAGGAACAAGCATTGATGGGTGAATGCCTCAGCTGTCCTACTTTCACTGGACAGCCTTTGAAACCCAAATCCTGTCTCAGGGTCTGCTTTGGGGGCAACCTAAGCTAAGCGAACCCCGTAAGCCACACTGAAGAGTTTAGATTCTACCTTGTGGAGCTAGGAAACCAATGAAGTATTTTAACTAGGGAAGTAGCATGGTTACACACACACACATTTATTTTTAAAATAAATGTCACCGAGATGGCGGGAGGAGGAGGGATTGTAGAAGCAAAAGAGAAGAAGGAATCCCAGTTAAGGATTTGTGGCCAAAGTCGGGGGCAGGTTCAATGTGGTCACGACATAAAACATAAAGTTCCTGACCTTCAGTGGCCCCCAGCCATGTAGCCACAGCTGTTCATCTGTGCCTCCTGGAAGTGATTTATATTTCCAAGGAGCTGTCCACCCACTTTTACTGGAACCTCTAATTGCAGAATTACACCCATGTTTTCCAAGGAGAAGATGCTGCCTCCTCACTGACTCATGTTCATTTATTAAATAACTTCTTATCCCAGGCAGAACAAGATCTATTTTAGTCCTCTTTCCACTATTCTCATCCCAGAATTTATCTTGAGCCTCTCACCAAGCATGCCATGTGAGGCATTGTGGTTTATTAGGAACATTCATTATCTGGGGTTGGAAGAGTTTATTTCTAGTCCTGGCTCTGCCACTTACCAGCCTTCTCTGAGCCTCAGTTTCCTCATCAGGAAAATGGGTATGAAAATCCTCACAGAGGCTGTTGTATGGATGAAAGGGTGCTCATCGTGGGCATGGCTCTAGTTACAATATGACTCTCCACATCCTCAGCTCAGCCATGAGCTAGTCAGAGTTCCTCAGGCCTGGTAGGGATTCATTCATTAAGAACTTTCCAAGATCCATGAGAGCCAGAACCGTGCCCACTCATGTCTGAGTTCCCCACAGTGCCCCCCTGGGGTCTAAAAATGGGTCCATCCTTGTTGAATGGCCTGAATACGCCTGTGAAGGAGGCTGGTGACATCACGGCTGAGGCTGAGGCCCCATCCCGCCCAGCCCAGCCAACTGTACCACGGAAAACTCTGAAGATGACAAGAAGAGGGGACGCTCCATGGATTGCGAAGTCAGCCAGTCTCCAGCCAAAAACGGCTCCAAACCTGTCCACAGCAGGCAGCACCCTCGGTCCCCAGCTGTACCACCAAGCTACCCCTCGGGCCCCCCGCCTGCCACTTCTGTCCCGAGCACCCCCCCTGGCAACAAAGGGGGCCCCTGCCCCGCAGCACCCCCAAGTGCCCTGGGCCCCAAGGCCAGCCCAGCTCCCAGGGGGCACAGCCTCGCCCAGCCCCGGCCCTCCAGCGTGCAGCCTGCTGGGGGAGGTGGCGGTGGCAGCAGATGTGACAGAGGAGACAGCGGTAGTGGTAACAGCAGCCGAGGTGGAGGTGGAGGCAGATGCGGGGAGAGGAGCCCAGGGGAGGGAGGTGTCTGTGCGTCCGAGCGAGCCTGACCGGGCAAAGCACTGCAGGAGGGCAGCGTTGGGCGGGTCCCGAGCTCCTGCGATGTGCCAGGCCAGTGCTGACCACATGCCTCAGAGGAGAAAACAGGGAAACAGGCATCTCCGGGCTCTCTCAGGGACCTGTCCCAGGGCTGGGGGCGGGGCTCACAGATGTGAGGAAACCAATGGTCCCTTGGGCTGAGGGGTGTCCCAGAGGAAGTTCTGGGACCGGGCGGGGTTGGGATGGGGGTCTCCTTCAAGAGACACTAAGAGATGACTCCCGCCTCCTCTGCTCGCTCCCATCCCCGTGTCCTGTGCTCCAGATTCTAGCTTTCTTCCCAGAAGCTGTCATCTGGTCCCACTCATACCCCTCCGCCTCAGCTGCGTGTGTCTGGCACTGGACCATGAACAGAGCATCCATGGGCCTCTGCTCAGCCCAGCTTCAAACATTTTGATGCCCAATATGATACCCGATGGTTACAATAACTGGCAAGACTGGCAGGAAAGGCGTTTCCATGATCCCCAGTTTACAGCTGACATAGATGTACAGAGAGGGCTGAAGAGCCGGCCCGAGGTTATGCAGCTTAGATGGGGGGGGGGCGGTTTGGACTTGAACCCCTGATTCCACTTCCTATCAAGGGGTTTTCAAATTGCTGATAGATTCCACCGTGAGATCAGATCAGATTAGGACACAAGAAAGCCCACTGACCACTGTGTAGATTCCAGATGGTGAATGAGGCAGCTGGATGCCCTTTGTCAGGGAGGCTGAGAGGGGAGCCCTGCTCCAAGTTGACAGAGGGAAGCGTGATCTCAGAGCACCGTGGTCTCTGATCTATGGGCCGCTTGAGCTCACAGCTGCCCGCTTAGCTTGGTTCACGGGAATCCTGAACCTAGGATGTGGAGAAGGCAGCTCGTGCATCCTAATAATCTGGTGACGCTTTGCTTTGTAGTTTTACACTCGAAATGTCTGTGAGCCCCTTGCACGCAGCCCCGGGACATCCCTGCACTGATGAAGGATTCGGAGCGTTCTTGGCACCCTCTCTAGCTGGGGACACCAAGATGCTGTGCAAAGTGACTTGTCTAGCAGGGAGCTGACAGCTTTTCAGGGCCCCTAGACTCCACTTCAGAGATTATTTTCTTTAACAGAGAATTATCTGAAAACAATGAAATAAAATAAATAACACACACACCCCATCCTCCCAGGAGTGCGCTTGCTGCGTGGCAGACATATTCTATTTCTGTTCTTGAGAACACCCGGCGCAGTCAGCAAGGACAGGCCAAGAAGCAGCAGCGCAGGGAGGGAAGGGGCTTGTGTTTGCAGCAGGAGCAGCTTTTGGGGAGGGGCTTGGAACCCCTGGGTGCCAGTCATTTCTGATGAGGTGACACTTCACAAACGCTATTTCTTTCTGATTCTGGAAAGCTTGTATAGCTACAAATGTCATTATGGCAGGCTCAAGAGTGCGGAAGTAAGCGTGGGTTTTGTTAAAAATAGATCCATAGAGGGTCAGAATTGAAAGGCACTTTTCAGTTTATGATTCCGCAAAGGGAGACCCAGAGAGGGCGAGGCGCTTGCCCAAGGACACGCGGGCGGCGAGCTCAGGAAGCCGCTGGGAAGCAAACACAGGCCTGGCCCCAGCCCAAGGCCCTCCCCTGCAGGCTACAGCCTGCTCTCAGTTTTCTTTGAGAAAGAAAATAAGTGCTTCTGTCGAGGAATCATAACCTTGGAGACCACGTCCGCCCTCTGTCCCGCCCTAGGAGATTTCTGACTGCAGACATAAAAAAAGGAAGAACTTTATAAATCAAAATTGTCTTTTACTTTCAAAGAACATCTTCATGTTTGTCTTTGTATACGTTCTATGTCTTTGCCATAGTATTTCTCTTCTCCTTTTTAACTTTCTGTTTTTTACTGAAGTAAAGTTGATCTACAAAATTGTGTTAGCTTCAAGTGTACAGCATAGTGATTCAGTATTTTTGCAGATTATATTCCATCATAGGTTACTACAAGATATTGGGTAAAATTCCCTGTGCTCTACAGTAACTCTTTGTTGCTTATCTGTTTTATGGATAGTAGTTTGTATCTGTTAACCCCACACCCCTAATTTGTTCCTCTCGCCTTCCCTCTCCCCTTTCATAACCACAGGTTTGTATTCTACATCTGTGAGTCTGTTTCTGTTTTGTGTATGCATTCATTTGCATATTTTTGAGATCCCACATATGTGATGTCATATAGTGTTGGTCTTTCTCTGACTTACTTTACTTCGTATAATATTCTCTAGATCCATCCACATTGCTGCAAATGGCCATATTTCATTCTTTTTATGGCCGAGTAGTATCGCATTTTGTGTGTGTGTGTATGTATGTATGTGTGTGTGTATGTACACATATATATATGCATGTATATACACCATACCTTCTTTATCTATTCATATGTTGATGGGCATTTGATTTGCTTCCGTGTCTTGGCTCTTGTAAATAGTGCTGCTGTGAACATTGGGGTGCATGTATCTTTTGGAATTAGAGTTTTCACTTTTTCCAGATATATGCCCAGGGGTGGGACTCCTGGAGTTTCTCTGACTGTTTTTGCTCTGGAAGCTCCTGCTTACTGATCTATTCAGTGATGGATGAAGACTATGTCTATGGCTCAGTCCCTGAGACACCCCAACAATTATGGGTGCTGCCCCCTCCCACTGAGAGCCCCCCAGCACAGAGCAGGACAGCAAAGGAGTTTGCAGAACTCCCAACCCACTAGGGAAGCCCCGTCTCAGACGTCACCCGCTCTGGAAAGCTTCGTTTGACTCCAGGAGAGGTGAGCCATTTTACAAATAAAATTGTATTTCTGAGCCAGCTTCCAGAAAACAGAACCGGGGGTGGAGGCCAATCCACCTCCCATCTTTGCCGTGAGACAAGGTGACATGCAGCCTGGGGATCCATGGTCAATGCCAAGTCCGCACTTGAGCCTGTCTGATAAACTCTGTCAATATTCTCTCTGTTTGACCTTCCCAAGGTCACATTCCAACTGCATTGAGATGGTGCCGACAGATGGGCAAACTCAGTAGCCTTGGTTTAGAGCCATTCCCAGCTTCTGGCTCTATCTTCTCCCAGAGCCTTCTCCACGTCAGGTTCCCACGCCTCTCCTCACTCATTTCCTCCCTACCACTGGCACATCCGGCTCCAGGAAGGACTACATCTCTGACCTGGGCCCCAAAGTGAAAGTCAGACACCCTTCCTCACCCCACTTCAAAAATGTTCTCCAGGGCTTCCCTGGTGGCGCAGTGGTTGAGAATCCACCTGCCGATGCAGGGGACACGGGTTCGTGCCCCGGTCCAGTAGGATCCCACGTGCCGTGGAGCGGCTGGGCCTGTGAGCCACGGCCGCTGAGCCTGCGCGTCCGGAGCCTGTGCTCCGCAACGGGAGAGGCCACAACAGTGAGAGGCCCGCGTACCGCAAAAAAAAAAAAAAAAAAAAAAAAAATGTTCTCCACGTCTGCGCTGTCCTTGAAAAATGCTGTCATCTGCTGAAGGGGAATTCTGGTATCAACCAGCAGGGATTTCATGGCAAAAACCAGAGAGTCTTTCTGGAGATCCTGAGATTTTGCCCCAGGACAGAGCAAGCCCTCCTCCTCCCACTGACCGACCTGGAAGGTGGCCCCAGCGAGTGGCCGGATTGCACCCACTTACAGTCTGGCCGGATTAGAGAGCCGGACCACTCGATTGGAAAATATGAAGTGCGGGCTGTGGGCGAGGATGGACCCCTGGGCGAAGAAAGACCTTTCACATCAGGCCCTCCGCGTGACCTCTGGAACTTGGGAGAAATCTGTCCAATGACAGAACTCTCTGGGGGCCGGGGGTCATGCTCCATGGCTCAGTTAATCAAGAGTCTGAATTCAGGGGCTCAGACAGAGTCCAAGTGAACTCGCCGCAGGGTGACTGCTGACCCTCTGCAGAGAATGGAGCCCCTGTTCCAGAGCGGGCCCCAGCCTCTCAGCATCTGCCCTCTGAATCCCTCGCTGCCCTAGCAGGGCCCTCCCCTGTGAGAGGTCCCAGAGGGCACAGGAGGCCTCAAACCTGCCGAACCCAGAGTCATTCTTCCTTGGGTGGCAGCTCTGCTCTTGTGTCAGGCCAGCTTCCCAAGATCATAGATGCTCTGAGCAGAGAAACAGAGCGAAGCCAGGGCTGGACTCTGTCATTTCTATCCCATTTTTGTATGGCGCTCAGGGCTGCTAGGAAACAGAGTTCCCAGCCTGAGAAAGCAACACAGAAAGGAGCCTTAGTAGATGTTGGTGAGAAACACACACACAAAAGCACACACAGGCACGCCTGCATGTACACACACACACACACTGAGGCAGTATCCAGAACACGATCTCTGGAGGAAGGGGGTAGAGAAGACAGCGGTGTTTTAAGATCTAGAGCAGCCAGTGCAGAAAAAAACCAAACGTGCTTCAGGAGAAGCCACTCTAAGAGGACAGGGAAGCGAGTTGTAGAGAAAATCAATTTCACAGCCCCTTCCTGACTGCTCTGTGGTGTGTCCCCCAGATCCCCGCGAAGAGCTGAGTCGCTCATCCCCCTGGCGTCTGTTCATCAGAGCAGATGGCTCCAAGCTGAGTTCCCCTCCTTGAATCCCTGAATGGCACTCCCTTAAAGGGAGCCACTTGGTCCAAGGTCACACCCTTCCTACAGGCAGCCCACCTCCAGTGACGGTCGATATCAGGGCTCCTTTCTTCTACTTAAAACAACCGGAGGGCCATCCCAGATCCAGAGCTGCCTGTGGCATCGCTTTCTTGCAAGCACATTTCACTGCACCCTCTCCCTGTGCCCAGTCCTACTGCCTCCATGGCTCTCAGGTACTGATCCAGAGGAGACTCTCCAATCAGCTTCCTGCACAACAAGCTCAGACCCTGGGAACCCAACCCTAGACTCCAAGCCAGGCTGGAGCTCAATGGGGAGGATGCCCGACTCCGAGTAACTCCTCACCTGTGGGGCAGGCAGTCCCGTGAAATGTGAACCACGTCCAAGTCGGGGAGACCTGGATGTGAACCTTCAGATCCTGTTTTGCCACTCACTGGCCTCCTCTTGGAGCCTCCATTTCTATATCTTTATTTTATTTTACTTTTTAAAAATTGAATTATAGGGCTTTCCTGGTGGCGCAGTGGTTGAGAGTCCGCCTGCCGACGCAGGGGACACGGGTTCGTGCCCCGGTCCGGGAAGATCCCACATGCCGCGGAGCAGCTGGGCCCGTGAGCCATGGCCGCTGAGCCTGCGCGTCCGGAGCCTGTGCTCCGCAACAGGAGAGGCCACAACAGTGAGAGGCCCGCGTACCGCAAAAAAAAAAAAAAAAAAAAAAATTGAAATATAGTTGACTTACAATATTATATTAGCTTCAGGTGTACAACATAGTGATCTGATACTTTTCTAGTTATGCACCATACAAATGTATTATATTATTGACTATATTCCCTGTGCCGTTACATCCCTGTGACTTACTTATTTTATAGCTGGAAGATTGTACTTAATCTCCTTCACCTATTTTGCCTCTCCCCTCCACCTCCCACCCCTCTGACAACCACTAGTTTGTTCTCTATATCTATGAGTCTGTTTTGTTGTATTTGTTCATTTGTTTTGTTTTTTTAGATTCCACGTATAAGTAAAATCATACAGTATTTGTTTTTCTCTGACTTATTTCACTTAGCATAATACCCTCTAGGTCCTTCCATGTTGTGGCTAATGGTAAGATTTCATTCTTTTTTGTGGGGGAGTAATATTCCATTGTATATGTGGACCATGTCTCTTCTTTATCTATTCATCTGGTTCTAGTAACCCATCTCACATGGGGTACATGAAGATCACACAGAGTAAGCACTGGCCCAAGTGCCTTGGGAGCTGTAAAGTACTGCACAATGATGGCGTTAAACTCAAAGTGGTCCAGGAGCTCACAGGGCAGCCCAGGAAGTGTTCAAACAGCCTGGAGTCTTTTGGGAAAAGAGGAATCAGAGTGAGTGTTAGGGTTCT
Organism: Hyperoodon ampullatus; assembly: GCF_949752795.1. Taxonomy (NCBI): domain Eukaryota; kingdom Metazoa; phylum Chordata; class Mammalia; order Artiodactyla; family Ziphiidae; genus Hyperoodon; species Hyperoodon ampullatus. The sequence continues at coordinate 76,629,951 of NC_136928.1, forward strand.
CCAGAGAAACAGAACCAATAGGATAGATGTATATATAGACAGGGAGATTTATTATGAGCAATTGGCTATGAGATGTCCCACTACCTGCCGTCTGCAAGCTGGAGCCCCAGGAAGCTGGAGGTGTAATTCCAGTCCGAGCCTCAAGGCCTGAGAACCAGGAGACCCAAATGTATAAATCCCAGTCCAAGGGTAAGAGAAGACTGATGTCCCAGCTCAGCGGTCAGGCAGAAAGGAAAGGGGTGAGTTTCTCCCCACCCGCCGCCTTGCATTCTATTCAGGCTTGGGGAGGACAATCTGCTTTACTGAGTTCACTGATTCCAAGGCTAATCTCATTCAGAAATGCACTCCCAGACTCACCCAGAAATAATGTTTAATCTGGAAACCCCGTGGCCCAGTCAAGATGACACATAATATTAACCATCACATGGAGGCTTCACAGAGGAGGGGGGTTTCAAAGATCCTGAACTAGGAGATCTGGGTCCCCTAACAGCTCAGCCCTGAGGCCCGTGGCTGGGGCATGTCTTCCTTCTGGGCTGTTCTCCTTTCTCCTGTCAAAATAAATATGAAGGGATCAATTCTGCCTAATTCTGTAACTGATGCAAGTGGAAATAATGAGCTTTTTTCTGTTGCCTAGAACACTCAAAAATACTACTTTGATGACAGCTGGGATACCACCAATCTTCCTAAGTGAGTTCTATAACTATAAACACACAATGTGCAATGAATTAGACTATCTCCTGCAATGAATTAGACCATCTCCTAAGCCCAATTGGCCAGGGACGTGCCATCTTGAACTACACCAGCAGGAGCACACATCTAATTAGGGAAGAGGAGGGCCTACCAAAAGGGACACGGGGAACAGGGCAGAAGACAGGAAAGAAAAGACAGGACCCGCTACAGCTTGATGCATATGACCTTGGAAATTGTTCAAGGGCTTCACTGAGCCCCAGAGCTGCCGACGGTGCATCCCTGAGCAGAGAATTTTGCCACTGCACTGCTCAAAGCACACCAGCCAAGACAGCATTTCTTCATCTCTGTTTGGCATGATTCTTCCGTTGGCTGAACCCGTGACCTCACAGATTCCAAGTCTGGCTTGTTCATGCCCTCAGTGAATATTTCTTGAATGAATAAATAAGTGATGCCTAATCTTCAGCTGCTCCGTTCCTCTTACACAACAACAAACGTACAGAAACCATGCATGCATACATTTATTAACACCACATATGAACTAAAGACACACCATATGAACACACAGACCTCCATACATGCCCACAGACCCTCGTCCATAAGGTCACAGACACAGATTCTTGAACTTCAAGACATAAATACACGTACACACAGGACCACCCACATTCATATTCAGACACACAGGCACATAGAGATACTTACATACACTCACATTTCCACTTTTGAGCTCTCTGATCCAGTCCATGATTTATCCATGGATTTAACCAAGTGTGACCCAATGACTGGGTGAGTCGCAATGACAGATTGCAATGGAATCAATCATGTAATCACTAATTCCAGCATGCAACAGATAAACAAGACCGAAGAGCAGCTGGTCATGGCAATGGCAGGCAAAAGTCTGAGAAACTAGTGCCAGAGGAGCTTCAACTATTAAAGTAAGACTGGCAAAGCCCTCTGTTACTCAGGCTTTTTTGTTGCTTTGCTTTTGGTGGAAAAGGAGAATTTCTTGTTCTTCCACATATACAAACCATTCCACACATGTCCATCTTTGAATTGCTCAGCAAGCAATACAAGCCAAGTGTTAATTACAGAAGGGGGAGGGGGAGCGGGCAGTCTTCAGAGAGACCCATCTTGTCGCTCTCCATTTCCACCCCTATAAAGGAAACATTGGTCCAAGTCAGCATCACCAATCTTATATGCTAAACATCATGGAGGGTAGCAAATTGTAAGAGCATACCTTCAAACTGACATCCCTCTTACCTTTTTAAAAATAAATTTGAAATATTATATGTTAGCACAACTTTACAAGGGAGGAATTACCAAATTAATGGTTGCCTCAGTTTTATAGAAGACACTGGCTTGGAGATGGTGGGTAAGAGCCCTCAATAGTTCAGAAGAAGCAAAAACACATTTTTAATTCTCTGTTGAAATGTGACACCTAAGGTCTTTCCACATTGATGTACACTTTCCCCCATACTTAGACCATTTATAATAAGAGAGGCAGTTAAATGTGACTTAAAAGGAAGTCAACAAGAAAAGTTAATGCTCTAAACTAATTTCAGTTTGGACCATACTGATTCATGCTAGTGACAGGAAATTAGAATCTTGCTGGGATGACAAGGGGCTTGGAGGCCTCAGACACATGAATTGGTCACGTTGAATTCTGTCATCAGATTACGGGTGTATCAGTGGTGCTTCATTTACATTAAATGAAAAGGAGTCCAAAAATACACACTGTTGCTAAGGTTACATCTTGCTGGATGCAAATGAAGATGTGTTCCTTCAGACCAGTTAAAAATATCTTGGCACTAGCTAATTTTCCCATTGGCATAAGGGGAATTATCAGTAGTCTATTGAACTAAGAGGTTAGGTTTACCTTACTCAGCATTAGGGGTCGGGAAAGAGCATTATTTCTGAGTGATATTTTTAGAACTTGCAGAAACTACTCTTCTTTATTCATTCAAGTATGATTTTAATAGGTTTTTTTTTAGAATATAAATATCACCCAATCACAGGACCTACTATTGCAAATATGTAGATATTTCCCCAAGTTCTGAAAGAGCCATCTGCACTGATATTTTTGGAATCTGGGAGGAAATGAGAACAAGGAAGCATAAGGATTGCAGTCCAGTGGGATTGGTAGAGAAGGAAAGCATAATTTTCACCTTGTTGAGTTTTTTATGTACATTATTTTCCTTAATTCTCAAGACCACCCTGCGAGCAAATATTATTGTTTCTTTTTGGGGGAAACTATGGCTCAGAGACATTCAGCCACTCTGTTGTAAGTAGAGGGGCTGAGATTTAGAATTAGCTCTGAACCCATGATCTTTTCTCTATATCATTCTGCTTCTTGTACTAAAGATAAATTATCAAAGAAAAATTTTAAACCTAAATAGGACACATGAAGCCAGAAAAGCAGTTGAAGTTTTGACATTTGAGAAGAAAACGCATTGTTCAAAACCGAAGTGGTTTTGACATTTTAACCCCAATTCATAGCTTTTCCTGAATGTGCTCCAGATGCTTACTGTGAAGCAAGGATCAACGCTTCTGCTTTCTCCACCTCTGGACATAGCCCACCCCCTAAAAAAAACACAGAGTGTCACTAGTTATCAAATCCCAAAATGTCAAAGTCAGAGGGAACTGGGACGTCAACCCACACCTGCTTCATGAGGCATGAATCTCTGGTAACACATCGTGGAAGGGAGGTCATCCAGCCACTGGCATGAGATCCTGAATATAGATGGTAATTCACATGTAGTGAATGCTTACTCACTATCAAGCACAAGGCGCTCTTCTAAGTACTTTACCCATCTTAATTTGTGTAATCCTTATAACAACCCTGCGAGACTGGTGCTACTCTCCCCGTTTTGCAAATGAGGAAAATGACACAAAGAAAGTTTATGTAGCTTGTCCAAGTTCACATAGCTTCTAAGTGGTAGAAATGGAATTAAATCCCATACGGTATGCCTCAAGAAACTGAATTCTTAACCTCTGCATTTTACTTCCCCAAAGTAGCTCCCAACTTCACAAAATAGCCCCTGCCATTGTGATCATAGAAAGGTATTACCTACATGGGTGATATTTCCTGTTTGCTTTAGAATTCTTTGAGATCTGGAAAACTGGCCAGGTATGGGAAGAGGAAGCCAAAGGAAGGAGAAAAGAACAGGATGAGAGAGAAATGATATCTTAGAAAATCTTGGATGCCAAAGACCATGGGGGTAATCGTCAACTCTTTCTAGGGCTATCGTAGGGGAAAGGGGACCAAGCTAATAATTACTTCAACGTATTGGGCATATGTCTCGGGTTAGGTGTGTGATGTGCATTGTCATCAGACTCCACCACAGCCCTGCAAAGTAGTTCTCACTCTCTCCATTCCAGGGATGAGGAAAAGGAAGCTCACAGGGGCCAGGTCAGTTGTCCATGGTCGCACAGCTCAACAACGGTGGTCTGGTCTCAGGCTTCAAACAAGAGTAGGGTAACTATGAAATGCCTTGTGTTCCTATAATGAAACGCTTTAAAAATTTCCTTTGAGGGCTTCCCTGGTGGTGCAGTGGTTGAGAGTCCGCCTGCCGATGCAGGGGACACGGGTTCGTGCCCCGGTCCGGGAAAATCCCACATGCCGCGGAGCGGCTGGGCCCGTGAGCCATGGCCGCTGGGCCTGCGCGTCCGGAGCCTGTGCTCCGCAACGGGAGAGGCCACAACAGTGAGAAGCCCGCGTACCACAAAAAAAAAAAAAAAAAAAGAATGTGGACCTATCGCAGCAGAGCTTTTCTCTGCTCAGTGAGGCTGGGATGTTGGCTGAAAGACTCAAAGGCTGGGGACTGCAGTCATTTGAAGGCTTGGTCACTCACATGTCTGGAGGTTGATACTGGCTGTTGGTTGGGTACCTCAGCTCATCTTAACCTGGAAGAGTTTGATCTTCCTATCAGTGTAGTCACTGGATTCTCAGGGTGAAGGTGCTGAGAGAGAGCAAGAGAAAGAGAAAGTTTGAAGGCCTGTTTCCTTTCCTGAGCTAGTCTCAGAAGTTGCACAATGTCACTTTGACCATATTCTAGTCAGTAGAGGTGGCCACAAAGTCCTGGCCAGATTCCAGAGGAGGAAAAACAGATTCTGCCTCTTGATGGGAGGGGCAAGGTTCTGGAAGAGCATCTGGGAAATGTTTCCCCAGGAGATTTCCGATGATTCCAGCCTTCTGCCCAGATATCAGGGAATAGGAACAAGCTGTCCCTATTGTGCACTTCACGAATTCCTGACCCTTAGAATCAGTGAGCTTAATTAACTTGGTGTTGTTGTCAGCTGCTGAGTGTTGTGGCAATTTTGTAAACGGCATGTTAGTAACTAGAACAGTGTTGCCAGCTGAACTATGTCCTCCTGAAATCATATGCTGAGGTCCTAACCCCCTGTACCTCAGAATAGAATTGTATTTATTGATAGGGTTTTTGGGGGTTTTTTTGTTTGTTTTTTGTTTTTTGCAGTACATGGGCCTCTCACTGCTGTGGCCTCTCCCGTTGCGGAGCACAGGCTCCGGATGCGCAGGCTCAGCGGCCATGGCTTACGGGCCCAGCCGCTCCACGGCATGTGGGATCTTCCCGGACCGGGGCACGAACCCGTGTCCCCTGCATCGGCAGGCAGACTCTCAACCACTGCGCCACCAGGGAAGCCCCCAGTAGGGTTTTTAAAGAGATAATTAAGTTAAATGATGCCTTTAGGTTGGGCCCTAACCAATACCACTGGAGTCCTTATAGGAATAGGAGATTTAGACACAGACATGTGAGCACAGAGGAAAAGCCATGGAGATGTGCGTCACCATCAACAGGCAAGGAGATATGCCTTGGGAGAAACCAGTCCTGCCAACACCTTGATCTTGGACTTCTGGCCTCCAGACCTGTGAGAAAATTAATTTCTGTTATTTAAGCTCCCCAGTCTGTGGTATTTGTTATGTCAGCCCTAGCAAACTAATACGAACAGTATCACAGAAAAAAACATAATTACCCAAAAAATGTATATGTCCTTTGAAGCATTATTTGCCAGAGTTGACATTTGGAAACGGACTTAATTTTTCCTCAAAAGGGAATTATTTACATAAACCGTGGGTGATATATCTATATTATGGAATAAAAGTAACATATAAAAATATTTAGATATCTATTTGTATTAACATGAAAAAATCAATTATTAAATCATAAAAGCAAGTTACAAAATACTACATATAATATAACCACATTATATGGTTTATTTTTTCATTTGGATTCTGGCTTTTTTTTTTGATTGGAGTATAGTTGCTTTACAGTGTTGTGTTCGTTTCTGCTGTACAGCGAAGTGAATCAGCTAGATGTATACATATATCCCTCTTTCTTGGATTTCCTTCCCATTTAGGTCACCACAGAGCATTGAGTCGAGTCCCCTATGCTATACCGCAAGTTCTCATTAGTTATCTATTTTATACATAGTAATGTATATATATCAATCCCAATCTCCCAATTCATCCCCCTCCCACTTTGCCCCCCTTGGTGTCCATACATTTGTTCTCTACGTCACATGCATATGTTTTTAATATGAACATATCTGTGTACGGATATGTAAATGCACAGCAGAAGTTCTGGAAGGATACCACAAAGAGTTAACTGTGGTTACCACTGGGGAACGGAGTGAGTTGTATATATTTATGAGTGTGTGTTGGCCCTTTAACACTGTACACTTCTATATTGTGGAAATTTTTACATTGGCTATGCATTCCTGTACTAATAATGTAAAAAAAAATGATTTCCTAATTTACTCACTAAATCTTAATTAACTCTTGATGCCAATTTCCTGTTCCTTCTGGCTTAGCCTGTTCTGTACTGCCCTGCGGTGTGCTCTGATGCAACCTTTAATATCCCTCAGCTATGTGGGAAGCACAGCTCAGGTCTTATAAGTCTTAGTATGAGTAAAAATGCTGGGACAGCAGAACTATGATGGAAATTTCATTAGTGAACTGCATTACCGTGACCAAGATTGTTAGGTTTGGAAACGTCCATGTTTCTACTTGGGAACAAGGGGTGTAAGGTTGCTGCAGTGGGTTGAATAGCTGTTTCCATCTTGGATGCCGCTCAAGACAAAGGAAAGAGAAAGATAGTCTTGAAAAATTAATTCTCTGAATTTGAAATATATATATATTTACCAAGTGCCTACTCTATGCCTGGCCTTATATTAGAAAATGGACATACACAAGCCCATTTAAGGCTGATAACACCATGCAAAAGTAGTAGTATTGTTCCTATTTTACAAAAGAAGAACTGGAGCTAAGATAATTTGCTTAACTGGACGGATTCTGAGATCCTTTGACGAAGCACTGTATTCTCATAGGAGACAGAAGAAAGTAAAACGTATGCTACTCCCTTCATTTTCCCCGGTGCTGATTCGTATCTTCTACTTTATGCCTAATTCTCCCCAAAGTGCAACTGATGAAGCAAGTGAGAAGTGGCTTTGAGGTCCCGTCCAAATCTTTCTTCCATGAAGATTTCCAGTCATTCCTTCCTGTCACCACACTCCAGAGCCTCACTCTCTTGGCGCTGGTACAGGAGAGGGAGGGACCGGGAGGGAGTCAGTAGAGGGAACTCCAGGGATGCTCGCTTCCCAGAGAGTGTCAGCTGGAGCAGACGTCAGAAACAGAACAGTTTGCTTCAGAGCAAGAACAAAAGAAGCTGGAATGAAGTTCAAAGTTTAGGGGAGGATGGGCAGAAGAGTCAGAAGTATGGATATTGGTGCATTGACTATATTTTCTTATTTTCTGTATTCTGGATGCTCTGGCATCTGGTGACTCACTGACTGGAGAGAAATTCTATCCCCCATCCTCCCAGGGCTAGCTAATTCTTTCAGAGAGCAAAAGACTTATCTGGAAGTGCATCCTTCCTGTGCAAACTCACCAATCCAGAGTCCACACTCCCAGCCACCTCCTCTATCTGGCTCCTACATTCCAGGGGGCAATAGCCCTCTGCCCTACTCATCCTAAGATCAGGTTCTAGACAATTAGGGACAGTCTCTATGACCCAGAACCTGCTGAAATTATTCAAACTACTCAATTCTATGTCTGCTTACCCTGCCTTACCTTGCCTTTCCTTCAGAAAGCACAGTAAAGGCTCTGGCCCATGTTTCTCCCCTTGCTCTTTCTGCATCCTGACTGACCCTGGTGCTTCCCTCTGTGGTCCTGCAGGACATGCCATGCCTCCTGTTTCTAGGGAACTTGGAATCAAAACATCTTCCTTCATGACAGTCATTTCTGTCTCCATGTGTCTTATCATACCTGATTAAAACCAAAGCCAGGGTTTATTTTAAAATAGTTTGTCAGGACAGAAAATAAATATCAAGGGCTTCCCTGGTGGCGCAGTGGTTGAGAGTCCGCCTGCCGATGCAGGGGGCACGGGTTCGTGACCCGGTCCAGGAAGATCCCACATGCCGCGGAGCGGCTGGGCCCGTGAGCCATGGCCGCTGAGCCTGCGCGTCTGGAGCCTGTGCTCCGCAACGGAAGAGGCCACAACAGTGAGAGGCCTGCGTACCGCATAAAAAAAAAAAAAAAAAAAAAAAAAAAAGATCAAGATGTTTAAGCCACATGGGACTGTGAGGCATGGCCTGTAATTGCTCCACTCTGCCACAGAGCAGTACCGTTGGCCACTCAAGAGCGCTAAGACCCTCTCCCCCTTTCCTTGATCAAAATTGTTTTAGAAGTCAGCATTTCCTCTCTGATCTTGATAGACTGTACTAGGAATGTGGAAACTTTTGTCCTCTGAGAGATGATCTGGAGACCTTAGTCTAGAATATACAGGTGATCTGGAAAACCCTGAACCCATACCCCAAGGGCACAACCGATATTAACACAAGGGAGCTGCTGCTTTTAACTTGGGCTCCTTGCGAGGTGAGGGGCTCATAGTGAGGGTTAGCTTTTCTTTCTCTGGGTGAGTGGTGAGAAGAGGAGGTGACTGAGACACAAAGAGAGAAGTCCAAAAGAGTCTTTCCGGTTGCTGTGTTCCTTATCAGGCTTCCAGAGTCAGATCTAAATGCTCCAGAAGACACACTCTTGTCTTCTCTTTCAGAGCAACCAAACTTAGATGTTGGTCCCTTGAGACCTGTAGTTCTTTGGCCTCTCTTTTCTCCGGTTCCCCATCCATATGATGCGATTGATAAATATGTTGATCTCTTGGGTCATCTCCAGTTGGAAAAGCCCATGAAGTTCAGCTGAAGCCTTTCAAGACAGGCTAAGTAAGCCTTGAGTGTATCGGAGTATTAACTAGAATGAGAGTCCCAGTTGGACCAAGTTCTAATTTTATTGCAGATGCCAGTTCCCTTAATGGTGCATGATTGCTGTGCATGTGGGCATACACATACACACACAAATACACATGTGCATATGAGAAAGGAAAAGCCTGATTTACCTATTGATTCTGGTTTCTCTGCATTAATGCTTCAGAGTTCAGACAACTCTTCCTGGGTTGTAGACCATCCAGATGGCTCCCCAGACCCTGATTAGACCCACTAATTACTAGTAAGGCATGCCCCTCATTCTAAGTAATGCAGGAAGCACATGAATATTCCATAGGGAACAAAGACTTTGGGCCCAGGATATTCTAACCCACACAGGTACAAAATGCATTTCAGAAGGAGATGCTAAGTGAAGAAAAACTCCTTTTATTCCTTCAATTTATGGATTTTTTTCTTGGAACATTTGATTTTAAATATCCAGAACCAAACAAAATCACCATTAATTTTCACTTCAAAGGCCTTTTCTATGAGCTGTAATGGGACTTCGGAAAGCATTGATGAGTGTGAGTTTGCTTTTTATTCCTTTTAATGCTGTGCATCTGATGTGCTAAATGCACTAAGTACCTAAAAAGCTATAAATTGAATTGAGAACAATTTCATTATCTTGTTCAGGGACTGCGCTATCCATTAGTTCATTCACCCATTGCAAAATAAGCAATAAACATATTATACAAATGGGATAAATATATTTTTTAAATAACATTTATTAATTCATACTCCTGACATTCAGGCAAGATAATCAGCCCCATCATATTCCCATGCTTTTCCCAACATAAGGAAGAAAAAAGAAAGAATTTATACATGCAGTTTTGTGAATCATACTTCAACAAACTGGAAAAAAGGAAAAAGAAAAAGAAGAAAGGATTCAAATTTTCACAGCTGTGAGTAAGACAATAAGTCAAACTAACTTCCTATGAATATTTGTATTGGATATATGACTCAGAAACAAAGATTTGAATACCTGTGGAAAAACTGAAAAGATATGGTTATGTGTTTCCAGGGCATCTGGCCTCATAAAGCCCAGAGCCATACAAACTGTCCTGCCTGTGGACTGAGGCTAGCAATATTCTAACAGTGGACAGGAAGTAGGATGACTTAACCAAGGAAGAAACAGAGGCAGAGTTGGCACAGAGAAATTAAAGCTCTCAGGCTACAAAGGATACTATCATGAGACCCTAAGAAACACTTTTTAGAACATGTGGAAAGTCCTGAGTTGGGAAACTTGTAAGAAGTGACGTGGTTTTGGTTAGTCCCACAGGTCTCTGCATGGCTGCCTTCACAAATCAGTCCACAGCAGGAGCCCACCAAAAGGAGCCCTAACGAAAAACCACATGAAGAAACTGCCCTGTGATGTAATCTGAGGTTGCAGCAAACGAGGGAATGTATTAAAGAGGAGGCTTTACTCAAGACTGTTTAAAATGTCCTCAGAGACAAATTGAGGGAAAGAAAATACAAACCAAGAACAGGATGGAATGAAACATAATGGGCAAATTTCAAAAGGAAAATATAGATTCTTGAAAAGAACAATAAAGGGATGAAAATCAGAGGGGGAAGGAAACTCAATGAATTGGCTTAATAATCGATTAACCAAAGCCAAGAGAGAAAATCCTCCAGAATGCAGAAGAGAGATGGAAAATAGGTAATAGAGTCTAAGGAAATGGAAGCTAAACTATGAAATTCCAACATGCACAGGACAGGTGTTCAAAGGATTGCCCCATGTTTACTATCTTGAACAAGCTGTAACCAATTTTGGTTTCAAGGTCGTAACAGCCTCATAAAAGGTGTTGGTCAGTTTTACTTCTTTTTCTATTCCCTGAGATATTTTCTATAAATTAGGGGTTATTTGTTCCTTGTTCCTTGACAGTTGGTAAATTGTCTATCTTTAGCTAAATGGGCGTGGAAGATATAGGGAATTGTAGGTGGTTGGGCATTTCAACTATAAATTAAAGTTATTTGATGGTAATTTTATAGGGTTTTCATTTCTTCTTTTCTTGGTGGGTTTTTTTGAGATATAATTAACATATAACATGATATTAGTTGCAATACACAACAATTCGACATTTGTATATACAGATGCCCCTCAGGATCCTTGGAGGATTTGTTCCAGTACCCCCTGCAGATACCAAAATCCACAGATGTTCAATCCATTATGTAAAATGGCATAGTATTTGCAAATGAGCTACAAACATATCCTTCCTTATACTTTTTCATCTCTAGGTTACTTATAATACCTAATACAATGTAAATGCTATGTAAATAGCTGCAAATACAATGTAAATGTCATGTAAATAGTTACTGACATGCAGCAAATTCAAGTTTTGCTTTTTGGAACTTTCGAGAATTTTTTTTTAATATTTCGATACACGGTTGAATCTATGAAAACAGAGGGCCAACTGTATTGTGAAATGATCACTACTGTAAGTCTAGTTGACATCCATCATGGTACATAGTCACGAAAATTTTTTTCTTATGATGAAAACTTTCAAGATCTCTTAGCAACTTTCAAATATACAACGCAGTATTATTAACTATAGTCATCATGCAGTACATTTGAACCCCATGACATTTATTTTATAACTGTAAGTTTATACCTTTTAATTCCCTTTATTTCTTCTTGAGTCAATTTTTATATTTATATTTTGCTTTAAAATTATTTATTTTGGTTACTAGCATAAAATTAATATATTTTTAATGTGCATTTGATAAAATTGCATACTCATTAATGATATTTTTGCAATGTGAGTAATCAGCCTTCGTCTTATAAAGGCATTCAACTAAAATACACTAGCAAGCAACCCATTTAATACAGAAATATAGAACAATTTCCCTAGAGGGTGGGAATGAGACACGGATGCCAATTTATTTAACATTCTTGGAGTTCCTGGCCAATACTTACAAGCAAGAAAAAGAAACAATAAAAGGTTTGAAAAAGTAAAATAAAACTTTTATTATTTGCAGCTTATGAGAATGTGTAGATAAAGAACAGTCAAAAGAATCTACATACAAACTAATAGAATCAGTAAATTATTTTAGCTAGTTAGGTCTCTGGATAGCTCAATAAACAACACTTTTATTTTCATATATCAACAACAAAAAATTTGCAAATGAATTCCATTATAAGAACATGAAAAAAATATTAAATACTCAAGGATTTAAGAGGATCTTCTTTATCTGTAGGGGATATGTCCCCAGTGGATGCCTGAAATGGACGATAATACTGGACTCTCTATATGATGTTTTTTCTGTATATACATACCTATGATAAAGTTTAACTTATAAATTAGTCACCGTAAGAGATTAAGAATAGCTAATAATAAAATAAAACAATTATAGCAGTATACTGTAATAAAAGTATGTAAATGTGCTCTCTCTCAAAATATTTTATTGTACAAATTTAATGCCTTTTCCATCTTAACTAAGCACTTATCACACACTGTGGCCTTAATTTTGCAGGTTGAGGTGTGACAGCAAAACTAGCATGAATTTCTTTTTCCTTCTTCACAATTTCAAGGATATAAGATTTGTTCTTACCAGATCTCAGGAACCTCAGCATACAACTGTTTCCTTTTTTTATTAAACAAAGCTTTCACCTTTGCACTTAAAGGAAGAATTTTACAACTTCTCTCTGGCATATGTGAATCGGCAGCCTCACTACTCTTAAAGTTTGCGGCCATTAAGTAAACTAAGGCTTCCTTGAACACAAGCCCTGTGATACTGTGACAGTCGATTTGACAACTGAGACGACTACTAAGTGAATAACAGGTGGGACAGAGCAGGAGGGCATGAGATTTCATCACGCCACTCAGAAAGGCACACACTCTAAAACTTACGAATTGTTTACTTCTGGAACTTTTCATTTAATATTATCAGACTGTGGTTCACCATAGGTAAAGGAAACCATGGAAAGCAAAACCAGGGTAAAGGGGGACTACTGTGTCTAACAAGCGATATATAAACAGTCTATACAGAAATTTGCAAAACATTATTGAGATAAATGAAAGAAGACATTAATAAAGGGATATAGTATATCGTGAACTGGAAGACCCAATATTATAAAGATCACAATTATCCCCAGTTTGATATTAAGATTCATTGCAAACAAAATCATAATACCAGCAGATTTTTTTTGGTTTCCTTTCTTTGTATTAGTTTTTTGAGAAAACTGATGAACTGATACTAAAATTAAAGTGGAAATGCAAAGGACCAAAAATAGCCATAATGATCATGAAGAATAAAACACAATTGGAGAATTGCACCACCAGATATCAAGACTTATTAGAAAGTTGCAATAATTAAGAGTGTATGGAATTGGCTTAGGAACAGACAAAGAAGTTAGTGGAGCATAACAGAGGGTTCAGGAACAGATTCAAATATATATGGAAAATTTATGATCAAGTGGCTCTGCAAAGTCATGGGAAAAGGACAGCCTTTTCAATTATTTTTTTCTAGTTCAAATTGACTTTCATATTGGAAATCATGAATCTTGACCTTTATTTTGTATCATATACATCATACACAAACATCAGATTAACTGTTTATCTAAATGTGAAAGGTAAAACAACACAGTTTTTAAATGATAACATATACCAAATGATACATATACTTAGGGATGTAATTCAGCAAAAAGAAAAGGTCAGAAGAAAAGCAACAGAGAGTTAAGTAGTTGTTAAAAGTATACTAGTAAGTCTAAATTTTATTGATGGTAAATAGTAAAACATAAAGATAAAATGTATATAAAATTGGACACTATTGACACATTTTTAAGTAATTCATGATTTAAAAAATTAAAATGGAAATTACTTAATATTTATAAATGAACAGAACGTGCTACACCTTAAAATAGGGAGATGTAGTTAAAGAGGTACTTAGAAATATGAAGCCAGATGTATTAATTAGAAAACAAGAAAAACTGAAAACAAATGAGAAAGGGCAAAATAACAATACTGAAAAAACAAAGTAAAAAGAACTTTAAATAATGAACAAATAAAATACTAATAGAAAACAAGTACGTAAAATATTGGGAATAGTTATTCTTTTCAAAGGTTTTCTTTTCAAAAGCCTAATAAAATATGAAAAATGCATCAAGCAAAAAATAAAATTGAAGGCTAAAGATAATATTACAAGTAATGGAGGCATATTGTAGATATTGCAGAGATTTTTAATTATAGGAGAGCAGGAATAACTATCTACCAATAAATTTGAATGCATATAAAATGAAAAAATTTTTAGAAAAATATAAGTGATAAAAAGAGACTCAGTAAGGATATTGTCAAGATCACTGTGCAGTTTTAAAAATACTATTGATTTTGGCTTTCTGTTATTGTATTTGCTAATTTTACACCTATAACTTACAAGTGAAAGAGGTCTATGGTTTCCTGTCTTGGTATTATCTCTGTCAGGTTTTCTTTTTAAAAAATCAGGATTATAACAACTACATAAATTATTAAAAGACTTTCAGCATTCATCTCAATAGTTTTTGAGTGTTTATTTTAATCTTCCTAAATAACCTGATGTCCGTTCAGGTTGGAGAAGCATTGCCATCTACAGAGTGACCTCTTCCCATTCCCTCTACACAAACCTTCTCCAGCCCAGCCCCCGGTAACTTCAAAATCCCACAAGTTAAATGGATATGTCGTTTCAACCATTTTATTCCCCTTGCCGATTGGAATTGAATAAAACTGAATATTATTATCATATATTTCATTAATTACATTTTACAACATATTTCTTGCTCTACACATTTTGCTTTTTTCTAAGAGAAGAAACAGGAAGATGCTGATTAAATAAAGTTCCAGGCCTGGGGCTCTTTGTAGACAAATCTGATTACCAGGTTGTGTGGATATTGATTTCCATTAAGTCCCAGGCATTTTCCTTTTCTTTTTAAACTCTTCTTATTTTAAAAACTTTCAAACATTTACAGAGGTAGACACAATAGTATATCTAATGGTTACAAATCCATTATCCAGCTTCAACATTAATCAGGTCGTAGCCAATCTTGTTTCATCTACATACACTCTCTCTTATTCTTCCTCCCCATAATATTTTGTATGTAAATTTTAATTATTTATTTTTAAACATTTTTCCAGCTTTATTGATATGTGATTGAAATATAATATTATTAAAGTACACAATATGATGATTTGAGATACATACATATTGTGAAAGGGGTATCACAATAAGGTTAGTTAACACATTCATCACCTCACATAATTCTGATTTTCTTGTGTGTGGTGAGACCTTTTAAGATCTACCCTCTTAGCAACTTTCAAGTATATAACACTGTATTGTTAACTAGTCACTTTGCTGTGCATTATCACCACAAGTTATTCATCTTATAACTGGCAGTTTGTATCCTTTGACCAACACCTCCCCAATTCCCTCACCCCCCAGCCCCTGAGGGCCACTATTCAACTCTCTTTTTCTGTGAATACAGCCTTTTCAAATTCCATGTACAGATGAGATTATGCAGTATTTGTCTTTCATTGCCTGATATTTAACTTAGCATAATTCCCTCCAAGTCCATCTATATTGTTACAAATGGCAAGATTTCCTTCTTTTTATTGTTGAAAAATATTACATTGAATATATGTATACACCACATTTTCTTTATTAATTCATCCATCCATGGACAATTAGGTTGTTTCCATGTCTTGGCTATTGTGAGTAAGGTGAATAATGCTGCCGTGAATATTAGAGTGCAGATATCTATTTGAAATAGTGATTTCATTTCCTTTGGATATATACTCAGAAGTGGGATTTCTGGATCCTAAAAATCATATGGAAGCACAAAAGACCCCAAATAGCCAAAGCAATCCTGAGAAAGAGAAACAAAGATGGAGGCATCACACTTTCCAATGTCAAACCATATTACAAAGCTATAGTAATAAAAGCAGTATGTTATTGGCATTAAAAACAGACACATAGACAAATGGAACAGCACTGAGAACCCAGAAATAAACCAATGCATTTACAGTCAACTAATATCTTACAAGGGAAGCAAAAATACTCAATGAGGAAAGGATAAATGGTGTTGGCAAAACTGGATATCCACATGCAAAGAGTAAAGGTGTACCCCTATCTCACACTACTCACAAAAATAAACTAGAAATTGATTAAAAACTTAAATGTAAGACCTGAAACTATAAAAGTCCTAGAAGAAAACATAGGGAAAAACCTTCTTGACATTTTTCTTGGCAATAATTCTCTTGGATATGACACCAGAAGCTCAATCAACAAAAGCAAAAATAAACAAGTGGACTACATTAAACTAAAAACGTGTGCACAGCAAAATAAACTATCAGCAAAATTAAAAGGCAACCCCTGGAGTAGGAAAAAATACTTGCAAACTATCTCTCTGATAAAGGGTTAATATTCAAAATATGTAAGAAGTTCATACAACTCAATAGCAAAAACGCAATTCGAAAATGAGCAAAGGACCTGAATAGACATTTTTCCAAAGAAGACATAAAAAAGGCAAACCGGTAAATGAAAAGATGCTCAACCTCACTAATCATCAGGAAAGTGCACATAAAAGCCACAGTGACTTATCACCTCACACCTGTTTGAATGGCTACTATCAAAAAGACAAGAGATAAATGTTGGTGAGGATGTGGAGAAAAGGGAGGTGTGGTGGGGATGTAAATGGTTGCAGCCACTATGAAAAACAGTATGGAGGTTCCTCAAAAAATTAAAAAAGAACTGCAAGGCATTTTCAAAAGTGAGTTTGTCAGGTGAAAGCCCATGCAAAGCCTAAGTCAGAAGGAAACTGTGGATGCAGAACCCTACCCTTAGTAAAGCTGTTGCTTTTTGTAACACCCAGATGTCTCCATGAGAAAGTGATAGTGGCAGGTGGCCATCAGGAGTCCCCAAATAGTCTTCCAGAAGGAAAGACCCAGTGTGAGCATTTTCCACACTGGATCCAGCATCCATCAGTAACAGAAAGGTGAGTTTTGTCCCTTTGCTAAAATGACCACATTGGCCTCTGTTTATAGAAAACAGTGATGCCTCACATTGGTCTAGTGGACACATTGACATAACAAAGGACACCCAAGAAAGCAATGACTTAAGAAAATAAAATCAAAACAAGTTTTCTCTGGCAGCACTATTTGTGCTCCACCCAGATCCCCTCAGGTCCTTGAACTGTTTGGGGGTATCTATTTCTCCCTCTTTCTTTGCTTTATAAGGTCTCACCTGAGACTCTCCTTGAGCTTCTGGAGCTGCTTTGCCTGATATCACACAAGTCATAGAACCTGGGGGTTTACATTCTTCCTCATCCCTTTCCACACCTCAACTCCCTGAGGCCTGGAGCCAAGTGACTTGTGTGAGAGTATGAGATACCACAAAACTCAAGGGAGATCAACTTGGAGGCATAATTTACACCCCAGATCCCCCCTGTGGAATCAGGCTGAGGCTGGAGCTTGACTTGTAATTTCGTCTTGCTTGGGTTCTTCCTCCTTCCTCTTTCCTGTTCTGCTTCTGTCATCCCCTTACTGGTTTTTCCTGGTAATCTACATAAATCATTTGCATAAATTTTCCTCTCACAGTCTGTTTCTGGGGGACTCAGGCTAGGAAAATTCCCCAAAGAAGCTTACAATTGTATAAAAATGGATATGAATACAATAATGTTAACTCTTATCCAGTCCACTGATAGTAATGGGCATCTATTAAGTGAAAGCCCTGTGCTCTGCATTACAGGGACGCAGTGCTGACTCAACATCCCCTCAAGGAACTTTTAGGGTAGTGAAGAGCACAGGACAGGAACACAGATCATTACACCCTAAAACACCAAGTAGGATTCCAGGGTCTTGATGGTCTGGATATGCCACATCCTTCCACAACCCCATTTCCCTTTCCAAATTCCCATTGATGTGAATTGGCTGGGGAATAAGATAAAAACTATATAATAACAATGGAAAATAGTGGAGGTTCATACCACAGGCTTGAAGCTACAGATGAGAGTGGAGGAGAGCAACCATTTGCCACAAGAAAGGTCAAGTCCTCCTAGACAGTACGTAAATGGAGTCAATTCCACACCCATCCCTCCTAGCTTCTCACCAGGATCACAATGTCTCATGGATAATTTTCCAGTATAGGAAACAAGGACAGAAGAGGAATAAAGTCCTGTGTCAGAACTCACCAAGACAAGGGTCTTCTCACACAGGTTTAAACACACACGCACAGACAGCCAGGGACACGTCATGGCTTTGATTGACAGGATGGACACGGAGGAGAATATATTTATAGAAGGAATTGCAGGATTTCCTCCACAGTCTCTGTGGGGACCCATCTTCATTGTTGACATCTAACAAGCTTGACCTCCTTCTATGAAGATGATTAGCTAGAGAAATATCATTGAGTGTATGACAATTTTCTGGCGGTTAATATAGGTATCCAAGCTGAACACTCAGAGCAAATGGGACACAGGGAGACAGAATCTCTGGCAAGAAAAGGAGAACACATTTAAAAAACAGAACTGAATAAGCAGAACCCCTCCTTTGTGTTCTGAAGGCTCAAGTTTTCATCTTGCTTGGGTTGAAGGTACTAAATATTCTGCTTCATTCTTGACATTCATGGAGAAATACAGTTTTGTTTTTTAAGGTAAAACAATCA
Organism: Hyperoodon ampullatus; assembly: GCF_949752795.1. Classification (NCBI taxonomy): domain Eukaryota; kingdom Metazoa; phylum Chordata; class Mammalia; order Artiodactyla; family Ziphiidae; genus Hyperoodon; species Hyperoodon ampullatus. The sequence continues at coordinate 76,648,542 of NC_136928.1, forward strand.
TAAGAAGGCTTGAAATAGGATTCATCACTTCCAAATCAATATAGTAAAAGCCATAAAGGAAATAATAAGAAAGCACAATCACTGCAACACTATTTACAATAGCCAAGACGTGGAAGCAACCTAAATGAATGGATGAATGGATAAAGAGGTGGTATGTGTATACAATGGAATATTACTCAGCCATAAAAAAAGAATGAAATAATGCCATTTGCAGCAACATGAATGGACCTAGAGATTATCATATTAACTGAAGTAAGCCAGAGACAAATATCATATAACATCACTTACATGTGGAATCTAAACAAAAGTTATACAAATGAACTTATACACAAAACAGAAATAGATCCACAGACATAAAAAACAAATTTATGGTTACCAAAGGGGAAAGGGGGCAAGATAAGTTAGGAGTTTGGGATTAACATATACACACTACTATATACAAAACAGATAACCAACAAGGACCTACTGTCTAGCACAGGGAACTATATTCAATATTTTGTAATGACCTATAAGAGAAAAGGATCTGAAAAAGAATATATATGTGATACGTATAAACAAATAACTTTGCTGTACACCTGAAACTAACACAACATTGTAGATCAACTATACTTCAAGTTTTTTTAAAAAAGAAAGAAAACACAATCAACAGAAATCTTAAAATAACACAGCAAGAATGAGATCAGTGTATCCATTATCCATAATAAAAGTGAATGTGTTATGAAAATGAAATGTATCATAAATTTAAAATAAAACAACAGATTAGATTATACCAGAAAAATGCAAACAAAATGCACATTATAGTGGCCATATTATCATAATGAAATGGAATTCAAAGTAAAAAGCAGTAAGTTGGGACATTACAGTTTCCTGAAATACATATTTCAAAATGAATGTAGAATACTTATGAACTCTTAGATTTTTTTTAAAAAGGCCCCTCAGAATTTGCTGTAATAAGGAAGCAATAAACAATAACATAAGACTAAAGTGTACATCAAGCAAGCTTAATTACATAATCATTTTTTCTACTGTACACAGAATATTGATCATGTAAAACTCAGCCAAAAAAGAGTTCCCTAAATAGAGATCTATAGGCCATAGTCACTAATAAAATAGGAAATTACCAGCAAAAAAAAAAAAAAACAAACAAATTAAAAAAAATTAAAACATCACTCTTTTAAATAACTTCTGTTTCTAAGGGAAAATCAAATTTGACATAAAAATTATTAGTAAATTCATAATTAACTACAATAAAAACACAGCATAGCAAAACCTATAATTTATATAGCTAAAGGAAATCCCTCATTTTAAAGGTCTTTCAATATTAACTAAGAATGACTGAGAATAAATGAAATAAGCAACAAGCTCAAAAAGTTAAATGAAGGAAAACAAAAACTAAGGATAAATTCATAAAGATAAAACCATTATATTGAGAATTAGAAAACAACAAAAATTGTCTTTAGAAATGTTTTAAAAAGCAGAATTGATAGAAGAAACCAATAAAATGACAGTTTTCTAAAAAATTATATCAGAGATAAAAAGAGAGACAGCAGAATTAAAAAGCAACAAGAAGCAGAACTTTAAAGGATATTTTAAAATTATAAGACAATTCTATGTATAGTGGATACTGATAAATTTGAAAGTCTCCTTGATTTTAATGAAAAACAAAATCTGAGTGAACCAATAACTGAAAAACACTTAAAACTCAGTCACTTAAAACTGGTCCCATAAAATGGCACTAGTGTAAAATATTTTAAAAAACAGACCTTTAAGGATTAAATAATTCATATGCTATTACATTTTTTAGAGCACAGAAAGAGATGGAATATTTCCTGATTATTTTTATAGTTGAATACTAATATCAAAATGTTATAAGGCACTCAAAATAAAATTACAGACCTAATAAATTTGAAAAAAGTATGTATCTAAATAAATTACATATTAGCAAACCAAACCCTACATTTCATGATTGAAAAACAAGACTGTGCTTTAAGGTTATATTTATTTTAAATTCCATATAAATATTTGAATCCACTTGTCAGGTATCATTTTTAAAAAATCTTGTTGGTGGGCTTCCCTGGTGGCGCAGTGGTTGAGAGTCCGCCTGCTGATGCAGGGGACACGGGTTCGTGCCCCGGTCTGGGAGGATCCCACATGCCGTGGAGCGGCTGGGCCCGTGAGCCATGGCTGCTGAGCCTGCGCATCCGGAGCCTGTGCTCCGCAACGGGAGAGGCCACAACAGTGAGAGGCCCACATACCACAAAAAAAAAAAAAAAAAAACCTTGTTGGTATTCTAAATAGGGCTTCATTTAATTTATAAATTGACCTGCGGCAAAGTCAAAGTGATTTTTTTAAATAATGTGAGGTCAACTCTATACAGGTGTTGTTTTTATATCCTTTGGCATCCTTTCTAATTTACTTCACATAGGCTATGCATATTTTTGTTAGAATTTTCCCCAGGTATTTTTAATTCATTTTCATAGCTATGGAAAGCGCTTGTTTTTCCCTTATGATTTTCAAGTAATAGTTACTATTATTGGAATTTATTGAGATTTTTATGTTGGTCTTGAGTTCAGTCACCTAACAAAATTTGCTGTTCTTGTATGTTAGTTTTATCATCTCAGTAATTTAATGGCCTACAAATATCTATTTTTGTTTTCTAATATTTATTCCTCTTGTTATTTGATTTCATTGAGTGAATTGTGTAACTACATAGATTCACTTTATGGGAGTCAGGATGTTTCCTTCTATTTTTAGCTTACTGAGGAGAGCATGTGTGCATGTGTGTGTGTGTGTGTGTGTGTGATCAAAAATGTCTCTGGCGCCTCTTAAAATAATCCCCGTGGCTCTTGTCCTTCTATGCGCTAAATAGTGAATTTCATTGTTTTCCTGATGGGGAACCATTATTATATAGCAAGGGTAGGAAAGGAGAGACCTTAGTTACCATAATGCATTATTCTTTTAATTCACTGAAAAATTCAATTTTGTAAGTGTGCTGTTTCTGTGTTCTGAATATATTTGTGAGATTGCCCAAGATGAGTGAATGTGTGTATATATGTGTGTGCAAGTGTGTGTGTGAGTGTGTGTGTGTGCACTAGCCTAGTTCAGGTTTTAGTATCAGGATATCATTAAACTGGCTGTGAAGTATCCATCTTTTTCTGCTCCAGAGCAGTTAGTACAACACAAGGAATTACCTCATTTATAAAAGCAACCTGGATGGGACTCTTTTATAGGGTGAGATCTTGGCTACTTTTTCCATTTCTCTCATGTTAATAGACAGGTGTGTGAACTTTTATTGATTCAATTTTGCTAAATTGTATGTTACTAGGAAAATTATCCATGTTTTCTAGCTTTTCAGTTTCCATTGAAACAAATTAGTATTATTATATCATTTCAATCATTCTCATTTTCTAATATCCACGTGTTCCTTTCCATTTTTTCCTTTTTTGTTGTTGTTCTTTTGGATTAATTTGTCAGTGATTTTCTATTTTATTGATGTTTTCAAAGAACCATCACTTCACTTAATTGTTCATCTTTTCGTCAATTTTTTCTAATGTCCATATTTTTGCTTCTATATTTGTTAAGATATTCTTCTATTTTATTTTTATTTGTTTTGATGTTTTTTCTTACTTTCCTTAACTGTATGCATACTTCTTTTATTCTAAATATTTCCTTTTTCTCTTATATGAAAGTAAGATTATATATTTTCCTGTGAATACTACTAAACCAACATTCTACAGTTTTAAAATGTAATACACTCAAATTTTAGAATAGATATTTTTATTTTCTCTTTAATTCAAAACATTTAAAATCTTTTAAGTAGCTTTTTTATTGAAATATAATATACCAAAAAATGCACAAAAAGTATCAGGATGGTATGTAAAATTTTTTTAATTTAAAATTAATGTATTTTTAGTGTAAGCCAACCTTTTGATGTATTTTCTAATTTTATTACATTATAGCCAGAGAATAATATCTAAAGGAATGTTTTTTTATATATTTTATTAAGATTTTCTTCTAGATATAATACATTGTCAATTTTTGTTTTTATGTTCTTGGGAAAAAAATGTGTTCCTCCTCTTTACTGGTACAGTTTCACATAAGTTACATGTAAATACATAGAATACAAATATATGTAATATATCATACACACGTGTCCCATCATATCATGTATCAGATCCTAGTTAATTATTCTCCATCTTTCCCAAATTTGTTTAGGTCAGAGCACAGATAACACAGAAATTTGTTTGGATGGCACCTTTGGAAAGTGAACAAAGCTGCCTGAAATTGGAGGTAGTTGATTGAAGGCTGTGTCTGCCTCGGGTCCCACCAGGCCACTCCATGGCCACGGGGATCAGTATCTCAGCACTTCAGTGACCCATCTGCGTCCAACGCTGTGGGTAGGCTTGGGAAGCTGGCTCTCAATCCTTTTTTATGGTTTACTTATTCTGCTAATTTCAGAACAATGGGTATTAAAATGTCCTACATGAATGTGGATTTCCCTTATAATTTGTCAGTTTTTCTCCTAATATTCTGAAGCAAGATTGTTAGAGGGCTAAAAATCCGTGGTTCATAACTACTTAAGGATTATAATTTTATTAAATATTTTATCTCTCTGTTGCCTTGCTTAGAAATCTTCACTTTGAATTCTCTCTTGCCTAAAATTAACATTTCTATTTTGGCATTTGTACCACAACCATGTGCCTGTTATAGATAAAAGAGTCACTTTACATGGAAGCAACCTAAGTGTCCATCGACAGATGAATGGATAAAGAAGATGTGTCATGTATATACAATGGAATATTACGCAGACATAAAAAGAAATGAAATTGAGTTCTTTGTAGTGAGGTGGATGGAACTAGAGTCTGTCATACAGAGTGAAGTAAGTCAGAAAGAGAAAAACAGATACCATATGCTAACACATATATATGGAATCTAAAAAAAAACAAAAATAAGAAATGGTTCTGACAAACCTAGGGGCAGGACAGGAATAAAGATGCAGATGTCGAGAATGGACTTGAGGACACGGGGAGGGGGAAGGGTAAACTGGGACGAAGTGAGAGAGTAGCATTGACATATGTACACTACCAAATGTAAAATAGGTAGCTAGTGGGAAGCAGCCGCATAACACAGGGAGATCAGCTCGGTGCTTTGTGACCACCTAGAGGGGTGGGATAGGGAGGGTGGGAGAGAGACACAAGAGGGAGGAGATATGGGGATATATGTATATATATATAGCTGATTCACTTTGTTATAAAGCAGAAACTAATACACCATTGTAAAGCAATTATACTCCAATAAAGACGTTAAATTAAAAAAAAGAGTCACTATAAGTTTTGCCTTGTATGTTTCTTTCCGTTTTAGGTGTGCTGCTTGAAAGCAATACAGAGCTGGCACCCTATCTAAGGATCTTTTCCTTTCATATTCATTGAAATTACGTCTGCTGGAATTAGTTTTGTACTCATGTTTTCTGTTTAGTGTCTCTTTTTATTTCTCTGTCCCATTTTTATTTTAATCTATTGAGTTTCCCTTGTTCATTTTGTTTCCTAGTATTTTTTTTGTAGTTGACTTACAATATTATGTTAGTTTCAGGTGTACAACATAGTGATTCAATACTTTTATAGAATACACACCATACAAAGTCATTATAAAATGTTGAGTATATTCCCTGTGCTGTACACCCTGTGACTTCTTTCTTTTGTGACTGGTAGTTCACACCTCTTAATCTCCTCCACCCATTTTGCCCCTCCCCACTGACCATGAACTCATTATTTGTATTATCTGTGAGTCTGTTTCTGTTTTGTTATATTTGTTCATTTGTTTTGTTTATCTCATATTTTAATATTTGTTCTTCCTATTTAACTTTTGGTAATGAAACTCTTATATCATTGTCCTTCAGATCAACCCCTGAGCCTGTTGGTATCCATATCCTTTATGTTAACAGTATAAAAACCTTAGTAAAGTTTCATTCTCCTCCTCTCTCTAACCCTAGCGTTCTTCTATCTTAAGATCCATATTGGTGCTAAAATATTTTTTAAATTACACAAAAGCAATCACTTCAACTATAAGTTTTATTGGTTGCTGATGTTTGTGTGGTATAGTTTTGTTTGTCATAGGTTATTTATTTATTGCAAGGCCACTTTTTAAAACCTTTTTAAAACTCTTTCTTGAATTTATTACTTATTTTGCCAGAATCTATGCTGAGTGTTTCTCTGAGTGGTAAATTTTATGAGTCCTTGCATTGCCGCAAACATCTTTACTTTGTCCTCTCATTTGAATTTTAGTTTGAATCAGTTCTACGATTCTAGTTTCAAAATAATTTTTTATCTTGTAACTTTGAAGCACTGTGTTCTGTTGTTTTTTTGCATCCAACCTTGCCAAGGAGAAGTTAGGTGATTATCTAATCTTCAAGCCCCTGAATATATCCTGATTACTATTTTTCTATCTTTGGAAACTTTGAAGGATTTCTCTTTTCTTTTAGTCTGAGCTTTTACCAGCATGGGTCTGATTGTCCATCACTATTTATTTATTTATCTATCTATCTATCTATCTGCCTATCTATCTATCTATCTATCTATTTATTTATTTATTTATTCATCCCAAGCAGCACATTTTGGATCTTCAGATTTAAATATTCTATCCCTCTTTAACTTGTGGAGAGTAAGAATGCTGCTGCTAACGTAGCCCAGACAGGCTGACCTGTCTCTTGGACATTTCTGCTGTCAGTGGCTTGGAGAGGGGTGGCTTCTTAGGCTGGGACCCAGTGCAACTCTGAGGACCAGAATAATGCCAGGGGCTTCAGCCCTGCCAATGTCAGAGACCTCAGTAATTTCCCCCGCATGTCCAGGCTCTGTCCCATGCAGAGGAGCATGAAGTGGGGTGGGGTGGGGGGTTGTCCCCAAAAGATGGAGCAGTTTTTATCCAAGACATCGAATAATGCCTGAAGAGATAATTTAAATTTTAAGATCAGACTAAGCTTTACACCAGACTGAAATTTCGGTCTGGCTAGTTTTTATTTTGTTCTATAAAGTGTGTGTATATATGCATGTGTTCGGCATGTGTGTGGGTGTGGTTTCTTTTATACTAGCTAACCAGCATGTAAAGATTTGGGAGCAAGGCCATTTAGTTATCCACAAATTAAAAAGCAATACAATTTTCTCTGCAAATCCAAGTTGCTGTGAGAGTTAACCTTGTGACCTCCTCCTACAATAGTCTTTCAATAAATTGTACTGAGGAGAAAGATGAGTAGGAAGAAGAGGAAAATGGGATAGAATCTCAGGAAATTACTTAACCTGACTTTTTTTTAAACATCTTTACTGGAGTATAATTGCTTTACAATGTTGTGTTAGTTTCTGCTGTATAACAAAGTGAATCAGCTACACATATACATACATCCCCATATCCCCTCCCTCTTGTACCTCCCTCCCACCTCCCCACCCCATCCCACTCATCTAGGTCATCACAGAGTGCTGAGCTGATCTCCCTGTTCTATGCAGCTGCCTCCCACTAACTATCTATTTTACATTCGGTAGTGTATATAAGTCCATGCCACTCTCTCACTTCTTCCCAGCTTACCCTTCCCCCCTTCCCGTGTCCTCAAGTCCATTCTCTATGTCTGTGTCTTTATTCCTGTCCTGCCCCTAGGTTCTTCAGAACCTTTTTTTTTTTTTTTTTTTTTTAGATTTCATATATATGTGTTAGTATACGATATTTCTTTTTCTCTTTCTGACTTACTTCACTCTGTATGACAGACTCTAGGTCCATCCACCTCACTACAAATAACTCAATTTCGTTTCTTTTTATGGCTGAATAATATTCCATTGTATAGACCTACCACATCTTCTTTATCCATTCATCTGTCAATGGACACTTAGGTTGCTTCCATGTCCTGGCTATTGTAAATAGTCCTGAAATGAATATTGTGGTACATGACTCTTTTTGAATTATGGTTTTCTCAGGGTATATGCCCAGTAGTGGGATTGCTGGGTTGTATGGTAGTTCTATTTTTAGTTTTTTAAGGAACCTCCATACTGTTCTCCAGAGTGGCTGTATCAATTTACATTCCCATCAACAGTGCAAGAGGGTTCCCTCTTCTCCACACCCTCTCCAGCATTTATTGTTTGTAGATTTTTTGATGATGGCCATTCTGACCGGTGTGAGATGATACCTCACTGTAGTTTTGATTTGCATTTCTCTAATGATTAGTGATGTTGAGCATCCTTTCATGTGTTTGTTGGCAATCTGTATATCTTCTTTGGAGAACTGTCTGTTTAGGTCTTCTGCCCATTTTTGGATTGGATTGTTTGTTTTTTTGGTATTGAGCTGCATGAGCTGTTGTAAATTTTGGAGATTAATCCTTTGTCTGTTGCTTCATGTGCAAATATTTTCTCCCATTCTGAGGGTTGTCTTTTCATCTTGTTTATAGTTTCCTTTGCTGTGCAAAAGCTTTTCAGTTTCATTAGGTCCCATTTGTTTATTTTTGTTTTTATTTCCATTTCTCTAGGAAGTGGGTCAAAAAGGATCTTGCTGTGATTTTTGTCAGAGAGTGTTCTGATGTTTTCCTCTAAGAGTTTTATAGTGTCTGACCTTACATTTAGGTCTCTAATCCATTTTGAGTGTATTTTTGTATATGTTAACCTGACATTTCACTGACTCCCTGATCTGTCCCAACCTACCTTCAAGTATTATTTCTCATTTCTTCCTTTAATCGGCCCAGTCCCTTTCCAAGGATAACTTTTTCCAAAATTAGAGTCTCTCAGAAGATGTAGCACAGCTTCCTAATTAAAAAATGGCTCTTTTATTTGAAGCAGAGGCCTCCTCCTCCTCCCATCTGTCCTAATGCCTCTCTCCAGCCCATTTTTCTTCCCCTCTTTGTTCTGAGTTCTTAGACTCTGAGTATCGAGGGCTGAGCCTCGGTGGACACAGTGAATGTGAATTGAAAGTGGAGATGAGGAGAAACTGGGGCATCAGCCTAGCCAAGACATGAGATCAGATAAGAACCAGCAGGCAGAAGCAACGAGAAGGGTCTCTATACAAGTGGCACAAAATGGCCTTTGTGTAGGACCATCCTTGCCGGGAGTTGAGGAAGTAGCCCCAGCCGGGCCATTTTCAGGAATTCCAGAACACCCCATCTGTGGCCTCTGGCCTTGTTGGCCGGTCAGCTTTCTCTATCAGCAGGTGTCAGGCTCCAGGCTCGCACGGACTTGGCTGGGGGGCAGCGCTCAGCACAGTGCCTACGAAGCAGGAAGAAATCTGGTTATAAAGCAAGTGTCTTTATGAAAACAATTTGAGAGACCTCCAAAGCTCCATCGAGTGCTGGCTGCTGTGTGCCTGGCTGTCCTGGGAGAGTCAGCTGCAAGGGGGTTTCATGGGAAGACACCTGTGCCAGTGGGACTGTGTGTGGCTGGGCTGGAGTGTGAATATGCATATGCACAGATCAGAATAAATTGGCAAGGACATGGGTGCCACTATAGAAACAGAAAATTCCTACCCAGAGATGAGTTTCCATGAACTCTCTTCTAAAGTATTATTATTATCATTATTATTATTATTATTATTATTATTATTAAGGTGAGCCTACCTGGGCTAATACTTTGCTCAAACCACCCCCTCTGTATCTTTCCTCTGTGCCCCCATAGAACCCTTTTCATTCCTCTCCTGCGTCTGTGTTATTTTGTCACAAGGATGACAGGGCAATTCTTGAGATCCCTAAATATTAATGTGGTTGCTTTAACACAGCTATTTGGAAGACTATCGAGATTTAAGTTGTTTTCCTTACCAAGTAAAAACAGAACATTTTCACCCAATCCCCGGTTTCATGTCTCCCAGATGACTACCCATCCTTGAGCCTCCAGGGAAAATCTGAGGGTTGGCATTGGGATCAAGGCACAGATTTTAAGGCTTCCAGGTTTACAGGACAAATCAAATTGGCTGCATTGACATATCCTGCTTCCGTCTTCAGTTTGGGCCTGTTCTTGACTGCCTGTGTTCCAGCTCTGAGTACATGGCTATATTTCCTTAGAGGGCTGGGCTCTACGTGTCACGACTGGGTGGGCTGTGTCTGTGCCCTCCCAGTGATGCCCTGGACAGCTTTCACAGGCAAAGATGCATGAAATAGAATCATAAACCAAAGTTCCCATCCCACCGCCCAGTGAACTTGGCAGGGACGGAAGCACTCGTTCATCTCCCCTGGGTTGTGTTCGCCCACGTGGAGCCTCTCCTCCCGTTCCGGGAATGGCCCTGCCATCCTCTCCTTTCCCCTCTACGTGCGAACTCTCGGCCAGCTGACTCTGGCCTTCCATCAGAGCCTCACCAGAATCCACCTTCCTCCATCCCTCATCCCTGCCAGCTCAAGCCGCTGCAGCCTTCTCTCAGATACCTTTGGCCTCACGGGTCCTCATGTTGCTGCCAACAGTGCATTTCCAGACCTGCGCTCAAGTTCAGGATGACCCAACTCCTCTCGCAGCCAGGTCTCCCCGCTCTCTCTGATGGTTCCTAGAACCCAGAGAATCTCAACGACAGAAGGAGCTGACCCAGTGTAGAAATTACCTCCCCCCAACAAGCAGCCTTGCCAGGCGGCTAAGCAGCCAGCCTGAATGTGTCCAGTGAAAGTGAAATCCCTGCTACACTAACTATTCCTCTGCAATTTGTGCTGCTCTAGCAGAAAGTTCTTCCTCAAAATCAAAGAGAAATAAAAAGGACCTTGAAAATTCCTGGAACGCACATCTATTGTGGTACATGCGTGAAACAGGGCCAGAAAGCTACAATGAGCTGCCCGATCACTCAGCCAGTTGGTGCAATTTCAGGGCTGGAACAGCTACACTGCCTTCCAGGCACTGAGCGTGTCCCTCGGGCCTGCTGAGCTCTGTCTCCTTCTAATGTCACCTAGCCATACTGCTGTCCTCTGGGGCCACAAGGAACCCAGCTTCCTTCCCTCCCTGGCAGACCTTGCACAACTGTTCTTTATGGAAATCATCGTCATGGGTTCCTAGCGCCTTCCCTTCCCCAGGATCAGCACCCCATGGTTGATCCCTAAGTTGACACCAGCCCCACCCAGGCTTTTCTCATGCCTTCACCCAACTTGGATTCCTGTTTCCACTGGTTCATAGATTGCCCTTCTTTTCAGATACGTTTTCCAGTACCTCCCTCTGGAAGTTGTACCTGGTGGCCCACCTTCTCCAATTCCTGCTTTATCCTGAAGCTACTCGGTAATGTCAGCCAGAAATCCTTCTACTGTTGTCATTGTCTTGACTATGTCACTTCTGGTTTATCATTTTTCTTGAATATACAGGTCTTCTGGGAGGCAGGGACTCATATTGTATTGCTTATGTGTAAAGAAACCAGATGTGGCTTTTCCATCAATAATTGTTGTCTAGCTTCTGAATTTTGTCCAGCTTCACGTGAGGAAAGTGAAGCCCAGGGAGGCTGGGTAATTCCTAAGTTCTCTCAGCTGAGTGATATCAAAATGGATTACAATCCAGTTCTCCTGACTCTCATTCCAGTGTTTTTTCCAACACATCCCTTTGGCCTACACTGAATTTCAACATACCAGGTCTTTATGTAAATGATTTACCTGTTCAGGTACCTGAATGTCCTTCAGGTAACATGATCATCCCCCTTTAATAACATCAATAAGTTCTTACATCATCGTTAATTGAGCCTTTGTTTATTTCCAGCCTCTGTAAAGAACTCTGCACAGATGGTCACTTAATAACTGCTTTTTTGATGACAATAGTGATTTTTACCAAAAGTCTTCATTTAGGATAAGTGTGCAATTCTAGGGAACAAGGCTACAGTTCTTACGCATATTCCCACATTTACTATAAGCAACTTCAAAATAGTTCTACAGTTGGAGAAATGCCCCTGTATTGCAATATAAGCTTTCTCCAGTCAGTTCTCTGCAACCACACTCAATTTTTCAATTCCCCAAATAGAAAAATGAACTGAATAGACATTAACAAAGTAATCTCTTCACTTCTTTGGAAATTGCAAACTCGTTGAATTTTTCTCTTACGGTTGATAATAGCCATGAAGAAACCAATCATAATTCCTTCTCCTCAGACTCTGAAATACATCATTTGGAAAATCTTTCCTTACTGGCAAATAAAATGAGGAGAAAAATCATATTAGAGACTAACGAACTCACATGGCATTATTTTCATTACTCAGTAACCTCAGGGTATGGATAATTTTCTTTAAACAAATATTTTAAATGTGAACTGAAAAACACATTTCCTAAAAATCCTGAAGACATTTTGCTAGAGTGATAACTCTTTTCTTTTGGAGTTTATGAATTTAGGGACAGAAAAAGTCTTTTTTATTTTCAGGTATCTTTAGCTTCCATTACATATGTTAGCTAAAGCTTTAAGCCCAGGGACTGACCCAGATTGAGAAAAAGAGGACACGGGTTCTAAAGGCATGAACATCTGGGACAACAAATGTGGCTGCAGCTCAAAGTGGAGACATCGTCTTCTTGTGGGGATGGACAGAGGGTTTCCCAGGGGGGCTGAGCACACACCACAGGAAGAGGTGTCTACTGGGAGTTAAATTTGGCACCATGCACAGCAGGCATTAGCTGAATGGGTCCTGGGGACTCAGGTGTGGTATTCAGTGACTTCAGAAGCCAAAGGAAAGCTGCAGTGGAAGGCTTAGCTGTAGCACCAGGCAGGGCTGACTTTTGACTAAATAGGTGGCACGATTTTAGAGTCAAGAATAAGCCAGCTTCAGACCAGTGTTTCCAGTGCCCCTACAGGCTGTCCAGCTGCCCACAGCAGAGCCTTCCTTAAGGATCTGCTCACAGGTTTGTGTGTTCCTTTCAGAATATATATGTCTCTCATCCTCAGAAAAGTAAGGCAGGCTGAGCTGAAGTGGGAGACACTCCCCTTACTCAAAACACAATAGAAATGTTGGATTTAAGATGGAAAAATAGGGCTTCCCTGGTGGCACAGTGGTTGAGAGTTCGCCTGCCAATGCAGGGGACACGGGTTCATGCCCCAGTCCGGGAAGATCCCACATGCCGCGGAGCGGCTCGGCCCATGAGCCATGGCCGCTGGGCCTGCGCATCTGGAGCCTGTGCTCCGCAGCGGGAGAGGCCACAGCAGTGAGAGGCCCGCGTACTGCAAAAAAAAAAAAAAAAAAGATGGAAAAATAAATTACCTAGCAACTGTACATTCATAGCCTGAGACCAAAAAAGAAAGAGTCCAAATTCCGAAAAAAATTAAGAAAGAAATCTCAAAATTGGTAAGTGATAGTTAAAGCTGAAAAGTGTTATAGGGAAATTGGAGCCTCTTATAGGCCTTAACATTTGGCACTAGAGATTAATGTCCACACAGAGAGGGAAATTCAGCCAGCAACCCCATGTGGGTGGGAGTGACGTGAATTGATTCTGCAGCCATTAGCATTGCTGTCTGTAAGAAAATCACTGCCCACCTAACCCAAGAAAGAGGTAATAAAGCTTCCTATTCACCTAGGCCAGTGGGTGGAAATAGACACACTGCAAGTAATCAGAACACAGGAGGGGTCCAAATTTAAGCCACCTGATTAGTTCAGGACCCAAAAGAAATGTTAACATAAACATTAGTCCAGTTCACTTAAATCCATAAAGTCCCAGCAAATGCAGCTGAGAAACTGTCACCTAAAGCAAGTCACATGGTTTTCCTATGGAAAATATCCTCACCGACAACGAGATCGTAGCCAAAATCGTAAACCATATGGGAAAATGAATAACCAGGAAGAAGAGGCAAGAGGAGCAACAAATTATCCTAGAGATAATGGGACAATTTTTAAGACTATAAAATAAGTATTTTAAATCTTTGCAGAAATAGAGAAGTAAATAGAAATCACACTGTAAAGAAAAAGTCAATATGAGAAAAGAAAAATAAATTCTAGAAATATAAGCCAATGAAAAAACTCATGACACCCCAAACATGGAGACTATGAATTTTTTCAGGTACACAAGAACTGTTTCTAAAAATTGACTATGTATTAGGACACAAGTGAAAATGTGTTCTTTGACCAAAATGCAAGTAAAAACTAAAATAAACAAATACAGGGCCTCCCTGGTGGCGCAGTGGTTGAGAGTCCGCCTGCCGATGCAGGGGATACGGGTTCGTGCCCCGGTCTGGGAGGATCCCATATGCCGCGGAGCGGCTGGGCCCGTGAGCCATGGCCGCTGAGCCTGCGCATCCGGAGCCTGTGCTCCGCAACGGGAGAGGCCACAACAGTGAGAGGCCCGCGTACCACAAAAAAAAAAAAAAAAAAAAAAAAAAAAAAAACAAATACATATGTGTACACACACACACACACACACATATTAAAAATTCAAAGGTGGAGACTTCCAGTTTACAGTTCAATATGTAAAAATTTGAAAGTCTTCACTCCCACCCTCACAACAACAACAGTAAAAATGGACAAATTGAAAATCAACCTTTCATAGATCCATCAGAGAATTGAGGTCACAGGGCCTGAAAATGGGAGAGATAGGCAGATGCAGAGAATCACAGCTTACTAGAAGCAGAAGTCACATGTGGAGCCTGGTAGGAACACTTAAAAAGTTATTGACTAGCTGATGGAGGCTAAGTGAGCACTTGCTCAAGAGAGAAAAGCTCCTAGAGACCTAACCTTACACAGACACCCTCACTTACAAGGAGTAAGATTTAATTACATGATTATAGGATACTTCCTCTTCGCCAGCATCTTACCACAGCATCAACAAGGCTATTGTATAATAGCCAGAGATTATAGCCAAAAGAACTGCAAGCCTCAGACCCTGTTTAAGAAGGAGTCTCTAAGGAAACCCAAAGATAACAGGAGAGACGAAACAAGGACTCTAGAAGAAATTTTAGCCTGTGATATCAAAGCTACAGAAAAGGATAACACAGTCTAACTTCTAGCCAGATAAATATAAAACCTCACATCTCAGTTCCTTTTACCTGACACATCGTGCAGGCTTTCAACAACAAATTTTACAGGAAATTCTAAAAAGTGAAATAAAATAAAACACACACACACACACACACAAAAACAAACAAACAAAACACTGTGGAAGAGACAAAGCAAGTGTCAGAGATTTTGGAATTATCAGACCAGGAATTTAAATAACTATGATTAATATACTAAAGATTCTAATGGAAAAAATGGACAACGTAGAAGAATAGGTGGGAAACTCTAAGAAATAATTTTTTAAATGCTAGACATTAAAAACACTGTCAAAGAAATGAAGAATGCTCTTGATGGATTCATCAGTAGACTGGACATGGCTGAGGAAAGAATCAGTGAGCTTGAAGATAGGTTGATAGAAACTTCCCAAACTGAAAATCTTCCAAGCTAAAAAATACACTCCAAATGCTTTTAAAAGAAAACCAAATTTAGTACCTAATACCAAAGAAAGATCTACATTGTATAACGTTAATGTTATTCACATATCACAATTGCTGGGATATAACTAAAGCAGCAGTTAGAAGATAATTTGTACTGTTAAATCCATTCACTCAGAAATAAAAAAAAAAAAATACAGAATAAAAGTGAGTTGAGTTTTCTTTTCAAGAAACTAGAAAAAAAAAAAAAACAGAAACAGAATACACTCCCCAAAAGTAGAAGCTGAGAAATGATAAAGATGAGAGTTAGATTAATTGAAAATGGAACATAGGGGTCATAAAGTATGACTAGCTCAACTCAATATCTGAGGCATAAATGAAAAAAACAAACAGATGTAGAAAATTCATTCATGATAATCAGTAAAATCAAAATCTTGCATTCTAAAAAACCTAACAAAATATTTAACCCCCTACTATGACTGATTAAGACAAAAGAAAGAAAATGAATTACAGTTGACTCTTAAACAACATGGGTTTGAAATGCATGGGTCAATTTATATATGGGTTTTTTGAATAAATATGTACTACATAGGGTTGGGTGAACCCATAGATGCAGAACCATGGATAAAGACAGCTAACCATAAATTTATATGTGGATTTTTGACTGCTCGGGGATGGGAGGGGGTGATGTCAGTGCCCCACCCCCATGTTGTTCAAGGGTCAACTGTATATCAAGTATTTTTAGATTTTATCCATATGTTGTAGTTTGCCGACCCTTGGTCTATATAGAAAAGCCAAACAGAAAGACAAATACTTAGAAATAATAAAGAATTTCATCAGGACATATATTCAAAATCCATAGCAAAGAGACAAGTCCAAACATAGCCAAGAAATTTCTTTAAAATCAGGAGAAAACGGGCACATTATTTATCAGATATCAAGGTGTATTATAAAAATAGATTAATCACAACAGTGTAGAGTGTGAAAAGAGATAAGTGTGAACTTGATCCATGTAAGGAGAGGTCTTGGAAAACAAAGCAGGAAGAACATTGTTGAGACCACTGGCTTTTCCTGTAAGAAAATAATTAGATTCCTTTCTCACATCATTCTCCCAAATATATTTCATACATATCAAAGATGTAAACAAAAGTGAAAAACTACATTTAACACTATTAGATGAAAATATTAGAAAACATCTCTTTGCTCTTTAGTTGGAAAAAGCTTTCTTAAAGAAGAAACCAAAAAAACAGATATCATAAAAGAATATAAGTTAACAGCTTCAAAATTAAGTCCTTCTATATGATAAAAGACACCACAAACAAAGTTAAGAGGCAAGTCACAGATTAAATGAAGAAATTAGTAATACATATAATAGGCAAAGGATTAGTATTCAGAATATAATTTTTTAACTCTTTCAAATCGACAACAAAATAATAGCTGAACTATGAATTTATAAGTTATAAATGGCACAATAGATAAAATTGCAAAGGATATGAACAGCTTTCTCTTTTTGAAGAGAAAACCTGAAAAAATCAATAAACATGTGAAAAGAGCCTGTCTCAGTAATCAAGAAAATGTCCATGAAAACAATAAAATTACATTTCACAAATAAAAACATACCAGAAAGTTTGACGATAGAAAAGTTGGGAAATATGTGGAGATGTAAGCACACTTTTACATTGGTCCTCTGAGTAATAAAATAATAGAACCATTCTGAAGAAGAATTAGTCACTATTGGGTAAAACTCCACAGGTACATAGTCTATAGAATTATGTAGCTATCATGATGGATAGTTTTAATAATCCACACAATTGAGTGAATAAAAGTAAGAACCAGAATACCATTTGATAGCATTTATGGAAACTTTAAAATCATACCGTATAATACAATATAGTAAGTATACATCCTTATTTAGAAAATTTAGAAAGTGTGAGTGGAAAGATTCCCAACAACTTTATGAAAGCGTTTGCTCTGGATGGGGAGGAAGGGGAATTGGGCTTGAAGATGGATCAGATAGGCTAGGTGAGGTAATGCTGTAGTAATAAACAAGTCCAAAATCTCAGTGGCTTGAACAACAAGGATGTATCTACAACTCCATGATGTGTCCATCATGCATTGGTGCTAGTGGCGGGGTAGCTTCTCAATGTCCTTCTTACTCCAGGACCCAGGATGATGAGCATCGTATTTTGCAATAGGAGGATGAACATTGTTGAAAGGTCTCACACTGGTAATTAAGTGTTCCAACCCAGAAGTGACACGTCTGCCCACCAACCATTGGCCAGAACTGATGATATGGTCCTACAATGGAGGAAGAGTGTAATCCATGCCATGATCATATATGTCTCTTAGGAAGATCGCTGGATGGTGAACTGGATGAGCTGAATATGAAGGCAGAGGGACCAATCAGAATGCTGTCAAAATAACTCAGGCAAGAGCTGATAAGGAGTTGATCTGGGCAATGGTTCAAGGGAGGCTAAAAAAAGAAGATAAGTATGAGATCTAAATATATCAAGGTCCCTGCTAGCATCACTATTCTAAGGCATTTCTCAAGTGATTAGAGAGTCAAAAGGCAAACACAATAGGATGAAAACCATTAAGGTGGCAATTTATGTGATTGTCATAATGGGCATTTAAACATAAAACATTCATATATTGCTATCAGGGCTTGTAAAGAAACTCTGTAGGGTCAACCATTCTGTTTGGTGTTTTTTGTTTTTTGTTTTTTTTTTTTTGCGGTACGCAGGCCTCTCACTGCTGTGGTCTCTCCCGTTGCGGAGCACAGGCTCCGGACGCGCAGACCATGGCTCACGGGCCCAGCCACTCCGCGGCATGCGGGATCCTCCCGGACCAGGGCACGAACCCACGTCCCCTGCATCGGCAGGCGGACTCTCAACCACTGCGCCACCAGGGAAGCCCTGTTTGGTGGGAATTTTAACATGGTCCTAGTACCCAGCTGTGTTTTTAGCTCCCTACCTTTGACATAATCTCTGATAGCAAGAGAGAGAATCCTGGTCTATGTCTGAATCAACCTGTCTACTTGCTCACTGATATATTTCCTGCAAAGAAAAGAAACTATTTGTAAAGAAAAGGGAAATCTGGTTGTCCAAGGAATTCAAGGCTTGGTCCTAAACTGTAATCCATGACACCTATGTTTTATTTTCATGGCTGTGGCCAGGATTCAGCTGATGCCTTGAACAAGTTCCATCAAGCTTTAGTTTCCCTGGCTATAAAATGAGTATAGTCAGAAGTGACCCCTACTTAGCTGTTTGTGATGCTGCACAGATGACTAGGCTATGCCTATAAAATGCTCTCAGCCTTTGCTCAAAGGCCCTCTTACACGTGTCATTACTTTGTTTGTGGTGATTTTGGAGGTGGTGTGAGCTTTGCAGGGTGAGGTTGAGTCCCCAGACGGGCTGACTCATTTGGTCAAAGGCGCCAAAAGTTGATGCAATCAGCAATTTCTGGATTTACCTGGTCAGTCAAAGGTAGAGATCAACTGACCTATGGAAGAGTATCAAAGGGTTTGGACTTAGAAGAGAATGGAAGTCATATATTCTTGCAAATCAGAGAGAGAAGTAAAAGAGAATGAAAGCAGAAATAAGTTTATAATGCAAATAATTAAAATCACTTTTAAAATTTGCTAGCTGGGTTAACCAGGCACTGTGCTAGGTACTCATTCATTGTCTGCACATTCATTATCTCATTCATGTTTCTATCTGGCACCCAGTAGACACTCAGTAAGGATCAGTTGCATAAACAATCCTTTATGGTAAGTCCTATCATCCCCCCCCCATGTTATATACGTGAGAAACAAGGAAGAGGGAAGTTCTGCCCAAAGTCATGGCGCCATAAGTGGAGGAGAAGAGTGCAGATTGAAACCTGACCTCCCTGCAAAACTCCTGCATGGCCCTCGTGCCTCCCTGCCTCCAGGTGTCCATTTTCTTTCCCTATTATCACTCTGTACTTCATCTCTGTGCTCCCTTTCAGTTTCTGAACTATGTAATTTTTCTCCATTCTTGACCATCATTTGACACTATTTTTCCAGACCCTGAGAATGTATTGTTCCTTCTCATTTTGTGGGGGATGGATGGATGGTGGTGTTTATAACACCTTACCCATCTTAGAAGTCAATATCCGTATCATCCAAATATGCCACACATGAGGGATCCACTTCATCTGGAATGTTCCTTACATTTGAAGGCAGGGCTGTTCTCAAGTAACTGACAGGAACCTAATCAGGTCCTTGACATTCATATGGGAGGAGACTCGAGACATTTTGCTGCTTTATTAATCTAAGTTTATCAATGGTTGGGAAAATCTCTAAAGAAATGGATTGAATGTTTCATTCGTTCAACTGGCATTTATTATGCATCAATTTTTTTATGTATCAGGAGCTCTTTGAGGTGCTGGAAAGATACAAAGACCAATAAGACAGAGATTCTGGATGCAGAGTTTATAGTGTAGTCTGGAGACACATACAGCCTACCTTCATTATTTGTGGATTCTGTATCTGTGAATTTCCCAACCTGCTGATCTCAAAATCACTACTCTTGGTACTTCTGTGTCATTTGTCAACATGCACCAAGCAGCGAAAGTTTGAGTCACCAAGGGGCGTGTTCGTAGCTGAGGTTGACTAAGGCAAGGTTCTGCCTTCTTATTTCAGCTCTCATCCTGTAAACAAGTGCTCTTTTTGTGGTCTACGTAGTACCATGTTTTTCACATTTTTGTGCTTTTTGTTGGTAATTTCACTGTCTAAAATGGTCCCCAAGCATAGTGCTCAAGTGCTGTCTAGTGTTCCTAAGTGTGAGGCTGTGATGTGCCTTGCAGAGAAAATATGTGTGTTAGACCAGCTTCATTCAAGCATGAGTTACAGTGCTGTTGGCTGTGAGTTCAATGAATGACTCAACAATATATATTAAATAGATGTTTTTAAGCAGAAACACACATAAAACAAGGTTATATACCGATGAGTTGATGAAAATGTTATCACCAGAAGCTCACAGGAACCTAACCTTGAATTTCCCCTAGGAGCAATGGTTCAGTATTTGCTAGGTCAGAGTTTGTGGTGACTTCATAGAACATAGTTACTGGGAATAACAAAAATCAACCACGTATAAATTTATCAGATCCACACAGCTTTATGAGTGATATGATAAAGGTATGAATGCAATACCATGAAAGCCCACAAGAAAGAACATTTGACTTGGCCTTGGAGAGTTGAAGGAGGCATTATAGAGGGGTTGCTTTAGAACCAGGATTGTAACACTGAATAGAAACTCAGTGAATGATCCAGGATGGAAGGTCATTTAAGGCAGAGGAGAACCATGTGCAAAGAAAGGGAGGTCTGAAAGAGCCTGACACACTCAGTGATTTGAAAAGTGATGAATTCAACTGTGTTAAGTCATAGGCTCCAATTCAGCCACAGGCAAGGATTTTCAGCCATTACCAAGTTTCTCTACATAGTTCGGGCTGTGATGTTTTGCAACAAGGAAGCGTGCAGTGCATCAGCCATGAAAATTCGCTCAATATTCATCATCAAATTCATTATGCTCCCTCTGAAGTCTGGGCCATGTTTCCGTAGAAACCCTTAGTTACATAAAGGAACCCTGGCCTGTAATTGGCAAGAAAACCCACCACCTTTGGAAGCCATTATAGTAATGCCAGAGGGAAAGCACTATATAATTCCTGGGGAACCAAGGGAAGTGGGAGGGCAAAATAAAGACTCCTTCCCGTAGAGTAGCAAGCAGAGAGCACTGTAGGGGTTCCGCCTCCACTCCAAGTCCTCATCTATGAATCAACCCACCAACCACCAAGTCTGAAATGAGCACTTACTGTATGGCCAGCATTATTGAAGACACTAGGAGGCAACACACACACACACGCACGCACACAACTATTCTTTCTTTCACAGCTACAAAGAGTTGGCATCAGCCCTCACATCAACCTTCTGAGGTTTTATGATTATAATTTTAGAGATGAGAAAACTGAAACTCTAAAGGCCTAAGTAACTTGGATTCACACAGCTAGTGAGTGACAGAATCAGAATTTATGCTCAGCTTTGACTCCAGATAAAATGGGGGTTTTACCTCTGTCTCAGATGAGGTCCTTGTCCTCAAGACACTTGCATATGTGATGAATTGAGGAGTAAGTGGCTCAGATTGTCAACTTTATAGGAATTCAGAAGAAAGATGTGTGAGCCTATAGTCCACCACTGTCCTGAAGGCATCTTTAGCATTGGAACCAGGGGTCTTTAACAGCTGGAGATGGAGGAGGGAGACATCCGAGGTACGTATATATTTATACACATGAGCAAAGGTTCAGAAGCAGAAATGTCTTTCGAAGGAGGAAGAGGAGCTGTGCCGAGAAAGGGAAATCTAATTTGTCCAGGGATTTAGAAGGAATGTTCCACCTGTCCTAGGATGGATCTCCGTGGATGGAGAGGAGCCCTGGATGGGAGCAGCCCTTGTTGTTGTGTCTCCAGAGGGGAGCCCATCATCTGCAACCTTACTGTTCATTCAGTAAATATCATTGTGTACCAGTTTGTGACAAGTATCATTCTCAGCACTGCAGATGCTTCAGAGAATGTGTTTCCAAATGTGAAGGAGCGGAACCTGGTGCACGGAGGGCAGCGCTCAGCCCCTGGTTCATGATGGTAGTTCTCTCCTGATCATTCTCACTGCTGCCTCCTTTTCTTCCTCCAGCCCCCTGTCAGTCTCTTTATTTGTGGCTCCAGTCAAGGCTGCCCGGTCCCCAGGAGCTCCCAGGATCAAGTGCAGCCTTCTCAGGCTGCTATTCAGGGTCTCTACTCTCAGCCTCACTTTGTCCAGCCCTTGGTACTGTGACCACACCGGACCTCTTCCCACCTGAGCGCCTCCTTTGTCCCTCTACCTGGAGTGCCCTTGACCCCATTTCCTGCCTACTGAAGTCTAATCATCCCTCAAGGTTCAGCTTAAAAGGATCTGAACCCAGTTTTCCCCAATCACAACGATCTCCTTCTGGTCCTGAGCCCACAGATCAAATACCTCTATCTTAGCCTGTTTCCTATTCTGCCTTGTCATAAACTGGGCTGGCAACCAGTCTATCTACTCCTCAGGCCAGGGACATGTGTCCTGATTCCATCATTTAGCACTGTGCCTGGCACTTTATCCAAGCTCAAGACATCTCTTTAAAAAATAAATACATGACAAGGATGTCCTTGAAATTAGAACAGTTTGGTTTAAATTTAGTTTAATTAAGACATTAAGGTTCGTTTTAAAAAATGTATATTGTGAATAAAAACCACTGAAATTTAGTCTCAACCTACTTGCCCCCTCATGGACAGTTTAATTTCACTGTAATCTTTATCGTGTATGGTGGTGTAGCAAGAAGGATTTTTCCATAGAGCCACCCAAGGAAAAAATGGATCGTCTTTGCGGGGATTGACAACAGGGTCTGGTCCAGGTACCGGCACCTTGATTGACACAAATAAAAAATGGGGACGTGTACATTCTGAGCCGAAAGACCCCTACCCATTGGGAGACTATTTCATTCTAACTAGACCATGCCCTCCTGGCCCTTGTCTGAATTCTTGCCAAAACTCAGAGCATGAGCTGTGCTGAGCAGCCCATGGAAGCTCTTCAGACTGATTTTCAGAGTCTGGAGGAGGCTGGGATGGCATCAAGTCCTGCATGGGGACCCTGGAACTCAGAAAGTAAAAGGACTTGGCCAAGGTCTCCTGAAGCTTTCTGCACTCCAGGACCTGGGCGCCTTACGTGGCAACCCGCACATTCCTGCAGCAACTGACACAGCCCCCAGCATATGGCTTGGCCCATTGTAGGGGTTTGATAAAGTTTCATGATTGACTGGGAAAGGAAGCAGGAGAAGCCTGGGCCTGCAGAAGGGCCCCCTCAACAGGAGCTCTGACTCACAACCTGTTTGGCACCGCGCAGCCCTCTCTGGTTTCCTGAATCTCTCTCTCTAATGGCAGATGTTTTAAAACAATGATCATGACAATGACACTGTAATCCCCTACTTTCCCTTGCATCATAGAATTTTTTCAAGTGTTTTTGCAGACTTGCTCTTAAGGGTAATTACATTTTTTGGACTAAGTATTTGCAAAAACTTTTTTTGGTGGTCCCATCAGATAACGGCGGCCCCCAGGGCTGGAAATCTGTTAATAGTATGTGCGGACAGGGCTGAAAGCTGGGATCAGGAGTCAGACTAATTAGGGAGTGGGGTGGTGTTTGGGACGGCCTGACTGGGTGCATGAGCAGTAATGTGAGGGCGGGTGTGCGTCCAGGGGTGGATCAAAGGGCCTTTCTCCCGTCTTTATTTTATTTTTTTAGAGGAAGAGCGGGTACGGAGGGATTCCGTGTGTAGAAGCAGCAGGGGCACATCCGGGCTTCCTCCTGGAGGGCAAAGCCATCGGCCAAGGCCTAGAAAAGGGCAGGGGTTTCTGCGTGCGGAGATGGTCAGCACGAGGGATCTGGCGCGCGTCTGGGGACCCTGCCTGGTGACGGCGGGGGTGGGGCTCCCCGGGGGCCGGGGCGAGGCGGTCGCAGCCGGCAGGGCTGGAGGCGGGGCGAGGCGGGGCGAGGCGGGGCGGGGCGGGGCGGGGCGGGGCTCCGGGGCCGTCTCGCAGGCTGCGGCGGCCGCGGGAGAGGCGTCCACAGCGGTGGCGGCTGGGGCAGCGGCGGACCGGCGGCCGAGCAGGGCAGCGGCGGCTCGGGGTGAGCGGGGCGCGGGCCCGGCGGGGGCGCGGCGGGGAGCGCGGCCGGGGGCCTGCAGGGAAGCGGGCTCGGGAGGCGCCCGGCGAGCACTGCCATCCTTCCGCAGCTCCGGACGCAGCCTTCGGGGGAGGGCGGGAGGGAGAGACGAGGACCCAGTCCCTTAGCCCTTCTCCAGCGATCGCCGTCCAGATGTCCGACTAGGCGCCCCACTGACCCTTCTCCCGAGGACAGCCTCCTGCTTGTGTTCCAGGTCACCTCCCTCGCCCCTCAGCCACTCAACCTCCTGCCCCAACCCCCAACGCCAGGTATCTTCAGCTCCAAAGCCATTCTTCCAGAAGACCCCCGACTCTGCTTCCCCATGCCCACCACCAGAGGCCCGGCTCCCCAGCACTCTCTACAGCCCCAGAGGCAGAGATGCCCCCCCGTCCCTAGGGCCTGCACACCTGGACTGTTCTGCTGCCACCTGCCAGGGACTCTTCTTAGCCAGCCAGCCAGCTGCTGTGCACCGCACCCAGGCTTCCTTGCCACCACTCTCCTCCATCTCAGAATCCCAGTCTGAAGAAAGGGACTTGACAGATCCTGAGCTTTGGGAACAATTTGACCCACTTCCCGAAAGGCTGATTCCGGGCCAGCCAGGCTATTTGGTGGAGACACCTGTCTTGCCTGCCAGCCGAAGGACCGACAGGTCTCTGGCAAAACGGGCCAGCGGGTCCCCGGGTCCTCCTCCAAGCTGCCCTGACTTGCTGACCAGTGCCCCCAGAGACCAGGACCAAGAGCTTTGTCATTTAAGACCTCCAAATCTCTTTGCTGACCCCACCCCCAGTTCCCCAGAATTCCGGCCCTGCTGGGTGGGAGTGCAGGGTCCAGCACTGATGGGCCACCATCCTGGCCCTGGCCTCCCCTCCCCTGCCCTTGTTTCCCGGCTGCCTGCTCCCCGGGGAACCCAGGGCAGAGTAGTGGAGCTGGGATTCAGGGCCGCGGCCTCCCCCCGAGCCCTTTGGGCTTCCTCCCTTTCCCCGTTAGAAACTTTCCCCCTCTTTCGCTGGTCACCATCACTCTGGTTGGGCCTGGGCCATCTGCACAGTGCTGTGTCCCCAGGGCACAGAAAGCTGGGCTGGGACCACGAAGGGCTGGGACGTGTGCTGGGCCAGCATGAGGAGGGTGGCTGCTAGCCAGGTCAGGCTGGGTGTCTGGGCCCGGGGGCCAGAGCTTTAGGGTGGGTCGTTGGCTTTCCCTGAGCCCCGAAGGGGGTCCGAGGGCTTGCTTTGCTGTGAAGGGAGGCGGGCAGAGCAGGGGCTGTTTTTCCTGCCTGCTTCTGACTGTCTTGTGTTGCTATGGTGACAGTTTTGCCTCTCTTCCTTCTTCTGACTCTTCTGGGAGCTCGTTTTTATTGGTCTGTTGTTGTGTCTTTTATGGCTCTAATTTCTCCTTTCTATTTGCTCTGAAATAAACAGTCATAAACATGGGCGCTGGGCCCAGGCTGGGGGCTGGCAGAGCTTCACCTCTTCCTGGCCCCAGGCTCCTGTGAGAGGAGAGTAGGGAAGAGAGGTGGGAACAGACCTGGCCACACTCCCTCCTGCCCCCAGCTCTGGGAGGGCGGCCGAGGCATCACAGTCTCGGGCGCACAGTGGGTAGCACGCTGCCTCGGTGCTAATAATAGACCCAAGTGTGATGGAGAAGCCCGCTAATGTTATTTCCTTTCATCTTCAAGGCAGCTCTGTGGGGTAGGGGCCGTCCCTACTTTGCAGATGACAAAACTAAGCTCAGAGTGAGCTATTTCCCTCAGGTCACTCTGCTTTTAGCACGTCGTGGGCGCTGAGAGTTTGTTGAATGGATGGAAAAGTGATGGAGCTGGCGAGCAGAAGCCCAGCTCGCTGCCTGGCCACCCCGAGGGCTTCCGGGTCCTGCTCCCAGAGGACCAACAGAGCCCCCTAAACCCATGTGCTGGGAGACTCACTGAAGGGTTTTCCCCCATTTCCCCGCTGGACTCCCACGGAGGCCACTGCCAGAGAGCGGCCTGTCAGGCCCCTCGCGCACCCTTGGCCCCACTACTGGGGACTCAGGTTGGGAGGAGAGTCAAGGCACTTGTGACTTCCTGTTTTTGCTCAGCACCCAGAAGCGTTCAGTTTGCTTTTACTCTCAGGGCTTAGATGCAGCCGGGTGAGTCAGGGACACCGAGAACCCAGGAGACCTTCCCAAGTCAGCCCTGGACTAGGAGTTCAGAGCTGGCCGGCCCTGGGTCACCGACGGTCAGCTGTCAGCGACACTCTCCAGAGAAGCTGCCCCTCTTTTCCCTTTTATTTTTCCCTTCACTACACACTCTTTTCTTTCCCATCCCTCCCCTTTCTCCCTTCACACTGCCAGTGCTCTAGGCCTGTTAGTAATGAGCTGGAAAGGCACCATGGTAGCGTGAAAAAACCAGGGAGTCAGCAGCCTCATTGTCAAATTCCAGCCCTGGGGCAGTCAGTTCGCTCACACGGGCCTCAGTTTCAACCTTTCAAATGGGGTTGATAGCATCTGTCCGACTGGTTACATTTGCTTGTTTTTGTAGGATGGAATGGAGTAGCTTACAGGGGTTGCTTTACAAAGTTGAAAGCCTGAAGGGCCCATAATGTTCTCCTCCTGTTGGGAGGTGTCAGTGTTAAAGAGACCCCAGACCACTGCCCAGAGATCAAGAACTGACTTAGGAATAATTAAGCTGTAAAATCTCAGGAGGAGAGGCATTCTCTAGTCATCTTGTCCAGAGTTGGTGCTGAATCAATCCATTTCTTTATTTATGCGCCTTCCATTAACTGAGCATCTACTCTGTTCCAAATACACTTTGGGGAACTGGGGATTTAAAAACATGAACACTATTCCTGTTTCCAAAGAATGTAGTCTGGGGGTAAAGGCAGTCATGAAAAGAGATCCTTATGCTACCATCGAAGAAGTGGTGTGATCGGGGAAAAGGCAGGGAGATGTGGAGCCCAGAGATGGTGACTTGACTAGCCACCCACCCCTTTATGGTTGAATCAGGCAGCCTGTGCTTTGCGGCTGAAATACAGCTCTCTTAGCACCGCCCACCTGGCAAGCCCTTGGTCAGGCCCTCGCAGCAATGGGTGATGACTCCCGAGCCCCTCACTCAGCTCTGTGAGCAGTGTCGGGAGAGAGGCATGTGGCAGGAGCCAGCCCTGCCTTCCTTGCTGAGCCTTTTTTTTTTTTTTTTTTTTTTAATTTATTGGCTGTGTCGGGTCTTCGTTGCTGCGCATGGGCTTTCTCTAGTTGCAGAGAGCAGGGTCTGCTCTTCGTTGCGGTGCGCGGGCTTCTCATTGAAGTGGCTTCTCTGGTTGCGGAGCATGGGCTCTAGGCGCAGGGGCTTCAGTAGTTGTGGCGTGCGGGCTCTAGAGCGCAGGCTCAGTAGTTGTGGCGCATGGGCTTAGTTGCTCCGCGGCACGTGGGATCTTCCCAGACCAGAGCTCGTACCCATGTCCCCTTCATTGGCAGGTGGGTTCCCATCCACTGCGCCACCAGGGAAGCCCCCTTGCTGAGTCTTCACTCATCCACTCATAGTAGCCTCTGGCTCCTATTTCATCTTGGTCAAAATCCTTTCGCAAAGGCTACATGAATTACCTGACAAGGCAACGTGGTGATTGGGAAGAAAGCAGACTTTGGGAACCAGCCATGAGCTCAAACTGTACTACTACTGTGTCCTAAGTGTGGGATCCTGAGGGAGTGTCTAACCTCTCTGAGCCTCAGTTCTTGTACCTGTAAAATGGCAATAATGAGACTTGCCTTCTAGGAAGTGAATGATCTTATGTATTTATAGGGTCTGGCATGGTGCCCACCTCACACTTGCTGTTATTTAGTTATATTGATTAGAAAAGAATTCTCAGTTACTGGGCCTCTGGGTCCTCTTAGAACCACTTTGGACTAATTCTGGCCTTCAGAGATCCATTCGTTATCTGGGCAGGTTAAAAATTGCCCACGCTTAGGTTCTAAGCACTGCTGATTAATCTTTGAGTTATCTCTCACCAGATAAAACAATGTTCTACAACATGGCTGATACTGCAAATCAGCAACACTTTGGTTTCCTCAAAGGGGAACAAATTTGAAATAGCAACAAACACCCTGAGTTTCAAAAACATGTTCCTCTGAGAATACTTACATTTGATGTAGTCCCACTTGCTTAGTTTTGCTTTTGTTTCCTTTGCTTTTGGTGTCAAATCCAAAAAAATCATTGCCAAGACCTACATCAAGGAGATTACCACCTGTGTTTTCTTCTAGAAGTTTTATAGTTTTAGGTCTTGCATTCAATCTATTTTTTTTTTTTTTTTTTTTTTTTTTTTTTTTTTTTTTTTTTTTTTGCGGTACGCGGGCCTCTCACTGTTGTGGCCTCTCCCGTTGCGGAGCACAGGCTCCGGATGCGCAGGCTCAGCGGCCATGGCTCACGGGCCCAGCCGCTCCGCGGCATATGGGATCCTCCCAGACCGGGGCACGAACCCGTATCCCCTGCATCGGCAGGCGGACTCTCAACCACTGCGCCACCAGGGAGGCCCTCAATCTATTTTTTGAGTTACTTTTTGTGTATGGTGTAAGACAGTGGCCCAGTTTGGTTCTTTTGCACGTGGCTGTCGTTTTCCCAACACCATTTATTGAAGAGACTGACCTTTCCCCATTGCATGTTCTGGCTCCTCTGTCAGACAATACTTTTGAATGAATGCTTCACATTTTTTATTCTGGGCATGTTTAGCTTCCCGTTATTTTTTTTTAAGCTACCCTATCTATGGATAGACATTTTCTCAAATCATCACTGTAACTCTGTGCCATCAGTATTATCATGCCCTTTTGACAGTAAAGGAAGCTGGGAAAGGTCCCTTGCACAGAGTCCAGCAGCTAGTAAGTGGCAGGGCCAGAATTTAAAACTGGGCCCGACTTGCTCTTCATGCTAGCATACACAGCCTTGTCATCTCCTTGGCTGGCATGTCAATGACTTAAAATAATTGTGTTTGGAGTATGCAAGCAGATTTTAACGGGGGTGGAACCGGTCAGGGCTGTAACTCGGACCCATAGTAAATATTTAGAGACTCTATTAGGGTTTTGTTCTCAGCACAGCATGAACGAGGCTTTCGGCAGTTGGCTGAGGCTTCGTTCCTATAAGTGGTGAAGAGGAGAGGAGTTTGGAGTGTCCGAGTTCAGAAGAAATGTTTGGTGATGCTCCAAGTAGCTTCCTTTGCCCAAGAATGGGTTGCTAGTTTGTCGCTGAAATAAATTCAATTGGTTTTAGAACTGAACGTATGAACGGAAAACGTGACAGGTGCACCCCAGGGATCTAGGAACAGACGCAAGAAGGTCAGGAAATGTGGGTCAGTGGCCCTACAGATGCAGGGGTGGTTGGGATTCCGTCTGTCAGTGTAAGGCATGTCTAGGAAGATGGAGGTAGAAAAGCGATTACAGAATGGCTCACTCCTAGCCTTTCCTGGGTAATTTAGAAGCCGAATTTCCCTGGTCTGAGAACCCCATTGTCTTGAAAATGGTGCCATGTTTGCCAGCAACATGCTTACCTGGTCCAGCTTAGCTCTGCAGAAAGATCCGTTTCTATTTGCAATTATCTCAGGGCCTGAGTCTGCTTATTTAATGACTTCACTTTCTAATAAAAATTCTGTATGGCATGGATAATTAAATCTTTAAAATGAAACTGGGGATATGGGGATATATGTATACGTATAGCTGATTCACTTTGTTATACAGCAGAAACTAACACAACATTGTAAAGCAATTATACTCCACTAAAGATGTTAAAAAAAAAAAAAGAAAGAAACTGGGGAAATGGGATGCCCCCAAAGAGTTGAATTGTAGTTTTATGATGGCTCAAGCATGAAAATGAGATCATTCACTCACTTGCTTAGCAGATGTGTACGGGACAGGCTCTTGCCTTGTGCTGAGCTAGATGGAACACAGTGATGGAGATGGCTTTGTCCCTGGCCTCAGGGAGCTCTCACTCCAGGCAGGAAACACACACCTAATGTGGAGCTTGGAGAATGTCAGAGAGAGTGCGGCGGGCGGGGAGGAAGGGGGGAAGTCATTGTTTCACCTCTTAGGGCCACACCGCCCCCTCCCTCCCCATGGGTGTTGTCTGTGGTGCACCTGAATCGCACCTGACACGTTGCAGGGAGAGGAAGCCTGGACGGCGAGCAGCCCGGCTCTGCTCTCAGCCCCGTCCTCCCTGTCTGCGTGGAGGGGGAGGGGCAGGCACGGTAGTCCCCCCACCGCCGTGGTTTCAGGTACCCACGGTCAACTTCGGTCTGAAAATATTAAGTGGAAATTCCCAAAATAAACAACTCATCGGTTGTTTGTTTTGTTTTGTTTTGTTTTTTTGCGGTACGCGGGCCTCTCACTGTTGTGGCCTCTCCCGTTGCGGAGCACAGGCTCCGGACGCGCAGGCTCGGCGGCCATGGCTCACGGGCCCAGCCGCTCCGCGGCATGTGGGATCTTCCCGGACCGGGGCACGAACCCGTGTCCCCTGCATCGGCAGGCGGACTCTCAACCACTGCGCCACCAGGGAAGCCCAATTCATCAGTTTTAAATTGTGCACCGTTTTGAGGAGCGTGATGAAATCGAGCACCTTGCCGCTCCGTCCCCCCTGGGATGTGAATCATCCCTTTGTCCAGCGTACCCCTCCTGTGAGTCACTTAGTACCCATCCTGGTTATCAGATAGACTGTGGCAGTATCACGTTGCTTGGGTTCAAGGAACCCTTGTTTTACTTAATAATGGGCAAGAGTAGTGATGCTGGCAATTCGGATGCGCCGAAGAGAAGCAGTAAAGTGCTTCCTTTCAGTGAAAAGGTGAAAATTCTCAACTTAATAAAGAAAGAAGAAAAATCTTTGCTGAGGTTGGTAAGATCTAGAATAAGAAATTCATGCTAATTTTGCTGTCACACCTCATACGGCAAAAGTCACGGCTACATAAGGAGTGTTTAGTGAAGATGGAAAAGGCATTAAATTTATACAATGAGATACTTTGAGAGAGAGGCCACGTTCACATAACTTTTATTACAGCATATTGTTATAATGGGTCTATTTTTTATTAGTTACCGGTGTTATCTCTGACTGTGCCTAATTTATAAATTAAACTTCATCATAGGCATGTGTGTTTAAGAAAAACCATCGTGTATGTAAGTTTCAGTACTATCTGTAGTTTCCACTGGTGGTCTTGGAACACATTCCCTGAGGATAAGAGGAGACCACTGTACCTTGCTTTCACTGTAGGTAATATGGGAAGGTTGGATTTGGTGACTTTGAAGGGTGCTTCCAACACCTAGCCGATGATTCTAATAAACCCTTGGGCTTCTGTCTCAAAGTGACAGGTGAAGAAGCAAAACCTGGCAGCCTTAGTCAGCAAGGTTTCAGAGACAGAGCTGGGATGGGAAGAGCCGAGGGTGTTTTGTTTTTTTTTTTTTTTTGCGGTACGCGGGCCTCTCACTGTTGCGGCCCCTCCCGCTGCGGAGCACAGGCTCCGGACGCGCAAGCTCAGCGGCCATGGCTCACGGGCCCAGCCGCTCCGCGGCATGCGGGATCCTCCCTGACCGGGGCACGAACCCGCGTGCCCCCCATCGGCAGGCGGACTCTCAATCACTGCGCCACCATGGAAGCCCCCCGAGGGTGTTTTCAAAAAACAGAGAAACCTTGCGCCCCCTCGTAGAAAGGGAGCCAAGTCTGATTGAGCCTCCAAATAAATAGTTGAAAGTCAAGGCTATTGACAGAAGGAAGAGCCAGGAGGGATGCAGGAGCTCAGCAGCGGTGGGAAGGACCGTCACCAGCTCACTCCCATGTTCCAGGGTCTCCACCGCCCGGGATGTGGAGGGTTGACCTCAGAGATGCTTTGGTCACTGCAGAATGCCCTTCTGTTTTAAGTTAATGTCTGTTTTTAAAAATCATTCGGTTTGATGGTTTCCGGGTTTTAGAATAAATTAAAATGCATAATCGTTTCAGGACCGTGAGGAACAGTGCCAAACACACAACTATCTCAACACACCGTCAAGCTCTCTCATTCCCAATGGCATCCAAACTCAGGCTCTTCCAGGAGCAACGGTGAGGCCAGATGCCTGGCACCTGGAGTAGAGAGAGAAAACCCACTCGAAGCAGCCTGGGCTTTCGCAAGTCATGCCATCTCTTTGAGTCTTGTGTTTCCTTGTGTAAAATGTGGGTGGCAGCAAAACCTTCTGAATAATGAGCATGTAATATCCACTTTTAGCAATCCCCTAAAGAGCTTTAAAAAACAGATATTCCCATTCTGTGGATGGGGAAACTGAGGTCCACAGGTGTTAAGAAACTTGCATAATGTCACATCATTAGGAAGGTTGCACAGCTGGCACCTGAAACCATGTCTGTGTGCTTTCAAAGCGTGGTCTCTCCTTACCACCCACCCTAGGAAAGAGAGGATGCCAACTCTTTGAGATCCAGAGAGGTGAAATGTGCACCTAGAAGTTCCGTGAGAACATCCCAGGGCTGCAGGGTGAGTGTGCATCTGAAGCCCACAGACCTGGGTGGAACCCTGGCTTTTCCCTTGGGCAGATGTCTTAGGCTTACTGAGTTTTCTAATTTCTGAACTGAAGTTAATAATATTTGTGGCCCAGGAATATTGCAAAGAATACAGGCATACCTCGTTTTACTGCACTTCCCAGATACTGCGTTTTTTTACAAATTGAAAGTTTGTGGCAAGCCTCGGTCGATCAAGTCTGAGCCATTTTTCCAACAGAATTTGCTCACTTCCTGTCTCCGTGTCACATTTTGGTAATTCTGGCAATATTTCAAGCTTTTTCATTTTTATTATATGTTTTTTGGTCATCTGTGATCAATGATCTTTGATGTGACTGCTATAACTTGCTGAAGGCTCAGATGATGGTTAGCATTTTTTAGCAATGCAATTTAAATTTTAAAAATTAAGGTATGTACATTTTTAGACACAGTGCTCTTGCACACTTAATAGTCTACAGTTTAGTGTAAACATAACTTTTATATGCACTGGGAAACCAATTCATGTGACTCGCTTTATTGCGGTGATCTGAAACTGAGCCCACATTATCTCCGAGGTGTGCCTGTAAATGAATTAAACATTGTCAGTCTCCCTTTTTGCCTGATCTTTTTAAGAAAATGTGTTTGAAAAGTTCTCGATCTGCTTCCTTGAGGCTCCTTTTTATTTGTTGTTTTAAGTTGGAAACAACAGGGAACTTCTTTCTCTGACAGACGCATTCTGGAATTGCCCCAACAAAGTCCCCCAAATCCACTATTCTGGACCTATACTTCTAGCTCGTAAGCCTTCATTTTAAACTTGAAATGAACCTGGCCGTGTTGCTTACTGGAGTGTAATAAGGATAAGAATTCCAGTCGGCATCCAGCATTGCACCTACTGTATGATCAGTCTCCCATCCTGTCTTTCCTATATTCTGTAAATGCACGTGTATGGTTTTTTTCCCCTGAACTGTTGAGGTTTGAAATCTGCGCCCTTGAGTACCTTCAGAAGTAATCAATGGAGCTGTAAGCTATGTTCTGACATTCCCTTATTTGCAAGTCCAAAATCCAAAATGCTCTGAAAATGCAGTTTGTTTGTTTTTTTTCATAACTCATTTGGAGGCAAAAGCTGGCCTGATGGTACATGAGACTATTTTTAGTTTTTATTTATCCCACTCAGGATGAACAAGTTTTTCATCAGAAGGATGAGTGCTCCAGACCCTGCTGGGGGTACATATAACATGCTATCTATACCATATTACCTTTCTAAAAATCTGAAAAATTCTGAATTTGGAAGCACATGTGAGCAAGGAGTTTCAAAGAAGCATTTGTGAATCTCCCTTTCTAAAAGCCCAAAGGAACTCACAGCACCCCTGGGATTGGGGCATTGGGGCGGCACCAGAGGGACCCCCCCAATGTCTACCTGATACCAAATGCTGTGGTGACATGATTCATCGTGTGCTCATCAGAAGCCTTCATGACCAGTTTTCTATTTCCTCAATTTAAATAATAGGAAATAAATTAAATGAGCAGGCTTGGCACAAAAACAAAACAAAAACAACAATAACAAAACCTTTTAAAAGCACGGGTTCCAAAGTTTCATTGGGACAAAGTATTTTTTTAAAAATTCCATAGAACTAAAAATAAGCTGGGAATTTTTGATCTAGCATGCCTTACAATCAAGTTTCACAACTGGCCTTTGGGGGAAAGGTAGAAGGGAATTTTTAAATCCTACTCGTCATTTTAGCCTTGTGAGGAGGAAGCAGGGCTTGGAGAGCGAGCATGAGGAAGTCAAAAGGCCCGCGTAGGAGTGAGACGGTCTTGGTTCTTATCTTGGGTCTGTTCTTGACTTGTTGAGGGATTTGGGCATGTTGCCTCCCTTCTCTGGGCTCTAGGAACTCCGTTTTGAAGTCATTTAATTCTTTCTCTCTCTCTCTCTCTCTGTCTCTGAGAGTCTAGGAGTAGAGGCTGGGTCCTCCAAGGCGAGTGAAAAGCACTGAGCTGCCCCCCTGGCTGCATTCTCGCAGCTTCCATCCATCTGGCCTCCAGCCAGACTGGAGGGAGGCGAACAGCGTCCTGTGCCCTTCGTTGGTCTCCCCCAGGTCTTTCCTTTCTCCTGCTCTCACAGCCCGACCCTCTGGCACTGTAGGCTGGTTTGTGTGGGATTCAATTTGGCCCCAGCACCTCCCCTGATGCCCAGGGAGGGCTCACGGGATGTTTAACCAAGCACTGCAGGTGAAACTGCCCTGCTGGTGATGGCCAGCGCCGAGGATTGCACTGGGGCTATGGTCAAGGCCATGCTAGGCACTGCTGAGGGGGTGTTGGGAAGGAGAGTGGCAGTTCCCAGTTGTAGAACACAGGACCAGTGCAAGTGCTGCCCAAGGAGACGGAATAGGTCCCCGCCATGGCCTGTGTGGGTGAGAGGTTGGCATGTAGCGCATTTAGGTAAAGGGCATTGAGGGCCCACCTACCTCCCTCTCATTCTCTCCCTCCCTCCCTCCCTCCCTTCCTTCGTTCCTTCCTTCCTCCCTCCCGCCCTCCCTCCCTCCCTCCTCTCTCTCTCTCTCTCTCTTTCTTTCTCTTTGGAATTTACTCTTAACCTATCATCATTCTGACTTTTGCCAGGTTGAAAGTTTCTGGAGAATCTAACGAGGTTTAAAAAGTTGGTGATTCTGTCTCTCTCAGAGCCCCTGCCCTGCCCACCCGGGAGATGCTCACTTAGCAGTAACCCATGATGGGAACCGGGCCCCTGACCTTGGACGGGGGTTTCCACGGTGGAGAAGTGACCTTGACTTTGAGGGTCCCGAAGTCCTTCTGTTCGCACAGACTGTGGGATCCACCGGGCAGCTGTAGATCTGGTTGACACCAGGGCACACTGAGAGGAGGGCACCTCTGGGGGTGGCTGGTCCTTATAAATTAGTAAGGCCTGGACTCCTGTGTGTGCGCGTGTGCGTGTGAGTGTATGCCTGCTATGTGGGTGCGTGAGCGTGCACGGTGTGTCGGTGTGTGCACGGTGTGTGGTGTGTGCGTGGCATAGGTGTGTATGTGAGTGTGAGCAGGTGTGAGTGCGTGGATTCCCGGGTCCTTTCAGATCCTGGGAGGCACTACCAAGGCCTGGGCCTGGCGTTGTCTGGTCGAGGCTCCCCACAGCCCGACCCCCGGCCTTTGTGTAGCTCCAAATGGAACTGACCACCTAGCGGCTCCCGCGGGGCTGAAGGACCTTTCATCTTTCAGAGACCAGTGACCACCGACAAAGGCAACTCGGAGGTTAACTGGCAGGAAACAACTAAATTATGTTTTCTTAGGGAGAAATATCTAATCCTTCTGCCTTGGAAACCCAGAAGCCTGTCAAAGCTGATTTTATACATATTTGAAAAGACACAAGTCATTTGAGCATAAGACTTCAAAAGTAAAGATAAACAAGAGAAAAGCCTAATATGGGTTTTAAAAAATAAAGGGCTAGGGATACGGTCAGTTTCATCTGACAAGCGGGTGGAGGAAGGTAGGAAAGGATTATGAAAGCGAAAAGGAATGGAAGGAGAAAGAGAAACACAGAAGAGAAACCGTTTGAGCTGCCTTCGCCCTGTGACAGGCACCGGGCCAGTCTCCTCATCCGGACTCTTCCAGGCCAAACCCAGGCCGGGCTTAGCAGAGTCGGGAGGCTGGAGGGGAGGGAGGAGGAGGGATAGAAGGGGGCTGAGGATCCTCGCACAGTTTGCTTACTAAGCTCCCGAGGATCAAGAAGACCTCTCGGGGTGGTGGACGGCACCCTGTCCAGGGAATCCCCTGGGAGCTGAGGTCTCTCACTGACCCACCTAACCTTCTGTAATCCTGTCCCTCTCTGCGCCTCAGTTTCTTGGCCTGTGGTTGCTGTGGCCGAGAACTCTCTTGTCCGTGTGTGCAAATCGGGGGCTTCCTCCCACGTGACTGGGGGCGAGTGTGCAAGTTCCTGCTGGTGGGGACGAAATGCTCTGTGCATCTCCCCTATTGTTTCCTCCTTTTAAACCACCTGTGTGTGAAGGCCCCTTTCACGCTGTCCACTCAGTAATCCGCTAGTAAGGCTGTGGGTTGTGCAGATATATCTGTTCCACCTCAAATTCAGGAAATGATTTGAGTAGCTGCTATCAGCTAAAATAGAAACAGTGTGCTCGCAATTTCGTAGTATATGCGCTTGAGTTATTTTTTTCTACATAGTTATTTACAGGTTCCCCAATACCAACATGGCCCCTAATTTTTCAAAGTATACCACATTTTCAGTCGTGTTCATGACAATGAATTGTGATCTTCAGCGTGCCTTTAACGCCTGTCAATTCTCTTTTGATAGTCTGTTTGTATACATCCCTCACCCTACAGACAACCTTGCAAGGCAGATATATTTCTTTCTCTTTTGCAGATAAAGACTGAAGCTAAGACAGTTTTAAAAACTTGCTTTAAGGACATAGGATTGAAAATGGGGCACCAGGATTTTGAGTCAAGTTTGTCTGGCTCTCAAAGCCCTACAGTTTCCCACACCACATAGTTCACACTGCTTCCAGGCCACAGTTTTATATTTTTTAGGAAAATCAAATCTTTTTTTTTCCTGCCATGATTCTACTTTAGCCTCAGAAAATGCAATCATAGCTGGAGTTCTTTGCCTCCTTCCAGAGTGGAGTCCTATGTTTCTCCCTCCCATAATGTAAACTTCATGCAAATAATATATTCCACATAACAAACTTTTGCCATGCACTCCTGAAGTGCCACAGACTGTTCTAGAAACTTTCATGTTTCATTGAATGGGAGATGTTGTGGACTTTATTTTATAGAGGTCAAAACTAAGTCTCAGAGAGATGTAATTTTTTACCTGAAGACAGACAGCACATGGAAGGTTGTGGCTTGCTTTGTGAATTAACAATTCAGAATACGGTTCTTTTGGGGGCTTGGGATTTTGCCTTTGGCTGAGGACCGAAGCACCCCTTGTTGAATCATGAAATGGAGTCCAACTGACCCACCCAGCTCTCAGCCTCATTGTCTCTGTCTGCTGCGGTCAGAACCCGATCTGGTGGTTGTGGAGAAAAGCATGGTTCCTCTTGTCTTTTCCCATCTTGCATCAGCCTGTACCATCCTTGGCTTATTTGAGCTGGCCCCAACTCCTGTTCTACTTCTATGGCTTAGCACAGACTTACCAGTGTTATGCATTAGCTTCATATTACAGAAGAGACCGCGGTAATGTGATTTACCCAGGATCACACACGAGCTAGGCATGCTCTTTCCAAGATGCTCTTTCCTTACCCAGACAGATTCTCTGAGATTTACTTCTGGTGTTACATTCTCCTGGAAACCTCCCCCAAACCCCCATCAGATTCATCCATCCATCCATTCGTTCGTCCATCCATCCATCATCCAGCCACTTATTCAACAGATATTTATTGAGCACCCACGATGAGTCAGGCACTTCTCTGGGTCAGTATCTGGAGAATCAGCCATGAACCAAACAGACAAACCCCCTGCCCCCATGGAGTTTATAATCTATCAGGGAAAGATGGACCATAGACATAGAAGCAAGTAAAATGGAGATGATGTTAGACAGTCACATGTTGATGAAGGAAGATGAGGCAGAGATGGGTGCACAGGGTGAGGGGTGTGGGGACAGAGTCTGGGGGAAAGAGTTGCTCCTTTAGGTTGGGTGGTCAGGGAAGTCCTCAGATTGGATGACAACGGGGGAAGGCCTGCAGGGAGTGAGAGGGTGAACCGCACAGCTCGCCGGGGGAAACGTGTTCCAGGCGGAGAGTCGGCAAGTGCAAAACCTCAAAACCCGGCCCGGGGAGGAGCAGCACGGAGGCCAGGGCTGTGGTTGAGCGGACAGGTGGCAGGTGGGGAGGTCGGGGACGCAGCCAAGGGCTGGCCAGGGACTTCCGTGCCCTCCTGCTGGCCCTTCCGACTGAGAACCTTTGCTGTACGTCTGCAGCCTCCTTTTCCACTGGTCTGTCCTCACACTGGCCCGTGCCCCCTGGAGGGAAGGCCTCACATCCCCTTAGTTTTCACACCCCCAGCACCTCGCGCCAGGCCTGGAGTAGCGGGAGAGTGCAGCATTTATGATAACTCGGCTCCTTTTCTTTTTTTTTTCTTTTTTGTTCAGTTTAAACCTTTTTTTATTGAAGTGCAGTTGATTTGCAATATTATGTTATTTTCTGCTGTATGGCAAAGTGATTCAATTACACATATATATACATTCTTTTTTTAATATATTCTTTTCCATTTTCTTTTTTTTTTTAAGCCAAGAATGTTAATGAAAGTTAATTTGCGATCCTTTTGATAACATGGGGAGTTGGAAGGCATGCCCCTTCTAAAGTCCAATTAGCAAGTTCCTTTTTGGACAACCTTCAAAGGGTTGCTAGGGAAAGAATGAGGGGCCGGGAAAAAGCTGGAAGTGGAAGCTGTGGCGAGGAGGGTGTTGGAGCCGGGAGCAAGAGGGCTTCACCAGAAAGCGCGGGGTTAGGGGGGCTGCGGGGATCCCTGCTGGGGACCAGTGTTTACAAAGTGTGGCCACAGGCTGGAGCAGGGAGCTCTCGGGAAACCCTCAGAGTGTGTCGGGAGCCCAGCCAGGACTTTCCACTCACCACTTTGCTGACTCAGAGGGACCTGGAAGGCCTTGTCTCTAGAGACCTTTCAGGAAAGAAAAGAGCGTTCTCCCTGGTGTGAGGGGAGTTTCCCTCGCAGAGCTGAATACTGGTCTCAGAGGACTGGGCTTCTTCTGCGGCAGGGAAATGCAGATCAGCTAAAGCGGGGGTGAGAAGAGGGCTGAGCAGACACATTTGACCTCCCGTGTGACTCATCAAGGTCAGGGACCTCCTCTGGCTGTCAGCTCCCACCTTCATATCTGCTCCCAATCCTGCATCCTTAGGACAAATGGAGGCTCACACCTTCTATCCCAACTCAGAGCACTTGGTCCAAGTAGCTCAGTAGGGTCGGAGCCCTGGGGGTAGGGGTAGCAATTAGTGGATATTGAGGCTGGAACACATTCTGAAGTCCTTGGGAAGCATTAGGGCATCTCAACGAGGCAGTGATGAAACTGGGTTCCCAGCCAGAGGTATGTGTGTGTCAAAGTGTGTATGACACAGTTATAAAATGATGGAGTGTCCATTAAGGAGAGATGGGAGGGAAGCGATTCCTTTTCCACTGGTGTGTCAGGTGATGGGTTGGTTTAAAAATAAAAAAAGGAAAAAGCAAAGATTTGTCTTGACATTATTCAACAACTCTCTTGACGATGGGCTGTGCACAGGCACCGAGCTGGATGCTTGTATAGACACAGCAGATCAACACAGCCCTTATGAAAAACCATACTTCAAAGCACATGGGATAAGATCCCTTGAATGACCTGGCTGCAAATGCGTGTTGCAAAGATTTAAAGGTGGGGAAATAAAAAGTCATAGTACCTGATTTTTAAAGGATGGAGAGTTACTTCTGTACCCGCCAATGATCTGTGTAAAGCAAGTGACAGTCTTTCTGGGCCTTCATCTCCTCACCCACCAATGGACTTGATCTTCAGCCCTCCCAGGGATATGAGAACACAACAAGCTTTGCCAACAAGTCAAAAGCTCTGTACGAGTTGCAAGGCGTTACTTACATGGCCGTGAGGGACCTCTGTGAGCAATGTGGTACCGGTGAGAGGTTTGGATGAAGTCTAACATTCATTCACAACTTAATTTTTCTAAACTTTGCTTCTCCTGGTATGTCTCTGACTGCCTGTTTGGGCTTTCCTCCAGCTTTCAGAATTGCTTTTCCTGATTTTTTTATTCGTGTCTGGTTTCTGCGGTTCAGGCAATGCTTTAAAAATGTATACATGTATGTGTTTACCTAAACACTGTGGGGCCGATTGTTTTTTTTGGCTGATATTACACTAATGGAAGAAAAAGGCCAGGATAGTTGCTCAGGATGTGAAAGGCCTTGGGTGCTGTATGAAAACAGCATCTGTGGGTAAAATAGGAGGAGGGTGTCAGAAGTTGGCCTTGCATGGGTCAGGGTAGGAAACCAGCAGTGTGAATGCCATGAAAAAGCATGCAGGGTGCCAGCTCTGCCAGAAACCCCCCCAACAAAAAATAGCTGTTGAAAATTGAGCTGTCTCGTGAAAAGATCAGCTGCTGCAGAATGTCGAATGCTTTCCTTATATGTCAACAAGCTGGGACAGAGCTTTGAGCCAGCCTGAAATGTGTCTAAATAAATGATTAAGGTGACTCACTCATTCGCATTGAAAGGAGCTTTCTTAAAAAGTGAAAGTAAGAGGGAAAGAAGGGAATAAAGCAGAGGCAAAGAACAATAGGATTTGAATTTAAAACAATAGGAACAAGAAAATTGAATTAGTCACTTATGTCAGATCCCGTGAGCCTCTGTCCTGAATGAATACCTCCCCATAAAGGTTGTAAGGTCAGGGTCTCTTTATGTTTGAATTTCCTGGTGAAATAACACACCATTCCCTGGGCAGGTCCCAGGCCTGTGATGGGCATTCTGGGGATATTTGTCACGTAGCTGCTGCAGAGCTACACTGTCCAGCTCAGGAAGCCTTCCTACAGCCAGGGAACACCTGGCTCTCAGCCACCAGCAGAAGGTCTGAGGCTAGGAGCCCTGTCCGCTCAACGGAGATGGAAGCCCTGTCCTTCAGTTCTGCATTTATTTTATTAAGTGTCTCAAGTACTTTTGCTACATCATCCCTGATACCAGGAACTGACCCAGAGACCAATGAAATCTTTATGATTGGCTAGTGTTTGAATTGACCTGTAGTTTGCAAAAAAAAAAGATTTTTACACTAAAGATGAGCCAGTCTTGTTTTTAATTATAATCAGCTATGATAAAGTATATAGTTTTGTTTCCATGGCTTTCATCTCTTTGCTGTTTGACTCTGGACCATCACTTAACCGCTCTTAGGTCGTTCGGACCTTAGTCATGGAATGGGTGCGATTCCTTCTTTGCTGACCTCAACATAATACCTGTGAATATGAAATGACTTAATATGGCATCAGGTGGTGTATTAGTCAGTTTTGC
Organism: Hyperoodon ampullatus; assembly: GCF_949752795.1. Classification (NCBI taxonomy): domain Eukaryota; kingdom Metazoa; phylum Chordata; class Mammalia; order Artiodactyla; family Ziphiidae; genus Hyperoodon; species Hyperoodon ampullatus. Next base: position 76,690,064 of record NC_136928.1, read on the forward strand.
CGCAGTAAGAAATAACCCCCAAATTTCAGTGGTTGGTAGCAATAAGCCTCTCACTTAATGTCCCATGTCAGGGGCTGCTGGTTGGCTTCGTGGTACTGCCCCACATTTCTTATTCTGAGACCTGGACTGCAGGGGCAGCTGCTTCTTGGCAAGTGTCCTCCTCGTGACAGGGAAGAGAGTGACCGAGGTGGCAGAAACTTGAGATGCTTCTTGAGACTTCTGCTTTATTCTCACTCACATTCCATTTGCTAAACAGGGCCAATGGCCAAGTCCTCTATCAATTGTGACCGCCTGCCACGGGAGGGGAGGAGGTACATACAAGTCACATGGAGGCCAGAAAGGCTGTATATTCTTGTTACAACCCGTACACTGTAAACCTGTTAAACAGGATGTGAATGTTATGTTCTTAGTAAAATAATATTTGATGGCCTAGTGGGAACTGAGCTCATATCTGGTGTTGATATTGAAGTCAACTAGACTACGCTGCACCAGCCAACATTCAATGACATTCGAACGTAGCTCCTCCAGGATGGAAGAAATTTGGGGTCATTTACCTACGGTAGGGGTAAAACCTAGCAGTGTACCTGGCAAATAGTAGGTATTGGACCCATACTAGCTGTTCTGAATAACTCCATGAGGTCACAGCTGCTCCAGTACTCTGGGAGCCCAAGAGTCAAATAGAATTAAGGTTTCCAGTCTGTTGAAGATGAGAACATTTGGCAAAGCTTGTATTTTAACTGTATGCTAGGTAAACAGGTTTATCAATTTAGTTCTTAAATTCAAATATAATCACATTTCTGAAGACTTTTTGCCCCTCACACTGAAACTCATATCATGACATCAAAGAACCCTCAGGGTGCAAACGTAACTCAGGGTCCCCAGTATTGTGATGATCACTGTCCTTGTGAAGGACAGTAATAACCGCACTTTTGACTGTTGTTGTGTCTCGCTTTGGAGGTTTCCAAAACATTTATTTTGTTGTTATTGTACCTTCCTGTCTTGCTGGGAGCAATGGTAGTCTCTTAAATTTAAAGAAACAAAAACCAAGGCACGAAGATGTGAGGGTGGGGCCAAAGGCCAAGCAGGAGGCGTGGACCACCACTCCTCCCCTCCGCAGCTGTGTGACCTTGAGCTAGTTACTCAGCCTCTCTGTGCCTCGTTGTTCACATCTGCAAAATACGGATGGTAATAACTCCATCTTCCTCCTGGAGGTGCTGTGACAATTTAATGGGGTGATGCCTGTGGAGCGTTCGGAGCCACGCTTGGCACATAGTGGGTGCTCAGGATCTGTTTTCGTTTTTAGCTCCGGGCACAGGAGGGAGAGCGACAAGCCAAGAGCAGCCGTCTGCTCCTCGGGCACCGTCCTCCGTGTCGCTGGTCTTTGAGAAGGGAGAGCACAGGTAGCGGGGAGGCCTTGGATTGAGGCCGGGGTGTGGGACTCCAGGGACGGTGAGAAGGAAGGGACATGGCCGCGCTCCTGTCCTGACGTGGTGCAGAGAGTGGAAAAGTCTTCAGGGCCGTCGCCCCTGCTGTACCTGAGCCTGGGTGGTCAGGGGCCCGCTGGGCTTCCTGGTGGGCAGGACTTCTCATCAGTTCCAGTCAGGGGCCTCAACCTGCTGCGGTGGTGGCTCAGGCAGGAACTTCCCAAAGCAATACTCACTGGAGGCACAAGGGACATTCATAGGGACGTTTGTCTGGGGCCCCTGATCATGTCTCGCTGACGCCGTGCCAGGCCAGCCGCCTCTCGAAGGCATGGGGTCTCTATGCGTGAAATGCAGCTCAAGAAACACACTGCAAGCCAATCGCAGGCAAGAGGGGACCCACCGGACCCCAGGAGGTGGTTAAAACACAGGTGAGCGCCCACACAGCAGGAGGCGCTTCTCACGCGTATGACATTCTCTGGGGGTCCTGGCAAACCATCATCGTCTATTTTCCCTTCAGACCTCGAGAAGGCACCTTCTGAGAGGCCAGTGTAAACTGCATTTTTTTTTTTTTTTTTTTTTTTTGCGGTTCACGGGCCTCTCACTGTCGTGGCCTCTCCCGTTGCGGAGCACAGGCTCCGGATGTGCAGGCCCAGCGGCCATGGCTCACGGGCCCAGCCTCTCCGCGGCATGTGAGATCTTCCCGGACCGGGGCACGAACCCGTGTCCGCGGCATCGGCAGGCGGACTCTCAAAGAGTGCGCCACCAGGGAAGCCCTAAACTGCATTTTTAACTTGCAAATAATGAAACGTCGTTTTGCTTTTTATTCTGTAATGGAAATTTACCTTTTCTCTAACGCCTTTAATGTAAATAATTTCATCCTGAGTGTCCAGGAATTTCAAAATCCACTTCAGCATCTAACCCTTTCGTCACCAGCATTAACAGGTTTTCGCAAGACAAAACAGCTCATTTCGAATGCTGTGTTTTAGTAATAATGGGGAAAATATAGGCCTTATTGACATCTTCATCATTTTCCTTTCTGCGGGCGTTAGTGGGGGAAGACGTTCCGTGTGCAGCTCCGATATGTGTCGTTCAAGTTAAAGGACATGGATTTTCGGTTTCCCACCCGCGTGGTCTCCCTTACTCTTCCTAGAAAGCACACCTTATTACTTATGCCCATTTTATGGAAGAGGAAACTAAGGCTCAGGGCCTCATAGGAGCACTTGGCTCAGGTTATAATAACTGGTAAATGGAGTGGCCAGGACTTGAACCCAGGTGTGTCTGACTCCGAGCGTGTGTTTTGGGCACCACATAGGATAGTGGTCAGTTGTGTGATGACTGGACCAAGCTTTCTGAGGGCACATTATCTCCCTAGCTGCTTAGGCCAAGGAGGGTGAGGATGTGTGTTTATGAAAACCTTTCCAGTGTGGCTCCAAGTGCTTGTGTACGGTTGGTCCTCGTGGTCAGGAGAGGTGGTCCCCTGTACAGAGGCCCTCTCCACCCAGCCATGGAGAGCAAGGAGAGCTCAGGGTTAATTAAGCCACTGGGGCTCCCCGGGGGTGAGTTCCTCCCATCCATACCCTGTCATCAGCTTCTATCCAAGACTGAACGCCTTGCTTTTGTACTTCTGTGCATGTGCGGTGGCAGCGGGGCTGTGAGGACTGAGCCTGACTCCTTCATTCCCTCATTCCATTCTGTCAACAGACATTTATTGAGCACCTACTATGTTGCTGGACTGAACAGTGCAAAGGTCCTGCTGTTAGCTTTTATGCGCGCACACACACACACACACACACACACACACACACACACTGTGAGGCGGTGGTGAGAGTTATGAGGAGAAGTAAATCCGGGTAAAGGGGGTAGAGAGTGAAGAGGTTCATGGTGACATGGGTGGTTCAGAGAAGGCAGTCTGATTAGCAGACGCCTGAGAGACGTGGGAGGGCAGGCACGTCCACATCTGCAGGAAGAGCGTGGATTGTACAGGCAGAAGAAAGGGAAGGCGGGCCACCCCGAGGTGGGAGTGTGCTTTGCCTGATCAGAGAAAAGAGAGCCTGCGCTCCGTCTGGGAGAATAAGTGAAGCGGGCGGCGGGCAGGGGCGAGGTGGAGGCCAGACTGCATCCGCAGGGCCTTGTAGGATGATGGGTTTTTATGGGAGACCGGAAGCTGACGTTTACTGAACACCCACTGTGCACTAAGCTCTGAGCTGCCTCTAAGCTTTATGATAACTTGACAAGAGTATCTGGTACTGGTGTTACAGGTGAGAAAACCGAGATGCTTACTTATCTGCAATCAGGCAGCTCACAAATGTCAAAACCAGCATTTAGACAAGATCTTTTGGATTTCAGAGCACATCCCAGACCTACTTCAAATTTAGACATTGGTTAATGATTTATGACATTTGACATCTATTTAGACATTTGCTAATGTATTTGAATATATGTGTTCATTTCTCTGCTTCATATCAACTGTGATGACACAGGAAGGCTCGATGTCTAGTCACTAATTTACATTAATACATTTAATAACTATAAAACATCTTTTTGGAAGGGAAGTTGTACCAGATGTGATTTCATTTCTTGAGCAAATTAGCATCCCCTGTTACCTGGTATGTGTTAGTGTGAGTTCTCCAGAAAAACAGGACCAACAGATGTATATTATATATAAATATATAATATATATCTCCAAGAAGTCTGAGACCTGCAGTCTAAGGGCTGGAGACCCAGAAGAGCCGATGGTATAGTTTTAGTCTGAGTCCAAAGGCCTGAGAACCAGGGGAGTTGATGATGCAAGTCAGAAGGCAGGAGAAAAGCAGTGTACAGCTCAAAGACAGAGAGTGAATTCTCCTGTACTCAGCCTCCTGCTCTATCCAGGCCTTTAATGGATGGATGAGACCCACGCACATTGGAGAGGGCAATCTGCTTTACTCAGCCTACGGATTCAGGTGTTCATCTCAGCCAGAAACGTCCTCAAAGACACACCCAGAATAATGTTTAACCAAATATTTGGGCACCCTGTCATCCAGCACGTTGACACATAATATTAACCATCACAGTGACCATTTTTAAAAATATGAAACCAATTAAAGAAAATGGAACATTACAATGAGGAGGCTTCAACACTTTATGTGCCTTCGTTGGTCTTGCAGGGAGGCCAGAGCTCACCTGCCAGGGCTATGGCCAGAGCCCTAGCTCCCCTTGCATGGACCAGTTTGGCTTCTGCTTTTAGCCATTTCAAAACCTCTCCATTTTCAGGGCCATACTCAGGCTCTGCTTGATAGTTTGACCAAACAAGCAGGATTCTTTGACATCATCTAGACTAGGGATTTTCACAATGTTCTGTTTCATAGCCACATGGGAAATGGTAATATTTGTACAGCACACAGAGGAAATGGATGAAGCTGCTTGTGGCCCCAGGGGCGTGGCCTGGCCACCCTGACCCCATCAGCTGTCCCCCTAGACTAAGGACGTAAATTAGCACGTGTTTGCCACATGGTTGGATCTGTTTTACAGATGGGAATACTGGCACCCAGGAAGGGAGAAACCAGAGCTCCCCGGTTACTACTTGAGACCTTCTTGCACACTAGTGACTGCACTCCATGGCCTGCCTTGCCATTTCAGTCACTCCAGATTTCTGAATTATCCATCAGCCATTTGTTACAAATTGTCAGGGACAGCTGCCTTGTGTATGTGTGTATGTGTATATACACGACTTCTTCCCAACTGGGTTATTAATTATCTAGGGACAGGGTTTTTGTCACGTTCTCTTTCTTTTCTTATACCCTCCAAATAACCAAGCATAATGGCTTGGACTTTTCTATGTATTAAAGTATAAATAAACCACCCTCCATCCTTATCCTTTAAAATAAACTGTGACATCCTCTTCCGTCGAGTATCCGTTCTTCCAGAAAGCATTCCCGAATGTCCCTGGCTGTAAATAATCTCTGCCTTCTCTGACCCTCCAGAGCATTTTCTTTGTGGTGTCGTAGAGCTTTCACTAGTTTCTCTCCCGTTAGAGTTGTCGGCGCGTGTATTCCAATCTGCCTTTCCAATAGTATGACCACTTTGAAGTCAGAAGTACATGTGGTTCAAGTAACAGAGTAGCATTTACTTAACAGGCATTCAATTCAGATTCAGTGTTGCTCCAGGGCCTGTTACATATCAGATGCTGTGCTAGGTCTGTCAGACAGGAGCTCGTGTAAATTTCAGCAGCCATGTGACATGGGGGTGGCGCTTAGCTTCATTTTACTATATGAAGAAACTGAGACTCCAAGAGAGGAGGTGCCTGTTTTAAGACTGTTTAAGTTGAAGCCAAGGCCCCTGGGCTCCAAATCCCACACCCTTTGCACCACCCAGGACATGTCCTTGCTCACCTCAGCTAATGTTTGTTGAATAGATATACAAGCCAAGAAGAGGGAAGTTCATTAGTTTAGAGGCTCATAAATGCCGGGCATAAGGCTTGTGTGATTTTTCTTAGTGGCCGTAAGAGTACCCTCGTATTGGAAAACAAATGAACGGAATGTTGGTTCTCATGAGTGTGTTCCACTGTCCTGCCAGTGGCCCCCAGAACATTTGCAAGTTCAGTTGAAATATGACTTTCAGATGAAAGAATGTTCTGACCCAGGTCTTTCTCCCTTGATTTCTACCACAATGAAAACGGGAATTTATACGTTTTCATTTTGCTGTTCATCAGTTTCCTTGATAATCAGTTTGATAGATGAGGTGAATCTGATCCGCGGCGACCTCCAGGAGGCTTCGTTGCTCTGTGTGTGTGTGTGTTGTGTGTGTGTGTGTGTGTGTGTATGTGTATGGGTAGCAGGGCTGTGAACATCCTGCTTTATTTTTCTGCTCTACTTTCCCCTTATTTCCCATGGCAATCATTGACCCCCTTCCATGTTCAAGACCCCCCCCAAAGGCAGAGGAAAGCTTGCACAGCGATGCCGGATTCATCTTCCATGTGCTTATCTAAGTGTGGTCTCCAAGGAAGTCACTTCTTCAGCCCCATTAATTCCTGACTCTATTCAGAGCCCAGAAGCCCCTAATCATGCTTCTGAGTTTGGTAATGGTAAGTGTCTTCACAAACATTTGCGAAGAAAACATGCCAAGAGGAAGCTTCTGTTGGACAACAGTAGTTAAGCCACAGCATCTGCTGGACAGAGGCACCTTGAATAGCACGAAAAGCCCCATCTCCCTGGGGGGACATGGCAGGGAGCCCCCAGAGAAGAAATGGTCATCCAAGGCTACAACTCAGTGAGGTCAATCTTCCAAGGGGCTTACCAATCCTCGCGTGACCCGCTGGTGTGATAATTCCCTTTTTACAGATGCAAACACTGAGGCTTCTGTGACTCAGCCCATCCACTAAAAGGACTCACGGTAGAGTAGAGCCTTTCTGATTCCAGCCATAACCTCCCTGGATGGCAGGGTGGACACCACGCCCAAGTGCTTCACACCAGCTCTCTACCCTGGATCAAATCCCAGCAGCAGAGTAGAGATGCTGAGGTGCTAGCACAGGGTCAAGAAGATGGATGTACATTAGCACCCTTTCCCACTTCCAGGTCTGCATGTACAGTAAGTCCCCTACATGCAAAGGAGTTCCGTTCTGAGAGCACTTTCGTTAAGTCCAACTTGTTCGTAAGTCCGACAAAGTTAGCCTAGGTACCCAACTCACACAATCGGCTATAGAGTACTGTACTGTAATAGGTTTATAACACTTTTCACACAAATAATACATAAAAACAAACACAAAAAATAAAGAAAACAGTTTTAATCTTACAGTACAGTACCTTGAAAAGTACAGTAGTACCAGCTACATCACTGCTGCTATTATGCTTGTTTCCAGACATCCTGGGCTTAAATAAAGATACCGTACTACTGTACTCTATCCAGTACTGTACAGTAAAGTACACAAAAACACAACCACTTGTAGAGGATGTACTTACGTGATTGGACATGTGAACGCACATTCGCATCTTTGAAAGTTTAAAACTGGAAGGTTCATATGTAGGGGACTTACTGTAGATGAACTTGACTTCTAGGCACTGAATCCTTCTCGATTGTCTGCTGGAAACCAGGCGCTGGGTAAGGCGCTGGGTGGAAGTGAGGGCTGATGTATTTTCTGCCTTGAGGACAAGTCTCAAGGCGCGTTCCATTTTTTCTCAGAATATATTCTTACATTGTGGAACTGGTCCTGGCAGGAGACAGTCAGAAGGCATTTATTCATGTCTTCATTCATTGAACAAATAGTTTTAAAACACTTACTATGCCTGGGTGGGCACAGAGGATATGACAGGGAGCAGAACTGACAAGGGCCTGGCCCTGAACATGTACTTACAGGATGTCTAATTATGGGTGAAAATGGATAGAACCAGAGCTGATGTCTTTGTAATATTTTAGGGGAAAAAAAAGTGAGAAATAGTGTGTAATGTAAATAAAATTGTACAGGAGGTGTTTCTACACAATTATTTACCAACTTTTGTGTCTTTCATTTCCATTTTGATTGTATGTCTTTTTCACAAAAAAACAGCTGTCCATTGAAGTCCCTTGAAAACGTTCTTGGCTGGTACAGACAAGCTGAAAACTGCTCAAGTCCGGCTTCTTTCATGGTCTTGTATCCCGCAGGCAGGCTTTCAAGACACCGTTGCATCTGAAAAGGTTGAAGAAGGTTCTCTCTATCTCTAGGGCCTGGCTCCTCCAGTCACCCTACCTACAGATGCCTTTCAGCTGTGGTTGCCTTTCTTTGAGGCTAAATGCTACTTATTGTTTAAGCTGCGGTTCAGAGGTCATCAGCTAAAGTCATTCGTTCATGCATTTGACAAATATTTGTTGAATGCCTACTTTGTGCCATGCATTGCTCTAGGCACTGGGCATATGAGACATGAGTGAGAAAAAGCAGATAATAAAGCTATTATAACTCAGGCAAAGGTAATAAAATAATGTTTATTGCTTTCTAGTTTATCAGAAGGTCAAAAGAGCATGGGACAAAATGAAGCAGAGAAAGGGGATACCTTTGGATGTGTGCTGGATATATTTTAAGGGTAAGGCCAAAAGAATTTCGTGAAGGATTTGAAGTGGGATATGAAATAAAGAGGAGGCTAAGATGACTCAATATTTTGTGCTAAGAAACTGGAAGGATGGAATTGTCATTAGCTGAGATGAGAAAGACTGTGGATGAAGTAGCATTGGCAGCAGAGACGAGGGAGGAGTTCAGTTTGGGGCCACTTTAAGTTTGAGTTCGGCCTCAGAGTGTGGATTTTGAGCAGGCCGTGATTAGTGCAAGCAAGGGAGAGTTCAGAGCTGGAAATAGGCATTTGAGATTTATCAAAATATAGGTGATATTACAACCATGAAACCGGGTGAGATCACCACAGGTGGACGTCCTGATAGGGAAGAGAGAGACTGAAGATCTGAGCCCTAAGGAATGCCAATGTCAAGAGTTTGGGAAAAAAAGAAAAGGAACCAGCTCAGGAGACTGGGAAGGAGCAGACATTAACTAGGAAGAAAAATAAGAGACTGTGCTCTCCTAAGACTCTGTAGAAGGGATGAGGATTCAATTGTGCAGAATTGCTGATGGTCTAGTAAAGACGGAGACTGAGAATTGACCGTTGGATTTATCATGATGGAGGTCATGAGCATCATCCACCTCTGACACCAGCCCACCCAGCTTGCCTCCCCTGTGTACCTCAGGGTCCTTTAATGATGCGCGTCTACACTGCACTCATTTGATCTCTTTAGATAGCTGTGCTCCCACAAAAGAGCCGCACGTCTGCAGTCGTGCAGCCTTCCTCACCACGTGTGAGTCACTTATTTAACATAAATGAGCACCTCCTATGTGCCAGGACCCATCCAGATAGGATGGACCTGCTAAGTCAATCGAGCCGTCCTCTGCCCTCATCTTACAGCCTAAGGAGCGAAGCAACACTTACAGAATCTGTTTTCTTCTCAAAAGAATGCGATTGAGATGGTAAAATTATGAGAGGTCAGAGGACAGAGACATTTTCCCTGGGGGTCGAGTTTGAGACCATGGTGGAAGTAGCCTTTGAATTTGGTCTTGGAGGATGAATAGGAGTCAGGAGATGGAGGAGAGAGAAAACTATTTTAGGCAGAGGGAAGTGTAAGAGCAAGGGCGTGCAGGTGGGACAGCTGGAAAGGTGACACTGAGCTGGAGGGTAGGGTGTGGGAAGGAGAAAAAGCAGGTGAGGCTCGAATTTTGGCTGGGACCTACTGAAGAAGGCCTTCAAAGTTAGAAGCTGGCCTTTGTTTCTTAGTCAACGGAGAAATCGTTAAAGGTTTTTGAGCCATGGAGTGATGCAATGATAGCTGTGCTGCTTCAGGAAGGGTCATCTGGCTGCATGTGCAAAACCATCCAGGAGAAAGATAATAAGCACCTAAATTAGGGCAGCAGCAGGGGGAAGAGCGGGCAGGGGGCGATGTGAGACACCACAGAAGCGGAATCCCCAGGACTTGGCGTTGGAGACTGCAGGGTGCGTGGACTGTGGCTTGGGCTCTGGGCCCTCCCTAGAGACCATGTAAGCCTCTGCAAGTGCAGTGGCCTAGGCGATTGCTGGTGTTTATCACTTCCACCCCCATCCTCTTCTGAACTGTGAGTGCTCAAGCTCCACCTCATTAATGAAATGAAACTTGCTTATTTTTGGACCTCTGTGATTCACACGGTTTCTGCGTTTAAGAAACCAAAGAACTCTGTGCATTTCAGGACTCTCCACTGCACGGTGCCCACTTGAAAGAGGTGATTGTGGACATATGAGCAATGCCAGCTCTGGCGAGGGCCCATCCAGGTCACCTCCAACCTCCAATCTCTGATCTGTTGCATCTGATCTGATCAGTTGCATACAGCGTTTTCAGGAATTGTTGAGCAGAAGCAGTTTTCAAAGCCTCGAGAGGGTGGGACTTCCCTGGCAGTCCAGTGGTTAAGCACTCTGCACTCCCACTGCAGGGGCCAGGCGAGGGTTCGATCCCTGGTCTGGGAACTAAGATCCCCACATACAGTGCGGCACAACCAAAAATTAAATAAAGATTAAAAAAGAAAAGCCTAGAGAGGGTAATCCACAGTGCCACCCTCACCAGCAGTGCCCTAGGAAATGCCAAGTGACCAGATGGGGTCCAGGCAGCCTGCCTGCTCCTTTGCCCCAGAAAATCCAGCCACGGGAGCATGGCCTTTGCACCAGAGGGTGGAGACCCTCCCTCTGCCCTGCGATTCTTTAGCATCAGCTCAGTGCACTGAGACATGGCAGGTAATGGTGCCCAGGGGGATCGTCGCTGAGTTTGATGAGGTTGGAACCCCAGGCTATAGGGGAAGGGCCTGGCCCGCAGCCAGTCCCAGGATCCCAATTCATGTGGCAGCGTAGGGGGAGCAGCCTTTGTGGAGCTGGCTTCCTCCTGAATCTGCCCATAAAAGGATAAAAGTGCTGCTATCTAGTCGGCATTGGGTAGCATTGCTGATGATAATTTTTTTTAAAGTGTGGATTTTTTCTCCCTTTTTGCAAGGATTGTGTGTGTGTGTGTGTGTGTGTGTGTGCTCTTTCACACAGTTTGCAGCCTGTCTGTATGTGTTAACAGATGGATCCAGCCTCATCTTTATCTAGTGTTACAGAAGATAAAACTGAAACTGGATGATATGCTGCCTCTTCTATTTAAGAGAAAAAAAAAAAAAAAAAAGCTCTTTAAGGGAAGCCCTTATGGTAGAAAAGAGTCGTCCAAAATATGGTCTGGCTTTACTCAAAAGGCGAAGCACAGCAGAAGCATTTAAAAGTGATTTTTCTCTTTCTCCCTGCCCCCCCACCTGACTTCTCCAAAATATATGATCTCTGTGTCAGAAGTAGGCCAAGCTTTAAGGCTATCATGAATTATATATCAAGAGACATCATTACCCAGGAGTCTTGAACGAATGCCCCATGGTTTAAATTTTATAGACTTTTTTCCCCCAGTAGCAGCCATTTCTCTTGCTGCATTCTTCCTGAGATGGAAAAAGAAAGTGTTTTACAAAATACAGGACATTGACGTTATGCTAATAAAGGTAATTGTGGAACGGTTGGAAACAACTCCCCTCTGAAGGAAGATTTTATCCCCCTACGCACTGGCCCTGGCTCCAGGTACTGGGGCGAGCAGTCTGCTTTGGCTTTGTCTTGCCTGATTTCAGCAGCAGTCACACATCCCAAGAGCCAGGGCTGATGGAGAGGAGAAACAAATCAACTGGGCAGTTCCCTGCCCACCTTTTATGGCAAGGACTTGCCATTTCATCTGAATAGCAAATATGCTCTATCCACCTATGTATTCTCTAGGATTCAAGCAGGGCTTTGTGAAAATAATTATTTTATCTCAAAATGGGAACCTTAACTGGATAAATAAGAAAGGTGGGTGTTTGGTGTTTAGTTTTTTGCCTCCTTATATCTGTCCTGCGAATCGGAAAGTGAGTCCTGAACACAGGCGCCCAGGGCAAGCTGCTCCCTGGATGCGGCATGGGGCAGGGCCTTCCAGATGAGAATACCTACGGCTGCAGGAAGTGATCTCTGCTCTGTGTGCCGTGATCTCCTCCCAGGTCATTCTTCTGGGGTGCATATTTTCATATTAGAGTGCCTGGAGAGAAGCCAGTGATCATTCTTCATATAAGCTTCTCATCTTTTTTTAATCTTTAATAAACCTTTTATTAAATATCTCATTCGTATTACACTTTTGGGATATGGAGCACATCATGTTTTCCCCATTTTAGAGATAAAATAATTGACAACCAGGATGGAATAGTATGTATGCTCTCTCTCTCTCACACACACACACACACACACACACACAGAGATATGACATAAGATATAAACCTGACAACATCACCCTGTCCCTGCCAAATAGTGAAAGGTGAACACTGTGATCCTCCAAAGGCCATTTGGAGGATGGGTTCGTTTACGAGGCTTTGCTGGCCGCCTGTGGTCCAGCTCAGCCCCGGCCTCCAGGTTCAGTCCAGGCTTCCCTCCCACCTGACCCATCACTTTCTCACAGTCCGGCCATACCCAACTAACATAGTTCCTTACATCAGGAACGCCATCACTGCTGTCCGTTTTTATTGCCTTGTGACCTCTGCCCTCCTTCCCCACTGTCCTTCTCATACCCCCCATTGGCCTGGCTAAGCCTTGTGTGGATTCCAGACTTAGCTCAGACATTGACCCCTCCACGAAGCCTTAACCGACCAGATCCCCACCACGTGGGTGGAGTTAGATCCCCACCACGTGGGTGGAGTTAGATCCCCACCATGTGGGTGGTTAGATCCCCACCACGTGGGTGGAGTTAGATCCCCACCACGTGGGTGGAGTTAGATGCCCGTCGTTGGTGCTTCCACCTCAGCCTATGCTTCCCATTACAGCAACTGCCAAACTGTATTCTAATTGTTGTTTCATGTGTTTATCTTTTCTGGTAGCTCAGGAGCTACCAGAAAACACAAGGGAGGTGCCGCGCTGTATTCTCAGAATCTTTGTCCCCGAAATGGAAGAAATACAGGAAGCTAGTGGTAGGCTGCAGGGTGGGCCTCAGTGGGATCCTTCCTCCTTATTGCTGTCCATCTGTCTAGATGCACCCCAAACAAGGGTTCAACCCACCAGGTAGGGCTTTATCCTACCTGGTTTTGTCCTGTGTGTCATTCAGGTGTGTGACTGCATTCAGACCCCAAGATGAGGTCACGATGGCCATCTTACTTATCACCTTCACTGACCCAGGCCCTTGACACCACATCTAGAAATATTGACCATTTTAGTATGAGAAACAGTCAAGCTTGCCGTCCAATAATTCTGGAGATTATTAATAATAATAATAATTATTATTATAAAGTATAATATAATGTATTTATATTATGTGTTACTATTATTAAAACATAATAATAATATATATAAATAATGCAAAATGATTTTGCCATTCCTGAAGAAGTTATCATATTGTTGCTTTCCATATTAGGACTTTATAATGAAAAAGAAAAGAATTTGTTTAAGGCAAGAACATCAGAATCAAAGGGATTCACTAGCTGCTGGGGCTTCAGCACTTTCTTTACTTCTCATAGCCTGGGTCCCCTTATCTCCATTGAGGGCAGAATAAGACCCATGTTTCCGGGTCATGGACGTGAAGAATGAATGAGAGATGAGGATGGAAGGGGCCAAGTTCATCCAATGATGGAGCCAAGTTCTCACCAAGTAGTTACTTTTGAAATTTCTTCCCCTGAAGCTGTCTTACTTCCATCCTGTGACCCCAGGTCCTACCTGGATTGTAACTAGCTTATTTATTTATTTATTATTTATTATTTTATTTATTTATTTATTTTTATTAGTTTCTGCTTTATAACAAAGTGAATCAGTCATACATATACATCTGTTCCCACATCCCTTCCCTCTTGCATCTCCCTCCCTCCCACCCTCCCTATCCCACCCCTCCAGGCAGTCACAAAGCACCAAGCTGATCTCCCTGTGCTATGCGGCTGCTTCCCACTACCTATCTACCTTACGTTTGGTAGTGTATATATGTCCATGCCTCTCTTTTGCTTTGTCATAGCTTACCCTTCCCCCTCCTCATATCCTCAAGTCCATTCTCAAGTAGGTCTGTGTCTTTATTCCTATTTTACCCCTAGGTTCTTCATGACATTTTTTTTCTTAAATTCCATATATATGTGTTAGCATACGGTATTTGTCTTTCTCTTTCTGACTTACTTCACTCTGTATGACAGACTCTAGGTCTATCCACCTCATCACAAATAGCTCAGTTTCGTTTCTTTTTATGGCTGAGTAATATTCCGAAGTTTTAGCCACAGCAATCAGAGAAGAAAAGGAAATAAAAGGAATCCAAATTGGAAAAGAAGAAGTAAAGCTGTCACTGTTTGCAGATGACATGATACTATACATAGAGAATCCTAAAGATGCTACCAGAAAACTACTAGAGCTAATCAATGAATTTTGTAAAGTAGCAGGATACAAAATTAATGCACAGAAATCTCTGGCATTCCTGTACACTCATGATGAAAAATCTGAAAGTGAAATCAAGAAAACACTCCCATTTACCATTGCAACAAAAAGAATAAAATATCTAGGAGTAACTAGCTTATTCCTGAGCTCCAAATAAGCTTTAAGGTTTAGAGTTCAGAGACCTGAATAAAAAAGAGTCACTGAGCACTCAGAAAACTACCCTCGACTAAGAGTCAGTAAGAAACTCCACAGCAGGTCTGGGCAGGCTGCCCCCTCCCCGGGCCCAGGGGCCCACATCCCTAAAGTGGGATAGGGGAGGAGAGGCAGGTGCTCAGGTGGCTTCCAGCTCTGGCGTCCTGAGAGCCTAATTTGTAGTTGAATGCGTTGTCATCATTCATAGACCAGGAGGGGCAAAATTACCCTCATTATCCTGCTCACAGTTCTGGTGCCAGAGAAGCTGCTGGCTTTTGCTACATCTAGAATTAGCTCTGAACCCTTGGGCTTTTAACTAAAGGGCTTTGTGAATCAGATGGTTTACAGTCAGGGAAACACGGAGGGAGGTCCTGTCCTGCCACTACTCCCTGAGAAATGGACTGCCTCTCCCAGTCCAGCGCAGGGCCGGGGGTCTGAGAGTCGGGGTGTCTTCCAGGAAGGGCTTGTGGCGAAGCTTCGCCCCACAGTCCTGCTGACTCCAGGCCCCAGAGGCGTGGGACAGTCGGTGGGTGGCGTGTCATCGCTTTTTCCTCGTGTCTGGGCCGTGCCAACCTGGTTCCCTGTGGTTGCCGCAGTGCCTGGAGTGTTTCTTAACCAACACCATTTCCACTTCGGGTGGTTTGTGCTAAATGCATTTGCAGTCCCAAGTGGTACAGGGAGAAAAGGATTGTCTAAAAAAAACTGGTTTCTGAATGTGTGGAAAGCAAGACTGCCTGCTGTGTGTTTTTAACAATTGACTCCCCAGAGAGGGTTTGAAAACCTCACCTTTCAAGATGTTTCAACTCTTATTAGAAAGTGACTGAAATAAAATTGCTCTTCTGACCACTGCTGCTGTGATTGCCAGGCTAGGGATTATTTGTCTGACCCGAGTCCCCAGGGCTGGGATTTCACACCATTTCTTCACATCTCCCTCCCAGAGGAGGTGAAATCCCTCTTGTCAGTTTCTTCTACCTGGAGTCACTGTGAGGGGGAGTGTGCCCACACTGGAGTGTGGATCTGCTAGAGAGAGTACACTGTGGTTCCAGCTAGACTCATTGCTTTTCCCACAAACCATTATTGAGCACCTACTGTGTGCCAGGCACCGTGTTAGTGCAGGAACTCTGTTGCATCCTTGTGCTGTCGCCCTGCAGCACATATCACAGTGTTCTGTACCCACTGACCGTCCAGGGTTCCTGCGAATTGACCCAAGTTGCCTTTATTTTTCTCCTGGATGCTGATGTGTTGAGGGAACTTGAACAGGCCACCATGTTTCAATATCTTTGGATCAGGGCTTCTCAACCTTGGCACTGCTGACATTTGGGGCAAAATAAGTCTTTGTTGTGGGGCTTCTCCTGTGCATTGTAGGATGTTTAACAGCATCCCTGGCCTCTACACATGAGATGCTAGTAGCACCACACACACTCCAGTTGTGACAGCCAAAAATGTCTGCAGACATTGCCAAATATGTCCTCATAGCTTTACATTTACCAAAATGCCCTTAGGTCCACTGTCCTACTTTATAAACTTGTGTGTCAGGAAAGCAAGGATTTTTTGCTCCCCTTTTACAGTTAAGGTCATTGAGGGCCAGGAAGGGAAGATACTTGCCCAAGTCAAACAGTGAGTTGAGGGCACAGCTATGGCTACAGTTTAAATCCCCCATCGTCCCAACTCAGTGGCTTCTCATGGATCCATTGAGTGGTGGCTGGTAAATGTTTAATAACTGATTCTCTGGGAAAAACGAAAACAAAACAAACCTGACTAGGAGTGTTTGCCAATTTCCATGGTGTAAACGTTCCCACCTGGCTGGTTTCTAATTACAAGACCTCACTGAATATGAAGTTGGGAAGACATACGTATAATTGGCTCTGGTGGGCTGGTGCCAGCTGGCTCCAGGCTCCCATTGGTTCCATGCGTGCGTCTGTGCAAATATTAGTCTTGCTCTCTTCTGGACCTTGTTCTTCTACCCTTTCCCCCATAAACACAATTATTACTAGGAAGTGTGATGGAGGAAGCATTAACCTGGTCAGGGTTTCTGATCGCGTCTTTGGATAAGTATCGAACAGTTAGAGTGGAATTTTCTCCCTCTTCTGTTAAATGAACATCCGGTTTTCACAATCCTTCCATCTAAGGAGTTGCAGGAGCTCATCAGTAGGGTCGCCTGGACAGAATGAACTCTTTGGAGCTAAGTGCTGTTGTTTGGCATCAGACATGTTGAGTGTAAGGTGCTTAGAGGTACAATGTAGTGATGGCCACTGGGCTATGGGATATACCATTCTGGAACATCAAAGTCGGAGCTTGGCTGGCGTTTTAGTCCAGATACGAGCTGTGACTTCTGTAAGCCTCAGTGTCCACAGCTTTGAAAATTTCCTTATCACTGTTTTTGTAAAGAACAAATGAACTATCTTAGGTCTGAGTCGCAGATGCCTACTCTCCCACTTGGTTGGTTGGTGGATTGGCTGACTGCCATAATATTGTAAGCTTATCAAGACTAAGGACTTAGTTGGTCTTGATTTCTTTCACCTTGGCCATGGTTCGATGCCATTTGCTCCTAGCCATCTGCTGTGTGGTCCAGCATTAGACCTGGGAGAACCTGGGACTGTGGGAAGAACCCTCAGCTGAGTTCTTGTCCCACTTTTGGTACCACCTCATTATATAACCTCAGGAGTACTTTGGTGTGACTTGAGTGTGGGCAGCCTCAGGGGAGGGGTGGGAGTATGCTGTGGCATTTGGATTTGACCTTAGAAGTGGTGGGAAGTGCTTGCAGAGTTTTAAGCAGGGAAGACACATCATCAGATATGCCTTAGAGAGCTCTTCCTGCGGAGCATGGGGACAGAGTCCAGGCAGGATGAAGCCAGTTAGGAGGTTGATGTAAGAGTCCAGTCAAAAAGTGATGAAGCAACCCACTGGCACTAAATGCTGAGTGGTGCAGACAGAAAGTGCTCTGAGAGTTCAGACAAAAGAGAGATCAGTGTAGCCTGGGTATCAGAAGAGTATCAGAGAAGACTTCATGGAGGAGGTGAGGCCACTGCTGCTTGGATGGATCGTAGAAAGGATGGAGGTATACGAAGGGGTAAGTCTAGGCTGCGGAACAGGGCAAGAAAACACAAAGCTGCAGTAAATCACACTGGGCTTAAAGTGAGAGCTTATATAAGGATGGTTCTCAATCAGTATGGACATGTTTGTGGAGAGACCTGAACACTAGGCTTAGGAATATGGGTTTTGTTAGATATTAGTGGGTCTCACAGAGAAAGTGCATTTTTCTGTAGTCGGTTTCTATGAGGATCTCATCCCAGGCATTTTTCTGTCTGCAGTTCCCACTTCTCTTTTCCCCATTGCAAGGTATAGGGACCCCAGGACCCTGATGGGGGTGTGTGTGCATTTGCCCCCTGCATCCCTGTGCCACTGGAAAAGGCAGAATCCCTTTGCATGTTGACGATGAATGTTGATCAAATGACTCCTAATTTGCCTCGCAGCAGGGGGCCCAGGAACCAGAGCAGCTGTGCTATTGTCTGAGGATCCCCAGTGTTTGTCTGCCTGGGCCAGAGTGACCCTCGTCTTGTCATCAGTGCAGATAAGCCGGCTCCCAGCTGTCACCACAGGTAGTTCTCAGTCACTCTTCCCCATGGTGACTGGGCCCCTCTCCTCTTACTGAGAATAATGGAAGGCGCTTGTTTTCTCCCATCGCTGCTTTGTGAAGGTGTGTCTGGCTCTGTCCTGGAAGGTAAAGGCTGACTAGCCTTGTCGCGTCCGAGAGAAATGAGATTTGTACTTTCCGTGACGTTTTAGAAAACAGAGTTTGCTGGGAAGTGGCATGAGCTAAATATCATTATCTCTGAGGCTCACATGAGGAAACTGAGGCTCAGAGGGGTAAAATGACTCACCCAAGGTTGCACAGCAGGAATCGGTGGGGTGAGGACTAGAACCTGCTGGATTTGACCTGGGGTGTCTGCAGGAGGGCCTCCACTTGCACGGTGCTTTTAGCAGAGGCCTGGCTTGTCGGAAAATCACTCTCTCAAAGGGCAGTATATATCACAGGCTAAGCTCTTCCAGAAACACTCCACTGAAGGGCTGTTCTAGACGTTGAGAGCCCTAAGTTCCAAAGACCATTTCATTCATGATACAGGTGGCGGTGAGTGATGTGCCCCGGGTCTGAGAGACATTTAGGGTCAGAGCGGAAACTGGAGCCCAGATCTCCTGCTTCTTCACCCCAGTGCCTCGCCTCCCCTCGAGCCTTGTGGCATGAGCAGGGTCTCTAGAACACCCAACACAAGCCTCTTAACACCCAGCACAAGCCGATGGCCAGGGGCTGCTGGGAGTTCACAGGTGGTTTGTGGTCCTTGGGTGGTATTTGCCGTGTGAGATCCTCGTGGCTTTGGGGTGTATGAGTTCTGCCACTATTTGCACCAGGTGCTGGAGTGCACCAGAGTCGTTGGGAACTTGGACAACAAGTCCCCCCAGCCAGACTGCCTCTCAGGCTGTGCTCAGTGCAATCTGGCCATGGTACCATTTCTTAGTTACTTCCAGGCAGCACTGACCTTGAACTTCCATAACAATCATTGACTCTGACAGCCCAGGTCAGTTTTGTCCCACTTATTTAGGGGGCCAGTTGTATTGGCTGAAGTTCAGTTAGGTGCCAGGTACTGCACTGGTCACTTTTAATCTTGGGTCACCCAGATGCCTGAAAGGCAGTGATCGTCCCCATTGTAGAGACAGGGCAGCCAAGGCTCCAAGAAGTTACAGTTCACGACTGTTGGGCACGAGACCCCAGGCTCTTTCCACAGCCCCATCCTCCTACTGACACTTACAAAAGCATCTGATAGACTAGCTTGCTGTCTGACGTCACAAAAAGCATGGACGCAGGTAAAGTCCACCATAGCCTGACACCAGCCTATTTCTGCTGTATCTCTGCTGCCTCTTCCTCCCTCCCCAGCCACACTGAGCCGTTCGCTGCCCTCAGGGAAGCTGACTCATACCAATTCAACCATCAGTATTTGTCATTTGTGCAGGGCTTCGAGCCTATTACAGTAGCTTGTGAAAATCAGTAAGACGTGGGCCCCTCCTCTTAAGGACCTTTCCATCCAATGGCAGAGATAATGCATGAACATAAATAGCTATGGTACTGTAGAAGCAAAGGCTCATTTGATCTTCAGAGTAGCCCAAAGAGGCTTGCTGGTGCATATGGCTGTTAAGTCTGCATTGAGCGGACTTTGCATCTGAAGATCAGAGAGAAGTAGTGAGGGACTAAAGGTCACACAGCCCAGCCAAGGCCACGTTCAGCGTACACCAAGGTTTCCTTGACCCACCATAAAGCATTCGTGCTACATCAAGGCGTCCAGGCTTGTGTCACCTGTGATGGTCACACACGCAAACCTGTCAGGTTGTGCCCTTTTCCCTCCAGAAAAGCGACACTCCTGTAGTCGTGACGGTCCCATCACCCTCATCCTCTGTTGCCCCCTGACAGTCTAGGATTGCCTGAGCCCAGGCTCAGGCACTGTCTGTCTGTAGGCTGCTTCCTGCTCCGTTCTTGGCTTCGCACCCTGGGGCCCTAGCATGAGAGGCCACATGCTGAGGAGGAAGAAACAGGAGTCAGTTGGGAGAAGTATGTTCTAGTCCTAGCATTTCCACCTACTTGCTGGGTGGCGGTGCCTGACCACCCCCAGGTTTCAGGGGTCCCCCGAATAGCATTCATAATAATATTAATAATAGGAATAACAATAATAATGACAGCAGTAGTGGGTTGAATAGTGGTCCCCAAAAAGATAAGTCCATGCCCTAACCCCCAACAACCTGTGAATGTGGCCTAATTTGGGGGGGGGAAAAAAAAAAAAAAAGGTCTTCCTCATTACCAAAAACTATCACTGGCAAAATCTTCTATGCAAAACAAATAAAGAGGCTGTCTGGCCGTGTTATTGCAGGGTCAGAGCCCTGAGCCCCTTCAGGGGTCTCTGGGCTCCCCAGCATGACGAAGCTTCCCTGAGCTGTCAGAAAATCGCAGGACCAGAAGTCCTGGGATGCCACTGATTAAATAAATGCAGGAAACACCTCTTCAGAGAGTGGACTAATGCCTGTTGCTTTCTTGTTAGCATTTCACTTTACTTGTATTGATGTGTGAGTTTGATTCAAGACTGATTTCCTGGTTTCAAAAGAACAGCAGATTCTTTTTCCTCTCGACCAGAGATTCTTAAGAAGGCAGATTCTTAAGAAACAAAAAGCAAGCTTTAAGTGCAGCCTTCATCCTCCCCAGGCCTGTGGGATCAAAGGGGAGATCCCTGGCCAGAGGGCTACACCCCCACACCCTCCGGGGGTTGGGGAGGTCAGTGCCTGCTGGGAATGGAGACAGACCACCTGTCCCAGCCGTGCGCTGCCCCCCGAGGAAGCGGGGTCTTGCGTCCTGTCAGTGGACGACAGTTTCTCCAGAGGGCTGGGCAGCCCAGCTCACGCTGGTTGCCCGTCCCATTACCTTAGGCCACAGGAGATGGGGGAGCCACCAGGCCCTCAGGTTTGGGGGAGTGGCTGATTATCAGAACAGCTGCACATTCAAGTTCTGGGTGCAAGGGCACAGGACACCCAACATTCCTTTCACAATATATTGCCAAACTAGTCACACCCTTGCTTCCCGAATCATAGCATGACTGCTTTATGATCAGCTTGCATAAGGCCTGCCAGTCCAATGGACTTAGAAGACCTTCTCGTGAGCAGAGGGAGAGTGAATTGTGGCCAAGGAGTGTTTGGGTGGATTGAAAAGCAGGGAATCGTTCTGGAGATTTTCCCACCAACACAGCGAGTCGTAAAAGAACTCACCCTGGGACTGTGGGTTATAGCAGGATGACCATATGTCCTCGTGTGCCTGGGACAGGCCTGGTTTATGCCTTGTCCCAGCAGCGTTATTAATAGACCCTTTTCACTCTCAGAAGTACCCAGGTTTGGATGATAAATCACACGGTCACCTTAATTGTATGTAACCATGTATGTGCACTTAGTATAGCTGGAGTGTGGATAATATATTTAAGTTTAAAGACCTGTACCTATGTGCTTTAACAGCTCAGAAGTTGGCTGTGGGTTAGCACCATCAGTCATGGGCAGAGCCTGTCACCATTTCACGGCACATGTGGCTTAGAGGTGACACCATGGGCCAAAATGTCAGACAGCAGTTCAAATCCTTCCTCCTAGCCAACTAGCTTTTTGACCTTTAGGACATTATTTAGCTTATCTCAACTATAAATTAGGAATAATGTTACGGCCCTCACAGAGTTGATGTTTACTGAATAACCCATGTAAAGCATCTAGTTCATTTCCTGATGCATGACTGGCTCCAACAAATGGTGGCTGCCATGACGATGACGGTGATAATGATGATGATGACGGTGATGTCATGACTGTTATTATTGCAGCTCTAGTCTCCCTGTCTGTGAAGTGGTGAGGGATGATCCCTGTCCTGCCCTGCTCTCCGGGTCTTTGTGAGGCTGAACTCACCCAGCATCCCCAGAACCGGGTGGCCCTGGGAGTGTGTGCACTCACCATTTGAGGTGGGGACTCTGGGCAGGGTCTTGCTAGCCAGCCTGCCCAGTGGGTCCCACCCTCTGTGACATGGGAGCTGGGTTCCCAAAACATCATCCCTTCCACCCACCCCGATGACTCTCCCATCTTGGGCCCTCCCTCCATCCCCTCCCCAGCCCACTCCACTTACCCCTCCCACGGGTGGTGCTGTGTCAGCACCAAGGCCAGGAAGTCATTGACTGGTGCTGGCTAACACCAGGGAGCTGCCACCCAAAAAGGGCTGGGGACCAGAATCCCGGTCCTGCCTGTTCAGCACCTTTCAATCAATATTTCCCGCCTGGAGAGTTTCCTCCTTTCCTCTGCCTTTGGAACGAAGGTGTTATCTGTTCCTAGTGCCCTTCCTTTATCCCTGTTTCTTTCCACTAATTGACTGTTCTGCATGCCTCTCCCTTTCTTTCCTTTTTTCTTTTGTTTTAATGTAACTGCTTTGAGATGGAGGATTAACCACACAGTGGTTAAGAGCAGGAATTGGAGCCAGACTGCAGGAATTCAGATCTTGGCTCTGCCACTCAAAAGCCAGATCCCTTGGGCAAGTGCCTCAGTTTCCTCGTCTGTAGAAGTGGGCAAGAATAACGCCTATCTATCTAGTGTGGCTGCTGAGAGGTTTCAGGGAGTCACCAGGTGTCCAGCATTAAATGACGCCTGATGCACCACAGGTCCCTAATGAACAGGAGTCATATTTGTTATCTAAAAACCTACCCGTTTGGGAGAGACCTTCAAGATGGTGGAGGAGTGAGACGTGGAGATCACCTTCCTCCCCACAAATACATCAGAAATACATCTATATGTGGAACAACTCCTACAGAACACCTACTGAGTGCTGGCATAAGACTTCAGACTTCCCAAAAGATATATATTTTTTTCCTTTTTCTCTTTTTGCGAGTGTGAATGTGTATGCTTCTTTGTGTGGTTTTGTCTGTATAGCTTTGCTTTTACCATTTGTCCTACGGTTCTGTCTGTCCCCCCCTCCTTTTTTTTAGTATAGTTTTTAGCACTTGTTATCACTGGTGGATTTGTTTTTTGGTTTGGTTGCTCTCTTCTTTCTTTTTTTTATTACTTTTAAATTGTTTTATTTTTAATAATTAAAAAAATTTTTTTATTTTAACAACTTTTAAATTTTCTTTTCTTTTCTTTCTTTCTCTCTCTCTCTCTCACTCACTATCTTTCTTTCATTCATTCGTTCTTTCTTTTTTTCTCACTTTTCTTCTGAGCCATGTGGCTGACGGGGTCTTGGTGCTCCAGCCGGGTGTCAGGCCTGTGCCTCTGAGGTGGGAGAGCCGAAGTTAGGACATTGGTCCACCAGAGACCTCCTGGCCCCATGTAATATCAAACAATGAAAGCTCTCCCAGAGATCTCCATCTCAATGCTAAGACCCAGCTCCACTCAACGACCAGCAAGCTACAGCGCTGGACACCCTGTGCCAAACAACTAGGAAGACAGGAACACAACCCCACCCATTAGCAGAGAGGCTGCCTAAAATCATAATAAGGTCACAGACACCCCAAAACACACCACCGGACGTGGTCCTGCCCACCAGAAAGACAAGATCCAGCTTCATCTACCAGAACACAGGCACCAGTCCCCTCCACCAGGAAGCTACACAACCCACTGAACCAACCTTAGCCACTGGGGGCAGACACCAAAAACAATGGGAACTACGAACCTGCAGCCTGCAAAAAGAAGACCCCAAACACAGTAAGTTAAGCAAAATGAGAAGACAGAGAAATACACAGCAGATGAAGGAGCAAGGTAAAAACCCACCAGACCAAACAAATGAAGAGGAAGTAGGCAGTCTACCTGAAAAAGAATTCAGAGTAATGAGAGTAAAGATGATCCAAAATCTTGAAAATAGAATGGAGAAAATACAAGAAACGTTTAATAAGGACCTAGAAGAAATAAAGAGCAAACAAACAATGATGAACAACCAATAAATGCAATTAAAAGTTCTCTAGAAGGAATCAATAGCAGAAGAACGAATAAGTCACCTGGAAGATAAAATAGTGGAAATAACTACTGCAGAGCAGAATAAAGAAAAAAGAATGAAAAGAACTGAGGACAGTCTTATAGACCTCTGGAACAACATTAAATGCACCAACATTCGAATTATAAGGGTCCCAGATGAAGAATAGAAAAAGAAAGGGACTGAGAAAATATTTGAAGAGATTTCCCTAATATGGGAAAAGAAATAGTCAATCAAGTCCAGATAGCACAGAGAGTCCCATACAGGATAAATACAAGGAGAAACACACCAAGACACATATTAATCAAACTATCAAAATTTAAATACAAAGAAAAAATATTAAAAGCAGCAAGGGAAAAAAAAAAACAAATAACATACGAGGGAATCCCCATAACGTTAACAGCTGATCTTTCAGCAGAAATTCTGCAAGACAGAAGGGAGTGGCAGGACATATTTAAAGTAATGAAAGGGAAAAACCTACAGCCAATATTACTTTACCCAGCAAGGATCTCATTCAGATTCAGCGGAGAAATTAAAACCTTTACAGACAAGCAAAAGTTAACAGAATTCACCACCACCAAACCAGCTTTACAACAACAGCTAACGGAAACACAAGAGAAGGAAAAGGCCTACAATAACAAACTCAAAACAATTAAGAAAATGGTAATAGGAACATACATATTGATAACTACCTTAAATGTAAATGGATTAAATGCTCCAACCAAAAGACAGACTGGCTGAATGGATACAAAAGGAAGACCCATAAATATGCTGTCTACAAGAGACCCACTTCAGACCTAGGGATACATACAGACTGAAAGTGAGGGGATGGAAAAAGATATTCCATGCAAACGGAAATCAGAAGAAAGCTGGAGTAGCAATTCTCATATCAGACAAAATAGACTTTAAAATAAAGACTATTACAAAAGACAAAGAAGGACACTACATAACGATCAAGGGATCAATCCAAGAAGAGGATATAACAATTGTAAATATTTATGCACCCAACAGAGGAGCACCTCAATACATAACACAAATGCTAACAGCCATAAAAGGGGAAATCAACAGTAACACAATCATAGTAGGGGACTTTTAACACCCCACTTTCACCAATGGATAGATCATCCAAAATGAAAGTAAATAAGGAAACACAGGCTTTAAATGATACATTAAACAAGATGGACTTAATTGATATTTATAGGACATTCCATCCAAAAACAACAGAATACACTTTCTTCTCAAGTGCTCATGGAACATTCTCCAGAAGAGGTCATATCTTGGGTCACAAATCAAGCCTTGGTAAATTTAAGAAAATTGAAATCGTATCAAGTGTCTTTTCCAACCACAACGCTATGAGACTAGATATCAATTACAGGAAAAAATCTGTAAAAAATACAAACACATGGAGGCTAAACAACACACTCCTTAATAACCAACAGTCACTGAAGAAATCAAAGAGGAAATCAAAAAATACCTAGAAACAAATGATAATGAAAACATGATGACCTGAAACCTATGGGATGCAGCAAAAGCAGTTCTAAGAGGGAAGTTTATAGCAATACAATCCTACCTCAAGAAACAAGAAACATCTCAAATAAACAACCTAACGTTACACTTAAAGCAATTAGAGAAAGAAGAACGAAAATACTCCAAAGTTAGCAGAAGGAAAGAAATCATAAAGATCAGAAGTAAATGAAAAAGAAATGAAGGAAATGATAGCAAAGATCAATAAAAGTATAAGGTGGTTCTTTGAGAAGATAAAATTGATAAACCATTAGCCAGACTCATCAAGAAGAAAGGGACAAGACTCAAATCAATAGAATTAGAAATGAAAAAGGAGAAGTAGCAACTGACATGCAGAAATACAAAGGATCATGAGAGATTATTACAAGCAACTATATGCAAATAAAATGGACAACCAGGAAGAAGTGGTCAAATTCTTTAAAAAGTACAGCCTTTGGAGACGGAACTAGGAAGAAATAGAAAATATAAACAAACCAATCACAAGCACTGAAATTGAGACAGTGATTAAAAGTCTTCCACAAACAAAAGCCCAGGCAGGACCAGATGGTTTCACAGGCAAATCCTATCAAACATTTAGAGAAGAGCTAACACCTATCCTTCTCAAACTCTTCCAAACTATAGCAGAAGGAGGAACACTACCAAACTCATTCTGTGAGGCCACCATCACCCTGATACCAAAACCAGACAAAGATGTCACAAAGAAAGAAAACTACAGGCCAATATCACTGATGAACATAGATGCAAAAATCCTCAATAAAATACTAGCAAACAGAGTCCAACAGCACATTAAAAGGATCATACACCATGATCAAGTGGGTTTATCCCAGGAATGCAAGGATTCTTCAATATACACAAATCTATCAATGTGATAAACCTTATTAACAAATTGTAGGAGAAAAACCATATGATCATCTCAAAATATGCAGAAAAAGCTTTCGACAAAATTCAGCACCCATTTAAGATAAAAACCCTCCAGAAAGTAAGTATAGAGGGAACTTACCTCAACATAATAAAGGGCATATATGACAAACCCACAGCCAACATCATTCTCAATGGTGAAAAACTGAAACCATTTCTTCTAAGATCAGGAACAAGACAAGGTTGTCCACTCTCACCACTATTACTCAACATAGTTTTGGAAGTTTTAGCCACAGCAATCAGAAAAGATAAAGAAATAAAAGGAATCTGAATCAGAAAAGAAGTAAAGCTGTCACTGTTTGCAGATGACATGATTCTATACATAGAGAATTCTAAAGATGCTACCAGATAACTACTAGAGCTAATCAATGAAGTTGGTAAAGTAGCAGGGTACAAAATTAATGCACAGTAATCTCTTGCATTTCTATACACTAATGATGAAAAATCTGAAAAAGAAATTAAGGAAACACTCCCATTTACCACTGCACCCAACAGAATAAAATACCTAGGAATAAACCTACCTAAGGAGACAAAAGACCAGTATGCAGAAAACTATAAGATACTGATGAAAGAAATTAAAGATGATACAAACAGATGGTGAGATATACCATGTTCTTGGATTGGAAGAATCAACATTGTGAAAATGACTCTACTACCCAAAGCAATCTACAGATTCAATGCAATCCCTATTAAACTACCAATGGCATTTTTCACAGAACTAGAACAAAAAAATTTCACAATTTGTATGGAAACACAAAAGACCCTGAAAATAGCCAAATCAATCTTAAGAAAGAAAAACAGAGCTGGAGGAATCAGGCTACCAGACTTCAGACTATACTACAAAGCTACAGTAATCAAGACAGTATGGTACTGGTGCAAAAACAGAAATATAGATCAGTGGAACAGGATAGAAAGCCCAGAGGTAAACCCATGCACATATGGCCATCTTATTTTTGATAAAGGAGGCAAGAATATACAGTGGAGAAAAGACAGCCTCTTCAATAAGTGGTGCTGGGAAAACTGGACAGCTACATATAAAAGAATGAAATTAGAACACTCCCTGACACCATACACAAAAATAAACTAAAATGGATTAAAGACCTAAATGTAAGGCCAAACACTATAAAACTCTTAGAGGAGAGAACATAGGCAGAAAAGTCTATGACATAAATCACAGCAAGATCCTTTTGGACCCACTTCCTAGAGAAATGGAAATAAAAACAAAAATAAACAAATGGGACCTAATGAAACTGAAAAGATTTTGCACAGCAAAGGAAACTATAAACAAGACGAAAAGACAACCCTCAGAATGGGAGAAAATATTTGCACATGAAGCAACAGACAAAGGATTAATCTCCAAAATTTACAAACAGCTCATGCAGCTCAATACCAAAAAAACAAACAATCCAATCCAAAAATGGGCAGAAGACCTAAATAGACAGTTCTCCAAAGAAGATATACAGATTGCCAACAAACACATGAAAGGATGCTCAACATCACTAATCATTAGAGAAATGCAAAGCAAAACTACAATGAGGTATCACCTCACACCGGTCAGAAAGGCCATCATCAAAAAATCTAGAAACAATAAATGCTGGAGAGGGTGTGGAGAAAAGGGAACCCTCTTGCACTGTTGGTGGGAATGTAAATTGATACAGCCACTCTGGAGAACAGTATGGAGGTTCCTTAAAAAACTAAAAATAGAACTACCATACAATCCAGCAATCCCACTACTGGGCATATACCCTGAGAAAACCATAATTCAAGAAGAGTCATGTACCACAATGTTCATTGCGGCTCTATTTACAATAGCCAGGACATGGAAGCAACCTAAGTGTCCATTGACAGAGGAATGGATAAAGAAGATGTGGCACATATATACAATGGAATATTACTCAGCCATAAAAAGAAACGAAATTGAGTTATTTGTACTGAGGTGGATGGACCTAGAGTCTGTCATACAGAGTGAAGTAAGTCAGAAAGAGAAAAACAAATACCGTATGCTAACACATATATATGGAATCTAAAAAAAAAAGTTGGTTCTGATGAGCCTTGGGGCAGGACAGGAATAAAGTTGCAGACGTAGAGAATGGACTTGAGGACACGGGGAGGGGGAAGGGTAAGCTGAGACGAAGTGAGAGAGTGGTATGGACATATATACCCTACCAAATATAAAATAGATAGCTAGTGGGAAGCAGCTGCATAATACTGGGAAATCAGCTTAGTGTTTTGTGTCCACCTAGAGGGGTGGGATAGGGAGGGTGGGAAGGAGACTCAAGAGGGAGGAGATACGGGGATGTATTTATATGTATAGCTGATTCACTTTGTTATGAAGAGAAACTAACACACCATTGTAAAGCAATTATACTCTAATAAAGATATTAAAAACCAAACAAACAAACAAGAAACCTACCCTTTTGTAATTCTTCTTGTTGGCCAGGGCTCCTGGTGCTGTGGGAGAGGCTGTAATGAGGTTCCCTGACTCGGGCTAGGCCCTGCTGCTGTTTAACTTGGGGCTTGAACAAGCAGGCTCCCACCTGGGCTTAGATTCCGTGTCTGCTCAGCCTGGCGGGCAGGAGGGTGGTCTCCCAGGCCCTCCAGTCCCTTCACCATCTGTTTGCATCGCCTTCTCTCAGTTTGCCCCCCGCCCAGCCCTGTCACTTCCAGAACCATGCAAAAGCGGAAGACACACAGCTGTTGTCAGCCCCTCCCGTGAATGGGGGCATGGTGGGGGGGGCTGGTAAGGGGAGCACAGGAGGTAGTGAAAAGGTCACAGGTCACTGGACTGGAGGTCAGCAGATGGTTATTCTAGTTTCAGTTCTGTTGTGTGACCTGGGAGAAGTCATTTTATGTCTCTAGATTTCAGCTTCCCCATTTTTAGAATGTGCTCATGACCCCATGCTTTGTCCCTCTCTTAAAATGACCAAAGAAGACAAGATGCTGAAAAGTGTTTTGCTGGCTGCCAGGTGTGCCGGAAGTGCCACCTCCTGACGGTCCCAGGTGGTGTCAGTCTCCTTCACGGAGCAGAGGGACGCTGGCAGCAGCTCTGGTCATTCATAAGCACTGGCGACGGAAGCGGACTTGTGGATATTGTGTGAGGTCGGGCTCCTGGTGGGGACCCAAACGGGGCTTGTAAGTGTCTTTCCCTACTCCATCTCTGTGCTCCCTGAGGGACCTCTGGCCTCTGAGTGACTCAGACAGGAAGCCACCAGCCATCTCTTCAGAAAGCTTGGAATCCTCTCAAAGATAGGCTTACTTTTTATTGCTCTGTGTTTATTTGGATGGTGGGGGGAGTAGTTTAGAGAGTCAAGGACAGATCCCTGTAGCGAGCTCCTCCATGGTAGGGTCTCCGTGATTGAATCAGTAAGACGGGAGGAGGTGGGACCTGCTGAGGGCTGGGTTAGGATCCAAGGTATCTAAATGCTGGTCCGTGGACCAGAGCCAGTTGGTGACGTAAAACTCTCCAGAAGCTTGGCCCCTACTTCAGGTTGGGATGGTACTTTTTCCTTTTTAGCTTCTCCAGTTGCACAACCAGTTTGGGGAACCACCGGAGTGGGTGGAATTGGTATCTGAGGGCTTGCCTGTTAGGGGGCTCTGTGTTCCCTGCCCACCTTCTAGAAGCCATCGGGAAACTGTAGAGTATTATTAGTGTTGGTATTGCAGTGTGATTGGATTATTTTTAGGGTTGTCTATTTGTGTGGTTGTTCAGCTTACCAGGTGACTGCCAGGCTTCATGATGAACACTGGGAGTTGGGGAACTTGTGTAGCATCTATAATTAATTAGAGCAGACAAAATGGTAGGGAAAGATTCTGGAAGTATCTTATTAGAGCCATGGTCTGGAGGAGACTCTGCGTTCTGCTGGTCTGACCCTCTTAGTTTTGCGGTAGAAGAAAGCGGGATTCTTCCTGGCCCACTGGGGGAATCAAGTCCTAATCAAATACACTGAAAATGGATTATAATTTTGAGGGCATTTGAGAAGGAAAACGGTGGGGATGGGATAGCGCCCCTGATGCCTGATCACCTCGAAAGCTTTTCTTGTTTCCACGTCCTTCTATGACTCATCTGGCCTCAGCTACAGCCAAGAGGTCAGAGAGGTGGTCTCACCTGGGGATTCTTCTTTAGAAATTCACCTTCTCCAGTGTCTACACTCAGGTGCCCCTGGGAAACAGCACCTGTGGCAGGCACCCTTTTCCTCAGGCTGTGCTCTGATGGGAATTCACAGACACAACCCCAAATTCAGAGGAAACAAACTCCTCTCCGCCACGGTGACCTGGTTTCCCAAAATGCAGGGCTCAGAAATCACTTTCTCATCAGGCTAAAGTCGCTAAAGTGTTTTCTCTATCATTTCCTTCTCTTCCCCCCAACTTCCTGTTTTCTCTTCCTCTTTTCACCATCCCCACCCCATCTCTCCAGCCCTGTCCCAGAACGGGAACAGAGGCCGAGCGTTGATCATCACGATTTCCTGCTGGGCCCTCGGGTTGCTCAGAGCCAGGGCCGGCCTGGCTTCTCTGGGGCACATGAGCCCTGGCTGGCAGCATACAGGAAGCCAGGGCCTTTAGAGCCTCCTGTCTGAATGAGACGCTAATGAGAATAACCCTTCACGTCCTTGCAACGTTAACAGCTGCCAAAGAACTTTCTCCTGCCTTCCAGCTCACACACTGGAAAAATAAGACAACTCCTAGTATTTTGGCCTAATAGCTCTAGTCCAGTTTAGATGGACAAAACATCAAGTTGGGAGTTAGATATGAGTTCATGCCTGGTTCTGCACCGAATTCTCTTTATGACTCTTCAGGGCATTCTAGTTCTCTCTAGCTTGGTTCCCTAACCCTTTGGGAAAATGGAGTTCCTGGTACCTTTAGCAGAATTTTTGAGGACAAATGAGGAAAATGTAAGATTCACCTGATGTGCCTGTTAGATATTATTTGCTTAACAAATGTGAGATCCCTTCTTTGGTTTTGGTTTTTGTCCGAGAGGAATGGCTGTGGAAATGTTCGGTGTTCAGAAAAATCACATAATAAAACAACAAGGTCCTACTGTGTAGCACAGGGAACTATATTCAATATCCTGTAATAAACCATAATGGAAAAGAATCTGAAAAAGAGCATATGTGTGTGTGTGTGTATGTATAACTGAATCATTTTGCTGTACACCAGAAAGTAATACAACATTGTAAATCAACTAGACTTTAATTAAAAAAAAAAAGAAAAATCACATAATAAATGATACTCATGGGAGGAAAATCCATGTCTGTTCCTGTGTTTTCCTGTAGCATGGAGAGAGAGACAGACAGAAAGAGACAGAGAGATAGAGACAGAGACAGAGAGAGACCAGGAAACCTAGAGGCTGGGTGCGCATACATCTATCGTTAAAAAACCAAGTCCACCCACTGCTGTGCCCACAGGTCCCACTGTTCCATAACAATATTTTTCTAATGAGAAAAAGGGAGAATCCTCCCAACCCCATGCCTGAGGTGGACTGTTTTACTCAGCTAGCTCCCAGGGGTAAAACTACAAAAACAGCAATGTGGAAAAAAGTGCCACCTCTCATTTTGAAAATCCGTTAAATAAAAGAAAAGGCTTCTATTCAGGGTCAGTGACCACTTGTTTGAGAAGTCAGCCCAATCATGTGGCTGCTTTTTAAAAAAATTCCAGAGACCAGAGAGTCAGAGACACATTCTAATCTGGAATCTCATCCCGAGCGGCTAAACCCTTGAATGAAGCTCTTTTCTTCTCTGAGCCTCAGTTTCCTCAACTACAGAAGCATTAGACAAGGTTATTGCATTTCTTCCAGCCCCAGTAATCTGTGATTCTGGGACTCTCTCTGCTCTCCTTAAAAGAATGTATTATGGGGCTTCCCTGGTGGCGCAGTGGTTGAGAGTCCGCCTGCCGATGCAGGGGACACGGGTTCGTGCCCAGGTCCGGGAAGATCCCACATGCCGCGGAGAGGCTGGGCCCGTGAGCCATGGCTGCTGAGCCTGCATGTCCGGAGCCTGTGCTCCGCAACGGGAGAGGCCACAACAGTGAGAGGCCCGCGTACCGCAAAAAAAAAAAAAAAAAAGAATGCATTATGACGAGAGGAGAAGAGGAAACGGGCTCTCCTAGTAACATCACTTGCATTCCCTTTCTGCAGGTTATCACTCACCAAGTACAGAGAAACCACAGGACCCTCGGGGACCACAGCCCTGAGGGAGCCAGACTTGTCTTGGCCAAACAGCTGCTCATCTGGTTCATTCCATCAGCCTGGATTGGTGAATCTGAGTCACAAGGGAGATCTCCAGGTAAGAATCGACTGTCTTTGCTTATAGCCAGCAGCACAGTGATGACCAGCATTGTAGTGCAGAGAATCTGCGATATGCAGGCTTACAGGATACCTGGAAGTATTGAGGATGGTCCTTCCACCAGATTTGTCATCTCTGATCGGAAGCCGTGCTTCCTAATACCACATACATGTGCAAGGAAAAAAACCAAAACACCAAAAAAAACAAGGACATAATGAAGAATGGATGTGCACTTCAAAGTAGCTGTAATTTTGAAGTGCTTAAATGTCCCTGGGTTCTATAACTGCATTCTGAGTGGGAGCTGTTGCTATCTTGAGTCTTTTTAGTGTTTAGGCAGGAAACAGAGTCTCTTGCAACTGCATGTAGGGGGTGAGCAGATTAGAGCTGTTGCTGGAGGTTGCTTTGTCCCTGCAGAATGCATTTGAGGGCTTCTTTCTGGCCATCCAGGTTGAGACCAGTAGGGAGAGAAGTAGCCCCACTGGCATGGAATTTAGGTCTCATGCCGGAAGCCTGGCTGGCATCTCACTTGCTATCACGTTTTTAGAGGTAAACGCAGCTGAATTTCGAGGTAAACTCGGCACTGCGGTGCACCAGCCTCAGATCACCACTCCCTTTGCCCTCTTCCCTCACCGCCAGCACGTGGGTTTTCTCCCTCTTTCACCTTCTCCCAGTTATGGGCACTTTTCTTCTTATCTGGAAGGAGAGGGCCACACCTACTTGAACTTCGTCATTGAACTTGGACCTGACAGGGGCTGACATCCCTCTCCAAAGACTCAAGGTCTGCTGGTTTCAGCTCCTTGGACTTTGTTGTATTAGCACATCTCCTTTCAGCTGGCCCAGGGCACCCACACATCCAAGGTCAGGAGTCACGAAGGAGGTGACAGTACACTGAGATGATCTCACACCTGTTACTCTTTCAGCGGTTGCTGCTGTTACCTTCTGCTGTCCTCTCCTACAGCTCTTCTTTTGCATTCAGATATCCTGATTTTCCCTCAAAACTAAAACCAGAAGCATTTCATAAAGCTGAGAAGGTAAGGCCAGGTGATTTCTCAGGTATTTTCCAATTCTGAGTTCCTGGGATTATTTTATCCCAGACTTGGTCCTTATACCAGGTTCTCATTCTTGGGGGGAACAGATTTATCTTGTGCTCCCTTCCTTTCTTCCTCTTACGGTTTCTTTCCCCAGAGGGGTCCCTGAGCTGTAGCGTACTTCAGAGGGAGGAGAAGAGCTTTTGAAATGAGACAGACCTGACTTCAAATCTCAGTTCTGCTATTTATTGGTTGAGTGATTTTGCCTAGATTGTTGTAAATTCCTGAGCTTCTGTTTCCCCATCCGTAAGATGGGGACAGTCCTCCCTGTGTGGGAGGCTTGTGGTGAGGCTCAAAGGACACGGTAATGCATTAGCATAGTTTCTTGCTTCTAGTAAACTTCAAAAAATGTCAGCTTAATCAGAGGTATTTCAGTACAGCTTTGAGCCCTCATTGGGTTGCATCTGAACCTGTGCCTAAAGCCTAGGGACAGATCTTGTCTATACACACAGTTAAGGAAGCCCAGAGCTGTTAATCTTTTTTTTTTTTTTTTTTTTTTTTTTGCGGTACACGGGCCTCTCACTGCTGTGGCCTCTCCCGTTGCGGAGCACAGGCTCCAGACACGCAGGCTCGGCGGCCATGGCTCACAGGCCCAGCCACTCCACAGCATGTGGGATCTTCCCGGACCGGGGCACGAACCCGTGTCCCCTGCATCGGCAGGCGGACCCTCAACCACTGCGCCACCAGGGAAGCCCAGAGCTGTTAATCTTGATTTCAGAGTTCCTCTTCAATAGCGGCCCGCCCTCACCTCGCCTTGGCCAGATCGCCCTCTGTAGTTCGGCCATTTGAAGGTTTGCCCTGTTACATCCAACCTCAGTTCTCACCACCCTCCCGGCCTGTTGAGTCCATCCTTTGTCCTATCGGATAGTAGCTGAAAACTAACTCACCTCCAGCAGCTTTTTCACTTCAAACCAGCGCCTTCCAAGACCCAGAGAAATGTCCTCACAGGTGGAGCCAGCTGACTCGGGAGCAGGTGTCCTGGCCCCTCAGCGAGACAGTTAAGTTTCAAGCACGTGTTCGTCCAGGCCCACAGCACTGGCTTTCTTCCTTGACTGTGGACTGTTAGCTCTTGTGGGGCATTCATTTATCCAGCCATCCATGCATTCCACAAATATGTATGGAGCATGTCCTACGCAGCAGGGGTATTCTTGGTGTTAGGGACCCATAGAAAACAAAACAAAACAAAACAAAAAACAAACAAAATTCCTGTTCTCTTCAAGCTTGCATTCTAGTGGGATCAGGGGAGTGTCAATAAATAAATAAGCATATATTATACCAGGTAGTATTAAGTGTTATGGAAAAAATAAAGTGAAAATAATGATAATAAAGCCAAGCCAAGTTGGGGGACAGGCATTGCTGTTTTAGGCAGGATACCAGGGAAGGCCCCCCTGATTAGGTGTCATTGGAGCAGGACCCGAACAAAGGGAGGGAGGGAGGCTTGAAGGAAAAAGGGAACAAAGGCTCTCAGGTGGGGATGTTCTTGGGCTTCAAGGCACTGCAAGGGGCCAAGAGGATTGGAGCAGAAGGAACGAGGGACAGTGGGGGGAGGTGAGGGCAGAGAGGAGTGGTCAGATTGCGCAGGCCTCACAAGCCACCGCGAAGACTTGGGCTTTTATGTGCTGGTTGGCTTTTCCAGAGAATCCTGTACCCTTCCTCCCTCCTCCCCAGAGAGTCTCAAAGGCTTCATCCCTAAAACATCCTGAAGTAGAAATAAAGATGGATGTTCGTGCCCAGTAGAGTATTTGCGATTCATTCCAAAACCCGTATTGGATACTAGGTACCGACACTCTGGAGGTAAATGAGACTTGGCCGCCCTGTCCTAGGAGCCCGTGGCCCGGCACTGGTTCAAGGCTGCTTGGAGAAGATGCATCGATAAATCAGGCCCAAGTGAGCAGTTGTCCTAATTTGGTCATTGTGGTACCAATTGGCTAGAGTAGGAATTTCCCCTGGGACCTCCCACAGGTCACTGGTACCAATTCTCTTGGAATTCATCCACCTAGTAGACTATTGCCAAGTCTGGCCTTCTGGGTAGAGGAGGGACCAATCCATTCAGCGAACATGTGAGTGCCTATTCTGTGTCAGCGCCAGTACTAGACACCGGGGAAAAGGATGCTGAGATTCAGCTCCTGCCCTCCAGTCGTTTATGGTTTCACTAGGAGGCCTGCTAGTGACTCGACAGCACCCCAGTTATCAGTGTTCTGATCAGAGTGGGTGTGCGGGACCAAGAGGTGGGGCGCTTGAGGTAGTGAGCTCCCCGTCCTTGGAAGCATGTGAGCAGAGCGAGGGGCAGGGCCGGGGAAGCTTCCTGGGGACACGCTGTCTCCACTCCGTCCTAGAGATGAGGGCTGGTCTGCTAGGTGACTATCGGGGAGGGTGAGGAGCTTCAGGGAAGGTCTCCAGGTAGAGGAGAAGCATACACAAGGGCTGCCTCTTGGAGGGACTGTGGCACTGTCACTCGCTGTGGCTGTGCAGGTGAGGTGACGTGAGTCTGAGAGAGAGGGACTCACTCAGAGACAGAAGCTGGGAGGGTTAACCAGGAGACCTTGAATGTCGAGCTGAGAGGGTTGAGTCCATTCTGAGGACAGCTCAGAGCTGGTAACAGAGCTTTAAGCAAAGATGGTTGGCAGTTGCAGTCTTACAAAGCAAAGGGCCGAATTTTATTTGACCCCCTGTTCTCTAAAGTGCGTGTTTTATATCTACTCCTTGTAATATTATAAGATAACAGTTTCCTCAGCTGTAAAATGGGTTCATACAGATCAGCCGAATGGGAGGTTGTGAGGGTAGATACATGGCCTGTCCACCTCCAGGGCCCTGGGGAGTGGTAAGTGCTGAGAGCACGTCACGTGCATCTTGTTGCACAAATTGCTGGTGAATGGTTAGAACAGGAGCCTTTTTTCTGATGAGAGGAAGTGGCTGGCAACAGTCCATGCTATTCTAGTAGAAATGATGGCATTTAGATCTTGATCTGTTTTTTCTGGTCAGAAAACAAATACCCATTTTTGAAACCCTCTCTCTGTTGAACACTAAAATAAGAGTGTTCTCTTTAAAAATGTGCACATTCATTAAACAGATAAGACCTGAGCCCTCACCATGCCCCAGACACTGTGCTAGGCCTGGAAGCATCAAGACAAATCAAGCCCAGTCAGCCCCTCGAGGAGTTCATAAGCTCATGATGAAGACAGAGGAACCAACAGTCATGGCAGCAGGAGGTGGGCAAGAGCCCCGGCATGAACAAAGTGATGTGGGTGCAGAGAGGGAGCCTGCCCTCTGCCCAGGCAAGTCAGGGAAGGCTTCCAACAGGGGCCATGTGAGCTGGGCACGAAAGGATGAGTAGGAGTTGGGTTCTGGGAGAGAGTACAGAACAACACTCTCATAAACTCAGTTCTCTGTGATGGTGGTGGGGAGGAAATAGCCAGAGGCGGCGTCATGCACAGATAATGCCTCAGCTCTGCTTTTGAAAGTCCGTTAGTCGCCATCCTCCCACCTCGTTCCCAACGGTGACTGAAAATAATCAAATTGACGAATTTGAGTTCATCTCTCCTCTGATGCTGTGGAGGTGTTAGTGAGCAGAACAGGATAAGGGCTGGGGGGCCAGAAAAGAAGGAGAAAGAGGAGAAGGAGGAATCCATTTCCATCATCCAGAAACACTGACTGAACAGCATAGCGGTCTGGTGGCAAAATTCAACTTTACAGAGACCTGGGTCTGCTTCTTCGCAGTGAAAACTGCAAGAGATTTTTAAAACTGTATGTGTCCTTCTATCTTTCTCTTAGAAAAAATATATATAGGTGTGTATATATCTATATATATCTATATATATCTATATTTATGTTATGTATATGCACATTCCCATGTGTATATGTGCATGATATATATGTAAGTGCGTATATACATGTATATGCCCATTTATGTTATATAGAATTTATTCTAACCTAGCACAGAGCCTGGTGCCCATGACCTCCAGTCACACTTGCTGGTTGGAGATGGATGTGAGGTTTAGAACTGACCTTGCTGACCTGCACACGTCTCTAAAGGTCACGGCCTTGGATGTGCCAGAGTCTCTAAAGGTCACGGCCTTGGATGCTCCCAGGCACAGCAAGAGGGAGCCTCGGTGTCGGCTACAGAAGAGGAGACTGCAGCTCAGAATGACGAAGCGTCTTGCCCAAGGCCCACAGCTCTTAGGCGGTCAGGATTCAAACCCTCTTCTAACTGTCCCTCTTGCACTGTATGTGCTATGCGTCACCCTATCTATAAATAGGTGAAGCTCCCAGTCAACCAA
Organism: Hyperoodon ampullatus; assembly: GCF_949752795.1. NCBI lineage: Eukaryota > Metazoa > Chordata > Mammalia > Artiodactyla > Ziphiidae > Hyperoodon > Hyperoodon ampullatus. Next base: position 76,728,223 of record NC_136928.1, read on the forward strand.
GGAGGAGATTCTACAACTAAGACTTGCCCTTGGAAGGGTCCCTCAACTAGGGCTTCAAACCGCAGAGCTGGGAGGACCAGTGGCAACTCACCAGAGTCAGGGATGCACGTGTCCGGAAACCCTCTGTGGATCCTTCCAGCGCCGGCAAACACTCTGCACCTCGGCCTGCAGGGGAGGGAGGAGGGAGGGAGGGAGGGAACGACTGGCATCGGGGTTAACTTGGGTTCTAGTCCAGGCCTGGCGCTGACTCACCTTTGACCTTGGACACCCCTTCCCTTCTCCATCATCACTAGGAGGGTGTTGGGCTTGATGGTCCAACTTCCATTTCTGAGCTGGTCCCCAAGGAGAGTCCTTGAATCCTGCTGACTCCCCACGTCGTGCCGGGGGACCCCAGTGTAGGACTCGAATTCGCATCATCACCACCAGGAAGCTCTCAAAGGTGAGAAACCAAGGCCCTCACCTCCTCATGCACGGCCGGGCCTCCACCAGCCCTGGAAACAGAACAACTGAGCCAGTACAGAGAAAAAGGTTGGCTCGGCTGTACCTCGTCCTCCCAGCCTTCTGCTGGGAGCCCCCGGTGTAGCTGTTGCCCTTGTTCAAGCCCCTCTTCCGGCCCTCCGGCCTCCTTGCAGCTCTGTCGTCCAACCCAGAGAAGGGTTGGAAAAGAGGAGAATCGGCTTGGAGTGTAGGGCTTCGCCCTGATGACAAGCTTCCTTTCTCTCTTGGGGACTTGTAAGCTGCCAGTCCAGAAGTCCCAGGAGGGAGACTGCACCTGACCTGGAAAGCAGGAAGGAAGCCAGGGGTCAGGAGCACACTGCAAACTGGCAGGGAGAAGCGTCCTGCAGAATCCATCATGTGATCGCAGGCTCGGCCATCCGTGCCCTCAGGACCCCTTTCCCCACGTGTCAGCTCTTTCTGCCCTGACCCGGCTGCCAGCCAAGGAAGGAGGGCCATGGCAATCTACCAATTTTCTTCAGTTACCATAATGTGGATACAAGGAGCTGGACGTGTGATGACATTCGCAAAGGCCCACGTCCCTAGTTTTAAGGGAGGCCACCTGGCACGGTGTACTTCAGAGTGGGCTTTGGGTGAGATTTGCTTTCACTGGGGTTGTCGTGAGATGCTGTGTCCTGCCGTGGTTAGTAGCACAGATGGCAGCTGGACAGCCCGGGCTGGGACCCTCCTTGGCCACTTCCAGCTGGTGAGCTCGGGCTGACCGGACATCTCATCCAGCTTGTCCTCATCTGCAGAACGAGAGCCCACAGGACCTGCCACACGAGGCTGCTCTGATCAGGGATGTGAGTTCATGCACGTAAGGGTGCGGAGCGGTACCTGGCCCATAGTCAGGGCTCAGTGAGTGTTCGCCGATTTTATTTTGATCTGAAGCCTCTAGAATTGAATATTCTATTCCGTTTCTGGGCTGTGCTGTGGGTTCAATCGTTTACTGGCTGTTTATTAAGCATCTCCTGGGTGCAGAACTCATCCTAGATGATGGCGTTTCAAAGCCGGAGTCGGCAACATGATAAACACAGTGAGACATCGCTCCTTCTTTGCCATTGGGACAAGTGAAGCCTTGTAGGAGACCAGAGGCTGGAGAGTTCCCTGAGCCAGGCGGCTGCTCAGAGGAGCTGGGGGGCCTGGAGTGAAGGGGGCGGTGAGCAGGAGCTGGAGGCCTGAGCCGAGGGCTGGACAGTGGGTTGAGAGAAGGAAGGTGGAGTTGACTAAGGATGATGAGGGCGGGGTGCCATTCTGAGTGGGAGACCGGGGGAAGCGCTAAAGAGGGTGGAATTCTTGAGAGTGGTTTTCTGGTGTTGGTGTGGGCGGTAGGCTCTGCTTTAAGCCTTTTTGGTGTGAAGTGCCTGGGGCCGCCAGGTGGAGATCCATCCCCTTTGCCCAGCTCCGGTGTCAGTGGAGGAAGAGGGCTCAGGATGCGCCAGCCAAGGGCCCCCGTCGCACAGGATGGAGCAGACCCCCCTGCTCCCAGCAGAGCGAGCACAGGCCCCTCTGTGTGCGGCCTGAGAGCCCTGGCCGGGCCTCCTCCTTGAAGGGCCTGACAAAGACTTGCTTGTTCTCGCCTGACATCAGACCTCGCCCTCAGGATTTCTCTGTTCTTCTGGGGCAAGATCTCACACAGTGATAATAGAGTGAACGGGAAGGGAGGAATCAAGGGAAAGCTGTCTCAGGCGTCACCATGCCAACCCGCTCCCCTGGCTGAGCGTAGGAAGAGGGCGCCTGCTGTGTGCGCCCTGCGCATCTTCCAGGTCACACCCCGGCAGGGACTGCCCTGAGCTGCGGGCGTTTCTGGTTGGAGCCGAACGGGAGCTGCTCGTATTGGTTCCGAGAGATGCTAGCTGCCTGGTCAGTGACGGACAAAATATTAGTGAGTCACATTACTTAATTGCTGCATACAATGGGTGGATTGTTTTCTCTCTGTGTGTGTGTGTGTGTGTGTGTGTGTGTGTGTTTTAGCTTAAGTAAGTATTGCATTTAAACACCTGGGTTTTGTATGTTAACAAAGATTTGTAGTGAGTTCTGCCTTGGACATTTCGTAAAAGCTTACTGTTTAGAGGCATCTGTGCGATCACCTGCTCCTGAGTCTGTCTGATCCTTTTTTCAGATGAGTGAACGGAACCCGGGAGAATGGGAGACAGGAGTAAAGGTTTTATAGGCACCCGGGATTCGGATCCTGCGTGACAAGTACTCAGCATAAGACCCCTAGTGAGGGCTTACTCAGTGCTATCCCTGCTTACTCTTTGAGCTTTGATGTGTGCCAGATGGGGTCAATAAATGAACTCACTCGTAAAACAAAATGAATATGAAACCAGTCCAAGGGGAAACCCTAGTTTCATTTATCTTAAAACAATCAATCCTAAAGCAACCGTTAACTTGTGAGATACAGGAAGAAAAGGGAATTTGACACCGGAACTTCACATCCTCAGTCTAGTGCAGCGGTTCTCAAGCTCACGGCCAAGGCCATAGGCTAGTAAGTGAAAGGGGAGCCCGTGTCTCCACTGTCTCTTCAGTGTGTTTCCCACACTCCATACTCCACTTCATCAAATGACCTGGGGTTACTTTGTTTAGCTGGAGCCTCAGCTGGTAGGAACTGCGGAGCAGTTCCAGACCTGGTGCTTGAGGAGCAATTTGCTGTCTTCAAGTGGAATTAGAAATAGCCTAAACAGTACTTGATCTGTCTGTGAGGGCTGGGAGCCCTCTAGCAGATGCAGGGCACAGCTTTCAAATTTAGTCATGTGTGGCCACAGACACCAGCCGGGGAACCCCGGCTGCAGGGTAAAGTTTAAACCAGGGCAGTGCATAGTTGAGTCATCAAGAGCACGGCCGGGTTTGAATGTAAATCTGGAGATGAACTTGGTAAGGTTGTTTGTTTGGTTTAACTGTGGTCTTGCTGGATCGATCCAAACAGGGAAGTTCCACTGTGACTCTGCTGCCTTCTCTGTGTAGTTGAGTTCCCTGCAGGAGCATCCTCTGCGAAAGCGTGTCCTTCTGCACGCTTGTCTGTCTATCAATACAGGGTGGGGTTACCGATCGCTAACGGAGGATCTCCCGCTCTCCTAATTTACACTTCCAGAGTGTCTGCCAGATCCAAAATATAATTTGAAGTGGACATTTCACCAAAATGAGCTGTCGTAATTCATTTTGATAAGCTTGGATAAGATTTCAGCATTTTCTTTCTTTCTTTTACTCTTTACATTTTGCAACTGGAGTCAGGTTGATTCAGCCACCAGACAGATGTTTCCCTGCGTGGAAAACGTGATTTAAGAAATTAGGGGAAGAGGCAGGGGAAGATGATTACTAAGCCAAGTGGCTGAATCTATTAATTTTTCTTTCCCAAATGTCATGGCTCCATTTCCAGCAAAGTGGTCAAGATCAATGCTTTTGAAATGACCTTGAACAGGCATGAAGTGAGTTAGTGTGTTAAGTAAGCACTGGGTACCACAGCTGCGAATTTGAACCCTTTTTACTACTAAGAATATATTCAGGGCATTGAAATGGATACCCCTGCTTTGTTCGTTTTCCAAACTTCTGCTTTTGTACTAAGTACCTACCCTGACCAGGTCTGGCATTTTTAACGTGAGATGAGCGCGCCCCTTAGTGGAGAAAGTACTTAACTTCAAGCTCTTAACATTTGCCCAAAGAAAAGCTCTCGGTTTTTACAGAAATATATCGCTTTAGTAACTCTTAAAGCCAAACTACTTGTCCACGTTGGAGGGTTGTTGTGAGAATTAAATGAGATAATTCGTGGGCAGCACTTAAAATGGCATTGAGTGCAGGAATGACAATCAGCAGCTGCTATTATCACGCTAATCTGAGAATGAGGATTCGGGAAGCAGGGGGTTGAGTGACGTCATTCTTGGCGTCTTCCGGATTTCAGCTTCAGGGCCCTCTGTGCCCACACTGTTACGTATTAGGAAAGGTGAGTGAAGAGTAGTGGACAGGACTTACCTGGGGCAGGACCCACTGCCCCGAGGCGGAAAGCAGTGACGACCACTTCAGAATACAGGCCTCCTCACCGTGCAGGAATTTGGATTGAAAAGAGCATCCACACAATGCGATTCCACCTGCACTTGATGAGGAGGCACTGTTCCTTTGCCACGCCTGTCCCTGACCTTGGACTTCTCCCAGCTCAGCCTCTGGACGCTCAGAAGTCTCCACAGGCAACCCTTTGTGAAAATGACTCCTAGTGGCGGGAGATGTCTCTTTCAGAAGTTCATGTGGGCATCGTTGAGGCCGTATTTTGCTTGTCTGGTGACTCAAGTTTTCTTTCTTTTAATTGTCAAGCATAGGATGAGACCCCTATGAGTCTGCTTCTTCATATGCCTGAAGCTGGTTACATCTTTATCAAACGAGATGTGAAAGTGGGGAAACGATTTGCCTTCCCTCTCTCCTTTCTTCTTTCTTTTCTTCCTTCATCCCTTTCTTCCTTTCTTTCGTTCCTCCTTCTCTCTCGCTTTTTCCTCCTCTCCCACCAGCCGCTCCTCTTTCCTTCCCTCTTGCTCTAAGTTGATGATTGACAAGAGGTCCTTGGATACAGATTTTGGCATCCACGCCATCTCTTGTCCGCTCACTTTTTCATTTATTTGGAAACATATTCCCTGAACCGCCTACTCTGGACTCAAACATAATCCAGTCCCAGTTCCGGTGCTGGGGATATTCATCCTTTAAGAGGAGAGGCAGGCAGGTAAGCAGGGGTGACAGGACCGTGGGGAGGTGCTGGAAGAGGGCTCCCGGGGCCGTGGGGAGAGGAACAGAGGGCAGCCCGTCCCCCCAGGACTGGCACCGGGAACACGGCAGGCCCCAGGCTGGTGGTGGATGTAAGTTTGCCTGGCAGAGAACCACCTTTATAGTGGGTTTAAAAGCCACCTAGGAGGGGCTCCCCTGGTGGCGCAGTGGTTGAGAGTCCGCCTGCCGATGCAGGGGACGCGGGTTCATGCCCCGGTCCGGGAGGGTCCCACATGCCGCGGAGCGGCTGGGCCCGTGAGCCATGGCCACTGAGCCTGTGCGTCCGGAGCCTGTGCTCCACAACGGGAGAGGCCACAGTAGTGAGAGGCCCACGTACCGCAAAAAAAAAAAAAAGCCACCTACCGACAGGTCTCAAGGCCAGGCGTGTGACAGCTGTCCCTCCAAAGGCCTCTCAACTCCACCCACTGAGAGTGTGATCTCAGCCGTGGGGGACCTGGGGTTCCCTTTGTCCCAGCCCCAGGCCTCGCTGGCAGTTTCTCCCTGGCCTCCCTCCCACTCCACAGCCCCCTCCTGCATGAAACCCTCCACATCCTTCCAGTCAGAGGATTCCTCTCCTCTCTTCCACCCTCTTCCCAGATACCAGTCCTCACTAGAATCTTCCACTCGTTACAGCTGTCTTTAAACATAGCCTCTCACCCTCACCGGATGGTGCAGGGACCGTGTCTTAGGTAGCTCTAGTTTCTAAAAAGAGCAGATGTTCATGCAGTTGCTCCTTTGACCACGCACCCACTTTCCTGTACTCTGTCAAGGACTGTGCTGGGTGTGGAGGCCGGACCAATGATTAAGACCTGCGTTCAGGAAGCTGAGCAGACACACATGAATATTATATTTTTGTTAGAAATGCCTACAGGATACACAGGGTGTATAGATTAGGGCCATAAGAAGGAAGAGGCCAGTTCTGACTTGGGAGCTAGTGGCAAGGGAGAGGAGGGGTGTTGGATTTGGGTGGAGGTGGGGCTCGGCTGAATCAAATCACACATAAAGTGAAGTGGAGGTGGATAGATCACCCGGCAGAGCCAACAGAGTTTTGCCAACTAAACAGAATCTTCAGTGTTACTGGTAATTTCTAGAAATGTTGAAAGAATGTATTACTTATTTCAACTGAATGCTGCCATTTCCTGGGTAAAGTAAGTAGACTTCCAAAGCCTTGGGAATTAACAGCATCATTTCACCATCTCTTGGAATTGTTTTGAAAGCCAGTGGACATAGCTTTGGTGTTTGCAAGTTATCCCCAACCTAGTGCCTTAATGTTACAGTTTTATTATTATCGTAACTGCAGTGAGATCTGATTTGGGCTCTGAGGGCTGGGACTGCGGCGGCTTTTCAATTGCTTCTGGAATTCCAAAGGAAAAGAGTCTGAATTAGAGAACGTCATATTAGACTTTTGAATACACGTGATAGATGAAAGCTGGCTGCCCAAGCATTGCCTAATACAGGGACTTTGGGACCCGCTTTATCAAATACATGAAAATTAGTTGTAGTTAGCCGGTCTGCGTATTTCATGATGTTTGATGCTTCGGAAGTCCAAAAGGGCTTGAGAACAATTTCTCTTTAGTAGTTTAAGTGTTCTACCTGATTTCTGAATTACTGCTTTTTCACCGAGGTAAACTCTGGAGTACTCCCTGAGTGCAGCAGTGGCCAATTTTGAGATAGCATGTTGCTGGGAATCTATCACCACCATCCTTCCCAAATAGCTGGAAATCCAAAGGGCTTCAAGGAACAAGCCAGGGATGCTCTGTGGAAGTGCTGTCAAGGCGCAGTTCTGGTTCTTAAGTGGAAGTCTCATCCCATTTCTAATTGCCTTAGCTCCTGGTGTGGCTTTCGGTTGCCTGAATACATTTCTGGAAATTGTTGGACATTCTCATTGCATTAAGACCTCAGGATGTTGGAACGACGGGGAGTTTCCCAGGTCGTCTAGCCAGTCCTGGTGGGTTACAGATGCGATAAGGATGAGACTCAGATGGGGGGGGGAGTGACCTTCCCCAAGGTCTTGTAGCAAACAAGTGGCTGAAAACAGGTTAGGACAAGAGCCAGTGACTCCCGTGCATTTGGTGGCATTACAGAGGCCTTACAGTCGCGGTAGCTTCCATGACCTTGAGGCCCTGGGGTTACACAACAACTGTCTGACCCGCCCAAGGCACCGAACTGCATTTCTGCCCTGGAGTTTCCTTGCTTCTGCTTTGTGGATTCAAAGTTCCTATATAATCAGTCTTCAGTAGATTCTCCTGACCGTCTCTCCCTCTACTTTCCCCCCAAAACACACTTTCTATTTTAGAGGTTCCTGCTGTTCCTCATTAGGACCAGGCTCACTGACCAGGCACTTCCCCATCCCGTGAAAGGACTACTTCTCCCCTTTTCTTACCCAAATAAGAGTGTCTGACCCAAATAACAGATGACCTGAGAGCCTCTCCTCCCACGGGCCTGGAGGAAGAATCTTATGTTTGGATGGAAGAGAAGCTCCAGGGGATCATGGGAGCCATGTTTATGAACAGATGACTTCATTCATTCCACCTGTAGGTATGGAGTTCCTACTGTGTGTCAGGCCCTAGTCTGGGATCTGGGGGTATATATGTTCATGGCGATAGAGATCAAAAAGAAAAATAAAGACAGTGAGTGGGGAGTAGGGTGAAGTATGATGTTGGAGAGGGTGGTTAGGTTGGGCTCCGCTGGAAAGTAAACCCTGGACAGAGGCCTAAAGAAAAACCGTGCAGATATATTGGGGGAAAGCATTCTAGGCCTAAGGACTAGCAACGATCCTGTGGCAGAAACACATGTGATAAGTTCAAGAATGAAGAAAGGGGAGAGGCCGGAAGCCAGAGTAGCCCAGCGATGGAGGGGAGTTGTATGAGATGAACTACCTTGGGGTAACATCGCCTCGGGCCTTGTTGACTGTGATAAGGATCTTGTATTTTACTCTAAGTGACACAGGAAACCATTGAAGGGATTTAACCAGAGGAGTGACATGCTGAAACTTTTGAAACATCATTAGAGCTGCCAGATAGGTAATTGACTGAGTGCTTGGGAACTGGGGAATCTGTTTAGGAAGTGAGTATGATAGTCTTGGCAAGAGATGGGATGCCCTGTGGGTTGTCTAGGCCTCCATGTCCGAGACACGATCAAATTCAAGCTGCATCCAAAAGGAGAGCTGAAGGGTTTGTTAGCTTAGATATGGGGTGTGAGAGAAGGGAAAGCCGAGGATGACACTGACGTTTTTAGTCTGAGTGTCTGGAAACATGAAATTGCCATTTACAGAAAGAAGAAAGACTGAAGAGGGGCAGATTTCTAGGAAAAAAAACAAAACTTTAATTTTGGATATGTGAAGTTTGAGGTGTCTATTAGAAGTCAAGCAGTCAATGGGATAAATGAGTCTGGAGTTCAAGCGAGCGGATCAAGGTGACAGTTATAAATTTGGAAGTCATCAGCATACACCCTCTAAGATGGTATTTAATAGATATTAATAGTTGTGTCAGAAAGGGGACTCAGGGAGGGGGAAGGGTAAGCTGGGACGAAGTGAGAGAGTGGCATGGACATACATACACTACCAAACGTAAGGTAGATAGCTAGTGGGAAGCAGCCACATAGCACAGGAAGATCAGCTCGGTGCTTTGTGACTACCTAGAGGGGTGGGATAGGGAGGGTGGGAGGGAGACCTAAGAGGGAGGGGATATGGGGATACATGTGTATGTATAGCTGATTCACTTTGTTATACAGCAGAAACTAACACACCATTGTAAAGCAATTATACTCCAATAAAGATGTTAAAAAATATATACTGCCTGCACTCAAGTCATGTCTGTATATTTCTGTGCGCATCTCTTGATGGTTTTGAGTGTCCATGTATCTTCTTGGCCATGTTAGAAATAAAAAGTTAATTTTCAAAAAAAAGAAAGGGGACTCTTCCTCATGGCCAGGAGGACAGAACTAAGACCAGTGAGTGGAACAAGAAAAATAACGATAGTAATCGTGATTACGGCAACTACCATTTGTGCATCTGGCTACTTACATATGTTGTGTCACTGTCTCTACAAACCAGCCTTGAAGAGGTTGAATTCATCTCTGTTTTACTCATATTGAAACTCAGACTCTGGGAGGTTAAGTAAATGTTGTTAAATACGTTGATTGAGACCACCCAGCTAATAAATAGCTAAGCTGTGATCCAAACCCAAGTTCATGTTCTTGTTGCTATACTAAACATCACAGCTCAGCTTAAGAAGTTCAATAGGGTGGTCTTTCTTTTATCTCTGAGAAAGACAACTCAGCTGAGAATTTTTGCGAGCTCACCCTCCACCTTCAACTGAGCCTGTCCTGCAGGTCGGGCGTTTCGGATGCTGGGTGAAAGACTGCATGTCGGGGCTGCCCTTGCCAACACAGAACACACACTGTAAAGCAAGAGAGAACCATTTGAAAAAAAGAGATGACACAGGAAGATAAAGTCATACATCCGCTCTGAACACTGGCTACAGTTTAAGCCAAGACATTACCCATAGGTGCTGGTTGATTTCCTTTCCTAGTTTCAGAGGGCAGATGACAATCGCCACCCTACTGGAGACAGGTGGAGAAGGGGAATACAGGGATTTATTCCACGCTGGCAGAGGGGCAGGCTTCGGGCGGTGTAGCTGTCACCTCCTTCAGGGCTCGCCGCAAACAAATGAGCGCTGGGGGCTCCACCTAGGAAAGTAAGACCTGAGGGGTGACGTGGCTCGTCCAAGGACCTGCAGCCAACACATGTTACAGGCTTTCCAGACCCCAGAGCTCAAGCCTGTTGCACCGCTTTCCTTTAGAAGGGGAAGGAGGAGGCTGGGATGCTGAGAGCAGCTGGCGTTATCCTCCGCCCATCCCCGCCTGCGGTCTGGAGACGGCCGGCAGAGGGCGCCGCGCCCCTGGCTCTCCCAGCCCGCGGCCCGAAGCCATGTTGAATGAGCAAATGTCTGCAGCCGCCTCCGCGAGATGGAAATGTCTCCCTGGCAGGAAATCCGCGAGGAGCACCGCGGGGTTGTGCAAACAGCCTCACAATGTCCGCTTGTGTGTGTGCACTCGGCTTCGCCCGCGTCGCCCACAATGCTCTGTTTTTTTTGGATAATGGGCCTCTGTGGACCCATAGGGCTTGTCATGCAAAGGGAGTGACCTGTGTTTGTCATAAATGGGCTCTTGTATGATTAATAGCCACGCGAACGCGCCTGCAGTAGCCGCGCGGCACCGGCTTCACCTCTTCGCCGAGGCGGTGGTCTCCGTCGCTTTCTTCCCTCGCTCCAAAGCGGCCGTGCAGAATTTATTGCTAAAAGGGAAATGACTTGTTTGCATTGTGGTTGCAGTTTTTTATATGCGAGACAGGAGGTGCAGAAAACTAGCATTTGTTGCTGGAGGCTGACTGCATGCCAGATATTATACTAGGTGCTTTCCCTGCATTATTTTATTTACTCACCAACGGCACTGCTAAGGAAGTATTATGATTCGCATTTCACAGACGAGGAAAACCCGAATTCAGAAAAGTAGAAGACTTACCCAAGGTCTCCGCAGCCTGTGCTGTTGCCACTAAAGAACTCCTTTTCTCCTTCAGCGTGGTCCACGGTCCACACACCTGGAAATGCCTCCCTCATCCTGCCTGGCTGTCCATACACTCAATTAGCGATTTTAAAATAAATGAGGGATTTCCATTCTTGGGTGTCAGTGTGTGTATTGTACCTCCTGGAATTATATGCAAAAACATGTGGGTCTGTGTGTGGGTGCATTTTTCTAAGAAGGCTGATATTCATCAGATTCTCAAGGTCATCTATGATCATAAAACAACAGAATATCTCTATTTTGGGAAATGTTTATTTTCTCCAACCTGTTTCTCTTCCCAACGACCCTTCCTCTGTTCGGCTTGTTTGCCGTTGACAATCTTACTGTCACTGCTATGCGGTGACTGCTAACCGAATCTTCCATTCCATTTCAGTGGCCATCAGTGAAGAGGCTGCGTGCTGGACCTGTGCTTGGAGCTTGGCTGGGGAGGGGTGGGGGGGGGGGTAGTTGAAATGGGCCTTTAAAGAATCCACAGCAAGGAAGAGAGGTTGTTCATTCAGCTTGGGGGTCAGGGAGGAGGTTTCTGGGAGGAAGTGCAATCTGATTTGGGCCTTGAAAGATAGGCCATCCAGAGGCAGAGGAGAGGAGGAGGGCATTCCAGGCAAAGGGAGCAGCATGAACACAAAAACAGAAGCAAGAACCAGGCCAGAGCTGTTGGCACTGTCCATACTCTGGTGTGACCAAAGTACAGAGTGTTCAGAGGAGCTGAAACTTGAAAGAGAGCTTTGGGTCAGGTTTTAGGATCTGAATACCATGTGAAAAATTGCACCCATCTTAATTTGATGGCCAGCTTGGGAAGCGTTTACTCTGAAACATGCCTTTTTCCTTCCACCCAGCAGCTCCACATCGCGCTGGGCCGGGGAGTTGCCTCAGAAAGCAGCTCCCTGCAGGAGAGCCGGCCTCCAGGGCACTCAGCACACTCCCACCTCCCCCCGCCTTCCCTGTCCCAGCTTACAGTGACGGTCTTCAGTGCTTGCTTGGGGTTCAAGCTGGGGGTTTTATTTTAAGCTGTTACTTTGGTTTGCGATTAAGCGTACTTTGAAATCGAGGCATTTGCTCCTTTCAGAAATGGAGACCAAAGCAAAGCCCCTCCTGCCTCTGAGATTTCAAGGGATGTTTTCTGCCCTTTGGCCGACCTTGACACTTGAGATGTAATGGGCCACGCCAACCTCCCTTGGCTTCAAATTCTTTAGGTTTTCAGTATGTGAAATGGCTTTTGGTGGTCTTTTTGGTACTTCTATAATTTTGACACCCTCCCCCAAATAAATTTGAACTGGGAATTAATATACCTAATGCTTTGACACCTCCATCAATTCCAAAGCCTCCTTTGGTGCACAGGTGGACCTCCGTTTAAGAAAACTCAGTGTCTGAAAACCTAGACTTACAAACCAAGTCAGTCCCTGACACTGGGGCGGATGGGGTTCTTCAGGGGGCTTTCGCTTCCCAGAAGTACTCCATCCGTGGGCACCATGCCTCCCGGTGCCTTGACCTGCGAGGTCATATTTCACCACTTGACAGTGAACTCTGGAGGCAGAGAGACCTCAGGCAGAAATGTGTGGAGCAGCTGCCAGGGACCGAGAGCCAGGCAGGGACTGGGGGAAAGCCTTTTTCTTTTCTTTCCTCTCTTTTTTTTTTTTTTAGGTTACATTGTTAGATAACATATAGACTAGACTTAATTCACCAGCGTTCACTTTACACAGGACATTTCCCATAACGTGCGCTCAGAGTCTGCTGTGTGATCCGAGGTGCTTGGGGTATCTGGTGTTGGATTGGGGGAGGCGAGAGAGAGCCCAAGATAATGGCTGGAGATGATGGGGAGAGACTGCGGCCAGGAGAAGGGCTTAGAGAGAAGTCACGGCCAGGGGAGACGTGGAAGGTACCTGGAGAGAGTTTGGTGAGACACCAGGTCTCGGGGGGGCAGCAGGTGCAGAAATCTCGGGGGACACTCAGGTTTCTGGCTCATAATTTAATGGACAATGATGCCTTTCTGTGAACAAAGAAGGAGGAGGACACTTGGGAAGGGCAGAATTTAAGGTTATTAAGATCTTCCCAAAATTGCTGTGCTTGCAGGAAATTCACTTAGAGGTACTGGCCAGGAGTTGAGGAGGGAGGTCCAGTTTGGGGCTAGAGTGGGACGGGGAGACAAGGTGTGAAGACCGAACATTGGAGACGGGCACTTGAAGGTTAGATGGAGGAAGCGGAGACTTAAGAAGGACCATTCAGGGCTTCCCTGGTGGCGCAGTGGTTGAGAGTCCGCCTGCCGATGCAGGGGACATGGGTTCGTGCCCCGGTCCGGGAGGATCCCACATGCCGCGGAGCGGCTGGGCCCGTGAGCCATGGCCGCTGAGCCTGCGCGTCCGGAGCCTGTGCTCCGCAACGGGAGAGGCCACAACGGTGAGAGGCCCGCGTACCGCAAAGAAAAAAAAAAAAAGAAGGACCATTCATAGAGGTGAGAGGGCAGCAAGGAGGCCCTCCAGCATCTCGGCGGGGGAGGGCTTGGCCAACAGCACGCAGGGCAAGATTCCCTGCATCCCCTCCCTCAGAGCTAGAGGGCCCTGGCTTCTGTCGGTTGAAATACCCGAGAATCAAATTCTGGAAAAAGGAGATCTGTAATCCAGAGAAATGAGAGTCTGTTTAATCTAAATCACTGATGGTCAGAACAGCCCAAACTTCGGGCGACTTCTCCGTGTTCCCTTTCGGGTTCTAGACTGAAGCGAGGCTATCGGAGAGAGGTGGAATAAACAGCTTTCCCAACACTACTCAGTAAGCAGAAGGCATTTCCAAGACTGCTGCCCTGCAGGGGTCACTCTCCCTTTGAAATGGGGCAGAAGTGGCCTGGGTGGGCTGTGACTGTCAGCCCTCCTTCTAGGGAAGGGGGAAGCTCATCAAGCAGTTTCCTTCTCACCGTGTTCTTGATTTCACAAGTGGAAGGGAACAAATTCACTAATGATTTCCCAGCGGTGGGCTGGTCCAGAACAAAGTCCCAGTTTGATTGTTTCCATATTCACTGGTATTGGAAATTGGGGGGCGGGGGCACATTGACTTTCATTCCCTAAAAAAGAATCTAATTTCACTCTCATTTCTTGGAGACTTTTCGCTGCTGTAATATTGATGTTTATGGGGAAATTAGCTGTGATGAGGTAATAGTCTATTTTAGAAAACTGAACTCAGATATTGAAAGGACTATTTTAAACCTGCACTTAATCGTTCAGCTCTGTAATGGTCTCTCGGTATTTTTTTGAGAATTCCCATGGATTGCCTTACAACTCGACTCTAGCAGCTTGCATTCCACCGGGAACACCCAGCCCTTTTGAGGGACACCGTGGTATTAATGATGGATGAGGATATTCAAGGCATTTTCCCATTTGAGTGCCATTACTTGTAGTGTTAAAACGTTTTGAAAACACATTTTAGCCATTAACTCATTTTTATTGTCAGATGAAAGTGCTTAATAGACTCACTCTAGTTTCCCTCCTTCGTCTTGGAATGAAATCATCTGTTGGATTCTTGGCACGACTTTGGGCAGCGGAACAGAGAACCTTATGACTTCATTGCAGAAGCGGCAGCTGGGCAGGGAATTCCAGCCCAGCCCAACTATCTAAAATCACTCACCTGGTTTTGCGCCCAGAATTTATAGTCTGAGCTACTTCATTCCATCAATGCATTCCCTGCCCCCCGCAAAGAAAAGCAGGTGCTTCTGTCATTTAAGGAATGTACCCTTCCTTTTGCTGAGAAGTTTTTTTTTTTTTTTTTTTTTTTTTTTTGCGGTACACGGGCCTCTCACTGTTGTGGCCTCTCCCCTTGCGGAGCACAGGCTCCGGACGCGCAGGCTCAGCGGCCATGGCTCACGGGCCCAGCCGCTCCGCGGCATGCGGGATCCTCCCAGACCGGGGCACGAACCCGTGTGCCCTGCATCAGCAGGCGGACCCTCAACCACTGCGCCACCAGGGAAGCCCGAGAAGTATTTTTTTAAGCCACCTATTTTGTATCTGATATATTACAGGCTGATGGTCAACCGGTTTTGCTTATCATTCAAAACAATCAAGGAGTATAAATGAGGTATCATGGGTTGTATGATTACTAGGAGAAAGTGTCTCTGGGTAGTGTGAATACCAGACGTATCAGGGTTGTACGCTCCCTGCTCGGACAGCTCCCTGGATGGTTCATGGGAGGCAAGCCAGAGGGGTCACTTGCTTTTGGGGGACGGTGTGGGGAGCCTGCAAGCCTCTTTCGTTGCTGACAGCAGCTACCAACCTGGCTGCCATCAGGATTTCTCCTCTGAACCTTGTTGACCAGGTTGAAGATCAGATTGTCTTAATAGCCCTCCTAGGATCACATCCAGTCGCCAGAAACACTCCTAAAGCCAGAACTGGACTTCTTTCCTCCACTCTATTGGGGAAATCTCAGGGCTCCATTGTAGTTAGGAGATCAGACTTATCATAAAACTAAGTGAGACAGGTCACAGCATGCCGCTGGAGACACCAGCTTCAGAGCAGAGACCAGCAGCTCTGCTCTGAAGCTGGGCCGAGTAACTGACCAGGTTAGTGACTCCTAGACTTTGGAATTTCATAAAACGATAAAATTTCAAAATAAACTTCGGGGACTTAGGATGCAGTGATCACTATCATTTTGTAAAATAAATAAAAGACACTGTAGCATAGAGATGTTTGCATAACTTTAGCAGAAATGCAAGGCTCATGCCATAGCCTTAATTTCTCATTTTGCCTTGGACTGGTTGATGCTTTGGTACCACTGGACAAAACAATCTTAAGGATTTCTTTGCCAGTGCTAACTGGGAACCAGGCCCTGTGCTAAGTGCTGGGAATACAAGGAGGTGTAAAAACAGCCCTGCGCAAGAAGACCTTATATTCAGAGATGGCGGGAAAGTGTGTAATTATGGTCCACACTGTAGGCACTGTGACACAGTAAACACAGCAAGTTAGGTGAGCAAAGAGAAGCCGAGCTTACCCAAGGGAGTGGGTTTTGTTTTATTTGAGGTAGAGTTGAAGAGGAGGGAAGATTTAGGGGGGTTCTTCTGAAGGTCCCGATTTCCAAACTCATACTTGAAAGGGGATTCTGGAGAGGCAGTGGCCGAGAGCCAGTGCTTAGAGGTCAGATGGAATTGACTTCCAGACCCAGCTGTGCCACTTGTGGGCTTGAGAAACTTTTAAAATCTCTAAGATAATTTATTTATCTCTAAAGTTGGGATAATAAGAGTTCCTACCTCATAAGGTGGCTGTGAAAATTAAAATATGATAATACATAAAAAGCTCTCATCATCCTTATGGCCTGCAGATCATTACAAAATGTTAGCTGTCATAATTGTAAACAGAAGGAGCAGCATGTGCAACGGCCCTGAGGCAACAGAGAGCAGGCTGCTTTAGAGAAGTGCAGGGTGTGATGAGTGTAGGACCCAGGGGTGCGGAGGAAGAGAGGGGAGAGAGGAGACGGGCAGGGGCTGGAGGCCAGGTTTTCTGGATCCATTGCACACATTGGTATACGTTACATCCTGCGGGCCCTGGAGAGCCATGGAAGCATGTTAAGCAAGGAAGTAACATTGTCAGATTTGTGTTTAGAAAGCTGGAAACGAATGGGCAGCAGACAAAACTGGAATCAGGAGGATCCATTTAGGGGCTCTTTGCAGGATGCCGGCGAGCTCTGCTGAGGGTCTGAATTAGGATAATCAGGGTAGGGAAGGAGAGAAGTGCACACATCCCAGTGGGGATGTCCTGTTTAACAAGCTGTTTAACATGTTCTAGGGAGACCCTGCTACCATGGGGCAGAAACCCTCCACTGGCAGTGATACATCGCACCTTATGGTATTTTTATTTAATAAATCTTTATTGGAGTATAATTGCTTCACAATACCGTGTTAGTTTCTGTTGCACAACAAAGCAAATCAGCCATATGCATACACATGTCCCCATGTCCCCTCCCTCTTGAGCCTCCCTCCCACCCTCTCTATCCCATCCCTCTAGGGCATCGCAAAGCTCCTAGCCAATCTCCCTGTGCTGTGCGGCTGCTTCCCACCAGCCAACTATCTTACATTCCGTAGTGTGTATATGTCGATGCTACTCTCACTTCCCCCCACCTTCGCCCTCCCGCCCCACGTCATCAAGTCCATTCTCTATGTCTACCTCTTTATTACTGCCCTGCAACTAGGTTCATCAGTACCATTTTTTTTTAGATTCCATATATATGCGTTAGTATACGGTATTTGTTTTTCTCTTTCTGACCTACTTCACTCTGTATGACAGACTCTAAGTCCATGCACCTCACTACAAATATCTCAATTTTGTTTCTTTTTATGGCTGAGTAATATTTCATTGTATATATGTGCCACATCTTCTTTATACATTCATCTGTCGATGGACACTTAGGTTGCTTCCATGTCCTGGCTATTGTAAATAGTGCTGCAGTGAACATTGTGGTGCATGTCTCTTTCTGAACTATGGTTTTCTCAGGGTATATTCCTAGTAGTGGGATTGCTAGGAAAACTGGACAGCTACATGTAAAGGAATGAAATTAGAGCACTACCTAACACCATACACAAAAATAAACTCCAAATGGATTAAAGACTTAAATGTAGGACCAGACACTGTAAAACTTTTAGAGGAAAACATAGGAAAAACACTCTTTGACATAAACCACAGCAATATCTTTTTTGACCCACTTCCTAGAGTAACAGAAATAAAAACAAAAATAAATGGGACTTAATTGAACTTAAAAGCTTTTGCACAGCAAAGGAAGCCATAAACAAGACAAAAAAACAACCCTCAGAATGGGAGAAAATATTTTCAAATGAAACAACAGATAAAGGATTAATCTCCAAAATATATAAACAGCTTATGGAGCTCAATATCAAAAAAACAAACAATCCAGTTAAAAAATTGGTGGAAGACCGAAATAGACATTTCACCAAGGAAGACATACAGGTGGCCAAGAGATACATGAAAAGATGCTCAACATCACTAATTATTAGAGAAATGCAAATCAAAACTACAATGAGGTATCACCTCACACCAGTTAGAATGGACATCATCAGAAAATCTACAAACAACAAATGCTGGAGAGTGTGTGGAGAAAAGGGAACCCTCTTGCACTGCTGGTGGGCATGTAAATTGATACAGCCGCTATGGAGAACAGTATGGAGGGTCCTTAAAAAACTAAAAATAGAACTACCATATGCACCTTATGTTTTTTTTTTATTTATGTATTTTATTTATTTATTTTTGGCTGCGTTGGGTCTTCATTGCTGTGCACAGGCTTTCTCTAGCTGCGGCAAGTGGGGGCTACTCTTCGTTGTGGTGCGCAGGCTTCTCATTGCGGTGACTTCTCTTGTTGCAGAGCATGGGATCTAGGCATGCGGGCTTCAGTAGCGTGGCACGCGGGCTCGGTAGCTGTGGCTCGCGGGCTCTAGAGTGCAGGCTCAGTAGTTGTGGTACACGGGCTTAGTTGCTCAGCGGCATGTGGGATCTTCCCGGACCAGGGCTCAAACCCATGTCCCCTGCATTGGCAGGCAGAATCTCAACCACTGTGCCACCAGGGAAGGCCCAACCTTATGTTTTAATGTCTTAGAAAAAATGAATTTGTCCCATTTGCTTTTTGTGTTAATGGACAGAGCAAGAGATTGACAGCCAGGACACCTTCCTTCTGGCTCTTTCTTTGGCCGTAATGTATTTTGGGTCCTTGGGCAAGTGCTTTTTTGTAAATAAGAGCTTTAAAAATATGACCCCAGTTCTAATATAGAATGTATTCTGAGGACATTTGGGACTTCCATCTGGAAGACCCTGGGAAGGACACTTACTATACCTGACCCACATGTTCTGATCTTTAAAATGGGTCCAATATCACCTTCCCTACCTTTGACACATGCTCATGTTGAGGATAAATGAGGCCAGACACATCTTTGACAAAGATGTGATGTTATATAAATATACATCATTGTTGTATTCATGATTGGTCTGGGGCTTATATGCTAACTATGTTGCAGAAGAATATTAGGCTCAACCAGGACTTCTTAATCCCCAAAATATGGAGTTATAGATAAAAAATCTAAGTCTTTGACTTCTAAAGTCTTTGTACCAGGGATGTTAAACATTTTAGATTCTGAAAGGTATTGTCTCATTCAGAGTGCTAAGAAAACCCATCCCTTCTGGTAAAGGCATTGAGTATTTATCATCTTAGACCTTAAGAAAAATATTAGCAAATAGAACCATATAGGGCTGCTGTTCTATTTTTTCTCAGTTTCTGTTCTGTATTGATAAAAGGTGGTATTGGCTTAGAAAGTCTCCTTTCCGATAGTTATAGCTACAAAAGAAATTTTCTAAGTGCTTGTTCTCTAATCATGAAAATTGGGCATGGAAATCTTGTTGTACACAGGCAAAGGTCAGAATTCACAGTGCCCACACCCTGAGTCCTTTGTTATGTCTTACTTAGAGTAAACAAATAAATTTCCTCACCAACTATGGCCACATCTTTTCAAAGTCACTTCTAGTTGATTTTATTTGGTTTTACACTCTGGGACTACAACTAATCTTATTATTTTTTTTCTTCCAAACAAGAACCGAGTTCTAAATAGGAAAAAAAAAAAAAATGTGCATGTGCGTGTCTGTGTGTGTGTGTGTGCGCGCGCACGTGCGCTTTTATCCCCTTCTCTTTTTTGGAACTGAAATGTTAGCAGAGGACGATTTCTTTAGGAGGGTCATCACTTTCTACTGAGTAGCCTTAGAGCCAGCTCCCATGGAAGTGGTTTTGAGCTCAGAGCCAAGAAAGTAGTCATAGAAAATACCATGCATACATCCCAAATCGTCACCCCTGGGAGATGAGAGCCTCCCTTGGCAGGGACATGTGGCAGTCTTTAAAGGCACTATTAACACTCCTACAGTGACTAGAGAAACGCCCTCCTTCTAGACAATTTGGAAAACAAATGTAAAAGGATCCATTTCAAACTTGTATTGCTGTACATGAACCTTGAGGAGTAAGCCTTCTGTATTGGGAAGGCTTCACCAGTCACCCAACTAGTGTCTTTTGTTCCCTTCTCACTCCTGATTCCCCAGCTGGAGGTGCCCTCTCTGCCAATACAGATTCCCAGGGTCCTTCATGCCTGGGTGGAGTTCACTTCTTCTATGACGCTAATTTTTCTGGAAGATTCCACCCCACATGGTTTTCTGTCTTCTCTAAATTCCTAGAGAAATATGTCTTTCACTGTACACGCCTTGGGGGACTACTAGTGTAGAGCAGGCCACTTTGGAATCTAACAGAAACTATAGACTCTCTCCCCAGAGAAAGGAGCATATACATACAATAATACATTATCGAGCACACACTTTCCACAGACCACGGACTCACAGAGTCCCCAAACGGGGGCCTCCTAGGGATCTGGAATCCCAGGTCTCCTCCTGTGGGGAAAAGAGCATGGACTTTGAGTTCCTAGATGCTCAAGCTCTATCTTTTATTTTCCTGTAGTCTTCAGAAAGATGCTTAACCAACTAAATTTCTTCTTCTTCCAATACATGAAGAGAATTATAGCTACCTGAAGGATTGCTGTAAGGTTTGAGTGAACTTAAGTGTGTGAAAGCTCCAAGCACAGTGCCAGGCACACAGTGGACCCTCAATAAAATGTGCATGTTCTTGTCCCTCTCATATATCATCATCTTCTTCTTCATCATCATCATCATCATCACTCTGGTTGGTACTTACTGTGTATCAGGTACATACTACTACTTTCACATTCAGTTAACATTTCTGAGCCCTTACCATTTATCAGAAGCTTGTTATGTGCTTCCAGGTCGATTACATTCTTAATCTGAACTTGTGCTGTCTCCCTAAATAGCATGTGTATCACTTGAGCACTGCAGCCATGGCTTCTGTCATTGAAAACCCCACTCCCACAGGTCGCAGGTATTCAGGGTATTCAACCAGTGATTGACTACTTCCCTCAGGGCAATTATTCAAGGTGGTGTTTTTATTAGAAAACCAAAGGGAAAAGAAGAAACTTCCCATCAAACTGTTACCAGATTCCCTTTAGGGAGGATAGGAGTTTGATTTTTCCTTTTATTTAGATAGATCACTGTCACCAAGAGAGTCAGTGTTGAGGAAGATAAACCAGGTCTCCTGGGACCTGAGTGGGCAGTGATCCTGACCCACCCCCTCTTTTGACTGTTGGAAAGTCTGTGTTGCCCCTTTGCCCTTTGGCATTTCATTCCTTTTCAGTAGAGATATTTCATGAGTCCCTTTGGCATGGTTTTCTTCATTAGATATTTGTGTTTTCCTTGGACTTGATGCTATATTTATGAAAAGGGGTAAACACAGACACAACCATTTGGTTAAAAATTGAAGTTTTTGATGATTTTTTGAGTATTTATTAAAAGGGTGATCTCCTTACTGCTATTTTCAAAAGCATTTGTTTCTGCTTGGGATTTTCGTGTTGGGAATGGGAATTAACTTATATAGAGTTATCTGAAGACCCCAGCCTCTAACTGTCACACACTTATATAAATATTGTTCTCTTGAAAATTTAGTTTTCTTTCATAAAGATTTATATTTTTAAAATTAGCTTCTCTATTTAATTTTAATACATTTAAGTTTTCTAATCCCTAAACAACATATCTTCCTCTTAGATATATTTTGAAGATAAAGTAAGAAAAGGTATCTAAAATACAGGCTTTGGCATGTAGGAAAATCTCTTGCGGTGCTAGCTATTAATACCTTTAAATATTTACCTGATTATAGCTTGACGTTAAAGCAGTTTACATAAAGAGTCATGGCTTTTGGGAGACCAAACCTGAAATATCAAGAAACATGCAACTTATATGATTCTGGGGATGTAATACTTCTTTGATTCTATGAATAACTTAAACCATGAAACAAGTTGTAATGCTGAATAATTATAGCTAATATTTGCGCAGTATTTTATGGTATTTTACAAAGTGGTTTTACACTCATTTCAATAGTCTTTGCAAGAATCTCATGTAGAAGAGATTATTAAACTATTGTTGTTGTATGTGAAGAACCGAGACTCAGAGCTACAATGACTTGCTCTAGCGTAATGGGGGGGCGAGACGGTGCTTCATATTTGTGCAGCTCTTTCAAACTCTTCTCTAGGAGCTCGTCATTTACCACTTACACTATGCATCTTCTGATAATATCAGTAGGCCACATTTTTACTTTAGCCTACTCTGTGCTACAGATCCTCAAGACTGTGTCTTAATCTTTATCAATAAGTCCCAACCTGCAGTGCTCTGGGAGAACAACCCCAGCAAATAGCCAAAGCCGTCATGCCAGATGCCCACACACCTTCACTTTGGTAGAGAAGAGACAGTCCTGGAGAACCCGGTCATGGAGGAAGACAGGTGTCTCTAAGAGCAAAAGGCCATCCAGAGTGGCCACAGATGGAAAGAGGACCACCTTCCAATGCCAGTCCCCAAAGCAGGAAACATCCCAAGTAAGAGCCAGAAAGAATGTTTGCAAGGCCCATCACCTCGTGAGTACTTATCCACCTGGCATCTCCTTCCCTCTGTCTTCATCTGAGAGACGAAATGTCGTGACCTTCCCTTGCTCTGCCTCTACCAGTCCCTCCTGGAGGGAGTGAATTCAGATCTCACAACACCCACGGGCACCACTGCAAACTATGTCGTGCCCCAGGGAGGTTTCACTTTACGATGATCTCTGAAGGTGTCAAGGGAGACATTGTGTGTTTGTTAAAATAAGCCTAAACTTTATAGTATAGACAGCATACTAGTTTTAAATAATCAGCATGCTTTGTAAGTTATTGCTTGAGCTCCCTTAGGCCTGGAATCCTTCTTAGCACCCTCCTTTATGAATTCTATTCCTAGTATTTTAGTACTTTCACATCTGTGTTTTTTGCTGTACTTCTCTCTTCCTTCATATTGGTTCTCCATCTCCTCTTTTATTATTGGGGAGACCTTTCCTATCCCTTGAACTTAATAAGCAGCTTCTTTACCTGTAGAAACTACCTAGAATCATCACCTGCTGGATGGCCTTATTCTCTCTGATATGAGATCCCAATCCATAGTGGAGAGTGGCAAGGATCTGGCAAGTTCCTTGGGACTGACCCAGCAGCAGGTCCCATTAGGAGTGTAGGCATGGAGTTACCAGACAGAACATGGACACCAGAGTCCCCGGCCTCCCTAAATACAGTCCTGGACTGCCAACCAGGCTTCTCTCCCCGCCTTTTAGCTGTGAAAACACTGCTGTACCCATGGGAGCTCTAAGACTCTGCTCATCCTCAGGTATAAGTGTCAGTCTGCTCTTAGCTGGAGGAGATTTCTCTTTGTCTCAATTCTCTCTTAGCCAGATCACTATTTCATTTTTTTTTTTAAAGCTGTACTTCTCCAGTGTAACCCGTTTGTCTTTATTTTCTGAACTCCAAATCTTGAAAGAGACTTTCGTTTCCCTTTGCTTTGGCACTCAGAAGCTTAGATCCTAATTGATCTCCAACAGATGTGAAGATCTTATTGCCTGGATGACCTATAGTTCATGTACTACTTGCTCTCTACCTTCATCTTACTATTCTCCTTTTATTTTCCTCTTCCCCTCACTTTCATTATGTAAGCATTTGCATTTTCTAATAGTGTATAATAACTTATCTTAAATTCTTTTATTGAACAAGATCAAATATTAAAAAATAATCCTCACAGTGATTAACTAAGCCATCTCATTAGTAACATGGTTCATAGAAATATATTTTGTATGCACTTAGGAGCTGTTTGAAGAGATTGGAGAGGCTCTGTCATGAAGAATGTAGCTGGGGGTTTAGTAAAAGCTCTTTGGGTGAGGGTCTTCCCAAGTGGAGCCCGAGGTCTAATAAAAAGGAACCATGGGGCTTCCCTGGTGGCGCAGTGGTTGAGAGTCCGCCTGCCGATGCAGGGGACACGGGTTTGTGCCCCGGTCCGGGAAGATCCCACGTGCCACAGAGCGACTGGGCCCGTGAGCCATGGCCGCTGAGCCTGCGCGTCTGGAGCCTGTGCTCCGCAATGGGAGAGGCCACAACCGTGAGGAGCCCGCATACTGCGAAAAACAAAACAAAACAAAACAAAACAACCACGGTCCATACCCAGTGCCCATCTGTGTGATGCTAACTCACTTTGCAGACCTTGAACCAGAATATACTTCCATGAATTCTTGTCCCACTGGAGGGGAGCGATAAGCATCATTTTTTTTTTTTCATGAAAGAGATGAACTATTTCTGTGTTTATTCAAGGAGGTTGTATTGAAATGCATGTTTTCTAGGTTCCATAGGACTGGACTTGACCCCTAATACTACATAATATCCCATAATTATCAATTATTGTTCCAGACAGTTCCTGTTTGGGATGTGAATCATCTAGAGTACAAATAGAATATTTCCAGTTAGTTGACCTGGGTTGTTGTTAGAATCATGCTTCAAAATATTGGACTGCATCAGCCAACCAGCTTAAGTAACGTTTTGAACAGATAGAACTCTGCAGCCAGCTAGTATTTGGATGTATTTCCACGTGTGTTTATTTCAGTCTGTTACTAATTTTAAAGGCTTAATGTATTTCCCACCCAGGCACTCTGACAGTAAAATCCTACACAAGTCAGACTTTTAGGAGGAAGCTAAATCCATTCAGGTCTCTTGTGACATGTTAATAGCACAAAGCTAGGGAAATTAAGAATATTTAACTTCCATTAAGGCATTTTATATGAAAGTTAGGGCTGCTACTAAACAGTAGAATCATCTTCCTAGAAGAAGTGCCTCCGGGTCTGAGTTGGAATTGTTCATTAAATTGGAAACAGATTATTTCCTAGAGACCCAGGAGGATTTGTGAATGTTGCCCAGTGGCAGGGATGGGCTATACCAGTTCTGAGTTTTAATCTGGCAGAACCTGTCTCATACAGGGCTTTGCTCAAAAACACCTTAAAAGAAAATGTGCATAAAGGCAAGGGAGGAAGAAAATGACAGAAAGAATAGGGACGATCCTTTTGGAAGAGAGAAGCATGGTGTTTGCCTCCTGTTGTGTGTGTGTGTGTGTGTCTGTACGTGTGTACATGTCATACATGCCCAAACATTCATATATTTCAAGATAGGCAAGGTCTAAGAGGTATCTATTCCAACCTTCTGCCCAACTCATTTTTATAATATTTTTCAGGAGTAATATACCATATTTCTACTTAAACACCACCAGTGACAGGAAACACTATTTCACAGGGCAAATCACCCAATATGCCGACAACCCTAATGGTTAGAAATTTTTTCACGACACTGAATGAAGATCTTCCTCATTATTTCCTCATTGGTTCTAGTTCTCTTCCCTAGAGCCACATAAAACCTACCTCATTCGTTTTCCATAAGAGAATTCTAAGTAAGTATTTGAAGGCTGTTAAGATAAGTATCATGATGATGATGGTGGTAATTATCATGTAATGTGCCTTGAGCACTTCCTATAAGTACGGTGCTAAACACTTTATATTTTTATTCATTAATATTCATGATTGATGAAATAGATACATTTCAAAAATTCTTTTTACAGATGAGAAAACTGAAGCTTAGAGAGTAAAGTACCTTGCCTTGGATAACAGAGCTAACAGGAAACAGAGCTAGGATTTCAAACAGCCCTCCCTAAGCAGACTCTTTTCTACCTTCACGTTAGTGATTTATACCATGAATGATGTCTGCAAGTGTATGAGTTATTTTCTCAGAAGGGGGGATTATGGAGACTAGATTATACCACCTTCTGCACTTAACGGAACTGCTTGTTATGTATTTTCATGCACAACATCATCCTTTTCATATATTCCTCTTTCACCACATCTTTCTTAGAGTGGCATATCTTTTTAAATGCCTGTAGCAACATAAATACTGTCAGAAGCCATGTGGATAGAAAATTACATCCCTGCAGTTCCCTTTTACTGGTCCAGTGATTTTTCAAGTTGATCCTTCACAAGCTGAGGTGTCTGAATCATGAGTTAGAAAAATGCCTTCCAAAGAGCACAGCACCCAGCATCAAATCACGGCTCCGTAAATATGTGTAGAATAAATGAATGGACAATGGCCTCTTGAAGAAGATGGTTTAATGTCTAGAGCTGAGAGCAGTAGAAATTTTGCTATTTACTTAAATAATAACTACATTTTCCCTATTTTTTCAGGTTGGGATTGCAGATATGTAACAAATTTGTATTTCTCTGTAGACTTGATTCACCCTTGCAAATGCCTCAGGCTGCAGTTTCATTGAGAAAACTTTATGGTTATTATACCTTTCCATTTCTACACTTCATGAAGTACCTAATTTTGTTACCATTGAAATGTCAAATTGCAAGAGCCTCTGACTTGCCTGGGAAACATGACATCCTGTACAGGCTAAGAGGGGTTCCTGAGAGTATAAACCTGTTTTCTAAACTCTTTTCCTCAGGAACTTTAAGAAACTTACCTTTTTGGATAGGTATTTTAATAATGCCCTCTCTGTTCTGCTTGTCCATTGACATGGTATGTTCCCACATCAATGGAACAGAAACAAAGTGAAGCTGAAATATTAACCGTAAGGATTCAGGGGATTAGTGAAAGGGAAAGGGAAGAACTTTGTAGAATATACCTAAACTCTGCTTCCTATAACTAAAATACCTAATTCTTTGAATAAAAAATAGTTGCTAAGTTATCACTCATCACCTGGTATAAAGGTCCTTTCTATTGGGCTTTCTGATGTAGTTATAGGGGTTCAGTGGTATTTATGCAAATTATTAAAAAATGTCCAATCTTTTAAGAAGCTTGTTTTTTATACTGCTAATGGTATTTGGTTTTGTGTTGCTTCTCCTAGGTTTGCTGGGATGGGAAACCTGCTCAAAGTCCTTACCAGGGAAATTGAAAACTACCCACATTTTTTCCTGGATTTTGAAAGTAAGTTCCAAAAATTAAAAGATTATGATGAAAACTTTTCACTTTCTTTATAGCTTGTTGATAGGGAAGTTATAAGATAAAGATTGTGTGTGATGCTAAAACCACATCCAAATGTCACTCTGCATTTCTCTGAGTCTTCAAAGATCATTTCCTTTTTTCTTTACATACATTTTTAAAAACACCCCAAAGAATATCTTTTTAATATGCCCAGACTTTTCTTTGACTTTAGAAGCAATCAGTTATTGTAGGCCTAAAATAAATCATCAACATGTATTTTCCTAATAATTTTCAAGATTTTTTATGTCATAGTCCAAAGAAAAATAGTATACATAGTAATTGACACAGATTAATATAGAACAGATATCCCTAGACTTGAAAGAAAAAGTGATATGTACAAGAAATGAGGCTTACAGATTTTGTATTTTTGAGTCATCTCTATCTGTTCTTTTATATTATTTGATAATACAAAACTGTTTCAGGAATTTTAGATATAACTTCCATTTGAAAGGTTATTTTTCTTTTATCAAAAACTTTACATTTTTTCCTAAGGCAAAATGGCTTATGAATCATGACTAAATACATACAGAGATTCTTTCTTATCTTGTTTATTTTTTGATTGAATATATTTATAAATGAATGACACATTCATGTTTAATCAACTAGGCTTACATTTCTACACTCACTCTTGTGTTCTCCTCTTATTGAATTGCAACTCCACAATGCAAAGCATAGTTAAATGTCCTTTGTCAAGTAGTCATCTGTTACAATCTTTAATCTGCTTTAAACTGTAATATTTCAAGTATTTTGTTTATGTTAAAAATAAGTTGGAACTTCCTTACATATACATTAAACCTTCTAACAGAGATTTTCTAAGTAAATGCTAGAAGACCCTTCTAAGATACAGCAAACCAAATGATGAAAGCTCCTTGGATGTATCTTTTTAAAATCTTTGGTATGTCTAAAATACCTACTTGAAAAGGAAAAGTGTCCCCAAAGCTCTTGCATTCTGAAAAAGATTTTTACTGTAGATTATATTCAACGAAAAGAGATCTCACTTCTGATTTAACTCGGTTTGCTGTTGTTCTTGATATTTGACTGGGTTTGGCTGGATTTGATTGGGTGTGGTTGATTTGGGTTGGGCTTGGTTGGGTTTAGTTGGATTTGGTTGGGTTTGGTTGGATTTGGTTGGGTTTGGCTGGGTTTGGCTGGGTTTGGTAAGAGGTGCAGCTGGGAACTCAAGAGCCAGATTGATTTGATACTTCAAAAAGAATGGGCTTTGTTTACTTGTGTGACTTTTGCTACTCTTCTGTAATATACATATCTTTGTTGTTGTTGTTACAGGAAGATTTATTAATAACTTTAAAGAATTGTTACAAAATACATTACCTATTATTCCAACACCCTAATTTTACTACTTGCATTTTTAATTGACCCCTTCCACTTCTTGTCGTATGCACTTTACACTGTTTCATTCAGCATGCACAGAGGCCCAAATGGTGGTAAAACACCCCATTCACTCACAACTTCAGGGACATATAAACACCGAGGGGAGTTACATGCCTGTTCTTTTTTGGAAGCTCTAAAGTCCACATGCATGTGTGCGTGCTTCTCACAATGACTACCAGAGTGACCCCATTTGCCTATTTTGCTGTTCTTGAATTTTGGCTTTCCATGCTTCCACGTAGAATAGGGTTGAGTCCTTTGTCAAGTCTAATATCAAAATCCTTTAAAGGGATCAAAGTAAAATCTACAGGAATTTAAAGCAGTAGTTTTCAACTGATGTTCTCTGGAGCAGCAGTGTTCTGAGGCGACATCTCAGGGGATCCCCTTCCCCACCACCGTAGCAAAGGGGCTTCACTTCCTCTCTGCTACAACCCAAGGACTCTGATCTGCTCAGTCTTATACTTTGGACATTTTCTTAATATGTTATTTACGGGAAGGTCATGGTGGCTGAAGAGAACATTTAAATATCTTGAATTTTGATAACAGCTTATGGTACCAAAATTCCATTTGTAGATATACTATAATTTCTTCAAGAGGGGGAAGTGTGGAATGGATTTCCATGTCTGGTGGCTCACTACTAGGACTAGAACTATAGTATTTAAGGGAAATATAAAACTATAAATTTATAGAAATATATAAAATCTTGTTTATTTTCCCCTCAATACCAAGAAGAGTAACATTATTTCACTGAGACTGCGAAGATAAATCACTGGGCTGAAGTCACACAGAGAATGATTGGGGAACTGAGATGGGAACACAGATGTCTTTGGCTTTCTTCCTCCCTCTGCTTTGATTCCCTTAAGTGCTCATCACAGACAGCTTCCAGGAAGTGCTACAGCCATCATTCTGTTCCTGATTAGAGAGGGAAGTCTTAATCATCTACAAACTAAGATGTCTCGTAAAAAAAAAAAAAATTGGTTTCTTGATCCTGCAAATCGTATTTCCTAAAGTTGGCTTTCAAGAAAAAAGGATGATGGACTGGAAGGGTGGGGAAGGTGGGCTGTGGTCATGAATTTTCCTTGAGTATATAGATTTCAGCTCAATACGGTAACAGTATATTGAGAATGGTTATGAGCCTTCGTGTAAGCCAGGGTGCCATCAGGGAGACAGAGCTAAACAAGAGCAGCCTTTGCCTAATGAAGCCCCAGGCAGGTGTGGAGGACAATACAGGCACCCAGTTCAAGACAAAGTAAAATAAGGGGCTTAGGAGAGGCACGGTGTGGCCTGGGAGTAGAGGGAGAAAGCATACATCAAGTTTCAGGAAATGGATGACTACAGAAGGAATTGGAGAAGTCTTCCTGCAAAGGTGGCATTTGGAATGGGCTTAAAACAATGAGTGTTTTTTCTACAGATCTAGAAGACTTTTCCAAAGAGAATAGTTGAAATCCCTGAGGGAAAACTAGAGCAGGCAAGAGCTTGAGGGGATGGGAACTTCAGGTGTGCTTATACTTAAAGGGAGGTTGAGTAGTTAGAAGATCTAGGAGAGAAAGGCCACACTGAGGAGGAACCTCATCTTACTCAGTTGAGATTCCTGATGGCAGGGCTTGGGTCACACCCAGTTTGGCGACCCAGCACTCAGCCCGCATTGAGCCTGGACTATTGGACAATGAATGAGCCTGAGTAACAGATGCTGGCCATGTGAAGAAACAGAATAGAACAGGCTAGATCAGGCAGCCAGGAGACACAGACATTCAAGTAGGAGGGAGTGTAAATGGATTCAAATGCTAAAAGTAGTCAAGAAGGAAAAAGCTTGAAAAGGGGATGACAGATTGGGCAGTTAACTGCCCAACAGATTCAGGATTTATTACTTTGAGTACAGAGGCTGGATTACAAAAGAGTTAAGGAGTAAGAAGTAGAAGGAGGAAGGAAGGCTGAACAGTATACGGCAACAGCTCAAAGGCATTTGGCACCTCTACTTTGATTGTTAAATATTCTTTTTGAAGTCACTGATGGAATATAATTGAACTGGGTCAAATAGATATAATTAGGTTGGGTCAAAATATAATACAAAATTAGACACATCTGTCCTTAGGTTTTCCAGTTGTGTAGATCTGATTTAAATTTTTTGACCTTTGCAGCAGGTTTTACAGTTTATGGTCACATTTCTACACAATCACTTAACATCTTTTTATTGTTGTTTTTTCATCCCACTACTGTTTTCTTTCCATGAACAGAAGTTTTACATTTTGATGAAGTGTTATTTTATCATTTTTTTCCTTTTTTACTAAGTTCAGATACTAAGATACTAAGCTGTATCTTCTTTAAGAAATCATGCCTATTCCATGGTCATAAAGATATCCTACTACATTTCCTTATGAAAGTTTTAGAATTTTAAGCTTTACATTTAGGTCAATGATCAATCCTGAACTAATTTTTGTATATGTTATGAGAGAGGTGTTGGTTTTATTTTTTTTTCATGTGATATAAAATTATTCTAGCACAGGGAGATTGCTTTAATGCCCTTATCATAATTAATTAACTATAGTATGTATCGGGCTACTTCTGGACCTTTTATTCTCTCTCATTGCTTTATTGATCCCTTTCACCAATTAATACCAAAACGTAACAACTAATAAGTCTTAAAGTCAGGAAACGTAAGTCCTTCAACTTTGTTCTTTCTCAAGATGTTTTGAGTATTCTAGCTCCTTTACTTTTCTAAATAATTTTATTTATCTTTTATAAGCCTTTAATGTCTACAGAAAATCTTGCTGGGACATTGATTATAATTACATAAAATCTAGGGATCAATTT
The DNA here is from genome assembly GCF_949752795.1 of Hyperoodon ampullatus. Classification (NCBI taxonomy): domain Eukaryota; kingdom Metazoa; phylum Chordata; class Mammalia; order Artiodactyla; family Ziphiidae; genus Hyperoodon; species Hyperoodon ampullatus. The sequence continues at coordinate 76,759,175 of NC_136928.1, forward strand.
GGAGAGAATTGACATCTAGGTAATATTGATTCTTCCCACCTATGAATATGGTCTGTCTTTTCATTTGTTTAGATATTCTTTAATTTCATTCAGCAGTGTTTTATAGTTTTCAGAGATCCCACATATCTTTTGTTAAATATACCTTTAAGCATGCCATATTTTGACCATAACAGCTTTCTTATGCTTAGTGTTTGCAATGGTATATATTTCCCCATTCTGTCTGCCTTTATCTTTATAGCGTGTTTCTCATAAACAACACATAGTTGGCCCAATTTTTTGCATCCAAGCTGATAATATCTACCTTTTTATGGTCATGTTTAGCCCATTTACATTTAATTACTGTATGTACATTTAATTACTGTTTGTATTTGAGTGTATCTTGGTGTTTTTTCCATTTGTTCCATTTCTGCTCTTTGTTTCTCAATGTTTTCCTGCCGTTCGATTAAATCAAATAATTTTTAGTATTCTCTTTTGTCTTTTATGTTGACTTTTTAGTTATGCTTCTTGGTGCTTACTTTAGAGATTATTATACACATCTTTAACTTATTGCCATCTGTCTTCAAAATGTATTCTTTACTTCATGAAGAATTTAAGAGACTTATCACAGTACACATCCAATCACCACCCTTCCACCCTTTGTGCTCTTGCTATATGTTTTGCTTCTGTGTACATATGTTATAAACTCCTCATTACAATATCTTTTTTTAACTTTAAACTTGCAGTAGTCTCTTAACCGTGTATGTGTTTGTATTTGTAATCTTAACAGATCTTTTATATTTTCTCACACATTTTCTTATTCCAGTGTTCTCCATTCCTTCTGACATAACTAGGTCTCTTTGGTATTATTTCACTTCCCCGTGGAAAGGATTTGGATGGCATCTTGTGCTTATATCATACATGACTTATTCAGTATCTGGCATAGACCTGGGCATGAAGTATAAGCTTAGGAATTTTGATTTCTTCACTGATGCTAATTCAGTAACTATCTGCAGAACATCTCCTGCATCCTAGCATTAGGAAGGACCAGCAGAAGTGGGGGTGGTGTCTTAGTGGAGCAGAGAGGCATGGGGGGAAAGACATAGAGCACATAAATATAGGAACATTAGAAGAACATGAACTTTTTTTCAAGGAGTATATAACTTTATTGGGGAGATCAAATGCAAACATATTGACGAGACAGTAGGACAGGTAGCAGAGAAGTCTGTAATAGGTAGCACAGAGAGCAAGTGATAGGCTGGCCAAAAGAAGTACAGGTTCTAGGCTGGGCCAAAGATGTGTTTCTTAGAATATAGCAACTGAAAAATGATTTTCTTATAAGAAAAACCAACCTTTATGAGCATAATAGGAATGCCAAAAACAATAATGGTGGTTGATGGGGAAGGAGGTGGGGTTAAGAGGGAAATTCTAAAGCTTCCAAACCACTGTCCTCTCAGAAAGGCTCTGAATATTTTGACCTGTTAGGACTACAGTCTCCTACTCTTTAAAGCAAGGGAGGGGGCGCTGTCAGAGTAGGTGATCATCTGGGCTTTCTTTGTTGACTCAGGCCACTTCCTGCTGCTACTGATCTCTTCTTTCATCTCTCCCTCTCTGGTACCCTCACATCTGCTGAGGTTGTTCACAGGAGGCTAGATAATCTTAGAAGAGTAAAGGAGGAAAATAAAGAATGTTTTTGGTCACTTTACAAATGAAACAACACAAACAAAAAGCAAAGGAACAGAACAGACCTGGGAAGGAATTTGTTTATGCCATCGTAGGGATTCATTCACAAAGATTCTTTCAGTTTCTAGCACTTTTGCTTTTTAAGTGCTTTTCATCTGTCAACATCCTCATTACGATCCTACAGGTCATAGACCCCACAGGAACATACAGGGAGGAGACGGGGCTCTTGTTAGCTTCCCTCCCTTTACCAAGAATTAATATGAGACCCAGAGAGATTAATAGGCTTTCCCTGAGGTCTCATGTTTAGTGAGTGGTAAAACTGATGGTAGGATCTGGGTCTCCAAAACTACACCCTTGGAACTCCCCCCTTCCCCCATGACATCACAGGGATTTCACAGCATGTGAATGAAATAAACAAGCCTTCAAGTATCTTAACCCTCCCTGATCTTTGCAGTCCCTCATCTGATTGTTCCTTGGGACAGGGCTCTGGCATATGATGACTAATGCTCCTGTACAAATAAATATGTCAACCAGTCACACTTACTTACATCTTCCAAGGGACCTTCACAATTTTACGTTGTTTGTGTAAGCAGTTAGTATTGTGCTATAAATCATTTCCATTTTACATGCCCAAATTTTAATATTAGATAGTTATGTTTCTTAGTTTATCCTGAAGGGGCGAGGTGTGGAGAAGTGAGGAAGTGGGTGGGGAAGAAGAGCCATAGATTTAATTTATGGCTTTGGCAAATTCTTTCTGCTGTACCTTTCTTCTGTGTTTATACAACAACCAGTGGGGCACAGAGATAGGGATGTATCCTATTGATGAAATGCCAGGGCTTCCTTCGAAGCCAAGGACATCTCCAAATAAATTGTGTCTTCTTCTCACATTATCTTTGGTTAATTTGTTTGATTCTCTGTCAGCTTTTCCACACAGTACTGAATAGGTTGTTAGGAAAAGGTGTGTGGGTTCCCGGTGCTTGTAGAGACAGGGCTCGTCCTTGGCTGATTTACAGAGATAAGAACCCTTTGATTTGACAGCCCTGCTCTGGGTTGAACCCTGCTGCCTTGCCCTGGGGCATGTTTACCAAAGATGTTCATTCCTGACAAACAAAGCCCATGGCCACCTTCCTCTCCATCAGCACAGTGGAATGCCAAGCATTCTGCTTTCAGTAAATATCACAGTCCTCCACTGTGAAACCTCTACCTGACCCTGGTGACTCCAACATGCTGACAGTGAATATCCACTGTCACTAGCAAATTGAGCCAAAGGAGGATAAATAGATCCCCTGTAAACAGAATGAATACTGTTTAACTTTCTTAATTGATAAGATGGTACTTTTCCATTAAAAATTCTGGGCACTTGGAATTCAGCAAGTTCTTGACAATAAATATATTTGTCCAAGGTCACAGTGCACAGGATACATTTTCATACTTTCTACAATAGCAAGTCCGGAATAGGGGGTTTAAATCATCACCCGGGGAAAAGCCTGGATAGGCTTGTTCCAGGGCTCCTACGAAGTGTTGGTTTCTGAAATTGCCTGTGTAAATCACAGGGTTTTTTAACAGCTTTATCGTTAGACAGGAACAGCCCAGCTTTCTGTAACCATCCTCCTTAATTCTGATGAAATAACTGGTGATGATTAGAAATTTAGAACATGATTCTTAGAAAAAATATCACCAAATAATTCACTGACTGCAACTGGAAATAATGACGCATTTCCATCATTAATATTATTGGTGTGCATTTGTGTGTGCGTGTGTGTGTGTATACCTTTGACTAAAGGTCAATTTTTGTGTTAAAAATAGAAAAACAAAACCCATAATTCAGAGTTCCTGTTCACTCAGCAAATGCTTTAGGAGGTTGCTGACAGGTTAAATATAGTAACCTTTTCAATCACTAATTCTTCAAGGTCTTTTCCAAGATGTCTCTCCTTGACATCCGAAGACACAGTACATTTTTAAAACATGGTAACCAACTGAATCTGAATCTGGAGACTGCCAAAACTATAGACCCCACAGCCTCTCAAAGGACTACTCCAAAATGATAACAGCCTTAGAATTGGGAGAATAAACATTAAATGCAGTTTTTCACTCATCCAATATTCTATTAATGTGTTATCCACACTGAGGAAATGCTGATGCTGTAGATAAATGATGGAAGATTTAAAAACACAATGTTAATGAAGATGTGAATAGCCAATCTGATTGTAGGTAAATGCATATTATCTTCATGGTAATAGAGAGACATGCAGCACTGTTAAAGAGAGAGACAAGACAGAAGAGAGGATCTAGAAGTAATAGGATCTTCATTTATTTTGCTGCTTCCCACAGCCCACGTTCTCTGTCACCTGGTCAATTTCCTCATTTATTCATTGAGTCATGACATGTTTAGTGAGTGTCTCCAATGGGTAGGGCATATGGGAACACTAAGGACAAGAATACAGACCCTGTCTCCAGGGATCTCAGAATTCAAAGACAAGCAGAAAAACCATCACAAAACAATGTGAGAAGTACATTTAAATCATATGTTTCAACTATTCAGCACATTTTTCTACCAGCATCTACTGCGTGCCAGGCACCGTGTTAGGTCCTGGAAATGAAACAAATAAGGCCTGAGTCTTACAGGCTAAAAGATCAGATTCTCACTAATTAGTCCTAAGTGTCTGATCATTTAGCTGGGGGATCCAAGTGGGATGAATCATGAACTTAGGGATTTGGGCCAATACCAAATGTCACTTAGGGTTACACAGTCCTTTCCCCATTTGAAAAAAGACGAAGACAGACAGACGAGGCCTTCTTCCAGTTGGTCCTCTCTACCTCAGAAATTGATGCCACTTGTGATTTGAGTCCCCTGAGACTCTTACAGCTGCCTGGCCCAGAAGACAGAGACTGTGCTGCTGGCACCAAGGGCTTAATTATTAACTGGAAGAAAAGGTGACTTCAGTTCCATGACAGAGGAGAGAGGAAAAAACTACGGCTTGCAATAAGCCTAACAAATTATGGAAGAAAATGAGCCAATGCATTTCTAAGTCAGAATCATTCCCAAAGAAGAAATGATGGCTTGGATTTCTCCCACCCCTCCCCACCCCATCCCTGTCGAATGGGGCCACATGAGAAACATTTCCAATAGGACACTAGGATATCTGCCAAAAGAAATGTTTTCCCAGAGAGGGAGGCTGGGGACTGAGGGTCCTGTTTCACAGATCACTCTGGCTGGCAGGGGGGAGTTACTGCAGGCCGGAAGTGATTCACCATAGCCCCCAATTCTGCCACCTCTGGGAGAGGAGTGGTATCGTCCTGCATGTCACTCATCCAGCTCTTCGTGGTCCCATCAACTCAGTGTGAATTTGTATTAGAAAGCGACACTTCGCCTGGGATGGAGAGATGCTTGCCTACCTGTGGCCAGTACCACTTTTAGGCCACTCTACTGGAAACTGTCTTACTTTTGAAGCACTTAAGAAAGGCCTCTGTTTCTAAAAACTGAGTTTGAAATCTTTCTCCGTTGGTGTTTCAGTAACCATCAAAAGAATGGGGGCTTTTTGTTTTTGTTTTTCCAATGCTCCTCTTCTAGACCACTTAGCTTTAATTCTGTTTTGTTTAAAACTTATCAAGTGGTGACTTGCTAAGATGGAGTCATATGACAGCCAAGATTAGGAGCCTTTTCTGTTCTCCAAGTACCTTCCTCTCCCATACTTCTTTTTATTTATATTCAAATAGACTTACCTCTCAGAATCTTGGTCCCAGACTCTCTTTTTCTTTTCCTTCTCAAATATAAATCTGTATAGGAAATTGTCTTTGTGTTTAGCTTGTGAGTTTTCAATACATTCATCCAAAGGGGAAGGGATTAGAGTCAAAAGTATTTGATTTTTTGTTCTCTAGGATCTTTGCATTTTTGTCATATGTTTTCTTCCCTGACTTTCTTCTTACTTGGGAATTGCCAGCCTTACCCTGGAATTCTGTTCATTGAAACGTGTCCCTCAGTTACAGGCTTCCTAGCTTGTGGGTTTTAGGTTTCTGTTTAAGATGCCATATTGCTTTGAGAAAAGTTTGGGAAAACAGGAAAAGATGAAATATATAGTGTATTGTGACAAACATTTTACCTGAGACAACTTACCAAGTGTTTGGGGGAAGCAGGAGAAGGGTAGCCAAGGATAAAGGAGGAGCGTGTTTCTTTCTCTCCTCTGCTTCCAGGCTGGATTCAACAATGTAACCTGGCGGGTCCCTTTCCTCTTTCAAGTCCAGCCATTCTTTGGCCACCTGCCAAGTCTTCCTCCTGCTCTTCGTGGATGCCCTCCCTTGGGGCTTCCAGCCAGCCAGCTCCAGTCCCAGCCCTTACATGGAGCAGTTGCCGCTTCTCCCAGACCACACTCATCTCTCCGTTCTCTGCACCCTGGTGCACGTGTACTTTAGTTCCTCCTCATCCGCTAGCTGAAATCCCTCTCATTTGTAGAAGGAACAGGTTGCAGGGTTTCTGAGTAATCTCTGAGGGCCTATGATTTCTTTTCTTTTAAAGAGAATTACTATACACTGGTGAATTTCACCCTTCATTTACCAGGTAACTCCACCAATTTCTTAGGCCTTAGCAGGATCTGAGAAATAAAATGATCTAAAAATCTCCATGGGCATCACTTCTCGGAGGTCTGGCCTTGCATTAGTATAGGTCCAGCAGATGGTGACTGAAGCAGGAGCAACCACATCTAGCCCACTTCTACTCTGATACTCAGCCTTTCTGAAGACCCAGTTGGCATGGTCAATGCCTCACTTCAAAATCACCTGTTTTGTGAATTCTGTTTTTTCTAACCCCCACCAAGATTAATCAAAACTGGGATTTGATCTGGGTAATGTTAGACCAGGTATGACTCCATCCCACCTTTCATTAGTGAAGTCCGCTGGGAGAATTCAGAGCCTTAGGACTTGGACTTTTGAAAACAGATTTTTAGGAGAGGACATCTATCTCCTTCTCTGTTAGCAGTGCCTTCATTTTAGATGGAGATTAATTTCCTAACTAGCCTGGGCAAGACGCCTATTTTATAGGCATTGTGAGATAAATAAAACCCAATCTTTACCACCATTCAACTTCCACCCACTAGCCCCCCACAAAATACTCCTGCAGACAAGAGCAAACATTGGCTCCAGGAATGTAAACAAGTAGGAATTCACTGAGGGGCTAAGGGGATGTTTCTGTGGCTGTTTGAATGCGTTCTTCATTATTTAAGCTTAAATGTGTTACTTATTTTTGTGGATAAATTTCATGGTTAATACCAAAGATGAACAGTACAGGAGCCTTTAAAATGAACTCCTGGCACTTCTTGAGTTCATGTTCAAAGAGAAACCCCAAGGCTTTCTACAAATCATTGTGTTCCGGAAAGATACATCCCTGTCATGGCTCTGAAGGATTCATTATCTAGTATTTTAAGCTTTTGTAGTATGGAGATATAAGGGAGACTATTTTCTTATCTATACTCAGATTCACAGACTTTCAATCATAACAGAAATATTCAATAGCTTCTATTAAAAGTGGATCCCAGGCTTCCCTGGTGGCGCAGTGGTTGAGGGTCCGCCTGCTGATGCAGGGGGCGCGGGTTCGTGCCCTGGTCCGGGAGGATCCCGCGTGCCGCCGAGCGGCTGGGCCTGTGGGCCGTGGCCCCTGGGCCTGCACGTCCGGAGCCTGTGCTCCGCGGCGGGAGGGGCCACAACAGTGAGAGGCCCGCGTACCGCAAAAAAAAAAAAAAGTGGATCCCAAAATATAATGTTTATTCTTCCTATCGCCCACTGTACCACTTGGCACGTAGTAGGTATGCAAAAAATGTGACCTATACAAATAAAGGAGTGCCTGCAATGATTCCAACACGCTTTGCTTAATGTGTGTGAAATATTGATGACTATTTTGAACTGAGTAGTGGGCAGAATTTCTGTTAGTTTTCCTTTCTTAGCACCTTGTTATGTTAAAGAGTAAATACGAAGCCTGCAGGAGTTAAAATAGGATTGTCTAGCAGGTAGAACTGAATGCCGAGCCTCTTCTCAGGTATAAACACAAGCCCTCTGTGTCTTTTGGTTTCCCATCTGCTTAGATGCCCAGCCCACAGAAGGAGAGAGGGAAATATGGAACCAGATCAGCGCCGTCCTCCAGGATTCCGAGAGCATCCTCGCAGACCTGCAGGCTTACAAGGGCGCGGGGCCAGAGATCCGAGACGTATGCCAATAATAATACTGAGCTGACAGCACCCTTAGTGGAGAAAGGAAACCCATGCACGCACACACACAGCAAGATTAAGTAATAGCCCTAGTGTTTCCTAGCGTACTAGGAAGAACAAGGAGGGTAATGTGTCCTTAAAAAATGTATGAATGGTCCTTTTTATTCTAGTATGCTGATCCGAGCACACAGTGCTGTAGACTGTGTAAAGTGTTAGCCATTCTCTTCCCCAACGTACATTTGATATTTCAGGACTCACATTTAAACAATAATTTGTCAGTATGTTACTTCATATAAGGGAAACATACATATGAAATCTACGAACAACAATTGAAATATGAGTCGTAGTCTGGGTTTATATGAACTTTACAAAACTTTGTAATAATTTTGGCGGGTTCTACTAGTATCACAAACAAGAGTCATAAAAGATCTCGCTTTAAGTAGTCTGCTCGTCTGTCATCTTGAAATGACACGTGAGATTTTAAAAATAAATGCAGGGAAAACAAAACAACAAACAAAACAAAAAAAGAAAATTGTCAGTGTGGCTTCTGAGACTCCATAATGCCTTCAAGGCAAAAAACTACACACTCCTTTTGTTTGAAATAATTAGTTTTGTGGAAGTATCAGCACACACACACATACTGCCACCACCATTTTCTGAAAAAAAAACAAAACATAACAACAGCAACAAAAACACTGCTAGCGTCATAATCCTCAAGCTGCTGAAACCCAGACAAAACAGCATTTCAAAGACACTAACAGCCTATTAAGAGGTTATTTTTCTACTTAGGGGTCACCGTTTAATTTAGGTAACTTAGGTACCATCACAGACTGGCAGGAATGTAATACATATTATAAAGAAAGGAAAGTATCCACAGAATCTGCACTTCCCAATGAGCACTAGCTCTACTTTAGAAGAATCAAACGGTGATGGAGGAGGACTGAACTGCGTCCAATTAGACGTGCATTTTTTTTTGCATTGACGATAAGGGAAACAAGTAAGATGGCGTGGTGTCTAATTGTCGAGCCATTTACATTATGTTCAAGTGCTAAAATCGCCATCCTAATTGAGCATCTTGGACGACACTCCAATGAACTTATGTCCGTTGAGGAAATACACATTAGCAAAGTACAGCAGGAATTGTATCTTTTGAACTCAAATTCTTTCTCAATCTTAAGTCGTTTTGATGTGGAGCTTACTGCTTCTTTTTAAACAGACAATTCCATAATGTTTTGGCAGGCCATTCAAAATCCCAATGACATTCAGCTTCAAGAAAAAGCTTGGAATGCAGTGTGTCCTTTGGTCGTGAGGCTAAAGAGATTTTATGAGTTTTCTATCAGGCTAGGTGAGTATGTGTTTACGGTTTTCATGTCTCACGTGTGAAATTCTGTTACGGCATTTGAGAAAGTATCAGAAAAGGTTCAGGGCGTTGGAAACTACCCCACGTCCGCGCTGTGCATCGTCAGAGGCCACTCGTACAAAAACACCAGCCATGTCCATTTCCGTCAATCCACCTCAGAGTTTCTTCCCCTGCATTTATTGGTGCATTTAGAGTGTCTTTACTAGTGGGTGTCCCTTTGGTTTTGTTCTCAGCTAAGACTGACTCTTGACAGGTTTACCATGTCTGATCACATTTCCGAAGGACAGAGAAAATACAGGTTACCTGCTAACCCAAAAAGAAGTTGGTTGGCTGGAATCATGTGTTAAGTTTAATATAGTAAAATACAAGAAAGACAAACATAACATTCTATCCTAGAAAGTTCTAAGGATTCTATCTAAGACATTCTATCCTAAAAAAATCTATGCAGGCACAGGATGGCTTTGCAGAAGCAAGAAGAAAATCAAGTCTGGTTGACAGTAGGCTCTATGTGACCACCGATGTGATACAACCCCTCCCCGAACGGTAAAGCTGTCTGACGTTTCCCTGGTTAACATAATAAATCTGGAACGAGGAAGCGTGTGGTCATGTTTTACTCTACTTCTGCCTTAAGTGAGTGCCACATTTTACGAGTTAAACAGAGAAACTGAAGTACGCTGGGGGAATAATAGCCATGATGTTGAGAGAACTTGAAGCTAAGACTCAAAGGAAATAGTTCAATGAACTGAACCAGTTTTTCAAGAAGAGAGAGCTTCTGAAGACACTCAGGTTGAAGAGGAATCGATTTCTCTGTCTCTTCCAAGTGTGTGTCTAGACCCAATGAACTGAAATCCTAAGGAGCCAACTTTCAGCTCAGCAGACAGGAAAAATCCACCTATCAGAGCAGTCCAAGGTCAAGCGAGCTGCCTCAGAAGACAGTTTGTTCCCACAGACAGAAGATGCTAGCGGTGTTCTTGGAAAGAAACTGTAAAAGGACTCTAGGGATGATAGAGCAGGTGCTGGTGAACTCTTCTGTAAAGAGCCAGATATAAATATTTTAGGCTTGTGGGACATTCTAGTTTCCTTGCAACCACTCAACCCTGCCATTGTAGCACAAAAGTAGCCATAGTCAATCCCTAGGGGAATGAAAATAAAGCATGGCTGGGTTTCGATAAAACTTTATTTGCAAAAATTGACTGCGGGCCAGATTTAGCCTGTGGACCATAGTTTTCCTACCTCTGCTCTAGAGGACTGGTTAAATGACTCAGTGCTAGGAGAAATACATGGAAGGAAAAACTGGAAGGAAGTTTTAGAAACAGAGAAGTGGGAGTAATGAGACTCTTTTCAGGACAGTAATGGAGGTAGATATGGCAGTGGGTTTGTAGAAAAATATTCCTGGGATTTGATGAGAGTGTAAATGCAGAGAAGAGCTGGAATGGACCAGAAGTCTCTCCCTGCAAAGCAGGTTATTTAACCCATGCACTCAGGGCCACCTCATCCCATCCTGGCTTGTGAATGGTTATCTCATGCACATGATCCAAAATCACCTATTTGTGGTTTTCTAACAGTGTGAGGAATTGGGATGACAGGACATGTGAGGGTCCAGCTGAGCTTTGGGAGACATTTACAAGACTGTGTGGCCACGGGGCTCTTCTCCAGTGGAGGCGGAGCATGGGGGGCTCCTTCTCCTCCTCACCCACACAAGTCACATCTCACACAGTTCTGGGGGTTATCTCAAGCAGGTTATCTCTGAGAATGTCAACTGGGGCTGCAAACTGTGCCTTTTGAAAAGATCTTTGCGGGCCACCTCAGATATATCTGTATCCCTTTGACTTTCAGAAAAAGCTCTTCAGAGTTTATTGGAATCTCTGACCTGTCCACCCTACACACCAACCCAACACCTGGAGCGGCAGCAGGCCCTGGCAAAGGAGTTTGCGGAAATTCTGCATTTCACCCTTCGATTTGATGAACTGAAGGTTAGGCTGCGAGCGCTTGGACAATGTAACAAATTCCCACTGAGCACCTAGGCGTCCAGGTGCTCCGCAGTGCTGTGTGGCGGGGGCAAGAGAGATGAGTGAGCTGTAGCTCCTTCCCTAGAGACACGTGTCATGTGGTGAGAATTTGAACTCCTTGTGGTCCAAGTGATTGAAGATGGTGGTTTCTACATGGAAATTCAAAATTTGCCCAATGCAACCAGAAAAAAACATTTCAAATGTCTCCTCCTCTTTGGGAACAAGTAGACTTTCCCTGAAATCTAGCCTAGGGTAAAACCAGGGCATATTTTTAAATAGTGAAGCTTTGAGTATTTATTTTTTATTATTATTATTTTTTTTTTTGCGGTACGCGGGCCTCTCACTGTTGTGGCCTCTCCCATTGCGGAGCACAGGCTCTGGACGCACAGGCTCAGCGGCTGTGGCTCACGGGCCCAGCCGCTCCACGGCATGTGGGATCCTCCCGGACCGGGGCACGAACCCGTGTCCCCTGCATCGGTAGGTGGACTCTCAACCACTGCACCACCAGGGAAGCCCCGAGTATTTATTTTTAACCAGAAGTTACTTTGACTCTTGGGTAACAAAGAGAAGTCCTGGTACCTGTGCAGAATCTGGTGTCCGGGCTTCTGATGCATATCCTGCACCTGATGCTGAGAGATGACCTGCTTTCCTCCCTTGTGAATTTCAGATGAGGAACCCGGCTATTCAGAATGACTTCAGCTACTACAGAAGGACCATCAGTCGTAACCGCATCAACAACATGCATGTGAGTCCCCGGAACTCCCAGGTTGACACACGCATGCTCCAGGCATCGGGAGGGGCACAGGGAGACGACAGAGCCTTTGTCTGTAATTCAATTTCCAGAGGACACTGTTTTGAGATGTTGACCATCTCTTTATCAACCGCATCCTCTCATCTTCTTTTCATCAGCTAGACATTGAGAACGAAGTCAACAATGAGATGGCCAACCGAATGTCCCTCTTCTATGCAGAAGCCACGCCAATGTTGAAAACCCTCAGCAACGCCACCATGCACTTTGTCTCCGAAGTAAGCGACGTCGAGCGGCGAGGTGCCTTTTGCCCGATTGCATGTAAAAGCTGCTAACAGGGCTAATACCCATTTGTGTCTCCCATTTAGAACAAAACGCTGCCAATAGAGAATACCACAGACTGCCTCAGCACGATGACGAGCGTTTGTAAAGTCATGCTGGAAACTCCGTAAGTTAAATCAGAGGTGTATTCATGGTCAAGAGTTCACCTATCTCTGTGATGATGGTGATGGTGGTGACAACATCTAACATTTGGGTCAGCATATTAACATTTACTTATATATTAACTGAATTAACTTCATAAAGAATTCTGGGTGAGAGGTGTAGTATCCCCATTTTACAGCTGAGGAAGATGAGGCCTAAATTGATTAACTGACTTCTTCCCAAAGATTGCATAGCTTGTTAGATGGCAGAATCAAAAGTCAAATCAAAGATGCAGGAAAAGTTGTATAAGGATCAAATGGAAGACTGGGTTAAATGACTGGGTATGTTATAAATATATTGGAGAAAAGATTTGAGAGAAGATTTAGAACCAAGAGTGGAAGTTGTAAGGCTATTGCAAAAATGATAATGAAGATGTCTCTTTCTCTCTCTCTCTCTCTCTCTCTCGTGCATGCAGCAGTTTCCTTGCACTTAAATTACTTGCTAGATTTAAAAAATGGTTGAGGTTGTTGAGGATGAGGCAGTATGGTAATGAGAAAACCTACACTCCAGTGTCAGGGTTCCACTTATTCCACGTATGTCTGTAGCCCCTTTTGTGCCCGTAAACAAGTGGTCTAACCTGCCTGGACCTTGGCTTCCTCATCTGATGAGGTTCCCATAATACCATCTATGATGCAGAGAGTTTGGGAGAGCCAAAGATATCAAGAGTGCCTTATAAAATTTGATGCTCTGTTCAAATGTAAGACGGTGTTAATTTCAGATAGTTCACTTACATTTAAGTTAAGATTTATTCCAAGATGGAAATAGTAATCATCATCATTGCAGGGACAAACCGTAATGAAGTAGATGTTAAGAAAGCCTCTAGAATTGGCTTGAATTATCTGAATCATCAGCAACCCTGTCAAGGTAGGTGAACAAAATTCAAACTCCACAAATACTCTCAGCCCAATGAACGGTATGTAATTTCTGGTAGGTACCTTTGCCAATGTAATTCAATCTGCAGCCTGGATCTTAACAAAGGAAGTTACCCAGACTGGAGACATGGTAGCTGCTCTATAGAAATGAACTTGATTCGTTTTCTCCATAACGAAGCCATTATTCTGTATAATCTAGGACAGCCAGAGAGACCTGCTATAAAACATTCAAGATTGATGGGCGGGGGACGTACGTGCATGATGAGCTGGCTGAGGGCAGAAGAGAATTTACTGCCCTCTAATTTACCTTGTTTTCACAATGGTCAGATAGAGTCAAGGAGAATTACCATCGCTGGTTTCTTTAAGAGCTTATTAACCTGGTTCTGCAGGTCTGGAATTGTTCTCCAGGGAGGACTGGAGGAGGCTAACGTAGCCACATCTGTGGAGCCAGAGATGAACGTGCTCTGTCACGGAGGTAATATCTCTGCCACGTGTCCTCTCTTCCAGGGAGTACAGGAGTAGGTTTACAAGCGAAGAAACGCTGATGTTCTGCATGAGGGTGATGGTGGGGGTCATCATCCTCTACGACCACGTCCACCCCGTGGGAGCTTTCTGCAAGACATCCAAGATCGATGTAAGAATAGTTACGAACTGTGATTTCCCAATAAGAGCTCATAAATGTCGTCAGACAGACCTTGCTTCCCTCTCTCCCGCCCCTCCACACTCCCTACCCGCCCCCCCGGGAGTGGACTCTGCCAGATGCAAGCCCCATCGTGGCAGCTCTCCTCGTAGCAGGAAGTCCAGTCCTGTTCATATGCTTGCAGCAAACACATCCAACCTCAAAGACACAGCAGGAATGTGGAGGTGCTGATTCCCTCAGCCTGTAGAGGAGCTGAGAGGTCAACAGTCCCTTAGCTGCAAGCTGCCCCTTCAGCTTACCCAGTGGGCCATATAAATATATATTTTTATATATGTGTCTCATCCTAGATTACAAGACACCGCGGTCAAATCCCAAACAACGTTCCGACTTCCTCTCCCACCATCCCCGCAGATGGCTCTACCTGATTCCCATGCCTTTTCTTGTCCTTGGAATGTGCTTGAGCCCTTTCCTCTGCCCAGAGTGCCCTCCCTCTTCTCTGATGGGGGGATTCTTTTAAGACACTCCTCACATGTCACCTCGTTTGGAGCACATCTCCTGTGCCCTGCCTGAAGCAGAGCCTTGCTTCTCCTCCGGGCCCAGAGCGCCTACCATTTTGGATTTTCTGACTCCCTCATGGACTCTGAGTTTGCCGACAAGGGCAGAGACCAAGATCTATATACCTAATGCCTGCTTCATTGCCTGGCAGTGTCCTTGGTACATACAGCACGGCGCTCAATACACACTCCATGTAGTTTTTGCTGAATGAATGGATATGATTGGAAAACAAATGATTGTGGTGTGCAGGTGATTTCCTGTTGATTGTGGGATAAAACAGGCTCCTCTCAGCCCAGTGGTTGCCTGCAATGGCACCCAGTAGTGTATCCCTATATTAATTTAAAGCCTTTTAAGTACGGAATAGGACCTCTTGGTACCAACTTATTCTGACGCGGCTAAGTCGGGGCGTGCACACTCTATGCTCGTTCATCCATACAGAACAGCATCTCTGATGCTCTAGTTCCGTGCAGACAGAAGGTCCATGTGCCCAGAGGGGCCATGAATCTAAAGATTGTTAGAAAATTTATCAATTAATAATGCAACTTGGATTACTCATTTTGAGCTTTTGGCTCCCTAGCATAGCTAACCATGGGTCTTCGTAGAGGCTTCATTATTTTTAATGTAATTATTTCTATTTATCAGGAAAATAAATACTTATATAACAGTTTTGGGAAAATACAGGAAATCAAAATACAGAAAATTGGGACTTCCCTGGTGCCCCAGTGGTTAAGACTCAATGCTTCTACTGCAGGGGGAGCGGGTTCAATCCCTGGTCAGGGAACTAAGACCCTGCATGCTGCACAGGGCAGCCAAAAAAAACAAACAAACCCAAAACACAGAAAATTAAATGTATCGGTGGTAACCTCACCATGGACAGATGACCACTGTCAATATGTCACATATATATGTCCCTTCATTTTGTATAGACGTTTGTGTGTATGTATGTATATACTTAACAGATTAGCACCCTGCCATAATTTCTATTTTAAAACATTTAATTTGCATAACATTATACTATGGAAGTTTTTTCATACCAATAAATATTTTTACTGTATTCTTTGTGAGGCTTTAACATTTTTATGCTATAGATTAAGTATAAATAGCTCTATTAATAACCCATGAATATCATTTGAATAGGGATTGAATTTATTACCTAGTACTCATAGGACATTCTCATTTACCACAGTCTTTTGTTAACTTGTCACAGAGTCAATAATTAAAAATACTCTGGGTACCATTATGTCTTGTAGCCCTAACCTTTAAAAAGCTTGTCCTTGCTTGTTATTTACTGAGTCTTTCTGCTGAGGCTATAAACGTTATATAATATTAGATCTATCCCTACCCAGTCTTGATGAAGTCCATTTGTTCATGCATGTCTCACTAGGAAGGTTTGTTCGTAGAAGTTTGTATGCGTCTCTAGGAAAGTTTCAGGTTTACAGAGCACAACATGTACATGATGGGCTATTTTTCTTTGATGACATAAGGGTTTCTTTCCAGATACCAGTCTGCTTCTAAGCCAGCAGCTACTTGCACTGTTTTATAAATCCTTAGGGTATCCGCATCAACTGTGAAAAAGCAAATATTGAAATAGATCCTGTTACCTGCACTTACAAAGAACGTGTTCTGTAGTCCAAAATGGAGGTACTGAGCTCTAGAAACCCAGGTGAGGGAGAAACTCATTCTGCATAGAGGCAGAGACAGAGGGTGACGTTTCAGGTGGATCTTGAGGATTTTACCAAATGGACAGAGAGAAGGAAGAGTACTCCGGGCGGAGGGAATCATCAGAGCAAAGTCATCGAGGCGAAAGGGAGACTCATCATTTAGAGAACGGATGCTATTCGTGGGTGCCAGGAAAGCAGGCTGGAGTGAGATGACATTTTCAACTGATTTCCTTAAAATTGTATGGAATGATCCAATACAGAATCACCCCTAAACCGTGGTCCCCAGCCCAAACCTCACCCAGAATTCCAGACACCCCCTCCTTTGGACACCTGAGGCATGTGGCCTCAAATCAAAGGTTATCCTTTCCCCCACAGACCTGCTTCTCCTCCTCCTGGGTTCCTGTCTCAGGTATTTCACCTTCCTCCAACTCAGTCTCAAAGCCAGAAACCTGGGATTGTCCCTGAGAACCTAGGAACTGTCTTCTTCCCTGTTCACCTTCACGCCTTCTCCATCACCGAGTCCTGTGACCTGGACCTCAGATGCATCCTCCCGTCCTGCCCTGATCCTCCGTGCCCACTGCTGCTCTCACCTCCTCACCCCCAGGGGCTCCCATGGGCCCTCCCGTCTCCAGTCGTGTCCCTTTCAGTATGAATCACATGACTAGATTGTTTAACACCTATCACGGGTGTTTTCCACAGGTAAAGGCCCCCAACCCCCGAACATGCTGTTAAACCCACATTGAATCCGGCCCTGACTACACCTCTGACTGCATCCTGTTGTTCACACTCAAGGCTTTCATCAGCCTGAAATAGAACTCGAAATTCCCAAAGAGGATCCACTGCTCTAATGCCTCTTCTCTCATCTATGTCCCCGTTCCTCCCTGGGCACTTTTTACAAGAACACATATCACAGGATGATAATGAGCTGTTGGTCTCTCTTCTCCCAGTAAACTATGAGCTCTTTCGGGAGAAGGACCAAATCTCTTCATTCTGAGCTTGATCCCATCCTGCACCCATGACAGGCATCTCTGATTGACCACGACATTCTTTATGGATGAGCCTAAACATGCCCCCAAATGATTCTCAACCCTGAGAATCTGGCTGCCCCCATCAATCCAACAGGGTTTATCAGGCCTTTAGGAAAAAACTTTCAACATACAAGAACATTTTTATACGTGACCTTTATAAAAGAGGCCCTTAGTACAGTATACCCAAATCAGTGCATGAACATCTGAGCTTAAAATGAGTGATGGTGTTCTTTCCAGAAAGATCCTTCCTTCGCAAAAAAAGAAGAAAAAAGAAAAAAAAATTGTTAAGTTGTTGAGTTTACAGTCAAACAGCTGAAGGAGAAAAAGCATTCTGGGCAGAGAGATGACATAAAATGATCAGGTTTGCAATTCATTCAGTCAGTCTCAACTGAGCACAGGCTAGAGGAGGAGCTCTCCCCTTGGCTCTGGAGTCCAAGACAAGAAAATCAAAGTCTCAGGTCTTTGTCCCCAGAAGTCAGACACATAAAATGTTCGATTGCAGTATAATATGAAAACTGGCACAGAACCTTCTAGAAGCCCAGAGAAACAACTCACTGGCCTGAGGGGGTAGGAAGGTGTGTTGGACATTTCTGAGTTTGATTTCTATGGGAAGAAATACTGTGATATTATTATGAACAGATGTTGCTATGGACAGATACTACGATGGAATTACTGGGGTATTAACAAACTCTTGTGCATTCTTCTAGATGAAAGGCTGTATAAAGGTGTTGAAGGAACAGGCCCCAGACAGTGTGGAGGGGCTGCTGAACGCCCTCAGGTGAGCCTCAGCCCTGTGGGGCAGCCAACCCTTCTGAACCATTGCAAATGTAGGTGCTGTTTGGGTCTGAGGGCTAGAACACCAGGCTTAACCCCTTTGCATCTGTTAATACATGTCATCTTCCCAACTGCCTGTTGAGGTCAGCCCCATTTTTATCATCCCCTTTTTACAGATGGAAGAAACTGAAATTTAGAGAAGTCAACTCACTTGGCAAAAGTTACACAGCAGATGGCTGAGCCAGGATCTAAACCCAGGCCTGGGTGACCCTGCAGGTCAAAGGCCTAACTCCCAGCCACAATGCTTTGTGGTTGGTGGGGACTTGCAGAAGAAGAAGCTTCCCCGGTCTCACTTCCCCCTGCACCTGTGGTTCCCAAACCTGGCTGCACAGGAGAATTATGTGGGTAGCTTTTGAAAACACTGATGCTCAGGGTCCAATCCAGGCCAGATGAGTTCGAATCGCTGGGCTAGGGCCTCAGGCATCCATTTTGTGTTTGTGGGTTTGTTCTGAAGGTCCCTGGGTGAGTCATACGTGCAGCTGCCAAAACTGAGAGCCCTGCTCTCCCCTGTCTGGATGCCCTTGTCGTTGGCTAGTGCTCCTGACATCTCCTCAGTGCTAACGCGTCATGCCCGAGCACCTGCTCTCTTCCCAAGGACACATGCACTTAATCCACTTCAGGGGAGGTAGTCTTGTTTCTTAGCTGTGACATATCCACAGGAGTTTGTTGAATCATGCCGGTCGGGATTGCAATCTGGAAAGTTGATGGTCCCTGCTGTCGCATTTGTCTTTGATTTCCCTCAGTTCCTCTCAACTTCATGCATGTAGTAAATGTTCAATAAGTATAAGTGAGATGGAGCAGTGATTCTCTACGCACGTACAACACATATGTTTCATGCTTTCATTTAATCATCACAAGTCAGAGTGATAAGATCTATTACCCCATCTAATAAATGAAGAAACAGATACACGTGAAATGAATAATTATACACTGAGGCTAATCCTTTTTCATGAAGCTGCTAAGTCATCATTCTTCAGAACAGATGTAGCTTTAACCCAGATCTGTGGGTAAACCAAGATTTTCTCCATGGGTGCCCATTTCACAAAAGGCTGGCTTTCCACACTCAGTAAGAAGACTTTGGCTTCTGTTGTTTGTTTGTTTGTTTTGCTTTCCAGCATCATTCAGTCAAGCAGAGCTTCGAGAGCAGGGCACTGCGGTAGGCTGTGAGTTCTATCCGAATCTCGGCATTTGGCGTCTCCTGTAGACACTGTGAGGAAGTCAAAGAACACAGGTTTTTGAGGCAGGCAGACCTGGATCCAAATTAGAAATCACAAATTGTTCACAAATCATACATTGTTATATTTGTCATCTGGAATGGGTCTTTTAACGGCTCTAAATCTCAGTTTGCACATCTGTAAAATGGAGGCAATAACCTGTCCTACAAAGAGTTAGTGTGAGTGAAAAACTTCCATGGAGTGCTTGGGACGCGGTCAAGATTTTATTAACATGTTACTTCTCTTTTCCTTTCTTTTCATGAACTATTTCTACACCAGTTAATGTGAGGAGATAAATTACACCACTTTTCTTCAGTATATGGACCTGCCTTCGTGCCCCCTTGTGGTGCCAATGAGGACAAGCATTCCCATAAAAGTAGAAAACCCTAACAGTTTAAGTATTGGGTGATGTTGTTATATGCAAACCCATATTTTAATATTTGTGACTCAGCAGGGGTGGCCTAGATGGCCAAGATCCTGCACTCAAGCACGTGAAGTCTGCCTCCCTGGAAAATGAGATTGCTTGTGTCTCCTCCGTGAAATTATTTGATTAGGTGGAAGATCTACTTGTTTAATAACCATAACATAAAACTCCTTTGGAAGGAAGGATCAAATATTAACTCTGAGACTACTCTGGGCATTGAAGTGTGGCTCTTTGTCTAAAGAACCAGTGCCAAGTTTGATTTCTAAATATCAGTTGTGTCTCCCAAGGTAAAGATGAGCTGGAGAGTCACGATCGAAGCTTTCTCAGAGTGCTGTTTGCACACTGACCGCCATCATTTTCTCTCCATCCAGGTTCACTACAAAACACTTGAATGATGAATCAACTTCCAAACAGATTCGAGCAATGCTTCAGTAAAGCTTTGCTCAGTGAAGAGGATCTTTGAACTGACCTCAGAAGATGTATATGTTTACATAATTTAATACAGATTGATGTTAATACTCGTGTATTTACATAACCGTTTCCTTCTTGTCCCTGAAATATATGGACCTTCATTTGTATCCTGACTGACTCAACCCAGCAGAGCATAAATTGACTGGAGAGCCTTATCTTCGATGTCTGAAACGAAAACCCCTTCTCCAAATGGAAAATTTTGGAGACATTGATCTTTGCTACTGGAGTTCCTTACACCTTTAACAATCAGAAATTCCTAATAGCTTGTGGCCATGTTTTAATTCTAGATGTGTAATCTCTCTAGGAAGTACAGTTATAGAAACACGAAGTATTTGATTTCCTGGGTCAGCCCAACTACAAGAAACACAACTGACAGAGAGAGTGGGATCCCAGAAAAGACAAATGCACGTGGAGACACAAAGCCAAGTGTTTGGAATTCAGCACACCCCCTCTCTTTCCTCAGACAGCGCAGCACACGTGCAACTTTTTTTGTTGCATGTATTTTAGTTATCAGCATACTCTCTTCCTGTTTTGATTTATACCCTCTAATGTTCCCTTTCCATTTTGCAAGAGGAAAAATCAGTGTGTTTGCATCAGTTCATGGGAGAGAAGCAAGAATAGATAGATGTGCTGTGGTGGATGTGTTGGTGGCTGTCGTGGAAGTGGGGCACAGGTGGGGAGGAAGGGCACCCAGGCAACAGGACAGTCATCTCTCTGCTTCAACCCTCTGTCTCCAGGGACAGGGATATGGAGCTCTGGCTAAAATTGTGGGTGAGGTTGCTAACACTCCTGTTGTCTGTGGAGCACTGGGTACACACCCCCTCCTAATAGGAGCCCTGTCCTCTGGGGACTATCCATGTGGCAGCAGAGACCTAGACTCTTAATTAGTTACCAGAAAGCTAGAGGAACTTAGAGGGGAGATTTTCATTTTCTGTTTATCTAATATTTAAATGGCAGCTCCTTCACGACCCAACTGCTAGGTTGTTGCAATGTATAAACTCTGGCTTGAGTACCTGGATTAAGTCCTAGCCCTGTTGATTCACAGAGTGATCTTGGGAAATTCACTCAAGTTCTCTGTGTCTCACTTTTCCTCATCTATAAAATGGGCAAATAAAACAGATAATCTCCAGTAGTCCTACAAGACTATGAGCCAATAAAAAGACTGACTCTCACATCCTTCCTTTGTAAGTAGAGTCCAGTAAGCATCACCCCACCTTGCCTTGATGCTTAGCAATATGACAAGGGTCATTGTGTCTGCAGACAGAGCTTAGAATGGAATCTTGGAAATCTTCTATTCTGGTCTCCAGTGGAAAAATGAGACAGAGGATGAAGTCTAACAGGATCACCCCCATGTAGGACTAGAACCCAGGACGCCTCGTTCCTGACTCCATGCCCTTTCTTTTTCACCACGTGGCCTATGCATACATACTCTGGGGGTGATACTGGATGCTTTTAAATAAACCCTCAGCCTGAACCATATAATTGCTTGCCTATTTCTGATGGAAGGAAAGAGTTGCCCAGGGAATGGTAATTCCCAAAGTTGGGTTTGGTTATATCAGGGTTTGGTGTCATTCACAATGTCCCAAGGATTGAGCTGTCACACCATTACTTTCCTGACTTTGGTGGCCAGCTGGCATTCCCTTGAGTCCTCCAAGAAGAGGAGAGACATACTTTGGTTTTGTTTATGTTTAATAAAGAAATCCATTCAAGTGACAGAACAGATTACCCAGTCTGTATCTAAATGTCAGTCAACAAGGAGAGGAAAGGCCCTTTTCCTTGGAGCTTTTCAAGCTGAACAAGTACAGCTGCTTGGATGAGGGTTCTCTCATCAGAACAGAAATGCACTAGATGACTTGCAAGACCTTTCCAAACCTAAGCATTCTAAAACCCTAGAGGAAGCCAGAAATGAGGATAACACTGGGTAAACAAATTCATTAAATATTCAGCTTAAGAAATGTTCTTTTACTTGGCAGCCCTATGTTATCTTTGGGAAACAACTGTCAAGACTAGAAATATAGATGCACTCAATGTTTATCGTCACTGGGTTTACTTTCCTCCCATATCAGGGAAGGAGATTAAGTCTTGGAGAGGGGAAAGGACTTGCAGAGTAAATAGTTGAGCACGTTTATAATTTTTAATTAGACTTTCTATCAAATGGGACCAAACATATGGGAGAGGCTGCCGGCCTGCCCCGATTTAGCCAAGCCACCTTGTTTCAAAGCCAAGATTCACTAGTACCTGGATTCTCAAAAGCCCAGGACCTGAACTATTGTCTCTGACTATCAGGGGGACGGTTAACCGAATGTCTGTGATCACTAACAGGTGATGGGCCTTGAGTCCACTCCGGAGCTATTGTGGGAGACATTCTTTTAACAGACTGTCCACCAGGCATCAGACATCCTTGAAAATTCACAGCTTTTTGTGCTGCATGCACATGTGTCCACAGCCTGTGAGTGGTTCAGGGGAAAGTGCTAGCCACAGTATCCATGTCAATGTTAACTATCTTTCATATTTGATGTCTCATTGTTTTCAAATAAAAGTGTTTTCCATTACTCAGATATTTATTTTGGGGCAAGCAACAAGGTGAAAATTACATTTCTCAGATGCACTGCTACTTTGGCATTATAACTTTGTTCTTGGAAACCTTTTATGTGCCACTAGGAATTAGTAAAACAAAGTGACAATGAATGTTTTGAATTGTGGTGGCCCATTGGGGCTGGAGTATTAATTAACAACCAGAAAGGGAATCCTGGATACTATCCTTTAACTATTAGTTAATATCATGCTTCATCGGTGTTTGCTCCTAGCCATCACCATCGTATCAAGTTATTAATGGTAAACTGAGGTTTTTTAATACATCAGCACATTTAAATAACAGTAATTTCATGCCTTCTCAAAAGAAAAATGAAGCTCTCTCAATCTTGGAATCTAATGGTGCAGTAGACATCAGAAACTTCTAACTCAATCTTGTATCCCAGACAGATACAAATTTTTCTAGATGTTAATAATAAACATTGGAATTTTATCTTAAAGAAACAAAAAACTTTGGAACGCAATTTCCCCACTACATCTATAAAGGCTGTTGCATACACAAAGCTGTTTAAAAGTTGTTGTATATTGTTTGCTGAAGTCCCTGTAATTTTTTTTTGCCTGCTTTGCCTCTTTTTGTACAGAAGTTTTGAGTGTGAAATGAAAATTAAAGTTTGGTACATATATTTAAAAATACACCTCTTTTATATGATGTTCAAGGTTAAGTGGGTAATAAGCACATGATCACAGATACTTGCTAAACATAGATATTTGCTAAACACCTGCTCTGAGGACCAGGAAATCACACCAGCTGCCCGTCACCTCTCTATGCCTCAATTACTTCCTATACCCAAAATCTGAAATACCCAAAATGAACTAGTCTGGTACCAGCTGTATTTATTCATTTCAGCAGAGACCCCCATTATTTTTTTTAAAAGGCATAAAATACGGAGATACGTGACTGATATCTAGAGTTGCATGAGACCTACTTATTCAAGGATGTGAGAAATAAAAGAGCATTTATTTGCTCTTTTATTTTTTCTCTTGAGTACAGTAGCACTTTATGGATTTGACAAAATTAGCAAATAGCCTGTTCCACAGAAGTTCATTTTTCAGGCAACGTAAACTCTAAAGCAATTCTCTTAACTATTAAACACTGAAACTTTTCTAGAGCATTACTTTTAATCCCTGAACCTTTTAAGCTAATCACCTAAGACCTAATGGTGTGCACTCTCAGTGGGTTAGAGTCCCCAGTAGAGACCTTCCATGATGCCATATACAAAACACAAAGGGAAATGAATAGGAATGGTAAATTTTCTGTAAATTGACACAGACAAATTATAAACGGACAAAAGCTGGAAAGAGAGAAAATGAAAGGGGCCTTTGAACGAGAGAGAGAGAGAGAAGAAGGAGAGAGAGAGACCCTAATTAAATAAGTGATGAGAGTCAAAAGACATGAAAAAGAAATGAGTAAGCATAAGTGTAATTGTCAAGAGGAACGCAGCTGGTGAGGAACTGAGTATCCTTCATACCAACCAGAAATTTGGTTGTTAATCAGTTCTCTTGGAAGGATGGTAAAGAAGAGCTCAGATGGCACATTCCTGAAACCTGGTGAATATTTGCGATCCATAGTCACACCTGATTTCGTGCTTTAAGTTATCAGTAAGCAGACAGAATTTCTAGATGTTTGCTGTTTGAAAGGTGTGTAGGATAATTAGTCATCACAATGTAAATGACCAATTAAATAATACTGTATAATGTTGATTAATTTATTTAAACTATTCATATTCATTAAGCACATTAATCTATCCAATACCAAAATCCTGCTCACTACTAGTAACCTCCAGCCTGACTGAGCACATCCTACCGGTACCTCTTACTCAGCAAATAGAAAGGTCTTGGCCATTCTGTCTGCTCCAGCTCACAGGTCAAACTCCAAAGAAGGGAATTTTTCTGCCCTGGTCACATCAAGTTCCTGGGACTTTATTTTTATTACTCTAGCTCTTCCCTTGCCTGATGTCCTAGAATTTAGTTTAGAAAGTGTCTTTTAGGCTGAAAGTTCTTGTAAACTCAAAATAGTCTTTTCTCTATAAGATCTTCCAGTTTCACTATCAAATTGCACATTTCCAGATTCCTCTTTCTCTCTGCCTGCACTTTCTGTTCATTTTAAATTGTCCTTGTTTGCCCCATAACAGGCTTTTTCTCAAGTCAGAAGCTATATTTTATTAACCTTCCTAAGCCACCCGAGAGCTAAAGTCATCCATGTTGTGACTTGAGGACTGGTAGTTCTAAAAGGCTTCTTACACCTCGAAGAAGCTTGTCTCTAGAAAATATCAAAAGTACTTGGAAGAGGCTCTAAAATTATCTCCCTCCAAATTTCAATAGATTTGAAAGCATTTTTTTATTCCTTTTGTGTGATAGAAATAATGCTATCACTATGGGGAGAAGTTACAAAGGTGGTGGTGCTACATGTGAATATGGGTGGGGAGGATGAAAGGATAGGGAGCTCTAGGCTGAACCAGGTGAGTATTTACTATCTCCAAAATGTTGCATGGGCATTTCCACTCCCGTGATGCTGTCTTTAACACACACCCTCTTCCTCACTGTCTATCTGAAGTTTACTTGGGCTTCAAGTAAACTTGATGATCCACTTCCTCCATGAAGCTTTACCTAACTCACCCAGTGCATGCGAATCCTCTCCTTTTGGCTCCTAACGCATTTAATTTATTTGATGTTAAATATAGGCCACTGCACAGTACTTTAAATTATGTGTTTGGTTTGTCCATTAGATTTGTAAGTTCCTGTGGGCAGAAAATGTGACCTACAGAGTGTCAAGCTCAACATAAGCCAGTGGCCAATAGAAGCTGCCTGCAAAGAGAAAATGTCAGGGTCCTGAAACTTGAGTGTGCTGAAAGGAGACCCTGATAATTAATTTCTAGAGCTCACAGCCATCCACAGCCACAAACTACCAGCTCCTCTGACTGGTCGACTTTATTGTGGAGGAAATGTTTACCTACCTGTCAGGGTATTTTTAGCCTCTGTGGACACAGAGAGTTTGCAGCTTGCAGCAGATCTGCCAGGAGTCCAGCTGAGAAATCAAGCTGTTGTCTTGATCAAAAGTCAGAGTCAGCTAGTTCTGGCAAGGGCAGACATGCTAGTTGGATGAAGTTTTGTTTGTTCTGGTGCTAGGCTGCTACTCCATCGGAAAGTTGACCTTGAGGCAGAGGCAGAAACGCAAGTGAAGCAATTTCCAATAACTTGACCAATCGATTCAGCACCTTGGACAGCAATCTAGGCCTGTCGCCCTGACCGTCCACCGCCATGTACCCTGGAATCCATAAGTCCTATTCGTTGGTTCAACTCTGTCTCTAGAACTCTGGTTATCAAGACAATATGTTCCTCATAAAATTAAAGTTTCATGGTAGCTGGAAAAACATTTTTCTTTGTATTGGGACTTCTGAATATCACATAAGATAGGCAGGAAGTAGTTTTGCAAAGGCCCATATATTATCTTGCATTTTCATATTGACTATTTTAAAATTCAAACCAAACTCATAAAAATAAATCTCTCCTCTTCTTTACCCCTATTCCTCCAGCTGATTATTAAGACCTAACAAATATCCTTTTTAAAGAGCTCTCAAAATCTGTCAAATTCTCCTCAGTTCATTTTGCTTTATTTACTCCAAGCTTTACCATCTCTTCTTTAGAAGGTCACTCAGCCTTTACTTTCTCCCTCCTCTGATCCATTCTGCATACAGCTACCACATCTTTCTGTGACATATGTTTGACAATGTTGTGCCATACTATTGCCTTTAGCAAGTTCCCTGAAGTATAGTCGTGGAGATGTTAATTGGTATTCCATGAAAAGAAAATCAATTTTCAAGTACTTGTGAAACAGGCTAAACAGATTATTTTATTTACTTATTCCTTTTTCTACTAGAATTTTTTATTCATTGTAAATCTCCACAGGAGGGTAGAGCATATGATATGTAGCAATTCTCAAATGTGTTTGTCTACAGAATTCATATTTCACAGAACATCTATGATTTCTCATGGACATTAGCATTCTGCAGAAACACTGCTTAATCAAACCTAACAACTTAATTTTCCCATCTCACTTACCTTCTATCAAACATGCATCCCATTTTTCCATGCTATAAAAAACATTCATAGTTTTCTGATATAACATCTATTTTCTTCATATTTATAACATTGCTAATAACACTGTTCCTTCTGCCTGAAATTCTGCTTCCCCTAATTTGTCTTGTGAAATCCTGTTCATCTGTTAAGACATTGCTCAAATGGCTCTTCTTCTTTGGCTCTTTCCATGCTTTACCCAAGTGAAGTTAGTTACTCTTTCCTGCATGTTACCATGTTCCCATCTCCATTATACCATTCTCAGATGTAGGTGGTACCAGAGAGATTAATGGTGAACAGCTGTGTTTAGGTCTCATTTTTTTTTCTCTTGCCCAAATATGTCATAGAAATAGTAATCCACATCTGAGACTTCTTTAAAAGAATCTTTTTTTCAATCAACTCTGTAATTTAAAAAATAATAATTATGTACCATTTGAAGATCTAACAATAGTCACTAGTCACTTAAGAAACCATCTCAACTGACATTTTTAGGCAGGTATTCTCAGTAAATAGTGTTGAATTTTTCCATATTTGTGAGGTTGGTTCATGTAGTCTATACATTTCTTTTGATTTAAGTAGTTTGCATTTTCATAGAAAAATGGTACATTTTATCCACATTTAAAAATATTTAGCAAAACCTTTTAGAAATTATTCATTATTTTATTATTTTCTCTTTACCTGTGGTTGCATCTACTTCCTTAGAATTAACATTTTTGAATTTGTGTTTCTTTTTTTTTTACCTTGACCAGACAAATACATGATTTATCTGTTTGTGTTTGTATATACATGTATGCACATGTGCATGTGTGTGTATGTTGTAAGAAGTAGCTATTGAATAGCAGTTTATGATTTAAGAGAGGGAAGGCACTCAAAATCCAAACAGCAGCCTAGGTTTTCATTCAGGTCACATAACTTACTAAATGTGTAATCTTGGGCAACTTTATTTGTGCCTCAATTTTATCATCTGTGAAATTATGTTAATTATAAAAATGTGACAAAGGGCCTTGCACCTAGTGACCAATCGTTAGTCATATTTATTGTCTATTGTAGTAATTTTTTATCTTCATTATTTCCCACTTTGTTAGTTAAATTTCCTTATTTTATTTTTTACCTTTCTTATTTCTTATTTTTATAATGTCTTCTGGGAATATTTAGTGGGTTTTTTTCCTCTGTTCATGAAAAAACCCTTTTAGGAAATGCATTTTTCTATAATAATACCTTTAGCTTCACCTCATTATCATTTTTACTAGGTTATTTTATACTCTGAGTGTAATTTTTCTTCCATTTATGCATATTTTAGGAGTAATTTTAAATATCTAAAGAGTTAAGGATTTTGTTGGGTTTTGTACTCCAATTTTGTCATTAATGTTAGTATTATTGTATCATGATCAGAATGTGTGACCTATACCATTGCTATCATTTTGGAATTAACCAAGGTTTTCTTTGTAGCCTGATATCTTAGTTTGAATTCCCCCCAGAAGCAGAGCCTAATGCTAGGACTTAGTCACAAGTGGTTTATTTAGGAGATGAACCCAGGGAGCAGAGGCAGGAGAACAGAGAGAAAGAGACAGGGCAGGAGGAGGACCTAATAACAGATGCTCTGTTGAGCAAGTTACTTCTGAGGACAAGGAGGGCCCAGTCCTTCTGAAAACTCTCTAAGGAGCTGTACAGAAACTCCTAAATCTCATCTCCTTGAAGACTGGCTGCTGGAGCATCCATGCACAGTTTGCCAGCCCCCTGGGCTGCACTTGTGAATGGACTGAGCAACCTCCCTTCATTTCAGAGAAAGCCAGGAAACAGAAAAGTGAAGAGAGATAGTCCAACCTCTGGCAGGCCACTGACAATGCGTATGGGAACTGCCCACTGAAGCTGCCCCTGACATCTTGGATAGGCCTAGGGGATCTGGTGTGGGAACCCATCTTGTATGTTACACATACAAAATCATCTCCATCCATTTGTAAAGTGTGCCAATGATAAGGTTTTATTTTTTTAAGGCTCTTTGGGGTATAATTTCCAGCCTTTGCTTCTAAATTTGTGTCAAAGAGTAGCTCAGTACTTCACAAGGCAGACAATTCTATTCAGGAATACGAGATCGTATTACCATTACAAAAGACATAGAGATGCAGAGGTGTAGAACCTTCTTATTTATCAGATGGTAAATAATAGCTCATATTTATTTGACTAAGAGTTTCTTTATGTGAAAGTGTAACTTGAAGAGTAAATAACTCTCTCATGCAGATTAAGAACAGATAGAATAGGGGCTTCCCTGGTGGCGCAGTGGTTGAGAGTCCGCCTGCTGATGCAGGGGACACGGGTTCGTGCCCCGGTCCGGGAAGATCCCACGTGCCGCGGAGCGGCTGGGCCCGTGAGCCATGGTCACTGAGCCTGCGCGTCCAGAGCCTGTGCTCCGCAACAGGAGAGACCACAACAGTGAGAGGCCCGCGTACCACAAAAAAAAAAAAAAAAAGAACAGATAGAATAGATGCAATCTGAAATCATTAGCATTAATAATTTACTGGAAGTGTATTTTTTCCTTTTATTACAAATAATAACACAAATTTTATAAAGTAACTTCTTATCTAGATAGAAATAATAACCCTGTAGGAAATTATATTTGTAATACTTTATGGTGGGAAGAGAAAACTTGAATGCCTCTTTTTAATTAAGAGACTTGGAATTTTTTATTTGGTTTCAATATATCTCGTTTTTATACCTTATACTACTTCTGAAAAATCATCCCAAAGGATTTTGAATTGTCCCATGATATGATAAAGTCAGCATAAAATTAATTGTGGCAAGTAAAGCACATACATTTATAAAAACAGAAAGGGGAGCTAAGTAGAGTATATAAAGAACATCTAAAAATATTTAGGACAGATGATAGATTAACACTGCTACTGGTAATTTGGGATCTTATGTAACATAAGATGTTACAGATGGTAGGAATTATGGATATGAAAGGTCTCACTCTGACAGACTTTGCCAGTGTTTTTAATAAATGTCCCCTTCTAGCCTTAGACAGAGTTGGGCTGTTTGAGAAGCAGCCATGCATGGTATGTTGATTTAAACTACCTGTTACTAGCTCATTTTGTAACCTCAAGATAACTAGACAGTACCTGTGGAATTATAGTTTCACATGTACAATTTTTTCAAAGGGGTGTCAAATTAGCATCTCTGAATTCTTGTGGTGATAAGTGAAGATCATTGACCCGGGGATAAAAGGGAGGAAGTTCTCTACGAAAATATCCTTTATTTCTTGCCCAGAACTCGGTCCCCTTTTTTTTTTTTTTATTTCTCACTTACTGACTCACTTACGTTGAGTATAAAACCCATGTGCTAATTGCCAATGATTTGGTTATGAAAGTCAGAAAATTCACATTCTATTGGGGGGACATAAATATGATTCAATTCGATAAGTATTATGATAGAGATAAACACAAAGTCACGTGACAGGAAGGACATGGGAAACCTAACCTAGCCTGGTTGGGGGGAAGTCAAGGAGGTTATCTTGGCAAAGGCAGCTGAGCTTTGAAGACTAGAAGAGCTTTGATACCCCCCAGAGGGGCAAGGGATAGAGGGCAACTGTTTCAGATAGAAATAGCATCACGTGCAAAGGCAAGAAGCCATAACACCATCAGGGGCTTTATATGGATGGAGCATATGGGTTTTGTTTTTCCTGGAGGTGGGAGATAAAAGAGGGAAACCCAATGAGAGGTGAGGCCAAACAAGAAAGTGAAAGGCTATGAGGGTGATAGGAAGATATGGAAAGACTTTAAACTGACACATGACCCGGTCAAATTTCTGCCTTTCAGAGATTATTCTGACTGATGTGTGGGAGGATGACTTGGAAAATATAGACTGAAGAGAGAAAACCAACAATTAGTAGTGAGGGTACAAATAAATATAAATGTTTATGCATTGTACCAGGAGCTAGACCATAAGTTAATTACGCATATTAACCTCCCTACACGATCCCTACCATTTAATAAATCCCATTTTTACAGAGGAGAAAATTGAGGCACAAAGAAGTAAAGTAACTGCTCCAGGTTCTCAGAGCTGTAAGTGGCAGGTCTGGGATTCTAAACGAGGCAGCCAGAGTTCCAGAGTTCATGCTGTCAATCACTGTGCTATAGAAACTTGCCCGATTATGGGCTCTCACTGTGTGTATGTATAGGCAGTGGGTTCAGCACTTAGCATACTTTATCCCAATGACTCTTCACAGCAATAGCTGAGGGTAGGTGATAGTACTATCCCCATTTTACAGATGAGAAAACTGAGGCACAGAGAGGTTGGATTAAGTTTCCCAAGGGCACACAGCTAATAAAGGTCAGATGGAAGATTAGGACCCAAGCTGTCTCATTCCAGAGCCTATGCCTTTAATTGCCGTGGTCCTCCCCATCAGCAGGTGATTGCTGGAGTTCCATAGCGGCTCTAACTATTGAAGCAGAAACTTACCTGATATAAAGCCCTTGTGGATGTTAGAAACTGAAGGACTCAGAATGAATTAAAATCAGTCTGCCAAGATCGGAATCTCTTTACTTCTTTTGACGTGACTGGACTTGCTGATTTCCCTGACTAAAATCTTCCTCACTAGATTCTGAGCTTTTTGAAGAAAGGGACCCTAATTTGTTTATCCATATATTCCAGATACATATTAAATGGGAGATAAGCAAATATATTAATGCAACCCAACCCGAAAATGTTTCGTTGTAGACAAAGAGGTCTTTGAGAAAAAAAAAAAATGTATGTCTAACCCTTAAGGATGTTACAGGGCAAACTTTTTCACAGGGAGAACATCAGTATTGTACCATCCCGGTGGTAGCTACTAACCACATGTAACTACTTAAATTTAAATTAGGTAAAATTAAGTAAATATTAAAATTTACTTCCTCAGTCTTACTAGCCACATTTCAAATGTTTGGTAGCCACATATAATGACTACTGTAGTGACACAGAGGGAGAGAGCATTTCCATCATGGCAGAAAGTTCTATGGAAGAGGACTTACATGGCTGAAAGTTCTATGGAAGAGGAATTACATGGCTGAAAGTTCTATGGAAGAGGAATTACATGGCTGAAGGTTCTATGGAAGAGGGCTTGCAAGCTCCCCAGTCCTTGAAACGTCAGTGTCAAAACCTCCTGGACAATTTTCTGCAAAGCAGTTTTCTGGCTTCTATTTCAGACCTACTGAATCAGAATTTCTTTGCAAGGAGCCAAGAAATCTTCATTTTCCATATGCATCTATGTGAGTTATTTTAAGAAACACTGATTTAGACCTTTGGATTTCCATATTTTTGCCTAAAAACCCCTTTGTTCAAATAAAAACTTAAGTAGAATCCCAGCCGGTAAACAAGCATAAGTCGCGCTTGTTGACACGGTGGGGGTGATGGGTCGGGACACCTACCTGAGCAGGTGTGATCTCTTCCTGATCTCTGTGAAGCACTAAAGAACAAAGACACTGAACTTTACACTTTGAAAAGTACTGGTTCAGAGGTTATGGAAGCTTCCCAGGAGCTCTATGGTTCTGACTCCCTAAAGAATGGCAATATAGATGATGTGAAGATGGAGTTATCAGGGCCATCTCCCTAGCGCCTGTGATCCATAAACTGGGCCTGGAAACGTGGGCAATATTTTGAACATGCGTGTCTGCACAGCTAATATGTATGAAGGTTTAAAGGTTGAAGTGTCCTGCAGGAAGCCAGGCTCAGTGATAAATCACCATGGTGTGGATAAGTGAGGGATTGGGTCACACTGCTTCTCCATCAGCGTACGCAGCTCTCATCATCTTGTGGGGTTCTTCTCTACATGCCAGTTGCTATGGCCCTAAGTAAAGTCAAAGTTGGATCTTGGGCTTTGGGGGCTCCACAATCTAGGGACTGATATGTTTCAGAGCTAGGGAAGACACAGCTTCATGAGGTGGTGAGGGGATATGAATGGGGGGTTGAGAAATGATGATGTCAGTCAATCTCTGAAGACTAGATCTAGATCCAGGATCGATTTCCGCTCAGGTGGTGTGCATGACTACCACTCAATCAAAGTAGAGGTGTGATGGGAAGGGACGGGGAATCCTTTACCAAGTGGATCTGGACACACCAGCTGGTTAACACAGCCCATGTCCTAAGGTCGGAATAATGCCACCTGCTGGGTTCTTGGGGTTGGTTCACTTTTTCACCGGGGCCCCGATGTTATTGCATTTGCCTGCAGCAAGTCTTGTACCGGGACTTTTATCAGTTAATGGAGTTTCTAAACTCACTTTGAGATCTGTGAGGAATGAGTGCCATGCAGTCGAGGGAGAGACAGGCATCCAATCATCCTCATTCTTTCACCCCATGTTCAATTTAACACAGTCACTGGCATCTACACTGAGCAGTTCCCCCAGTGAGGGCAGATAATGACTGTAATGCTGCCATTAAAGCAAGATCCTTGCAGATGAAATTTTTTTCTTTTTCTCTTTTCCTCTGCGGTACGCGGGCCTCTCACTGTTGTGGCCTCTCCCGTTGCGGAGCACAGGCTCCGGACGCGCAGGCTCAGCGGCCGTGGCTCACGGGCCCAGCTGCTCCGCGGCCTGTGGGATCCTCCCGGACCGGGGCACGAACCCGTGTCCCCTGCATCAGCAGGTGGACTCTCAACCACTGCACCACCAGGGAAGCCCCCGCAGATGAAATTTTTTGTCCTTAATAAAGTGCAAGTGCTTTTGGTCCCCAGTGTTTCTTACTCTGAATGAGCCATGGTTGAGCATTGATAATCATCTGTGCATGTAGATATGTTTACTGAGTCTCACGCATTGCCATGGGTCCTTCCAGCTCTGACATTTGACAGCTTGTGTGTTGCAGTAACTATAGTGAGGGCATGGAATGAATGAATGAGCAAAACACAGACAGAATGTTATTCTTTTGAACCATTTTTATTTTCAGGGTTTCATTTGTAAACTACAGAGCAAACCATATTTATTTAACTTAATCTATCAGGATGACACTTCATTAAATTAAGAAATTTTAATTAACTAATGAGATTTCATTGTCTACTCTTTTTATGTTCACATTAGGGTAGGCCATTTTGATGACAACTTTTATAGCTGCAATTAAATATTTCTAATAGATTTAGTTAAAATTTGCAAATAATAAGGCATATTTCATCTTTATTTTATTACTCATGGCATATCCAATTTAGCCTTGTGGCAGTCACCCAGCTTTCTGTGTCTTCTCTTATTTCTTTTTACAGGTCTGTGCTTTACTTAAGAGAAAAGCTTGAGATACGGATCAATCAGGGTTGTTGACATCCATGAATTTAGCAATGGATCCATGAACAAGGGAAGCTCTCCATTCCTTGCTGTGGTCTGTGGAGTCTGGCAACCCCAAGTGACCGCCTCACCTGTGTATCTCACAGCTTGACCAGCATAAATCCAGAGGACGACAGCTCAGCCTGTGTCCCTGGGTGCTATGCCATTCAGAATGCCTTTTCACGACGCTCCTAGGAAAGGGCCCTTCTGTTGATGCCTGCACACCCCAGTGGGGCGGAGCTTATACCTCCAAAGGAACACTGCTCAGTTAGCTGTTTGACAATGATTTTTTTTTTTTTTTGGGCGGTACGCGGGCCTCTCACCATTGTGGCCCCTTCCGTTGTGGAGCACAGGCTCCGGACGCGCAGGCTCAGCGGCCATGGCTCACGGGCCCAGCGGCTCCGTGGCACGTGGGATCCTCCCGGACCGGGGCACGAACCCGCGTCCCCTGCATCGGCAGGCGGACACTCAACCACTGCGCCACCAGGGAAGCCCTGACATTGATTTTTTAATACATTCTTTATATTCAACTAAAATATATCTTGGTTTTACCTTACATTCCCTTGATTCTGGATCTACTTTTTGGCTCTTCATTCATTATTCAAACATTTATTTACTCTCCATTACATTCCTTTGGAAGGAAAGGAATGGGTAGAAACTGAAACCAAACAAAGTGCGGTTACCCCCAGTTCCCAGCGGTCCCGAGACACTGACTAAGCCCTTTCTACATTTCTCTTCTTCCCCCCATTCTTCGACTCTCCTTCACGCGCCCTGTTGTCCAGCTCCTTCACTTCCTGGTCTTTCGCCTTCGTTTTGTGATGGTGACCAACCTACTGGTGAAGGCTAGATCCCTGCCTGCTTTCTGCTGTCTCCAACACAGCATGCCTGTATCAGGAACTGCCTTCAATATCAAAGATATAAATCAGATCATCCAAGACAAGAATGGAAGGAGAATCTCCTTGTGGGGAAGGTCAGCTAGACTTTCTGACCCCACCTGTCCCGCTGAGTCACTCTCCCATTGCGCTGATTCGACTGTCTCCAGCTGGAGAGCGGCTCAGCTTCCAGAGAGAAGATCCAGCATCAGATGGTAACAGGTTTTGACACACCCCAATCTGGAGCCAGATACAACGCATATCCTCCTCTTTGCCATGCACCTTGCCCTGGGAGGGTTTTGGTTCCTTTAGCGGCATTTTTGACTAACCAACCATGACCAAGGCTCAGAAGGCTAAAGCAAGACAATACCGTGAACATCAGCGTCCAAAAGGCAGAACGAAGAAAGTCCACTGATTTTTTTTTTCCATGCTGATGATACGTGGGTCACCTCTTCTGAGAGGTCTACTGTATCTTGTCAAAACCCAATTACTGTGATTGTCAGACATTGGTATGGGTGTTGGCCACACTTCTAGGGTAGGAGCAGCATCTCTCCTAAAAAGAGCAGACTTTCCATCCAGCCGCCTCAGGAAAGAGGTCTATGCCTCAGACAAGAAACTAGAACCAACAAGGAGGTTAACACGCAGCTGTGGTGATTCCTACTCTTTGGAGCCCGGATGCTCTTGGATCCAGACACTGATGATAGTAAATGCCCGGATGTATGGGCTCCGGGAGGAAAGTGTAAAGTTCATGCCTAACATTTTAGGATCTGGAAAGGAGGTATTACAGCCCTGGGCACAGGTTGAAGATGCTGAGCTCATAGGGTGTGCTTTACACATTAGGAGTCAGTGCCCTGTTGGGGCCTTGAGTTGCCCTAAGCATCTGTGGGATAATTGTTGAGCTCCACAGATCTCTTGAGCCCTGGTCGGTGGCCACACTTTCAGTCTTGATCTAAAAACCTGCCTCTCCCTCTCACTTACCACTACTCTCCTGGCCTCCTCAAACCTAGGCATCTCCAGCTCCCAAAAAAGCCCTTTCCTTCCTTCCATGGAATAGTCCTCCGGCCTGTAAGAGTTTCTCTTCCCTGAGCACCACAGTTCTGACTGTCTATGCTGCTTATTTTTCTGCTGTTTCAAGGTGGCTGCCTTCCTGAGAGATTATTTTTGATTCATTTTTCACATGGATCTATGTGAGTTTTTTCCCCAGCAGAGTCATGGACTTTGGAGGGTGGAGATGAGACCAGAAATTCTCTGTATCTCTTCACTGTACAAACCCCACCTCTCCTGCCGGCTCACAGCTCCCAAGTAAGCTGTTAGAGCCACCCCTGGATGCATGAGTTAACATGTTATGTGGAACTTCTAGTAATACCAATGAATTTGGTCCAATCTATTGTTATAGTCTACCCTCCCTGGCTGAACACCCATAAAGTCCATTCCTACTCATGTTCCCCAAGTTTCTGCCAATATAGTAGCACAATTTCCATTCTTCTGGGTGCAAGCTATTTCCACCTGGGCCTTAATATGTACTTATCTCTGGAGCATAAAAAGATGTGACTAACTATGGGTCTGTTGGCAACAGAGGGTGATTGTGGTAGGTTTTAAAGAGACTGATCGTCCACTATTAAGTCATCTACCCCAGGTAAGACTAAATAATAAGGTTTTCAGGTACAGGAATGTGAGTCTAACTTCAGTGTACAGGAGAACAAGCTAATTTCAGTGCCAAGGGAAATCCAGAGTGATTTGGAGGCTTAAGGTTGTCAGTTTCATGTGCAGCCAACCAGATGTTCTCAATCCTAGTTTGAGTCTCCTAATCTTTCCTAATAAGTGTCCTCACTTTCACATGAGAAACTTGGCAAGACTCTGAATTCAACTGTTATTGTAACTCAGTAACTTGCGTAATAAATTTTTTGCTGATTTTTTCCACAATATCAGCTCTGAAGCTGTAAGAAATGAGAACATATTTTAGGACCGTCTTGGAAGCTCTCTGCGCCTCAATCTGTGATTTGAGCTGACAGTGAAAGGACTAGAGTTTGTCGCTTTCTTCCTGTAATTGCTCAAGTGCACTCTGAAGAATCCTCCCACACCACGGTCCCTCTTGTCATCATTACTGCCACAAAGGCCATGGGCTTCCAAGGCATGTCTCCAGTTGGCACTTTATTGCATTCAACCACAGGCGACAGCTGGACTAATGGCAATGCCATTGCATGCCATGGATTGCTAGCACCTCATTTCCTATTGGCAAAAAAATAGCGCTACACTCAAGTTCAAAGACACAACCAAGCCAATCCATGAATCCCAACTTTGTGTGTCCATCTCCTGAGACCATTCCCGATAACAATTCTGTCCCATTCAAGGTTGAATCAGGAGATAGATGGCATACAGTTATTTGAACAGAAAAAATATAAGCAATTATTAACTATAACAGTTATAACTAATCTATAAAGGAGTAAAGAGTACTCTAAAGAATTCCCTAAGGTGGACGGAGAGCACCTAAGGAAGAAATAAACTTGGAAGGCAGAGGCTCTCTCCAAGGATGGGGTTCACCTCACTGGGGAAGGTGCCGTTTATACTCTGCTGGATGGCAGGGAAGTTCACTGTGATACCCCAAGTCAACGCTGGTCCACAGACACTAGGCTGAGGCTGGTGAGTAGGGAACTTCAGCTGAAAGTGGCCAAAAGGAAACACCCCGTCTAGGAACAAGTAGGTTGAGACAGATGGGTGGGGACCCACAGCCATGACAGGCAAGCTGGAAACCTACTGTGTGCGGGCTGGGAAACTGGCCACTGAACTGCCTGGGGGACTCAGTGGGGATCTGCCCACAGAGCTACCACTGAAAATCAAAGGGAACTTGTCCGTAGAGGTACAACCAAAACTTGCCGGGGGTAAGCACTGGTGAATGTCCCCAAATGTGATGCTGGCAGCAGAATGACAGGAGCAAGAAGCAGCACACCAGAAGCAAGAGGAGGAGCCCCTTCCTTCTGATGTGTCTCTTGAGAGCCCTGCACTGAGAGAACTAAATGCTGTGTGAACTGGCAAAGAGGAAATATTTACAGGGTCCTTCTCCATTATCACAGAGCAAGCAATGAAAGGTGCTGGGGAGCTGAGAGGTGACAAATTGACATTTGGTACAATAACATAAATTATTATGACAGTTATTAATATTTTATATGGTCTTTACATTTTGCTAAGTAATCTTTATATTTATCACCTTATTACATCCTTCCAATGACTAACTTCACCTAAAGGATAATAGGTTTGAGGTTCAAAGACACTGACTTATCCAGAGTCCCACAGCTAGTAAACAGCAGGGTTCAAATGAGAGTTTGGATGCAGCATGAATTCTTCCTACTGAACTTCTTGCCTCTCCCTGGGGGGAGCTAGAAGGAAGGAAGAATCCATTGATCATTTCAGGACACCAATATTTATTGAACATCGACTACATGCCAGGCACTGGGTCAGGTACTGGATATGCAGAGTAGACGTCCAGTCTCTGCTGTAATGGGCTCACAGTCTAGAACAGGTTAGAAAGCTTCATCTTAAAAGATAAATATAAATAAAAATATTTCAGGTTTTGCCAGGTGAAGAAGCAAAATCAAAGACACTATGTAGGTGCTTACATAGCCATCTACGATGTAAAAATCTTTTTTTTTTTTTAACTTGTAGGCCATGTGGGTTGTACTTAAACGTTTATGACAGTAATAGAGAGTTTGTAGATCCCTGGTCTAAATAAAGAGATAGATTTTAAAAATACATGTATGAGTGCAAAGAGTAAGGGCACAAAGGGCACAAAGGAAAAGACGTGGTTCTGTGAGAGACGTACGGAGACGTTGGGGGAGATGAGTTAAGACTGGGGATCAAGGAAGTTGTGTCTGAGGAAAGCTATTTGGACCAGGATCAGAAGGGTGAAGTGTGGGTTGTGGGACGTTCTGGGCAGATGTAACAGCCCCTAGGTGGGGGGAGAACTTGATGCATTCAAGAACTGGTCTCACACACACACACACACACACACACACACACACACACACACACAGACCCCCAGAGGGCGAACAGGAGAGGAAGGTGGAGATTAAAGAGGAAGTTGGGGGCCAGGTCATCAGATCATCCAAGAATCCAGGGGCTTGTGAAGAGGCAAGCCAGGAGGTAGTCAGGCCTGGGAGCAATAAATCAAAATGAAAGAGGAAGAAGGGAGGGGAGCAAACGCGAGGGCAGAGCCCGATTCAGCAACCACGGGGGTGGGTGGGGCCCTCCTTCAGGAAAGACCCGCCTCTCGAACTCCCAACCCTCACCAGCACACATGCCTTTCAGGTCTGTACTCAGATGCATGCAAAGAGAATTCAAACCATCTTTCCACGTCATCATTTAATCTGTGGCTCCAGGCCTGAGAGAAAGGGTAGGAAAGTAGCCTGACCACCTCCCCCTCCAGAAGTTGGGGCGGTTCAGGGTCCTGGTAAAGGCCATGGAGCAGGAAGCAGGAATCCTGGTCTTTCACCTTGGCATCTGGGCTCGGAGTTAATAGGTCCCAGAGACCAACTGGTTGGAGTCAAGGGCACAGGCTCTGCTGCGGGATGCTCTAGGTTCAAGTCAAGCCTCTATCTCATCCTCCAGCGACGTAACCTTGGTCATGTAACTGAACTTCTCTGAGTCTCACTCAGCTCCCTTATCCCCAGGATAGGCATTGCTCTGCTATCTAACTGGTGGGATTGCTGTGAGTGGTAAGTGGGTTTTGTGAAGGCTTAGAAGAGTGCAGAGCACGTAGAAAGCACTCAGTAAATGTTTGCTATACTAGCTGGGTCTTCTTTGGATCTTCCATAGCGGTATGATACAAACAAGACAGAAATTATTATCCCATTTTACAGTCGGTCAATAGACTGGAGGCCCAATAAAGTCAAGTCTCTTGCCTGAGATCACGGGGCAGAGCGGGTCCTCAAGCTCATGCCCTCTGAGCTCTGGCCTAAGACCCAACCCCGTTAATACCATACCTCAGTGGAGTTACCTTGGGCAAGTCACTGCCGCCTTGTGGGCCTCAGTTTATCCAGTAGTGAGATAATGGGGACAAAGGCTGCTGTGTTATTGCGAAGTTCTCTTCCTGATCTGACCATCGTATGCCTACGATCCAATCTGGGAGCTTTCCAATCTGAGATTCTGCCTGTGCATGGTTCCCGGTTTGCCTGGGGGGTAGGAGGGGCCGGGTGGGATCATGCCCAGCCTTCTAAGTGTCACTCCTTTCCCAGGCAAGGCCTGTGTCAGCTGCCAGCTGTCATTCTGTGCTCCGAACGTTCCCTTGTCACATAAAATTCTCTTTCTGACACGGTTTCCCTTTAGAAAGAAAGTAAATCATAACTTTTCATTTAAGCATTTCTGCTTCTAGTCAGACCTGCTTCAGCCTGAAGTTGAAAAAGAGTATGTTTGGTTGGCTCACATTTCAACTCAGTCTAATAGATATTTGCTTAAGGGGGAAAAAGGTTGAAGAAAAAAGGGAAATGTCAAAACGGAATAATAAAATGGTCTATAAACAGAAGCAGGTTTTCTGCGATACGTTACCCCGATAAACCCGATAATGGTTCCCAAATGCACTGTCCTGGGTTGATGCCAGCCCGGGCGGCGGGGGGTTCTGGGTTATTTTTAATTTTACTGTAGCCAAACCATGACCTCATCCCGAAGGAATTCTCTCCCACCAAAGAGCTGTATCGAGTTATTTGTCGACCGAAATTCACTTGAATGTGGATTCATCGGAAACATGTGTGACCACAGAAGCAGCCGAGAGGGAAATCTGGGAAGAAGTGGGATTTTCAAGGAAACCCTTCTCTTTGTTTTAATGAAACAAGCTGGTCCTTCTGGGGCCTCAGGCCTTTGATAGTGTGAGCCCTGAGCCTGCTGTTCTCTGCGACTGCTCTGTGCCTTCAGCAGCCCCAGAGCAGAACCCCCGCCATGTCTCTAGCAGTTCAACACCCACCAGGTAGGTCCTGGGACAGCCACCCCTCACCCCTTGAGACGCACTCAGGTCTCTGGCAGGAGCCTTGGCCAATACCCACATAACTTAAAGAGGGTGAGTGCATAATTATGGCCTTGAATAATAATAACAATACCCACCCTTTATCAAACCCCTACTAATGGACATTGCACTAAGTGTTTTGCATATATCATCTCTCACCCTCACAGCAAATGTAGGAAGGATTCTATGAGGATTCTCCATTTCATGGATGAAAAACCTAAGGCTCAGAGAGGTTAACTCCCTAAGAGCACCTGCTTATTCGGTGGCTTAATCAAATTTCCAGCCCAAGCTCGTTTTATCTCAAGCTTCTGCTCTAGTCACAGTGCTTCTGCAAACAGTCGTCGCCAAACATAAGTTTGTGTACCTGACACACAGTGAGGCCAACAAACTGAAATGTCAGAGTCTGGAGCAGAGAAAGGGTTATTGCAGGACCAAGCAAGGAGAAGGGGTGGCTCATGCTCAAAAAAAAAAACCCCAACTCCCCGATGGTTTTCAGGGAGAAGTTTTTGTAGGCAAAATTTGGGGTGAGGGCTGCAGGATGTGTGACTTTCTTCTGACTGGTTGGCGGTGAGGTAACAGGGTGGTGCTCCAGGGATCTTGTGCTCAACTTGAAGTTGCCATCCTCCACCTGGGTGGGGGGCCTTAGTTCCTGCAGAAGAACTCAAAGGTATTATGTATATTCCCTGAGAAGAAACCAGGATCCTGCTTTAATCGCTGCACTATAGTTTCTTAATTATTCCTCCTCTGTTTCTGTGTTCCCTCCCTTCCCTAATTAGCAACTGTTTGAATCTGCTCTTTGGAACTCAGGGAAGGTCTAGGAGGCTGAAGCCTTTATCCTGTAGTTAAGAAACAGGGGACACGGAAAGGCTTTTGTACCCAGGAGGGCCTCACAGGGTCCTGCTCGGTTTCAAAGTCTTCAAGAGATTTGGAGGAGAGAAAGATGCCCTCGTATTGGAAGATCAGGGAAGGCTTCCTGTAGGAAGTGGCATTTGAGCTAGGTGTGACAGGTAGTATTTGGGCAAAAAGAGATACATTCTAGACAGGATGAATGTCACCAAAGAAAGGGGGAGGCATTGGGAAAGCGAACTGAATCCTGGAGGGTGTAAAGGACCTGCTTTGACTCCCAAAAGAGAAGAGGGAGAAATGAGATGGGAAATGTCCCATGGAGCTGCATCAGGGAGGTCACCTGGTTTTCAGATGCCTGGACAGGCTTGACCCAGAAGGATATGTAAAGTCACTGCCAAGTTTTTAAAAGGAAATTGTCATGAGCTGTCATCTAGAAGGGATGGCATGGGAGATTCAGGGAGATAAAGAAATGGCTGGATGGAGGCAGAGCTCATGAGAAGGAAAAGGAGGAACAGAAAAAGAATCTGGAGAATTTAGCATCATTTTGTGGGGGGAAGAGAGAGGGAAACATCCAGGATGAACGTCAGGTCTCTGGTATGAGTGAGTGAGTGGGTCAGGGGGAGGATCATTTACAAAACAGGAGTGAGTCTGTAGGCAAAACAAATGCATCTTGCTTTTGAACATGTCCAGCCTGTGTTATGTTATTTCTGTCACCCCCAGCTCCCGT
Organism: Hyperoodon ampullatus; assembly: GCF_949752795.1. Classification (NCBI taxonomy): domain Eukaryota; kingdom Metazoa; phylum Chordata; class Mammalia; order Artiodactyla; family Ziphiidae; genus Hyperoodon; species Hyperoodon ampullatus. The sequence goes on from NC_136928.1 coordinate 76,801,704, forward strand.
GTGGAGGGACTCAGTCGCGTCCCTCTCTGTTTCCCCCAGGCTCCTAGCACAAGCCTCAGTGCATAGAATGTGCTCAGGGAAAAGCACTGAAGTGACAGATTGGTCCAATCACCCCCTTCCCTGTGGCTGAGCATACTTGACCCATCAACACAGCTGGGATTGACCACACTCAACATCCAGATTGGACAGACAGTAGAAGCACCATGTCAGCAGCTGAAACCAGTCTCTAAATCTAGACAGAACAAGAGGAGCAACTTTCTGAGATGTTACATGGCAGCATTTGGGGTAGGAAAAGATCTGGCATCAGCATAGGAACTTGCTTTTCGCCATTCCCAGCTTAGAGATGGACCCTTGCTTCCAAGAAGCCATCCTGGCCAAAGATTCCAAAGGACCAGGAAGAATAGCCTGCTCAGAGCAGACGGGAGATAGAATCATCTGCTTTGGTTTTCAATCAAGTTCTTTTTCCTGTGCAAAGCAACCTTACAGGCAATGGATTATTCTATTGCCTTCTCAGGAACAGAGACTCTGACAGATACTAGGGAGAATGGTTTCCTGCAAGACCAAAGAACAATAATCTATGTGTCTGGGAGCATCAGAATTTTGTCTAGTGTCTTTTAAAACTATCATCATAAATAGTGCATTGTTAATCAACTATACTCCAATATAAAATAAACAGTTAAGAAAATAGTGCATGTATCATGGAAGGCTTGGAAAACAAAGGAAGGAGCACCCAGGATACCCCAGATCTACCCATGGCAGAGCGGTGCACGTCCAAAAACATCCTCTGTGCTGAGAGAAAGCCCAAGGGCTTGACAGTGTGTGCCCCCGGGCACTGTCCCTGGCTTCCTATGTCTCCCATCTCAGCCATGCAGGGTCTTTCTGTCCTTTCCCCGTCACCCCTTCAGGACTTGCTCCCTGGAGGGTGTCTGGAGAAGGTGCCATACTGGAGTGCAAAAGATGCTCAGCCCTAAAGTATCCAGGGAGGGGGACGTGCATTCCCTTCCATCTGGTCTGTGTCAGGTCCCAGACATAAACAGTGAGAACATGGTGGGGTCGAAAGTATGGCAGAGCTTAGCCTGGTGAGAGGTGGCCACAGACACACAGAAATGGCCAGCGTACTCACAGTTGAGAAGACTTGTCCAGGAGGGTGAGGGCAATTACGCCGCGTCTTAAGTGATGAGTAAATGTTTACCCGGTAAAGAGAGCTAGGGAGGATCTACTTTCAAAAGTGGTAACGCCCCATCTATTTGATTAGCCCACAGGTTAAACTGTACTTTTAAAGTCAGAGAATTTTTAAATTACATGCACATCTCCCCTGTTTGCTGATAAGGACAGCAGTGCCCCTATACCATGACCTCAACTTCTTTTCCTTACTGTCCACTCCAGCCTTGGACAACCCAGAGGTGTTCCCCTCATTGTACAGAGGCAACAACTGAGCTTTGGGCTCAGTTTCATTGCCTTGACAGACTACAACTCCAGCTCACTGATGGCCTCTGATTTGTCTTTCGGGCATCCCTCCATGAAGCAGCCACTGGATCCAGATCTGGGACCTTCACGTGGCACTGGGTAGAATTGGGTAGAATGACCTGTGACCTGTCACCCATTCCTCTAGCCTGCCAGTTCCTTCATGGTGGGACTTGTTCATCTCTCTATTGAAAAGATTAAAAAAAAAAAAAAAAAAGCAAAAAGCTGGAGTAAACAAACGTTTGTTGAACTTAAAGTAACTGAACCTTAACAAGGATAAAGAGTGAAACAGCAACAGTCCCCAGATGGTCTGTGTTCTGTTAGCATGTGAAGAACCCCCAGACATGTGGTCTGGCTTTTGCATATTCCATCCAGATGTTTGGCTTCAGGTAGAAGCAGACGAGGAAATCCTTAATGAAGAGACTAGTGTTTCTGAACATGTCCAAACTCCAGACCGCCCTGCTGTCTCCTGTGCTGAGGCTGCAGGGAACTCAGCATTCTGAAATAGACTGCACATCAAGGGCGCTGAATTGGGATTGCAAGAAAAGAGTGGTGGCAGTGCACAGCACCCCCAGACATACACCCGAGGTGATAGAGGGTGAGCGAGGGGCCATGTGGCTGGAGTGGGTGAGCATGAGGATAGTGGCCAGAGAGCTAAGAGCCGTCCCGGGGCAGGGCAAGATCCAGTGACCTGCCAGGTCATAGTAAGGATTTGGGCTTCCACTCTGAGCGAAATGGTGAGTCGCTGTAGAATTCTGAGCAGAGAAGCGACATACTTTAAATTGCATTTCAAAAAGAGCATTCTGGAACTAACAACATTATAAGTTAACGATACTTCAATTTTTAAAAATGGTTACAAAAAAAGGGTGCTCTGACTTTTTTTGAGACTGGCCCACGAGGTGGGCAGGAGAAAAGGAGAGAATGGAGAGAGGAGTTAGCAGGCTACCACGTCAACCAGAGAAGAGGTGGCAGTGGCTGGGACCAGGGGAAGTGTGGTGGCAGTGCTGAGGAATGGTCAGATTCTGGATGTATGTTGCTGTCTACTTCCCAACTGCCTGGCTTCTGACTTCAGGAAAGTGTCTGTCCAAGAATGCTGCCCTCTGCAAGGTATGGTAACATTTTTTTATTCTCAATAAATGAATGAATGAGTCAACAAACGACAAACAAATGAACCAGATCTGGAGGATCTAAATACTGGTTCTCAGAGAAATCCTTCCAGATATCTCACACTGGCCTTAACCCACCACTCTGGGGGACATAGACGCTAAAAGAACAGAAGCTGTGAATTACACCCCTACCTGTGGTATGGGACCAGAAGAGCTATTTTTGAAGAGAAAGGAAGAGCTGTTTGATTGGTGGATTTCTTTTTCTTTTCTTTTCTTTTCTTTTTTTTTTTTTTTTTTTTTTTGATGCTTTTTCCAATTTGTGCAAAAGAAATCACCAGAGGGGTTAAAAGTGGGAATGTCGGTCCCCCTGGATGGCATTTAAAAGAGAGGCCAGTACCTCTAAGGAATGCAGATGGCAGGGAAGGACCAGAAAGGCTGGCTGACTAGCACAGAAACCACCACTGGTCAGTTTCCTGGAGGAAATGGGCAGGCACAGGGGTCTCACAGGCGAAGGGGGAGGCGGGGAGGGGCTGATCTCAGTAAAGCCCCCCAGGTGAGCTCGGTCTGTCCTGTCCGCTTCCCACACTTGGCTGCATGTGAAGCGCTCTCTCTCCTCCTCCACGAAGCTGACTTCTGGCGGTGTGGGTACTTCATCTGGTCCAGAGCATAGAATGGCTCCATCCCCACTCTCTGCTTCAAACCTCACAGCTTCCTGTAAGGCAGGAGTCATTATTTTCCTTTTACAAAAGAAATGGAAACCCAGAGTTTCGAAGTGACATATGCATGATCATGATGGTAAACCAAGTTAAAGAGACCCCAGCCTGCCTGTCACATTGGAGCCTTCTCTCTTCAAAATTGTCTGGACCTCCCAGCAGGGCTGCAGACTCATCTGGATGAGGGGCTCATGAGGGCCCTTGGATGGTTGGGTGTGAGAATGATGCAATGGGAAGATCCAAGTGCTGAACCCCTTAGCCCCTGGGGTACCAGGGCCAAACAGTGATTCCCTACCACAGCACTAGAAAGTGGGTGGCCTGCTTTCTCACCTTCTTCCCTTTCTGAAGACTAGAGCTTTAGCGACTTTAACAAGCCATTTGATGACTATATAACTTCTAGAAGAATGGTCTTAACCTTGGCTACACAATGAGAATCTCTAGGGCAACTTAAGAAAAAAAAACTAATGTCTGGATTTATTCCTCAAGTTTCTCATTTAATTGGTCTGGGACATTCTAGTGAGAAATTATGGTGAAGAACCATTCCTCTTGTAAGTCATCTTTCAGAATCTACACGCCATGCTGTCTGAGTAAGAGTTAAGATCACTGAGATCCTTAATTATTGCATGTATTCATTAAACTATTATAAATAACATAATGCTGCCATCTAAAACTACAACAGTTCTTCTACCATCTTGGTTTCTTTTGGTAACATGAATTTCGAGGAAGAAAATTAGCTGATTGAATTAGAATCAGCAGATTGAAAAGAAAGAACCATTTTAAAGCTCTTGATACCTATTGATAAATTGTGCTTAGAAAGTGTGTACCGGGCTTCCCTGGTGGCGCAGTGGTTGAGAGTCCGCCTGCCGATGCAGGGGATACGGGTTCGTGCCCCGGTCCGGGAATATCCCACGTGCCACGGAGCGGCTGGGCCCGTGAGCCATGGCCGCTGAGCCTGTGCGTCCGGAGCCTGTGCTCCGCAATGGGAGAGGCCACAACAGTGAGAGGTCCGCGTACCATAAAAAAAAAAAAAAAAGAAAGTGTGTACCAACTTGTGTTCCTTTATTTTTTTATACAAATGCCTATGTCCTGTGTCGAATCACTATGTTGCACACCTAAAACTAACACAATGTTGTATGTCCATTATATATCAATTAAAAAAGAAGAAGAAATGCCTATATCCAATCTCCAAATCACCAGAGCTTTTCAATAATTGAATGGGCTTCCTTGGAAGGTAGTGAGCTTCTTGTTACTGGAGGCGATCAAGTGTATCTAAAGAGCACTTTGCTGAGCGTAACTGAGATGCAGCCACTCCGTGGGTTTGGGGAGAAAGTGCAGGACACAGAAAGCATCTCTGCTCTATCCCGCCTGGGGTCCTGGCTAATTATGACCGCAGGGAGATACTAGAGCCACAGGACCGCTTTCAGGCAATCGGTGGGCTGATCTAGGGTGGGAAGGCAGGTTTACAACGTAAAAGGCTCACAAATAGCTGGAGCAGGGATGGTGCGCAGGAGACACTAATGGAACAAAGCTGGAGTCCGTGCCTATGAGAAGAGCAGCAATCAGGACGAGGGTGATGAAATGGAGAGAGTGAGCTTCACCTCCCAAGGGACCTCTCTAGGCTTGCATCGTCTTTCAGAAAGGAGGATCAGCCTGTATTTCAGGTGGTTTTACAGTTGACATATATTTAGAGGGGGGAAAAAACAACCTGAAATAATTCTAAAATGCATTGTCCATCTCTTCAAAACAGAGAGCGCGAGATGGCAGGAAAAGCAAGGTGTGTGGAGTCAGACAGATCTGGCTTGGAACCAATGCTCCACCAAATACACCCTGTGGGCTGTCTACAAGATGCCTAACTTCCCCAAGCCTCAGTAAAATGATGCTCATAATGTCTTTGTCTCCGGGTCTCTGCAATAACTAAAATGTTAATTTGTATGCAAAGCACCTAGTGTAGGACTTGGCACATAGTTTACAATCAATAAGGGGTATCCATTATTACATTATTAATTAAAACATACTTACACCCTTCACTTTACACAGAGGTAATTAAATGGTGCGAATGATGGAGATCATGATAATTATAATAACAATTATAAGAGCAACCACCTATTAAGGGCTGATGTGCTAGACATTGTATAAATATAACCCCTTATATTTACCTGGCAGTTTAGAGTTGTCTAAGCAGTTTTACCTTCATCAAAAAAGAAAGCAAATAAGCCAAGGTTTATCGAGTATATATTATAAATACAAAGTAGGTGGATTACATATTATAAATGAAGAATCAAGAAGTTCTAATGATTTTCTTGAGGACACTGAGAGATAAATGTTGCTTTTAGTAAGGTCAGGTAAACGGAATCCCACTCTAGTTCCTATCATTCAAAGTATTCTTATAGCAAATGCTTCTGTGATCTATTTCCATTCCTTCTATATCATCATTTTAAGCATTTAAGATTATTTGAATTTTTTGGATAAGACTCACCTATTCATGCTTTAATTCCATCTTTCCAACTTTTGGAATAAGATCTGATGTTGAAGACACTGTCGGAGCTCTTGGCGTGTCCGGCTTCTGGGTCCTCCCCCTATGCTCCAGGAAGTTTCCTTACTGACTCCAGACTCTGGCAAATCCCTGGAGCCTGGGCATTTTCATGTCTGTGGTAGGGAGAGACAAAGAGCCTGCTTCCCAGGCCAGGTTCTGTTTACACTTCCTCGATCAGGGATAATGATGTGTTTACAGGAGACATTCTGTCTTCATTAAACTCACTTCTGGACAATCAATAGGGGGACTAAGATGATGGGCACATGTCCATCTGTGGCTCACACATCCTGCCTTGCCCAAGAGGGACCAGGGCTCAGCCAAGACTTTCTCATACTGACAACCTAGGAACAAGACATCAAACTTTCTACCTGAATTAAGGAAGGATGACCCTTCCCCAAGGAAACATGAATATAGGCTCAATAAATGAATTGTCAATTCTTCTTCTCTGATTCCTGATACCCAGCCTGCGACAGGCCCTGCCTAGTGTATATCATATACAGTTGAATCTGCCTTTCATCCGCATTAAAAAAATCATATTTGAAGATGTTTAATAAACAAACTAGTGACATTTCTGTAATTAACTTAGGTGCTTATCTTTGCAGGCTCAATATAAAGAAGCAACCATAAACCTTAATTGCCTGATATGCCTTATAAACTACAAGGTTTGTGCTTTAATTTGAGATTTAGATCAGAACAAGCAGTAAGTCAGAAAGAGAAACACAAATACCATATGTTAACACATATATATGGAATCTAAAAAAAAAAAAAAAAAGGTTCTGAAGAACCTAGGGGCAGGACAGCAATAAAGACGCAGACAGATGTAGAGAATGGACTTGAGGACACGGGGAGGGGCAAGGGTAAGCTGGGACGAAGTCAGAGAGAGGCATGGACTTATATACACTACCAAATGTAAAACCGATAGCTAGTGGGAAGCAGCTGCATAGCACAGGGAGATCAGCTCAGTGCTTTGTGACCACCTAGAGGGGTGGGATAGGGAGGGTGGGAGGGAGACGCAAGAGGGAGGAGATATGGGGATATATGTATATATATATAGCTGATTCACTTTGTTATAAAGTAGAAACTAATACACCATTGTAAAGCAATTATACTCCAATAAAGATCTTTAAAAAAAAGAATTTACACTTGTCTTTCCTTTAAAAAAAAGTGGAATATTTTTAGTTAGCTACATATAACATTTTGAAAGCCTCATGTTTGAAGATACTTTAAAGTGCAAGGTTAAAAACATTGTGTACAATACAGTTCATTTATGAATAATCATTAGTTCTCACTCATTTCTTTGGTTCACTCTACTTTCTGCAAGCTACAGTATAGTTCTTCCTTCTAATTTGCCTTAAATCTCTTTACTGTCTGGCTAATGCATAAGCGCAACCCTTGTACTGACGAAGGTCTGCAAAATAAATTTTTAAAAAAAGATGTTTGGAAGGATGGGTGACCTAGCACTGAGTGAGCAACCTGGGGTCGCCCTCAACCCCACCTGGGTATAGTCTCCAGGTAGGTCAGAGTCTAGAAGGCCCCAAAGGTCAATGGCAGCAACTGCAGCCATGGACAAGGTGGTAGCTTTTATTGCTAAGCAACCATCTTAAGTTTGGACCAAAAGGGTTGTCTTACAGGGAACAACTAATATGCCTCTTTTGATCTGGAAATTAACAAAGGCCTGGTCCACTCATCGGCAGCCAGGACTGAGAGACTCCTATGTTCAGTGAAACTCAGACAGAGCAATGCCAACTGGGGTTCTGTGCCTGACGGGCCCAAAGCTTTACACGAAAGCTTCCAGAGGAAGGCCCCTTGGGGGTTCGGAACAAAACCCAGGCCTAGATACAGATACTGAAATTTCAGCACACAGACATGAACAATGCAACTAGCATCAAGCAGCAAAGGTCAAGAAACAAAGACATTTGTTAGCTTCTGGGCACCAGAAATGACACTCTGGTTCGAAGAATGGTGGCTAAGATCACTCGAATGGTAAGAAATAGAGTCGGGATGACTTTATGACACCAACCCTGAGTCCTTTGCCCCTGGCCGCCATCTATAGTCAAAGGCAAGTGGGTAAGGGCAGTGGAGAAAGTTGGATTCTTGCTGAGCCAGTTCCCAGAAGTCTTGTCTCCTTTGACATGGTACCAAAATATCACTCTTTTCCCTCCACAAAGAAAGAGTTGGAAAGCAGCCTCACCTGCAAAGTGAACAACCTTTTTAGTGCTTCACTCCTGGCCAGGAGAAGCAACAGGGATGAACACCTCCCTGTTACGAGATCTGAATCCCATTTCTGGCTCCACTACCAGCCAAGTGACCCTGAGCAAGACATTTCACCTACCTGGGACCCAGCACTTTATTCACAAGTTAGTAAAATTAATTTGTACCCTATGTACTTTTCAGTGATCATATCTTTAAAAGACAATATCCGGAGAGAGTGATGCCGAATCAAAGAAGCTCTATGATACATGCCATCTCTTTGTTCTAATCCTAGCTCCATCAACACCTCTGTGTGGCCACAGGAAATCATCTCCCCTCCCCAGGCCCCAGTCTTTTAAACTGTATAGTGGATTGAGTGATCCAAGTGCCTGGTTGGGACTCATTTAGCTCGGAGAGTTTATGACCCTTAGTCTCTGCTGGGTCTTGGTTTCTTGGCAAGACCCAGCACATTTTGCCCATTCGCCCCACAGTGATATGGACATCCTCCAAAGAAGAGATTGGACAAGTTCCCCCATTGGACCTGTCAGTGCACAGAGGCGGAAGGTCCAGGGTCACATCAGATTTCCTGGGCTACCCTATTGTGCTGGCGCAGGTCTGACCAAGGGCACCATGTTGGTCTATCTGATCAGCCAGTGTGATGACGTGATGCCAATCAGAGACCACAGACTTTGCTTGGGGATCAGAGAGAAAAAAGAAGTCCCATTGGTTCCAACGTACTTTTACTAGAGTTTGGGAGGAATGGGGTAGGACAGGGATCTGTCCTTTAAATAGTATTAGCAATAAAAATACCAGATATCCGATAGGCTGCAAGTGTGAGTCACCTTTGAGATGGCTAAATACCCTCACCAGAAAGAATAATCATGGAAAAAAATCCAGGTTTTAGGGACAGGCAGACATGGATTTGAATGCCAGCTCTCCCACTAACTATGTGACCTCGTGCAAAACATTCAGCCTGGCGGCCTTGCAGCTTCCCCGTGTGCCGTGGCAGGGTGTCTGGAGAAGCGGAGCTCATTCTTTGTACATTTGTTTGTTTATGGTGGTGAGAGGAATGGCAAGTCATCTCATTTAGATGGCCCGGCAGATCTTCTCTGCTCAGTCAGTGAAGCAGCTGCCTTTGGTTAGGTAAAAAAATAAGTTGTCATCGGCCTTCCCTGGTGGCGCACTGGTTGAGAGTCCGCCTGCCAGTGCAGGGGACATGGGTTCGTGCCCCGGTCCGGGAAGATCCCACATGCCGCAGAGCAGCTGGGTCCATACCGCAAAAAAAAAAAAAAAAAAAAAAAAATAAGTTGTCATCCACTGCTCTGGGAGGAGAAGGGAGTTATGGGACTTTTTCTGGCCTTGTTGAACAAAGCCGGTGTTTCAAAAACTTTGGTTAGTAAAGTGAATCAATGGGAAAGCAGTGGGCAAATTTTCACAGGGACCGAGGAATTTTCTAGAAAGGAAAAGTCTGGGCTCTTAAACCTTCTTTGGAGATTTTCTGTTATTGGATCATCTCTGGAAGAAGGAGGTCACACCTGCCTCTATCCACTGTCAAGGGGGTAGAGGGGTCCAGATGGACCAGACTCAAGCTAGGTGCCTTGCGAGGAAAAGGCGGGACCTTGCACTGCATGTGGCTGAGGATGGATGGTAGCCCCTACAGACCCGGCTTTGGTAGCCCAGAAAGTGGCATTTCATCACAACGACTGAGAGTGTGAGTAGAAACTGTAAAAGCTGTAACCTTGCGAGCACTGGGCTGGGGCAGGGTGCAGATGGGAAGGGCACCATAGAAACGGTGGACAGCGAATCATCAGTCTGTCAAGGACCCGTTTTCTGCTGAGGTCCACTGTGGTATGGACTTAACTCCAACTCTCTCTTACTGACATTTGGAAGCAGGAAAGATCCCCCTGGCCTGACTAAGACCTAAACCTCCTTGATACGCCAGTGGGCACCTGGAGATGGGGTAGGCATTGGCTTTGAGAGGGAAATAGAGACCTTCCCACTAAATTGGGCAAATGGACTTGGGAGATTAACTGGAAAAATCAGAAATATGTGACTGTATCCACTCCTAAACTGATGAAATAGTTCCTACCAGTCACAAGTGTAATGGGGTTAATGAATCTGCCTGGACAGATGTGTCAGGGGACTTTGCCAGTGTGTCAGCTGGGTCTGGCAGAGTGCCTGGCACATAGCAGATCCTCAGCCAACATCTGCGGCAAGAAGGCCCTGGAGTGACTATAGGTGACAGGAAGGGGTAAAGTGCTGTCACTTCAGTGGTGTTTCTAGAAAACTCCTCTCTCATTGTCAGCATTGTGCTGGGGTAGGAGTGGGGAAGGCAGGGCAGAAGATGAACAGCCCAGGACTTCCAGAGGTCCCAGTGCCTGGAGAACAAGCCTCACACCCAGGCCACAGCTCTGAGAAAGGACACATCACTGTGAGGTACATGTCAGGCTCTTGAGTTGTAAGAGACACACTCTCTGGTCACCTGAAGTGACAGGGATTGTTCAGAGCTGACGGGAGTTGGGAAGCCTGTGCAAATGACAGGGCCCGGTAGTTCCCAGGGAGGCCTGGGCTACACTGCACATCAGAACAAACCTGCCCTCGCAGGAGAGGTGTCAAAATCCTCTTCATAAGTCCTGCACCTGCTTTTGTCAGCCACAGGCTATAGTCAGGACAACTTTGAGAATAAGGTATACAGGGATGTCAGAGGAGCCAGGCATAGTGGGCTGTGGTCTCAGGAAGGCAGGATGGGCTCCAGGAAGCTTTGGGGAGAAGGTTACCACACAGGCCAGAGAGGTCATGTGGCTTGGCCAAGATCACACAGGAAGTAGCTGGCAGAAGCCAAGGAACGAGCAACAGAAGCTTTCCCGTAGCCGTAGATATCAGGGGAAAGCGCCCCCGCGCCATGCAATGCAGTAGAGGAGGTCAATGCACACATCTGGGGCTCAGATGAGCCTGGCTTTGATTCTTGGTTCTGCTCCGACCTGCTGTGCCCTTTGGGGTTACTCAACGTCTCAGAGCCTCAGCTTCCCTCCTTGGCTGACAGTGGCTGTTGGGATGATCAAACGCGATCAGGGGAGTGAAATGGCATCACCCCTTTAGGCGCGCCCAAAGGGGTGGGCCTGATTATCACCTCTACCCCAATTAGGGGAACTGAGGCCTCGCTGGGGCAGCGACTTGCCCGAGGCGCGCGGTGACCCACGGCTGCCGGCGGAGCGCTCTTCCCCGTTTCCGGGCGCCACCTGTGCGACCCCGATCGCCCCTAGATGGTGCTGGTGCACCGGGCAGCGCGCGGCCGCCCCGCCTGCAGGCAAGCTCAGCTGCTGCCTCAGACGCGCCGGGACAAAGGAAGAGCCGGCGGGGGCGCGGCGACCCGGGGCCCGCAGGGACCCCTGCAATGCGGAGCTCCGGCTTCCTCGAAGAGGGCGGCGCGACTGGAGCCCGGATCGGGCGAGACGGAGCGGGCGGGGCAGGGGAGGGAGGTGGGTGGGAAATCGGGGCTGCTCCAGTCCTCCCACCAGCCCCCGCCCGCCTGTCACCCACCCCTGCAGGGAAGCAGGTGAATTGAGCTGGCCAGGGGGTCTTTGGAGAGCATTGACATGAGTCCCTCCTTCATGCAAGGCCCTGGCGGTGGCTGCGTTTTGGAAAGCCCCCGTCGTGCCACTCGCCATCGCTTCATGCCTCTGGCTGCCACCCGTTCATTGATTACTGAGCCACCGATTGTGGACTGCAAAGGACATGACAGCCATAGGGCCTGGGCACATTCCTTCAACGCCATGAGCTTAAGTCTCCCCATCTGCGAAATGGGGGCACGGATGTCTTCCCCCCGCGCCCTTGTTCGATTCTGCAGTCAGGAAACCTTACCCGCTCTCCTGCCCACGCCCACGAGCAGCGCTGCGTTCCGGGACCTCCCTGATGCGTGAGACAGCCCTGCCCCAGGAGAGGCCCGCGGAGGCGCCCAACAGGGACAGACGCGCGCCCAGAGCTCTAGAGGGTTGTGAGAGGAGAGACCCTAGGGAGGATAAAGCGGGCGGGAATGCCCGGAAACCGCAGGGCAGCTGTGCACACTGTTATTACCTCTTAAAGGAGGGGCACCGAGCTTGGATTTAAAGCCCCTTTCACAACACATTACTTTACTTTAAGTTTATAGCGTTGGTATCTCAGCTCTTCGCTCCATACCACGTATCTCTCGGGCAAAGTGGGACTGGTTAATAAAACAGCCCCGAGTCAGACTGGATTTGAACCTCAGGTCTACTCTACTTTCTACCTCGGTGACCTTGAGCAGGCTAGTTCATTTCCCACGACTCCATTCCCCCGTCTGTGCAAGAGGAGCTTTACAAAAGCTATGTTGCTGGGGTACCTGCAGCTCTGTAGTGCTGTAGGTTACATATGGTTATAGTGTGTTTAGCAGCCAGGCTAAATGGTGCAGCGGAGAGACATGGGAATCAGGAAACATGAATCCTAATCTTGTTGAGGGAACTTGGGGGAGCTTCTTCTCCTAACAATTCAGTTTACCCATCCATTCAAGCTGGACAGAAAGGATCTGGGAACACCTGGTGGCCTGTGTCCCCTCCACCCCAGCCCCACAGTCTGTTTCTCACCACTACTCTCTTCTAGTCCATAAGGGGATGTATAGTGTGATAATCAACAGCATGAACTCTGGGACAAAGTGAGAGAGTAGCACTGACATATATACACTACCAAATGTGAAATAGATGGCTGGTGGGAAGCAGCCGCATAGCACAGGGAGATCAGCTCGGTGCTTTGTGACCACCTAGAGGGGTGGGATAGGGAGGGTGGGAGGGAGACGCAAGAGGGAGGAGATATGGGGATATATGTATGAATATGGCTGATTCGCTTTGTTATACTGCAGAAACTAACACACCATTGTAAAGCAATTATACTCCAAAAAAGATGTTTAAAAAACAATTTAAAATAACAGCATGAACTCTGGAGCCAGACTGCCTGGGTTTAAATTCCACCTGTACCATGGTCTAGATGTGAGACCTGTTGTGTGACCTTGGGCAAGTGACCTGTGCTTCAGTTTCCTCATCTGTAAAATGGAGATGATGATAATCATACTATGAAGTTTCATTAGAGTCAACTAGGTGGTAGTAACAAATATACTCACACTTGCAGTATCTCAATGTAAAAGAAGTTTATTTCTCACTCACAAAAATAGTCCAGAGAAGTTTCAGATGAGCAGGGAATTCCGTTCCAGTAATTCAGAGGACTCAGGCTAGTGGTTGGTTTCCAAAGACCCCGTGAGGGGGAGGAACTGGGGGGTGGGGGCAGGGGTGGGGACCTAAGGAACTCCGTGGCCTGGCCCTGAAGAGACCCTAGTCCCTTCCACTCACACTCCATTGACCAGCGCTGAGAGGCGTGCCACACCTGACCCAGGGGAGGCTGGGAATCCAGTCTTAGCTGTTGTCCAGGAAGTAGAGGAGAATGGATCAGAGCCAGGAGTCTCTGTCACAACGACCTATGTTGTAGGGTGTCCTGAGGATGAACTTCGTTTAATATCAGTCAAGCACTTAGAATAGCGCCTGGCACCTGGTCAACGCCACATAAATATTTGTGTTATTAATTTTTATTCTGGTCCCTCGGAGAGTTCACTGAAGATGCAAACCAGGAAGCACCCCTAGTCTTTCCAGCCAGTGCTGCAGTGGGTTGTTTAGGAGGCCTCTGGACACCCTGCCTTGTCAGAGCCCAGCAAATTCAGGCACATCGTGGTCACGTGAGCTTCTCTGAGAGCTTCCGTTGCTGTGCAGACAGAGAAGCTTCCTGGAAAACAGTTCCTCCCAGAGATTCCCTAAGTCATTCTGATGCTTCGAGAAGAGTCTCTAGCGGTGCCAACTCTAATCTTCACCTTCATACGCAGACCACAGGGCGTGGATACACAGGCACATCCTTCCCTCCTTGTGCACCAGCTCTCACCTCCCTACCTCCGTCACGATGCTATGAGGCAAGAAGACAGGTACTGGAATCAGAGAGGCCAGGAAACAAAGACCAGCTAACAATGGATCTGCCAAATATTAGTTAAAAGTTATCTAGCATCCTTGACCCTCAGTTTACTTACCTGTAAAATGGAATCAGATAATAATAATAGCTGTGGAGAGCTATTTAAAGGTGAAAGTTAATGGCTATAAAGCACCAAGCACTGAGTAAGATGTAGAGCATGCTTTTAATAAATAATAGCTACTTTTGATTGATATGTCTTGCATTAACTCATTGTGGACTCTGCATTTATAGAGCGCTTAGTGTATACCCAGGTAAAGGTAAAATAGATTTGTGTCAGCGGGTTGCCAGGAGGCTAGCCTTTTAAAACTGTCCACCGCTTGTTCTCGCGTGGAATCTCATTCCCAGGATGCCAAGTTCTCAAGGGAGAGTGCTCCTAGCCTGCTCCCTCTTTCTGAGTTCCACCCCTGGCTCCAAACACATGCCATTTTTCTATCCTGCTGGGAGTCCTCAGTGTCAAAGACTACCGTCAGAAATTTTTATTTGGAGATAAGGAGTGAATGACTGTGTTAGGAAGTCAGTAGAAAACATTGTAGATAAAAATGATAGAGTACTTTAATACGATCGAATAACATTATGGACTCTTGATGTAGTCTCCAAGTCACTTAACCAGAGTATCTACTCGGGGCCCAATGTTGTCTGTATCCAATGTCACAAGCAGTGACATTTAATACAAACCTCCAAGAGGGAAGGGATGTGGGAACAGATGTATATGTATGACTGATTCACTTTGTTATAAAGCAGAAACTAATTTAAAAAAAAAGATAAACAGGGAAAAAAAAAAGAAAAAGTACAGTAAAAAAAAAAAAAAAAAATACAAACCTCCATTTTCCTGTCAGTCAAGTGATGACCCCAAGAGCCAATAGTATGCTGGTGACAATTTACCAACCAGCTCTCTGAGGGGAAAAGTATATATTGAGAACATGGGCTTCCCTGGGTGCAGTGGTTGAGAATCTGCCTGCTAATGTAGGGGACACGGGTTCGAGCCCTGGTCTTAGAGGATCCCACATGCCCTGGAGCAACTAGGCCCGTGAGCCACAACTACTGAGCCTGCGCGTCTGGAGCCTGTGCTCCGCAACAAGAGAGGCCGCGATAGTGAGAGACCCGAGCACCGCAATGAAGAGTGGCCCCCGCTTGCCACAACTAGAGAAAGCCCTCGCACAGAAACGAAGACCCAACACAGCAAAAATAAATAAATTAATATCCTTCTTTAAAAAAAAAAGGAGAGAACATATATAATATATATGTTGCATATATATTTGTACATAGTTGATTATAAATTTTACTAGTTTAAAGTATGTGTAGTACACAATTCACAAATGATAATAAAATATGAATACATTCTTTATTGTAAATTCCATATAGCCAATTGATTCTCACAGCAGAACACTTCATTGATTTTTGCAAAACTCTCTCATCTGTTGCCTACCTATAATTCTATGGATGAACAATGCATGTAGTTTAGACATGAATGTTAGTTGATATCTTCATTTTAGTTAACAAGGAAGATGAAAGTGAAATAATGAAGGTGTGTGTTGGAATCTCACTTGTCAATGACATGAGCAACTTCTTTGCTGATTCAGCTAATTGTTTTTGGAAACTAAAATAGCATTCCTCAATATTTGTATGTTATTCACAATGTAATGGCTACAGACATGGCACAATTTTAGGTTAAGTTATATTATTAACATTTTATCCATCACTCTCTTATGTCAAGGCCATCAAATTAATAAATCAAGCCCTGATTTGTGATGTTTGCAGATTTCCATGGTGTAAATACGATCAACCATGACCACGTTCTAGCTACCATGATAAGCTCAATGAATATGGAATTACAAAAATATTTACACACCACTGTATAGTATTTTCACTGCACAGATATGATGGAAAGTAAGTAGCCTCAAGAGCATAGATAAAGATAAAATGTAGTAAAATAACTAGGAAGTGATAATTTTGAGTATTTATTACTGTTGTTTTCACTATAATTTATTTAATTGTAAGTTCTATAATTTAATTTTTAATAATGGCTGTGTTTAACAACCAACTTGAAAATTTTTTTTTAAATTGAACCATCAGCCTATGAGCTGACTTGAGCACACCACTGTCAAGAATCTAACGTATTTCCATCAGAAATTGGGTAAAAAATGTACTTTTTTATTGTTCTGTAAAGTATAAGAAAATAGAGACAGGGGAAGTAGGTAGGAGGAAACAGTTTATGGAGAGGTTCAGTTTCAACTGAACAGGCATTGTTTGTGCCAACAGAAACTATCAGCGTGGGCACCAAAACTTTTGAAAGTCCTGCCTAAAGCCCCTTCTCTGCCCCAATTTTGCTTTTGCCCAGACGTGTATAATAGCTGAGCCTCTGGCTGTGGCGGGGTCTTCAGCTTTCCCGTTCACCCAGATGGGGCGATGGCTGGAAGGCACCGCCTGTTGGGAGAAGGGTGTGCTTTTTCCAAGTCAATTTCCACTCCATGCCCATCTCCTGGCTCCTGTTTCCCAACCCAGTGCTGAGAGCTGAGGGTCAGGCTGTGGGCATTCTCTCTTCTACAACTGTGCCTCTCTCTATTCAGATAAAGTGAATGGGGCATTCTATTCCCCACACTTCAGGGAAATGGGAATGAGATCATGGGCTCCAGAGAGAAAAGACCTAGTCTAGGATCCCCACCTGGTTTCCCCCTGAGATTCCTCATAGACATCCAGGACCCTAACCTTCTGATTCTATGTCTCACACTTTAGGGGATGAATTGGAAAGCAGTGGAAGAAATATCTCATGGAGGAGTGAAAAAAGACCCAAAAAGGGCCAAATGAGTCCTCCCACCACCATTGACTTTTCATTGTTAATCATCCCACTGGACTCCAGTTTCTCCACCACCAATGTGGAGATGGAAGAGACTTTGAAGAACACTTGGTCCAAAACTCCTGGCCAGTGAGAAAACCCAGACCCATAGAGAAAGTCAGTTGCTCAAGGTCGTGGTGGAAGCAGGACCTTCACCCCAGCCTTTGCAGGCACAGCCCAGGGGTTTTCCCAATGGCCTCTGAGTCTTCCTCACACACTTGGTGGCAAGAAACTATCTTCAGAGTCAGCAGTTTAAACATCTTGGGATTTTCCTTCTCCTCTGACTCTTTGTTCCATTTCTTGAGGCTCTGGGCGTGCCCCTGTTACGACCTTCCATCCTATCTGTCCTCCACCTTCCCCTCACTAGACTCTGATCCCTGCAGGGACACGAGCCACACCCTAGTCATCTCTGCAGCAGAGATGAAAGAGCCAGGCTTAGAATCCACATGCCTGCATTTTAACCCCAGTTTAGCCTAGCTGTGTGGCTTGATCGAGTTGTTTACCCTCTGTCTCTGAGCTCGGATTTCTGTAACTATAGAGTGGGGAATGGCGATACCTATTTACAGGGACCTTCTGAACATTAAATGCCATGGTGTATGTAGACTTCTTAATACTATGTCTGGCTCCTTGGAGGGCAAAACAAATGCAGCTTATCCTGATGCTTGTATCTTTGTATTTCCAGTAAATGCTGCAGAGCCTGGCAGAAAGAGCTCAGCAAAAGGAACTGAATGACTGAAATGATAAGTAATGAAAGCATGTCACTCAACCCCTATCATATTTTCCTTGTCAACATGCCTTGTGTTTTCTCCTTTGCCATCCCTTCTGTGACCATCTTTGTTTAGTTCCATACAATTTCTCACCTGAACTACTACAGACAACTCTTGCTTCGTGTCCCTGTCTTCAGCTTCAGCGAGCCCTGTTCTCATCGACCTTATCTGAGTTAGCCTTCCTATTGCCTAGCTTAAGGTCAGTGTCTGTGTCTCATACAGCATCTCGATGATTTCCAAACGCTACATTCAGAAAACACCTGACCAATTAAATTTGCAAAATAGATATAACTTTGTAGATGAAATAAACGATATATTTTTTATTCTTTCCTTCTGACCTTTTCCTTCTATCTATGCCTCCAGGTTCTTTCTATTACCACTTATATACCATCTTTGGCATTAATAAAAGTTTAGCAAATTTCTGCTAACAATAATAATTGTATTTCTGATTCTGTACTAAGCCCTGTACAGATGTTATCTCATTTGATTATTATAGCAACCCTACAAGGTAGGATAGGTGGACAAACTGCCATGTGTGTTTAGTAGGCATGTAAACACTCTTTACAAAGGTTCAGCTAAATGCTGGACAACTGTGGCAAACACCTGCTTAGTTTTATTGGGGGCCCTGAAAACATCCACTAGATTATGGAGAGGTAGGGCAGGGATGCACACGAAGGTCTCTTTATGGAGACCCTCTTTATAGTTGAGTGACCTCCAGCAGGAATGTTCACACTGGGTCTCATTAGCAACTCACAGGTGATGAAATTTACCACCACTCCCCCATTCACTGTTTCATTGAACTGCCAGTTTCTTGAGACTGGAGGACTGGCTGTCTTGGTTATTATTGGACCACAGCAATAGACACATGGGAGGCCTTAACAACTTTGGCTTTTGCAAATGTAGTAGAAATGAGACAGGTATTTTTATGTCCATTTTATAGATGAAGAAACTGAGCCTCATCTAGGTAAAATCTCACAGCTACGATGAGATTGCAGGTCTCCTGATGTCTACTTGGGTTCTATACAGTTTTTTAAAATTATTGGTAGTAGGTCTTTTGGAGAATATACTGATAATTTTGGAAATCATTTGGAAAAATATTACTTAATTTCGGACATAATTCCTGAAGTTTCCTATAGCTTCACAATTCATTCATTCAGCAAACAATTACTGAGTGCTTATATGTGCTAGGGATTGTTCTAAATATTGGGAATAGGATAGTAAAAAACAGAATCTCTGCATGTAAACATTCTGGAGGCTAGGGGATAGAGAAAGGCAGTAAAGAGATAAACAAATACATATACAAAGTATTAGCTGATGATAAACACCAGGAAGAAAAATGAATCAGCATAAGAGAGACGGAGCATTCCATAGAGGAGCAGTTTCACATGAGAGTGGTCTCTGATGTGGTAACATTTGAACAAGATTAGAAAGAAAAAAGGAAACCAATTTTGTGGGTGTCTTGGAGAGAAGAATTCCAGGTAGAAGAAAATGCATGTGCAAAGGCCCTGAGGTAGCAGGGTACTTGGTTGTGTGGAGGTCAGTGTGGCTGGAGTCTAAGCAGAGGGGAGAGTAGAAGGAGACAGGGCCCACATCATACACGGCCTTGAGGGCCTTTTTAGAGGCAGCGTATTTTACTCTGAGTAACATAGAAGCTCACTGGAAGGATTCCAGAAACTGGGCCCCTTTGCCCACACCAATGCCATCAAGTTATCCGTGACTTGACTATGCAGTAGCCACTAGGTTAGATAATTTCCTTACTCATGTATCAGCACCTTGTTTCTGGATCCAAGTACTTGTGGCCAACTGTCACCTGTCCCCATAATCTGCCATACTTTGCAAGACATTGTCCTAACTGCTACTTTACTGAACCTCCCAATCTCACTTTCTCTTGCCAGGTCTGCCCCAGGGCCTTTGCTTGAATGGTCTCCATCAGCTAGAGCACCTTTTCTTCCTCTTTCCTAATATCCACCCTTCCCTGTCTGTACGGGTTGGCCTAAGTCCCCCTCCCGTCCCCATGTCTTCCAGGTTACCATGATCACTGACCTTTCCTCCTCCACTAAGAACCTAAAACCCTCACAGTCTTGGCCAGTCTGGCCTCTTCACTCTTTGAGAGTCCAGTCTTTGGCACTTTATTGGACACATGTACAATGCTGAGCACATGATACCATTTAATCAAATCTTGTCGGTTTATGACGGTACAGTCCCATTCTTCTGGCATCTTGGTCTTTTCCAGATAACCAAAGTTGAGCCTGTCAAATGCCAAACAAGCAGAGTAAGCTCTTGTCAAGAGACATCTTTCTGAAAAGTGTTTGACATTTCCAGAAATTCTGAATTCCCATCTGCCATACAGAACTCTGTCATTTCAAAGTCACTCAGCGATGTCATTCTAAAGACCCATTAGCGTCCGGAGCAGTATCGCAGCTCTGTATCTGGTTTTAGATCTTCCTGTCTCTTCCCTCAGTGTCATGCAACGTCACCAGTTATTCTACTTAGGGATCATGTATCTATCTCTCCTGAATGCCTTCTATAACCTTTCCTTTTCGGGTTATTGGGTTTCTTTTACTATGGTCCAGGAAACGAGATCACTAGAAGTCTCCAGAAAACACTATCTGCACACCAACTCCATGCCAGACTCCATCCTCGGGAATAGGGTAAATAAAATATTACACTGACCTCGACAACCTCAAACTCTCAACAAGCATAACAATAACACAAAATGGCCAAAGCTGTTATGAAGCTATACATGTGTTAGCACGACAGCATGGAAGGTAGAACATTAAACTCTGTGGGCAGCAGGAGACTGTAGTAGCTTCTTAGAGCAGTGAAAATTTGAGATAAGCTTGAAGAACAAGCTTAGGGGTCCATCAGCAAGAATGAACAGGGAAGACAATTTCCAGAAGAGGAAATAGCACCCTTGAGTCATTGATGGAACACAAGAATCTAGACTCTGTAAGCCTTTGAAAGAGGGCATGAGAAGCAATGCATATAATCTTTAATGCTGAGGCTTTCTGCCAGCTCATGTGGGTACCCGGGGACTCTTGATGAGTTCAGGATCAAAAGGTCCTGAATGAGTCAGATTGCTGGGAAATGGACCTGTGGATAAATGGAGCCTAACGGTGGCTTGGCATGCTGGCTATTTGAAAGGACCTTGGCCATTGCTGTGGTAAAGAACAAATTTCCTAACAACCTGTAGATACAATGGTATTACTAAAATCAATTGACACTAGCAAGTTGCAAGAAGAAAATAACCTAAGAGAATATTTTATGATATTCTAGAGTGTCAGAGTTGGAAGATCTCTTAGAACCAATCTGTTTTACCCTCTTTATTGATTATTTGGAGATTAATTAAAGATGGATATTGCCTAGGAAACTTGCCTAAACTAATACAGCTGTTGGTTGAGCAAGGACCAACCTTCTAGGTCTCCTGAGGCCTGGTCTCCTATGTTTATCCTACTACAAAAATATGCCTTTTAAATAAGTGCTTGTATTCATTCCTTAATTTAACAAGCATTTATTGAGTGTATGGTGCTCAGTGAATATTTGAGTTGAACTAGGGATTGGAAATGGAAACCAGAGTTAAAGACACCATAGTGTCTTTTGTAGGATGAGGTTCTGAGTTGAGTTCCCAGTGGTAGAGGGGTCTGTTGTGCCATTTGAACTCTCAATTGATTCCCTTCTTAAACTGCTCGAACACTTTCAAAGGTGTTATTTAATCAGGCCTTCAGAGATACTTCTTTGCATGCACTAGATGCTGGGTGTATAGTAGTGGGCAAACTCACAAAGTCCTCATCTTCATGGAACTTACATTTATTGGGAAGAAACATACATACATTCATACGTACATAATATGCATATTTTGAAATCTAATATGTCAGGATATTGGTAAATGCTGTGAGGAAAAATGAATCAGGAAAATGAGAGAGTGATAGGGAGTCTTATTTTAGATAAAATGACCAGGAAAGGCCTCCCTGAGGGCATGTGGACGGACACCTAAGTGAAGTGAGGGCATGGTTCGTGCATCTAGGAGGGAGACAGCATGCCTGGCAGACCTATGGGAAGTGCAAATGCCCTGAGAAGGGAGCCTGCTTGCTGTGTTTCAAGAACAGTTAGATGTCTGGAGCGTGGCAGAGCAGAATGAACAAGGGTGGGGGGCGGAGAGCTCCAGAAGAGGGCGTCAGACGGGGGATGGGGCCAGGACATAAAGAACCACAGCCCGTAAGAGAAAAGTAAAGAATAGAGAAAGTAATGTCTGGACCAGAGAACCAAAGCTTCTGATTCTAGTATTTTCTCTGCCCCTGTCTTCCTGAATGACTCCGGGCTTCTAATTTCTGCTCCTGGGCCTCAAGCATCCTTATCTATATGATGAGGGAATTGGAAGTGATGACTACGGGCCTCTGTGGTCTCTGGACCTTTCTTACGCATTTCAGATTTATCCATGGGGCCAAGAGTGGACCACTCGGATGGACACACAGCCTCCAGGGTGTGTTCGTGCTGGAGCTGCAGTGTGGGCTACCCATGCTTCTGAAATTTCTGATTGTCTCTTTACAAGCAGTTAGAGGTGGCTGAAGTTTCAGGCATTTCCAGACAACCAAATTCTTTGTATCCATAGACCTTTAACAGTTTGAGGGGGACTTGCAATGAATCTCATCTATAAACTGAAGCCATAGGATTGATATGAAACGCAAGCAAACACAGCTTATCTTGGTGGGAAGTGATTGTACATCTCCTTTTCTAAGGGATGAAATCACATCTTTTGCAAATTGTGCATCATCCGTGAAGACTTTCTTCTTCTAATGATCGGCTGTCACTCTGTCTTTGTAAAGTGGATAATGGAATTATTTTTAAAGCTTTTACTTAACAGGCTCACTCTTTGTAAAGACCCGCTTGAGGAATGCAAGCATCTTTAGATAGGGAAGTGACAACTGTCTCTGACATTAAATGGATCTCTTTCTTACCTGTCCTGTTAACATGTGAAATATCAAACTTCTCTTCCATATGACAGTGGTTTAGATTTGTGCTGTACATCCTGGAGAGCACAGCTGGTGAACACACTGGGAGGTACATAGAGCCAGATCAGGGTTACGTTTAAAGGCCTTTTAACAGCACTGTCTGAAGAGAAAAATGCTGCCTCTGGAGGTTACAAGTTTCTCATTACTGGAGATATTCAAGAAAAGACCATTAGGCAGGATATTACAGACAGAAAGCCTGTGTCAGTCGGACAGCTGAACAAGCCATCCTCAAAGAGACCTTCCCACTCTGTGATCTTCTCCCCCATTAGCATAATCTTTCCTTAATCTGAATTTTCGATTATACTGGGCAGATCAGAAGATTGTCAATGCCATTTTAATATTTGCCAATAAGATAGGGCCAGCAGGGTTTGAGGACAAATTTGTGCAGCCAAAGAAACAGGTTTGAAGTTATGTGCAGTGGTTAGAGGGTTCCATCCTCCAAGGGGAGAGAACAGTGTGTGTGTGTGTGTGTGTGTGTGTGTGTGTGTGTGTGTGTGTAACTGAATCCATGTATTCCATTTACCTATGCTGCTTTCTCTGTTTTCTAGGTCTTATTTTCTTTTTTTTTTTTTTTTTTTTGCAGTACGCGGGCCTCTCACTGTTGTGGCCACTCCCGTTGCAGAGCGCAGGCTCCAGACGCGCAGGCTCAGCGGCCATGGCTCACGGGCCCAGCCGCTCCGCGGCACGTGGGATCTTCCCAGACCGGGGCACGAACCCGTATCCCCTGCATCGGCAGGCGGACTCTCAACCACTGCGCCACCAGGGAAGCCCTAGGTCTTATTTTCTATTTTTTTTAAAATAACAGGTCTTAATTGGTGTCAGTAGTCCATACTCATAAACAGTTTCGGATAAGACATTTTAGGTCTTATCCAAGTACAGTATTACTTTGGAATTAAATAACATAACCCATATTTTAAATTTTTCTTTCCTCATGATAAACCAATTAGAAGCTTCTGAGAAAATGCCAAAAACTGTACATAATCCCTTCAAAGCTTACAGGATTTTGTAAAATAGTTGGGGCTTTCTGGTTCATGATGAAGACCTGAGCATACGTATTTACCTCCTCTTCTGTCCTGATTTCCACTGAAATAACAGAAAAAATAAACAGCAGAAAATAAAATCATAGAAATGTAGAGAACAAAGATAGGGACTCCAATATACCAAGAACTTTAACAAATTTCTGAAAGATGACATGTAGATTAAATCAAATGAATAGCTCACCCAAAGTAGAGAAAGCGGATGGCCAGAACAGAAGAGAATAAGGTTGCTGCAGAGGTGAAACTGTTTTAATTAACAAAATTCTAAATAGTTTCCAAATTTGAAGTCTGTAGCTATGGAAAGCCAAAAATTAAGGAGTAGTATCTATGCTATTTAATTAAAAAAAAAAACCTTCATGAAATATTTGAACTGTTCAATCTTTTCTCCCTAAACAGAGCAGCTTGCAGCTACTTGGCTTTAGGCAGAGAACACTTCATCCTACAGAAATTGAACACTTGCTGGGGGAAAAGTCTTAGGGGCCAGTGTTAGAGCTGGCCTCAGAGTGGCACCCTTCTTTCTGACAGGCCAGTGGTGGGTAGAAAGCACAGGCAAGGCAGTCTGTTCACCAGATCCAATCTAAACCCTTCAGGTCAACACAAACATGTACACACAGTTCACCATCGGTCTCCTCATTCAGGAGAAAGGCTTGCTGGGCAAACAAGTCAACACTGTAATGGAAGAAACTCATGACAGCTTTTCATACTAGTCAAGCAACTCTTCATTCATAAATGTGAATGGGCACCTAAGATCTGCCCTACATTTGACGGGAGAGAAAAAGAAAGATAAATGAGAATAACTCATCTCTTAAAGAAGAAATGGAATTAATCCAGGGAACAAAAGAGAATGGAAAAGTATACTGATGATTGTTAGAGAGAGTTTAGGTAATATTAAAATTATTTTTGAAATGAGAATCATTAAAAGAATGCTTGGAAGGTAAGATAAAATCATTTGAAATCTATTAAAAAATCATGATTGTCCAAAAAATCAATAGAAAGTATGAAAGATAAAATCAGGGATATCTCTCAGAAAGAAGAAAAAATATTTAAAGGCAAATGAAAGAGAAAAATTAAAAGATAAGGAAGGTCAATTCAGGATATTCATAATCCAGCTAACAGATACTCCAGACTAAAAGAAAAGAGAAAATCAAAAGGGAAAATTATCAACTAAATAACAGAATAAAAATTTCCAGAGCTGAAGACCGCCAATATTTAAATTGCAGGGACCACTAAAAGTTAAGAAACAGAATGAGTGAAACACAATCCGCATTTTGATGCACATATCCTTGTGAAAGTTCAGTTTGTTGAGAAAAGAAGACAGTCTTAGGTGCTTTGAGAGACAGAAAACTAAACAAAAAAACCTGAAATTTTTAAACTGAAAAAAGATATTCAGATTGTCAACAGACTTGTCATCTGCAACAATAATGCAAATAGAGAATTTCTTAAGCATTATGGAATAAAGGCATTTTCACTTATACAAGAGCTCAGAAAGTTACTTTTCTTCCACTATTTCTGGAGGTAAAATACTTGAGGCTATATTGCAGCAATATAGTAAATACATAGACATTAAAAAGGAAGACGTGAGATTCAAGAAACAGTGAAACTAGTTCAAGAGTAAATGAAAGAAAAACAAAGAAATCCCAGTCAAACTGCAAAGCAACAGGTTGGGAAAGCAATCAGTCCAAATGAGATTATTAGACAATTAATATGATTGATTAAAAATGTGGGTATTGTTACAGATATTGTAAAGAAAGCATATGTTTCTTTGATAATTAAGAATAAAAAACAATTAGGAACACCAAGAGAAATATAAAACTATACTACAAATTTAAGAATCAAACATAAAGCAAACTAAAATATGGGATGATTTGGAGTATTTAATGAAGCAAAAGAAAAAGGAATCACCCTGAATATATTGCTTGGATCTCTTTTACTCATATAATAGTGGAAAGGAATTCTATTTTCTTTCTTTGCTGATCCAGACACACTAGTTGGTCTAACAGTATATGATCAAATATTTAAAAGTTTGTTTGTTTCCATGTATAGCATCAACATATAGATAAACAATGAAAGACTTAATCATGATACAGATAGAATGTAACTGTTTTGTGAACTTCAACAGTGTAAAAGTCACTACAGAGCTGCTGTATTGGACCTTGGAAATGAATGAGGGACAGAGAGTGACAATTTCTCATCTTGTCACACGATAGAAAAGACTCTGCCAAGAGTTGGTGGAATAAGAAATAGAAGTTTATCATTTAAAATAAGCAAGTGGATAAACAAATGAATAGAACTATAACCATAATATTTAGAACTATGGCATTAACCCCAAGAATGACAGAAATCAGAAAAGGTTAAAAATGATTACCTCTGGGGAATGCACTTGGGGAGAGAATTACCTTTTCCTTCCATAAACTTTCTACACCCTTACAAAATTTTTTACCATGTGCGTGAATTAATTTTGTCCTGATAATAATTATATTAAAAAGTAGCCCGTTTCAAGATGAACATAACATTTATTGAGCCCCTGAGGTATGGGCATGACACACATCATCTCAGCTTCCTCATCATAAAATGAATACGACGTGGTCATTATCTTCTCCAAGCCTGATTTTCCTTAATGATAAAATATCGATGATAAGTTGGTCAAACAGATGATAAGCGTGACTGCAGCTTTGTCATGTACTCTTTCCCCAGTTGCGTGGAGTGGGGTTCTCTGCACAGACCAAAGTGCTGGGACTAAAGAACCTTAGATTCTAACCATGCCCCTACTGCCACCTTGGTCTATGACTCTGAGTTCCGCATGTTTCACCTTAATTTTCTTCTTTGAAATGAATGACCTGGAATAGAGAACTATCTAGGACGCTGTACTTTTAAATGTAGTCTGTGTTTCATCCATACTGCCCACCTCTGCTACACACACATGCACACACGCACACACACACACACACAAACACACACACTCACACAGAAAAGTACAGACTTTAGAATTAGACATTAGCTTTATAACTTTGGGCTGGCTACTTAACTTCTGTAAGCCTCTTTCTTCATCTCTAGAGGGAAGTCAATAAATACACTCTGGTTTCTTTATCATTATTTTCATCTTGTTTCTTCTGTCTGGCCAGATGGGGGCGTTGCTTCCCTTGGCTTTGGTCATCCAATAATTGGAAGTTGTACAATGCCTGGCCTCTGGAAAGGAGAGGAGAGACTAACTGTTACCACAGGCCCTAATTCAAGAGCAGAATCCACTCCTGGATAATGGAATTGTAATGTGAACTGTGCATTTAACTCCTTGATCAAGCGCAGAAAAAGACTGTGCTTCCCGATAATGGATTATTTCATAGTTCAGTGAGGTTAAAATTAAAATAATGCAAAAAAAAAAAAAAAAAGAAAGAGAGAGGGAAAGAAAGAAAGAAAGAAAGAAGGAAGGAAAGAAAGCAAAGAATGCAGTCCAGGTCTCAAATTGAGGAATGAACCAAAATGGTGATCTTCCCTCACAGATAGAAAATCTTCAGAGATGTTATTCCAGTTGTGCCCAAGGTCCCAATTTCATCTCTGACCTTGTATTAACAGATTAGTATCAGAACTTCCTGAGCTGTGGCTGATGAAGTTGATACTCCAAAAGAAGCTTCAATAGTTCATGTGACTTTCCTCTTACCCTATTCAGTAGTATCTTTTGCTTATAGACAGAGGGCTTGTATTAGCATTTGAGCCCATGGATCTTCTGAAGTGGAGATGAGCAGAGCTCTTCTACATGAGATCTTTGGAGATGCGGTTGTTTAAAATGTTTGGAATTAAAAAAAAAAAGCGTTGGATTTGTAAAAGTTTCTTAGTAACTTCAGGGCAAAATTTAAAAATGGTTACTGAATTTCATACCCCTAAGAAACCAGAATTTGAAGGGACCTTTGGCATCACCTAATCACACTGACTCATTTTAAAGAGGTGACATGATTTGCCCAAGTCCATAAATCCTGTATGGATTGGGAAAGGCCCCAATCCATTCACTTATTCATATATTTATGTCAGCGACACATGTTTATTGAACGCCTACTCAGTCCTAGTGATTATGTCAGGCTGTGGGAGAACAAATATGGGTATGCAATAGCCTTCTGCCTTCCATGAGCTTCCAGTTTGGAGGAGAAGCAGATATGTGTCAGTCTCAGGGTAATATAACAAGGCCTAACAGAGACATGGTAGCCAGGTGTTCTGGGAAGCACAGCACAGAACTCCAATTCTTCTGAGGGGCTTGGAAAGCCGTCACAAAGGACATCTTATGTGAGTAGAGTCTTACAGGATGAGAAAAAGGAAGAGACACATTCCAGGTAGAAGAAACATTACATGTAGGATTTTATAGGTCAAAGCATTTCAAAAGTGTTTTTAGCCTAAGTGGCATCCTGAGGGACATTAATATCCATGGAGGAGAAGAGGGGTCCTGGACTCCAAATTTTCCAGAATAAAAGCACATCATGTAGAAATGGAAAACTTGGATGTGGGCCAGCGTGGTTTTCCAACTACTTCATCAGGTAGTGAAGAAATCAGAGCAGGTCTTGAATGTAACAAGAGGGCATTTCACGGAGCCAGTTCCAAGAAGAGGTCTGCCTACTGCTCTCTGAATCTCTGTCATGGAACCCAAACATTCAAAACCACAATTCCTTAAAGATAAGGGTGAAAAGGTAAATATCTTAGAGGGAAGAAGCCCAGGGCATACAACTCTTCATAAGAAAGTGTACCAATTAATATAGGGAACATTTTAATATTCAACATTTCAAGCAGTAAAGTTCTGAAATCTTTTCTTTCCTAACCCTCAATGGAAGAAATCTTGATTTACAAAGAAAAAGTTCCTGTTTTTAATGTATAAAAAAGACCCCCATCTTTTGTTCCCCTGGAATATTGAAAGGAAAGGTCATTATCACTGAGGTATATAATTACAATTCCGTGCACAGTTGGGAAGTGGTAAAGTATGGTGATTTAGGGGAGGGTATCTGGAGCCAGACTGCTTTGGTTTAAATGCTGACTTGGCCACTTATTAGTTAGGTGAATTTAAACAAGTTACATAACCTCTCTGTGCTTCAGGTATAATAATAATATTTATCTTGTAAAGAATTTGAGGGTCTTTACTTATGAGCTCATTTGTACAAAGCCTGGTACATGGTATTACTCAATATTTTTTTCTAACATTATTATTTTTATTATTAATATTACTGGGTTTTTTTGTGAAGCACTGCAATGAGGACTGGTCTTCCTTCCCAGGTCTCAGTTATGGTTAAATGGATTGGACAGTCAATGTTCAGAAGATTCTATTCTTTCATTAAGCATTATATTAGAGGACTTGAGGAAAAATAAGACATAGTCTTTGCCTCAAGGAATTTATAATTAGATTAAATGTAATTACTGCTAGTTCTTTCATTCTTTTAAAATAGTATAAACATGAAAAATATGGACCTTAATGCCTTCATTCCGCCTCAAATATTCATTCTCTTTCCTCTATGCTTACCTAAATTCTACCCATTTCTCAGGACTCCACGCAATTGCTAGGTGTATCGATTAGGACCCAGTAAGTAAAGCAAAACCACACAGTAGTTTGAACAGAGACAGCCTAATATAAAGAATTTTTAACTATAACAGAGGATTGTGGTAGTAAGAGATTGGCTGGTAAAAAGTGAAGAGCACACCAAAGATTAAAGGAATAGCAAATATAGGAAGTGGACTCTCTCCCTTGGACTGAGATAACACATAAGACATAGGTTCCCCAGGGCCAAGGTCCAGACCTTACTGTAGAGTCCAGGGCTCGCAGGGTGGATGAGAAGTTGCCATGGTGCCATACTAGGGAAACTTGCTGGAAAGCTGCCCTGTAGGGAGCCAGGGAAAGCTATTCCTGGGGAGATGTTTCACTAGAGGCATTTTGCTATAAAACCGCCCAAGGCTGGGAGTGCCATGGGATGCCAACCACTAGTATACCCCCGAATCTGTGCATGTTGCAAGAACCTTAGGATGATGCTAAGGAAGCTACCATGCTTCAAGATTTCAGTGCTGGGGAAGCTGCATGCACACAGAAGCCTGATCACAGGCACTGCAGGAGATGTCTGAGTAAGCACACTGGAACCCAGAAGCAAAGACTTTCTTCCTGCAATGTCTCTGCGCTATTCTGTAACAACAAAGCTTAACACCCATTTCCTTCGTTAGACGGCAAAAGAAAAATATTTAAACAGCTCAGCTCCATTTTTCCAAGAGCGGGCAAAAAGAGGGAATTTGGAGCTAAGAAGCAATTTGATAACTAGCACAGTTCACCTCTTTGACCATTGAGCTTCCACCTGCGTGCGATTCTTTGTATCAAGTTGATGTCTGTTTGACTGTATTTCCACCAGTGTGGTCTTAGGGTTTACCTCTTGGACCATTTAGAACGTGTTTTTTACAACATGCAAACCATGATATATAGTCTTCTTATTGAACACAGAAGAGAGTAAGACTACCAAGCACTTTCCTTAGATGCATACTTCTCTGGTACTGAAACATGGTATCATGGTTTGGACTTTGGTTGCCAGGCCACATCGATGGCTTTTACTAAACTTACTTCCCATTAAACTTTGAGTAATGTTGTTTTGTAATCCATGCTGCACCCTTTTGTGTTATTTATTTTGTTTGTACGTTCATCTAATCAATCAATTAATGTTCATCGAATGGTTATTCTATGATGGGTGAAAAGGGCCACTGCCTTGTACTCCACAGAGCGCCAGCACTGGCTGGGTCCTTGGGTCTCGGCCAACCCCTCCTGGGTCTTTTCTAAGCCTCGCAAACCTACCTCCTACCCTCTGTAAGAAATTACATCTTTATCACCATGGGAAGTGAAAATTTTTCCTTTTCTTCCACCTACTTAAGCCTTGAAACTCCTCTGAGTAATTATAAGATACTGTTGTATCCAATTTCAAATCCAATGAGATTTACCCTCACGTGGGAAAAAATGTAAGAGAGGTTGGCATAAATTATAAACGCCTGTGCCAATGCATGCTTTTTCCATTACTACAAAGTATTGTAGAGATTTCTGGGCTTGAGCCAGAGATTTCTCAACCCAAATTCAAAATTGATAAAAGGCCCAAGAAGAGGATCTCTAGCGCTGGAGCAAATACATTGTTAACACCATTCTCTTGTTGAAGTGGGACGTCAGGTGAGCCGGGAACTGTCCAGAATTCAGGGAAGAGGAGAGGTGGTTCCAGTTAATAGGGCAGGGTGGGAAAGGTCAGAGGGAAGACAGGTGATGGTTGAGGAAATGGGAATGGGAAGAGATGCAGGCCATGTGGGAGAAAAGGCCTTCATACTCAGTCGAGGTAGACAGAAAGTCTAGCATCCACAGAATGCCTTCAGGGAACCTTATCCCTGTTATTTCTCTACCACTGCCTAATATGTGGACTGTGAAAGTGTGTAGGTGTTTGCCTGAATAGCAAAATTCCATCATTCTGTCTTTTCTTTTGTTTTTTTGAAATCCAAACTCTTTATTTTAGGGAGACAGGTGTCTCAACAGCACAAAGAGCAGGACACATTTCCAGGTTTCATGTGGTTGATTCCCAAAGGGTCCAATTCACCTCCTAGACTTGAAGGTCCCAGAGGATGCATGGGGACACCGCCCATACCAGTGTGAGTCTCATCCCAAGCTTGTC
Source organism: Hyperoodon ampullatus (assembly GCF_949752795.1). Classification (NCBI taxonomy): domain Eukaryota; kingdom Metazoa; phylum Chordata; class Mammalia; order Artiodactyla; family Ziphiidae; genus Hyperoodon; species Hyperoodon ampullatus. The sequence goes on from NC_136928.1 coordinate 76,833,023, forward strand.
ATTTCAGCCATGTCTACAAATTTTCAGTTATTCCCAGCTTCCTGCCCAGCTCTCTGAGATAGGAGTGAACGTTTGTGGTAATTAAAACAGTGTGAAATTTGCACTGTCAGGAAACACAGCTATTTTTTTTTCCTCTGCCAGCCATCATGCTATTTATAGCAATATGCTTCACCATTTATTTGCTGGGCAATGACATCAAGAAACAGATATTAAGTGAGGAAGCCAATTTACTCCACAAAAACATCCATTATCTTTATCACCAACAGAGACTGGAAAATAATCAATTAGAATGCTTCACTTGGGAATGACTAATTGAATTGTTAAAAATATACAGTATTGGGAAAGTCATCCTGAGAGCCTGAATATTAATTCACATAAGAGGCAAGACCTGTTCTATAGAAAATTTGCACCACTTCATACATCAGGATGATGTTCATCAATTGACTCAAGTTACAAACCAAAATTCTTCTTTCTGAATCTACTGCATTTGAATTTGGTCTTATTCCATAGGAAGTGTCACATTTGTTATGGAACATTCACTTCTATTTTCTAAACCCCCTACCATAGGACTATCATCTCCCAAAAGATAATGCCCATAATCAGCCCAGGCTAGGACATCCAGTTACACAGATGCATGTGTGCACACACTCATACACACATATGCACACACATACTCATACACATACCTACACACATACTATTCTCAGCTTTTGAATAGCTATTAAAAAAGGAGATAGCGTGTTCTCATACAGAGGACTTGAGGCACACGTAGCATGGTTTAGCCAAAGAGCCAGCCCACAGCACAGAATTCTTTCCCATTGTTTATCTATTCATTCTTTTGTTCAATTTACTAAATATGCATTACATGCCTACTACCATTTAATGCTCTTAGGTTATGCAGATGTGGAAGAGACAGTTCCTGGCCTCAAGGAGTTCACACTTTAGTGAGAAAGACAAGCTGAGAGATCAATCATTACAATACATGTTGACAAATGCTATGATAGGGCTATGTCTTGGTTGCCTTAGGGTCAGAGAGAGCACTTCCCTGACATTTTACATGAGTCTGGCAGTGAACTTAGTGAAGTCAAAAAGTCTGGAAGAAGGGCATTCCAGTCAGAAGCAGTAGCTCTTTCAAGGGATGGAGGTTTGAAAGAGCCTGACACATTTAGAGAATATATTATGTGCAAAGTATAGAATTTGAGGCGGAATGTGGAAGAATTGAGGAACCAAGGAAGGGCTTTGCTTGCTGTGCTAAGAGGCTTGATCTTCCTTCTGAAAACAGTGGGAAGCCTCTGAAATATTTGAAACAGAGAAGTACCTTGATGAAATTGTTTTAGGGAGATCCTTCTGGCACTAGTGTGGTTAATGGAATGGAGAGTGAGGGCAGGACAGAGAATGGGCAGGGGAGGTCGGAGAGAGACTGGAGAAGGGAAACCAGCTAGCGAACGTTTGCAAAAGTATAAATAAGGAATCACGCAGACCAGAGCTGGGTGGCCGGAAGTTGGGAGAAGACATCAAGGTTGGGAAGAGAGAACTGACAAGCCGCACGGCGTAAGGAGAGGCAGCCACCCTGGTTTCTGGGCTGAGTAAAGAAGCACTCCATAAAGCCATTGGCTGAGATATAGAACAAGAGGAGAAGACATCCCAGGAGAAAAGTTCAGCTTTGAACATGTTGGATTTGCGGCATCTATGGGGCTATGGATGGTGTGGTGGGTAAAAGCATATCAGAGTCAAACACTAGACCAGAACGAGGAGACTCCTGCATGGCTTTCCTGGAGACTTCGGACAGGATAAAAGGATCATCACTGTCTCCAGACCCTCACTTCCCAGAAAATCTCCTGCTTGGTGGTGGGTGGAGGAAACGGGGAGGGCGCTCTCTTCCCTCGCCTCCTCCTTAGTTAGACTGAAGATGCTCAGCCTGCAAGAGGTTACCAATCTGGCCCCCTCCTTCCATGAATCCAGGGTGGCGCTGACTCTCCCCTTCAAACAGCTCACTTTTAGAATAAAGAGACTCTTGCGAGGAGAACTGTGTAAGTAGACGACGCTACACTACCTTAGGGGTCCAGTTACTTTTTATTGACCTTGAAATTTTATTTAGGAGGGTTCTAATTTTAGAACTCCGAGGACTTAGAGAACAACCTTCTCTCTTTCATTTTATTCCAACTCTTATCTTCCTCCTCTTCCTCCCTCAGTAACCAGGGCCATGACCTGCTCTGGGGTGACGTGGAAGATCTCCCGGGCCATCCATGTCGAAGGTCCTTGGCAGAGATGCATCCGTTTCTGCAGCCTCCCTGCCAAGTACCAGTCTTTTGTTTTCTTCCTAAGCAAAATGACCTTCAACAGAAATAACTATTTTATAACTCTTTTATAACGCAGGGCAAGGATAGTCTGTCTGTGTTTTGCATCTGTGCATAGCTGCCCCAGTAACAGAGAAATAAGGTTCTTTTTGCTAAGAGACTGAACTATGTGGGATTGGTCTTGATTTTATTTTGTTAGGGTTTTCCATCTTCCTAAAGCACATCCATTCAAAGATGACTCTGGGTCTAGGGTCCCACCATCTCTAATTTCACTGCATGTTTTTTCAAAGAGAGATTTAAAGTTCTCACCCTCTCCCATCAAGAAAGCAGACTTTATAAATGAAAGGGAGAGGTTGGCTCTGAATCCAATTTCAGTGTTTTGTGTTTTTTCTTGAAATTGAGAAGAAGGCAAAGGCAAACATTAACATAGTCATGAAATAAATTAGGCTGAGATAGTGGAATTTGAAGACTCCCCCTCAGATTTCTGCTAAGCAGTCACCTTTGCTCATGACCTTCCCTTTAACTGTGTATTTAAAAGCCAAGCTGAGGTAAGAATTTAGGATCATAAAGTGTGTATACCCTTTTGCCCTACCAACTGCAATTCTGGAATAATATCTTTAGGAAACAACTACAAATGTAAGAAAGGCTTTGTACACAAAGATGTTCATTACATTGTTGCTTATGGTAGCAAAAGGACAATGAGTAAAATATTCCTGGAATACATTGCTGGCAGGAAAATTATGGTACAAAATCAAGTAAAGAAAGCAAGATAAAAAATATTTATTTTCTCTGCAATTTCTGAATTATTGATATTCATTAGGATATAAGGCTTAAAGGACACAGACCAAAATATGAACAGTTGTTGTTTCAAGCTGGTAGTATTATGAGTTTCAAATCTACAATGGGCGAAAAAAAAAAAGAAAAAAAAAGGAATAAAAATACTATGAGAGTTTTTTTTACAAAATATGTTAAACATTGGAGAATCAGCATCATGTTTGAAAAGTGATTTATTAAAAATAAAATGTGTATATTGTGAGGATTGTCAGTTTCTTCTGCTTTCAGTGGGGTGAAGACCAGAGGGGTGGAACACATTATAATAGTCCTAGAAATACAGGTGATACTCAGTAAATATACACCTTTTACCCCCAAGCTGAGCCAGGTACTAGGATTTTCAGAGGGAGATGAGGGAATTCAGTGATGACTGACTCATAGTCTAAAATGTTGGACTCTTGGTCAGGAATACAAATGACCATCACGAAGATGCAACGAGAGAAATGCAACCCGAGTACTTCAAGAGAGCCCATAGTCCACATGTTTTGATGGATGGAAAAGATTTGGTTTGAAGTATAGATGATAAGAAGGAGAGTGTTGAAAAATCATACTTAGCAGTTCCTACACCTTGGCCAATGCCTGGTGCGGAGCAATGCATGTTTGCTGAACTGCTGACCAGTACTTAGAGCTCTCTTGGGTTTAGCCAGACTGTGGGCATCCAGGATGAGAATTTGTATTCTGTCGGTAATGAGTGCCCACTGAAAGTGTTTGAGCAGAGGGAATAAAAGGTAAGAGCTTTGTTTTAAGAAAACCTAGCTGATTGTAACAATCAGGAGGAACTGGAGGGAAAGACCGAAGGCCAGTGTTGGAGGTGTTGGGGAAGGGGGCGCGGTTCTATCTAGCGCAGTAGCAGAAGTAATTATTAGGTCAGTTGTGAGACTATACAGACAGAATGGCAGGTCTAGCGGCATGCCTGAGCACAGGGCAAAGGGGAGGAAGGAGTCCAAAATGGTGGTTTGGGTGACAAGCAGTACTGCATAACCTCTCATGTTGAACTTGAGTTACCTGCATGAGCTCCAAATTTCACAACCATCATCTTTCCTGTGAGTCTAGAGTTGATGAGGACTCATGGACGCAGGAGGAAAACTTGCAGAACCAGGTCACTGCAAACAGGTGAGTTTCCTCGGGAAATCAACAAGGGGTCTCTTTCAGTTTCCACCCACACCTGTCTTTCACCTGGGTCCCTGCACGCGCTGCCAGAGCTTTGGCAGAGGGTCTCACGGAGCTCTGATCCTTTTACGAGGCAGCTCGTCCAGACTTGCGGCACCCGCCTCCTCCTCTCCCGGGCTCCCAGCTTTCGTTCTCAGCTACTCTGACTCTGCCTTTGGAATTCACCACAGCCCACACATATGTAACCTCTGGCCCAGGTGGTCTTTCAAGGCCCAAACGAAGCTGGCATCTCCCAGAATAAAATCAATCCTCAACCCTGCAATTGTGCCGTGGACATTTTTAGTGGCTTACCCAGAATCCATTTCTCCCTGCATCCTTGACTTTTATTCAGATAGTCACACGTTCTCCATCCACTTCTTCACTTCAAAGAAAGCTGACCACACTCCCAATCCCAGGAATGGGTCTGCTTTGTTAAAGTAATTCTACTGATTGGTTCAGGAATTGTAAGGCTACAGCTTGGTCTGACGAGACCTAAGAGATATTTCCTGGTGCTTCTGCAAAAGTGGAGAGCTGGGCCTCAGGAAAGGCGGTTTTCCTTCTCTCCCTGTCTCTTTCTCTCTCTTTGTCTCTTTCTCTCTCTTTGTCTCTCTCTCAAACACACACACACACACTCTCTCTCTCTCTCTCTTATATTACACACCATGCATTCTCTACCTCTGGAGGCACACACAGTACACACTGTCCCCATGGCTTTCGTATTTTGATGTCACTGTTTTTGAAGAAAAAGCAGTCTTCCCAAAGCCTGCCCTTGTCCCAGGAAGCTGAACGAGGCTGGATGTGGTGGTCCCCCAAGGCTGGCTCAGGGGTGTACCTGCCAGCAGGTGGAGAGGCTCTCGCTGGAGCAGACCAGTCCTAAGCAGCTGAAGTGAAGGCAGCCGACCACTGAGCATGTGAGGCTTATGTTCCAGTCGAAGAAGTGCTTTCCTTTACAAAAACAAATGGGATTAATAGTGTGTCACTTTGTAATTAAACTTAGATTCTTAAATAAACAAGTCGGTAAGAATGATGAAAGATTTAGAATGGAAATTAAAATGAGAAATATTTCTGTCGAATTATTTTGACCACATGGTTTAATAGGTTATTTTGAGCCCAGTGAAGGAGTTGGAAATGAGACATACAAAGAAATTCCAGTCTCCTGTCTTCAGTTTACTTTCTGGTAAAGGATCCTATTTGTGGGATGCTTTGCGGCCCTGTCTTTATAAATGAAGTGAGGAAGCAAGGCAAATAACTTGAAATTCAGGGGGAGGGCTGACCCCATTGAAGGACTGACTTGCTTTCAAGTTACTCAATCAAAGAGTGTGGACTAAGATTGCACTGCTGATTTGAGACACTGTAATACAAAGGAAGACTCATCACGAGGATCAACAGGCAGATTTGGGACATAACATGACCCCTGCTCCATCTAGTACTAGTAGAATCTGAGCTTAATCTGAGCTTCAACGTCCTCATCTATAAAATATAGCTAACAACTTATACCTTGTGGATTTGCGTGAGGATTAATAGAAAGCAATTCAGAATAAAGCACCTAGTATAATATCCTAAGGTGCAATAGGCACTCAAAATAATAGTTATATTACTATCACTATAATTATTGTTTTATTATTATCTTCATCATTCGCATGTGGAACTCTCCTGAGGTCTGGGTCCTGGCTCCAAAGATGAGCTCCTCCAGCTCTAACCCTCTGGATTTCCCCAGCATCTATAGGCCAGACCACACTCAAGTCACCTTGCGAGTTTTGCATCATTTTTGTGTTGTTCTTCATTGCACTGGGTGTTAGTGCCATCTGCTTTATTATACTGTATCCTACTTAAAGAAAGGGACTCTCCATTTTCCGTTTCTCCTGGAGCGCCTGGGAGTGTCAGCCCGTGTGCCTAGTCAAGATTTCAAGTACAGTGCTGTGGGCAGAACTTTGGACTTGAAACCAGAGACCTGGGCTTGATGTTCGATGCTCTTTCTTCAACATCACACTGCATCCCTGGAAGAACATCACCAATAAGCCTCAGGGACTGGTGCTGTTCAACATAGGCCTTAGGGAATCCAGGGAGAAGAGCTCCTTTGGAAGTAAGCCCTAGCTGCAGATGATTTTCCCCGCCCCACACTCACCCACATCCCTCACACACACGATGCCCTGATTCTGAGCCCTTACCCAGTAAGACAATCAGATGTGTTATACTAGAAAATCTAAACTAGATCAAAGGTTCCAGCAGGCAGAGGATGCAGTATGGGAAAGGAAGGTTCAGGAGAAGTAGGGAAGTAAAAGTAAGAGGCCAAGAGGAGCTGAGGGAAGAAGACCGTAGATGGGCTTCATCCTAAGCCCTTCGAATGGCTCTAACCCACCAAATAGCTGACCACAGGGCACATGGAAAGCCCAGCCATGCTCCAGTGTACAGCCCTGTCTTTGACAATCACCCAGAGAGCCTCCTCCACCTGTTCCTTCCTACTTCGGCTTTTGCTCATTTTCACTGTCTCTCCCACACCTTATCTCTGTTACCTGATTCCTCCCATAAGCCTCGGGGCCTCCTTGTCTTGACAACCCACTTGGACCTTTTCTCCAGTTGAATTATGCACAGATCTCAACTTGCTCACCCCCAAACACCTCCCTTCTGCAACTGTGGTAGGAATGCCCCTGCTACTTGCCTCACCCCATAGGACCATGATGTTTGCCCAGACCTCCTGACAATGTTGGGGAGTTGTCAGGGGGAAGGTGGAGAGAAAGAGATGGGAAGAGAAAGCAACTGACTTAATTCAGGTGTCACCTGCATCAGAAGCTCTCTTAGTCTCTTGCCAATTTAGGGATTAGCACTGATACTAGTTTATAATCGTACGTCAAAGTGTTCAAGCTCATGACTTTTTTTTGAATCCTTGAGATTCTATTTAGTCCTCTTAAGCAAGAGAACATGATGGAAATTATTTCTTACCACTCTTGCTCTTTGCCCAGGTCTTGTGGCCTGACCTATGAAATATTGCAGAGAGATTATCCCGTTTTTTTTTTTTTTTTTTGGCCGTACGCGGGCTTCTCACTGTTGTGGCCTTTCCCGTTGCGGAGCACAGGCTCCGGACGCGCAGGCTCAGCGGCCATGGTTCACAGGCCCAGCCGCTCCGCGGCATGTGGGATCTTCCCGGACCGGGGCACGAACCTGTGTCCCCTGCATCGGCAGGCGGACTCTCAACCACTGCGCCACCAGGGAAGCCCGATTATCCCGTTTTAAGGGCAGATGGCCTGATAACCACCACAAAACAAGTTTGTAAATTCCACAATAATTTGTGAAAAGGCCAGGTGATTGCCAATGCATTTTTGTCAAGACATGCAAAAATTTTTAAAGGGAGATTAAAAGTGCAATTTCAGTTGGTAATAGTAGGTTCAAGCCATGTAAAATGAGGTAGGATCTGGCTGTCACAAAATTGAAAATCCATCACAGCAGATCATGAAGCTACAGCAACTCTTCCCAAGCAACAGGAGGAGGGCTGCCTTGGAGGTTACCTTTTTAGCCTGAGCAGAACTAGTCTGGTCTGAAAGTGGAGATTTTTCCTAGAAGTTTTATTGACTGTGTTCACATCTGCTTTTAGCACTATTTCAACTACTTTTCCCGCCACACCTTATTTTCAGTAAGACTTTATTCTTCTTGCCAGCTAAGGAGTTTCAGCCTTGGTGTTTTTCAGACAACAGTTCTCATTGTTGGCAAGAGATGAGGGATTTTTGTATGTATTTCCTCCTTAGCACCAGGCTTGTATCTTAGCTGAGCCCTGATTAGGCCAAAGGAGCCAACTGACTAGGTTTCCTACCTGAGCCATAGAGTATATACTGCATAAGCAAGTTAGATTTTTTTTTAACACTTATTAAAATAAAGCCCAATCCTTAATACAGACATACTAATGTTTCTTTTATTTTTCCTACTTAATTCTACAAAAGGATTTGTGAGGACAAATACTGTTTCATATGCATCATTAAGAGATGTTATAATTGAGAGCAAGGTTTCAGATTTCCACATGGTGACAAAAATTTATTTATTCATTCATTTGGTCAACAAATTATTATTGAATATGTTCTTTGCCAGGCATTGGAGACTCTAGGGTGAAAGTTACACAGTTCCTCAAAGATCTCAAAGAACATGAAAATGAAAGACGAAGAATTTCAAGGCTGGCGGCCATAAGCACCATAACCTAGTCATTCTGATTATCTGGACAGATTTCCATGGCCATTACCCTGAACAGTGATTTGGCCAAATAAAAGGTAGGAAGTAGTATAAGGATTAGGATCATGGTGATTTAGAGCATCCAGCGCTCTTGGAAATTATCCCTTTCTAGTTTACAGAGTAACTACTGAGGCAGAGAGATGGAGACTGATTTATCCAAGGTCATAGGTCAAGAACTGGAGACTGCTGGGCACCTGTTCTATTTGACTGTGGGGAAGGAATGAGTCAGACTCTCTTTTCCTTGGTTCTGAGCAAGTGCAAATCTAGGTGAAATAATGTGGTGACATCAAAGTCATCACCATTGGTGGGATCCCAGCTGTTTTCCCTTGGGCATGTTCTGAACCGATGTACTTTCTCTTCCAAGAATGATTTCCCATTGTTGACTTCAAAACAGGACAGACTTTGCTTTCACCTGTTTTTTGTTGCCTTTGGGTTTTGCTTTCTGGTTTTTATGGTGATTCTTTTGTTATTATTCTGTTTATTTCTTTATTCAATATCAATATTTTGTATAAGGAAGGAGAAATGGTATTAAAGGATTAGAACGCTGAGCTCAGAAATGAAAATAGGTAAAGGTCTATAGAAAAGTCTTCTGAACTCAGCAGCCTGAACTTCTACCCAGGTTCTATTACCTGACCTATGAAACAGAGAGAGAACATCCCAGTTAAGGGTAGATAACCCAGTGGCCACAACAAAACAGGTCTCCAAGTTCCAGAAAAATTTGTGAAAAGGCCAGGTGATGACAGATGTATTTTGGTTAAACTTGCAAAAATGGAAAAATGGAGACTCGATTGCTTCCTACGTTTTCTTCTAACTGGTTCCCAATTCTGTTAGTAAACCAAGACGCCCAAGTTATTTACCAAGCCAGGGCAGATTGCCTGGCCACCTATGTCACTCCAGACAGAATTTTCAAGGTAAATATGCCTTTTATAGAAAAGCAGAGTCTCCTTCTCAGAGAGGAAATATAGAGCGAGTAGGACAAGCATATAATTTATCATTCAAACCAGGACACTTTGGAAAGTGAGAGAAGCACTATTAACAATGACTCCTAGACAATAAGTATTAATTAGAACTTTCCCGGGAAACTGGGATATGTCATGACCCTAGGCATAAGGGAAGGAGCTTTGGATTTGAGGTCAGATTGACCTGAGATGGAGACTGTGCCCCACTCCTCACAGGCTGAGTTGGTATCCCTCTGTGTAAAATATGAATCACAGGGGCTTCCCTGGTGGCGTAGTGGTTGAGAGTCCGCCTGCCGATGCAGGGGACACGGGTTCGTGCCCCAGTCCGGGAAGATCCCACATGCCGCAGAGGGGCTGGGCCCGTGAGCCATGGCCGCTGATCCTGCACGTCCGGAGCCTGTGCTCCGCAAAGGGAGAGGCCACAACAGTGAGAGGCCTGCGTACTGAAAAAATATATATATATGAATCATAATACAACATGCTTTGCAGTGTGTGGCTTGGAATTAGCTGGGTATGGATGTAAAGGACCTGGCACATGGTGGGTTTTCAAGGTAGCCATAGCTAGCATAGCATGGTATGAGGTGGGTATTATTATCACCTAATTAAAATGTTTAGGAAATTGAGACATGAAATGGCTGAGTCATCCAAGGTCACAGAGCTGGTTAGTGGTAGAGCTGAGAAGCACCCCACCCTGGACAGTGTGGCTTCATCATCTGTTCTCCTAACTTCTACACTAGCTCATTTCTTAATGTATGTGACATATGTAACATGAACCTATCCATATGTAAGTTAGGTGCTCAGTCAACGCGGTAATGTGATGGGTAGTTTGGGAAAGCGTGGAGGTGGAGTGAGGGAGGGGAGGGCTGAGAGCACATGTTCATGTGATGGTGTGAACTCCCCAGGTGTGAACTCCCCAGGGTCAGGCTGGTGAACTCGGCACATGGACCCCTTTCTCTTTGCAATGCAAACTTAAATGCCCAGAAGCTCACTTGCTGAGTGACCGTAAGACGTCTCCCATCTCAATGATCCGTTTTCTCACCTATAAGTGAGGATTTTGGAGGAAAGGACCCACTAGCATGCTTGCCTGTTCTCCAAAACAAAGGTTTTCCCATTTCCCTTCAGTTCTCCAGTCAGCTTCTGGCTGTGCCTCTGAGGTCCTGGAAAACCTAGAAAGGCCCTAAACTGTCCCGTCTCCCAGGAGGAGTGGGCTTATCTTCTCCCTAGTCTGCCCCCAGGTGAGCCTGGGCATCCTGGGCTGTGTGGGCGAGAAGCAGATTCCCACACACCCACACCTCGGTCAACCGGAGAGACTAACCATCCGTGCTCGAGCTGGCCCTGGCTACGTCAGACGGCAGCCTGGGTGGCCTCGTTGTCACTGCAGGCAGAGCTGTCCACCAGGATTGGCTGCACCAACCACAATGGCTCTTGCCCAGCTCCTTGTTCCTGCGGGCGCTAGTGCAAGGCGTTCAGCCCCCAGTCCTTCCGGCAGCTCCTTAGAATGGAGCTCACTCTGAAAAGCAATAAAATCTCCATAAGGAGGAAGAAAATCTGTTCTGGCAACATGTTCTGCACATGCATGTGGATCAGACATCTGAAATATCATAAGTAGAAAGTCCCAGAGATACTCTAATCCATTTTCATTCATTCATTCATTCATTCATTCATGTATTCAGCAAACACTTCTTTGACATCTGTGTGCTGGATAAAATGCTAGATGTTACAGATTAAAAGATGACTCAGATACAATCTTAAAAAATAATAAAATAAAACCTCATAGTAAATGGAGAAGCAACCATGAAAATAAGTTATTTTTTATAAGTCAAGATGCAACAATGATATTCACAGATTACAGGACCCCAGACGGAAAACAATGATCAAAACCGCTGCTTAGGAAGGATGGGCATGCGGGAGGTCATAGATAGTTTCTTAGGGAAAGAGATTCACGACATGGGTCTTAGAGTAGAAGTCAGATGGGTGAAAGGGGCCTGAGAAGAGGTAGTACAGGCAGGGAAGAGAAGCATCTGGGCACCATCCATGTTAATATGTCTGTGGCATAGAGCATGGAGGAAGGAGGAACAAGAAATGAGGCTGGAGACATAGGCAAGGGCTATTCACAGAGGACCTTATAAATCAGACTAATAAGTGTGGCCTTTATCTTTATTGGGGGACAGGAAGCCATTGAAGTGTGTTAGGCAAGCAGGTGTAGAGATGTGGGTTATGGAAAGGCTGTTCCGGCAACGTGCCCACACAATGGCTCTGAAGGGGGCTCGGAAGCAGAGACACTAGTGAGGAATTCACATTGTAACCCACTGGGAATGCAGAGACTGAGAAGGAGACACGGCTTTCCTGAGGTCAAACTGTTGGTTTGTGACAGATCAGAGAGATGAAGTCAATCCTCGGCTCCCTGGGCCAATGTGTTTCCAGTTCCGTGATGACGCAGGCCTCAGAGGGAAAGGAAAGCCCTAAGGGAGAGAGCATGGGAGCAGCTCTAGGTGGGCTCTGCACGCTGGCTCTCTGACACTTTCCCAGTCAGTTCAGCATTCGGAGGCTCAACTTCCTCATCTGTGAAGTGGGATCATTCGCTTGGTCTGTTTACGCCTCAGAACTGGTGTTAAGTATCGGGGAAGAGAGCTGGAAGAGGTTTTATCGAGTGGGATACAGATCTAAGAGACAAGTTTCTTATTTTATTCACAAAATCAGTGTGACCCACATAACTGGGAAAAAATACCTTGGAAGCGTGTGTTTTAGAGAAATCCCTCCAGGGATTTGATCACCTAGATTAGGGTATCCCCTTTCTATTGAATTTCTTAATTCTTTGCCTCATGCTGGTCAGCTGTGACAGCCTGGCTGTAATGTAAGCCGTTTCAGTTTTCTGGCATGAGAAAAAGGAAAAGACATTATACTCAGTATTATCAAGGACAGACCTCTCTGGAACATATGATATTTTATATATATATATATGTGTGTGTGTATATATATTTATATACACATACACGTATGTATATATATGTATATATACACACATTATATTACATTATATACATATTATAACATCTATATAATATAACATATTTTATAATGTATATGTATATATACACTTATATATACACACATCTTTATTAACAGTTATCTGCATTATAAGCTTTAAAACTCTATATATTTCAAGTTCTTTAATATGTCAAAAATGTGGTTCCATTTACAGAAGTACAACTGATATATATATATTCAACAACAGATCTGCATAAATTAATACATTCTGAAGTTTCCCCTCAATTTTATTTTTTATTTTTTATTTATTTATTTATGTGTGGCCATGTTGTGTCTTCATTGCTGTGCATAGGCTTTCTCTAGTTGCAGCGAGCGGGGGCTACTCTTCGTTGTGGTGTGCAGGCTTCTCATCACAGTGGCTTCTCCTGTTGCAGAGCACGGGCTCCAGGCACGAGGGCCTCAACGGTTGTGGCTTGCGGGCTCTAGAGCACAGGCTCAGTAGTTGTGGCGCATGGGCCCAGCTGCTCCGCGGCATGTGAGATCTTCCTGGACCAGGGCTCGAACCTATGTCCCCTGCGTTGGCAGGCAGATTCTTAACCACTGCGCCACCAGGGAAGTCCCTTCCCTCAATTTTAAAATGTAGGTTTGCCACGTAACAAAATCAGTAGGAAGCTGCCATCATACTTTCTTCCCCTGGCCTTTTAGAGAAAACTAGTTAGCCCAAGTCCCAGAGAGCCTTTGACATTGAGCAAAAGTGTCCCTCCATTTGCTCTCCACCTCCCTGGCTCTTTCTGTCTTTTAGGTCCTGGCCGACGGTCTCTGTCACTTGTTCCTTTGACTTGGGTGGCTCTGGGGCTCTCTAGAGTCATGGACTTGCATTTCCCTGGAAGTTTGTTTACACTTCTGGTTTCAGATTAACCCTCTCCTTCTAAAGTGACAAATAGGCTGCTCCTCCCTTTTGATTTCCTGAAGGAGAAGATTGTGACTTCCGTGAATGGCAGTAGGTGTTCTGTTCCGTGTCCGATAGATGACATGTAACACCAGGCCTACTTTTTTTTTTTTTTTTTTTTTTTTGGCGGTACGTGGGCCTCTCACTGTTGTAACCTCTCCCGTTGCGGAGCACAGGCTCCAGACGCGCAGGCTCAGCGGCCATGGCTCATGGGCCCAGCCGCTCCGCGGCATGTGGGATCTTCCCGGACAGGAGCACGAACCCGTGTCCCCTGCATCGGCAGGCGGTCTCTCAACCACTGCACCACCAAGGAAGCCCCAGGCCTACATTTTAGCTGAGTCCACATCCAGCCAAATGAGTCAACCGGGCAGGTTGCATTGGTTCCAACAGTGTTCCCCTTGGCAATACTTTTCTCAGTCGGGCATTGTACCCAGAAGCCCTCACCTGCCCCTGCAACTGGGTTACAAGTGGGGTGACAAGGGCTTACAATAACCCTCCAGGGCATGAGCATAGACTGACTTCGTTAGGTAAACTGTGTGTGTGCACATGTCTTCATGTTCATTTTGGTAAGCAAATCTGTCTGTATATCAACCATTAAGAGTGTCCCAAAATCAAACTGTTCATCACTGTCTAATTACTAAGTTTTAGGACATTCTTGTGATGTATAATTATTAGTTGGCTTATTAGATAATTACCATGATCTACAGTATATTAGCTATTCCCACAATAACTTTGAGTTCTGTTTACAATCTTAGAAGAATGTATCCACAGTGGCAAAATGAAGTGTGCTGTTTTCCAAAACTCCAGCTAATCGAATGAGTTGGAGGGTAGAAATGCAGACTCTCCCCAGCATGGCCCCAGCCCCAGAAAGCTTTACCTTTCGCACAAGCTGTCCCCTGAGACAGGCCGCTCTCCTCACTTCTCCTTGAACCTGTCTCTGCTCACACAGTCATTTGCACCAAGAATGCCCTCTGCATTTAAGATCACTATCTAAATCCCAAGTTCTGCTTAGATCTACTGAAGGCAAGAGCTGTGATACAGAACAAGAGGATAAAGGCCATCTGACCTGCCCCTGCCTAGGGTCCCCCTACTCTCCTCGCATGTCTCTATCTGGTCTTCCCAAAGCTTGAAAAAGGCATAGATGAATTGAGCTTTGAACTGGAAAAAAAAAAAAAAGTGGAATTGGAAAATCTCAGAGGATTTTAAATACAGAAAGCACCTATAATGGTCATTGAGGACAACTTGCTTTCCCCAACCAATAATACTCAGTCCCCTCCACAACATCCCTGCCAATGTCACAACAGCTTGGCTGGGCCACACCTTCCAAAAAGGTAGGGAGTTCAGTTCATTTGTCTCTGAATGGCCATTGTCAAGCATAGTGCAAGCATAGACTCGTCACTCAGTAAATGTCATGTAATTAACAATTCACTCCTGTTAAATAAATGCATGAGGAGGTTGGCCAGCCAGGCTCATGCACACTCAGTGGCTGGGGGCACTCATTCTCATAAGGTAGCCCGCTGACATTTGAATGGCTTTTGCCATCAAAAATTTCTTCCTTACATTGGAAGTAAATCTGTCCCAGTGTAACTTCCATCCATCCATCAGCCCTGGCTCTGTCCCAGAGAGGCACACAGAACAAATCTCCTCCTTCTATGGAGGTTTATAGGCAGTGACAGGTTCCCTCGAGGCATCTCTTCTCCGTGTTGATCGACCCCAGGTCCTGATTCCGAGTCTTTGCTTGGGCTCCTCTACATGCAAGTAAAATCTTCCTGCTGGAGTGCATCCCATGGAACTCCCCTCTAGGTCCCTGTGGTTTCAGCATAATAGAGGCTTGTTTCAGAGATTAAAGGGTCTGGGAAAGGGCATATTTGGAGGATAAATGAGGGTGGACACCTTAATGGGGCAAGCTGATTCTCTCCTGGAATTTTCTCCTCATGGCTCCATGTTTCTGCAGAGAAAGTTATCCTGATCCATCCACTGTCTTTAAAGTACAACTTCTCCTTCTGTGGTCTTGAATCTTGGTTGACACAAGTGCCATTGTAACCGCTGGGTAAAATGTTAGGGACACAGCACCTGTCATGGTTCTTTACCCTGTACAGTAACAAGCCCTACTGTGCTTTTCCTTTAACTGTTTCAAATTTTTTCTTCTTTTCTTTGCTTACAATCGTCAAGGTCTTGAATGCCAGCAAGCCCAAGATTAGTACATTTTTACATTCTTTCAAATTAATTTTCTTCGCCTTTGCTTATAAGCATCATGTTTTAAAATATCAACACAAAGTCTTTCAATATCATTTAGACAACCCCTTCCCTTATGAATGGAGAAACTGAGGCCCAGGGAGGAGAAATAACCCATCTCAAGGTCATATTTCAGTGTGGTGGCGGATCCAGGGCTTGGGCCAGCTCACCCTCTGCCGAGCCTGTGCACATAATTCCTTCTGTACCTGCATCAACTCCTAGGGTCCCACATTATTTCCAAGGTCCATCCCAAATGTCACTTTATCTTTGCAACTTTCCTCAATAACCACAGCCAGAAGTGATGCACCTGATGTGGACTCTGACCATAGAGCCCATCACAGAGCATCACAACTCTTTCTTGTATGTCTGCTTCCCACAGTACAGCGTGAACTTCTCAAGGGCAGGAATCACATCTTATTTATCATCCCTTTCATAGCTAGCACAGTATATGGTGAGTCCTCAGTCCACAGAAGTAAGGCAGGAGGAGACTGAGTCAGAGAAAGAAATTCAGGTATAGCTGCTCTTCCTACATGGCCCAAGCCTCCAGACTCAAATCATATATCTTCCACTGCTTTTCTTTACACAGACACTGACACAGAGTTGCTGAAGGGAGTCCCAGAGCACAGCTTTCAGCACTGCCCTTTCTGCGTGCATACCCTCGCCAGCCACTAACATTGCACTTGGAGGTGAAACTGCTTAATTCACTCTCATCTCGTAGCAAGATACTGATGCTGAGTTGAGTTAATACTTTTAACAGTTGGACCTACTTCCAAATGGAAACTTTTTGTCTCTGGAAGAGCCACCTATCTCTGAAAGCAGTAAGAAGAAGCTGGGTAAACCCTGCTCGGAAGTTAGTTTGGCTGCTCCTTGACTTAAGTTCACCTGGGGAAAAACTTGAGGTGCATTTGTTATGACAGCTCACGAGAGTGGCTTTGGTTGCCTGCATTCTGTTTGAATTCCCTGTGCACAGCTGTGAAAAGAGTGCAGCGCCTGGGGAGTTCCTGAAAGGGATTGTATGGAAGCTGAGGCTGGGCAAATGTGAGACCAGCTCAGGGAACGTCCATACTCATCCCTCCCCCAGCCCAGTGCCTCCACCAGCTCCTTGTCACTGTGATGACTGGGAGTGAGAACTGGATCTGTGAGCTCAGAATTGGCCAGAAGTTCACAGAAGCTCAAAGTCAGAAGATCCTTACAGGTCACTGATTCCACTACCATCCCCCAGCAACTCCCAAATATAAGATTGACATTATTTAAATTATAGTGCTCATCAATGACTGTTGAAACCTCCGAATATGGGGGATTCATTACCTTCAGAAGTGGTACCATGTCATTCCTGTTACAGACTCTAAAGGATGTACTTGGACAGGCACAGAGATATGGGAACAGAGACTGGCAACCAAGAGGCCTAGGTTTTAGTTACCACACCTTCACCATGTGACACTGGAACTCTTTCAGTTATAGATCTGAGGCTATACAAAGACTTTAGGTTCAGTAATATGTCACCAGTAAGGATGCCACAAGTAATAAATGTGTAGGCCATTGTATCATGTGAATATTCCATTTAGCACTCTGTCAATTTTGAGTGCTTTCTGTCCTTCTTTCTCTCTCTTTAGGCATTTTCTTTTTGAGCTCTGCAGTAATGTAGTATTATAGAATTGGGGACAGATGGGCTTCAGATAAAAATCTCTATATCATGTAGATATAAGGTCATCTTTTACATTTATATAGGGCTTTAAGGTTTATAAAAGGATTTCGCAGTGTTTCTTTGTTTCTTCTTTTGATTCTCACAATGACCCTTGACTGCACCTCCATTTGATGAAAAAGAGCACTGAAGCACAGAGAGAAGTGATTTGCTCAATTTCCTGCAATTAAGTGGTGGTAGAGCTTGGACTCAAACCCACGTTCATCTGACTCAAAATCTGAACTGTCTTCCCACGTCACCAGTTGTTAGAAGGTTCTGAACTAAGAATCTATGAAAAGGAAGGTCCTTTGCAGGATGGAAAAGCTTAGGTAGGTGAAAGTGCCCACCTAATGAATGAAAATAACTTTTGAGGAAATCAACACTGTGTCTCATGGAAGTTCCAAGTTACAAAGCAGTTCTAAAAATGGTCATCATGAACATTTGTAAATGATTTGCAAAGGACTCTGAGAATCTTTTGTACCCGTTGGAGTCAGGAGGACATGCATATTCTGTTCTATGAAGAAAGGAAAGCGTTTCAGTCTGTGCTGCCACGAGCCAAGGAGTATAGCATACTGAGCTTGAGCTTAATTTGGGGTTGAGAGTACTGGGAGAAATAAAAATGTTATTTTGACTATTAATATGAACATATCTTCATAGATAACTGATTATGGTTGAGACCACGAGCAATAATGGCCAAAGCCTATTTGAAGGACAGTATGCCCTTCATATCTATGGGTTCTGCATCCATGGATTCAACCAACTGCTGATAAAAAAATATTCAGAGAAAAACAATTCCGGAAAGTTCCAAAAGCAAAACTTGAATTTGCCACAGGCTGGCAACTATTTACATAGCATTTTACTTTGTATTAGATATTATAAGTAATCTAGAGATGATTTAAAGTATATGGGAGGATGTGTAGGTTCTAGGCAAAAACTATGCTATTTTATGTAAGGGACTTGAGCATCTGCAGGTTTTGGTATCTGTTGGGGGGAGGTTTCCTGAAACCAATCTCCCATGGATACCAAGGACATCTGTACAGACCTGATGTAGCAAATATCAATTAACTTTTAAAACCCTTTATGTGGTGACTTTGCCTATCGGGCACTGGGCTTGGCAAGGGAGCCCCAGTAGAAAAGGAATTCTTAGCCTCTTTACCTTCTTGTCTTTCTCCCAACCTTCCAAATCTTTATCCAATTGCTGTATATATTTTAACCATTCATCTTTTAATATCAATTCAGAGACATCAAAGGAAATAGAATAAAGGCTTACCTTAAAGTGTGGTTGATATTTTCATCCTTTATCATTAAAGAAAGAAATTCTTGAGATCTGTAAAATAATTGAAATGTTTGGCTCTAAGAGACTTGGGTCTGTTTGCCTGATGTCTCAGTGATGCAGTGACTTCATTAGTTAAATGGCAGTGGCCCCTTCCTGAAGGCCGGGAACTGGTCCAGACCATGGTTGGCAGGTTCTTAGTGTTCTGAGGACCTTGATGCTGGGACATCTGGCTTGGGTACCCAGCTAGCCTAATGCTACCCGAGCCTGTGCTGTGTACACTCTTACTCCTCTGAGTCCATTTGTGTGTGGAGACTCCCAAGATGCAAAATAATTGCATAAGCTGCTACTAGTTAGCTTAACTGGCACATTCAAGTTAGTCATATAAACCAGATTCTTTTTATATTTCGCCAATCTTTCATAGTGTAACAGGACTGTTCCCATGTTAAGAGCTTCAAATAAGTGTTTCCTGGAGTGATTAGCATCTGACTAGACTGCTCAGCAATTATTCACAAACACGTTGATGCTTGTGCCTGATGGTGGATAAAGGGAGTTCTGAAGGCACCTTCGTGTCATCCTTCATCACCTCCTCGGAGGAAGAGGGAGACCAGTCATGCTAAGAGGACGCTCCAAGAAGCACTTCTGGGAAGAAGTTTAGGGGCTCTGGAGCTATGGCCTCAATGACTGCAATAGACTATAACTCCTTCCCCTCAAACACACCTGCATGGAATGACCTTCTGAACATGCAAATCTGAAAATCTCCTTCATTTTTTTTCCATCTTTTCTTAGGTGGTTCCCCACTACCTAGAGAATGGGCATTGAAGAAAGCGCAAAGTCCTTTTCCTGGCCTGGGCCCCATCTGCTCATCAAATCTCATTTCTCTCCACTGCCACCTTTCCCCTTAAACTCCAGAAAAGACTGATCCCAGTGGGGAGTCAAGGAACCAGGAAGTTCAATCTCTTCAGCAGGAAGACATATCTGATGGCTTGCTGGTCCTCAGGCAACTGTCAGGCAGAGTTGCATTGTGGGACATAGATGGGGTTTACTTCTGGGAACCCTACCAGGTTCTCACAGTGAAAAGCCAAGAAAGATCCCCTCTGGCTCTGGCAGGGGGAGGGGAAAACTGATCATTTTTAAATAGCCCAGAGGCTTTCTCTCTAGGGGAAAAACTTCTTTTTATTAATTGAGATATAATTGACATAAAATATTGTGTAAGTTTGAGGTGTATAATGTGTTGGTCTGTATATTTCTGCATTGCAACATAACTACTACAGTAGGAAAACTTTACCACAGTCTTATCCCAGCTGGGGGAAGGATATTACTCCCACTGCAGCTCCTCTGGCCTTCCTGTGTCACCTAAAGGAAGGAAGCAAGGTCAGAAAATTAAGTCAGCTGGAAAACCCACGTGAACTCCAAGATGCCTGGGAGTCTGAAAGCTTCAGATGAGGACCCGGCAGAGAACTGAACTCATCTGCAGGACCAAACCTGGGCTGACCTGCAGGGATCAGGATCCTATTGACCTCCAGGTAACCTCAGTCTTTTGTTAATTCCTAACTCAGACCTTTGTCCATCCCACTATGCACTTCACTGAAAAGTAAAGTAGCCCTCTCTGATGGTGGGAGGGGATCCAGTGAGAAGAAATGCCCCCTGCAATAGCCCCTCCTGCAGCAATGCCACTTCCCAGGTGACTACCAGGAAGCCTGCGATGACCTTCTTGATTCCCACACTCAAAGACGTTGCTGAAGGATTCTTCTCTCACAGTCAGTCTAGGGTTGGGGTCACTAACCGGGGATCCAAGATCTGGAATTATATGCAAACTTGGAGCATAGGTATACACATGCAGTTTTCTGAGGTCATAGGATCCATTATATTCTATCAGATTCCTGAGAGTCTGTTAGCCAAAAAGGAAAGTACCACTAACCAGGAGACTTAGAGTGTGTCCTGAAATGGATGTTCCTAAAGAAAGCTGTTGAAAATAAATAAATCCATCTACTACATCAGGGAACAGCATCTCTCACACGATGGGATGAAAGTCAGAAATCATAATGGAAACAACCAGTATGTGGGTTACATATAAAATTAGAAGCATCTTCATGGCATATCTATGACCTCCCCCTTGCCTTCCTCCACATCACAGCCACCATAAACAAGGTGAAAACACTCATAATCAACTGGAAAAACATTTGTAATACAAATGGCAAACAATATAAATACAAACCTATAAGGAAAAAGCAAATCTCTCAACACCAGCAACAACAAAACAGGTTAAAAAATTATCAAGTTCATCTATTAAAAAATGCAAATGGCCAGTAAATATGAAAAGCTATTCAACCTCACAAATAAACTGCAAAAAATATGTGTATCATTTTTCTTCTAAAGAATTGACAAGGGTTTAAAAGATAAACAAAACTGATATTGATGAGTGTCTAAAGCACTGGTTCTCAACTCTGGCTACGCAGTGGAATAACCCAGAGAACTTTATGAAATATTGATGCCAACATATGCTTCTGACCATGAAGGATTCACTGCTATGGGAATTGTGCTTCCACCATAAACAGTTAGAAAACCAGGCAAATACATGAAACAACTGTTTTCAGAAACAGGACACGCAGAGCAGGCCTGTTATCCCTGAGAGAAGAGAAACAAAGGAGATGAACCCCACAATTGTCCAGTTTACTGCCTAGAAGCAGTTTCCAGGACACCGGGAAGAACAGAGAACCCAAACCAAACCAAACTGAGTTGAAGGTAGCCATCAGAGTTCCAGAAAGCAAATTTTCAGGACTAGAATTTGCAGGGCAGAATGCTGAAAAGGAGGAAGCTGCAAAGAGAGCTCTAGAGATTTGCAGAGAGGCCCCCTCAAATCTTTGACTGGCTAGTGAGGTCTACATGCATGGGGAAAACTCCATGAGATGAGCAGGTGAGGAGAGAGAGGAGCAACAAAAAGCAGTAGGCTGAATCATTCTGGGAGCTCATAGGACTGCTAACAATGGGTATAGTCACCCACAAGGTATTGACTTAGTAAAGGGACTAAATTAGCTCTAGACTAAAAGTTGCTGTAGGTTTTCCCCACGAAAATTTAAAAGCAATCCTATAGAGGTTCAGACTGGTGCGAAGTGACTTAACTGCATGCAAGAAAAAAAGTTCCCTGCTAGTTAAAGGATTACAACAAAATCCAAAACCCAACAGCATACAATGCACAATGTAGAGCATCCAATAAAAATCAACAGGCAAACAAAGAAGCTGGAAAATATGATCCACAGCCAGCAGAAAAATCAGTCAATAGAAACAGACACTAAAATGACAGATATGACGATATTACCAGACAGGACACTGAAACAGCTATTATAAATACACTCTGGTAACCCAATAATGTAAAGGTGAACATGATGAGAAGTTAACTGGAAGATATAAAAGACCCAAATGGAACTTTAAGAGATGAAAAACTGAAAAATCCACCGAAAGGAACTGGCAGCACATTAGACATGCAGAAGAAATCATCAATGAACATGGAAGCATAGCAATAGAAATGAACCAAAATGAAACACAGAAAGAAAACAAATTTAATTAATTAATTAATTAATTCAGACCAGTGCCTGTGAAACAGTATCAAGTCCCAGGGGAGATGAGACAGCTATGGGGGGAATGATGGCTGAAGAATTTTCCAAATATGATGAAAACTATAAACACACAGATCCAAAAACCTTGATGAATCTAAACAGAAGAAACAAAGAAAACCATCCCAAAGCACAGCATAGTGAAATTTCTGAAAACCAGTGATAAAACTTTTTGTAGCAGACAGGGAAAAAAATCTGCAGTAAGCAGAGGAACAAACAAATCACAGCAGATTTATCACAGAAGCTATGCAAAATAGAAGATAATGAGAATTTTTTTAATACTGAAAGAAGTGTAAATCTAGAATTTATTGCCAAATGAATTAAAAAAATAAAGATGGAATAAAGATTTTCCAAAGAAAAGCTGGAGGAATCCACTTGCATCAGATGTGTGCTATTTAAAAAATGTTACAGGAAATTCTTTAGGCAAACAAAAATGATATGAGATAGAAATTTGGATCTGTATAAAGAAATGAAGAACACTGGAAATGCTGAATATGTAGGTAAACATAAAAGATATTCTCTTCCTTTTTTTAGCTTTCTTAACTTAAAGAGTTGTTTAACATAAAAAGTAATAACTATGTTATAGGCTTATAACACATAAAACTGTGTAATAGTACAGAGACTAAAGGGGAAATGCAAGTAATTAAAAATAAAACGAATCATAAATAAAGTAAAATCCTAAATTATATACAATCAATCACACACAATAAAACTGATGAAGAGGGAAAAAGTCCAAAAACAGATAAATAGAAAGTTGATAACAAGCTAATAGGTTTAAACTTAACTATATCAATAACTATATTAAATGAAATTATTTAACAGTCTAATTAAGATGCAGAGATTATTAGATTGGCTGAAAAAAGTAAGACCCAACAGATTCAAGGATATGCTTCCCACAAGAAACCCACTATTAATGTAAAGATACAGATACATTACAAGTAAAGAATAGAAAAAAAAAGAGTAGAAAAAGATATACCCCACAAACACTAATCCATAGGAAGATGACGCATCTATATTGATGTCAAAGTAATTTCAAAATAAAAAATATTATCATAGATAAAGAGGGACTTCAATGAAGATAATAAATTAATCAGGAGGATATAACAGTCCTAAATTTGTGTAAACCAAATAACAGAGTTTCAAAAAATACTAAGCTATAACTGGTAGAACTGCAAGAAGGAATATACAAATCCACAATTATACTTGGATATCTCAACACTTCTCTCTCAGTAATTGATAAAATAAATGGAAAAATAAGTAAAAACAGAGCAGAATTGATCCACACCTAAACCAACTTGACTAAGTTGATGTATATGGAACACATAATTCAAAAGTAGCAGAATACAAGTTCAGTTCAAGTGTACATAAAACATCCACCAAGGCACATCATATTCTGGGTCATAAGACAACCTCAAAATATTTAAGCAAATTGAAATCATACAACATTTGCTTTCACAGCAGAGTTAGACTAGAATTCAGTAACAAAATCATATCTGGAAAAACCACCAAAATATTTACAAATTTAAAATTAAAAAATAACCTAAATAACCTCTGTTTTAAAAAGAAAACTGAAACAGAAATTGTAAAACATTTTTGTACTAAATGAAAATGAAGAAAACAATGTATCCGTTTTTTGCAGGATGCTGTTAAAGCAATGGTTAGTTAAACCATGGTACAGTCAAATGACACAATAATCTGAATTTTTTTAATATTACAATGTTCAGATCTATATTTTTTGGTTGGAAAAGTTATCCACGAGATATTGTTGAGTGAAAAAGTAGATTATGGAAAACATGTTTCATATTCCATTCATATGACATTTTTATGGGGAGAGTGTATATGTACCATGAATGTATACATTGATGGTCAGCAAAATGTTAAAAAGGTTACTTCTTAGCGGAAGGATTTCAGATCGCTTTCTTTTTAATACATATGTGAATTTCATACAACATGCAAGTATAGTTATTGTCAGAAAAAATATTAAACTATATATCTTAAATGATAAAAAAATGAAAAATCATTCATTGACTTACTTAAGACATCTATCAATTGACCCCAGTGTGCCAGAACTTTGCTAGGCACTGGGGGTAAAGGCATGAATGGAAGGAGTTTGATTATTTATGTTCAGATCTCCTCTCTTCCCCTTCCTAGAATAGCACTGTTAGGGCAGAGCTGACAGTTCTATATCCCCATTTCCTAATCTGTAAAGGTGGGTAGAATATAAAAGTATATCCCTAAAGTGGTCATTAAAATAGTTAAGGAAGATAATGGGCAAAAGGGCTCTTTTCCTGCTGCCTCTTTCCCTGTCTTCTGCCTCCATTCACAGACAGAGTGACCCCAGCCCAGTTCCAAGGACAAATGGCCACAGTCAGGCAGAGAAGGGTCCCCATTTTCCTGAGACGGCCTTTGTTCCTGTGCAGCATGGAAGCTGAGATGAGAGCCAGTGGGCCTGTGTGTGTGACTTTGGAATGGATGTGAGTGGTGGACATCCCCGACCATGGGTCTGATTGAGGACATGGCAGAGACTCAGAAAGGTCTGCATGGCCAGTGGGAGGGCACTGGAGGCTCAGGAAGCAAAAAAGCTCACAGAGCCCTGGCCAAGCCAAATTTTAAATTTACCAAATAACAGCATTAAAAAAAAAAAAAAAAAAGACTACCAGTAACCATTATCTTGTGAAATAAGGAGCTTCAAAAAAGTCAGATATTACCTTAGAATAAAGAACAATGATTTTAGTAAGTTGAATAAGTTTCAATTAACTTAGCTTTATTTGCCATGTTACCCTTCTTTTGTCTCATTTAGCTATGGACCAATGAAAACATCGCAATATGGACCAGCACTGGTCCCTGGGCCCATGCTTGGGAACCACTGGTGCACACCATCTTGTGAAACCTGAAAGTGATGGAGAGTTTTAAAGGATTTTAAGTAGAAGAGTGACAGGGTCAAATTTTCAATCTAGACAGCTCATTCTGGCCTCAATATTCAGGAGGGATTGTGTGTAGGGGATTCAGAGGTAGGGAGGCCAGTTAAGAGGTCCTTTTCATGCCTAAGCAGAAGAAATATCTTGAGTTAAAGAAGACCATTGAGTATTTCTCTAATGAGACAGTTATTTTGACTTTTTTCTCCCTTCCAACTGAAATACACCCTGCATTTTCTTTTTAAATCACCAATAAAAACCTACGTTAGTTCATTGGTTTCCATATTTTGGGTAATTGTTAGAGGTGCCATGCTTAACTGAGGCTAATATTAGAAAATGTTTCTATCAATGCTTTCTTTAGGACATTTCTTTGGGCCTCTGCAGGATAGCTTAAGGGTTTCCTTGCACTCAACCTTTAAGATTAGTTCTTCAACCTTCTCTTTATTGGTTGGAGGCTTAGACAAATTGGTATATCTTAAAGGCAGTGTTGCTCTGGCCTAAATGTGTCACTATAAACTAAATTTGATTAACATTGTTGAAAAAATTAATATATTATTATAGTTGGTATTTTGTTAGAATGTGAGAATGCATTTTAAGGACGTGTTTTCTAAACTAATTTCATCCCCTTCTAAACAAAATGAGTTAAGATTAAAGAACTGTCTTTAGACATGAATGTTTTCCCTTTTATGTGGGTGAGAAGTTTGGTACTGAAAATTGAGATTGTCATGAAAAATTAGTTCAGAATAACTTTTACACATGTACCTCAGTTGCTACTTTATATATGAAGTGTAAAAACCACTTACACAGTTACTACCTCATAAATGAAATATAAAAACCACTTGAGCTTTACCAGTTACAAAAGAAAGTGTTTCTGGAAAACAATGAGAAAAATGAATTATCACCATCTCTTACCATTAGCAAAGGAAAAGTGAGGAAGAGCGTTGAAGCAGATAAGATTGTTTTCTGTGTTAAAATTATTCCCTTGGAGATAATTAGTTTAATGGTGCTCAATGATTGAGAAATTAAAAATGGCTCCTCATGTACCTTTGGTTTAATAGAATGGAGATGCCTAATTCTGAAGGAATATCTTTCATTGAATGGAGTTAATTTCAACGAACATTTGTGGAATATTTACTATGCACTAGGCAAGAAATATTTGCCGTGAAGAGGGAGAGAGCTAGAGATAAATTCAACACAGTTTCCACTAGCAAAGAATTCACCCTCTAGTGATAGGGCCAAGCATACAACACAACTACATGTAATTACAAGGCAGAACTAACTGAGGACTGTATTTAATAATAACTGTGGATCACAGCTTCCTAGAGACAAAGGCTGTCTCACATTTACAGCACTTTCCAAAGACCTGTGGCGGAGGGGAAGCACAGTCATTGGCAATGGGTATTAAAAGATTCTGGATTATAAACTCCATGACAGTAAGGGTTAATTTTTACATATATCTTTATGCTCAGTATCTAGCACAGACCAGGCACCTAGTAAGTGCTCAATAAGACTCTGTTAAATTAGTGAACTCTAAGTTAGTGAATGAGTCGTAACTAAATGTTGTGAAACACGGGGGAACTCACAGTTGAACCTGGCTGAGATAATTCAGGGCAGTGAGGGAAGCCTTTAAGAATCAGGTGGCCAGAAGTGGGAGGTAGGGGGAGAGAGAATTAGATGAAGGTGGTCAGAAGGTATAAACTTTCAGCGATAACATAAATAAGTACTAGGGATGTAATGTACAGCATGATATATATGATTGACACTGCCGTACGTTATGTGTTATGTATTGAGAGAGTAAATCCTACGAGTTCTCAACACAAGAAAAAAAATATTTTCCCCCTTTAACTTTACATCTATATGAGATGATGAATGTTACTTAACTGTGCATCTATATGAGATGATGAATGTTCACTAAACTTATTGGGGTAACCATTTCATGATGTAAGTCAAATCATTACGCTGTACACCTTAAATTTATACAGTGCTATATGTCAATTATATCTCAATAAGAAGAAGAAGAAAAAAAAAACAATCAGGTGGAATTTGAGGCAGGGCTTAAAGAATACGCCCAGTGCCTATTCCTTGTTTGTTTGCATACTCAAAAGGGACCTCTGAAAAATCAAGGCCTACGAATAGCTAAATCAGACAGAATGATTTCGTATTCAGCCAGGCTAGATGAAAATCCTGAGAATTACTTCCTAAGCCTAAGGATCTGAAGTTGATTTGTAATCAGATAAAGCTCCTCAAGGGTGGTCTCAGTCTTCCTTTGTTCAGCAGCATCCACCCACCACTGCAGCTAGGCTGGTCTCTTCTCTGCCGCAGAGCTGGGCCATTCTTGATTCTGCCACGAGTCACATGTAGGGCACCCTCAATGCAATTCACTGATGAACAATGGGGAGCTAGAGAAGTTTCTGGATCAGGGGACTGACATGATCTAATCTGTGTTTTAGAACACCATAAAGATAAGTTTCTGTAATGGGATATAAATTTAAGTGCATTAACAATGAGCAAAATAAAAATGACTGAAGTAAAATAGCTTGATTCTTTTTCTTGCATGTAAAAGTCTGAAGTGATAGATGGTCCCAGAGGCATAGGAAACACAAAGTCATCCAGCGACCCAGGCTCCTTCCATTTTGGTGTCCCATCCTCCATTGAGGTGTTGCCTTGGTTTACAGAGTAAAGTTTACTCACTACCATTGTGTATACCTTCTTACCCACGGGAGACGAGAAAGAAGAGGTGGAGGACAAGTGGCATGATGTAGAAGCTACACACACGTCATCTCTTCCTCCCATGTCTCCTTGGACAGAATCCAGTCACATGGCATACTTTACCGTATGAGAAGTGGGGAAATGAGCCTCTAGATGAACAATCCTGAGCCCAACTAGAACTTGGGGTTTTGTTACGAAAAGAAGGGATACTGGGGAACATTTATTTGTCTCTGACATAGTCTCCTTCCTTTCCCCCCTGAATTGCTATACGCTATATTGTTCCAGCAATGACATCGACCTACTGATACGTGAATACAGAACCAGAGCCTTGCAGATAACGCAATGTGTGTTGGGTTTGTGTGTGTGTTGGGAGAGTGTGGGGTTGCTATTTTTTAGGTACCCACAGTGTGCCTAGGCCATAAGTGCTTTACACATGTTATTAAAATCAATTCACAAAATGACAATGAATGGTAGATACTATTATCCCTAATACAGTTGAGGAATCAAGTTTTGAAAAATAGATGGTCACAAAATTACTAAGTGAGAGAAACTGGATTTGCACTCAGATATGCCGAACTCCAATTTTCCTTCACTACAGCGTTTCCTACGTAAGGTCTTATTCTGGACTGATTGATAAATTTAAGACTCTTTTTTTTCCTTTCTGGCATATGCAAGTCAAACTATTTTTTTCCTGATACTTAAGAATTATCCATGACTACAGGGAAACTCAATCCATACATTGTCTAATTTCTTGTCCTTGAATAACCTGAAATTGAGCATAATATGGTGTTTCATGACTAACCAATATCTGAGAAACTGTGGTAATTTTAGCAAATACTAGATTTCCCATTCCAGGGACCACACAAGGAAAGCCAAGTCTTCTTTTCTGTTTGGTTTTCGGGTTTGTTTTTTTCTTTTCATCTTCTTTTTCTTTTTTTAAAAAATCAACTGAGAAAACATTCTGTTTGGTTCCAAATCTCCAACTATCTTTTTGAGTTCTAAAACTTGACAAATGAATTCTGGATGATGCATGAGAATTCCTATTTACATTTCATAAACAGCAATGAATATCCTCCACTGCATCCGACAATGAGGGTCCTGATCTATGAAACAGGTCCTCTGATCACTCTTTCCATGAGGCCAGGATGCAATTTGCTAGCAAATTGGAATCAGAATTGGGTTTTTAAAGAGAACCTTCCCACAGTTATAAACATCCTTAATTTTTACAGCAACACACTGACTTCAAACCGTACTCCTAATTATTGCAGTATTTCCTTTAAAAGCCTGCATTGTAGATTCGGCAAGGTCCAGGCATCTGCTTCAAATCCAGAAATTTCTTTCCTTTCTAAAAAAGGTTGCTCTCCTCCAATTAGCCTCACCAAGCGGCAGGAGTAAGTGGAGCTCTGTGGACGGGGTTTCATGTTTACTGGGCACATTCCAGCCTCACCCGCCTTCTCCCACATGGGACCATAATAACCACTTGGCCTGCTGGACCCAGGACCAAATGGCTTTTGAAGTACAAAGCAGATATGTCTTGAGTCTTTTTAAAATATCCTCCTGCAAACCTTGGGTTTATCATAAATAAATGCAATTTCCCTAAGACAACACATTCTTTGACATTTCTATTGGCTGTAAATTTTAAGTATTGGTGGGAGAAAACTTTTGCTGCTGTTGTTGTTGAGGCCTATTTTTACACACTTGAGACCAAAATTCTGGAGGCTGCTTGGCTGGAGTTGGTGGTTAGATGCGGTAACTGTTACCCAAAACCCAAAGGGCCGTGGTAATGATGATTATTTCAACTACTATTTAAACCTGTCTTTCATCCCCCATGACTCCAAAGCTCCCCCATGAATGTCCTTCTGTTAAATGCCAATCTGATTAAATGACTTATTCTAGCCCGGCTAGCTCAGTCGGTAGAGCATGAGACTCTTAAATGACTTATTCTAACTTAAGTCTACCTTCTCCAAGAATCTTGTGCTAAAAAATCATAAGTTTGGACTTCATAAAAATGTAGGTTTAGATCACAACTATATTACTTTATATAAATGGCCTTATATGAGACTCTTACCTTCTGGGCTCAGTCAACCTCAGGTCTCATTTTTCCCTATCTGTAAAATGGGGAGTATTGGGAATTTTAAGGATCAGTGTGAATCCTGTCTCTTTCACCAGTCCATCACCAAGCTGAGAACCAAATGTTCGCAGTTGGGTGGAAAACACGACATCAGTTTCTCTTGATAAATTGGGGGAATGAGGCTTGAGTATGGCACATTCGATTAGAGCTGTCCATTGGATGTTTGGAGGTGTGGTTCTGGATTTCAGAGGAGAAACCTGGGCTGGAGATAAGACCACCCGTGGAAATCATTAGTTTATGTCCTGTAATTGAAGCCATGAGAGAAGATAAGATCACACAGAGGTCGTTCAGACTGAGAAAAGAAAAGGCAAAGATTCAGGTGGGCAGAGCAGAAGGATCTGGGCAGGGACGTGAGTCACAGCCAGGCCAAAAGAACATACTCCATTATGGACATATTTGGGCTGGGATATGTTAGTCAAAAGGAAACCTACTTCCTCTGCTCAGCTTGCTGGTGGCTTTCCTTAGACAAAGGGGCAAGATCAGTAACTCAGCCCAGCTTGGTCGAGGGTGGAGGTCTGGTTTGTGGTATCCCTGTACCCACACATTTCATGCAGTCATGGATCCTTACTCTCAATTAGCTTCAGCAATACTGAATAATAACTATCCCTAGTCCATGCTCCCCCAAAATTCCAATGCAGCAACAACTTTCTTTAAATTGTCCTGTTAGTTTGGATATTGTTATGCACACCAATAATGTCAGTTTTGGGGGTCTCCCAGGGAAAGTCTTTTGTCAAACATGGGTCCCAGTTTTCATTTTAGAAGAGAAGGTCCCCAGAGATAATGTGTATCCTTTCCGACCAGAAATTAAGCTCATCCAAATAAACCAAGGGAGTTATATTGCAGGAGGTCCAGGATTGCTCTGGCATATCTGAGGCTCTCCCTGGGCAGGGCTACTCCTCACTGTTATGTAGCTCGTGCACTTCTCAACTCTAGGGTTTCCACTTACAATAGAGTTTATGTGATTATCGTCATATAGCATTTAAGCAAAGGGCATCTCCTGAAGTTGAGCAGAGCACAATATACACAACCATACAAAGAAGTCCTAAATCTAACCAAGGTTCTTTTCTCAATCTCAATAGAGCCAACCAGTTACCAGGGCTCAGCCAACATTCCTACCAGCTGCAGACAGCTTATTACCTTTAGAAGACAAACATAGTCTCTCCAGTCCATGCATGAGGCCACAAAGATCTGGTCAGAGGGAAGGAATTATGCAGGGTTCTCCCACTCACTGAGTTATAGCTAGGGCCAAAGAGATCTGTCTTTGGCAGCACCTGGGGCTGACTTTTCAGAGCATTGGTCAATCCTTTGTCCTAGCTAGTAAAGTTTCTGAAAGCCTTACAATTGAGTCTAAGCCTGAGACTTAGCCAGCTAAGTGGGCTCCCCTTTCATGGCCTTAGATTCTTCCACCTCTAGCTCCATCTCTCTCCCATGGTCTGGAGTTAATGATGAAAACCAATGTAGAGGAGTGGACATGCCTCCGAGGGTTGAGTGACTAAGAGGAAGGAAGAAAGAGTACACAGGAGAATCTAAAGAGAGATAGAAGTAGGCAGCTGGGGTGGGAAAACCATCTTAAACACCTTATCCTGGTGATGATCAATGGTTGCACCTAAATCACAGACAGCTTCTCTCTAACTGCCTCCACCCAAATACCTTTTGGGTTTCACAGCAAATAGCTTTGCTCTTGGATCCACAGAATGTGGGAAACCTCTGAAATACATCTCTGAAATTCATTTCTCTTTTATATATGTATCAGTTGATTCCAACGGTGTTTGCTATTCCCACATATATCTGGGGCTCTCTGAACCACTGAGAGAGGGTTGAGGTTAAGTATGGAATACAGGTGTTTATCTTTCAGCCCAACTGTGAATAAGTGGTAGTGGCTCCTTGGAATGCTACTTTGACCGGCATTTAGATGCTTCATCTAGGAGGACTTGTTTCCAAATTCTAAAACAATGAGCATTTCTCAACCCTTAATGGAACTATGTTGGCAGTAAGCCAGTCATGTTTGGATCCAATACTAGCCCTTACCTGTCTGAGTGTCTTTAAACTTTCCAGTGAGGGGAATGCCATGGCTCATGGGTCTTGACCTGCAGTGGAGGAAGGAACTTGGCTGAGTTTTGGGGGTACTCAGAACTGTCTCGAGCTGCTGGGGTAGAAAGTGTAATCATAGGACATGGTGCCTGATCCTCAAGGAGCTTTTAGTCTAATGGGAGAGATAGATATGTAAATATATAGCAACAACAGATTGATAACAGCTCTGGTACATTATGCTCACAGAAAAGGATGTGTTCAGTTCTTCCTAGGGTTACAAAGATAACGTGGAACAAAACTTTGTAGGACAAGAAGGATTATGCATTAGAGAAGGACAGGGAAGAGTGCATGGGGCATTTTGAAGAAAGGTCTAGAAACAAGTCAATGGCACAGTGTACAGCTGGAAGGTAGGCACCATGGCAGGGAGTGATGGGAACTCAGGCTTAGGGCCAGACTGTGGAAGGTATGAATTACCCAGTTAGGGAATGAGGGGCTAATGAGTGATATTTCAACAACAAGAGTGATTGGATCACATTTGTGCTTTAGAAAGTTTACTCTGTAGAATAGAGATTGAATAGAAGTGAGTCTGGAAGCAGGGAGAAAGGTTAGGAAGCTTTCATGGTACTCTAGGCAATAAATTATGGTGGACTGAAGTGAGGTCAGACCAGCAGAGCAGAGGAAGCAACAGACAGAATGCTTATGAGGTAGACTCCAGGGGACCCTTCGATGATCTGCAGATGTGTGGAGATTGGAGACGGGGGAGCAAGAGAAGCCTAGGCTGACTCCAAGAAGAGGATGGACAAGGCATCAGTTCTCTGAATGAAGGGTAAGAGGAAAGATGAGCACACTGCAGGGAGAGGAGTGTGAGGTCTGGGCCGCACCCCGCACCTATCACTCCCTTCCCAGACCCTAAACTGTGGGCAGTATAGAGAGACTTTGTTGGGAGAATGTGGGAAGCATTCCAGCATTGTCAGACCTTCACTGTACAGAATAATTCTATCATTAGAAATAGTGTTCTAGATGCAACTTCTCAGGTATTCCAAAATCCTGTAAAAAGAAAAGGGAGGCTAGAACTCTGAACATTCAAATACATTTATCTAAATAGTTCTACTACTAACAGCTAAATAATTATCAGTAATAATATCTAATGACAATTTAAATGTCTAAACAATGAATTTATCTAATGCTATTACTACTGTTACAATAATATATATTTTCTTTTGCATCGTTTTTACCCTTTCCCCAGGGCCAGGCATAAATATAGTGTTTTAATCTTTCCAGTGGTCCTTTGCAATGTTTTCTGGTCACATCTGTCTCCCCCATTAGATTATAGTTGTCTCAAAGCTTTTATGATAATATGCGTTTATCAGTTTAAAACCCTTTTTGATTAGGTGCCTGTATATTCATTTGTATACTCACATATACATTTATAGAAATTTATATATTCTTTTCTTAATTAAGACGCATATCTATCTTGTTAATTTGTCATATGTATTATAAACCACATATCAGATAAAAAGTTTAAAGAGGGAAAAAATAGATGTTCGAATAATTTCCCATATTCTTTTTTTTTTTTTTTTTTTTTGCGGTACACGGGCCTCTCACTGCCGTGGCCTCTCCTGCCGCGGAGCACAGGCTCCGGACGCGCAGGCTCAGTGGCCATGGCTCACAGGCCCAGCTGCTCCACGGCATGTGGGGTCTTCCTGGACCAGGGCACGAACCCACGCCCCCTGCATCGGCAGGCGGACTCTCAACCACTGCGCCACCAGGGAAGCCCCTAATTTCCCATATTCTTAAAGACAATTTTGTGCAATCTCCGCAGGTGCCTGCTACATAGGACCTCAAATAAATAGTTGTCTAGTTAATTTGTCTAATAGAATTAATACAAAATAATATGCTTCTATGGGTAAGTATTCTCTTTTAGTACGAAGTAGTTAAGATAACAGTAGGCTGAGGCAATAGCAAGAAGGTGAGCAAGGTGAACTTTGGGGCCATCCTGGTCCTGCTGCTCTCAGGGTGCATGACTATTTCACTCTAGAAGGACCAGGAAAACAGTGACCTGGGAGGGGCAACACGGTGTCCTGGTATGGGGAGCCTCCCTGGACCCGCCTCGATTGGTTGGGAAGAAAGAGGGGCTGGAGGGTCAGCCTCAGGTCACTTTTCCCCTTAGTTTGGGAAAAAAAGGATATTCTTTCTATTCCATATTATTCCGTATCCACACCCAAAAGGTCTCCTTGCAAGTGAAGGTGTCACCTCAATGTGCAGGGCTCCCCACTTGGAGCTCCAAAATGGGGGCATCTCTGTTTCTTAATCTGAAAACCTTTATACTTTTGGTTTAGGGAAACTGCAAATTTGTCAGAATTCTATACAAAAACATATGTGGTTTCTATTTTCTTTTCTCGGAGGCCTGGTTCACATATTAAAATAGACAGAAACATTTGGGGGACAGTCTAAGTATATTCCTCTGCATCAGACAGTCGTGGTTTAAATCCTGCGCTGTAACCATCCATGTTACCTTAAGAAATTTGCTTAACTCTTTGAACCCACTTCTAAAAATAGACAACTACTACTCTCCTGGTGGAGTCTGGTGGGGATTAAAGAGGGGAACAAACATAAGCATTTAGGACAGTTCTTTGGCACATAGTAGGCTTTCGATAATCAACCCCCATCGCTACTCCAAGTCATACTGGCTTCTGCAATGCCACACAAGGCTGTCCCCAGAAAGGGGACTGTCTTATATGTATATGTATAATGTATAATTATGAACCTTGGTAAACATGATTATATGGGGCAAGGAGAAAGGCTGGAGAGTAGTTTGGGGTGACACTTCCATGCTGAAGAGCAGTTGGGAAACCTTACAAAGGGAGTTCCTGAGGTCACCGCAAGGTGAGGTGCCTGGCAGCCCCTTGATAACCTGGCTGCTTTATCAGTGTGGGCTCAGTTTTTCCTTTGGTTAAACTTCCCCGTTACCACACTGAAAAAGCCATTGTCCTCAGAAAGAAGAGTTATGTGGTGGGGAAACCACTTCTTCAGAGGAGTTGATTGTGGCCAGTTTATTCCTGGGCCCAAAGCAAAGCCAAAGCGACCCTCTGAAGAAAGCAATAGTTCTCATGAATCATGAATCATGTTTTCAGCAAGTTGAGGGCAGTTGACTGAGGGGAGATGCCTGTTCCCTGCACTACAGGATGCCAAAGCCCATAACTCTTTCTGAGGCCACAGGATCTGTCTGTCTTATAGGGGGAAAACAGGAGACCAGTGGGGCCTCAGCTCTGTGGTTTGTGGCCTCTGTCTGGAATGCTTACAGTTTGAATCAGCTTAAAGACGGGACTAAAAAGCTTCAGGGGGCAGTGGCTCCTCCCATTCTCTCAATTTCATTAACCAACTCAGAGCTTTGGGCAGCAGGGAGGAAGTCCTCATTTCTCTATTGCCCTTTCATGCTCTGTACTCTGGGAAAAGACTTTGAGTGAAATCCTTGTTCTTTTTGGTGACATTTGCCTGAAGCCTTGTGACTAGAGGTTGCCCTGTATGAACCCAGACTCCTCCTATCTTGTATTCAGGGCATCCAGCATGCCACCACTCCCCTGAAAATGGGACACGACATATCTTAGTGGTTGAGAGTATAATCTTATGATTCAAACAGACCATGGTTCAATCTCTGGCCCCATCACTCACGGCAGATATTTTGACAAGATACTTCATTTCTCTAACTCCAGGTTTCTTCATTAATAAAGTAGAAACAATATTAAGATCTAGCTGGCTCCTAAAATTATAATGAGCATTTCATGAAATAAATGCTTGAGAAACAGCACAATTTTGGGCACATAATGAGGCTTGGGAAGTGCTGGTTTGTATGTTAATCTTGAGCCCCCACACCTGAGGAATACAGTTCAGACTCACATGCGCAGATAAACTAAACTAAACGGGGTCCAGAGGGCAGAGTCCAGACTGGAAGGTTACCCCAGGCTGGTCCCTTGGCAAAGAAAAATGGGCTTGTCCAGCTTATGTAAGACTCCAGGAAACCCAACGGCAACCATTTTATCCAACTAACTGAAGAGTTGAATCCACTGAGAGGTCCCTACCCTTTCATCAGGAAGTTTTCTCCAACTTCCTGAACCAAGTGTCTCTCATCTGGGATTCGTAGCCCCCGAACTTTGCTCCTCCAGAGGACTGTCTGTGTCACAATCATCTTCATATTTGTAATGTTTGTTTGACTATTCATCAACCCACCTTTCCCAGGCTCTGAGTTCTCTGAGTGCAGGAACCAAGTCTTATACATATTTATCCCCTAGCACAGAACCAGGATGTAATAACAACTCAGTTGTTGGAGCAAATGTGGAGACATTGAAAGTTATGATCACCAATTACAATGGGTGAAGTGATTTTTTTTTTTTCCCACACATACTACCAAGCAATGCTTGAGACACCAGCTGGGTGTCCTACAATTCAACTCAATTCTGACACTATCTACCTGGAGATAGCATCATATCCCACAGATTAGGGGCTCAGTCCTGCAAGATTCCCCTCCCCAACTTCAGACACAAGTCCCAACCTCAGGTTATCAACTGTGCTTCTGACCTACCAGCTATGGATTGGAGGATCCCACTACCCCCTCCTTGGGTTTGATTAATTTGCTAGAGCAGCTCACAGAACTCAGAGAAACATTTTACTTACTAGTGTACTGGTTTATTGTAAAAGAATATAACTCAGGAGGACATATATAGGTCAATGTATGGGAAAAGGGAACAGAGCTTCCACACCCTCTTTGAATGTTCCACCCTCTCCAAATCCCCATGTGTTCACCAACCCGGAAACTCTCTGAAACCTGTCTTTTGGGGTTTTTATGGAGGCTTCATTACACAGACATTATTGATTAAATCATTGGCCATTGATGACTGAATTCAATCTCCATCTCCTCCCCTCTCCTCAGAGGTCAGAGGGTAAGCCTAAAAGTTCCAGCCCTCCCTCTAAGGCTGGTTCCCCTGGCAACCAGTCCCCAACCTTAGGTGCTTTCCACAAGTCACCTCATTAACATAAACCCTCTTGGGTTGGAAAAGGGCTTGTTATGAATAACAAGACACCTATTTCACCTTTAAGGCTCTGAAACAATTTCAAGAACTGAGGACAAGAGAACAAATATTATACCAAAAGATGTTCTCATCACTCAGGAAATTTCAAAGGTCTTGGAAACTGTGAACCAGGTACCATGGATGAAGACCAACTATATCAATATAGGAGAAATCTATATTTGGTCATCTGAGTGACCAAGTGTACAGTTCTTATAAATCACAATATTTCAGGGCTTCCCTGGTGGCGCAGTGGTTGAGAGTCCGCCTGCCGATGCAGGAGACACGGGTTCGTGCCCCGGTCCGGGAAGATTCCCACATGCTGCGGAGCGGCTGGGCCTGTGAGCCATGACCGCAGAGCCTGCGCGTCCTGAGCGTGTGCTCCGCGACGGGAGAGGCCGCAACAGTGAGAGGCCCGCGTACCGCAAAAAAAAAAAAAACCACAATATTTCAGACACCCTCATTTCTGAACATCTCTGCTATGAACTGTTCCTTACCAACTCACGCTTTAGACCTATAGATTCATCTTCCTTGAAACAAAAGCCACCTCTTTTCCTTCCTGCCATTCAAAAGGCTTTTTTTCTTCCCGTCCCATCCTTCATTTCTGCCCTGTCCCTTTCTGGTTTGAGCAGCTAAGGCGAAGTTTCCAGACAAATCAGACAATGGCTTGGGAATGCTATTCTGAGGGCCCCATGCTTTCCCACCCGACACACCTCTGCTCCTGCTCTTTCCACTGCCTGAACTGCTTTCCCATGTCCCGTGTCCAATTAATATCAATCCTTCAATCTGAGCTCAAGTATCCCTTTTCCCATGAAATCGTCCATGATTGTCAACCAAAGGAAAATCCTTGGATCTTACGTAGCATGAACCCCTCACCTCTTTTCTCATATATAACATTCTAGCTATGTTAGAGTTACCTGGACACACTCTTAAGCATGATATATTGACCATACGTTTTGATTTACTCTCCAGCTGAAATGATAATTAAGGTAAAAAACAAGTATAAATCCACAATGACCAGAGAACGGGAGAAGAAATATTAAGCAAATAATAGATTTCAACAAACTTAAAAATTGAAATAAAAAGTTGCACAGAGAAGGAAGATTCTCTCTCTCTGTCTGTTCCTTTAAGAGCACCAATCCCATTCATGAGGGTTCTGCCCTCATGACCTAATTACCTCCCCCAAAGCCCCACTGTTAAATACTATCATATTGGGGATTAGGGCTTCAGCACATGGATTTGGGGGAGCACAAACATCCAGCTCATAACACATGATATTCTTGGGATTTTAGAAGTGATGTCAATCGACAGTTGATACATTGTATAGAGTCTGGCAAAGATGGAGGAAAGATAAAAAACTGGACAGGTGAGAAAACAGTGCAATTAGTAACACCAGATTTTAAAAATGTGTAAGTAATGGAATGTTAATCATAGTACATTATTTGGGCCCGTAATAAGCAATAGTTACTTAATCATAACAGTGTAAAAAGTTATTGCTGATTTTGCTAACATTTTAATAGAGCAGGATTTAGCAAACCTTTTCTTTTTTTAAATTTTATATTGGAGTATAGTGGATTTACAGTGTTGTGTTAGTTTCAGGTGTACGACAAAGTGATTCAGTTATACATATACATATATTTATTATTTTTCAAATTCTTTTCCCATACAGGGTATTGAGTAGAGTTCCCTGTGCTGTACAGTAGCAAACTTTTTCTATAAAGGACAAGATATTTTGGGTTTTGTGGGCCGCATACAATCTCTTTAGCATATTTACATTTATAACTCTTTAAAAATGTAAAAGCCATTCTTATTTCAGAGACCATGGAAAAACAAGCTATTGGCTGGATTTGGCCCACAGGTATTAGTGTGGAGACCCTTGACCCCTGGAATAGAGAGAGAAAAACTATGTATGGGTAGTGGGGGAGGGGAAGGATAAGGTGATAAATCCTCTCTTGCTGGTAGAGAAATGTAATAGATAATGTTTAAACATGTCCATCAGGAAAAAAAAATGTCGTATTATTTAAGCCAAGACACAGCACTATATCCAAAGAGAAACAACTAAAAGACTTGCAATGATTGCCTCTGAGGGCTGAGACCAGGGTGAGGGAAGGGAGGATTGCTATTTGTTTTATCACCATAAATATGTTAGCACTATTTGATTTTTGTTGAACTATGAGCATGCCAATTTCAAGTAAAATTAATTAAAGATCAGGAAGAATTAGTTCTAGTCTATTCTGGGTTGCCTCCAAAGCACCATTCCATCTTCCTACCACAGACCAGCAATGTGGTTTCATGCTCATCTTAGAATTCTGGTTAGTCTAAGCCAATCTTTGTTAGCACCTCTGACCCCTTCAAGAACTCAGATCAGGAGCCCAGCCTCACATCCATCACAGGATGACATTTCACTGACAATAATTACGGGACGAAGGTTGTGCATCTAAGCTGGCCCCATAGAGTTTTTATGGTTGGAGGAGAAGCTTTCTGTCTTTCGCATGGGTGTGGACAAGACAGTGAGTAGCCCCCTTGAGTCCTGGTAATCATTTTAACGCAACAAGGGCTTCAAGTTGGAACCAAGGTGGTTGGTAAGATGGAGGAGAGCTGAGTCCTTGGTGATATGTTTAAGCAGCTGACAAAACCATACTTGGTACCCACCCAGCTGTTATGTGTCTTCCTCCAAATTTCCTTAAAACCTAACATTGGTCTCTGCATTCACAGTGCCTAGCACTGCTGTTCTGTGACTGTTTTTAAGTAAATGAATGACTATACCTACAAGAACAAAATGGAAAAATGGTAACAATAAATTAGAAGAAAAAAAGATGCAAATTTAAAACAGAATACCACCCCACTTCTCCCTGCCCCTGCACCCCAGCATAGGACACACTCATTTGTTTCCAGCTCCAGTCCCCACTAACTTCAAGTTCAGGTTGGAATACTTGGCCTCTCTCCTTCAGGCCCCAAATCCACTTTGTCCCATGACACAGGCTAAGCAACTCCAAGCAAATATGAGAAGTCATTTGTTGTTTTTCCAGTCTATAAACCTTATTTCTCGTTGGAGATAGTTTAGAACCAGAAGCATTGAAATAACAAAAAGTGTAGTTCAATCAAGAGCTATTCTTAAAAATAGTCATTCTG
Source organism: Hyperoodon ampullatus (assembly GCF_949752795.1). Taxonomy (NCBI): domain Eukaryota; kingdom Metazoa; phylum Chordata; class Mammalia; order Artiodactyla; family Ziphiidae; genus Hyperoodon; species Hyperoodon ampullatus. Next base: position 76,873,195 of record NC_136928.1, read on the forward strand.
GGTCCATTCCTGCTGCTGGTTGCTTCACGGGAGCCTCTGACTCATTTCCTGTTCACGCCCAGGCTGAGTAAGAAAAATGATTTTTGTTTCATGTTCTCGCCATGTTTTCTCCCATCTGCAAAAGTCTGCCATCTTTTCTATGGTCCATGGCTATGTGAACACCTGGATGAAATAGCTCTTAAAAGAAATGACTCAAAATGGCATTTTGAGTAAAATGCCATTCAAAAGAATGTCTTTTTGTATGGGCCTTTCAATACTGGGCAAGATTTCAGGTAAATAGATAGGACTGTTCTCAGTGGTTGGTTATACTGACCTGAATGTATAAACAGTTATATTCCAAAGGCAGAGCTCCAAGTAACAAGATGATGGGAAGAAGCCCTGGGAGGATCAGGGCCCAGATCTGTGGTCTTGCCCCAGAAACCAGGAGAGCTCAAATCTTAGACCAGAACCGGCTCTCTCCCTTGAGAAATAATTCACCTTTCAGTGACTGCAGAGATCTTCAAGGAGCAGTTTTTATGAAGAAATGCAGTCTGATATGGGTTCCTGAGGGCAGAGAAGTATAGCTGGCGTGTGGCTGGGTAAAGAGAAATGAAAGGACATGTTCTAATTTTACTTTGGAAATATTACTACTAATGACTCATTTTCCAGAGTCCAATTTGGAAACATTTCATGGCTAACTTATGTTTGTTTCCAAGGTGAACACTGAACATTATAATAATATTGTTTTGCATGAATACTGGGTATTATGGAGTGAATTGTGTCCCACTCCAAATTCATATATTGAAGCTGTAACACCTTATGACTGTATTTAGAGATAGATTTTAGGAGGTAATTAAGGTTCGATGAGATTATAAGGATGGGGCCCTAATCCAAGAGGATTAGTGTCCCTATAAGAAGAAGAAAAGACTAGAAGCTGACTAGAAGCGGACTAGAAGCTGAGCTAAGCTGTACCCAGGATATGCCAGCTGTTTATGGCCAGCCTCTGACTTGTTTGGTCAGTGTTCACACCCTCTCTACTCACTGCTAAATAAATTGCCTGCATCTCTTTAGGCTGGGAGAGTGAGTGGTGAACCAGGCAGGAGGAGAAAGCCCCCTGCCTTCCCAAGCCAGTGGGAAGGATGTGGTCTGACTGGAGTCCACAGCATGGTGTTCCTAGCATTTATGGTCTGGTCCCAGATACTTCATCTCCCTGCTGCCATCCCGTACCTTCCTTGTTGCCACACTGAGTAGAACATACTGTGAGTGATTCACCCCACCGCCTGAAGACCAGAGTGTGAAATGAGTCTTATAGGCTAAAATCAAGGTGTTGGTGGAGCTGTATTCCTTCTGCTGCATCCCTTCTGCCACGTAAAAATAACTTTTGCAGAGGTTTTGGGGATAAGGACATGGACATCTTTGGGGGAAAATTATTTAGCCTACCACATGGGGCTAAGGGTTAGTTTCATAATAATCTAGGGAAGAATGTAGAGTGAGAAGATAAAAGATGCGACAACTAAGCCCTAAGGTCTTCCAAACCCATAAAGACACAAAGAGGAAGAAGAGCCAGCAAGAGGGTCATGGGAGTCGAGTTGACATCTCTCGGGTTTCTTCCTCTCAGAGTTGTCTGGGGCTGCTTTCTGACCATGGTCCTGACTTCCCCCAGGGGCTGGGTTCCTAGCTGTTTGTGCTGCAGAAGCTCACATCCTATCTGCCTAAAGGGAACTCCCCCAAGGACCCCACCACTTTTCTGCCTTGCAGCCAATCTCTTGCCTTGGCTTGTCTTTCTCCCCATCCTCCAGCAGGGCAGGAGACCTGCCCTCGTCTAGACTCCCAGCCCACCCATAGAACAGCAAACCTAAACATGCCTCCTGTGCTGACTCCCCAGGCTCTTCAGCCCTGAGTGAATGCTGAGACTCCCAGGCCCAGATTTCCCAGTCAGTCACATCAGATGGTTTTAGAATCCTAGTCCTTTACATTAACATTGAAGTCTTGAGAAAAAAGAGGCATGAAACAGGGACACCTGGGATTATCCTGCCAGCCCTGGAAATACCAGGACTTAAGATAAGTGCCTCTTAGAGTTTTAGAGATGCAAGTTTATCAAAGGAAATCCTGCTTCTTGCTGTGGGGAAGGATGCAGGGAAACCTCTTGCCCAAGAGGTGGTCCATTCAGGAAATGTCAATAATTTCAAGAGTTGTAGATATATTCCTGGTTAATAGGTTGGCTAGGGTCAATGAGACAAGATTTGAAGATGAGGAATAGTCCTGATCTTTAAGGGAAGGACTAGTCTGCAAACTGTTATCGATCTACAATGAGATGAGCACAGAAACTGAGAGTAAGCATCTAGAAGACTGTATAGCAATTAATATAGCTGTGATCTCAAAGTGTATGATCGTTTTCCTAGTAACTTATTTTTATTATATCTTATTAAATCATCAGGTCACAATAGAATTTTTAAAAATCTGGTCCTTCATCACAGATAATTTGAGAAGCACATGTATAGAGAACTTCCGAGGCCCATCCACCAGAAGTTGACCCTTGTGTGGAAGGAACACAAAGGTGATTTGTCCTGAGTGTCTGGGGATGGGGTATGGGTAGGAGGCGTTAGTAGGGATTCTGCTAGTTTAATAACCCAAACACTAAGAGTTTCCTTGGCTGGAGTCCAGCTTAAATTTCATTGCATATGGTAACCCTGATCACATGCTTTTTTCAATAGAAAGAAGAAAATAAACATACCCTCTGAATAGTGTTTCAGAAAGAAGGACCAATCAGTGTGACTACTATTTACTGAGTGGCAGGGCCAGAATTTGAATGCTGGCTGCCCCAGGGCCTTTGAACATGCTGTCCCTTCCACCTGGCAAATGCTTCCTCAACCATGTCCCACTACCATGATGACTTTCATGCTTCCTCTAGAGTGAAGCTCATGCATTTATTCCTCCAGGTGCCTCTCTTGCTTCTCCCCTCCACTCACTCATGTTCCTTGCTCCCTGTGCTTCTCTTGCACGACAAAAATAACAGCACTAACTGTGCAATCAATTGTTTAATTTCTATCTTTTGGAAAAGTGTGAGTTTCCAGGGGGCAAAGACCTTGTCTACCCTCTTCACTATTTTGTCCTTATAGCCTGGCACTGCTTGGCACACAGTGGGTGTTTAACACATATATAGAGCAAAGGAATAGGCAGACAAACACATGAATGAATGGGTCAATCAACATATACCAGCCTCTTCCCCATAATTAGAAAAATGGTCTCTTTTCCCACGTTTCTGTCTCTTCCACACATAAATCCTGGCTTTGCCAACACTGAAAGAAAACAGTCAACTAATTCCTTCGTACTGTGCTGACACAGAACACCCGGCATGGCTCGCCACACCCCCAGCCCCATGCTCTCCCCTCTAGAGTGTTTCCCAGATGGTGAGCAACAGTCATGATCATTTGCTATCATAAAGTAAATTTGCAAACCTTTGTAATGTACCAATCCAATTTCCTTTGAAAAACATATACCCAGATAGTCTTTAAATCCTGAACAATGTTTTGTTTCATTTTGCAGATATTTAAGAAATGTGAAGCAGAAAGAGTTAATAACAGAAGGACCACAGTGGCCTCTTGTGTAAAGCCCAGAGTGCTGTGCTCGTGTGCGCCTGCATTCACCGCCATTAGTGATAATAGGAGAGAGGTGCATAATGGGTGTTACTGTAAATCTATCCAGAGGATAATATACCCCTTCATTTTAAATAGCTGATAAAGTATGAATAAAGGCCTCTCATCTTTACCACTTCTCATTTCTATTAAGAAAGAAATCACAGAACATTTTAGGGCTCTAAGCTAATTAACTGTGCATATGGATTTGGAGGGCTGATGCTTTGTGCATAATAGGTTATTCCTGAATCTACATGCAGAGGAGGCTGGAGCTTGGGTCTGGGAACCCTGGACGTGATTGAACTTCAAGGTGCTGGCTCTGACTGGAAGAGGTTGTCTGCTTACCTCTTGGCAAAGGAGATGAATTGCTAGGTCAGCGGTAAAGAGGGAAGAATTGAGGACTAAGGCAAACAAGAGAGCTAGAGAAAAAGAGATTAAATCCTTTGAAAGACTTTAAATGTCTGCCGCATTGCCTTCGAAAACTGACCACATGCTGGACAACCTGGAACTTGCTCATAGCGGTGATTCTGCTGCAAAGCAGACTTCTCAGAGATCCTTGATATGAAAATCTGACTATGTTTAGAAAGCAGAAATGGGCGCAAAGAGAGAACAAAGAGTTTTGATTTAATCTAAACATATAGAAGGTATATATATACCCTTTCTACTTGCTATATTGTTTTTTATTTATTATTCACCTAGTTCTTGATGTTAGCCAGACTCTTCTGGCTAATGTTGACCTTAACTGATGTTTGGTCTTTAGCTGTGACATATGTAATTAACAAACAAGATAAATATACGGTTTGCCATTCTGATAGAAGTGGTGTAATTAAATATTTTTCTGTACATTCCTTCCTTAGGGAGATATTCACAATCAGCAAAAGGATACTTAAAACAACAAACTGTTAACATTTCTAGAATACAGCAAGAGAGGCAATTTCTATGAAAGCTACTAATTCAAAACTAAAGAAATTATTTGATATGAACCCTTTAGTAAGCACTCAATGGAGATGTGTTCAATTAAGTTGAACTGAGTTGAAAATTCAAAGAAATCACTCATATTCAATTCAAAGCAGTGCTTTTCAAATGTCAGGAAGTTGGAAGCTATGCTTTTATTCACAGTTCCCATGTAGTTTGAGGGGAAAAAAAGTATTTGTCTTCTGTTATTTCTTCTTCTCCCCTCTGTAATTAGATGAAGCTTATATAGTGTTGTTAAGACAGTGTCTTTTGACTTTTGAAATTACATGAACAATATAAAGCAGATAGACCCTTTTCAAGAGAGGAATAGGAAAAAAAAAGAAGCCTCACAGAACCTTTGCATTTCCAACAGGGCCATGAAGGACAGAGCCAGGTTCAACGACAGCAGACACCCTGACCACTCAAGGCGGGAATCATCTAATTTCTAGCATTTAGTGCTTTCACTTCTGTGACGTTTCCTTCTCCTCCCCTACCTGAAATCCCCGACCCACTTTTTTTTTTTTTTTTTTTTAATCATTCCATATGTTCCCTGGAGACTTTCTGATTTTAGGGCAAATGCAGGAAATCTGGAATATTTCCAGCTTGAAGGTGACTTGCTCTACCTCTGCTACATAACTCGGTGGCTTCGCTACTCAGAGTTGGGGTTAAGGGACACGTGACTCCAAGGCATGACTGTAAAAACGCCCATGGAGCAAGAGGGAGACTCATAACGCTGCTTTTTCAAAGTGCAATAAAACACCCAAACGTACCAAGAGCTAGTGGGCCCTTGCACATGACAATTAAACATTAACAGGCCCCAGGGCCATGGGAGCAGGGCCCAGCAAGCCTTTGAAACCCTGTTTGCCAATTAAACAGCGGCTGACAGGAGCGTCAAGGTGGCAGGGATCCAAAGCAGAGATAGGAACGTCAACCACTTCAGGGGCATTCATTAGCTCCCCAGACATTCCTGGCGTGGCCTGTTTCTTTACTATTGCCAAATCCACACCCTGCTCGGGAACTCGGGGGCTCTGAGAAAGTTTACTCAGATAAGCTTATTATGGAAATAGCACTTTGTCACCTTTTACGACTCACTCCTTGTTCAATTATCTTTTATCTGTGTAGAGTATTTGCCAGCTCTCTCAAGGTTCCCCCGGATGAAGGCATTGGACTGAAAGGCCCCGCTGGGGCTGCCGTGGGGGAAGGCGAGGTACCACTCTGTGCTTGTCTTTCTGGTCCAGGAATGCCGGCCTCTCTCCAGAGCTTTGGAAACTGCTAGGAGAACACAAGGAAAAGATCCTATGTTTTCTGATCATGGGGCAACGACCTCCCCTTGAGACAGAGATTGAGGTGCTCTGTGGCCACACAGCCCACAGAAATAGGAATGAAGTGTCATTTTGATGATAATGGTGAGCACTGACTGTGTGTCACCAGGGTTGAGTGTTGGGCAGGAAATTTCACCCTTTCCCCACCACCAGTAAGAGGTGCGCTCTCTCCTCACTTATCCGTAGCTCTGGAAACAATTCAATTGAGGTTTTTATCGATGAGCTTTAGTCAAATCCCTACCTTCCCCACCCCCGATATTTCCTACTGAGTCATCTGAGTCTATCATTACTGTGATTGCACTTTGTGTTCTAATGCCTTCAGATTTAGTGCTTTCCAACAGTGAAGTCATCACAGATGCCAGGATACAGGCTGCGCTTTTGCTGCTGTGGTGGTTTTGAAATATGTCCACAAATTCTTTGACACCCCTCCCATCAAGGGGTGGAGATTAATTCCCCTCCCTTGGAGAGCAGGCTGAACTAAGTGACCGACCTTTTTTTTTAAAGATTTTTTTTTTTATGTAGACCATTTTTAAAGTCTTTATTGAATTTGTTACAATATTGCTTCTGTTTTATGTCTTGGCTTTTTTTGCCCTGAGGCATGTGGGATCTTAGCTCCCTGACGGGGGATCAAACCTGCACCCCTTGCATTAGAAGGCGAAGCCTTAACCGCTGGACCACCAGGGAAGTCCCTGAGTGACTGGCTTCTAACAAACCGAATGTGGCGGAAATGATGTCATGTGACTTCTGAGTGGGGGTCACAAAAGACATTGCAGCTGCCATCTTGCTCTTTCCTATCACTTGCTCAGGGTGGAGCCGGGTGCCATGTCATCAGGAGACTCAAGAAGCGCTGTGGAGAGGCCCACATGGTGAGAAACTGACACCTCCCATCAATGGCCAGCAAAGAACGGAGGCTTCTACCAAAAGTCCTTTAACTTTAGCTTAGACACAGATCCCTGCAACTCCAGTCAAGCTGGGCTTTACTTGTCCCAGTCAACAGCTTGACTACAACCTCAGCTGGACCAAAACTACTCAGCTGATCTACTCCCGAATTCCTGACCTACAGAAACTGTGAGATAATATGTATTGTTTAAGCCACTACTGGGGAGTAATTAGTTACGCAGCAATGGGTAACTAACAGACCTGCCTCAACTTGTTGCTAAGAAATTGCTAAAAGATCTCAGGGCAGAGAGTCGAAGATCTTGAATTCTGCTATCAGCTTCATCATTTACAGGCTGTGTGACCTTGGAAAAGTTACCTACCTGCTCTGGACTTTCGACTCCTCTGGGGAAACTTGCCTTTCTTTCCTCTGTGGGTAGGAGGGTCAGATGAAATATTTTGAGAAATCAAAACTTCCCTGGTATCGTAATTGTCCTTTTATCATGCAGAAGTTCAGCATCTCAAAGCAGCCCACCCCATCCCTTCTCCATGTCATGGTCCCAAACTACAAACCCCACACACACAGGGCAGTGGCAGAGCCCCCTTTCCTTCATTGGATGCCTTGTCTGGTTCATGCCTGGGAGGACCAAAGCAGTGCCATGTTCAGAGCAAAGATTAACTGAGAAGGTACCATAATGACCCCAACTGGGAAGACTATGGCAACCAGACTCTCAGAGAAGGAGATGACCACAGAGTTCCCTTCAAGGCACAAAAGATGCAGAGATGCCAACTGGGCTCCATGCTCATCGGAATGGAGGCAAAAGCTGCCCAGTCTCTTAACTCTGATGGTTATTTAGCCTCTTCAATGTGACCTGTTTCCATGTTGTCAACTCTCCATCATCCAGAACAGCCATCACACCTTTAGCCAGAATATCAGTTAACCAAAGACACATCAGCATCCAATATGTGCACTCAGGGGTACATGGGGCATTCATGTCAGGGTTCTGAGGAATGTTCCAGGCTGAGGATACCAATAGCCCAGGCTCTACCTTCTTCTGGATCTAGCTCCGTTTCATGCCTTCGAGCTTCATCCAAATTAATCATTACTCCTCAAATGAGCAGCCTCACTTTTGCCCCTGTTTAGACTGTCCTCTCACTATTCTTATTATAGAAAACAAATCTAGGTGCATAACATACTCAGTGGCCTATAGCACAATGTCATTTCGGTCCTTCTTCTTTATACAGGAACCCAAATTATTTTCAGAAAGTCACCCTCTCCCAAACCCACCCCATCCCCAGCTCCAAGAGTAAATCCTAGTTGGTACAAGCCAATCAGGGTAATCTCCCTCTTTGGTAATCTCACCAAACCAAGTGATTGGTTTAGTTTCAGACATGTGATGCAATTCTGGTCAATGAGCTCTACAAGGGAAAATTTGCTGCAGGAATTCTGGAAATGTTTTCCTTGTTCCTAAGAAAGAGGCAGAGAAAAAGAAGGTCTTATTCTTCCTCTGGGTTTTTTGTCCCACCTGGATTTTGCTCCTAGAACAGCCGTGTCATGGTGCTGCTATCCAAAGCTCAGAGGTGACACAGTTGAGAGTAACTACAGAGAAGCAGACCTGGAGCCCTGGTAGCGAGGTGCCATGAGCCTGCTCTTCTGATGCATCTTTATTATATGGGATACTTGTTTTGCTGTCAAAACCAACTTGAGTCAGGATGTCGTGCTCCAGATAAACGAGGCTTCAGGGCCAGGGCAAACTTCACTTCCTCTAAGATGCCTTCATAGTTGCACTCACTCTTCAAGGCCCTTCTCGCCTTAGAGTTTCAGTGCCACTGCTCGGTTGGCAGCTCCTTTGTTTGTCGCTGAACTCACATGGTTTGTGCCATCCTTCAGTGCGTTACACCCACACCCACCATCGCCATCCGCCACACTGAGAGCCCTAAGGAGAGTGAATTACCAATGGTAATTAGTAATACTTAAGGAGAGTGGTTACCAGTGTCTGTGTTTCCCATTCCAGCATCCATCCTGCAAGTGAATACGTTTAATCAAGCCCAGAAGCTTTTGTTGAATCATCCCTTAAGCCAGTGGAATCCTTACAGTTCCATAACTTAGGAAGACACATCAGCAATTCCTCACACAGCATGAAACATTTGTTCTAAGGTATTGCCATCTCTGCCTATTTAGAGAAGTAGCTAGCATCAATGACCTCATTATAAATGGGTGAATCTGGTGACAAAGCCACTATTGGTTATTTTTTTCTTAAATCTGTGAATTGGAAATTATGACATCTACCTCAAATGTGATGAGAACAGAACAAAATAATGCATGCAGAACCCTAACATAGTGTATGGCATATAGTCAGAGATCAATAAATAGCAGGGGTTTTATAGCATGTATGACCCCTGGATAATACGCGCTAAGCCAGATCTGGGCAAATCAATTGAAAGGGAGAACCCGTTCAAAAGAATCATACTAAGCAATGAACTATCCAGGCCTTTGCTAAGAAAAGAGATTAATTGTGGAAAGAGACTGAAGGTTTTTTATTTTTATCTATCTATCTATCTATCTATTTTATTTATTTATTTATTTATTTATTTATTTATTTATTTATTATTTTGCGGTACGTGGGCCTCTCACTGTTGCGGCCTCTCCCGTTGCGGAGCACAGGCTCCGGACGCGCAAGCTCAGCGGCCATGGCTCATGGGCCTAGCCGCTCCGTGGCATGTGGGATCTTCCCGGACCGGGGCACGAACCCGTGTCCCTTGCATCGGCAGGCGGACTCTCAACCACTGCGCCACCAGGGAAGCCCTGAAGCTTTTTTAGATGACATGGAAAGCTGACATGTGTCATTGCCCTGGTTCTTTAGAGCTCCAAGTGCAGGCAGAGAGAGGAGGGAGAAAATGTGTAGTGTTTCTTCCCTTGACTGTGGTTCTTCACAGACTGTGAAGTCCTAGGAGAAAGACAGAGGCCCCCTTCATGTCTGACTCTACACCACATTTCTCAGACTGCCTGACCACGCAGGCTCAGGAAAGCCTCCTGAAGTAAATTGTTGTTGCTTTGATCTGCATTTCCCCTTCACCAGGCCAGTTCGATGTTCCGCGTTTAATCGTTTGGTTTAATAAATTTAGAAATGGTAGATCTCGTAGGAAATTGAAACAAAATGAGAAGGGTTCTGAAATATGCATAACCTTTAGATGTTTCTCTTTAGCTATGTTACTCCAAATGTTTTACGGGAGTGAATTAGTCACTGCAGGCAGAGAGACGAGAGAGAAAATACATGTGTTTCTTCCCATATGGAGTAATATTTAAATACACTGAAGACCCCCAAATATGTGTATGTCCCAGCATACTTCTGAACCAGTTGTTCAAAGGATCACTTGAAAAAAAAGTCTAAAGAATAAAGAACAATTAAGAACATACTGGACAAAAATATTGGGGGACCCTGTGGAGGTGAAGTACATATTCAATTTATAGATTCATCACACTTTATAACCAAATTGGGTAACACCTACAGCTGAAAAGTAATATTACAAAACCTTTGTGTTAGGGCGTTTCTTACCTTCTATTTGCAAAGAAAAGTGCTGGAGTAAGACTTAAAGTTTATTAGGGATAACAGTTCATGAAAGAGTTCGATGAGTTTGAATCTCTAGTGCAAAATTCAAAAACTTAGAAAATTCACGAATATTTTCTTCTTACTGTGATAGTTTCTATCAGCTGTCATGGCTCAAAACAAGACTCTTATGGGAGTCTTTCCTAAGACCGTAATGTTAAATCCAACCCCATTTGTTAAATATACCACTCCTTCCCCATGGGGTTGTGATGCTCTTTTATTGTGTGCTGCCATCTGCTTTAACGCCATAGATCCTCCTTTCTGTTCAAATGTTAGTTGAGTCTTGCATCAGCATCACATGTTTAATTTTTTTAATGACAGTAGCTTCAGAAGATTCCCTATCTGGAAGCGAAATTCCTCTACATTCTTTTACTTAAAAACAACAATTTAAAACAAACAACAAAAATTTCAATTATTTATCTGTTTATTTGCCAGATGATTTGTCAAATTATTTTACCAAGATGTTTGAGAGCGTTATGGAATATTGGTATTGCATTCAATCTATAAATCAGTTTGCAAAGAACTGGTATCTTCACGAAATGTACTCTTCCTGTTACGGATTACCGTATTTATTTTTTCATTCGCATCTTCTTTTATATCAGTCAGTAACATTTTCAGTTTCATTATTTTTTGGTTCTCACCACATTTCTTATTTAGGTTACTATTGGGTGTTTTATATTATTTTGCTTATGAATACACTAATTTCTTATTATAGCAGGTTTATTGATGAAATATACAATTTTCATACAATATTAGATAGTCTGCCTTTTATTGAACTCAATAATTTAAAAGAATTTTCATGGATTATCTTTGATTTTCTAGGTAAATAATTGTATTGCCAGCAGATGAGAGCACGGTGTCCCTTCCTCTCAATACTTTTCCCCTTAATTCTGCTTCATATGCTATCGTGCTGGTTGAACCTGTTGACTTTCCTCTACCTCCATCACCACCATCACTCTTGTCCAAGCTCACACCAAATCCTATCCTCATGGAGATCATAGCTCCTTAACATGTCTGGTCTACTCCCAGTACTACACCTTGGACTATCTTTTCAACATGAAATGACCACACCACCTCAATCTATCACACTACTTCCCACCTCTCAAACTCCAGCTCCACTGACCTTTGGCCCCTCCTATACTATGTCATTTCCACTCACTCTTCCATGGACTCTTCTTTACTTAGTAAACTCCTAACATCATTCCACATGTGCACTTTCCCTGGGAAGTCTTTTCTCTGTCAATGTTCAAATTACATATGCTCGAGGTATCCATGGAGTTCTCTTTTGTGACATTTACCACCCATACAAGTTTACATATTGCATATAATTATTTAATTAATATCTAGCTAACCCCCTTATAGACTGCAAGCTCCATGAAGCCAGGTGCCTTATCTGTTTTTGCACACGGGTTTGTCCCCAGTGCTTAGCTCAATACGTGGTACGTCATAAGCCAGGTTGATTAAACATAATGCACAACATCTGAAAAAAAAGTTATGTAATAATTGTGATAGAAGGCATTTTTATTCTATTTCTGGTTTTAGAAAGAATGTCCGTAGCATTTCATCATTTAGTATGTTTGCAGTAAATGGTTGATTTTTACATTTTCTTTTTCACGTTAAGGAGCTTCTCTTCGGTTCTTAAATCCTCATTGTCTCTCCACGTGGGGGCTCCTTCTCAGGGCACTTCTTCCAGGTCTCTTCTCTGTCCCCATTTATGATGCTTTGCTTTGGGTACATACACCTCCCAGGAGGCGATCTGTTGCTTATCCCCTTCTGCCACTTGTCTTTCATTTCCTGACAATCATAGCCTCTCACCAGATAGTAAATGGAAGCCTCTGATGAGGACAGTGGACAACAGCAATGCTGCAAAAAAAAAAGTCATCTTTTTTTGAAATGGGTTACCTGAAAAATGAGCATCAGAAGAATGGCCGTGTAAAACTGTTGCTGTTGACGGTTCAGACGCTCATGGTCCAGCCCATGAGGAGGTGCCTTGTGGGTCTCCATCTTCTCCCAGGACCACTGCATTGATCTTCTTCAGGGGCAACATCGGCCAATTAAAAATCATGATTCTCAATGTATCTGCCAAGTGCTGTGGCTGATGGAATTTCTTCTCAGAGTCTCACAGGAGTTCCACTATCTTTTTTTTTATTGAAGTATATTTAATTTACAGTGTTGTGCTAGCATCCGATATATAGCAAAGCAATTCATATTCATACATATATCAACATGTTTTCTTTTTCAGATTCTTTTCCATTATAGGTTATTACAAGACATTGAATACAGTTCCCTGTGCTATACAGGAGGTCCTTGTTGTTTATCTATTTTATACTTAGTAGTGTGTATATGTTAATCCCAAACTCCTAATTTATCTCCTCTGCCCCTCCCACGCTGCTAATCCCCTCTGATAACCATCATGAGTCTATTTCTGTTTTGTAAATAAGTTCATTTATATCTTATTTTTGATTTCACATATAAGTGATATCATATGATATTTGTCTTTCTCTGTCTGACTTACTTCACTTAATATGATAATCTCTAGGTCCATCCATGTTGCGGCAAATGGCATTATTTCATTCTTTTTTATGGCTGAGTAGTATTTCATTGTATATAGATACCACATCTTCTTTATCCATTCATTTGTTGATGGACACTTAGGTTGCTTCCATGTCTTGGTTATTGTAAATGGTGCTGCCATGACCACTGTCTTCTTAACGTGAGATTTTGAGAGCCTATGTGAGGTACTGTTAGGTAACATTTTGAAGCAGAAGTTTAAAAATAATTTCTAGAGCCATGACTGCCCCCCCCTTAAGTGGGGGGCAGGGGTGGGACACAGAGATTGCTTCTCAAATAACCAAAAGATGCTCGCCAACGAGTAGGTATTGATGAGGGAAAATGAGAAAGACTGAAATCTCTAGAAACCTGGGACTTGAGTCTGGGAAGGGATGAAAAGCAGGAGACTGACTATGCAACTATTATGCTCTGAGATTCTTCAAATCAGGAAGCAGACGGTAACCACAAAATCTCTCTTCTCCAGGACTTATCAACATCTCACTTGTGGAAAATAAATATACAGACTTGGTTGTGAAATTGAGTCCCTATTCCATTAAAACTCTTATCACATCTGACCATTCAAAAGCTGTGCTCCTGGATAGTATCACGTTGGCCCTCATTCTCACCAGTCCTGTGAAGAGCGCTTTGGCGTCATAACAGTGGCCAACACCAAGTGATTCTACACTCTTTCTATTACGCTTATTGTAAAAACATGATGGTGGATTTGGTTCAGAACAACACAGTGAATTGTTCCCCCAGGAGAAATTTCTCCTTTTCTCATTTCTAGTGCTTTTCCTGAGCCACTGATGCACGTTCATCAGGTGGGATTGAATTGTGTGGCTGATCATACTTTCCCCCACACTGGCTGCTGGGAAATTCAGAGTCTAAACTGCAGCTCAGCATAAATGCAGGACTTTAGAATATACAAGTGGATATTAGCATTTCTATTCTAATTTTGCAAGGTTTATTGTGTTAGCAAACATGTACTTTTAATGGTGCTTCATTTTTTATCTTGTTCTATTATTTGCATATTTGTACCACAGAGCTTTTGGAAAGGGGTTGGATATAAGTAATAAATAAGTTAAGAATCATCACATTTATAGCCCTCCACAGTAGAGCCTCAACTATAACTGGAGCTCAGTCGATGCCCAGAAACAACTTATAAAAAAAAGAGAGAGAACTACCAAAAGCACACAGGCTCAAGGCTGCCCAGCTTTGCTTAAACGCCCCCAGGGGCATGATGCCTGCTGCTTCCCTGATGCCTGGCTCAGAGATTGAAGATGGCAGTTTATTTGCTGAATGAGTGTGTATAAGGAGTATAGTCCTCTATCTGGCGTTAGTAGTAAGGGCTTGAAACATTCTGAAAACAAGAGCGTGTTCTTCACATCAGACTCAGGTCTGCACAACCAGTCCCTTCAGAAGGAAGGCAACACTCAATTTTCCAGGCTGAACAGATGGGCTCTGCTAGGACTCTAGGTCCAGTAGAGATTTGGCAGTTCTAGCTACAAAATCCTTTTTTAAAGGAAGCATAATCCAAATTTTATCATTCAGATCTCCATGAATATAAAACAGGTAGGGAAAGCAATTTTTAGCTACTATTCTCTTGTCTTTGTTTAGCCAGAAGTAAGATAGTGTGTTCCTTTGGCTTTAGGTCATGTTCAAGGTCTCTCTGTGGTGCATGCATCATCCACAGACATTGACCCCTAAGTGGTCACAAGTAAGAAACCTGCCAAAGAACACCCCTCTCTACCAACTTGGTGGATAAAGCCCATCAGAGTACTGTTATTCGTTCATTGGACCAATATTTGTTGACCACCTACTATACTACACTCATGTGTCAGCTCATGTACTCTAAGTTGTAAATACAGATTTATAAAAGATTGTCCATATGCTTATATTTTCCCTCATTTTGTCTTTTGACACCCTATGGGTTTTAAATGAATCAATTGTAGATATTAGGACACGTCTGCAAATAGAATCTATGCAGTATGGTACAGAGGTGTTGAAAGCGAGCGGCTTGCCTGGGAGATATATTCTTCTGTTCCAGGGTGTATTCATCATGAGAACTAGATTCGCTGCTATAATATTAAAACCAAACATGGGTTAGCTCAACACAGCCATAGAATTAAGCCCTAGTAGATATTGGCTCAACAAAGTGAAAAGCTGTTTCTAGCTCACGTAGGCAGTCCTGGGAAAGTGAATAAGTGCATGGGGTTTCTCTCTTTCACTTGGTCATCCTGGGGTCCAGAACTCCTTCCAAATTGTTGCTCTGCCATCCCCAGAGCCTCATCATCATCTGTGTTTAGCCGGCAGAGGGGAGAAAGCAGTAAGGGGCTCAAGCCAGAGGATTGCGGGGGCCAGGCCCAGCAGGGACACACAGCCATTTGCCCACGTTGCCTCAGCTGTCACTCAGGCACATGTTCCCAACTGCAAAGGGGACAGGAAATGGAGTCCAGCTATGGTCCAAGCAGAGGAGAATAAAGATGTTGATGAACAGCCATCAATCTGTTCACTGAAAGCAAAACTAGTTCCCATGAGTGGAAATGAAGGGAAGACACATTTGAGCTCAGGAAAAGGCGAACCTGCTTCATTTTAAATGTCTGACAGCACAACACGTTGCAATGCTGTGATCACTCATCAAGCCAAGATGACATGTCCACCATGGCAGGGCTTCTGTGAAGATCCTTTCATCCTTGAGTACAGACTGTATTCACAAAATCGAAGGGCCGGCATTGGGCTCATAATGACTCATGGTTTAAAGAGCTTATTTTTTATAAAATATCACTTTATTCAGATCTCCACTCAAATGTTCGCTTCCCATACAGGTTTCCCCTACAGCCTTTCCTGAAAATGAATCTCCAACGCCCTCTGACATCTTACTTGAACTTGTCAGTACCTGAATTTATATTGCGAGCTATGCGTGCTTGTGTATGGTCTATTTCTCATTCTGATTCTGGAATGTAAGCCCCTTGAGGGCAGGAACTTTGATTCTGCTGTTAATGCTATTTACCAATGGCTAGGACAGTGCCTGGGCACAAATATTTACAAATATTTGTTGAATGAATAAACAAATCCACGGAAGATAAACGTGGAAATGTAAAGACTGTAAAAAGTATTGGGCTTCCCTGGTGGCGCAGTGGTTGAGAGTCCACCTGCCGATGCAGGGGACACGGGTTCGTGCCCCGGTCTGGGAAGATCCCACATGCCGCAGAGCAGCTGGGCCCGTGAACCATGGCCATTGAGCCTGCGCGTCCGGAGCCTGTGCTCTGCAACGGGAGAGGCCACAACAGGGAGAGGCCCGCGTACCGCAAAAAAAAAAAAAAAAAAAAAGTATTAACCTGCAGCCCTTTCTTCCCATAAATTTAAGATCAAAGAGTTAGAAGAACCCAGAGTTCTTTGAATTCAACATCCTCATTCTTTCATTCTTTTGTTTGCACTGTCAGTCCAGACACTGTTTACTAAACACCTACTATGTGCCAGGCCCCTTGTGAAGCACTAGAAATACAAAGATAAATAAAACCGTCCCCTAATCGGGGCAGTAACCGGAAGCGTATGGGTTTCTCCAGGTCAGAGTAAGTATCACACTTTGTTACCACTTGTTCTTTTTTTTTTTTTTTTTTTAATTGGCTGCCCTGTGTGGCTTGCAGGATCTTAGTTCCCTGACCAGGGATGGAACCCGTGCCCCGGGCAGTGGAAACATGGAGTCTTAACCACTGGGCTGCCAGGGAATTCCCTTACTGCTCGTTCTTTGTCCTTACTCGTCTTCACCTATAAGCTCCATGAGCAGAGCAAGCATGTCTGTTTTGTTGTTAACTGTGTTTTAACACCGTGCTGGCAGCATGTCAGTGTGTAACCCTGCTCTGTGGAAAGATGATAGAAAGAGAAGGGCCAGGCAGGGAGCAGTGGAGAAGAAGAGAGGGAGGCGGGCAGGAGGGAGACACAGCCCTCCCCTCAGTGAGCCCACAGACTAATGATTTCAAGTTACGGGTGAGAAGAGTGACGGACAGTGGGCGTCACACTTCTTGGTGGCAGAGCTTGGTCTAGACCGTTGTCGCTTGTCTCCTGCTTGAACGCATTCATACTTCACAAGGTGACATGAGACATGAACCATTTCACATGCATGCACGTGCGTGGCTGTGAGTGCATGAGGATAATCACACACCCTAGCGAACACGTTTCCTGCCAAATGATCTTGACTTCTGAACAAAAGTTGCTGTCCTTTATGAAATGAGTGAGGTGACCGACTTGAAATGGCCCCAGATGACATTGAGAGACTTCCCTGTTTCCTCTGCCTCATGGTTGCTACAACCAAGTACCAAAAACTGGGTGGCTTTAAACAGCAGACATTTATTTCTCACAGTTCTGGAGGCTGGAAGTCTGAGATCAAGGTGTCAGCCGGTCGGTTCCATTGAGGACCCTCTTTTGGGTTGCAAATGGCCATTTTCTTATCAGATCCTTGTATGACAGAGAGCAGAGAGCTCTCTGGGGTTCCTTTTCTAAGGGCACTAATCCCACTCATAAGGGCTCCACTTTTATGACCTAATTACCTCCCCAAAGCCCCACCTCCTACTACCATTACATTGAAGATTGGGATTTCAACATATGAATGTCTGAGGGACACAGACATTCAGTCCATGACGACAGACATTATCTTCATAGAAATAGGTGTATGCCTGTGTGGGATTTTACAGTCCTCCTTTAAAATACTGCATTCCTGTGGGTATAGAAGGATGTGCGCCATACGTGGCATCAATAGACTGTGGAAGAATCACAAGACTTGAAATCAGAAAAATTCAAAGCTTGGTTCTGCCACCTGCTAATTACAGAATATTGGTGAAATCACTTTACCTATCAGAGACTACAGTTCCTCATCTGCAAACTAGATCTATAAATACTTCCTCAGTTATTGTAGCTCATGAAGTAATTGATCTGAGAAGGCCTGGAATGTGACAATGAGTCAGTACATATCAGTTGATCTGAGTCAGATGGGGAGACAACACAGATGCGCTTAGGAACCTCAGTACCAAGGTTTGGCCTTGTTCTATGTCTACACCTTTGCACAACAAAGCTGGGCACCCCTCAAAGCTAATGACCTTGCTCCAGACCTTCAAACCCTCACAATGCTGAACACATGTTGGGTTTATTATAAAAGTGGCCAGTAAATATTTTTTAGTTGTTTTGGAATTTACTAATTAAATAATATTTCCAAATGCACATGAGCGATTCCCTTATTCTCTGTTTTTATGCATAACCATGGGAACTACTTTCGACTGGTCTTTAAATTGATAAAAGCATGCACGTGCGTGGTTTCATTCGCTCCTAAGCTCAATCTTGAAAGAGTAAGTACTTTTAGCCCCACTGTACAGAAAAGGAGATCAAGGTTCTGAGAGGGTAAGTAATTTGCCCAAACTGGAAGTCTTAACAAGTAATAAAGACATAATTCAGAATTCTTTCTCCTGACTCCAAATCTGTATTGTTTTTCACCCTAGGAGAGCTTTCAAATCCACTGGTAGGTCATGGAACACTGTGAGAGTGCAAGGGAACATTTCCTGGACAGAAACAACTTAAAAATTCCTTCCTCAGGCTTCCAAACATTGTCTGGGAATGAGGTGTCCCTGGGATAAACAGCATAACTTGCCAGCCTCCCTGAGATGGTACATGTTTCAGACCTTTACATCACGTCTGTAGGATTATCTTCCCCTCTGTTATGTAAAAATAGTCCTTGTGCTCATTATAGCCAGCGCCACTGCACATGATACGCCCTTATCTGGGACGTGCAGGCCTTTTGTGCAAGGAGCCCACTCAGCCACATGCCCTGTGAACCTCTGACACTGGTCAGCGGCACGGAAGCCAAAACATCCTGGGTTGTTCTGAGGCTGCCTCTTCCTGACAGTTTCCCAAGTCTATCTCTTGCTGCCAGTGTCTCCTTTTTAAGAGCTGGGAACATTATTAATCATCTGAATCGATCGCTACCTCGTAGTTAATGATTCATTACTTGGATAAATATTAGTTGAGTGTCTGTACTGAGCCAGGCTGTGTTCATGGCACATGGGATAAATCAGTGAAAGGAAGAGATGCTAATTCCTCTCCTAGCAGAGCTTCCATCCTAGTAGAGGGAAACGGACAGTCGACAGTAGACATAACAAGTAAGCAAAGAATATAGTATATAAGAAAAAGAAAAGTGCTATAAAAAAAAAACAACAGAGGAAAAAATGATGGAGGGGGCAATTTGCGATTTTGAATAAGTGTAGTTGGAGTAGCGCTCAATGAACAGGTGATATATGAGCAAAGACGCATATTTAAGGGAAGAGAGCTCTAGGCAGAGGAAGCAGCCAGTGCAAGGGTCCTGTGTATCAGGATGGCTGTCATATTCAAGGCATTAAAGAAGAGTGGTGTGGCTAGAACAGAGTTTGAGGGGCGCAGAGGAATGAGAGATGGGGTCAGAGCAGCAGGGCTAAGTTGTGTAGGAACAGGTCACACAGGGTCCTACAGAAATTTTTAAGGACTTTGTTTGACTCTGAGTGAAATAGGGAGCGATTGGAGAGGACTAAGGAAGACTATAATCTGACGGACTACTGACTACTCTCTCAAGAATAGAACGAAGACATGGTAGGGAGGCAAAAGTAGGGGCAGAGAGATGGGTTAGGAAACTAACGGAGTCATCTAGAGGAGATACGATGCCTGGAGTCCAGCTAGGAGCAGTGAGGGGGGTGAGTGGTAGAAGTGGCATGCTCTCCCAATGGACGGGATAGAAACTATGAAAGAAGGGTCACGGAGGACTCTAAAGTCTGAGGCTTAAGCAACTGGGAGGGTGGTACTGTCTCAACTCCCGTGGGAGCGAGAGGAGGTGTTACTTAAACTTCCATTTTGCTTATGTTGATTTTGAGATGCCTAATTGAGTCATGCATAGCTGTTGAGTAGATGGTGAAGTACAAGTCTTGAAGACAAGAGAAAGGTCTGGGATGAAGAAAAACATCTGAGATTCTTCGGCCTAGAGAGTGCATTTCAAGCCATGAGATTAACTAAGAGTATCAAAGGAGTGTGTGAAGAGAGAACAGAAGGTGATCAAGGACTGAGCTTGCAATGGTAAGACTGTGAGAGAAGCAAAGGAATCAGAAGAAGCTGAGACGCAGCAGCAGGTAAAGTAGGAGGGAAGATGTGAAAGCACCATGTTCCAGAAGTCGAGTGAAGAAAATGAGTTAAAAAGAGGAGATGATTGAATGCATCAAGTTCTGCTGGGCGGTTAAGTAAGATGACCACCAAGAACTGACCATTGGTGGCAAACTGGACATCACTGGTGACCTGAACAGGAACAGTTTGGGTGTTAGAATAAGTTTAAGGATGAATGACAGAAGCTGAATTAGAGTTGGCAATGCTTTTGGAAAGTTGCCCTGCAAAGAAGTACACAGAAATGGGCAGTGACTGGTGGGACCAGGAGAAGGTTTTGCTAGATTTTGTTTTCTGAGATGGGAGGAATAACAGCATGTTTGTACCCTGACGGAATGATCCAGTAGAGGTGCAATATTTTTTTCAGTCGTTTTTACCTTTACATGTAGAGTGATTTGTATTATTATTACTTTGTATTGAAGATATAACATAAATGACTCATAGCCCTGAACTTCCTATTTTTTTATTGAACTATAGTTGATTTCAGTAGAGGTGCAATACTGATGAAGGGAAAATTATTGGAGTGAGGTCCTTGAATAGGCAGGAGTGGATGGGATCTAGTGCATAGTGGAGGGCATGGCTTCAGATGGGACACAATAGTTCATCCATAAGAAAAGGTTGCAAAACAAAACCTAGGGCAAATGTAAGGACACTTTTTCTCCACTGGGCAGGTTAGTAACTAGTTTAGGATTTGTGGGCCATATGTTTTCTGTTAGAACTACTCAACTCTGCTGATACAGCAGCTACAGTGGCCAGAGATTATATGTAAATAAGTGGGCGTGGCTATGTTCCAATACAACTTTTTTCCAAATACAGGTGGTTTGATATGGGCCATATTTGCTGACCCTTGCTCTAGGCTGTACACATGGAACAGTATATTCATGTCTGTTCTCTACATCTAAATTCAAACTGGTGATAAGTTAGAAGATGGAGTCCACACTGAAATAGCAGGCTTCATAAATTTGGGAGTTGAAATCAAAACCAAGAATTCACTTCTACAGAGATTCAGTGAAGTGTAGCATTAACTAGACTGTAGACCCCCGACAGCAGGGAATGAAACATATTCACCTCTATTACCCCACCATCTAGCCTCGGGCCAGCACCTGGTATTGTAGGTGCTCGGTGGTTCTTCACTGATAGAGCAAATGACTAATTCTGGTCCTCCCAAACTCATTTTCCCCTTGTTTCTCAGGTAAAATTAAGTCCCCTCTGCTGCCCCTTGAGAGATCCCAAAGGGGAGATCTAAACAAAATGAAATAATACAGATCCTTTTTGACACTGCATCATTACCTTTTATTGTTGAATAAAAGTGTTGGTTAGGAAGTGGGTGAGAATTTGTGCATGAACTTGTACAAACTCAGTACCACTGGAGACAAAACTGAGAGGAGAGATGTTGGTTATGGCTGGGCAGTGGGACCATCCTTAGGATAAAGATGATGATGATGGTGGTGGTGCTAGTGGTGGTGGTGCTGATGGTGGTGATGATAATGATGGAGGAGATGAAGGAGGAGGAGTGGCCACCACTGCCCCGGCAGCTCTCCCAGGCATTGCTTCCTTCCTGCTGAGAGGCAGCATTGTTTGGCAGGGCAAGAATCAGGAGGTTTGGATTTGAATTCCAACCCTGTGTCATATTCGCTGCTCCGCTGTGAACTAATCACTTAGGCTCTCCTGAAAGATCTCAGCTTCCTCCTTAATATTATACAACGGGGAAAAAACAATCCCCGCATACCTAACAGACGCTTGGTGAGGAACAAATTAGCTCATGGGTAAAAATGAAAAACACTACATTTGCCAGAATCACTATTATTGTTAGCATCTTCTCTACCAGACTTTCATCGTGTCCTTTGTAGAATCTCATTCGTCCTCTAGATTTTTATCTTTGAAAAAGAGAAGCTGAACAAAAATGACTGTATTAGGGCTTCCCTGGTGGCGCAGTGGTTGAGAGTCCGCCTGCCGATGCAGGGGACACGGGTTCGTGCCCCGGTCCGGGAGGATCCCACATGCCGTGGAGCGGCTGGGCCCGTGAGTCTGCGCGTCCGGAGCCTGTGCTCCGCAACGGGAGAGACCACAACAGTGAGAGGCCCACGTACCGCAAAAAAAAAAAAAAAAAAAAAAAAAAAGACTGTATTAAAATAAAATGGTAGGAATTAGTATCAGTTCAGGTTTCACTGTATAGGAGTAAATTATATATCTTATCAGTTCCAGGCTGCCCCAGGCCCTTTTAGCAATTAGCGTAAATATCTGCCTCCTAGAGGCTCAGCCCATCCTGACCTTGATGGCTTTTTGGAATTTCTCCCCAAACCCCTCTCAGGTAGAGTCTGGAAATATTCTGCTGCTCCTCTAGCCGATGTCCACTGGGGTGAACTTTACCACCACAGCACCTGCTTTGATCCAAGGCCATAGCCTCCCTATCTCACCCCGTCGTACATCGTTAACCCATCTACTCACCCAGGCTTCCAACTAGGTGGTGTCACTTCTCACCAGCTTCTACCTGCAGCTGAATCCCAGCTCAGAGCCTCAGGCTAGTCAGCAGGGGGCCTCTCCCCTAATCAAAGTCCTGACAGTCCCTTATCCAGCATCCCTTTCAGGAACACGGATGAAACTTTCTGATCTATATTTAACACAGAAATCCTCACCTGATGCTGAAAATCCCACGCATCTCCCAGCCCCAAATACCAGCCCATTGGTACAGCCCCAGGCTAAGGTTCCCCTGCTCTTTGGAGACGACACACTCTTCCTGAGGGGGCCAACCTCATGCCCTGGGCTACTCTATCCAAGAACCTATATCCCAACAGTCTCATTTCATCCCCCTGCCCTCCTTGGAACACCCACTACGTCATGGGTACACAGCCAAAGTACCATCTCTGATGTTCCCTACAGCAGAGACACTTTCTACTCAGCAAATATTTCATGTAGTTCCCTCCATTTCCCAGATTCCCTTGCAATTAGAATGAGGCCATACATAGTAACAGCTCTGGTCAGAATGAGCAGAAGCAATAATTTATATCACTTCTGGGATGTAGCTGTTTCGAATTCATTTGCTTCTCTGCCCCCGTCTTCCCAGGTTGTAAAAACCTTGAATGTAATGGTCCCAATAGCATGGCCACAAGATGCAAGCTGGATGCCCACCCTCACCTGATGTCACCTGAGTGAGAAACAACCCTTATTGTGTTAAGCCATTACAACTTCAGAGTTCGATTCTCGGGATGGCTAATAATAATTATCCCGCCTGAGCCATTCTCCACCTTGGACTCACTGAGGAGCATGTCTCCAAATATTGTCTCCTATCATGTATGTAAATACTTTAAGGAAACGCTCCTTTGTGCAAAATAAATAAATAAATAAATAAGGACATGTTTATGTCTGCTTCTGTGAACAAGAACTACTGAGAGAATACCTTCACATCTTTTATAAATAAAAGTTTCAAACTCTGGGCTGCAGCTATATCAACAAATGTCACATATAAAGCTGGATTCTTGACCCTCCAGCATAACATAACACATACTGGGGAGATCTTGTTAAGTTGCTTTTGCAAGGCTAAACACCAATGACCAAAATACAAATGTCACTTTCTGGAGTCAGATAGGCTCTGTGGAAATAACGATATTGTTGAATCGTTTCATCAACGTCTTGTTTCCTTTGTCCTGGAAGGAGTCCTGTGATATCTCTTCTTTTTGATGTACATCCCCAGCCTCTTTGCTGCAGGAAGGCTCTCACCTTTCCTCAGATCTGCTGGTCTAACAAGGGTTGTAAAATGATTCTGGGCAAATGCTAAGGTTGGAGGGTGGAGGTGATCTTTGCAGCCCCTTGCCAGAACTGACATTTATGGAGACCACATCTCAAAAGCAGCCTCAGGAGCCACAGCAAACATTTATTTAGCACCTACTGTGTGTCAGGCACTTCCCTAGGAGGTTTTCTCTTAACCCTCATAGCAACTCTACCAACAGGGCATGCTATTGCCATTGTAAAAAAAAGGACACTGAGTCTCAGAGAGGTTTAAACACTGGGACCTGTCACACTCCAAAGCCATGCTTTTTCCATGACATCATGGGCCCTTCATTCAGATGCCTTTGCCACTAGCCAGATGCCTTCAAGACATTTGGCTGTTGGCCAGTGTAAGAAGAGAAGCAGGGCAGGGATGGGAGCTAGCCTCTTGAGCACCTACTAAGTGCCAGGCCGCGTGCTAAGGCTTTTCCCAGCTCATCCTGCTGTCTGACCTTGCGCCTGGGGATCAGATCCCTCAGGCCCCCTTCCAGGTCACACGCGCCTCCTTTATTAATGTGATAGCTGCCACTGAACTTCTTTTTAATGAAATATTTTGGACCACTCAATCAGTTGTTTGGGTTCCATGAGAAATTGATGCCTCTTTATTCAAAGCTCTGTCAGAAGCTTGGAAAACATCACGCTACTTTGAAAAATGAGGGTTTTTTTAAGATTAAGGAAAAAAAAAAGCCCCAATGATTTGAGAACTTCTCTGGTTGCCAGTTGGCCCCGCTCCTTCCTGGGGAACCTGGCGCCACAGGCCAATCAGGAGCGACCGTCGCCATAAAAGCACCCTTCTCCCCCTCCATGGCTGCTTTCAAGAGTGATTAGCTGAGAGGGATTCATAAGCCTTGGTTTTGTGTTGTTTTGTTTTGGAGGGTTTCTTTTTTTTTCTTGCACTTGGAGAATAAGTTAATTATGATTGGTTAAAATTTGTGTGTTTTTGCTTTTATCCCTGAGCCACAATTAGAGCCCCTGACAGCCTCCTGGCCCTCAGAAATTCCAGCTGGTATAATAATTGATAACCGTGGTTATGAATAGACTGGACACAAGGCTGTGAAAGAATGCCCAGCCACTTCAGAGGGTCATTTATAGCGTGCTGAAGGGAAAAGAGAATTTCAGGCCTGGAAAGCTTAGAAACAGAACGAGTTTTTATCAGTTTCCTTGACACTGGCAGATCAAAGCCTGGGTTGCACTCTCTGAGGCTTACAGATAATGGGGTGGCCGCTAATTCATTCTGCGGCTAGAGCTGAGGCCTATTCAGAAGGGTAAACCAGGGAGTTTTCATGTTGCTGCTTTGTAGTCTTTATCGTGGTACCAATGCAAGAATCACCTTTTTATTTTAATGAGACATTTGAAAAGTATTTGATTCCCTCTGGCTAGGGGCTCCTTCCCCGGCTGAGACAGTAAAAAAGGGTCGCCCAATGGAGCCTCATTTTCTGAAAGCAATAGTATCTGCATTCCGCCCACTCCACCCCCTTGTCAGTTTAATAATTTCAGTGCAAGTGAAAGCTGGGCGAGTGGGAAAGGAACAGAATACACTTGCTATTAAATCCGAGCCATCTGCACTTGCTTTTTTGCTGAGAATGAGGTTGGCAGCAAAGATGCAAGTTCGAATCCCTACTCCACCGTTCTCTATGTGTGCAACTTTGGGAATAGCTTCATATCGTTCCCTGAGCCTCCTCTTCCTCCTCTGTGAGATGGAAATAATAATAACTACCATGCCCCACTGCTAATGATGCTTAATGCTGTACTGTATCTAAGTCCTCAGAAATATCTAAAGTACAGAGATTCGGTAAGCATTCTGCAGTGGGGGTAAACGAATGGGTTGTCTCCACTAAGCCTCACGAAACTCCGTTAACTGTTTGAATATATATATATTTTTTTGTGGTACGCGGGCCTCTCACTGTCGTGGCCTCTCCCGTTGCGGAGCACAGGCTCCGGATGCACAGGCTCAGCGGCCATGGCTCACGGGCCCAGCCGCTCCGCGGCATGTGGGATCCTCCCGGACCGGGGCACGAACCCGCGTCCCTGCATCGGCAGGTGGACTCTCAACCACTGCGCCACCAGGGGAGCCCGTGAATAGATATTTTTAATAACACAAATGCTTGTTAACCATTGTTATGGGCTGAATCGGGTCCCTCCCCGATTCACATGTTGAAGCCCTAACCCCTGCTACCTCAGATGTGACTATATTTGGAGATAGGGCCTCTAAAGAGGTAATTAAGTTAAAATGAAGGCATTAGGGTGGACCCTAATCCAATATGATTGGTGCTCCTTTAAGAAAAGGAGATTAGGATGCAAACACACACAGAGGGAAGACCATGTGAAGACACAGGGAGATGATGGCCATCTACAAGCCAAGGAGAGAGGCCTCGGAAGAAACCAACCCTGCCAACACCTGGATCTTGGACTTCCAGCCTCCAGAACTGTGAGAAAATAAAATTCTATTCTTTAGGGAAGCCTGTGGTGCTTTGCTGTGGCAGCCTTAGCAAACTCATACAAACATTTACTCTGTTATTGTCTTTAGTTTACAAATCCTAACACTGAGATTTTTTTTTTCCAGGCTTAAGGGACTTTTCTATGTTGGCAGAAAGGACATGAAAATTGCAGGTAGAAGGCTCGGGTTGTGGCCCCAGCTGTGCCACCACCCAGCAGTCTTTGGAGCTAGTGCAGTGTCCTCTCTGAGGCTCAGTTCCCTCGTCTAGAAAATTGTGAGACTTCATAAAAAGTGTCTTATAAGAGAAATGCTGCTCAAACATTTGTCATTGTCCCCAGGATTTCTCCAGGTGAAATGAGGATGAGGCCAACACCCACACCTCCCACCTCCAGACCTATGGCTTCTCTTCTCAACACATCTCACAGAACTTAGGATGCACAGCTTGTCACTGCCTGAGAGCAGCTTCAAGTAAGGCCCACCTAGAACTTCTGTCTGTTCAGGTTTCAGGAAAGAGAAAATGCCCAGGAGGATTGTAAGGCCTCTAGGACCCTGCTCATCAATTATTGTTCCTGTACAAGTCAATGATGGGTCCCACCCCACTCTGGCCAAGGCTGGGCAGCCCGCCGTGCCCCATGAGTGACCCCTTCTACCTCCAGGAGAAGAATCGTCTGGCATCTGATGGTGACAGCATCATCTCTGTGTGGCTGTGATCCAATCAGTCATAAATAGACACGTGTCTGTGCCCCAACAGTTCTGGAATGTTCCACTGAGATGTGGCTCCCAGCAGAATATCAGAACTCAGATGCTGATTCTACAAAATATCTGTCTCAGGAATGAATCCCAGGTCTACCAAAGAATCTCATCCCCCCCCAGGATTCTTGCTCCCGGAAGCCCCCTTTCCCCGCCTCTCTCCACCTCAGACCCAACTACAGGGTTCCCAGTTCTTTGTAGACCAAGGGCCCTGTCAATCGGTCCAGAGGCCAGCAGGGAGACAAGTGCCCTGTGATTCGGATCAGCCCTGGCTTTCTCCCATCCATAAAATGAGATGTCATCTAAAGGAGAAACAAACCCATAGACTATGCTTTTTCTTTATCATCCACAGGAGTCTGGCAGTATGCTGTGTGGGAAATCTGCTCTCAGTAAATATTTGTGAGCCAAGTTTAATTTCTCTTAAGTTTGCATACACATGTGAAACAGCTTCCTGGAATTTTCGTTTTGATTTGCAGAACTGGTTAAATAAATCAAAATACACAAAGTAGTTTATGAGTGTGGACATACTCCTAATGATTCAGAAGCAAACCTGACCTCATATATAAAGAGCATCATAGAGACCCTGGAAATTTTAATTGTCTGCCCCAAAGATTAGAAACTGATCATCCTGGACCAATGCAACAGACATCAACTGTACTCTCTGCCTCCAGACTCTAGTCCATTTTTCCTACTGCTTCCGGGGTGATCATGCAAAAATGTAAATCTGATCACATCATTCTCTCTGCTTAATACCTCTACTTCCCCAAGAGAAAAGCCAAATTCCTTAATGAGGCGTTGCAAATTTCCACAATATCGAGCCAGTCCACATTTCCATTCTTATCTGCTAACTCTCTAAGCTTCTACCTCCTTCCCATGCACATGTCTCCGAATGCGCCTTGCCCTTGACCTCCATGCAGTGGTTCACGTGCTTCCCCTAGCCTGGAGTGCAGTAGCCTACATTCCCTGCCTGTCAAAATCATACTCACGTTCAAGGCTCAGCTCAAATTCCGCTTCCCATCTACAATCTATTTTAATCTCGTCAAGAGTTTGCACCTCCTTCTCCACTTGCCTGAATTATTTCATCTACCCTGGCATCAGCCATAATTTGATGGAATCAGGGGAGAAGGTACATGGGGATGGAAATGAAGATGAGGGTGTGATGCAAATGAAACACTTTCTAGATGGGTTACCTTGTTCCCGGCATGAGTCCTTAAGGACAGTACTTCAACTGAATGTTTCTGTCCCAGAGTTTTGGTCCTGATCTGTTGCGTCCTTAATCTTGAACCTGGAAACTTAGAGTCAAATTAACCAAAAGTACAAAAGATGGATGAATATATTAGAACATTAACGTATCCATTGATAATTGAGAATATCAGGTGCAGGTGCGAAAGTACTTGAAAACTCTATTTGCAATACCCCACCCTCTGCCTCATCCTGGAATTCTGGTACTTTAGAATTAAAATTATTTCCACACATGTTGTTTGGTCAGCCTATACTCAAGAGAAGTAGAATGACTTGAGGAGGCTATTGCCCCTGAACTTGAGGAGGTAAAAATATGCCTGTCCTGAGAAGGGCTGCCTCCAGAAGGAATCAATCATTGAAGGCCCAGATGCCTACCAGTGTGAGATGGATTCTAATATTTGTCTATCCTAATCTTGCTTTTCTATAACCATGGCCCTTTTTCCTTAATGTATTAATGACATATGAAAGCATAGTCAAGTGACAGTGTTGTTGGCCTGGGAACTTTCTGCTACCTACTATACATTTATTTACTCACTCTCAGAATTCTAGGTGGCCTTGGTATGAGAGTAGCCTCTGGTACGAGAGTTATTTGTTAGTAGCCTCTGGTACAACAGCTATTTGGTAGTAGTTGATGTCGCCCAACTTGACTGAGAGCGCTGTGAAGAAAGGGTTTGTGTTCTATTATCTCTATTCCATTCATAAGTTGGCTCCATGGCTGGCATAAAACATGTGGTAAATAAACTTTTGAATGAATAGATGTCATAATGGATGGATGAGTCTAGGGATGTTTGGATGGATGAGTGGATCGACGAATAGATGGATGAGGGAATAAATGTTACTGGAATCCTGATTCTCCCCTTCCTTTAGAAGAGATTCAGTAAGAAAACAAACAAACAAACAAAAAGCTTTGACGTACAGCCATGATGGATGTTGGAGAATTTCCCACAGTGATAAAGTGGATGGTTTAGAAAAATCCAGTTAATGCTCCTTGCCACCTACCACCTAAAATTACCATGCAATTACAAAATATCAGCTATCTTAGCTTGGCTGGGGAACAGGGTTTCTTACTGACCCAATAAATTTGTCAGTTGAGAGCGGTTATGAAAGCTGTATTGGAATTACCAGTGTTCAAGGCATCCACACACAAGAAAACATGTAGCTCTAAAATTATACAAAGCATGACTGAATCTGTCTCTGGAAATTCAGAAGGATTTTCAGTCTCTTTTCATGATCTGAAATTTGAATCCAGAAAATCAGCATTTGAATTCTGACTCGGCTACTTAGCTGTGTGACCTCTGGCCCAGCTTGGCCTCTTTGACATCAGTTTCCTCATCTGTCAAGTGAGGATAATCATTTCTGTCCTGAAAAGCTGATGGGGTTAGTTTGAGTAGGGTAACATCCATAATAGCCCATTGTATGTGATAGAGTATTAAAGGAATGACCATTTGTAGTAGACATGTATTGTTCACCCATCACGGTCCCCTCCTGGGAAATGCTGCTCTCCCGCCCTGAGTGGTCCTTCTCCATCTTCTTACAGATTCATCTTCATCCTCCACCTTGGGCAGACGCAGGGATGGACATGTGACCCAAACTGGACCAATCAGTGCCCTTCCCCAGGATTTTAAAACTGACATGAGAGACATGCAGACAGACAGATAAACTCATTCCCTTTCTGACAATAACACTGAGTAATGCGAGGCTTAGGAGGACCAGTTGGCACGACGTTAGCAAAATGGAGAAGGCCAGCCTAAGCAGATGGGAGCCCATTCATCAAGAGAGGCCAAGATGAGAGGGGAAGAAAGTGCAGTTTGACTGGGCAGGGCCTGAGTCTCTAGCTTCAGAGGTCCCTGAGGACAGGCCACTGCTTCTCTTTGCCTAAATAGATGAGACAACATGAGTATCTGTCCAAGTGAAGTCAAGCTGAGTTCTCTCCCCCTACAAACAAAACATCCTCAGGGAAAGAGGGTCATCCCTGTCACTTCATTGTCAGCCACAGGAGGACAGGGACATTTGTAAATTAACTTCACAGCTGTGTTCCCTGTGACTGCTCATAGCAGGCACACAATAAACATAGGTTGAATACATCATTATATCATTATGATTATAATACACACTGGTATATAGAAAGCTCTAATTATTAGCAAGCAGAATTAGGCAGCTTTTGGAGAAGAGCAATACCCTCGAAATCTTCCTTTTTCCACGTAAAGCACATACATTTTCATAATTTGATATAGTTTCAATTAAAAGCAAATAATTCAGAACAACACTAGCAGGAATGTGGCAGTGGTCCATAATTTTAAACTCAATCTGTCTACAACTGAACTTGTATATTTACCGATTGCCATGGTAGAAACAGTGGGCATTCAAGGCGGAAGGCACAGGACTGAAACCTAGCTTTGCATATGGCAAGTTAAACTCTCAAATCCGCAGTTCCCACATCTGTAAAATGGATTTGCTATTGATTTGATGATTTTTGTGAAGATTCAATTAGATAACAAACATTAAAAGGCCTAGAACATTGTAGGTGCTCCAGATAGAAACTCGTTATTTGTCTTATATGTTAGGTATGTAGCTATACATATATATGCATATGTAACGTGTAGTGTATTATCTTAAGTGCCAGTGGGCTGAAATTTCTTCCAAGTGAGTTCTCAGGTATATATTGGATTCTACCCCCCCACCCCACCCTTATCATTGCAAACCAAAAGGAAAATTTCCTCGAGCCACCTAAAACAGACTTTCTTCAGTGTAGTTTGCTTCCCAGAAAACAGCTCCATAGACTCATGCCCTAAACATCTCAGCCTAGGCTGTGGCTCCCAGAGCCTCCCTGAGGGTCCCCAGCAAGGGTGTTACTCTCAAGTGCCTTTTCATCCCGCAAAGCAGTCATCTCAGCCACGTCCAGTCCTTGCAATGGCCCCCAGCTGGATCAGCAGAGTAGCTTCCCCAGCCCTCTTCCCTAAAGTGCTGGGAAAATCCTCTGTGAAATTATCAGGTATCTGGCCAGCTTTGAAGAACTGGCGGTTATCTTTATGGCTTCTGCTGGGCTGAGCCAAAGTATAAGAAAGGCCATGACCTACTCTTCTAGGCTCCAGGAGAAGAGAAGAAAAGGAAATGGGCAGGAATTACAGAAAGAGAGATTTTAAGTCGAATTAACTTCCCAGCCACACTGAGTGGCTTGCCAGTGGTCCTACAGGGTCAAGTGATTCTCACTCTCAGGGTTACAGTACCTAATCATGCTCTGACAAACCACAGCCCTGCTTTGGATCAAATGCATGTGACACAGTTTAGGCCTCTGGCCCTCTGGCATCTTCATTTGAGTTTCTCTCTGGGGTTCCACGCCACCACCCCTACGTGTGGTTCAGGTTTGCTCGGCACCCAGTATTGCAATCAGGGCAAGTATTTTAGTTTGTGTTTCCCACAGTGGGGTCTCCTAAGACATGGGCACCTAAAACTAATTTGACACCTGGAATAAACACATATTCATATTTTAGAGCCACATATACCTGTATATTATGTGCATATTTATCAATGTCTCTATATAAGATTTTGTATTATATTAAATCCGATTGGCATCAGACAGTAAGTTGGCATACAAAGCAAATGGGTAAAACCACTAGCTAAGTCTAGTCCAGCATCTATAGTTGCTAGTATGATTATCAGGTCATAAATAGCTGTGTTATACATATTTCTAGATAGGTGTATATTATATCTGGTTACATATAAATACTCACACCTCTGTGCATAAACACAGACCAACAACCTTATGTCTAATTGGAATCTGAAAAGTTACATCTGAGGGCTTCCCTGGTGGCGCAGTGGTTGAGAGTCCGCCTGCCGATGCAGGGGACACGGGTTCGTGCCCCGGTCTGGGAGGATCCCACATGCCGCGGAGCGGCTGGGCCCGTGAGCCATGGCCGCTGAGCCTGCGCGTCCGGAGCCTGTGCTCCGCAACGGGAGAGGCCACAGCAGTGAGAGGCCCGCGTACCACAAAAAAAAAAAAAAAAAAAAAAAAGTTACATCTGGTTTATATTTTGAAATTGATCTAATTGGTGTATTTATTTTTAAAAATTATAAAACAGATCATTATAACACGAATGTAATCCTTTTAAGAAACAATAAAAGTCTGTGGTGACTTTAATGGAGATAAAATAGCTATTTCCTTCTTAAAATGATATTTTCATTTTTTACAAGTCCTGGAAACCAAATGTCATGTGAATTTCTAAGACTTACTGCTCACTCAAATAAAATAATAGTAATAATAATAATCATAACGGCTATAATTCAACATCTGCTATATGCCAAGAACAGTGTTGTCTTTTATGTAAGTATAAAGACATTACATCTTTTTTCTTTTTTTTAATTTTATTGAAACATAGTTGATTTACATGTCGTGTTGGTTTCAATTGTACAGTAAAGTGATTCAGTTATACATATATATATTCATTCTTTTTTACATTCTCTTCCATTATAGATTATTACAAGATATTGAATACAGTTCCCTGTGCTATACAGTAGGTTTTTGTTGTTTATCTATTTTACATATAGTAGTGTATATATTTTAATCTCAGACTTCTAATTTATCCCTCTCCCCCCTCCCCTTTGGTAACCATAAGTTTGTTTTCTACAACTGTGAGTCTATTTCTGTTTTGTAAATAAGTTCATTTGTATCATCTTTTGAGATTCCACATATAAGTCATATCATATGATATTTCGCTTTCTCTGTCTGACTTACTTCACTCTGTATGATAATCTTTAAGCCCATCCATGTTGCTGAAAGTGGCATTATTTCATTCTTTTTATGGCTGAGAAATATTCCATTGTATATATATACCACATCTTCTTTATCCACCCATCTGTTGATGGCCACTTAGATTGCTTCCATATCTTGGCTATTGTGATAGTGCTGCTATGAACATTGGGGTGCCTGTATCTTTTCAAGTTGTTTTTCTCCAGATATATGCCCAGGAGTGGAATTGCAGGATCATATGGTAGCTCTGTTTTTATTTTTTAAGGAACCTCCACACTGTTCTCCATAGTGGCTGTACCAATTTACATTCCCACAAACAGTGTAGGAGGGTTCGTTTTTCTCCACATCCTCTCCAGCATTTATTATTTGTAGACTTTTTGATGATGGCCATTCTGACTGGTGTGAGGTGGTACCTCATTGTAGTTTTGATCTGCATTTCTCTAATAATTAGCAATGTTGAGTATATTTTCATGTGCCTTTTGGCCATCTGTATGTCTTCTTTGGAGAAATGCCTTTTTAGATCTTCTGCCCATTTTTCAATTGGGTTGTTTGTTTTTTTAATATTGAGCTGTATGAGCTGTTTGTATATTTTAGAGATTAATCCCTTGTCAGTCGCATCTTTGGCAAATATTTTCTCCCACTCTGTATGTTGTCTTTTTATTTTGTTTATGGTTTCTTTTGCTGTGCAAAAGGTTTTAAGTTTAATTAGGTCCCATTTGTTTATTTTTGTTTTTATTTCCATTACTCTAGGAGACAGATACAAAGAGATATTGCTGCAATTTATGTCAGAGTATTCTGCCTATGTTTTCCTCTAGGAGTTTTATAGTATCTGGTCACATGTAGCTGTCCATCTTCCCAGCACCACTTATTGAAGAGTCTGTCTTTTCTCCATTGTATATTCTTGCCTCCTTTGTCATAGATTAATTGACCATATGTGCATGGGTTTATTTCTGGGTTTTCTATCTTGTTCCATTGATCTATATTTGTATAGATCTATATTTTGTGCCAGTACTATACTGTTTTGATTACTGTAGCTTTATAGTATAGTCTGAAGTCAGGGAGCCTGATTCCTCCAGCTTTGTTTTTCTTTCTCAAGATTGCTTTGGCTATTCTGGGTCTTTTGTGTTTCCATACAAATTTAAAATTTTTTTGTTCTAGTTCTGTGGAAAATGCAATTGGTGATTTGATAGGAATTGCATTGAATCTGTAGATTGCCTTGGGTAGCATAATCATTTTGACAATATTGATTCTTCCAATCCAAGAACACAGTATATCTTTCCATTTGTTTGTATCATTTTCAATTTCTTTCATCAGTGAAAGACATTATATCTTTACACCTCACTATGATCATGCCCATTTAGCTACTAGATTTGCCATCTTACAGATTATGAAGTAGGTTCAGGAAAGAACACAGCTGGTCTGCCATGCAGTCAGGATTTGATCTGAGATTTATCTAACACCAGAGCCTTGCGCCCCATCCTCCACCACATCCTAGTCATAAACTGAAAGCAAAATACTGGCTGCTGTTCCCCTGTTGCCCATCACGGCCTGGTCTGTGTCCCCAAGGCCGTCTGTCTGCCCACAGGAGGACAGCGATAACTGGGGCACATGCCCTCATACTTTCAGGGGCTGCATCAGACTTGATGTGTTAGGAGCACATTGAACACACTCAGCTTGTGAAACTGCTGACTTCAGTCACTTCGGGAGCAACCCCCAACATCCAGGAAAGCATGAGAATGAGGTGGGAAGAAAATAAAAAGTAATAATTAAATCTTCTTATAGTCATAATACACTTTGTTTAGGAAAATCTTCTTGAATAACAACAACAGAAAAATCCACTAGAACACATTTTCCAAGTGGCCAGATTTTGCTGTGAGACTGAGCTCTATTTTTAGCTCTGTTGCTAATGGTGTGCACATCTGGATATGAAAGGCTGCTTTCCAAAATTCTACTTCCTCAACTAACTTCCACACAGAGGTCTCAGTCCCCGCCACAGAAACAGCTGAGGGTGGGAATAGGGGATCTGAAAACAGTCACTGTCCATCTAGGAGCTCTGAGCCACCAGCCTCCAGCTAGCCCACCACGTCCTATCCCCTCCTTCAATCCTTAGCAAGTCCTCTCTGGAGACCTACTGCCTTCTGCAGGCCAGGCATGACGGGAAATGATGACTGATGGCTGGCCACGGGAGCTCACAATCTTGAGGGAAAGACAGTCACAGAAGTAGATGAATGGGCACTGCTAGAGCATGTTGAAGGCCATCATGATGCTGTGTACTGACTAGTGTGGGCTTCCGAGAGATGGCTGCCTACTCTACTTAGAGATAAAACGACCCTAAGTAGAAGCATCCAGCCCACTGTGAGCCTGTCTACTTGCTGAGGGAAAATGGAGAGAGTCCATGCAGATCCATGGGCTGCCCTCTGGGACTCCACGTGCAGTCACTAGCTCTGAAGGTCCCAAAATGGAGTAGCCACAACTTCACGGGGTGGAAGACAGCAAGCAAGCTACCCCACTCATCCTGCAAGACTCATCCCAAGGGCAAATTCTTTCAGAATACTTTTTCATAGATGTGACTTCCCTTCCTTGGAACTCCATAGCCCTTTCCTGGCACATCTCTCCTGTGACATACGGCATTAACTCCAACTTTCTTGTGGCTCTTCCTTTGCCCACAGAATTTCCAGCCAGGAACTGAAGCAGGAAATGCAATTCAGCTAACCGATTCAGCAGACCTTTACCGCACACATGCGCTGAGCAAGGTGCTGTGGGAAGGGTCGGGTCCATGCTGGGGCAGGCACCTCGCCAGCTGCCAGCCGCCGCCAGCACCCTGTGTGCACTCAGAGCCTGACCTCCCAAACCTCCCACCCTGCCCACAACATCCCGTTTCCACACCCTTCACCCCACCCCTTACTCAGGGACCCTAACAAATCTGGAAAATGAAAATAAAGTGTCCTGAAAAGACTGTTGAAAAAAGTTATGTCCCTGTGGAAAAAAGAGGAGGCCAGAGGGCTGGACCTGCTCATGCCAGCACAGCCAAGGAGCAGCCATGAAACGAACAAAGGTAGCAGTGATCGCCTCGCAGCTTTGATGTTCTCAATTACCCCTGCCCCCATCCTCTGTTTGCTTTTCACATTAGCTCCATTTTACAGATGGGAACTCCGAGGTTCACAACAGGGAGCTTCGTGCTCAAGGTCCCAGAGGAGGGCAGCCAGGGGGCCTGAGCAAAGGCCCACCCTGCAGGGCGCGGCCCTCCTCCCTCTCCGGCCTCAGCATCCTCGCCCTTCACAGGAGGGGAGTTTGCTTTCCGATCTGGGGTTGCTGCCCTTCTATTCTGTGACCTCCAGGGTCTGGAGAGCTCCTGCTCTGACACCATCTGCCTCTCCTGCTGAGCCTGGCGGGTACAGACCTGCCCCTCTCTCTTCCAGGTCTGGGCCATTCCAGAAATGCTTCTGACATAAGCTGGCTTCGGGGCTCCATGGGAGTTTACATATCTGTGTGCCAGTAAGTGCCTGTGATGTCTCTATTCATGAGCACCCTGGGGGGAGTGTGCAAATTATCGTGTGTGTCTGTGTATCCACATTTATGTGCACAGTCAGGTGCTGGGGTGTTTCCTCTCTTTGTAACAAACAGTAGTGGTGTCTGTGTGTGTGCACATCCCTGTGTTGTGCTTGGTGTGTGTAGATGTCTCTGAGATATGTGTGCAAATATCTTTGTTGTGCACCAGTGGTGTGTATATGGGTAGATATCCATATGGTATGAGTGTGTGTTATTCTCTGTGGTACGTGAGTGTGTGGATGTCCCTGTGGCATATGTATATGTGTGTGTAAATGTCTCTGGAGTGTGTGTGCATGGATGGATGGATGAATGAATGTCTCTAAGGTATTGTATATGTGCATGTAGATGTTTCTGTGGTGAATGTGTGTAAGTTACGTGTATCTCTATGTTGTGTGTGTATCTCTATACTGAGTGCATATCTGGTGTGCTGTGTGTGTCTCTATGTTGTGTGTGCATCTGGTGTGGTATATGTGTGCATATGTGTGGCTTGTGTGTGTATGCAGGTGCGTGCATCTCTATGGTGTGTGTGTATGTGTGCGTGTGTGCGTGTGCTCCCGTGCAGATTACCACTGACCTGGCTTTTCCGTGAGCCACAGCTGACACAGCTGAGAGAGCTGAGAGAGAAGCTCGGGAGGAAGTTACAGGGAGCCGTCCTCATCCACCCGGGCCGAGCAACCCAGTGGCTACCCTGCATTGTCCAGTCGGCAGAGGTTTCCCAGCCCTTGCTCCCCAGCAGCCCAGAGCAAGCCGTCTAGGGGACCAGGGCCAGGGAGAGCAGAGACATTCCCAGAAAGGGGGTCTTGGTGTCATCCTGAGCGGTGCGTATCTGACAGGGGTGCTGGGCTAAGAGGTCTGAAGAGTGAGGTTTGCCCTGGAAGATGGAGGAGGGAAGAGCGGTGAAGAAGAGCAGAGAGAGGGAGGCGGGCGCTCCAGGCAGAGCTGGCGCTGGAAGGGTCTGAGGCCGAGGCCCTGGAGGACTCTGCAGCTAGGACTCCAAGCAGTGAGGGTATGTGAAGGTGTGTGTGCACACACAGGTGGGTGCGTATGTACACCTATGGGGTGTGTGTGTGTGTACATACATGTGTGCGTGTATGGTGTGTGTATGTGTACATGTATGGCATGGTGTGTATGTGTGAGGGTGTATGCATGTGGTGTGTATTGATGTGCATACATGGGGGGTGCGTGTACATATCTGTGAGGTGTGTGTGTGTGGTGTGAGGTGTGTGTATGTATGCATGTATGTTGTGGGGAGTGTGTGTGTGAGGGTGTGTGGTGTGTGTGTGCACACTTACTCACAGGTCCACACACTCTCAACTCTGTCTCCTACACTTCCGGCTTCCCCAGTGGAGTAAACAGTCACCTTCCGGCAGGGTGGACAATAGTCAGCCCCTTACCCGCTTCTCCCCAGGGTCCCTCTGCCCAGAGGTGACACCCTATGATTTCACAGGCAGCTGGGACGCCTCTGCCCGTGCTGGCTAGAGCACCGATGCCCGGGGACTGTCAGAAACCACGCAGTTTCTCCAGGCAGACGGGCCTTTGTTCCAGGCCCCTTACAATGCTTTTATCTGTAGGTTTGCCTTGAACAAAATCCTGTTCAGATGATCTAAACCTGACGATAAACCCAACCTTTCAGATTACAGTTTCAACTCGACTGCCACACCGGGGAGGAGAAAAAGCAGAATTCCTGTGCGTTGCAGAAAACCTCTCTGAATAATCCCTTGAGCCTCCCCACAGGGCTCCAGCCCCCTAATGGATGCTTTGATGACAACAGATAAAGGCCAAAGGTACTTTTATTCTCTCAGGAACTGCTCCAAATAAACAACCTTGATGATTAAAGCAATAGAAATCCCCGGAAGATTGATGGCTTGGAAAATGCTGCCGAGTGAATGAATAACTTCCCCCTTTATTTCCAAGAGCTAATATTTGTCCACATTTGCTGCCTTTCAGAAAAAAGTGCCACCTTTTTTTGTGCTGAGTGTTGGTCAGAGACAAACAATCACCACCCAGTTATCACTTGAACTTTAAACCAAGCCCCATCTGTGAGCGACTGAGGCCGCTGTCAGCATCCACCTACCAACCAAGCTTAGACCCGGGGTCTGTGCACGGGGGATGCCATACCTGGGATGGACTTCCAGGGTGGGCCACCCACTGAAACGCCTTTTGAAAGCCTTAAAAAGCTCCATCTCATTCTCTGCTGCCCCAGTGTCTTCAGGAACAAGTCCCAGACAGTTCTCAATGACCAGGCTCGTTCTGTGTCTAACTAAACCTCCCTTGAAGGCCAAGAAGTAGCCTTTGGCAAGCGATGGTGCCCCTCCGCCCTGGCTGACCTGGGGACAGTGGTTCCCAACCACACGGCCAGGACTCTGCCGAGGGCTCCCTTGGTGGATGGACTGAAGCTTCACGGGCTGTGCCTGGACAGCAGGTGATGTGACCAGCAATCAGGGACCCGGCAAAGAATCTGGTTCATCCAGCACCTCAAGGAACGTGAGGAGTGGCACACAGCTAAGGTACCAAAGGGCTGAGTCAGAGTCCCCATCACACACACACGGGCTCACAGACCCCTTCATCCCATACTTGGGTGATAAATATCTTCTCCCGAACCAGCTGTTAAGCCTCCTAAACAATCTCCTCCCCCCATAGATCTTGACTCCCAAATCTCAGGGTTTCTCTCCATCCCAAGTGCAGCCCTTATCCTGCATGACCTCAGCTACAAGTGACCTTCTGTTTCCTTGACCAGCTCATTTCCTGCCACCTTTCCTTCTATCCCAGTTCAGCCATCCACTCTCACAAAGTCACCTGGAAACTCACCATTACCTGGAACTGCACCAGCTCAGAAACCATGAATGCACGTGGCCGTCTCTGACCACTATCTCCTAAATCCTTCCAGCTCTTTCTCGGTGTCTCCCCCTACTTCAGCAGTCCACTTATCTGGCTTCACTGAGGCCTCTTCTTTCTTTTTTTTTTTTTTTTTTTTTTTGCGGTCCGCGGGCCTCTCACTGCTGTGGCCTCTCCCGTTGCGGAGCACAGGCTCTGGATGCGCAGGCTCAGCGGCCATGGCTCACGGGCCTAACCGCTCCGCGGCACGTGGGATCTTCCCGGACCGGGACACGAACCCATGTCCCCTGCATCGACAGGCGGACTCTCAACCACTGCGCCACCAGGGAAGTCCGCCGCCTCCTATTTCTTAGTCCCTTTAATTTCCCCTTACCCGTAAACTTGTCTGACTTCAGTTGTTCTTTCTTCAGACTCATCTGGAAACATCGAAAGCAGGGATCCAGGCTGCCAGCCATAGTCTTGGCACCCATACCCAGGATGCATTGCCTGAGTGAAGAAAATGCAGGTTGCCCTCACTGCCAGCTGTAATCTCCCTCCTCATCCAGATCTGAGATGCTACCTGAAATCCTTCCACACTTCTGGCGTGCCTAGCTCATGCCCATCTCCAGAGCCCATGTTAAATGCCCCTTACTTCCCCTGACCTAGCACCCCACAAGCTTGCCCTGGCTATTTGCAAAGGTCACCCATAGTGTCACACACACATTAGAAACCACCTGAAAGAAGATCCTACAATGTCTTGCCAGATTACCTACCAGCTTACCTACCTCTCTAGTCCTTCCAGTCTCCCTCAGGTCCTATTAGAAGACGTTGTGCTCTCTTGGCTAAGGCCAGGCCTTTCAGCCTTATTGCTTCTTTGAATCAGCTCCTGCCAGACTCACCAGGAACGTTTTTGTTGTGTCCATTGGATATGTTTCATCATCTTCTCTTCCTTGAATGTGTTCAAAACTCTTGACCCTCTCACTTCTGTTCCTATGTTCCCACGCTCTGCAGTTCCCGGTCTCCAACACGTGTGATGACCCTTCTCGTGACTCCTCCTCCTTTTGCCCTTGTTTAGACAGCTCTGTTTTGGTGATTCATGCCACCTTTTTGAATATGCTGTTTCTGAGCATTTTCATCTGTTTCAGGGCATCACTGATCATCTTTGTGCTGAAGACTGAAAATATTTGTTTCTAGCTGCAGAGTTTCTCCTGGGAGTTTGGGTACATTGTCCTGCTTGCTACCCAGCATCTCTACTTGGACACTCCACAGGCTCCTCACATTCTATGGTCAGAACTGAGCTTACAGAATCCCCACGCCAAGCCTGGTTCTCTCCCTGAATTATCCTATCATCATCTACTGGCTAAAGCTGGTAGGCTGGGCATAATCCTTGACCTCTTCCTCTCACACACACATTGGAGCCAACCAGGCCCCTGTCTCTCACCTGTGCCACTGTCCTCTTCTGTCCGCTGAGGACCATGAGAGCAAGGACACATCTGAGTCATCTGGGCACATCCTAGGCTCTCAATAGATGTTGAATTCATGAATGGTAAATCCTTTGAGGCAAGTGTGGTCATCATGCTACAGATGACAGAGGCTCAGAAAAGTCAAATAATTTAACCAAAGTCATTCAGTGAGCAGAGGAAGCCAAAATTTGAACCTGGATCTGTCTAAATCCAGAATCCAAGCGCTGACATGTTTGTGCTATGTCAGATTTGGGGAGGTGGCATTTTCCTGTGCCAACATTCTGCCCACATTTATGGGAAGTTAAAGACTAAGCCTAGAAGATATCTGCACTGTGAATTGAACTTGGACAAAGCTTTCACTTAGTCTCTCAGGCTTTGAACTTCCATTTGGTCTCTGTGATGATGTCTGACAGATAGGGTCCAAGGCCCTCCCTGTCATTGGGAAAGTTCTCTTGATCACCTTTGCCTGGTGCTGGCTTAGACTCCCTCTCAGCGCCCTCTACTCCAGTCTTTCCGTTCTCTCCAGGTGGCTACGTGCCATCTGGCAGTTGTGACCAGGGTCCCACTTTGCCAAATGTGCTCCATCTCCAACAGAAGGCAGCAGAGCCTAGAGCTTCCCCTTACACACACACACACACACACACACACACACACACACACACGTGCTTCCCTGTTGGAGTCAAGGCTTCTGTGCCCCAGGCTTTACTACAGAGTGAGGAGCTGGCTGAGTCTTTAGTGAGGCCAGCCAGGTTGTGAGCATCTCTGATGTGCCAGGTCTACAGTATAGGAAGACTGGTTCCCTGGCTCAGGGCAGGTCTGAGTTCAAGAAAAACATGAAATTTGTTGGCAAGTAGATGGCAACTGAAAGGATGAGAATGTTGGAGGTCGCCAGGGGAAGCAGGAAGAGTGAGATAAGAAAGGGGCCAAAGATCGACTCCTGGGGAACTCCAATCTTTGGGGAAAGAAGAAGACAGAGAGGCCTGTGAGTGGTGAGGGGGCAAGAACAGTCAGATAATAATGAGGAGGAGGAGAAGGAAGAGGAAGAGAAAGGGAAAGGGAACTATTAATTAAATGCTTATTCTGTGCCAGGCCGTGTATCAAGCTGTTCCTATACACTTATACACTAATTCTTAAAACAACCTTGTGAGATAAGTATTAATATCTCTGCTTTACAAGAGAAGGAGGACTAGAAAATATCCATGGGATTTGGCCAAAAGTGTATCACTGGTAACCTTAGTAAAATGAAGTTTGCTGAAGGAAAGTGACTAGAAGCGAGATTGAAATGGGTTGAGTAGTGAATGAGAGGCAGGAATGGAGAGAGAACAGAAAGTTCTTTCTAGAAGGTTGGATGAGAGGGGAAGAAGCAAGATTGCACAGCGAATAGAAGGGGATATAGTACAGAAGAGACTTGAACCTGTTTGGTATCTGAGAAGAGAGAGACAGAAAGATGATTGCAGATACAAATGGGAGTGATGGGAAGTTAACAAACCAATATGGTGGGAAGACACAAGTCAAAGGCTTAGAGGGAGAAAGTGTCCTTATATAGTAGAAAAGGGGTCCCATTCTCAGAGACAGAGGAAAGAACTTGGAGAGGAGATGGGTGTAGACAAATCTGTGGCTGAGGGATGGGAAGTTTAGGGAGATTGTGACTTATGCTGGCAGTATTCTTAAGGAAGAAATGGAATGAAGAACAGAAATAGAGCAGAAGGGCTTCCCTAGTGGCACAGTGGTTAAGAATCCACCTGCCAATGCAGGGGACACGAGTTTGAGCCCTGGTCCGGGAAGGTCCCACATGCTGCAGAGCAACTCAGCCTGTGTGCCACAACTACTGAGCCTGTGCTCTAGAGCCCACGAGCCACAACTACTGAAGCCCGTGAACCTAGAGCCCATGCTCCGCAACAAGAGAAGCCACCACAATGAGAAGCCCCAGCTCACTGCAACGAGAGAAAGCCCGTGTGCAACAACAGAGACCCAACGCAGCCAAAATTAAATAAATAAAACAAATAAATTTATTTTTTAAAAAAAGAAATAGAGCAGGAATTTTTTGAGCATGAAAGCTTGGAGTAATATAAGGAGCTTGAAGAGAGAGGTAGGTGTTAAAAGTACTCCCTGAGGGGTGGGAGAGGAAGCCATCCCCAAAGTCAAATGATTGGCAAGGGGCTCTTACAGCTCCACCGTAACAGAACACAGAACGGGCAGTGGCTCCGGGTTCCTTGTTTTTAACTTGTTATTACTTTAGCTAGCAGGTGTTAGAGCAGGGAGGCAGGTTAATGCATTGATCCCAAGTTGGGATACATCAAAATGCCTTCAGTGGGAGGATTCAGACATACCTTGAAGACTAAATGAGACCCCCAAGGTTGATGCCAGCAGAGCACTGACACCTACTGTGTACCCAGTGAACGCTGATTGCCCCCTGTTACAGATTTTCTCAGCAGTAAACTGAAGAAGTTATATTAGAGATCTCTAGCTCTGACATTTGGGTTCATGTGGCCATTTCCGAGAAGTCTAAACTCAGTGATTCTCAAAGTGTGCCTATGTGGCCCACTTCAAACAAAACGTTCTGGAGAGTTTCTTAGAAAGTCAGACTCCAGGGCTGTTGCCTACAGAGTGGGAGGGCCAGAGTCTCTGCATTTTAATAAGCTCCACAGGGAGACCCTGTATTTGAGTCAAATTTGAGGACACAGCTTCCATGAGTCTGTCCTGATCTGGCTTATGCAGAAGCAAAACCTGAGTCCTGACTCCAGAACTAGTTGTGAACCTATGACAGGAAACACCAAGATCGTGCGTGGCCATATTGATGGGCAATGGTTGAATTGTGGATAAGTGAGGCTCCTGGGTGGCATTTAATGTTAATTCTTTTCCCAGAACTTTCCTGGTGAAATCTGGGGTCAGGCTGCTTGTTTTTGGCCCATTGTGGCCTGGCTTTACCCCTTCTGCCTTCGTTGTGGGCTTTTGTCAATATGTCCTTTGGTCCAACTGTTGTTTAGGGTTTTAGGTACAGAAAACATGTTTTACCCACGTTTCTCCTCTTCACAGTGTCTGGCTATTAGGAAAATATCCTTATGAAAAGATAACAAATGCTTCATTATGATTATCATTCATTATATCTTCATAGCTCTTTAAAGTTTACAGAGTAATTCTATACCCATTATCTCCTTATCCCACAAATCTGAGATTTATAGGAAGATTATAACTTCCATTCAGAATTGTACTAAGATTCAGAATGATTAGGCAACATGCACATTGTCATAAGATAGAGTGGTGGCAGAGCTAGAGGCCACCACATGTGTCTTAGTCCATTCGGGTTGCTGTAACTGAACACCACAGACTGAGTGGCTTGCAAACAACAGAAATTTAATTCTCACAGCCTGGAGGTTGGAAGTCTGAGATCAGGGTGCCAGCATGGTCAGCTGAGAACCTCCTTCTGGGTTGCAGACTCCTGTCACATCCTCACAGGGTGGAAGGAGCTAGGGAGCTCTGTGGAGTCTCTAAGAAGGGCACTAATCCCATTCATAAGGGCTCCACCTCCATGACCTGATCACCTTCCAAGTTCCCACCTACTAATACCACCTTTTGGGGTTAGGAGTTCAATGTAAGAATTTGGGGGAACACTTATATTCACACCAAACCACCATGATCTTCTGTCTTTAAGTCTAGAGAGCTTCTAATTGATTTAAAATCAGAACAAGACCTTCTGACTCACCTTTTTCTGCAACCAGACTACATA
The DNA here is from genome assembly GCF_949752795.1 of Hyperoodon ampullatus. Taxonomy (NCBI): domain Eukaryota; kingdom Metazoa; phylum Chordata; class Mammalia; order Artiodactyla; family Ziphiidae; genus Hyperoodon; species Hyperoodon ampullatus. The sequence goes on from NC_136928.1 coordinate 76,917,780, forward strand.
AGCACCTACCTTTTCTTAAGCCACGTCCTCAACTCTAGCCTCTTTGCCATACCCTCACCAACATGCTTGTCAGCCTCCAGCCCGGGATCATTTCAACAAAGCTGAGTTCTGGTCTAGATGGGGTTTCTGACGAACATCTTAGGCCATCAAATATAACCTCTCCCCAACGTTAGGAACCAGGGTCTTTGCTGGGTCCTCACAGCCTCCTCTTTCATCTCCTGGAACACGGTGGCTGCAGCTAGTATTTCCGGCTGCTGCAGAGACCAACAAGAACACTGTCAGGGTGAAAGCACCAAAGCAGAAGCCCCTGATGGAGGTTGAGGGAACCCCCATGGAGGCATGTGTCCTGGTGCTGAGTACTTTTGCAGTCCAGCAGTTGATTAAAATGTGTTGGATATTTAAAAGGTTGCTAACTTCATGACTAAAGTGTCAAACCTAATTTTTTAAAACTTTAGAAAATATATTTGAAAAGCTCTTTAAATGGAAACTTTCCTTCTGCCAAGTTCCACCATAGCACACATTTTTACTGCCCTTATAATTCCTTGAAAAAACTCAATGTATAATAGAAGTGCTGACAGATGCTGGACCATAGCAGCTGGTCTAACAGCTCAGTTGTATTTATTTTTCATTACACTTGACTCTAATTGGTACCAGTTTAACTGTGGCTCATACCAGCAAGAACCTTTTAACTCAAACAGCAGCCCAGAGAAACTGGCTTTTTTTTCCCCCCATATCTTGGCTCTTAATATCAGAGACTGATTATATTTCTCCTCCGTCAAACTATCTTTATGTTTATTGGAAGGCATTTAGATTCATTTTTCAGGAGCACGGAATTTGAGGTAACATAGACCTAAATTTTATTCCAGGCTCCTCTGTCAAGTTGACCTTTAGAAAGTCACTTAACCTCTGTGAACCTCAGCTTCCCCATCTATAGATGGAGACTGTAATTTTTTTAAAATAAATTTATTTATTTTATTTCATTTATTTTATTTTTTTTGGCTGCGTTGGGTCTTCGTTGCTGCATTGGGGCTTTTCTCCGATGGTGGCGAGCAGTGGTTACTCTTCATTGTGGTGCGCAGGCTTCTCATTGTGGTGGCTTCTCTTGCTGGGAGCACGGGGGCTTCCGTAGTTGTGGCACATGGGCTCAGTAGTTGTGGCTCGCAGGCTCTAGAGTGCAGGCTCAGTAGTTGTGGCTCATGGGCTTAGTTGCTCCGCGGCATGTGGGGTCTTCCAGGACCAGGGCTTGAACCCGTGTCTCCTGCATTGGCAGGCGGATTTTTAACCACTGTGCCACCAGGGAAGCCCCTGGAAACTGTAATTCTTACCTTGCAGAGTAGTGATATGTATCTTATAGAAGGTTCGATATCAGGTAGGTAATACATCTAGCAGAGTCCCTGGAGCACACTGGGAATTTGATAATTGATATTATTTTCTACATATTCTATAGTTATCAATATTATAGCTAATGAGGATAATGTTCTGTGCAGAAAAAGAACCTCCTGTCTGATTATTCCGTGTGGAATTTTCTACTACTGTGATGAGTTGCAAAACCACTAATTCATATAAGGAAAAACCCTTTGACAATTCCACAAAGACCAGGCCCCTTTTCATTAAAAAGCAAGCAGTCTGGGGCAAGACATGAGCCATGAGGCTCATGGCCTGCCTGGATCTTCCCAGCTGCTCTGAGATGCTATTGGGTGTGGGAATTCTTCAAATGACTTTCAAGTGGCCTCCTTAGAGATGCTGACAGGTCCAATCAAACTCTCTTCTACTGGGCCCTGAGATGAAAGGAAGTGGCAGAGGTGTCTGAGAAATAAAAAAGGTGACTTCGCAGTCCTGAGGAAAGTACCTTAGGACAGAGCAACACACAGCCCAAGCTCTTGAATTCTCTGAGGTGTAACATCCTCAAAGGAGGCAACATTAACAAGAAGAGTGTCTGCTCATCTAGATAAAGCCACTCTGGAATTCTGGCTGGAAACCCTTCAGCGGTAGCAAAGACTCTGTTGAGGGAACTCACTTTGGACTTACTCCATAAACCCACCTAGATTTATATTGCGGGCTGGAAGGAAAGAACTTCCTCATTAATTAACTGCTATGGACAAAGAGCTTTACAAAGGTGACCGTGACCGAACCTCATAGCGACCCTTCAAAGCCAGGATGGTTATTGCTCTTTTGCAGCTAAGGATGTGAGACTCGGAGAGGTCAAGTGACTTGCTAAGGCCACACTGGGCTGAATGGGCCAGCATTTGAACCTAGGACTCTAGGACTCTTGACCACAGCCCCAGCTATGGAGGAATCAAAAGAATCAAAGAACTCATCCTAAACTTATTTTACTGTCTCAAACATTTTAATAGCAAAAATAGAAATTTTAAAATGAAAAGTAGAACTACACAGAGCCCTACCACCTTATGAAATTACTTTTCCATGCTCCCTTCATCCTGGTCAGAGGCAGAACTGTAATTGTGCAGATGAAGATTTTAGCAAAGATGTATGAAACACCTGCTGTATGCAGTAGCTCCCAGATCCATATAGTACATGATAGTTTTGGACCACATGTACGCTGTCATGTAGTGGTTGAGATGACAAAAATAGCCATTGGGCTTCCTTAACAGAGCAGAAATGAGCTGCTGATCATGCAGCATATAGATGCACAAAGAGTGTCAAGGAAGAGGCGGATCATTGTGGGCTGTCACCATGAGAATGGAGGTCCTAGGAGCCTGGGGTCCATAGTATCCAACTGACAGCATCATCTGAGTCTGAAACTCCCTAGATTTTGGGACAGAAAGGAGTGACACACAGAAGTGAGTTCTCAAGCTGCCACCTCAAGCTAAGCAATGAGTGAACTTTTGCTTTTATGATACTAGTCACGTGTTTCTGCTAATTAATATAATATGTATCCATTATCTAAAAACCTTAAAATTCCTAAAAGAATTTGTTTAGCAATTAACAACCCATAGAAACACCATCCAGAGAACAGTAGTTATTGTTTTGCCTTAGTTCCTTCAGTCTTTTTGTATGCCTATTTTTACTTAGTTGATATTAAACTATGTACGTAATGTAAAAATCTTATTTTTCCAGTTAACATTATAACATTAGAATTTTCTAATGTCATTAAACTTATTTCAAAAATATAACTTTGGGGGCGTCCCTGGTGGCACAGTGGTTGAGAGTCCGCCTGCCGATGCAGGGGACACGGGTTCGTGCCCCAGTCCGGGAAGATCCCACATGCCACGGAGTGGCTAGGCCCGTGAGCCATGGCCGCTGAGCCTGCGTGTCCGGAGCCTGTGCTCTGCAACGGGAGAGGCCACAGCAGTGAGAGGCCCACGTACCGCAAAAAAAAAAAAAAAAAAAAGAGAGAGAGATGAAACATAATCTGATTGAACTCCAGAACCTTCTGTCTCTACATACAGAAAAAGCCAAACTATCGGCATTCAGGGTAAATGTGGAAGTCTAGAACAAGCATGACTACCATGTGTGGTTGGATAAGTAGTATAAGTAGTATACTGTCCAGCTCCTAGAGATGCCATTCACAGCATAGTATAAATAAATGGTTCCCATCTCTGTTACCCCATCCAAAAAGTTGTGCTAAGGATGATTACTTATATGAAAAAAACAGAGATGGAATTCACTGCCTGGGAATAAGGAGTGCAAAGAGCCACACACCCTACCCCAAACTACAGCTAATAATAAACCATTACCAAGGAATTCAGAGGGAGCAGAGATATCTGCTTGGCCAAGACATGGACCGAGCTGCCCATTGTTTCTGAAAAGTGATTTACAGTATCTTTGTGGAATGAAAATCCAAGTCATTAATATATGACCTAATTCTAAACAAGGAACACTAGTGCACCAGGGAGAGAGCACTACAAAACTGCAAGACACCACAGAGAAAAGAAAAAATGAAATTCACACACAAGATGAATTTGCAATGAGGAAAATTAATAACATGAAAAATGACAACAATTATAAAGGAATAGCATTATACCTATCTTTCATTGAATGGCTCCCAATGTGCCAGAGACTGTTCTGTTTTACACATATTTTATCTCATTTACTGCTAGACCAATCAGATATTGTCTTCAAAATCAGAGAAACTAGAGAAACTTGGTGAACCAAAAGCTAATTCTTGAGAAGATCAATAAAATTGATAAAGCTCTAGCCAGATTGACGGTGGAAAAAAGAGAGAAGACACAAAGTACAAATACTATCAGAAAGGAGAAAGGTGACATCACTATAAATTCTACATATATAAAAGGAATAATAAGGAAATGTTATGAAGAAATTTATGTCAAAAATCTGACAACTTAGACGAAATGGAAGAAATTTTGAAAGACACACACTACCAAAATTCACTCAAGAAGAAGTGTATAATCTGAGTAACCATGTATCTACTAAAGAAAATTATTTTGTACTTTTAAATTTCCACAAAGATAACTTCATGCTCAGATGGCTTCACTGGTGAATTCTATCAAATATTTTCAAATTAATAATAACAACTTTATAAAAGTCTGCCAAAAAAATATAAAGTAGGGAAAGCTCTCCAATTCAAAGACATTATAAGAAAAGAAAATCACCTGTTAATCTTGAATCATGAACATAGAAGCAAAAATTCTTAGCAAAATTTCAACAAATTGCATCCAACAATGTATAATAAAGAGAATACATTATAACGAACTGAGGCTTATCCTGGGAATACAAGGCTGGCTCAACATTTGAAAACCAATCAATGTAATCCACCATACCAACAGACTAGAATAGAAGAGCCAGGCAGTCATCTCAATATACACGAAGTAAGTCATTTGAGAAAATTCAACATCCACTCAAAAGACAGGGGAAGTTTCATTACTCATTTTATGAAATTAGCTTACTTTTGTCCAAATACTGGACAACTACGATGTGAGAAAATAAGATTATATGCTAATATCATTAGTAAAATGTGGATGTAAAAACCCAAGCGTTAGCAAACTGGATCCAATAATGTATTTTTCAAAACTAAAAAATAAATCAGAGTAAATCAGGTTACCTTGGGAATATAAAGATGGTTAAATATCATAAAATCTATTAGTTAAATTCATAATGGGTTACAAGATATACAAACATCTTAGTACTTGCAGGAAATAAAGTTTTGACAAAATTATATAATTATTAATGCTAAAAAAAATCTCTACACAAACAAGCAATGAAATAGAACTTCTTTACCCTGAGTCTTATGAAAAACTAGAACAGCATCATCTTGAATGATGAAACTTTGGTAACATTCCCAGTAAAATCAGGAAGGAAGGAAAGAGGGGAAAGGAAAAGAAAGAAACAGATTGGCATGGGTCTGAATGACCAAGAAAGTGAGACATATCACTTAGTAAGTGTGCCATCTCCCTGTTGGGAAGACTGCCCAAATGGGAGAATGTTCTTTACTGGGGCACTGGCTTCCAGTTTTATGGAAGAAAGTACCTTCACTTGAATTTCACTGCCGCCAAGATAATCATTCCTGCCAAAATTCATTAACTGCCCCTTCCCAGGAAAATAAAGACTCCACCATCACTGTTCTTAAAAGTTTGTTGTTTATATGCCACCCAGTTTGTGGTACTTGGTTATAGAAGCCTGCACTAAGACATATACACAACCGAGGGCTGCTATTGTTTGTTTGGCATGACCTGAGACATTTTTGTTTCTTTCTTTTTTTTTTTTTTAATTTATTTATTTTTGGCTGTGTTGGGTCTTCGTTGCTGTGCGCAGCTTTCTCTAGTTGCAGTGTGTGGGCCTCTCATTGCGGTGGCTTCTCTTGTTGCAGAGCACAGGCTCTAGGCGCACAGGCTTCAGTAGTTATGGCACGTGGGCTCAGTAGTTGTGGCTCATGGGCTCTAGAGCACAGGCTCAGTAGTTGTGACACACGGGCTTAGTTGTTCCGCGGCATGTGGGATCTTCCCGGACCAGGGCTCGAACCCGTGTCCCCTGCATTGGCAGGCGGATTCTTAACCACTACACTACTAGGGAAGTCCCTATTTCTCATTTTTCATCTGTACACTGATCAGGGAAGTTACTGAAGAGTTATGCTCTCTCTAGAAACCCTCTAAATACAATCAGATGATTCAGTTTCTGATCATGGCATTGTGGACTCTTGAGAAGTACTTCTTTATTAATTGAATTGATAGCTGCATTCTTCTCTTTGTTAAGAATTCTTGTTCAAGTATAACTTATATAGTCTGTTTATGCTTACATTTAAATACAAGGAGAACTCATTAACCATAAGAATAATGGGTTCATGAACAGATAAAACTTAAGTAATTTAAACTTAACCTGGGCACGTCATTTATTGTGTATATCAGGGAGAAGTTAAGTTTTGGCTGCAAATTGTTTTAAAAATGAAAAAAAATTAGAATAAGTTTTTAATTTTATGTTTAACAAAAAGTTATAATTCCAAAAATGAGATAAATCTTAGAATTTGAGGAGACATTGTTCTTTCTAGGCAAAATTGTATAAAGGTTTACTGTAACATTTTTCAATCCACATTTAGATTTCACCATATCATAATAAAGATCATGTATTTTTAGCAATGAATTAAAAAAAGTCAAGGACTTCATTATTCCTCCTACAAGGGGCTTTGATGTTTAAGTCAGTCTCCTCTGAACACCTACCTGGCCATTAACCTCTTCTTATTTCTCTTCTATGTTTCAACTGGACAGTCTGTGACAATACCAGTTTGTCAATAACTTTGTATATGATGCAAGCAATGTCTAATTTTACTTTCATGAACTTCATGAAATTTTACATCAATCACAAAATGTTTAATCTCACTTTGTAATTTATTAGAATGGTAGAGTTGGCAGTTTCTAATAAATACTTAAAAAATAGTGAAAGACCGATTGAAGCAATGGGTAAGGATAGATGTTACGGCAATTAGGGAAGGGTGTTCAACAACTAATTTTATAAATGATCATTACTGTTGTAAAGGCTACTGCTTCCCTTTGAAACCTCAGCACTGCGAGACTGAGGTAGTGTATTCTGATTTGATAATGAGGAAGTCTTACACTATATACAGTTAGAGTGTATATGTGAATTCTATTTAGTTCTATGCATATTTGTTTATTAATGAAATTATCTTAGCATATTTCTGATATTTAATTTCTGTAATTGGATATTTCCTAGAGCTTGTATTCTTGACGCTTCAAACACATTTTCAATACTGTTTTTGTCATCAGATTTACCAGAAAGTACTGCCTAAACTTCTTTGAATAACAGTCCATTGTGGTATTTGAGCTATTTGCTTGGGAACTCCCACCCAGAGAAATAAGTCCAGGGAGGAAAAATAAAAAGTAAGCACAGGGATGTTATATGTCTAGAATCTAACCCTTGAGAGTTTCCTAGCTATCTAAAAGCTAATTTTTCTTTTGGGGACAGTAAATTTCTTGGGCTCCTTTTTGTCATTATGGTATCTGTTCTTTTGCATCAAAACAAATAAGACACTGTATCTCAATGGTTAAAAATGTAGTTACTTGCTCAGGAAGCAAGTAACTTCAGGTAACTTGTATAATAGCTCAATGCCTCAGTTTCCTCATCTGCAAAACAGGAATGATAAAGTACCTACTTCATAGTACTGTTGTGAAGATTAAACAATTTAAGACTTACATAGCACTTAAATAGCACTGATCCATAGTAAGTGCTTTGCATATATTGACTATTATTTAGGGCATGCAGTTATTGTTCTAAGTCTGTTGAATCTTTTAGTAACCATTTTACTTGAAGCTAAAAGACAAGGTAGCAAGTAAGAGTAGCTGATTCTTAACAAGAGGTGATTGTCAAATTTTCAGTAGGGTGTTGCAAGATGGCTTATGGAAGCAGTAGCAGCTGGGTAGGTAAGAGGTCCACCGCAGGTCACCGTGTGGCCCAGCGTGACACCTAGGCTCCTCTCTGGGTCTTCTACTCAGCACAATAAGTGGGCTGAGTTAGTGGACCCCCAGATATCCTCCTTCCCCTCTGACATCTCATAACTTAATCTTCCTTTGAAATAGGCAAGATTGAAGGAGTGAAAACAAACATGATACAGCTAAGGACTGTATTGAGAAGCTACAATGTTCTCCCTGTCCTGCAAGGGATGACATAAAGATTTGATCTTTTTTCATGACCAGAGTGATAAGGTCTTTTCTTACTGTTTGGGTTCACGAGAGAGCTGAAGTTCCCTCCTAGCAAAACAAATGTCTCCACAGGGAAGAGTATTTTGGGGATATTAGTAGAAGTGAGAAGTAGGTTAGGAGCGGACAAGGGGAGGACAATAGCCATTATCTATGAATTGCCTGACATGTGCTGATCACTATGCTAGGTATTTAATAGATATTTCCAGTTCTGACAACAGCCATACAAGGTGGTATTTATTTTCCCTAGTTTGCAGTTGTAGAACCTAAGGCTCAGAGAAGGAAAGTAATTTTGCAAGTCTATACAACAAGTGAATGCCAGCACCAGAACAAAATTGCAGTCTTTCTGGATTCTGCTGTTTTATTCCAGCATGTTGCCATGGGCCCCACCTTACTCACTCCCTCAGTCAGTGAGAATAAGACTTGGTAATATGTGACCCAACCCCCCCAGTTGGTACGTGGCAGAATGAGACTGTGGTCCAAAGCCCGTTATCTGAATGCCAAAAACAATGCTTGCATATTTCATGTTCACTCTGTGTTCCAAAGTCTGTCTTCCAACTAGAAGAAAAGCCTAAATTAAATTATATAATTATTCTTACATTGCTCTTACTCCCACTCCAGTTCCTAAAGTTGTGAATTAATTTAATTTGGGTGATTTAGGAAAACAATATAGCATAAGAGAAAGAACACAGAATTTGGATTCATATTCTGGCCTCCACCACTTCCAAGCGGATTGAGGTTAAGTAAGTCACACCATCTTCCTGAGCTTTAGTTTCCTCATATGTGGTGTTTGGATAATGATGTATAAATCAGAGAACATTGCCAAGAGTAAAGGATAAAATGCAAGTAAGTTGCCCAATACAATGTTTGATTGATTCTTAATAATTGTAAATACCGCTTTTGCACCAGCTACTAGCATTTCATCATCATAACTCTAAAGTTTATATAGAAAATAAGGTCCATAAGGGAGATAAACTGAAAGCACAGATACAGATCTATTTACATATAGATTTTCCACATATGACAAAGAAAGCATGGAAGATCAGAGTGGAAAGGAGGGAAAATGGGTCTGAAAAATTATTTTCTACACAGAAAAATTAAATGGATTGCTGCTTCACGCCATATAAAAATATCAACTCCTTTTGGACCCATGTGTCAACAACAAAATTGTACAATTTTTGGAAGAAAATATAAGCGAAAACATAGCTGACCTTTGCATAGATAAGAATTTCTTAAACAAGACAATACAATGTTAACTATAAAATAAGATAGATGAATTTGACTACACTGAGATGTAAAAATTCTGTTTACAGAAATCTTCTTTTAAAACATTTTTGGGATGAAATCATCAAATGGCAAAATAAGAATTTTCTATTGTCTTCCCCCCACCTTCAAGTAATAGTAATTTAGACAACCACTGATGGATGAGTGTTCATTTGTGGAAGTCGGGGAGTCCAGTAGAGAAGTTCCAGCACACCATTGGAGGAAAAAAACAAAAACACCCTGAGATTTGACACATTGAAGAGGAAAAGAGAAACAGTTTCCTTTCAGCTGAATCACCCCTCCCTTAAGGTAGAACAGCTCAGTGCCAAGAGAGATCTTCTTGGCCCATGATTTCTCCCACAGGGGAAAGTGAGAGTGTGTGAGTGATCGTCCAGCTTCCCCAGCTGTGTGGGATGTCACAAAAGTGACCACTTCTTTCTTACCCCACCCAGAACACTGAGGTGTGCTGCATGACTGGGGGCAGGAAGCATCTGGGAGGATAGCAGCCAGGACTCTCAGAGGGCATCAGAGGGACAAAGACCCAACTAACTGCTTCACAGACTCCACCAGAAAGCCCACCCATGAGGTGCTGTGGCTGCCTCATTTCTGGACTCCCCCAGTTGACCAACAGTCACCCCCAATAATTGGTGGACCCTCACCCCATGGCCAGCTCCCTGTGCATGCACTGGATGATGGAGAGAATGAGTCTTTGCAGATGGCTAGTGAGCATACACAGATAGCCAACCCAACTCTGTAGGATTGGGAGAAAGTGCTCAAATTTGGGCATTCAGCCCTGCCCTGAGGAAAGCAAACAGAAGGCTGTCAGTACCCAGCCAGGCTTTGCAGTATCAAGAGAAGGCATATAACGTTAAAAATTCCCACTCTACACTGGAGAACCTAAATATATAAAGCAAATATTAACAGATTCGAAGGGAGAAATAGACAGCAGTACAATAATAGTAGGAGATTTCCATACCCCACTTTCAACAATAGATAGATCGTCGAGTCAGAAAACCACCAAGGAAAGTTTGGACTTAAGCTACATATTAGACCAAATGAAACTAACAGACATATACAGAACATTCCATCTAACAGCAGCAGAAGACAATCTTCTCAAGCATACGGGGAACATTCTTCAGGATAGATTATAAGTTTGGCCATAAAACAAGTCTTAAGAAATTTAATATTAAAATTATATCAAGAATCTTTTCTGACCACAATGATATGAAACTAGAAATCAATTACAAGTGGAAAAGTGGAAAATTCACAAATATGTGGAGATTAAACAACATATTCCTGAACAATCTATAGGTCAAAAAAAAAGTCATGGGGAAATTTTTAAAAAATCTTAAAATGTGTTTACAGCATACCAGCACTTATGGAATGCAACAAAAGTAGTGCTAAGAGGGAATTTTTTAAGTGATAAATGCCTACATTAAGAAAAAAGAAAGATCTCAAATAAACAACATAACATTACATCTCAAGGAATGAGAAAAAGAATCACAAAGACCACAGTTAGTAGAAGAAAGGAAATAACAAAGACCAGAGCAGAAATAAATGAAATAGAGATGAGAAAGACAATAGAAAAGATCAATGAAAGTTAAGAGGTGGTTTTCTTGAAAAGATAAACAAAACTAACAAATTTTTAGCTAGACTAAACAAGAAAAAAAGAGAGAGGACCCAAATAAATAAAGTTACAAATGCATTAAGAGATGTTACAATTGACACTAAAGAAACACAAAGAATCATAAGAGACTACTATGAACAATTATACACCAACAAATTGGACAGCATAAAAGAAATGTGGGCTTCCCTGGTGGCGCAGTGGTTGCGAGTCCGCCTGCCGATGCAGGGGACGCGGGTTCGTGCCCCGGTCTGGGAAGATCCCACATGCCGCGGAGTGGCTGGGCCCGTGAGCCATGGCCGCTGAGCCTGCGCGTCCGGAGCCTGTGCTCCGCAACGGGAGAGGCCACAGCAGTGAGAAGCCCGCGTACCGAAAAAAAAAAAAATAAATAAATAAAAGAAATGTATAAATTGTTAGAAACATACAACCTACAAAGACCGAATAAGGAAGAAGTAGAAAATCTGAATAGATCAATAATGACCAAGGAGATTCAATCACTAATCAAAAACCTGGTCCCAACAAGTAAAAGCCCAGGACCAGATAGTTTCACTGGTTAATTCTACTACACATTAAAAAAGAATTAATGCCAGTCTTTCTAAGACTTGCAAAAAATTGAAGAGGAGGGAACATTCCCAAACTCCTTTTACAAAAACAGCATTACTCTAATAGCAAAGCCAGATAAGGACACTACAAGAAAAGAAAACTAAAGACCAACATTTCTATTAAAATATAAATGCAAAAATTCTCAGTAAAATAGTAGCAGATCAAATTCAACAGTACATCTGTTAAAAGTATCATACACCATGATCAAATGGGATTTATCCCTGGCGTGCAAGGACGGTTCAACACAAAAACCCAATAAATGTGACACACCATATTATAGAATGAAAGTTTAAAAGCATATAATCTTCTCGATAGATACAGAAAAAGCATCTGACAAAAAGCAACACCCTTTCATGATTAAAAACTCTCAACAAATTGGACATAAAAGGAACTTACCTCAACATAATAAAGGCCATATATGACAGCTAACATCATACTCAATGATAAAAGGTTAAAAGCTCGTTCTCTAAGATCAGGAACAAGACAAGGAAATTCTCACCATTCCTATTCAATATAACACTGGAACTTCTAGCCAGAGCAATAGGCAAGAAAAAGAAATAAAAGGCATCCATGCTGGAAAAGAAGAAGTAAAATTGTCTCTATTCATAAATGACATGATCTTATATATAGAAAACCCTGACAACTCCACCAAAAATCTGTTAGCATTAATAAATAAATTCAGCAAAATTTCAGAATACAAAATCAACACACAAAAATAAATTGCATCTCTATACACTAATGGTCAACTATCTTAAGAAAAAAAGCAAACAATTTCATTTGCAATAGCATTAAAACAATAAAATATTTAGGAATAAATTTAACCCACACTGGTGAAAGACCTGTACACTGACTTTGATGAAAGAAATTTCAGAAGACACAAATAAATGGAAAGATATCTGTGTTCATGGGCTGGAAGAATTAATATTTTTAAAAATGTCCATATCACCTGAAGCCATGTATAGATTCAATGAAATTCCTGTCAAAATTCCCATAGTATTTTCACAGAAAATGAAAAAATTCCTAAAATTTAGATGACACCACTAAAGACACTGAATAGCCAAAGTGGCAATGAAAAAGAAGGACAAAGCTGGAGGCTTTACACTTCCTGATTTCAAACTATATTACAAAACTATAGTAATAAAAACAGTATGGTACTGGTATAAAAATAAACACATGGACCAATGGAACAGAATCAAGAGCCCAGAAATAAACCTATGTATACAGAGTCAATTAATATTTGATAAGGAAGTTAAGAATACTCAGTGGAGAAAAGATAACCTTTTTAATAAGTAGTATTGGGAAAACTGGATATCCACACACAAAAGAATGAAATTGAACCCCTATTTCATACCACTTACAAAAATTAACTCAAAAGTAGATTAAAGACTTAAATGTGATATCTAACACCATAAAATTCCTAAAGGAAAACATAGGGAAAAAGCTCCTTGACATTGGTCTTGGCAAAGACTTTTTTGGTTATGACACCAAAAGGAACAAAAGCAAAAATAAACAAGTAAAACAACATCAAACTAAAGAGCTTCTGCTTGAAAATGGGCAGAGGACCTGAATAGACATCTCTCCAAAGAAGACACACAGATGGCCAACTGGTACATGAAAGGATGCTCAACATCACTAATCATCAGGGAAATGCAAATCAAAACCACAGTGAAATGTCGCCTCACATCAGTTTATAATGGCTATTAACAAAACCAGAAAAGTTAACAAGTATTGACGAAACTACAGAGAAAAACAAACCTTTGTGTATTTTGGGTGGGAATATACGTTGGTGCAGCCACTATGGAAAACAGTATGGAGTTGCTAAAAAAAAATTGAAAACAGACCTATCATATGATCCAGCAATCCCATTTTGAATATATTTATCCAAAGAAATGAAATCACTATCTCAAAGAGATATCTGCACTACTATGTTCATAGCAGCATTATTTACAATAAAGAGGTTCTAAAAATCAAAGTGTAAGCATACAAACAACTCAATAGAAAAATAAGCAAAGACTTAGGTATCTCATTTGCTTTACCCTAGTTCCAACCCTGATGTAGAGATTAAATGAAATAAGGTAAATAAAGGGCTTAAGCATATTAAACTTAAAATAAAGTGTCTGGCACATAGGAAGATCTTAGGAAATGATATTTATAATTATGATTCTGACTTACTCTTAATATTATTTATTTTTATTTTGTTATTTTATTGTTATTATCAATCTGACTTAATCTCTTAGCTCTCCATTTCTTTTCATTAAACTGAAAATATAATGAAAATCCCTTTGGAGAGAAAGCATTCATGTGAAAATGCAATGGATTCAACTTGGCTATTCTCTCATCCATTTATTCATTTGGCAACATTTTATAGAGTGCCTGGGATATGCCAGAGTTATGCTGTTTACTGGAGATAGAGAATAAATAAGGCACAGTCGGTGTTCTCAAAGAGCTCACAGCCAGGGGTCACAGGAGAGGACAAATTCAGGTAATGATAGCAATATGGCAACTGCTATAACAGAGGGATTAGCTGGGTCTAGTGTAGCCCAGAGGAGAAATCACCTATGTTTGGTAAGATCAAAGAAATCTTCCAGCTGGCAGTGATAGTGGATCCAAGTCATGAAAAATGGATGGTACTTCAGAAGCCTTCCAAAATATAATGGGTTCTTTTTCCCCAGTGTATTCTTCCATACAGTGAAAATGCATAGAGAAGAATCACATTTCTCTGAGATGAAGTAGACTGCAGAGATCATCAGGTGCCAGTGGTAATCAACCAGAGGCAGTACCGCCCTCAGGGGGCATTCCAATAGCACCGAATTATTTTTAGCTGCCATAATAACCAGGGTAGGGTTGCTAGCATTTTGACGGCAGGGAGCTAGAGATAAGAAACATCTTGCAATACACAGACCAGTCCAGCATATGGAAGAATTGCCTTTACAAAATGCCAGCAACGTTTCCTTTGAGAAGCACTGAAGACAACTCACTGTTTATAAATACATATGAAGTCAGAAAGGGGGAAACAAAAATGCCAAAGACTTTGGGAGAGTTATGTGAACCCTGTGGTGGCCCAGATCTTCTTAGAGCTAGCCTCAGCCTTGGAGTCTCTTCCAGTTTGTGTATCACAAGCATTCCCTGTGGCACAATCAAGTGTGGATTATGCAAGCTGGCCCAAACCATGTTGACCAGAAAGTTTACATTGTAACCTCCGAAAATGTCTTGTGATTTGTCAGTTAAGTGTCCCTGATCTTCCCTTCTTCCACATCTGTCTTTCTAATGCTTGAAGAAATACCTTTTTCCTTTCTATCAATGTTCTATCAATAAATATTCATTCCTCCACAAAGTTCCACACATATGATGATCTCTGTATCTAAATTGAAAGTTTTAAAAAAATACTATTTTCTTTTACTGAAACGCACACATTAAACTATCTCTTAAACCAGGAGGAATTGTTTTTTGCAGCTGTTTTTAACAGGTTGTATTTCATTAAGAGTCAGTTTTCAACTCACCAGGAAATTTCACTGAACTGAGGAATTTTTCTTACACTGAAGTATGATCAGAGAAAAAAATTTGACCTAGAAAATGTGAAATCTTTACTTGACAGTATTAAACAGTATTTCTCATAGTTATCTACAAATTAATAATGATCTTCATAACCCTGAACATTTTTCCTGTACAACTTTTGTATTATAAAAACTAACTCCTGATGGAAACTTCAGTGGGTTCAATATGATTTCTGATTTATAAAATAAATGAATGAGTAATTTAAAAAATTTGCTGCCATAAGATAGACTTGTAAATTTTTAACAATATTCACTAAAATTTAAAGTTTATATATTTTACCACTTTGCTATATATCTTGGTGTGACAGTTAGCATAAAGTCAGCAGATGTTATTGTGTGTCTTACATTTAATTCTAAAGACTCAGTTGTATAGTCATTGCAGCAAGATCATGTTTGACACCCCTGGAAAGCCAAGGTAATTCAGGACCAGAACGTACAACTTGGGACAGATGGTAATTGCTCTGGCTCTGAATTTCTTTGTAGCTTATCACTAATATTTTGCCAAACCATAGTAATATAGAACTACAAGAGATTTCAACTTTCTTCCAACTGGGAAAATTTGTTTTTCAGAGCTGGAAACGACCACAGAGGTTTTCAAAATAATTCCCCTATATGGATGCAGAAGGAGAGACCTTGCACAAACTCACATGATGACATAATGGGGAAGTCAGAATTGAAAGTCAAATTGGTCTCATGGGCTTATAAAATCAGCATTAGAAAGGCCCTGGGGTCACTTAGTAACCACCCTGCTCCCCCACCCAGGTATTCTCTATTATCTGATTACCAGTCCAAGGCTGTATCAATGTTCCATGACTTTGCAACAATCCACACTGATGATGATCCTGTATACAAATTTAAGAGAGTTTTAAAATTCATTTTCCTTTACTGAAATGCACAAATTAAGTTCTTTATTTATTATGCCAGGAAGAAGCAAGAGAGTCTCTGAGCAAGCAAAAATTTTCATTAAATCCACACTCATTATTTATTGGAAATACTCCAGATTCCCACATGGAGCCTTTCAGTACCTTCTTTATATACACTTTATACACACAAGATCCTCCAAGGGGAAACAGAACATTAGAAGCAAGAGTTGGCCACAAGGGCTGAGACAGGAAAACTAAAAGGACAGAAATGAAGTTAAGACGTTTAAGTATGGCCATTTAGTAGTAGAGGTACTCACAGCCAATGTGTTTCCAAGGTGGGGGAAGAAGAGTCTCAATTATCTAAACCTTAAGTTATTAGCATAGGTACCACTCAGGCTTATTTTCAGTGAGTTCATCCCCATTTTCCTGATCTTACTTAGAAAAGCATGTTTTGCCCAATGGAGACTCAAGCCATCAAAAAGAAATATTTAAAAAAGTAGTGAAGGTACATTTCTCAGAATTAGAAAAAAAATCTGAAAGATTTCAGATTGAAAGAGGAGAGATGAGGGGTGGGGAATATATCTGGGTATATCATAATGAAATTAAAAGAGAACATTCTAAAACTTCCAAAGGAAAAATACAGATCCTACATGAAGGAACAAGAGTCAGATGACATTTGATTTTCCAGCAGCAGCAATGATGCAAGAAGGTAATGAAGTAACATTGAGTATTGAAGAAAAAGAACTTAGAATCCAAAATATAATTTCTAGCCAGACTGCCATTCATATATGAAGGCATGATAAAAATATTCCCTGGCACACAATGTTAAAGAGATTTTTCCTCACAAAGGCATACATTGAAAAGGGATCAAATACTTTTGTAAAATTTTGTAGTTGTCTAAAAAATAAGTTAGGACTAAAGAAAAAGAGAAATGTAACTATAATAATCCATAGTTTATCCAGAGTTTTAAAATTTAGACAATATCAGTATGGTGGGTATGGATGGAGAGCTAAGGAATGTGAGAGGCTAAGTTCTTACCTTATGTAAGTTGATGTGGGTACCAATTTTTAAAATATAACATAGAATTTTTAAAATAAATCATGGGATATGCGGAAATAATCTACTAAAATACCAGAAACTAGCTCACGTATATGCGTACTTCAAGTAAAAATAAGTGGATGAAATTCATCAGTGAAAAGACAAAAAATTAGATTAGATTTTATTAATCCATGTATATGCTATTTACAAAAGACACATTTAAAATACAAGGTTAAGGGCTTCCCTGGTGGTGCAGTGGCTGGGAGGCCGCCTGCCGATGCAGGGGACACGGGTTCGTGCCCCAGTACGGAAAGATCCCACGTGCCGTGGAGTGGCTGGGCCCGTGAGCCATGGCCGCTGAGCCTGCGCATCTGGAGCCTGTGCTCTGCAACGGGAGAGGCCACAACAGTGAGAGGCCCATGTACCGCCAAAAAAAACAAAACAAAACAAAAACAAAAAAAAAACTGAACGAAAGAGGAAAGTTCTATATGACCATTTTGATAGATGCAGAAAAACATTTGGTAACATTCACCATCCATTCATGATAAGACTCTTAGTAAATTAGGAATAGAAGGAAATTTCCTTAACTCAGTAAGCACCATCATTTAAAATAGACACCACTCTAAATGGGAAACTGCAAGAAGCATTCTCTGTAAAGTTAAGAATGAGAGAAAAATATATTGTGTCATCACATCTGGGCAACCTTGAATTGAAGAGTTTAGCCAGTGCAATAAGACCAGAATAAATGAATAGTTTAGAAAAATATAGAAAGTCGGAAATAAAATTGTCATTTACCAATAAATGATTAGAGGTAGCAAAAGAGTTTAGCAAGGTGACTGTGCACAAGATCAATATAAAAATTTCAACTGCTATTCTAAACACAAGCTGAAACATATTGAAAACAATTAAAGAGAAGGCACTATGTAAGTTACAACTGTCAAAAGAAGTTCAAGACCACTATAAAGAAAATTTTAAACATTTACAAAGACATAGTAAAAGAAACACATATAAATGGATAAATATATTCATGAGTAGACAGTTTTAATACTGTCAGTTCTCCCCAGTCAATCCATAGAGTCAATCAAAATCCCAACAGGGATTTTTAAAATGAATTATAAGAAGCTGATATATATGAAAGAGTTAAAGGCTAAAAGTAGCCAGGATACTTCTAAAAAAGAACAAGGACAAGGAACTTGTTTTCCCAAGTAGCAGGAACTCCATAGGGTCACCATAAGGGCAGCCCCAAGTTGATGAGCTTCACATTCCTCATACACATACACATCTGGCAATCCATCTTTTCATGCCCCATTCTTAAATTCAAGTGGAGAGCTTGAGTATCACCACTGTCTTGTACATTTCAGCTTTGATGAACTTTCAACATTCTAATCAGCTTATGCCTCCTTCTAGCCTAATCAGACTCACATAGAAACAAACATTTAAACGACCAACTACTGTAGTAGAGTACATACAGGTCAAGTGTCGATACAACAAAATCAGGAGGCAAGAGCCATTTTTGCATTTGACATCACAGTTAAGACCCTCTGCGTCTTAATGATGAATGAGATTGGTGGTCTGCGGCACGGTGCTGAGCTGTCATTCAGACGTTGTGCCCTTGTGCAATCTCTAAAGGAAAAGATGGAGGAGGACCTAGTAATTTGTATGAGTACTTTGTATTAGGAGCAACTTCATACTTTATAAAACAACTGTTAACTACAGGAAGGGGGGATAATGGAGAGAACTATCCCCCAAACTGCCCCTTACTCATCACAGTCAGTCTGTACACAGTAATTCCTTTGAGCCTGTTGATCACAGGCTCTCTAGTGCCTGTGTTTATGTCTGAGGTGTGTTGTGAGCAATCCTGGAGTGATGATGAACTCCTGCTCCTACTCCAGCCTCTTCATAGCTCAGTGGCAGGGGGAGACCAGAGTTGTCTGGAGGAGATTGGGAAAGTAGACAGGAGAACAGGTTAAGCCGTCACTGATCTCCTATTCCACTCCACCTGCCCGTTTGCCCTTGCATAGACAGAGGGGCTCTCTCCTCTTCCCTCCTGTGTGTTTTCCCCAAATAACCAACCAGACTTGTTTCATCAATATCCAAAATGGATCGAGTCGTAGTCTACACATGTCCTCTCTATTTGGAGCTCTTTCTCAAACAAGGCTTGGTGTGGTCTACAAGGGTGGAGAGTGTGTGATAGACCACAGACACATTTCATGAGCTCAACAAGGCCCAAGCTTTTGGATGACATGTTGTGACTCCAGAGAAGCCTTAGGTATGTAATGGGATTCTCTTTTCTTGGCTTCTAAAAACTCCTAAGCGTAAGTATTGCAAGTCAACTTAGCTCTGAAGGAAAAATATGGGTTAAAAGACAGAAAGTCTGCTCCCCATGTGGTACCAGGGAGTTAGTGGTGTGGGATCAGGCAAGTCCCACCCCCTTTAGATTTCACTTTTCTCATCTGTGGCATGGGAGTGTCTTGAAATCTTGTCTCTTTCTAGTGTTCTGTGATTCTAAGGAGGGTCCTTGAGAAAACTGAGATCCAGGCACAGAATGGCCACCAGGAAGGCAGGCCACAAGGTGTCTGCCTGATGACCCTTTGGAAATTGGCAACAATGCATTTCTCCTTTTATACTTTCCAAGAATTCTAATGGACCATCAAGTATCAAATCAGGACCATTGGAACATCCCTAAATGAGTTATCTTTAATCTTCCTCCATTCTTAAGTCTTGCTCATTTCAGTTCAGTTGAAACTGCATCCTACCCTGTGGTTTGCAGAAAAAGTCCACAGTGTTTTTTTCTCCTGGTTTCAATTTAGGGGCCACTCTCCACTAATCACTAGATGCCTGTATGTTTTCTAATAATTCCTGTTTTGCCAGGTTTTGAGTTAACATGCTTCCTCTGCCCTGGGTCTGAAGCTCTGCCACATCAGTGGTAGCGGAGACACTTCAGCCTTCATTATGAGCTATGTTCCTAAGGCACGAATAAAGCCAAAATAACAATTAGCTTCATGTAAATGTTGAGCCACACCATTTCCTTCTCATGTTCTAGAGAAGGCCTGAGCTTGTCCTGGTAAAATGTCTGGTTGTGATGGATTTAATCTCTTGTGGATAGTTGAATCTTATATCCTAATCAGTGTCCTGAAGAGGGTTCCCTGGGACTCTTGTGGGCTTATGGAGGGTCAGTTTAGTGGCTGGTCTCCCCACACCATTTGTGTTGGGCATCTTGTGGTGGCAGTAGGTCTCTCTCTAAGACAGTACCACTCCCACTCACCATCACGTCTAGTGATGTTTGTGCAATATGGCGCCACAGTCTATGACCACATCTGTTTCAACGGTTTGCTATGGGGTCTTCAGGCTCGATTCCATCTTGAGGATCTGGTGCTCTCCGAGGGAAACAGAATTTGTTTGTTTGTTCATTTGTTTTTGAAAACACAAATACCCAAGCTACTTTTCATCCCTGGATTGGCCTTTGGGCTTAATTGAATACACTCAGAAATGATCATCTGGGCTACCTGAATTAATCTGCTTGTGCCCCTAGAGGCTTCTGCTTAACCCCTGAGTGCTAGGGATCCTGCCAACAGCCCGATCCTCACTCCCTCCCACCCTGTCTGGTCTGCACAGGGGCACAGCCACACAAAGCCATGGTTCCTCCTGCTGAAGGGATGCTAAGGATCACCCACTCGAGTCCCTAACCCAAGTCTTCAAGTTCCTAGGGGTCCAAGCAGAACAAAATATTCCCCACTTTCACCAACGTCCCTAAAATCCAACACAAGGGCTCCTTTATTATACAGGATCTTGTTGCTAATTGTTGCTAATCAGACAGGGCAAAACAAGAAGGAAATAGAGTGTCCCAGCCTGGGTACCCCAGAAGAGGATGCTGAGGGAATCTGGCAAAATGTCTATTTGGGATGGATGCCTGTGAAGGGAAAGAGAGGCTGCAAGACTGGGTGGAGGGAGAAGCTGAGCTGTGATGCAGGCTGGGCAAAGCCTCCACCATCCAGTAGGGGACCTCTAGAGACAGGGCTGTCCCTCAGAGGTCCCACACGGTGGGCACACGGCTGGTCCTCCGTGCTTCTCTTGCTTGGCCAATCAGCTGATACAGGCTGCCCCCAGAGGGTGTGGCCTCGCACGAGACAGCTCCCTGTGGCTGCCGTGGCTACTGACCTCACTCCCGATGGCTGGGGCAACAGGTCCTTTCTTGAAGGGGGTCTGCCTTCGATAGGGATGTGCACTTGCGGTGCTACGTACTCATGGCCCCTGGGTTATGGCTCTTGATTCCACTAAAGCGTCAACTGGGCGTCCAGGGATGGAATGCAACAAATCTTCCCTCTCCGTCAGACTGGGCGTCAAACCTGATGGAAGAGGCCAGCCAGAACAATGCTCCCTTCCTGGATGATATCTCCAGTGGGCAGGTTGCATCTGGAAACATGATAAGTCGGCTCACTGCTCAGTCACCTGGGCCTCTGGCCAGTCCCAGAACAAATTCAGAGCATCTACACCCAGCACCACGCTGCGTACATCTCTTCGTTCAGCTCGTCTCTTTGCCTCTAACGGCCAACATTGCAGTGATCTTATAAAGAGGCAAACTTCTCTGCCTTAATTAGACATGACTCTTATTGCAAAATGCACTTGGAAATGAGCACGTTTTCAGTATCTACCAGTAGGCATTGTGTGATATGAAACGGATGACATTTGCTTTCCTTAGACTCCTACAAAAGTGTTTATTTTTACAGAGTCCGTCAAACTGCAAATTAGCACGCACGCATCCCTTCCTGTTCTCCCCTCCCATCTGGCTTCCTCGCAGAAATTACATTCTTCTCAGTTTGCCCAAACTGTTAGCACACAATTCGGCTCCCATTTGCTTGGTGTCAATTTAATATTGCATTAATTAGACAGTTAGAGAAGGGCCCAAGAAGATTCCCAGCGAACATGCTTTAAGGGGGGGCGGTCAGGTTGATTGGAAACGGCTCTTTTTCATTTTTAAATTTGTTTGGTTTTGCCTTAGCACAAAAATGCAACTTGATTAAAATCGCAGGAGCTGCTGATAAATTGACTCCATGTGAGTAAAGTATCGCCATGGAATCAGAACTGGATTGGATCCAAGAAAAGGATCCACCCCTCCCCGCAGGTACCCTGTGCCACCTTGAAGAAAAGAGTAACTCGTAGTTTTACTGATACCATGCAAACTGCCAGATGAAACGTGAAAAATTCAGTCTGATATGGGAGAGAAGGCAGCTGTCGTTAGTCCCCACATAAAAACACACACCTGGCTTTAGTCAAGGTGTGGGGGGCTGGGTCCGTCAGCGTGGCACGGTGGTCTGCACTCTGATCCCCAGCCCTGCAGTGCCCGGCTGTGAGATTGGGAGCTGACTGCTTTCCTCCCCGGCCTCAATTTCCTCACCTGGGAAAAATGATGATTAGGCCAACTTTGCAGGGTCAATACAAGGAACTCACAGAGAGGCTAGGTTATACTGACATGGACTATTCCGATGAAACTGAATAATCTGAAAATGACATGGAACTTTATAAAAACAGGCTCTGGCGATGAAGTCTTTTCTTTCTGTTTTTATTCAAATACTTGGCAACCTGGGGACTATTATATTTAGTAATGATAATTAAACTATTCCATGTGTTCTGGTACTCTCATAATATCATGAAACATTCATTCTGGAACAGATCTTAAAGCTAATCTGTTCTAATAGCACCATTTTCTAAATGCTCAAAGAGTTTAAGAAATTTAGAAATTCATATTTGGTATGTTAGGACACTAGCCTGGGTCCCGGAGTCCACAACCAGCATTCTGGCCTCTGTGCTAGGTCTTCTCCAAACCTGTCTATGCCCAGACAAGCTTCACTAACCAGAGCTTGCTCTAGGAATTCCTTCACGGAGATGTCATGGAATTACCAAAGTTGAACATAGATCAGATTGAAAGATCTCCTGGACTGGTTTGGGATCTATTACTCCCTGGTCAGGGACCCACTACTCCCTGGTCAGGGACCCCCATGCTGCCTTCCTGGATCTCTCTCCCAAAGGACACTTCATCTTCTCTGGCTTCTTCTCAAACCCTTAGTCTGTTGAGATTTCAAAAACTGTAGCAGAATTTAGCTCACTCTCAAGCCCTGGGTTTTCCAAAGAAGTGAGTTGATTTGAAGGGTTTCCTGGTGTGAGTTGACACAGAGTTCAGTCTATTTTAGTGTCAGCTCATTACCCTGCTCGAGCCTGGAATGGGGTCAGATGCATGACTGACTACCTGTGCCCCAAGACCAGTGAGTGGCCCGCCCTGGTGAAGGCCGGCAGGGATGGCCCCTGAAATGGAAACCACCTTCAGGCAGGTGGGACCTGGCAGGCATGCGCAGCATCCGTTGGAAGGTCCCTGCTGGAATGACAACGCTGGTTTTCCACTTCAATTCTCACTCTTAAAGCAAAGAATATCAACTCTTCCCTTTCTCTGTGATGGAGACGTTAACGATATAAAAACATGCCAGAGAGAAAATGGATTAGATTTCTGACGAGGGTCTCACCAGTGCCCAGTGTCTAAAATGTAACTACACAGAGTCAAAAAAGGGTTGGGTATGGACATTTATTTGGTATTTGTCAGGTATTTCTACCACATAACAGTGACCCTTATAGGGGCCCCCAAGGGCCCCATGAGGCAGGAATTTTGCTGTTCTCTCCATCGACCACAAAGAATGTTAGAAACTTATTCATAAAACCAGTGCACAAGAGAACCCCGCATCCAATCCACAGTTGGCCTGGCAGCGCCTCCTTTTGCATGTGCATCCTGGGACGGGCACTCTGCTCTGAGGGGTCTGCAGAGTCCTCAGTGGTCAGCGCCTCACAGACGGTGGGACCCCCCCTTACCACTCGCACCCTCACCTTGTGCAGCGTGGAGGAATGGAACCGCTTCCAGTTGCCAGATCCAGGAGCCCATGTATCCAAGCGCCCGCCCCCTCCAGCCCTGCCACGTGGCCCATTCCTGATCAGAAGCTGTCTGTCTGCAGACGGCACTCTCTCTCCTTCTCTGTCTTTCTTCTCTCCTTCCCCCTTTCTCCTCTCTGGTGTAACCACAGGGCCTGGGGGCTGTCCGAGCACGCGCTGTCTCACAATGAGGGGCACAAACCTCTTGCGTCCCTTTCACCCTCAGGCCCCCAGCGTCTGCCCACTGGGATGGCTTCATCAAGGTTTCCAACTCTAGGCATAGTTACCCCATTAGAAGTAAATTCATTTCCTTACATTCAACTGTGCTATTTATTGCCTTATTTTCTTGAAGAGAAGCACAGAGATCTGGGTCACATCTGACCGTCCCAGGGGCAGGACGCCCTGGGTTATGAGCCCAGCTCTGCCGCAAGCTCCCCGAATGCCATTGGGCCGTTCACTCTCCTTTTCTGGGCTTGGACTCGGGCTACAACACGAGGAGGTGAGGCTAAAGGGTTACTGGAGTCTCTTCTGACTGGAACGCTCTGGGATTCGGGGATGGCGGGTAGGGGAGCAACATTCCTGGGGAGTGACACAATTCCAAACAGGGAGATCAAAGGGGCTCCGGGAGGGAGGCCCCAGCCAGGAGCTCGCAGGCCCACGGCTGGGGTCAGTGATTGGCTCCTGCCACCACCTTCCTCTCCGTGCGCTCGGGGCGGCAGGGTGGGCCAGACTGTGGGCCCAGCAGCAGAGTTCCCCCCGGAACAGAGGCAGAAAGGTGGCGGTGGGGTGGAGAGGAGCCGTGACATCTGTATGGAACTTTCTGTTGGACAGATGCGAAGTTTAAACCTTTTAACCAACAGCAGTCCACTCCAGGCTTTCTCAGCACCAGTGTGAGAACCGCGCTGTGCGGATACCTCTTAAAGTATTTGATGAGCGGCTGAAAGGCTGACAGGCTAACACTTCACTTCCTTCCAATTAGGGGCCTTTAACATCAAAGGCCCAGGGCCCACTCAGCCTGGCTCACTTGAATGAATTAGGGAAGAGAATGGATCCAGGAGTTGCTTCCTTCTCTCCCTCGCAGAGACGTGGGGCTCTGGGGGCTTTAATAAGATGTTGGAGGTCACCAGGGTCAGGCTCTGACTGGGGGCAGCGGGAAACTGCCAGAGTGTTTCAATATGTGCGGTGTTTGTCCTGCAATCAGGCCCCCCGCTGGAGCCTCCCCTGGTGGGGCCCGTCTTGTGAGGACCCTTCCGGAGACGGAGCGCACAGGCAGGCTGGGCCCTGGGTCCCACTCGGGTGGGTGTTCTAGGCCTGGGTGCAACCAGTGAAACCTGGGAGCACCAGGCCTATTGGTTTCACAGCAGCTTTTTCTGGAGACCCCAGACCTGCGATCATGGTGGTGAGGTGGCCGGGAACACACCCACATCAGGGGCCCATCTGTCATCTTCAGAGGTTCGTTGTGGCAACACGAGGCGGAATGAGGGCAGGAGAGATTCTCAGCACGGGACTGGCTGGCCCTTGGCATCAATCGGAGAGAGAATGCAACTGTGTAAACAGTCAGAACCAGAGGAGGAAAGAAAACTTCTTTTTCTATTTCATTTCACTTTGTTTGCAAGAGACCCGAATCTCCCCTGCAGAAGCTCTGGCCAATCATTTTCAGCTCCTGCCTGTGAGTCCCTGTGTCAGGCAACTGTCCATCCTACAAGGCTATATCCATTCCGCGGTGAGCAGCTCTCAGGGTCAGCAAGAGCATCCTTCTGTCGAGTTAGAGGGTGCAATGCCCACTCAACCAACCCTGTCCTGCTTCACACAGTTGAACAAAGAGTAGGATCTCTGGAGCCAGATGAACCTGGATTCAAAGCCTGGCTCCATCCTTCCACCGTCTGTATACAGGGGAGTTACTTTGACTTTAAGCTTCTGCTTCCTCTTCGGCAAATGGAGGTTTTCGCAATATACGTAAATGTTTATAAAGCACCTATTACTAACTATGTATCTAAGTACATAGTTAGTACTTAGTGAGAGGTTCTTATTATCTATCACCTCTTATGCCCAGTGAGGTTTCTCTTCTTCATAACATCCTCCACTCCACCCCCACTTCATTGCAGGATGAGAAATGCCTGGTGGGGTCCACAAAGAGAGAGGTCTCTGGTGACAGAGGAATAAAGATGACCTTCTACACTGAGGATGGATGGAGCAGGTTCCAAGTCCAGGGGAAGTCTAGTAAAGTGGGGGGGGGCACATGGCACAGAAAGGACCAACAACCTCACAGGAGTCTGAAATGAACGAGAGACATTTAGAGGACAGTGGGGTAGTGCGATTTGTCTGGAACGTTGGATAAAAGACAGAGAGAAGGCTGTAGAGCCAGGGCCGGGCTCTTGTGGGAAGAGCTTTGAGAGTCATGTTAAGTCACTTCGGGAAGAACTGCGAAACCCATAAGTTGGACGTTTGCAATAAACCTATGATCATTTTTGATCCTTACAACAAAGCAAAGAAGTAAGTATTTTTGTGCCCATTTTACGGATGTGGATACTGAGGCTAAGGGAGCTCCAGTGACTTATCTGAGAAGAAATCTCTAGAACCTAGATCTTCTAACATCAAATCCAGATTCATGAAATCTGTGGTCTTGCTGAAAACACAAAAGCAATACAAACAGATAAGAAAAAGGTGATGGGGAGAACTCAGGGTGGGTTGGACCAGTAAGAGAAACTTCCTGAAGGAGGTGGGCTTTACTTTGAATCTCTTCCACATTGAACTCCATCAGCTCCTTAAAATCCTGCAACTACGCCATCAATCATCCAGCTCTAAGAAGAGACAGCTAGTGATGTGTTTATAATCCAGAGTCTGTCTTTATAAATATTTGAGGGATCCACAAAATCCTGGAAATGATATTATGTATGTGTTGGTGGTGGTGGTGGCTGTGGAGTGTGGACTAACATGTATAAGCACCTGCTGTTTGCAAGGAGCATTTTCCAAAGCTCTCTGTGTTCATCTTCACCCAACCCTGAGTGGTGGGCATTTTAATCTCCATTTTCCAGGTGAGGAAACTGAGATGACAAAAGGTTAAGTGACCTGCCCATGGTCAACCCTCAGTCTAAGAAATAGGTCTTTCTGGCTCCAAATCGTGGATTCTTTCCACTCCATTTATTTTACTTCTAAACTAAAAACTGATGCTCTGTCTGGCATCACACATCCTGTGCCTGATGATCTCAAGGCCTCAAAGTCACAGATGGGAGACTGAGGGAATATCACCTATGTTTCCACCTCCTAGAGCAGAAGCTGAGAGCCGAATCTAGCTGATCAACCATGCCCATTTTTAATTTGTGCTTTGAGTGGAAAAGATCCTCAGGATATCTCCAGGATCTGTGTTATAATTCACCATTGATGAGCTGGGTCGTTATTTTTAAGGCTCCATCAATATCTCCCTGTGGCAAAGTCAGCTTTAAGCCACAGATATTTACATACAAATTGCAATGCATCCCTACACCTTAGTCACTTCCACTAGCAGGGGCCACTGCAATCATTTTTCTCCGCCCCCTTCTGCAGCAGCAGTGAAAGAGAACTCCAACCAGAGTGTATGGAGCATGAACCGCTTCAGGATTCCGGGGCCCACGGGGGAGACAGGTCCCGTGTAGGTTGACATTCCAGCCCCCAAAGGGCTGTAGGTCTAACTGAAGTGGCAATGATCATAAGGGAACAGAAAACAGAAGAGGACAAGCCGTGAATGTTTTCCTGTATTAGGTACGCCGATCCTAGCAGTTTTCCAGAATTCCATGAAGCCAGGATTGCTTGAATAAGCTATAGCTTCCATCTCTGAGGCCCCATTAGACTGGAACAATCAGACAGCAAGGGAAGGACCAATTCCATAACTTTCTGCAGTTGACATAAAGCGCATTGCAATGTATCAAGCCACCAAGCCAAGAAATATGGTCAGCTTTCTTTCTTTTTTCTGGTCTTCAAAGCGTCATCCACAGATCTAGGCCTTGTGTTCTATGCATGAATATAGCAGAGATTTCACATTTAGAAAATAAGAATGGCGTGAAGTCATAAGAGAAGAAAGAATTTTCTGTACAAATTATATGTCATATATAAATTGGTATACGCTCTTATTATGAGCCTCAGTACCTATTGGAAAAAGAAAAGAGGCTGTTTGGATCTGGCCATTGACTGTGTGGAGGTCTCAGAGATTTGGCAACCCAGATGGACTTTCTGGAGGCATTGGGGCTTGGATTAGGCCCTGAAGGTGAGGCAGGATTCGCCCAGCCATGTGAAGAAGGAAGGGTAAGAGGAAGATGGTGTCTTAAGACACAGAGGAAGGAATGAGCTGCTATATGTGGGCAAAGAGACCTGGCCACATGGCCCAGCAAGGGAAGTGTCTGCAGAGAGAGAAGCTGAGAGCAGACGGTGGCCCAACCCTCGTGATGAGGAGGCGGAAGAAACACCTGTTTCTTAGGGGTGCATCTGGGGGCGCCCCACAAAGTTGACTTTATGAGACCCTGAGATTCTCGGTGCAGTACTCCAGGCCTGAGTGCCCCCATGGGACCACGGAAACCATGGGTTCCAGCCAAAGAGCTCCGCCTCTGGCCCCTGCACACCTCAGGTGTCTGCTGCCCACGCCTATGTCACTGCCCTGCCTGCTTGTAACACCCTCACCCTCCCTTCTAAGCTTACCCGAAGCCCGTCACCTCTCCAAGGCTGGTTCACGGCATCCACTCTACACCAAGCCTTACGTGATCCCGTTCACCTCACCAAACCTCCACTTCTTCATCTGTGAAATGGGGGGCATGACTTGCCTCCTCCCTGTGTGAGAGGGCGGTTCTGAGCATGAGAAAAACGGCTCGTGCCCTGGCAGGGACTATGAGAAGAGAGTAGCAGAGCTGAGGAAAGAGCTGGAAAGACCTGGACTGGAATCCCAGCTCCGCCTCTTCTCAGGACAGCCCTGGGAAAGTGAAATGGGCTCTTCCAAACTCACGCCCATCATCTGGCAAAGGGTGCTCTGGTGACCACTTGAAGAGCTATTGGCCAGTGAGGCGAGGTAAACAGTGAACTGACTTAGCTGCATTCCAAGCAAGTCAGAGGTACCACTCTGTGTTGCTTTGCTCCCTGTTGCTGTCTGTTGTTATCTCTTTTTCTCTTCCTTTCCTTTACTCCCCGAGAACTGAGCCAGCCCTGTCTCCTGGTCTCCCAGCCCAGATGATGATCACAGTTTCACAGATTACAGAGCGAGAGTGGCAGCTCCCAGTTTTTCCCAAACTGTGGGTGCAAACAGATGATTCACTGGGATGTTGGACTAAATTACAAGATGTTGCTGAGTCTCTCTGTTCCCCTCCCCATGCCCCACATCCAGTGAGGATGTGCTGGCCTCTATGGCAACCATCAACAGCGAGCTCATAAAACGGGCTCATCTTCCAGGGAGCGGGGCAGCTCCGGGAGCCATACTGCAAGTGTGTGACCTCCAGGTACCTCCAGGTCACGGGGATTTATTAGTTGGAATCTGTGGTTCAGCAGATGACATTTTAAAAGGCATTTTATTGCTTCATGACCTGTGTGCATTACAGGGTAATTCCAAGGCTTGGCGTCTGAGCAACTGTCCACAAGGCGATGGCTCCCACCGAGCTGCAGCACTGCCTGCCCAGCTCAGGAAATCCAGGTGTGACCACTCCCACCCCCCATCCTCAGACCCAGTGTCTGAAATCCCAGGTTGCCCTCTCCTCCCAAGCTGGGGTTTGATGGCCAGCCCGGCGAGGAAGCTTTCCTGTAGAAAGAAGATTCTAATCAAGTCTCCCCAAAGGCCATAGAAGTCAGACTCTGCTATGCATAGGGGGAAACTGAGGCTCAGAGAGGTGAGGGAGCCTTAATCAAAGTTGGACAGCTCGTATATGACAAAGTGTACACTGGAAGCCCAGAGTAGACCCCATCATCTTTCTATTCCACAAGCTACGTCTGCAAAATGCTTCCATTTGCTTTAAAAGCAATGATCCACAGAGCATGCCTCGAAGGGTGGTTCCTGGATTAGCATTACCAGTGATGTGCTGCAGAAAGTGGCCTGTAGACCAGGCTCTTAGGGAAATATAGAGGCCACTGGGAGATGTGAACCCCTCTCTGAATGCACGGGGCAGCCTGGGCTTTCTGTGGCCTCTCAAAGCATCAGCGTGGCACACAGCATACAGCCTGATTCTAGCAGCCCTTTGAAAATGGGTGCAGGAGCCCCTCTTCTAGACCACACAGTCTGACTTGGAGGCTTCCTGCCGCCTCTCGGATTTTCCTTGATCATAGCACCAATGCCAAGTACAGGCAGACCTTGGAGATATTGCAGGTTCAGATCCAGACCATAGCAATAAGGCAAATAGCACAGTAAAGCAAGTCACACAAACTTTTTGGCTTCTCAGTGCATATAAAATGTATGTTTACACTACGCTGTAGTCTATTAAGTGTGCAAGAGCATAATGTCAAAAAAAGCAATGTACATACCTTAACTAGAAATACTCTATTGCTGAAAAATGCTAACAATCGTCTGAGCCTAATCTTTGTGCTGGTGGAGGGTCTTGCCCCGGTGTTGATGGCTGCTGGCTGAACAGGGTGGCGGCTGGAGCAATTTTTAAAGACAGCAGTGAAGTCTGTTACCTCGATTGACTCTTCATGAATGATTTTTCCGTAGCATGTAATGCTGTTTGATAGCCTTTTATCCACAGTAGAGCTTCTTTCAAAATTGGAGTCAATCCTCTCAAACCCTGTTGCTGCTTTATCAACTGAGTTTACATAATATTCTCAGTCTTTTGTTGTCATTGCAACAATCCTCACAGCACCTTCACCAGGAGCAGATTCCATCTCAAGAAATCACTTTCATTGCTCATCCATAGGAAGCAACTACTCATCAAGTTTTAGCATGAGATGCAGGACTTCAGTCACATCTTCAGGCTCCATTTCTAATTCTAGTTGTCTTGCTATTTCCACCACATCTGCAGTTACAATGACAACATCAGAGATCACTGATCATAGATCACCATACAAATATAATAAAAGTAAAAAGTTTGAAATATTATGAGAATTATGAAAATGTGACACAGAGACACGAAGAGAGCAAATGCCGTTGGAAAAATGGCACCAACAGACTTGCTCAATGCAGGGCTGCCACAGACCTTTAATTTGTAAAAAAAAAAAAAACAAAACCAAGAAACAGAAACAAAAAACAACAGAACAAAACCTCAATATCTGCAAAACAGAATAAAATGAAGTATATCCACATTATAATTATCTATACCATCTTCCAACCTGGTTCCTAAACAGTGAACTTCTATGGACAGAGACCAGGATGACTCACTCCTGTCTCCCCAGGACCTTCCCCAGTGCCTGGCTCAGAGTAGCAGCTCATTATATGTAGATTTTGTTGAGTTGAGCTCCAAACCTGCTACCCTGGGGAAAGCTGTCTCTTCCTTTCATCATTCCTCTGGTGAGTATGGAAGCATTGAAGAATATGCTTCTGGCCCTGGTACATGCATTTCATGCAGGTAATGCAAATTTTGCAAAACTCAGCCCATTCTTGGTTGGATGAGGTTTGGATGATGAAAGTCACACACACACACACACACACACACACACACACACACACACACACACACACACTGCTATTTTGTCAAACACCAGCCTTCTGGGAGCAGAGATGTGTGAACTCCTTTATCGGTTTCGCATGCGAGATCAATGAAACACATAGTTGAGCCTGAAACGATAAGGATCTTTTCCCCAGACTTCCAGCTGTTCCTTTTTCCCGGAGCCAACTCAGTCTTGGCTCAGTCCAACAGACGTCTACTGAGTGTCTACTCTGAGCCAATAATAGAGTGAGACATTAGAACGACAAAAACAAACAAGGTAGAGTGCTTACTCTCAGAAGTCCATTGTCTGGGGCTTCCCTGGTGGCACAGTGGTTAAGAATCTGCCTCCCAATGCAGGGGACACGGGTTCGAGCCCTGGTCCGGGAAGATCCCACATGCCATGGAGCAACTAAGCCTGTGTGCCACAACTACTGAGCCCACGTGTCACAACTACTGAAGCCCGTGCGCCTAGAGCCCATGCTCCGCCACAAGAGAAGCCACCGCAATGAGAAGCCTGTGCACCGCAACGAAGAGTAGCCCCCGCTCGCCACAACTAGAGAAAGCCTGGGAGCAGCAATGAAGACCCAACACAGCCAAAAATAAAATAAATAAATTTATTTAAAAAAAAAAAAAAGAAGAAGAAGTCCACTGACTGCGGGAGGAGGAAAATGAGAAATCAGATCATTAGGGCATAAAATGACATGTGCTGTGTAAGAGGCCCACAAGTATATGGAAGCGTAGAAGTGGGTTCATGAACTTGGGTGACCATGAGGTCAACATCCATTGGAGGTGATATCGGAGCTGTGCGTTAGAGAGTAAACGCAAGTAGTGGTGTGCAGAGCTTGGGAGGACGTCACAGGCAGAGTAGACAGCATCAGCGAACGTATGGAGGTGAGAAAGGGTTTGGTGCCCACAGGGAACTTGATACTATTCAGAAGTTACAGAATGGCAGATTGGGGAAAATAGGGACCCCATGACAGAGATTTTGTATGCCAGCCTAAGGAGATTTAACTCTATGCTGTGGGCAACAGGGAGCTATTAAAGGACATTAAGTGCGGTAGTAAAGACCCATCTGCCTTAGGGAGATCCCTTTGGTGACCACGTATAGGATGGCTTGACATTACAGCTGATGGAGGAAAGGAGATTAGTTACAAGACAACTGTAACATCCCAGAGGGAAGATGATGAGTCTTAGTTGAGGGCAGAGGAGACGGGATGGAAAGAAAGGAAAGTTTCCTGAGCTTCAGGGGTTATAGGACCACCAGGCTTCAGTGAGCAATTAGATGTTCAGAACATAACCTCCCTCATTGGAGCTGCCACTCTGGGGCCATGAGCTTATCCTGGCCTGTGGGGTACTAGGGGCCTGTGGGTGGGCTCACGGGCTTCACAGAGCCCAATTGGAAATATGCCAGGTGGAGCCATAGCCTTGTCCCTTGGATTGACTGGGCAGGACACAGGGCATCAAGAATGGAGGGAAAGTAGCCAACATCTTGGGAGAAGAACTGTAGATTCATAAAGCGCACAAGTGCTGGGCAGTCGGTGACTACCTCTGCAACCGTCCAGCTCTCCAGAGGTGCACTTTGGTTATGGCCGTGGCCGGATTCATTTAACTGGTAGCTTTTGAAATGTTCTTGCTCTCCAATCTTCATAAAAAGGAAACTAGCGCTGTGGTGGGTGGACAAGTTTCTCTAGCTACAAGGAGAGGGACCGGGCCTTTGATGAACCCCGTTAATAATCAGTAGCACATGTTCCTGCTACCCTGCCTGACTCACATGACTGCTAGGTAAGGCAGTGAGGACAGGCAAGGGGGAAGACAAGGGCAGGTGGCTGATATAGTTTGCCAGTGTCAACAGTGATCAACAGGGCTGGTGTACGGCAATAAGATAGGACAGCACGTGCCCTTGAATTTGGGGGGAGAGCAACATTGAAGTCCTGTCCCTACTGTTGAGTAGCCATTGGGCCCTGCGTAAAACCCTGCCTCTCTCTTGACCTGTCCACTCATCTCCTTAAGTGGGGATACTAGGGCCTACTTCACAGATTTTCATCGACAATCCAGTGTGTGGCAGTAAAGAACAGTGGTTAAAGAAAAAGCGTAAGTTTGGGGTGACTATCTCCACTCAACTTCCAGTTCCATCACCTATAAGCAGTGTACCTTTGGTGCGTCCCCTGAGCTCTCCGCATGTGCCTATCCTTCTAAAAAGCGGAATAACAATGATACTCGGGCTTCCCTGGTGGCGCAGTGGTTGCGAGTCCGCCTGCCGATGCAGGGGACGCGGGTTCGTGCCCCGGTCCGGGAAGATCCCACATGCTGTGGAGCGGCTAGGCCCGTGAGCCATGGCCGCTGGGCCTGCGCGTCCGGAGCCTGTGCTCCGCAGCGGGAGAGGCCACACCCGCGTACTGCAAAAAAAAACAAAACAAAACAAAACAAAAAAAAACAATGATACTCACATCATAGGATGATGTTAGGATTAAAGATGACATACGTGATGTGGTCACCTAGAAGGAGCCCATTCAATGGGAACATGATGGTGACGTAACTGAGCTGAGGAGGCTTAGGGTACTCTGGACACCGATAGAGC
Organism: Hyperoodon ampullatus; assembly: GCF_949752795.1. Classification (NCBI taxonomy): domain Eukaryota; kingdom Metazoa; phylum Chordata; class Mammalia; order Artiodactyla; family Ziphiidae; genus Hyperoodon; species Hyperoodon ampullatus. Next base: position 76,951,927 of record NC_136928.1, read on the forward strand.
AGGAGGACGGTAATTAACCACTGATTCAGTGGCAAGTATCTCCTAAGTATGTACTATTCTTGTCATTCCTGTAGGCCCAGCTCCATCACTTATTATTCCATCTTACAGACAAGATTGGAGGTATAAAGAAATTCAGTGACTTGCCCAGGAGGATTTGAACCCCATATAATTCCTCCATGGGTTAAGAGCCCCTGCTCTTAACCACTACATGGCATGCCTCTTCCCATCATGGTGGCCACTGGCTCCTGCACTGAACTGTCCTTCCAATGGCCTGGCATTTGTCGAAGACCTACTGTAGGCCAGGCAGGTGCCAGACACTTGACACAATCCCACTGCATTGCCATAACCATGTGAGCTGGCTACCATTGCCCGTATTTCACAGGCTAGATGACACACTTGAGAGGTCTTCGCCCACTTCCTTGGGCCATGATGCGGACCTGGGTCTGCTAGACTTGTGCTCTTGCCCTGACACCACCGTGTTCCTGCCATTGGGAAGAGATAGAGCAGAAGGGTAGGGGTGACCGTCCGTACCTTGCATCTTTGTTCATGGCCCTTTCACAGACCTTTTCTTTTCTCTTCAAAGAAGGTATTGTCATCCCGGTTATACATGGGGAACCTGAGGATGAAACAGGTTAAGCAACTTGCCCAAGGTCACAAAGCAAGCCTGCAGCACCTAGCTCATCACCTTCCCATCAGATGACACGGAGGGAGTGGCATTTAATTCACAGCTCATTTCAGAAAACGAAGACATTTTTCTGGGTCAGATCCCGGACAACCAGCCCTCGTTTCAGAATTTGGGGAAGGGCCTTGGGAGGGGCAGACCACGCACCCCCCAGTGACTAGGAGCTACACACACGGCCCCTACCTATGGGCTGGCAGCACTGGATGCTGCTTTAATTAGATCGCCATGGTAACGAGCTACAGGAGAACAATAGACAGTTGTGTACTTGTGAAAATCATCAGCCTCAGAAAAGGCCCCGCTAAACTGTAATTATTCTGGAGCAGAAGCAGATCTTCATTTCGTTGAGAGAAATAAACTGCCATCCTCACCTCGGTACTTGCGGATGTTATTTGAACATCAGAGCCTGGGATTCCAAACGGGCTTATTGTTTGAATTTATATTTTGAACGTGTTAAAACCTCATATAAAGATGATCATCTTTACACCCTGGGCTCTGAGTTGTGTGTTCCCAGAAGGGAGCTGAGAGCAAGGTAAGGAAGGTAATAATAATCACATAGGTGGCATTTACTGAGTACAGAAGTGCCGAATGTTTTATACGGTCTCCCCCTAATCATCACTGTAAAAGCTTGCCAGGGGTGTGTTAAGCCCCACTTTACAAGGCAGAAAGCCAGCTGAGGGTCCTTACTGGGGTCTTGACTCTGAGGCCCAAATGCTTTCCTTGAGCCACGTCGCTGTTCAAGGACAAAAGGAGATGCCCCCTTCCAGCTGCACTGCTAAGCAGCCCCCTGAGTCCCCCTTTGGATGAAATGTGTGGGTTTCCCTTTAATCCGGTTAGTTTTGCCAGTCTGATAAGATGCAGTTCACCCTGATCATCAGACTCACCGAGACCCATAAATAACAGAAAGATCATTTAAAGATAAATTACAGACTGAAAGCAGGGGAAAATGCAATCCTTGGATTGTTGCTCTCCAGGCCCACCATAAATCTGTGGTCTTTTCAGCTCTGCAGTGGCCAGGGTCACAGACCGTAAAGAGCTTCCACAAAGAAATTTGAAAAATCCCAGCAAGATGGGGCATGTGGGAGTCATAGGAAAGGCATTTGTATTCTCCGCCATCAGCCCGGGTTGAAGGATGCAGCCTGCAGGCTGGCCGGGCAGGATGGGTGGGTACCTACGCAGAGGAGCCAGCTGCTGCCTTGCCTGCTGGGACTTCGGGGCACCACGAAAAGACCCAAGCCCTGAAAATGCCTGACCTACTTTCACAAAGAGGAACGAAATTTCCAGTGTCGTTGCAGCAGGAAGCTACATCTCCCTTTGGAAATGGGACCCAGTGACCTCAATTCATTCAGACCGAGGATGAGTCTGATTTTAGATTTTGTTTTTCCAGAGAGATCATAGTTGTGTTGGAGGAGAAGAGAGGTAGAATGGGTCAATAGTGAGATCGCAGGCCAGGGCTGAGGAGCAGCCACAGGCCAAGAGGGGCTGAGGAAAGCGAACAGGGGGAGCTCCCCTGGCCCTGAAGCTGACCCTCGTTCTCTCGCAGGACAGCAGGGTGGGGTGGTGGCCTCGGGGAGCCTTTGCACAGTTGACAAAGCAGTGTCAATGGCTGTCTCTGCATCTGTCAGCTCTGGTTGTTGCGATGCTCCAGCAGAATGGTGTCCTCCAGCCTCCAGCATTTTCTCCGCACCTGTGCTTGGAGCGGCTCCAGGGGAATAGCTGTCTGCCTCCGGGATTGTGTCAGGACACCCTCCTCTTCCTCATTCACTTTTCACAGCCAGCGGGAAAATTTTAAGAATTTATGACTCCCTGGAGAGGCACAAGAACATCAAATCATTGGCAAGTTCAGCTGCAAGTACATTTCGAGATGGTCCAGATAGTGGGATTCTTCACATCTCAGAGAACGTGGTGAAAGCCAGGGACCCTTTGCCCTGTGGGACAAAGGTATATGTGAACTTACATCCAACCATTTGTGAACAGTCTCAGAGGCTCTGAAACCCCCAACACCCATCCATGGATCCTTCTCGAGGGCTCATACCCCAGCTGAGGAATCCTTGCTCTGGTCTAACCTCCTCATTTTATAGATGGTTGACCAGAAAGACGGGATGACCAACTCCAGGTCACAAAGTGGATGACCTCACACAAAGGCCCATTCCTCTCTCTTTTTAGTTCCTAGAAAAACTGCTGCAACCACCTCCTAATTGGTTTCTTATTTCCACTTGGCCTCTCTCCAGTGAATTCTCCACACCCCAATAAAATAGCCAAATACAAATCACATTATGTACCTTGGCTGCTTAAGATCCTTTAATGATTCTCCATTACCCCTGAGATGATACCCAACACCTTTTACGTGGCCTACAAGCCAGGACACCACATGACATCCCTGGAGGAGAGCGGGTTCACATCATGGCAACCCCTGGGAGAAGCCTGAGCCCTGCCTGCAAGACCCTCACAATATGGCCTCAGCAGCCCCTCTAGCCTCATCAGGCTCCACCTCACTCCAGCTGTGTCGGTCTTCTCTCAATGTCTCAGGCACTCCGGGGCCTTTGCACATGCTTTTCCATCTTCTGACACACTCTTCCTTCCTCTCTTCACCCCCCTACCTTGTATTCATTCTCCCCTTCTCTGCCTTGTCACTTTCAAGGCCTCCCCTGAGTTAAGCTTCCTTGAATCAGTCAGGGTCCAGCCAGGACCTGGAACCATGATAGCTTATTCCAAACAGAGGGGATTTAATCCAGGGGATTTGTTACACAGGTGATGAAAGGCTGAAAAGGTTTTTAAGGATTGACACTGAGTTAACCCATAGATTCCTGTCTTCAGGGGGCCATCATTGGCTTCGCCTGTTGCCGGAACCTAATAGGAAGCCAGCTGGCAAGGGAGTCTGGGAAACGTGGTCCACAGACTCCCAGCCGCAGCATCACAGAGCAGATTGTGGAACAGTTCTGGCTGAGAGACCAAAGTAAATACCTGGCACAAACCCACGGCACATTGTTTATCTGTTGACCTTTGCATTCAACTATAGGCCCTATGAAGGGTGGCCCAACCACCTCGATCCCAGTGCTGGCACAAAGCCTCAGCAGTCTGCACTCAATAAAGTCTTTCTTAGCCTCAGCTTCCACAGCAGCAAAGTGGAGCTAAATCCTTCTCCATAGAATTGTCGTGATGACTGCTAAGTTGAGGGACGTGAGTGGGCCAGGAGCTGTTCGGACTCAGGTCATGACAAGACATGAGAGCCCTCCATGGACAGTGTCTGGCTTCACCAGGAGCCATCTTCTGAGCTTGTTTTTAACAGTGTGTGAGGATGCTGAGGAAAGAGTGTGAAGCCCACGTACTGCCTATCTTCCCCTAAAGAATTTCCAAAGCCCCTTCTGCCTATTTTTGTCCTGTGGTGCTTGAGTGGTTATGTGGGTTATCACCTGTGACAAACAGTTTTATATGGGTGTTGACGTTTCTGGTGTTTCCTGATAGGAAAACATCACCTAGGGAGCCCTGTGGAAAGAAGTCAGCAAACATTCAGACCACAGGGTGTTACGGGTGGGGACAGCAGGCAGAGAGAGGACGATCTGGGCCCAGAATTCTTAGCTGGTGTCCAGAAAGCTATGAACACAGTGAATTCCTTCTGCAAAGGCCACCGGGCAACTCGTGTCACAAAACATCTCAGAGATGAGAGCGTTTCGCACGCACTGAGACACCTGATCAAAGATGGGTCTGAACATGCCCTGTGGGTGTGGAATGCCTCAGGAGCCAGTTCAAGAGGCTGGCTGTCACCTTGTCATCTTCCTCAAGGAAAGGCCCCTGGACCAGGGAGTTTGGAGACTTGAGTCCTGACCTTTTCTTATTGGCTTCCTCCGAGAGCTTGAGCAAATCCCTCCTCCTGCATTTGTCTTGATTGGTTCTCAGTTGAGCTGTGCATTTAAATCATCTGGGTCACTTACTCCTAGAGATCTGAGGAAATTGCTTGGGGGTGGGTCCTGGACATTACTTAGTTTTCAGAACTTTTGTGCCTCCATGGATGAGAACCACTGTTCCAACACATTTCAGCATTCATCAGAATCACCTAGAGGATCTGTCAAAACACAGGTTGCTCAGCCCCACCCACCGAGTTTCGAATTCAGTGGGGCTGGGATGAAGTCTAAGAATCTGCATTCCTAACAAGTTTCCAGGTGCTACTAATGCTGTCCATCTAGAAGCACATTTTGAGGAGCTGCACTCTAGTCCAGTGGTCTCAATGGTGGGGGTGATTTTGCCTCCCAGGGGACATTTAGAGGATGTCTGGAGACATGTTTGGTTTTCACAACTGTGGAGGTAGTGCTACTGGGACATAGTAGGCAGAGGCCAGGGATGCCACTAAACATTCTACAAGGCACAGGGCATCTCCCCAAAACAAAGAATTATCCAGTCCAAATTGTCAATAGCGTCAATGCATCTGCAATATTAATGTGCCCATGAATCACCTGGAGATGGTGTTGGATTGCAGATTCTGATAGAGTCGGTCTAGGAAATGGCTCATCTTTTGCATTCTATAAACTCTCAGGTGAGTGACTCCCAAACAACTGATCTTCCAAAGCTCAGTTTCCTCCATCTCTATAAAGATATCCTCCCACAGCCTGGAATAAGCAGATAACTATGCTATTCACTGCTATATCCTCTGAGACTACAATGATTGGATGACCACAGACATAGGAAGCCCTCAAGAAGTATCAGAAAGATTTAAGACACTCACCGTGTATAGGCTGAGCTGGCTTCCCCCACATACCACCATGTTTGGTCAAGGAGCCCTTGAGAGTGAGGATCTTGGCTGGTGCTTTTGTATTCCTCCAAAGCTGGATACAGAGCTTGGCACAGGTTAGAAACTCTGTATATGTCTGTTGTACAAAATTAGATGGATGTAGCATTCTTGCAATGGCAGATTATCATTTTCCAAGCTACTGCTGTTGACCTCTCCTTCCAAACAAACCCTTTTCCCTGTCACAGTGCTTGTCATTTGCAAGATATTTCACTTGTATAATCTTGCCTGATCCTCCTCACAAAGTTATGAGAACAGGGTCCATCCCCACTTACAGATGGGAAAACTGAAGTGTAGAAAGGTGTGGAACCTAGGCTAGAGGAAGAGTCTGTGTCCCGGCTATGCCGTGCCACCCCATGCCCAGGTCACGCAGGCAGCTCTCTGCTCTGGTCCTCCTCCACACCCTTGAGCCCTGCCCTTCTTTTCACCACGATCACGCCTTCTCCCTTGTATTGTCCCATCTCTTCTGCCTTTCATTTCTTCCCACCCCACATACCAGACCACTATCTCCCCTGCGTAACTGGCTTTCTTTTCAACCTTTCTGTCTGGGACTGCTCAAGATGCCTAAGGGCTTCCTAAAATGCCAACCTGAGACATAGGACCTCTTCAGCTGGTGGAGGAAAGTCAAGGTCCTACCTTATTTGCTGCCCTCTTTCCACCCGGTTCCACCAGGAACTTTGGGTGTCACCACTGGAGAGGATCCAGCCTACATGGTACGTTGTCTGGGATCCTTCTCACCATAACGCAGGTATGGTACGTGACTGACATCTGCTCTGTGCTGGCCCTGGGATAGCCAGTCAAGAGGCAGAGATTTATAATCCCCAGTTCTTCCTCTCAATATGGTATTGAAAAGAAGTTTAGATTCAGAAAGATTTTGATCAAATCTCTGACACTTGGTCCTCCAACCAGTAGCTGCTCCTTCTGTCTCTCTTGCTGGTTTCTCATCCTTTCTCCTGACTGCTAGATACTGGAGAGCTCCAGGGCTCCATCCCCTGACCTCCTCTTTTCCATCTACATTCACGTCACAGATGATCTCATCCTGTCCTCACTGATGATTTACTGATTTATATCTAAAACAACAACCTCTCTTGTGAACTCCAGACTGATATATCCAGCACTTACTCAACATCACAACCTTGATGTCCAGTAGGGAAAAAATATGTGTCTATATCCAAAACCAAAATCTTGATTACTCCCCACTTCCCCACACATGCTCCTCCAACAGTTATTCTCATCTCTGTTAATGTCAATTTCCTTCCATCTCTGTAGAAATCCCTGTCTCCACTCCTTCCCCCACAAGTCTCATTCAAACTTGGCTCTATGTTTGAAATACAAGCATCTACTTCTATCACCTCCACTTCACCATCCTGGCTCAAGCCATAGCATCTCTCACCTGGATAACTGCATGTGCCTCCTATCTGGTCTCCCTGCCTCCATCCTTGTCTTCCTACAAACTATTCTCCACGAACAGAGAATGTGACTCGTTTACCATGTGTAGTGGCTTAATGGTCACCCTCTAAAAGATATGTCTATGTCCTAATAATACCCAGACCCTGTAAAGGTTACCTTATTTTGGAAAGGGGTCTTTACAGATGAAATTAAAGAGCTTAAAATGAGATCATCCTGGGTTAACCAAGCGGTCCCTACATCCAATGACAAGTGTCCTTAGAAGACAGAATAGAAGCCACAGACACACAGAGGAGAGGTGATATAAAGACAGAGGCAGAGATGAGAGTGATGAGGTCACAAGCCAAAGAACTCCTGGAGCCCCCAGAAGCTGAGAGAGGCAAGGAAAGATCCTTCCCTAGAGCTTCTAGAAGGAGTGTGGCCCTGCTGACACCTTAATTTTGGACTTCTGGACTCCAGAACTGTGAGAGAATACATTTCTGTTCCTTTAAGCCACCAAGTTTGGCAGCCCTCAGAATGTAATACAGTACATAAGTCAGACCACATTCATTTTCTGATCTGAATCCTCCAACATTATTCCATTTCATTTTGAGTAAAATCAGATTCTTTGCTCTAAGGTCTTATGTGAGCTGACCCCCCTGATCTTCTGACTACACCTCCTGCCACACTTCCTCTCATCCACCTGCTTCAGCAACACTGGTCTCCTTGCTGTATCTTGACAACGAAATGTAGGTCCCCACCTCAGAGACATTGTGGTTCTAGTTTCCTTCACCCTGAACAGCTTTTCTCAGATATCCATGGCTCACCGCCTCACTTCCCTCTGGTCTCTGTTAGAGAGGCCCTCTCCCATCACCTGATGCCCCATAGTACACCCTTCCCCACTTGCTTTATCCACCTTACACTGATGCCCTTCATAGCACATAGCACCATTTAATATGATACTTATCAGTCTGGTTGGTTCTCTCTTCCTACTAGAAGGAAAGAGGCATGACAGTAAAGGAATTTGTCTTTCTTCATTCGTGCTCCCAATGCAAGCAAGTGCCTGGCACATACAAGGCACTGAGGAAACATCTGCTGAATGGATGCCTCTTGCCATCTGCGAGATCATGTGATTCACTCATCCTCTCTCAGTCTTAGTGGCAGAACAGGAGCCAATAGAAGAAAGAACATATACAAAAGCACCGAAGTCCACAAGAGCCTGCAGTATCTCAGAAATGGCACAGAGCTCCCTGTTCCTGGAGCACAGGGTACAAATGGTGAACAAAACGGTGGAGATGAGCAGAAGGGACTGGCAAGAGGCGGGGCCAGAGAGGAAGCTTGGGCATGTTCTGAGCATGTTATGATTCATGTCGAGGACTTTGAATTCCCTCATTATCTTTGAAAAATATGTTCCTGAAAAAAGTCATTTTTTTTTAAAGCAAGGACGTTAAATATTTCTTAAAATGTCAAGGCTATAGAGAACCTTTCTGATCATCTTGGGCTCCAGGTCAATTCCCTCATTTTGCAGATTCAAATTTTGAAACCCCAAGAGAAAAGGATCATATGTAAAATCAAGCAAAAAGCTTATGAAAGGACCACTATCTGCTGACTGCTGGTCCAAGATTACTTCTTGTTCTAGGTGATAGTCTCTAAAAAGCAAGAAATATCCAACATAGGAAAAGCAGGAAGAATTGTCTGCTGATGATCACTTTCAGATCTAGGACAGGATGGCTCCGCTTAAACGTCTCCTTAGTGCCTGGACTCCAGGCTGAAAAGACCCACAAATGGGACCTGGGTTTGACCCCTCCCTCCTCTGAGTTCTCAGAATGTGCTCAGAACTGTGGTCCAGTGTAGGCATCTCCCTGTCTGCACCTTCCCATCTCTTTATTTTATTTAATTTCCTGTATTGAGGTATAATTATGTACAATAAATGTCTAATGAGTAATGGGCACAGTTCAGTTACAAGGACTGTTTGATGATTTTGGCTCTAGACCTGCAAAGAACATCTCCATCATCCCTCAAAATTTCCTCCTGCTTCTTAATGATCCATCTTTTCCTTCACCTGAGGCCCGAGAAAACCACTGATTGGATTTTTGTCACTTTTAACCACATAGAATAATTCACATTTTCTAGAATGTTATATAAATGGCATCATCCAGAACACATGTACTTTTTTGCCTGACAATTTTTACTCAGCATGTTATTTTGAGATTCATCCAAATTGTTTCGTGTATCAGTAGTTTATTCTTTGTCATTGTGGAAGAAGCATTCTTTTGTAAGGATGTACACAGTTTGTTTCTCATTCACTCACTGATGAACATTTGGGTTGTTTCCAATTTTCAGCTATTACAAACAAAGCTGCTTTGAACATTTGAATATAAGTCTTTTTGTAAACACGTTTTTATTTCTCTTGGGGAAATACCTAGGAGTGGATGTTATGGCATATGTTTAACCTTTTAAAAAAACTGCTAACATGTTTTCCACAATGTGGATATAATTTACATTCTCACCAGCAATGTCTGAGTATTCCAGTAACTCCACACCCTTATCAACAGTTGTTATTGTCAGTCATGTTCACTTTCGCCAGTGTAGAGTATGTGTAGTGGTATCTTATTGTTTTTAATTTGCAATTTCCTGATGGCTAGTGAGGCGGAACATCCTGGCATTTGTTTTTTGTGAAGTTTCTTTTCTTCTTTTGTGAAGTAAGTTTTCAAGCTTTCTGTTTATAGTTGTTTGTCTTCTTATTTTTTAATTATAAGAGTTTGTTATATATTCTGGATTCAAGTCCTTTGTCAAATACAGGTTTGCAAACTTTTTCCCATTCTGTGGTTTACATTTTATTTAACTTATCTTTCCAGATTTGGAACAGTTCCTAGTTCATAGAAGGTGCTTAGTAAAATGTACTGAATGGGGTTATAAATATAGACAATATTGTCTAAAAGCAACGTGATTCCTTTTCATTGCCCAATGTTCACAGCAGCACTGTTTATGATAGCCAAGACATGGAAGCAACCTAAGCGTCCACTGACAGATGAATGGATAAAGAAGATGTGGTATAGATATACAATGGAATATTACTCAGCCATAAAAAAGAATGAAATAATGCCATTTGCAGCAACATGGATGGATCTAGAGATTATCATACTAAGTAAAGTAAGCCAGGCAGAGAAGGACAAATATCATATGATATCGTTTATATGTGGAATCTAAAAAAAGATACAATTAAACTTATTTACAACCTAGAAATAGACTCACAGACATAGAAAAAAACTTATGGTTATCAAAGGGAAAGGTGGGGAGAGATAAATTAGGAGTTTGGGATAAATTATACATGCTACTATATATAAAATAGATAATCATCAAAGACCTACTGAATAGAGGAGGGAACTATACTCAATATCTTGTAATAACCTATAATGGAAAAGAATCTAAACTAGCGTGTGTGTGTGTGTGTGTGTGTGTGTGTGTATAACTGAATCACTTTGCTGTACACCTGAAACTAACACAGCATTGTAACTCAACTATACTTCAATAAAATTGAAGAAAAAAAGAAGAGGATAAGGACACCTCTCTATCCCACACCTGAAGATACCAGATCTGAAAGTAGACAGACCTGAACTTAAATCTCAGCGTCACACTTTTTTAGCTGCATGACCTTGAACTGGGTTCTTTATGTCCCTGAACCTCAATTCTTTCTCATGGATAATGAAGATAAAACATTGTATTATAAGATGATATCAGGATTACAACATAATTATACATATAAAGGGCTCCTGGAAGTGAGCAGAGCAAATGGCTGACCATGAAGGTGGGGAGGGTCTCCTATACTCTGTAAGATACCAGGGGTTTGTGTGTGTGCTGTTTTATTTGTTTCTTTTTAATATATAATATATATAAGTACGTAACACAATGCAGGTGGTCAAAAAACTAGTCGCTGTTCATCGACATTATAATAATACAAAAAACAGTGTGCACCTCCACAGATATAACAGAGGCATGTGTGACAGAAGAGGAAAAGGTCCTGAGATTGCAGGTAAAAATTTGAACTTTGGCTTCAATGAAACTGCACTCTTGGATGCTGTGTTCAAAGACCCAACCACTCAACAGCCCTGTAAGGGGACTGGAGTGAAGCTTCTGCAAAGGTTTTTATAAGCTTAAAAACAAAACAAAAAAAAACCTGATGCCATCTATTGTCAAGTGTCCTAATGTACACCCCACTTCACATACACTGCCCCGGAACCCTGACTTAAAGAGAGCAGGATTCAAAACGGGGCCAAGGAGTCAAAGAGAAGCCATGGTTGGTTTTGCACCCATGAGAATCAAACATTCCAAGCCTCCCTCTTTCTGCTGCTGTTCTTTGAACCAGAGAAGATTTCAACGGTTCTGCTGTGATTCTGCCGTTTTCAGAGCTCAGACCAATTTAAATAAAATAAGCTAAGGAAACATAATATGAAACTTGCTTTCATCCATTCACTTACTCATCAGCTAATTCATCTCTGTATCTTATATTAGTTGTTACATTCTTCCATCCATCAATCCCTCTATCTAGTTAACATGTACTGAGAACTTGTTATTGTCTAGACAATGTGGATACAGATATGCACAAGCCCAAATCCCTGAGCTGAAAGAATTTCTCATCACACTAAAACAGCAAATACTAATTTACTTTTTATAAAATAATTACTGAGAACCAATTACATTTCAGGTATGGCATTATTCTCTGGAATACAACATCAATTATGATAAACCTGGAACTTGACCTCATGGAAGTAATATTTTAGTAAGGGAGGGAGATTACAAAAACATAAACAAAAAAGTAATAAATACCAGTTTGTTAATCTCCATGCACAAACATGACCATGCCATGGAAAACAAAAGTAACCAGAGAATAATAAAAAAGGGGTTTCTTTAGATCAATGTCTAGGCAGGCCTCTTTGAGAAAGTGAGTGCATTAGGCTAAATATTGAAGGATGAGTAGTTGCTAGACATGCAAAAAAGGGGAAGAAAGCTCATTTTGGGTAGAAGAAGAGCAACAATGTCTCTGATGCAAATATCTCAGTGTGTCCTAGAAACTGGAAAGCAAACAAACCAAAAGGACAAGATGTGTGCAAAGTAATGTGGAAAGGGAATATAGACAGGGGTTAGATCATGCATTCTCCTACAAGCCATAGTAAGGCACTACAATTATTCTAGGTGCTGAGGGGACTCTATGAAAGGTTTTAAGCAGGCAAGTGACATAGCTTTGCTGTTGCTGTTTAGAGAACAGATTAGAAGGATACAAGAACAGAAGTAGGTAAACCTGTTAGGATGTGATAACAAAAGTTTAAGTGAGAGATGATATTGGCCTGAAGATAGAGCAGTGGCCCTAGAAACTGAGAAAAGTGTACAGATTCAAGATTATTTTAGAGATAGAACTAGCAGGACTTCACAGTACAGAAAAGGAAACTCTCTAATTCCTTTCTATCAACAGTAGCACATTGATGTCAAAACCTCATAAAAATTGCACCAAAACAAAAGAGAGGTCAATTTCACTTAAGAATATCAAATAAAGCATTACCAAACAGAATCCACCAGCATAAACTGACAAACAATTTAAAAATGAAATACAGGGCTTCCCTGGTGGCGCGGTGGTTGAGAGTCCACCTGCCGATGCAGGGGACACGGGTTCGTGCCCCGGTCTGGGAAGATCCCACATGCCGCGGAGCCTCTGGGCCCGTGAGCCATGGCCGCTGAGCCTGCGCGTCCAGAGCCTGTGCTCCGCAACGGGACAGGCCACAACTGTGAGAGGCCCACATACCACAAAAAAAAAAAAAAAAGAAAAAAAAGAAATACAAAAAGTGGTGTTTATTCCAGGAATTCAAGGATGGCTCAATATTAAGAAATCTATGAATGGAATTCATGATATAAATATAGCTTAGGAGAAAAAATAACAACATATTTATCTTCCATTTATATATCTCAAATTTGTCACTCATTCATGGGGAAATAACTCAATAAATTAAGAGATGGAATATAATTTTGAGCATGATTATATTATGATCACACACACACACACACACACACACACACACACACACACACATCTCAGCCTAAAAGCCAGCATTTTAACTTAGTGGGAAAATACAGAAATGCTAGAGGCTTTCTCCCTAAACTCAAAAACAATACATGATACCCACCTCTCCACTAGTTTTTACAATTGTTTAAGTAATCAACAAATGTAAACAGACAATATAAAAAATTAGAGATTAAGAACTGGATAATATGAACAAAACCTTATCAATTACATTGAAAACCGGAAAAATCGATTCAAAACTACTGTGAGAGGGCTTCCCTGGTGGCGCAGTGGTTGAGAGTCCGCCTGCCGATGCAGGGGACACGGGTTCGTGCCCCGGTCCGGGAAGATCCCACATGCCGCGGAGCAGCTAGGCCCGTGAGCCATGGCCACTGAGCCTGTGCGTCCAGAGCCTGTGCTCCACAACGGGAGAGGCCACAACAGTGAGAGGCCCGCGTACCACAAAAAAAACAAAACAAAACAAAACAAACAAAACAAAAAAAACTACTGTGAGAGAATTTAATAATTAATAAATCAACATATCAAAATTAATTACTTCATATATTAAAAGAAAAATCTAGTTAAGACACAATAAAAGAGAAGACTCCTTTTAGAATAGCAAATAATATATATTATAATATAAAATATTATATAATTAGAGCATTACATACATAATGTAGGCACAAACTTAAGAAATATGAAAAATCTTGAGAAAAACCTTCTGAAAGATATAAAATTTGACTTAAACAAATGAAAGATATATTGGGTTGTCCAAAAATTTCGTTCAGGTTTTTCCATAAGATCTTTCCATAAGATTGGCCAACCCAATACTATATACTTTAACATGAAGAAAGTTATTTCTAAATTTTAGTCAACAAAAAATAACGTGAGATTTGTTTTTTCCTGGACATAACTAAGTTGATTGTAAAGTTCATTTGAAAGGACAAATAAGCAATAACAGCAAGAAACCCTGTAAAAGAGGAGCGATATACGAAACATACTGCTAGACTCCCTACAATAAAACCAGTGCAGTATGAAACATGCCTAGATAGACAGTCCAACGAAACAGAACAGAAATCCAGAAGCAGACCCATTACATATGGAAATGTAATACATGATAAAGGTGTCATTTTAAATTTATGGGGAAAAGACAGACTTGTAAGTATTGTTGGGCTAAGTAAATAGCCATATGGAGACAGATAAAATAAGATCTTTCCCTTACACTGTACACTGAGAATGTATTTAAATGTATTTTTAAAAATTAATAAATAAATAAAATGGAAACACAAAAATGCTAGAAGAAAACATAAATGAATTCCTCTATATCTTGGTAGTTGGAAAAACTTTCCTAACTATATCCCAAAATCTGGAGGCAATAAGGGAAATACTAGATACATCTGACTACACAAATATTTTTTAAATGTCAAAAAAAAAAAAAAAACCTGATTGCACAGCAAAAACAACAATATAAGAGGTAAAAGACAAATGCCAATTGGAAAAAAGTATTTGAAACTTATACCACAGATAAGAGGTTCATATCCCTAATATATAAAAAGCTTCTACAAATAGAGAAGAAAAAACAGCCAATAGAAAAATTGGCTAGATATCAACAGAGAGTTCACAAAGAACAGAAGGTATATTGCCCTTAAGCATATGAAAAAATGCTCATCCTCATTTAGAATTAGAGAAGTGTAAATTAAAAGTACATTGATATATCAACTCTAAAATTCAAAAGTTGTTGAATCTGTGTGGAACGTGTATTTCCAGAAGTTGCAGGTGGGAAAGGAAGTGGCAGAACCCCTCTGGAAAGCAAGATGGCAAACGTTCAAAATTACATCTATGTGTAATTTTACCCTTTGACCCAGTAATCCTACTTATAGGAATCTATCCCAAATATATGATATACTGGAAAAAAATATATTTATTTTATATACACATATATGTGTATATGTACATATATATATACACAGAGAAAGAGAGACAGAGAGAAGAGAAATACAGGTCACAGAAAGAGCATTTAAATAAAAAGTCTTGTAAGTTTGTTAGGATTTTAAGCATAAAAAAGAGATACAAACATAATATGAAAGAACTAACTATCCAGGAATTCTGAATTTGAAGTAATAGTATGATTTCATGATATATTTCCAAGCTCTGCACACCAGAAAGGTCTTGGAAAAAATGGCAGACGCAGTAGCAGTGATCATCCAAACTGTGGTCTATGAATAACATTTCCCAGTAAACGGAACCAGGATTCCTTGAAAAAAGGGCTCATGCCAGAAAATGTACAAGATAAACCTGGGGTATCTGATCACACAAAAAAGGCAAGGACATTATTATTGAGGCTCTGTCCATAAGGCAGAGGAGTCATTGAGATACTTTGAGCATCAAAAAGAATATTGACAGAAACATCAAATTACTAAAAATAGAGTCAATGTGTCAGTTTCCTACTGCTGCTGTAACAAATTATCACAATCTAAAAAACCCCACAAATGTATTACCATGCAGTTCTGCAGTTCAGAAGTCCAAAATGAGTCTTCAGGGCTCTGTTCCTTCTGGAGACTCCAAAGGAAATTTGACTTCCTGCCTTTTCCAGCTTCGAGAGCCTGCCCACACTCCTTGGCTTCTGTCCCTGCACTGTTTCTGTCAGGTTGTCTTCTCTGACTCTGGCCCTCCTGCCTCCCTATTATACTGTCTCTTGTGATTACATTGGGCCCAGCAGAATAATTTAGAATAATCTCCCCATCTCAAGATCCTTAATCACATATGCAAAGTCCCTTCTGCCACGTGAGATAGCATATTCACAGTTTCCAGAGTTAGGACATCAGGGGCTTGTTATTCTAGCAACCACTCTTGATTGTGGGGTGCAAGGGAACAAACAAACTCATTATTAGGAAAACTGGTAAATAAAGGATGAAGTATTTATCCTGTCTTTTCTCTAAAACTGTACCTCAGACTAGCCAAAGGGCTGATAAAGAAAAGTTTCTTTTTAAAGAAATAGTCCAACAAATAAATTTTGAAGGAACAACAGATGAGACTATCACCATTATGCAACCCCTAATAAAGTAATGGACCTCGGCAAGATCATCAATGACCTGAATGCACTGATCAATTTTAACACGATGAAAGGAGAGACAACAGAAGTATACAACATGACTTTTGAGGTTATCCTTCTCAAAAAATCAAACCTAGATCTAAAAAGGTCCCCTGACCTAACAACCCGTGTATAGGTAATATGGGGTGGGGGGGCATAGAAACAGGTCAAACAATAGCACAGAGATATAAAGGAGCAAAATATAACATGTGGGAAACTATAGTACAAACCACTCAGTAGATTGCAAGGAAAAACAAGAGAAAGAAGAGGGACTAAAACGTTAAGAGACTTAAGAGGCCTGTCCCCCTAATGAAATGTGTAGATCTTGTTTGAATACGTATTGAACAAACCTAACATAAAGACTATTTATGAGATAACCAGAGAGTTTTGAACACTGACAAAACGCTTGATGATATTAAGGAATTGTGATTTTTTAAATATGGTAATAGTATTGTGACTATTTTATAAACTCTGCTTCTTTTAAAGACATATGCTGACATATCAGGGAAGAAATCATATGAGTCATCTGATGCCTTGGATTTGCTTCAAAATAATCTAGCTGGGGAAGGGTTGCACGGAATAGTTAAAACAACACTGGCCATGAATTGAGAATTCTTGAAGCTGGAGGCTGGGTCCATGGGAGTTCATTATTTTCTTCTTTTCTTGTATTGGTTAGGAATTTCCCAGAATGACAAGTTTTTAAAAAGAAATAAATGTTCATTGCAGCACTATTTACAATAGCCAGGTCATGGAAGCCACCTAAATGCCCATCGACAGACGCATGGATAAAGAAGATGTGGCACATATATACAATGGAATATTACTCAGCCATAAAAAGGAACGAAATTGGGTCATTTGTAGAGACGTGGATGGACCTAGAGACTGTCATACAGAGTGAAGTAAGTCAGAAAGAGAAAAACAAATATCGTATATTAACACATATATATGGAACCTAGAAAATGGAACAGATGAACCGATTTGCAGAACAGAAATTGAGACACAGAAGTAGAGAAAAAAACGTATGGACACCAAGGGGGGAAAGCATCTGGGGGTGGAGGTGGTGGTGGGATGAATTGGGAGATTGGGATTGACATAAATACACTAATATGTATAAAATGGGTAACTAATAAGAAAATAAATAAATAAACATTTTTTTAAAAAAGAAATAAACAATATGCTCCCAGAAATAAAATTATTGGGTATGGGTGTTTCTAAGGCATTTAAAATTTACTGTCAAGTTGCTTTCCACAAAAGCTGTAGTAATTTATAGCCCCACATGAGAGTGCTGAGGATATGATATTTTTAAGAGAACATATCATCACTTGGGTAAATGCAGGAACACGTATTTCTCAGTTTGCCATGCATTTTAGAAAGACTAATGGCCTATTATGGGATATTTTGGCCCAGTCATGACCACATACCTGGAAGCCTTGTTCTTGAACAGTAGGGGGAAAAAAATCAAGAACTATGTAAAGTTCAGCATGAGAGCCTTGCAAGCACAGATGTATACAAATCCAAATTCTCCTAATGAGGAGCTTCTGTTATTTCTGACAGCGTTGCAGAAGATCTTTTGGAATGTCCGCTGAGGTATTTGTTTAATGGGAAAATCTGCAATTGTATCTTCTCAATGAAATCTGATTACCTTCAAGAGATTTCCTCATATAAAGATGAAAAAAAAAATCAATGCCCAGGTTTCTCTGCCTAGCATGAAAGAGAATGTTCTGCTATAAGGTAATTTTGAGCTCCTGTAATCTTCCAATTATGTTTGATTGCACTGCCTCTTTCCTGTCTCAGTATTAAAGGATAGTCAGCGCTTTTTTGCAACCAAAACCAACTTTCAGATGAAGCAGCCACTTATTTCAATGGCTCATTTATAAGCAGCAGCTCTTGGGCCATGTGAAACATCACTGCCTTCAAGGAGGAACCCACCCCAGGGCTTCTGCCTGACCATTAGTCAGCTGACACATAGCAGGTATCCATGACCTGCCACGTGTAGGTGACCCTTCAGCCACTGTGGATACCAAGAAAAGTGAGTGGTGATGCATGCCCTCTAGGAGGTCACTGTGCTAGTGGGACAGTTATAGGTATATGAGTAAGAAGTCACATAATGATTCAGCCACTCATTCATTCCCCAGATGCTGAATGTCAGATGCTCTACTAGACACTGGTAGAGAGATGAATAAGTCAGAATCCTAAAGGGAGGTAGACATATGAGCAAATAATTAAAATACCACTTTGGTAAGTGTATGCTAGAGAAATCTACCAAGAAGATTTATGGCACAAAGGAGAGAGAAACTCTGACTAGTTTAAGGACACTTCCTGGAGGATAAGAAGGTTGGGCTGTCTTTAAGGCGTAAAAGGTGAACAAGGAGGGAAGGGGCTTTCCAGGCAGAAAGTAGAGTATTTGGAAAGACCTAGAGACTCGAAAGAGTGTAGAGGTCTGTGTGGAAGGCTAATTCATTTGGTCTGAATCAAAGATAGTGCGTGGGTGGGGAAGTGAGCGAAAATGAGAGTGGGAAGGTGGAAACGGCAGCTAATAGAGGGTCTTGTCTGCACGCAGAGGCAAGAGCTTTGTTACATAAGCGATGTTAAATTATCATGAGAGGCTGTAGAGCTGGATAACTGAGCATAAGGGGAGGGCAGAGATGACCAGGGAGGCCCAACTGCTCTATAGAACCAAGCATCTTGATTGAATCGGGCAGGGATGTCACACTGAGAATGATCCTGGAACATGGCAAATCAGGAGGAGAAGGAACAAATCTGTGAAGAATCAACTGATAAAAACCATTAATACAAATCACTGATGTAGACCCTCTACCCTCAAGGAGCTGAAGCATAGCTCCCTACTCCTTAGGTGTGGGTTGCATACGGTGACTTCTTTCCAAAGAGGACAGTATGGAAAGGGGGAGTGGTGAAAAATGTAACTTTAAAATTGAGAAACCTGACAAACACTAACTCAAGGTGATCAAGGTCAACATCAACAGTGATAAGTCATATCAATAGCATGTGCCCCTTGATACGATGTGATAAAAATGGTACTTCTCCTCTATGGTCTTCCTCCCGATAGCCCATGACTGTAGTACAATCATGAGAAAAAACATCAGACAAATCCCATTAGAAGGACCTTCCACGAAACATCTGACCAATGTTTCCAAAACTGTCAAGATCATCAAAAACAAGGAAAGTCAGGAACTGTCACAGTCAAGAAGAGCCTGAAGAGATGTGACAACTAAATGTAACGTGGTATCCTGGATGGCATTCTTGGAGAAAAAAAGTCATTAGGCGACAACAAAGGAAGTCTGTGAAAATTATAGACTTTAGTTAATAATAATGTACCAATATTGGTTCATTAATTGTAAGATGTTGATGGTAAAGGAAACTCTGTGCACTCCATGTGGAAACTCTTGAAAATTTTTAGTAGACTTTAAACTGTCCTTAAAAAATTAAGTATGTTAATTTAAAAAATATAAAGCCAGAAGAACAGTGATGGAACAGTGAAGTTCAATCCATGAACTTGATCCCATGTGGACTTGTAGGGAGGAGGATAACAGAAAGGTACAGTGTGAGGGAAGAGTTTGCAAGAATGGAAGAATGCAGGACCAGTGAGCAGGGGAGGGTCCGGAGCTGAGAGAAGACTGCAGGTGGCTGGGTACTTGAGATGAGCTTTAAAGCGTGGAAAGAATTTGAGCCGTTAAAAGTGGAGGTAGGCCACCTAGGAACATCAAAACATACCAGTGGTGTCAGTTCTCCAAAGGAGTGTGCCATTTGACGGGAAAGATCCATAGCTTCACTGTGCTCTGTAGGGCTGTTTTATGTTGAGTTGAGCTGGGGGCAAACATTTTGGGTCACAGGGATGGCAGAAAGGATCAGAAGGTGGAGTAGCAGGAGGAGATATCATCCCACAAAGCTTTTCAACACACTCAGGACCTCGTTCCAAAAGACTAACATTGGGCTTCCCTGGAGGCGCAGTGGTTGAGAGTCCACCTGTCGATGCGGGGGACACGGGTTCGTGCCCCGGTCTGGGAAGATCCCACATGCCTCGGAGCGGCTGGGCCCGTGAGCCATGGCCGCTGAGCCTGCGCGTCCGTAGCCTGTGCTCCACAACGGGAGAGGCCGCAACAGTGAGAGGCCCGCGTACCGCCAAAAAAAAAAAAAAAAAAAGAAAAACTAATATTGTAGAGGAGATCATAACTGGCAGCATGTTAATGCGAAGAAATGAATTCTAAACTCTCACGGGCACTTCTGAACTCAGATTACCTTTTTTTCTTACTGGTGAAGTTTGAGAGATAGTCAGTCTTGGAAGAGGGAAAGGGAAAACTGTCTTGACATATGGTGGTCAAGTCTCGCTCTAGAGTTTTATAAGTAGAAACTGTTTGTTGAATGAATTAATGAAATAATAGCAATTGTCAGAAGCCCTAAGTGTAACTTTCCTTGACTGAGGCTTTGTAATTGGTGGTTACATCAAAACTAATCTACTTTATTCATTTATAAAAATCTGGGTCTAAAAGTTTGGTACACGGAAATGTCTTATCAAAGGCAATAAAGAAAACAGTTCATTAAAACGATGCTACTATGTCTTTTTGCTAAGAGAAATAGTTTTTGTTAAAAGAGAGTAATTACCACCGAAAACAATCTGTCTAATGTGATCAAATTAGTGGTTTGCCTGCTTTTTCACTAAGCGGGTCCATCCTAGTTATTCTAGCCAAGAATCCATCCCTCTTTACATCACTGCAATTGGCTATTTAAATGCACCCAAAAGTTCAGCAGGTATGATTTGCAAATGCAACTCTTCCATTTGACTTTTATGCTTTGTATGAACACTTATGTATTGAGACAGACAGAGTCGGGGGCAGTGATTGTTATTCAGAACTGAATAAGGCTTCTAATCATCTAGAACTTCAGATTGTTTTTATTCCAATCTGAAATGATTAGCTCTAAGCAGTCCTGACATTTATCGGGTGGTTATGAAAAGCAAGCAAGATCGGTCATGACTAAAAGGCCCGTTTCTACATAACTTTACCACTCAGCACAACCCCGTCGGCAGCCCCCCGGAGGAGAGGAAAAAGGAGGTCGGTGATGCAGTGGCCACTGGGTGATCAGACTGGTCGGAGGGCTGCTGGAGCTGAGCTGGTGTCCAGATAAATGTGGCATTCATGCTAGCCATCTGTCCACAGGTCAGCGGGGACAGAAACTCAAAATCATTATCTCTAATGAATGAATATACAATGACAGTCTTGTGTGTGGCCAAGGATCATCGCATAGGAGCATGGCTGGGGAAATCAGGCATTGGGCAAAGCGTCACTAATCTTGCGAGAGGGAACAGCAGTTGTGTGTGTGTGTGTGTGTTCCTTGATACCCCCTAATATCTGAGATCAACTTGCAAGGGTGGTGTTTCCACCCTTGTTTTTTCCTTGCCCAGAACAGCGCTGATATTTTGCAGAGACAGTTTCAGGTGAGAGGTTTCTGAATAGCATGCACTTTCTCCTCCAACATGCGTGTCCATCTTGTCGCCTCATTTTTGGTTTTGCTCTTGTAGGGCAGGAAGCTGTTTCACTTCCTCCTCTTTCTCTGCATGGTTCCATGCATACTTAAAAAGTTAGAGCTTGTGATACTAGCTATATCATGCCTTTAACTGAAACAGCAACTCCCTCTTCTGTATTCACGCTCATTGCTTTCCAAGGTGAGTTCATAAAAGACACACATATATAATATATATATAAAATATCACTTGAGAAATTCCACTTCCACTCAACAGATATTTACTGAGCACCTACTCCAAACCAGGCACAGAGGGGAATCAGGAGATGAAGAAAATGTTTCCTGATCTTATAAACTTCACAGCTTAATGCAGACGATGAATTTGCATATCAATAAGAAAATTAAATTAGAGCCAATACAGAAGTAAAATCAACATCCTGAAGGAATCAGAGAAAGGAAGGAGAGGGGGTGGGGGGGGTGATGCATTAGGCAGATTATCTGTTCAAAGCACTTGACCTGAAGACATCATTGCCTTTATTTTTGACAACTTCCTTCCACGGTAGGAAGCATTGCCCTGTTTTGCAGATGGGAAAGTTAAACCACAGAAGGGTTAAGTGAGAAATGGAAGGTCACATGGTAAGGAAGAGGCAGATCTGGAATTTGAACTCAAGTCTCTGAATTCAAAACCCAGGCTGGTAAGAATCTATGGAGAGCTTATGCACAAGATGGTGTTTAGCTGGGACAGCCAGCAAAGGCACATTTATTCCAGAAGGAGGAGCCAGATGATTTTGGAGACAAAGGATTAATCTCCAAAATATACAAGCAGCTCATGCAGCTCAATATCAAAAAAAACTCAAACAACCCAATCCAAAAATGGGCAGAAGACCTAAATAGACATTTCTCCAAAGAAGACATACAGATTGCCAACAAACACATAAAAGAATGCTCAACATCATTAATCATTAGAGAAATGCAAATCAAAACCACAATGAGGTAACACCTCACACAGGTCAGAATAGCCATCATCAAAAAATCTACAAATAATAAATGCTGGAGAGGGTGTGGAGAAAAGGGAACCCTCTTGCACTGTTGGTGGGAATGTAAATTGATACAGCCACTATGGAGAACAGTATGGAGGTTCCTTAAAAAACTGAAAATAGAACTACCATATGACCCAGCAATCCCACTACTGGGCATATACCCTGAGAAAACCATAATTCAGAAAGAGTCATGTACCACAATGTTCTTTGCAGCTCTATTTACAATAGCCAGGACATGGAAGCAACCTAGGTGTCCATCGACTGATGAATGTATAAAGAAGATGTGGCACATATATACAATGGAATATTACTCAGCCATAAAGAGAAACGAAATTGAGTTATTTGTAGTGAGGTGGATGGACCTAGAGTCTGTCATACAGAGTGAAGTAAGTCAGAAAGAGAAAAACAAATACCGTATGCTAACACATATATATGGAATCTAAAAAAAAAAAAAAAGGTTCTGAAGAACCTAGGGGCAGGACAGGAATAAAGATGCACACGTAGAGAATGGACTTGAGGACACGGGGAGGGGGAAGGGTAAGCTGGGACGAAGTGAGAGACTGGCATGGACATATATACACTACCAAACGTAAAATAGACAGCTAGTGGGAAGCAGCCACATAGCACAAGGAGATCAGCTCGGTGCTTTGCGACCACCTAGAGGGGTAGGATAGGGAGGGAGGGAGGCGCAAGAGGGAGGGGATATGGGGATACATGTATATGTATGGCTGATTCACTTTGTTATACATCAGCAATTAACACAACAATGTAAAGCAATTATACTCCAGTAAAGATGTTAAATAAATAAATAACTAAATTCCCCTATAAAAAGGTTTGGAGACTTGAAAGCACATCACATCTGAGTAGGAATCAGAGGTTGGGTGTGCTGGACACAGGCCCAGTGCCGGGAAGTGTAGAGGCACAATGCCAGGAGACTAGTTGCCACCCATTGTAGATGCCTGGAATGTGACACTGAGGACTCTGGGCCTGATTCTGTGAGCACTGGAGACCCGCTGGAGAGGAATCTCAAAGTTCAGGACTAAGTTAGGTCCTCGTTGCAAATTCGGTCACGTCCAGAGATATCTGGACAGATGATGGAATAGACTCAGAGGGGTTTATGTGCATGTGGGACCAAAGAACCTCCCAGAATGGATGACAATGAAACTCGCAGAGGCTGACCCCTCGGCTATGAGCATAAGGAGAGAAGACCACCTGCTAGCCCCCTAGCAGTGGATGGGGCTGGAGAAGGAGCCCTTCCTGGGGGCGGATGAGACAGGTACGTAACTCAGATGGAGAGAACACTCAGGATTAGAGAGGGACCATTAAGTGCATCACAAAGTTCTGACATGTAGCGTTTCTTCTGGCCCACACCCCTGGGCTAAAATCAGCCTTGGGGAAGAGGCTGTGATGAAAGCAGGTGGCCTTCAGCACCTGGGGCATCAGAGTCTCCCTGTGAATATGAAGGCAGCAGACTATCCTGCTCTTAGCCTTGCAGTGGGTACCTCCCAGATGGGAAACATATATTCATGGTATACTCGCATGTGGGGCAGTGGGGATGAGAAAGGGGAAAACACGTCATGTGAAGAAAAGGTATGCACAGAATACCCAGACATATTCAAAGAATTGGGGAGGGTCATCACAGCAGCCTCGTCATGGAAAGGCTGAAGATGGCTGAGGAGGAAAACACTGCCAGCCAGGGGGAACCCAGGGACTGCACATTTGAGCTTGATGATGCCACATGGGAAGGATGTGTTTCCAAGTAACTCAGGATTTCTCCAGGGGTGGTCCGTAGGTCCCTGAGGTTTCCCAGTGGTCTTCCAAAATGGTCTACAGGTGGTGTAATGGTTTTAACAGAAAAACCTGTTGAAACAACCACGTTCACATACAATTCACAAATTTGAAATAAAAGATTGTGATTTTTCAAATCAAAAAAATTATTGATTTTATGTAATCATTATCTCCTCAAAGGTTTTACATAGGCTGTGAGGATTATGTTGTCAGTTCAGCTAAGATATCATTCTATTAGTAAGATATCTTAGAAACTGTATCTTCACCTCATTGCATGCTATTGCACATTTTGTGACATGTATGTATGTTATTGTTCGATTGTATTATTCTCCAAATCCCCAAAGTATGAATCAATGGTGCAAAATTAGTTTATAGAGGTAAAAACGTTGTGATGGTAATAGCAAATATTACAACTCAGAGCAAGATCCTAAATGAATGAGCGAACGTGACTCTGGAACATGATTCCATATGTGGTAGAGCATGGATGCTGCCATTGATGAGTTTTTCTCAAGCAGCCAAAAAGAGAAAATACGGCTAATAATTAAAATGATATATTCAAAAAGTAGAGTTTTTGGATAAGGAATCCATTCATCCTTAGTTCCTAGCACACTGTAATAAGAAATTAGTCATAGAGTGTCATATAGTCAGATATGATCAAAGTCTGTTGATATTTCTACTAAGCCAATCTGAACATTTCAGGACAAATTGAATAAAATACTTCCTATAGGAAATTAATGAATTGTATCACTAAATGCAGAATAAAAAAAATTTTTTTAAATACGAAAACCAAAGGAACATTATTCAAAGTTAAATTTTCATAGCACAAAAACAGGTACAATTACACGGTTGCCAAGGAGTTTGTAAAACCACCCACAAAGTTAATGACAAATATTGTGCTGAGAGAGAGAGCAGCAAACTTACCTTAGGGACTAATACTGATGGATGACAGATAGTATCAGCAGCTTATAATGCGAAAGAACAATTATTATCACTATCACCACGGAGAGGAAGGTAATGAACGAGGTCTCAGCATACATATAGCACAGAGATGCAGTGCCCTGGGACTTCTTGTGTTTGTCGCTGAAACCCATGCTACAGGCAAATGATTTTTTTCTCCTCTTGGGTTTTTTCCTGTTGCTGAGATGTAGACATCAAGCCAACAGAGGACTGACCATGGGTGCCACAAGAAAGGGCATGACTGCATCAAAATAAAAGTTTACACCTGTCAACCCAGCCATTGTTTATCCACAGCTGGAGGTCAGTGGTCTCCTGACCTCAATTTGGGATTTAAGGAAATAGTGAAAACTGGTCATTCTGCTTTTTCATATGTGATAAGAATATGGTTGTCTAGGAAAGAGGTACTCATTCAAGCTTTGAAATAAGTGATCCGATTAAAATGGTTCTTCAAAGTACAGATAGTACAATTAAGGTCATTTCCATTATTTCAGATAGCTCCCTCAAGTGAATTATATCTTGGAAATATTTTGAAACCTTCAACCTATCACTTCAGGGGCAGAATATCATGTGTGTATGTGTATGTCTTCATACTGAGAATAAGATACCAAGATTTCTTATAAGGCTGAATTTTGGTGTGACTTTGGATGATTTCTTAATGATTTTCTTATTTGTCTGAAAAAGTAACCAATGCTATGATATTTTAAAACTACATCTTAACCAACAAGGACCTACTGTATAGCACAGGGAACTATTCTCAATATCTGGTAATAACCTATAAGGAAAAAGAATCTGAAAAAGAATATATATATATTTGCTGTACACCTGAAACTAACACAACATTGTAAATCAACTCTACTTCAACAGAAAAATTTAAAAATAAAGCTACATCTTAATACAATGCAGTGGAATAAGTACCTTTCAAAGCCAAATACTATCAAAGAGTTGTTGTTGAGAAATGTTTTTGCAAGTTGCAACACTGAGCCTACCAGAAACATTGATCTAACTGGTATGAAAAGGGGCCGGGTACAAAATTACTGTTTATCACTGTTTCTTGTTCTACATTGAGACTAGTTGCCAGGGAAACACCTGTTAGAGAAGGCTGTTCTGTAGCCTCTATGTTCCACACAGTACTTGGTATACAATAGTCACTCAGAAACACATCATTAAATACACAAGTGAGTGGACCATCTAAAGGACCCATAATATTCTGTGATAACAGGATCACAAATTAAAATCCTCTCCATCTTTATAACATTTCTAGTCACCAGGTCCTATTTAAAATCTCTCCACTGCCCTCCCTTCTCTCTGACTTCCTGGGCTCACTTCCAAAGCAAGATTATCCAGCATCTTTCAGGTACCAAGTGGGGCAAGCAAAGAATGTCCCCGCTGAGAGTCCTCCTGCCAGTTGTGGCTTCTGTGGACAACTCCCGACATCTCTCAGAACTGGCATCTACTCCATGCCCAACACACGACAGGCTCACGATAGATATTCGTCTGTTTGTTCGTGCTGTTGCAAGCTAAGAAGGTGGGTTCTTCGGATTTTTATCCCTAGATCTAATCTCTTTAGAGTTTGGGGGATAGAAAGGCAGATCTTATTCTTGAGGAACTGATGAATGGATACTTGTAATTATTGAACTCTTCTCAAAATAGTAACAATCTGCTTTGTAACCTGTTCTAGAATTCTGCAGCAAACCAACACCAGTCTCCTCCAACTATAGCTTCCAGAATTCTTGATTTTGTACATTGTGAAAAACAGACCATTTCCCAGTATTTAGACAGACCTCTAGCACTTGGAAATTTTGGACAGATTACAACATGGGCTCCAGAACAAACTTTCTAGCACCTTTTAAACCTCCAGTACAGAATGCACTTGGGCAGGAGTTCTTTAAATCATTCGCAGTGTTTGTGAGTGCTTATATCAGGGCCCATCCCGGCAACCTAAACTAGAAAAAGATGGGGGCCTCTTTAATCTGGAGAAGTCAGGGGTCTAAGGGAGAAGCCCATTCATGTTAACTAAACATACGAGACAAGGTGTTCTCTGGAGGGGTGTTATGAAACGTGCTAGTAGTCTCGAGGGAAAAGAGCATCTTAGTGGTAACATTTTCCCAAGGAAGCTATCTTCTCATCTGGAATTCTTCTAATTTGACTTCAGTTCTGAGCCCTCCCATCCAACTTCAATAGGTCCATACGACCTTCTAAAGCACAGACTGATAATCCTAATTCTTATTTAAAACGTTTTGATGACTTGTCATTATTGACCAAATAGGTAAATCCCTTACCTGGCATAAAACATCCTCCATGATCAGACAGCGGCATTCCTCTCCAGATTCCCAGCCTCATGCTTTGCGTTCTCTTAATGCAGAACCGAGCACGCCTCTGTGTGTTTATGCCTGTGATTTCTGGTCCTTGCCAACAGTCATCTGGCTGTGGTCCCTCAAAACTGAACAGGGGGTCTTTCCTCCAGGAGGGTCTTCTCTGACTCACCCAGCTTGGTGACATGCCCTCCTCTGGGCTCCCCAGGGACCCTGTACTCACCTGGACAGCAGAGCCCAGACATTCCCAAGGACTAGACCTGAGACCATCACAACCTCCCAAATTTGTAACTATCATTAGAGTGTATCATTTTCCCCCTTAAAAAGCAGTGAAATGACTCTGCAGGTGTGACCACATACATGATGACGTGTGGGGCTGTACCACTTAGTGGCACTCGGATGTCTGGCGTTGACCTGGTCCCTTGCTAGCCTGGTGACATACCCTCTCACCATCCTCATGTGCAGGATTCAGAATGAGCCCTGGAGTAGGTTCCTTTTGCTGCTGTAACAAATTAATACAAACTTTGGGGCCTAAAATGACACAAATTTATTAGATTTCGGTTTTGGAGGTCAGAAGTCCAAAATGGGTCTCACCAGATGAAAATCAAGGTGCCAGCAGGTCCACGTTCCTTGTGCAGGCTCCAGGAGAAAAACCTATTTCCTTGCCTTTTCCGCCTTCTAGAAGCTTCCTCCATGACTTGGTGCATGGCCCGGCATTCACCCTGACTCCTGTTCCATCATCACATTTCCTTTTCTGACTTTGACCTTCTTCCCTTTCTCTTCCACTTATAAGGACCCTTGTGATGACATTGAGATGACTCAGATAATCCAGAATAATCTCTCCATCTGAAGATCCTTAGCTTAAGTACATATGCAAAGTCCTTTTTGCCGCGTAAGGTAACATATTCACAGGATGTGGTATTAGCAGGTGGACATCTTTAGGGGGCCATTAGTCTGCCTACCACATGGCCCAATAAATGGCAAGGAAGTACATATCATGAACCTTTGGGTTTTCTTATAATAATTTAAACCATGACAAAGCCAAGACTTTGGGAAGGGTGACCTCTCACCTGTTTGTCCCTCTCGATTACGAGCTCCCCAGTGGGGGGAGGACGATTCCTGGCACGTGGTTGTCTGCTCCATAAACACTCATTGAACTGAAATGCTGGCTCTTACTGGGAACAAAAGTTCTACCAGGTCATTCAGGAAAACACTGCAAGAGTTTGGCTAAGAAATGACCTGTATGATCTTTTTCCAAACACACGACACAATTAAATATGCTTTAATTTCTAACACCAAATTCAGCACTCTCTCTCTCATTCTGATCAGACCAGAATCTCTATTCTAGTTGCTCAGCGGGACCACGTTTCAAGCCTTCAGCTTTGTTCCTGGACAGAGCAGGACACACGTGGCCATTAAAAATAACAGCCTCAGTCAAGGACTCAGAACCACTCGGAAGTGCCTGCCATCTGGAGATCTGCTGGGCTTGCCACGAAGGCTGCTCCCCTGTGGCCTGGTCAGAACCAGCCCAGCTCTCCTCAGTGTCTCCAGACTCAGAGTCCTCTCTACCTGCAGGGGAACAGGGCCACATACGCTGGCCGGGCTCCCTGTTGGGTGTCTAGAGGAAGGCTGGGCTTTATGAAGATGCTCAATAAGTCTGCCCTCATGCCCTTGGCATCTCAGCTTAGTTAACCCCTCACTGCAGCGATGTGGAGCTCTGTGCAGGGAGGAAGGCACCAGGAATCACATCTCCCACGGACTCCAGCTGTACCGGAGAGGGTACAGCGCGCTGTGCTAGGCCTGCCTGTCCCACTCTCTGCGGTCCTGGACTCTCCGAAGTGTAAGCAGACACGCTCCCATTTAGGCCACGGTCCCCAGGCATCACTTCCTTTGCGTCTGCTTCACAAGCATTAGCCCCTCCGCTGTTTTATCTGTCAGCATCTCTCTTCCATGGGGGCCAGAACTGGGCATATGAAGGCAGGAGCGTGATCTGACCTGCCCAGAGACTGGAGGGACCGTCACCATCTGGGGACCCACAATTGCATCTCAGACACCTACTTTCCTAACCTGCAAAATGGAGACAATTAATCCCTGAAAGGACCAGGGCACAGGATAAATAAAATAGTAGAAATAAATAACCTCACGTGTCCCTTAAGACATAGTAGGTGATTGGTACACGGTAGGTTTATTATTATCACTGTCATTGTTATTATGCATATCAGCATGATTTTACTCCAGTATCTCTTTGGGAGATAGGAGTCTGGATCATTAGGAATTCATCGCATGGCTGGTCCTCCACCGTCTCTTCCTGGGCAGCATTCTGGCCACAGCGGCAACTTTCGTCACTTATTATTTGTCGGAGCTGATCTCTGGAAGAGAGAGATTAGCTGCGTCCATGCCCTCTCACCACTGGGCCATATGTTCTTGAATGACAGCTGTTTGTTAGCCTATGCTGGGAGAACGCAGTCCTTTCAACCCAAATTTGATAAACATACATTTCTTCTGTCTGTCCTACTTTGGGCCATCTGTCAGTGTGGCATGGTGCCTTCGCTGGACTGGCAAGGTGCTGAAATCAGACCACCAAGGAAGGTCCAAGGACAACGCTGTCACCAGAGAGAGCTGGGTGTGTGGGCGGGATCCTCAGGATCTGAGAGAGCCGAGGCTCGGGCTGCCCAGCCCTCACCTGCAGGTACAAGAACCTTGTTCTCGCAACAATAACCTGGCCTCCTCAGCTAGATCAGTCCCCAGACGGAGCCCTCTTGAACAAAAGAGATTGTCCCAAAGTGTTATAAAGCAGTGCTTTTCCAACGTGCGTAAACTTCCGCGTTGCCTGGAGATCCTGTTCAAATGCAGATTCTGATTCCATGGGTCTGGGGTGGGGCCTGAGTTTCTGCATTCCTAATAGGCTCCAAAATGATTCTGAGGCTGCTGGTCTGAGGACCACAGTGGCAAGCTTCTAAAGGGCACCTGATTCAGGGTCAGGAGACCTGGGTCCTTTCGATAGCGTCCCGCCAAGAGGATGCTTTGTGAATGAGATTTCATAATGACAGAGATAAAAGGAGACTCAGAGGCCAAGCAAGCAAAGAGCCTCCTGAGTGAGCTTTCCCAGACTCCTGGAGCTGTCCCTATCATGGGGTATAAACACTGCTAAATCAACCAGCCGAAAACAAAGACCCTAATGGCTATAGTCTCTTTGAGAGCATCAAATACAGGCTCAGAAGAGGCACACAAGCTACAGGAAGTTAAGAGAATAATAAGATGCTACAGCGCCCCTATCTGCTCAATGCCTGCAGATGTAAACAGTGATGGGGGAGGGCACCCGGCTGTGAGAACAGAGGCTGGAGAGGCCAGACACTACAAAGCAGAAGCCCCAGAACCCTGAAGACAGAACTTACCCCTGCCAACCCCACCTAGCCTCAGGCTCTGGAGGAGTCCATTGGGAGGCTACCCGGAAGTGCTTCCTTTCAAGGCGGTAGGAAAGTGTATGTACTTGCCTGGAAGCAGCATAATATGAGCAATGTCCCCAATCCACTTTGGCAGCCCAGAATTTCGGCAGAGATGTCAGATGGTGACATCAGTCCACCTAAATTGGTCTTGAAGATGGATGCCAGAGATGTCATAATTCTTCTTTAATTGTTAAGGAACTAATTAAACCCATAGCATCTCTGTTAACTGAGTTTTATGACGTTAATTTCACTACTAGACAAGCAAAGTCAGGCATTCCGGCTTCTGACAAAAGATGTTAAGGATATTTTCAATGAACACCACACCCGTACCCGCAGAATCCCAAGTGATTTACCAACAGTCTCTTGCCAGTTCCCACCGGGCCGAGACCTGGCAGCTGGGCATCACCTTCTTGGCCTGGTCCAATGCAGCCTTTCCCATGGAGCACAGACGCACACAAGTGTTCCTCATGGAACAAAACAAACATGGACCACCAGCCTGGATGGAGCTAAAGAAAAATTTGGACATCCTGGATGGAGATAATGTACAATCTGGAATTCTGTTTAGATGTCTCTTTAAATTGTTGATAATTCTTTTATTTTCATTGAGATCTGAGCCTTAATTATGGCCATTAGTGACCCTCAGCACCTGATCATATCCATCCCACTGGGTGTGTCTGCCCCCCCCTGCATTTCCCCAGGAGGATGGAGGCCCAGGCATCCACTGTGTCTCCCAGCATTGCACGTCCTACAAGCCCGGAAGCAGAGGGTAAGGTAAGGGTCCTGCACATCCCTGCCCCCCTGCACCGCTCTGAAGCACAAGGGCTCTGTGATGACACTCTTCAAACTCATAAACCCTGTAAGAGCCGGAAGGGTTACCTGACTTACAGGGGAAGAGCAGAGTCAGAAAAAAAAAAAAAAAAACCCGTATCACTTAACCCCTAGGATCCTAGAATAATGGGATGGGATGGAGCTTGTAACTCTTGACAACATTCAATACCTATTCTCTCCTTGAAGAAGAAGAAACTGTCATCTGCAGAGGGGAAGTGCTTGCTTAAGAACCCATAGAGCGTTGGTTCCTGGTGACTCTGGAATCCGGTTGCCTCCCTGCCAGTCCAGAGTTTGTTCAGCAAATATCCCCAAATAAATACTAAGTGCACTTCCCGGAATTTAAAGCCACCCTTGGCCTCTCCTGTTTGGGGGCAGTTGGATTTCTCCAAGCTAGAAACGAGCCCAAGCCCTGTCCTCACTGACAGTGAGCCCTGAGGGCAAGGCAATGAGCCTCCTGCAGCTGGGTGTGAGGTGGGCAAGGGTGGCTCCCGAGATCTGCTCAGGGGACGGGCCTCAGAGAGACAAAGGCCACATAGAGAAACCCTTTGTATTTCCCTCAGAGAGAAAAAACCACGAAGCACACACCCCTTCTCACATCCTCTTTATTGCTTTTTTTCAACCCCAATAAAACCCCCCAAAGTATCCAAAACTCTTAGAGCCTCTGAAACTTGACCACCCATTTGTTTTTCTGAAGCCTGCTTCTTTGCCTCAAAAGTAAAAACAATAACAAAAAGAAGAAAGAAAGGAAAAAGGAAAAGGTGCCGTGGACCTCATCTGTTCACGTCTTTGCTTCCTGATGGAGCAGGTCTCTCATGAATTATGTACTTTCAGCGGCTGCCACCCAAGGCCCTCTGGTCTCTGAGCCACGGTGGGCAAGTCCCCCGGCTCCCGATGTCATCTCGGCTCTGGGAGAGCCACCAGCACCGTCCTGAGGGAAGGAGACTGGGTCCAGCCACAACCCACCCATGACTCTGCCTGTAGCTTTGCAGAGAGATGCCCATACCCAGGGGGACCTGGCCTAGTCATCAGCTGTTCAGAAGAGAGGAACCAAACCAGGAGTCAACATCGGCCAGAGGGATAAAAAAGGGAGTAAACTCATCACCAGAAGGTGGCGCTACACCTTAAGACAGGCCAGCCAGAAAGGAGGACTGCTGCGGAGACGGTAGGATTTCAGAGCTGGAAGGGTGTCTAGACATGAAATGCAATGAAATGAAATAAAGTCAGAGCTGGAAAGACCCTGAAATATCATTCTGGAATAATCCCATGTCACTGATGGGGAAACTGAGGCCCGCTGAGATTGGCTCACAGTCGTACACACCAGGGGCTGGAACTCACAGTCTATCACTTCTGTGTGCTGCCTGCTCTTTGGCAAATCTGAGATCACAGAATAAAACACAAGGATTGGCTGGACATAGAGAAGCCAGGTTTTGTAACGGAGTCTCCAACAAGGGAGAAGGACCCACAGTCCCCTCCTGGGGAACGACCATGATGCCCTCCAAGAGCAGAGTAGAAGCAACAGGGGGGCTTGTCTCAGAGGCCCTGCCAGCATCCCTGCTCGGACTCATGAGTCTTGACAGGATAACAAAAGAAAGACCACGGGCTCCACCACTTACTAGCTGTGCAAGGTGGATATTTCACTCAACGTCCCTGAAGCTTACTATTTTCATCAGCAAGATGGCATAAAAATGTCTCCCACTCAAAATCACGTCTGAGAATTCAAGGTCCTCATGTAAAGTGTGACCAGCACAATACTTGGTGCAGAGTAAGTTCTCATGATAGAAATTTTCCTTCTCTTTGTGACGGCACCTCTAGGAGTCTTCTCCTGGTAAGTATCACAAACTTGGATCTGAAACGCCCACCCAAAGTGCACTGTAGGTGGAAGTCCTTGCTCTTATGACATGGCTCATGCCCAAGGACGCCAGGCATGGAAGGTTGGGGTCACAGGACCGACGGCAGGAAGAGGATGGGGAAGGGTAGAGGCCACCTTACATGGGGCAGAGAGACACGGGCAGGGTTGTCAAGCTTTCTTGTCTCTGTTCAAAGGCCATTTGTAGAGAAATAATTCCCTGGTCTACAGACACCTGCACACACGTGCGCATGCACACAAGTCCAGAGCTGCAAAGGAGGGCACCACGCGGTGGCCAGAGGGCTGGGTCAGGACAGCCAGGCTTTCACGGCAGCTCAGGTCCAGCAGGGAACGACACTGCCACCGTTTTCCCACCCGAGCTGCTGCCTGATTCTCTTCGATCCCTGATTCTCATTCAGGGCCCCCAGGAGCCGGGCTGCAGTATGAACATCCTCTCCACAAGTAAAAGGCCCAGGCCTTGAAAGCGTTTCCTTCGGAGCACACAGCAAGGCAGCCCACTGAGGAGGTGAAGCCCACCGCCCGTGGACAAGGCCCGGGCCCCGCCCAGCTTCTCCTCCTGCTTCCAGAAAGAGCTCCGTGTGGCGTCTGAGCCTCTCAATTCCTAGAGAAGAGGTGACAGGGCAGAAGAGGGACCCCGCCGCGGTCGCTCCCAGCCCTGTGAGCCTCTGGCCTGTGGACTCAGCCCCACCAGCCCCCTCCCTCTCCTAAGGAAACACATCCTCCAGATCTCCAGAGGGCCCCCATCTAATCTAGAACACGTCTCCTAGAGGCAGGACTTTCTGGGCCATCTTTCAGGGACACCAGGTGAGGAAGAGACGAGGTGACCCACAAGAGGGGGAGAAAACTGCTTCCTCCCCTCCCGCCCGCATCCGTAGCCTCCCGCCCTCCTGGCCACGCTGTCACAGTCACGTGTGCCCGGTGCTCCGGCTGTTGTAATTGGCTGATAAACAGTACACCGCTCCTGGCGCTCCCAGCCTTGCCCCAGTTACGTAGTCAGAGAAATACGGGCTCCCCGGGGATGAGCCTTTGTGTGACTGCGGGTCTGTGTTCCAGAGTGTTCCACCCACAGCCGGCTGAACAGGGCGGTGATGAAGAGGACAAATCCTGGTGCGAATCCTGCTTTGCCGACTGCGAGCTGTGTCAACGCAGGCTGGCGATCCTGTGCCCCCGGGACTTTGGTTTCCTCTGCAATAAACTGAGGGTGAAGAGAGACATCAACATCTATCTTGTAGACACATGACCCACGCAAAGGGCTTGCAGTGACTGGTTTGCGGTGAGGGCTTAATGAGTGATAACGAAGATTAGCAGTGTTTTTGACGTGCACTCACTTGACAGTCATGGGGTGCCTACCGTGCACAGGTGCTGGGGAGGTTCTTCAAGCTGTGCCCACCCACCCCCGGGCTGCTGGCAGCCAGAAGCTGAGCAAAGGCAGACCCCCGTCTCTCCTCCCTCATCCCTGTCAAGGGTGCTCTTCGGACCTGCAGTCTCCACAGGTGGGAACATCTTGTGAGGTTTCCGTAGTTTGTCCCTGGGATTCTCCAAACTCTCCTTTCTATGCCCACTGCCTCTTCTACTCCTGAAGGTACAGGCTCCTCCTGAAGCCACCCGAGACCCATCCTAGTTCTATGTCCTGGGAAGAGGCCTCCTCTTTTTTTTTTTTTTTTTTTAGAATACTCCATTGCCACAAGGTGGAACTGTATTAAAGCATTATAAGGTGTCATGGTTCCTTTAAAACTATAAATTCTGAGATAATTGCACAATCAGAGAAAATTCAGTTGGTCAAGTTATGGTAGTCCTTTTTCAGTGTTTTATAATACATTTATATTTTAGCCAACATCCAGCAGACAGTTAGTACTACATGGAGATAACAGAAAGCTTAAGTTGACTTGTACAAAAGGGAACATTTATTATAAGATAAAGGGGTGTCTCATGGGACTGGGGAAGAACCCTCCTCCTGGATCCTGCTTTCAAAAACCTTCTAGAGGGTTCCCGCTGCATGACAATAGGGTGGCAGACTTTGGAGGTGGAATAGAAACAACGGTCACATGGTCCCTGCCCTTGAAAAGCCCTCATCCCTCT
Organism: Hyperoodon ampullatus; assembly: GCF_949752795.1. Lineage (NCBI taxonomy): Eukaryota > Metazoa > Chordata > Mammalia > Artiodactyla > Ziphiidae > Hyperoodon > Hyperoodon ampullatus. Next base: position 76,987,713 of record NC_136928.1, read on the forward strand.
ACACATTAATTCTCTCAAAATGTATTTACTGAGCATTTACTAGGCGCCAGGCATGTGGCCAGGATGGCTGGTGTGTCTTTCCTCTCAGAGCTTACAATCAACTGGGAGACATCCTTTCAGCCAAGCATGACAATTGTGGTGAGGAGAGAGTTTCAGGCTTCATGAGACTGTAGGTGAGACAACAGATGATACCAACCAAGAGAGAGAAGGGAAGGTTGTGAGAGCGGGAAGCATGGAGGCTGCTAGAACACACAGGAAGAGGCCAGCTCTTCTGGAGGGCGGGGTGCAGGAAGGGTTCACAGATGAGAGGAACAATATAGCAGCGATGTGGAAACCACAGGTTCTAGAGTCATGCATCTGGCTTCAAAATCCAGTTCTGACATGTACTAGCTGCCAGAGTTAACTTGGGTGAGAGCTCAATCTTTCTAAGCCTCTGTTTTCCCATCTGCTAAAATGGGCACAATATCAGTCCCCGATGTATAACGTTGATACAGGGACTGAATTAGATGATTCATGGGAAATGGATGGCTCTGTGCCTGCTGGTATAGAAAAGCACTCAATGTGTTCATCTTTATCACTCTTACTGAGTAAGATGTGAGCTGATATAAAGCATTGCCAGCAAGTGATAATGCAGAAAGGCATCCCCTGCTCTGCCCTGAATGGGATCCCTGGCCTTTGGCAAGGCGCTTCTTCTCCTGGACCTTAATTTACCCATCTATGAAATAAATGGGTTCCTTACTGATGGTTTAGGTTTCTTTCTACAATAAAATGCTGTCACTGGGATGAGCTCTGGCTCTTTTTTTTTTTTTTTTTTGGTCATGCCACGTGGCATGTGGAATCTTAGTTCCCTGACCGGGGATTGAACCCATGTCCCCTGCATTGGAAGCACGGAGTCTTAACCACTGGACTGCCAGGGAAATCCCTTGCCCTTTGAAGTCCATGACCACACAGAATAACCACTCTTACATGACTGCTTACTACCTACATTCAGGCAGACGATGGCCAAAACCATATCCTTAGTAATACAGCAAAGTTACCCATGTGAAAGATTTCACATGATGTGGTAAGGGTGCCATATTACACATAAACCAGTACCCCAAACTGGTGTACTACCAAAACACTCCTTTCTATGTTCAGTCTCAGCCTGAATCTTCACAACCAATTCATTCACCACTAAACACACAGGTGCACAGCAGAAGTGATGACAGAGCCATCATAACATGCATTTAGATCCAGGAGGCATGTGGTTTCAATATGCCCCCTTGTGCTCATGACATTGTGGTTGATACTTTATTGTCTGCCTTTCAACAGAATCCTTTCTCTTGAGGTCTGGCCAAGTGGCCAAAACCATACAAATTCAACTACATGTTGAATTTTTGTCCTCTGGCTTATTTTTGGTTCTAGGAAAAAGGCTCTAACCTTGTTTTCTACCTTGTGAAGTAGCATCAACACCCACCTAAGACAGGAGCTGGGAGACATCCCACACGTCTCGTCCTCATAGTCAATAATTAACCAGTGACCACCCACTGTAAATTCTACCTCCTTGACATTTGTCAGATGAGTCCAATGTGTTTTAGTTCCATTGCCACATCCTGGCTCAGACACTCATCATACCCTTGCTCAGAATTTTGCAATCAAGTTGGTTTGCTATCCTCCACTGGCTCCAACATCTCTCCTGTTTCAGGCGAGCCCTTTCTAAAACACAACTATGAAAATGTTTTTTGTTTAATTTGTATTGGAGTATAGTTGCTTTACAATGTTGTATTAGTTTCTACTGTACAGCAAAGTGAATCATCTATATGTAGACATATATCCCCTTTTTTGGATTTCCTTCCCATTTAGGTCACCACTGAGCACTGAGTAGAGTTCCCTGTGCTATACACTAGGTTCTCATTAGTTACCTATTTTATACACAGTATCAGTAGTGCATATATGTCAATCCTCATCTCCCAGTTCATCCCACCCCCACCCCGTTCCCCCTTGGTATCCAGACATTTGTTCCCATGTCTGTGTTTCTATTTCTGCTTTGTAAATAAGATCGTCTATACCAATTTTTTCAGATTCCACATATACGCGTTAATATGCGATATTTGTTTTCCTCCTTCTGACTTACTTCACTCTGTATGACAGTCTCTAGGTCACTCTACAACCTAAGGTCACTTTTCAAGTAGCTCTCCATTCCCCACACCAGTGGTTCTCAAACTTGACCATGCATCTGATTCACCTGGAGGAGTTTCAAAAACACACATTGATGAGCCCGTGCCCAGAGTTTCTGATACAATAGGTCTAGGATGGAGCCTAGGAATTTGCATTTGTAGCAATTGCCAGGTCATGCTGATGCTGCTGTTCTAGGGACCACACTTTAAGTACCACTGGTCTACACTCTAAGGTGTAAACCCCTTAGCCAGGCTCTCAAGAGCCTCCACAATCTGTACCCGGTATAGTTCTTTCATTCTATTTCAAGTGATTCCTTACACACACATACACCTAATATTTGTGACCACCAAAGCCAAATAGCCTTGTAAGACAAAGACTTTCTAGTTCGAGCAGACGATCCAGACTGTAGGTCTGAAGCTCACACCCTTAGAGGCTGGTGATAGAAACGAGGCAGAATTCAAAAGGGAGCGTAGGGCTCAGCCACCAGGCAGGTGCTGACAGGCATTGACACCCAAGCTTTGTAGCTGTGCTTCAGTGTCACTGCATCCCAAATGCTGTCTTCTCCTGATGCCTCTAAGCCATGTGGCAAAATAAACAGCGCAGCCAATTCATCATTTAAGCCAAACATAAACAAGATCTAAAACAGAATAGGATGGATGTGGGCCAAATGGAAAGGTAGTTTAAGGTTATGAGATCTGGCTTGGAAATCACATTGTCTGAACTTGTAAACATCAAAGAGTCAGACTGGAAAATTGTAATAATGTAATAATAATTATAAATAATAAAATCATGCCTTCCCCACTGTTACCCCAGGATATAAAATCATTAAAAAAATTAAGATGTTATAGGCCTATTAAGTCATTGACTCTGTCTCCTGAGAGGGGAGATCTGCACCATTTATACGGTCGGAAAAACCTTCTCTTCTAAGGGGGACTGACAAATGCCTCAAGGACAGAGGGAGCTTCAGAAGAGGCAAGATTATGAAAACCCTGCTAACAAGCCATACGGCATCCTCCATTTCTCCAACCTTTGGAATTCTGGGTTGGTGATGAATGAAAAAGGCCTATTCTCACCTCCTTGGAAGGAAAGGGGAAGCCCTAACCCCCCACCCCGACCCCGCCCCCAGCATCCCTCACTGGGTAATCTCCCGCTGCCGTACCCAGGAGCCTCATTGGGCAAGACGGTGGCTGTGACGTTGACTCCCACATGTGTGTTGCTGGGGAGATGGAGTTGAAATGGGGCTGCTCACCCTGAACAACTCCAGAGAACTGGCCAGAATTTATTTTCAGTGTTTGGCAGATATGTGTGCATTTGCCTGTTTCTTTTAGAACTCATGATCAAAACAATCTGGCAATTCAGTTAACCATGTAACAAAGTATTCTCATGTAATGTGATGACAGTACTCAAATCATTCTTTTGAGATAAACTTTCCCCCCAAATGGAGTAAACATTAATTTATCTTTATATTTCTTAGGAATAATTTCCTCCTGATCCCCCCAAAAAACAGCAACAACAAAAAACCCCGCCTCGCAGATGGAATCACCCAATAGGGCTTTGGAATAAAACTGTTTTTATAGAATTTGTTTGGGATAAATAGCTATCTTTTCTACTACCATAATGGATTTTCTCATATTGTCTCATCCATCATAAGATAAACTCACTTGATCCAATCAGTGCTTTGCTAATCTGTGAGAGGTGTTTCTGCTATCTTATAGTTTTTGAGTAGCTCCTGAGCAAAGGGGTTTATAGTGTTTTAAGTTTCTCTGGGAACATCATAATTTCTTTTTAGAGAGGTATCATCCAATATGGTAGTGACTAGCCACACATAAAAATTTAAGTTTAAATTTAAAATTACTAAAATTAAGTAAAGTAAAAAATGCTGTCCAAAATTTCAGTAAAATATGTGATTAATCCACACAAACCACATATTAAGTGTTTCATAGTCAAATGTAGGTGGTGGCTACCGTATTGGATAACAGATACAGAAACTTTCCATTGTCACAGAAAGTTGTATTGCTTAGCCCTGTTTTAGAAGTTTAACTTCTCCCCAAGCCTTTGTTATAGAGGTTTATTCCATGACCCTGACCTCTCTCATCCCACAACCCTGCTCTCAGAACCAACCTTCACTACAATTTCTCATCCTCTGCTCATCATATGCAGCTACATCCCCACTTGGGCTCATAGACGCTGGCCTGTCCAACCCTGAGAACTGGCCTCCATCCTGGCAGAGGATAGAGGAGAGATTCCTGCTTAAGGCAATTGATATTCAGAACCAGGCTCAAATTCCAACAGTCTAATTATTGGTGTCTGATCCCATTAATGGTTTTGGACATTAAATCTCTTTTGTCCACAGATACATGCCTGTCCCTTACCTACCTGAATGTCCATCACCCTGCCTGCTCTGACCTCAAATAACTCCAAGCTGCAATTGTTTGAGAATTACTCCACATTTAGGCATATCCTTGGTATCTTTGGCTTATGGCTGGTCATGGGCTCAGTGTCACATGGGAAAGTTGGGATTCAGGCTATGAGCATCCACTAGTTTTCCTCTCAACAGCCCTAGGTCTGCTCAAATTAGAACACAGTAAAGTAGAAAGGACACTCCCAGAAATGGAATTCTGGCTCCATGCTTCCATTTCTTTGTTTCTGGCTCTGGGAACTTGGGCAAAAGCTACAGAACATCTCTGAGCCTCACTGTCCTCACCTATGGGAATAATAATAACAATCATGAGTTTGTGGTGAGGTTTATATGGCATAAGGATATCAAACAGCCAGCTCAGTGGTGAGTTTATAGACATCTAGAACTCACGGCAATCATTCCCTTTCAATGTTTCTCTTTAGAAATTTTTGAATTAGTGGTAATAGAATAATGCAAACAGTAGTTTTGTTTAAAGCTATTAAAAGACTGCGGCTCTTAAAAGTAACTATTTAACAACTTGCTTTTGTTTATATTACTACAAATAATCTGTATTATCCATGCTCTGCAAAGTTAATTGTTTAGAACAAATGGGTGTCACTTGAAATCTTACTGGCAAAGCAATCCCTTAAAAGGCCAGCACTTTCAGAGCTGACTTCAAATTAAGGAGACACATGTTTTCTCTGTCCAAGTTAGATTTCTAATCACTAAGCTTATTCTAGTTCCAAACTTGCCCACAAATACAAAAGCAAGAAGAGGCAGCATAGCATGGTGGGTAAATAGCGTTGGCTCTAGAGCTAAACGCCTGAGATAGAATCTTGACTTGGATACTTCCTAGCTTAGGATTAAATGAATCAATACACTAGAACAGTGTCTGGCATGTGACAAGTGCTCTCTCTCTAAGTCTATGTAAGAAATTATCCTAAGGCTCCAAAGACCCTGGCAGATGCACCTGAAATATTATGATCACTGGGAAAAGAGTGGGAATGTTAGCAATTCTTAACTAACAAGATGTATTGATCACACATTTGCGCCAGGCCCTGTGCTAAGTACTTTACCTACATCATTTCATTTTATTTAATCTTCTCCATATGAGGTCTTGGGCACTTCCAGTACATGGCAAAGCCAGAATTCAGTACAGGAAAATCTAACTCCCAAACCCAGAGCCTTCACTCCAGTGTGTTTCTGCCTCTCCAGGTAAGCAGGTGAAGGAGGCCTCCTGGCTGCAGCCTTACACACTGAGCTCAGGTCCTCGTTCCACAGCTCACTGTCTCCATGAACTTGACATTTAACCTAAGTAATCTGTTGCCTCAAGGGTGAAATAAGGATGATAAGACTCTCTTGAGGGGCTTCAAATGAGAATTAAAGTGTGCAGACACATAGCCGCATGCAGCAAATAGAGTTTGAACGCAGGACAAGCATGCCCACAATTTGCAGAGGGAAGCGAAGCCCCTTGGTACCCCAAGAGCCGAGAACACCCTGGGACCTCCCTGGAGCAGTTAAGTGGGTAACTGTTTTAGCAAAACAGGAATGCTAATTATAAATGTGGAAGACCTGGGAAAACTAAACTTGCACATAACTGTCTTGCTTAGTGTCATCAGGTGTCTCTGGGCCTCTGACCTGCTGGGTTTTCCATAGAGGTCCTAAGGTGTTTAGGACATTAGCACAGAGAGGTCATGCAGTTTACAGACTGCTCTTTGTAAATCAGACTTAATTTTTTCAACAGCTCTGTCCTGAAAACCTTGGCGCTGACATTCACTGAGGTCACCTGTTCTGCCAGGATGCCTGCTCGGCCATTGCAAATGGATTTCTTGGTTCTAGAAATAAAGTCCCACAAAAGGATTTTGTTGCTTCAGGCCATATCTTCACTACCTGAGCTCTGTAATCACTCCAGAAGATGCCTCAATCTACTCTAAGGGATGCCGCAGACCAGGAGACACACTGGAACGTTCCTACTCTATAAATTCTTCTCCCTCCCTCTCATAGATCTGTCAGACAAGAAGTTCCAGTGATCTGTTCAGCAAATCAGACGTCATCCCTCCCTTGCTTAATTGGTTCCCCATCATCTATAGAATAGGATCCAGTTCCTTCCATGGTCTGGTCCTACCCATGACTTCTGCCGCCAATATGGCACCCAACCCCTCGGACCAGTCATAATGAACTTCTGTAGTTCCTTGAGGTTTCATGCTTTGTTGCCTCTGTGCCTTGGTCCACACTCTCCCTTTTGTCAGGACACCCTCCTCCCTCTATCTGCTTCTGACCAAATCTAACCAATTAATACCTCCCAACTTGGCTCAGTACCACCCCTGAGGTGGGTTAGAACCCTCTCCTTGGTGCTCCCGGAGGATATGATGGCCCCGTTTTTGCAGCTTTAATGACATCAGCTGAGAATTGTTTCTGCCTCCTGCATGAGAGTGTAAGATCCTCAAGGGCAAGCAACCTGTGTTATCCAAAGAAGGAACGAAGAAAAGCCACTGGGCTTGAAGAGCCCTTCTTGGCTGCTCCGGGCTTCCAGCGTCTTGGAGCATGTACCTTCCAGACTCACCTAGCACTACCTGCCAGATTAGGGTCTCCAAATGAACCAGCTCAGTCTGAATGCTGTTATTTTACTTGTGCACGTAGAGCTTTCTGCCTTTTGAAACAAAGCCATGGATATACAATCAGCATCACTTATCAAGCATTCAAATTCCTGGCCAGCCACCATGTGGAGCACAGCCACCAATTCAGAAGTGGACACACAGCATCCTGATGGGCAGCGGTCACAAGACTCCTGTACCTGACATCTCGTGAGCAGCTGGTGTTCTCCTCGCAATCCAGGGCTTTACAGTGTTCAGGTACCCCCCAAAACTCTTGTGGATCAGCCCCCACTGCAACTTCCCTAAGGAGGTAGACTTATTCTTTCTTCTTTCATAAGAGCCGTCTCTACTCTCTCCCACTCTAATCCTTGGCATTCATACGCATTTATTCCAAAGAATGACTACAGAAGAAGCCATCTCGCCAACTTCATGTTTCTCACTACCTCTAGAACAAATGTTTGGAATCATTGTCATTTGGGGAATATTAAAGGATGCCTGGTATCGTGAAAGACCATTGTTAGCTTAACATCAGCCAGACCTGGGTTTGCATTCTAGCTCCAGCAATTGTTGGACAAGTAACTCAATGGCTCTAAGAGTCAGTTTCCTTGCATGTTACATGGGAGGGCAAGAGAGTGAATAACATCCTCTGGACAAACCCTAACTGACAAAAATAACTAATAAGAAGATGTTACAAAGATTTAACAGTCTCCTCATGATTGCTGATCATAAATTTGTCACAGACTCTCTACAAGGCTGTGAACGTGCCTCTAGTTTGGTCCTGTCTTCGTAGATCTTCACCCTTGATTCTCACCAAGTCATCCCATCCTTAATCCCTTACCCTTCCACAGGGCTGAAGACCCACGTCATCCAGAGAGCTCCCCCTGTCAAGCACATAAATCTAAAAGCACCACTAAATCAATGTATGTTTATAGACATGCATATTTAACAAGCTTATATGTGATTTCTCAATAATATCCAGGTCTCTAGTAAATGTTAGGGGACTGGAGGTTAAAATTTGCATAATGTTCATAGACAAGGCAAAAGTAAAAGGAGTTGGGAAGTCTTGGGGGGTGGGAGGTGGTGACATCACCACCACCAAGTGGCAGCCAACATTCAGAAAGGAGGCAGAGGAAACGCCAGCAAGACAGACAACACTCTGCGGTCATCTAGTGCCAGGGCAGGAGATGGGGCAAATCTCACGACCACCCTCAGCACACTCCTCGCCTCCATCCCCACCCTGACCAAGAATAACATGTGCAGCAGCCCAGTGAAGTAATGGATGCTGTGGCCACTGCTGGGCAGGTGCAACACATGGCGTGTCCAGGCTGTAAGGGTCCTTTGAGTTTCTTAAGTCCAAAGTCTCATAGTTCAGACAAACGAAATAAGACCCAAGAAGGTCCGCAAACTCTTGTTCCCCGCCAAAGTAAAATCACTTAGAACTGGGCAAATTCGGTTCAGTACCTTGTGCTAGTTGTGTATAATGAAGATGACGGGAGCTTCCCTGCTGGCGCAGTGGTTGAGAGTCCGCCTGCCGATGCAGGGGACACGGGTTCGTGCCCCAGTCCGGGAAGATCCCATATGCCGCGGAGCGGCTGGGCCCGTGAGCCATGGCCGCTGGGCCTGCGTGTCCGGAGCCTGTGCTCTGCAACAGGAGAGGCCGCAACAGTGAGGGGCCCGCGTACCGCAAAAAAAAAAAAAAAAAAAGCCAATAAAGGGCTTCCCTGGTGGCGCAGTGGTTGAGAGTCCGCCTGCCGATGCAGGGCACACGGGTTCGTGCCCCGGACCGGAAAAATCCCACATGCCGCGGAGCGGCTGGGCCCGGGAGCCATGGCCGCTGAGCCTGCGCGTCCGGAGCCTGTGCTCCGCACGGGAGAGGCCGCAGCAGTGAGAGGCCCGCGTACCACAAAAAAAAAAAAAAAAAAAAAGATGACGGTGGTGAGATATCTAATGTGTCAAACGTGCTTGCTAACGGCCAGGCTCTGCTTTACGTGTCTTAACTCATTTCTGATTCAAACCCTCTCTTGGAGTCGAGACGATTCAGTCCTATTTTCCTGAGAATGAAAGTGTTGCAGAGAGAGGTTAAGTAACTCACCAAGGTAACAGAGCTGAGAAGTGATGGAGCTTGGAGAGGACATGTGTTATTGATTGTTAGGATGACTTCCGTCACAAATTTTAGAGCAAGGATGATATTTCCACCTTTGTTACCTGGATCCATTTCTATGCTATATCTGGTTCCCTAAAGATAATAGATAAATGACAGGCCAAGGTGTTACCTCCAGTACCTTGGACTCATAACCCCTCTCATCAAGCCAAACATTGGTGTTGCTTCTCTGAAGGGGTGAGTCGTTGACTCTGCCCAACGCCGCTGGAGCAGCGGCAGTTGGGTTCAGTCTGAAACTACTGTCGTCCTGTTTAATTCAATAGCCATTAATTCCCTGACTTTACTCCCTAATCCCTGCACATCTGTTTCTTCAAATGCCTGTTTTCAGCTCATTGGTGGGTTTGGTGACTTCTGTTAAGCATTTACTTCTCACGTTCTGTCTTGTGCTAAGATCTTTAAAGCAAATGATAATCAGAGACTTTACCAGAATTTTTTTTTCCTTTTTAAAATGTTTTACTTACTTTTTAATAAAAATTATATGTATTTAAAGTGTATAATGTGATTATACACACATATATAGTGATATCTATATTGATATATTCTATTATATATATATATATATATATATAGAGAGAGAGAGAGAGAGAGAGAGAGAGAGAAATAATTACACAGTAAGGTGATTAGTCAAGCTAGTTATCATTTCCAAATGGCATACTTACCAACCATTTGGATGTGTGTGGCAAGAGCACCTGATTCTACTCCCTTAGCAAATTTCCAGTATAATTTTAAAAACTTCGATAATCCCTGATGCTGGTAAAGTTAAGTGTGACTAGTGTACTCATATTCTGATAACATTATATGTTTTAGAAAATTATATGACAACATGTAGAAAAAGTCACCAAAATAATCATGCCCTTTATGTCACTTTTTCTTTTCTAAAAATGTATATTAAAGATAAAATTTAGTAAAATTTTAATTTAAATTTTAGAGGCTCCTTAAACAGAAGATGGCCATCCATGTATTTGAATATTGTGCAGTCATCAAAAATAGTAATTATGACACCATTAAAATATTTCTAGTATAATATTAAGAACAAAAAAATCAAGACACCAAATGCATCTTTTACCATGGTTAGAGTTTTGTAAAGGTATATATGTATGTGGACAAAGTTGGACACTTTCACAGAAAATGTTTTTTAAAATTGTGCTAGAGAATGGGACGAGTTTCTTTCAATTCAAAAACATATCTTTTATGTCATTAACTTGTTTAACCAAAAAGGTCAGCTATCCCTATTTGATGTTGCTATGGACTCTTCTTATGTCTACAGGAGGATTCTAAGCACCCTCATGGGAGTTGCTGTCCAGGAAGCCAAGGATCAGGGTTTCATGAACATGAGCCCAGGATGCCTGGATGAACCATCCCTGAGTAACCTTCTGATGATTTTTAAAGCAACTCCCAAAGGTTACAGCATGTCAAACTTCATGGTAAGTATTATTTTGGACTTCTTGAAATTAAAAAAGCCCCCAATAATCTTATTTTAGATTGTATCAGTACTCAGTATAAAAGGCATTGATACATTACCTGTCCTCCAGAGGACAAAGCACTCATTCAACATTTTGGCCCCAGCACAGCTGATTTTGGCCACCTCAGAGTATGATCTCAGCAGTCACAGTAGATGATTTAGACTTGAGGACGGGGTTCTAGCTACTCTTTGACCCAAGAACAATAAATAGCAATTAATTGAGGCAATTGATTTGCCAGTCTTTGGGCCAACGGGAAACTGGGATCTAGCAGAATAATTTGGTATTTCAGTGCAAGTTAAACTCTCAGAGGTGCCTGCTTTCGCCTAACTGATAACTCATGCTCTTTGCAATTTAACTGCATGGGTAATTTTCCAAGCACAGAACTTCCCCCTGGACTCTTATTCACTAGCTTGTCAATCAGATGTTCAACCTTCCTTTAAAGTTTAAGCCTTATTAACCTACACACTGGATTTGACTGGTGATAGGCCACTGTAGACAATGGAAACCCCTCCCAGGTTCCAAATCCTGTCGTCCTGGTTCAGCTCCCCACAAATTCCCTGGAAGGGATGAAAGAATCACTCACATGTCTGATGCTTCGAACATAGGCAGTGAGAGGATGTTTAAAAAAAAAAAAAAAAGTCGTGGAGGCCCTGCTGATTGAGACATCTTGGAGGAAAACTAGCTCTGTTCCAAACCAAACTCTGCCTGGAGCAGGAAGGAGTGCTCGGCCTTCACAGGCTCTGTCGGGGCCTTGCTGTGCGTGCCATATGCAAGATCCCAACCGTAGGGTTGGCAACAGTCCTTATTTCAGAGGCAGGCATGCCAGGGTTGCCCAGATACTGGTAGAAAGTCAGCTCCAGAGTTGGGAGTGCCTAGTTGAGTGAGAAGATGCTAGCTGGAAAGTCAGTGAAATTATTAGTGGAGGCAGCTTGGATGTCAAAAATATGGTCTTGATGACTGAGGCAGGGCAAAGGGCAATCCCGGGCGCCCCAGGGATCCCACCATCCTTTGATTTCTTTCTTTTGTTCCATCACAGCAGAACATTACTTCAGTTCTGAACAGCTTTTCCATGAGCTTCCAAGAGGCTTGGCAACTCTGTCACTTTCCACAAATGCCTGCTTAAAAACAAAATAATGTACACATCCCTAAAGAGTGGAAACTGACTGGAAGAAACCAAGATACCCTACTGGTGTCACAGACATGAAATAGACAAAGGAGGGTCCATTTGTCACTTCCTGGAGCATTGCTACTTTCCAGAGTATTGCTACTTTTCAGAGCATTGCTACTTTCCAGAGCAAGGTGCAGCTCTGGTGGAGAGAAAAGGAGCTTAAGAGTTTCACTGAGTTGTCCAGATGTTTATTTTTTGTGCCTTTTAAAAATACCAGAATCACCTCACATTCCGGAGATTCCTAATTATCTGAAGAACAGAAATAAACGTGGAGGAGGTTGCTGGGAGCCCATTCCTACACCATCGGATCGAAGGCCATGAAGTCCTCCATGAGCAGGCCCGGGGACTCTTCCGCACAGATGGAAACAGGAAGGGTCTGCATCTCACCCCGGGACCTCCATGGCCTCAGAACCCCACTCCATGCCAAACTCTGTGCAGGAGGAAAGGGGAGAAGTTGGGCTTTCACATTTTATTCTATTAACTCTATTCATATTTCTTCTTTTTGACTTTGTATTAAGTTACATTTCTTGTGCAATTGTAAAAAATAAAAGGGGTGGATCTAAAAATTGATTATGTTGCTGCATCACCTAACTGGTAGCCTATGAGCAAGAAGGCCAGCTCCATCACATTGAATGTCATCTGTAGGTGCACCCACCAAGCTGGGGGGACCGGCATTGGGGAAGCCAAGGGCTCCTGTCCAGCCAGGATGTCCCGGTCTGACAGCATGGGCTGTCAACATATCGAGGTGCCAAGCACTGGCTGACAATAAACGCTGCTGCCATGGATCCCCCAAGTCTCTTGAAAGATGTGTGCAGGGTGACATGGCTAGTTAAAGGGTTTTTAGGTCACTGCTGCTCAGACCTCTGGTTCCACCAGCTCCTGCAGCTTAGGCCCTGCCCGTCCCCTGGCCCACATGACTGAGGTCCCTGTGCCTTAGGGAGGAGCTGTTGTGGTCCCTGACCGTAGACAACACCACAGTTGCTCGTAACTAAGTCTGGAATTACACAGTGAATCCTTGTCTAACGCCCGTTGCCCAAAAGTCACGGGGTTGAGTAAATATTCAAAATCTATAATCAGTCAAAAAAGTTGACTTTACTCTCTGAATCTCTATTAGAGGTGCCATAGTGATTTATTTTGTAAGAGAAAAACAGCAAAAACTAAGTCATATTTTCTGTTTCAAGAAACATAGTTTCAGAGAGGCTGTTGTTCGTTTCTCTATGGTATCTCCCTTTACTTTTTCAGGGATATGGTAAAAATAAATCAGAATAACCTGAAGACTGTTATTCATTTAGTGTTTACTGAAGGTACAACAGTTATTATGGATTTTTTTCAAAAAGAAGTTTATGAGAAGAGGAAGAAAAAAATTCCCTCTAAGTCTGTACATGTTGTTAGCTTATTACATAAGTTCATGGGATGATTGGGAGACCTTCACAGGAAACACAAATTTTTACGTCTGTTGCCCATTTAAAATGTCGTTGCTGTTTGTTGTTGTTACTATTGACTTACAAGTGTTCTTTATATTAAAAATATTAATCCACGTGTACATATAAAGTTGCAAATTTGGCATTTTCTCCTAATTTCTTTATCATTTTATCGATTTTCTCTCCAGGTGGCCAAGCCCAAAAGAGCATAAAGGCCAAATGATGTCCTTTATGGAACTCGGGCATTGCAGGAAATCATTCCCTGCCTCTTCAGCTCCTTCTCCCCCAAACCTGGAGCTTGGCATGGTGGATGGATATGAGGCTGGAAGGGCAGTGGGAGAACAGCTAAGGATTTCACAAAGCATCTGAAGGTCAAGGCTGTAGCTGTCCTTCCACTCTGCAGGCTCCATATTATCAGAGTGATTTATGAGCAGGTGAAATTTCTGACTCCCATCAGAGGCCCCCATGCTCCTTCAAGGACATGCTTACAGGAAAGTGTACTGACTTCTGAGAACTTGGGGTCTCCACAGGGGAGCTGCTGACATGGCAGAGCTGAGTAGAGGAGATTAGGTGTGATTTTCCAGGATTAACTTTTAGTCTCTCTGATTGGGGATCTACTTCTGAAAGTATGACCAACCTCTCAGCCTCTACACGTATGTAGATCAACTGCTCAATAGAAGTGACTCAAGTAATTCAGAATATTGTTGGATAAAGGAGGCAGCCTGATTTAGCAGAAAGAGCACGGAGTTCTGAGGTCAAACACAAAATCTTACTCATGAGCTATCCAATTTAAGACTCTATGAATCTCATTGTTCCTTACCTGAAAAACAGGGATAAAACCTCCATATCTGAAGAGCTATAACCTTGGAGGTGGAGAAGACCTTTCTGAGCACAAAGTCAAAGCATAGAGACATAAATGGAGGATTAAAGTGACTGTATAGTCTTTAAAAAAGATAAAGAAATTAAGAGAAAACACCAAATTTGCAACTTTATATGTACCCATGGAATAATATTTTTTATATAAAGAGCACTTGTAAGTCAATAGTAACAAAACAAACAACAACAAAATTTTAAATGGGCAACAGACATAAAAAGAAAATTCATAAAGATACATAAATGGTCAATAAACACATAAAAAAATACTCAACTTCACTAAGTATCAAAGAATTACAAATTATACCAAAATGAAATTCCATATTTGATCTATCAAATTAAAAAAGACTTTTAAAAAATGCCAAGGATTGGCTGAGATGAAAGAAAATGTGCATTGTCTGATACTGTAGGTGGGAATGCAAACTGGTATAACCTTTTTGGAGATAATCCAAAAGTTTTAAAGACGGTCATACTCTTTAACCAAACAATTCCACTCTTGAGGACTGATCTTAAGGAAATAGTTATGGACATGTTAATGATTTAGCTAAGAGGATGTTTGCTCCAGTGCTGTTTGTAACAGCAAATATTTAGAAACACAACCTAACTATTCAGCATTCTTTCAAGTAAGTCATTCAACAAATATTTACTAAGCACTTAGTAAGCTTGGGCCTTGGGCACAGTAGACCAAGTAAATCAAGGCAGTGCAATGTAATGAAATACTCTGCAGCATTAAAATGAGATAGAATCTTTAATGACAGAGAAAAAGTCATCATATCATTAACTGGGAAAAAAAGCTTGTTAAAAACAGGATGTGTAATATAATCCCATTTGAGGAAAAATATACATATTTTCATAAAATTTTGGAAACATGCAACGGATTTTCAAAGTGGTGATTGCTGGGTGATGAGAAATGATTGCTTAAAATCTCCTTCCTTTTCCTTTCTCTACAAGTTTTTCTCTATTAACATGAATTGGTTTGGGGGTTTTAAGCCACTAATTTATTAAAAGCACCTACACTGTGTTTTGAAGATAAAATAAGAAAAATGTCTGGTATATAATAAATGCTCCAAACACTCAATTTGTCTCTCTGTTTATGAATTAACTCCAGCACCTTCAGTGGCCAATTTTTTGAAAAGCTAAGTCACTTGAGTGCTAGTTCGAGCTTCCGGTTAGGAGCTGGATGTTGGAAATGGCATCCTTGGTCACAGAGCCCTTGAAGTCATCAAAGCAGTTCACAAAAATGCCAGCTCTCTCCTCATTTGGGAAAGATCATCCTGCCTTACTATTCTTTTCATTCCAATTTTTTTGTTCCTTCCAATGCTTGTCTCTGCAAGAGTTTTACTTTCTCTCTGCTTCTTTCTTGAGCTCTGCCAGCTTGTTTTTAATCTCCTGGTGTTGATTTCCATCCCATTTTTAAACTCTTAAATTTCTTCTTTGAGGTGTTTTTTAAAATAACAATAAAATTAATGTTTTCTATAATATTTTTGAAACTTCAGAGATCTACTTGAAGTCTTGTTACCTTAGGTAATGTATGTTCTCCTTCTGCCTTCTTTGGTGTCCATTTCCTCCTTTTTCTTTGCAGTATCTATGCATAGATTGGATGTTGGGTTCCTTCTTCATATCCCTTACTTTTCAATGTGGCCAGATACTTATCGAATAAGAGTTTGTGGAAGTGTCAAGGAAGTGAGGTAATTCAATAAGCCGTTTTGCATTAGATTCGCTACCTCTAAGTCTGTTCACTACATCTATTATTTCCTTTATCTTAGGAAGGAACATCTTTTCCCATAATTTTGATGTTTTAAGAAGTTGGTTCAGCTCACCTCCAAACCCTATAGGACAGCCCTTCTCAAAAGTGCACAGAAGTCACCTGAAGACCTTGCTAAGGTACAGATTCTGATTCACCAGGTGTAAGGTATGGCTTAAGCTTCTGCGTTTCTCACATACTCCCAGGTGAAGATGATGCGTTGGATCTGGGACCACACTTTGAAGAGCAAGACTGTGACATAGGAACTCTGCGCTGCTTCTCACCCACCTTCCCGCCCTCTGGCCTCTGGCAACTGCCTCTTCCAGGAAGCTGGTGAGAGACTGGAATTGGTGTGTCTTTTATTTCTTCATACCCACCGCCCCTGAGGTTTCCAAAGGGATGAGTTCTCTGCTCTGGAGGCCAGCCCACTTCCTCAGACCATGTTGTTCTAATCAGAGGACCCCTGGATAAGGCTCTTAAGACCTTGGTTGTTACTTCTAGAAAAAATGTGTTCTATGCTCAAGGCTTGAGGAAAAATGTGAGATTCTTCACCTTGTTTTGTTTGGTACAGATTTCACAGAATTTGGCTAGAATGTGTCATGGTTTGTGGTTTGAGGTTATATAGCTGTCTTTTTGTTTCAGTGAAAATAAAGTTATTTATTTTTCTGGTTTCTCTTCTCTTTCGTGGGCCTCATGGGAGGAAAGGGGAGAAAAAGAAGCCTCTGCATCTTTCAAAGGAAATCCAGCCTTGCAACTTTGTGTGTGACTTCCTCCAGGTAATCAATTTCAGGGAATGTTGCATGAGGGCAGTGCTGGAGGAATAGGCTGACATGTGGGCAATCCTCCGCCTCTGCTGGACCCTCAGCCCGACCTGCCAATCCTGTCCCTCTGCCCTCCTAGCCGCCCCCATCCTCCTCAGTGACTTCTCCAACTGGCTTACTGTCCTCAGGTCTCCTGCTCCCCCTCAGAAGACTTCAACTTCTGTTTCAAAAAGAAAACAGCTTCCCCTCCACGATGTCCTTCAACTTTTGTTCCGCTTCACTACAAACTTAAGTACAGTCCTCGTTATTTGTAAGCTCCGTATTTGCAGATTTCCCTACTGACTGAAATTTATTAGCAACCCCCCCAAATCAATATTCTCAGGGCCTCTTGGGGTCATTCGTGGACACACCCAGTGTGGTGAAAGGTCTGCGCTCTCCCCAGGATCACTCTCCCAGCAAAAGTCAAAGAGGCGACTGACACTCATTTCTTGTTTCAGCTCTCAGACTGCAAACAAGTTTCTTTTTGCTGTCTATTTCATCCTGTTTTTCACATTTTCATGCTTTTTATTGTTGATTTCGCCGTTTAAAATGGCCCCAAGCGCGGTGCTGCAGTGCTGTCTCATGTTCCTAAATGTGCAGGGACTGCGATGGGCCTCTTGGAGGTGTGTGTTAGGCGAGCTTCGTTCACGTCACAGAACCATTGGCCGTGAGCTCAATGTGAGCAGATCAGCAAAGTACGTAGAACATGGTGCCTTTAAAGAAAACCACATAAAACAAGGTTATGTCTTAATCGGTTGACAAAAATGTGAGAAGAGGCTCACGGGAGCCTAACCTGTATTTTCCTCAGGAGCGGTGCTTCTGTTCACTAAGGCAGCGTTTGCAGTGACGTCATAGAACATATTTGCCGCAAATGGTAAGAATCGACTTTGACCATTGTCACATGCTTTCCTCCAGTGCCACGATTCAGGGCCATCCTCAGCCCCGTGTCCTCTTTTCTATCCCCTCCCTTGTGCCAATAACACGCCGTCCCATGGTGTGTTATTGGCACAAGTTAGGAAGTCCTATAGACCTGGCTTGGAATTCCAGTTTGATCACTTACCAATATGAGACCAGAGACCAGTTACCACTCTCAGCTTCCATTTCCTCACCTGCTTAAAAGTAGCCTTCACGGGGTTCTTGTGAGGGCTGAATCAGGTAAAGCAGGGTGAGCCTGGTGGCTGGTTTGAAAGGAAATGCTGGATAAATGTTTATCCTCATTCCGCGTCCCTGGATCTGCGCCCCCACGCACCGCATCCAGGCCGCGCACATTGAATTTCATGTTCCTTTCATTTGAGTCTCGGCTCTCCCCCGTCAGCCTGCGTCTCCCAAGGATGAGGTCACACATTCATCTCCCGACTCCTTACCACGTTAGTGTGGGAATTTTCGGAGAGTAAGAGAGACAGGGGATCATCAGAGAAATGAGAAAAAATTGTGCAGACTGGCTTTGGGCAGAAAGATAGTCTAAATCTACTTCTCAAAACTATTCAGTGCTTGAGAAATCTCCTCCCAGAAGAAAGGGCCCAAAGGAACACAGGCGGGCTCAGCCCAGCCCATGGTGGCGTTTCTCAAGCAGCAAGACAGGGCTGTGGTGGGCTCCCGGGCCTTGAACCAGAGCAGCCTGGACCTCTGAGAGGCCTGTGTCCTCTGCTCTGAGCACAACTTGGATGCCACCGGCCACGACAGCTCAGAGAGGAGACACAGCACATTCACATTCGTTCCCAATGGCTTGCACCCCAGACTCATTCCAGGGATTTCTAAGAATATGGGGGCCCTGCTGTAACTATTAGCCCATATGAAAAAGGGAAAAGAAGAAAGAAAAGAAATCCTCAAGAAAACGTGGCCCCTCGAGTATTTTTCAATCTGGTGGAAATACTTCTCTCCAGATGTGTTTTCCCGGTGGGGTGACCCTCCATGGCGGCGCTGGCGGTGCCGGTAAGGAGCCTTCCCAGGGCCCAGGACACAAAGCTGCTGTTGTTGAAATGAGAGCCGTGTAATCAGCTCAAGAATTCCTGAGCAGAACCAAGGGCAGCAGATACTCAAACCTTGAACTTCTTTGCCTCCCTGCATTTTTCAAGGGCTTCCTGGAGAAAGGAGCACCCAGGGGCTTGGATCTTCTAACTTAATTAGGGGCGTGCAGGAACTGAGCGGATACTGAAGACGGTCTCCGGAGGCCCAGGGCTCTGACGATTCCGATGCAGACACAGCAAGATTCTAGGTGGGTTGTTTGTTTCCTGAGATGCTGTGGACTTTTCCAGTGTCCTGACTCAGAATGACAGGGAAATGGCAATCTCCTTGCCTAGTGGGTGGTCTCATGCCCTCTCCAGACCTTCCCCCCAAGAGGCTCACATCTCTCAGTGGGGTCGGGACCTGCATGGCCCACAGAAAGAAAGAGCCAGGAACCAGCATTTGCTGTTCAGCACCGACCCTGCGCCAGGCCCCGGCGAGGTGCTGAGTGCACAAAGAGACCACGAGCACAGGCTCTGACGCAAGACTGCCTGGTGGGTTTGCATCCTACCTCTGCCACTTCTTAGCTGTGTGGCCTCGGACAAGTCACGCAGTCCCTCTGTGTCTCAGTTTCCTCATTGGTAAAGTCGGGGTAGTCATAGTAAACAACTCATAAAATTGTGGTGATAATTAAAACAAATTCTGCATCTAAAGTGATTAGAATAGCACCTAACGGTTAGAAAGTGCCCAGTGAAGGTGAGCCATTATTATTGCAAACACTTGCCATGGCTCTGGTAGGTGCAGTCACACCCTTTTCATAAGGGAGGAACCCAAGAGGCAGGAGGTTGAAGAAACAGGTCTACAATCTCATGGGAAATACCTCATGATGCAAGTGTTTGACCCTCTCAGGCTCTGCTCTAAAATGGGACCCCTTGCACCTGCCTGGGAAACCAACTCAATCTCGTTCAACAAACATTGCAGGAGGAACTCTTTAGCCTGTGCAGACGGGTGCAGACAGGAGGGGCTGGAAACAGAAACATTCCCTGCCCTCCAGCGGCAGCGGATGTGTCGATGGTTACAATGTAACCAGCGAAGTGACCACTGTGCTATGGACAAGTAGAGGAACCAAAATGAAACCAAGTGAGAGACGCTGAGAAACTCATCACCCCTGATTCCCAGCATTTTTGGAGATGAAGCAGGAGTGTTAGAAAGCATATCTTTTAATCTGTTTATGAATAGGAACTGCTGTTTATCAGGTTGTCCAATAAATAGGTGTTGAGTTTGTTTCCACTGTGTTCCATTTTCTATCGCTGCCATTCTCTGGCCATGTGCTCATCCACTTTAAGGCCTCCCCTGGCATTCCAGACACCGAGGGGCAGTCCTGGGAGGCCCTTAGGTCTGGTCCAGGCTGGTGGTGGCTGTTCTCTCTGCCTGTCGCTCCCCACTTACTCCCAGCATCCTCGTCTCTGGCGTGTCTGTGCTGTGCCTCCCAGAGAGGCTCCTTGATGCCCCGCAGGCTTTCGATGAAGAGTCACCATTGCAAGCCCTTGCTAAAGCCGAACGTTCAATCGCACAGACCCAAAGGTGACTGTGAATTTGAGCGTTTGTGGGACTCCCTCACGATCGCCAGCTTCGCCTCCACAGTGTTACAGAGGGACAAGAGCGCGATCCGAGTGGGAAAGAGAAACTTCTCCGAATTGGATCTGAGCAAGGGCACAGCAGAGCTGGAACTTGAGCACAGGAGCTCCTGACCCCATCCCCTGCGCCCGTCTCTGCCCCAGGCTGTCCCTCGTGGCTACACTGAGAACACGTGGCCTGTCGCACTGACTCTTGCCTGCTCCCACCTGGCTGCCTGCTCCTCAGGGACCCCCCAGCTCGACAGTGAGTCTCAGATGTGGCCTCTGGGTGTGGCTTCGGGCTGGTGAGGCCTGTGCAGGCCAGGACAGGGCCACAGGATGGAGTTGCGGCTGAAGGCAGATGACCTCGCCTCCACCTTGCGACAGCCCACAGCCGGGGTGCCGAGGAGGACTGGCCAAGACCCCAAGTTCTAGCGCCGCTGGGATACCACAGACTGAGTGACCCTGGGCCTCAGTTTCTCCATCCGGAAAAGTGAACAGGATAGCCTAGCTGCTCTGAGCGTTCTTGCAGCTGGGCACAGCTGGAATCCCACCTCCCTCCACAGCCCCACCCATCCCAACAAGGCATCCCCCCTCTCCAAGGTGGATGGGGCAGAGAATATGCAAACATGCCTAATTAAAGCTGGAAGTCAAAACAGCTTTTCCCCCCGTGTGGTTCAGCCAATCCCCACAGCGCTGCAGAAAGTGGGGCAAAGTCAGCTCTCATCGCACGCCAGATGGAAACGTGGGCAGCCGAGGTAACAGAACAATTTTCTCTTGTTCCAAACATGTTCTGGGGGGTGCCACATACCACTGTCAGCTCGCCTGGCCGTCTCCCTCCCCACCTCCAGGCACTTGATTACCCCCTGCCCCCAGAAGCATTCAGTCTTGAACTTTCTAATCATGGCCTGCCTTTGTCTGGGCCCTTGGGATCATATGGCATCAATTGAAAGCGTAACCCGACTCAGGTTTGGTATTTAACATACCTGCTGCAGAGGAAGTGTCTTTGAAGGAGAGGCCATGTGTGGTGGCCCTCAACCCTCCCATCACCGAGGCCCAACCCTTCACCTCTTAATCAGGCTCCCAGCTCACCACGGAGGTCTCACAATGGAAGGGCAATTACCAGGGCGAGGAGATGAAAGAGGCAGGCCCAATGGTCCAAAAGGTTCTTTTGCTTTTAAATTATCCATGATTTACCTGCATAAAAGGAGAGGAAGTGCCTGAAGATTATTCTAATTGAGCCAGACTTTTCAAATCATGGAAATACCAGCATTTCCAAGGGGAAATCCAATCCGTTCAAATTGCCCCTGTGAGTAACTCATACAAACAGAAGGAAAGAGGAGGCTTTCATTTGCCAATGTGGGTCTGATCAGTGTCAATTGGATAAATGGCAGGGCCAGGAGGGCATGAAGCTCCCAGAGTCCTCTGCCCGTGTTTTCTTAGCCAGGTTCGTAAAAGGGATCATTCTGGAGCAGAGGTTGCTGGAAGAAATGCCTCCATTTCGGCACCAAGCCTCCTCCTCCTCGAGTTATTGAAAACAGGCAGGAGCGTGTTTTCTCCTGATCTGATGTATGTCCTTCCAACGTCTCCGCCCCGAAGGTCTGCAGATAACAGGCATCTTTAAAGGACGTACATGGGTCGTGTGGGATGAATACTGGGCGTGATTGCGTGGCCTGGGAGAGGGTGAAAGTGTCTGGATGAATGGACACTTCTGTCCGTGGGACAAGTCCGAAGGGAGGAATTTGGGGCAGAGAAATTAAGTACCTTATGTAAGGTCAGAGTTCGAGTCCTTGGAAAAGCTGGGGCGAGACCTTCCTGCCTTTGGGTTCCCCGCTACGCCTCCTTGAGACAATGGGCCTTTTCTTTGGAGCATGCAAAGCCATACATGTGGAGGAACATTTGCCTTAAAACTGCCTGTGTGTTCACAGGGGCTGCCTACCTAGTTGAAAGTTTGGATCAAGAATTTACACAGGCCTAAAAATAAGCGCCATTTTTTAATATGTATATATTCCATGTTGGTTGTTCTTAATATACAAAAAAGAACACACATCAATGAGTTCACGTATAGGCACAGTGTGTGTGTACTTATGTATAAAGCCCTATCTACCACACATTTGTACGTCCCTGCCTCACACTGACCACAATTTAAAAATAAAGTCCAGATAACACTTGATAATTAGTGTTCATCTATTAGTGTTTGCAATTTTATTTGTTAATCAAAGAACAGAACCTGCTTTTGCTGAGCTATGATGTTGCTCCTTTTGTCATTTTCCAAAAAGATAACCTTGGTTTTGCTAGACCTAGGAACTAGACTTTTGTTTAACAGACGAAACAGTGCAGGACTTTGCATCCTACAGGATGCTCTCACATACCTGGTTCAATTCTGTAACCCTCAAGACAGTGCTGGAAGGAAGAGAGGGTGGTGTTTCACCCCGCCACCACCCCCTTTTGTAGAAGAGGGAACAAGGTGAAAGGTGACCCAGAATCCCACAGCCTTCCTGCCAGGAAAGAAAAATGAGGCTGCAAGCACAGTCACGCCACCTGTCCCTGCACAGCCCCAGCCATGAATCGTTGGCTATAAATTGAATGAAAGTCAGGCAAAATATCACTTATTCTCCTGTGCTGAAGTACAAGAAGATGAGGTCAGGGATTCCTTGAAATATTTCCAAAAATTTAAGGACATCAAGAAGCGGGTCTACAAAGAAATGTAGGAGCAGTTGTATTCAGTGGTCGGGATAGTCTACTGACCCAAAGTTTTTTTAAAACAGGAGCAGTTAGTGGTAACCACAGCTCTGATGCTGGGATATTTATGGGACACCAATAAATTCTCTCCCCAAGAACGATAATATAGATGCTCGTGCTTTAGTCTATTCGTGTAGGGAACACACAGCCCCAGCTAATCAGAGTTTAGAACACAGAGCTGTGGCCCCTATTTTTTTTTTCTTTTCTGCAAGTTCATTTTTACTGAACCCCCCCTTTCTATGCAAGTGGAAACAATTTCACATTAAGGCATCCCTTTGACTAAATATTTGAGACATGGAGATGAGTTGGAAAGAAGCCTGACGTCGTTCTCAGGAGGGTGGCCTCTGTGGCCACTCACTTCCCTGAGCCTCAGTTTCCATTCCTTCTAGTGAGGGTAACCCTTTCCCAGGCCGCCTCTTGTGGCTGCTGAGAAAATCTAAACACGGAGCACAGGGCAAGCTGCTTTGGATGGAAACCGGTGTGTGAATCCCATCCATTGATTTGGGGCAGCTTCTGCAGGCACACGGGGGGCTTCCAGGGGCAGGATATCACAGAGTCTCACTCCCAGTACCTTTGGAGGTTAGGTGGACCAGGACCACTGTGAAGCAGCCTCTGCGTTCCTGTGAGAGAATTCCTGAAACCCAGCTGACTACAGTCGATCCTCATTACTCACGGAGTCCATGAATGCGCACTCACGTCCTCGATAAATTTATACTCACAGCACTTTCACGGTCACTTGTGGACATGCACAGAGCAGCGAAATGAAACCTTTGGTTCCCCCGACTCCACGTTCTCATGTTGTCAACAAGCGTCCTTTCTGAGGTCTGTTTAGTGGCATGTTTTTCATGTTTTTGTGCTTTTTGCTTGTGATGGCACTCTTTAAAATGGCCCTCCACCTTCGTGCTGAGTGCTGTCTAGTGTTCCCAAGTGCAGGAAGGCTAGGATGTGTCTTACAGAGAAAATACCTGTGTTAGAAGAGCTTCCTTCAGGCGTGAGTTACAGCACTGGTGGCTGTGAGTTCCACGTTAATGAATCAATGGTATCTATTAAACAAGATGTCTTTAAACAGAAACATACAAAAAACAAGGTTTTTTATTGATTGGTTGGTGAACATCTTGTGACCAGAGGCTCAAAGGGACCCATTCCTGTGTCCCCCTGGGAAAGATGGTCCCGTATGCCCTAATCCCATGTTTGCGGTGACTTTACAGAACAGAGCTACCGCACATAAGGAAAACCAACTGTACTTACCCAACATCTCATTCCTGATGGGCAAGGTACAAATCCCCAGGCAGGCAGGTGGGGCTCTGCTGACCTAGCCCTGGTACCTTTGCCAACAGTACATGCTGCTGTGTGTGCAGCGGGCCCAGCCTCGGGGGGGCCCAGACGCTGACCCACATGCAGCTCCCTCCTGTGCCCCGCGGAGCCCTTCCCAAGCTTCTCCAGCTTCCAGACCCAGCTCATTGCCACCTTCTGCAAACTTCCCCCAGCCCCTCGAGCCCAGTCAGTGTCTCCCATCTCTGTGCCCCTGTGTGTCTACGTGGCAGCCATTGCGAGGATCACATTTCCTCAGCAAGCAGGAGAGTGGAGTGCCGAAGTGCTGGTAATAAGTGTACTCACCGCTGAGGGCTTTGTAAGAATTACACGCTGTAAGGCCCGCTCGGCAAGAACAGAGCCCGGCCTGCAAAGAGCCCAGCAAAGTCTATTGTCCATCACCCTGTGCCCTCCTCCCACAGGCTCTGGGATACACCTGAGAACGAGCAGTTTTCCTTCTGACTTTTCCATCCCCAGAGGGGAAGTGTCAGAGAGTGAACAGATCCAGTGTCCTCACTGTAACGATGAGAAACCCAGAACATTTTAAAAGAAACACCTTTTTCTGCCCTGAAGATGCTGACATGTTTCAGAAGCCAGGCATTGCGGGGCAGACTGAGAGGAAAGGGATGAGGAGCGTCTCCGGCACACGTGACACTGTCGCGTTGAGGGAGTTTGTTGCCTTGTTTCTGGGACCCCTCCGGCTGGGAACGTGGTGAGGAAGGAAGGGGTGGATTGGGCTGCGATGACCAGTCGGCCCCAGAAGGTTCCGGAAGGCGGAAGGAGAAGAGAGTGATGGAGACGGGCAGGAGCACGGACATGGGGGCCGGGGGAGCGGGACCAGAAGGGCAGCAGCACGCTCAGAGGGGGCCGCATGTGACGCTCGGTTTGCCTGATTGAACTGTGGCCTGTGGGCAGCCGGTTCCCAGCTCAGGCCACGGTTCACACCTAGAACATAGAGGCCATCATTCCCACCTGATAGCGTGGCATCCTCTTCAGATCAAATCGGGAATATTAGGGGCCCAGGCTGTCTCCAGCACAGCAGCTGGCTAGCATGCGTTTCCCTCCGGTTGTCATAGGCTCCAAAGGGATGTGAGGAAGGGGTCAGCTGACACTTCCTCGCAGCCGCCTTGCAGGGGGGCCTCCCTAAAGAAGAAAGCGTTACCTACGGTCAGAAGACACAGGCCCTCCAAATCGTAGAGCCCCAGGGAGGCAGGGCCACCCCGCAGGCAGAAGTGCAGCCCAGAGCTGCCCCCGGACTGGCCTGACCCGGCCCCTCCAGCTCGACCTCAGGCCCCTCCTACTCACTTAAGGCGCTGGGAGGCCTGGAGTAGAGGGAGAACATGAAAGCAGGTGGATATCCCAAGGCCCTAGAGACTGGAGCTCTCACCTCCCCGTCCCAGTGACCTTCTGGTGTCCCCGGTGGTAATAACACCCTCTGTTGTTACAGCAACTTTCCCAAAGGAGTGCAAAGCCGGGAGGAGACATGATCTCATTAACCCTAGGTCTGGCGGGGAGAAGGCAGACCGTTCCAGCAAGTCTGGTCCATGGGGAGGAAGATGAGGCCCTGTGAGTCACCGGTGGGGCTGGACACAGATTTTTCTGGACCAGAACCCCGAGGTTCCTCCACCTCCTCTGTGTCCTCTCCCACCAGACCCACCGAGATCCATCACCAGTGATCCTGCAGCAGCGAGCCTGCCGGCCCTGTCCCAGGACTCTGAGAGCACCTACCCCACGGCTGCCTCTGAGCTGCCTCTGTGCGGGTTGGAAACACTCCTCGTCCACGTCTGGGCTTGCTCTGTTGGAACTGAGGGCCTTTCTCTCTGCCAAAATGGACAGCCTGTTCTAGACAGCCTAGATTATCCTGTGCCTATGGTGACAGCCAAAATAAGAGCTATTTATTACCTGGGTGCTGAAGAAGATTCTAGGAATAAATCTAGACTGGATGCCTGTTCCCAAATAATGCACGATTTCATGATGGACTTGTTTCCGTACTTGGGTTTTGAAGATGGATTTTTCTCAGGACACACACATTACACACAAACCCATACTACAAGAAAATGTACATCTCTCTTACATGAACACTCCCCTGGAAAGACAAGCACATGTGCAGACATACATGATTTCCTCCACACAGGCATGTACGTAAGAGCCCACAGCACCTGGTCACATGTGTGTGCTCCGTGCCCATATGGATGCACTCTGATACTATGTGAAGACACCCAGAGGACACACACGCTTTTTTTTTTTTTTTTGAAGTATAGTTGATTTACAGTACTGTGTTAATTTCAGGTACACAGCAAAGTGATTCGGTTATACATATATATGTATATATCTCTATGCCTTTTTCGATTCTATCCCATTACAGTTTATTACAAGATACTGAACATAGTTCCTTATGCTATACAGTAAATCCTTTTGTTTATCTACATAGACGCTCCTTCTATGCTTCTTCGTACTTAAGCTCTATCTCCTCCCTTTGGACGTCTAGATAACATTTACTTCTCCAAAACCTAACTGCAAGGGTGTTCTGACTGGACCCACGGTCTCTGTTTCCCCAACACAAGACACCACCACCCCCACTCCTATGTGAGGACCTGGAGGCTTCTCTGACTCAGAGCCCAGGATTCCCCGTAGGAACTTCACAGCCTCTTCTGGCTGTCCAGTCGGGCAACTCCTGCAAGAGGCACTTGGGGCCACGGCATCTCCCAGGGTGGGTGGCCTGACTGTGCAGCCAGGCTGGCTCTGGACCGGCAGGTACCGCGGACAGCACAGGGCTCTGGGGCTCCCTGGAGCTACGCCCAGGGCTCCGCCAGCACGCAGCTCATTGTGCTGAGCGGATAACCCGAAAAAGGGGGCCAGACCATCAGTGATATGAAAGACCAGAACGACAGAACCAGTCCCGGATGAGAGGCGGAGAACTCAGCCCAGCTCTTCTGCTCCGCACACCACTGCTGACAATTCTGCCCGTTCTTTAATCTCTTTGGACTTGTTTTCTTATCTCTAAGACAATAAAAATGATAACAACTACCTAAGAGATGTCTGTGCTGGCTGGACGAAGTCCTGGATGGAAAGCCTTTAGCACCTTGCCTGGTACGTAGGAAATGCTCGGTAAATACTATGCTTTTTCTTTCCTGAAAACAGACTGCCTGCATGGCCAGTGCGGTGGGATCTTTCCATCTTAGCCAGTAAAGCCAGGAGGGATAGAGCCCCCAGATCATCTTGTCTCACCCAGTCCTCATACAGATGGGGAAATGAGGGAAGAAGAAAGGGAGTGACCCAAGGTCACACAGCTGTGAAATGACAGCTTGGAGCTGAGACCCCAAGCTGAGAAGGGGTCTCTAGACCCCTTCCTTTGATCCCAGATGATAAGATGTGTTCGGAAAGCCCAGCTTTCCTTTGAGGGGCCACCCTCGGAGGCCAAGAGGAGGCCTAGAAGGAAGCACAGCCCTTCATCCCAATCAACCATGTCACCCTTCTCATCAAATGACAAAATACTGCTGACATCATCCACGATGACAGCTCTCAGTTAAAAGTGAGTCAACCAAAGCCCTGAAGGGAGGACTGGTCTCTAACTCAGGCACTCTCCCCTCTCTGTGACATCATACTAAAGAGAGCAGTGTCATTAACACATTCCTGGTGTTCAGAATCAAGTCACCCAGGAAGCCTGGTTAAGGCTTTGTGAACAGAGTAGCATGTGTCTGATCGTAATGCAACACACCCAGATTCCCCTACCACTGGTTTGCTTCTGACGTCGACTTTGAGAATGCAGTTCCAACACCACTTCCTCCAGGAAACCTTTTCTAACCACCCCCAGCCAGGGAGCACTGATGCTTTCTCCATTGTGCCTCAGCCTCAGCTCCCCAGATTTTTCCACAGTGCCCATAACTCTGCTTTGTACTCATTGGCTTGCACGCCCTCTTCTCCACTAGCATCTTATTGATCTTTGTTCCCTGAGAAGAGGAGGGACAGAGAATCTGGAACAGAGTGGATTCTGAGTCAATGTTTGAATGAATTTGAATCAAATAAACAATCAGTGAATCTGCTCCCCTAACGTACGATCCCCAAAGTGATCTTCTGTCCATAGTAACTTCTCATTGCTTAGCAGCTAAGCACAGGGAAGGCATTCCCTGTCCAGTGACACTCAGTGCCAAGCAGTCCCAAAAGAAACCAGTGCCAAGCCCGGCACTAGAGCCCCAAGCACTCTGACACCCTGCCTCAGGGTATCTCATGGAAGAGCAATGCCACCCACACTGTATGAAGAGGGTGCAAATGCTTTGCCCCCATTAATAATGGGCCCATTTCTCATCTGACTTCAGAGCCTGTGAAGCTGATCCAGGCACGGAGACTTCAAAGGGAGCTTGGCACTGGAATTGGCCCCAGAGGGCACAGAGCAAGACAAAACACAGGCTACAGTTTTTATACTATGGATGGTATATAGGAAGTCATTGTTACCAAGAGCTGGCCCTGCCAAGCCGAGCAGATTGAAGGAGCCCAGCAGCCTGCATCTCTGTGTAACTTAGTAGTTAGCGCACAAACTATTTTGGCTCCGAGACCCACCAGACTTAAACGCGAATTGCAATACGTATTGGGTTTTTTTTTCCTCATAGAAAACTCCATCCACCCCTAAAAAAACACAGACCCTAAAATCAAATCTATCCAACACGACCTTACAAACAAAATAGTGAACCAGAGGTATTTAAGATAAAGAGGAAAAAGCTGTCCTCACTGGGTAACTGAGCCCCCCCCCGAGGGGGGCCCCTCCTCCTCTTCCCTAGGCCTTTGCCACCCCAAGACCTCCCAGCCTCCTCCAAGCCTCAATTTCAGCCTTGACCTTCCCAGATGGGAACTCTGGGATCGAATGACTCTCCCACTAGACTGTAAAAAGCTGGCAGAACATTCTCTCTTTTGTCTCCGAACCCCTTGATACCTTGCACGGTGCTTGATGCCACAAAATGGTCTGAAATTATTATTCTTACACATTGGTTTGCTTGTCTATTACTTGTCTTCCCTACCACTAGACTTTAAGGCCCATGGGGTAAGAGATGCCCTATTTTGCTTACCTCTACATCCCCCAAAGGCTGGAGAAGAAGTGGACATGTCGGAGGCACTTAATGAATATTTGTTGAATGACCATTGGAGACTGGCATCTGTATGCACTGATGAATGGATGGATGAATGAAAGAGTGAATGAAGTGTGCTTCCACGTGGAGGATACCAGTAGTGAGACAAGAGAAAACAAAGCCAGGTTATTCAAGACATAGTTGAAGGGTGTGGGGTGATTTTAACCGAGAAACCGAGACCGAAGGGAACACGTTGACTATTTTCAAATCCTTAAGGGTCTCCCTTGGGAAAGAGGGACTGGATGTATTCTATGAGACTCTAGGTGTCCAGAACAGGATTCGTGGTTGCAGGTAAAAGGGAGGTGGAGGAAGGGGCAGAAATGATGGCCACAGGGTGGCCACAGGTTGCCCACGGCGGAAGGGGCTACGCCTGGAGCAGCCTGATGTGACCATCAACTGCAAGGGTCCTTAACATAACTGCGGTATCATGGGTCAGTTAGCAATGCCCTCACTAGCCTACAGGGAGCTTTCATGCACATTAGGAAAAGGTGCTCCCTCTGCGTGGACGCAGCCCTGCAGGCACCCCTCGCTGGCTGACGGTCATCCAAAGAAAAAGGTATCCTTCTTCTAGAGCTCGGGCTGGATTTCAGCCCCCACGTGCTTCCTGAGATGTGCACAGAGCCGAAATGACACAGCGCTGGGTGGCTGTCCTGTCAGGTAGACCAGAAGCTCCAGAGGTCCCCGGGCAAACTGCTACAGTAGCAACTGAGGATGTTCTTTATATAGAGAGCGCCAGGCCCTCCTTCAGAGATTCTGACCCGTTGGTTCTGCAGCTGCTGCTTGCCCATTGTTCCGTCCATCTCTGAAGTTCCCACCCGATTCTGGTGATGGATCAGGTCTGAGAGCTGCTGGGCTGGATGGCTTCTGGAAACTCTTTCAACTTCAAGATCTTGGTTGTTGAGGACTCACCGTGAGGGCCTCACAGCTCTTCCAAAAGGGGATTTCATTTAGAATCCAACGTGTCACTTCTTCTTGGAGAAAAAGTCAATAAAAGCTTTTCAAAGAAAAATTCCCCAAAGCAATCCAATTTGAGAGACAAGAAAAGAGATCATTGATTTAATCCAGCTTGGAAGCTCTGCAAAGAGCAGCTCAGGGCAAATTGAATCGATTGATGACTGAATGAAGCCAAATACTCAAATTTTTAGGGTCATCTAAACAAAATAAAAAGCAAAGATGTCACTTAGCAACTTTTTATGATATTTGCAAGAGTCCAATAGCTAAGGAATCATCTAGAAGAATGGCTGCTTTCTTTCCACACACTCTTCAGATGTGTGGGGTCTGAACACACACGCCTCGCCAGGGACTGTTATGACTCTCCAAACTAACATATGGTCTGGTCGCTGACAATTGTTTGAAGCCAGCCTTGTTCAAGGCCAGTTTGCAAGAGCATGGCTGTGTCCCGCACAAGAATGGAGGCAAGATCCAAGTTCCAAGAAGGTCCGTCCTCGTCCCACGTCGTTCCCTGGGGGCTGCAGACTCCTCCGCAGGCTACACGCCCTCACCTCCGGGACTGGACCTCTCCCCTCCCTTCACCTTCCTCTGCTCTGGTCACACCAAGCCCCTCACTTGCTGCCCAGTCCCACGCGATGCCTTCTCGTTCCCACCAGTGGCCTTTGTTTATAAAGGGCATGAGAGGTTTAAATCCTACTTCCGCCATTTATTAACTCTGTCAACTTGGGCTGAAGTTTTCCCCATCTGTGTAATGGGAATAATAAAGGCATCTACTGCAAAGTGGGATACTAAATGTGAGAGTTAAATTGAGTAATGCCTTTAAAGCTCCTAGAAGAATGCAGAGTGCATAGCGTGATAGGAGCGTTGGCTCTAGTTACTTTATTTTATTTTTTTGAAGTATAGTTGATCTACAATGTCATGTTAGTTTCATGTATACAGCACAGATATATATGTACAGATATAGATACAGATATATTCTTTTTCAGATTCTTTTCCCTTATCATAGGCTATTACCATATGGAGTATAGTTCCCTATGCTATACAGCAGGTCCTTGTTGGTTATCTATTTTATATATAGTAGTGTGTATATGTTAATCCCTGCTCTAGTTACTTTAAATCATGTGATTTTCACATTTGAACCCACTGTCCCCCAGTTCCCATGGCACCCTGTGCTGGTTCTCCCATCATACGCCTCACATCTGTGATAATAATTCCATGACTGTTACCCACTCTGTGCTTGCTGTGGGAAAGGTCAAATGAATCTGGATCCCCGGCATGAACACAGGGCCTGGCTCCCAGAGCAGGTTTTAGTCAGCAAATGGATGAATCAACAGAACGTCAGAGGTAGTAAGGCAATTAAACATTTATTTGAACCTCAAACTACTCTGTGAGATGAAATGAGCAATTTTTTATTATTCTCATTTTATAGTTTTGGAAACCGAGGCCTAGAGAGATTGAGTGATTTGTTCAAGGTCCCATGGGCAGTGAAGGGGAA
Source organism: Hyperoodon ampullatus (assembly GCF_949752795.1). Lineage (NCBI taxonomy): Eukaryota > Metazoa > Chordata > Mammalia > Artiodactyla > Ziphiidae > Hyperoodon > Hyperoodon ampullatus. Next base: position 77,019,671 of record NC_136928.1, read on the forward strand.
AAAAGATATTAGTGCATCTGTCTGTCTCCACAAGATCTCTTGTGGGTCTGTATGTCTCCATATCCTTGCTCATGGGAGATGTCAATGGCTTTAGAAAGAAGTGCTTCAGCCAGGTCTCAAGACTGATGAAGCATTTTCTAGATAGAGAACAGGAAGAATGCCATTCTAGGTGGAGGACGCTGCCTGGTCATAGGCAATGGGCAGCATGTTGAGGGAATAAGAGACGTTTCTTACCAGATTCTAATTTCCACAAAGCCAGGGGCTGTGTTATTCACCACGGTATTCCTACCACAGAGCCCAAGTGTCTGGTACAGAGCAAGCAAGCAATTAACTGTGGAAAGAATGTCTAAATGGATGGCTGGATGGCTGGATGGCTAGATGGCTGGATGGCTAGATGAATGGATAGATGGGTGGACAGATGGGAAAGCTGGAGAAAAAGAAGTTCCTCCGCTTACAGAAAAGTTGGTTCCAAGGGTTTTTCTTCAATCCATTTGCTCTGCAGCCCAAAGCGTTGCTTTACAAGTGCCTGATAACACCCTCTGGTGATGGTGGCAAGATTTGAGGCACTAGATTCTGATGCCTGTCTTTGCTTCTACTTTAACTTGAAAGTACAAATAGAAGAAATCGTACCCTTGAAAGTGAAGCAAGAAGGAAACACAGCGGTCAATTTGTATGAGGGCTTGGTGCGATTGTACTTAGAGATGATTTCCGCAGGCAGTGAGACGTCAGGCTGTTGGAAGCAGGGTTCTGACTTGTCTGTGCTCTGTTGCAGAAAGACCTCCCAGGCTGCAGTGAAAAGGGTGGAGTGTCAGGACACAGACTAGAGATAGAAGCCCAGGTCAGAAACAACTGCCACGGAGTGAGACATGGATGGACATTGGGTCCTAATACCTCTCCAACGCTCCAGGACACCTTGTCCACAATCCACACTACCACTCCTTCTACAAAGATGTTATCAAGAATGGATGCGATGATGTCTTCCGGGCCTCTGACTAACATTCTCAAGAGCCCTGAGGTGACTTATCCACACAGGCCACCCTTCAAGTCGTTTATATTTCCATCAACCCCAAAGGATGGGAGTTGGACAGCAAAGGAGAGTTCAAACCATTTGAGTATCCAAAATTGGCAAAGCATGTGCTTTGAAAGTTTAGCAATCCCCCAGTGGACAATGTTATGGTTCACTTAATACTTTAGAGCAATTTACCTAGTGACAAGTTCATGTAGGAAGATTGGATATGGAGTTCTATGTAAAAATGCCTGGAGGGACTTGCATTTGACCTATGACATCCCAGCAACATCCTCTACCTCCCCACTCCCAAGACTGCTTGGAGCTTCTGTTTTTGGCAAGACAGATCAACCTGCTCCTACAGGTTCCTTTTATTTTCCTGAAGGTTGAAAGGATGTGCCGTTGGATTTGTGAATAGAAAATCTTCCCAGTAGAGAGACACCGAGAGGAAAGAGGGCATCATTCCTGCACTTGTGATGGTTTCTCGAGGGCAATCTCACAGCAGTCTTGAAATATCCATGGTTCCACTCCAACGGGTCAGTGACACATTGCTTAGAACTTGGCATTAACTAAAAATGGCTGGACTTCCCTGGTGGCGCAGTGGTTGAGAGTCCGCCTGCCGATGCAGGGGACACGGATTCGTGCCCCGGTCTGGGAAGATCCCACATGCTGTGGAGCGGCTGGGCCCATGAGCCATGGCCGCTGAGCCTACGCGTCCAGATCCTGTGCTCTGCAACGGGAGAGGCCACAACAGCGAGAGGCCCGCGTACCGCAAAAAATAAAAAAAATAAAAACGGCTTTTGTAGTAGCAGAGGTACAAGTTGAACAAAAACTACTCAGCTATATGCATAGGATGACTGGATCATTTATTGTCCAAACTAGAACACCACTGAGAAAAGAAGCACTGTTAATAACTTTGCTGGGACAAGAGGAGTACACTTGGACTGTCCCCTGCAAACAAGAAACTATGGTCATCACAAATGAGCTCATCTGCAACACAGAAACAGACTCGCAGACATAGAAAACAGACTTGTGGGGAGAAAGGAGGGGGAAGGATGTTTTGGGGGTTTGGGATGAGCAGATGCAAACTATTACGGATAGAATGGATGAACAGCAAGGTCCTGCTGTAGAGCACAGCGAGGTCTATTCAATATCCTGTGACAAAGCTTCATGGAAAGGAACATACAAAAAGAATGTGTACAATGTATAACTGCATCACCTTGCTGTACAGCAGAAACTAACACAACATTGTAAACCAACTATATGTGAATTTTAAAAATTAAAATAATTTTAAAATAGTTTTTAAAGAAAATATGGTCATCATTTTATACGGCCATGTCATAAAATGGGGCATTTTGTAAAGGTAAACTTTCCAGGTAACTGAAATTTACCTTATATGAGCTATTTTTTGCTTTCATTCTTGCTCTTAATGAAAATATTTCTCAAGAATTAGGCTACCAATCCACACCTTTTTCCTTTCCTTTAATGGTTTAAAATCATCTTTTTGCCTGACACACATTCGACTTGCACAGTAGTTGAATGAATGATGAAGAAAACTTTATAAACAATTCTTATGGTGTGTTGTAGAATTAACTGTGATCACCCATGAGGTAATCTAAGTTATTTTGTCTCTCTAGGTCTGATTTTTTCAGACCTACATTAGAGGTTAAAACTAAAGGATCTTTCAGGTCCTTTCAAGTTCTAATTTAATAATTTGCTCCCAGGAGTGATTGTTATTTTAATAAAACTACCTGTAAAAAAAAATCAAGAGAGGAAAAGAAGACACTTCGTGCAATTTATAAGGGGCCCAAATGGCCCGAGTGTAGTTTTCTACTTGGAAGGGCCTTAGCTGTACGCTTATGCCAAAAATAGTGACTTAGTAAAAAGATAGACAGCATTTTCTCACCTTTATAGATTGTTTCCTTCACCATTCCTCCAACAGGCACTCTCTGCTCACTTGCTCTCCAAGGAGACATAAGTGTGAATCACGGAGTCTCAGAGCTCCAGGAGGTCGGCTCTAGCAACAGAAAATGGATGTGGATACGAATGGCTTTAAACTAAGACAGGAAGACAGGAAGACTAAGACAGGGTCATAAGAGAGGACAAAGGATCCCAGTGGGAGTTCAGGGAAAGCCCCCGAGCAATTCCAGCATGGCAGAGTCGGACAGGGGATCAGGGGCGGCTTCAAGAAGGAGGCATCAGTGTGGCCTTGAACAAGGAATAAAAGTTGGATGTTCAGAAATGTAGAGAGGGCTTTCCAGGTAGAAAAAATAATGTGCACAAAAGGATAGAGGTAGGAAAATATTTTGGCAATAACAATCAGATTTGCCTGTGATGTACAATGCTCAAAAGCAGAGTCTGTGTCTTATATATCTTTGTGTCCCCAGAACCTAGCATATAATAAATGCTCAATGCTGACTGACTGGTTATATGAATGAATGAATAGATACTAGTAGAAGATGAATTTGGGATGGTCATATTTCACTTGGTAGAGTGCCTGCTTGACATATAGTAGGCACTCAATATTTATTGAGTACATATTGAACAAATGGATGGACGGATGTGTGGATGGATGGATGGATGAATGGATGGATGATGGATGGATGGATGGACGGGTGGATGGATGATGATGGAAGGATGAATGGATGGATGGATGGATGGGTGGATGGATGGATCATCGATGGAAGAATGCATGCCTAAGATGTGGCAGATCTTGAATGCCATACTAAAAGGTCCAGAGTCGATCTGTAGGTAATGAGATCTACTAAAGATTTCTAGCAGAGGACTGTCCAGATGATAACTAGATTAGAGAAGGCAAATCAGCCAGCATGCAGGATATACCAAAGGGGGAAATGGGCAGTAGGAGACATTTGCTTTTCACTCTTGTGCTGACAAATCTTAATTGTATTTTTCACAAGCGTGCTGGGATAATGAACTGAAAATGATGTACAAAGAGAGAATTTAAAGAGCTCATTAGTGGTTATAAAATTTTTTGACTAGGATAACAAAGGTGTCTCCAATTTTATGTTCTGCATGAGGAAATGTGTTGTGGTATATATACCCATGTCTTCTTGAACCAGGAGTGACTGCAGCCAGTTTCTTGTAGGGGAGGAGGAGGAAGTAAGAATGGGAGGCCGGCTGGTAAGGAAGGAGCTGCGAGTGGCCAGGGCTCATCATGCACCTCATCCTATGTAGCCGTCAGGACAACTCCCGCCCCACTGAGTCCCTTCTCTAAGACGTCACAGGTTGGGTTGCCCAGGGATTGAGCGAGGAGGCTCAGGAGCCAGGTGAGCTGGGCACACGTCTTGACTGTCACTCACCGTGTGAGCTTGGACGAGCTCCTTGACACCCGCTGGTGTGGGGGAGCCAGCTCGTAGGCCAACTACGTGTATCTCCTCCCGACTCCATGTCCAGTGATGTCACACACGTAGCTTGAAATTGAGCACAGAGGGCATATGGACCCCACGGAAACTGGCAAAGGCTCCACATCGGGGCTCGTTTTGATTTTTATTTGTTTTCCAGAGACCAGTTGTTAACAGCGTAGGACTCACTGCTGTCTACGCTTCATGTGTTCCCATCTTTAAGGTGGAGATATAATCGTAACAATAATACTGATTCTAAAGGAATCTTATGATGATTAAATGAGTCCACGTGAATAACAAGATTACAACAGGGCCGGGCATGTAGTAAGTGCTCAGTGAATATTAGTTATTATTATGCCCGTATTCTAAGTGTCTGTTCTTGAGAGCAGGTAGGGAAGGCCTCTTGCACACATGATTGTTTCTCCCATGCCACCAACCAACACCAAGCCCAATGCCTGGCACCCAGTGGGTGGTCCAGGAGAGTGGAAGGAACTGAAATCATCCTCAGGGGAGTTTGAGAAGCTCCAGCGTCCCCTGCCGGCATCGGCCTTCGCATTGGAGGCCTCTCTCCTCTAATGAACAGACCCGGCGTAACTTTTACTCCATGGCCTTGCCCTCTCCTGCCTCTCCTCCTTTCTTTTTAGCTGCGGTTCTTTAACAAATCCCTCTTTTCAGGAACGGGCAGCTGAGTTGTTTTGGGGACGTGCCAGTGGAGCGGTGTGCATTGGCACCACCAGCCGCTGTCATTCTCAGGAGACAATGGGATCCGAGTGCCAAGGGGGAGAGTTCTCCGTGCAGCATTTCCCTGCTTAATCCGCTCTTGTGGCTGGTACCAAGTCAGCAGAGGAAAGGAACCAAATTACCCGGGCGGCTTTGGCAGGCTGCACCGCTGTCAGCAGGCCAGAAGTTAACTCCCTCATCTTCCCCCGTGCCCCCAACCCAGGGGGCAGGTCTGGCGAGGTTCGGCTTTCTGTGTGTCTGTCAGGTGGCGTCAAGGGCAGAGAACAGGCAAGCAGAGGGTGGCCCCAGCACCCGTGCAGCTCCACAGACAGACGGATGGACAGATGTCCTGTTCCAGTCCTGTGCCCCACCCCACCTTCGCCACTGCTCCCGGCACAGCCTCAGCCCCAGGCTCTGCCTGATGCGCGGGGAAGGGTGGAAGGCACCCCAGCCCGCTGTGTCCGCGGTCCCCTTGCGGAAATGGAGGGGATTTTAACCACTGTGGGTCCAGGGTCCAGGGTCCTCTAACGGAGTCCTTGGAACCCAGAGAAGCAGCCGTGGAGCAGAGGCAGCCTGAGTTACTGGTGGAGCAAAGGGAGGGACTGGAGTCTCATATGCTCCACCAGGAGCCGCCCGCCTCCCCGCCCGCAGTCTGGGCAGGGGAAGGGGCCAGGGAGCGGACGCTCAGTGAGACTCCGCCGTGCGCCAGCCACGCTGCGAGGGCTTTATCTCGTGTGACCCTCACGCCGCCCCCTCAGGCACATGGGGTCGGCCTCATGGAACAGATGGAGAAGCCACTTGCCCAGGGGCCAGGAATCACCCTCTGAACCCAGTTTTGCCTGAGCCAGGGATGAGGCTATTTCAGAGACCGAAGCAGCACAGCAGAGATTTAAACATTTTCTTAATCAGACCCTAAGAAATAAATGTTGTATCAGATCCCCCTATAGATCTAGATTCATGGAAGTTTACTGCAATCACATGGTCCTTACTATGCGCCACGCACTCTGTTTTCTATTCTATTAGACACTATTCTGGATTTTGAAATGCAGATCCTGACCTACCAAATTGACATGAGGACCCACTAATGAGTCACAACTACCATCTGACAAACCCTGTGTGGCCTGCCCAGGATACATCCTCTGCGGAGGGTCTTCCTCCTGCCAAGAGCCCCCAGGACCCACTCAGCTCCCAGAACTGCAGCCTGGCTTCCTCCTAGAAGGCAGGGTTAGAACATCACTTGTGACGTAACTGGGGTGACCACTTCCAGGGTTTGTTTCTAGACCCTTGTTAGCACCTGAAAACCCTTTCTCCCTCCTTCCCGTGGTTTCTCAAGTCCACCTGGTGGCCTCCAGCTGTCTCCATTACCCCATCCCTATGAACTCCGGTCTCACAAAGAAGTGGCAGTCCTGCATGCTACAGGCACACACATACACACACACGCACATGCATGCACACGCCTCTTCAGGGTCCTTGTCTGCCTAGATCTTTCAGTGGGGTGTAGGGATGTGTTGTTTGGAGATCCACCATATACCCCGCTTGGCTCTTTCACTCGGAATGCCAGGCTGTGGCTTGCTGGTAAAGGCACGGACTTTACACATTTAAAGGGGACCCTCTACATAAGATCCTCTGGGGGACAACCCCGGGGCACCACCAAGGTAGAATGTGGTGGGGAACTCTGGTGGGCATGTAGCCACCCTGGGTGAGAAAGGATGAGACCATCCGGGCTTCCAGAGAGCTGGGTGGGGACTGCACCTCCCCCAGAAGTGCCACAAGGAGCCCCGCACAGCAGAGAGCGGACCCTGAGCTACACAGCCTCTGCAGCCCCCAGGGTCCATCAAGCTCTGGAGAGGGAGGGCTCAGCTCAAAAGTATGGATTCCTGCACTGGCTCAGGGCAGCCCCCGGGGCGGAGAAGCCCAGCTCCAGGAAGGGGTCAGGTCTGATTCGCTTCAGGGCCCAGCCTTCCATGAGTGAGGCTCCCAGGCTGCCTGGGATCCCCTGGGAACTCTGTGGTCGTTCAGAGCACCCCACTCACCTCCCCAGCACGAAAACCCCCAGCAGCATTTCACCTCAGAAGATACGCAGTGTAGGGCAGGGCCCAGCTCTGTCACGCTGGCTGTGTGAGTGTGGGGACGTCAGCTTTCTTTCCTCTTCAAGCCTCAGTCTGCTCATCTTTTAAATGGGGAGATTTGATTAACCCCTGTCATGGTAGGACCAGATTGGAGCACAGATGCTAACATGATTTATAAACCATGGCTCACTATCTAAGCTACTGAAGATAAGCCTAATGCTCGCAGACAGTGACAGGATACCAGACATATTCGGATTCTCTTTTTATCCTCATAATTCCCATTAATATTCTGATGTCACTGAGGCCCAGGTTAAATGACTCACACAAGATCACCAAGCCCACAAGCAGCAGGGCTGGGATTCAAACCCTGGACGTTTAATTCTAGAGCCACGGCCTCCCCGGCTCTGCTACACTGCCTCTTGGCATATGTCCGTCTACATGAGACACTCTGCGTTAGAGCTCGTGTTCTGCATCTACCTCCTGCCCTGGACTCTAAAAATCTTAAGGACAGTGTCTTCTTCACCTTCAGAGGAAGAAGCAGTAGGAATAATAGTGCAGAGCTTGGCGCATAAGAGGGGCCACCAGCCTGTGTTAAATGACACCAAATTCTTAATGTGCCACTAAATGGCTCATTCAAAAGGAACCACTGGTATGCCCAGAGATATGCCCTCTCTTACCAATTGCTCGGCTTCTCTGGATTTGCCACCCTCTGAAGAGATCTCTGTGCTTCAGGTACAGACTGCCTGCTTAAAGGGGTCGCTCTGGTTTCCAGCTCTGAGCACACATTCTCAAGAAATGTGGTCCTTGTGGTGTGGGGACCAGGATCAGCCACATCACTGCACCCTGGAGGGTCCCACTCTCCCCTCCGCCTATCAGAGAACCACCTTTCCTCCCAGGACGCCTTCTCTGAGCAGCCCGGCCACGCCCATCCCCCTCTCTGGCCCCGGAGCCCTGACGTCCCCCTGACACACAGGGTACAGACTGTCCTTGGCTGCACCGCCGCAGGCCAGCGTGTCCCCCAGGGTGGACGGTCCTGCCCAGCCAGAGCGTGAACCACCAGCAATGCAACTGCGACCTGCGCGGTCTCAAGCCTCTGGACCATCCGGCCCCGTGGAGCTGTCACATCTGGAGTCTGCCCTCAGCTTTGTACTCTCGTGCTGTGGCCTCTGCCGTCGGGCGGGCTAGCGGGTTGAGGGGGATGATGGGCGAATCCTCTGTTCAGACACCAGGCCCTCATCTCTTCCCCAGGGGCGGCTGACTCTGGTAACCCCGCCCCCAAACACAAACCTTCTTTCAGCAGCACTGAGGCTCTAAGCTTCTCTCCCCTCAGCCGAGAGCCATTGTATCAGCTGTGATTTATGTAAAGGCTTTTGTGGGACTCCTGGTTTTGACAGTCCCTGTGTTGTCGAATGGTAATAATTACGGGTCCTTTCATCCTTTATTTACGGGATGGCTCTTGGGGGAGAGAGGCCTGGTGTAGGGGGGAGGCTTCTGGGGGAGGGCGGACTCGCTTTTCTGAGCCTCCGAACAGAACCAAAGAAGTAGGGATCCTTTGGAAGTTATAAATAGCAGCTCCCAAGTGTAAAGAAGTCACCTCTCTGGGCTTCGGGAGCTCACAGCGGACAAAGGACACTGCAAGCTGGGAACACCGAGCTTCTCCAGGGCTGACGGGGCTAAACGGAGTTTCCAGGGCCCAGCCCCTTGTTTTCAAAAAGATGATTTTTGTCTTAACGCACGTCTCTGGCAGTGGTGAAAGGAAGCAAGTTTATTTCTGTCAGCTAACCAGTCCTGAGACTCTTGGGCCAGGAAGCCTCCTCGTTTCATCGCAAACGCTCTGACTGTTAGGAAGTTCTCCCTGAAACTGAGCTGAAGCCCACCTCTCAAAGCCCGCAGCAGAGGGGCTGCCTGCCCTGTTTCCCAGCCTCCCTTGCAGCAGGGGTGGGACTCGTGGCTGGGTTTAGACCACAGTGGGTGGAAGCGGTGTGCCCATGGGACCACCTGGAAGGCAGGAGGCCGTGTGTCCCTGATGCCACAGCCACAGGCAAGGAGCCACGGTCCCCCAGGCGATGCTGAAAGGCACACGGCAGGGAGAGCCGCGTGTCTAGCACCAAACGTTAATGAGAGGGAGACGCCCCGCGCTGCGCTCAGACACCGAGATTTCAGGGTTTATTTGTTCCTGCAGCCTAGCTGGTCCTGCTGGACTAGTCACAGCTGTTATCCAGAGAATAGGCTGATCACGTGGATGACTAAGGCCTTTGCCCTCAGAGAGCTCACAGTCTGACGGTGGACAGTCACATGACACCATCCCAGGGGTTGCACAAGCCCATGTGTGTGGCGGCACAGAGAAAGGGCACCTTATCAGACCCGAGGTGACAAGGGAGAGGGGCTGTGTGAAGTGACCTGGAGGATGGAGGAGGCGTGGCGGGAGGAGCAGACGTGAAGGGGGTCTGAGACAGGCGAGCAGGGCAGGAAAGGAGCCGTGCCGAGCTCACGGGAGCGCTGCTCCCGGCTCAAGGCTGGACTTCATTCAGTCTCTCACGTGACCAGGGTTGAATCCAGCCTCAGGTGCCCACCAGGCTCGTGTCTAGGGAAGGAGTGACTACCCGTCTGCCATGACTGGGGCTGACTTTCGTGCAGAGCTAGAGCTTGGTCTGGGGCTGGGGAGGATGTTAGTCACGTGGAGGACACGGGTCACGTGGAGGGCACTGGTCACGGGAAAATGTGGATCTCGGGGAGGACGTGGATTACGGTGAAAACCTACAAGGCATGGCAGGTGGTAAACCGAGTTGACATTGGCCCCAGGAAGCTGAGTTCTTGCTGACATGGATCCAAGGACCTCATCCAGGAAGACAACTAAGAAGTCAATCATAAGATGTGCCTTAGATCAGAGAGTAAAACATTTCAATCCACCCCTGCACGGGTCCTCTATCTCTTCCCCTCCTTTACTTAAGAAAGACGGCGCGGCCTTACCAGAGAGCAGAGGCTGGAGGAAAGCCAGACGTGGACCAAGTTCCAGCCTCACCTGGCGTGAGCAGCTGGGCTGCTGGTAAGTCCCTCAGCAACTTTCTTGATCTCAGAAGCTCCGAGTCTTCATCTGCAAAATGGAGCTCATAAGATCTACTCCGAAGTTTGTTGCAAACCCCTCTGAGTCCATCTTCTCCATCCTTTCAGATAGTGACATGTTTAGTGCCATGGCCGGCACGTGGTAAGTTTCAATACTTGTTAATTATTATTATCACTTTATCTCTGTTATTATTGAATACCCAACTCATAGAGCAGATGTGAGGCTCCCACAAAATAAAAGGAATTGTCTGGAGGGTGTTCTCCAAAGACGCAGCCTTACACAGTAGGCGACCTCTACCAGCAAACCAGGTGCTGCTTTTAGCTACATCATCCTTGAGAAGCCAAGTTCCTCAGACCCTGGGGTCCTCCCGGGTGGAACAAATGATCTGAAGGGCCACAGAAACGCAGCGGCCCTGGAGGAAGATCCTCACTGGAAGCATGACACGGCATGCTTTACAGGACACGGCAGTACTGGTTGGTGGGATACAGTTGTCCCTCTGTATCCAAGGGAGATTGGTTCCGGGACTCCCCACAGATACCAAAATCTGCGGCTACTCAAGTCCTTTACGTAAAAGGGAGTAGTATTTGGATGTAACCTACACACATCATCCCGTATACTTTTCCCAGATTTAACTTCTAACTAAGTAGCAAAGCTGGATTTGAGCCAATATCTGCCTGACACCAGAGCTCCAGCTTTTATCCACTCTTAGCTTTTAACTGCTGGGGGAAGAGGTCAAATACACCCACAAAATCTAGTGGGAAAGCTTAGGAAGAGCCGATTAGGGAAAATGGCTGGCAGAGGACACTTTGTAGAGGGCACAGGGCTTCACAGAGGCTCCCTGCTGGCTGGACTGTTGGGGAAAGGATAGGGAAAGATTTAGGCTGACATGGCCTAGAGGAAGCCAGGAACTTTGGAGAAAGCCCCATGGCCCTCCTCAGGACCGTTAAATATTCACTGAGTTCCTCACACAATACCAGCTGAAAAAACTAGGTTCCTCACTCCCTGCAACTTTGTGAAGCACAGTGCAAGTTATTACCATTCCATTTCAAAGATGAGGACACTGAGGCCCCACATTATGTAAATGACTTCCTCAGGGCCACTCAGTTAGTTGCTCTGTCTCCTGTGTTCCCACAGCTCCCCCTATACATCTCTATCAGAGCATTTATCTCCCATTTTTATTCGTTTTATTGCGATGTGTCTGTTTTCTCTAGAAGATGGTGAGCCCCTCACGACTGTCATCTCTAAATCCCAAGCTCTGGACCCAGTGCTAGAAACAGTGGACGAGCAAATGCAAGGATGGAAGAGAATGGAACTGTGGTCCCGCCCCCCTCGGCTGCCCTCCTCCCTAGCCCTCTGCGGGGAATAAAACACGCAGTTTTCACACCCAGAAAAAAAAACAACGAGTGCTTTCATGGTATGTTAATAAAAGTTATCTAGCGTTCACACACGCCCTGCCTTCTCATTTTACATATGGGACAACTGCGACTTGGAGAGGGGAAGGGGCTTGTCTTAAGTGTCAGTGGTCCACTTGGAGTGTAGGGACCTCCTCTGACCCTGACACTCAGTAGTCATATGACCCTGTGCCCGTTGCCTGATCTCTCTGTGTCATGGTGGCTTCATCTCTAAAATGAGGGCTATCTTCCCACCTCTGGAGCAGTCGTAAGGTGTAAATGAGGTGATTTATGGGACAGAACCTTGCTGATTTCCTGGTAAGATCCTGTCTCTGGGAAGACCCCACCCCCTAAATCCCGGGGACTCCATCTCTGGGTGGTATCCTCACTTCTCCTTCACAGCAGCCCCGAGAAGATGATGACATTGTCCCAGGATGGAGACCTCCGGACCCTCTAACCAAAGGAAGATAAAGCATGTTCAGTTCTCCTGCTTCATACTTCTTTCCTTGAAATTCAAATGACGATCTTCCTCCTGGCTTTTTCTCAGAGACGACTGGGTGATTGGGCTGCATATATGGATTTGCTAAGATGTTTAAGATTTTCCCATAAAAACCTACAAGAGCTTGAGATATGGTTGTTAGGCGAGAAGTGAAGCGGCTCATTTCCTTCTGTCCTGAATGGGATCAGAGGGCTTTACTGCTCTCCAGGTAAAAAGGTACACTTTGCCAGAAAGCTGGGAGTGAGTCATGGATAAAATGGACGTCTCTGATGAATTTGCTAAAAAACAAGTTATCCATCTTGAAGCAATGAAGACATCATTGGAATGCATCCCTGCTTCTCCCGCTGGAGCGATTTTTCCTGCCTTGTGTGGGAGCACAGTTGTCCCCGATCAGACAGCCTCTGCCTGTGAGATCAGAATTCATTAAACTGTGCTTAGTTCATGCTTTTCGTGCCATTAGAGTCGGAGAGATGTTTGAAATAGGATTCCTGCTGATGGATGGGCCGGTACAATTATCGGTGACGGTATAGAGCCGTCCCTCCACACCGGGCTGAGCAGGGAGGCTCCTTCCAGCCGAGAGGCCGGCCAGGCCTCCGGACAGGACCCTGGCCCCAGAAAACCAGTATTCTCCCCAAAGATGGCACTTTTTCCCCCTAAAGATGAGCCCTTTGCTTTTCAAGAGCAGGAAAGATGGCTGCAAGTTTCTATTGGTATGAGTGGTAGTGAGTCAAGTGCTCTGAGAAATTCGACTCATGCCAGTCAAGGCTCAGATCCTGACTTTTCTGGGTATGTAGCTCTGAGATGCCTCGCAACTGTCTGAGCCTCAGTTTCCTTTTCTGTAAAATGAGGATAATGACACCTACGCTGCAGGCTATCACAGGGACTAAAAATTACACCAGAGAAGCATCTAGCGCCGGCCTGAGGCTTGTGCAGCTCAGGCGGGCCCCTTAGCTTATTTTGACATCTCTGATTTGGAGTTGTCGAGGTCTAAGCGTCTGCTCCACAGCATCGGACTAGAGAAGCAGTTCGGAGAATTCCCTTCCTGCTTAATGAATGAAGACAGATTCTAACAGCTGGGGCCAGACAAAGAAACATGTGTCAGGCTCCGGAAGCCAGTTTCCCAAAGAGCCCGGGGAGCGGGGAAGAATCTGGGGGAAGGGCAGGGTGGAGCGGGCCAGTCCATGGCCCAGTGCCGCCTGCTTCCGTTTCCCAGAATACCTAGGGCCCTGTCCCTTCTGCCTGATTCCTCCCTTTTCGAGGGCTGTTCTGAACCAAAATAGAAGAATGTACAAAGCTTCCTTTTCCAAGCAGAAAAGGCGACTCCCAGCTTCATTAATAGCTTTCTTCCTGTGGATCTCCATCACTTGAAGGGATACTGGGAACTCCTTCAGATGGTTCACTCCAAGATAGTTGAAACTCTTGATGCAATAACCACACCTAGCAATGCAGCAAAGATGTTCAAGGTATCAAGAGGAAAGGGAATGAGAGTTTTCTTAGGACATTTGTCTGTGATATCCAGAAGATGATTAAAGATGTCCAAAATACCCATGGCTCTCCAACAGAGAAAATCAGGGATTCAAACAGGTTACATCAGAAAGACTCCCTGGGGCCTCCCTGGTGGCGCAGTGGTTGAGAGTCTGCCTGCCGATGCAGGGGATACGGGTTCGTGCCCCAGTCTGGGAGGATCCCATATGCCGCGGAGCGGCTGGGCCCGTGAGCCATGGCCGCTGAGCCTGCGCGTCCGGAGCCTGTGCTCCGCAACGGGAGAGGCCACAACAGTGAGAGGCCCGCATACCGCAAAAAAAAAAAAAAAAGAAAGACTCCCTGGCATCAGAAAGAAGCCAGACAAGGATTTTCCTCACTCACTAGCAGTATGATTTTGTTAAAAAAAAAAAAAGTATTTAACTTCTCTGGGCCACAGTTTTTACATCTCTAAAATGAGTTTTAAGTGGGACTTCCCTGGTGGTCCAGTGGTTAAGACTCTGAGCTTCCACTGCAGGGGGCACAGGTTCGATCCCTTGTCGAAGAACTAAGATCCTGCATGCCGCATGGCCAAAAAAAAAAAAAAAAAGAGCTCTAAGTGAGGATAAAATGTAAAATGAAAATAAATAAGTAAAATGAGCAGCATTCTATCTGATATAGTGTTCTTTTAATATTCTTCTGGTAACAGATTCATCTTTACCACCACCAACAAACATTTGTTGTGTTTATGAATAGGGAGGTTGCAATTCTTTTAGGTAAAATCTAAGCAAGCAAAAGAGATCTAGAGAAATAGAGAGGGATAGTGAAGGATGGTAAGAGTGGGATCCACCCAACAACTCCGGATGGACTGTTTGTCTAGTGAACTTCTGAAAGTGGGAGCATCGTAAGGATTTTTCTTCTGTAATCAAAATAAATGGCCCAGTCTGTTGGTCAGGACAGCCAGTAGCATACAAAGATGGCCAAGTTCTGTTGCTGCCTTTGTTGCTGGCTGTCTGGACACAGCACATGCAAGGCTGGCCACATACTTTGAAGGACCCACTGCAAAATGAAAATGTGGGACCCTTGTTCAAATAAGAAGAATTTCAAGATGGCAACAACAGAGCATTAAACAAAGCACAGGGACCTTCTGTGCTAGGGCAAATAAGCACTTGAAAAGATCATCAACATCATTAGCTATTAAAGAAATGCAAATTAAAATCATGAAGAGGTAACATCACATACCTACTAATATGGCTAAAATACAAAGTTCTGACAATATCAGGTGCTGACAAGAAGGTGGTGCAAATGACTCTCTCATCCATTGCGAATAGAAATGTAAAATAATGCAGATACTCCAGAAAATAGTTTGACAGCTTCTTAAAATCAAACATATACTTTATGTTTATATAGTCAAACCAGAAATCCTACCTCTAGATATTTACCCTATGAAATAAAAACTTAAAATCACACAAAAATCTTCACATGAATGTTTTTAGTAGCTCTATTCATAATCACCAAAAACTAAAAACAACTCAAACATCCTTCAACATTTAAATAGAAAACTTAACTGCTATGCATTCATACAGTGAAATAATAGGAATGAAAAGGAATGAGCTTTTGATTCACACAGCAACATGGATGAATGCTAAATGCATTCTCCTGAGTGAAAGAAGCCAGTCTCAAAAAATTACATACTGTATGATTCCATTTATATGACATTTTCAAAAAGACAAAACTGTAGTGATGGAGAACAGATCAGTGATGGTCAGGTAGGTTGGGCTGCAGGGAGGGTGTGGCTACAATGAGACAGCACAAGGGAGTTCTTTGGGGTGAAGGAACCATGCTGGATCCATTTGCTGATGGCTACACAAATCTATACACCCATTAAAATTCTTTAAACTTGATACTCCCCAAAAGATGAAATTTACTGTATATTAATTTGAAAATAAAATTAAAAATAGAAAAAAAAAGTAAAAGTTTATTTTTCTCCCATGTAAAGAAAATCCAGGTATAGGCACCTAGGGCTGGTATAAAGGCAACACAATTAGGAAAGACGTAGACTTTCTCCATCTTCCTCCTTCATCCTCTATAAGATATAGACCTCATACTCTTGATCCAATATGACTGCTAGAGCACCAGCCATCACAGACAGATTCCAAACATGAGGATAGAGGAAGGGGAAAGATAGTGAGAGTCATCTCCTCTTTAAGGATCATTCTCTGTGATTATGTTTCAATGGCCAAAACAGCCATGCTGTGATCTTGAGAGATGTCATCTATATTCTGAGAGTAGTCCTTTGTACCAAGAAATAAGGGAAATGACTATTGAAAAGCAAATTGCCTTCCCTGCTATAGGGTCCTCATTCCTTTCTCCAGTGCAGAGCCCTCTCTTAAGCCTCTGGCACATATATATTTAACCGTGTGACTGATGTCTACCCTTGGATAGCCAGTAGGCATCTCAAATGAAACATGCTCTTGAATCGAAAGTATTTATCGCCTCCGCTTCCAACAGCAAAGCTGCTCTTACTCCAATCTCTCCCATTTTAATCAACACACCCCTGTCTCCTGCAGGGGAGGAGAAAGTTCTCCTCGACCTTCTTAGGGTCTCTGACTGGGTCTGGAAATTAAACGGACTAAGATGGATTAACAGGAGAAATGCATACGAATTTATTTAATATAAGTTTTATGTGACAGAGGAGACTTCATAAGGAACTGAAGACTCAGAATTGGTTAGACCTAAGTATTTTTATGATTTGTTTGACAAAAAGTGGACAATTGTGGAGGAATGGGGTAGGTTAAGGAGTATGATAAGTGTAGTAAACTGGCGGAAACTTAACAAATCCTGTTTGTTAAGATTCTTCTTGGTGTTCCTTTGTCTCTGGAGATAAGAATGCTCCTTTCCTCCGAGGAGAGGGAGGGCACCTCTCTCATGAGGGTCTTATGACCTGCTTCAAGGGAGAAAAGCGGGGGAAGATCAGCATGACTCACCAGCTTCTGCTGTTTTCCCAACCTCCTTCAGCCTAAAATATTCCAGAGCCGAAGGTGCCCTATGGAGGGGTAGCATGTCTTGAACCCCATCACCACCCCACTTCTCCAGCCAAAAGGCCAGTCATTATGATCGTTTCCCTTCCCTCATCTCCACCTCCTTCCTTCAGCAAGTCTTCTCAGCTCTGATCCCAAGATACCGCAGGTCTGTTCATTCATCTAGCCCCCCACCTCTTAGCTGGGCAACTGCAACAGCCTCCCATGGACAACTGACTCTACTCTCCACAAAGGAGTTGGATTCTTTTAAAATATCAGTTCTATTCTCGAAACCTCCAATAACTGTGCACTACATTTAAAATCTAAATCCAAGCTCATCCCATTGGCCTACAAAGCCCCATCTGATCCAGCCCCTTCCCGCTTCTCCACCTTGACCTCCTGACTCTCTCTCCCTTACTCACTAAGTGCCACCCACACTCCTAGAAGATGCCAGGCTCCTTCCTGGCTCAGAGTATTTACCTGTGCTCGTTCCTCTACCTGGAACATTCTTCTCAGCTCCTTACCTGACCTACCTGCACTCCTCCTCCAGGCTTTACCTCAACGGTCTCCTTCTCAGACTTTCCTTTATGGATGGTCTGTTTCTTGGCAGGTCTCTGCCCACTAAGCCCCCTCATGCCCCATCATTGTACAGCAATCTGGGTATTTTTTTAAAAGAACTCACAACCTGTTTTCTATCCATCTCTCATCTCTAGAATTGAAGTCCGTGAAGCCAGCACCATGAGTCTCTGTTCTCCTCTATAGGTTCTCAGTAGCTGTTTCTTGAATAAATGAATAAATGTCTAAGTCATGTCTCCTTTCTAAGACTGAGTTTTCCCAGGTGTACAGAGGCTCAGTGACCTCCAAGCCCTGGCATCTACCCTTCTAAGCATCAAAGAATAATCCCAGAGAGTCCCTTAGACCCACTCAATCAGAAGACCAGCAATGTTCAGAACTTTTCCATGAGTTGTATCTTTCCACAAAGTTCCCAGAAGGAGGTATCCCGGGAACCCCCTTTCAAGACTCAGATGCTTCCCAGGAACTCGTAGGCCTGGGACGATCTGAATTTCTTCCAGAAGCTAATTAATATTCTGTTAAAATTTGGCATGGACCCAAACTTGCCTGCTTATCAACAAAGTAGAAAACACTAGGTGTCTAAAAGGTGCTCCGCCCTGGGTAAGAAACTATGAGGAAACAGCAGAAGAGGAGACCCAGGGCCTGTCCCAAGAGCTTAGAGTCAGGTGGCAGCAGGACACAGGGGATCAGAGAAGCAGTGAATTCAGCCAAAGAGCTGTGTAGACCAACAGTGTCAGGCCAACAGGGCAATATCAAAGGTATGATATAAGCAAGATAATTTCACATTCAAACCCCAATTCAAAACAGCCACTGATAAAACTATTCTGCAGTCAAATGCTCTACCCCAAGTTATACCCCCTGATAAAACTATTCTGATGTTTTCAAGTTCAACCTTCAGATCACATTCACAATGAAGCTGGAAAAGAAACGTAAATTACACAACCAAATAAAATCAATCAAATCATGAGGCTCATTGAGCATCCATTATGAACCAAGCTTTCTGGAAGGTCCTTGGAAGAGTGGGGGGATGGAGACTTAATACAATTAGGCCCCTGCCCTCAGGGAGCATCATGAGATCTGAGCTGGGCTAGCCAGGTGACAAAGTGGTCCAGCAAAAAGGAAGCAGAGCCAGAATCAAGGAGGAAGGAAGCAAAACTTCTGTCAGGTGGATTTGAATACCAGGTAGAGTGCTGACAGGGTGACTGTGGGCAAGAAGGTGGGAGAGGGAAGACAGTGGAGGATCCTGAACATGAAGGTGAAATGGGCGACTTTTTATATTGTGGTTAAGTTCACAAACTCACTACCTCCTACAGGTTAAATCTGATCTGAGCAATTGTCTCATATCCAAGTGTTACCAAAAAAAGAAAAGAAAAGAAAAGAAAAAAAACAGTGAATGTGAAGCCTTCAGGGCATTTTTATTAGACCTCACCCCTCCCTATTGTCCTAGGGGCCACTTCACACCTATATGTATTTGAGTTCGTGACCTCTCCAGGCAATTTCTTGGTACTTCTAGCAAATTGGAGAGCAGCGGGCATATAGCTGAATTTCAAGAGCAATAATCCAGCCACTGGGCAAAAATGGTGCAGAAGAAGAAACCTTCAGTGGGTCCTGGTACTTACACAATAAGGGGTGTCTTAGATGGGTCCATACCAATGAGGGGTCCTGAAGACTCAGATCCTAGGCTCCATGCCAGAGGTGCTGACAGTGCCACAAAATCACATCTCTGGCCACTGCCCACTTCTTTCCCAGGCCCAATCCCCTAACTGTCCACTTCTTTCCCAGGCCCAAGCATGGGGGTTACTATATGGATACTGGTTCTCACCATCCAATCGACATATTTCTATAGACATGGAAAGCAAACCAGCCCTAACTCACTCAAGGGAATCACAATGTCAGACTCACAACGAATTTGCAGGGTATTTTCAAACCCACAGCCATGGGTTATTTGACAAGAAGCTGCCAGGGAGAAGGCAAGGCCATGGGTTTGCCCAAACCATGAGTGAGCTCCCCATGCCTGGTGCCTGCTGTGGCCGGAAGGACACAGGTGGTCATCCCAACAACTTCTTTTGAGAAAATGTATGTCTCTTTTTGCAGCATACGATTTGGGCCTTATTTAAACAGGAATGTGTTGTTTTTCAAACAAAAATTACTCAATTCAAAGAATATGTATGGCTTCTAAGAAGCGGCAACAGCTGAGAAACCCACACTGGTTGGGGATGAAATTCAATCCGGGCCAACCTAATCGCCATGACGGGGACTTTGGAATGAGTCTGAAATGCCTCCCCAGTATTGGACAAGCGGCTCTCCCGCCTTCCCAAGCCGGCCAGGCGTTCCCCGTGAAAGCCCTTTGATAAGAAGAAGCAGGCTCCTGGGAGGCGAGCCACCCACCACTTTCTTAGGCCCTATTGTCCCGCCACGGGGGATTGTGATGTGGGGCTCTGGCCCTCGAGCTGCCCTGTCAGGTCCACGGGGCGGCAGGCACACAATGCGGCACGTCCTGCAATGGGCCATTCATGGCAGCCTCAAGGTTCCCTGATGGGAGCCCATTGACCCCGGGATAATAGATGAAAGTGTTTTCTCACTTGCTTTCGCCTCCTGACCCCTTGCCACCATTTTTCATGCACTGTCTCCTCCAGCCAGACGGAGGAATTCTTCCTCTGATGATAAAGGCCCGATGACCCTCTCCTGGATCCCCTAAGCTGGCTGCTGGCTAGAGGGCTGAGCAAAGGCGGGGTCCCTGCATAATGCACCCAAGCCAGGCACAGGTCATTTCCTCCCCACCTCCACTCCTGCACACGCACGCGCGCACACATGCACACACACACACACACGCACACACACCAAATCACGGGAACCCTACTCCTGTCACAAAACTTTAAACTAGGAAATGTGTTCATTGGCTTGCTGCCTGACTTGTCCGTTTTCTCGTGTTTGACTTTTGAGGGTGAATCCATCCCGCCTTCCCGCCATAAGAAGAGTTCCAAGTTCAATGCCCAAAGTCTTCTCCATTCCTGCTGTCCTCTCAGAAGGGTCAAGCGACCAAACACGTAGGGGCAGCAGAGCAAGCTGCAAGGTCTGTCCATGGACGTGTCTCCTGCAAAGACCTCAGACCAACCAGCGAAGCCCAAGCACTTCACTGAGGCCCCAGAGTCTTGTGGCCAGTGGGCAATACCTCTACAGTAGCACCCGGCTCTCCAGGCTCCACTCCAGGTCTCTGTCCACTCCAGGATGCCTCTTTAGGAGGGCTATTCTCGTAGTAGTAACAGGCAGGCAACAATCGGGTCTTGGCAGGGGTATTTTATTATAGCTAAAAATCACGGAACCCACACACCCTTCTTTGTGTGGCCCTCAAACTAGAGGCAGTGGCACTCAGAAAGGAGCAAACCGACAAGACCTCAGATGAAGAAACCAAAAACAGGGCCGGGCCTGGCGTTCTTCAGCCCGTTGATAGCTCCGTGGGTAAGAATTCTCTCCGCCCTGCCTCGTGCTGCTTCATTAACTCACACTGTGTGGGCCGTGGGCCACAGGAGACACGGAAGACAAGCCCGGAGACCCTAACCTTTCGCTATCTGAGGAAGGTGCACAAAGACTTGGAGGTATGAGTGACAGCCACATAGCCAGTGTGCGGGTTGGAGCCCTGTCCCCACAGTCCGAGCTGGGAAGAGCCCAGGGATCATCTGGACCAACCTCCCACCACGTCATGCAGAGAAAGCTGAGGGCCAGAGCAGGGCCGGCTCACAGGGAGAATTTTACAGTGGCCCTAATGATCCTCAAGCATCAGGGCTGCTTCAATTGCACAGGACCCTTCCAGGGTCCTTGTATTACTTGGGGTTCTCCAGAGAAATAGAAGCAACCAGGTGTGTGTGTGTGTGTGTGTGTGTGAGTGAGAGAGAGAGAGAGAGAGAGAGAGAGAGAGAGAGAGAGATGCATTTCAAGAAATTGAATCACATAACTGTAGAAGCTTGGTAAGTACAGAACCTGCAGGGTAGACCAGCAGGCTGGAGACCCAGAGAAGGGCTGCAATTCGAGACCAAAGGCCATCTGCTGGCAGAATTGTTTCTTCCTCCAGAGATGTCAGCCTTTTTTTCCTATTCAGATCTTCTATTGCTTGAATGAGGCCCATTCACATTACAGAGGACAATCTGCTTTATTCCAAGTCCACAGATTTAAATATTAAATCTCATCCAAAAAAAATTAAAACCACCTTCACAGAAACATCCAGAATCATGCTTGACCAGATACCTGGGCACCAGGACCCAGCCAAGCTGACACAGAAAATGAACCATCACAGCCCTGTTACCTAACAAAACGTTTATAATTTTTATTCTCTTTTTAAGAAAAAGCTCCCCAAATTACAAAATCTTCAGACCCCACATGCCTAGTCACACAACAGTGTAGAGGCCTTGATGGATTAGAACTTGGGCTCTGAGGCCTCCCCTGGGGATCCCTGCCTAGGGATTCATGGGAGAATCCCCAACCTCCCAGGGTAAAGAGATGCCCAGAGAAAGCCTTGGCTGATCAAGGAGGTTGAAGCACACTAACATTTGTCCAGATGTGCATTGCCTCTCATCCAGTTTCCTGCAAAGGAAGGTGTGCCACAGTTCCTATCATCACCCAGAATATTTCTAAGTAAACAATCTGAAGCCCAAAGAGGCAGGTTCAGGGTAGAATAATCCAAGGCTCTTTGGTTTTCCAAATTCCTTCCAAGTCAGGGGAGCTGTGAGATCTCCTTGTGGGAACAGAAGTCCTGGGCAGGGCAAACAGTGGAAAGCACAGCTGCTCTGAGGTGGCATCAGTGCTGTGACAGCTGCAGGGCTGGTGTCCCGCAAGGAGCAGCCTTTTGCTGGACAGGTCTGGAAGGACAAACACAGACATGGGTCCAGCTCTGGACATAAGACAGTCTCATGGGCAGGGGAGTGTGGGGTTGCCTTATGCAGCCGGTGTCTGAAGCACGAGCGCTCTTGGCTGGCTGGTACGATGGGGCAGGGCAGGTAAGAGTAGTTCAGCAAGTCGTACCTGGAAAAACTAGCGCTGGCACACGCCCCACGAAACACAAGGCCCGCAGAGATCTTCCAGGCCAACTCTAGGCCCAGAGAAGGAAAATGACTTAGCTGCAGTCAGTGGCTGGGCAGACAGTGTTGGTTGCCTACTTGATAATCATCACCCCCAATACCACGCTGCCAGGAGCCCAACTCCATTCAGGGCTCAGGGGAAGAGGGTCTTGACCCAAGGGCTGAATCATGATGGGTCTAATCCATCATAGTGACTCTATTTCCCTTTCCCACTGCTAGGCTGGACATGAGACTCAGTTCTGGCCAATGTGATATACAGGGGATCACCTGAGGGTTCTGGGAGAGGGTTTCTTCCTTGATTTAAAGTAAAAGGAGGAAGACAGCTGTCCCCTTGCTCAGCAAGTGTTCATTCTTCTGCTCCCCCCAACAGGGCAGGGTGCATGTGTTGGCATCACTGGGCCAGACTGCCTCAGATGCCTTGCCTTGGCTAATGGAATGTGAACCGGCACGATGCAGAGACTTTAAATGTCCATACAGTTGGACTTATCTCTTGCACCCCTGTGATCTGCTGTGGGATGAATATGCTAAGGTAGCTGGTGGGTACAGGAAAATTAGGATGCTCGTGGGACAGACCTGAACCTGACCTGAAGTCTCAGAGCCAAGCCCAGCCTTCTCGCCTCAGCCTGAAGCAGAATGGCCCCGTCTGACCCAGACATCCCTACAAAAGGAAAACAAACGCTGGCTTGTATTTGCGGTTGCCAGTCACTGGGTTTGGGGGTGGTTTTTTACACAGTGTTATCATGACAATAGCTACCCACCCGCGGGCGGGTCATGACAACCAAACATGACATTGCCAGACATCCCCAGGGAGGCAAAGTTGTCCTCTATTGAGAACCCACGGGTGAACAAAAATTCAAGCAAAATGAAGATGAACCCGTATCCTCTTTCAAGACTCTATGTGAAGGTGGCCTTCTTTTTTCTGTAAAGCTTTCCCTAACTCTCAGGTCAGAACAGTTGATTCCTCCTCTGATCTTATCTCGATCATAGGATTTATCCTGTTATATTATTATAGTTTTTCCTTTTTTTTTTTTTTCTTTAATCTGCCACAACTAATCTGTAGGCTGAGGACAGGATTGTGAATTTTTTCGCTTTGGAATCCCTAACACGTGGGACAGAACCTGCCACACGAGGGAGGCGTGAGTGAGTGGATTAATTCCACACCCACAGGCCCTTCTAGAAGCTGGACCCAGTGTATGTTTCCGGCTCCATCCCCCCTGCAGCCCCCTAAAGGGTCACCCCTCCAGCCCACCCAGGAGGCCTACCATTCACCCCACACGCTCTGGCCATTCCCTGTCTTTGTCTTGTGGATACTTTCCTCCCCTTGAAATGTCCTTCACACCCACCTTGCCCCTGTCTACCTACTGAAATCCTAGCATCTCTTAAGGCCCATCTCAAATGCTTCTTCCCCTAGGAAGACTTTTCCAAACCTTCTAATTAAAAATAATCAACCACCCACGCCTCCCCCATTACCCCAGCCACTGCTCGCAAAGTGCTTTTTAATTCTGTTATAACCATTTCCGGATACAGCCTGTGTCCCTTACTAGACAGCGAACTCCCCACAGGCAGGCACTGTCATGATTTATTTCCATATCTTCCTGTGAGCCTAGCAGAGGCCTGGCATACAGCAAACATCGCTCAAATTTAATTCACGTCTCAGAAAGGGGGCTGGCCCGCGTAGATGATGAACGTGCGACAGACTGCTTTTTTCCCTCAGTGCTGCCAAGATAAAGATCATGATGTTTTGAAAACATTGTTGATAATACTGTTTGCAAAGGGAAACCGCCCTACCAAATTATTCTTCTTAATGAAAAATGGGTCTTTTTAAAAATTTGGAATTGATATCAATTCTGGGGGGCGGAAGGTCAGAAGGAGCCCTCCAAAGCCTTTGAGATCCATCGCCACACAGGACCAGAAAAGTCCAGAAAGATGCAAGTCTTTGGTTCTTAAAGAACTTTAGAAAATGAGTTTCGTGGTCTCCTCTGCCAGCCGGCCCGTTCCAGCCTCCTGCCGCATGTCGTAGGGTAGTGTGTGCTGGAGATTGCATCTGTAGTTTAGAACTTGTCATTCGACATTTTGTTAATAATTTGAGCTGTTTTTTTGGTAGTTCTTCTAAAGGGGAAGAGCTTAGGGGCTTCCCTGGTGGCGCAGTGGTTGAGAGTTTGCCTGCCGATGCAGGGGACACGGGTTCGTGCCCCGGTCCGGGAAGATCCCACATGCCGCGGAGCGGGTGGGCCCGTGAGCCATGGCCGCTGAGCCTGCGCGTCCGGAGCCTGTGCTCCGCAACGGGAGAGGCCACAACAGTGAGAGGCCCGCATAAGGCAAATAAATAAAGGGGAAGAGCTTAAAATGACTGGATTGTGTAACCAGTAATGGTGCTAATTTTGCACCAGGCTTTAAAAATGATAAAGCATTCGCACACCTAGCAACTTCTCTGCCTGCTCTTCATAGAGCCCAACAAGAAAGGCAGACAGAATGGGGAGGCCCATTCACACCACAACCACCACGGCAGCTGCTGGGAAGCTGGGCTCCCGGCTCAGCGGGAAAGAAGCCTGGAGAGGGACAAAGCCCGAACTTCTTTATTCAGACAAACGGGCTCCGGGAAAGTCCTGAGGCTGCAGGAAAAGAGTCACTGGAACTGAGAGACTGGGAGTAAGGTTCAGGGGGCTCTGAGGCTGCTGGTCCTGCTGGGGTGAGGGTTGGGGTTAGGACCCAGAAAGCAGCAGCCAAAAGTCATGTTTCCCTCACCTCCCTAAAGGAAATAAATAGCAACATCTCAAACGTTGCCAGCATTGTTCCAGATTAAGATGACAGCTGCACGCCTGCTAAAGGAAATCCCTCACACAATTCAGAGTCTCTGAATAATTCCTCTCATGTGCATAGCATGTCAGAGTTTACACACTGCTTTGGCCTTCATCACTTGTTCTGATTCTCTCAACACCCTCTCCGGGTAGACAAGTTAGGATTTGTCATCCCTATTTTACAGAATAGGCAACTGAGGCTCAGAGAGGAAAAGGGATAAGTTCCCTTGGCCATTAGAAGTGAGCCCGGCTGGTATCCTGATTCTCAGCCCAATACCCTTTCCACTCTGTCTTCTGGAAGATATGAGAATATGGTAGGTGTTTTCTGAGCAGTTTTCACTGTCACATAAAGGATTTTAGAGGGAGTCCTGGAGCAAAGTTTTGTTGCTTTTTCCTGTGCCATTTCCAATCCTCTCAGTGACTGCTATGTAAAGATCGACTTCAAATGAAGTGTAAATCTCTAATCAAGCCAAAGTCAGCTCATGTCTATGTCACCCATGTGGAAACTGTATCCCAAGCTCAGAGTGAGAGAATTCACATCCATCCGGAAGCAGGAGAATGGGCACAGGCTTTGGAGTAAGATCAACAGGCTGGAACAGCAGCTTCATGACTTCATAGCTGTAAGACCTTGGGCAAGTTGCTTTTCCTCTCTGAGTCTCAAACCCTCCCCCTCTGTGACAGGAATGACCATGCCTACCCTATAAGGTGTGTGTAAATGAAATGAGATGTTATAAGGGAAGCGCTGATCATAGCAAGCCCAGGCTGGATGCTCAATGGACAATTTAACAGTACACATGAGAATGTGCCCTTCAACAATCCCTTTGCCAAGGATCAAAAAATGCTTTTTGCAGCAGACTGTGAGGTGAAGGAGGGCTCTCTACACAGCGCACGCACACACACACGCTGTCCGATTACCTTCCACACTTCCCACCTTGAGAGTGAAGTCCACAGCCCAGAGGGCTAGGGGTCAAGGGCTACCTGGAATTCTGAGGGGCTGGCACAGAATCACCCAACTGGATCCTTCAACCTCCACGGCAACCTCCCCCTAAATCTGAAGGATCAAAGGTGGGCATTTCCTTACAACCAGGCTGGAATGTTCTCTTCCCTTAAAGAAGCTAATGCTTAAAGGTGTTTTTCTGGTCCCAGGGGCAACATCTTCATGGATTTAGGAACCAAACATTTTGATTTCCTACATTCTGACCTATAGTGGGTATTTCAGAAAAATAAAACCTCAAGTCAGGACAGACAGAATCGGCCACAGCTGTCTTTTACCAAGTACATCCAACAAGCTGGGCTCCACACCAAGTATGCCATTTTGCCAGTCTCGGTGGAGCCTCATGACCCTGTGAGATTGTAAAGGAAACCCATTTCACAGGAGAAAAACTGAGGTTTCGAAAAAGTTAAGCCTCACTCAAAGCCACAGGGGTCACAAGGGGCAGAGTCTCTTTCAAGTTCTGTTCTCCTCGTGCTACTGACTGCACTTTGATACTTGGATGGGGAAATGCAGCTGCTGCACCCACCCAGGGAAAGGGGTCTGGGCTTTGCCGGTCCTGCTGTGTGTGATGCCTGCTCTGGGTCCTTATGATGGCTTCTCACTCCGCCCTGCTGGGTGGCACCAGGCCCTATGTGCCTGGAGCTGCAGCAGGAAACCTTGCTGAGCAGGAGATGGCTTCCACCACAACTCCTGTGCGTCCCTTGTTGCCTCCCTCTGAGCTGGCTTATTTGGGCTCCACTCATCAGGGGTGGCCAAGATGCCTCCCATCCCTCAGATGGCTGAGCCTCTCTGACCCAGATGTGGAGCATGGTCAAGATGGGGAGATGGAGGCAGGGAGGTCAGGGAGGAGGCTGCTCACCTGATCTTTCGCTCATCCTTTCATCTGTTGGTCCTGTGAAGAGCTTTGATGCTTACCTGTCAGCAGAGGAGCTCAGTGGAGGGGCACAGAGACCAGAAACTGATGCATCTACTGCCCATTCCAGACCAGACCAGACGAGGCCGGAACCAAAGACACAAGGAGAGCACGGGTTCAGAAGGCGTTTCAAGGGAGAATCCCCGGAACTTGGAGGTCTACCGGATACAGAGCTGAGGAGAATTCATCTCGGACACCTAGACTCCCAAGTCAGGTGACCAGGAAGCTCTGACCTCAGATCGTTCCTTCTCTCACCTCCTCCAGGGACCTCACATTCCCACCGGGCAGCACCTTGGCGAGCATTTTCCTTCCCCATTTACATGAGGCCCAAACTCTCAAGGAAAGAATGGAAGAGCCAACTTAGAGCACCTGCTATATCTAAGGCATCATGGCAGGCTCTTTGTGCATACTGCACTGCATTAATCTTTTCAACAACACCAAAATGACACTATGGTCATTTTATAGAGATAAATTGTAGGGGCAAAATGCTATGTTTGCAACTTACCTTCAAATAGTTTAGCAAAGAGAAGGTATACATTTATATAAAAGCATGCACACACATCATATATACATATTACATACATACATATAAACATATACATATATGTATATATAGAGAGAGAGATGTAACAATGTGAACAACTGATGGATTTAGGTACAAGGTACGCAAGTTTCATTGTACATTCTTTCAACTTTTATGTAGTATGAAATTTTTTTTTTTTTTTTTGTGGTACGCGGGCCTCTCACTGCTGTGGCCTCTCCCGTTGCGGAGCACGGGCTCCGGACGCGCAGGCTCAGCGGCCATGGCTCACGGGCCCAGCCGCTCCGCGGCATGTGGGATCTTCCCGGACCGGGGCACGGACCCGTGTCCCCTGCATCGGCAGGCGGACTCTCAACCACTGCGCCACCAGGGAAGCCCTGAAATTTTTTAAAATAAAAACTTGGGGAGAAACGAGTCCCAATTTGAACAATAAGCTATAGGGCCGCCCCACCCCAGGCCCCCCGCTCCGTATGAGCGCTCTGCCTCTGCACAGCCGTTCTCTCCGCCGCAACACCTTCCCTTCTTGGCCAGCACAGGAACCCAGCGCTCAGCCCTGCTCGCAGCCTCTTCGGGGAAGCCGCCCTGAGCCGCGCGAGGCCTGACCCGGAGCCCCAGGGCCCTCCTCACTTGCTGGAGCCCGGCACTTAGCTGACCGCGTTGCCTGCGTCGTCTCCGTAATTCCCTCTCTCCCAACTACCATTGTGAGAGCCGCGGCGCTATCATCACGCAGGGTGTCTCCGCATGCCCCCTCCGCCCCCCGCTGAATCCAGCACTCCAGCAGATCCCCCAGAACGGCTGGTGAACAAGTGAACTCGTGAATTCTACAGCCAATCCATCCATCCCAAAACCCTTCTCACAGGCAATGGCAGTGATGCAGCCTCTTCATCCCAACTCCAAGTCTGGACAGAGAGGAGGTGGATTGGCAGCACCCACTCACTAGCTCCTGGGATAGAATGAAAGCGCCCTGCCGTCACAGGTTCGAATCCCCGTCCCGCCACTTGCTGGCTCAGTGTAAATCGGTGCCTGTCACTTAACGTCTCCGTACCTCTGTTTTCCCTCAGCAAAAAGGGAGATAACACATTCTTGACTCGCATAATTCTACTAACTTAGATGATGATGCATGTCAAGTACTAGGCACACAGTAATGCTCAGTAAATAGTGCGGTTGGTGTCGTCAGACACAGGAGAGATGACTGGGGGAGATGCTTGGGTCCCCCTGCAGAAGGGACCAGGAGCACTGGCCTTTGTGCAGGGTTGCTGGGCTCCTCGAGGAGTCCCCACGTGGTCACAAGGAGGGGCTGAAGACACAGAGAAGGGCCGTGCAGCTGGGTGTGCGTTCACGCGTGTGCCCGTATGTGCATGTGTGTGTGCACGTGTGCGTGTGTTAGGAGGAGGGAAGAGCCACTCTCTTTCTCTACAAGCCTTGGAAGGTCAACAGGATCAACCCAAGCCATCCCAGTCACCTGACGGGAGGCTCCGTGGCTCCCAACAGGGTTATATATCATTTATACTGTTATGCATTTCAGGAACTCTTGCGTGTTTGAAGTGGAATTTGAAGCAGAAAGAAAAGGGCAGATTAATGGAGCTTGAAGAAAGCTAAGTATCACCTGCCACTCCTGCCAGAGTGCACAGTCAGCTGGCAGGCAAGCCACGTTTGAAAAACACGGCCCTCCATGAAAAGCATTTTCTCGTTTGTGCTTCACGCTGGTGCTCGCTTGAATTCATTGCAAGGACATCTGAAGCCACCCACCAGTGTTCCATCTTGCAGAGCAGTCCCCGGATGTCCAGGTCTCTCCCAGTGCAGATCCACGTGCTTCCAATGGCATCCAAGTCCCACCGACAGGTCCTGCCCACCTCCTGTCAGTCCTACCCCAATCAGCCACACGGAGCCACTGAACACACAATGCTCTTCTGTGCCTCTTTTCTCTGGCACGTGCTGTCCCCTCTGCCTGGAATCTCACTCACTTCCCTCCTCTGCCAGGAAAATTTCTGCTCAGCCTCCGCTCCATGAAGGTGTCCCCACACCCCTCTGGGGAGGATGGGGGATGAGTTAGATGCCCCATCCTCTCTGCTCACCTTGTGTTGTGTATTACCTGAGCACCCTGCCTCCATCTAAACTCTAAGTTCCAGGAGACCAGGGGCTGTGTCACCTGTGTGCCCTGCAAATAACGGCCAGTTCATAAATGTTTGTTGATTGACTGAGTGAAAAACAGAGATGTCTGGTCTCCAGGCTGATAGGTTAAAAAAAGATCTCAAATATGTTTGTCCAAAGATTTCTAAGCCTGAGAAATACTGGTGAAACATATTTTTCTTACCTCTCTCCCTAAACTGTTTTGTCTGGATTTCTAAGCCCTGCCCTCCAGTCCACCACAAAGCCACCCTGACACAGCTCTCACCTCTGTTCTCCACTTTTTGTCTGAATTCCAGGCTTTCAAAACATGTCTGGTACACATTTAGCCTTCTCGGTTCCTCCTTGACTGCAGACCCAGGCACGCTCCCCTCCCAGTGGAAGTGAAGCCAGATCAGGGCAGCACCAGAAAGCCAAACTCAGTATCTCAGACGCACTCAGAGAGGACCAAGGATGCTGAGGCAGGGCGGCAAACCAAGGAGATGAGGCTGCTTGTGAGGACTGGGCATGTGCTGGAGAAGTGGAGGCTCAGAGCCGGCCAGACACTGGTCTCCAAACGTCAGAAGGGCTGATGTGGACTCCGAGGCCAACCAAGCACCCAGGACACGGACGGTAGGTTGAGGGTGTGCATCCCTGTTTTGCAGAGACAGGCCCAGTTTAAAATTGTTTACAGCATAATTGTTATAACAGACTCTATTCGCTCTCAACAGCATCCTCGTTTGGACAATAATTATATGATCATGTTAGTTACATGGAGATCTTTTCCAGTTCAGTAAAGGCAGAGTTTTCTAGCAATCAGAGCTGTTCAAGGACCTAACACGTTGGGCTCTGGTCTGCAAGTCCCTCAGCAGAGGGAACTGTGACGTATTCATCCCTATGGCCCAGCATTGAGCACCAGGCCTGGCACTTAGATGGGGCTTATCTATGTTTGTCGAGTGAATGAATGACTGACTGCCCTCAAAGGGAAGGAATTTCCCATCACCAGGAATATCACCAAGCTGGACAACCACCAGTCAGCCAGGCTTGCGAGAGATTTGAGCATCACAAAGGAAGTTTGACCAGAAGACATCTGAGGCTTTCCTTTGTGACCAAGAGGTTATATGTAAGTCAAGCTCAGGGATTAAAAACAAACAACTTTGGAAGCAGACAGCTCAGGCTGGAATCATGGTCCATCACTTACCAGCTGTAAAATCTTGAGTGAGTCACTTAACCTATCTGTGCCTCAGTTTCCTGATCAGTAAAGTGGGTATAAATATATCAGCTTCAGAGTGTGTTTGAAAGAATTTTTTTTAATATATATAAAATGCTTGGCCCACAGTAAGCACTTTATAACTACTTTCTATTATTTGTATGATGATGGTGTTGGTGCTCACCTTGGACTTCATTCTGTAAACAAGAGGGAAGTTACTAAGTGTGATGGATGGAGAATGACACCATCACAGTGGTGCCTGGGAACGCTTAATCAGATGGCCAGCCCAGTAACCAAGATTAGGAGAAAGAAAATCCCTCCAACCTCTTTGAATTTCAGTTATGTGTGCGTTTTCTTTGAACTGGTTATCCAACTCTTTCTCTTGGAGAGAAGAAAGTAAGTGATGTGGAACTCAAATCTCATTTACAACTTAATTTTAAAACGGAGGAGATCTGCAATATTGGAAACGCAAGGGAGCAGGAGATAAACTTTAGAGTAATTGCTCCATCGTCTTTTAAACTGAAGGCGTTGCACTGCTATTTTTGTTGATGGTATTCAAATGAGAGGACGCCACAGCTGCAGGGGATCTAAGGGATCATTGATGGCAGGGCCTTCGCTTGGCTGAGGAAGAAACCACAGGCCAGGGCTTCCCTGGTGGCGCAGTGGTTGAGAATCTGCCTGCCAATACAGGGGACGCAGGTTCGAGCCTTGGTCTGGGAAGATCCCACATGCCGCAGAGCAACTAGCCCCGTGAGCCACAATTACTGAGCCTGCGCGTCTGGAGCCTGTGCTCCGCAAAAAGAGAGGCCGCGATAGTGAGAGGCCCGCGCACCGCGATGAGGAGTGGCCCCCGCTTGCCGCAACTACAGAAAGCCCTGGCACAGAAACGAAGAGCCAACACAGCCATAAATAAATAAAATAAAAAAAAAAAAAAAAAAAGAAACCACAGGCCAGAGAGGGGAGGCTCTGTCCCCTGCCCACAGAAAGACAAAGACAAGACCAGAAGCAGGTCGCAGGTCCCAGGCCCCCTGGACAAGGCCTCTGCGGAATGCAGAAAACCACAAGAGTCAAATAATAGCCTGAAACAGCAGCCTCACTACCCCACCGTAGAAGAAGAGGTGGGGAGATGATCTCTGAGCATTTACTAAAACACAAAGACACCCCTCAAGAAACACCCCTTAGTGAAAGGCCATCACTTTCCAGGAGTGATGATCACAGGCCTGGAACTAGCCATTGTGTATTGGTTCTTAAAGGTCATGAGTCTGGGAGGCCACGTAGAATTTTTATGTCCATTATGTGAACAAGTAAATTGAGGCAGGGGAATACCGTCTGTTTCCAACCTCAGAAATTCCCAGGGATCCCAACGCCCATTTCTACAGGCATGGGAACATGAGGATGGGAAAGCTGTGTGGTCCTTAGACGTCCAACACCAGACAGCCCAGATTCAACCCACAGTGCTGGTGCCCCTCGGGGGTCTTTAAGGCACGGGTTTTCAAACTGTGCTCCAGCCATATATCAAAGAGTGGGCACGGGGAATGTTGCCCCCATACCAGCTCTGACTCTAATCAAACTGCCCCCACTATTAACTGGTTTATATTTCAAGGATTTGATGTAAGATTTTACTGCAGCAAAGCATTCTGATGTTGTCAAAACCTCTGCCTAAGAGTATTCATATGATGTACCTACGAGATCTTTCATCGCTGCCAGTTAACTGAGGCATGGTAGCTTCTACAAAATCTGGCTGTGAGCTCTAAGGGGTTCTTCAAAGGGTCCCTTATGCACACCCCCCAACCCCGTTCCACCTGCACTTGCGCCCACCAAGGGCAGCCCATGGTTCGAGAGAGCTGAAAAAACAGACACTAAAAAGTAGGCAGAGGTGAGGCCTGGGAGCTTCCGCTGGACCCCAGGGACCTGGCCGTTTGGTGTAGGGTCCATCTTAACGCTCTTTGCCCGCTGCTCTGCTCGCCCAGTGGCTGCCAGGGCCATTCCGATTAACCCTTCACAGCCACTCCACTTGGGACACGCATGTGTTCTGTTCTTTTTGCTGATTTAATTAACATAATATAATGGAAATAAAATAATTGAAGGGGCCGCCACTTCAGAAAAGATCATCGCGGGGCCGCTCTGGAGGCATTGTTGCATGGTTTCCAGGCAACGCTGGGAGGCCCCAGCGGGGCTGGCGGTCCCCGAAGCAGCCAGCTGGCCCAGCCTCACCCGGCGGCAGCCCCAGCCAAGGCCGCCCAGGCCAGGATACGTGGGCCTGCGGGCATAGGCGGTGTTCCTTCATGCCTTCCTTCTTCACGTCTGTGTACCTTTGAGCCTCAAAATGCAATCCCATAGTTTGGAATAACTGCGAAGAATCAAACAGAGGCAATCAACACATAAGAAATTCAACCATACACAGTGCATTAAAAAAAATTAATAATAGTTATTTGCAAGCCCAGGATCAGTCTTGCTTTCTGAAGTTGATCTTCAACCAAAAATTGGGATTATGTAGACACTGCTGCCAATGGACCCTCTGGGTACTTGTTTTCAGACGATAGCTTTGCACTGGAGGAGGCTTGGGTTCTTCCCAAGGATCCGTCCCCTACTGCTGGGGGACCTCAGACTGGTCCTTTTCCTCTCTGCACCTCAGTTTCTACCCCCTCCATCCCTACCGGGAGGCTCAACACCAGTAGGGAGGAAGCGAGGAGGGGAAACAATTGAGGGACTTTATCAGATGGCGACCGGCAGGCAGCTAAGCGCAGGTTCTGATTCCCTCTGCAGGAAGGTCTGTGCCCGGCACTGCACCTCCATGTGATGCTGCAGCGTGCAAAGTGCCACCTGCAAGGGCAGCGCCACTCGGGGTTCCTAGCCTGGGTTCTCCAGCACAGTGCCAGCATGGGGCAGCCGCCTCCAGAGGAGCGGGAGGTGGCAGGACAGCAGGGTGACAGAGAGATTGACATTCGCTTGGCCACCTGCGTAGGCACATTCCTGGCTCCACCGCACAAGGCTGCAAATCCTCCATTACAAATACCTCTAAAAATGATCCAGCCCCAAGGAAAAACCATTATTGCACCATTGAGCTGGTAGAGGGGCATTTTTATGCCGGTGACGCCAAATGATGGGCATGCTGTAGAATAAAATACTATGGCTTTATCCGATTTTGTCAAGTCACAAAGCAGCAGAAGAAGAAGAAAAACATACAGAAGCTCTGCTCACACAGGAAGCGTTTGGGAGCATGTTGGCGGTGGACTTTCTCTTTCCGTGATAGAAACACAAGGCAATGGGAACGAATTATGGAAGGTTTTAATTGCTCTGTACCTTGTTCATGTTCCTACCATATTGATTCCTATTAATTAATCCGGTGTCGTGGAAAAGTCAATTATGCTATATTAATGCCACTTGCTGTAGAAAAGACTAAATTAATGAATGCAAATGGAGAGCAGATCCATTATGACAAACATTTGATGGGTTCCCGTGTCGGCCTCCAAGAGTAATTTGGCTTGAGGTATCCAAAACATAGCCCACCTCCCCATGGGAAAGGAGAAGCCAACTACAGATTGGAAAAGAGTGGGATGATCAGATGTTCATTTACAAAAAAACAAAAAAAAAATGTACGGTGAAGTTGAAAAACCTGATACTTCATAAATTTGACCACCTCAAACATCACACTGCAACCTCACCTCACGACCCCCAGATCCACTTGACGCTCAGCCAGGAGCCCTGGGCTAGGAGTCAGGAGCCTCGAGCTCTAGTTCTGATCTGAACCCCAACTCAGAGTTTGTATCTCCTCCCAGAACTCCGCTGGGCTCTAAATCGAGCTCTCTTATCATGCCTTCAGCAAACACTCCTAGACCACATCTAGGAATGAGGATCAGACCTTATCCCCAACTCTTTCTCAGGTGTTTCAACCTGGGTGTGCCACAGGCAGAGTCCTGAAATCCATCACATCCTCCCTCTTCCTGAGCTCCCTGGACCACCTGAGGTCTCCAGCATCTCCCTAGTGGCCAAGCCAGAAACCTACAAGCCATCTGGGGGTCGTGGATCCCTCCCCAGCCTCCCTTACTCCATCAACCTGCAGCCTTTAAGTCCTGTAAAGGGCAGCATCTAGATATTAAATTATTGATACAACATTCATGAAACGAAAAGAAAAACAAATATAAAACTGCAAAAAATGTTAAAACAACTATACAGAGTTTGCATGCTTAATACATAAAGTCTTTTTCTAAGTAATGAAGGAAAATGATCCCATAAAAACTGGGCGAAGGAAATGAACAATTTCAGCAGAAACTGGCAACATACAAAAGGCAAATAAACATCCAAATTTTTTTTCTTCAAGTATCAAGGAAAACCCAATGAATGTAGCTGACCTATTTTTTTCTTCTCTCAAAACATCAATTTTTTTCCAAATGATCATTCTCATTGTCCATGATGGTTATGAGACAGGCATTCTGATGTCTTGTGGGTAGGAAATATAAAACGTGCACAACATTTTGGGGAAGCGATTTAACAAGTATCAAGAGCTTTAAAAATATCCATACCTTTTCATCCGGGAATGTCCCTTCTAAGAATCAATCAATTCTATGGAAATAATTAGAGGTGTAAATCAAAGACATATGCATAGGGTGTTTATTACCACTTTATTTTTAGTATTAAAAAGTGAAAACAACCTAAATATCCAAAAATAAGGAAATGGTAAACACACTTTGATGTATCCATTGGATGGACTACTCTACGGTCACAAAAATGTTGGCGACGGGTTTGTTGATGATAAGTGAAAACGCTCATGGTGTAATGTTGAATGAAAAAGACCTTAGAAAAGTAAATACAGCACGATGCTTTCTTTGGTTTTGTTTTTTAAATTTGTACTTGATACACAACATCATATCAAAAAAAAAAAAAAATGACCTTCAGGGTGTCCCATTGACATCTGAACTTATTACACAAGACCAGCCTGTCACCACTCCAGCCTGCATCTTCTCCATGTTCCCTTCCTGCCCACTCTTGGATTTTAGCTGCCTTCCAATTTGTGGCTCTCCCTTACCATGCTTTGCTGTTTGATTCGTCCACAGTTTGCACGAGTAATGGGCACACAGTGATTCCTCGGGGCGCCTGAGCTGCCACCACCTCCCCCTGCTGACTGCCTTCCAGACATCTGCTGACTCTCAGGACTCAGCCCTGCAAAGCCTCCCACAGCTGGACTGGGCTTTCCGCTTTGAGATCCCACTGTACCCAGCAGACAATGGGCAGCCATTGATGGCTTTTGAACAGGAGAGCAGCATGCTCTGTTCCTTAGGAAGAGCCCTCTGGCAGCCACGTCCTCCGCAGGGATGAGATGCAGACAGGAAACTCTCAGAAGCCAATGAGGAGTCTGACTGGGGCTGGGGCTGGGGCCTTGGGACCCCACCCACTCCTGGGTCGGGGATTTCCAGCCCACCCCGAGGCCTGGCCTGGACCCCTCCTGCTGCCCAGACTTCCCCAGAACTGTTGCCTTTGCTCTCAGCCCTCCCAAAGGGAGCTCCCATCCCTGCCAGTCCTGTCTGAGGATACCTTCTGGTGAATTCTACCCCATCCCAGACACCCAACTGCAATCTCCCTTCACTCTCCTTTCCAGCCACAGGATGGGAGAGAAGGCTGAAGGGTCCCTCTTCATCCAGAATGCTGCCATTCAGAACACGAACCCAGTCCCCTAGACCAGGCCACACTTGGCTTCCCCGCGCTGGGCAGCCTTGTGGGAGAACCAGGGCTTACACCTGGGAGCCAGGCCCCACGATCTCTCACTAATAGACAAGATTTACAGCGACAGGGCATGCTGGGTGCACCCCCAGGTGCTGAGCCCCTCTCTGTGCCAGCACTGGGCTTGTGTGCCTGAGCTGCCCCAGGAAGCTCAAAGTCTAGCGGGAGAGACAAGCAATAGAAGGACGTGAACACACTCGTGTGCAGCCAGCCCTGTGGAGCCCAGAGGTCCCCTACACTGCCTGCAAGTCTTTGCAGAAACCTTCATAAAAGAGGTTACTTATTCCAAGAGTCCTTTAGAGAGAGAAGGCAGAGGAGGACTATACGCAGAAGAAACAGAGTCTGTAAAGACTAGAAACGCCCAGGTAAGGAAACAGGAGGCTCCATGCCCTGGTTCCTATTCTGTGGAAATCCTGATGGAAGATCAGAGCCCAGACTCACGGTCAAGGAGATCAAAGTCAGCTCAGTTCCACCACCTACCAACCCCATGGCAGGAGCCAGCTTTCTTAACCCATCCTTATCATCTGGTCCCAAACCCTCTTCCTTCATGCAGATTTCTTGGATCTTAAATTGTTCAAAATTCTCCAAAATTGTACCAAAGATGCTAAACCAGTCATTTAACAATTATTTTTGGTCATGTATGCCAATCACGTTGGAGAGGGCTCAGCCCAGGGCAGGGACTCGATAAATGTTTCTAGAACATCTTGCTTCCCCAACAAGAGAGCAAATCAAGGGCAATAAGTATGCCTTTTAGCTCCTTGAATATTCTTTAGAACCCAGTACATAGCAGGTGCTCAGGGAGGCCCCGTGAATGCTGATGGATTTGTCTTTCTTAATCTGTCTCCCACTAGAGTTGACCCTTTCACAGCTTTGGTTCTATAAGGCAATTTTCAAAATTCAAAGGCTTCTGCAGGTCTGAAGGTGCCATAGGTAACAGGGAGGGGGAACCTGACTCATAACGAGGCAGAGGTGTCTGCTGCATTTTAAGCCCTGAGAGAAGGCTGATTCCCAGACTGTAGGAACAATTGCACAGCATTGTAAACGTGTGAAATACCACTGAATTGTTCATTTGCAAATAGTTAAAATACTATGTTATATGAATGTCATTTCAATTTTAAAAAGAAAGGGAGGCAAAAGGCGCAGTAGCCAGTGCTGAGGGCCTGCAAATGCTCCAACTTAGAACCTCTTGACTAGTTGAGATGGTTGAATCTCTTGACCGAGGATGGTTACAGATGTGGAAAGAGATCGATCTCCTTAGTTCCTGGGGTAGCCAGGAAGGACCATACATGACCAGAGCCCACCAGCTAGTCCCTCAGGTCTGCAGAGCCTTGTCTGTACCCCCAAGGTCATGATATGTGATCAGTTTCCTTGTGAGTCAAGATGTGGGATGGCTAGGAGACAGTTTTTTGTGTCCCCCCATCCACTGCGGTTGCCCCTGATTGCCAGGCACAGAGGAGGTTCTGGGCAGGATGCTCACCATGGAGCTCTGACATCTGTTGTGGCCAGCAGGGTCCTGGCAACCCAGGGGTACAGCAGAGGCCATGGGAGCCACAGAGGCTCCCCTGATGGCCTTGATGCTCTGCACGGTGCTGATGCTGGAGACCCCTGTGCCAGGCAGTGGCAGTACTGCCAGGGGAGCTTAGCCTGGGCCCAGATCCCCTGAAACCGTGGGGGAGATGGGGACTTTTACAGTCATGGGGGAGTTTTTAATGCTTAAGATTTTGTATTACTCTGCAGGGAGAGACAAAGAACTGGCCTTTGGAGTTTCTGTCTTTCTGGAGGAAAGATATCAAATTTCTGAAAGAGTTAGCCACATAGGAAGGGAATGCAGAGACCTTAAGTCAACTCTCTTAGAAGCCAGACTCAAGAAGGGACTGTCAGAAATAGCAAATATGAAAGCCATGAGCGATGAGCTGGAAAGCAGCAATTCTCTACTTGGTTTCATAATAGATCTTACAGAAAAGCATGAAAAGAAGATAAATTCTAATGTTTACAACAAGTTTGGCTGATGACCGACATTCCAAGCAAGTCTCAGTCCTTAAAAGACTCAACTAAGCAAATCCAGTAAGTGGCGGCAACCAAAACATCCTTCAAAACCCACAAGAAGTAGGGAGAATAGCTTTAAGGACACTGACAGAGATGTTGGAGGAAACTTTCAATCTTCCTAGAAGTATAAAGCTGCTTCTGCAAGAATCTCAAAGATGGATGGGAAGAGTGGACACACTTATGAAAGAAAAACGAAATCTCAGAAAACCCTACACTGCCTATGGAGCAAGTGCTTAACAATGAAGAGAATCAGATCGAACCTCCACGTGAGCACTTGCTAAACATCAGCTATTGGGCTGCTGCTGGTGGCAGTCAACAGGGAGCGTGAGAACTTGGCATTGATGTATTGGAGGCATCTCACGGAGATCTCTTACAAGATGAATCAGACGAGTTGGGAAGAAACTAATTTATGTAGCAGAATTCAGTACTTATTCAAAAACTCTCCAAGATGGGTTTCCCTGGTGGCACAGTGGTTAAGAATCCGCCTGCCAATGTAGGGGACATGGGTTCGAGCCCTGGTCCGAGAAGATCCCACATGCCGCAGAGCAGCTAAGCCCAGACGCCACAACTACTGAGCCTGCGCTCAAGAGCCCGTGAGCCACAGCTACTGGGCCCACACGCCTAGAGCCCGTGCTCCGTAACAAGAGAAGGCACCACAATGAGAAGCCTGTGCACCGCAACGAAGACCTAATGCAGCCCAAAATAAAACAAAACCAAAAACTCTCCAAGAAAAAGAAACCCAGTGAATGCAAAAGTATATAAATGAAGAAGCTAAAATAACCAATGCACTTAAAGATCACATGGAAACTCTCTATGTCTGTGAATCTGTTTCTGTTTTGTAAATAAGTTCATTTGTATCATATTTTAGATTCCACATATGTGACATCATATGATATTTGTCTTTCTCTTACTTACTTCACTTAGTATGATAATCTCTAAGTCCATCCATGTTGCTGCACATGGCATTATTTCATTCTTTTTTATGGCTGAGTAATATTCCATTGTGTATATAGAGTGCATCTTCTTTATCCATTCATCTGTCCATGGACACTTAGGTTGCATCCATGTCTTGGCTACTGTAAATAGTGCCACAATGAACGCTGGGGTGCCTGTATCTTCTTGAATTAGAGTTTTCTCCAGATATATATCCAGGAGTGGGATTGCTGGGTCATAGGATAACTCTCTTTTTCACTTTTAAGGGAACCTCCATACTGTTTTCTGAGACACTTTTAAATGTTAAGGATAATAAGCATCTTGTTCCCCTCCCAACACTCCGACACCCAGTCACACCACATCTTAGCCAGGAATGGGCACAAAATCTCTCTCCAGTGAGTGATTCCACCTGTAATCCCAGAAGACAGGGGTGCAGGTCAAGAGAGGGGAAGCAGAGCAGAAGGTCACATGGTCAGCTTCCCCTCGCGCTCATCACTGGAGAGCCACTCACATACTGGTTTCCTGGAGTAAGTCTTAGGAGAAGTGAATGGAAGTGAAAGCACTCAAACCTTTCCAGTTCATCTTCTCTCCTGGATATCGCCCTTTCCCCCACTTCCCTCCCCGTTCTAAGATCCTTCCATGTTACCTCTAAATCCTTACAGCAATCGTGAAGAAGCTTCCACTTTACAGATGCATCATCCAAGGCACAGGAGCCCCTGTACCTAGTAAGCGATTCACCCTTTGCTTGACCACCAAGCCTAAGCTGTTGGCAACCCGCCCGGTCCACATGCTCCTCTTATCTTGAGCACCACTCAGAGTTTCAGTGACACCCACCTGTTTTATTCTCACAAGAGCTCTGACACATTGGTGTTATTCTCTTAGGAAACTGAGCCCCAGCGCAGTTCAATGGCTCACTCGAGGGTCCACAGCTCGAAAGGGGTGTAGCAAGGAGTCAGCTGCAGGTGTGGCTTATGCCAGAGCCCACCACTCTTTCCACTAGTCATGGCTTCCTGTTTAAGGTTGATACCTGCCCTGAATTCATCCAAGGTGCATCCAGGGCCAAATGAAGCACCTGTGAGCAAGGAGGCTTTTCTCCTCCATTTGGGAAGGACAGACATTCTCGGCAAGGAGACCCTCGAAGTGAGGTGTGACACTTCATGCAGGTGTGTTCCCATTTCCAAGAAGGAGGGATTCCAAAGTGACATAAACATCCTTTCCCCACTTAAAGGTGCCAAATACCCTTTCCACTGTGACCTTAAGTTCTGATAGACATACCAAGTCTCATAATTCACACACACATGCACGCACACACACAGAACCAAAAACCAAGTGTGAAATGATAAGTTAAAACCAGATATAAAAGGCTGATGTAACTCCAGTACACATGAGGTACCAAATGACCAGACACTGGCTTAGGATCTAGAAGGAATGAAGATTCACCAAGTTCATTATTCAAGCTTCTGTTTCATTTCTGATTTCAACACCTGCCATGTGCTTCTTTTTTAACATAGTATGAGGTTTGAAAACCATTCATGACCCTGGGTACATGAAAATAATTTTGAAGTTTCACTAGGCTGAATTTCATACAGGAACTTGGGCTCTATAACTGCTTATAACTATTAAACGTTTTTGGATGATTGATTTTCCCAAGGAAAAAATAGAAAAATAATAAATATCTCACATTTGTCAAATGTACTTGCAGTTTCAAAACCAAGTTTGCAATGATCATCTCATTCGGTTTTTCTCAGAGAAGAAAGCAGAATAGGGCACTGATCATCCACACAGATGTTTACAAAACACACACTGGGCACCATCTGCCCTGTGGAAACTCCTAGCTGCCTTATCCAAACAGCAGACCGCTCAGAGCACTGCAGGCGAGAACTGAAACTCCGAGAAGCCAAGTGACTCTTATAAAACTGTCAGCAAGCGGGTGACAGGCTCGAACCCAGATCTCCTGACTTGTAGCCTAAAGCTCGTTCACTCCCACATCTCTGAAGACATTTCCCAAATGAACGGGAAACATGCAGGGCAGCTACTGGGACGTGGATTAGGACAATGTACATTTAAAAAGCAAATCATGTTCCCAGGAACTGAGCAAATTAGGTCCCTTTCTGTTTCTCAGTCACCTTCATCACCTACTAGAAACACACTCTTTCGGGGTTGCAAACAGTGCCACTAGCATCCCTCATCTTTAAAAAAAGAACAAACAAACAAAAAAACCTCTTAAAAAGATGAAGGTGACATATGTTCAAACATCCCCGAATTCAAACTTCTGATTTGTCCCATGTGTTTGGGCTGGCAACAGATACTCAGCAGCCCAAAGCTCGTCGTTCCTATCCGAGAATGTGGGGTGAGTTTATTAGGTTAAAATTGGCTTTGTTTGGGTTTGCGCCATCCTTGTTCCCCGGGGGCTCCACATGGGGCGCCAACATGGCCTGGCCGAGGGACATGTCAAGTGCCCCCCATCACGCATTGTCACTGCGCAGTGAACTGGAGTCTCAGAGGGGAAGGGAAAAAAGGTAATTCCTCGTTTTCATCCTGACCAGGGTTCCCCTTTTCTTTGGCGGCTCAGAGCCGCAGTAATCCGCATTCAAGGCGCCCAGCCCCGGACTCCTCTCAGAGTTCTCTCCGGCTCCCCGTCATTGTCTTCCTATCTGGCCCGCTTCTTCCAATAGTGCTCCTTGAAAGCTCTTTCTCCGACAAAAAAGCACCAGCTCTATAATAGCCAACTTGGGCCCTTTCTTCTCCCTCTCTCTCACTCTTTTTTTTTTTTAAGCTTTCCGACGGAGCCGGGCTATTTAATCTTCTTGAGGCGTTCAAGATGTCACTTACCTCTGATGGTGGAGACAATGGAGAAATCTTTGCAGCCTGAATGCTGGGCCTTGCTGAATGCCTCTGAGCGCTTTGAAGAGGGTTCTTGGAAGTCTCTGTTTCAGCCGCTGTCCCGGTGGCCCGAGTTCAGGTCTTTCTGTGAGATTGCATGCATGCCTCCAGGCCAGTCGCACTAGAGGTGGCTTAGCATAAAGCCAAGCGGAAGCCTTTCTCATCAGCAAGACCCTGGTTCAAATCCCAGTTCAGACTTGAGCGCATCATTCTTCTAATCCTCTGGGCCTCAGTTTTCCCATCTGCGAAATCAAAGTGACAACGGTTCCCACGTGAGTTTGTGATGACAGGAATTGCATTTTTATGAAAAGTACACCTTCTGCTTCCCATTCTGAAAATATACGTGTGTGCAATTAATTGACTGATTGACTTTATAAGTTGCTGGCAACTGAGCTGGCGTGTGGAATTCTGACGTTCCTCTTGGATGGAACGAAATAAGAAGAGTTTCATTAATGAATGAATTGGGGCCGAAGGAGCCAAAGGCTCACAACCTCCGTCACCTTTGACCTCTGCTCCTGCATCCAAGTCCGGTTGACCCTGCTTTCCGCAGGCCACTCCTGTCCCACTGCAGCACCCCAGGCAGGCCCGCGTCCTCAGAGGACGCTTTCCAGTCAGGTGGCATTCCCCGGTTCCAGAACATTCCATCACTCCCACTGTCTACGGGGTAAAAGGCAAATGTTCTCTTTGCTTTCGAGACCCTTGATGAACAGCCTGTTTTTCCAGCCTCCACTCCTACCTTTCCCTTCAGGGAAGCCCACACTCCAGCTACCGGCCGGACGCCTACCCTCTTCCCAGCCTCTGCCGGGGTTGTTTATGCAAATGAGGCCCTTCTCGTTCATATCAAGCCTCTCCAATCCCATCACCCTTGGAGGCTCAGCTCAAATGCTTCATCCTCCTTGGGCCATGTCCCGCTGCCATAGCCCTGGGCTCACCCCAGCTCAGCAAACACCGTGGAACTCCCACACTGGGCTAAGAAATTGGAGCCTCAAAAGAGAAGAAGCAACAGTCCTGCCCTTGAAAAGTTTAAAACAGCCTGTTAGGTACCAAGCGAACCTCTGTTGAGGTCACTGAGTGGGCATCCTCCGAGGACTCAGATGGCGGAGGGATATTTGGTCAGAGACAGATACCACATGGGGATGACCTGATGTGCAGGGCCGCGCCCGTCCCGTGTGCTGCCCCGGGCGGCATGCGGGCCGCTCCCGCCGTGGGTATGAAATATACATTCTGCACCTTCTCGGAGGCCCTGCGTGCGGTGAGGGCGCACAGAGCCTGCCCCGAGCCGTGTACAACTTTTCATTTCCCATATCAATCATGAGAACAAGTTGAAGTTCAGATAATGGCAGCTTGGTTTCCCCTAATTGTTCGGGATTTAGACTGACTGTTTGCACTGCAGACTGCGGCCACTGGGTTCCCGGCGGGGGGCTGTGGCCCGCGCTTTCTCTAACAAACCCGTGTTCATGCGTCCATTCAGATCCATCACCCTGAGATAAACTGTGAATATTGCCCTTTGTCGCCGCTGCATTCTTCCCGGCATTGTGAGGGCACTATTTACGGATTTAAAGGTTCATTTGCACAATTCTTTTGTCAGCAGCCCAGGCGCGGAATGGCCAAGTGAGGGCTGCCTCTTCTTTCTGGGTTACTGCCCTGGGGCTCTCCCCCAGCAGAATGGACATGCCTGCCCCCGGGCTTAGCATGAAGAATGTCAATGCGAAAATTACATTTTTTAAATGACCTGTCTGCTTCCGTGGCCAGGAAGGTCAGCGGTTCACAGAGGGCGGGATTATGTGTCGCCACCCACCCCTTGGGCGGAGTTCAGACCTGCAGCTTTGAAAAATCAGCCCAGGGTGAGACGCGGCCCAATGCGCTGCCCTGAGCACTTTGTGTAGGCACCGTCCCACTCCAGCCTCCCACTCCCAGGTGAGGGTTATGAGGCTCTGTGAGTTTCCAGGAAGTATTTGAGGCCACAAGGCAAGGAGACCGCAAAGCTGACCTTCTAACCCAGCGCTCTCGGACCCCTAGTCCTGGGCTCCTTTGGGTCTTCTCTGCAGCTCTCTGAAGTTTTGATCAGAAGACCCTGGGCTGGGCTTCTGAATGAGGTGGTAAGAATTTGTGTTTGAACCGATGCAGCCCGGAGGTGCAAGTGACCAGAGATGTCAGAGAACACAACCGCTCTTCTGTGTCTGGGGTTCCCACAACT
Source organism: Hyperoodon ampullatus (assembly GCF_949752795.1). Lineage (NCBI taxonomy): Eukaryota > Metazoa > Chordata > Mammalia > Artiodactyla > Ziphiidae > Hyperoodon > Hyperoodon ampullatus. The sequence continues at coordinate 77,064,247 of NC_136928.1, forward strand.
TCTGAGACCTCCGGCAGGTACCACCCACCTGCTTCAGGATCTCACCCTGATTTCCTCTGCCCTGGGCAGCCCTGTGCCAGCTTCCTATCCCATTTGCGGCGATTCTCAATCACAAGCTTCTCTGCTTCCTGCTAGACTGCAGGCTCCCTGACGGCACGACTGATCTTTCGTATTTGTATTTCAGCACCCAGACTGGACCCTAGCCAATAGCATATCCATACTAAACATTCTTGAAAGAATGAATGGTTGAATGACTTTTGTGCAACATGAGGGAAGTATATTTTGGAAATTTCTCTGAGAAAAATAATTCCTTGGCACACGCCAATGTAGTCCTGAAGCTCCACTTGGAAGACATCACAAGGGGACAAAGATGACACTATCACAGCCCCACTTGCTGGGGAGGGGAAGAAAAACTAAAAGAAAAATCAAAGTTCTCATCCTGTCTCAGATTCAGAGCCCCACAAAGTGCCAATCTGTTCTAGAGGAAAAATCTGCTTTTATCTTTTTTTTTTGAGAAATTAGCCCAAACTTTGTGTCTGTCAGAATGTGGCCTGTGCCCTCAGGAGTCCATGGTTTTATCACAACGGATGGAAGAAAAGGAAGGGAAAAAAGGAAAAGTTAAAGAAGTAGAGTGAAAGAATTCGGGGGTTTGGAAGTCATGAGGATGATGAGGAAGATTTAAAAAGAAAGACAAGAACACAGAAGCTATATTTTTAGCATTATTATAAAGAATAGCTACATCGTCCAATGATCCCAGTGCATCTCAGAATGAAAAATCCCAGATTTGCGTAATCTGGTAATGAATGTGATCCTTCCCAAGTATAAGGAATGTGTTTCGAATATCACTATTACTGCTGGACAAAGGTTAAATATACATATTATATATATTAAATCTTATATATATCATACATTATATATATACTATAAGATATATATCTTTTCATGAAGGCCAGTTTCACTTCACTTAGCAAATAAATGTTGGGTTCATACTATGACCAAAAACATAGTTTCGCTGAGTATGATTCACACAGCAGTAACACGACTAGCATTTGCAGAAAAAGCTTAAAATCCATCATGTCCTTTGCTCCTGTAATCCAAGAACCCAATCTGAAAGAGAGACATGTTTTTATGCATAAGGATGCTCATCACAGTGTTACTTGTAAGTAAAAAGTAGATAAATGATACATTAATTGAAAATAGAAATTGCATTGGTCCATTAATATGGAAATGGCTCCATAAATATAGAATTAAATATATTTTGTAAACCCGGTCATAAATATCCCTAGAAAAAAGACTGGAAGAAAATTAGAAAAATTCTTAGCTTTGGCTTAATGATTTGGATGACTTGGAGGCAAAAGCCATGCTGGAGCAACTAGACAAGCAAATGAAAGGGAGGATCATATCAAATATGAAAAACTGTGCATCAAGGTCTGCAATTCAGCCACACTTAAGGGATATGGTGCAGCCATTCTGGGCACAAAGTCCATGGAGCCCACACCAGTGAGCTCGGCTCCTACAGAAGGCTGTGTTACATTCTTCATGACTTTCCAAATCTAGCAACAGTGCCCAGAAATGACTCATCTTTGAGCACACTGGATAAGAGATCTGCAGGTAATGGATCCTTCCCTCTTTGTCTCCTTTTTCTCGTTCATTCATTTCATATGAATTACCTGGCTTACCTAGAAGCATCAAAGCAGCCAGGGGTGATATTTCTCCCTAGATTTTGATATCTAGGTATATTCGTTTCTTAGGGCTGCCATAACAAATCCACCAACTGGGTGGTTGAAAACGACAGAAACTTATTGTCTCACAGTTCTGGAGGAGAGAGTTGGTAGGGCCACACTTCCTCCAAAGCCTCCGGGGGAGGATCTTCCTTTCCACTCCCAGCCCCAGGCATAGCCCCACGTGTTCCTTGGCTTATGGCAGCATCACTCCCATCTCTGCCTGTGTCTTCCCTTGGCCATCTTCCGTGTGAGTCTCCAGGTCCGAATGTCCCTTTTCTCAGAAGGATACCAGTCATATTGGATTACAGAGCCAGCCTACTCCAGTATGACCTCTTGTTAACTTAATCATATCTGCAGTGACTTCATTTTCAAATAAGGTTGTATTCCGAGGTACTAGGGACTAGGGCTTCAGTATGTCTTGGCGAGTGGGAGGTACAAAATTTAACCCATGACACTAAGTATAAATTCTTACGAATTTTTATTCTTATGGTGTGTCTGAGTGAATTATGAGTCCTCGGGGGTCCTCCCACAGACAACACAGTAACATTTCCCCTTTACACATGCTCTCTATTAATGAGTTCTAACCAATACATGCTACTGAGGGGCAGAGGCAACAGATGCCTGGCTACCGTGTACATTAGAAATGATGCTGGGGCCTTCCCTGGTGGTCCAGTGGTTAAGACTCCACGCTTCCACTGCATGGGGCAAGGGTTTCATTTCTGGTCAGGAAGCTAAGATCCTGTGTGCCATGTGGCACGACCAAAAACAAAAAACAAACAAAAAAAGAAGTGATGCTGTAGGGTGCAGTGGAAGAGCCACAAGCTCTGGAGTGTCACTTACCTCGATGTTCATTCCTATGGGTTTGTTAATAATTGCAGATCCTTATATACATGTTAGTAAGTTTCTCTGAGACTCAGTTTACTCCTCTGTGCCCAGTGAGCTAATATTACCTAGTATTTTTGGCAAATAAAAGATTTTTTTTAATTTTATTTATTTATTTTTACACAGCAGGTTCTTATTAGTTATCTATTTTTTACATAGTAGTGTATATATTATATCAATCCCAATCTCCCAATTCATCCCACCACCACCACCCCAAGAATAAAAGATTAAAAAGGTGAAAGAGACCTCACAGACAGCAGATGCTCAACAAATGTGCCTCGTCTTTGCTCTTACCTTTGTCCAAGTTTCACCAAGTCACAAACAATTATTGAACACCTGCCCTACACTAGCCTCTGTTTTAGGCATGGGTGATACCGAAGCGAATAAAACAAACCTGCTTTCTCAGCACTTACATTCCAGTGGGAGAAAAAAGACAACGAAGAAGGTATGTTTCAAGGGAGGATAAGTGCTCTATAGAAAGAAAGGACAGGGTAATCTGATAAGAGCGCCTGGAACAAGATGAGATGCAGGGTCACTCCCAACAGCATGGTCAGGGAAGGCCACTCTGAGGAGGTCACAGAGGTCTGCATGTTCAGGAGGACCCAGCCCTGCAGTGATCTAGGGACAGCTCATGGAAGGCCAGTGAAAGCCTGGGGATGAGATGGGCGCACTCCAGGAGCTGTGGTGCAGAGGGAAGCTAGGAGTCAAGAGGTGGAAGGTGAGGATGCCAGGTGGACAGAGGCTAGATCATGGGGGACTTCACAGGCCCCAGCAAGAGGTTGGGTTTTCTTTTAAACATGATGGGAAGCCACTGCCAGGTGTTAAACAAGAGGGTGACATAGAAGATAGCTCTGGCTGATGCGTGGAGAATGGATGGGCTGAGGAAGAGGGGAGCAGGTGGACTCCTGGGAAGGCTCCTGGGCAAGAAATGATGGAGACTTGGACCAGTTGGATGCGGTGAGAAGTGGGTAGATATGAAGATAATTTGGAGTTGGATTTGAGGAGATGTGAAGAATTCAAGTTAAATGCCCAGAAATCTTTCACACGTCCAGGAACAACACTCTTTAGTCAGTTCATAACACTTATTCAAGTGTACTGAGAACTTGACAGGCACCAGTAACTATGATCATGCTAAGAAAACAGCTCAAGTAAGTAAGTAAATAAATAAACAGCTAAAATATACCCAGTACTTTACAGAGTAGGAGTCATCTTCACCTGCTTTATTTCAGATAAATAGAAACTACACAGCAGTGGACTTCTGGATGTTTTTCTATCTTGATAAAACATACCCCCTCCCACGTTCCTTACACAGCTTGTGGGTCCTGCTGCTGATATGCAGTCCCCTCTTTTTATCTTCCCTATTGCCATAACATGTCATCGATGTGTTTGTTTTTCAATACTAACTAGCAAGAAGTTTTCCCTGTGAAGAAAAAGATGTCTTTAAACATTGGGAGATCCATCTTTTAACTTTTTAACTGGTGTTGAGCATCAGGATTCATCAGTAGATCAAAATGGGGCCAGAGGATGTCCAAAGAACGCATAAGTGTCCTGCGAAAGTCCAGTGTGGTCCATTGATCATGGTAGAGAAGTTATAAGCCAGCGTTTTACATTTTCACCAAGGAAGGGGTACAGCTTTAGACCAAAGGAGTTGACACACCTTTTGGAATGAGCTATGGACTAGAAACCAGAGCATCCTTGAGACCCAGTTCTGCCACTGACTGTGTGTTTTCAGGCAAGTCACTTCACCTCCCTGATCCTCAGTTTGCCCATTCAGTAATAATGGTATTTGTTTGTGCACCACACGGCCTTGTTGTAAAGATCAAGTGAGCTTTCAAGTTTGGAAGTACTTTGAAAACAGTGACACACTAAGTTCAAGGACGGGGTTGTTTACTCTCGTGTCTTTTGGAGTCATCATCTGACAGTACTCACTCTGGACCATGACTTCACTCTGATGAGCAGCACCCGTGACTTCCTGCCAGCATCCTCTCTGGAAACGGTGCCCGCTGGACTGGATGATGGACGCTCCCACGTCTAAGAGGCAACCTACGGGAGCACCAAGCTCCCCTTGCCACAGCCCACTTTCAAGGTTTTGTGATTAAGAAGTTTGGAGACAAGGGGAGTGCGAAAAGTTAGCACCTTAATTGTTGAAAACCCCCAAAGATTCCAAACTTGTAAATCATGAAAGGCCACTGTTTAGCAGGCTGGAATGCTTTTGAAAAAGGCCAGCGATCAGAGATTGGCCTCGTTAATAACCACAGTAAAACCAGCTCTTGAAGCTCAAAGACGCAGCTAATTAGGGCAGAAAAATTCAACCTCAAATTAAGAGTGTGTGCTTGTGTGTGTGTGTGTGTGTGTGTGTGTGTGTGTGTGTGTGTGTTTCTGAAGTGTAAAAGCTTTTCTCCCAGAGAAGTATGTCTAAGTATATTTTGGACGTGTTCCAAGATCCACTGTAAGACAAAGCCAGGACTGCAAAAATGTCAGGGTGGGGTTAATGAACTCCCCAGAGCATCTGTGTGCCCATCTGTCCAGTAAAAAGGGATAATCAACTTCCTCACCTAGAAGATTTCCTGATCCTAAACTTTGAAATGAGAGGCTCAAAAGATTGAGATTCTCTGAGGCTGTGTTAGAATGCTTTCCTGGGTTTTCTCAAAGTAACAATGTATGCGCATGGCCCAGCACAGTTGGTACTTGAGAATTTATTGAATCTGTCTACATGTTCTAGATCATGGGGATTTAGATATAAATATCAGCTGGTGTCTGCCCCCAAGGAGCTTGTATCTGCTGCAGACCAGAGCCTGGGCCAGGGAAGTCTTCCACATACATCTACGTTTTTCATTTTTGGGGAAGAGATTTCTCCCTAAGTAAAGGTCAGCTGTAACTGACTCAAAATTTGCCAGTGATGAAGATTATGTGAAAGCTTACATCCCACTGTCTGTTTATCAGCTGTCTTATCAATTGAAACTTACAGTCCAGCCCAAAAGACTGAAAGCACGGCCTTATCAATAATAGTGGAAGATTATATCGGCCAGTGAAGTGTCCCCATGGAAAAGGAATGGAGTATTAAGATATTCAGGCAGCTGCACACCCCAATGCCCACTTTCTCACCGCTGCTACTGCCTACATTTGGCAAAAGGTCAATGATAAAACAATAAATAAATTCAGAGGCACTGTGGGTCCAACCCAGTGTGGGCCAAGCCCACGGAGAAGCCTTTGAGATCACAGGTCACTTTAGTGGAAGGAGCTGTGACCAGTGCCCCAGGGGAGAGCAGATCCCTGAGGATACATTCAGGAAGGAAGAGGCACTTCCAGCAGGAGATGTCCAGAAAGCTTCCTGGGCGCCGGGATCATCGTTGGCCTGTATTTTAAAGGGCAGCTGGGGTTCTGCGGTATGGAAACAGAGCAGAATGGCTCTTAGGATTCAAAGTGTATTCTGTGGAGCAGCAACCGGGCATTCCCTAGAAACCTGTTAGAAATGCAGAATCTCATGAGATATATATATATATATATGTATGTATGTATGAATATATATATATACACACACACAATGGAATACTATTCAGCCATAAAAAAGAATTAAATAACGCCATTTACAGCAACATGGACAGACCTGGAGATTATCATACTAAGTGAAGTAAGTCAGAGAAAGACAAATATCATATGATATCGCTTATATATGGAATCTAAGAGAATGATACAAATGAACTTACAAAGCAGAAGTAGACTCACAGACACAGAAAACAAACTTATGGTTACCAAAGAGGAAAGGGGGGAGGGATAAATTAAGAGTTTGGGATGAACAGATACGAACTCCTATACAGAAAATAGATAAACCACAAGGACCTACTGTAGAGCAGGGGGAAAGACATTCAATAGCTTGTCATAACGCATAATGGAAAAAACCTGGAAAAGGACATGTATATATGTATAACTGAATCACTTTGCCGTACACCTGAAATGCTGTAAGTCAACTACACTTCAATTAAAAATTTAAATTTTTTTTTAAAAAGAAAGAAATACAAAACCTTAGGAACCACCCCAGACCTACAGAATCAGAATTTGCAAGTGAGTAAGATCCCTAGGCGGTTTGCACGTGGAAGCACTACTCCAGACCAGACCACATGGAGTTGTGGGGTTTTTTGCTTTTTTTTTTTGCGGTACGTGGGCCTCTCACTGCTGTGGCCTCTCCCGTTGCGGAGCACAGGCTCCGGACGCGCAGGCTCAGCGGCCATGGCTCACGGGCCCAGCCGCTCCGCGGCATGTGGGATCTTCCCAGACCGGGGCACGAACGTGTGTCCCCTGCATCGGCAGGCGGACTCTCAACCACTGTGCCACCATGGAAGCCCCACATGGAGTTTTATGGTGCAGAACATGATCTAGGGACAGCCACGGGATGGGAGGCTGGGGGGAAACAAAATCAGAAAACCCTCACTCCTCTAGTCATAGCTCTGAGACGCTAGGAAGAGTGGTCTCTCTCTCTGAATCTTGGTGTCTTCATCTATAAAACTGGTCCATACGTTCCATCCTGCCTACTTCACAGGTCTGTTTTTGAGAGGCAGTGAGATAACACATGTGAAAGCACGTCAGTTCTGAGTGCCTAGTTTTGCTGACCTATGGCCGACACATTTCTCTCTCGATGTGCCCTTGTTGAAAATGTAGATTCTGTGCACCTACAGCTCCCAACATGGGCTCTGCCGGGCTCTGTCCAGGGCAGACAGCCAGCAAATCTCCCAGGGAATGGCCTCCCTCGCAGGAACCAACTCCAGAGGGGGGTGAGCACGGGCAGAACAGAGCCCAGGAGAGGATATGCTAAGGGCTGGGGTCCAGTCCGTCTTACAACACCTGGACGTCTAAGGGATGCAGGGACGAATAAAGCACCAGGCCTGCCTTCAAGGAGCCCACAGTCTAGCGAGGACTGGGACCTTCAGCAGATGTTCTAACATACAGGCCCAGTCGGCAAGGCCTCTTCTTATGGTAGATTGGGCCACCCCAAAGTGATGTACCTCAGCTTGGGAAAGAGGCAATGGACTTAGGGTCAAAGCCCAGCCATGGCTCTTACTAAGTGGGATCCCGGGAAAATCCCATCACCTCTCTGACACTTGACTTCCTCACATGGAAAATGGGGATGCTGGTAACACTGTCCCCAAGGGTTGTTGTGAAGAAAGATTGAGTTGGAAGTCAAAAGCCATTTTTTTGAAATTTGTTCATTCTCTCACGGAAACGTAAAATCCCTGAAATCAGGAACTTTGAATGTCTTGCTCATCATGGTGTTTTCAGCACCTAGAACAGTGACTGGCACAAAGGGTGTGCTTAATAAGAGCCTCGTGAATGAAGGAAGAAATATTAATGTTTCTTATACCCAGATATGGATCTCTCTAGAGTGAAGTTAAATTTGTATGTTTGCAATTAGAGTTCCAACCACGAGTGCTACTTCCTGGTATTCACACCTTATGCTTTGAACCAGGTTTGGTCTGCATGACCAGGAGAACATGGCAGACGTGGTGGTATATCACGCCCAGTATTAGGTTGTAAGAGGCTGCACTTTCCGTTCTTGTTGCTCCATTGCTCTACCACTCTCTTGTTCTGATATCACTTGCTCTTGGGGAAGCCAGGTCATGAGTAGCCCTAAGCAAAGACCCACATGGTAAGGACTGGATTCTCCTGCCAACAGTCATGTAAGTGAGCTTGGAAGTGATTCTCAGACCCACCCAAGGCTTCAGAGACTGCAGCCCCAGCTCGACTGCAATTTCATGAGAGACCTTGAGCCAGAAACATCCAGCTAAGACACTCAGAAACTGTGGGAAATAATAAATGGTGGTTGTTCTAAACAGCTACGTTTTGGGGTAATTTGTTACACAGTAATAGATAACTAATACACTCCTACTGAGGTGACTCTAAAACCCAGCCGTGACCTCTGAGACCTTTGGCTAGAAGAAAATGACCTTGTAGGGTTTCCCTGGTGGCGCAGTGGTTGAGAGTCCGCCTGCCGATGCAGGGGACATGGGTTCGTGCCCTGGTCTGGGAAGATCTCACATGCCGTGGAGCAGCTGGGCCCGTGAGCCATGGCCGCTGAGCCTGTGCTCTGCAACGAGAGAGGCCACAGCAGTGAGAGGCCCGCATACCGCAAAAAAAAAAAAAGAAAATGACCTTGTAGGAGCAGGCTAAGATGCTGAGTATATATAAGATGCCTCTAAGAAGATTTCTATCATTCCTTCAAAAAAGTAGCATCCGGAGTATCCACATTTGACAGCGGAAGGTCCTACTGGACTGTGGGCTTTCCCTCTGCTGCAGAGATTTCACAGTGCATTTGTGGGGGGATGGGGGTGGAGAGCAGTTATCTTCTTTCATTGATTCTTAGTGCTTTTTGTTACTTGGCACTCTGCTTTTAACACTCTACCAAGCACAGCTGAGACCTGACTAGAGCAGTGACACAAAACTTTACTAAAGGCTTTGGGAAAACAACAAAAAAATATAGAACCCCACTCCCTGAGAAAATTTGGTTTACAAAGAAAGACATATCTTTCTTCACACTGGGAGGAGTGTTTCGTTCTTACCTTCCTATCTGCCTCCTTGTACTTTCCAGAACACAGAACCTTAGAGAACCAGGGTAGAGATCTCAACTCCTCAAAATTATGATTGAGAAAAACGCTCCCTGAGTCCCATCTCCTGCCTACGTAGGTACCTACTGCTAACTAAGCACCCACAGCTTCCCTTACTCATCAACACTAAAATGACCAGCCCATAAGTCAAGACTTGCATCCCACAGGCTGCAGCTGATAGATATCAGCCATCCTCGAATACCCCAATATCACCCTAACATGCTTTTGAGGGCTGCATTCTTGTGGTAACAGAAAATGGACCATGTTCCCCATAACCTCTGTATCAGCCAGCTCTACTCAGGAGAAGCAACTCCTCACCTCTGCCCAAGGCTTTTGCCTCCACCATTCATTTAGAAAGGCCAAAGGTTAGCCGGTACTCCTGATCAGAGCTGATGGCCAAGCCAGTCCTGGAGTTACCTCTAGGACCTCTCCCTGGTGGGCCTGAAACGCTCATCTCTAGTCACAAAGCACACTAATGTCTCCCAAGAATAGCTGTGTTGTATGCTCTGTCCCACGACTGTACAACCTCAGGACGGGGACCTCAGAGGTTGTCCGGTCCAGCTCCCACCACACTGCAAAATCTTCTTGGACACTGCAAGTGACAGGCGGCCTACTACCTCCCAAGGCCACCAATCCCATTACAGGACACCTCCAACATTAGACAGCTCTGGTTCATACTGAGCTAAAAGTATCCCCCCACCTAACACATGGTCCCAGTACCTTCCAGTATCGGGCATGACTCTGCCTTCTGGCCCCAGGTGACAAATCTTCTCCCTCTGCTTCATGACAGCCCATCAAAGATGTAATGAGGGAGTTGCTGCCCCTACATGGTCTCTTCACCAACCACTCCTTATATGAATTGAAAGTTTCAGTGCTATCATCAAACTATTCACGGTCATTGTATTCTATTCTGACAATATCCCTCATAATATGACAAACCTAGACCTGAAGGTCATCCTCTAAGCAAGGTCTGGCCAGGGCAAACTAAAGCGGAACTCCAAGAGATGAATGGATAAAGAAGATGTGGTACATATATACAATGAAATACTACTCGGCCATAAAAAAGAAAGAAAGAATGCCATTTGCAGCAACATGGATGGACTTAGAGGGCATTATTCTAAGTAAAATAAGCCAGACAGAGAAAGACAAATACTGTATGATATCACTTATATGTGGAATCTAAAAGATACAACAAACTAGTGAATAAAACAAAAAAGAAGCAGATTCACAGATATAGAGAACAAACTAGTGGTTACCGGTGGGGAGAGGGGAGAGGTAAGAGGGAGGGGTAGTATCAGGGTATGGGGTAAAAAAAGGGGTTATTAGGGGATTATAGGAAATCATGTGTGTGAAACTGTTGAAAATTATAAAGCACTGTAGAACTTAAAGAATCTGTCATTCAATTCAAAAAAGAAAAATAAATAAAGCTGGACTCTCATTTCCTTTAAATTTATCACTGTAATTCTATTGTTACAACCCAGGTTACGCCTACTTATTTGGAAATTACATCACCCTGTTGGTTTACAATAATCTCCTGGTAAAAATAAAACAAAACCCCTCTGGCTTCTTTTCATATAAACTACTGTTAGTCTATGTACCACCAGCAGACTTTAGAAAACTTACAATGGGGAAATGATTCAGGACCATATATTCATCTGTGTCAACTTCACTTAAATAAGCCCATAATCTCAGTCTCAAGAAACGTTTTAATGAAATATTTCAGACATATAAACAAGTATATATAATTATATAATGGCCACCCATTTCCTCACACTCCTTTTTTAAGAAAGAAAATAATTTAAGTCTGATTGGAGCCCCCTGTGGACACTTCCCCCTCTCCATTTCCTTAAAGGAAACCACCATTTTAAACATATTGTTTATCATCCCAATGCATTTCTTTACATTTTTACTACATCACACTGCTTGTGTTTTTAAACTTCATATGAAAATTTATATATCCCTCTGAAACTTGCTTTTTTTTCCACTCTAAACTCTTTTTTGATATTTAATTATGTTAATAAATGTAGCTGTAATTTATTCATTGGACCAAAGTCTGGAGAAGTGATTTATTGGTTTTCAAGTTGATGGTCGTTAGGGTTTGTTTCCAACTTCCTTTATTACAAAAATGCTACCATGAACATTATCATATATGTTTCTCTCCGTATGTGCACAAGAATATCTCTAGGTATTTGCCAAAGAGGAGAATTGTTAGATGATGGATTATGTGCATCTTGTGCACTACCAGATGCTGCCAACTTGTTCCCCGAAGTGATGGAGCAAGTTTGACCTCCACATACCCCCTGGAAGCATAGGCGAGGTCCCAAGACTCCACATCTTCACCAAAGGTCAGTGTGTATCAGCCTTGATTATTAGCCCATCAAATGGGAGTGGAAAAGTTTCTCATTATTCTTTCACTTTTCAATTACCTGTCATTTGTCTCTAATCTTTATCTCACTAACTGTTGACTCTACCTCTACTATTCACGTGGTACATTAATTAGGATGCTCCTGGCTTTGAGTAACAAAACACTCAACTAAAAGCAGCTTATACATATCATAAGAAGCCTGTTGATAAAGTGCTTCCAGATTTGGTCAACTTAGTGGTGCTAGGACCAGGGGCTTTCATTTTTCTTCTCTCTCATCTTCAGCTTTGGTCTTTAGCCTGTCTTCTTATCATGGTGGCAAGGTCACTGCCCCACGACATCACACAACAGCATCCAAAGGTGGGCAGGTTGCTCCTCTTCTGTGTCTCTTTTCTTCACTGAGCAATGCCTTTCCCAGAAGCCCCTTGACCAAATGCCCCTGATTTCCCTTTATACCATATTGGTGAGGATTACTGTACATACCCATGACTGAAACGATGACAAAAAAGGGGAATAGAATTTCCATTGTCAGTTTAGACAGTCACCCTTGGGGTAGACCAGTCCCCCTCCTCTAAGCACATCAGAGGGTGACCCCCCAAATGAATTCAGAGCTCTTCTAACAATAAAGAAGAATAGGGACAATGGCTTTTGGGTGACAGAAACAAATGTGCAACAGTGCTGAGAAATGAAGTCTAGGAAATTCCCTGGTGGTCCAGTGGTTAGGACTCTGAGGTTTCACTGCTGAGGGCACAGGTTCAATCCCTGGTCTGGGAACTAAGGTCCCACAAGCCATGCAGCACAGCCAGAAAAAGAGAGAGAGAGATGAAGTCCTTTAAGGCTAAATTCTAGAAACATCCTTTATTCTGGTGATGAAGGTGCACTTATCCCAGCATGAGGACATCAGTAGTTTCTTTGAATTCCAGCTCAAGAAATTTTTACTACTCTTACTTTTTTTTTTTTTTTAGCTGCACGTGGCATGCGGGATCTTCATTCCCTAACCAGGGATTGAACCCACGCCCCGTGCAGTGGAAGCACGGAGTCTTAACCACTGGACCACAAGGGAAGTCCCTATTCTTACTTTTTAAACATGGAGTGCCATGAATTCTTCCAACCTCAACATTTTTTCTCCTTTCTGAACCTACTCTTCATATTCAAAGTTTTTCTAACCTTTTCCTGCAACCTTCTCTTCACATCATACTCCAAATCACCACTGGAAACATAAAGCCTTCCAATTTACCACGCTGAGCTCCTCTCTTGTGCCTCTAAAGATATCTCTTCTGCATGCACAGAACCTGTCTTTTCTTACGATGTAAACTGACATAAATGCTTATTACTTTAGCCATCCAGCCAATTCTTCTCAAACTATGGTTATTTCCAATTTGTTTATGGTCTTTGCGGATGAGATTCTCTGATCCAGAGCCTCAGATTGGTACTGAGGCCATTTTTTGAGCCCTTAAAAATATTAAACTTGGTGTAGAAATAGACTTGCCATTGGTCCCTCTGTCCTCTCAGACCATATCCAAAGATCCTTTAAAACTGGCACAAGAGACCAAAAGTTTTCCTGGTGCTGATTCATTACGCATCAGCCACATCCGTGATTAAATATTTAAGTGCCAAGGTGTCTGTGATAAAATATTAATTTCCAGCCAGTCTGCTATGAAATATTTAAGGGCCGGTGAGTCTGAAGTGTGCAGCTTTCAGCTCAGAGCAAGAAGAGCCCCGTCCAAGGTCAGATGCTACATGATGGAACAGATGCACAAAGATGAGTTGATGGGAAATGTATCAGGTCCAAGTGCACCCAGATGCCCTGGCTACACAGCACTGAGACTGTGCATGGTCACATCGGGCTGGTCTGTTTGTGAGTGACAATTCACCCCCACGAGGAAGGCCAACCTGAACTTATTATGTGCATTTCAGAGATGGCAAAACTGAGGCTCAGAGAAGTGGAAGGAATCACCCCTGATTTCAGGGTCAGCAAGGAGCAAAGTTAACAAAGTTTTTCACCTTTAAGCAGGAATTATTTTCTCTCCAGCCCCAGGAGAACCACGGACAAAAATTCTTATACGGTCTTTGTATCTATAAGAAATCATTTTCTCTGGTGTTTCAAGTGGAGGGAATTTAATATGGGAAATTGGTTACAAAGGAGTCAGAAGGGCTGGAAGGCCAAATAAGAGACAGAGGGGAAACTAAAAAAGAGAAAGTTAGTGGAACTAAAAAGAACAGGGGGAGATTGGTTCAAGATGGCAGAGTAGAAGAATGTACACTCACTCCCTCTCGCGAGTGCACCAGATTCACAACTAACTGCTGAATAATCATTGACAGGAAGACACTAGAACTCACCAAAAAAGATACCCCACATCCAAAGACAAAAGAGAAGCCACAGTGAGACGGTAGGAGGGATCACAATAAAATCACAATAAAATCAAATCCCATAACGGCTGTGTGGGTGACTCACAAACTGGAGAACACTTAGTCCACCCACTGGAGTGAAGGTTCTGAGCCCCACATCAGGCTTCCCAACCTGGGGGTCCGCCAATGAGAGGAGGAATTCCTAGAGAATCAGACTTTGAAGACTAGTGGGATTTGATTGCAGGACTTCAACATGTCTGGGGAAAACAGAGACTCCACTCTTGGAGGGCACACACAAAGTAGTGTGCACATCAGGCCCCAGGGGGAAGAAGCAGTGACCCCATAGGAGACTGAACCAGACCTACCTGCTAGTGTTGGAGGGTCTCCTGCAGAAGTGGGGGGTGGCAGTGGCTCACTGTGGGGACAAGGACACTGGCAGCAGAAGTTCTGCCAAGTACTCCTTGGCATGAGCCCTCCCAGAGTCCGCCATTAGCCCCACCAAAGAGCCTGTAGCCTCCAGTGCTGGTTTGCCTCAGGCCAAACAACCAACAGAGAGGGAACTCATCCTCACCCATCAGCAGACAAGCAGATTAAAGTTTTACTGAGCTCTGCCCACCAGAGCAACATCCAGCACTACCCACCACCAGTCCTTCCCATCAGGAAGTTTGCAGAAGCCTCTTAGATAGCCTCATCACCAGAGGGCAGACAGCAGAGGCAAGAAGAACTACAATTCTGCAGCCTGTGGGACGAAAACCATATTCACAGAAATATAGCCAAAATGAAAAGGCAGAGGACTATGCACCAGATGAAGGAACAAGATAAAACACACACACAAAAACTAAATGAAGTGGAGATGGGCAACCTTCCAGAAAAAGAATTCAGAATAATGATAGTGAAGATGATCCAGGACCTCGGAAAAAGAATGGAGGCAAAGATCGAGAAGATGCAAGAAATGTTTAACAAAGACCTAGAAGAATTAAAGAACAAACAGAGATGAACAATACAATAACTGAAATGAAAAATACATTAGAAGGAATCAATAGCAGAATAACTGAGGCAGAAGAACAGATAAGTGATCTGGAAGACAGAATGGTGGAATTCACTGCCACGGAATAGAATAAAGAAAAAAGAATGAAAAGAAATGAAGACAGCCTAAAAGACTTCTGGGACAACATTAAATGAAACAACATTCGCATTATAGGGGTCCCGGAAGGAAAAGAGAGAGAGAAAGGACCCGAGAAAATATTTGAAGAGATTATAGTCGAAAACTTCCCTAACATGGGAAAGGAAATAGCCACCCAAGTCCAGGAAGCGCAGAGGGTCCCAGGCAGGATAAACCCAAGGAGAAACATGCTGAAACACATAGTAATCAAATTGACAAAAATTAAAGACAAAGAAAAATTATTAAAAGCAACAAGGGAAAAACAACAAATAACATACAAGGGAACTCCCATAAGGTTAACAGCTGATTTCTCAGCAGAAACTCTACAAGCCAGAAGGGATATATTTAAAGTGATGAAAGGGAAGAACCTACAACCAAGATTACTCTACTCGGCAAGGATCTCATTCAGATTCAACAGAGAAATCAAAAGCTTTACAGACAAGCAAAAGCTAAAAGAATTCAGCACCACAAAACCAGCTCTACAACAAATGCTAAAGGAACGTCTTTAAGTGGAAAACACAAGAGAAGAAAAGGACCTATGAAAACAAACCCCAGACAATTAAGAAAATGGTAATAGGAACATACATATCAATAATTACCTTAAATGTGAATGGATTAAATGCTCCAACCAAAAGACACAAGCTGGCTGAGTGGATACAAAAACAAGACCCATATATATGCTGTCTACAAGAGACCCAGTTCAGAACTAGGGACACATACAGACTGAAAGTGAGGGAATGGAAAAAGATATTCCATGCAAATGGAAATCAAAAGAAAGCTGGAGTAGCCATACTCCTATCAGATAAAATAGACTTTAAAATAAAGAATGTTACAAGACACAAGGAAGGACACTACATAATGAAGAAGGGATCAATCCAAGAAGAAGATATAACAATTATAAATATTTATGCACCCAACATAGGAGCACCTCAATACATAAGGCAAATGCTAACAGCTATAAAAGAGGAAATCGATGGTAATGCAATAATAGTGGGGGACTTTAACACCTCACTTACACCAATGGATAGATCATCCAGACAGAAAATTAATAAGGAAGCAAAAGCTTTAAATTACACAATAGACCAGATAGATTTAATTGATATTTATAGGACATTCCATCTGAAAACAGCAGATTACACTTTCTTCTCAAGTGCACACAAACATTCTCCAGGATAGATCACATCTTAGGTCACAAATCAAGCCCTGGTAAATTTTAGAAGATTGAAATCATATCAAGCATCTTTCCCTAAAAAACGCTATGAGATTAGAAATAAATGACAGGGGAAAAAACGCAAACACACGGAGGCTAAACAATATGTTACTAAATAACCAAGAGACCACTGAAGAAATCAACAAAGACGAAATCAAAAAATACCTAGAGACAAATGACAACGAAAATTGATGATCCAAAACTTATGGGATGCAGCGAAAGCAGTTGTAAGAGGTATGACAACACAATCCTATCTCAAGAAACAAGAAAAATCTCAAATAAACAATCTAATCTTACACCTAAAGGAACTAGAGAAAGAAGAACAAACAAAACCCAAAGTTAGTAGAAGGAAAGAAACCATAAAGATCGGAGCAGAAATAAATGAAATAGAAACAAAGAAAACAATAACAACGATCAATAAAACTAAAAGCTGGTTCTTTGAGAAGATAAACAAAATTGCTAAACGTTTAGCCAGACACATCAAGAAAAAGAGGGAGAGAACTCAAATCAATAAAATTAGAAATGAAAAAGGAGAAGTTACAACGGACACTGCAGAAATACAAAGCATCATAAGAGACTACTACCAGCAACTCTATGCCAATAAAATGGACAACCTGGAAGAAATGGACAAATTCTTAGAAAGGTATAACCTTCCAAGACTGAACCAGGAAGAAATAGAAAATATGAACAGACCAGTCACAAGTAATGAAATAGAAACTGTGATTAAAAATCTTCCAACTAACAAAAGCCCAGGACAGATGGCTTCACAGGTGAATTCTATCTAACATTTAGAGAAGAGCTAACACCCATTCTTCTCAAACTCTTCCAAAATATAGCAGAGGGAGGAACACTTCCAAACTCCTTCTACAAGGCCACCATCACCCTGATACCAAAACCAGGCAAAGATACTACAAAAAAAGAAAATTACAGACCAATATCATTGATGAATATAGATACAAAAATCCTCAACAAAATACTAGCAAACAGAATCCAACAACACATTAAAAGGATCATACACCATGATCAAGTGGGATTTATCTCAGGGATGCGGGATTCTTCAATATATGTAAATCAATGTGATACACCATATTAACGAATTGAAGAATAAAAACCATATGATCATCTCAAAAGATGCAGAAAAAGCTTTTGACAAAATTCAACACCCATTTATGATAAAAACCTTCCATAAAGTGGGCATAGAGGGAACCTACCTCAACATAATAAAGACCATATATGACAAACCCACAGCAAACATCATTCTCAATGATGAAAAACTGAAACCATTTCCTCTAAGGTCAGGAAAAAGACAAGGATGTCCACTCTTGCAACTATTATTCAACATAGTTTTGGAAGTCCTAGCCATGGCAATCAGAAAAGAAAAAGAAATAAAAGGAATATAAATTGGAAAAGAAGAAGTAAAACTGTCACTGTTTGTGGATGACATGATACTCTACATAGATAATCCTAAAGATGCCATCAGAAAACTACTAGAGCTAATCAATGAATTTGGTAAAGTTGTAGGCTACAAAATTAATGCACAGAAATCTCTTGCATTCCTATATGCTAACACAAAAGATCAGAAAGAGAAATTAAGGAAACACTCCCATTCACCATTGCAACAAAAAGAATAAAATACCTAGGAATAAACCTACCTAAGGAGGTAAAAGACCTGCACTCAGAAAACTATAAGACACTGATGAAAGAAATCAAAGATGACCCAAACAGATGGAGAGATATACCATGTTATTGGATTGGAATTATCAATATTGTGAAAATGAGTACACTACCCAAAGCAATCTACCAATTCAGTGTGATCCCTATCCTTAGTAATCCCTAAATTACTAATGACGTTTTTTACAGAACTAGAACAAAAAATCTTAAAATTTGTATGGAGGCACAAAAGACCCCAAATAGCCAAAGCAATCTTGAGGGAAAGAAACAGAGCTGGAGGAATCAGACTCCCTGACTTCAGACTATACTACAAAGCTACAGTAATCAAGACAGTGTGGTACTGGCACAAAAACAGAAATATAGACCAATGGAACAGGATAGAAAACCCAGAGATAAACCCATGCACCTATGGTTAACTAATCTATGACAAAGGAGGCAAGGATACACAATGGAGAAAAGACAGTCTCTTCAATAAGTGGTGCTGGGAAAACTGGACAGCTACATGTAAAAGAATGAAATTAGAACACTCCCTAACACCATACACAAAAATAAACTCAAAGTGGATTAAAGATCTAAATGTAAGACCGGACACTATAAAACTCTTAGAGGAAAACATAGGAAGAACACTCTCTGACATAAATCACAGCAAGATCTTTTTTGACCCACCTCCTAGAGTAATGGAAATAAAAATAAACAAATGGTACCTAATGAAACTTAAAAGCTTTTGCACAGCAAAGGAAACTATAAAAAATGAAAAGACAACCCTCAGAATGGGAGAAAATATTTGCCAATGAATCAACGGACACAGGATTAATCTCCAAAATATATAAACAGCTCATGCAGCTCAATATTAAAAAAGCAAGCAACCCAATCCAAAAATGGGCAGAAGACCTAAATAGACATTTCTCCAAAGAAGACATACAGATGGCCAAGAGGCACATGAAAAGATGCACAACATCATTAACTGTTAGAGAAATGCAAATGAAAACTACCGTGAGGTTTCACCTCACACCGGTTAGAATGGGCATCATCAGAAAATCTACAAACAACAAATGCTGGAGAGGGTGTGGAGAAAAGGGACCCCTCTTGCACTGTTGGTGGGAATGTATATTGATACAGCCACTATGGAGAACAGTACGGAGGTTCCTTAAAAAACTAAAAACAGAATTACCATATGACCCAGCAATCCCACTACTGGGCATATACCTAGAGAAAACCATAATTCAAAAAGACACATGCACCCTAATGTTCATTGCGGCTCTATTTACAATAGCCAGGTCATGGAAGCAACCTAACTGCCCATTGACAGATGAATGGATAAAGAAGATGTGGTACATATATACAATGGAATATTACTCAGCCATAAAAAGGAACAAAATTGGGTCATTTGTAGAGATGTGGATGGACTTAGAGACTGTCATACAGAGTGAAGTAAGTTAGAAAGAGAAAACAAATATCATATATTAACGCATATATGTGGAATCTAGAAAAATGTACAGATGAACTGGTGTGCAGGGCAGAAATAGAGATACAGATGGAAAGAACAAACATATGGACACCAAGGGGGGAAAGTGTGGGGGGGGATGAATTGGGAGATTAGGATTGACATATATGCACTAATAGGTATAAAATAGGTAACTAATAAGAACCTGCAGTACAAAAAAATAAATAAATAATTTTTTTAAAAGGAAAAAAATAAAAAGAACAGGGAGTAACACTTAGAGATCTGATGCTGCTCACGCATTCCCAAACCAAGACTTGGAAGTCTGTTCGTGCTGCTGAGTTCTTGGAAGTCGAGTTTCGGTTGGTACTGGATCCACCAGAGAAGGGTCTTCTCAACTAGAGCTGCTGCTGTTCGAAAAGATTCTTCTTCCTGCCAGCCTGCTAGAGCCCAGAATCGGCTCCACTCCTGTGCCGCTACGAGAGTCAGCAGCAGCTGCCACCTTGTCCCAGGGGGGAGCAGAATCCTCTCTTTCTTCCACCCTCCGGTCAGGCTCCCACCAGCGTCTCCTATTGGCAGAAGCAGACAGAAAGCCCGCCTCCAAGGGAAACTAACAAATGTAGTTTGCAGGCTTCCAGCTTTAAACAGGTGGGTATAGAACTAGGAAACAAGAGGTAAATATCAGGCACAGACCCGTTGCTACCTGAGGGAAAGAACTCCAGAGTCATACAAGCGAAGGTTGGCCTCCCCACCTTTCTCTGCTGTTCCACAATGAAATGAGACCCTCATGAGTCCAGGAGTTTCTCCAAGGTTGGTCTTAAATACGGATGGTCAGCTACTTCTCTTTTCTTAATCCACTTTAGAAACAAGAGAATGTTTAATTGGGTTAAAAGTTGCAGATTCCTTTTTTTGTTGAGAGTTCTCAAATTATCCCAAATCGGTGTGATTATAAAATTTGCAAAACAAACATACAAACAAAAAAACTTGGAAAGAGGCCAGTCCAAGTAGGATCATAGAAGCTTGAGCTATAAAGGTGCTGAGCTATCAGTAAGATACCTCCACCCTTTGGTTTGCTGATAGGAAGACCAGATGCCACAAAGGGCTTGGGACTTCCCCCAGGTGACTCGACTTAGACCACTGAAGCCCGCTCTGATTGCTCAGGCTGGAGGTGCCCTGCATTGCACTCTGTCTGTGGCTGGCAAGCTTGTCTTTCAATGACAAAGACAAGAGATGGTCTTGGCTTTGTTCCTTGTCATTTCTTACACATCCTTTTCATCTCCCCAGTGAATAAAAATAGTAAGGAGAATAATTCATTTTCCATATGGTATAGTTTATAAGGCATTTTTACTTCTTTTATCTCCACTGATCCCAAAGAGAACCTTGTAGACTAAAATCCAGGGCAATTATTCTCATCTCTGCATGTGTGACGCACAGCAAGGGGAAGTGACTTGCTCAAGAACACACAGCCGAGGACCTGCTATCCAGTCAACGCCCAGAAAATGCCTGTTGAATAAGTTAACAGATGAAAATCTGAATGCACCATGGTCATCATTCATAAAAAGCAGGGCTGGAAGATGTATTAGTTCAACAAGAGGAAGAGTTTGTTAGGAGAGAAACAAATGGAGGTGTGAGGAGATGGAACTTGGGAGGATAATGTTTGCGTCTACGGGTGGGAAGGCGGAGGAGGGGGGCTCCTAGAATCCACAGACAACTGAACATCAGCATATTTTAAGATGGCGCAGGAGGAAGATTCTAATTACAGAAACCCCCTAAAAACTGGCTGCTGCTTCTAGAACCCTCTCTTCTTGCCCATCGCCCTGTACAGTCATGAACTCTTCCAGGTCTGGGAATATCAGGCTCAGTCCAAACGCTCAGGATCCCTCCAGGCTTCCGGACTGTCTAGGGTCCATTGCCCTTATCACCCCTTGTCCTCCCCATTTCCTACCCTCACCAACCTGCCCTTTTCTCACCCCTGAGTCTCATGGCTTCTACCCTTCCAGGCTCCCCACCCCCCATCGTTACAGAAACAGACAGAGCCTCCTGACCATATTTCCCCATTCCTAAATCCAGGGTGACATTCCAGGCAAACCACCACGTCGGTCCCTTTCTGTCGCTGTTTAGGGCCCGCTTTATGCTGACTCCATTGCACTTGTTCTGAGACAAGGGGGAAGATGTGCAGTCTATTACCCTTATAAACAGGCTCCTTTCTTCCTCTTTCTGCCATTTAAAAGGGCCTTTCTATTTGACTGAACAAGAAAAGGAACTCTAAGAGGGGAATTAACATTGTCCCCATTATATCGTCCAATTAACACTTGTCCCGTCAAAGGCTGAGTAGGAAACCGGGAGCCTTGGTCAATGAGAACTTTTAATCCCTCAGGTAAATGCAAAGTCGCATTGAGCACGATCAAAGGGCAGATCTCAATATATTCTCCCTCCAAGCCCCGTCCCTCCCCCCTCATGCATAGGACTGTATGAGGCTGCTAAGTTCTAGTTTGAATGAGTCTCAACCTCCCTTTGTAGCCATGTTGGGTGAAAGGGTGAGGGATGGTGGATCAGACATTTAAAAACTCACACCAAGGCTCTTAATTACGTTCAAGACAAAGACACCAACACAGACACGGTGAAGTCATGACGACCCAACCATCTTCTTTTTTAAAAACTGATTTCCTCTCTGTAGGTACTAGGTCCAACACCATTATGAACAAAGTAAATTATGCAAATCATTAATCCTTTAGAGTGATGGAATTTGGGGGTCAGTTTCTTCGTTCTATAGAATGCGGGCATTCACTGAGATCTGACCCATGAGAAACTGATGGGCAAATAGAATCGGGACTTCAGCTGGAGGGCAGGGACTCTGCAACACTGTTTTCAGTTCCCTCCATCCTCTATGCTCCTAACATGCTTCTTTTCGCATAGTAGGTGCTTAAAACTTATTTATACATGAAGGTGTCTGAAAACGTGGTTTGCTTAGGGATTAATTTAAGACCCAGATCACTTCAAAAAGATTCCAACTGGTTTACTAAGATGAAAAATTAATACGGGAGAAAAGGAAAAGTAGAATGATAAGCTGATGCTTAGGGTGAGTTAATTCAGAGAATTCCTGCCTAGTTACTACTGATGCTCCCCAGGGCTGATGAGGAGCTTCCTGGCTGCCAATGCAAACAGAAACAACATCAGTGGCAAAATCTATATTGTCCGGAGAATATCTGCTTAAATAAAATTAAGAATAAGAACACAATATAAACAATTCTAATAACCTGGAGCAAACAGGTAACATGGGACGTCTCTCAGGGAGTACGGCAAATTCCTCACCTTCTGGTTACACAGTCTGAAATGGCTTTATAAAATGATACAGAAAGGTATCAAGCGAAGAGGTTATTGCCCGGAGATCCAACTTGGTCAAGTTCTGTGGAGCGACCTGAGCTGCTGAGAGATGCCAGGCAGCCCTTCAGAGGCTGGAGCAATCAGTGGCTGTCTGCAAAGGTAGCTTGGGGTTCAGATCGTTTGGGAACCCCATAAGCTCATAGCAAAAGGTTGGCAGTCTGGCCACACTGCCAAGGCTGGAACCAGGCTGTCCTATGAAGTTTTGACCCACCAGAGCCACTGTGACCAAGAAAACCACACTGATGTGTGACCTAGCCAATCAACATCCACCAAGGCTGTCAGGATCTGAGCATCAGTGCAGATCCAGTTGTGGGGAAGACAGAAGAAGATGGCCCTCGGTACTCCTGATCCATGGGCACACTTGCCACTATCGCTGGCACTGACACCAACTGCTTAGGCATTCTTGCTGTTCCTTCCTCTAAGGGTTTTTACACATGTGGTTCCTTTGGCCCGGAATTCTTTCTCCCCGCTGGGGTCTCTCCCTCATTTCACGAAGACCTCTGTATAAATATCACCTTACTAGAGGACGCCCTGCCCATCCTGTAAAACACAGGACACACGCATTCCCATCCCTCCCTCCCTCCACCCCAGCCTGGCTCTAAGGGGTCCGGAGTCTTTGTCATTAGGGAACATCGTAAATCTCTGTCTACATATTGTCTGCCTGCTTTGGCCTCTCTTTCCCCAGAGTCTATCATACTCTCTGTTTCATTGCAGGTGGGCGTGAAATACTGACTGAATGAATGACGTGAGGAAGAGACTAGCAGTGCACATGGCGGGGTCAGGGTGGGGAAGGCACCTAAGCATTCCGATAGCTAGTTGCCTGGAAGGGGAGATCAGCTGGAGTGAGCATGGCAGGAGGGCCTCCCGGAAGGAAGTCAGTATCAGCTGAGCACTGAGGGGCCGGAAGCACTCTGACACGATCATGGTAATTAGGGTGGCCATATAATTTATCGCCCAAAGTCGGACACTTTGAGAATGAAAGGGGAGTGATTAATAATTGCACCAGGGCAACAAGCATAAAATAGGACTGTCCCAGGCAAACCAGATTTATGGTCACCCTAGTGACGATTAACTAGTAAAAGGGGGACCTCCCATTTGAAAGTGGGCTTGGCTGGGTTGTATTCTGAGGATTACCCTGTAGGGGTCTCTAAGGCCATTCCCCCATGGATAGAAAGGGTCTCTGTTGAAAGGGGTGGACATCCCCATGTCCTTCATCCTAATAAGAGGCAGACCTCACGCAGGACACTCTGACACAGAATCCAAGTCTTGAGTGCAAAGCAGAGGGAATTGCTTTCCGTGAAGCTCAAAGTTCTCCAGGCCTTGCTTTCTCAGGGCCATATTTTGAGTGGGATGAGCTCCTGGGTAGGCACTGAGACAGTGTCCAGGAGGAGAGATGGAACTTTCTAGTACTGGGGAATGATCTGGGTCTCATGTACCAGGCTACCTTGATACAAGTTTTCAATGTTTATTTCCTTATTGTTATCCCAGAGACATTTAGTAAAGTGTCTGATTGTGACAGCCTTGTCCCCTGATAGCTTGGGGAAAAAGTTGTTTGTCCTCAATAGGTCAGAGAAATAAAGAAGAAATGGGCTACCTGTAGGCCAAGAGGTGTCCTCAAAGGGGACGGGAAGGTATCTCTTAAGACAGTGATTTTCAACCTGTTTTCTTAGCACATGAAAAATTAAATCCAATATTCTGAATTCCAGTGTATAAAACTTGATAAAACTGAAGGACTGGAGTTCCATCCGGAGCGGGATGTCAAAGTTTTACCTTCTCTTCCTCTCTCGTTCCCTCCCCACTAAGCATCTTATGGAATCACTAAGTGATGCTCCACTGAGCATGGCTTGAAGACCCCAACCCTACAGAGGTGACTGGCCTGCACAGACCCCAGGCTGCCATTGCAGGGGGCAGCCAGGGCCAAGTGTGGCTTGGATATTTTATTTCATTTTGTTTTGTTTTGTTCTGTTTCATTTCATCTTATTTCATTCATTTCACTTTAGTTGGAGACCCTTCCATGATATCCTGCTAGGTCTGAGAGTGAATCAAGTATAACATCATCAGGAAGCATTACTGGCCAATCCAGACTCACAAAGACCAGAGTCTCATAGACAAACAGTGTCCTGTCCACTGAGTCACCCAACAGCCCACACAAAGACAACCTCTTGTTTTTCGTCTCCTCTGCCCTCCCTGACGGAGCACCCGCTCCCGGAGTTCTCTGAAATCAAAGCCACAAAGATCTTCAGTGTTGAGAGGTGACCACATCTCCCATAACCAGTGGGTGCTGAAACCCAGGGACCAGGGTGAGTCCAGAAAGCATCTAGGGTGCAAAACTCAAGGAGACATCACTCTTAGGGTGGAACCAGTCCCTAGGGGAGCGCTAGGCACCTCACTTGCCTCCCCCCATCCCGACCCTGCTTCCATCTGCCCTGAGAGCTGGCTCCCATCTTCCAGACCTTTCCAAGTGAAGCATCCAGAATTCATTTCCTCGACAGTATTGACCCCTTCTCATTGAATCACCCCGATAAGTTACCATCTAAAGACCTGTCCCCATCAGGGTTGAGTAGAGTAAGCCATCAAGGTAGGAAAAGAACACCCCATCCTATTGCACTCTTAGTAAGAAAGGCACGTCCACATACGCTGGAGTTAATAACAGACCGCCACGTGCACACAGCATCCCGAGGCAACGTGGCCACTGCTGTGCCTGGTCAAGTTCTCTCCATTTCTCTGGGTCTTTAAATGTCATGTAGGAGAGGCCAGGTTGAAGTAGACACTAAACTTTGTGATCCATCCATTTCAAATGCATTAGAATTACCCCAAAGCTGTAAAGAACATTGTCAGCATGAAAGATGGCTTAAGAGAAGACGGAACGTAATTTGGAAACTCAGGTCACTACCATGCCTTTGGGGGTCCACGGTTTTCTAATATGAGCTCTATCTCCACAGCAAAATCAGTAACCGTGGCATAAAAGCAATCAAAGTTACGATCCCCAGCAGTGCTTGTGGTCTTGCACACCTTATCTCTTTTCTGAACCCAAACCCTGGGAGACAGGTGACATGGTGCCATGCGCAGCCAGACTGCCCAGTTTGAATCCCACACCCACCCCTCTCTAGCCGTGTGTCAAGTTACTCCACCTCTGCATGCCTTGGTCTCCCCATTTGTAAAATGGAAATGTAATAGCTCTGAATCCATTGAGTTGTTGGGAGGATTAAACGAATACATATCCATCCATCCATACAGTGGCTGCATATAGATAGAATGTGTGACCATAACACTTACATGTGGTGGCTATTATTTTTATCATCCCCATTTTACAGCTGAGGTCACTGAGGCTCTGAGCCACCCCATCCGTGAGTGGTGGAGCCAGGATTAGATCCGAGGTCCCTCTGACATTGCATGACCCCCATCAGCACTGCATGTGTGAAGCTGGTGTCCACATCTGGTAAGTTTTCTCTTTAGAATCTATACAGGCAGGACGGTCATAATAATTCCACTTTACAGGTAGGAGAGCTGATCCACAGGATGCTGTCACAGGACACTATGGGCCCCGGCTCCTCTGAGCCCCCTCCGCCAGGCCACGCATGTCCAGCTGCTCCCAGAGCTGCCCTGCACTCCTCCTAGAGTGCCTGAATCTGAGCGCCCAGCTCTCCCCCCTCCCAAGTACCGTCACTGTCTCGTGCCATCAGAGCCTCACAGCAGAGCCATGAAGGACACGGGGCCAAAGATGGTCAGCCCCATTTTGCAGATGAAGAAACTGAGGCTAAGCCAGTTAAGGACTCCTGGCCACTCAGGTCCCCTGGCTCCACACTCCAGCCCTTCCCCATCCCCAAGACCAGTCTCCTGCAAACATCCTCTTTCCAGCTCAGAGGGTGGTCCTCATATTCAGGGATGCTGAGAATCCCCACTCTCTCGTGAGGCCTCAAAAAATATTCTGGGGATGTAGAAAACACTCTGAAAACAATCCGTCGAATCCTGCCCTCCTCTTTTACAGATGAGACACCTCTCAGGTAGGCCTGAGGGGACAAGGCCTGACCAAAGTCACACGGGGGGCGGAGGAGGGGGTAAGTCTCTCACCAGAGCCTTTGCCTCCCAGTCTCGAGCGTCCCTGCAAACAATGCTGTCTCCCTCGTCCCTCCCAGACTCCAGGGCACCCCAGATTCTTTCCGGTCCCTCTGTCTCCCCTCACTCCATAAACCAGATCCCCTGTCTCAGAAGAAGGCATGTGCTGGGTCTTCTTCCCCAGGGAATTTGAAGATTTAATCCAATCCCTTGTATCCATTCAGCCAAATATTAGCTGTGTGGCTTTGAGCAAATTACTTAACTTCACTGAGCCTCAAATTCCTCTCATCTAGAAAAAAAGTCACCAATATCCTACTTTGTCTTGAGAATTAGATGTAAAACTGTATGTAGAACATTTAGTAGGTAGTTAGAAAAAGACAGCTGCCTTGTCCCTTTCCTATAATTGTTGATTATAAATTATAATATGGAATAATTATCATTTGTCATCTTGGATCTACTAAGTGTCAGGTACTATTCTATAGGCCAGGGTCCCATGAGGGAACAAGACAGACAGAATTCCTGACCCCATGACACACATATCCTCATGCTGGAGATGTTGTCAGTTATGGAGAGAAAATTTTAAAATATTTTACAATCAAGCAAGGTGAGCTATTGTAGATGGGGCTCTAGTAGATGAAGGGTCAGTGAAGGTCTCTCTGAGGAGGTGACAATTGAGCTGAGACCTGAATAGAGTAAATCTGTGAAGACAAGGGAGAAAAAGGGTCCCCATGCTCACGACCTTCATCACCAGCATGGCCCCTGACACACAGGCACCACATACGCGCAGTTCAGAGCAGAGGCTCGAACCAAACCTGCAGGGATGACCAGGACAGAGGTCTCTTCCGGAGGCTTTGCTTCTGTGTTTTTGCATGAAGGCACCCAGAGTCCCTCCCGGTGTCCCCATGTGTACGAAGCAGGCATGGGGTCCACCCAGCCCAGCATCTGAGGACGGACTCAGCCTTGCTCACACCCCAGACTTGGCAGAGTCGAGCTGTGCCGATTGGCCGATGGAGAGGCGCGCTGGGCTTAATGATCCAAGAATGAAAGCCTGCCAGGAGCCCCGCTGTTCAAGGGATCTATGGCCAGTGACTGGTTTGCCTAAATCCCACCCTAAACCCCAAGGAGCCCCCAGCGCATGCAAAGCCCCAGTGACCGAGCCTTGCACGTCCTGCTTCATTACAGTGCATTGTTTTCCATTTTTTCACCGACCTGTCAGCATAATCTCCCAAGATAGCCCGCAGGTGACGGCAGGGTACCAGACAGATGAGCGTGTGTGTGTGTGCGCTTGTGCATGTGCTTGTGTGTGCAAACACCCCTCCCATTCCTTATCTCTTCCTGTTTCCCCACTGCTTTCTCCATCTTTTTCTTTGAAGTATAGTTGATCTACAGTGTTTCTAGCGTACAGCAAAGTGATCCAGTTATATATATATATATATTTATATTATATTTATATTCTTTTTCAGATTTTTTTCCGTTATAGGTTATTACAAGATATTGAATAAAGTTTCCTGTGCTATACAGTAGATCCTTGTTTTTTATCTGTTTTATAATATAGTAATATGTATCTGTTAACCCCATACTGCCAATTTATCCCTCCCCTCCCCTTTGGTAACCATAAGTTTGTTTTCTATGTCTGTGAGTCTGTTTTGTAAATAAGTTCATTTGTATCATTTTTTAAGATTCCACATATCAGTGACATCATATGATATTTGTCTATCTCTGTCTGACTTACTTTACTTAGTATGATAATCTCTAGGTCCATCCATGTTGCTGCAATGGCATTATTCCATTCTTTTTTATGGCTGAGCAGTATTCCTCTGTGTGTGTGTGTGCGCGCGCGCACGCGTGCACACGTGTGAGTGTGTATGGCATATCTTCTTTATCCATTCATTTGTCGATGGACACTTAGGTTGTGTCCCTGTCTTGCCTATTGTAAATAGTGCTGCTCCATCCTTTAATCATTGTAATCTCTGGCACATAGGATGCCAAAGATAGATCACGGAACATCTCCATTGTTTAACCAGAAAGTGAAAAAGAAAACAGATCACATAGAAGCACCCAGTCGGTGAAAACCCAGAGCAAATCTAAATCATGGTCACCCATGAGCAGCAAGAATTTCTACTCTCCCTACTATTACCCCAACGATTCTTCTGCTGTTAATTTCATTGAGCACGAGTATACATTTTGAATGGGGGAACGATGTGGGCCAGTGGGTATTCTGGGAGGTTCTTGCGGGAGAAGCAGGGCTGGCTCTGGGAGGTAAGCCTGAGAACTGCCCCTGGAAACCCTTGGGTCAAATAGAGAGCATGGCCACCCCTGCCCCACACCTCACTAAGGGTCCGCCCAAGTGGGACATCTCCATGGCCCTCTTTTTCCCAGGATCCAATCCCTTTGTTTTCCTTTGTATTTTGCAGCCTTGGATTATTAATAATAACAATTCAACAAATCCAACTGACATTCATTCAGAAGGCAGTAACATTCATTGATTGGTAGTGATTAATTCAGTGTCATTTAGTGTTTTTGTTGAACAAACCTGTCGTGAGGCATTTCTGAGTCTTGTGGGGCAGAGAGATGGCTCAGACATGGATCTTCACCTCTAAAAGCTCAGCATTCTATGATTCTGTGGAAATTCAACAGTGGACTCTGGTCTGACGCAGGATCATAAAATACTTCCTGAGGGAGGTAGCCTTTAAAATGGACATGAAAGGAAAAAGAACGTGTGAACATGAGTAAAAATACATTCCAGGCAGAAGAAAGCTCAGGGAGAAAAGCCATGAGACAGGACCACACATAAAATATTTTTAGAGGATGGTGCTTAGACCTACTGGCTAGAAAGTAAGAAGTATGATAAGCTGCTGGGGTTAACATATGTGAAATCTTCTTTATAAAGTGCATTAATTTTGCAACTGGTAGGTGTTGTTTAAAGGCTGGAAAGGGTAGCAGGGGCCAAGAGAGAAGCTTCAAGTGCCTGACTCAGAAGTATATTTCTGGTCAATTAGGAGCCATCTCAGGGCTCCAGCAGGAGGCTGGGGGAGGTCACACTATAGCTTGGGAGGGACCTTCTGGAGGCCTGGTGGCGGGTGGACTGGGGAGACATGAGACCAATTTGCAAGTGGTAGCTGATGAAGTCCTGGCCCAGGGCAGGGAAGAGGGATCAGAGGGGCAAGAAATAGTTGTGCGTGGTGCCAAAACCCAGCATCTACCAGAGAGAATGTGGTGGCATCCCCCATGAGAACACGGCTGCAAAATCAGATGGACCCCAATGCTTCCTTCCCCATTTGCCACAGTTGCTATTCATGGGACTTTGGGCAAAGTCTCTGAGCCCCTAGGGTTGTCGCTTGTTGTGAGGATTAAAAGAAAGTTTGTATTTCACTCAGAACAGTGCCCATGTCTGCGAGCTCCCTTTCCTCTCTTTTCACAAATGGGAAAACTAGGAGGGGAATATCTTTGCCCAAAGGTGTACGACTAGGTGTGTTCGTGGGTTCAGCAATCACCCTCCTGCCTTTGCGTTTCCAAGCCTGGTTGACACGCCTTCTGTTACATACCAAACGCAGATTCTCATTAGCAAATCTTGAAAAAAATGAATCAAAAAGTAACAGAATCTATGAGTCATTTACATTCTGAACTTACTCCTATTAGATCTTGCGGCAGAAAGGAAACTGAAAAAAATATGCTAGGAACAAATCTATTCTGGGTTGAAGAGTCTTAGGTACTATGTGAGGGACCAGTGGCTTGAATGTGTTTTTGTCACTGTGACTGGCTGCTGATGCCATGCCCCGGTATGATGCAGGAAGCCAGCTAGACACTTCCAGACAGCCGCTATTCAGACACAGGGCAGCCAACCAGTCCCACAGGCTCCTTGAGATCTCCCGGGGAATCGATGTTTCCTTCGTAGGACCCCGAGTGGGTCTCTGAGTTTGTCAAGAAAGAGCTCTCTTTTGTCAGCCAGGCTTACAAAATAACAGGGCAGTCCCTCCACCCAGGAAAATATGCATGGTGCCAGCAGGAAATCAAAGGACAACCGAGGTCACTGGCTTGGAAGGCCAAGGGCTGACCTTGAGTGTAAACAACCAGAAGCTGGACGGATGGGAATCTTAGCTCCTCAGCCTCTTAATAGTGTGATCTTGAGCAGGTTGTACCACATTGCAGAGCTTCAGTTTCCTCATCTGCAAAATGGGCATGATAGTACCTCCTCAAGGGCTGTTTGGAAGATTAAAGGAAATAGTAGATTCAAAAGTGTTTTGGACAGGGAGATCAGCTCGGTGCTTTGTGACCACCTAGAGGGGTGGGATAGGGAGGGTGGGAGGGAGATGAAAGAGGGAGGAGATACAGGGACATATGTATATGTGTAGCTGATTCACTTTGTTATAAAGCAGAAACTAACACACCATTGTAGGGCAATTATACTCCAATAAAGATGTTTAAAAAAAAAAAAAGTGCTTTGGAAATTTTAAAATGTTGCCCCTACAAGAGACCTTACCTTGACGACAACTGGCTCTTTGGAATACCAGCCTTTTAGTAGTGGTCCCCCTGCCCCCCACTAAACTGTCCAGGGCTGGCACATCGAGGGAGAGGAGGGCTGGAATTCCAGTGGTCCTCGCACCATGTTGCCCCTCCCTCCCTAGCCACCCAGGCATTCCGTGTCTCCACCACTGTCCCAGACACGTGCTCTTGAGTAAGTCTCTGAGCATCCCTCTCCTCACCTATATAAAGGGGCCCACTATGTCGGATCTGTCCACCAGGGAGGTTGTGGCCATGACCTTTCAGAAGATGCACGTGTGCCTAGCACACATCACATGCTAGAACATAACCCCTGCCCCAGCCTTCCCTATGAACCACGTGCACTCAGGCGAGTTGTGACCACTCTGAGCCTCAGTTTCATCTTCCATACGTGGATATTAGAAGTACTCAATGCTTTGCAGCCACATAAGAAACAAATAACCTGATAAACCAAGGGCTTAGCCCATCTCTGCAGTGTGGTGGGTGTTTTTTAAGTGGTGACTTCCTTCTCTCTCCCCTCTCAGTCCTGTCCCCTACTCTGCCCCCAGGATGCTTTCAATCCTTAAATGGCTTCCCCAAATCCTTGGTAAACTAAAAGTCCACCTGACAAAGTTCTTCAATCTCCTTTGTCTAGGATTTAATCCTGTCCCAACTGGTAAAAAGCTATGGCTAGAAACTGTTCTCCTGCTTCTATAAAAAAGCTGAAATACCCAGCTGGTAAGTGACTTGAGAGGGACCTTTCTACTGTCTTACGTCAGAGGTTAAGACATTACAAGTCACATCTGGTCCTTAAGGCCCCAGGCTTAGAAGCCCAGAAAAAAATATCAGCGCACACCTAAAACCCTAAATAATTACAGGATAAAAGGAAATCTTCTCCTCGTGTATAACCTAGCTGTATTTTAGGAAGTAGATTCTGATCTGTCCTTCCATGAGTAGAGCAGCATGAAAGGTTGAGTGACTTACCCAACATGAATATTTGCCGAGCGCCCACTACGTGCTGGGCGTGGTACTGAGCACGTGGGATGTCATGGATGAGAAAACAGTAATTGCTGTCCTCATGGAGAAGACCGGCAATGGCATCACAAGAACCAGTGTGACAAATGTCAGGGAAAGCAAGGTACAGAACACCTGGACCTAAACTCATCTTGGGGCATTTGAAGGATGAGGGTTGTGCCGGAAAGAGGCCTAGAAAGGAGGGAAATGTTTCCAGCAGATGGACAGCTGACTGAATTCAGAACCTGAGCTCACCCAGTACAAGGGGCCACTAGTGGGGAGACCAGGCAGCCCCTGGGGACCAACCAAGATGGTGTCTCGAGTCTCTGTGTTTGTGCATGTGTGAGGTCCCCTGGACACTAGAAAGACCACAACCCCCAAAGTCAAGAACAACTCACTGGGATATTTGCACACGTCCAAGGCTGGGTAACTATCCACCACTGTCCCCAGACGGGTAAACAGGGCACTCTGGCCCCTCCCTTGTGGAAGGAGCAGCCAGACAGCTCTCAGAGCCTCCGTTTGCCCCTCCTATCAACACTCCGAGCGAACCCTGCTTGCCAGGCCCAGCTCAGGCAGAGGCTGTGTGCCGGGCAGGGGCGTCAGAGGGGTTACAGCAGGGTCACTAATGGGGAGAAGTGTTTCTTACCAGAACCTTCCACTAAGAGCTCATCGATTATTCATGGCCATTAAGAGGCCTAACTTCCTTCCCAAGGAGGGACCCAGGGCTCAGAGCGCAGTGGCCAGGCCAGGAAAGGAAGCCTGGGGACAGCCCCAGCAGGCAGCACCAAGTCCCCATCGTCGAGGACGCCATGAGCTGGAGGCAGCCTCCAGGGAGCAGGCAGCAGGCAGCGGCCGGGCCACCTCACAGCCTCCCTGGTGGGCACGCACCGAGGCCAGCCCTCTGCCTGCTGGCAGATGTGTGCATCCACTAAATAATTTACACACTCCAGGAAATGGACCGTGGAGATGCCAAAGCCATTAGAGGCCCTGCTGATGGGGGTAGGGGACACGGAAGGGAAGAAAATACGGACGAACAAGCATCCCTGGCCTCCGATGGCTTCAGGGTTGCCAGGCGCGCTCATGCCCGCTTCTCATCTGAGGTCACCACGGCCCCGCAGGCTCTTCATGGTTACCTGCATTTTCCAGGTGAGGAAAACGAGGCTCAGAAAGGGTGAGGAACTCACCACAAGGCTGCACTGCATTTGCATTTGAATTGCATTCAAATCACAACTCAGGCCCGGTCTTCTGATAGTGAGTACATCTTTTTTTTTTTTTTTTTGCCATACGCGGGCCTCTCACTGCTGTGGCCTCTCCCGTTGCGGAGCACAGGCTCCGGACGCGCAGGCTCAGCGGCCATGGCTCACGGGCCCAGCCGCTCCGCGGCATGTGAGATCTTCCCAGACCGGGGCACGAACCCGTGTCCCCTGCATCGGCAGGCGGACTCTCAACCACTGCGCCACCAGGGAAGCCTGTGAGTACAGCTTTTAATCAGAGGGATTTCACTAAGAAATCAAGAGCCTGGTTCCTTTTTCTCAATTCTTATTATCCTCGGGCAGATTCCTGCGTGAGACCAGATCCTTTGCTTCTACCTTCTTGCTGCCGTCTGTACCTGGGCCCAGGTATTCCTGCCTTGTCTGGATCCACTGGAGGGGCTGTAACCTATTGGGACGCAGTTGTTAAAACACTAAGAGTGCACAGGTTGTAACCAATTCTGTCCACGGACAGCCTGAGTTCCTGAGAAAAGGAGGACCTGCCCAAGATCCCATGGAAAGGAAGAGAATGGAATCCAGCAGCCAGGACTTTAGATTCCAGCTCCCTTCCTTTTTCAGGTGCTGCCTCTGGTGTCAGACACCAGGCCTGGCCTCCGGGTGGATATCTAAAACACCCCATTTGGAAGGACAGTTGGTCATGTTTCTGCCCAAAGGATCAATGGCTAGGACCTCTGTGCCTCCAAGGAGCCCAAGAATATCCCCCCCCAGTGCCCCACACAAAACCAGTGCAGCAGGGGCAGTCCCAGATGCCCCCGCACTGAGTTGGATGATAAATATACAGCTCCAGCTGAAAAGCAAGCTCTCTGTCCGACCCCCACAAGGGAAATAAAATGCAACTCCAGGGTAGATGCAGGCGAGTGCAGGCTACAGAGACACGCCCCGGGTTTATCGATCATTTCTCAGAAACTAGGTCAGCGCTGGAGGAGAATGTTGGGGTGTGTGCTTACGTGCGCTCACCCTGCACGCTGTCTCAGGAGGCTCAACTCCCCCAAACCTCACGTGTTAGTTTCTAGGGTTGCTTAGCCAAGGACCACAAGTGGTGGGCCTGAAAACAATGGAAATTATCATCTCGTCGTTCTGAAGATAGGAAGTTCGAAATCAAGGTGTCAGCTGGCCATGCTCACTTCGAAGCCTCTAGGAAGCTTTTCCTGGCCTCACCCCAGCTTCTTGTAGCCACAGGCGTTCCTTCGTTTATGGCAGTGAAACTCCAATCTCTACTTCGTCTTCAGTGAAACTCCAATCTCTACCTCATCTTCCTGTGGCCATCTTCTCTGTGTGTCTCTGTGTCCAAATTTCCCTCTTCTGATAAGGGCATCATATATGGATTAGGGGCCCACCTACACCTGCATGACCTCAACTTAGCTAATGACATCAGCAATGACTCTGTCCCGAGGAAGACCACACTCTAATGTGCTGGGGGTTTGGGCTTTAACATATCTTTCTGAGCAAAATAATTTAACCTGTAACACCACACCAGGTGGGAAAATGTTGATTATAAGGGTTGCACAAGAATCAATTAACGCGGGGCTGCTACGGTGGCACAGTGGTTAAGAATCCACCTGCCAATGCAGGGGACACAGGTTGGAGCCCTGGTCTGGGAAGATCCCACATGCTGTGGAGCAATTAAGCCCGTGCGCCACAACTACTGAGCCCGCGTGCCACAACTACTGAAGCCTGCACGCCTACAGCCCGTGCTTCGCAACAAGAGAAGCCACGACAATGAGAAGCCCATGCACCGCAACGAAGTCACCCCTGCTCACCGCAACTAGAGAAAGCCCGCGCACAGCAATGAAGACACAACACAGCCATAAATAAATAAATAATTCTTTTAAAAAAAAGAATCAATTTACCCAGGTCTCCTCTTCCCACCGCCAGGGACCATGGTAGGCTCTTTGTAGCAGCAGCCTTTGGGCTGAGGAGTGAGGGAGAAAGAAAGCACAGCAGGCAGAGTCTGGAGCAACCACAGGACAAAACCCATCCCATCACCAGCTGCTTCTGAGAAACTTGTTGGCAAATACCTTACTCACACAAGGTTTTCTTTTCCTCAGAATCCAAACGATGATATTCTTTTGATACAGTAAGTATTTACTGAGCAACTACTCTGTGGCAGCCCCTCAGTGGAGCCCTGGAGATACAGGAATTAATAAGATGCTGTCCACTCCCACGTAGAGCTCAAACTCCAGTGGCAAAGCATTTGAGTAAATGGATAGTCACACCATCAAGTGATAAATACTGTAATAAACGGTGTCCTGAATGCCACAGGGTACAAAAGAGCAAGAAGCTGATCTCCAAGTCACCTTTATCATTCACCTTACCAAACTCTACATCCACCCGAAATAGATGTATTGCCTCCAGTAAATACATGCAAATCTGAGTTTTCATTTGGCAATAACAGGTGGCTTACTGAGGAATCGTATGGTACTCTGGGTGGGTAATGAGGCTGGAAAGCTCTCTACCAGAGCCTTCAGCTTTTCACACCATGGAGCCAGAGATGAAAGGGAAGAGTTCAGCCAAGCAGCCTATGGTGGCCCTGAAAACCACCCAAGCAACAGAGCCTTATGGTGCCCTCTTCCCTCTTGGTCACAGCAGGTCCTGGTACCACTAAGAAATTGAAAGCTCTGAAAATCCCTCTATTATTCAGAGCAAACAACCCCCAGGGCACAAGACTGCAGGACCCTGGAGGTGACTATATAAAATGAAGCCTCAGGTTTGAGATTCCATGTCAACCTGTAGGGAAGGACCGCATATAGCAGAGCCCTGGCAATGCCACCCAGGTGACAGCTGTAGCAATGGTCATGTGCGGCAGCCCATCCTATAGGCATTTTTATAGAAGATGACAGCTTTCCTACTGCACAGCCCATATCCCATGGGAGGCAAGGAGCAGCTGGTCAACCACAAAAGGACTTTGATGTCAATATCAATTCTCTAGACCATGAACAGTCAGTTCACAAAATGGGAAACAAAGAGCCAATAAGTGCATGAAAAATGTTCAATCTATCTCAAACTCAAGGAAATGCAATTTAAAGCAGCAATGGGTTAACAATTTGTATTTATTAAAATAGCAAAAAAAGTATGATGATGCTCAGTGCAAGAAAGATGCAATGGAATGAGCTGTATCATTCATTTATGAGGGAGAAAAAGTTAGATCACTCTCTCTGGCAAAAGAAGAAATTTGGCAATCTATACCAAAACCCTTCAAAAATGTAAAGCTTTGTCTCACCTCTAGCAAGCTATCTTATAGAAATAATTCAAATGTGTTTTGTATAGAAAGGTGGTACGCGTAGAGCTACCTAAAACAGAACAAAATAGGAAACAACATAAATGTCCAACAAAATGGGAAAAAATAAGTAAATAATGGTATCTTCAGAAAATGAAATATAAATCCATTAAAAATTACATTTTGAGGCAATTTATTAAATGAGAAAATATTTATGTTAAAAGAGAAAGTGAAAAGAATAGCATAAAACTACATCTCCCATTTGACATTAACTATGTAAATATGGATTTTTAAAAGACTGGAAATAAACACACTAAAACAATAGCAGTGACAGTATGTGGGTGGGATTATAGATTAGATGAAAATTTTTTCTTTTCTATAATTTCCAAATTCTCTTCAGAAACTATAGGTTATTGCTCTACTTTGCAAAATATTTGTAGTCATTTAACTTGTTTTAAAATATATACATGTATGTTAATATGTTTAAATACTCTGACAGGACTCTGTTATAAGCCAAAAGAATATTTATGTAGGTGAAAGAGAAGACAGTGATGACTCCTTCAAATTTGCACTCAATATACCAGACTTCTTTGTATTAAATTGTTGATTGGCATCACCATCTTTCTAAATGTTGCTGAATCAGGGTCAACGAAAATATTGCTTATTTTTCAAGGCCCAACTCAGGTTTTACCTCTTGCTGGAAGACTCCATGAAAACTCAGTCCAAAGAATCTGCATCCTCCTTACAAACCTTTTGGATGTGACATACCATACAATTCAATGATGCCCTGTCATTTTTGTCTCCATTCTGTGTGTATGTGTGCATACTTCCTCCCTTTGCTAGACTTTGAACTCCTGGGAGCAGATGTATCAGTTAGCTATAACTGCATAACAAACCACTCTAAAACTTAGTGACTCAGAATCACAAATCTATGATTTGCCTGGGAGGCTGGAATTGGTTGTTCTTGGCTGAGTTCACTCATGTATCTATGGTTAGCTGCCAGGTTGACTAACTGGTCTAGAGAGGTCTCAGTTGTCACACCTGGTCTCAGCTCCATGTCATCTCTTACCCTCCCACAGGTTAACCTGGGCTTTTGCTCATGGAGGAGGCAAGATTCAAAGGTAGCACGTGACAGTACTCAGGGCCTTTTGAGGCCTGGGCTCAGAATTGGCATACTATCACTTCTGCTATATTTTACTGGCCAAAGCAAATCACAAGGCAAGCCTAGATTCAGGAGATGGGGAAACAGACCCTATTTCTTAATGAGAAGTGCTAAAAAGTTAAATTACATGGATATAGGAAGGAAATAATTGGGGCCATTGTTGCCATGGAGATTCCATTTTGTTCAGTTCTATATTGTGCCTAGTGACTTGTCTCCTGTGTAACATGTGCACCAACCATTTTGCTGATTGTTAACAGTTCCAGCCCCACTTTTTTTGCTCTGTTCTGAATCGCAGGAGGTTGGAAGCCTGGAAACTATATGCAAGCCCAGATTCTCTTGCCAGATGGCTTCAGATTTAGTTCTGCCAATGGGAGGCACTGCCAGGAGATTGAAAGCCAGGAAGAAGAGAGAAACCACTTTGGTTTTGCTACTTTTGCTTCCAGCGGCAGCAAGAGAAGCAGCAGGCGATATGGGGTACAGGGTCTCTGCTCAGGAAACACAGCTCCATTGGTCATCACAGGTGGTAGGGTGTGTGCCAGCAGCACAACACTCATGGGACATGGCTTTGGGAGTGGCAGCAGCGTGTCAGCTGTCTCGGTGGCATGGAACCTGAGGGTTCTGACTCTGGAAGAACAGAAGAGAAGCAGGAGATGGTGGCCTCCCAAGATCCTGTGGTGCCAATGTCTCCTGGCTTCCAGGAAAGCAGCACTTCTGCATCAGTGGCAGCGGTCACTCCGGCAGCTCAGTGACACAAACAGTCATGGGCTCCGGGCAGCTAACTCTCAAAATCGGCAACCCAAGTTTGGTTATCTGGATCTAGTAGACAATGACTAGTAGCTGCATAGGGATAAAACAGTTATTTAAGTTATTATCTGCAGTTGTCTGTGATGAAGTGCTCAGAGATGAAGCTATTGGTGGTGCTGGAAATGATTATGACATTTTGCAACATATGTATATCAAGTCATGATGCTGTATACCTTAAACGTACACTGTGCCGTATGTCAGTTATATCACAATAAAACTGAAAAAAAAATTTTAATAAATAAATCATGTTGCAGTCAGTGGAAGGAAGGGAAGGAGGGAGGGAGGGAGGGGAGGAGGGAAGGAAGGAAGGAAGGAGGGAAGGAAGGAGGGAAGGAGGGAAGGAAGGAGGGAGGGAGGGAAGGAAGGAAGGAGGGAAGGAGGGAGGGAAGGAGGGAAGGAAGGAGGGAGGAAGGAAGGTAGGAAAGAAGGAAAGAAGGAGGGAAGGAAGGAGGGAGGGAGGGCAGGAGGGAGGGAAGGAGGGAAGGAAGGAGAGAAGGAGGAAAGAGGGAGGGAACGGGGAGAAGAATGATTAGGGAAGGTTGGATGGGTGGAGAGATGCTGTTTCTGACTCTACTGGAGAGTTTACATGATAATGACAAGATCATACTTAAATACTTAGCTTAAGACACAACCTGAAAACCAGAAAGCTTCCATGTCACCCCTAAAAGAATCTCCAATTTCTTACATCCTCAGGGTGAATACAGATGAAAGTCAGAACCAAAATTTAATCCTACAAATTGCAGAATAACAATATAAATTGAATTCACAGCCTTGCCAGGTATATGACATTGATTGGGAACAAGTGGAATTCTGAACATTAGAACAAGTAAATTTAGATGGCTTTAGATAAATGTGAGAATCTATATCCAGCAAATACTCTTGGGACTTTTTTTTTTTTTTTTTTTTTTTTTGGTATAAGCACCCTGTCCTTCCATCTGTGAGCAAACCCTGTAACGCAAAATGACGATCACGAGATAATACATAAAATAATTTTAAACTAATAGAATCTTCACGAGAAAAGACTCAAAGAAATTGTAGAGAAAGCAGACTGGGCCTTAAAAAAGTCATCCCATCTAACTCCTTAGTTACAGTTATGTAACCTGAGTCCCAGGGAAGCTATGATCCGAAGCCTAATCCCTTCCCATCGTGCTCTCCAAATGAAAGGGAAGCTGAATGTTTGCAGGCTCAAGCTGAAGTCACTGTACTGGGTCCCCTCAAGGCAGGTTCTCTGATGTTCATTTCTCAGAGAGTCCTCCCTACAAAATATTCCATAGGAATGTGACGTTAGCTTGTCAAAAGGCATTAGTAACTGCTGCAGTTTATTAACATATATTCCAGTGTGGCTTTCTAAAGATTATTCAAAGGTTATAAATTCTGATATAAAGAATTCCCTGGCGGTCCAGTGGTTAGGACTCCAAGCTTCCACTGCAGAGGGCACAGGATCAATCCCTGGCTGGGGAACTAAGACCCCGCAAGCCTTGTGTATATGCCCTTAGAAGGTGGACAAGCACTCTCTGTGGAGAATTACATCATTCAACTTGAACTTTCACAGGGAAGGTTGGACTTGACCATGCAGATGTTTCAGGAACTGAGTAGCTGTTACTTGGATAAAAGCATATGTTTTCTCAACTATCTCCCTGGCACATCATCCTCCACAGGATGCTAAAGCTTCACTTTTTTTTTTTTTTTTTCCTGTACGCGGGCCTCTCACTGTTGTGGCCTCTCCCGTTGCGGAGCACAGGCTCCGGACGCGCAGGCTCAGTGGCCATGGCTCACGGGCCCAGCCGCTCCGCGGCATGTGGGATCTTCCTGGACCGGGACACGAACCCGTGTCCCCTGTATCAGCAGGCAGACTCTCAACCACTGCGCCACCAGGGAAGCCCCTCACTTCTTTTTTTATTTTCTCAGACTCAGTATATTTTCCATGGCAAGATGAGGTAGTGATTCTAGCCACTGCTGAACTTGACATCCCTCACTTACGAACAACCTTCCTGTACCAAGGGGCTGCTGGCGTCTCATGCCTCCATATCAGAAGCCTGGAGGTTGGTATAGCACACTTTGCATGCATGATGTGTTGTATAATGGTTTCCAGACATGCACTATTTAAGTATGAAGAAAATTTTTGGTCAGTCATAAAAGCCTGTAGTTCTAGCCTGGGTCCCAGAGCCCCGATGTAATTTTGCCTTATCCTTCGGAAAGTTAACGCCCAATGGAACCTCATTTACACTAGACTATAAATGACTTACTTGAAATATTAGGTCTGTATTAGGTCTGGGAGGAAGCTTACAGATGAAGTATCACCACAACCATGAAATATACCTACTTGCCACTAAACGGGGCTAGGTGCTATCCCCTGGGCTTCCAAGGATATTTTACAGCATCAGTCACGAAAGTAGCCTTACAGGTAAGGAAAGTACTAGCTTTGTGGTCAAAGGATCTATATGCAGATCTGGTTTAGACCATTTACCAACTCTGTGGCCATGATCTACTTATAGAACCTCAGTTTCCTTGGAGGGATGGCAACACCTGCCTTGAAGGGTTGTTGTAAGGATGAAATAGTGTAGGTAAGGTCTTACTGAAGAGGCTGGCACATAACAGCTACACAAATGGTCCTAAGCATGATTTAAGTTTTGCAAAGACATCAGCATCACTTCCCTTCTGAAGGGTTATTCCAATGGTCTCTTAACTCCGCGTCTGAAGCCCCCTTTCCAGAAACATTCTCCACAGGGGCTCCAGAGCAAGCTTTCTCAATGTCGGTCTGACCAACTCCTTCAGTCAATGGCTCTCAAAGGTCAGCAGGGCGAATTCCAAACAACTTAGCCTGCAGACAAGTTTGGTAATATTACCCCTGCTATCACACCCCGAATACCCCTAAGCTCCAGCTGGGCAGAATGGCTTGGAGTTCCCCGAATACACCAGCTCTCACATAAAGGTCTCCTCTCACCGTATTCCCACTGCCACAGTCACCCCTACCACCACCAATCCACCTCTATCTGGCTTTCTCCAACTTCCACGTCAAGACTCAGCTTGCTCAGCGTCCCAATCCCCGGGAAGCATTTCTGGGACCTTCCAGTCTTTCTGTTCCGAAAAGCGTAGCTCAATTCTAAAACCTATGACGATATAGTGCACTTGTTTATTTACCTAAATCTCTCTCCCGCTAAGTGTGCACTTCTTGGTACAATTTCTGTCTCCTTCCACAAAGTTGGTGCCCAATACTATTAAATACATGCGTGGATGGATGGATGGATGGATGCCTAACTGCAGTTTTGCTGAAAAAGAATTACTTCTTACCCAGCCCACCCCCAACCAGACTAGATATTTTTTCTCAATCCTGCAAACGAAAGGCTACTATTGCTTCTATCATCCATAGTTTCAGAAATGTAAAAATTAATACAAGGAGAGCAAATGTTTCATCCTTAAGGTACCACAGGAATAACATTTGTTAATTTGTATTTGCATTTGAAATTGAAACACAAATTGGCACAAGAACTATTACACATCCCGGCTAATTAATGTTCTAAAAATGAATTATGCAAATCAACCTCAACAGGCCTCAGAAGTTCTTTCCATGTATAATGAACGGCTCGGAACGTGAACCTTGTTTAGGGGCTGATTCTGATGGGATTGTACAGTGGAAAGACTCCTGGCTTGGGAATCCGACTTAGCTCATTCTGTCACTCATCGTGAGGTGGCAGTCTCCCTGGATCTCAGTTTCTTCATCTGTTCATTGGGAATGAGGATGCCTACCTGAGGGAATGAAAGAAATGACTCTTCCAAGGTTGTTGGCTTCAAGGAGCCTCTAAATAGCAGTTTTCTTGATGCTTTGGCTTGTGATGCTCCACCCTCCTCTCACAGCACCTCCTCCCTGCCTCCTTTGCAAATGCCAAGTCTCGCCGCAAACATGACTACGCTCCCTGCATCCCTGAAACGGAGGCTACAGCACCGTGTGTGTTTCCATTTCATGTACAAGGAATCCACTGGACAATGTAACATCTGGCTTGACCACGGAGCATTCCTTAGGCCTTGAGAACGGAATGTCAGAACAGCTGAGGGAGGTCACGGTGACTGATTAGGTAGCAAAGCAGACAGCAGCGAGTTTCTGGGCAGCTGTCTGTGTGGTCTGCGGCGATGCTCTGATAAACTATTATTGGGACCATTCGTGGTCTCCTGA
Source organism: Hyperoodon ampullatus (assembly GCF_949752795.1). Classification (NCBI taxonomy): domain Eukaryota; kingdom Metazoa; phylum Chordata; class Mammalia; order Artiodactyla; family Ziphiidae; genus Hyperoodon; species Hyperoodon ampullatus. The sequence goes on from NC_136928.1 coordinate 77,107,202, forward strand.
TTCGGCTAGGCCTAGACCAGCACCAGTAAAACCATCTGCCAGGTACTATGTTATAGCATGGATTGGGGCCACTTTGCTCAGAAAGGACTTGTGGGCATTAACTAGAGGCCATCTGAAGTCCACTGCAGGCAGTGCCGGTGGTTATGTGACAATTTGAAGTAATACATTGATGGGCCTCCAGGAGCCCAATAAGGAGGGCTGAAGGCTGAAACAAACAGGGCCAAATGTGACCATCAAGGCAAAACAGGGGCTTTCCAGGAAGACTCGCTGGTCATTGTAGCTCCAAGGTCATCCGCACGTTGATATTTCCTTAATGTTTCAGCTGTACATTCACAAAGTGAGAGCCGCAGAGTGGGAGGCTCCTGATGGCCAGCTCTCTTCTGAAGACATTATTGCCACACCTGGTGACCAGCCTGACCTGGACAAGCAGAGCCCCCAGGAGAGGGTGGCACTCACAGCAAGACCAGGTTAACAGCTCCTCTGGCCAGCACTCCTCTTCTAAGCTAGAGGAATTTCTTAATCCCCAAGTGAGGAAGAAAGACAATTAAAATGAATATCACATACCCAGGACATACTGCAGGTAGCTGGGTCTTCATAGGGACCCCCTACACAGACAGATGTCAGCATCTTCCTCTCTCAAGTGGACATGATTGATTCCTTTCCATTCGTGCCTTTGATTGAAAAGTTCAAGTTAAAGGACCACATTCAGGTATTATTTAAATAGCAGTAACAGAACCAAGATAAAACCACGTGTTCTTGATCTTGGTACTAGGGAAGTTCCCCTCGAACGGAAAGAGATGACCTCCCTCTCACTCACGCTAGTTCTATATCTCAGACACACAAAGAATAGAAAAGCCTTGGGGTTTGCTGTACTATAGAGTACAAACTAGCTCTGAATTGAAGTACTTAAAGCAGAGATTGTTAGAGAAAATCAGAAAATTTTCTAAATTTGCCTCTAAAATACTTATGGTCAGTGCCATGTCCTTTCGCACTTAAATTTAGATGCAGTATAATGAAGTGACAATAACATTGGCTTCAAAGCCAGACATCCCAGCTTCAATCCCAGGTCCACCATTCCACGTTTGTGTGACCTTGGAAGAGTCTTTTATCAGTTGTTAAGAGTCTATTTCCTCAGCTACAAAATGAGGTTTATACCTACAGCAGAGGGCTGTGCTTTGATCAGAAAGGTATCCAGAGTAGCTGCTAAAGTAAAATATCTGGAGGCAACTTGCCAGGGTTTGGATCCTGACTCCAGCACTCCCCAGCTGGGCAGCTTAGGCAAGTCGTTTCGCAGTGTCAGTGTCCTCCACAGCAAAACAGAGTGATAATCGTACTGCCTTCTAGGATCAGGGAGAGTATTAAGTGAATCTGCTGTGGTCTGAATGCCTATGTCCCCCCAGCATTTATAGGTTGAAATCCTAACCCCCGAAGTTGATGGTATTAGTAGTTGGGGCCTTTGGGAGGTGCTTAAGTCAATGAGGGTGGATGGAGCCCTCACGAAGGGGATTAGTGCCCTTATAAAAGAGACCCCACAGAGTGCCCTGGTCCCTTTCACCATGTGAGGATACAGCCAGAAGTCAGCAGTCTGCGACCTGGAAGAGGGCCCTCACCCGACCATGCTGTCACGCTGATCAACCTTCAGCCTCCAGAGCTGAGCAATTAATTTCTGCTGTTTATAAGCCACTCACTTTGTGGCAGTTTGCTATAGCAGTCCAATAGGCTAAGACAGAGCTAATACGTAAACACAGTGCCTGGTACATGGGAGGCTCACATAAGTTGGCTGTTGGAATTACTGATTTCTTCAATCACTCAGAAGTGCTTCCTCCGTGCTGGGTTCTGCCCGAGGCACTGTAACACAGAGGTGAATAGAATACGATCCCCAAGAGGCTCACTGTCCACTGGACAAGAGGGTACAAACACACAAGTAATTGGAGCAGTGTGACAACCTCCAGAAGAAAGCCTGACCCAGCCTAGAGAATTCCAGAAAAGGCGACACTTGAGGTGAGCCTTGAAGGATAGCAAAAAATGTCCAGAGGGGTAAAAATACATTCCAGGGAGCAGGACCTCAAGGTGCAAGACACAGAGGTGAGAAACAGGGCACAGAGGGTCTGCAGAGAGCATAGAGTGTCGAGGGGACACAGAGCAAGCAGAGCATGCTGGAGGGGGAGACGTGTGGTCCGGCTCAAAGAAGGCTTCGTCGCAAGTGACTGCGAGCTAGGAGACTTTGGTTTTAAAACCTCTCCTGAGTATCAGCTCCGAGAATTTAGATTAATTTTCCAATTTGTAAAATTAGAGTATTACAAGCGATGATCGCTGAGATCCCTCTGAGCTCTGAAGCAATTTAATTCTCACCAGATTGCAACCTCCCTGGAGGCAAGGTGTGTGTTCTGTTCCTCTGCCTTCCCTGCCTTCCCTCAGAGGGGGCCAGGTTTATGCCCAAGAAACGCCTTTTCTGCTTGCGGAATGTTCTAGTCTTTTCTAGCTGGGAAATCTCTCATTTTAGCAGTTCCTTCACAAACAGGTTCCAGAAGGCACGCATTTACAAAACTTACCCATCCCTAATGAAGTGAAGACAAATCAACAGCGTCTATAGAGATGATGTCAAGGCTTTTAAAATTCAAAACCAAAATGGGACCATCACCTGAATTGTCTCGTTCAAAGGACGCTGAGGTCTGGGCGCCTCTTGGATGAAGACATTCCGGGACTCTCCAGGGTAGACAACCTGGGAACAGGAGACACCAGCTTCCAGCCCTGGCTTCTGAGCCCGAGCAAATTAGCCGAAAAGCGATCTCCATGGCAACAGGAAATTTGTTTCTTAAAGGAGGTAGAAATAAAGTCTTTGGAAGAAACTCCGCGCGCGGCAGATAGAATATCCTCAGATTACACATAAATATTGTCTATGCCAACAAAATGAAGGGCCAGGCGGCTCCATTATCTGGATAATTTAGGCCTGAACCAGTGATTTGTAAAAGAATAGGAGGCTTTTAAGACCTGAAGAATGGAATGTGGCAGGTACGGCCCAGGCACAGGTGAGAGCATCTCCCTGAAGTTTTCTCTGCTGATGTGAGACCCAGAACAGGACTCGCAGGTCCGGGGTGTGTGCCTCTGCCCGATACTTCCCAAGACGGACGGAATGAGAGGTGCGTGGAACTGTTAGATGGATCGCCAGGAAGTCGTGGGCGGTGGCAGGTGAGTACTGGAAAGCGCCCCAGGCAGGGAGAAACCAGCATCATCGGTGATTCAGGGACTGGGCCCATAATAGCAAAGGTGCGCAAACACCCTCTTTTTTGCCCAAACAAAAAGAGAGCCGAGATCCCCAGATCCACCAGCCCACTTTCTCTCTGACACACCTCCTTTTTCTCCACATTAGCCTTCTTTCTTCTCCACCTCCTTTATTCCATCCTTCTGCAGAAGATGGAAAGCCATTTGGGAAATTGAAGCCCATTTCGCTTTGATCAGTTTTTGAGGGGAGACAACAAAGCTTGGGCCAGTGCTGGAGGCAGGCTGCTCAGATTCAAATTCTCCAATCTTTCTGGGCTTCAGTTCCTCATCTGTAAAAAGCGAATGAGTATATATAGGTGACTTCCTATACTGGCATTGGGGTGAGGATCAAATGAGTTAATATTTGTAAACATTGCACGTGGTAAGAGCTACGTACGCATGTGATAAACCCCCAAATCATTTAAAACACTAAAGCCACAGCAAAAATCAGACTAGGCTCTCAGACGCAGAGGCACCCTGGTAATTCCTGGGTTGAGATCCCTTTCACTGTGGATCATTAAAGAATTACAGATGATGGGAAATGTCACATGTCATCCTGTCTCCCAGTTACACCCATGAGAAACGGATGCCCAGAGATGGAAGGCAGTATGGCATCCCAGGTGGCCTCAAGAGTTTTCTGAAAGAAAACTGTCTTCCAGGCAATTCCAAAGGGATGCAGCCTGCAGGAGGGCCATGAGGGCACCCCAGAAAGCCTGTGCCCCCATCTTTCCCTCCTGCTGGGTCTCCCCCCACTTCTGCCCAGGGCTGTGGCATGTTAATATGTTCTTCCTGAAAAAAATAGAATAAAAGGCCTCCCTGGTCATCTGCGCTTCGGGCGCTGCATAGGCTGGCTCAGCCCCACTGGAGTCTCCAATGCAGAGAACTATAAAAGCTCAGGGAAATCCCACAGGAACTAAGTCATTGTGTGTGTAACACAGCTTGTCCCAAATTTATCTGAACCCAGAGTCCCTTTGAGTCAGCATCTTGTGAGACTCTTGTTCCCCCAACACACAACACTGAGGATGATCCACTTCCCACAGGCAGTGATTAGCAAACACTGACCCCTGGGAGGCAGGAGGTGAAAGACCAAGTCATGGAGCATGGAGCGCCCCGCATTTCCTGGTTCAGGCCCGGGCCCAGCAAGGGCTCTGGAAATGTTTGCCTGACATCTTGCCTCCTTTTGGCTTGTGTTTGTTTGTTTATTTACCTGTTTGGTGGCTACTTAATGAATGGTGTTCCTCCTGCCAAGATAAGGATCCCAATGGCCCAACTACTTTCAGGACCGCAGCATATAAATGACATCTCTAAAGAATTCTTTTCGGTAGTTATATCCGATAAAAAAAAGTCTGAGACCACCTAGTTGTGGGGATTCCTTTCATCACCCGTTATGGTGTCTCATCAGCTCCAGAACTTGGCAGAGTCCAGGGCGGGAGCTTTAGAAGCCAAGTGGGAATCCAGGCTGTGACACTTCTCAGCTTTGTGAATTGGCCAAGTTACCTAACTGCTCTGAGCCAAGGTCTCCACCCTGAAGCCTAATAATATCCAACGTTTATCGAGCACTTACTGTTTGTCAATAACTGTGTTCACAGCTCTACGCATATTATCTCATTTAATTCTCACCATCTGAGAGGAGGAAACAGGGGACAGAGAAGTTATTTGTACCAGAGTAAATAACATGCCCCTAACGCAAATTTAGCTATTGGTCAACAAGTAAATGGCAGTGCTTGGCAGTGCTTGGGCAATTATCCTCCGGGTTTTACTGGTGGTTGTGAGAAGGGAGTTTTATGGTGTATTAGCACACAGTGGGAACCAGCAAATGTCACTTCCTTCTTTCCTCTGGGTTCCTACTACTAGACTGAGTCCAGGGGAAAAATGACTTTATTTCCCTCCCACCTTTCCTTGCTTCCCTCCCTATTTTTTTTTTTTTTTACATCTTTATTGGAGTATAATTGTTTTACAATGGTGTCTTAGTTTCTGCTTTATAACAAAGTGAATCAGTTATACATATACATATGTTCCCACATCTCTTCCCTCTTGCGTCTCCCTCCCTCCCACCCTCCCTATCCCACCCCTCTAGGTGGTCACAAAGCACTGAGCTGATCTCCCGCTGCTATGCGGTTGCTTCCCACTATCTATCTACCTTACGTTTGGTAGTGTATATATGTCCATGCCACTCTCCCACTTTGTCACAGCTTACCCTTCCCGCTCCCCATGTCCTCAAGTCCATTCTCTAGTAGGTCTGTGTCTTTATTCCTGTTTTACCCCTTCCCTCTCTATTTTGTTCATCAAACATTTACTGAAAACGTTCTCCATGTTCCAGACCAGATTCCTTATCAGCCACTAAGCAAATAAAACTGAACCCGACAGGGCTGTCCCTGCCCTCAGGCAGCTAGCAGTCTTGTCTTGGTCTTGCCATGTTAGCTAATTCCACGGGGAACATACACACAAAAAGATCCTAGATCTCACATTTCCATTTTGTTTTGCTGTCATTTGAAGAAGAGAGAGACGGATCATTCACTTCTTGAGCACCTCCACGGGCCGAGCGTTCTCCTTTGTCCCATTTAATCAATGCGGCCACCCTCAGAAAGGTATCACTGTGTCTACTTTGACGGAAAAGCAAATCTGGCACCTGGGTGGCTCAGGGACTCATCCCCAAGGCACTGTAAGAAGCCGACTCTAAACCCCCGGCACCTGCTTTGTTCTGTGGACCTGGGCTTCCTCTCCATGTCCGTTTCTCTGGGCTGAATTTGCAGACGATGACCCGAAGATTTCTGCGAATTTTCTTCTCCTTTTTGGAGGCTCAGGAGGGGCTATTTAGTCAGTCATTATTTCCACTAGTCAGTCCCCATCTCACGAATGGTCTCAGCTCGAGTCCCGCAGTGCAGCCAGGAGGTGGGAGCCATGGGATCCCCGGCACCGCCTTGCGTCCCCTTCACCCCTGGTGTTGGTTGGCCGGCTGCCAGGTTTACTGCGGCTCACACAGCTGTTTCCAGCCAAGGTGAGGGCTTCCTTTTAATGGTGTCATTTACAAGTCAATAAAGCGAGATGGAGCGCCGTTTCCGCCGCGGGTCCCACCTCGCTGGCCTCTGTGGTCTCACCCTACCGTCGGGGGCAAAGGGGGCCGGCTCGAGGCCTCATTCCTGACCTAACTGCCCTGTTCTCTCACCAGCCCCGGAGCAGCCCAGCCATAAAGCCCTTCCCCTCCGAGGGCAGAGTTCAAAGCTTAGGCTCCGCGGGATCCCGTCCTAAACCGTCCGCCCCGCCCCGCTTTATGGCTCCTGCTTCCCGGTCCATCGCTCAGCACGAGAGCGAAGCCCTGGGGTCTTATCTCCCGGCCGAGATAAAGGCCAGGCTCAGGGAAGCCGCCCACCCGAAGGTGCCTCGGCCCAGGGTTCCCACTGCTCCCTGGGGTGAGTTTGATGAGTTAGAGGAAAGATGGCCTTTTTCAAACGGACAGGGAAGACACTCCCTCTGGGTGCTGGGTTTTTCTCTATCTGACCTTCCAAGGGCAACACTTCTAATGGAAGGGCCGACGGGACAGCTCTGGACTCCCAGGGGCTCCTGGCATCCCTCAGCGCCCCCAGGTCAAGGTGATAATGAGGTGAGAGAAGATGGTGGCTTAATGGGCCAGTGCCTGTGGGGAAGCGAAGGAGGGAGGCTCGTGCCCAGGCCCTGGAAGCTGCAGCCCCGCAGGAAAGGGGAGCAAGCCAAGGTCACAAAGCCCCCTGAGGACCGCTCAGACAGGCACTTACCCATTTGCTCAAGACACACACGTAGAGAAGCTTCTGTGCACAGGCCTGTGCAGGATGCCGTGGGTTCAGCTCGAAGGAGCACCTCTCACCCGCTGGGGTCCAGGCAAGCGCGCCAGAAGAGGGAAGCCGAGTCCTGAAGAGCAAATAGGAGTCTGCTGGGCAGACAAAGGGAGCAAATACTTTTTTTTTTTTGCGGTACGCGGGCCTCTCACTGCTGTGGCCTCTCCCGTTGCGGAGCACAGGCTCCGGACGCGCAGGCTCAGCGGCCATGGCTCACGGGTCCAGCCGCTCCGCGGCATGTGGGATCTTCCCGGACCGGGGCACGAACCCGTGTCCCCTGCATCGGCAGGCGGACTCTCAACCACTGCGCCACCAGGGAAGCCCACATTGCTTTTTTTTTAATTGGAGTATAGCTGATGTACAATGTTGTGTTACTTTCTGTACGGCAAAGTGAATCAGTTATAATATACATACCCACTCTTTTTAGATTCCTTGCCCATATAGGTCATTACAGAACACTGAGTAGAGTTCCCTGTGCTTTACAGCAGGTCCTTATTAGTTATCTATTTTATACAGAGTAGTGTGTATATGTCAGTCCCAATCTCCCAATTTATCCCCCCCGCACATTTTCCCCCTGGTAACCATAAGAATTGTCATACTGAGGGGAGTCAGACAGACAAAGACAAATATCATATGCTGTCGCTTACACGTGGAGCGAATACATTTATAAAATGGAAGAGCGCGTACAGAAGACAGGGTGCATTCAGATGGTGCCAGCCATGCCGGTGAGAAAGGGGAGGCCCAGGGCAGGGCAGGGCATGGGCTCTCCTGGCAGCCTCACACTCAGAGAGGAAAGGGGCGTGGGCTGTCCCATAGCTGCCTCCTGGCCTGTGCCTAAACCAGAGACATTACACACACAGCTCTTTCCCATCTGGTGGTCCCAAGAAGCCAAGCGGGGAGGGCCTGAGTCACGCACCCCGTCACCCGCACAGTTCAGGCAGGGGCAGCCTGTATTCACTGACACCCATCCAGGTACTAAAATGGCCAAGAGGAAGCACCCAGGACCCAGGGAGGTAAGAGTCTAGGGGACGGGTCACCTTGCCACTCGCCAGGACACAAATATCTAAGGGTCAAGACACTCTAACCCTGACTCTGCCCACAGCTTGATGGAGATAATCCTGCTCTCAGAGAGTGTGCAGTGATGGTGAGAGTGGGATTCCCACTTCTCAGGAGGTAAACTGAGGCCCAGAGATGTTACAGCGACAACAGCTAATATCAGGCCACCCCTAGCCTATCTGGTGGAGTGGAAAAGGAGCCCCTGCAGGGTGGAGGCAGCCTGTGGGAACTGGGCTTCCGTGCCTTTGTGCAAAGAAGGCGCCCTTCTCTCTGGGAAGATGCAAAGGTGCACTGGGGCGCACAAATTGTCAAGGAAAGCACACGTTGGACTGCAGCCTCCTTGGTCGGGCAACCCTGGGCACCTTGAACTAATAAGAGAAGTAGAGAGACCAGCGGAGGCTGCAGTCAGGCAGAGATGTAATTCAGTCCTGTTTCATGACACAATTTGCTGGCATTGCAGCCGTGGATAACTCGCCATCCCTTTATCTGTAGACTAAGGCTGATAATACGTACGCACCGGGCTTGGTAAAGATTTCAGAGGTGACAGCAGTTCTTATTATTCCAGGGCCTCCAGAACAGAAGATGAAGGATCTGCAGAGCCCTGGATGTTTTCCTTCCTTCTTCACTTAGAGACAAGTCTTAGTTATTTGTTTCCTGCCTCTGTGTAATTACAGTGCAAGGGCCTCATTCTCCAGACCTGTTTTAGTGAAGGAGGAAGGAAGTCACAGGCCTTTCGCCATAACTCCCCGCTCAGAGACGCCAGCTGGGAATTTGACTAATCTGTGATTGCCGCCAGTAACCCCTGTGTGTTCCAGATCAAGGTCCTGCACAGGCCATCCGGGACCAGTCCTGACCATCAATCAGCCACTGTTCTCAGGCCTGACCTCCAGGATACCCATCCTCTCCCGAGGCCTGATGCATTTATGGTTGGGGAAGGGAGCAAAGTCCATCCACACACACTGTGGAGCACCAGGGCCACACTAGCCACTGGCCGCTCCCACCAGAAACTGGACTATGAAAACATCCATTGTGCATGTCCCTTCTGGAGGGCCTGGGCAAGGGTGTACCCGGAAGCCCTTGCAAACAATCTCAGCAGAGCTGAGTATAATCAGATGAGGATGCTCCTTCAGGGCCTAGTGTGGAGACCCAGTGAGGACCACTGGCTTTCTCCAGAGATGTCCTGGAAGAGAGTCCTTTCCACTGAGTTGAGGAAACTAGACAGAATTCCGGAACTGGCTCTGTTTCATGCCCTCAAGCAAGTTCCTTCTTACTTGACAGAAAACTCTTCTTTAAAACATGAGAGTAAGAATATGTAACCTCCAAGGGACCTTCCAGAGCTAACAGAACTTACTGTAAATTAATTAAGTTACCCATAGCTAAATAATTTCAAAGGCAGAATTGTGGAAGCTCTTTTGAATTTTTTTTATAGCAAACGAATCAATAAAAACCCTGTAATATAAAATGTAGGTGTTGTAACATATTGGATATGATATTGGTCAGGGTGTCCAAGAATAAGGGTATAAGTTCCTTCAGACTCTTTCAATCATCGCCTGATCGGTCCTGATATTTTTACCGAGAGCTAGGCACCCCCGTAGAATGCCCAGCAAGTTTCAAGGACTATCAGATATTTGTTCATCCAAGAATTGGGTACCATTTCCAACCCACCCTTTTCTCCAGCCCCTTCTGCCAAGCATTCCTCCAGCTAATAAAACACTGGTCACCCAGCACTGGGTTAATATTTACTCAGTATAAACCGTTCTAGAGTGAAAGGCTGAAGGCCACACTAAAGTTAAAACATTAAAAAGCAGGTCTGACCTCCTGGGTCAGTGTTACAGTTTTCTGGGAGAGGATTTTGATCACAAGTGGTGTTACCTGGAGGAGAGGCCAGACCTCCAGGATGGAAGATGGATACTTAGATCCATCTAGATACTCTACATCCATCAGGTACTGATATTGCAGAAGTGCTTTTTTATTCCCTTGTAGACTTCAGTTTCCACAGGGGAGATGATCTCCACCAGGAAATTGTGAGCAACCAATGAAATGGGTTCTGCTAAGATTTTAGAAACCTGACAAACACTGTATGATGTGATGTGATTATGCATCATTTGGCCAAGGATTTTTTTTTTTTTTTTGCTTTAATGTGACGATAAAGACCCCCAACTGAAATAACTGTTGCCTCACTTAACATTTTAACGGTAGATACTGAGATGTCCTTGCGAGCAGTGATATTTTCTAAAGATGGTCACATCAGTGCCTCTCCCATCCCACGTACTCTTCCTGCCATGGGATGATAACCTTCCTCCATTGAGAGGTGGGGTCCACGCTTTCCACCACTCAAATCCAGGTGGAACTTTGTAACTGCCTCCAGCAATGGAATCTGGCAGAAATGAAGCCAAGTGACTTCCAAGGTGAGGTCGCAAGAGATAATAAGAGTTTCCACCTGACTGTCTGCTGGGACTTGGACCTCTGGAGTCCTGAGCGGCCGTGTAAGCAGCCGGCTACCCTGCAGTCACAGTGCTGGGAGGACCCGGAGGAGAGAGAGAGGATGCCCAACGAGCCCCACCTGCTGATGCTCAATACCTCTAAGTGGTAGAATAATAATGTTATTCATTTATTTTATCCTTTTTGCTTATCTGCATTTATAAAATTTCTAGAGCAAACATAGATCACTTTTTTCAAAAAGTTTTTTAAAAATTTCACTCATATCCTCACCTTCTCAAAGGTGGGGATCAGCAGGCCTCGGCTAATACCTACACTGAATTCCAACCACTGACTCTTTGCACAAATCCACAAAAGAACTGCCTGCCCCAGAATCCCGAGAGGCTTAGACTGGTGACCAGACGCCAGAAACCACCACGCACTTCATTCTAGACAAGTGGATACAAGGTACGTGTTTCCCGTAGTTAGATCCACCAGCCCGGCAGCCTCAGGCGTGGAGCAAGCTTTCCTAAGGCCTGAGCACCTGTTTTGGTTTTTGTTGTTGTCATTGTTATTGTCTTTACTACGGCAAGATGAAATTCATTCATCAAATATTGATTAAGCCCTACGTGCGCCAAGCACAGGGCTGGGTGCTAGGGATACATCTGTGAGCTGACGCAAGGTTTCTGTCTTCATGCAGCGAAAAATACAAATGAAGCAAGTGATCTGAATGCGGCGTACGTGCTGTGAGGGGGGATGCCCCAGAGGCAGAAACAGAGAGGGTGCACCTGGCCCAGGTGTGGAGATAATAGTGGGACAATAAGGAATCCCAACATCACAAGGTATTGTGAGGTGTGATATAGACTTGAGTATTTATGTCCTCCCGAATGTCTTATGTTGAAATCCTAACCCCCCAGTGTGATGGTACCAGGAGGTCGGACCTTCGGGAGGTGATGACGTCACGAAGGCGAAGCCCTCACGAATGGAATTAGTGCCCTTGAAAAAGAGACCCCAGAGAGGTCCCTTCCTTTTTCCTGCCATGTAGGGACACAGCAAGAAGACAGCTGGCTGGGCCGTCTATGAACAAGGAAGCTGGCTCTCTCCAGACACCAAATCTGCCAGTGCCTTCATCTTTATTGTCCCAGTCTCCAGAACTGAGAAAAATAAATGCTTCTTTAAGTTCCCCAGATCTATGACATTTTTATTATAGCAACCGAGATGGACTAAGAAATCAAACGAGCTCATCCTTGTGAGCGCACTTAGCAGAATGGAAATGTAAGACGTGGTGGCCCGTCCCCTTCCCCCATGGCCTCTGGCTGCTCTGTACACCGGCCGTGATTCTGATCGGGCGTGAGGCTTCTGTTTTCCACATTGGTGAGCACAGAAAACCTCGAACCGTGACCCCAGCATAGGTCTTTGTTTGCATAGTCTCTTGTACTCCTGTGTACTGTTCACTAAAAGCCAGGGCAGAGAGAGCCTTTCTTGCTCCGAGGCCAATGGCCATGGTCCAGTATGCTGCTGGGGACACATCCCTGCTGCCAGGCCAGCCTGACCGTGCTGCCAGCCAGGTGGGGCTTGTGAGACCAGTGCCCTTAATTTGTTCTGACGTCCAGCCAGAGGGTGCACCAGTCCTCCAGGGAGCAGGGAGAGTTTGTCATGTCCCCCATCATCCACTGGAACCGAGGGCCAGAGCTCTGCCCTTTTTCCGCAGCCGCTGCCCTGGGTGGATCGCTCAGGATCCTGGCCCCAGCCTCCCAGCCCATAAGAGTGCCCCCACGCCACAGCACATCATCACCAGGGGGCTCTTGGTAACAGGGAAGTCCTGCCATCCCCCCTGGGTATCCTGCCATGCCTCCCTTAGGGTCTCTCGACAAGAAACCCCGAACTGGCTAGCCAGGCCCACTATCTCCTGCTTCTCACCAGCTGCCTCCCTCCATGGCCATTTGTCCCACTCAAAGCCAATTCTGACCATTTGCTCCAGCCAGCCAGACCCCAAATGGGACCCCATACCTCCTCCTTCACGTAACTCCTGACCATCCTTTACATCTCTGTTGAAGTGTCACTTCCTCCAAGAAGGCTGCCTGGAACTGCCAGCCTTCTGTCGCTCCTGAGACCCCACAGACCGCATCATGTATCCATCGCGCTGTAAGTGCCGGGACCCAGGTGGCCAACAGCGTTTTCCCACCTTCCCCTCTTCTATCTCCCACCACCCACCCGGCTGCACTGGGGCGTCTTTGGTAAAACAGAGACCGTGGTTTGCTGGCAGATATGTTACCCAACAAGAGTGGTCCGTATTGGCAACGGAAGCTTTGTCTGTCTTGGAGATACTCAGCTCTGAAGGCCCTGTGTGGTCTCTCCCAGGGGAGACCAGGCACTGGGGTCAGATCCTGGGTGGCCTTTGGGTGCTCTTGCTGCGCGGAGCCTTTGGGAAATGATTGTTTGAACCCAAGTGACCGGGTTTCTTTTCTGCAGACTCCTCCGAGCTCTCAGGAGAATGGACGCATCGCGAATTTTCAAGACGGGAATGAGCGTGAATATTAACCACGGGGTCTATTCTTTTTTTTTTTTTTTTTTGCGGTACACAGGCCTCTCACTGTTGTGGCCTCTCCCGTTGCGGAGCACAGGCTCCGGACGCGCAGGCTCAGCGGCCATCGCTCACGGGCCTAGCCGCTCCGCGGCATGTGGGATCTTCCCGGACCGGGGCACGAACCCGTGTCCCCTGCATCGGCAGGCGGACTCTCAACCACTGCGCCACCAGGGAAGCCCTACGGGGTCTATTCTTGAGGAATACCTCTTGATGTTGCCCAAAACCAGTGTTTCACAGGACACAATTTGGAAATGCTGCCCTAGGAGTATTTAGAAATTTGACAGTCCCCAGAGGGCTATGTGTCTTAATAAATATCTAAATCTTTGGGAGGATTTTATGGGTATTTTTCAATATATCGTACAGTGTCTTCTTTTACTGAGGCAGCGTTGTTTCTTGCTCATGCTGGGAACCATGTATGTGAGTCTTTCCCTCATTACCGTGGCTACTAGGGAGCTCAGAATTGAGTCCTGGCCCACATCCAGCTATTGCCCAGTCCCTCCGAGGGCAAATTTTGTCTTCTAACATTTTCTCTGTTAACATCTTATTTCTTCTACCTTTATTTTGTCTTAGCCATGATTCTTTTATTCGTTGCAAACCTGTTTTACTGGTGTGCCAAGATCCTTCTGAAAATGAGGCAAAGTGTACATATATAAGTGTAAGCAAGTGTAATATTGTCAGCAACGATGATAACAAAAACACTTGCATTCCACAGAATAGGTGAATCTCCCACAGATATAAAATAAGCACCAGCCCTTTTCCAACAAGGAGAAGAGGGCCTGAGAGAGATTTCCTCCTGAGCTTAATTTTCATATTTAACCCTTTCACTCTCTACTCTTCAAAATCAAAAGAAACACCCCCTTCCCTTCCCCACACCCCTTGAGAGACTGAAACAAAACCACCCTCAAGATCAAACAGATTACGTTAATGACACAGAGAAGACAGGATGGTCTGTGTCCACTCTCTGAGCTCCCAAACAACAGGCTTTTGTGCTCAGGAGAGAGATGGGGGGCTGGGGACACTTGATAACCTGTATCCACTGGGGGGTGGAGTGGCATGCCGGGCTCACACTCCAGCACTCGAAGGCTCCATGAGCTGGGTGGGCAGAGGACCTCCGATTCTCAGCCACTGCCTCCACCGCTGCGGACCCCTGCCTGTCCAACAGCAAACAGCCTTCGGAGGACCCAAGGAGGGCTTGAGTCTTCAGACAGCCCTGGCCTATTGGAATCTTCTTCCCCCAGACAAACTCAGTTGAATCCTCTTCCCTTCGGACAACTTCACAGTGAAGTGACGCACATGTGGTGATGATTCTCCTTCCTGCCTCTCTTCCCTGCTCGGGAGCTGCATGTCGTCACCCCCAGGGCCTCCTTGTCCCTTTCTCTGGACAGCCGCCATGCTCTTGCTCTTAGCTCTTCCTCGTGGATGTGGCCCAGGAGCAGACCAGGGGCTGCTGCCTGTTTCCTATTCTCATTCTCCTTGGAGACCACGAGCCCCAGGGTGGCCAGGGGACAGAGTGTCTCTCTCTTCTATGTGTTTACACCCCTTCCCTCAAACAGCTGAAGGACACTCCTTGCAAAAGGGCCAGTGGGTCTAAAATAAAGCAGTAGACAGGCCTGAAGCTGGGCAAGGAGTCCCCTAGACCTGGAGGGACAGGGCAAACCGCCTGAGTTACACATTCCCTCTCTGAGCCAATCACACACCGTGTGTCCTGTCATCATTAATTCCCTTGTCTGTGTGTCCCAGCGGGTGTGAGCCCTTGAGGACAGGAACCCCACAAATTCCAATACCGAATCCCAGTGTTTACAACAGGGCTGACCCCTGAGTATGCCATCAACAAATTAAGGGGAAAGAAAAAGGATAGAAAAGGGAATAAAAAGGAGAAGGAAGTTGACACCTCAATTAAAAAATAAAAACAAGTGGAGTGGGGGAAGGACAAGAACAATGAAGTCTTCAGGGCTGAGGCAGTCAGATGCTCTATTCTTCATCTCCCTGAATCTTCACGGAACCATAAGAGTTTAGATGTTCTCATGAGCCTCATCTCAAGAGATGACAAAATAGGCTCAAGAAGGAGGCAGCAACTAGTCAAGCTTTGGGCCAAGTTCCAGCCGCCTCTTCCGCTCCACCCAGGCCAGCCCAGGGAGTTTTGACTTCATCCCGGAAGCAGTGGACCATGAAATCTTTTTGAGGATTTGTGAGTTGAATTTGCAAAGCACTGTAAAAAATTGGAGTAAGGATTCTCCACTGTGGAATTCTCAGCTCTCAGCTACAGTCCAAACTGGATGTAGAAGACTTGCTTTTAGAGAGATTGTATTTGTTGGGCACTTAAATCCGAGAAATTACAGGTTCAGGAAGCACAGATTTTCCCCATCCTTCTCAGTGGACTATACTCAGCTAAGTGTCCTTCCAGAAAATCCAGACTTCATTCCTTAGGAGTCCTCAGGTCTCCTGGGGAAAAAAAGGAAAGAAAATGCAGGCCTATCAACAATGTCAGCTCAACTTATTATGACTAACTAGGTCTCAAGAGTCAGCCATGGGCATCAGGAAGACCCCAAGGTCACAGACCCCACCCCAGGCACCCTGGGCACTGGCACTTAGGCGGGAAGTTGGAGCAGAAAGAAGGTGCTCACAGGTTCATGGCATGCAGTCAGAGGTTTCCGTGTGGCCAAACCTTGGTTGTAAAAACTGCAAAGAGGCTTATTTTGACATGTCTGTCCCGGGGAAAAAGCAAATCTTTGTAAGGGATCTATTGGTTCCCGCATATGGCTTATTTTGCTTAAAAAAAAAGTCATTTAAATAATTCCGTTGGACTAATTTGTGTTCTTAAAAAATGAAAATGAAAACCATGAGATTTCATGGGTGGTGTTACATTTTTAATGGGCAAGTATCCCAGGTTCATACTTTTAATTAGAAAATGCATCAAACAGCTGGTCGTTGGATGGAGAGATAACACACCAGCAAGGGACTTATGGAGAGCTGACCAGCCCCATCGCCGGGGGCTGGGCACCAAGCAGTCTTAGACAGAGCCCATCTGTAAAGGAGCCACGGAGAGAAAGGTCACTGGAACAGGGCAGGTGGGGAGGGCTTTCTAGAGGAGGTGGCATTTGCACTAGGGTTCTTGTTTTTTTTTTTTTTTTATTAGTTTCTGCTTTATAACAAAGTGAATCAGTCATACATATACATCTGTTCCCACATCCCTTCCCTCATGCATCTCCCTCCCTCCCACCCTCCCCATCCCACCCCTCCACTAGGGTTCTTAAAGTTAACCTACGTTAAGAGAAATTGAGAGAGGTCCAGGAACACAGTGCCTTACACACGTCATCCTGGTGCCCAGTTTTTCAGGAATCTAGAAGTAGGTTCTGGGCTCATTTATGAGATACAGGCCACCTCTCTCTGGCTAGATTCCTGTTAACACCTTGGTGCATTTGTATATCTATTTATACGCGATAGCATCTATGCCGGGGGGACCCCGTTGCTTGTTTAAGTGATGCCTCTGCCTTGGCAGCCCCATGCTTCAGCTGGGCCTCAGATCTGCTCTTGAAATGCAAACTTGTTGTCCTGTGTTGTCAGCTCTGTCCTCTCGGAGTTCAATTTGCTTTGACAACTGGAAAGTGAGGCAGATCACAATTGGGCCCTTTGTTCATTTTCCACACTTTACTGTAAAGAAGAAGAAATTGTGGCTGAAAATATATAGGTATATCTGCTGGGAAACTCCCTTCTCCCCTCCAGTTCCAAATCATGCATTTGGGGATGTTTGTTATATTTTAAACCAGCTGGCGATGATTGGCTAGGGCTGTGTCTGTCTATATGGAATTCTTTCTCTCCTCTCGTTTTGGGCATGAACTTTCTGTCTCTCTGAATTTCTTTCCATCTGTCTTTTTGCATTCCTGTCTGTCCTTTTGGTTGACTGTCTTTCTTTTTTTCTTTCCATCTTTATGGTTTTTCTACGTCATCCGTGGGCCACATGATCATTCAAATTGAACTTCCAACTTTCAAATTACTGTGTGTGGATGGACTCCCCCCGCCTCCATCTAGAAAGGCAATATTCCCATGGGAAAAGATAAGTGTGAAACAAGGGTGGCTAGGGTCCTATCTTTGAGGTGTCCAGACTCATACAAAGAACTTTTTAATGAATTGTTTTTTCTTCAAAAAAGGAAGACATGTGTAGTGTCTCCTCCAGAGGGTTCTGAATTCTTGGCTGCGGAAGATAGAAACAGAATGCTTCCAACCCCTCCCCCTTCACATCCTAAGTCTTTGAAAGCCATCCCAAGATAAAGCAACGTTTTCTTGTCAATTTTGTAATCAGAATTCTGGACCTCTTGCCTATAAGGCAATCCGAGCTTCCCAAGGGAGTGAACCGTCTTGGGTTTTCGGGGCCCATTCTAGAATCCTGGGGAAGGGCTCCCTTTATTCCTGTTCTGCCTTTGATGACACATGACCTTTGACCCTGATCAATGCATCCTCCTGCCCGGAGCCGCAGAAAGGAGAGCGGCTCTCTGAGCGCCCAGAGGAAGAACAGGCAGGGAGGCCCTGACCTCCCGCCCTGCCCCTAACCTCACTGATAAATGAGTTTTCCATCCGTGCTCACCAGCAGGCTCTGAACACAAAGAAACGAGCCCCTCCTGACTCTGTCTTTGCCCAGATGAAACCACGAGCCGAATCTGTTCAGCTCACGCCAGCATCCGGCACCAGAACACACACGAGAGGCATCATATCTGGGAGCCCGGCTCCCCGATTCCATCCGGGGCCTCCCGGCGCCTCCCACGTCCCTACGGGCCGTTTGGCTGCAAAAGTGTTTGTTCCTCCTAACACAGCGCTGGCGGGGAGGGCCGGGCTCCCCGAAAGACGTTCACCCCGACCAGCATCTTAGGAAGTGCCCTTCTGCAAAAGCATGTTTCCCACACTTTTTTTTTTTTTTTTTTTGCGGTACGCGGGCCTCTCACCTTTGTGGCCTCTCCCGTTGCGGAGCACAGGCTCCGGACGCACAGGCTCAGCGGCCATGGCTCACGGGCCCAGCCGCTCCGCGGCATGTGGGATCTTCCCGGACCGGGGCACGAACCCGTGTCCCCTGCATCGGCAGGCGGACTCTCAACCACTGCGCCACCAGGGAAGCCCTGCTTTTAATTTTCACAACAATCCTGCAAGAGTGGCCCTATCAGTCCCGTGTTATAGATGAAGAAAAGCGGTCTGGAGATGCTGAGTCTCTGTCTGGAGTACCTGGAGGTGGGTAGCGGAGCTGGATCCGAGCTCTGGTTTGCGATGTGAAGCGAAAGCCTGTGTCACCCCACGGCGCCCTGGCTGAGTTCCATCCATCCATTCATTCATCCTCCTTGGTGCCAGGGTATATTCTAGGTGTGGACGAACCTAGAATAAGACGTTTCCTTTTTCTTCAAGAGACTCAGAGACCCAGAGCGATAATGGGATGGCGAGATAGTCCTGTGCAAAGCAAACACGGAAGCGCAAGAAACTATTCTCCCTGGGGTTGCGCATTGGGGGAGGGTCGGTGGTTTCAGTAAGAGAGTGTGTGGCAGAGCTCCGGGCCCTGTGCAATGAAGGGGACCGTTGGTGGCACTAGACGAGGAGCTGACCAGGTGGAGCGGGGATCCCAGAGGGCACAGGGACGTTGCAGGGGGAGGAAGAGCACGTGCAAAGGCCAGCGGGTCACTGAGGGGGCGGGCAGGGGACGCAGAGCCCGTGCCTGTGGCGAGGCTGCTGGGAATGTGAAGAGTCGGGGGGGTAAGGCAGGAAATGCAGGCAAGAGCTTGGAAGGTGGGCTGAGCAGCTTGCAGCCAGCATCCCAGGGACCACCTGGGGCTTTTGGTGGGGCAGGATGAAGGTGAGGAGAGTGAGGTACTCACCTCGGATGCAAAATTTAAGTGGAGGCCGAAAAACTCAGTCACCACGACACGTCACATCAGAAATCAGGGCAAAAATATCCATGCTGGGCAACAGGACCAACTTGAAATAAAGTCGACCCTCCTCCCAGCCCCGCTTTTGTTAAAAACCCAGATTTCTGGTGTTCCTCCCTGGATCTACTGACCCAGTCTTTCCACGGAAGGGGCTCTATAATTTCCCAGTGTCTTGGGTAATTTTTATGGTTGTGTTTACTCTTTTTTTTTTTTTTTTAAGATTTTTTTGATGTGGATCATTTTTAAACTCTTTGTTGAATTTGTTACAATATTGCTTCTGTTTTATGTTTTGGTTTTTTGACCACAAGGCATGTGGGATCTGAGCTCCCCGACCAGGGATCGAACCAGCACCCCCTGCATTGGAAGGCAAAGTCTTAACCACTGGAGCACCAGGGAAGTCCCAGTTGTGTTTATTCTTTTTAAACTTGTCTATGATTAATAACCACCTGAGGGCACCTGGTAAAAATCTAGATTCTCACGTCCCTTCTAGACCTTCTGCTTTCAAACGGGCAGGAGAGGGGCCTGGGAGGTTGGAGGTTTAGCAAGAACCTCGGGAGCTTCATGTCATCGGGCAAGATGGCAAATAGCAGTGAATGGCAGGGTGTGTTTTATGCCCATGGGTTCCAGCTTTGGGAAGACCCTCCAGCAAGCCCAGGCAACAGGCCCTGTTTGGGCTGAGGTTTTTTCCCTACTGTTCAGTTTCCAAATGGGAGAATGTCTCAGTTCTTAAAAGCTGCACATGTATTATCTCCCTACAGTAGGTACTCTGGGAGATTCTGGGCAGCATTCTGCGCTCCTCCCTGGCCTCTCACCCCAAACCTTGGAACAGTGCATCCTTGCCAAGAGGCAAGTTATTGCATTCAGGAAACACTGGCCCTGCATGAGGCCAGGCTAAGTTCTGGGCTAGGCACGCAGGAGACCAAGAAGGGACAAGACTGGACCAGCTCTGCAGAAGGTGCTGGGCCGGCAGGGTGGAGGTTGGGTGTGGAGACTCATATCTGTAACCAGGGGGAAGGAAAGATGCAGAGTAAATCCTGAGCGGGGTCATTTCCTTCTGGGGTCATCAGGGAGTCTCCCTCGAGCAGAATGCACCTGCCACTTTCCTAGCTGAGCCCCGCGTTCCCACACCTCCCACCCAGGAGCCAATAAAAGGGTGTCTTGAGCCTCCTTGGCCTATTGAAGGAGGCCCGCTACCCAGCCCCCTGTCTCCGATTCAGCCTTGACTCCCATTCTCAGCTCGACCCAGAGTCTACACAGAATTTCTCCACGACAGCTCTGGCCCTTTTCCAGCCCCAAGACCTCTCTGAACGAGGCCCCCCGAATTTGACCACACGGGGACCCCACTGGAATTCACTGTCTCTTCCCTCCCAGTCCTGGGAGCCGGCCCCAGCCGTGGAGGGATTGGAAAAGACAGAACTGAAGACCAGAATGTGCCCCAAACACCCCTGGGCTTCCTTCCTCTCCTAGAAGTTGATGGCCCGCTTCCCGGTCATCTAAGTCCTCACACTTCAGTTCTTGAGGCTAATTTCCCAAAGGAACCTTTGGGGATAGTGCTTGTGAGAACCGATGACTTCTGGGTGATTTTCACTCGAGCAAATCTTCTTGACTTCCTGACATGGGAGATGTCTGTGCACGGTGCCCAGGGAATAGAGAGGTACATTGATAAAGGATAGAACTGATTTCCTTGACACAGAAATTGAACCTCAAGCCTGTGCAGGAAAATGAGAAAAGACTGGGAGATGGAAACTTCTCTCCCAAATGTCCCAGGGTCCCAGAGTATCTGCCAGCAGCAGAGCAGGTAAGGCCCTGGAATTGTGTCTCCACTGGCCTCCTGGAGGGAACTCTGGAGGATGCTCCTGGGAAGATTCCAGCCAAACTGTCAATCAATAATGCTGCTGTTCAGCCTGCCCAGCGTCTCCTTCCCTCTGCCCAGCAAACAGACCACACAGCTCTCTCCCTGCCCTTCCTTCCCTGAGCACTTCCCTTCCTTATGATGCCACCCTGATTTATAAGAGGGCTTAAAAGTCACCTCTCCTGGGTGTCATCTCAGACCCCCTCCACATGGCATATTTCTGCCTGCTGCCCCTTGGCTCAAACCTTGGGCCCTCTGACCCCTGGCCTCTGCATGCCAGCTTCCAGCACCACACAGACTGGGCAGCCTGCTCTGCCTCTGACCAGGAAGCCCTTCAGCCAACCAGGGCCCTGACCTTAGCCATGACCAGCCAGCCCACAGCCCAAGCTGCCGCAGAGCCACAGCAGCCAACGTGACCTCGCCACCTGCCCAGCAGTCCCCCGGGCTCATTAGACTCCTCCCTCTCCTCTCCAGCCTTGAGTTCTGGGGCCTGACAACACAAAGACAGTCACCTGTCCTACAGGTAGCAGTAACAGCATCAGCTAGGAAGGCAAACAGAATCTTTACCTTCCATCAACTGGAGGATCTTCTTGTCTCCAAATTCAACAAGGAAAGGAGCCCAAGAGGAGATGCAACAATGAGCAAAGAGTGTGGACCACCCTCTGACCCCAGCAGGCCCCCCATCATCAGAGGTTAACCCTTTGATAATTTTGTGCAAAGTGGCCTCCTCTGCTAGTTTAGATTTTTAAGGGCAGGAAATGTATCTTCACTTATCCTTGTCATCATTCAGGTACTCATCCATGTATTATTCAGTCAACAGCATTTACTGAGCACCTAGTTCCCAAGGATATAAAGATAAATAAGACACAGTCCCTGTCCTCAGGGCTCCAATTGTGATAATAGAAAAATGCAGAGGGAAGTGAAAGTTTAGAGGAGAAAGCATGTTTCCCTGTTTCAGGAGATCCAGGAATGCATCACAGAGGAGGAGGCTTTTCAATTGGGTTTTGAAGGATGAATAGGAGTTCTTTTGGCCAGAAAGGCATTTCAGTCATGAACATGTTCCATCTTCACTGATGAAGTCTTAGAGACTGTGATGATGCCTGGCACCGAGAAGACGCTCAGAAACAATTGCATCATATGAGATGCAGACTCAGTTCTAGGACAGGCGCAAAAAGGTGTCATTCTTACTCCTCTGACTCAAACCTGGAGACCAATCGTAATCTCTTGGGAGTCTTGAAAAATACCAATGCTCTGTCCCATCCCCAGAGATCCTGATGTCATTGGCTGAGATGCTGTCTAGTCACTGGCACTTTTAAAACCTCCCCAGCTGATTCCAATGCGCAGCTATGTTTGAGAACCTCTGACTTAAACAATGCTTCTCAATGTGTACATCCATCCGGGAGATCTTGTTAAAATGCAGCTTCAGATGCAGCAGGTCCAGGGCAGGGCCTGAGATTCTGCATTTCTAACAAGTTCCCAGTAAGTCCAGTGCTGCTGGTCCTGAGACCACACTTTGAGTAGCAAGAGTCTCTGAGGCTGAAGCCCCAGAACAAGTCAATAGGTCTCAGCATCTTGCCTGCACCCAGGGGGCAATGGGTGCAGACTCTGCTCTCCCGGGCACTAACCTTCAGTTCTGGATTGGGAGGGCGGTGGCGGCAGGGCTGGGCAGTCAAGGCCACGGGGGCACATGGGGGAGGGGAAGGGAGGATGGGAACTTAGCCGTTTACCCACGTTTTAAGAGCTGGCGTGGCATACCTGTCCCCACCAGCTGCCTGTCCACCCGGCCGCACTCAAGGCCAAGGAGCAGCCAAGGGGACCTGGCGAGCCAGCTGACATCCCAGCGCAGAGGGTGGCGGCCGCTTCCTTGGTGGGAGCTGCCTTCTGGGTAAACATTGTTCCGCGTTTTTTCTTTTTTCTCTTCAAACAAGCCCTTCCCAGCGCTGGCCACATAACCCTAAACAAGGCCTCTCAGTGCTGTTGACACAAAGGCACAAATGGTGTCATTCCAGCCCAGAGATAAAACTCTGATCCTCCCATAATGGGGGGCATTTCCTCTTGGGAAGAACACCAGCCCATGGGGCAATTCAACAAGCCCAGGCTAAGCCCTGCCCTCCGGCGAGGCTCCGCTGCTCTGTTGTTTGGGGTGGATTTCTTTCTTCCCAAAGCTCTGCTTGTCTCCTGTGCCTCCGTCAGCTGATATGTCAGCCTCAGACAATGGCCTCTTTCTGCAGACAATGGTCAGCGTGAGGAATGTCGCAGGAGGGAAGGGCTTGAGAAGGGACAATCAGCTTTCAGAATCCAGTGGCCGAGTGGGTGCTGCAGGGAGGGTCCTGCTGTCACCAGGGCAGCCTCTTCAAAGGCACCATTTATAGGACACGCAGCCCCAGAAAAAATGGATGCTTTGGCAGCGGCGGGAATCAGAGGGTCCTTAGCTGGCCATTGCTGCAGGCCAGCTCCCATTACCTGCTTTATCAGCCTCCGGAGGCTCCTGCAGCCGCAGCCCCTGCCCTGCAGGCTTTGTTTAATGAAAAAACAAACAGTCACCCCCAAATCAGACCGGCGGCTCCCCACACGGCCCCTCCTGCAGTACCCAGCCTGGGCCTCCATCAGCCAGCTCTCCAGAAAAGAAAGGGCGTATTCATCCCCCTAAGGTGGAAACTCGCTTTCTCTCCGGGGGAAATTGTGTAACCGTTTTGTAGTGGAATCGACTACAGTCCTCAAGGTCTTTGGGAAAAAGGAAAACAGATAAGGGGGCGGAGGTTGCAGCCGGCGCTGGCAGCCTTCTCGTTAGATTTGCTCACTGCAGAACGATTTTTCTGACAGAGGCCACAGGCCTGAACGTCATGTCAGCTGGTCTCTGGATTCCAAGGCTCTTCACTGCCATTGGAAAATTAAACTTTTTTGGGCAAATAGCCAGGCATTCATTCATTCACTCGGCTAGCACAATGCCTGACACATAGTAGGTGCTTAGGAACCATTTGTTGAACGAATGAAAAGTTTCATAGTATCTGATTCTCTCTCCCTGTTTAAAAAACCTTCAATAGCTCCCTACTGCCTACAGTATAAATTTCATTTTTCTTACAACTTGTTACCTGGCCCCTCAACTATCTCTCCAATCTCACCATCCCGCTTCTTCTCCCCCACATGCCCCACCAACACACACACACACACACACACACACACACGTGCACGCATACATACACTCTGCTACTATTTCCTGAACCAAAGCACTGTGTGAGCCCCTAGGCCTTTGTCCCTGCTGTCCCGAGGCCCTTCCCCAGCTTCGTGTAGAGATCTGGAGAGCCCCTGGCCTCCGGACTCACCTCCAGTGTTTGCTCCTCCTCTTAAAAGCCATCATGATGCTTCCGACTCCATGGCCTTGCTTTTGCACGTGTCCCTATTGTGACATTTACCGTAATGTTATATTTATCGGTCCCAACCATACACAGACTCCTTGAGAGCGGGGACTGAGTCTGATTTAGCCTCATATGCCGAGTTGGGGCCCAAGGCCTGCTCCATCGTGGGTTCTCCAGAAGCAGGGGACCAGCTAGCCCTGGTGTGCCAGGACCGTCCTCATTTTAGCCCTGGAAGTCCCACGTCCCAGAAAACAACCCAGTCCTGGGCAAACCAGGACTACTTGTCCCCCTGTTAGTGTAGCAGTGGATGAATAAATGCCCGAGTCACCATTCATTCATTCATATAGTAAGACTCTGTGCACTGGGCCCCATGCTCATTCCATTGCAGAGCATTTCTAAACAACCCAGCATCTCTTCCAAACAGCCCCACTGCTCAGCATTGCAAAGGGATGAGTCTTTGCTGTTGAATGAGCATTAAGTCCATCAGGCACCTTTCCTTGGCCCTTGTTTATCTTCCTGGCTATCTCTTCCGGCAAGTAGCCACATTGTTTATAATGCATCTGTTGACATCTGCCTTATCTCCCGGATTTGCCCTGGGTCTCCCTGGGTCTGCCTCCCTCTGAAAGGATGAGCCCTCTAGCCTCACCGTTGAATTCTTATCTAAGGTTTTATAAGTCAAAAGGTCCATGCTGGGGCTTCCCTGGTGGCGCAGTGGTTGAGAGTCTGCCTGCAGATGCAGGGGACACAGGTTCGTGCCCCGGTCTGGGAAGATCCCACATACCATGGAGTGGCTGGGCCCGTGAGCCATGGCCGCTGAGCCTGCGCGTCCGGAGCCTGTGCTCCGCAACGGGAGAGGCCACAACAGTGAGAGGCCCGCGTACTGCAAAAAAAAAAAAAAAGGTCCATGCTGGAGCTTTGGTTCCCAAAGCAGCCCCCAGCCCCAGGCCCTCAGAACAGGAGCAATTGCAGCCTGGCCCCATTTGTCTGCTCAGCTTCCCTCAGACCCTCGGGCAGCTTGGACCCATCTGTTTCCCAGTTCTAGGTCAAATCAAGCTGAGAAAGGATCAGGCTTCATTTGACCTGAGATGGCTGTGGCATCTGGCTGCTCCTCCGACCCACCTCCTCCCCGTCTGGGCCAAACGAGCTGAAATCCAACCCCCCCCCACTATGATGGGCTTTAGGGGACGCCATCTCTCCTGGATGGTGATTTCAGAGCTTCTGGGAAGTGCGACGTCCATAGAAGCCACAAAGACAGACACATCTGGCTTGAATCCCAGCTCAGCCATTTAGCTGGGCGCTTTCAGGTAAGTTACTTAACCTCTCTGTGCAGCCTCATTTAAACAGGGAAATGTATAATGTCCACTTTGCTACACGATTATAAAGAAAGTAGGAGATCGACAAGGCACCCAGCTCAGTGTCTCGTGTACAGTAGCTGCTCCAGAAGCTCCTCCTCTCACTTTCAACACAGAGAATAAACAGCCATTTGGAGTGAATCCATTTAGGATCTTGGAGCCAGGCCTGTCCTCCTTGGAATCTCACTCTCCTGACTTGAGGAGGCACAGGTCACTGGGCAGGGGTTGCCTTCTAAACGTCCTTTTCTCTAGAAGGAGGGCCCGAGTTGCAGAAACTGCCCCCAAACGAAGATGGCTGGAAGCCGTTCATTTAAATTGGAACGTTCCGAAGAATCTTTGGTTAACGAAGGACAATAAAAATAAACATGAACAGATGGGTTTCTTTATAATCCTTGCCCCAAAATTCACAATAAAATGCTAAAATTTGCCAAAAATTGATTTTAAAGCCTGGCTTGAAGGCAAATAGGAGGCATCTTGGTGTTACCATTTGGAGGTCACCCTCGTAAGAAGCGCTAGTGTAAAAGCCCTCTCATTGCCCGTGTAAAAAATAATAATAATAATTTCCTTTCATCCAGAAGCAGTTCCCTGGCTCTCCAGGAGGCCAAGGCTGTGCGTTGTTGTATGCATGACCGCCTACCCTTTAAAAATGCATGTATTTAACCAACCTGCTCCGTTCACATTGCCCACGCTGCCTTAATCTGTCTTTGGACAATCCTTAGCTCACCTTTCAGCTTCTTCCTCTGTATATCATTTGAATGTCCCTATTTATTTCTGGCTTGCTTCTGTGAACACCTTTGACTTTTAATTAAATCAAAGTTAATAACTTTGCACCCTAAGAAATCAGGAATGAGCTGCAAAACTACAATACCTTTGGAAAGTCCTTCTAAGATTTTTTTCTGAATTAATTGCTTGAGGGGAATCTTTTTGTTAGGACACATTAAGAATGTGTCACGTGTATAAGCGCAACATAGGCCCAGGGTAGATGAATATCATAACGGCCAGGACATCGTGCAGCAGGTATAACACAGAGGAGCTCTATGTCAACAGCAGGGGCTTTCTATCACATTTTATGTTATTACAAGTCAGCTTGGAGAAAAACTGGGAATTAATCGGGATAGCCATAAAGACAACTCTTGACACATCACGGCACATGCGGTACTCATTTTTTCCCAATTAGTCTTTTGAAATACTTGCTTTTGTTCCTCACTAATTTCTGGGTAATTGTCCACTTTGGAACTCTTACAAAGTGGGTAGGTATTTGAGAACCATGATGACCTGTGACCTTTGACCCAAGGTGATCTTTACTTGGGGGGGATCCATGAAAGATTGATTTGAGCAGAGCTGAGTTAGACAAACAAGCCATTCACATAACTCCAAATCCAGAGGCAAATCAGGTAAAAATGTTAGCAACCTCTGTGGCCTGGAATTTCCTGTCTCCATAGGCAGGAATGAGAATAATACTTGTCCTAACCTCTGCAAGGGTTGATGAAGGAGTTTCTGGATCTTCCCTTCAAATTATCCCCTAGAATAATCCAATGGCACATGCTAGGTCCCACCAATGGGTGAGCTGGCTTCTTGCCAAATACTTTTTAAAAGGAGCCTAAAGGGTGCCTTTTATATAATTTCGAGCAATAATTCTAAATACTTCCATTACAGGCACTCCTTTTTTTTTTTTTTTTTTTTTCCCAATCTTTCTTCCAAAGAACCCAAGTTTGGGGAAAATTTTTTTCTTTTAAAAAAACTGCACCATTTTAATGAATTTGTTTTCCCAGTCATCAAAACACAGGAAAATTGATATTGGAGTTTCTGACGG
Source organism: Hyperoodon ampullatus (assembly GCF_949752795.1). Taxonomy (NCBI): domain Eukaryota; kingdom Metazoa; phylum Chordata; class Mammalia; order Artiodactyla; family Ziphiidae; genus Hyperoodon; species Hyperoodon ampullatus. The sequence goes on from NC_136928.1 coordinate 77,134,612, forward strand.
GACTGAGGTCCCTAGAGCTGCCACACAGAAAGGACATGATGACAACCAGAGGAAAACTGGTCGATGCTGTGCGCTCTGGGGAGGGGTCCCAAGTCAGGGCCTGATTGCCTCCACAGTGAGAAAGACTTTTAAGTGTTCTCTGCTCCTGTTACTGCCATTCCAGAAACCTCTGTTGTCATGGAAGAGCCCAGGCTGGGAACCACTGACACCTAAGTGTCACTCCCACCACCTCTGAGCCCACTGACCAGGCTGTGGGAGCCAGGTGGGTGGGAAAGAGGGTATAGGAGACCACACGCAGGCTTGTACTGTTTTCCTGGAGGTGTTTTTATTATAAGATGAAGAAGAAGAAGAAAAAAACCTTGACGACATTGATGAAAATTTTTAAACAGGAAAGCACTGATAGTAATCCTATTTTATTTTCTTCTCAATTATCTCCAAACTTTATCCACATGCACATACTCATTATCTGCAGATTCCTTATTTGTGAACTTGCTTCTTCACTGAAATGTATTTGTAACCCCCAAACCAATGCTTGCCACGCTTTCTTGGTCTTTCACAGACTTGCATAAAGTGGTGGAAAGGTTGTGTCGCCCACATTCACCTCCCAAGCCAGGGACAAATGTGGTGATGCCCTGCCTTCTTGTTTCAGCTCTCGTACTGTACCCGAGTGTCTATTTAGTGCCATGGTTTTCATATTGTTGTGTTTTCTGTTGATGATTTCACTGTCTAAAATGGTCCCCAGTTGTAGCACTGCCTAGTGTTCCTAAGCACGGGAAGGCTGTGATGTGCTTTACAGAAAAAATATGTGTTAGAAAAGCTCTCTTTGGGCATGAGCTCTAGCGCTATTTCCCATGAGTTCCATATTAAAGAACTAACAATATATGTAAATAAAGTGTCTTTAAACAGAAGCACACAAAAAATAAGGTTATGAATTTATCACTTGATGAAAATGTTGTAACCAGAGGCTCCACGGAACCTAACCACGTTTTTCTCTTCACGAGCCATGGTTCCTGCTCACTAATTCAATGTCCACAGTGACTTTATAGTAAACGTAACGACTGCAAATATCGAAAATCATCTGTACTCATGATTTCATTTCCAGCTTCTTTCAGTTACTATTATATCATAAACACTTGTCAATATCATTATATAATAACGTTCCTTTGTGTGGACAAACCATCATCCTCTTAACTATTCCCTTATTGTTGGGCCTTCAGGTTGTTTCCAATATTTCAACCTTATAGAAGAAGGTGCAGACAGTATATGGTGTGTGAGCTCCCCGAGGACACTTGCCATCTTCTCTGCATTCTCGGGACAGATCTCAGGGCTTGACATATAGTTCATCTCAAATGTTTGTTGAGTGAATGAATGACTCAGTGATGGTCAGGGACATCAGTCCAACATGGAAGGCCCTTAGCAGAAGTTCAATAAATACCTGTTGTTTGACACTTAACATTTGTTAATCTTCTTACACTGTTGGTGGGAATGTAAATTGCTGCAGCCACTATGGAGAACAGGATGGAACTTCCTTAAAAAACTAAAAATAAAGTTACCATATGATCCAGCAATTCCATTCTTGAGCATATATCTGGAAAAGACAAAAGCTATAATTCAAAAAGATGCATGCACTGCAATGTTCATGGCAACACTGTTACAACAGCCAAGACATGGAAGCAACCTAAATGTTCACCAACAGATGAATGGATAAAGAAGATGTGGTACATATATACAGTGGAATACTACTCAGCCATAAAAAAAGAAATAATGCCATTTGCAGCAACATGGATGGACCTAGAAATTATCATCTAAGAGTGAAATAAGTCAGACAGAGAAAGACAAATATCATATGATATCGCTTATATGTAGAACCTTAAAAAATGATACAAATGAACTTCTTTATAAAACAGAAACAGACTCACAAATATAGAAAACAGACTTATGGTTACCAAAGGGGAAAACAGAGGGAGGGATAAATTAGGAGTTTGGGATTAACAGATATACACGTCTATATATAAAATAGATAAACAAGGACTTACTGTCAAGCACAGGGAACTAAATTCAATATCTTATAATAACCTATGATATTACATATATAATATATGTATAACTGAATCACTTTGCTGTACACCGAAACTAACACAACATTGTAAATCAGCTATACTTCAATTAAAAAAAAAATCTGCTAACCACCTGCTATGTGCTATGTAGCTAACCCCAGGCCTGCATCTTTATTTTCATTGTATTGTTAACTTTGCATTACCTTCGTCCGTCAGTTCTATTAGCCTCATTTTACCAGTAAGGAAACTGGTACTTAAATAAGCAACATGTGCAAAGTCACACAGCTGACTGGAGCCACCATCCTGCTTCTAACCCAGGTCTCGGTTACACCCAGTGCCCTGCTCTTTCTGCCACACCAGGCCGAAGCCCTCGGTGTGTGCTGAGCCCTGCGGGCACAGCCTCTTGCTGTCACCAGATCAGGGTGAACAGGATCAGTCAGCATCCTGCAGGGCCCACAGGGTCACATAATCCCTCGGGCTCTGCTTTCTCCTCCCCTCCCCACAATTCTCCCACCTGAATTCCCCTTTCAGCTATAATCACACATGCCTGATGTGATGGCTGCTTCCATTTTCCGGTCTGGGCCCTGCCTTTATAGAGGTAATTGGTGGGCACTCAGGCTTCAAACCTGATCCCAGGTAAAATGAAACCCACAGCTGACTTGACTGTGCTGTGAGAGTGGACGTGGCAATGCACGCTGGGTAGAGGCTGCAGGGTTCCGGAGCTTTTCAAGGTAGGGGTCTTGATCTCCTCTTTTTATTTGGGGGTGATGGTGTTGAGGAGGATATTGGGCCTTTTCTTGACATTTATGAAAGAGGAGGTAAAGATGGAAATAAAGTTTGCTACATTTGATCTGCATTTCAAAAACAGGGGGAAAACATCCTGTAATCAAACACAATGGAAAAGAATATGAAAACAAATGTATATATCAAATACATAAAACTGAATCACTTTGCTATACACCAGAAACTAACACAACATTGTAAATCAACTATACTTCAATTTAAAACAATAAACTAAACAATCGAACAAAAAACAGAGAGATCCCCTTGACTGGTATCTCCCAGCCAGGGAAGGCTGTCTGGTACTAGGTATAACCCTCGGGTTGGTATTGATAACAGAATAGCTCAGATATGGTGGTGAGTCCCAAAGCAGGGGTAGGAGGCCTCTTGCAAATTCAGAGGCACCTTGATTAGCTTGTCAGTAACCTTCCTCATTTGCTATTGTACAAAGCGCTTATATAGCCATATGCTCTCTGTCTCCTGATACCATCAGGGAGGAATAGAGAAGGTGCTCCCTCCTCTGGGAACGGCCTTTCCCACTCACCTGTCTGGGGCGCCCACACTCAACCATCCTGCAAGACCCAGGGCAAATGGTTTTCCTTCTCTGAAGACTTCTCCGACAGAACTCCCCCAAGGTGGTCCCAGTGTCCCCTTTGCCACATGCTGCACCGTGTGAGCTCACTGTAACCAACACACTTTCCTGAAACATGAACTTATTATGTCTGTCTCTCCTGTGGGCAAAGGCTATGCCTTACCCATCTCTGGGTCCTCAGAACTGGTGCAGTATCTTCCGTGTAGAAAGGGTTCTGGAAGCACTGAATGAATAAGTGAGAGAAGACGGACATCAACTTCTTAAAAGGAAGTTGCAAAGTCTTCTTCCACATTTATTTAGGCACAAGCATACCTTGTTTTATTAGGCTTCACAGATAATGTATTTTTTACAAATTGAAGGTTTCGGGCAACCATATATGTAGCAAGTCTGTTGGCGCAATTTTGCGCACAATACTGGCTCACTTCATGTCTCTATGTCACATTTTGGTAAATCAGGTAATATTTAAAACTTTTTCATTATTATGATATTTGTTCTCGTGATCTGTAATCCGTAATCGTTGATGTAACTACTACAACTCACTGAAGGCTCAGATGACGGCTAGCAATTTTTCTCTAAATTCTTTTTTTAATTAATTAATTTATTTTTATTCATTGCTGCACGTGGGCTTTCTCTAGTTGCGGCAAGCGGGGGCCACTCTTCGTTGCGGTGCATGTGCTTCTCACTGCAGTGGCTTCTCTTGCTGTGGAGCATGGGCTCTAGGCACACGGGCTCCAGTAGTTGTGGCACACGGGCTCCAGTAGTTGTGACTCATGGGCTGTAGAGCACAGGCTCAGTAGTTGTGACACACAGGCTTAGTTGCTCCACGGCATGTGGGATCTTCCCGGACCAGGGCTCGAACCCGTGTCCCCTGCATTGGCAGGCAGATTCTTAACCACTGTGCCACCAGGGAAGTCCCATGGTTAGCATTTTTTAGCAACAAAGTATTTTTTTAACATCTTTATTGGACTATAATTGCTTTATGATGGTGTGTTAGATATACATGGTATATCTCTCCATCTGTTTGTATCATCTTTAGTTTCTTTCATCAATGTGTTATAGTTTTCTGCATAGAGGTCTTTTGTCTCCTTAGGTAGTTTTATTCCTAGGTATTTTATTCTTTTTGTTGCAATGGCAAATGGGGGTGTTTCCTTAATTTCTCTTTCAGATATTTCATCATTAGTGTATAGGAATGCAAGGGATTTCTGTGAATTAATTTTGTATCCTGCTATTTTACCAAATTCATTGATTAGTTCTAGTAGTTTCCCGGTAGCATCTTTAGGATTCTCTATGTATAGTATCGTGTCATCTGCAAACAGTGACAGTTTTACTTCTTCTTTTCCAATTTGGATTCCTTTTATTTCTTTTTCTTCTCTGATTGCTGTGGCTAAAACTTCCAAAACTATGTTGAATAAGAGTGGTGAGAGTGGACATCCTTGTCTCATTCCTGATCTTAAAGGAAATGCTTTCAGTTTTTCACCTTTGAGAATGATGTTGGCTGTGGGTTTGTCATATATGGCCTTTATTATGTTGAGGTAAGTTCCTTCTATGCCTACTTTCTGGAGGGTTTTTATCATAAATCGGTGTTGAATTTTGTCGAAAGCTTTTCCTGCATCTATTGAGATGATCATATGGTTTTTATCCTTCAATTTGTTAATATGGTGTATCACATTGATTTACAGATATTGAAGAATCCTTGCATTCCTGGGATAAACCCCACTTGATCATGCTGTATGATCCTTTTAATGTGCTGTTGGATTCTGTTTGCTAGTATTTTGTTGAGGATTTTTGCATATATGCTCATCAGTGATATTGGCCTGTAGTTTTCTTTTTTTGTGACATCTTTGTCTGGTTTTGGTATCAGAGTGATGGTGGCCTTTTAGAATGAGTGTGGAAGTGTTCCTCCCTCTGCTATATTTTGGAAGAGTTTGAGAAGGATAGGCGTTAGCTCTTCTCTAAATGTTTGATAGAATTCGCCTGTGAAGCCATCTGGTCCTGGGCTTTAGTTTGTTGGAAGATTTTAAATCACAGTTTCAATTTCAGTGCTTGTGATTGGTCTGTTTATATTTGCTGTTTCTTCCTGGTTCAGTCTCGGAAGGTTGTGCTTTTCTAAGGATTTCTCAATTTCTTCCAGGTTGTCCATTTTATTGGCATATATTTGCTTGTAGTAATCTCTCATGATCCTTTGTATTTCTGCAGTGTCAGTTGTTACTTCTCCTTTTTCATTTCTAATTCTGTTGATTTGAGTCTTCTCCCTTTTTTTCTTGATGAGTCTGGCTAATGGTTTATGAATTTTGTTTATCTTCTCAAAGAACCAGCTTTTAGTTTTATTGATCTTTGCTATCGTTTCCTTCATTTCTTTTTCATGTATTTCTGACTTGATCTCTATGATTTCTTTCCTTCTGCTAACTTTGGGGTTGTTTTGTTCTTTTTTCTCTAATTGCTTTAGGTGTAAGATTAGGTTGTTCTTCTAGGTCCTTGTTAAACGTTTCTTATATTTTCTCCGTTCTATTTCCAAGATTTTGGATCATCTTTATTATCATTACTCTGAATTTTTTTTTCAGATAGACTGCCTATTTCCTCTTCATTTGTTTGGGTTTTTACCTTGCTCCTTCATCTGCTGTGTATTTCTCTATCTTCTCATTTTGATTAACTTACTGTGTTTGGGGTCTCCTTTTCACAGGCTGCAGGTTCATAATTCTCATTGTTTTTGGTGTCTGCCCCCAGTGGGTAATGTTGGTTCAGTGGGTTGTGTAGGCTTCCTGGTAGAGGTGACTGGTGACTGTGTTCTGATGGATGAGGCTGGATCTTGTCTTTCTGGTGGGCAGGACCATGTCCAGTGGTGTGTTTTGGGGTGTCTGTGAACTTATTATGATTTTAAGCAGCCTCTCTGCTAATGGGTGGGGTTGTGTTCCTGTGTTGCTCGTTGTTTGGCATAGGGTGTCCAGCACTGGAACTTGCTGGTCATTGAGTGGAGCTGGATCTTAGTGTTGAGACGGAGATCTCTGGGAGAGCTCTCACCGATTGGTATTACGAGGGGCCAGGAGGTCTCTGGTGGACCTATGTCCCGACCTCGGCTCTCACCTCAGAGGCTCAGGCCTGACAGCTGGTTGGCGCACCAAGACCCTGTCAGCCACACGACTGCTAGTGCTGGAGGGTCTCCTGCAGAGGTGGGGGGCAGCTGTGGCTCACCATGGGGACAAGGACACTGGCAGCAGAAGTTCTAGGAAGCCCTCCTTGGCATGAGCCCTCCCAGAGTCCACCATTAGCCCCACTAAAGAGCCTGTAGCCTCCAGTGCTGGGTCGCCTCAGGAATAAAGCATTTTTTAATTAAAGTCTGTACATTGTTTTTTTGACTTAATATTATTGCACACTTAATAGACTACAGTATAGTGTAAACGTAACTTTTATATGCATTGGGAAACCAAAAAATTTGTGTGACTTGCTTTATTGCGATATTTGATTTGTTTGTGGTAGTCTGGAGCTGAACCCACGACGTCTCCAAGGTATGACTGTACCTTAAAAATCCAGTGTTGTCGGGCTTCCCTAGTGGTGCAGTGGTTGAGAGTCCACCTGCCGATGCAGGGGACACAGGTTCGTGCCCCGGTCCGGGAAGATCCCACATGCCACGGAGCGGCTGGGCCCGTGAGCCATGGCTACTGAGCCTGCGTGTCCGGAGCCTGTGCTCCGCAACGGGAGAGGCCACAACAGTGAGAGGCCCGCGTACCGCAAAAAATAAAATAAAAATAAATAAAATTCAGTTTTGTCTTGAAACATGGAGTCTTTGAAGGGGACATTAGCTCTAACTTCTCCCAAAGTAAAAGAATCCTTTTTTCAATATCTCAGAAAAAAATAGTTGTTAAGTATTTCCCCAGGCACCCCCAGTGATGGTAAGCAGGGGGAATCATCCTAACTTTCTGTAGGCTCTCTGCCTTCCTCATCATCCAGGGCCCTGAGATTCTAGATGATGGAATAACAGTAGCAATCATGGTTTGCTATTAACAGTGTTCATTACCGCAGCCAATGTTTATTGAGCACTAAAATGCCTCATTTTATCCTCACATCAACCCAATAAAGTGGCATGATTATTTTCTTCACTTTATGGACAGGAAATTTGAGGCCCAGAGAAGTGAAATAATTTGCCCAAGGTCACAGAGCTAGTCAATTGCAGAGCTGGGATCACAACCCAGGCAATCTTGCTGTGGACCCCACATCCTGACTACCACACTCTGCCACCCAGTAGAAATGAGTGAATGACTTTTATGATGCCCAGGGTACCAGGTATTCTATTCGCCCTTTCCCAGATGTTAGCTCACCCACCAACATGGACCACCCTGTAACATACACAAGTGAAGGTCCCCATTTGACAGGTGAAGCACCATGCCACCCCCTCCATAGGGTAAGTGCCACAAGCGCCATACCTTGACTAGGACCACACTGAAGATGCTGCCTTATACACACAGAGACTGTGCTCAGAAAGTGCTTCTTTCTCGCTATACAGAAATGCCGGTTCAACAAATTCATTTGGGTCATGTTGATATACACCGAGAATGTCCAAGGAGTCTCTTTTCCTCTCTGGAGACCACAGCAGAACTCTGAGATCCTCTCCTGCTCTAGCAAAGGGTCCTATTTTTAGCTGAGGTCTAAGGAAGAAGAGAAGGGAAGACAGAGAGAAAGGGCAGGGAGGGGATGTAGTTGGTAGAATTACAGGAAGCATTTGGCTGCCAAATCCCCATATTTTAGAAATGGGCAGAGGAGAAGAGCCTAGAAAGAGCAGTAAAAGAAAAAACAGGAGGGGCTTCCCTGGTGGTGCAGTGGTTGAGAGTCTGCCTGCTTATGCAGGGGACACGGGTTCGAGCCCTGGTCTGGGAGGATCCCACATGCCATGGAGCAACTGGGCCCGTGAGCCACAACTACTGAGCCTGAGTGTCTGGAGCCTGTGCTCCGCAACAAGAGAGGCCGCAATAGTGAGAGGCCTGCGCACCGCAATGAAGAGTGGCCCCCGCTTGCCACAACTAGAGAAAGCCCTCACACAGAAATGAAGACCCAACACAGCCAAAATAAATTAATTAATTAATAAACTCCTACCCCCAACATCTAAAAAAAAAGAAAAAACAGGAGAAACCTATCAGAATCTCCTAAGTGATTCTAACCTATCAGAATCACCCCCCAAGATTCTGTTCTCGATTCCAGCAGGCAAAACATGTTATTCAGAGCACCCCTTCCCAGACACTCTAACACGAGCAGCTCTTAACTTCCAGGCAGCGGAGGGAACTGGTCGTGGACATCAGGATCTCAAAACTTCACAAGTGATGGATGCTGGTCTCCGCCTCCCAGCCTCCCCACTCAAAGCTCCTTTCCAGCTGCCCTCAGAGAAGTTGTCCAAAGAACACCAGGTGGGAGTGAAGGGGGGTTAGTCCCACTGACACACGGCCCTGTGGTTAGTGGAGGCTTGAAACTCACCTGGAGAGCAGGTGGGGTCAGCCTCACCTGGTGTGGGTGCTGAGGCCCAGCCTTCTGCAGCCTTGACACCAACTAGGGGACCTGCTTGGAGTCACCTGTGGTTTGGGCATCCTGCACAGCTCACCTCAGCACCACTGCTGGTTCAACACAAGTTGTCGGGACCCCCTGTGTGCAGCAGCCCCGGGGAGACCAGGGCCAGGAGGCACGTGACATGAAGCCCCACTGCTTCGGGCAAACTAAAGCTAAAACAAGAGGCAACCCTTACTCATTGCGCATTAGGGGGAGGCATGCACCCTCCCCGACAGGAGGAGTGAGCAGGGGAGACCCGGGGGCCCTCACCTCCCTAAAGAAGGAGGAAGATTACCTTTCAGCCCTTCCCTGGGCCAGCCTGGTCAGCTGGTGCGATCCACCATGTTCCCGAAGGTGACCTTGAACGCTCAAGGTCAGGCCGAGCGGCCTGACCTTGAACGCTCAAGGTCAGGCCGAGCGGCCTGCCACATCCAGAACTGGAGCGCCAGCCATTCTGTGGGTCTGATGGGATGAGGCAGCAAAGGGGAAAATGCCACGGCTCAGCTAGCCCCACTCGTTCTCAGGTGGGTCCTGAGGTGTAAACTCAGGGCGGGGCTGTGAGGATGCCGGACTGCGGCCGTGAGGCTAGGCCGTGCTCAACAGGCCGAACTCCTCGGTAGGAAAGCCAAGGCTGGGATCTCCATCAGTGCCTCCTGCATCTGCTTCCCAATCGGCCCCGACTCAGGGAGACACAGTTGTGCGGGGACCACCCCTCAAACACGTCTGCTACTATTTCAGCATCGGGAAGAACGACCCGGCCTGAATTTACACCCTACCCCCCAAACTCTAGTGTTCTCTCTGCCCAGGAGAGCCCCGGCTTCGAAGGCACGCGCTGCTCCTACATCAGGAGAAGGGACCCAGACAACAGACAGGTCACCCAACCTAGAAAGAGAGGGTTCCAGATCCAGCCTTTCCACTTCTGCTCTCAGCACCTCAGTCTGCTTATCCGGAAAACAAGGGTGAAAAGAGCAGGTTTGATGAAACACTTTGCAAATCATACTGTGAAGAATATTCTCCACCATCAGAGGGGGCCAGACCTGAGAGCACTGGGCCTGGCCGGGCCTTCCTTGGACCCTCCACTGTGAATCCTGGAGGACGGGGCAGGGGCATTGCCTGACTCCCAGGGAGGGCTCGTGCAGTGCGGAGAGGACTTGATTCCATCTATGAACCAGTGGGTCTCACTGTGGCCACGTACGTCTAACACCTTTCAGCTGGACAAGGCTGGCCGAGATGTCTTAGAATTCAGCAGGTGCCAAGGCACAGGTGAGATGTCTGACCTACGAGGCAGGGGACCCTCATTTCCCATTCAGAAGAGCTGAGAAGAGCTTCTCTGTTGAGAACAGAGAAGCCAACCAAGCTTCTTCAAAACTACAACTTCTCCCAGAGGAGAGAGTTCGCTGGGACCGGAGAGGATGTTCTCGGGGCCAGGTGAGTGAAGATCAGTGCTACTGCTCAGCCAGGAGAGGTAATAGAACAGAGGATGGGGCTTCGAGGGGCAGGTGCGGGCCTCTGGTTTTCAGAATCCATGATTGTCTCCTGCTCTGCTCCCCAACCCATGCGGCAGGCAGAGATAAATTTACGGCAATCAACAATGAAACTTCAACTTTCTAATGAACTCGGTGGCGGGCGCTTTCTATTTTTAACTGGCCCAATTTCTCAGTCACATCACATGACTCCTATTGTCTTGGCTGAGAATTATGAGAAGCCGAGAGAGAGAGAGAGAGAGAGAGAGAGAGAGAGAGAGAGAGAGAAGGGAGGGGAGAGAGAAAGAAATCGGGCCATATTTTCTAGATCAGGAATGACCTCTTTAGATGCACGCATATTTGCTATTTCATTTGAAATTGGTTAAGTAGCTTTAGAGAAAAATGATTTCTTACTACCTCTTTGCTAAGGAGAAACAAAAAGCTATAAAATGACCTCACTGGGGTCACATAGAAAGTTCTGAGCTAAATAAGAAGTGGTCTTGGAGAATATGTCAGTGTCCTAGGTTCGTTTAGCCTCAGGAGCCTCAGAAACTTTTGGTTTGGAGATGGGGTGGGTTCATCTTAATTTTTTACAATTCATATAAGATTTCACCTTATATTGGGCAGTCCTACAAGGCAGTGGAAACAACACTGCTTTAAGCTTGGAGAGAAGCGATGCTGGGCCTTTCTCCACCAGCACGGCCTGGCTCGGGCAAGTCTTGTCACATAGCTGTGCACCCCTTCCCATATTATGCCATCCCCTCAGTCTCTATATATGACATTTCCAGGGCAACTGTCAATGTCTTAAATGTAATATGTAACTCATAGCTCACCATCCTTGAGAGAAGGGGAAGAGATTGTTTCTCACCTGTTACACATGAAAGAAAGCCAAAGTGGTTCCCTAAAATTCATCAGTTTGGACAAATCAGCTAAACCACCCAGGACTCAGAATTACCCAAATTCAGTGTATCCTAAAAATCTGAAGTCTGAATGCCCTTGTCAGGAAGATGAATATCTGCTAAGAAACTACACCTTTGGCATATTAATCAGGCCCTAATTCAGGATCTACTATGTGGAAGCCCATGATCTCCAAACCGTGGACTGAGGTACCCAGAGGCCCACAGCAAAGTCTTAGGAGCGCAGAAGGGCATCTTACATTTTTGGAGCAATTCCTGACATTCATCAGTCCACACACAAGCCATGAGTTCGAGGTTTTTGGTGTTTCAGCATTAGATTGTGTTCCATTCCTTTCGAGGACGCCAAATCCTCGCGAAGCTGGGATTGGGGTGGCTTCGGTGATAACAAGCACAGGCGGTGAGAAGATGGATGTGGAACAGGAAGTAAAGGTGATGGTGTCCAATCAGACCCCAAGATCTGAGAAGTTGTGTTGGCACCTCCCACATCCTGTTAGCTGTCATTATCTAAGAGTGAAATTCAAAACAGTACTTTTCTTTCACTTGATGGGAATTATTCAAAGGGCAACTAATTTGTGAGGAGATAAATAATTATTAAGTCGTTGGATATAACTACTTAATAAACAGAACTGTTAGGTATTTCTCCTGGCCTAGGGGCACCATGAACCAAATTGGTTTGGGAAACTTCTGGTTTAATTCTACAACCCTATCAGGTGATCTGTCAGCTTCTTACTAATAAAGTTATATTAGAACACAGTGGTAATGATTATGAACATTGTGGCCAATGGTATTTCCCTCAAAAAAACCACAGGAATATTTCTGATCCCACGTGTTTTTCTAGAATCTTGCCTCTCTTCTCATCAAAAGGTCGAGTTTAATTGTCCTTCTCTTTGACCATGAATCACGCTCAGTGACTTCCTTCTAATGAATGTTATGGGATAACAGCATGTACAAGCGATGCTGTGTGACTCTCAAGACCAGGTCAAAAAGGTGATGCAACTTCACCCTGACTCTTGAAATGCTCATCCTTGGAACCCAGCCACCATGCTGTGAGGGAGCCCAAGCAGCCCACATGGAGAGTGCACGTGGGGAAACCCATGTGGAGAGGAACCGAGCCCCGCCCCCAACAGCCAACAGCCAGTACCAACGGCCCATCATATGATAAAACAAGCCTTCAGATGATTCCAGCCCCAAATTTTGAGTCTGGAAGCCAAGGCCCCAGACATTGTGGAGCAAAAATAAGTCATCCCCTCTGTGCCCTGTTAGAATTCTTTACCCAGAGAATCAGTGAGCATAATAAATGGTTGTTTTAAACCTCTGACTTATGGGGTATTTTGTTATGCAGCTTTAGCTAACCAGAGCAAGTGTGATGGATGCTTATGAGATGCCTATCCAGCCCAGGAACTATCAGCTTCTCCACCTCTCCTCCTGAACTCCCTCTACATGACCATAGGGAGAAGGTCCACCACATCTTGCTTGTACAAGGTAACTCCACCCCTCTGGCCACAGATAATGATTGGATTAGGAGTAATAACCTGACCAAGTTGGGCCAATCCAGGTCCCATCTCAGGAATTTGGAATTGAGGGAGAAAAACAGAGAGAGATGGATTCTCCTGCTGTGACTGGGTCCTGTGACATGTAAATCCAGGAGCTTTGGGGCAGCCCTCTTCTATGCCATGGAGACTGGCAAACAGATCTTTCTCTTGAAAGAAGCAGATACCCAGGGAAGAGCAGAGGTAAAGGAACGAGAAGACTGCCCGGGTTTCACAAGGCCTTGCAGTTCTGGATTCCAATTCTTCCTGAGGCTTAAGAGAGCCCTCTCTTTAAAATAATTTCCCCATTTTGCTTAAGCTAGCTCGAGTTGGCTTTTGCAGCCCTAGGGGAATTGTTCACATCTACCCAGCACTTCACAGCCCACTGAGCCTGTTTACATGTGTGGTCTCATATGATCCTGACCATAACTCCAGAAGATGTATGTTATTACCCGCCTTATAAGGAAGAAAATATGGAGGTCCAGGGAAAGTGACACGGTCAAGGGTTCACAGGAAGAAGCAGAGGTTAAACTAGAACTTGAACTAGAACCGTCCTATGTCTCCAAATGCCAAGCTCTGTTTGGGAGACATTTCCTCCTGCTCTGTAGAAGTGGAGAGGTAATACCCAGTCTGTCCTCAAAAACCAATTACGTGTTCATAGCCTTTGCCTCTTGCTGCGTGGGACTCGGATATCCAGGATTCAGGCCAGTCCTCAGGGAGACCAGACCTAATTTAGCCAAGGAAAGAGAGTGCCAGGCACCCAGAGAGCTCAGTCCCCTGGGAGAAACTTGCCCGGTCAGTACTATGTATGCTCCAGACAAGAGGCTCTGCAGGCCTGAGATGGCAGGAAAAGCTGCCCAAAAGAGATGGAGCTGAAAAGTTGAGATTTGGACAAGCACGAGGTGAGGGAGGGGGTGCTCTGAAATTGCTTCCAAGGATCTTCCCCTCAGATTGTTTGGGAACCAGAAATCTGAGCTTTTCAATCCTCAAGTCTCACAATTCTCCCAGAGAAAGTTTGCTGAAGAAAGCATCTAGTCCAGCCTCCATGGATGCATGACTCATCCTCCATGCATGAACCAACCCCCTCTGCAGAATCCCAGCAATGCTCAAGGTGGGATGGCGGGGAGGGCAGTAGGGGCAGTGGAAAGAGCAAGCAGAAAAAATGATCTGGGTTCAAATCCTGATTCTGCCACGTATTCGCTTTGGTCCCCAAATAAGTCACTTAAGATTTCTAACCCTCCGTTTTCTTGTCTCTCACCTTCCATTGAGATGCTGTGGAGCTCAGAGAAATAGTAGATGAAGTGCCCGACATAGGCCTGAAACAGACTGGATGCTTAATAAAGTCTAACAAATGATCTCATCTGACAGCCCGTCCCTCTCTGTTCAGCTCTAATGGTTAGAAACACCTTCTGGATGAGCTGAATTCTGCCTGCCCAGCGTGCCTACCACTGACCCAGTCTTTCCCTCCAGAGCCCAGAGAAGGAGGACAGCCTCTCGGACCGCACTGCTGCTTCCCGCCTCCACCCTCAGACAAGTCCCCTCCCTGCTCCCCACTGCGAGATTTCTGAGGCTGTTCCTGGGGAGACTGCACACACTGAAAGCCTTGTGTGCATGGTAGCTCCTCTTTGAGTCGGTTCAGCTGCTTCCGTCAATACAGCCCTCAGATAAGATGCTGGAACTCAGAATGTTTGGCTCCAGAGCAATCTGCTACAGCGGAATCATACGTCCTTTAGGGAACGTCCTCCAAAAGGCAACATTAAAGCTCCCCAGCCTGCCACACCCCTCCCCCCCAAGGCTGGCCTCACCACTGCACAAACAGAAGCCAGAGGGAAAGGTCCAATGATTCCATGGAGATTTAGCTACTGTATTGACAAAACTCAGCGTTAATTCCCAGAAAGCATTCGAGCCCCGAGGTGGGACGGGGCGGGGGGAGGAAGGGAGGGCTCGCTGGATAACTGGGTGAGAATCATAGCCGCTTTTCAGCGGAATCTGACCTAGTTTAATGAAATCAGGTCATCTGTGAGCTCTTCATTACCCTCAGACTAAACAGGACCCAACAGAGCAGCCAATGTCCCTGGCCTTTCCGAATCCTGTTCATTCGTATTATGCCATTTTGACGTTGGGTCTTCATACGTGTGGACTTAGTCTCTGGGCCCGTCCAAAGGTAGTAAACAGCCTGGGTGAAGGCAGGAAAGTAAATAAGAGGACTGATTTTAAAAGCACACAAACACAAAGGCCGTGTAAATACCCCAGGTCCCCCAGCCTGGGTCCTCTGGGAAACCAGCAGACAAAAGGCATCGTGAGGGTCTGTGACTATTATCGCTGACTGCTGGATGGAACTCACCTATTATTCTGCCGCCTTCTCGAATGGAACTCGTGGTTCCAGCAGATCTTTGGGGCAGGGGGCGGGCTTGGGAGGGAAATGAAATTGTCAATTTCGGGATGGTCGGCTGGATTCCAGGGCAAATGGCTCCCCAGCAGCAATCGTAAAGGACAGTTACCCCTCTTGAGACTGTCCTAGGGGCTGGTGATGGCTCTATTTCATCTGCATTTTCCTGAAACCAAAAGCCCGTGGCCTGAGGCTGGAAATGAGCCTTCTTCTTTCGGTGGATATTCATTCGTTGAATGACTATTTACAGAAGAAAATGATATGTGTGAGTTTCCCGTCCTTATCAGAAGTGCCGCAGACCGTCAACCTCAGAAAGGGTAGGATGCCTTATCAGGAATACACATACCAAAGGTGGCCCAAGAACTGAGTGTTTGGGGTGTGGTGATATTTTTAGTCCTCAAGGTCACCCCTCAAGAACACGTTCCTCGTCAGTTACCTCAGTTAAGTGCCTTGTTGCTGTTCAGAGATGCCTGAGGACTTGTAGATGTAGACTGGGAGAGATGAAGTGTGACCCTGGGCAAGGGGTGTCCCTTCTCTGGGCTTTAGTTTTCCCATGTATCCAATGCGAAGGTTCTATCACGTAATCTTGAAGGGCTTTCTAGGAAGGTCATTCTGATGCTCCAGAGTCCTAAAACCATTCTCCGGCTCAGTTCCACAGGTACCCCGGGCTCTTCTTCAGAGCAGGTGTGCCCTGGAGAAACCGCCCCTCTGGTCCTCTGGGATCCACCACCGACCTTGGCTCCCTTAAGCCCAGGCTATGACACAGGTCTGCTCACTTCCAGCCCTGCCATTTGACAGTAGTGTTTGGCCTAGATCTACTGTTTCCTTTCATGGTTAGTAAACATTATTGAAAAGAGCAGAAAAGATTTCCTTCCCAAAGGTGAGGGACTGTGACCCTCCAGAGCTGAGGGGCTGGAAGGCATTGGGTGCCTCTGTGCCCGGCCTGACAACCAGAGTTCAACTCTGTGAAGAGAAGCCAGAACCTGCCAGCAGAATGACGGCTGCGATTCTGGCTTTAACCCCTCTGTACTATCTAATTGGGGAAATGGCAGGATAGAGTTTCCTGTTTTATGGGCATTCGATCATATATATTGAGTGACCATGTCTGCAGTGGGGCAATTGGTTTAAAAGGGGGTTATAAGGATTGACTTGTATTTAAGTGCTTAGAATTCCAGAATGGTAATTATCTCGATGTGCATCCTAATTTATAGGAACTCCAGCGAGCTCGACAGCATATAAATTTGAGCCTGTCTAAGGGAGTCCCTGAGAGAACATCTCTAATCAGGGAGGCAGAGAAGCCACAAGAAAACCTACAGAGGTTTGGCCTAGTGGTTCTCAAACATTTAGCCACAGAATCTTGTTTTTGCAGTAAACGCTTACGTGAAACCAAATACAGAAAACAAATCCAAGGGGACCTGCTCAAGTTGAAGCAGAGTGAGGGCCCAGGGCCCTGCCTCGCCTTCCCTGTTTCAGCCCCCTCCCCAAGCCTCCAAGGCCCAAGACCCCATGCAGCTCCTAGGACTCAGAAGAATCTGAATCTGAAAAGCAATGAGTGACTCCAAGGTCTTCAGTTTGTAGTTGAGGACACCAAAGTCTAGAAAGATAAAATGACTTGCCAAAATCAGAGTGTAAGTCGGAGGCAGAAGAGGAACTAAACTTTCACATCCCTGAGTGATGCTTGCTGACCGTTCCATTAAGTGCCCAGTTTTTAATGGTGCCCCAGCCAATCTTCATTGTTCACTTCCATTCAGAAACCGATTTAAAACGTTCCCTCTGGTAGAATCGAAACAACATTTTAGCCATGATCTGAGGAAGCGGTCAGCTGCCTTTCCTCATGGCGGTGGAAAGGCAGCTGACTGGAAGTAAGAGGTGGTGCTGCTACATTTTCTTGGACACGCGCTTTTCCTTTCTGGGAACCATCATCTTCCTCTGTCGAACTGGGGGTGGGACTGATGATGGGAGACACTAAACTCTGTGACTTCAGGGTTCGTACAAATTTGAAAGCTAAGTATTGTGGATTTGGAGGGAGGGATAAATTAGGAGCTAGGGATTAACAGATACACACTACTATAAATAAAATAGATAAACAACAGGGTCCTACTGTGTAGCACAGAAAACTATATTCAATATCTTGTAATAAACTATAATGGGGAAAAATTATAATGGAAAAGAATCTGAAAATGAATATATGTATGTATATATATAAATCACTTTGCTGTACACCAGAAACTAACAAACACAACATTGTAAATAGAAGGAAAGATAATATTGTGGATTTAGATCCCCAAAGTCATCTTCTCTATATTCTCCCATAAAACAGTCCTTTGAATAATTTTAGCTCAGCAAAAATAGAAAATTCAATAGAAAGATGAGAAAATAAAAATAAGGAATCTTCCAAATTTTCTTTAATAGGAAAGAGTTGGAAAATAAAACAGAAAAGGAGAAATGTCAGGCTCAATCCAGGATATTTAACATCTGACTAACACTATTTACAGAAAGAAAAAAGAGAGGGGAGAAAATTATTAAGGGAACTTAAAAATTATTTCGTTTAAAAAAAAAATTCCTAGGAGGAAAAGACATAAGCTCCATGATTCAAAAAAGAAAAAAAAAGAATGAAAAAAGATCCAAAGTAAGTTACATCAGTGTAAAGTTTCAAAACATCAAGATAAGGAAAGATTTAAAAGCTTCCAAGGAAGAAAATTTAAATTGTATCTAAAGGAATGACATCAGACTTTTCAATAGCAGCACAGAATATTAGAAAACAAAGGGACAGTGCTTTCAATTTCAGGAAGAAAGTGATTTTCAACTTAAATCTCTATACCCGGCCAAACTAGCTAAATAATGTGGGAATATAATAAAGAAAAAAATTTTTTATGCAAGAACTCAAAAATTTTACATCTTATACACCGTTTCTTAGGAAGCTAGCATGGCTTATGCTCCAACAAAATGAGAGGTTAAACAATTAAAAATAGATAGATAGATAGATAGATAGATAGAGCGGGTGGGTAGATAGATAGATCAAATGAGCAAGCAAACTAAGCACAGAACAACCAACATAGAAAAGCAGCAATGATAAGTCACATGTCCCAGACAAAATAGGCTAGGTTACATGCTGGGGCTTACAATTACAAAGGTTTATTTCTTGCTACACAACCATTGTGGGTTGACTATGACTCTGTCTCATGTTGTCTTTACTCCAGATCTAACTTGACGGAGCATCTTTTATCTGAAATGTTGACAGCCATCATGGCAGAGGATAAAAGAAATCATGGCAAACCATACTCTGACTCTAAAATTTCTTCTCAGAAGTGATACAGACACATGCCACGTCTACTCACATTTCATTGGCCAAAGCAAGTTACAAGACTAAGCCTGATATCAATGGGACTCAGAAATATAATCCTCATCCAGGAAGGGACAGTGAATATGTTTTAACATGAAGTTGACTACATCCCAGGATGAGAGCTATGTGTCAGGCTTAAATAGCAGTCCTGATTGAAGCAGAAGACAGAGAGCCATGGGAAAGTGTTCTACAGGTGGGAAAATGCAACTGATGGATGAAAGCACTTGCAAAAAAAACTCTTGATACAACTTAAAGATTAAAAAAAAAATTAAGAATATGTATAGAGTCCTATGTAAAGAATTATGAACTCCAGAAGAAACCAAAATATTATATTAAAAAAGGAAAGTATTCTTAATACAGCACTTGTAAGTGAACAATATTTTCATGTTAAAAATGTAAATACTATTGATTTAGGTACAAATTGTGAAGTATCAATAATTAAATCGGGAGGATAGGAAGAGAGAACGTGAAGGATGTAGTTATAAGAGATTTAAATCCTTAAGACAACTAAAGTAACCTGAAAGTTAGAGATATTCTTTCCTGGATTCTGATTCTGTGATATCTTGTGCTCCTTCTAGACAGTAGCACATGGTAATCAACCAGTGGCGCACCAGCAGTCAATATGGATAATGCCCAGCGTTAATACATTTAAAAATACCAGTACAAGCACACAGAAAATGGAAATAACTCATATAAAAACCAACTTAAAGTGCTGAAACGGGTTGCCTTTAAAGAGCAAAAATCAGAAGGTGAACAGGGTAGAGCAGGGGATTTTTGTTGTTGTTTCCAAAACAATGTACATTTTACTTTAACAAAAATACAAATAAAATATAAATATATATATATGGCATGCTATTTCTGATTCGTGTTTGAAGTAAGCAGGGTATAGATCATAAATAAATAACAAAATTCCTATATTTAAATGATCAATTTTCAAGGCATCCAGACATAATAAATTGAACCTGACATTATAACCGTCCTGGTGGTAATGCAATCTTTCTTTGATGATTCAGAAAGCACTTTAAGGACCTGGCAATGACCTGAGTCATTTCTCTGAACATCCTTCTTCATTCTTCCCTAATTTGTTAGTCTTGTAGAAATTGATTTCATGTTGTCCATTTTAAAATCTCAAAGAATCTTTCTCTTTGGTAAACGCAACCCCCCTTTGGGGGCTCTACTCATGATGCTGGAAATGTCCACGGCTTTCCCTTTGCTCCTCAGCAGACAGAAGAGCTGAGGGCTTCTGGTGCAGTCAGAGAGCCAAGTTGTGCAAACCAAGACGTGGAAATCAGGCTGAGAGGAGACATCCTCGTGTCCTCAGAGGCAGAGGGAATCAAATTAACGGAAGCCACTCTGGGAGTCCGGAAATGAAGGGTCCATCGTTCCCACATAACGCCGTGTGGGAAGTATAGCCAAGCTCTCTGAGCTAGAAATTTCTCTGAGGTTGTTTTGCCTGCCTTCAAAAGGTTGGGCTGATAAGCATGTCTTTAAACAGATTTTACCTGGAAAAAAAAAAAAGCCAATCTTTCAGGTAAGTTCATCATGTGATATATCCATATGATAATTTATACAAATATTAACAATCACATTTACAGAAATATTCCTAGTGTCACGGTAAAATATTTATAATATAATGTTAAAAAAGCAGAAAGAAACTGATATGTAATCTACAAATTGTATACATATATGTGTGTGCGTTTTGTATGTTAACAGTATCTATCGCTGGATGGTGAAACTGACCAATTTTTAGTGAATTTTATGAAAATCAAATGCCATTTAAATAGAAAAAAATTATGAAATTACTGTAGGCAACAAAGTAGGTAAAAGATATGGAATTTAGTCCTGGTTCATCAACCAATCAACTGGACAGCTGAGCAAATGTATTCACCTCTTTGGCCTCAGTGTCCTCATATGTGAAATGAAGCAGTTGAATAAGAAAAGTCACATACACCCCTCCACGAAGTCTGACACCAGTACCTGGGGGCTTCACATCCTCCACACCAGCTCTACCCTCCCTCCTCTCTCTTCCCAAAGTACCTTGCATAAGTTTGCCTCTGTCACAGCACGCTCCATACTCTCCTGAGTTGTTTGTTTACTTGTCTCCTGAGAAGACTCTTAGCTCCTCTGGCTCAGGGTCTGGTTTTCTGTCTTTTTATTCCTTAGTGCCTAACACAGCACGTGGCCTGAGTGGTCCTCAGTACGTCAGTATGAGGGAAGGAGGGAGGCAGGGAGGGCCCATGGGTGCCTCCACCGGCCCTGCCATTAATCTGCTATAAGACCTGGAGTGGGTCATTCTAATTCTTTGAGTCTCAGTTTACCTATCTGCCAAAGGAGCTCTTTCATTTATTGAAGACAAATATGGTTTGAGCACCTATTTTGATGCCAAGCCCAATGCTCCGTGTGGTGCCTGTCATAAATGTAAATAATTCCTTTCCTTTTCTAGGACCTTGTGGTCAGAATCACATTTTCGTGGGTCTGTTCTGCAGCCAGAACAGATGGCTCACTTCGAATGCATTTGCCGTAGCTCGTCCATGATTTATGTACCCCCCGCATACCTCTCCCGGGTCTCCTGAGCTCTGAGGAAAGTGTGTTTCTAATCTCAGCTAGGTTCCCTTTCACACAGCATCACCAGGGATAGAAAGCTGGAGAATGACACACTTTCCCAACACTCAGCTTTTCTAGAGATTCCCAGCCTGGTGGAAGACATCATATAGTTTTGGGGTCTGCAAGCCCCAGGCATCCTTTACCTGGATCCTTTCAGCCCCAAACTCCACATTTGCCACAATAAACTGAGAAATCGTTTTATCTTCCTTTGGCTTGGGGTGTCTGAGCTCCATATTCTGTGTCTTGCACCCTTTTCCTCATCCGTATCCAAAGTTGTGATGTAAGGGAGGAATGCGACGTTTCTGTCAACAGACATTGGGTAGGGGGACGACCACAAAAGAAGTTAAATGTCCATCTTCTCTCGTGGGAAGCCACTAGAGGATTCCTAAAACTGGCACAGCAAGAAACGATATGTCACTGAAAGACGAGGAGAAAAACAACGGGAGTCAACCAAGAGAGTTAAAAGGCGTCACCTCTGGGGAAAGGAAACAGGGAGAGAGAGGTTGGGGGAAACTTGCTTTTCCTAAGAAACCTTGTGGAATTTCTCAAATTACATGCATGTATAACTCTGATAAAAAATTGAAAACTGAATTAAAGAAAATGAAATCCTCACTGACCTCGAGGATAACAGCCCATACACTGATGCCAATAATCTGAACCATTGGCCATGGCGGTATCTGAGGATGAAACTGCAGTTTTGACCATCCCTTCCTGCTCCACACCTCCATCGTCCCATTCCAGTGAGCCCACCCCTCCCCCTCTGCTCACACGCCCCTCCAAGATTCCACGGCACCTACAGTGGGGTTCATCCTGAGACACCCAGGTAACTTGCATCTTCAGCAACATTGCAGACCACAGGTGGGACCCGGATCAGCCCAGTTCAGACCCCACTCATACCCTGAGCGTGCTCTTGCAATGTTTCTCCATGGAGTACTTGCTAACCTTCTCAGTAGATCAGCGCCACCTCCTCATCAGCTTCCAGGAATCCAAACAATAAATGCCCCCGCTGTTGGAAGCAGCGAATCTTCATTTCTGGGTGAAATTGGCCAGACCCAACAGCAGAGAACAATTTCTCTCATGACACCAACTCCTCGAGCTCTGGCGGGTGGCAGCTGCTGCCCCATTAGGAACGCATTTTCCACGGTGCAAACAACCCTGCCACCCGCCGGGCTACAGCCAACTTTGGAGCTGCCCCCGGAACAGCTGGAATGGGTCACTCAAATCCACGGGTTGTGGCACCCCAAGAAACATTCGTCCCAAATAGAGTATCTCCTTCTTCCCATGTGAACAGTAGACAGAGAAAGCTGCTCAGGTGATGTCGGTGGTTGTGTTGCAGTGATTGGAACCACTAGGCACTCACACACACCTCACATTCTCACATACACATGCGCTCCCACACAGATACACACAGCCTGCATCCCTGAAGACGACCTGGAGGGCTCAGTGGGCCCCAGGTAGAGCCCAACCTCTCGTCCTGATACGTCCAAGAAAAGACACTGCATTTAGCCACGATACCCGTGGACCGGAGGGAAAACACACACTGAGCCTGCCGTAGGTTCATGCCTCACTTACTCATAAATAGGAAAAATAATTTTTTTTTTTTTAATTTCACATCTAAGGTAAGGACGGAAGTGTGCTTCCTTTGGCTTCAATGGAAAGATACGGAGAGCAGCATCGTCTTATTTCACAAACGCCGTCTCCCTCCACTCTCAGCAGCATCATTCCTGGAAACCCTAATGCTCCTAATAGTACCACTGGAATTGGGGTCAGAGATAATAAATATTTGATTTGAACATCCCAGTCGACTGATCCTTGCCCCGGCAGACTGCACACCAGGCTCGGAGGGCTCAACTGCATTTTTAAAATCCCCCGGAAAGCTCCAGGCATTGTAAGCAGGTCCTGCTGACCAGGCTGATGTTTTACAGCCAAGCTCTCCAACAATGCCATTTACTGCACACGAAAGATCACAGCCAGCAGATGTGCGCGGCCTGGCTCTGGCCTCTTGAAACTGCATCTGTTTTGAAATGTGACTCGACTTCAATCCGAAGCTGACCATAACATCGACAGCACGGACGGGAGGTGTTTACTAGATAAGCTTTTGATATTTGATGTTTGCTAATCATATTAAAGGCTTGAAACAAAATCCCGGCTACAATAAATCCTCACAATTGTCCACATGAGGCAGGAAACGCCAAGGAGCTCTGCCTGCTGGGGGGGTGATCAGAGGCTGGGTGACACAGTGAAGGGAGCACAGGTCTGGAGGTCAAGGAAACAAAGACTTAGGGACTCAGTCTAATTCCTTCTGGGACTACCAGTGGACAAGTCACTTCCCCCATCAGTTTCCCCATCTTAGAATTATGGCTCAGACTCGTGAAAGGGTGACTGGGGAGACAGAGAGCTGAGGAGCCTTCATATCGCAGCATCGCGTGTGAATGTCTGACTATTCGTGGGGTAATGAATTCGACTTTGCAGCAATTCCCAATTCCCTTTCCTCTGTCCCTCCTGACTCTGTGACAACCGAGGCTTTGGTGTCCACAAGAGATCAGCTTCTCAGAAGCAGCCTCTCCATGGCAGAGGGCGAAGCCTGCCTTTGCTGGTGGGCAGCACGGAAGGCTCAGGACCTGGACCACAGCTGTCACTCTCAAGGAGAGTCATCCCTGGATTCCTTCCCAGGAGTTGGACCCTAAGAAGGCAAACTATTTGGGGCTGAAAGTGGCTCTGGATGTCATCTCAGCCACACACACACACACACACACACACACACACACACACACACCACTTCCTGAATGAACAGCTGGTGCCCTGCCCTCCATGCTTCATGCCTTCATGCCTTCTATCTCCCTGACCCCATCCCATACCCCTCATCTCTCATTCGAGATGTCTTCCTCGATTCTCTCTCACCTTAACCATAATCTTGCTTTAGGCCTTAACTTACACTAAATTTAAAAGTGGGTAGGGCTTCCCTGGTGGTGCTGTGGTTGAGAGTCCGCCTGCCGATGCAGGGGACGCAGGTTCGTGCCCCGGTCTGGGAAGATTCCACATGCCGCGGAGCGGCTGGGCCCGTGAGCCATGGCCGCTAAGCCTCCGTGTCTGGAGCCTGTGCTCCGCAATGGGAAAGGCCACAACAGTGAGAGGCCCGCGTACCGCAAAAAACAAACAAAAAAGTGGGTGAAACCTAAAGCCCAGGGGATCAGAGAAGGCTGGTCTACAGTGCCTCCACTACTATTCCGCTATCTGGTTTCACTTTTGCCCAGCCCTACTTCTCAGAACCTAGCCAGCACCCTATCCTGATGTGTCCCTATTAACCTGACCTATCAGCAGTAACTAATAATAGCACAGGATCTGACCTTCCCAAGACAGTCTAGCTTTGAAAAAGGGAAGCATGAAGACTGAGCATCCTTCTCGGCTCTGAGAAGTTGGAGCTATCGTGATGGAATGGCAGGTAGTAATTAGGTTGCGCTTTCTAGACACAGCGGCCTCCCTCATCACCTCACAAATCCTCACCATCTAAGCCTCCAGATTATTGGGTCATCTTAGGGCTGCCAGAGCTTCTCAGAGCCATCTGGTCAGAAAATATGGATCATCGACCTTTCCGAAATCCCCATTCGGCAATAATGGGGAGATTTTGCTTATATCGAAGGAATAGAAAACTCTTCACTGAACTGGTACCAGGCAGGTAGAAGACCAGAGCAGAAGGGCACAGAAGTTCGCCTTCCCAGGAGCCCTGCCAGCCACTGTAAAGGCTGGTTCTGCTTCCAGTCCTCAGATCTCTTGAAACACTTGGCCAGTTGCGTGAAGTGATTGGCCGTCAGCTCTGTCTTGGGGGGAGGGGGACCTTCTCATTGGTGTCAGCGCTGGACATCAGTAAAGTAATTTCCTTTGTGGGACTAATTTAGTGCCTGCTCACACAATGAGGCCTGCCTGCTAGGCGATGTCATTAACCAAACTGGCCAATTTAAAACCGGGATCATCACAGCAAGAGCTCACCACCAGACACACATTTCTCACCGACAAAGAGGAAGCAGTGCAACTCAGCTAAGAAGAAACTTACAAACATGAGCTACTTTGGGCTGAGTCCCTTCTCTGAGTAGGGCACTTTGCTGACAGTACCTCACTGAAATCTCTCTGCCTACCTCTTTGGGGTCCTGTTGTAATTCCCTCTTTGATGGATGAAAGCCAAGATCCCAGAAGGAATTAGAAGTAAGTAAAAGCAGGGGACTTCCCGGGTGGTCCAGTGGTTAAGACTCCTCATTTCCACTGCAGGGGGCACAGGTTCAATCCCTGGTTGGGGAACTAAGATCCCATATGACACACAGCGTGGCCTAAAAGAAAAAAACAAAAAAAGTAGAAGCAGGATTTGAGCCTGAATCTCTGACCCAAAGTCTAGGCTCTGCTGTGAAAACTGTCAGCCTCCGCTTTTTCCCAAGAAGTTTAAAGACAGAAGGTAGGCCGTGTTAACATTTCACAAAACCCTGGGGAGGCAGACTTTCACAACTTTTTTCATGACTCGCTGTTACCCCTGGGTGCCTCCTTCAGAGCCTCTGAGGAGTTGATTTCACTGAGAAACCTGCTTTTGGGGCTGGGATCCAACACCTGCCAACCACCATTGTCTCAAGCGCTTCCCCACTACCACCTGGCCCACCACTCTTCTGATGCCTGAAGCTGCCTTCTTCCAAGTCACGGATGCAACTAGTCCGGCCCTGGCACTAGAGTTTTTGTTGTTATTTTTATTGCCATTATTTGTGTTTTCATTTAAAAAACATATTTATAATGTTTAGCTTTCCTATTAGAAAAGTGAAATTAATTTTTTAAGCCCCTAGAGTTCCATCAGTCAAAGAAGGCCACCATGAATGCTTCTTTCTAATTTTTTTCTATGCGTAATTGTGTGTCTGCGGCTCTGTGAGACTGTGTTTTCTCATAATCATGGCTAAATGCACAATTGTATAGTCCTCAATGTTATGACATAACCATTTCCCTCTGTTTTTATAGTCTTCATAAATATCCCTTCAATAACTGTAGAAAAGCCTATTGTTTTTAGTATAAAAACAATATAAAAATTTTTTTAAGTAAAAAAGAATTGTTTACATAGTGAATCCCCTATTGTTGGATCTCTAGGTTATTCCCAATTTTTCTCCCTTATAAACAACGCTGTAATGAACATGCTTGTTTGTAGGTTGCCTTTAGAAAGATGTCATGAAGTGATATCACTAGACCAAAGGGTATGAAGAAGTTAAGATCCTCAATAGATGTCCAAACAGCATTTAAAATATTTAAATATATTTAAACATTGACTCACAAAGTGTCCAAGTAGGAAAGAAACTTCAAAATCACCTGATTCAATCCCTTTGCCTCCCAGGTGAGAGATGGCAGTGGGTCTATGAGATCGTGGTCGGCAGTCACCCCTCACTCAACGAAATGGTGCCTACCCTTTATTTTGCTCACTTCCAGCAGCATTGTGCACTGGCCTTTGCTCAATTCTTTGCTCTTTCCTTGGAATATCCTCACGTTGCCTCCTGGCCTGTTTCTCCTTGTGGAGAAAACCATGCAGACTTCAAGGCCTGTGGGCCCTCCTCTATGGAGGTTTCCCTCCCTGTCAGTTGGTCACCATTGTACTGGGAGTAGGATGGGCCAACGGGGAAAGGAAAGTCCACTGGTGAGACCCCCTTACACTGAGGACCACACCCGTGGTCCCACCCTCCCTGCCAGAGGTGTGACTACCTCTACCCCTACACTTAACCATGAACACACAATAAGTGTTCAATCACACTGAACATTTTCTTCCTTTCCCTTTTCTTTTTTTTTTTTTTTTGGCTGTACCGCACGGCTCGCAGGATCTTAGTTCCCTGACCAGGGATCGAACTCACACCCCCTGCAGTGGAAGTGTGGAGTCCTAGCCACTGGACCGCCAGGGAATTCCCAATTTCCCTCTTTTCGTGGCCTAGCCCCAGCCCGGCCCTCAACTCCAGCTCACAGCCAGCTGGGCCAGGCCACTGAGAAGCAAGTTCTTCCTCCCCTTCCTGGCCACACTGCCACTCTGCACGGGGTCCCTCCCAACAGCCAAGTCAACGTCCAACAGCGAGGCCATCCTGGGGAAAAGGGCAAGCTTTCCAACCAGAGACCTGGCTTCGAATCTCAACTCTACTTCATAGGCAGAGACCCCGAGCAAGTGACATGCCTCCCTGAGAGCTGTACCCTCGCCTGTGGAGCCATCTATAACTCCCTTAGAGGGTTACTGTGAGGACCAAACATCTGTAAGTCTCCACTCTTGGCTTCCTATCACCCAGGCACCTAACTCGGTTCACTTGCTTTAAAAGGCCATCCGTCAGGGGCAGGCGACAGGGTGGGAAAGATAGAGAGAACCAGAAATGATCACCTCCTTCCTCCTTCAAATGGCTACAGGCTAACTGGGATGTCTTTGTCAGGAAGTGATGTGTACAAAGACACGAAGCCTAACTGTGTAATTATGCTGGGATTCCTTCTAGTGATTAGCTTTTCCTTATGAGAAAGGCAAATAATTATCTTTCTTCCTCAGATCCAGACAGCACGTTCAGAGGCATCTATCGCATATCCGGTGGGCAGTAGGGGAGTGGTGGAGGATGCCACCCAACAGAATACAGAACAGTTTGAAGCCAGTAAATGTTCTCAGAAATTACCTGTATAAACAATGCAACATTTTGGAGGACGGTGAGGCTTTTGCTTGTTGCTCAGGTGTTTTACCAGTGACAGAGGTTAAGTGCTATGGGAAAGCGGCATACACAGAGGTGACCCAGAGCGCGGCAGGCAACCTCTGTCAGGAGGTCGTGGTCAGAGCGGTATCCATCCCCAGGACACAGTGGGAGATTCCAGCAGAGGGAGTGCATACCTCCTGCCCTCAGGGCCTTTCAGAAACAAGGGCCAGAGCCCAGCCCGGGCTGCCTTGGGTTCCTGCTCCAAGCTCCCCACTGTTTCCAGGGTCTTCCTCGTTAACCCAACTTCCTTCTGGCCTCAGACACAACCCTCCATCCCACCCCTTTTCCACACCTGGATATTTCCTTGGCCTTCAAGAGTTGTTCAAGTATAATCTCGTCTAGCAAAGCTTTGCTTGCCTTGAATACTCTCAGATGAGGTTCCCCTAATACACTGTGTTTCCCTCATCACAGCACTTCCTGGGTGGCCTTGTAAGAGACCCTCACTAAAAGAATGTTCTTGAGGGCAGACATCCCTGTGTATTCATCTTATATC
The DNA here is from genome assembly GCF_949752795.1 of Hyperoodon ampullatus. Classification (NCBI taxonomy): domain Eukaryota; kingdom Metazoa; phylum Chordata; class Mammalia; order Artiodactyla; family Ziphiidae; genus Hyperoodon; species Hyperoodon ampullatus. Next base: position 77,163,036 of record NC_136928.1, read on the forward strand.
TCCTGAACCTAATACAGTTCCAAGCACATAGTAAAGTATTTGTGGACTGAATAAATGAAAATGACTTGACTGACAAAGAAGAGGTTATTGATTGGATAGGAATGAATGAATGGGTGTATTAATGAAAGAACCTAAGTTTACCTTCCGGACAGTTTTAAATCTGGGCTGAAAAGGAGTCGCTGATAGAATAACAACAGGCTCCACCCCGCCGTGGAGGAAACTATAGGTAGATTCCTACACAGAGGACGGGCAGTTGTGGCCGGCTGCCTATGGGCAAGCCCAGATTTCCTGAAGAGGCACAGAGACAAATGTCAATCAAGGGCATCCGGCTGTCCAGAGGCAGAAAGAAAAGACTACATTTAACTTGCTCTTTGCTGCTTCAGTGTCGTTTCCTCAAAGCCATTAACTGGAATTTGGATTGAGATTATTCTCTTTGGAGGAAACAGATTCATTTTCCCAGGCTGTACAATATTGCTTAATAAATTTATTGTGGACATTTTACATCTGTCTCAATAGGTTTTACCCTCCCTTTAAAGGTCAGCTCCTCCCGTCTCCATGCAGAATTCAACATGCATATGAGTCCACCTGTCCTCACACCTCTGATGGTTCATGCTGTCCTCCCTACCAGGCACCACCGTGTACCTGCGACCACCACCAGACTGGGAGCCCATCAAGGACAGGGACTGCGATTGTTTTCCTTTCTGCGTTGCCAGTGCTACCAGCAACTTAATAATTATCCAGAGAAGGTGTTCAATTCCTGTTTGTAGGAATAAGTGAGCCTATGATTTGATCCTTGTGATGTTTAAAAAAACTCACCAAAACCCTTCTGAAATACGTTTACCACCTCTCAAACCCCTAGCACCTGGTTCAGAAGCCTTTGGCCCCTAAGCCATATTTATTCCTGTCTCTTCTATAAAGCCCCTTCTGAAATGATCAGAAGTCACTCCACATCTGGCTTGAAGTGCCTAAACGTTACCGGGTCATGGTCCCAGGCCCCTGCTGGAGGCATGCTGCGGGAAGAGGGATCTAACAAGGAAGAAAACGTGCGCCCGCCTTCAAGGAGCTCAGTCATGGGGGGCCCAGTGGGAGGGGAAGGAGCAGCCACTGTCTGTGCTCCGGGGCTGGGAAGGGCTACAGTAGTGCGGAGGCTGCAGACAACTTGTGGAGGGTCCGGGAGGCCAGAACATTCCAGGGAATAGGAAGCAAATAGAGAATTCTGGGGAGTGTGCTGGGACCAAGGGTGGGAGATAGGACAGCCAGGCAGCAGGGGCGGGACTGTGGAGGGCTGGAGGCTTTAGATAAAGCCCCTCTCTCTCCTTCCCAGAAGGAAGAAGCCCCCGGGCCCTCAGGCCTTTGCGTCCTGAGAAGAGAGGGCTTTGGTGCAGAGAAAGACTGCAGTACCTCCCACGAGAATCCATTCCACGCTGGTGTCCAGCTCCCGCCTCCTCTTCCCGCTAGCTAAGTGTCTCCGTGCCCGGGGCCCAGTCACCCGATGGGCACACCCTCCGGGTCGGGGATCAGGCCCCTGATGGCAGCTGAGGAGCTGGGCTCTAGGTAGGCAAGATCAAAAGGCCTGAATAACCTCTGGGGTCACAGTGACAAAATGCTTATGGGCTGGAAGAGGAAGGAGCCATTAGAGGACGGAAATGAACGCGGGCTTTTTCCCCCTGAGGACGCACAATGGGGGCCTCTGGGGAGGGAACAAAGCTGGCCCACTTGGGTGGGAGGCTGGCGGTGACGAGCCGGCCCTGTTCTCTGGCCCGGGAGTTAATGTCGGCCGCTGGAACAATGGAAGTGGTGACCCGGCTGCGGCTTTAGAGTGAGAACAGTGCCGGGGTCAGAGCCGCCTGACCCCCAGCGAGGTTAACCAGATCGAAGCCTCCTCCGCCGGTGGCCCAGCCCACTGTGCCCCTAATGACTGGAAAATTGGAGTTTCCACCAGCACTGGCCTAGCTACCTCTTCAGGTAGCCATAGAGCTGGGGTTAGGAGCCACCGAGGTGGGGACCCCCGGCCATCACCTCACCCACTTGGGGACCTCACCCCTTTTCCTGAATTGTCCTGCTGGACCATCCCACCTCCAACCCACCCACCCTTCCCAAAGGCATCCATCACCCCTCCTGGCTTCCCTGTTCTGTTTTGGGTAACAAAAATAACACAGCTTTTAACTTGTCAAAACATTGAGTCAGTAGCTAAAGAAGGACAATGATCATCCTTTATATGGCTTTTGTTTTGTGTACTATAAAAGAAAGGCTCACCCATTTTACAAAATGGAGAAAAGCAAAAAGGAGAAGATAACACCCATCCCAGAGAGGGGATTGGTGTATTTCTTGGTATATTTCTTGCCAGGCTTCTTCCTGTGCTCTGTTTTTACATAGTTAGGGTCATTTTGTGTTCACAGTTTCATACCCTGACTGTTTCAACACTACAGCCTAACGATATTCTCATGTGACTCAGAAGTCCCCTCAACCATGATGCTTCAAATCTACAATAGGTTTATAAATTTACTTATTGACCTATTTATTTTTGGCTGCGTTGGGTCTTCGTTGCTGTGCGCGGGCTTTCTCTAGTTGCGGTGAGCGGGGGCTGCTCTTGGTTGTGGTGCGCGGGTTTCTCATTGTGGTGGCTTCTCTTGTTGCGGAGCACGGGCTCTAGGCACACGGGCTTCAGTAGTTGTGGCGCACGGGCTTAGTTGCTCCACGGCATGTGGGATCTTCCCGGACCAGGGCTTGAACCCGTGTCCCCTGCACTGGCAGGCGGATTCTTAACCGCTCTGCCACCATGGAATTCCTACAATAGGTTTAAAGGCAATCATACCTAGAATAGCACAGAATGGACCACGGTGTGATTAAACATTCGTCTAGGTTGGTTCTTATGCTTTATTGATACAAATACTTCTATGATGAACATCTTTGGCAGAAAGCTGCATCCATATCCCTGATGATTTCTTTGCAGTAGATTCTCAGGGACACATAATGGAATTATCCAATCAAATGGTATAAATTTTTTTTTTTTTTTTGCGGTACGCGGGCCTCTCACTGCTGTGGGCTCTCCCGTTGCGGAGCACAGGCTCCGGACACACAGGCTCAGCGGCCATGGCTCACAGGTCCAGCCGCTCCACGGCATGTGGGATCTTCCCGGACCGGGGCACGAACCCGTGTCCCCTGCATCGGCAGGCTGACTCTCAACCACTGTGCCACCAGGGAAGCCTGGTATAAATGTTTTGAAAGAAAATTTATTTCAGTTTTTTAAAATGATTAAAAGCCAACCCATATGGTGATCACTGAAGATACAGAGACCAGTGAGATGCAGTCTCAACCCTCTGAGAGCTCACATAACGCAAGCACAGGCACCACTCCAGTTCCCATGCAAAATGGACCACCTTTCTCACTGTGCAAGGGAACAGTTTAATAAAAAATACAAAACAAAAACAAAAACAAAAACATTGAAGAGCTTGGGGTGGTGGGGCAGAATCTTCTCATAATCCTTGGCCTTCCCTATAACGCAGAACTTAAAACTTTTTTTGCCATTTAAGAGTCATTTTTGGGAATTCCCCGGCCGTCCAATGGATAGGACTCGGTGCTCTCACTGCCAGGGGCCAGGGTTCAATCCCCGGCTGGGGAACTAAAAGCCCGCAAGCCACACGGCACGGCCAAAAAAAAAAAAAAAAAAAGAAAGACTCATTATTTTCATAGCATGCTTGATCTACAATCCCCACTCTTCTTGGAGTCAAGCCTATGGAAGATGAGTGACTTGAGACCACATGGGCACTGCCAACCCCTCTGCCAGGCTGGGTCCTGCCTCTGGGCCTTTGCTCATGTCATCCCCTGCCTGGAATGCCTCTTCCCCGAAAAGTCCTTAATCAGCCAGATTAAGGCCAGATCTAATCCCATCCCAGAAGTCTCCTGGGCCTCCCCAGTCCACACTGCATTCCTTTCCTACCCATTGTCATGACCACAAAGGTCAGCCTTTAATGAAACATGAGCTCCTTGAGGCCAGGAACCCTGTCTTATTCATCTCATGGTACTTGGCATATCATTGGGACTTAATAGATGTTTAATGAATCAATCAAAAGATATATGCCACTTGTTAAACAATAAACCGAGGCATATGACAATTTTTTAGTGTTTACTTGAGCAAAAACTGATTCCCGTCAGGCAGCACCAAACAAGAAGTGGACAGCAGTCCACTGACAGGAGCCAGGGGCAAGACTTCTATAAAGAAGACAAGGAAGCAAAGCAAGAAAATCATTTGATTGTCTCTAACTTACCCAGTCGCCTTATTCAGGAGAGCCTAGTTGGCTATTTATGCTTGGTTGTCTTTTGGTTTGGATTTCTTAACCTTGAGGCAATATAGGATTAGGTTTGCTTTGCTTCCTAGGCTACTTAAGACATTAGAACCAACTCATTCAAATGGCATCCTTGTTAAATTAATTTAACACACTCTTTGCTATTTACTAATTATTTCCTTTGTGTTCATCTTATCTCTTCAAATTGATTATGCGGTGTAATGGTTAAGAGTTTGTGAAGATCAAATCCCAACTCCGCCTTATGGCCTTGAGCAATTCTCAGATTTATCATCTGTAAATGCCAATAATAACAGTATCTATCTCTTCGGGATGTCTGTAAGGATGAAATAATGCTGTACCAGATAGCAAGGAAGCTCTCAAAGATTGCTGGGGTTGTGTCCAAAGGGTTGCAGGAGCCAATGTGAAGGATTGCCCCTAACTAAAAAAGACACAATTTGAGGATGAAAAACAAAAATAAGCAAAAGGAATGAAATTTGAAATCAATACGTATACAAAAATCTATGAGTTCATAAACACTTTTAAAATGTCGTTGTTCACCTTAGACATTGCTTGGGCACAAAGTCATTCCGAAAACTGATACAAAGGAGGACTCTAGCATCTTAAAAGAGAATTAAATGATATAACACCTTCATCTCATATGAATTTATTAGCGCACAGTGAGGGCTCAATAATGTGATGTTGTACTGGATGATGAGACTAGGTTTCCTGAGAGGAGAAAATGAATCCTCTTCTTTTTCTTTTTAAATTCCTTCTTCTTTTGATTAATTATCTCTAGTTCTCCATTACCAGCTTAGGCTCAGGCTCTTAGTAGGTGCACGAGGAGGACTGATCAATTCCCATGTCAGAATCCACAAAGGTCTTTCATTATCACGTTCCTCTGCCTTTGACTTCGTAAAAGGCAGGATGAGAACGTCCCACTGCAGAAGGAGAGAGGGCTCCAGGAGGGCACACTTTGATGCAGGCAGGGACCCTCCCCTCCTCTCTCTGCCTCGCTTTAATAGGAGCCGAGGAAGGAATCTGCTTTAAGAAACCGGATCATTAGAGCTCAAAGAGGCCCTTAAGAACACCCCATCCAACGCCCTCATCTGCAGATGAAGGAACTGGGGCTCCTGGAGGTTAAGTGACTCGCCCAAGATCACAAAGCCAGGCAGCTAGGCTCCAGCCAAGGGCTCTTTTCACTGTGCTGCTTCAAGGAAGTCTCTGGAAAAGAAATTCAAAGCTCAGCTTTAAGATTCCTGAGATGGATTTGCTGAGGCAACCGAGCTCAGCTCTGCTTCTGAAGAAAAGGAGGGGGAAAAAAAAAAAAAAAAAAAAGGAATGGTTTAAACCACTCTGGACAATACATGTTCCCACCTACCCTTTTGCACAGCATTTGGAATGTCATTTGTGGACATTTCATGGATGTTTGGAGATGGGATCACAGTTTCTCCCAAATGTTCCTGGACCAAAGGACCACGGGACAGACTCTGAGTGGGCCTGGTATCCCCATATATCAGCACAGGAGCTAATAATCCTACCCCTCCCCCCAGACCAGCCACGGGTACCAACCCCAAGACATCCAGACCACACTCTCCCTAAATACTCTTCCCACAGTCTTCCCCATCTAGGACGGGCACCATCCACTCAGATGCTCAGGTCCACCATCTGGGAGTCATTTTGATTGTGTTTTTTGCTGTATCCTCTATGTCCCATCCATCAGCAAGTCCCATTGCCTCTTCCACAAAAGCACATCCGGGGAAGGGCAATATAGGGGTGGGGGAGTGGAGGTACAAACTGTTGGGTGTGAGGTAGGCTCAAGGATGTACTGTACAACCCGGGGAATAGAGCCAATATTTTGTAATAACTGTAAATGGAAATTAACCTTTAAAAATTGTATAAAAATTAAAAAAATTTTAAATAATTAAAAAAAAAAAAAGCACATCCAGAATCTGATGACTGACATCTTTCTTCACTGCTGTCCCCTCACCCAAGCCACAGGCATCTCCTGCTCGGGCTGCACCTGTAGCCTCCTAAATGTTCTCCCTACATTCACTCTTCACACTTAAGCCTCCACACTCCACCCAGCAGGGATCATCTTTGAAATACAGAAATCAGATCACATCACTGCCCTGCATCGACGCCTCCAGATGCTTCCTATGGCAGTTCAAATAAAACCCAAAGAAAATCCTCAGCATCTCCAAAAGGCCCTGTTAGCCCAGGCCCCTGCCTCTCCAGGCTCCTGTCCGGGCTGCTGCTCTAGCGACCGTACACCAGCTTCACGGCCTTTCCACCCCTCGACACACAAAGCTGTGGTCTCCACCTGGAGCACTCTTCATAGTACTCACCCTACTGTGTCATCTCTCTGGGCTCTACACAATATCAACGTAGCAGAAAGCCCTCTGAACTCACCAGTCACTCTATACTGTTGCTCTTTTGTTTGTGGCACTTATCTCTATTCTTAACATAATACTCATTCTTTTCTTTTTTTTAAAATTTATTTGGCTGCACCGGGTCTTAGTTGCAGCATGCAGGATCTTCCGTTGCGGCACACAGGATCTTTTGTTGCGGTGCGCGGGCTCAGTAGTTGCAGTGCACGGGCTTAGTTGCCTTGTGGCATGTGGGATCTTAGTTCTTCGACCAGGGATCGAACCCGCATCCCCTGCATTGGAAGGTGGATTCTTAACCACCAGGGATGTCCCAGTACTCATTCTTTTACATGTATGTCCATCTCCACTTTCTAGGGTAAGCCCCGAGAGGACAGGACTTGGCTCAGCTTGCTCAGGGATGCATGCTCTGTGCCTTGCACACCACAGGTGCCAATAACAATTTGTTGAAGGTATGAATTCAGCTTCTGAGGTGGGTTGAGCTGAGGGGACAGCCTCCAGGAGCCAACAAAAGGAACATCAGCTTCAAGAAACCTTCCCTCGCCACTTCCAGGACCCTGCCAGAACCCTGATGATCTGTGTACTACTGGTTCTCCAACTTGACAGCACGTTGGAATCACAAGAAGAGTTTGGAAAAACACTAATGCCTGGATTTCATCTGCAGCCCATCTGATTTAATTCGTCTAGGGTGTGCTTGGATTGGGAATATTTAAGTTTCCCCAATGATTCTGATGTTCTGTCAAGTTTGGGAGCCATGGTCTACACCACTTATGCAGCAGCAGGCAGAAAATGCTCTTGGTGCTGTGCTTTGAAAGGAAGGACAGGAGCAAAGAAAGAGCATTAATTGAATGTCTTTCATATAAAGGTCCTATACTGGGTAATGTATATGCTCTTTCATTTAACATTGAAAGCAATACTGTGAGATGGGCATTATTTATTTCATTTATTTAACAAACCCTTCGTATTTACCATTTTTCAGACACTGTTCTAATCGCTTTACACTATTAACTAATTTAATCTTCATAGCAAACTCATGAAGCAGGAACTATTCACCCTCATTAGAAGTCCAGTGATGTGGCCAAGGTCTAGTAAGTGTCAGCGCCACCATCAGAACCCAGCCTGTTTCCAGTCCCAGCGCATAACTTTATGTTATCCCGCCTCTTTTACTATCTGTATTTGATAAACAACTTGCAGCTCAAAGACATAAAAGAACTTTCTCGACGTCACACAGCAGACATTTATAGCAGCTTCATTCATAACTGCCGAAACTTGGAAGCAACTAAGACATCTTCCAGTAGGTGACCGGATAAATAAAATGTGGTACATCCAGACAATGGAATATACCCAGTGCTGAACTATCAAGCCATGGAAAGACATGGAGGAAACTGAAATGTGTATTACTAAGTGAAAGGAACTAATCTAAAAAGGCTGCACACTGTACGGTTCCAACTATATGACATTCTGGAAAAGGAAAACTATGGAGGCATTAAAAGATGAGTGGTGGGCAGGGGCCAGGGGGAGGGAGGGATGAAGAGATGGAGCACAAAGTACTCTAGGGCAGTGGAAATACTCTGTATGATGCTGTAATCATGGGCACATGTCATTATCTATTTGTCCAAACCCGTGGAATGTCCAACACCAGGAGTGAACCCTAATGTAAACTGTGGACTTCGGGCAATAATGATGTATCAGTGCAGATTCATCAATTGTAACAAATATACTGTTGATCACAGGAGAGACTATGCATGTTAGGGAATAGGGGGGTTGGTGGGAAATCTCGGTACCTTCCTCTCAGTTTTGCTGTGAGCCCAAAACTGCTGTAAAAAAAAAAAAAAAAAAAAGTCTATTTCAAAAAAGAAAAGAAAGGTGTATGTCATATCATCCAATTTCAAATCCCCATATTTTTCATGCGGTGCATCTACTACCCTCATTTAGACTCTAGGAGCTTTGAGATCAGGGACCCCATAGTTTACTGTTACTTATTCTCCCAAAAAGCCGGCCGTTGTGCTGAGGGTAGAGTAGATGCTTAATAAACAGTTTTTTGAAGTGGAAATTGTAGGAGTGTTCTAAGAAATGGAGTCAGATCAACTTCAGGGATGCGTGACTTTCACATAGAGGCTCACTGTGTGCAGAGCAGAGGTCGTTCTTTAATAATAAGATTAGAATGAGCTGCAATTAACACGGCCAAGCACCCGCTGATGGTACCCAGCTCTCTGCTACTTAATGGACTTTCGTCCTTTATATCTAAATGAGAGCCCTGCAGTTGGTAAAGTATTTTTGCAAATCGATAATCAATGGTAATAATGATTTTAATCATTTCATTAATATGATCGTCATCAAAAGGATATATAACAAGAACAATACGAGGGAGCTGTTCTCTGACCAGTGAGGAAAACCACGACTTTCAGATTCCACACTGAGTGAGCCAATTTCAGAATTTGATTTCCTTTTTCTTTCATTCCATATTTAAATTCCATCTAAAATGTTTACCGATCGAATAACATAAGGACGACTTTAGAAACCAAACATTACGCACAGTCCGCGTTACTTCAGCCTCCGGGGCTATGTGGTGTCACAGTTACAGCCAGGCTCTCTATTTAGAGAACACTCTCCTCACCTTTCCCCTCTCTCCATCTTCTGTACACCCAGCTTTCCTACCCCTTGAACACCTGAGCCGCAGCTGGGATGCCATTCTCCACATGCCTCCCATGGTTTTATGAGTCTAGCCCATTATTCTGTTGGATTTTCTAGAAGGTATAGTCACTGCCTGAAATTATCCTCATTTTACAGATGAAGAAACTGAGGTACAGAAGGATTAAGCAACTTACCCAAGTTCACAGGGCTTCTGATGGCAGAGCTGGGTTTGGAATCCAGGGAGAATGACCTTGCAAGGCCAAACCCTTGCCTGGGCATCACCCAGCCTCTATCATTGATATTCTGTTACCATCAGTTTGATAGAGAGCAAATCCCAGCTCCACCAAATCCGTCTCCAAGTCTCAGGTTTCTTAAGTGTAAAATAGGGATAAAAATAACTCGCAAGAAGGTTGTAGTGAAGACTAGTGAATTAATCACCGTAGGGTACCTAACATGCCTGTCACATAGGAGGCGCTGAGATGTGCAGCCCAGCTCTGCCATCTATTAGCTGTATGACCCACAGCAAGTCATTTAACCTCCCTGGGCCTCAATGTCCTCATCTGTAAAATGGGAATAATAATGTTACATTTCTCATGAGGATTTTATGACAATAAAGTGAAATGATATAGTTGAAAAGCATAGAAAATCAGTAGACATATATAAACTCAATAAATATTAGCTGCTGGTGATATTATTATTATGTTATTATTCCACTCTTACCTTTGTGTGCATTTTATGGTTTAATCAGACTGTGGAGACCATCTCAGTGTCTGCTGTTTTCATCAGTCTTATATCTTAAGTCATTTTTCCATGTTTTTTTTTTCTCTAGAGTTTTCTTAAGTACCATTTTCACAGTGATGGAATAGGTTATCAAAGTGGTGACCCACTGGGTGATGGGTTTTCAATGCAACAAACATTTCCTGCACACTTGCTTTGTGTCAGTTCTGTGTTAGGGTCTTCAGAAGATACAAAGAAATACTTGTCAGGTATATTTCCTATCTTCACCCTTGAGAAAACCACAGCACAGTAAGATACCTGCTATAACTGAACTTAAATGTTCTTACTAGCCCAGGGGAAGAAGAAATCAATTCAATCCAAGGGGAGATTTGGATTTTGAAAATGAGCATGCTCTTTCTAAAAAGGTCTTCTGGTGAATATAAACTAGAATTCTGAATGATTGGAATATGCAGGGACCTCGAGATCTTCACGTTTATAGATGGGGAAGCAGAGACCCAGAGGAGGCAGGAGACTTGCCCAAGGCCACACAGCACTATGGTGACCTCATTGGGAAGCAAGCAAGCTGGTGTACACTGACTGCTCTTCTGGCCCACGGGAAGAAGAAAACAGGAACACAGAGTTTGGGATTCTGGAGAACTATTCTTTGGGCCAGCTACCATGGCTGTAAGGAATTGGATGGTTACTAACCCTCCCTGGGCCTCAGCTGCCTACCCCACCGTTTACATAGGCATTTGTAAAATACTACTAATTCAGGTTGGGGTCATTTAGAATTTGTTTTTTTTAAATGCCCAGTTTGTCAGCCTCTAAAAATTAGCCTAAGTAAATGAAAATATGATTAACCTTATACTCTGCAAAGGATTTTCATATTTATTATCTCATTTGAGCAAAGGCCTTTTAAGAAAACTAATAGTGGTGAGGAAACTGAGGTCCAAAGAGACCGAACGACATACGTGAAGACATCCTGATGGAAAGAAAGCATGAATTCAAACTCACTTCTGCCAAGTCCATCCCTCTCCCTACTGTGCTTTGCAGAAGTGACTTTGGTTCTGTTGTTGTTATTTTAACAGACACACAATATCCCCACATTTCACATCCTTGCTGTGGATACTGGGAATATGAACGAGTTGACTGAAATGTTCTCTTATACATTCAGGAGCATGTATAAGTCGCTCATTTATTTCATCCATTCATTATCAGTAACTGGAGAGACACCAAGAGATCCTTCTGCAGTCAGGGTACTTGGGAATCCTGCACAGGCCTCAGCTCCAGAAGATACCAGCACAGTTCCAATGTATTTCACGGTTAAAACTAACAAACATTTTATTGCAAAACTGCTGTGTGCCAGTTACCGTCCTGGGCACTGTCTCTGCGCAGGAGGATAAGCCAGACAGCTCTGGACACTTTCAAGGGTCAGGGGCAAAGGTGTCAGGAGCCTGAAGGCAAGTTTTCCAAACTCCTTACGGTGGCTGGAGCCCCTAGTTAGAGAGGATGCTTTGAAAGGCTTTTGGGAAGGAGGCCCTGTGGGAAATGCCTGGAACTCTCTCAAATTGGCTCCATTTCAGACCCCCAGGACCAAGAAAGCATTCAAAGGGGAGTCCTGAAGGAACCATTTATATGGAGATCTTCTGGGGGGCGGTGTGGGCCAGGGGGCGCTGTTCAGGAGCTTGGATGCAGGCCATGGCTAACAGGGCTATTTCTGTTCCAACCAGAAGACGTCTAACTATCTCTGGCTTCTAACCGGTTATAATGGCTAAATACACCCACTTTACAAAGAAAGAGAGGTGGGAGGGGGAAGAAAGAAAAAAAGAAGGAGAGAGAGAAGGAGAGAAACTCTAGTCAAGAAGGAAAAAAAAGGAGCTGTGTTTTCCCTCTAGTCTCACGGGACTGTGAAGCGTTGTAGCTGGAAGGGACCTCCCATGTCAGTCCAGCCAGATGTTTGAAGTTATAGGATCTTGATTTCCACCCAACAGCAATCCACCAAACAGTGAGAGATGGACAATGGTCTCAGTGGCCCATATTAGAAATCGCCATACACACTCCCTCCAGCTGAACCTCCAGGTCGATCCGGGAGCCTGGAGACACTACCCAGGGGACTCCCATCCTAGACAAGGTCTCCCTCCCCCTCCCCTAACCTGCAGAGGTCCAAAGGAGCAGAGCTTGGGAGCTGGAGAATGTCGTGTATAAATCCTAGCTCCACTGAGCCTCGGTTTCCTTTGTGGGTAAAATGGCAATGATAATATATACCTAGGACGGTGCTTGTGAAGATGACATAAATCGATCACTATAAAACACCTAGAAAGTGCCAGCCACAGAGGAGGCACCCTCTGGGTATGCTGAACACCTTTCCCCGCTACACCAAGACCTTCCATGGGGTCCCATGGGGAATGTGAGTCCCTGAGCACTGTAAGGGGAAAAATTCCCATTCCAGCCCTCAGCATCCATGTGTACTCTTACCCCAAACTGATTGAGGTTCCCACTGAGATCAGGGTTATGCTGCGAAGGTGGCCACTGAGCTAAGTCTTAGAGGATAAGGAGCCCTTTGAGCATTAAACTGAGAAGAGAATGGTTTCCAAGCAATAGGAACCCCTCCTCGATGAAAGGTAAGAAAGCCTGAAAATGCCTGCGCAGACAACGGGCTCCACCTCTGGTTTATCTGTAACGGTAAAAATGTCAGGGTGCCTCTAAGTGTAGTTAGTCCAGCCATCAATAAGTGCGGGCTGACCTAATGATTAACGAATTGATAACAAAGAGTTCCTAAGTGCTGTCTCCTCATTAGAAGCCTTTGTGATGATGATTGAGCTCATTAGGGTCTTTGAAAGGAGTTGGGCTCAGGTGAGACAGCTGTTTCCCCAAGGAACACCTGAACATCTGGTTTCAGGAGCGACGGGACCACAGGAGCTGACCCACCCAGTGACTGAAGGCGCGGCTGCCGACCACTCCCATCTTTTGTGGAGGCCTGACATATTCCAGCCTTTCTTGAGTGACGACATTTCCTTTTTCTCCCCTTCTCTTCCCGTCTGTAAGTCTGACATTGTCCCAAGCAACCCCAAAGCCCCGAAGGTGTGTGCAGGTCACGCATCCTTTCTCCTCCAGGATCACAGAACTTCTGATCCAGTGCTCGTTAACTTCCTTGCTCTCAACTTTTTCTCTTTAGCACCAAGGCTTGTAGACCAAGGCTTTGCCAACTTTGATGACTCACAGGTATTTTTGTTACAATGCAGGTTCTGATTGGGTCGATGTGGGATGGGGATGTCCTGCATGTCTAACAAGCTCCCCGGTATAGCTGATGCTGCCGGTCCACCCGTGGTCCACACTTTGAGAGGCTACAGACTGGATGGCAATTGCTCCCCAGCTCATTATCGTGAAATCTCCTTGCAAGAGTAACACAAAACTCAGTTAGCTCAGTAATTGATGGGATTTCCTGTGCCTTCCTTTTCGGGGAGCTGATAGCAATCTCTAGCACTGGTACAGCAACTTACTATTTACAGAGCCATTTCCTGTCTGTCTTGTCAGTTCTCTTCCACCCATCATGTGAAGTAGTTCAAGGAAGCATTTTCTCCCTATCTGTCAAAGGAAGAAAGTGAGGCTCGGGGAGATTTTCATTCTCCAATCAGCTCAAGTCTGTGTGGCACTGAACTCACCTCTCCCAGGCTTGTCATCACCACTGCTCTGGTGTCCTCCGGCCTGGAACAGAAGGAAGAGGTGATGGAGCACGTCCTAGAGAGAGGACACCTTGCCACGCCCGTTGGTGATGGACGCTGTTACCACCAGGGCTTCACTGTCCGTCATCCAGTCTTCTTAGAGTCTCAGCCATTGCTCCACACTTTAAAGTAGGCTGCAATGATCTTGTGCCCTCAGTGCTAGCCATCCTGCTTATACACCTTTCCTCTCCTCTTTACAACAACTCTATGAGATAAGATGTGTTCTTCTTCTCCCTTTTACAGCTGAGGAAAGAAAAGCCTGAAGAAGCTACATAGATGTTCAAGGTCACAGGAAGTTACAGAGCAGGATTCAGAGTCAGGTGCATTGGATACCCAACTCTGTTCCTATAGTAATCTGCTTACATCTCTTAAATGTATCACTTACGCTCTTCATATCTAAGTTCCCCACATCGTAGTACCTTGCTATTCTAGAAATGTCTGTTGTGTTCGAGAAACATCTGCAGAATAGAATGAAATTGAATTGAACTGAACGATGCTTTCTAATACATTATATTTCAATAGCTTATTGCCTCCTGAAGTGACTGGGAAATAGGAACACAGTGTTTCACACTCTGAATAAAGTTAGTACAACTTTATGCCTCTGCAGTTGCTACAGAGAAAATGTTACAAATGGAAGTACAGTTATAAACAGGGCAGCTAAGGCAATATGATGATTTGTTTCTGTTTTCTAATTTCTTGTGGATAAAAGAGCCAATCTGTGCATAGATTTAGTTTACCTTTTAAAATTTTACTCTTAGCAATATTAATAATAATAATGGCTCTCTTTTTTTTTTTAACAGCTGTTATTTGCCAGATACTGCATCAGATATACATTATGTCCCTTAATCCTTACAAAAAGCCTAGAAAGTAGATGTTAGTATCTTTGGAACTATGGAAAATGATGCTAAGCAAGCTTGAGTGCCTGGCCCTAAACCACAGCCCTAGTAACAGGGTTTCCAGAGTTCCTCTGACTTTGCCTCTCCTCTTCATTTTACCACAGTTATCTTTCCGGTAGTGATACAAAGTTAGTTTGAAAATGAGACCAAGTAGTCTCCTGTGAATGCTCTGAAGTCACTACACCATTTAGGTAGTTTTCTCATATTTATGATTTTTCATTCTCCACTCCACTCTCCCCACCCTTGAAATAGATGTGCCAATTGCTACGTTACGGAGGAATAAGCTGAAGCCCACAGAAGGGTGATCATTACCAAAAGGCACCCAGATTCAACTCTAAGAGAAACCATTTCACTTTGTGGTCTGTTCCCCGTGATGCTTATTTAGCTACTTTCCATTTCTGGTGAGACCGGCCTATATTCCTTTTGGCCAAAGTCCATGCAAGACTTGCAGGGAGGGATAAATTAGGAGGTTGGGATATACACACTATCTGTATAAAGAAGATAACCAACAGGACTTACTGAGTATAGCACAGGGAACTATACTCAATGTTTTGTAATAATCTATAAGGGAAAAGAATCTGAATAGGAATATATATATATATTTATACGCATAACTGAATCACTGTGCTGTACACCTGAAACTAACATGATGTTGTAAGTCAACTATACCTCAATAAAAAGAAAAAAAACCTGCAGAGAGTGGAAAGAATAGGCACAGCATCATTCAGAGTCATCAAGAAGAGATATGTTTCCAAGCATGAAACTATTAACATTTCAGAGCTAATTTCATTAAAAAAAAAAAAAACAATCACCCAAATACCTCACTTACAATCTCATTCATTCAACCTAAATACTTGTTGAAAGAATAAAACACAGCATCTAAAGTACATTTTGCTCTGACTTTTCAGGTGGTGAAAGGAAAAGAGAGATCATAAAAGCTATGTTCATGTCTGGCTCAAATTGCCCGTAATTTCCCTTTTATAGAATTGATCCTCTGTGAACGACTTCCCCTGAGTTCCTGGCATCATTTCAGACATAAAATCATGATAAAAACATTGAAGAGGAGCCTTCAGTTCAGCGATGTGATAGTCTTGAGTTCATCGATATCTGTCTCTGATATAAAAACAGACATTGTGGGACTTCCCTGGTGGCGCAGTGGTTAAGAATCCGCCTGCCAATGCAGGGCACACGGGTTCGAGCCCTGGTCCGGGAAGATCCACATGCCGCGGAACAACGAAGCCCGCGAGCGGCAACTGCTGAGCTCGCGTGCCCCAAGTATTGAAGCCCGCACACTTAGAGCCTGTGTTCCGCAACAAGAGAAGCCGCCGCAATAAGCAGCCCACGCACCGCAAGGAAGAGTAGCTCCCGCTCGCCGCAACTAGAGAAAAGCCCACGCGCATCAACGAAGACCCACGCAGCCAAATTAATTAATTAATTAGTTTTAAAAAAAAGAAAAAACAGGCATCGTCTGGAAACACGTGGCTAGAAACTACAGTCCCAGCTTGGGATGGGGAGATCTGGTACTTCTGTGACCTCCTCTAGATGCCTTATGGTACCCAGGGAAAGGATGGAAGGAAGACAGAAGCGTTTCTCTCCAGCCCTTTATCCTCAGCACCTGATGTCAGGTGTAGTGTTGGCACCGATAACTTGTGTGTTGGTGGGGTGGAAGAAGGAAGGGAAGTGGGTGGGAGGAAGGAAGGAGCCTCCATCCTGCTCATCAGGATAGAAAGGGCTTGCCAAGAAGTGAAGCCACTTGAGCAAAGAGGCAGGGGTGGGAAACGGCCTGGACTAGAAGGGAATCTTCATGCACAGGGCAGGGGCAGGGAGGGGTGAGGGCTGGAGCCAGAGCAGGAATCCCGGGTTTCCACACCAAATGAAAGAGCCGGTCTTTATTCTCGAGAGGACGATCCTGGATCAATGAGCGGTTTTAAGGAAAAGAGAGGGAAAACTGGAATTGCGTTTTAGAAACAGCACTGTGGCCGCAGTTGGGGAAGATGGGTTGGTGGGGGGATGAGTAGCTTTAAGGGGCGCAGAAAGGAAGGTCGAGGTGCCTGCTTGGGTCCTGGGGGTATCATGGCTGACTCCCAGGTTTCTCAGGCAGAGGTGACACAGGGGAGAAGCCGGTTTAAAATGTCCAGTGAAGAACATGAGAAATAGCCCTTCTCTGTTGCTTTTCTGTTTCCCTTTCATTTAGTTTGGACAAGAGAGGCAACAGGAGTTCAATGACGCCTTTCTTTCTTCAGCCCTGTGGGTCATTCACTGAGGAGGTGGGGAGGGGGCCGTGAGGAGGGCGAGGGCGAGGGGTATTAGCAAACACGGAGCGAAAGCCGCCGACGGGTTGCTAAACAGAGCGCGCCCAGTCGCCGGCCAGCACCTGCCGCGACTGGGACGCCCAGCGCCGCCGTGTCCCCGTGTCCCCGGGGGCGGCCGCTCACCCCGCGGGCCGTTTCCAAACGAAGGAAGACAGCAAAGCCTGAGCCCCAGTGGCACCTTTAGGGACTCGGGGACTTGCTTTAGAGACGGTTCTGCCAGCTTAACCTTTAGAGTTTATTTTTTATTACAGGGATTTTTAAATTTTATTTTGGGGCATGGGGGTTTTGTTGTTGTTTGTTTCCAAACAGCTGCAACCTGCCTGCACAATTTCAAAGCGCCGCTTCTGCCCCCGGGGCTGCTCTCTCCTGACTTCCTGCGCGTCTGAGGTTCTGGATGGCCAATAGCAGGAGCCGATGGACCCACACGCCCCGGGGGGTCTCCACAGAGACCTCCCCGCGCTCCCGGGGACGCCTCGGTTCTGAAGCCCAGGCTCCCTTCCCGCTAAACTCTGTCCCTCGAAGAGAAATGGCTTTTTTCCTTCCTCCAAGGTCTCTCTCTCAGTCTCCCTGTCTCTGTCTCTCTCAATCTCCCTGTCTCTGTCTCTCAGTCTCCCTGTCTCTGTCTCTCTCAATCTCCCTGTCTCTGTCTCTCAGTCTCCGTCTCTCTCAATCTCCCTGTCTCTGTCTCTCAGTCTCCGTCTCTCTCAATCTCCCTGTCTCTGTCTCTCAGTCTCCGTCTCTCTCAATCTCCCTGTCTCTGTCTCTCTCAGTCTCCCTGTCTCTGTCTCTCTCAGTGTCCCTGTCTCTGTCTCTCTCAATCTCCCTGTCTCTGTCTCTCAGTCTCCCTGTCTCTGTCTCTCTGTCTCCCTGTCTCTGTCTCTCTCAATCTCCCTGTCTCTGTCTCTCTCTCTCCCTGTCTCTGTCTCTCTCAATCTCCCTGTCTCTGTCTCTCTCAATCTCCCTGTCTCTGTCTCTCAGTCTCCCTGTCTCTGTCTCTCTCAATCTCCCTGTCTCTGTCTCTCAGTCTCCGTCTCTCTCAATCTCCCTGTCTCTGTCTCTCTCAATCTCCCTGTCTCTGTCTCTGTCTCTCTCTCTGTCTCTCTCAATGTCTCTATCAGTCTGTCTCAGTCTTTCTCTGTCTCTCTGTCTCTGTCTCTCCCAAGCTCTGTCTGCCTCTCTTTCCCGATCTCTCTCTCTCTCTCTTTTCAGATTTCAAAGCAGCCCCTGAAAGGCTGACTATTCAGGGCGGGCGGAATGAAGCCTCTCTCGGGCTGGGCTGCCGTCAAAGCCGCGCGCACTTCTGAAGCGGCTGCCCCCGGTCCACCCTGGGCGGTGGCGGTGGCGATGGCGATGGCGGCGGGCGCCCCTGCGGCCCGACTGGCCATCTGTATGCAAATCTCCCTCCGCAGCCGCGGCAAACTCGCCGCAGCCCGGCCGGCCGGCGGGCCGTGCGCTCAGCAATTACCCGTGCACGTCGGGCCTTTGTGCCCGCGCGGGCTTTGTGGGTGCCGAGGCTGCCAGCACCTGCCCCGCGGAGGTGGCAGATGGCGGGACTTGGCAGCAATATGGAAGTTCGCCTGGATGTGGCCGAGCCGCAAATGGACATCTTTTATTTCCTCCTGGGGGTGGGGAGCTGAAGAGAGGGGATTAGTGCTGGGTTGCCATCCACTCACACACTGGGCAGATATTTATTGAGGGCCTACTATGTGCCCCTCACCCGGCGGTGTAAGGGGGAGCCCCACAGAGGGGGACACGGAGTGGGCGTTTTACTGGGAGGAAAGAGAAAAACAGGGAAGCGGCTACTGACATTCAACATTGCTCCATATGCGATTGGTTGAGCAAAGCCTCTTTTTCATTCCTGGGGCCGGTGGACCTGGTCGGCCCCCAGGGCTCCTCCCTCCCAGAGCCCCACCCCCAGAGCCCTCCCCCTGCCGCCTCACGTGCCCACGGTGGCGCGCGGCGCTGAGAAGCCACGGAGTGCTTCCTAACCACGGGATTGTGTTGTCCTGAACCCCAGCTCTGAAGCCAGAAAAGGGCTGTTTCTTTGTCCCCCGACCTGCCCTCAGAGCGAGGGTCCACTGTGGAGACAGGCTGTGGCCACCCCTCTGCTGCAGGCAGGACCAGCCTGCTCCGCAGTGCGCCTGTGTCAGGTCCCCGATCTGCTGAGTCCCGGGGCCTTTGCACAATTTCAAGTGCCTACCCTCCGCAGTAGCTCAGGAGGTCCCTCAGCCATTCTGCCAGTTGGTGTTATCTCCACTTGATGGAGAAGGAAGCTGATTCAGAGACGGTTAGTGACGACAGAGATCTTGGGGTGACCTGGGAGGGGAAGCCGGACTCCAGCCTGGGTCTCCTGGCCCCCAGTGTTGAGCTTTGGGGATGGCAGGGCGGATGTCTCCTTCAGAGTGAGTTGACCTCTGCTTCCCAGAACAATTCCAATGCCGGGCTATTTAGAGAAAACATTTGGTCAGGGCCAAAACACCCTTTTTTATTTCCAAATAATGTATATACCTGGCACGGCACTCCACACCTAAGCCTCACTTCATCCCTGACCCTCCACCCATCTCTTACCCCCGCTGTCACTGCATGTGCCGTTCCTTCATTGGTTCCGAGCTCCTTGTTCCTTGCTTAGGTGTATTTGCCGTGGGCTACCTCCTGTGGGAGCCCAGGGCTTTGGAGCCATACCTGCATATCTCCTGCTCTAATTTATGGAACGAATTGTGTGAAAGCATAGATGAAAGCCCACTAGGAAAGCTGCCACGGTTCTTACATTTCCCATCCGTAAGAACAATGAGTAGCATTCCCTGAGTAACCTTTCATTCTGTTAATGAAAACAGAACTACCAGGCAAATCCAAATACCATGTCAACACAGGTAAGGGATGAAGTCAAAGCTGGGATGAAATGAGAGCCAGGGATGGGCAAGGCGAGGCTGGGGTTTGGACCAGCGGCTGAGGGAGGAAGGGATTGGGGGAGGGACAGGATGCCTGCATGGAGCAGAACTAACATGGTTTGTGCAGTTAAATTGAACGTAGTCAAAATGTGGTGTTTGGTGCTAGGGCTGGCTTCTATCACATAGGAGTTGCAGACCCCTGGGAACTAACCCCAAGGACAGGGTCCTTGCCTGTCCAACACTGACATCCAGAAATAGCTCCCGGCCCCACATGCCAGGGTTGGGGCTGCCTGTACTGCCCAGGGTTCCTGGAGGTGCTGGGATGTCTGGAAAACTGCCTTCTGCATACTTCCTGAAGGAAGGGAGCTGAATTCAATTTAACACATTTGTACTGTGAAGAGAAGCCAACTTCAGTGGGAGGAGTCATTTTCAATGGGGCGAAAAAAGACCCAGAAATGGGAAGAATGCAGGGGTGCTCGGGGAATAGGGGACACCCTAGTTTAACTAAAATAAAAGGTAGTGAGAACAAAGTCTCAGGTCTGTGCCTTAGCTTGCTAGGACTGGACTGGTCAGAGAAGTGAGTAGGGCAGGGAGATGGGCGAAGCAAAGGGAGACAGCATTTTAAAGATAAGGAGATGTTTCTTCCTTGATATAAGATGAGGCACACTGGAATGGGGTAAGAGGAGAAGAATTTTGTCTCCTGGAGTCAAATTTACCTTATCTGTATATTTAGGATATGATTACCTACCTAACAGAATTGCTGTAATTAAACAAGGAATGTGCGGGAACATGCCGGACACATGGTAGGGACTCAATGGCTATTTGATAAGTGAGTGGGTCAATGAGTGAAAGAAAGAATGGAAGGATGGACGGACAGGCAAACGGAAGGTAGATGGATGGAGGGAGGGAGGAGGGGGGTACAAATGCCAGTTGCGGAGTCTGTTCTTAAAGATCCTGTTTAAGGGCTGCCTCCTCCAAGAAGCCTCCCAGGACCTCCACCTATCCTAATCCCCACCCCCCATGTGACCCCTCTTACTACTCCGCAAATAACAAAAGTATTTCTTTCCCTCTTAAGCTTCTATGGAGGACAGACCTTGACCTTCTCAGTGGCCACTGACTCATGCGACAGAGGTTGGAAGTAAGCATGAGGAAATACTGTCCAACATTCTAGAGGAGTCCTTGGGTTCATTGTGTGGATACTGTTTTTGGGCTTGGGTTTGGGTTCTAAACCACATCTTTTCCTGGAAAGTTCCGCTGACCCAATGTTAGAACTAGAAACTTAGACACGGAAGAAATCGTTAGGTCCAATCTCTCTCCTAGTGCAAGAAGACACCCCCGCCACACACACGCACACACACACCCCTTTCCCACCTCGTCTCCTGAACCTGTCGGCAGCGGAGAGATCCCTGCCCCCCCCCAAGCTCTCTGCAGCCCTGCTGGACAGTTCTGAGCATTACAGAGTTCTGCCTCTGGTCAAGCCCCATCACACATCCAGTGGGAGCCTTCTGACCCCAGGGGATCTTTCTACTGAACTTCCTGACAGTGAAACTCATTTGGACCCTAAAAAGGGTGAGCACTCTCTTAACTGACTTTCCGTGTGCCAGTGTAGCTCCTCCTCTGATCTAGACAGTGGGCTCTTGGAGGGAGGGGCTGTACCTTCTTCCCCTCCATCCCCCACTGTCCTTGCCCAGTGCCTGGCAAGGAGGAAGTGCTTCTTCACTCTCTGAGCGAAAGCTTACTGAATTCCTACTATGTATCAGGCAGCAGGGACATAAAGATGAATAAAGCACTATGACTTTCTTCCAGAAGCTCTATGTAGCCCCAAAACATTTGTTGATGGAGTGATTAAGTTAAAATCCATAAGACTACCTTCCCTGGGGACGCTTCCAGCTGCTGGAATGGTGACAGAGAGCCACAAGACCCCCTCCACCTGCGCTGAGCCCCTCAGAAAGCACAAAAGGACCCCACAGGATGGCAGTGTCCTGGCGGGTGCCTGTGGGACCAGAGAGACCGGAGGTGACATCACGAGGGTGCAGCCTTCTTTGTCTTTCACTGTGAAGAAGCCCATCTGACGTCTCTAGAAGCCCTGCTTCTGGTCATGAGGAGGGAAACTAGGGTTGTTTCCATGGAGATACAGGGACCTGGGCTTAACATCTGTGGGCAGACCATTTAATCTCTCTGAGCCTCAGTTTCCTGACTTCGAAAGAGGGATAAATCACCGCGCTGTACGGACTGATGTGAGGATCAAATGAGATAACGTGTGCCCCACGCAGACCTCGTCATACGTGCCCAAAACACAGCAGTGGTTAGGAGCCTCGTGGGCAGAACCTGTGATCAAAGAAACAGTTGAAAAGATGGCTCCTGTTTCCCAGAAAGATGCAGTTGTCTGCATGGGCGTCGCCTCGGGGACAGTCTGAGCCCCAGACAGGAGGCAGGAAGATTGTGCTGGGCCTCGTAAAACCCTCCAGGGCCACCGCTGAGCTGCACCCCAGGAAACTCAGGCACCATTGCACATCAAGTCCCAGAAGCTAGTCCACGCTCTTGTGGCTGCAAAGCAAGGGAACCCCTTGTTTTACCAGAAAACTGACCTTTGGTTATAAACAGCGTATATGTTTAGAGTATGGAGACAAGAAGGACTCTGGACACCTAGGGGACAGGTGGGCCAGGGCTGCCATGAACCCCAGCATGTCTGCTCCCCAGAGCGGGGCAGGCCTTGTGCCCCAGAGAGCCTGACCCATCCCTTCCTCATGATTCCTTTCTTCTGAGCAAGTCCAGAGGGCAAAGAGACAGTGCACACACTTCAGTGACAAGAGTAATGGGGCCCACAGAGAAAGAAAGAAAGGACGGCACTGGGCAATGTGATTCCTGACCAGGTGCCATTTTTTGAAAAACAGAAAACAGCATGATGTGTGTGTGTGTGCACGCGCGCGCACGTATGCACACGTGCGCGTGCATGTGAATAAAAGGAGAAAATGGCACTGGGAACCAAAAGACAAGTTCTGGGTTCAGATCTGCCAGGAACCAGCCATGCCCTCTGGGCCACATCTGAACATACGAGACAGTGGACCAGATGCTTTCTATGCTTCTATGGTTGCCTACGAGCAGAATCAAACGGATGCTGGACGCTAACGCACTCACCGATGCAGGGATGTACACACGTGCTTCCTCATCTGCCTGCCTGCTCCACCCGAAGTCTCTGTGCTTTCCCACATGATAGAGGTGTGAACTTTTCCCAGCATCCCCTCAAAGAGAGAGTTTACTGTACCTGTCACATGTGGGCGGTTGATTTTCTTTTCTTTTCTTTTCTTTTTAGTTTTTGAGGATTGATTTTCAAACAACCAAAAGGGAAAGAAAAGAGAGGAAGAGGGAGTGGAACAGAAAAGGAACCCATTTCAGAGTACACCCTAGGCTTCAAGTCTTGGACACGGAAGTTTCACGTGTGACTTCATTTAATCAGAACAACAACCCAGAAAGAGAGGTGGGCACTATTTTCATTCTTCTTGTAGATAAAGTAATTGTGGTTCATATGTGACTTTCCTGAGGTCCCACGGCTAGGAAGCGGTAAAATCAGAATTCAGTCCTGGGTCCCAATGGATCCAAAGCCTGCGCCCTCTCCTGCACCCGTCAGGAGAGGCTCACACCAAGGGGACCCTTCAGAGGGCGAGGCCTGCCCTTCCGACCAGAAACATCCTTTGACCTGGGTCACAATTCAAAGTCTGCCAACAGGAACACAGTTCCCATTCATGGGTCTATCCCCAGGGAAGGGAATACCCTTTTCAAAGCAAAGACTAAGTTCTCAAAACACCCAACTAAAGCCCCTTTCCCACCTCCCTAGATAACCCAGCTGAAGCAGAAGGTGATGGAGGAATGGGCCGTGAGCACCATGAGAGGAGGGAGGGAATTTGGAAACAAACAAACAAAAACGCGCAGGAGGTCCCTGAGACCAAAGCATGCTGACTTCACACCTCTTTGAGAGCCCTGTAGGTAAGCTAAGAGCAGCCCAAGGTACCAGCGTGCCACCAACTCGCTGGATGATTATAACACTAGTTCTTTCACTCTTTCTGGCCTTGGTTTCCCCACAGGTTCAAGGAACCCTTGTTGACCAAACACTCTGTTGTCTGGTGCCTGGGGATCGGTGCTGGGATGAAAGGCTAAAGAAGAGCCGTGTCCCCGGTGTCTCCCAGTCTGGCGGGGACGACAGAGACCTAAGCAGACAATGCCAGCTCATCCTGATGACATTCTAAAGAAGCCTCTGAGTCAAGAGGTCCCTGAGTTCATCCTGGTGTTATCGAGTCTCATGGCATCATCCAAGGGCAACCAGCTTCTCATAAACTAGATACAAAATGATGGAAGGTGGCATCCTGGAGCCGAGGGAGAAAAGGCAGGGAGAGCAGAGGGAATCTCTGGTGTGCAAAGTGGACAGTGAGTCGTGATATCCCAGAGATGTTCCTCTCCTTCTGCCAGAACAATCCACCCTGGCCAGGCTGGCCTCCAGGGACGCTGGGTCTGGGACTGCCTGCCCTCCATCACCTCCCGTGAATGCACTTCTCCACGGCCTCCCACTGTCCTCACCCTCCAGACAGTGACACCCTCAGGAATGGACACTCTCCCTTCAGACCCCACCCTGATCCACTGGTTTTGACCCACACCACATCTCTCATCCTGCTCTGGACTCTCCAGCCCCCAATACCACTAGCTGTTCCGACTCCGGCATCACCCCACCCTGAGGGGATAATGCAACACCTGTCACCTTGCCCTTTGCCATTCCGAAGCCCCTCCCAGCGCCACTCAAGGGACCCCAGATAAGGCCCCTCGGGTCAGCCAGTCCCCGAATCCTCATACCCCAAGGCTGCCATCTTGGGCTTCCTGGCCTCTTAGGCAGCAGTAGTAAACTTTATATGACAGTTAGCTGTGTCTGGCGCTGTTTTGAGTATGTTACAAGTATTAACTCATTTCGACTTCACAACAATCCTAAAGTGAGATACTGTAATTATCCCCATTTTACAGATGAGAAACTGAGGCACAGAGAAGTTAGGTCCCTTGCCCAAGGTGACCCAGCTGGTGTGGTTCAGTTGGAGAGTCAGCCCCGGGCTGTGTATTGGCCATGGCCTTCTGTAGCTTCTCAAAACCTAGGCACTCCCCACCTCAGCACCATACCCACACACAACACACACTCGTAGACACACCACACTCACTCATACTTCATGAGCACATCCACACAAAGGACAACACCCAGACACACTCACACACACAACACACACTCACAAGTAAAATACATGTGCATCTAGGGTGCCTACAATCCTACCTTCTCCGTCTTCAAGTCCTTTCATTTCTTGAAGGCTGCATCTATTGACCTCCTCCAAGAAGCCTTGGCCAGTCCCCCCTGCTGACAGTGCCCTCTCTCTGCAACTTCTTCAGCACTTTTTTTCACTCTTACGTCCCTGGCACTTAAGCCCTATGATGTGACCCCCCAACTGCGTTGTTGGCTTCTGGCAGGAGGCATCATGTACCCATCTTGGGGATCAACTCTGTGCCGATCAGTCTGCTTTGCAAGTTCCACTCCAGTCTAGCTGTTGAAAGCATAAGTGAATGAAGAGGCGATGGTGTTTATCATTGAGCATTCTGCTTTCATCCCCACCCCGACTGGCTCCCCAAATGAAAACAACAAAAGGATTTCAATTGGTGCCTTTTACTCAATTCCTAGAAAGATTGTGTTCTGCAAATACGTTGTCAATTTTCTATTTGCAGTCAATCCTAACTATTTGGGATTTTGTATTTGCGAATTCGCCTACTCACTGAAATTTATTTCTAACCCCCAAATCAATCCTCACGGCGCCTTTACAGCCATTCCTGAATGTGGGCAAAGTGGTGAAAACTTTGAGTCACCTGATGCACCTGTTCCCAGCTGAGGCTGAACAGGGGGATGCTCTGTCTTCTCGTCTCAGTTCTCATTACTGTAAACAGGGTCCTTTTCTCAGTCTATCCAGTGCTGTGGTTTTCACACTTCTGTGCTTTTTGGGGGTGATTTTATTGTTTAAAATGGCCCCCAAGTGTAGCGCTGAAGTGCTATCTAGTGTTCCTAAGCGTGAGGCTGTGATGTGCCTTACAGAGAAAATAACGTGTGTTACATAAGCTTCACTCAGGCGTGAGTTACAGTGCTGTTGACCCTGAGTTCAATGTTAATGAATCCACAATATATATTAAATAAGGTGTCTTTAAACAGAAACACAGATGAAACAAGTCTATGTATTGACTAATTGACAAAAATGTCATGACCAGAAGCTCACAGGAACCTAACCCTGTATTTCCCCCAGGAGCAATGGCTCAGTATTCACTGACTCAGTGTTTGCAGAGACTTTATAGAGCACAACGATTGCAAATAGCTTATGAATAGATCTTTTTCGGATCTATATGAATATATGTGTATGTGTATGTACAGAGATTATATATATATATGTACATACATATGGAATATATATAGTTCCCTTCCTATCAATAAAAAGCTTCATTTTAAATCACGTACAAACATTTAGAAAGCTACTTTATCTTTTCTTTGTGAGTTATCAAAAAGAGAATGGTGACTACATCCAAAGACCCATCTTTTTTTTTTTTTTTTTTTTTTTTTTTGCGGTACGCGGGCCTCTCACTGTTGTGGACTCTCCCGGACCGGGGCACGAACCCATGTCCCCTGCATCGGGAGGCGGACTCTCAACCACTGCGCCACCAGGGAAGCCCGAAAGACCCATCTCTTAACTTTTGAGTTTTACGATCTCCTTTGAAGTTGAGTCGCACTGGGCAGCTCTGAAGCAAAGAAAGCCTGGGCCTGCCCTCCTGAATCTGAAATCCCCTGTGTGGGAGACCCCAGGACATGGCCTCGGCAGAGTTCTTGCATGGTCTGCTTAGGGCTGCCAGCTCCGAAGAAGAGGAATCGGTTCCCTTCCTTAGAAAACGCTTCAGGTACCAACTGATGTCAGTGCTAGGAAACATTCCTAGTCAGGGAATGGCAGAAAAATTCCAGGGAGAGGCCCCCCCAAGCCACCTGATTCAGGTCCCAGAAGAGCTCCAGTCTACACCATTCTGAAAACATGAGTGTGAAGTAAGAAAAATTATAGTCAGAGCCATTTTCTGACTACTCGTACATAATCCTTTGTAGATGGCCAGTCCCGCCCCCAGGATTCTCCCAGGGGCGGCTCACCTTAGTCCTCGCTGCTACAATTTCATCCTCTTCCTGCCTAATCCGTTCTCAGCCCACAAAGACAAAGCATGGCTCCCTTCTGAATGACACCCATTCACGTCCCCCAACACTGTGATTAGACCCCCCTTGGGCGGCCTTCTTTGGTTAAATGATCCTCATTCATTGAACTTTTCCTCCTCTGACCTATATTGCTGCCCTTATATCAATTTCCTGGCTCCTTTTTGGACTCTAGGTGAAGAATGTGAAAAATGCTTCCCCTCAGCTAGGGTCTTATAACATCTCTCTCTTTTCATTCCATCCTGGAAAGTCAGGCATATGCCAGACCCTCTTTTTTAGAAAAGAAACCATCGCCCAGTTCATTTTCTTAATTTGGCTTCACCACGCTTAATTCATGATATGTTCTAAGACTCAGAAGAAGCTCTGTTGCTGCTGTTGAGCATCTATGGAAGTTATATTAGGATAATGTATTCAATTCTAGAAAACCCAAGTAAAGGGAGTGCTAACGATTATCCATATTATTCCTCTTTTTAAGACATAGGCACTCAGAAACTGTCACAATAAAGGGGGGACTACGCTATTTTCTGTTCCTAATTAATGTATTAAATACTATCTTTCCCTGTCTCCATCTCTCACCTCCACTTCCAAGACACATGTACGGGTGTTGAGTTCTCTTCGATTAATTCATGGCACTTGGAGGCATCATTGTTCTCTCTTCCAGGTGTAATTTACTGTAATCACCTTGGAAAATGAAAGCCATTTTCCTGAAGCCAGGGAGTAGGCAGATACTCATTTGCATCCCATATTTCAAGCCCTAAATTACTCTCTGGTTCCCCAGAGGTCAAGCTAGAGCAGTGGTTGTCATTGTTTCTGTTTCCTGCCAGCTCCCTCGGCTCTCTGGTGGCTGTCCTTGCAAAGGAAGCATGTGGTCCTAGCTTTCTTCCCAGGCCCCAGGGTATTGAAAACGTCCGTCGTGTGGCCACAGTCTGACAAATAAAAGTCAACATCATAAGTGCTGAATGTGTAATATCACTGAGATAGACCACAGTATGGCAAAATGACCAAAATCTGGCATGGGGGCAAAAATAGTTGAAGATCTGGGCCGTTTTGTCTGGAGAAGAGAACATTCAGGGCGGCATGAAAACTGCCTTCACATGCCTGGGGGCTCTCATGTGGAAGAGGGATTAGTCTTAGGCTGTGTGGTCTCCAGGGAAAGGACAAGAAAGCCATGAGTGGAAGCAGAGAGAAAAAGATTTCAGCACCACATCTCACAGACTTTCCAAAGTGGATGGAAAGTGCATGTGTAGTTAGCACTTGCTGGATTCCTACTCTGTGTCGGGTGTCCTGCTGGTCACTAGGCATGTTATGTCCCTTCATCCTCGCGAGAACTCAGCAAGGCAAATGTGACGATGCACATTTCCTAGTTCCAGAAACTGAGGCTCCCAGGGTTAGGGGGTCCTGCGCCCAGAAGAAGGAAGTTCAAGATGGGAATCCAGCCAGATCTACCTTGACTCCGAAGCTCTGTGTTAGAGGAGAGAATTCAGCCGCTGACGTGGTCCCGCCTTGAAAGATATGCAAGAAATTCGTGGCCATGCTGCGGGGGAATCCAGCAGGGATAGATGTGAGAACCCATCTCTTCGAGGGACACTTCCTGCCCTGAGCCTACCACTCAGATGCCACCAAGTGCAAATCAAAAAAGAAAGTATACGGGGCTCTTTTGTGCGTGTATATTGAAATCATAATGTTAGCAACTATGTCTGAGCTGTCTGTGTGTCTGCAGTATGCTGGACAGCGTGGTAGACATTTAACAACATTGCTCCCATTTCTCAGTCCTCACACGATTCTGCCACGTGGTTCAAATAAACACACTTGGCTCAAAGAAGCCAAGTGACTTGGCAAGGCCACACACGGCTCGGCACTGGCAGAAGAGCTCCAAATCCACGAGAATTCTGAGAAATGGCCTGCAGCTCTGAGCAGAAGTGAGTATTTACACCAGGGGAGGCAGAATAGTGTTCTAAGTAAGTGGTTAGACTCTGGAGCAAGACCTATGTGCTAACCATTCCCTGCTGTGTGACCTTTGGGAACTTACTTGACCTCTCTGTGCCTCAGCTTCCTCACCTGTGAGATGGAGATGGTTGTAAGAATGAACTAAATTAAAGCATTTAGATCGTTGTAAGAGTGAACTGAATTAAAGCATTTAGATCTCTGACTGATCTTGGACCGATGGTAAGTGCTATACAAGTGTTGGTGATTATAATTCTTTTTTATCTGGGTGGATTAAACTGCTCAGAAAGAATCATGGAGAGTGTGATGAGAGGGGCCCCCTGACTCCCCAGTTTGTTCACCAAGGTTGACCATCATTTGTCCCATCTCTGCTGGAGATGGAACCAAAAGGCTACCCTGCAGCCAGAGAAAGGGAACTCTCCTCAGCCACTGAGTGCCCCATAAATTTGCCTATGCTGGAACTTCTCAGAGCATAACTGCCCATCCATCACATAAGTTTTCACAAGCAGCTGGCAGGTCCCTACTGAACTACTCACTGAAATGAAGAGGCAACTGGGCTTTCTCCACGAAAGGGGCCCCTCTAGGTACGAAAGCAGGCAAGGCTTCATCTCCTTAATGCCCAGGGGTAGATCAGCCACCCAGTTTAGGAGAGAGGTTGTCACAGCAGAAAGAATATGATGAGTTAAAAAGAGATGACGTCGTTCACTGAAAATACTAAGCAAGCGCCGACCATCTCTCGAGTTGTGCTCAGTCATGAGTATTCTTGCACTTGACTGGGGCAAAGGGCAAGATTCAGGAAGAAGGTTCGAGCATAGAATCAGATGAGGAAGGAGCAGATGCTAACGGAGCCCTGCTCTGTGCTGGGCGGTCAGCGCACGTCATCCTCCGCTGTCTCCTCAGGTTGGGGATGAGGACCAATCAGGTCAGAGGGCCTGAGTCACACTCTCTACATCCCACAGACCCCAGATGGGGCGACCAGCGCTCGCATCTACATCTGTTCAGCTTCCAATCCTGCCCTCATCTCACCCACTCCACTGCAGGCACCCAAGCATCTCCTTTTTCATAAGGGTCTGTTTGGGGGCCACGAGAAGCAGTTTCTGGCTCATAATGATGTAAAGCCCCGCGTGCTCTTTCACACCTGCTGCTGTGGAGCTCGGGCGTGAATGTGCCAGGGTCAGCGCCCTCCCAGAGCCAGCTGACTGCGGGAGAGCGCTGAGGTACCCACCAGGACCACCGGCTTGGAGGGGGGCAGGGCGAAGGGCCCCTCCTCAGCTCCTCCTCCTGTGTCCCGGGGGCTCCGGCTGACCCTCCAAAGCAGGCAGCCACTTCAGCTGGGCCCAGAGCTGCAAACAGCTGTGCCCCAATCCCCATCCTGAGGGGAGTAAAGCGAGGCCTATACTGTAATCCACTGCTCCGCAGAAACCAATCATTCCTCCTCATTAGCGAGCAAAGAAATGCCTCTCAGGGCCTCCTTTTCCTCCTCACAAACAAAACAAAACAAATCTTTCCTATGGATTTCATTTGCTATTTAATGCAACCTAATGATTTCCAATTGGAACCATATTTGTTTCTGTATTGACTTATTAATAGCACATCCATTTTCCACGCAATAAAGCCTGAACATGAACTGATGACTTTGACCGAAATGCATTAGGTAGCATTAAAGATTAAATAAACACTGTTTGTATGAATAATGTTTAACGTCTTCGATTTGTCAGTCTATTGAAAATGGATCTCTGGGTATTTCAAGCCGGGCTTCCAAGGAGTGCATTTTGAACATATTATGAGTAATGAGTTCGCATTAGGATGTGGAATGGTTTCCAGGCGATCGCTAGAGCTTGTTGCAATCCAGTGTATTTTGGTTCATTGGCACAAATCATCCCGTCGTTGATGGCAAAAGCGAAGCACCATGAGGACCAAACTGAAACACGTGGCTGATTCCAGAAAGCAACTTAGAAACGACTTAAAAGAGAACTGAGGAAACTATTCCTTTTCCCTCCCTCTGGGCACACTAGTCACATTTGTCCACTTTAGTCATCGTTGATCTTTGCTGTTTCTCCTTATATGTTGGTAGACTGAGTTCTACACTGGAGCTTGGAAATGAGCTCCCTGCTGGCTCTGCCACTAGAGAAGGGGTGACCCCGAGTGGAGGTGGTCCTAGCCAATCTTCTCTGGATCCCAAGTCTCTACCTAGAGGAGGACACAATAGGGTTAGATGATGACCTGAGGGCCCTGAATGCTCTGACTTTTCCTTGACTCCGTGATTTCACTGCGTATAAATGTTCTCTTTGCCTTGGTGTCCCCAGGGTCCAGGACAGGGTCTGACACCCAAGGTCTGCAGAAAGGAAGGCCAGACTTTCAGAAACTTTGGCCAAGTTTAGAAGTCAGATTTTCCTGGCGGACCTGACTTCAATAGGCCAATAATAATAATAATAATAATTAGAATAATATAACTATGATTAGTTATGTAATGATATAGCTACTACTGCATATATTATATATAGTTACATAGGACCTACTGTGGGCAGGCAGGCAGCCAGGTAGGTTATGTACATCACCTCTAATTGCCTCAATAACCTGCCAAAGACGTTACCACCATTGCATACCTTGGATGACTTCCTTCATTTGTAATGACTGACATTATCCCCAAGGTTATTATTAGGTGGTACAATGTTTTCACATCACTCTCTTTTGGATCCTGACCATGGAGCTGTTAGGCAGGAAGGTTTTATACCCATTTCACAGATGTGAAAGTAGGGCCCAGGCAAGCAAAATGACAGATGGGTTCCTCCCTGGTCGCTTCTTTGTCTCTTTCTTTCCTGGCCTCTCTCCTTCTCTTCCTTCCTTGCCCTCGGGTTCTCTGTCTTCCAGGCTCCCTCCTGTAGTTTCCCAGCAACCCTCTCCACGCCACCCCCAATCTCTTCCACTTTCTCACACTTCGTTCCTCTTGCTTCTGTGACAGTAGGGAGGGGCCTTCAGAAGCTGGTATTAGCAAGAGGTCTTTCGGCCAAAGTTTTAAAAGTAAGCCAGCTGGAGAATGTGGAAGTCATCTGTCTTCAAATCTAAGCATGGTGGATCTGGAAAGGCCTTCAGCCTTGAGCCAGCCTAACTCCTAAATTTTAGAGGTGAGGAAACGGAGGCACAGGGGAAATGATCCTCCTCGGACCCCTCTGCCATGTGTCCCCCATTCCTCATGGTCAGCTTTTTTCACGTAAGCAAGGTGGAGGCATCTCCTGTTGCCATCAGTTCCGTCTGCATCTGTCTGTCCTCCAGCTTGGACCGCAGGGCAAATAGGGTTGGTTCCGCCTGCCACAGCACTTCCACCGTAGTGTAGAACCGGCTGTCACACGGCAGGGGTGGTGGCTTCCCAGACGAACAATCACCAGATTGTTGGTTACAGTTGTGCACAGACAGCTGTATTAACATCCCTCGCACCATATGGCTGGGGAAGGAGCGGCTCCGAGCGCGGTCCGGGAGAGCCTGTGCTTCACCTGTCCCCTGCCTCTCAGGAACGGCTCTGGCCTCCCCCAGGAAGGGGAGGCTTCTTCCCCCTGGAGAAGGCTCTTATAAGACCAGCCTCAGTCTAACCGTTCCAGCTGCCACTAAGTGGTCCTGCACAGAGATTGGGGCTTCGCATCTGAAGTTGGAGTGATTATTTCCGCTTTAGGTTGAAAAACACCCTGAGATTCAGGTTGAACTGCTTAAGATCGCATAGTGGGTGAGTGTCAGGGCTGAGATTCAAACACAGAGCAGGCTAGTTCCACCGCTGAGGCTGAGCCTGCGTCTCTCTCTCCAGGTGGTTGGGGACTCCGGGTCCTGGCTTCATTCCAGGCCACTCTCGGCTCTGCTGACCTGTGGTGGACACTGACCTCACACCACACATGACAGGGACTAAAAGAGAATGAGCAAGACGCAGACCGCACCCTCCAAGCACTTACAATCTAATAAAAATAAGAACCGTTAACCACGCACCATGTGAATACCGTGGATCAGGCGCTGACGTGATTCTGTTATGATTTCCTTAACAACCTTTGTGCTTCGTGACTGCGATCCTCGTTTTATAAACGAGGAAACTGAGGCAAAGGAATGTTGGAGTAAGTGATCCATGGCCACAGAGCTTTTAAGTAAAAAAGCCGGCCTTCAGAACTGCGGCCATTTCCTTCCCACCACAAGACAAGGAGAAAGGCAACCTGCACGTGAGCCACGTGAACGCCTGGCGGGTGGCGTGAGGTGAGCAAGGGCATCTGAGCCCGATCCCAGGCTTCAGTAGACAAATGTGGCACCTGAGTGAGGGGAAGTGACAAGACCTGGAGCAGGGGCCCAGCGAGGGCAGGAGGTGCGGAGAACAGTAAGACTCAGTGTGACGGCGGTGGAGGTGAGCGAGGCAGCCCCGAACATTTGTTTCACACCCACGTGCCAGGCTGGTTTGCAAACATTATCTACTTCCATCCTTTCAGCAGCAGCCCCCTAAGGAAGACCTTCCCTCTTCATTTCTCAGATGAAGAACAGAGGATCCTAGAGGTTAAGTAACTCCCCCGGATCGCCCAGAGCCAAACCATGGGCCCCTTCTGACATCTCTTTAAGTCTCCCAAGATGCTGAGCGATAAGCAAAAATCAGTCCCTTGGACCAAAGGTCCTCAAGATCATGCCCTTAGTCCTAAGTGACTTTGAATCCTCGGCGGGCCTGGCTCAGGCTGGGCTCACGGGAGGCCCTGGCACAAGGCATTGACTTCTGTGTGGATTTCATCACAGCCTCATCCTTTTGTCCACAAAGTCCGTGGAGCATCTCTTTATCGTGTGGAAACCAAGAGGACAAGGTTAACTGGTCCTTTCCCACCAGCATTCTCAGGCGGACGACAGGTCTCTATCTATAAGTCACAGGCACGGTGTTAAAGGCAAGATAGCAGGTCTAGGGGCTGGGAGTTCAGCCCTCGCTCTGCACACACAGCTGAGGGACCTTGGAGAAGTCATTTCACCTGTCTGGTTTTCCACCTGGAAATTGGGGTTTTTAAAAAAGATTTTAGGGGGAATTCCCTGGCCGTCCAGTGGTTAGGACTCGGAAATTTTGCTGCCGGGGCCGGGGTTCGATTCCTGGTCAGGGAACTAAGATCCCACAAGCGTTGCGGCACGGCCAAAAATAAATACGTAAATAAAGTTAGGCTAACGTGAAAAAAAAATTCTTAAAAAAAGAAGATATTAGGGAAATGACATCTGCATGTTGATAGGGGCTAAAGTGACAAAACGTCCGGTCCTAAGAAGAGATGAAGAGGAACCGCGTGAGACCATAGGAAGCCATGGAAGCCTACGGAAGACAGTCACTTGCCAGCTTTTGCCCAGGTGCACGCTGAAACCAGAGCACATATATGCAGCTCAAAGCATAAAGAAGGGGACGTTTGCCTCCCACCCAGTTTTCCCTTCACACAGCCATTCCCATCCTCCTGGTCCGCGCCAGCCCCGTCCCACTCAGGGTCTCCCTACCCTGTCCCTCTGGCCTGTGGCATCCCCAGAAAGCCGTCTGTCTTATCCCGACGCAGTGACACCCTAGCCCTGGGCTCTCTTTCCCCAAGGAACTTGCACTCTAAGCCTCGTTTCTGATGAGGGAAGCTGGGCCTTTGTCTTCAGTGGAAGAGGACAGGTACCGTCCACTATCAGCTTTGTCCAGCAGAGGCGAGACGGTGCCCTACGCTAGGTGTCGGCGCCCTGGGTCCAGTCCCAGCTCTGGCTCTCCCTGTTCCTCATTTATAAATCAAGGCTTGGATGATTTCTAAGTCTCTTTTCAGTTCACAAGTCCTTGTTGCCACTAGCATGAAGCTCGGAGAACCTGCTGGAAGTGGTTGTTAGTGCAAGAGTCTTTGGAGAATGTGGCTCAACCGGTATCGTGGGCTTGTTCAGACCCTCCCGAGCCTCCAAAAACAGAAAAGTCCTTGGTGAACTTTCCTCGAAGAATTCCTACCCAAGGCTTCCTGGGCACAAGAATCAGGCCCACAGAGATCTCCCTACGAAAACTACAGCTACTTTACTAAACGTGGTTTCTTTATAATTTTGAGTTCACATATACACCTGATTAGAAGGGAAGAAAATGATTCGTTGTATATAAACTTTTTTTGTTTGTTTGTTTTAAAAAAATCCTATTTTCTTCCTTTTGTGTTTCAAGGAAAAGTATTTGCAAGGCACAAGAAAGTTTTTTTTCCCAAAAGATTTTACTTCAAGGTTAGTTAAACAGCATTTTCCCATAAATAAGCATGAAAGCTGCATCCTCTGGGCTGATTTCTTTTAGTTTACACACTGACCACGACACCCAATTCTACACAGGATGCCAGTTCTTTTTGAAAAATAACAACTAAAATATATAATACCAGTGCTTTAAAACGCACACATGCACGCTCAGAGAATTGGGTAAGCCTAGCCCTGCACTATTACAGTATTTTGAAATGAATGTCAACATTTCTTGATTTCACACATCTTTGTCAAAATTATAGGTTACTGTCAAGCTGTATTATTCTGTTGATCATTTTGGTTTGTATCAGAGTGCAACTTATTTGTTTTAATTTAATCTTTTTTTCTATTGAAAACATTCCAGTTATGCCTCTAGCATTTCAGTCACAGTGGGGATGAATTATGAGTTCCAAGAGAGAGATGCTAACACTTTTACATAAAAGAAGAGCTTTTAGAGAAGACCTAGACCAGTCAGAAGAGGAAACTGAGAGGTAAGTGGTTTGTCTGAGGTCACCAGCCAAATGGTGACAAAGGTAGACTAGACAACTCTGATATCCTATCTTCCACGGGAATGCTATTTCTTCTAGAAGCCTTCTCAAATTTGTAATCAAAAAATACCAAATACCCTATGACTCTTCTCTCAAGAGACCATTTGCCCAAGTCCTTACAAAGCCTTTCTTCCTTAGGTGAATATTTGAAGCCTTTTTCAAATTATCATTGCCTCCTGCTTCCAGACCTTAAGAGTTGTGTGTTTCATTGAAGTCACCAGTGTCGAAAGCCAAAGACTTCCTGCTCTCACCCTTTCTTTGCCCAATCGTGGGGACAGAAATGGTCCTTGGCACTTGAAACAGAACAAAAACCGCAGCCTCTTGGTTAGGGACATCTGGTATACCACACGTTTCAACTTGTAAGTATTCTTCATGACCATGAGGCAAGTTGGCCAGTACTTCTAGCAAGAAACTGAACAGACTCACTTTAGTTGTCACCTCTTATCAGACACCCTCCTAAACTACCTCCCCTCCACCCCACCCTTGTAAAGCCCCCCCTCTGTGAACACAACCACTGCCATGATGCCTTTTTGTGAAAATCACGACAAGGGGAGCAAGGTGGAAGGGAGGGTTCTCATACAGAGAACAGTGATATAAACCTGAAGGCCAAGCAAAGACAGTAAACGGAGGTCCATTTGGCTGAAGCATAGACTGTGTCCAGTCATGGTGACACGGGAAACAGGAGAAGCAGACAGGAAGGGAGACAGATTATGAAAAGCCTTGCAAACATGTCAAGTTTGGACGGTACACCGGGAGCAATGGGGAGCGATTGAAGGATTTTATGTAACAAGGACCTAATCAGATTTCAGTCCTTTAAAAATTATTTAGCATTTCTTAACTTGCTAAAGTAATGTATGTGTGAGTGTGTGTGTTGTAACAAGTGAAACAGTAGAAAAATAAATTAAGAAAAAGCCTATTTTTTGTCTCCAACCCTCCCTCCATTCCTCCCCAACTTCAGATAACTGCCGTTAATGTCCTGGTATACACAGGCTTCCATGCTTTTCCTTTTTACCTTCAACTTTTACAACATAAACACACACACATGGGGGATGGTCGATTTTTTCAGCTGAAAAAGAATCACGTTATGCATATTAGCAACTTAGTTTACCTAACTGAATTATCATGGCATTCCATGACAATACACATAGACCTAAATCTCTCTCTCTCTCTTTTTCTTTGGACATTAATGTACTTACATAGATAATTTCACATAAGTGTAGGTCATAGTAAACATGCTGGGTTGTTATTATTTTTAATGTTTTCTTCTTTCTTTTTTTTTTTTTTTTTAAGAATTTGCATTTTAGAATTTTCCTTCTGGCAGTTACATAAGAAATAAACTAGAGGCAGGCAAACATGGAGACTGGGAGACAGGAGGCTGCTATTGGGCTCCAGGAGAAAGAGCGGGAGCCCTGACTAAGGGAGTGGCTGTAGGGTAGAGCTACTGAGGGCACCTCACTGGGTTCTACAGTGGCGAACTTGTCCTGGGGATGCTGGTTTAGAAGAGACACCCACCGATCTTGTGAAGCAGGATGATTCAGGAGAGAGAGTAGAGTTGGGCTCTGATCCACAGCTGGGTTTCCTGGGCGAGTTTCACTTAAACTATCTGAGCTTCATCTTCCTTTCTACACAACGAGGCGGGGGTGGGGGGCTGGAATCCTCTGGTGGTCCAGTGGTTAGTACGCCATGCTCCCAGCGCAGGGGGCAAGGGTTCGATCCCTGGTCGGGGAACTAAGATCCTGCAAGCAGTGTGGCACAGCCAAACACACACACACACACACACAACTGGGGTGATCATTTCTACTGCATAGGATCTGTGTGAGGATTAAGAGAAAGGGCGTGTATGGAAGGCACTGAATCCCAGGCCTAGCGTGTAGCAGAGAGTGAGCGAAGGGTGAACACACAAGCACTGCTGCCCGGCCCAAAGTAGCCAGTTCCTCTCCACCTGGACCCCTTCTCCATCTCCCACACCCCAGCCAGTGATGCCCATAGTAGGGACCCATCTGCACCCGCCAACAGAAGAGAGCCGAGCCCAGGTCTGTGTCAGGGCCAGCCTCAAGCAGAGTGTGGGCAGCCCGTCAGGAACCTGCAAATCCTCCAAAGGAAATTTGCCTGTATGTTTGCTGAGGCCCGAGATCCTTTTCCTCAGAACACAGGCAACCTCTAATTCCACAGCTGAGATCAGATTTGGGGTACAAACCTCCAAGAGAGAGAGGGCACAGTTCCTTCCATTCTTTCACTGTGGCCTTCAAGTTCAGATCTTTTCCTAACTGAGGAGGAAGAGGGGTGGAATGTGCACCTTGAGAGCCTGAAGGAAAAAGCCAGAGTTCAGCACAGACAGAGGCAGCGGGGAGAACGTGGCCAGGAAACAGGCTGAACTGTAGACAAAGAAGTCTTGGCCAGGCTGGGCCCTCACAGCCTATATCCGGATTCCTATCACCTGCCCTGGAACAGGTATGACATAGACGCCTATTGAGTGAATAAGGGACCAGAAGTGAGTTGACTCCTGACTCAGATTTGCGTTCACCAGGCATTCCTAAGGAAATAACGGTGAGACACCAGGCAGTGTGGCCAGCCCACTGGCGGGGGACGTGTTTAGCTGGAGGGCAGTGGGCTCTCAGGGAAGCACTTAGAGACAGAGGTTTTCTCCGAACTGTGTGAGGAATCCGGGCTGCTGGAGGAGCCTGGGGATGTGGTGTGGGAGAGAAGCCGGCTGAAGGTCAAGGCCTTCTGGCCCCTGGCTCTGATGTTTCAGACTCAGTTTTTGGTAACTTGTTAATCAGCGACCTCACCCTGGGCTGGATGCTGAGGGGAAGATGAGAGGAGAAACATCCTTCACTCCCCAAAGGCCACACACATACATATACACCTACAGACACACTCATGGCACCCAGAGCCCAGGCCGCTCTACAGAACCAGCAAGAGGGCAAAAGGGAGACAGAGAGATGAAGAGAAGGTGACTGACGAGAGGGAGAGAGTGAGGAGGAAAAGAGGGGTGAAGGGGAGGGGAGAAGGAAAGGGCCCAGAGCTTCAGGGAACCCGGGCCAAGGCCGAGGCCAATCTTGAGAAGGGCCAAAGAGCAAAGCATGCTGCCAGGGCACGGCCTGGGCAGGAGGACGTCCTTGTACCCCCATGATCCGCTCTGTGATTCTACCAAGTCTTCCCCCCCAAGCTCCCAACCCTGCCCTCTTTTTCTCCATCTGTTCATTGGGACCACTGGACTAAGGCATCTCCAAGGTCGCCTCCAGCTCCGTAGTTCTTGATGTCCTTGACTGCTTTGGCCGTTCATGGCTCCAAGAGTCAAGGCGGTGACAAGCCCCCTAAGAGCAGAGCGGTCAGGGAAGCCTTCTGGAAAACTTGGGATTGAGGGGGCACAAAGGCCAGGAATGTTCTGGAGTCTCTGGGAAGGCACTGTAGGCCGGGCAGGAGAGACTTCAGAGGGGGCCTTGCCGGGGCCTCTTCACCCCCAGTGCCTGCCTGCGGCTGTGCGGTGAGGCCGGGAGCCCTCGCCTGGGCGCTGGCAGGCCAGGGCAGCCGCCGGCCAGGGAGAGTTTTCCCTCGACTGCAGACAGCCTGGCTCCAGGCCCACCGCCCAGTACCCTCGGCCTGACATCTTCTGGGCAGAGCCGCGGTACCCAGGGAGCCGTGCGGATGGTGTTAGTAAACACGCTTTCTTGCGCCCAGGCTGGCAGGGCCTGTGGGCAGCGGGAGGGCGAGAGCTGGCAGCTCCCACGGCTGGGCAGGAGGACGGGCGGGCAGACAGGCAGGCGGGCCGCCCCGCTCAGCCAAGCCAAGGCCCAGAATGGAGCAGCTGCTCCCGTTGCCATGGAGACGGACACTGAACAATGAGCAGACAGAAATGCAGCATGGCCGCCTTGCACGGGAGCCCCACGCT
Source organism: Hyperoodon ampullatus (assembly GCF_949752795.1). Classification (NCBI taxonomy): domain Eukaryota; kingdom Metazoa; phylum Chordata; class Mammalia; order Artiodactyla; family Ziphiidae; genus Hyperoodon; species Hyperoodon ampullatus. The sequence continues at coordinate 77,202,727 of NC_136928.1, forward strand.
CCCTCCCGGCCTTGACACCGACACACATACACACGCACGCACACACGCATAAGCACTCATACACGCGGCCTAGGCCTCCCAGCTGGAGAAGCGGCCGAAAGAGAGGACAGGGAGGGCGGGAGGGAGGAGAGCAGGAACCGATGGCGAAGGTGAAGAGGACGACAGCTCCACGGCGGCAAAGTTGAGCAACAGTCTCACCCTTTGATTCCAGCTCCAAATACAGTGTACAAAACTAGCCAGTTTTTCAGAGGGTCATGGGGTGCCCTGGATTCTTGTGTAACAGAACTAACTAAAGGGGGTTTCTAATTAGCCAAAGGCATCTGGAACCAAATCACCTTAGCCTTACTTAGAGACGGGTCGCTGAGATCCCGATGCAGCTGTAAGTCCCAGGAAATTAGAAGTATGCTTTCTTCAGTGGACCTAAATCCCATGTAATTTCTCCTTGAGATAATGTGAGGGGAAGCCAAAAGGTTTGGCCACCGTCCGGAAAGGAAAACCCGAGAAAGTTCCCGTCTAGTCCCTCAGGAAGGCAGAGGGAAGCCGCGTCCAGAGGCCTGAGGGTCGTGAGGGGACGCAGGGGGACAGGGGACGACATGGGAGCCGGTGCGGCAGGGGAGTGGGGACGGCTCTGGCTGCAGTGCTCACAGGGTGTCCCTGGGCACCCCTTTGGAACACACAGATGAAGGGGAGTGAACCAGTGAACCCCTGTCTTCCAGGAGCTCCCGGGCCCCCTGGGGAAGACGGCGGGGGTCCGCAATGAGTCATCTCCATCTTTTGCGCCGAGAGCGCACTTCCCGGTGTACACAGCCTCCCCGCTCACCGACGGGCCACTAGTCCCTCTTTCAACCCCTATCCTGTTTCTACAATGAAAACCCAGCACTGGGAGCATCTGAGCCTTCCTGGACCACTGCCCAAGGCCTGGCAATTCCATCAAGGTCCCGACCTCCCAGGAGGCCACTTGATTTCTGGTGGCTTTGCCTGATTCTGAGCAGATGGGGATCTGCTAGATCCCTATTTTAAAAAAAAACAAATGACAGGACCACTTGCTAGTTGGTGTGATCAAGAATGAGAGCTGAAAGGGGACATTTTAGAGGATGGGGTCCCCCACCAAGCTCAAGTCAGAAAGGACACGCTTTAAAGATCACAGCAAGTGAATGCTAGAGCTGGGAGGGGACACTCGTCCCTTCAGATATGCCAGCAGCGCAGGGAGAGCGGCAGAGTCTGGGAAGGGGCACAGGAGAAAGGGGGATAAGGCCGTGACCTCTTCTCTGGGGACAGAGTTTAAAAAGTGATATGGATTGTGGAGGCAAGAGAAACAGAACCCCTTGGAAAGGGGGAAGGGAGCTTGGAAAAAGAAGGGAAGCCTGGGCGGGAAGAGGTGCCTCCCAGTCATAAATCTATCTCATCGGTGGAGTCAGGTTCTAGCAGGTTCCAGTAACTGCTTTAAAGCCCAGTTGAGAAATCCTGAAGGACCCACCCTCGGCTTCCAGCATCTCAAACTATAGGCACCACCAAAGAGAAAACAGTCAAAGGAGGCAGTGAGCACTAGGACCAAGCCAGACCCCCTCCTGGCTCCCCACTGCCTCCTCCCCTCGCAGGAAGGTTCTGGGAGCTCTAGAAAGCCATCTGCGCTGGCTCAGAAGTGGTGGACGGGGAATTAAAAACACGAAAGGAAGGATCAGAGAGAGACGCTCTCCCCCTCAAGAGCCACTTTAATAGATGAAAAAAGCCAGGCGATTTTTAATCATCACAAATTGTTTGAGCCTCTGATTCCATCCTCTGAAACCAGGGCAGCGTCTCCTGGTCACTCAGTGATGCTCCTGGGTCATTGGTGGTCTGAGCTTTCCCACCAGCCGGGAGCCCACCTACATCTCCCTCCCCACTTCCTGGGACCCTCGGCTTGTCCTCCCGTCCAGATCCAGTGAGGCCGGGCAAGCTAACCCCCGCTTATCTGAGGAGATCTGACAAGACTCCGGCCCTCAGGGGTATGGCCGCTGGCAAAACATATGGTACATCGTAAATAGGACTTCCTTTTAGGAAATGAGCCGCTGTAATTAAATCCTCATTCATTTTTTGTAACATACACACAGAGACAAATAGATCTTTATCCTTTGTAGGCACAGAAGAGAAATGGCTTGTGGGGAACAGAGATTCTCTGGTGTCAACTCTCATAAAAGGCTTCCTAGAACCAGGTGGAAGGAGAACGTGGAATTCTGAAACCCAGCCACTGGCCCAAGCGGGTGAGCGCGCTCTCTTTTCTGCCTCTGGGACAAGTGAGGGGCCATTTGGGAATGGAAGAAGATATTTGCCTCGAATTTGGGTGGAGGAAGTGATCTCTCTTCCCATCCTGCAGTTGTACAGTCGAGTAAACTGGGGAACAAAGGTTAAATTAGATTTCTTTCAATTGGGTTTAATTTGATTCTGTTCCACCCAAATGAACACCGGCTGTGAGCTGTGCACTGGGCAAGGCCCCAGGGAGATACGAAGAGGAGAAACCATGGGGCTCAGGTCCACCAGGAAGGATTGCATGGTGAGGGTGGTGGTTTGTTCTGAGGGGTCTGGTAGGGTAGGATTTTCTTCCCAGAAACTGGAGTGAGAGCGCTTCCCAGGGAGAAAGATAGGAGTGGAGGCAGGAAAGGAAACGACATGCTAAGGTCTGTCCACTGTTAGAGCCGCAAGGTTCATGGGGCGTAAGGCTGCAAAAAAAAAAAAAAAAAGAAGAGACTGGACATCCCTCCTATCCTTTGGAGCCAACAAGACTCAACATTGGATTTCCTCAGAAAGGAAATTTCCTCTCACGAAGTCATCAAACATCTGTAGTCTTGCACACATTAGCCCCCCAAAATAAATAAATAAACCAAAAACCTGAACTGGACTAAACTGATCTCTCAGACTGAAAGGTGTGTGAAAGGCAAGGAGCTCGGATGTGCAGGATTGCCAGGGGTCAGCCTCGAGTCATTTGCAAGCCCTCAAAATTGCAAATACTGTGGGGCCCTTCCCTGTAGCGACAGCTTTGAAACTGGTAGAAAACCACAAAGCTTCTTTGAGATGCAAATGTCGCGCGGTGGGCTGGGCTCCGCACCGGTCTGACCACTGTCTTCGCCTCTGCTCGGGTCTGCGCACGGCCTGGCTTTCTGTGGGGCTTCTGGCTAGTTGACCCCAAGGAGGCTAAATCCCAAATACCAAAGCATAATACGAGATGGAAAGTGCTAAGGGCCATTTGAAAATGACACACAAAGTGCTAGGGAAAAAGCATCTTGAAGTCCCAGGAGGAAGAGAGGCTCTATCCCATAGGGCCCCAAACCCCTGGCTTGCCTTGTTGGAATCCTGACTCCAAAGCATAATTGCTGTGTGACTTTTAGCCAAGTACCTCACCTCTCTGTGCTCTGGTTCCCGCTCCGTAACATAGGGATTATAACAATGCAATATCCCTTCCCAGGGTTGTTGTGACATTCACTTGAACTAGTAAAACAAAACACCTGAGATTGTGCAGGATATGTAATGAGTACCTGAAGTGTTGTTGTTTTTTTCATTTTTTTTTTTGTTTTTGCGGTACGCGGACCTCTCACTGTTGTGGCCTCTCCCGTTGCGGAGCACAGGCTCCGGACACGCAGGCTCAGCGGCGATGGCTCATGGGCCCAGCCGCTCCGTGGCATGTGGGATCTTCCCAGACCGGGGCACAAACCCGTGTCCCCTGCATCGGCAGGCGGACTCTCAACCACTGCGCCACCAGCGAAGCCCCTGAAGTGTTATTATTGTTATTGAATGAACACTTTAAGTAGATAAATAGAGACACTGAGGTAGGGTTAGAAAGAAACCATTTTAGATGAAGAAAATTCTGTTAATTCTTGGCATCCGGACAGATTTCAAAAATAAAAATAAGCTTTCCTTGTAGTCCTTGTTTTTCAAAGATGAAATGGACCATCTCGAGAACGCGCATCCATGTTTTGATTGACAGGGACACCACCGAAGGATGCCAGCACGCTGGTGATTGGACTAGATGACCTCTGAGGTCCCTTCTAGCCCTGAAATTCTGCAGTGTTCCTTCTGTCACATGCAGAGGTGTCTTCTCCCGATGTTCACCAAGCCATGAAAAGAGAAGTAAAAGTACAGTGGCTGAGATGCTCCCTGACACATCCTGCCAGAGGGGTCCTGCAGGGTAGCCCATGACCCTCCTGGGATAACACTGCCTATCACTTAGAGGCTCTGGACCTTGCGATGTAGCGTTGTGCTTTAATAAGGAAGGGGTCAAAAATAGGAAGTTTTCGTTTCTCTCTCTCAGCATCATCTTTTCATGCACCTTCACTTAAAGATTAGGAAGCTGAGGCCTGGTACCTTGCCCCACACCATATACAATTAGTCCCTGGCAGAGCTGCAGATAAACCCGGTTCCCATCCTCCCTGACCTCGGTCACTTCCATGAGCTGCTCCACAGTTTGCAAAGGGCTTTTAAGTAGATGATTCTGATCTGCCCCAGAGCAGGTATCACTGGACTCACCTTACAACGCAGTAAACCAAGGTACAGACAGAGGTAAAGTGCCCTGGCCGCAGATGTGCAGGCAGCACACAGTAGAACTGGGATTCAACGCTCTTGTCACTGCACCGCACCCATCCAGCGCCCTCTCTCCCTCACCCCGTGCACACAGCTCTCCTCTGATCCCATCCTCCTTGTCATTGCTGTTCCCTTTGGCCAAGCATCTCAGTTCCAGGGTGTCTACTCTTGGACAATCCTTCTGTCTCCAGGATGCGTTCCATCTCGAAGAAACTGCTCTGCCTATAAAATGGAATTTTTCCTTCAGCGGCACTTCTTCACGCTTTCCACCATTCTTCCCTGTTTTCCTTTGAACCAAACAGCAGTTTTCACATGGATAATTATACTTTGCATTCGCTTAGCACTTTCAGCTCCCCACAGCACTTTCCCATCTATTATCTGGTTCTATCCTAATAAACCCATGAGACTGACAACTTTCTCCCTATACATAAATGCAGATAAGGGGGCACAGAGAAACGAGTGTCTGCTTCCAGGTCACCCAGGAATGGATGGCACGATGAAGACAGAACCTAGTAAGTTTCCAGCTCTACACTCTTTCACTCAACATTACCAAATACATTCCTTTCTTGCCATGAATTGTGTTTTCCTTAAATGTGTATGTGAATCACTTTAAAGAAGGAGAAGATCTTCTGAGCTTCAGAGATGTCAAATCAGCCAACTGTCACAGGAGGAAGAAATGGTGACCAAGAGTCACAAGTGGACACTCTCAGTTTTACTCTTCACTCCGTGTGTGACCCTGGGCAAGCCCCTTCCCACCAAGCCTCGCTTTCTTCACTTCAAAAGACAGGGTTGGACCGCACACTTTGGAGGCTCCTCCCAGGTTCCAGAGTCTATGTTCCTAAATTCAGAACCGGCTAGTAGAAAATGTGCAATTTTCCTTGACTCTCCACCTTGAAGTGACACAGAAAGGAACAGAGACGCAGAGAAAGAGGACTTGGAGAAAACGAAAACCTTTCCCTAATCTTCTAGTTTTCGGTGAAACGGTCTCAACTGGAATGCCAGGTAAATGATTAAAACGTGAGTGGGCATTGTTCTGACTTTTTTCATGATGCAGTCATTTAATCCCAACACCGCTGTGTGCTGTGTGAAACGTATTCCTGTTTGCATGGGGGAGGCCCGTAGGTTTTTAATTCTTCGGTGGGAAACAAAGGCCCTCATTCACTAAACAGTAACTCAAGAGGGTCGTTTCTGCTCTTACCAGTCAAAAAATGTTGTCTGTCCACGAGATCTCATCATTGAACTCAAGAGGCAAAAGAAAGCTCTTTTTACACGGGGTCCCTTTCATACGTGGTTAAAGCCCGTGTTTGCATTTTCCCCTTTATGAATAAGGTCTCAGGTTTATTTTATAGAGAAATACATCAAGCCAGAGGTTTTAATGACAAGATAATGAGCAGAAGACGACTCTATTTGCTGTGAAAGGATTTGTGTTACAGAAAACAAAGTGACTTGGCCATTTGTTTTAGGAAGAAAGACTCGGCAGCTCCCTTCAATGGCTAGCTGAGAAGTGACTTCACACGTCCATAGGACAAATTTCGATCTCATTTACAAAAATTCCCAGAGAACACTCTCTTCATTCCCCAAGGAAGACACAGAAGGCATCTAATTTATGGCCCAAGAGTTGTGATACAAATTTATTCATGGAAGACAAATATGTCATCTTCTAATGGCTCCTGAAATATATAAGATAGAATTACATTCCCAGCGAGGACCATAACACAGAAGGCCGTCTGTCTTCCTGTCTCCTCCATTCATTCAAAGACACCTATTTGGTTAGGGCTGATTAGCTCGCAAAGCTCCGAGGGGGACCCGTGGAGGGTAGGGAGGGGCCAGCACACCCAGATCCATGATCCTTCCACCAAAACTTCAACCCTGCCCTCCACCGGCTTGCAATTTTGTCAGGAAATCGACTGCTACGTATTTGCCTGAAATACAATGAAGAATCTGATAAACCCTTGAAAGAGGTCAAGACAAATAACTACAAGAATTCCAAGGAGGGAGTAATCACAGATGCTTGGAGCTTCAAGGAATGTTTTTTAAAAAAATAAGTGGGCCTAGAAGGACCTGAAGCCGCACGGCCCACTAGAACCTTCTGCAGTGATGGACAGGTTCTCTGTCTGCTCTGAACAATACAGTAGCCACGAGGCTCACGTGGCCGTTATTTGAAATGTGGCTAGTGTGACTGAAGAACTGCATTTTATCTCTAATGTTTTTTTAATTTTAAAAATCTCTTTGCGTTTTTATTGTGGCAAAATACAGATAACATAAAATTGACCACTTTCACCATTTTTATGGGTACAAATCAGTGACATTAAGTATATTCACATGGCTGTGCAACCGTCACCACCACCCGTTTCCAGAAATTATTCATCAACTGCAAATGAAACTTGGTACCCATGAAACAATAACTCCCCATTCTCCATCTCCACCCGGAGCCCCTGGGAACCTCTATTCTACTTTCTGTCTCTATATGAATTGCCTATTTTAGATACCTCAGATAAATGAAATCCTCCAGTATATGTCCTTTTGTGTCTGGCTTCTTTCACTCAGCGTGTTTTCAAGATTCATCCATGTTGTAGCCTGTGTCAGAATTCCCTTCCTTTTTAAGGTTGAATAATAGTCTATTGATGTATACAACGCATTTTGTTTAGCCGCTCATCTGTTGATATTTTATGTGACTAATTTAAATTGAGGTAGCCACGTGTAGCTGGTGGCTTCTAGGTTGGACACAGCATATCTGACGGATTTGGGCGTGTCTGTGGATATGGGAGGGTGTATGTGTGAGTGAGGTGCTGTGTGTGGGTTCACACATGTTTTCGAACACCCCAGGCTGGAGAAGTAGTATTAGAATGGGGAGTATTCAAAGGGAAGGAATCTTGGTGAGCACAGAGCTCAGAGAGGTGAAGATAAAAGCTTTTGGAAAAGAGGAAGGTGGTGGTGGCTGGAGCATATGGTAAGATAAGAAAGGCAAAAAAATAAGACTAGAAAGAAAGCCAGAGCATGAATGGCCCCGGATACCAGGCTAAAACTTTGGAATGATTTCACAGTGAACTCTTTTGATTTGTACAATTGCAACATTATGAACATCTTCAAATCCCTTCAATCATCCTTCTTGCTATTATTTTATAAAGAATCAGGATCAAAAGCTGGACAAATACCTGCAGGACTCCACTTGAGAAAAAATACTATGTCTAAAAGTTCTGGTCTAGAAAGCAGATAAATTAGACAGAAATTGTTAAAGCTGCAGAAAAACGTCCTCACTTCACAAAAGCATTCACTGGAGACTTCCTTTATAGAATGTGCTCCCTTAAGGCGCTGAAAATAGGATTTGATTTGCCAAAAAATGCACTTACAAGTTTTCCAGGTTCATGTTGACAGCACGAAGCAAAGCCCCCCTTCAGAAGCATTGCTCCTTTTAGGGGCTAAAACGCAGGTTTAGGTCTGTTTTTTTCCCAGATTGATGGAAATAAGCAAGAAGAAGGGGAAAGAACTCAGGTCTTCAAGTCCGTGACATCGTCCTCAGGAAAGCGAACTTATCAGAAATGTGGTTTCCTCATCTGTCCAACAGAGAAATTCATAGCCATCTTGCAGGTCTTTAGGTGAAGTACCCCGCCCAACATGTAGAAGGTTGTAGGAACACAAAAAGTGGGAGGGGGTAGAGAAAGCGGGAGTCTTTGAAATTATATTGTTTACAAAACAACCAGATTCAGACCAAAATAGGCAAAATGTCAAAAATCAGGACATCTTATGGGATGTGACTTAACGGTAGAAAAAAATAAGAGACCTGGGTCAAAGTCGTATTGCCTCACTGAATCTTCAGGGGGGGTGGCCGTAGAGTCTCTGTTCTAAGCCCCCAGAGGAGGCTTCCATTCCATGAGCTGTCTGCTTCTTAGAACTTCCTTCTCAGATGTGCGAGGGTGAGGAATATCCAGGCCATGCAAAGCAAGAAGAATACAAACCCAGAAACACGATCTGGATTGTACCCAGGTGGCAGGAAGATTCAGGGTGCAGATCCGCAGAGAGAAATCTTCTATTCTTATTACCTCCACTTGCTAAATGTGGAAACTGAGTCTCAGAGAAATTCTAGTTTCTCCTAAGATGATGTAGAGAGAGTTAGTAGATAGACCAGCAACCAGAACGCAGATGAATCTCCTGTGAATTGAGCAGAAGAAATGTCGGCTTCACTTGGCCACGCCCAGCTTTATTCTGCCACCACTTGTGACAGGGAGCACTCAGTAACTGAGTCAGGGCAGGTACAGGAGAGACTCGGGGCCTCAGGAAGGCACGAATTCATCAGTCTCAGCAAGAAAGGGCTACTGTAAAGTTTTGACTATATTTCTAGGGGACCCTGGAGACCATATCAACCAGTTGTTTTGAAGGTGTGGAAACTGAGGCTCAGAGATAGACGGTGACGCAGCAAATCGCCGGCAAGACAGAGACACAATTCCCACCTCCACACTCTTCTCTCAGCCACAGAAAGAGGCAGAGGTAAGTTTTTCCCTCTTTACCGCTGGTGGGAACCGCCCCTGGTGTCTCTGCTTTAGCCGATCTTTCAAAGGCATGATTAGAGTCAGAGCATCACAAGGGTTCCTCCAGGAAACAAACACTTACCCTTCACTCTCGTTTCCCGGACATCCTTGACTTGATGTTGGGAAAACAACATGAGACCTCAGCCCTGACTCGGGGCTGTGATGGCAGATGCTACGCACTCGCTGAAAAGCAGTATATTCCCGAAATTAACCCAGAAAAAGTATGGGGAAATAAACAAATAAAGGAGTTCCCAAGAATAACAACGCTCTGCTAACACCACCAGTAGACCACAGTTTTGTGGGTGTTTGTGTGTGTATGTCTGTGTTGGCAATCATGAATTGCATCTACATGGTATTTCAGAAATTTTAAAGCATCTTCATATCCATTCTATGATGTGTTCCATAAAATGCATTGATATCCATGGGACTTCTGATATTTCTTTTTCTTTTTTTTTAAAGTTCAACCCCAAATTAGTTCTGCTTCCCATCCTTCTCTGCCTTCATATAACCTGCAGTTTCCATACAAACTGAGTTGCTTAGTATCTCCAAACCTCTGTTTGTTCTTTTCTTGCTTTCTGGAATGTCTTCCTTCAGTATTGTTTTTCCCCTGAGGATCTCCTTCTTATCTGTAAGATAAGTGCTGCTTCCTCCAGGTCCAGACACCCAGGTTTTCAGGGTAAGGATTCCACTGGACTCATGTCTGCATCCCCACTCCTGGCCCAGGGGTCGGCATGGAACAGGCCCCCCACAGGGTGCTGAGGACAGTGAGATCAAGAGGCTTGATCATCTGCTTGGCCCCAGAAGGTGAATCTGCCAGAATTTGGATTAAGACCTGTAGATCTGACTCCCAGCCCAAGGCAGCAACTGAGCGGCTTCTGCCCAGAGAACAGAGGGTGGCCATTCAGAAGCCAGGTCTGGTCTTTCCTGCAACTGGAGGGCTCTGGACAGGGAATCCTGCTTTCCCCTTGACCCTGCCGGGTCCTGAGCCTTCTTGCAGCCCCCTCTGCGGTGGGGTCCTCAGCCCACAGGGTCGCGTTTCCTCTCCTCTCTCCTCATCAGAGGAACAGGCTTAAAGGAATCTGCAAGGTCCTAAGTGACCGTGTCTTTCCTGCTGTATCAGTTTCTAATTGTACAGGGAAAGGTCACGAAGGATGGCTCGGGTACGCTTTCATCCCAGGCTTGGGTTTTATTTCGTTTCCTTCCTCATGCCCCATAGCTCTTCCAGTGTCCTGTCATAAAGTTGCAGGGCTTTTAGAATTATTTCTGATCTCATTTTAAGTTGAAGTGGACGTTTTAAAAGCCTCCGATCCCTTCACTGTGTTTATTTAGGCACAGGTAATATTATAATCCAGGCTGATGCACTTGAAAGTAATTGTCTTGTAAATATTTGTCTGGCAAATCCTAACAGGTTCCTGGGAATTGAAGTAAAAATCATTTTGGCTGAGTCATGTTGTAGTGATGTTCTTTGAACCACTCACAATGCGTGTTCCACACACATATGTAGGGAGGACGGCATTCATGGGATGGAGGATGGCTGACGGATGACCCCCGCTCCTGCTATGAGCTCAGAGTGGAGACGGGAACACAGAAGATGAGTGTAGTTAGAGGAACACAAGTGAGTTATTATTGAAAGGACACCAACCGGAGAAATCATCATTTGGACTGAAGGAATCAGCGTTGGAGGGAAACCTTGAACTTAGATATAACTTGGTCCAACGAAGATTAGAGAGAAGAGCGCAGGGCGAGAGCATCTGTTCCCTGAGATGTGCTGAGATGGGGCAGCTGGATGGGACCTGGAATAGGGCCGAGAACCTTGAAAAGACTCCGTGGAAACAACGAGGGAGAAACCTGAAGGGAAGAGCAAGGGTGGGAAGGAAAGTCACTGATTGGCCGTTGCTCCCTCTCTTCCTCAAACAGAAGCAGATTTTCTGTAAAGTTAATGAAACTGAAGCTTCAGGACCCTCAGCCCACTGACTTCTTCCAGAACCTTAGCAATGGACTCACTCGGTTTTATAAAACTTGCAAAAGTAAGCTCTTTTAGAGGTGAGTGATTTAGAACCCTGGCTCTCTCACTCCAACTTCCCCTGGGTTCTCGTTGATTCTGGTGGCAGTGCAGTCGTCACGGGCATTTTTGCCATCCAGCTAAGGGGAAACCGGTATGAAATACTGACTTCACAAATATAGCCTAAAACTTACCACACAACAGCACACGAGGTTGTTGATGAGAAACTTGTGCATGAAACTTGTCAATTCAAAGAATGTTTAAGATTCATCCCTGCATAGGACTACCTTGAAATCTTACAGCTCTGCTGTGAAAGATACTTGATAGAGGTCTTTTCAAAATTAAAAATTACGAAATAGATGCTTTTCTAAAGTACACATAATTTTTTAAGAATGATTAGCCATTCCATGCTAAAGACTGGATTATCTTTCCATTCTCTCTATAGAGAATACTGCTAAAAAATTGTTGTCAGATGAAGAGACCACCCAAAATATGTAGGAAGCAGTATTCCAGAGGTGTCCCAGGTGATTCATTAATAAAACGGTCATGGGTTTTCTGGGGTTTGTGATGATTACGGTGCTCAGTGTTTTCATATGGGATTTTTTTTTTTTTTTTTTTTTTTTTTTGCGGTACGCGGGCCTCTCACTGTTGTGGCCTCTCCTGTTGCGGAGCACAGGCTCCAGACGCGCAGGCCCAGCGGCCATGGCTCACGGGCCCAGCCGCTCCATGGCATGTGGGATCTTCCCGGACCGGGGCACGAACCCATGTCCCCTGCATCTGCAGGCGGACTCTCAACCACTGCGCCACCAGGGAAGCCCCATATGGGATTTTTTAAAGTTCTTTTACCCTGAGTAAATACTTCCTTTCATATCTGATTTTGTTCTTATGGTTTTGTAAAGAGGATCCCCCAATTGCATAAGTTTCAGGGCCCACAAACTGCATCCACCAAGCCCTTTCCCGTCCCCACCCTCTGCCAGGGACCACGCTGATCCGGTTGTGAGGATTCAGCCCCAGGCTCCCCTTCTTCTCGAAACTGACCATGGGGTTCATTAGCCTGTGGTTCCAAAGAAGACAGACCCAAGAGAGTTACATTACGGTGTTTCTGACGGCACTCTGCTGAATGTTCTAGGGCCTGGCTCCAAAGAGCCGCTCCAGAAACACCTTGTAAGGAGGTCAGGTTCTCAGAAGTGTAGGCTGACAGAGCTACAGGCTCATTACTTAGAGGACGGGTTGGGGAATTGAGGCCAGAACAGGGACTAGAATCCAGAAGTTTCCACCCCAAATGTATAGAGCTGGGGGCGGACGGTGGGGGGGGTGTTGGGATCAGCAGATGCAAACTATTATCTATAGGATGGATAAACAACAAGGTCTTCCTGTACAGCACAGGGAACTGTATTCAGTATCCTGTGATAAGCCATAATGGAAAAGAATATGAAAAAGAATGTATATGTATAACTGAATCACTTTGCTGTACAGCAGAAATTAAACACAACATTGTAAATCAAAGAAATAAAATAAAATGCTTTTTAAAAAATTGTATAGGGAATTCCCTGGGGGTCCAGGGGTTAGGACTCCGAGCTTTCACAGCTGAGGGCCCGGGTTCAATCCCTGGTCGCAGAACTAAGATCCCACAAGCCATGAGGCACAGCCAAATAAAACACACACACACACACACACACACACACACACACACACACACACAAAGTATAGAATGGGCACTTCTGCCTTCCAGGCCTTGGATCAGCTGCTAAAAATTCAGAAAAGAATAAAACATGGCCCTACCCTGGGGAAGCACACATTCTAGCCAGGCAAACAGTCTTATGAGAAGGTCAGTAGCTCTAGCACCACGAGATAAGGGCTTTAGAATCCAGATCTCCTGCCTCTAGACCCAAGACCATGAAGTGTTCACAATGACAAACTCATCAAAGGGCAACCTAGTTACCTGCTAGCTTCCTACTAGGTCAGAGAAGGGTGGTTATGGGCCATCATCAGACTTGCCACTGTTGGATCTTCAAAGTTCTTCATTACATTAGGGACTTTAAAAAAATTTAACAAACATTATATGGGACTTCCTGGGTGCCAGGAATCACCCGCAAGAAATCTATGTAGATTAACTAATGTAATCCTCATAATAATCCTAGAGGTGGGTGGTATTAGTCCCCTTTATAGATGGAGAAACAGAAACATGGAGAGATTAGGGAACGTGGCTGTGATCACAGAGCCAGGGAGAGGCGGAGTGGGCCCCATCCAGGCCGCCTGGCTCCAGAGCCTGTGATTCACCCAGGCTCTGTGCTAACTCTAATCTAGAGAAGCCTTGCTGAGCTATCTCCACCCAGAGCAGAGTTCGTGAGCATCCGTCGAAGCTGGGCAGCCAGATTAGGTGAAAGGAGGGTGGGAAGTGGAAGTTGATTCCTTGAGGAGACTTCAGCAACACAGGTGAAAGATCCCCAGGTGTGGAGGTGGAAGTCTTATTGTGAATCTGGGCTGAAAGTCACATGACCTACCTCAGCTTCCTCACCTGGCAAATGGGGACAAAATTTCATCCTGCCAGCTGGGAAGTGCCTAGGTGAGAATCCACGCCATGCCACGTTTGAAAGGTCTTTGCAAAGGTGGGGAAAGCAGAGGGGTTGTTCAAATAGGGAGAAAAAAATGAAGACACGGAATTTTAGCCAAGGGACACTCCCTGGGGCATTTGATGGCTACTTCAGTTAAAGACATTTCTGGGTAAAATGGTTTGTGTTTCCGATTCTGCAGTGGCAGATTTGCAGCCTCATTAAACAACTCCTGGAAAAGGCCAAGCCAAGCCCAAACTCGCCCGGTTTCTTTGTGGGAAGATGCCAAAGGTGAGCAGGTCAAGAGCACTAGCCATGGATTGTTCTGCTCCCAGGCCTTGGGCTGCCTTTGTGCTCCACCCTCGTCCCCAGGTATCCCATCGCCACCACCCCTCCAAGTTTGCACTATTTCTAGGTACCTATACCACTTCATTTCACACGGTATGAATCATAATCCACAACTCCCAAAAAAGAATCAAAAGAATTCATGAAAACAGTTAAAAACATCACATCCAGCTACTGGAGCGTTGGTTTTTCTCTCTCACCTGTGGATCCAGGTACTGAAGGGCAAGGAGAGTACCACACATGTGCCCATTGGCCATTCTTCCTGGGCCCTGGACTGGAGGGCAGGCAGTTGGGGCAGTTAAAAAAGAAAGGAGATGTTCGAGGGAGATGTTCCCTGACCCACATCGGCTGTTAGAAACCTCCCTCGCCCCCAGGAGTTCGGAGGTTTTCCTGAGTCTGTTGGCAGATTTGATCTCACACAGTATTCTTGGAATCTGAAAAACTCGTCTTTGCCACCCTCGTCCCTCTTGAGTCCCCGGCTTTCCTCTGTAGGTTGTGTCCCTCCCTCCAGAAAGGCTCCCTTCCCTCCTCACCAGGTAGGATGGTGGACGCCTTTACGAGAGCCCTCATCACCCTGTTTTCAATCCATTCCTGGGATTGCTTCAATTTTCTTAACTGAAGTATAGTTGCTGTACAATATTAATATTATATAAGTTACAGGTGCACAACATAGTGATTCCCAATTTTTAAACCTTATACTCTATATTTATTGTAAAATATTGGCTATATTCCCGGTGTTGTACAGTATATCCTTGCAGCTTATTTTATACATAATACTTTCTACCTCTTAATCCCCAACCCTTTATTTCCCCTCCTCCCCCGCTGGTAACCACTAGTCTGTTCTCTCTATCTGTGAGTCTGATTCTTTTTTGTATATTCACTAGTTGGTTGTATTTTTTAGATTCCACATATAAGTGATATCGTACAGTACTTGTCTTTCTCTGTCTGACTTATTTCACTTAACATAATGCCCTCCAAGACCATCCACGTTGCTGCAAATGGCAAAATGTCATTCTCTTTTATGGCTGAGTAGTATTCTGTTTATATATATATCACATCTTCTTTATCCATTCATCTGTTGATAGACACTTAGGTTGCTCCCATACCTTGGCAACTGTAAATTATGTTGCTATGAACATGGGACTGCATGAGTCTTTTCGAATTAGCGTTTTTGTTTTTTTCAGATATATGCCCAAGAGTGGAATCGCTGGATACTATGGTAGTTTTATTTTTAGTTTCTTAAGAAACCTCCATACTGTTTTGCACAGTAACTGCACCTGTTTACATTCCCACCAGCAGTGCCCATGCTGTATTATAACAGCTATTCCTCCCTTGCCTCTCCCCACTAGGCTGTAAGTTCCCTGAGGGCAAACAGTTTCGTGCTTCTCTGTATCCAAAGAGCAAGTACCGGGCTGAGCACAGAGCAGACGGCAAATAATAGTTGACTGACCTGAGCCCGCCTGTTATGGGGTCGATGTGTGCCCCCGAAAAGGTATGTTGGACTCTTAAGCACCAGTACCTCAGAATGTGACCTTATTTGGAAATAGGATTATTGCAGAGGTGATTAGTTAAGATAAGGCCAAACTAAAGTAGAGTGGATCCCTAATCCGATATGACTGGCATCGTTGCAAGTAGAGGGGCATTGGGACTTCCCTGGTTGTCCAGTGGTTATAGGACTAGGCGTACCCACTGCAGGGGGCGCAGGATCGATCCCTGGTCAGGGAACTAAGATCCCGCATGCGACGCTGGGCAGCCAAAAAAAAAAAAAAAAAAAGGAAATTTGGACACAGACACAGAGGGGAGATGGCCATGTGGAGACGCAGAGATTCAGAGAGAAAACCCAGTAAAGATGAGGACAGGGACACATCTACAGGCCAAGGACCGCTAAGGATTGCCAGCTATCAGCGGAAGCTGGGAGAGAGGCCTGGGACAGTCCTCCCAGAGAGACTTTGAAAGAGCATGGCTGTGCCGACACCTTGATCTCAGACTTCTGGTCTCCAGAAGTGTGAGAAGTAAGTTTCTGTTGCTTTCGGCCAGCCAGCCGGTACAGTCCTAGGAAGCGGTTACACTTCCTCCATCCACCTCCTGTCCAAACCCCAGTTCTTCCCCTGAAGCACAGCAGTGTCTCAGAAAGACTTCATTTCTTAACTCCTTTCTGCTACTTGGGGCCTATCCCTCATTCTCTCTTGCTGCCTATTCTGGGCTGAGAAAAAGTAACGGAGGTTGGCACCCACTGAGTGCTGTTTTTGGGGAACAGTGATTTTTTTTTTTAACCTACAGTATTTCAAATGGCCTTGAGGATGCTCTCGGGATTTGAACCCACAGGAAGCCATTTCCAAAGCCCTAGAGAAATATTTGGGGTCCAGCAGCAGCCCGGGCCTGTGTCTGAGTGACTAGGAGCTGGGGGCCAGAGCCCCTCTCTTCACCTCCCAGGAGCCTTTCCCGGTCTCCCAGGAGCCTTTCCCGGTCTCCCAGGGCACGTTGGCGCCAGGGAGCCAGAGCCCCCAGTGCTGAGATGACAGGAAGCTGGGTGGCAGAATCTGTCCTCCACCCCACGAAAGGCAGAAAATCCAGAGCTGAAGGTTGAAAATCTGACCTCGGCTCACCCCTGCATTGTGTCGGCCCAGAATGAAAGAACGGGCTGCACAAAGCCTTCTAAAGAAAGTGATTAGGGCCTGGCCCCCGTGGCGAGGCAGAGAGCGACACCGGCCCAACCCCACTGCCTCAGCTCCACAGACTGGACGGACCTGCCCGCAGCTCCCAGGACCAGAAGGCCCCAATCCCACCACCCCCGAGTCCCTGGGAAGGGGCGCACTCGAGGTTCCCCAGACGACGAGCGCCTGTGGCTGCTTCTGACAAACCAGGCTTCTGGAGCACAGAGGCCAGGCTTCCCCTCAACCCCTGGAGGAACGGGGCTCGGTGACAGCCAGGGGGCCGCAGACCGGCGTCCCCTCCCCGGCTCTGCCAGTGCCTTTACGGTGCCTGACCTCAGTTTCTCCATATGTCAAATGGGAATCACCTCCACCCACGTCACGGCTGAATAGGCAAATCGAGTGAGTCACGGGGTAACAATAACCCCTTCCGTTCGTGTCGTGCTTTTCGGCTTGCATCACCCTGAGGTCCTTTATTTCATTTGATCCTGCTCGCAACTTGTGAGGTTAGAATGATCACCGCCTGTTACAGATGAGGTCATGGCTCCTGAGAGCTCAAAGGCAAACCACGGCTCAGGGGAGACAACGAGTGAGCCACACGCACCCTGACCCTCCCCACACATACACCCGCCCCAGAGGCTCCAAGCTCGGTGCTCCCTGGGCTGCTCAGCACGCTCTGCCAGGATGGCGGGCAGACCTGGACCAGCTGAGGACCAGGGGCGGGAGTGGACGCTGAAGCGCCGGCCATGTCTGCTCAGGGTTGTCCTGGGGTCTCTTACCTAAGCTGACTACATTCTTTTAAAAATTATAAAAATCATCCCTCACATTCATTAAATACTTACTATGGGCCTTGTCACTGTATTTACTCCTCACAACACACCAAAGTGCTAGACACTATTTTTTTTTTTTTTTTTTTTGCGGTACGCGGGCCTCTCACTGTTGTGGCCTCTCCCGTTGCGGAGCACAGGCTCCGGACACGCAGGCTCAGCGGCCATGGCTCACGGGCCCAGCCGCTCCACGGCATGTGGGATCCTCCCGGACCGGGGCACGAACCCATGTCCCCTGCATCGGCAGGCGGACTCTCAACCACTGCGCCACCAGGGAAGCCCTAGACACTATTTTTATTTCTATTTTCCCAGTGTGGACACTGAGGCCTGCAGAGATGGAAACTAGGCCCAGCACTAAGAGGGACTCTGGAACACACACCCAGGTGTTCTCACCCAAGGGCCTGTGCTCTGTCAACCCTCGACATTAGACCGGCACTCATGTGGCCGGAGCGGCGTGTCGTGGTCACATCCTCTAATTATAGCTGGAAAGGCTATTGCACCCAGAGCCACATGGCAGGGGGAACCCGGGTAAAACTTGGAAGGAACAAGGTTTCATTTCAGTCCATCAAATAACCGTCACTACCGCATGTTTCCTGAGCTCAAGATGCTCACAGTCCATTGGGAAAAAGACAGTGTGAACAGAATGATACAGCTGTATGTTAACAGACAACCTCTGATGGGGGCCTGAGTGAGCACAGTGCAGGGAAAAGGCCACGACAAGCAGGGTTGGGTGGGAGATGGAGATGGAGAAGGGGCTCCACAGAGAGGTGATGGCACCTCCCTGGAGCACTTGGCCATGGACGGGATGACCAGCCACGCCTTGGAAGCACTAGCCATCTGCGGGCTCCGTGTGAGAGACCAGAGAGCTGATTAAAGCTTCCTGTGCACTTGGCCAGAAACCCCTCCACCTGGTACCCATTTTAGATCCAGGCACTAAGCCCTCCCCCAGTCATGCTCCTCCTCACAGGGGCCAAGGGGCCATGCCCACTAGATGCAGGAAGAAGCTGGTGATGGGAGGAAAAAAGGGCAAACTAAGGTGGGGACCCCCACTGGGGCTCTTGGCCGGCCAGATCCACATGTGCCAGGGTGGCCTGCCTTTCCCTGACGGCACTGCAACATACGCAAGCTGACAGGAAGAAGCAATTCATTTTCCCGAGGGCATGGCCCAGGTCTCTATCGATTTCTCCTTTTACGTCTGTTAGCATTTGCCTTATGTGTTGAGGTGCTCCTGTGTTGGGTGCATATATATTTACAATTGTTGTATCTTCTTGGATTGATGCCTTGATCATTATGGAGTGTCCTTCGTTGTCTCTTGTAACAGTCTTTATTTTAAAGTCTACTTTGTCCGATATGAGTTTTGCTATTCCAGCCTTTTTTTTTTTTTTTTTTTTTTTTTGGCCACGCCAAGCAGCTTGCAGGATCTTAGCTCCCAACCACAGATTGAACTCGGGCCCCGCAGTGAAAGCGCTGAGTCCTAACCACTGGACCGCCAGGGAGTTCCCCTACTCCAGCCTTCTTCTGATTTCCATTTGCCTGAAATACCTTTTTCCATCTCCTCACTTTCAGTCTGTGTGTGTTTCTAAATGTGAAATGGAAAGAGAGGGTTCCTACACTATGCCCTCCGCAGTCCCCAAAGCCACTGTGAGCTACCACACATTCCCTGGATTCTCTAACGGGTTCAGCCTTAAGGCTCTGGTCTGCTCTGCATGTGACACCCACATCTGTGTCCTCAACTCTGCTGTAGTGAACAGGCTGGTGGTTCCTGCCCATGAAGCCTGAGATCTGTTATCTTACAGTGGTCTCATCCCTTGCTGGACATTAGAAACATCTGGGAAGCCTTTAAAAATCTTCAGCATTGGGAATTCCCTGGCAGTCCAGTGGTTAGGACTCCGTGCTTTCACTGCCGAGGGCGCAGGTTTGATCCCTGGTCAGGGAACTAACATCCCGCGAGCTGCATGGAGCGGCCAATATATATATATATATATATATATATATATATATATAAAATCTTCAGCAATTCACTAAATCATGTGGATTTAGTGAATCCAGAGATCAAAAAAGAGTGTGACTCTTCTCTACGAGTTTCACAGGTAGAGAAAAATAGGTATTGTCATTGTAATATTCATAGCACTTATTGAGGAACCTGGAAGATCTAGCCTATCACCTCTATTTTTTTAAACATTTATTTATTTTATTGATTTATTTTCTTTCTTTTTTTTTTGGCTGAGTCAGCTCTTAGTTGCGGCACGCAGGATCTTTCACTGCAGCGTGGGCTCTTCATTGTGGCGCTCGGGGTTCTCTCTAGTTGTGGCGCAGGGCGTGTGAGCTCTGTAGTTTGCGGTACATGGGCTTAGTTGCCCGGCGGCATGTGGGATCTTAGTTCCCCGACCAGGGATCGAACCTGCATCCCCTGCATTGGAAGGCAGATTCTTTATCACTGGGCCACCAGGGAAGTCCCCATCTCTATTTTAATGATGATGAACTTGAGACTCAGGGGGGTGCCTGGACAGTATGTAAACGAATCACCAAACACCCAGAGTGAAACATGAGATGTGCAGTGCAGGAGGGTAGAGCAGGACTAAGGGAGCACAGGAGAGGTTTCAATAAATTCCAACAAGATGGGTCACGGAAGGCTTTGCGAAAGAGACAGCTGATGAGCGGAGCCATGAAAAATGGGTAGTATTGAGAAAGGTGGGGACAGGGTAGCTTCCAGATAGAGGCATCAGCAGGAGGAAAAGCACAGAGGCTGGGAGTGTCTCCACCCTCCTCTAGAATTGTATTGTTATGTGGGCTCACAAACGCTAGGCTATTTACAGCCTATTCTTATTTGTTTAGGGAAGAATCTTGAACAGAGATATCAAACATTTAACTGGCATTTTCAGTTCTTTGAGGTACCAGGGCTGCCAGTACAATTGTTTAGGTTGTGTCCTGCCCAAGAGGTGCCTTATTGGGGTTGAGGGAAGAGGGAGCTGCATTCTGTTCACCAAGCCATCCCTACCAGTGGACTACATCTACCTGCAGAAGAGAGGAAGCCTATCTCTAATTCATGCCAAGGTGCCATATAGGTAATTTGAAGGTAGTGCTGCAGATCAGAAGAAATGAGGAATCCACAGCATTCAAAACACTTTGTTTTTCTCAGAATCTAAGTGACCACTTATATCCCAAGATTGGCCCGTTTTGGGTAAGACAAAAGAAACATAACTGTCCCCACCAAACCAGGTGATTTTCAGGTTTTGTATGGACCCAGTGTGAGGGCCTGAAATCATTGTTTGATCTCCTTTTAGTCTGGGGACATAACAATGTTAGTGCTAAAAAGAACGTACCCAGTCACCAGATTTGTAGGAAGATTCTTCCACCCACGGCAGAAACATAAATGACCAGAGGTCTACAGATTCTGGGAACTAAGAAAGACCTCAGACATAACACAATCAAAAATTCTTATTTTACAGAGAGATACAGTGTAGAGAAACCCATTCAATCATTCATTCATCACTTGCTGCCTGCCTACTCTGTGCAAAACCCATTCTAGAATATACAGAACACACAAGACAAGAGAGCCCCTTACTCCTTGTAAGAGAGATAAGACCCAAATACAATGACTTATAATACACAGTGAAAAGTAATTTGTGACCTAACAAAGATGCAAAACAAACAGGCATATTCATACATATCTATGCGTATGTGAAAAAATCTAGGAAGAGGTACACCAGCATTTTAATAGTTGTTCTCTCTGAAGGGTGGGTTTCTAGCGATATTTTTCTTTCTTTTTTATACTTTATTGTCTAATTTTTTTCATAGTGACCATGGTCAGGAGGGAGGGAGTTATCTTCATTTCTCAAAGCCCAAAAGAGTATGGGAACGACACTGGGTGAGGCTAGAGGCAGGAAAGAAAACTCTCTGCAGAGGAGAAAGTGAAGGTTTTGTGAAGGAGATACCCTTAAGCTGGTCCACGGGCTTTGGATGTGGGGGAATGAGCAGAGAGAAGAGAGAAAACACAGAATCAACAAGGCCTGAGGTGGAAGAAACACTAAGGGGTGGCCTCGTTGAGTCAAGACCAAGGCTCTCAAAGACCCAGGTCTGGGCTCCCCCCACCAAGGCCAGGAGTGCCGGGGGGGCCCCCATGGGAAGCAGTCATGATGGTTACTAGTTACTGGGACTGGTGAGCACCATCCAGAACAACTTTGTGTGGGTTAAATATGTGCCTATAATAGCCAATTCTTCCAGAGTCACACAGGACCCAATCATGTCCCTCTCCTCAGACCCCGTGGTGGATTCCCAGTGCCTGGAGGCAGTCCTTAGACCCAACCCACCCATCTCACCTGCAGCCCCAGGATGCACCTGTGCCCTAAACACACTCCATACATACCTCCATGCAGCCCCACTCAGCCTGCCCATCAACCTGCAGTGCTCCTCCTGTCTTTCCCCACCAGGCCGATCACCCATCCATTAAGGCCACCTTGCACACCGTCTCCTCTGTGGGAGGGCTCTCCTATACTTCCCACCACCCCTTCTCTGAAAATTATTGTGTTCACATCTCACTTCCTTCCTAGGTGATGGTCAGAGTCCCCTGGGGCCGTGACTCTCCTCCCCACCTGCACTCCATCTCCTTCACCTGCACGCACTCCCCATCCCTGGAAGGGCTGAATGGAATGGCATTGAGTTTTACATTTTGCTGTTGAGCCCTAGTCCAGGAAGGGCAAGTGTTACCTGGCTCAGGAGATTTGGGGGAGCCTGGCATTCCGTAATTCCAGAATTCCAAGAAATCAAAACAAAATTGCATTGCGACTTCAGAGTGCATTCTGTGATCACGTAGCGCGTTACCATTTTATGGGGGTGTGGGAGGGGTGGAGAGCAGAGTGAGCTCAGAGCTCCGAATCGGCAGAGAGGGGACCCCCAGACTGAAGCCATTCTCCATCAGGATGCTTTAAGGGCTGACTCTCCCAGGGCCCTCCCCTCATGGGATGTATAATACGGGTACCATCTGCATGTTGAAGAGTCCCCAGATCAACTCATTCCCAAGCTGCAGGCCCTTTGTCCCTTCTGTTAATGATATGCACATGTCATTAACATGACAGACCCTCTCCCCTTCAGGGGGCCCGGGACAGGGGAGGATCTTCAGCCAGGCACTTGTGCCCCTTGAATAAGGATTTTCAGAATATGGAAACTGTTGCTCCCTGGGAGTTAACTGGGGGTGACCCCCAAAAGCTAAATATATGTAAACACCTCTTTTAAAGGTCCCTAAAAGCTCTACTTGACTTGCCCTCTTGTCCCTTTTGTGAAAGAATCCACCTTCAAATCCTGAGGGATGTCATCCCTCTGGCCCTAAAAATGGTTTCACAACCGCCAATAAAAGGGAAACTCCACCACCAGGAGCTGTGATTCTCACAGGTCACGTTAACGGCAATATCACCTCGGGGTCCTCGACCCAGGGAACGAAGGTCCAAACCCAGTTTCAGATGCCTGAACTTGCAGCTTCTCTGATGATACAGAACCCACCTCCCCACAGAAGAATCTCGGGGAGGATTTTATGCCATGTGTCCCCTGCTGTCTCGGGGACCAGATATCCCCAGATAGCTTCAGGAAGGCCATCCCCTCACGGCTTGGGATTATTTGGTAACTTAAAAATTGCTCCTTTTGGCTCCTTGCAAAGACCTGAGGAATGAAGGAGACTCAAGAAGGCCAGACTAGGGACTTCCTTGGTGGCACAGTGGTTAAGAGTCAACCTGCCAATACAGGGGACACGGGTTCAAGCCCTGATCCGGAAAGACCCCTCGTGCCGTGGAGCAGCTAAGCCTGTAGCGCCACAACTACTGAACCTGTGCTCTAGACCCTTTGAGCCACAGCTACCGAAGCCCCTGCACCTAGAGCCCGTGCTCCGCAACAAGAGAAGCCACCGCAGTGAGAAGCCCGCACACCGCAGCGAAGACCCAATGCAGCCATAAATAAATAAATAAATAAATTTATTTATTTTAAAAAAGAAAAGCCCAGCCTAGAAGACAGAAGCCAGCGTCATGGTCTCGCCTCCAAAGCACTACTATTATTATTACTATTTTTAGTAGTATTATTCTCATGAAGTAGAAGGAGCCCCAAAGCCTGAGAGGAGTGGAGCGGGCAAGTCGGCCTTTGTGTGGAACCCGCCACCTTCACACTCACGGTCAGCGGCCTCCCAGAAGGAAAACAAGAGATTCCTCCTCCTGGTACAGCCTGAGGATGACTCATTTCGAGTCACTTAGCAGTGGTTCCAGAGCTCAAATCCAGGTGCTCCGACCCCAAGGCAATGTTCTCTCCAGCCCCTCCCTGCTTGCCAGGCCCTTGAACTCTCCATGGCTGGTTGAGCCCTTGGAGGTGTGTGCTGCGGTGGTCCCAGCCTCGGCCTGTCCAGCTGGTCACCCTGCGGTGAGAAAAAGCCAGCGCTAACGGGAGGGAAGCATGGAGGCCGCCCCAGCCCCATGTGCCCAGAGACGGACTGTTTACAGAGACGCAGGACTTTCAGTTTTAAAACTGGGACAGTCACAGGACAAGAGGGGAAAAAGAAACCACATCCCCGCAAAAGGACTTCCCCTCGTCAAGTGAAAGCACTGTGGAGAGAGCACTTGAATGGCCCTGAGCATCACAATAAGCATTTCATGGTGGTTTCTACTCCAATTACCCCGCCCTCAGCAGCCATGCCTCCAGTGAAGCTGGGGCTTAATTTGCACTTGAGCTAAAGGCTGTTTCTTGGCTCTAACATGTTCGTGTTGTGGTTCGTCACCGTGGGCAAGAAAAAAGTCCTCCTGGGGCTACCCGGCCAGCAGGACCCGCTACCACGCGCAACACAGCAGCCTTCACACACGGGCAGCCAAAGGTAACGGAGGCTCGGACTGCAGTCACAGAAGGACATGAGCACTTACATTGCCCAGAGGAATGTCCAAGGGAGGTGACCCTGCAGGAGAAACAACCTCCCAGAGGTGTCAAAGGAAATGCGTTCACAGCCCTCCTGGAAGTTTACAGTTACAGACAACCAAGGAAACCTCCAACCTCGTTACTTTAATGACATGTTTGGGGAACAGGGTTTCTGGTAGAAAGATGCTTTTCCCTCAAGACAAACTATAAAATATTAGTTCAGGGAATTCAGAAAAAGGACCCACTTAGGATAAGAAAGATTTACTTTCACACCCAAATGCAAACAGACCATTTACAATAGTAAACCCTGGTCTCAACCCTGCCCTCTTCACCAACGAAAAATGTCTCTTAACTATAGCTTGAGCATCTTCCAATCCCTGGTCTCAGTATACATTTCCTGTTCTTCTTGGCTTTAGGCCAAAGAAAAGTGATTACACCAACCCAAGCGAAAACTCAAGGTGTCAGCTAACTGTTATCATATTCTGTTTTCATTTGAGTAATCCAATTAAGAATTGGCCTTATCATTGTTTTCTCTAGTTTCAGATGAGACAAACCTGTGTATCCAGTTGCACAACTTGAGAACCTCTAGCTGGCTTTGAACAATGAGTCAAGTCTTTTCATTGGCAATCATTATTTAACGTTATGGGGCAGCTACCTGTTCTAGGTACCGTTGAGCAATCAGAGATGTGCCTACTGACCTTAAATGTGTTTCCTACCTGGGGGGAACCCACTTAGAGATGAATCAGAAAGCAAACAGTGAAGTACACCAGTGAAGCGCATGCCGAACAAGAGCTGACTGTGGCAGTAAGACCTCATAGAAGACTCCCCAGCTTCCACAGTGATGTCCCATCCCTCTATACTTTACGGCATTCTATCCTTGTAAGAACCTTTGGGGGTGGTGATTACTGTGGCTGTTTGAGAGCTGAAGAAAGTGAGATTCAGAGGGAGGTGACTTGCCCTCAGCCACAGACTAGTGAATGTCAGAGCCCAGATGGGCGTCACACCCAGAGCTTCCTGGAGACTGGAGAATGTTCCCAAGCACTACAGATATTTTAGCATTCAAAACTCCAGCCATCCCCAAGGATCAATGACTCTCGATCCTTAGAATTGAAAGGGGACCTTGGAGGTCACCATCTCCAATCCATCCCACTTCCAGTTGAGTCAGTTGCGCACCAGGCGCTTACCTCCAGTGCCAAGGCAAATAGTGAATAACTGAGCTAAGATCCAAGCCCAAAACAAGTATTTGTATTTCCCAGACCTGCCTCCCAGTCAACTGGGAACATCGTTTTGTAGGCCGGACGGACTGCTTTTATGGTCTCCTTCAGGAAAATGGTGGACGGTAGGTAGCCTAAGACAGAAAATTCAACAGGTAACAGGCTGCAGATTTGTGAAGAAACAGACTTATCTCCTGCACACCACTTCCCAAAAGCCTGCTGAAATTCTTAGGGCTGCTGAAAGGCAGAAGAAGGTCGATTTTGCCTTGCCTCTTTAGAGCACATCTCACAGCAACTCATCTGTATTTATCACAGGAGTACGTGCTGTGTGTGTTCTCCCAATACGCATTGTACCATGGGTTTGTCTGCTTCAACCATAAAAAGGCTCTGTTACTTCTCCTGGTCAAAGGCTTCAGGATGAATGTCTTGCAGCATGATACGCCAATATCAAAAGAGATCAGGTAACCCCGGTCAGTGGCCTATGAAGAGATTTCCTTTACAAGTAAGGAAAACTAATAAACCCTTGTAGAAGGCGTCGATGTTCTGCCACACTCAAATTCCTAGGCTTCGTCTTAAAATAGGCTTCAAAGCTCACATTCATTTGTTTCCAAGGTACCCGTTTTCAGGTTTTGTAAGGCCTCTTTTGAGGAACAAAAGTCTGCAAAGTTCTTGTTAAGCGCAGGCTTGTGAGTTTGTTTTGCCACTAAAGGTTTTTTAAAGATTCTTTGCCCTAGTAACATCCTAGGGAAATGGAGAGAGGAGGGATTCTGTCAACAAGAAATCAGATTGTTTAACAGACTTAAATCGTACCCATCATGCACCAGGCACTATTCCACGTGCCGTGTGTTAGTTAATTTCTGAAATCTCCCAGAAGCCCAGGTGAAGTGGGTAGTGCCAGCCCCGAGGTACCGGTAGGGAAACTGCGCACAACCCAGAGCTTGTGGGTGTGGGGGTCAGATTCAAACCAGGTGGTCTAACTTTAGATCCACGCTCTATGACATCCTCGTGCTTCCCTTTGAGGGAGTGAAGAATAAGTTGGTGGGGGACCTTTGCCAGTGTCCAAAGGGAGTTAAAGGAGAAAGAGCCTTGAACTAGAAAGACTGAGGCCACAACAGTGCCCGGGTCGCTCTCCACCAGCCCTGCCCCTCAGCTCCAGAGAAACTTCCAGATCTTTCTACTCAAAACTGCAACCCGCCTCCCTCCTGCTGTGGCATCCCAGAGTTCCTCCATCCTGTCCTACCTATCTTTCATAGCATTCACCACCTTATTAAACGCTATTTAACTTAGTTGCTTATTGTATTTCTTTTATTGTTGTCACTCTCTCCTAGACCATAAACTCCCTAAAGCACGGATCTGAAGGAGTTTCATCTCTTTTGTTCACTGATGTCTCCCAAGCATCTGGAACTGAGCTTGCCACATGGTAGGTGTGACGTTAATGTTTGTTATGAAAGAGAGAGGAGAGGAAGGGAGGAGGCTGGGAGGGAGGAGAAGAGGGAGAGAAAGGTAGAAAGGAAAAAGAAAAGGGAGCAGACTGGCTGAAGTTCCTTTTCCTTTCTGATGTTCTACCTCCGAAATGGGACACTGAGTTCGATGGCCCCTTCCAAACCTAGTAACCTCTGATTCGGAAAACCACTCAAATTAGGATTTTCAAAAGATAGCCATCACGGGGATGAATGAAAGTCAAACCCAGAAGACCCAGTTCCCCAGATGGATATAGGATGAACTGGCCAGCTCTCCTGGAGGATTGTGAGAGTCAGGTGTAAAAACCTGAGTGATCTCTCCGGTGCCACACAGAGGTGGGAGGATTGTAACCACTGCACAGGTGACCTGTGGCCTCACACAAGTCTACAAGCCTCCTCAGGCCTGCGATAGACCAGCAAAGCAGCTTCCTCCAAAAGTGAGCTCTGAAGCGGGAAACTGGAGGAGCCGGATTCAGCCACGGGACCCCTCGTAGGCTTTGGCTCAATCATCGCCCTGCCCCCCACCCATCCCTCCAGTCTACCCAGCCCCCCGGGACTTAACTCCCTTCCAGACTCTGGGCTCCCTAGAGAAAGGCCTCCGTGTGTGTTTTATCTTCACCCCCAGCCGTCAGCTCCCAACGCCCACTGATGCCCAGGGGATGTGTTTCCCCAGGTGGATTAGCCTGAGAGCTCGGGAAGCTGGTTGGCAGGAGGCAGCCACGTAATGGTCCTCACCGCGTTCCTTCCTCTGCTGCCTACTCAGCTGCCAGCCTTCTGCCCGCCTCTGCCAAGGCCCTGTCATCTGTCAGTCACCAGGCTGGAGCCAAAGAATCAGAGGTGAATGGGATGCCGTACCTGCTTTAGGGGACTCCATGGTCAAGGAGGTCCGGGAGGGTGATTGGGACAGCTCTTCTCTCTCCAGGGGTGATGTGGGATTAGGAGCTGGAAACGGCACCCCTGGGGGTATGAGAAAGGCTTCTTGAAAGAGATGACATTGGGCTTGTCATTCCAGGTTGAAAAGGATTTCAGTGAATGGAAACTGGGTAACCCAGGAGGAGGGAATACAGTGGGACAAGTCAGAGGTGAGAGAGCGTGTCTGGCGTGGCTGGAGAGAGGGGTGTCTGTGGAGGGGCAGGGGTGATGGAGCTGGTGGGCCAGGGTGAAAGCAGCCTCACAGGCCGGGCTGAAGGATTTGGACTCTATCCTATAAGTGGTGGGGAACTGTTAGAAGTTTGTATGCAGGGTGGGCTATTTAGAAGGACTAATATGGAAGCACCCTGTGGGTGGATGGGTGAGCCAGGAGGTATGGAGGCTACCGTGTGAGTGTGGGGAAAGCCAATACCATGGAAAGAGCACAGGCCGATCACCAGCAAACTCCAGTCCCGGTTCGGCCACTAATTCGATATGGGATCCCATGACTCCATTCTATAAAATGAAGTAATTGATCTAACTGATATAGAGTATTGATCTAACTGATATAGAGCAGTCTCAAATTGTCTCAAAACTGCTCTTGGGGACTTCCCTGGCGGTCCAGTGGTTAAGACTCCACGCTTCCACTGCAGGGGGCACGGTTTCAATCCTTGGCCGGGGAACTAAGATCCCACATGCTGCACGGCATGGCCAAAACAAAATAAAGTTTAAATTTAAAAAAACGAAACTGCTCTTGGAATGCAGAGAAGGGCTCTCATGTTATTGAAAGGAGTGGTTCCATTCTTCTGTGACTATAGCAATTACTTTACAGATTATTGCAGATCTAAATTGAGTGACACTTTCCCTCGGCTGGAGCAGGAAAGGCAAATGAGAGGTATTTTATCTTAGGTTTTTTTTAACATTTTAATACATATTTTTGATCCACCTAAAGCAAAAAGTTCTCTTTAAAGTAACATAAAGAACATTTTTTAAAAGGTCGTTAGATAACAATGAAAAACAAAAGATCATAAACACTTAGAAGAGAGAATGGGCACTCAGTATGTGGAATGAGAGCATGGAATTTGGCTCTGAGCTTCCCAGCAGCCAGAGCAAAAATGGAGCCTGGTACGAATTAGTTTAGAGCCTTGTTCATCTCAACAGTTTAACCTCCTCCAGGACTAGAGTTCTATCTCATCTGAAACACCTAGGGAGGCCCCATATGGGGATCACAAAAAAAAGGAATTGGGATGATTGAGTTGGGTTTCAAGAATCTCAATAACTTTGAGGTCTCTCAATTTTCGTTTGGCTCATGGGCACAGGACAAGGTGCAGAGGCTGCAGGGAAGATTTGGGGCCCGTAAAATGCAAGTGGACGGGAAGTCTTTTTGAATGACAGTTCGAAAAGGACTCTCAAAGAGGGTTATTTTTTAGTGTGGGGATGGGGGCAAGGAGGGAGATTAAGGAGTAAAGAGAATTTTACCTGAATTTCAGCATGATCTGACCATTGGTGATGTCCATGGCAATACCACCAACCTCATAGCTCAGGAAATGTGGCTGTAAACCAGGGGAGGACCTCAAATTCTAAACTCCACTGGTCTTTGGAAAATGCAGACAGGGACCCTGGTGGCCTAGGCAAGCAAAGCCATTTCTCATCCCTGGACATGTTTTCTTCGGAGCAAAGCAAAGGTCTTTTCAGTTGAAAGCTAAAATCTGAGATGAATGAAACCTTAGAGAAATAGTTTTGAGTACCACCTTCCACCGAAGAGATGTATTCATAGGCTCTCAGTTCTGAGATGCTGAATGCCTCCCCAGCAAGGGTATCATCTCCCATCGGGGAAACTCTGAAACTGCCTCCTAGCTCTGCTGGGGCCCCTCCCCCAACCTGATGGCCCTGGCTGTCCTCCAGAACCTGCAAAGGTTAATCTTGCTTCCACAGAACAGTCCAAGCAACCAAAATAACAGGAGTGCCAAGCGGACAGAGCTACACTAACACCCCAGTGCCTCTCCTGAAGGGACAAGGCACATGAGCTGGGCCACACCGCTGTCACTCCAGGAACTACTCTGGTGAATCAGACTGTTAGCTTTTTGAGGGGAGGGACCACCTCCATCTTTATTCAGCTACAATGCCTAACACAGAACCTTGCACAGCTCCTAGTAAATCGTGATGAATGCTTTCTTCTTAGAGATGACCTGCACTCTATGCTGAAAGATAAAGCCATCAGCTGATGGGATAAAGGTTACCAACACCAAATACTGCCAAGTTGCAGAACTCAGTGTCTTAATTTTACTTCTCCTTCTCAAGGGTCTGATGTCCCAGCTTAGTCTGGTTAAATGGCCAACGTATAGGAAAGTGTTTTGTAAACTATGGAGTGCTATTGCTAGCACGCACAATCACTAATAACATACCTATGCTGTTTAACTTGGGAGAAATCTCGTAACCTTCCTAAGCTCAGCTCCCTCCACCTCAAGTGGGGACAATGGCCCCTCCCCAGCCAGGACCGTACAGGTATAAAATGACTGGTCTGTGGAAACCAAGTTCCCTGTCCAGGTTATGCGCTCTTTATGGTTGCTGCTTAAAGGATGGAGTTTAACCGTTGCTGTTACGAAAACAAACAAAAAAAAAGTTGCATCATTTAATTGCTATTTATTTTCATAAACATGAGGTATTTCAAAGTGCTATAAGATGCAGCACTAAATATATACATTTTGAAGAAATTAAACACAGAACTTTGCATTTACCCAGTTCTATGCACCAAACATGAACAAATACATTAACAGGAAAAAACAGGCTAGGAAAAAGGCATATATATATAGTAAATTTCTTTACAAAAGTTTCTTAGTTCAAAAAGTGATAAAGTAATATCTACTCAAAACTTTCACAACTCATTTTCATACGAAAATATAAGTATCAAATTTAGTTATGTATCAGCATCATACTAAAGTATACAGGCAGTGTAAGAATTAGTACAGTACATAACAGAGATTAACAATATATTTGTATACAAAACATGCTCCTCAAACATTGAGGTATTACAGTACTTAGGTATGAACTTCCAGTCTAATACTAGCCGCAAAAGCCACCTCTCATTACCCAGGACGTATACAAAAGGCAGGTGTGTCCATGGTATTTACAGAAATGTTCCCCAGGGGTATCAATGGCAAACCCCCATGTGGCATCGGCTGGAACTTAAGCACCATTTTAAAAAGAAGGAATGACTTTCTGTCGTCTGGAAACTTGTAACAAACAAGGTGACTTCAACAGCCCCAGAAGGCTCCCAACGGTCACGGACTTCGACCGCCGTCTCAGAGGTGACGCGGAGGAACACCGCCAGGGCCACCTGCATCCCATCCTGCAGGCCCTCTCCCGAGGTCCTGGCAGAACCCCTCATGTCCCGCTCCCCACCCAGATCCAAACTCGACGGGGGACCGATTTGAAAGTAAACCAACATTCTTAATGTCAACACAAGGTTTGTTTAAAAAAAAAAAAATCAAAATGTGCAAAGTGGCAGTGACTGTCCAGTTCGGAGACGTTTAGCAAGTCCGAGCGTGTTCGATTTTCTTTAGCAACTGCTGCTGTCTTGCCTGCAGCTTCTCCTTCTCCAGCAAAAGCTGGTGCTCCTCGGCCTGGAGGGAGTGGACGTACTCGGTGGCCTTTTTCAAGATGACCACCTTGGCCGCCTTCTCGTTCTTCACCAGCTCTGGCACGTGGTCCCTGAGCGTGAGGAAGCTGGACCGCAGGTCGTTGCGGCGCTGGCGCTCCAGGATGTTGTGGTTCCGACGGCGCTCGCTGTCCTCCGAGTCAGAGTTGCGCGGGCTCAAGCTCTTGGCCTTTGGGGGGATGACGCTCTTGAGGGGACGCGGGGATGCTTCACTCTTTATCTTCTTCTGGGGCGGCGCATCCTCGCTCTCCACGAAGGGAGACGGGGCGGCGTAGTTGTGCTGCTGGTGGATGGGGACGCAGCGCTTGAGGATCAGCTCACCCGACGGGGCCCTCCCAGGTCCCAGGGCCGCGCTCTTGGGACGCACGGTGATGGTGAAGGTGGTGACGGCCTTGCTGTTGGAGGAGGACCGCCGCTTCTCCACAGTCACTACGTCGATTTCCTCCTCTTCGTCTTCCTCCTCGTCATCTTCATCATCTTTGAGAACAAGGTGAGGGTTATTCTCATGATGAGGCACGTATGAATTAAATACATATACAGTCTCGCAGAGCAGGCCCTGGCCCGTGGTTTGCTCTTACTGGGATCCATCAGCACAGGTCTCTGAAGAGAGCTGTACATGCTTTTCCCCTCCCCATACTCCTAGCATTTCATCTTCCATTCAAGCTTGAGCAGGTGGCAGAAATATAGAAAGAACCTCGGCTTTGGAGTTAGACAGAATCCTGGCTCCATCACACACACTAGCTGCACGACCCTGGGCAAGGTATTTTCTAAGCCTCAGTTTCCCCAGCTATTAAATGGGGGATAATGCCATAAGTTGAGTTGGACAGATAATTTGTAGACAAGAGTCTCAGTAAACGGTAACCCTTTCCCATCATCGCTAGTCTGCCCCATAAACTTATTTATATTTCCATCTCCACACTTAAGAACTGAGGCCTCCTCATTTTAGGAGCCTCAGTTAGCCACTTACACATGGTGGAGTTTGATTTTCAGTGAAACAAACTAAAGAACAATTTAATTCACTAAGGACAAAAAATACCTTGTCTTCCATGATCATGACTTCTATACAGTAAGCAGTTTTTCATCTTAACAAAGATCAAACCTTAACTACAGAGCCGTAATCCACTGGAGCTCTAAACCCAGATACGGGGCACCTCTTCTCAAAGTCACCACCACCCGCAGCAGCCAGAAAAACGTGTAGCATCATGTGTGCGTTTCCCTCCCCTCCTCATTTACTACCGTGCTCGGGTAGAAAATTATTGTTTAAAACGCAAGCATGAAAATCAAAACACATCTTCTGCTTGATCTGAAGGGGACCGGAAAGCTGAACAATTGTGGGATTTGTTCTAAAGCCGAAATGCGAGGCCGTTCCAGTCGGTGGGTCCCTTTAAGCCAATGTTTTGGTTTTCTGCCAAGAAGACAGCTGTTGGAAGGAAGTGCTTCCTCACCAAAAGCTGTCAAGGCACAGACATTAAAGGGACAGACCCGTTCAAACTGAAGGCTTATCCCCAAGTTTCCTTTCAGGAGCCTCAGATGAATCTGTCCTCAGCCCTGAAGGAAATGTAGGCTTTTTATCCATCTGCATTCTGAAAACAGTGGTTTTCAAGGTCTAAGTCTCCCAGCTCCAAGGACAAGGGCTATTCCAGTATTTGGGTAGAGTTCTTCACCTTCAGGCAAAGTCTTGGTTTTAACCCTGCTGTTCAGTTTCACCAGGAGGCACACAATAGAACTAATCAATGAGTGCTTCAGGTTGTGTGCATTCCTGGAGGGCCTGCTAAGTGCCCGCCCTCACCTTGAAGGACACTGGGTTACGGAACACAGCTCGGGTCTGAAATTAGTCCTGGAACTCGGCTAGAAGATAAAACCGGGCGGTTCTCTCTGCACACTGTAAAGAGGCGGCCCCTTGAGAATGTACACAACCGCTGTGGTACTGGCCGCCAGCTGCTGAGTGAAGGGAGGAAGGGATGGCCCTACCACCCCCAGCCTCTCAGATCCTCGCCCGCCCGCCGGCCAGCATATCGCCGCCTGCTGGCGACGGACCAGGAGCAAATAGCCCACCACCCACCGTGGGTGGGGGGGAAGTACCGAGGTTCGAAAAAATAAAATACAATCGGTGCTCACCATCTGTGCAATCCCTTCCTAACTTCCTGCACTCTAAATAGGACTCTGCACAGGCTTGTGCTTTTCGGGGCTTCTCCCCACCCCTGACCCGGGCCGCAGAGTCCCTTTCCACCCCTGGGCTAACAGGTTTCTGCCAGCGGCCCCCTGAACCTCAACTCGGCTTTAGCCACTCAACTTTTCTCATTTTGTTCCTCGGAGGGCGCTGCAGAGAGAGACGGGGGACGGGACGGGGCGGGGACCAGTGATGGAGTCGGGCTCCCGGCGGGGGGTGAGCGAACTCTAGGGAAGGTGAGGCCGGAGATCACAGCTTTCACCCACCCTCTCTCCTCCGTACCCTCGAGATTGGCCTGGGAAAAATCACTTCTCAGCCACCAGCACTACCTCCAAACGACTCTCCCCCAGCACCCTAACCCACGAACGACAAACCCGGCGCCACCCCCAGCCCCAGTACCCCAGGAGGGCAGCCGGACCCTGGCTCGCTCTTTACCTGAGTCGCTCAGGGTGTCCTCTCCGGAGGTGCTGAGGGCCTTGTGGTCACCGCCGCTGGCCAGGCGGCCGCCGGTGCGTGGAAGAGCGGCCACCGGGGCGCCCGCTGGGGCTGCGGCGCTCGCCCCCGAGGCGACCGCGGCCCCCGCCGCTGGGGCACCGGCCGGGGCGGCGGGCGCCGCCGCGGGCTCGCGCTTGTTCACCGGGAACGGGAAGACCACGGCGGGATCCACGCACTCGGCGGCCGGGTGGGCGAGCTCGGCGGGCAGGGCGGCCCCGGCGCGGCCCGGCCCCGCAGCCACTGCGCTGTGCCCGCGGCCCGCGGGGCCGGTGGCGCCCGCGGCCGGGGCCGGGACCGCGGGCCCCGCGGCGGGCGGCCGGCCGTGCTGCAGCTTCTCGCTCACCGCGCGCTCCAGCTTCTCGCGGGCCGAGAAGCCGCTCCACATGCAGTCCTGGAGGATGACCGGGTTGGGCGTGAGGCCGCCCAGGCCCCCCAGGCCGAACGCGTCCTCCTCGGCCGGGTTGCCCCACAGGTCGGCCTCGGGCAGCAGCATCTCGGTGGCCCAGTTCGGGGGCTCCGGGCTGTGCTCCGGGAAGGCACGGCTGGGCGACAGCGGGGGCGTGGGCAACAGCTCAAACTTCTTCCAGATGTCCTCCCCCGGGGGGGTCGAGTCGGGGCCGCCGAAGTAGAAGTCATCTTCGTCCGGGTAGAAGCAGGGCTGCAGAGAGTCAAACTCGAGGTCCGGGTTCTTGCAGATCATCCCCGGCATGGTGGACGCGGTGCAGCTCGGCATCGGCTCGCCTCCTGGCCGCCGAATGAGGGCTTCTTTCCGCTCCGCTCTTTTTAGTTCGGGGGGTGCTTCCTTCCCGTGGGGGGCGCGGAGGGCGGGGGCCCGCGCCAACCTCCGACACTGCAACCGACAGACACACCAGGAGAGGGTTGGCAAGCGGAGCCGGATGGGGGGCGCGAGGGGTGGGGACGGGCAGCGGTCACCCCCTCGCTTCCTCAATCTCTCCTTCAAGCCCCCCACTCCGCCCAGGGCTCCCGAAGGTGGAGGAAGTTGTGTGTGTCTCTCTCTCCCTCCCTCCTTTTGTGTACATGCTGTCTACGACAGGGGGTGGGAGGGGGCATGCAGATGCAGGGGGTGGCGGCGTAGCTCTGCAACTTTGGAAACTGCCGTTTCATTCACACAAGGCGCTGCCTGGGGGAGGGGGCTGCCCAAGGCTGCAGAATTCTAGCTCCCACCAGCTCACCGACACCCGCGGTTGCACCCGAGTAGGGCCCGCTGCTCCCAGGAAGCCCAGGACTCCAACCCAGCTACCGGGTCGAGGATTCTGAAGAACCCTCAAACCACCCCCCCTCCTTTGTAAAATTGCAACCTCGGGAGCGCAAGCGACAGCGGGGGGTTTAGGAAACTTTGCAAATGGAAAAACCCTTTCTCTAGACCGAGACCAACAACAGGCACCCAAATCCAGAACCCCCTCCCCCAAATTTTGATCCGACGCCCCCAGCGTTCACCCGCTGCAGGGAAAGTACTGTCAGTAGCTGATTTTGAACCTCTCTACCCCCACCCCCGCTGTTCCAAGCCCCCAACGACATCCTCTTCCTGGGAGAGCCTGGACCCCAGTCCCCGGGAATGGTTCAGGGGCACCAGCGCGGGGAGGGTCGCAGGGAGAGCCACGTCTCCTCTGATCCGGGGCGGCAGTGACCCAGATTACCACCGCGACGGCCTCGCCCTGCTTAACCCCCTTCTTCTTCCTCTGGGGGCACCCTTTGGAGGAGAACCCAGCTTCGGGGTGGGGACGCACCGGCTCCCCGTCAGCTCCAATGCAGACAAATGTTCTAGAGAAGGGTGAATTTCTTTTCGATGAAGCCATTACAACCCCTGGCAAGGGCACTAGATGGATTAGGGCGGGTCTCTCCCAGTCCGGGAGCCTTGGGGACTGGATTGGCTTTTCAGGGAAAACCCCGAGAGGGTTTTGTTTCGGAAGCAGAAACAGTCCCCCCGGGCACAGTCGGGTGCCCTGTGCGCCAGCCGCGATCCCGTCCAGGGCTTGCCTTCCCGCCGCGTTCGCTGCTTCCGGGGCGCCGGGCGCTTTGCGCCCCCCGCTCCTTACCTCCCGCCGACGGCCGGGGATCCGGAGGCGATTCTGTGCGGGGGTCCCCGGGTGGCCAGGGGCGGGGGGTGGTCCTCGGGTGGCTGCAGTCTGTGCGCGCTTGCGCCTGGCTAGCGCTAGCTCGGCTCCAACCCAGTTCCCAGGAGCCCCCCGCATCCACCCAGCGCGTCCAGACAGATGACTGTCACTGGCTGCGCTTTGAAGCTCGGGGGATATTATTAACTGAAAAATCTGACACACCCGGGGGGCGGGGAGAGAAGGGGGCTGCGGCACAGACAAGGGGGAGGGAGAAAGGCAGAGGAAAGCGGCTTTACCCCGCCCTCTTGATTTCCATAAAAATCAGGGGAGGCGCCAAGGCTTTCGCGCCAAAAGCCACTTGCTTTTCTTCTTTGCAGAGAGGAGGCTGCAAAGCTGGGAAGCCCGGGGCGTGCTCCTCCCGCCCTTTTAGACCCCCGGGCTTGCCCCCTGTGCACCCTGCGGACCAGCTGCGCGCCGAGCGGTGCAATGCAACACCCACCCTGCGGGCCTGGCAATTGCTCGGCGTAAAAAAAAAAAATTTCCGGAGGGCTCCGGGGGGTGTTCAGAGGCTCCTAACCCAGCCCCCGCCTCGACTGCGTGTGTGTGCTGCTGAGCGCGAGGCCGACGTCCAGCCGGGCCGTGCGGGGGGCGAGGGAGGGGTGTTGCTCGTGTGTGATCTCGGAAGGGAAGCAGGACCCGGGGTGCACAGTGGGAGGGAGAGGACGCGCCCATCTAGGAACGAAACCGCGGGAGGTTTCTAGTTTTAAATTGAAAGGAGAGGGGCGCCCCCTTGTTTGAAAATAAATAAATAACTGCGGGCTACGAGGGTGGCGCCGCTGTGGTTTCTTCGGCCGAAGGCGACACCTCGCGGAGGCCGCGCAGAAAGCGGAGCCGCGGGGCCTGGTCTCGGGGGTCCAACCGGGGCCACGGGCAGTCCTCCCGCCGCGCCGTCAACCCGTCCTCACCACCGCGCGGGGGGTGCCGGCTCTCCTCGGCTTCCGAAGGGGATGGGCGTGAGGCTCCCGAAGCCGTTCTCACGGGCTCCCAAGTCAGCCTTCCAAAACCAGCTATTTCCCGAATTATGGGGAGGCGGATCAGGTCTTCGTTGGAGTCGGCCGTCCACACCTCCTGCAGCCCAAACCCTGGCTCAGAAACCTTGGCTTCAGATTGTTGCAGGCAAAGGGGCAAGCTGCTATCGCTGCTCAGCCTCGATGTGCCTTGGTTTCTTCAATTGTGTAATGGAGTTAGTGACGGTGCTTACCTCACAGGGTTGTTTTAAGATATTTTGAACGTTCAGGACGGTGCCCAGCACAGGATGGGTGTTGAGTGTCAGCTATTGTTATTACCAGATCCTGATCGATTCTTCCGGGGAAATTAACACCCCACCCCTTCTCCCATCCCACCGCCGCTATCAGATCCTAACTTCACTCTGGCCAAGCTTTCCTGCAGGTGTGTTGGGGGGGCGGAGGGGTGACAGGGTACGAGATTCCAGAACCAAAACTCCCCAGGAACAACCCGAATCTCAGCCCCCTTCACAACCAGATACACGACGGAGTGGGATTTCCTCGCGAAAAACGTTCCTCTTCGGATGGTTTGGGGTAGAGAAACCTGCCCCCTCCTCCCCCACCCCTCACTGGGGTGGGAAAGCTTCTCCACCTCCTTTTTCCCAAACTGGAAATGCCAGTCATCCTCGCCATTCACCTCCGCATTCAAACTAGTTACGGATGAGGATGCAGGGGGTCAGGGGGCAGCCTGTAAAACGCTCACCTATTAGCATTTGTGAAGGCTCTTCCAGTCCTTACCCTGGATGCCTACATAATTCGGGGGAGAGAGGCAGGTTCCCAGAGTCCTAGGAAGTGGCCCATGAATGAGGATGAGCTGCCCTCCCAAACACCTTTATTATTATTATTTCCTTCCCGTATGTAAAGCTCTAAACCTTTGCAAAAGCCTTTCACACTCCCACTTCTGCTTTTCCCTAACCCCCTAATCTAAACCATGCCCTCGTGCTGTCTTCTCCCCAAACATCCTGGATTTTCCTTCAGAACACTTAGTTTCATTTGTAATGATATATGCCTGGGAGAGTTTGTTTAATGCCCGCTTCTCCCGAGACACCGAGTGGAAACAGGCTCTGTCTTCCTCACTCCATCTATGTCTGTTTTGCTCCAGGGTCATCCTTAGAGCAAAGCAGATACCTGTATATGTACGTACTCAACGATATTGTTCAAGGCAGAGGGGCCTGAATGAGTCCTTCTGAAGCAAAGCCAGCTCTTCGAAAGGAGTTTCTGTTGATCAGCAATAGAGGGAAAGAGGAATGAATGCCACGCCAGGACCTTCAGGTCCTCAGGAGCAGACCTAGGAAGTGCTCTCAGAATTGCCTGCCTCACCTTTTTACCGAAAGGGCAGGGGGACTGTTACAATAGGCCAGGATGACCCTAGTCGCTACATTTAAAAGTCCTACCTTGTCCTCTTTGACCCGACCTGTGCCCTTCACCACGCCATTCGTCCTTTGTCAAGGGACAAAGTGCAGCAGAAACTGAGAAGACAAGAGACCCGGTTACTCTGTGTGCCTCCAAGCAAATCTTGTATTCTTCCTGGACCTCAATCTCTAATCTCATGCTCTTAATGCAAACCAGTAATTACTGACAAGTCTGAATTTGAAGTTTAACAGAATGATAAAATTTTACAAGTATTTATTGGTACTTTCATTTGCAAATGGAAAGATAAAAGACTTTGTCCGTGGAGAAATCTTGCTACTGCAGGTTCCTTGTTTGCTTGTAGAGAAGCCTGCAAATTCCTCTTAAAAATGTTGAAACACTCTTAGACTATGCGGACACACACGAAATACATCTTGAGAAGACTTGGAAGACAAGTTCAGCCGGCATCCACTGTCCCGATTCAGAACAGAGATGAGTAAAGGCACAGCCTGAATGAGCTCATCATGGGCTGAGGGAGACACACCTAAAATGGACCAACAGACAGGACAGAGTTGTACACAGAATTTGGTTTATAAATGGGGAGATATTTGAGGGAGGACAATGTTTTCATAT
Source organism: Hyperoodon ampullatus (assembly GCF_949752795.1). Taxonomy (NCBI): domain Eukaryota; kingdom Metazoa; phylum Chordata; class Mammalia; order Artiodactyla; family Ziphiidae; genus Hyperoodon; species Hyperoodon ampullatus. Next base: position 77,242,091 of record NC_136928.1, read on the forward strand.
ACAAATCCCTTCTTTATAAAACAAAACCAGATCTCTCTCTCCCTCTCTCTCCCTCTCTCTCTCTCTCTCTCTCTCTCTCTCTCTCTCTCTGTCTCTCTCTCTCTCTCTCTCACACACACACACACACACACAGTCAGAGGGGTCCAACCCATGACTGGCCTGGGAGATCAAAAACCTCTAGATGCTTTTCCCAGATGGTGAGTTAAAGATCTTCTGGGTCCAGCATCAGGGACCACGGTTTCTCCTAGGAACTTTACTGGGTCCCTCCCTGCCTCGCTCCAAAGTGTACATTTTTGCTGATTAAATGCTTTTAAAATTCCTGACTCTTCATTTAGAATAAAGTAAAGCTAGCTGCCTGACTTACCCAATTACTAATGAATTAATTAAGCAACTAAATAATTAATTAATTAATTTTAAAAACCTAAATTGAAGTTTTAAATTGGAAAAAGTAAGGTTATACAAGCAAAGAAAATAGAGAGTGGAATTCTTTCTAAGACAGATAGCCCAGAAACATGAAAGAAAAATTTTAACATATTTGACGACAATAAACATTTTTAATTACACTTAAAACATATCCTAAACAAAGTCAAGAGATAACGGTGTGATAGAAAAATACTTTCCTCATCCATAAGAGACAAAGAGTAAATCCCATGTACACAAAGACCTCCTACGCATTGAATAGAAAAACAACCCGATAGAAATATGGGTCCAGGATAAGACTAGGTAATTTACTGAATAGGAAATGCAAATTGTCCATAAACATATGAAAAGATGCTCAGCTTCACTAGTAGTCAGGGAAATGCAAATTAAGTCTCAAGGAGATTAACATTTTTTGGTCTAGCAGATTGGCCCAAGTGTTGGCAAGGCCCACGGGTGGGGGGGATGGGGAGGGAGCACGACCCTCTCCTGCACTACTGGTGATCCAGCCCCAAGAGTAAAGGCAATCCCAGTCTTCAAATTCCATCCTACAAGAAATAATAAAATAAATACGTCAAAATACATAACCAAGAACCTGTATTGCAGCATTGTCCTCAATAACAAAAATATTATAAATAATCTAAATGCCCATCCATAGGAAAATGGTTGCATCTATTATAATATATTCATACGGTGGAATAACATGCAGCTTCTAAACACAGTATGTTAGATCTGTAGGTACTGACTTGGAAATATCCATGAGCATGATGGGAAATAAGCAAGGTGTAGGGCGGTGGTCTGCCATCTTGGATATTTGTGCACTTAGGTATGTCTGCATAAATCCAACAACGGATTGGGTGTAATATGCAACAATGTTTCGTTCGTGGTTTACTTTTGTTTTTTTTTTTTTTTTGCGGTACGCGGGCCTCTCACTGTTGTGGCCTCTCCCCCGTTGCGGAGCACAGGTTCCGGACGCGCAGGCCCAGCGGCCATGGCTCACGGGCCCAGCCGCTCCGCGGCATGTGGGATCCTCCCGGACCGGGGCACGAACCCGTGTCCCCTGCATCAGCAGGCAGACTCTCAACCACTGCGCCACCAGGGAAGCCCTAGTGGTTTACTTTGAAGAAAGGAATCGGGTGAAGGGAGAAACTTTCCTCTTTATGAAATATTTTTGAACCAGTGGAATTATGAGCAAATTTAACTTTTTGTTTTGGTTATTTTTCAAAACAATATTTTTGTTACTCCCCAGGAAAGCTCGTCATTAAGCTGATCATTTGGGGGAAGTAAAGGATCCTTTTGTGAAGCCTAAAATCATCTCCCCAAGTTCTCTTTTGTCTCCCAGGCTGGTTGGCATTCTTTCAAACCAAACTAGTGCTGAACTGAGTCAGCTGAGTGGGTTATTAGAGACAAAATGGCACTGGTTTACTTAGGATTAGAATCAAGCCAACCAAAGCCATTTGAGTATATGATGTTGGATGTGCCCAAGGCAAGACATATATTTTTTTGACTTCTGAGGCTGGAGGAAAATTTGAGATCCAGCATTGAGAGTTTTGGGGGTGGGGAGTTTTATTGGTAATGGCACAATTATGTTTAATTAATTTATTTATTTATTTATTTTTGGCTGCAATGGGTCTTCGTTGCTGCCTGTGGACTTTCTCCAGTTGCGGCGAGCGAGGGCTACCCTTCATTTCAGTGCGTGGGCTTCTCCCTGCGGTGGTCTCTCCTGTGGAGCACGGGATCTAGGTACATGGGCTCCGCAGTTGTGGCTTGCGGGCTCTAGAGCACAGGCTCAGTAGTTGTGGCGCATAGACTTAGCTGCTCTGTGGCATGTGGGATCTTCCTGGACCAGGGATCAAACCCGTGTTCCCTGCATTGGCAGGCGGATTCTTAACCACTGCGCCACCAGGGAAGTCCACAATTATGTTTAAAACAAAAATTATCCTCATTGAGTGCCAGTAATTTAATTACAGATCTAGAAAATGAGAAGTTCCAACAGGCTCTGTACTCCTCTGGAAGACTGATTTCACATCCTTTGAGGCAGCTCAGATACCCCGCCTCCATGGGAAACCTTCTTTCAGGCTTAGTATGTTACAGAGACTTGGGGAAAGCACAAAGATGGGGGTGAGTAAAAATGGTTTGCCAACTGCAAAGAGCTCCGTGGGTGGTTGTTGCCTTAGAGTTAGAATTTCCATTTACCTGCTTTTCTTGATGCTAAAAGGCAAGATGGGAAAACTGTCCTGGGAGACAGGCAAGTTGCTCAGGGCCAGGCTTTGAGGGGTGGGGGAGGCAAAGAAGCCTCCACTTTGTAGACCTTAAACTTGAATCATCTACATCAGAGAGTATGCGCGGAGGGGAACCCAGTCTTAGCGGGAGCCGGTAAGAGCCACAAGGAATTCTGACTCCAGATCAGGTCTTCAAGTCTGTTTGGCACTGCCCCTTAAAAAGAGCAGCACTTCCTACATCCCATCTTCTTTTTCTGGGACTACTTTGCGGTCTCACTGATTTAATTTGGTTGGGTGTGTCCAGGTTTCCTCCGTTGAGGGTTTCCGATCTCTTCTGGTAGTTACAGAGCAGATGGCTGATTTGCCCATTCGTTGGTTCTTGCTAATCTCTATTTCCTTTAATTCTGGAGTTATCCCCTACGGCCCAGACCCACCCTAATATCTGCCTGAGGGTGGGGTGTGATGGGGGGTGTTTCCTTGTGTTTAAATAGTGATGAGTAACAGGCCCCACTGCTACTTCTGGCCTGGAAAGTCTTTTTCTTTTCTGCTTCAAATTCTGTCCTCAAAAATCAGCTGGAGACTCTCCAAGAAGGAATGCTGATGTTCTTCGCCCCAACTACACTCTCCCATCCAAATCTCCATTCTTTGTGGACCACCAGCTAGCATTATCCAGCTGTGTTCTTTATGGGGTTCACGTGTAGGTGTGGCTCTTCTAACAAGATTAGCAGTTCCAGAGGAGAAGAAGCCTTCCCCACCACAGACAGCCCAGCGGAGCTCTGCCAGGTGAGCCAATCCAGGCAGCCACTCCCATTTCATCGTCTTTAAATTAAATTAGCATTCCCTGTGGATTAAGTAGGGAAGCATCCCTCTAGTGCCCGCTTTATAATGGTGCTCAGTAGCAGTTAGTGCTCTCTTGTCCCGCCTCCAACCTGCTTACAGGGGCTCAGCAAATCCTACACCCACAGACCACAGCACCTGGGCTCCAGGTTGAGCCTTCTGAGTTTGGTCCTCTGATTTTCTGGAACTAGTTAATAATCCTTTCTCCAACCAGAACTTCCCCTGGGTGGCTCCTCCTCCCTCTTAGCTTGTCCACAACCCAGGTAACTTTGGTCTTGGAGGAAGGTCATGCACAGTCAAAGTAGGGTAAGGAAGTAATAGTGAGAGCACAAGACCACAGGGGAGAGAACTGGAGTTCTCCAAGCCTAGAGCTGTGAATTAATTGTTGAAGCATCTTACATTGGTCATTTAACTGCTTTTGGCCTCAGTTACTTGGTTCATTAAATGGGAATAATGAATTTTATCCCTGCTGCTATTCCACAAGGTAGAAATGATATCTGTAGAGAAGTGGGTTTAGATTCAGAAATTAAGTTTAATGTCCTGGTACTATGTTGTTGCCATATCCTAGACAAGTCCACTTCCAGAGCCTCAGTTTTCTCATCTGCAAATAGGGATAATAATATCCGTTTTACTGCAAGGGAGCAGATAAGAGACTAGGAATCAAAAGACCACGTACCTTGCATTATATTATGAACTCCTAGAACATGTGGAGGTGAAACTGCTTGAAAAATGGTGAAATTTCTACACAGGAATAGTGAGGATTCTGTGTGAAGTTACTAAAACTGGGCTGTTTGGGATGGACACTTTAGAATCATCTTACAGTGATGGTCATATTTCCTGGTAAGTGGTATCAAATCCAAAAACCTGTCAAAGGGACAGATGGCATTCTTAGCACAAAAGAGGAAACCAATTAGAAGTTAAAATACAGAAAATGGGAGCTTGTAAATGCTAGCAAATTGTTTCAGTGTGGAAGACTGCTATATTCCCTGCCACTTGCTGAGGAGGGTTTCCGTCTGGTTTGGCATTGTTCACAGGGCACTGGCTGTTAGAGTGCCTAGAGAAACCTTACAGACCCTCTTTTCTAATCCCCTTGATTTCAAACTTTCATACCTAACCTGAGTTGTCGGGCAGATGTTGACAATTACACCTTGTCACTTATACAGTGACAGATTGTGTCTTTGCAGCTAAGAAATGAGCAATAAACGCTAGGCTTTAAGAAGCAATTTCCAAATTCTATACTTGCATTCATTCAGTCTATCGATAAATACATATATATAACTTCTGTTCTCAAGGTATTTACAAGCCAGTGCGGATGATAGACAAAGACACAAAAAAGTTCAGGTAAACTTATTATATGTTATAATATATTGTGTGCACAGAAGAAAGACCCTTCACCTCCATCTGGGGGAGTGGACCATGACTTCACAAACTGGGAGACATTTAAGCTATGGGGTGAGAAACAGGAGTTTTCCCATAATATAAGAGTAGATAAATGTATTAGTCAGGATGGATGAGGTTATGCTGTAGCAACAAAGAACCCCTAAATCTCAGTGGCTTAATATAACAAAGGTTTAATTTTTGCTCTCTTTACATGTTACATCATCCTTATTAGAGAAGCAGCCCCTCACAGAAAAAAAGAAGAAAAAAAAAAAAAGAAGGCAAGAAACGAATCAAGAGCACAGCTGTTATACCCTTTGTTAAAACCTCTGATTGGATTAAAATGACCCTCCGTTGGACAAAATGATTTAGGAAAAAGAAACTAAAGCATGGCTGCTCCTCAAAGAAGGCTCATAAGCTGAAGATACTGAAAATAAGTCTAGAAAGAGAGATGTTTTGAATATAGCTGTGTCCATGGCTACAGCTCTTAGCAATCAGATGACTCAAGGATGGAAGCCCAGGCCTGCCTCGCAGCCCTAATGCTTCCCGCTCCTCTGAACCACCTGCCGTGGCCTGTAACCTGTCCCATTCAGCACTAGACAACCTCCTCAAGGGCAAGGGAGGCATTTATTAGACCTCTTTTATTTTTCACAAGCCATAGTTGTACCTGGCACAAAGGAAGTGCTCAGTAAATGTTAGTGGAATGAGTGAATGAATTTCTCTGTTCTCCCAAAGCAAGACTGAGCTCTATATACATGTAGACTGTCAGGACCAGCACCCCATAGAAGAGTGAGGCGACAGACCTGTGGTTTTCAAATTTGGTTTTAGCCTCAAAATTCCACTGCAGGATTGAGCCCCCTGCAGTGGAAGCTCCCAGCATTAACCGCTAGACCGCCAGTCCCAAAACTCTTTATTTAAAAGACAATAATTAGAGACTCCCCTGGTGGTGCAGTGGTTAAGAATCCGCATGCCAACGCAGGGGACACGGGTTCGATCCCTGGTCCGGGAAGATCCCACATGCCGTGCCTAACTATGGAGCAACTAAGCCCGTGAGCCGCAACTACTGAGCCCACGTGCTGCAACTACTGAAGCCCGCGAGCCTAGAGCCTGTGCTCCACAACAAGAGAAGCCACCGCAATGAGAAGCCTGCAGACCGCAACGAAGAGTGTCCCCTGCTCACCACAACTAGAGAAAGCCCGCGTGCAGCAATGAGGACCAAACGCAGCCAAAATAAATAAATTAATTAATTAATAATTAAATAACGTTTACACTAAGCCCACATTTTTTAAAAAACATGAGACAGAAGTGGCATGGCTCTGGTTGATACGGAAATAATGGAACCCTGAGCCCCACTTTCTCCGCCCCCTTTTGGCTCCCTCTATAGGAACCTCTGGGCATCTTTAGGATTTTCAAACCCAGATTGAAAGTCGAGCGCTTAGATAAATCAAAGCCCACAAATAAGAAACCCCAGCACTTTCTTAGGAAACCAGCAGAAATTTCTGGCTTTCATCTCTTGCTGCTGTTGAAATCTGCAGTTATCTCCATTCTCCTATGAGGGGTTTGAGGGTGTGGTGCATTTAGGTTCACAAAGAAGGAATGAAATGTTCAGATGTGAGTGTGAGATGGTCAGTTCTCGAGAGTGGAGGGCTGAGAGAAGCCACTGGCTCCAAGATCCTCAAAAAGGCTCGCCCTGAAGGTCCAGGGGCTGGGACGCCTGCAGAGCCAGATTAGCTAAGCAAGGTTCCCAGTGCCTCCTGAAGGTGGGAGCCTGGGCATGTGTCATCTTGTCTGCAAAATCTGCTTAGGATCCCAAGGAAGATTGTCTTTCTCTCTATCTGATACTCATTTCTCACAGTCCAAGGTTTTGGGAAGGCTGGGGAGAAGGAACAAGAGGCTTTGCTGGTCCACTCCTGCCCCCTGGCTCACTAAAGAACCTCCACCCACCACATTACCAGTCAAGAGCGACCCAGAGAGAACCTGGGTCCTCCAGTCCCATCATTGCTCATCGGAGCCAAGGAAAGCCAGACTTTCAGGGGCCCCATGGATGCTGTCAGAGAGGCCAAGGATGCCTGTTTCCTACCAACAGCCTCCCACCTAACTTCCACGGAGAAGACAGGGCTGCAGAGCTGGGCAAACTTTCTAAGCATCATCATCCAGTGTCAGATGGGGTCTCTGGTCCTTTTCGTCCTCATTCTGCTCCATTAAAACCCAAACCTTCAACCTTAGATAATTCCTTTATTAAAGGTTCACCTTTGAAACCATGAGGATGAATGCGGGAGATTTTCACTCTGTGAACCTGGGAACAAGTGAGGTCTCCTCCCCCTTCTCCATCCTCACAGAGGCCCTGGGGACCCCAGTTCCAAGCCAGGAAGAGCTCCCCTAGCCCAAGCCACCCTACAGGCAGCTGGGGCAACAGCAGCCCGAGAGAGGTGGACATGCCCAGGTTGGGACAAAAGCCCGATGCCCACCCAGTGTAGGTTCCACTGTCCTGCATTTTTTTTTTTTTTTTTTTTTTTTTTTTTTTTGCGGTACGCGGGCCTCTCACTGTTGTGGCATCTCCTGTTGCGGAGCACAGGCTCCGGACACGCAGGCTCAGCGGCCATGGCTCACGGGCCCAGCCGCTCCACGGCATGTGGGATCTTCCCGGACTGGGGCACGAACCCGTGTCCCCTGCATCGGCAGGCGGACTCTCAACCACTGCGCCACCAGGGAAGCCCACTGTCCTGCATTTGATTTCTAACATGGGGCAAGCACTTCGGAGGCGCTCACCAAGCACTGTGAATCATTTACAGCTATGTTTAGACCAAGAGGAGCCCAGCGCTTAAGCCAAAGTTCCCAAAAGAGCATTCCTCCGAAATTGAGGAAGTAGCCTCAGTTCTGCACGATTCATCAAGTCAGATGCCAAGGGGTCACTTTGCTCCTTTTCAGGTCCATCTGCTGGCCGAGGACCTTAACGAGTCAGGTCAGGGAAAAGCAGGTTTGTTAAGCAACCCGACACACCCCCTTTCCTCCACCTCGCTCCCAACACCTGGCCTCCCAGATGCATGGACACCTCTTTGAACCTCAGTCTTCTCGGGCTTAAAATGGGATAATTGGTTCCTCCGTCCTTGCAGGATTGCTGTCAGGGTCAACTGTGACATAAAACACAAAGTGCCATGTAACTGTAGGGGTGATTGTCAGTATTACAAAACTAATCCCTACTCATTCATGAATTCCCAAATTGTCTTATCTGGATTATTTCCCCACCTGTTGTCTGGATTTCTGCCATATTTTAGAGATGAAATAATCAGATGTTAACCTGAGTTTTTCTGTTTTCATCCAACTCTTTAGAACCGTGTACTCAAAACATCACATTTGACTGGCATTATTTCTGCTAAAACCCTTCTTTAAAAACCCATCAGAATAATATATGGCTAAGAATAATATATAGCTTCTTTTAAAACCCATCAGAATCATATATGGCTATAGTGTTAGATGAAAAAGTGAAGCTGTAGCACAACGTATAGCATGAGCTCATTTTTGAAGGGAAAACACCATATGTGCTTCTTTATGCACATCTGAAAGTTGTACACCAAACTGTTTAGTGGAATTGTTGGGGGCTGGGATTAAGGATGGAGGGGAGGGATGAGGAGGAAATTTTTATTTATTTTTCTATTGTTTGAATTTTTAAAAACTATGATTGTTTATTATTTACTTAAACTTTTTTTAATGAAAAATTAAAAGTAAAAAAATTTAATATTACTTTTTAAATTAACAAAATTTTAAACATCAGCAGACACTTTAAACACATGGCTTTGAAATATATTTTAATAGATCATTATATCTGTTTTTACTCTTTAATTTTCTAAATAAGTTACATGCACATTCTCTCTCATGTGCAACATTGGAATCTACGACCCTAATCACTGCCTGCATCAAGCACCTGCTATATCCCAGGCTGAATGCCAGGCACTTACCCTCACTCTCAACTTGCAAGGTGAATTGTTTTCATACCCATTTTCCACCTTAGGACGCTAAGGCCTAAGGTCACACTGTTAGTTCGTGGCAGAGCTGGAATTCTAACCCAGCACAATCTGACTCAATATAACCAGAGTGCACATTTCTTTATAAAGGTACCTCTCTTCAGGTTCCCTGATGCGATCTTCAAGATTGCATTAGACCTCATAAACAGAATTTAAAATTTTTTATCCATATATACTTGTATATACAATCTGATTTTAACATAGTCAATGTAGCATATTATCTCTCTTCTTCAAACGCCGACCCCCGTCTCCCCCCAGACGGCAACGGCCTAGGTAGATCTTAGGGTGCATTCTCCTTTATGTGAACGACATCTAAGTGAAGCCACAGCAACTTACGAATCCGTTCAGAACTCCTTCTCAAAGATTTCTCAGGGCTTCCCTGGTGGCGCAGTGGTTAAGAATCTGCCTGCCAATGCAGGGGACATGGGTTCGAGCCCTGGTCCGGGAAGATCCCACATGCTCCAGAGCAACGAAGCCCGTGCACCACAACTACTGAGCCTGCACTGTAGAGCACGTGAGCCACAACTCCTGAGCCCGTGCGCCACAACTCCTGAAGCCCGTGCTCTGCAACAAAGAGAAGCCACCACAATGTGAAGCCTGCACACCGCAACGAAGACCCAACACAGCCAAAAATAAATAAAATAAAATAAATAAATAAAATCTTTTTTAAATGCATGGTATTAAAAAAAAAAAGATTTCTCAAATCCTGTAAGTCTGTAGACTTATGACACCACCATATGGGACATGAAGTCAACCACAGACTCCCTAGAGCCTCACCCTAATATATCACTGGGGAGCAGAGAATGGTATCTAGTGAGTCTGTTTGTTTCCCCATTCACGAGGACTCAAGTCTCAAAGGAATCTTCCGATTGGAAACGGGATTTTTCTGTGTTGCTCCAGCAGGTGAACTTTACCAGTGACAGGAGGCACTGTCTGGGAATAGAGTTCCCAGTCTTAACAGTAGGAGAAAGAATTTGGTAAAGACTAGAACCAGCCAACAGTGGATGGGGCTCTCTTAGTAGGTACTGAGGAGACGGCCACAGGATTGAAAGAGAGGTGAGTGAAGCATCAAACTTGCTATAGAAGGTATTTTTGTATAAAACTAAATTTTGTGATTCTCATTGTATATTTTGCATTTTTATTTATTATTGGTAAGACTAACATGTGGCCTTAGGGGAAGACATCCTTGAAGTGATAAGTTCTAGTGTCTAAATGCACTGTGCATTTATGGTGTTGGGTTAGGAAACTGGTTAGTTTCTGAAGGTTTGAATTTTAAAGACCATCAATCCATTGTTTGGTCCTAATTAATTTTGCTTGAGAATGTCTGACAATGTTAACAGAAGCAGCGATTAAAACTGAACGGTGGGGCTTCCCTGGTGGCGCAGTGGTTGAGAGTCCGCCTGCCGATGCAGGGGACCCGGGTTCGTGCCCTGGTCCGGGAAGATCCCACATGCCGTGGAGCGGCTGGGCCCGTGAGCCATGGCCGCTGAGCCTGCGCGTCCGGAGTCTGTGCTCCACGGCGGGAGAGGCCACAACAGTGAGAGGCCTGCGTACCACACACACACACAAAAAACACCAAACAAAAAAAAAACTGAATGGTGGTGTAATCACCATCTCAAATATTTAAACAATGTGATTATCTAATATCTATCAACACAGTGGGAAAAAAAGACTCCTAAGGAAACAGATGTGAAAAGAAAATGAGTATTTCTTCAGGGTTTGGAAAATGCAGTTTCTTCTCCTTATGCCTCCCAGATCTTCAAGGTAGAAGACAATAAGACATGCTATTGCCGGTCCCTCATGCTGACTTCTGACAGCAGTTAAGCCCTCACAGGTCCCACACCTCGGGTACTTGGAGCTGAAATATGCCCTCCAGTTGTCTGCTTCGATCATAATCAGACAAAGGATGTTCTGTGTTTCCCCTTGAAGTCAGTCTGTGTGGGGTCCTTCCAATCAGTCCATGAGCCTGGGGCTGAAGTGTTTGTGTCTGGAGCTCTTATTCAGCCCTGGACAGATTGATTGAGGTCCTACTATGTGCCTACTGAAACTTCCAGATTGCCTTTTGCATCCTCACCTTATTTCCTAAAAAACTATACCCATCTATTCAATGCTTACAGACATCACTTCCCAGAAATCCCAGAAATCCATCACATTTATCGTGTCCCAAACGAAACTCAGTGTCTTTCCCTTCAAGCTATACCTCCTGCCAAATTCTCTTTCAATGATGGTACCACCTTTTACCCAGATCAGAAACCTGGCATGCAGGCTCCTCCTCCTTTTGAGTCATCTTGCATCTTTGCAGTGACCGTATTTTGTTATTTCTGCCTCCATCCAGGGCTTATAGAAGGCACCAGAATGTCCACGCCCACTTTTCAAAGATTGAAACCCTTCGATTCCAGTTGGTAAAGAGTCACAGTGCCACACCCCCAAATGCCCCTCTGTCCACCACTTCAGCCCCTCCCTCCAGAGCCTGTGACCCTTCCCAAGATCCAGTAAAACCAACAGGTAAGGTCTGGCACAGTGAGGGGCCTGCAGGAACTTGCTCTGGGGTTTTTTTTCTTTGTTTGTTTTCATTTATTTTTTTGGCTGCGTTAGGTCTTTGCTGCTGCGCGCAGGCTTTCTCTAGTTGTGGCAAGTGGAGGCTATTCTTCGTTGCTGTGCACGGGCTTCTCACCATGGTGGCTTCTCTTGTTGCGGAGCACGGGCTCTAGGCACGCGAGCTTCAGTAATTGTGGCACGCAGGCTCACTAGTTATGGCTCGCGGGCTCTACAGCGCAGGCTCAGTAGCTGTGGCGCACGGGTTTAGTGGGTCCACGGCATGTGGGATCTTCCCGGACCAGGGCTTGAACCCGTGTTCCCTGTATTGGCAGGCAAATTCTTAACCACTGTGCCACCAAGGAAGCCCCTTGCTCTGGTTTTGATTGGCTGGTGCCTGAGTGGAACCATTCATTACTATTTGACTACCCTGTTCACAGCCCATGTCCGGCTTATTGGTTAGGGCACAGTAAATGCAGTGCCTTGGGGCCCCCAAAAAGGCTTATGTTAAATTTCTTTTAAAATCAGAAGAAAAAAATGAATATAATCACAATGACTATCTAATAAAGAAGCGTGCCTGGATTTACATTTGTAACCGTCACAAAGTTTAATTTTGCAGTATTTGTAATGCATGAGGCCTCCAAGAACAAAAGCAAACCCAGAATGCAGCCACCTTCCCCTTTTCCTCATCCCTCTCTTATCTCCAGGAGCCCATGATGGTATTTCCGCAGACCTTCCTTCATCCACTGCCTTCCTCTTTTCCTCCTCATTCGCAGACCACCTACTGGGTACTCGTTCTGAGCATCTGGAAAGGAGGAAGCCACACTGCCTGCCCTTGGGTTGTTCACAGTCCGGAGGCGATGAAGATACAGAGACCGCCAACTTGGATGCTGTGCCGGGAGATGGTCCTGCAGGGGACCAAGCACTTGGAGAAGAGGGAGGTCTCCTCTACCCAAGTGAGTCGGGACAGACGTGATGCTTGAGCTCCAGGCATCCCCACAGAATTTCTCTCTCAGCTCAGACGGGAGGGCACAGAACCCGGGACCATCTGGGGGCTTGAACTTCTCTCCCAGCCTCTGCCAGGGCCCACACCCCCGGTCCCAGCGTCTGTCCAAGATGAGTCTGACCAAACTTTTAAAGGGCTGGTGAGGATGTGCTGGTGGCTTATGGGCCAGGGTTGTGGACAGTGCTTGGGTCTGGATAGAGTCCAGCTCTGTGACGAGTCATCACCCTAGAGAAGCACCACCCCCCACCTCAGAGGACGATTGCACACAGCTGATGAAGGGCCCGCCTCCAAGGGAGAGGTAAGCAGAGGACGCAGCCAGCTGCCCAGCGGAGCCAGAGGCAGTGACGTGTGCTCGGCTGAGGGGCCGAGTCATCCGCTTCGCTCCTTCCTGCCCTCGCCTCCCCGCAGGCAGTCTCCCACCGGCATTCAGACCTTGCAGAGGGAACGCAGGGATGCAGGTGGCTGGCCAGGCATGATGATGACCTGCTATGCCAGCAGTGCCTTGTTGCTGCATCCTGAGGTCGCCTCCCTGACCTGCCCTGTCCCCCACAGGCCAGCCCCAGAGGCTATTCCTACTCCAGGCATTTCTCATGCTTCCACACCTCTCACCCACTCTTTCTCTAGCTCTGATGCTTCGCTTGGCCATCAAAGCCCTGTAAGTTCTGCAGTGAAAATCAATTTTATTCCTCCCGTGGGAACTAGTCCCCGTGTTCCCAAAACATATGGCAAAATTATAAAGGGGTGTGACAGTCCTCAGATGCTTTGGCACGACTTGAAGTTCTTTGCACGTGTCGTGCGTGTGTGTCTCACTCAGTAGCTCCACCTCTTTGAGAGCAGTGACCGTGAGTGACCGTGAGTGACCTTCACCTCCCCAGAGACCAGCACGGACCCATCAGTGAAGCTTGTCTCAACAAGTGCCTGTAAACGACTCACTCCCACTGGGGCCTGGAAGTGAGATGGATCCTGGGTTAAGCTGCTTAACGCCTCACGTGCCAAATTCTGCCTGTATTTTGGTGGTTCTTCCTTAGAACAAATCTGAAGATCAGAAGTAGGGCTGGTCAGAAGTAGGTTCAGATAGAACCACAGGCTTCTAGGACAAGTGTGTCCTTCCCATAATATCCCATAATGTAACCCAAAGTAAAGCTAGCATCAGACGAGACCTCACGGGCTCTAGGGGAAGATAACATGAGTCTCCGCCAGCAGCAGGTGATCTGGGAACCCCGTTCGCTCCTCCATCACGGCCTGCCAAAGATGCCGGTTCCCAAGCGCCCTTAACTTTCCTGATGGGAAATTTCTATTCCCTGCAAGATCCACTGCAGATATAGGCTCTTCTCTGCAGCCATCCCCAGCTTTCTCAGAAAGAGTTCATTGTTTCTTCCTTGGCGTTCCCGTAATACCTCCCTCTCGTCTCTATTAAGCTGCTTGGCACATTTATTAAAATGATCTCCTTGCCTATGTGGCTTTTTCCACTATGCCAGACACTCACGGTAGTTAATTCTGGGAGCAATGATTTAAAAGGAGACAGACTACAAAACATCCAGAAGAGAGTAGCCGGGGCGAGGAAGGATCTGGAAACCTGTGTTCCATGAGGTGACCGTACAGAGCAGTCAGCCTGGGACGCGCCTGGTTAAGCCTGATGTCTCTGTGTCATTATTACTGGCACCCACTCTCACCCCCAGAACCGTACTAGTGTGGTCCGTAAAATATATATTCACTCTATTTGAGGAAGAAGTAAAGAAACCACAGGTGTTCAATCTGAGGGAGACTTGGGGGAACGCACCGCTGTCCTCAGCTCTCTGAAGGGCCACCTTCGGGGTGGGCCAGGGTGTTCTGTGTGGCCCCAGGGGGAACCTGGGACCCATGGGCAGGGATGATGTCATGTCAGCCTTCCCACCATCTGTTTTGTTTACTGCTGGGCACTCAGGACTTGGCAATGCTCCTGGACTGTAGGAATCCCTTGATAAATATTTGTGGGAGACAGGGAGGAGAGGGAAATTTCCAGCAAGAGCGCTTACTGCGTTGAGGGCCGTGCACCTCCGTCAGTGGGAGTGACCATCAGAGGCTGAAAGGCCCTTTGTTAGGGTGGCGTGGAGGGTGTTATAGGCTGCATTTGCCTCCTCCCCGCAAAAAAGGGTCTGTTGAAGTTCTAACCCTCAGAGTGCGACCTTACTTGGAGTTGGGGTCATTGCAGATGTCACAAGTTAAGACAAGGTTATGCTGGAGTAGCTGGGCCCCAATCCAATAGGACTGGTGTCCTTCTAAGAAGACAGCCATGTGAAGACAGAGCCACACGAGAATGTCATGTGACGTCAAAGGCAAAGGTTGGATTATGTGGCTGCAAGCCAAGGAATCCCCAAAGTTGCCAGAAAAGCACCAGAAGCTAGAAGAGGCAAGAAGTCTTCTCCCCTACCGCTTTCAGAGGGAGCGAGACCCTGCCAACATCGTGATGTCAGACTTCTAGACTCCGGAACGGCAAAACTATCAATTGCTATCGTTTAAAGCCACCTGGTTTGTGGTACTTTGTGATGGCAGCCCTAGGAAACTAAGACAGAAGGAACTGTGCCTTGGGTGGGAAGATGAGTGTGCCCGATGGTCCCCAGGGTCTCCCTCAGAGCGGACTAGCTGCACTTCCTTCCATCTCTGAGCCAGGCTGGCAGTGATGGGTTTGCCTGATGCCACCCAGAGTCCCACAGTGCGTCCATCTGGTTCTGGACAGGTGGCCTGCGCTGGGGAGCAGGGTACAGGCTCCTCTGAGCTGACTGCAGCATCCGTGTCCTCACGCCTCCCCTCTCTGTCCAGCAGGCCACGGGCTCAGGGATCTTTGATCCCTAGAAGGTCAGAGCCTGAGGAAGTTCATAAAGGCAGTCAAGTTCACCCCCTCACGGGCAACCCAGGTTCCAGGCCCAGCAAGCGGTGGGGGCACCTGGACCCCTATTCCCTTCTCTCTGCTCACAGGCCAAGTTTAGTCCCACTAGAGTTTTGCACTTGAGTTCCTCCCAACCCGATGCCCCGCACTCCCATCTCGCACTTCCGTCCGGACTCTGCTCCGAGGCATGTAATCCTGTGTCATCGTATCTGAAACGGCCCCTGGCCACGCTCGATTCTTTGCCCTGTTCTCTCCTGTTCGTCTTAGCAGTTTTCAGTAACAGCAATTCTGTACACGTGTGCTTGTTTCTTCACTGTCTCCCCACTGGAATGTCACAGCACACTGTTTAGGGTGTAGGGAGCATTCAGTCAGCACTGAATGAATGAATGAAGTGACATTCCAGGTGAGTCAGCCAGATGGAGAGCGGTCCTGGCAGAGGGAAGAGCCTTGAAAATGCTCAGAGATAGGACTGCACAGCCAAGACAACGTTGGAGGGAAAAGGAGGGAAAGAGTGAGGAAGGGTCCTGGAGGGAAAAGCAGGGCTCCTGTAGGCCAGGCACAGCTTTATCCTCAGCCTGGGACGGTGGTGCCTGTTAAAGGAACGCCTTGTACTTCTATTTCCTGCATCTTCGGGATGACATACCCAACGTCCACTGACACTTGGAGATCAAGATTAAGGGGGACAAACTCCTTCTGCTTTGGGCTTACGGTTGCAATAGCTGCCTCAAATTATTCTTTGAATAAGACAGGTAAATATAAATGTATAATAATAAGCACACATCCGTGTAGGAATAATTGTACATCTTCGAGAAGGGGAAAAGAGATGTAAGTTTTATTTCAACAGCAAGGGCCAGCTTCTTTATAGCTGAGATAGCCTTTAATCCTCAGAACAATCTCTCTGATGCAAGGATTACTCGCTCCATTTTACAGATGGGAAAACCAAGGCCAGGAGGAGCCAAGTAACTCCCCCCAAGATCACCCAGTTAGTGACCCAGGATTCAAACTCAGGTCTTCTGACTCCAAAGCTTGTCTTCTTCCTACAAGAATACACTGCCCCCTCCCAGATTTCTGGCTCCGACGACGCCATGGGGATGGGGGACAAAAAGAGCAATGAACTTGAAGGAAATCTTCACTTTGGTGCTTGAGGGTGATCCTGGGCAAGTCAGGTAGCTTTTCTGAGTCTCACTTCTTTTATCTAAGATGGGACTGGTGATCCCAGCCCTGCCAACTTCACTGGGAGGAAAAATGCCTCTGAAAATCTTTGAAGACTAAGCGAATCCAGGATCTGACATCAAACTATGCCCCAAATAAAGATGGTGTTTATTCCCTGCACTTCTTTGTATGTTTTGAGATCCTGTGATGCAGGTGGCTCTAGGACCCTCCCTTCTGCCCCCATCCTATCCTATCCTTGGCTCCCTTCCAGCCCTAAAGGAAATCCCCTGAGGCAGGGCTGGAGGAACTCAGGGCTGCTTCTGAGAGAATGGGAAACCGCCAGCCGCACACAGCTTCCCTGGAGCAGAGAACAGAAGGCTCAGGGCCAGGAGGCAGCCCCTTTCTGGGCTTGAACTCCCTGTCCTGCCTGTAGAGGTTCTGCCTGCATCTGGACTGCTGTGGCAGCTCTAGAGAGTTCTAGAGTTCTCGGAGAGTGCCAGGACCTGCCTGAGAAGCTGATCTGGGTGTCACACTGTAGAACGGCTGACTCCACTCCACCCTGTTGTTCTCCTAGTGACTCAGTCATTTCTTCCACATGCATGTGCCAAGTTTCTTCGCTTTGCTAGACTGCATGATAGATGGAAAGCCCTTGAACGTGAACATTGAAGGCCCATATCTCTGGCTTGGCTCCACCTCTGACTTGGTAAAGTGGCTTAATCTAGTTGAGCCTCCATCTCCCCGTCTAGACAACCGGGATGACTTTAGCATCCTACCCCCTGCAGACATAACAAGTGTGTAATGTCTGCACAGTGCCTGGCCCCTAATAGGCAGTGAAAGACGGTCATTACCATTCATAGCTACCACCCCACTGGCCACACAGTAGACGCTCAATAAAAATGTAAGGAATGAAAAAGAGACACCCAAATACTCCCTTCAATTCCCATCTGAATTCCACCCAGAGCCAGGGGTGGGGAGAAATCCAACATATCTGGTGTTTAGAAACGTGACATCCAAAAAATGTCTGTTTGCAAGTCACATTTCTTTCTTTCCTGCAGCTGTCAGAGGCTAGAATTACTTAGGAACCATGGCCAGCTTTTGGGGAGGTGGGTCTGTCGGGGAGAGCTCTGCTCAGATGAAAAAGATAACACACCACACAAGTGGCCCCAGCCAGGGATTATGTCATCTGGCCCGGCAGCCTAAGTGAGGAGGAATTTCCCTTGTACCTGACAATAACATTTTTTTCAAAATAAAGTATGTTGAGGTTGAGAAGTTTATCTTGGCGGAGCATTGTACCATTAGCTCAAGATTAAATGCATCCTGTCCAAATTCTTTTGCTACTTGTAAGGGGCCTCAGACTCTCAGCCTCCAGATGTTGATTCCACGGAGGCCTCAGGAAAGGAAGCTAATTGTTCTTTGCATTAGATGTGTCCAAACTGGGCTGGTGTGGCTGTCCCCACATACTCCCCAGAACCCAAGCCCTCATCCCCCCAGCTACCGGCAGTGTTGCCTCTACTGATGGCTCCCAGCTGGGTCCCTCCTGGACGCTCCCCTTGGCTGAAGGCCATTGCCACTCGCAAAGTTATGGCCCCCTCCCACGAGGCAGCTCAGTCAGATTGGCTGATGGGACGGTGCAAACTGCCAGCCCCCTGCTTCAATGTGGGACAACCCTGAAGAGTCACCCCAGCTCCAGATCTCCCTGTGAGATTGGCTGAGGTTTGTTGCCAAGACACTAGAGTTCAACTCCTTCTTGTTCATTGTATTTCCCTCACTGCCCCACAGGGGTTGATTCAGAGAACAGCCACCAACATACTTACTGCACACAAGTCTCCCGCTCAGAGATGCTGGTACCAGGAATGGTTTGAGGAAACCAATTCTCCTTGGGATTTTGGAGTGTGATCACTCACCGGCCAGCTGGCCACGAGGACTCCATCACTTGCAGTGGAGCCCTGATTGCCTCAGGCATGCTGTGAACTTTGTTAAGAGTTCCATTATGAACTTGGATGGAATATCCATGGAGAGGAATGCACTGGGGCGGAATGTATCAGATATTTGAGAGGCTGGCAGGTGGGTAGAACAATGGAGTAGGGTGGCTGTTACTGAGAACTGCTGATGCGTTTGACAAGGACATTGGAAAGCGGAGGGTGATTGATCAATAAGGTCAAGTATGAAAGCCAGAGAACCTTTCTGGTAGCATATGCAGAGACAACCTGCAACCTGCAGGCAGAAGAGGCTGAGTATCAGGTCCGGAACTTAACTAGCAGAGTAGTGGAGCTCCAGAGATGGTTGAATTCTCAACCCTAGCGCTCCGCTACGCCAAGGTCAGATTGCGCAGAGTGACTTGAGGCTGCAACACAGTTTAATTCCTCCCTCTGCCCAGTCCCTCTGCTTTCACGTTTCGCACGAGCAGTTCTCAAGAGCCCTCCCCAATAATCTTCCTGGGCTTTAATCTCACTTTCAGAGTCAGCTTCCGAGGGAAGCCCACACCAGACAGGGCATATCAATAAGGAGTGTTCACTAGGGTCAAGACAGGAATAAAGACAAAGACGTAGAGAATGGACCTGAGGACACGGGGAGGAGAAGGGTAAGCTGGGACGAAGTGAGAGAGTGGCATGGACATATATACACTACCAAGTGTAAAATAGATAGCTAGTGGGAATCAGCCGCATAGCACAGGGAGATCAGCTTGGTGCTTTGTGACCACCTAGAGGGGTGGGATAGGGAGAGTGGGAGGGAGGGAGATGCAAGAGGGAGGAGATATGGGGATATATGTATACGTAGAGCTGATTCACTCTGTTATAAAGCAGAAACTAACACACCATTGTAAAGCAATTATACTCCAATAAAGATGTTTAAAAAAATAAATAGGGACTTCCCTGGTGGCACAGTGGTTAAGAATCCACCTGCGAAATGCAGGGGACACGGGTTCGAGCCCTGGTCCGGGAAGATCCAACATGCCACAGAGCAACTAAGCCCGTGTGCCACAACTACTGCTTGTGCTCTAGAGCCCGTGAGCCACAACTACTGAGCCCATGTGCTGCAACGACTGAAGCCTGCGTGCCTAGAGCCTGTGCTCTGCAACAAAAGAAGCCCGCACACCACAACGAAGAGTAGCCCCTGCTCGCCGCAACTAGAGAAAGCCCGCGCACAGCAGCAAAGACCCAATGCAGCCAAAAATAAATAAATAAACTTATTAATAAATAAATAAATTAATTAATTAATAAGGAGTGTTCAGATCCCCGCCAGTGGGGTTCGCCGTGGTATTTGGAGTTGATGACTGTTTTTCACTTTCATCTCATGGTCTTTGCCCTTCCTTTTCTCTGAACCTGAAACACTCTGCTCCTAGGTCTTTCCACAGCCTGTTATTCAGGGCTCGGCCCAAACACTGCTTCCTCAGAGGCCTTCCCTAACCACTTTGATGCACCCACACCTGCCGTCACCCAGTTACTATTACTTCACCATGTTTTATTTGTGTCACAGCCCTAACAAGTATCTGAAATGGCTCCATTCATTTATTTATTCCAGATCTCCCACTAGAGTGTAAGTTCCATGAAGACCCAGACCCGTGTGTAGTGTCATGCCTGGGTGCCGTATAAATATTTTTGGAAGGAAAAAAAAAAATGATGAAGGAAGGATGGAAAGGAGAAATGGGGCAAGAAAGAATGGAGGCGTCTGCATTCGAATTCTGACTTGGGTGAACTTGGAAAGATTCTTTGACTTCTCTCAGCTTTTGATTCCTTTCCTGTCAAAAGGGGATATGAATTATTTTTTGGAATTCAGTGAGATCATTTGTGCAAAGGACCCATTTTTGTAGCTTTTTCCCCTGGAAACTTTAGGAAGTTCTCTTTAGAATAGCAGTCAACTGCTTCTCACTTCCTTGCTCACTCACGTCCCACTCTAACCTCTCAGTTCCCTTCTAAAGGAGAGAGGTCTGGTCATTGAAGTTCCAAATGCGAGATGTTGTTGAAGTTAAGTTGCAGGTACGGGAAGGCAGCCCGTTAGTGATGGCAGGAATCTTATATCAACCTTTGATGGTGCGTGTGTGTGGTGTGTGGGGTGTGTGTGTGTGTGTGTGTGTGGTACATGTGTATGTGTTGGTGGTGGTGGTGTGTATGTGTGTATGTGTTGGTGGTGGTGTGTGTGTGTGCGTGGTGGAGTGTGTGAGCATCCGGCTCTCAGGAAGCCTGGCTTGCATCCTGGAATGATCCCATGGTGATTTCCCCGGGAAGGCTGCTCCTGGGCACTGCCAATCAGGAGTATTGCCAGCTGCTCTGATTCTGGGATTTTCCATCTCGGTTTCTACTTTCTTTTCAAAGTCTTTTCCTTTACCTATTGAGCATTGTAAACAGGATGGACTTTTTGTTCACTTGCATTTATTGACTCATTTGTTTTATTCTTTTATGACAGTAATGAATAGACTTGGAAAAACTCTGGGCAAGTACAAATAAGCAGGGAGAAATAGAGTCAAACCCACTGTGTTCACTGTTCTCATGTTCTCCCAGCGATCTTCCCATACGCTTTCTTGAATTTTATTTGGTCCCAGAGATATTTATATATAGCTTAAAAAGATAGAGAATATTGGGTTTTGGTGACAACCAGCAGTCTACTGCCTCAGTCTTCTTCCCTACGCTGATTCCCATTCCCTAGAGGCAATTATTTTTATTTTCCCCAGCTAGGTCTCTGCTATCTACCCCCATGTGTCTACATAATATGCTTATATTACTATTTCTTTTCTTTCCAGCTTTACTGAGATAGAATTCACATACAACATTGTGTAAGGTTAAGGTGTACAATGTGATGATTTCATCACGTATGTACTGCAAACGATTACCACAAAGATAGGCACCTTCATCATCTCACTGAGTTACATTCTTTGTTGGTGCTTCTAGATTTTTTGTCTTTTGACTTCTTGGTATGGGAGTTGGGATTCTAGCCCTCCTACTGTCTCCGCCACCACTCAGCTATACACCAATTCTTACCCCTCTGCCTCCACTTTTCCCAATATAGTATATGAATTTAGCTCAAGGAATAATCTTTACGTCCACGTTTATGCCACTGTAAATATGTTTGGGACACAGATATTTTTGTGTACTGTCAATACATTTCCTGTCTTGTATGACTTTTTCCCATTCTTTGGAATTCATAATTGCCCCATTTTGTGTACTTAGCTTTCTATGTATCTATCTCTAGCGCATTCCAAACTCTCCAATAGAACTGTATTTCCTTAGTATTTTAACTGATGCATTCAAACGCACAAAGTAAGCTAGGTCTTTCATTTTCGTTCCTTGGAAACATCCTTTCTGGAGCTTTCCTTCTTCCTGCTCCAAGCTGGACGGATAGTTCTTTCATGTTCAACTGTGGCCTAGGTCTTCTCTTACCAAATGCATGGTCATTCCCATCCCCTATCTCTTGTGTTGGATCCTTAAGTCCTGTATGTCTTTCTTTTAAAAAAATTTTAACAGCTTTATGAGGTGTAATTAACAAACAGTAAACTTCACATGTTAAAATGTACAATTTGATACATTTTTTCATATGCATGCATTTACGAAACCATCATCACCATCACGATAATGAACATATCACATCTCCATCACCCCCTAAAATGTCCTTGTGTCTCTTGGTAATCCTTCTCTTCTGTCCCTACGCCATCCCCAGGCAACCACTGATCTGCTTTCTGTCACTACAGGGTGGTTGGCATTTTCTAGAATTTTATATAGTTGGATTCATCTAGTATGTACTTGTTTTTATCTGGCTTCCTTGGCTCAGCATAATTATTTTGAGATTTACCTCTGCTGTTGTCTGTATCAATAGTTCATTACTTTTTTCTTTTTCTTTCTTCTCTTTTTTTTTTTTTTTGCTGAGTAGTATTCCATTATATAGATGTCCCCATATTGCTTATCCATTCTCCTGTCGAGGACATTTGGGTTGTTTTTGTTCTTCGGTTATTAAAAATAAAACTCTGTGAACATTCATGTACAAATCACTGTATGGATATGAGCTCTCTTTTCTCTTGGGTAAATAGCTAGGAGAGGAATGACTGGGTCCTAAGAGAGGAGTGTTTCTTGCTGTTATTGTTGCCAAACTATTTTCTAAAATGTTGGTACCACATTACCTTCCCATCAGCTGTGTATGAGCGTTCTGATTGCTCCACATTCTGGCCAGTACCTGGTAGAATCAGTCTTTTAAATTGTAGACATTCTAGTGGATGTTTAGTGGTATCTCATTGTGGTTTTAATTTCTTGTAGACAACCTATAAGTGGGTCTTTTTGTTTTTTTTAATTCACTCTGACAATCTCTGTCTTTAATTGGTACATTTAGACCATTGCTGTTCAAAGTGATTATTGATATAGTTGGATTAATACCTTGGATATACAAGATATAATACAGCTGGAGCCATATTTGCTACTATTTTCTATTTGTTACCCATCTTCTTTGTTCCTTTTTTTTGTCTTCCACTGTTTTTCTGTCTTTTGTGGTTTTAATCAAGCATTTTATATGATTGCATTTTCTCTCCTTTTATAGGATATCTGTTATACTTCTTTTTACTTTTTTAAGTCATTGCCCTAGAATTTTCAGTACACAGTTACAACTAATCCAAGTCTACTTTCAAATAACACTAGACTACTTCATAGGTAGTGTTATTATTTTATAATAATCAAATAATCTTAATTCCTCTCTCCAGTCCTTGTATCATTGCTGTCACTCATTCCATTTATATATAAGCATGCATAAGCATATGTATATACATAAGCAAACATAATCAAATACATTGTTGCTATTATTATTATGAATAAACTGTTATCTGCTATATCAATTAATAATAAGAAAAATAACATTTTTATTTTACCTTCACTTATTACTTCTTTGATAATACTCTTTCTTTCTTTTTGTAGATCTGGGTTTTGATCCTTTTCATTTCCATACCAATTTTAGAATCTGCACATCAATTTTTACATAAAAACCTTGCTGGGATTTTTATTGGAAGTGTGTTGAGTCTGGAGAGATTTAGTGAGGTTTAGTGACAAATTTAGTGGAGAGTCTTAAGAGGTCTCTCAGGAATATAGAGTCATTGGATCCATGAACCTATGTATCTCTCCACACATTTAGGTCTTTAATTTTTCTCAGCAGTGTTTTGTATTTTCAGTTTAAAGGTCTTGTACACCTTTTGTCAGGTTTGTCCCTAAGTAGTTAATATTTCCGATGCTACTGTAAATTTTATACACACACACACACACACACACACTTATTTATTTGTTTGTTTGTTTTTTTGTTTATTTTGGCCATGCTGCATGGCTTGTGGGGATCTTAGTTCCCCAACCAGGGATC
Organism: Hyperoodon ampullatus; assembly: GCF_949752795.1. Taxonomy (NCBI): domain Eukaryota; kingdom Metazoa; phylum Chordata; class Mammalia; order Artiodactyla; family Ziphiidae; genus Hyperoodon; species Hyperoodon ampullatus. Next base: position 77,265,848 of record NC_136928.1, read on the forward strand.
AAACCCGTGCCCCTTGCAGTGGGAGCATGGAGTCTTAACCACTGGACTGCCAGGGAAGTCCCTGTAAATTATAATTTAAATTTCTGATTCTTTGTTGCTAGTCTATAGAAATACAATTGATTTTTGTATATTAATCTTGTGTCCTGCAACTTTGCTAGTCTCATTTAATAGTTGTAGTAACTTTTTTGTGTATTCGAAATAATTTTCTATGTAGAAAGAATTTTCATGTCATCCATAAATGGAGACAGTTTTACTTCTTCCTTTCAATCCACATGCCCTTTAATTCTTTTTCTTGCCTTTATGAAGTAGCTACCGCCTCCAGTGCAATGCTGTATAGAAATGGTGAGAGACTGCATCATTGCCTTGAACCTGATCTTAGGAAGGAAGCATTCAGGCACTGTACGATGTTACTTTTAGGAGTTTGTAGATGCCCCTTATCTGACTGAAGAAGTTCCCCTCTGTTGCTAGTTTGCTGAGAGTTCTTATCAGGAATAGATGTTGGGTTTTGTCAAATGCTTTTTTTTTTTTTTTTTTTTTTTTGCCATCTATTAGAGATGATCATATCCCTTTTTTGGTCTCATTTTGGATTTAGTCTGTTAATATGGTAAGTAATATTACTTGATTTTCCAGTGTAAAACCAACTTTGCATTTCTGGGATAAACTACACTGAGTCTTGATATATTATTCTTTTTTACACATTGTTGAATTCAATTTGCCAAAATTTTACTAACAATTGTTGCATTTATGCTAATGAGGGATATGGGTCTAGTTTTCTTGCAACACCTTTGGTTTAGATATCAGTATAATACTAGTCTCATAGACTCTGTTTAGAAATACTATTTCCTCTTCAGCATAGAATCAGAGTAGTTTCTTCCTTAAATGTGTATTAGAATTCATCATTAAAGCCATCTGGGCCCGGAATTTCCTTTGTGGGAAAGTTTGTCATTTATTTAAAAGACATAGGGTTATTCAGGTTATCTACTTCTTCTGGAGGAAACTCTGGTAGTTTGTCTTTCTAGGAATTTGTGCATTCATCAATTTGTCAAATTTATTGTCTAAGGTTGTTCATAATATTTATTGTCCCTCTCATAGCTAGAGAATCTGAAATGACTTTCTCACTACCTCACTCATTGCTGAAATTGGCTATTTCTGTTTTAGCTATTTTTTTCTGATCAGTCTGACTTGAAGTTTATCAATTTAATTGATCTTCTCAAAGAGTCAGCAATTGATTTCACTGATTTTTCCCTATTATTTATGTATTTTTCTCTTTTATTTATTTACTCTTTTATCTCCCTTTCTTCTACTTTCTTTGCTTTATTTTCTCTTTTCTTTTTAGCTTCTTAAGGTAGAAAATTATGTCCTTGAGACATTTCCTCTGTTTTCTAATATAATATTTTAGCACTGTAGATTTCCAAGTACTATCTTGGATGATATGTTGTGTTTTAATTTCCTTTTAGTGGAAAATATTTTTAGGCTTACCTTGAGACTTTTTCTTTGAACCACAGATTATTCAGACTTGTGTTATTTAGGATCCAAATATTTTGGACTTTCTAGATCTCTTTCTACTATTGATTTCTAATTTCATTTCACTGTGGTCAAAGAACATACTTTGTAAGACTTGAATCTTTTAAAATTTATAAAGACTTCCTTGTCTTATGGCCTAAGCTATAGTCTATCTTGGTAAATGTTTTGTGTGTCCTTGAGAAGAATGTATATGCTGCTGTTGGCAGTGTTCTATAAATGTCTATTAAGTTAAGTGGGTTGATAGTGTTATTCAAGTCTTCTGTATCCTTATTAGTTTTATGTTTTCTTGTTTTATAGTTATTGAGAGAGGGTTGTTGAAATCTCAGACTATAATTGTGGTTTTGTCTGTTTCTCCTTGCTGTTTCATTAATATTTGCTTCATTTATTTTAAAGCTCAGTTACTAAGCATATGGCGTTTAAGATGTTGTGGTGTTTTTTTTAATGCATTGATTTGCTTTATCCCTGATAATGTTCTTTGCCTGAAATAACATAGTCTGATATTATTAGAAAGCCATTCTAGCTTTCTTTTGATTATGTTAGCATAGCATATCTATTTCCCTCTTTTGCTTTTAACCTATTTGTATCATATATTTAAGGTAGGTTTCTTGTAGACAGCATATCATTTGGTCTTGCTTTTTTTCCCACTTTTTTAATTGTGGTAAAATATACATAGGATAAAAATTATCATTTTAGTCATTTTTTTCCATTATATAAGTAGTTTTTTCTTTCTTCCTTTCTTTTTTTGTTGAAGTTTAGTTGATTTACAATATTGTGTTAGTTTCAGTTGTACAGCAAACTGATTCAGTTTTACATATATATGTATATATCTATATTCTTTTTAAAATTCTTTTCCATTATAGTTTATTATAAGATATTGAATATAGTTTCCTGTGCTATATAGTAAATCCTGTTGTTTATCTTATCATTTTAGCCATTTCAAAGTGTACAGTTCAGGGCATCAAGTACATTTACAATGTTGTGCAATCATCACTGCTGTCCATTTCCGGAACTTTTTCATGATTCTAAACAGAAATTCTGTATCTGTTTAAACAATACCTCCCATCCCTAGCCCCCGGTAACCTCTATTCTACTTTCTGTTTGTATGAATCTGTGTACTTGAGGTAACTCATATAAGTGGAATCACACAGTTTTTGTCCTTTTGTGTCTGACTTATTTTATTTAGCATATCCTCAAGGTTTATCCATGCTGTAGCAGGTACCAGAATTTCATTCCTTTTTAAGGCTGAATAATATTTCACTGTGTGTATATACCTAATTTTGTTAATCCATTCATCAATCAATGAACATTTGGGTTGTTTCCACCTTTGGGTATTGTGAATAATGCTGCTATGAACATTTGTGTATAAGAATCTGAGTCCCTGCTCTCAGTTCTCTCAGGTATATACCTAGGAGTGGGATTATTGGATCACACAGTAATTCTACTTTTATCTTTTTGAGGAAGCACCATACTGTTTTCACAGCAGCTATACCATTTTATATTCCCACCAGCAATGCACTAGAGTTCCAATGTCTCTCTATCTTTGCCAACACTTGTTATTTTCTGTTTGCTATTGTTGTTGTTTTTAAAATATTAGCCATCCTAATGGGTGTGAAGTGGTGGGTCTTGCTTTTTTATCCAACCTGACAAAATCTGTTTTTTAATTAAAATCTATATTAGTTATCTACCACTGTGTAACAAATTATCCCCAAACTCAACAGTTTAAAGCACCAAACATTTTCTATCTCATGAGTTTCTGAGGGTCAGAAATCCTGCAGTAGCTCAGCTGAGCAGTTCTGGCTCAGCATCTCTCAGGAGGCAGCAGTCAAGGCTTCCGTCTCTGAAGATTGAGACTAAAGACTCCACTTTCGAGCTCACTCAGGAGGCTGATTGCAGGAGGCTGCAGTTCGTCAGCATGTGGGCTCCACCACAGGACTGCTCACATCATGGCTTTCCTCATAGCAGCTGCTCCTGTAGAGAGAGAGAGACAGAGAGAGAGAGAGAATGCAATGCCAGCCAGCCTTTTATACACGTCTCCAATCATACACCAAGATATAAACCTTACCTTGTCTTGAGTAAGTCACTAAGCCCAGCCCATTCAGTGGGAAAGGCTTTTGATGATATGAATACCAGAAAGTATGTCTCAATGGTGGCCATCTTGGAGATTGTCTAAATGTCCCAAGGTATTTAGACCATTTATATTTAATGTGGTTATGATGTGTTTGGATTCAAATCTATCATCTTACTATTTACTTTCTATTTCTGCCATGTGTTCTTTGTTCTACATTTCCCCCTTTTCCACATTCTTCTGAATTCATGAGGTATTTTTTTATGATTCCATTTTAATCCCTTTGTTGGTTCATTAGGTATAATTCTTGTTGTGTTATTTTAGCAGTTGCTTTATAATCTATGTGTACCTCTTTAACTTTCTATGGCTACCTCCAAGTGATATACTACTCCATGTATAAGAATCTTAGAACAATATATATCTATGTCTTCCCTCTAAGCCTTTGTGATATTATTCTCATGCATTTTACTTCTATATATGTTATCAACTTCACAACACATTGTTAATATTTTTACTGTAATTGGTTTTATTATTTAAAGAAATTTCCCTGATAATAATTATAATAGTCTGTATATTTATCCATGAATTTTATTTATGTTAGGTGCTGGATAGTTTTCCATTCCTAAAAATATTCTTGAATTTTATTCTGGGTTGAGGTTAAATTACATGGAAATAATCTTTTTGGTTTTTGTTTTTAATCTTTGGTGGACTGGAACAAAGCAATGGTTAGTCTAAGGCTAATTTTTCCCCCAAATCTGAGACAAAACCCTTTTTCGTATTTAGCTGATGCTTCTTGAATTATGAGATTTTGCAGTTTGACTGTTGGGAACAGGCAGTAGTCCCAGCAGTGTTTCCTCTTATCCTTTTAATGGTTCTTTCTCTGACTGTGGGTACTTTTCTCACCCACGTGAACTGATAGGTACTCAGTTGAATACTTGAGGCATCAATCCTTTTCAGGTCTCTGAGGTTCTCTTTCTGTGTAGCTCTCTTTACTCAAGTATCCCATCCTATAGATGCCAGCTGCCCTGGCTTCCCCAAACATCCCACTCCATCTCCTCAAGGAAACCTCTGGGTTCTGTCTTATTGACCTTCCCTGCACTATAGGGCTCACTTTATCTCCCATCCCTCAGAGCTTACTGGCCTTTGTTCCCTGGTGTCCAATGACTTGAGAGCCATTGTTTCATATATTTTGTCTGGTTCTTTACCTGTTTCAGGTGTGAGGGTAAAACTGGTCCCCATGATTCCATCTTTGCCATGTTCCACATCTCTTACTTTCTTAACTCTCTCATTTTGGTGGAGTATATTCTGCAGTAATTTCCCAAGGAAGCATTTGTGGGAGATAAGTTTTTGAGATCTTTCAAGTCTGAATTGTTAAGTCTCAACTTACATTTGATTGATATTTTGGATGAGTATAATGTTTTATATTTGGAAAATATTTTCCCTCAGAATTTTTAAGACACTGCTTTCATGTGTTTTTATTTTCTGGTTTTCTGGTTGGTTTTTTTCCCCAAAACTTTTAGGATATCCCTTTTATACCTACTATTATTAAATTTCATTGCTTTTTTTTTATGTTTGGAGGATACTTTCTATTAAAATATATATATATATATAAATCCCTTAGCTCTGGGAAATTTTCCTGTGTAGTTTCTCTGAAAATTTACTTTGGATTTTCTAAAATTGAGATAAGGGTCTTCTGATTGGTTTGGGTTCCCCTTTAGAAATTGTTTTGACTTTTCCATCATACTAGAGGCTTTTTAAAAAAAATTGGGTGACCTTTGGCTGTATAACCATATTTTAAAACAAGGCCCTTAATAGCTTTGTGTGCATGTATGGAGGTTGCTGACTGGTAGGCTTTGTTATAATATGATCAGGTGGGGACCTGACTGGCTCTTTGGGTGAACTTTCAAATGTCAGTATTCACAGATTTTTTTTTTTTTTCTTGTTTTGGACAATCAATTTCTGCAATGAGAATTTCTCCATTTTCTCACCAAAATGTGCCTGGGGTGATTGTAAGCTGAGTGTCACATTTGGAGAGTCAGGCAGAGAAAGAACCCCAGGAGCAGGGATGGTGCCACTCTGCATTTGTGCTTACTTTTAAGTTGTCCTCTTGCTTTCAAGACCAAACATCATCCTGTCCTCAGCTGTGCCTAGTGTCTCTGAGATGATATCCTCTGCAATTTAATTAGTTTAGGGAGTAAACTTTCCACATTCTACCAAAGTGGGGGCATGGGGTATGGGAGGGCATCTGGAGGTTTAACTGCTCCTTATGAAGACTTTTAGCTAATTCTCCAGTTTTTAGCCCTATTCTGAATCCTCACCTCCAGAGAAATCTGGGTCTCCCAGATGGGGCTTTTTCATAGTTCTAGAGCTCGTATCCACTTATTTCTAGTCAGTCTACTGAAAAAAGTTAGATTCCCTTCTCCTCCCCCTTTTCAGTCAGATGCCATTAATGCATCTGTTTTTATGCTTTTAAAACTCCGTCGACAGCTCTTGTTTGCTACTGGCTCCTCTCTAGTTTACTCAACCTACTGAAGAAAGTTAGATGATTCTTCTCTCTGCCAAGTTAGTTACCACAAATCCATCTGTTTTCCAGCTTCTGAATTTTGTGGCTAACTCTGTTTGCTGCCGTCTCCTCCTCCCTCCCCTTTGTCCTTGCGGCTCATGCCTTTTGCATTCCTTTACTATCATTTTAGTGGGATTCCAGGAGGGAGTGGAGATAACGTGTGTGTCCACGGGGCATTCACTCGAGAAAGAGAAGGCATGGGTCCAGGCAATCAAACAGCAGGCTGTGGAAACCAGTGGTGATTGGGCAGATCAGAATCCACTCCCTGCTCGCCAGGGCTTGCTGACCTCCATGGACCAGTCAGGACTCGTTCCAGGAGAAGCAAGGTAGGGACCGCAAATGTACCACTGAAACAGCTGGATCATACGTCATCTAGACATAGCTGTAGAGATTCATTCAGTTTATTCCAAATGCCTGCATTGGCAGCTCCTTCATGCAAGTCCAGGCCAGCTGACTCCAGAGCCCCTGCTCTAGACCCCCTTGATTTGCTCTAGACCAAGGCAGAGATCAGAGAAGCAACTTAACCTGATACCTATCCCTCTTTTGAGATGTCGCAGTAGCTTCTCTCCTTGAGCAGCTTGAAGCCCAGTGGCCAAAGCCTCTGCGTCCCGTCCATGTTAGTAGAGGTTTGATATTAAGACCAATGGTGGTGGAAGTACTCGCTAATCTGGGTTTTCTGGTGGTGACTCTAGGTGAACAATGTCCCTTTGATCTTCGGAAGCAGGCCACAGACTCCTGCCTGCTCGGAGCTTGGAGCAGGCTGTGGAGGTCAGTTGGAGGCCCTGTAGAATCCAGTTTCCCTGGCTGCAGGTTGGAGTGATTTGCATTTCAAAGGCTCCAGATAAAGTGCAAAAGAGCACATCAGGGAGAGATTACTTCTAATTCCTAAAGACAGAAGAAAGGCTTGGTCATCGCTGACCACCCAGCTGAAGGCTGTTCAAGAGTGAGTTTTTTAGTGAAAGAAAGATGAAACACAGCCAAGACCAGGGAAGATGTCAGAGACATGGGAGAAGTGGAAATGAGGGGGAAGAAAAGCACTGAGACCTACAAGTAGTTAGAAGAAACTTGTTAATATTTTACCTGCATTTCCATCTGCTTTCTTTCATTTCCTATGTAAGAACAGGAAGGGCCTTTCATAATTATCTGGCTGACGCCCTCAGTTTCACGAATGGAGGGATTTAGGTCCAGAAGGTCAGATATCTTGTTTACGGACAAAATGGGTGAGGGCTGAGTCAGGATTAGAAGCCTCAAGTCTGATCTCCCAGTCCTGTGTCCTTCCCGCTACAGTGGAATGGTCTCACTGCAGATGATTCAAACAGGCTTGGCCTGTGTTCTTCTGGAACCCATCACTGTGAGACACAGAGGAAGTGGATTATGGGGAAGAAATCGAGAACTATAAGACTGTGCCTTCAATTTCTCTTGCTTTGTGTTTATTCTGGAAGGTTTAGGATTTTCACAGCGACTGTGATCAGAGTATATATCAAAGAGCCTTAAAACTGTATATCCTTTAACCGAACAAATGCATTTCCAGAAATTTCGTCTCCAGAAATAATTTCGATATGCACCAAGTTTTGGCCAAAGGAATGATGATCTCAATCCTTTTTGATTTCATAAAGCAAAAAATTGGAAAGAAACATCCCACAGTAGGGGCACAGTTAAGTAAATGTTTACACATTAATATGAAGGACTACCCTATAGCTATGAAAGTGGTTTTATAGACGGTATTTGATGAAACAGAAAAAAGCTTTGGCGTATAAATGGACAAAAAGTGTTATAGAAGAAAATATAGCATGACTACTCTTTTGGGGTAAATAACATATACATGAATAGAAAATAACTAGAAGTATATATCAAATTTTAGCAGTAGGTCTGTTGGGAATGGAATTATTGTCTTTTTGTATTGTTTTATATTTTTTACATTTTCCAGAATGTATTAGTTTTGTTTAACATTTGTTGAAATTAATGTATTCGTTTTCAATGAAATTTTTTAAAAATTTAAAGCTTTTTCAGAGTGACAATAAATTACCAAAGAGTAGAACAAGACAATTTTTAACTTACTCTGCTTGGGTAAAAGTGTGGTTCTTCTAAGGATCAACTCATAAATACCCCATAATAATTACTCCTTTTACCCATCCTGCCAGGTCAGCCATTTTGCATTTGGCCCTATACTTAGAATTTTTTTTTTTTAATTACTGAACTGAATTGTTAAGGGTTTTTTTTAATCACAGAATAATCCCTATCAGACAATAGATAAAAGGGCTTTTTAAAGCTTTGAAGCAGAAACAAACAAATCATTAGGTATCTTGGCTTGCAAATTTTAAGCAAAGATGCTTATAACTGTCCCCATTGAGTGACTTCAGAACAAAGCCTGCCATATCAGTCCTGACAATCTTCGGATGATTTTACCTTGTAGGTTTCAAACCAAACAGTAACAAGAATTTACAAGAGGCAGCTCTGACTGTGAGGTTGTCTGAAGTCAACTGTTGTCAAAACAAAACCTGGTTAGTGCGTTTGTAGGATGAGCGTATCATCCAACCCAGGACACTTTTGAAAGTTTAAGGGGTATGGGACATCCCTGGTGGTCCAGTGGTTAAGACTCCATGCTTCCAATGCAGGGTGCGTGGGTTCGATCCCTGGTCAGGGAATTAAGATCCCACATGCCATGTGGCCAAAAACTTTAAAAAAATAAAAAAGTTTAAGGGGTGCAACTGTCATTACATGGGGCAACAGGCAGAAACTGGGACGGTTTGGGGCAAAATGGGACTTATGGTTAGCCTACGAATTTAGCTTCTTTTTAGACTGTTCTCTTTGAGGGTCTATTCGGGGTGGAGAGATTGGAATGTGGGACTTGGATGTGCCCTTGGAAGCCAGCCACCAGATTGTCTGATGGGGAAGCCGAGGTACAGAATGAGGAGGAACTAACCCCAGGCCAGAGGCAGCTCCTAACTAACAATCCAAGGCTAAATGCCTTTTGCTGATAGCTTTCTCTATCTTTTATTTTTTTATAAATTTAACCATTTTATTTATTTATTTATTTTTGGCTACTTTGGGTCTTCGTTGCTACATGCGGGCTTCTCATCGCGGTGGCTTCTCTTGTTGCGGAGCATGGGCTCTAGGCGCGCGGGCTTCAGTAGTTGTGGCTCACAAGCTCAGTAGTTGTGGCTGGCGGGCTCCAGAGCGCAGGCTCAGTAGTTGTGGCGCACGGGCTTCGTTGCTCCGTGGCATGTGGGATCTTCCCAGACCAGGGCTCAAACCCGTGTCCCCTGCATTGGCAGGCGGATTCTTAACCACTGTGCCACCAGGGAAGTCCCAATAGTTTTTTTTGTTTTGTTTTTGTTTTTGTTTTAGAGTTTAGGACTTTTAATTTGTCCCAACAAAATCCTTTTATTTAAGGCCATGCAGAGGGCGCTAAGGCATTCATAGGTTAGAAGGCAGCACACAGAAATAAAGACCTGCCAGAAAGATCTGGCTTTAAATCCCACCTTTATTTCTGGCTTTACGACTTTGGGGGCACTCACAGAAGTACTCTGAACCTCAGTTTCTTCATCTATAAAATTGGAAGGATAATAACTACTTCATATGCTTGTACTGAGTACCTATTAGCTCTTCAAAAAATGTTAACCATCATTATTATTCAGGTTGTACATTGACTTTGTTTTTTAAATGTGGTAAAGTATATATAACATGAAACGTAAATGTAACTTACGATTTTAACCATTTTTAAGTGTACAGTTCAGTGGCCTTAAATGCATTCATATTCTTGTGCCACCATCACCACCATCCATCTCCAGAACAGAAAGTTCATACCCATGAAACATTAATTCCCCATTTCTACCCCCTACCCCCGGCCCCCTGTCCCTGGCAACAACCATCCTACTTTCTGTCACTATGAATTTGACTACTTTAGGTACCTGAAGTAAGTGCAATCATACAATATGAATCCTTTAGCGTCTGGCTTATTTCACTTAGCAGGATGCCTTCAAGTTTTATCCAAGTTGTAGCATGTGTGAGAATTTCTTCCCTTTCTTCAGGCTGAACGATATGAGATACACGTACATACCACATTTTGTTTATCCATTCATCCCTCTATAGCTATTTAGGTTGTTTCCACCTTTTGGGTGTTATGAATGATGCTGTTATGAACAGTGGTATTCAAGTCCCTGCTTTAAATTCTTCTGCGGGTATACCCCAAAGTGGATTTACTGGATCCTATGGTTGTACATCACTATTAAGTGATACTTGTATATATAACCTTGGAATGAAAAAAAGGTTCCTGAACCTTTTTGAACCTCACTGGAAATAATAACTCTCTCAGGCCCTGCCATAAATGTAAGTTACCACAGGCATAGTGACAATACATAATAATGTAGGTTAAAAAAATTTAGTTGGTTGCTCCGGGGCTCTGAACAGGTTGGGGTGACCCAGAGCGTTCGTTCTCATCAGGAGGCCTCACGGAGTGCCTCTTGCTCTTGCAAATTCCTCCAGTTCCAGAGATTTCACTTCCCAGCCCGAACTGCCCCTCACTTCCCTTCAGCAGATTGTAATCCTGGAAAGTTGTGTTTAGTAATATTTTAAACGCTCATTATCCAAGGAACCCTGCGGTGGTTCCTTCTGGAAAAGCCAGCCTTTGTTGGTGGAGGAAATAACAAGCTCTAAATTACTTGTAATAAATTAGAGCTTTGATGTAAAAAGTTCTGACCTGCATGGAGGACCTCACAGTTTACAGGAGGCTCTCACCTCTGCTAGTCCAAGTCATCTGGTGTTTATGGGGTGGAGCCATGTAGGGAAGCTTTTACACCGAGGAAGGTGGGCTGGGTATATTGCAGCAGAACACAGGACTTTGGAGGACCACAGTCCTGCCTTCAAATTCCTTCTCTGCTACTAACTCTGCAACCCGAGCTAAGTTACTTCTCTCTGGACCTCAGTTTTCCTGGCTGGAGAATGGAGATGGTACTCATCTCATGGGACTGTTGAAAAGATTAAATAAGATAATGGGCTTAGCACCCGGTAGGGGCTCCAAGGAGCCCATCTCTGCTAAAGCATGAGCACTCCACTCATATGAAATCTCAGAAATCATGTTCTAGAAACTTGTGGTTGTCAGGGGGGTGGGGTGGGGGAGGGATGGATGGGGAGTTTGGGATTAGGAGATGCAAACTATTACATAGAGAGTGGATAAACAGCAAGGTTCTACTGTGTAGCACGGGGAACTCTATTCAATATCCTGGGATAAACCATCATGGAAAAGAATAGGAAAAAGAATGTATATATATATATATATATATATATATGTGTGTGTGTATGTATAACGGAATCACTTTGCTGTACAGCAGAAATTAACATAACATTGTAAATCAACTATACTTCAATTAAAAAACCCACTAGTTTCGGGTTTCCCTGGTGGCACAGTGGTTGAGAGTCCACCTGCCGATGCAGGGGACACGGGTTCGTGCCCCGGTCTGGGAAGATCCCATACGTCTTGGAGCGTCTGGGCCCGTGAGCCATGGCCGCTAAGCCTGCGCATCCGGAGCCTGTGCTCCGCAGCGGGAGAGGCCACAACAGTGAGAGGCCCACGTACCGCAAAAAAAAAAAAAAAAAAAAAACCCACTAGTTTCAAAAATAAGAAAAAAAGAAATCAAGTTCTACAAGTGATCGTTTTTGTGAGAGTTTCAGCAGATAAAGTTGGTTTTCCTGCAGAAACATCAGTAATAAAGGTCTTTTCACAATCCTACATTTATAGCCTTCAAACCACCTCCCTAAAGCAATCCCTGTGTCCAATTACATTCGGCTCTCACCAGCCAGAGACTTCATTTTACTGTCACCTCAGAGTGCCCTTATGCCTTTATCACCTGCTCTTTATAACAAGAAAGTCAAGCAACAAGATTTTAAAAAAGGGAAACTGTGATCAGCATCATGCAATCTGTGTTTCGTAAGCAAAGGCTTAATAAATGACCCCCAAGATAAAAACCGGAGGTGGTTTTCTATAACAGGGGGCTGTACCTGCTCCAATCAGGGCAAAGGCAACCTCGCTGCCGTCTGTTTAACGCTTATGCAACCTTTACATTCTTCACATTCTCCCAGCCCTCCAGATAGGCAGTGTCCTACCATTGTCCCCATTTAGTCCAAAAAACTGAGTTCCAGAGAGGTGAGGTCAGTGGCCCCAGGAGACTCAGCTGGTAGGTGGATGAGACGGTGACTCCTCTCTCCACAGCGCGTCTGTAGGCCCCAGAGCTGGGGGTGTTCCTACCAGGCGGCCCCTCTTTCCTGCCCCTCTGTCCAGGGCCACTCTAGCAGCTTCCAGTGGGGGACCAGGCGGTGACAGGCTGAGGGTGGAGGGACCCCTCCCGGGGGCTGGAGGCTAAGGGCTGGGCCGGGAGGGCTCCTCCAGGAAGAGACCCCTATTTGTGGAACCAAGCAGATCCTGAGTTCGTCAGCAAGTCATAACCGTCCTTCTGGATGTTCCAGGGGGCCGATTGTGCAGCACCTGAGGAGATAGCCAGCCTGCCTACAGGCCTGAATGGAATTCCTCGGTGTGGGAAATAGCCTGGAGATCAAAGCACCCTTATCTCTGGCGAGACAGCTGAGATTTCCAGGGTTCCTGCCCCTTTCCTCTGGGCTTGGCTTGCCCTACCCTCTGCTCCCCCCGGACCACCATCTGGGCGCAGAAGCCTGGAGGGGGCGGGGCTCATAGACCAGCTGGTCCTCCACCCCGGCACATACTTGGTATCCCCTCCACACTTGCTGAATAAAGGACGGGTAGCCCTCTGAGCCTCAGCGTTCCCATCTGTGAAACGGGGATAATAATAGTACTTAATTCAGTTCCACTCTGTGTATCGAGTGGGCGAAATCAGCAAGCAGCCTGGGAATACGGAGACCATCCAGCGGGTTAGTAGCTATGATTATTTTGGGGCTGTGGTTAGTGAAGCAGAGAGACCTCTGTCTTCAGGCAGTACCGGGAAGGCCTCCTGTCTCAGTGAGCCGGGGACTGGGCCTCCGAGGAAGATGGCCTGGGACCATCGAGAAGAGGAAACAGACGGCAGCCCAGGTGGCGGAACCACGCGGGCAGAGGTGTCCGCGTGCGCTGAGCTCGTCCCGGCTCCGCAGGCAGATCAGGCGGGCTCAGCCCACGCCCGCCCCCCACCCCCCGGCCCCTGGGCCGCACCTCCTGGCGCTCGGTTTGCGTCACGGGAGTGAAAGTGTACACACTCGTCTGGTCCTCCTCAAACTTCCTGTGACAGAGAGGCCAGGACAGGAGGAGAGCCGCGCTGCCGGTGCTTACCGTGCCTGTGAATCTTCCCGGGCTCTGGTGAAGACGCACATCTGACGCTGCAGGTCTGGGGTGGGCCTGAGACTCTGCAGGTCTCACAGCTGCCACGGGTGCCGAGGCCTCTGGCCCTGGTTCACGGACCACACTTTGAGTAGCTGGGCTGGGGAGGCCCCTAGTAAGATTCCTGGAGCTCCTGGCTCCCGGGAGGACCCACGGCTGGGGGGAAAGTGACTCTTGGCTCCCTCGTGTCTGTAAGCACAGCTGTGTGTGTGTGTGTGTGTGTGTGTGTGTGTGTGTGTGTGCTGTCTATTCCCCATCTATCTCTCTGAGCCCACTCCTGTGTGTCTGGGTGTCTGTCTCTCTGGCTCCAGCTATGTGGGTCTCTCACCGGGGTCTCCACCTGATTGCAGGGTGCTCAAGCCTCAAATGCTGTCTGTCCGTGAATCTGCCCGTCACAGAGCTCTTCTGGGTTCTCGCTGATGATGGGGGTGTCACGTGGTGGGAGAGGAGCCGAGTGCTAACAACTGGCTGACAGCTGGTCACAGCTGGTGACAGCTTGGGCAGGCCCCGGCGTGGGAAAACACAATGCAGGCGGCAGCAGCTGGGAAGAGACCACACTCAGAAGACGGGCCCACGGAGTGCCACACAGCGTGCCAAGGGCAGAGCCCAAGCCCTCACGCCTGCCAGCCAGTGTCCCAAGGAATGAGGCCACCACACAGGAGGGCCCTGGGGCTGCCCCGCTCCCGCCGTTCCCGCAGCCCTGCTCAGGGGGGCTGCTGTCCTGTCCTGGGCCTCACGCAGATGCTCCGGCTCCAGTTCAAGCCGAATGTGGATTTCGTTGGGTGGGTTCATGAAGGGTAAGGAGGAGACATCTGTGTATCTCCACGAGGATGCTGTCTTGGAAGCTCTGTGTGTGTGTTTGAGCGTGCAGGCTCTGGGGGTGGGGCGTGCTGAGGAGAGGGGTGATTATGTCAGAGAGCTGACATTTCTAGAAAGCTAAGGGTCTATCATGACAATCAAATGGGTGAATACAGAGTTGGTAAACAAGAGATAGCGTGAAATATAAACGCTGGTTATTGTCATCATTATCATTATTGCCTCTTTAAACATTAAAATTTTATTCTTTCCAGGGAATTCCCTGGTGGATCAGTGGTTAGGACTCGTCGCTTTCACTGCCGTGGCCCCAGCTTCAATTCCTGGTTGGGGAACTAAGATCCTACAAGCTGCGAGGCCAAAGAAAATGTTTTTATCCTATTCATTTTGAACGGAGACGATTCTAAAATATGCTACAAATGCCCTGCTTTCTTTTTATTTATTTATTCGTTTGTTTATTTGTTTGTTTGTTTTGGCTGCGTTAGGTCTTCATTGCTGCACGCAGGCTTTCTCCACCTGTGGCGAGTCGGGGCTACTTGTTGCAGTGCACGGGCTTCAGTAGTTGTGGCTTGTGGGCTCAGCAGTTGTGGCTCACAGGCTCTAGAGCGCAGGCTCAGTAGTTGCGGTGCACGGGCTTAGTTGCTCTGCAGCATGTGGGATCCTCCCAGACCAGGCCTCGAACCCGTGTCCCCTGCATTGGCAGGTGGACTCCCAACCACTGCACCACCAGGGAAGCCCCTGCGCTGCTGTCTTAATCCAGCGACACTGAGCTAATTAAACCAAGAGCAGGCGCTGCTGCTGGAAGAAGCAAGGCACAGAGGGATCTGGGCTGCTGGCACCCACCACCCTGCCTTGAAGTTCCCAGGGTCCCTCCCTTACTCCAGACTGTCTGCCAAGATTGGCTGTGACCTCCCCCAGTCACCCCCGCTTAGTTTGCTACTGCTCACAGCTCAGCTAGAGAGAACCAGGGCTGCCAGACCTGGATGCAAAGTGAGAGGTAGTGGGCATCCAGGCCTAGGAGGCTTTTGGAGCAATAAAGGATATGGCAACTGGGTGTCCACTTGGTGACCATGACTTTGATTGTTCAGAAGCTCCTTATTTCTTATTTACCTACTTTTGGCTGATAGTGTGTGTGTGTGTGTATGTGTGTGTGTGTGTGAGAGAGAGAGAGAGAGAAGGACAGAGACAGACAGAGACAGAAAGACAGAGAGAGGGTCACAGGGCCACTCCCAGTAACTGAGAACATCATGATACCCTATACCAGCAACCCAGCCTGATGTTGGAGTTTATTTCCCAGCCAAAGGCTGTCCTGTGTGAGATCTGACTTAACATCGTCAGAGATTTATCGTCCAACTCCTGCCAAGGACCTGAGTGATGTACGTGCTCACACCATCCCTCCCTCATGCTCTGGTCTCTCGGACACAGCTGGTGCTGGAAACTGAGACCAAGGAGGTATTAGGCAAACTCTTGAGAATTATCCTAATGTGCTTAAGCCCCGCAGTGGCTCCCCACAGCCTTTAGAGGAAAATCCAAACAGCCTTCCGTGCCCAGCCCCTTCTCGCCTCTCCAGCTCCCAGCCCTGCCCTGGGGAACCAGACCCCTCCACCCTGGTCGTCTTCCATTTCCCCAACATTCCAAGCTCTTGCCACTCACAAGGTCTTTGCCTTTGAGGTCCCACGACCTGGAATGTTCTTCACGCCCAGCCCCACCCTTCCCAAGGCTCACCTATCTCTGTGTTGCTCCCTCAGAGAGGCCTTTGCTGACCATCCTATTCAAGCAGGTCTCCCAGTGCTATTCACCACCTTCCCTCTATGTATTTCCTGCTGTAGTGTTTATCACAGTGTGGAATAACTTTGTGTCCCTTTTTATTTGTAACCTACTCCCATTCACTCTCAACTGAACTGTAAGCCCCATGAGGGCAGTGCTGAGTCTGATTGGCTGACTATCTCATCTGCAGCCTCTCTGACCCATTAGGCATTTAATAAATATTTGTTGACTGAACGAATGATTTAAAAACATTGCACATCTAGGAGTCCTGGCCTCAAAGTCCACCTACTTACATAACAGGCCCTGGGTGGATACTTTACATGTATTATCTCACTTAATGAGGTAACGTTAGGTTAGTATTTCACAGCTTACGAATCATTTTCACACATGATATTGTAAAATCCTCATTACAAACCTCCCAGCCAGGAAGTCTCAGCTTTACCCATGAGAAAACCGAGCAAGCAAGGGGGCGCTGCCTTCGTTCCCAAAGCCTAGAAACAGTGGAACCTGCCCCAGGCACAGAGGATTCTGTGCTGTGGCCCCCCAGCCCCTCGGCAGATCTGATGACAGACAGGCTCACATAGGATTTCACATCCTTTAGACCAGGGGAGCGGAGCTGACAATTTAATATCATTTTGCACTTTGCAGCTGGTGTGAAAACAGACTTTCTGCTCTGGTAGGTTTCTGTGATCTCCTCTCGCAATCACCCTGTGGTCCCCCAGGTGGCTTCTCCTGTACCTGTGGGTAGTGCAGCCATTCCAGATCAATCCCCAAATCAAATCACGATGAAGTCCCATCCAGCTGGAGAGCCAGCCTGTCGTTCTCACACAGTGTGGTTTCCAGAAGGCACACGCAGTGCTCTGGGGCTCTCGTGAACGCATTGGAGTCAGCACAACTCTCTGGTCAAGTGAAAAGAGTGAGGACACGTCCTTTCCCCTGCGTGGACTTCAGTTTTGTGCTCTGTGGAACGAGAGCAATACTAGCTGCCCTGCCTGCCCCCTTGTTATTGGGAGAGTAAGAGCTGTGCACATCACCTGGTGCTGGCTGATGCGGGAACCCACCAGGAAAACCCACTCTTCTCTTGGGCTTCAAGTTTTGAATGTGTCTCTATTGGAAAATCCACGCCTATGACTTTGGGTAAAGCTAGGTCCTGTAACAAATAAACCAAACCATGTACAATGGCTCATATCAGGTAGGAGTGTTTTAGAGACCTTGCTCATCCCTGGACAGGAAGTACTGGACAATCCCTCTCTACCTCCATTTGCAAATGGAGGGGGATCACGTGGAAATGCTCTACCCAACCTTGGTCCCCCAGTGGAATAAATCTATCTTCGGGGTGATTTAGCTTTGAATTCTGGGCTCCAGCTGCATAATTTCACATCACGTGGCTACACGCTAATTTATTGAACCATCTCTGTAGGTTGATTCTGGTTTTGTTGTCATTGACATCATTTTAAACAAGTTATGTTGTGAATATGGCTTTAAAATGCATTTTATGTTATTTTAGTGGAGTCTTGAGATGGAGAGGATTTAAACACGTGTGACTCATCTGAGTTTTGACCCAGAACTCTGCAGGTTTCTATATATACCTTTTGCTATAGAAAACTTCAAACGCTGCCATCCCACCATCCGTAATCTAGCGTCAATATTATCAGCATTTTTCTAATCTTCTCTCATCTGTCTAGACTTTTTAAAAAAATTTATTGAAGTATAGTTGATTGACAATGTTGTATTAATTTCTGCTCTACAGCAAAGTGACTCAGTTATACATATATATTCTTTTTCATTTTTTTCCCTTATGGTTTATTACAGGATATTGAGTATAGTTCCCTGTGCTACACAGTAGGACCTTGTTATTTATCCATTCTATATATAATAGTGTGCATCTGCCGTCTAGACTTTTATTTTTTAACTTGCTAGAGTGTTTTGAAGTTCTAAGCATCATATACTTTGACATGAATAAGGTAATATTAAAAATGTGTAAGTTTAGAATTAGATACTCTATTCCCATGACTTAAAGTGCAAATTTTTCACCTACCTACTTCTTTTCTCAGAGGCAACCAATGTTATCTGGCTCTTGTACATCCCATCCAGGTATATTATGCATTTTCTTACTTTTTTACCCAAATGGCAGCATGTTATAAACACTGTTCTGAACCTCTTTTTTCCCACCAGCGATTTTCCCATATTTGTTCATAAAAAGCTTCCTCATTCTTTTTAAATGACTGCACACTATTTCATTAAAAGTGTATATTGTAATTTATTTAATCAGTTTCTTCTTAGGTCATTTTTCCTTTCTTGCTGTTACAAACAACACCACAGTATATAGTGTTGTCCATATCACACCCGTATCATTATTTTTGAAGTCCCCTGCATGTTCATCCTACAATCTCATCCCTTTTCTTTCCAGAGTTTTCTACCACCCTACATTTCAGTTTCATTATTTTCTTGCTTTTCTTTAGAGCTTTGCCACATGTATTTGTATCCTTACATAATACGTTATTTAGATTTGCATGATTTTGAACTTTATGTAAACAGAACCACAGTCTATGCATTCCTCTGCAATTTGCTTCATTTCTTCGATATTAAGTTCTTGAAATTTATTTGGGGTGGGAGCAGAGGGATAAATTGGGAATTTGGGATTAACAGATATATGCTACTATACATAAAATAGATAAACAGCAAGGGACCTACTGTATAGCATAGGGAACTATAGTCAATATCTTGTAATAACCTGTAATAGAAAGGAATCTGAAAAAAATATATATATATAAAATTGAATCACTTTTCTGTACACCAGAATCATTGTAAATCAACTATACTTCAATTTTTTTGATTTTTATTTATTTATTTATTTATTACATCCTTATTGGAGTATAATTGCTTTACAATGTTGTGTTAATTTCTGCTGTACAACAGAGTGAATCAGCTATATGTAGACATATATCCCCATATCCCCTCCCTCTTGAGTCTCCCTCCCACCCTCCCTATCCCACCCCTCTAAGTTATCACAAAGCGTCGAGCTGATCTCCCTGAGCTATGCAGCAGCTTCCCACTAGCCATCCATTTTACATTTGGTAGTGTATATATGTCAATGCTACTCTCCCACTTCGTCCCAGCTTCTCCTCCCCCCACTGTGTCCTCAAGTCCGTTCTCTACATCTGCATCTTTATTCCTGCCCTGCCACTAGGTTCATCAGTACCATTTTTTAGATTCCATGTATAGGCATTAGCATACGGTATTTGTTTTTCTCTTTCTGACTTACTTCACTCTGTATGACAGACTCTAGGTCCACCCACCCCATTACAAATAACTCAGTTTTGTTCCTTTTTATGGCTGAGTAATATTCCATTGTATATATGTACCACATCTTCTTTATCCATTCATCTGTTGATGGACATTTAGGTTGCTTCCATGTCCTGGCTATTGTAAATGACTATACTTCAATTTTCTAAAAAAAAGAAATTTATCCATGATCTTTCATGCAGCTGCAATGCATTCATTTTCCTTTCTGTATGATATTCTGTTATACTAGTATATCATACATTTAATTATTCATTATTGGTGAACTTTTGGACCGTTTCCAGTTTTGCTATTATAAACAGTGCTACCCTGAACATTTTTTAAGCATCTTTTCATAAGCACAGGTGGAAAAGTTTTTCTAGGGTATTCACTACAGAGTACAATTGTCAGAATCCATACAGATATTTATCATAGGATGCCAAATTATTTTCCAAAGGGATTATATCAATTCATACTCCCACCATCAGTGTATAAATATTCTGGCTCCTCCAACCTCACCAAAAGTTGATATTTTCAGACTTTTTCATTGTCACCCCTCTGGCAGATGTAAAATATATTTCATTACGACTTAAAATTGCATTTTCCTAATTAGTAATTAAGTTGAGCACCTTAATTAGCATAAGGTGCTTTTCATGTCTTTATTTACTTTTTTAATCTTAAAAAAGTATTTATTTATTTATTTGGCTGTGCTGGGTCTTCATTGCGGCATGCGGCATCTTTAGTTGTGGCATGTGGGATCTAGTTCCCTGACCAGGGATCGAACCCAGGCCCCCTGCATTGGGAGCGCAGAGTCTTTTTTTTTTTTTTTTTTTTTTTTTGCGGTACGCAGGCCTCTCACTGTTGTGGCTTCTCCCGCTGCGGAGCACAGGCTCCGGACGCGCAGGCTCAGCGGACATGGCTCACGGGCCCAGCCGCTCCGCGGCATGTGGGATCTTCCCGGACCGGGGCACAAACCCGTGTCCCCTGCATCGGCAGGCAGACTCTCAACCACTGTGCCACCAGGGAAGCCCCTGGAGCGCAGAGTCTTAACCACTGACCACTAGGGAAGTCCCATGTCTTTATTGATTATAAAAGATTCTTGCTAGGTAAAGTGTTTCTTCAAGGCTTTTGCCAAATTTTCCATGAGGTTTGTTTTATTATGTGAGTAATACTTAATGCTTTGTCCATTACATGTATCAGAAGTAAATTCTCCAAGTTTTGGGGCATTTTTATCCCCAGTCTGTGAAAGTCTTTGCATTCTCTTTATAGTGTCTTTCAAATAGGTGTTTTACATTTTAATGTAGTCAACTTTCTTTACCTTTTTCTCTATGATTTGGGCATTTTGTTATTTGTACCTCTGTGACCTAAGTTTAAGAAATTCTTTCCTTTCCTGAAATCAAAAACACATTTTCATATATTTCATTCTAAGTATTTTATAGTTTGATCACTTGTGTTTACATCTTTAATTCACTTGGAGTTGATTTTCATGTATGGTGTGAGGTAGGAATCGAATACCATGTTTGCCATATGGATAACCAATAGTGCCAACACCATTTATTAAAATCCCATCCTTTTTCCTCTGATTTGCAATGCCTGCTCAGTCATAAATCCAGGTCCACGTGTATGGGGGTCTGGTCCTGGCTCACCAGTCTGCCCTTGTTTATCTGCTCAGTAGTTAATCTGACTGTCTCTCAACTGATACTACACCGTCTTCAACGTCTTGGCTTTGTAACACTTCTTGATGATGTCTGATTAAGATTTGCCAAGTCCATCACTTTGTTCAACATCTTCCTAACACTACAGGCTATTCTTGGCCTGTGCTTTTGCACATACATTTTAGAATCAAATACTATTCTAAAAAGAGGGTAGTTTCTACTTCTCAGGATATTGTGAAGATTTAATCAAATAATACGTGCAGAGTGTCTACTATAATTAATAGGTCCTAGGTAAGTGATGGGGGAAATAAGCTGGCAGAGTCACCTTGGGAAAGTATTCTTGCTGTCGGGGTCTGCTGTCTGTCATGACGTCAGTGATAGGTGATGCAGTGTGACAGTCTCACTCTGCCCAGCACACCATAGAGCTATTGTGGGAGCAGGAGTGAGAGAAGAGATGTGAGAACACTCTGCCAACGGCTAGTTGGCTGAAACTTTGTATCCCTTCCACGGGGATTATCAACTGGTTATTGACAAGACTACAGTGTCCTTGGATGAGCAATAACTGATGCTGAAGTCGTCACCAAATACTGGGCAAACTTATGGATTTTAACAATCTCATTCCTTTTAAGAAGCATTGTATTGTTTCACTGATACCATGAAGGTCTTTACATGGATGTGTTTTTTTGTTCTGATGGCACACACGTGCTTAGCTCAGTAAAGGGGTTTTGCCAGGGGTTTTTCCTGGGCACTCAGCTGTGAGAAAAGAAACTTTGGTACCAGAAAAATGAGATATTATGGTACGGTTGACTTTGCTTCTGCAGGCGAGCAAAACTTCCCTTCTAGTCTCTTAGGTTCTGTGACTGGGTCTAAGAATGAAATGGACATTAGACAGCTTAGCAGGAGAAAAGTATACAAATTTTACTTCATATTTATATAGTTACACAGGAGTCTTCAAAAGGAAAATGAAGACCTGAAGAAGGTGTTAGGCCCAAAAGCTTATATACTTTTTACACAAGGGACAATAAATTGTGGGAATGTGACAGGACAAAAGGGCTCGGGCTGGAGGCAGTAAATTTTGTGACAGTGACCAGGAAATATACGCGGGAAACCAGTAGACCCAATGGGCTATTTCAGAAGGTTTGTTTGTACAGGTCCATTCGGGCATCAACTACGGTCTCCAGTGATAAGAAAGTTCTTCTTTTCCTGGTACCTTTCTCACGGGAAATTGTAGACCCTGCTTTTAGGTAGAGAAAACCTGCTGCTTCTCAAGTGCCTTCAGGTCAACATAATCTTCTGCCAAAGCCACATATTCGGGGTGGCACGTTTGTGTCCCTTCACTCCCAACTCCCAGTTGCCCTTAAAGTGCTTCCAAGCTTGAGCAGCAGCCTGTGGTCCCATCGCTTGCCATGGGGCACCTGCCCAGCGCCTGGACTGTCCCCTGTGCTGGGCAGCAGCCTGGCCTTTGCTCCTGGCCTGCAGAGCCCATTGAGGACATGGCCGGGCTCACGTCTCCCACAGCAGCCCAGCTAGGCTTGGGGCAACCCTGAAGGAAGAATGCTGGGCTGAGAACTTGGATTCACAACCTGACTCAGACCCTCCTGGGCTCTGTGACCAGACGCCTACAATTCCTACGTCCTGCAATTTCCCTAATGAAATGTGGGCATCACGTTACTTGCCTTCTGGGAGGATGAGTGCCGGGCACTGAACACAGAGCCTGGTAGGCACTAGGTGGTCGTTTTGGCCACACACACTCAGTAAATGGTGATTGGGGAGCTGGTGGAGGGGAAAGTGTAGGGTGTGTCCGCGGTGGTTAGTTGTCTGGGTGGTATGAACTTTGGGAAAGTCATGTGTAAGGGGCGATGGAAGAGGAAGCAGGAAGGGTATTAGCATCAAATCTGGGGAGCTTTAAAGGTCAGGTTTACAGATTTGAACTTTATTCTCGTGGTGTTGGACTCAATTTAATTCCCTTTACTAACACTTTCCTTCCTAGCCAAGACCCTCCGCTACAGGTGCCTACAGCCTGGTCCAAGGGTCTCAGGAGTTTCCTCCAGCTCTGTCTGCCACTCCTGGCCCTTCCAGCTTCTCCTGGAGTTTTACCAGTTCCTATCTTACTGCTTTCTACCTAGAGGATCCTTCAAGTAAACTCCCCACTGCTCGTTCTGCCTGGCTTTCCATTTTCATCACCCTTGAGTTATTCTCTCAGTTCTTATCACTGAAGCCACAGGCATGTTGTGCTCTGTCCAAATGCACTCTGTCTCCTAGGACCCAGCCACCCTACAGCCGGGGATCTTTCCGGTCTGGGAGGGGAGGTGGGGCGTTGGCACTGGGGAGCTGGTGAAGAATTCTCAAAGAAGTAAATGACCCAGTCAGACCTGGGCCATTGCCTGGGGGAAGTCAGAGGAGTGACTAGTCTATCTGGTCCCTAGGAAGAAATCAATCAGCTGTATTGATTGGAACAGGGGTGGGGAGGGGGCTCTGAGGAAGGTCCATTGTGTGTGTGACACGTGCAGTACGTATAGGCTGAAACACCGCAGCCGTCGAGCACGGTGGGAGAGGAATGGCTTGTCTAGCCTGGCCCTCTGGTTACTAGAATCGTAACTGCTGGTATTCAGGGGTGCACCTGGCCCAGATATCTTAACATCTGGAGACAGAGGCCTTGGAGGGCGTGTGACGAGGGCAAGGCCCTGAACTTGCGCTTCATGGAATGTCTGTACCTAAAGAGGTTCTTCAACTCAGAAGTTTGTAAATGTGACCAAGAAGGTCTTAGCTATGCTCTTGTATGAAATCAGTCTGGAGAGACTGATACCTGGATGAAAGGCATTGGGCAGGAGGCTCGGAAGAGTGAGAGGTAAAACAGCATTAGCATTAATGGAGAGGGCTCTGGAGGGGCTAATATATTATTCATTAACTAGCCAGTTACCACAGAGACTCTGTAGCATGGAGGTTAAGAGGTTTTGGTGTGAGACTGTCCTGTATGAATCTGTGAGGAACTAGCTCTTTGACCCGGAGAAAGCTGCTTAAACTTTTTCTCAGTTTTGTTTAAGCTGTGGAATATAACAAACACAAATAGAAAAGAAAAAAAAAAGAAGTCTTTCGATGTATAGGGAAATAAACATGTTTCGAGTGAACGCCTGTGTACCCATCACCCAGGTCAGGAACTAGAACGCCGGCATCACCCCAGCTCCGTCCTCCCACGCCCCACACCACATGTTCCCTCCCAGCTCACGCTCCCTTCCCTAAGCCCCTGAAAATAACAGCTTTTCTGAATTTTATGGTAAACACTTCCCTGTTTCTTCCGTTTTACCACCTATATATGTAACTCTAAACAATGTGGTTTAGCTCTGCCTGGTTTTGAATATTCTATTAACGGACTCATCCTCTCCATGCACTTTCTTCTTTTACTCAATGTGCTCTTAAGATGGACCTGTGCTCTTGCATTTAGCAAGATTTCGTTAATTTTCCTTGTGACATAGTAGTGCATTAGATGAATGATCTACACATTATTTATCCATTCTACTATTTATGGATATTATACTGTTCCCAATTTTTTTTTTTTTTTTTTTTTTTTACTACAAACAGTGCAGCAATGAACATTCTTACCCTGAGTCTTGTGTATACCTATAAGAAGTTTTTTTAAAGCCTATATCCAGGAATGGAATTGCAGGGTTATACATAGTGTATGGGTTTCAACTGTCATTGATCACACCAGATTGTTTTCCCAAGTGGTTATATGTATTAACATTCCCATCAGCCATGTATGAGGGTTCTTCTTGCTACATGTCCTCACTAAGATCTGTTATTGTCAGAACTTTTTTTTTTTTCCAATTTGATGAGAAAGTAATATCATGATTTCACTTTCTTGATGATGAGTGAGACTGAAATCTCTTTCTGCATTTGTGTTTCTCCCTCTGTGAACTATGTTGTAGTCTTTTGGCCATTTTTCTACTGTGTTGACTATCTCTTTCTTATTGATGTGCTAGAGTTCTTTTTTTAAAAAATATTTTGGATAAAAGCCCTTTATTGGTTATATATGTTGCCAATCTTCCTTCATTCTTTGGCTTATGTTTTGCAAATTCTTAATAATGCCTTTGACCCAAATTGTTTTAACTTGAACACAATCATATTTATATGTGTATATATTTTTCTTTACAGATGATTTTTTGAATCTACTTGAGAGATAGTTCCCTATCCAGAAGCCATAAAAATATTCACTTATATAATTTTAATTTGGGATTGTAAGCTTCTTAGCACATTTTATTATTTATCTTAGCACAATTTTATTCCTCTGTCCTTTGTTTGGCTTTTATTATTGTTGGAATCGTACAGTATGTGGCCTTTTCAGACTGGCTTCTTTCACTTGAAAGTGTGCATTTAAGTTTACTCTATGTCTCTTCATGGCTTGATAACTCATTTCTTTTTATTGCTGAGTAATATTCCACTGTATATTTATTTATATCACAGTTTATTGATTAATTTGCCTATTGAAGGACATCTTGGTTGCTTCCAAGTTTTGGCAGTTATGAATACAGTTGCTATAAACATTTGTGTGTGGATTTTTGTGTGGCCAAACTTTTCAGTTCATGTGGGTTACTTTTTTATATTTAAAGAGCCATTCATCACTTTATTTCTCTGCTCTCTGATTTTATAAGAAGCAACTTGGAGGAGCCAGACAGCACCACTGCGCCTGGAAATTTCCTTAATTAGATTGTCAGTTCCTTAGGTACAGCTTCTCACTTACATGTTACCATGGGTGATAATACTGTTAAATTTTATCTTCCTTCATGCAAGTTCTTCTGGCCTCTGATAACACCTCTCTCACATTCACGTCTTCACCAACAGCCTCCTTGAAGCCCTTTGGTTCCTACCATGTCTGGTCCCAAAGCTAAGGCTACATCTTTCAGGTTTTCGTTACAGCGACACCAGACTCCTGGTACCAAAACCTATCCCAACTATCTACAGTTTTATTTTAAAAAAACTACCTCACACTTAGCAGCTTGAAACAACAGCAGTGATTTATGTTGCTTGTGAATCTGCAATCTGAGCGAGGCTTAGTGACGCAAGCTCATCCCTGCTCCTTGTGGCTTCAGCTGGGGGATGTCTCACTCACTCCTTTCCTAACAGAGCTCCAATTTCAATACGTTAGTACTTCTCGCTCTATCTCGCCCTATCCTTCCTGTCAACCTTCCTTTCTTCGTTTCTGTGCTGCATTCTGGATCATCTCTTTACGTCCCAATTTACCAAATTTCCCTGTCGGTTCTAATACCTATTTGAACCCATCTATTAAATTTTAAACTTCAATCTGAACTCCTTTCGTTTAGAAATGGGTCTCAACTTTATTAAAGTGAAATTTGCAAACAGTACAATGCACGGATTTTAAGTAAACAGTTTGCTGAGTTTTGATAAATGTATACACCTTTGTAGCTATCACCCCAATGAAAACATAGAGTATATCCATCACCCCGAAAAGTTCCTTTATTGCCTTCGGAGCCTCAATACTCCCCTCGGTCCCTTCCCAGGCCACCACTGATCTGGTTTCTAGCCCTCTAGATGAGATTTGCCTACTCTAGAACTTTATATAAATGGTACCATGCAGTCTGGACTCTTGTGTCTGGCTTCTTTCCTCTTCAGCATAATGATTCTCCCATGTTTGTTGTGAGTATCTGTAGGTGTTCTTTTTCATTTTATGAGTATACCAGTTTGTTTATCCATCCATCGACCTATTGATCCATATTTGTGGGGGGGTAGGTGGTGGTCTTGGTGGTCTCCCATTTTTTATAATTGTCTATAAAGCTACTATAAACCTTACTCACAAGTCTTTTCTGTGGACGGATGTTTTCATTCCTCTTGGGTAATCACCAAGGTGTAGAATTGTTGGGCCATAGCGTAAGTTTATTTTAATTTTACAGGAAAAAGCCGAAGGATTTTCCAAAGTGCTTGTCCCATTTTACATTCTCACCGGCAATAATGAAATTTCCATGCCCCACACCCTTGCCAATGCTTGGTATTGTAAGTCTTTAAAAAAACGTTTCCTCATCTTGGTTTGTAGTAGTATCTCATTGTCTTTCTAATTTACATTTTTCCATGACTAAAGATATTGAACATCTCTTCATGGGCCTATTGGCCACTTCTATACCTTCTTTTTGAGATATCTGTTAAGTCTTCAACCTGTTTTAAAATTGGGCTGTCTCATTATTGAGTTGACAAGTTTCTTTTAGGTTCTAGATATAAGTCCTTTGTTAGCTACATCTGTTGCAAATATTTTCTCCATGTCCTTTTATTTAAAAAAAAAAACCATGCTTTTAAAAACGTCTGTCACTGTCACTTCACCCTGCTGTTTTTCTTTACAGCCCTTCCTCATCTGACACATTAAAATATATTTGTTGCTTATTTCTCTCTTCCTTCCTAGAATGTAAATTTCATGAATGCCAGGTCTTTGCCTCTTTGTTCAGAGCTGAATCTTCAGCACCTAGAACACTGTCTGGCACCTAATAAGCTCTGAATAACTATTTCTTAAATGAAGGGTTAAAGTCCAATCCTATTTTTCTCAGTGGAATAACAATGACTAACCTGAACATTTATTTTGAATAAATGTACCTTTACTTTGTCAGTTGATATCCCAACTAAAATGTTGGAATACCTAGCTAGTTAAAAAGGACTTGAAAGAATTACCTGGGCAGAAGTAACATTGGATTCTTACAGGGTTAAAGAAGATGCTTCTGGAAAATCATGCCCCTTTAGAAAGAACTGAAAAGCTATTGCTATTGTCTTCAATCATTTTTTTTCTAGCCTGTTGAGCTTTTTAAAAGAGAAGTTGAGACCGGTTCCTCGCCAGGAGTTATACAATGAATGAACAGCCATTATCTGTGCATGCAGAGTCTGAAAATTGCAGCCTTGGATAATGACATTCATTGAGAGAAGTTTCTGAGAGTCAGAGAGAGGCTGCCATAACAAAATATATTTATAGAGTTCTCTTGTCTTGACTTAGAATAATTTGATATCAGAATAAGACTCTTAGGCATTAACCCTTTGGTCATAACTTTATGCTTTTTCTTTTTTTTTTCTTTTTTTTTGAAGCTACTGGACAAAGTGCCAAATATTCTAATATACAATCTCTTAATATATAAAGTCTCAGTGTCTATGAATTGCATGGCAGGATATTGTAATTATTTTTCCAACAGTCTTACAGGGTAGACTTGGCTAACACACGCATGGTTTCACTAACTCATTGAGACCTTGGTAATTGACTTACCCAACCAGGAAATCCACCTATCATGTCTCTCCAGTTCAGGTTTCTGTCCTTGATGATATCTGTAGGGCTTGTTTATCTTGGTACTCAAGATCTAGATTTAGTCTACAGATCAAGTTATGTACAAATTTGCTAAATTTATTAATATATCTGTATATTTACATACACATGTAAAATATGCTAACTTAAAATAACATATGTGTATAATTGTGAAATGGTTCTGGTGTTTATTAAATACTGATCCCCAAAAGTAGGGCCTGGGTAAAGTCCTTACTCAGAACCCGAATCACTGCCTGTACAAGATTGCTGTCTACATAATGGCGCCCCCTGGAGTCTATAACGTGAATGGTGAGCAATCAAGTTGTGCAACTTGGGCCCTGGGGTTCATCTCTCTCTCCTGGGACACCATTTTTTCATCATTTTTGACAAACAGCTTTCCACTGTCAGTGCTTACAAGCTCCCTGTGGAATGCTCTCAGACTCTCTCCATTTGCATGCTCAAAGATCAATCTTTAAAAAACAGATGTGTTCTACCCAAACAACAGAGAATAGCACCTCTTTTTATCTCTTTTTAGCAACTCTTTGACTGTGGATATTCTAAGTACCCCAAGATCTGTGCGGTCTGTGAAACTCCAGTTGACTCTTCCATCATTGCTTCTAGACAAGCTATTATACAGTTACCTGTGGTTCCAAGTAAAAAGAATCTTCTAGACTTCATCATACCTGGAAGACATTTTTCCAGTTTTTACTTACCATTACTTATTAGTTATTTCCAATATTTTACTATGGAAATAAGGCTTCTGGCCACTGGCATAGGTTTTTTTTTAAGCTTCTACAGCTACTTGGTAGGTGAGTTATATTTACAAACCAAGCTAATTTATAAACCAGGTGTGCTTCTCCCACTATTGTACCCTTAGTACCCAGCTCAATGCTTGGCACAAGCTCAGTTAATATCATTTCAACCGCATTAAAATTGTAATTTTGTAAGCTAGGCAATTAAATGGGTCATGGCTTATTTGAATTGGTTTTTCTCTAGAAACAATAGATGGATATGCATTGAATCATAAGGCTGGATAATTTATCTGCTCTGAGTTGATATAAAAAATGAAACAAACACAATCTATGAGTTTGTATTTAGTAGAAATCTCTAGGAAATTGATTAAAGTCTTATCTTTATTTTCTTTCTGACCAATAGGGCTGACAGATATTAGAAGAGTTCCCTGAATTGCAGAAATCAACTTTGGATAACTTTCAGAACAGAAGAGGCAATTAATGTTCTTAGAGTAATTGGGGTGTTATCTTAAATGGTACTGATGACATTTTAAATTAATAACTAATAAGATAACTTAATAATTGATTTGAATGGCACTTTGCAGTTTAACATGTTATCATATAAAGTATATCATTTGAGCTACACATCAGTCTCAAAACTGTGTGAGTTATTTTTATTCCCATTTTGGGTTTTTGTTTCTGTTTTTGTTTTGGTTGTGCTGCGTGGCTTGCGGGATCTTAGTTCTCTGACCAGGGATTGAACCTGAGCCCCGGCAGTGAAAGTGCTGAGGCCTAACCACTGGACTGCCAGGGAATTCCCTTTTTATTCCCATTTTGAAGACTAGAAAAACTGAGGCTCAAAAGGACAAAGTAATTGGTCCAGATTGACCCAGCTTGCAAGTGTTCTAATTCTAAAGCAATATTCTTTCCACAACACCCCAACACCCATTTTAATGCCATGCAATGATTCACATTAACAGTCTGTTAATTAATATTTCAGGTGTTGTACTAGATGTTTAAGGACGAGGGGGTACGAAGTAGAATAAAATCACCCTCAAGGAACTGCAGTCTCCCTAAGGGATACTGGTGGTAGAAAGCCAGTTTCTGTGCCCTGTGACGAATGCCTTGGTGGAAGGAAGCCCAGGTGCTGTGTGAACAGGGACAAGGAACTTCTCAAGGGCAGGACCAAGTCACATTCCACTTCTGATCTCCTTAGAGCCTTAGGCACATACTGGGTGCTCAGAAAATATTTATCAGATGGATTGATGGCTGCGATTGATGGCTGATGGTTGTAAAAAAAGAATGAGTGAGTTGACTTCTGGATCCCAAAATAGGTAGAAAATTTCCAGGACATTCTAAGTTAAGGAAGTAGTGAAGGCCCTGTGTTTTAGAGGACACCTATTTTAAAGAACAGTCCCATGGGTTGAAGAGGTGTCTTTGTTTACTGAGGCAACACAAGGTTGTTTCTTTGTACGACCTTCTGCAGTTAAGTGGAGCCCGACACATTACACATGTTCTGCACCCTTGTCTCTTTGACTGTGGAGGCGCGGCTAACGCGGGCAGTGAGAACTCCACTTCCATGAGCAAAAAACACTGGAGGTTATTATTTTCTTTCCTTTTTTTCCCCATTGCCTCAAAATTGCTCTACCTTTCTGTTCATATCAAGTGCCACTCTTGAGAGAACGATCTCTGTTTCCGAGTGATTCGTTGAGAACATCTGAGTGCCAGACCACATGCTAATTAAGGCTTGTCACATGCCATTATGGCACCTTAGTAATACACCAATTAACAGTTGCTCTTAATTACACCACTTACATGAAATTAAAGAGTCGAGCTGATGAGAAATAAGAACCTGTACATTAGAGCAACACAAAACGTTCATCAAGTTTCAGATGAAATAGCCTTTGAGAAACCTCTTCCTCCCCATTGCCGAGTTAAAGAAATATTTTCAGAGGGTAGGGGAATGGCCTTTTGTGAAATGAACTGGCAAGAAATGGAGAAAAAATACTCATGCTTGCTGCTAGAAGGGCTGAGTGCTCAGGCTTTAAGGTCTGAGAGACTGGGTTTAAATACTACATATCTGCCCTTTCTAACTCTGCTCTCAGTAAACGAGGGATAGAAGCGAACTTCCTCACGGAACACCTACATTTTACTTAATGGTTAAAGACTTGATGCTTTCCCCCTAAAATCAGAAATAGGACAAGGATGCAGCCTCTCACCACTTCAGTGCAGTATTGCACATTGTAGTTTATAGCTGATGCAATGAGGCAGAGAAAGAAGGCATCCCATTAAAAAGGAAGCAAAACTTTATTTGCAGATGACATGATCACCTGTACAGAAAAGCCAATGGAATCTACAAAAAAGTCACTAGAATTAATCAGTGAGTTTTACAAGGTTTCAGGATATGAGATCAATATACAAAAATCTGTTGTATTGCTACATATCTGAGCAACTTTTTTGCCTCTCTGGGTAAGTTTTCTTGTCTGTGAAATGGCAACAAATGTATATACTTTATAGAATTGCTTTGAGGTTCCTGGAACAAGGTTCAATAAATGTTGGTTTATTCCCATTTTTATAGCATAGTAAATGGAGCCTTCAGTGGGCCTAGCATGGTAGCTTACCCTCCCAGACTAGCATGAAAGAAAAAATGATGCATTAGGGGAAAGTCACTCCATGCTGGGGTAACATCCAGGGGAAGTTTTAAAGCTGGAAATCATTCAGTTGGAGCAAATATTAAGAGAAGTTCCAATCTTGCAGCCCAAGCCACCCAAATCTGCTGTGTCTCATCCATACCCCCTCCGCTACTCACCCATTCCCATTTTCTTAGTTCATGACTGAACTTTTATAACGACCTCCTAAACACTTTTTCTACTTTTGATCTCCCCCAACTTAAATCCGGTTTTTTCACGGCAGCCAGAGTGATCTCTCTAAAATGCAAATCTGATCACCTCATTGTGTTATTTAAACCCTCTTGTGTTTCCCTATTGAACTCAGAGTTAAGCCCGAGCTTCTTCGTAGCCTGGCTTCTGCAAACACACTAGACATTTTTTGGACTGAACCACTTACACTTTCACCAAAACACCAAGCATTTTCTTGCTTCTCAGCCTTTCTCAATTCGTTTCTGCTTCAAAAAATGTCTCCACCTTTCCTCTCCACACGTGTTAAGCCCATCCCAACCACTACCCAAGAATCTACTGGGCATCCTTCCAGTCCATCCGGCGCAAGGTCGTCTTCCCTGTGAAGTCCATCTCGATTGCTCTAGGCAAAATTAATTATCACCTCCCAGACATCCTTCTCTCCGAGGCATTTAGCACACTCTACTGTAATCTTCTCTTTACCTGTCTATGAGCTTTTTAAGGACAGGACCACACACTCTATTTGTCCCTGTGTCTCCTGGACCCATCAGAAGGCTCTGTCAATATTTGCTGAAGATATTTCGGATCCTTCTCTGCTTCCTGACATATT
Source organism: Hyperoodon ampullatus (assembly GCF_949752795.1). Classification (NCBI taxonomy): domain Eukaryota; kingdom Metazoa; phylum Chordata; class Mammalia; order Artiodactyla; family Ziphiidae; genus Hyperoodon; species Hyperoodon ampullatus. The sequence continues at coordinate 77,298,322 of NC_136928.1, forward strand.
CCTTTTGCTCCACCCAGGCCTGACAAATCCTGCCTGCCAGGATGGCTCTCATTCCTTCCATTTGATCCTATCTTCAAGATCTCTGACCCAGCTGGAATTCAGGCCCTTGCAGGAGCCCTTCCCAGGGTTTCTTCTCCCCTGGGTTCTTGGTGCCAATTCTGGCTGGTCCAGAATAATGTCCTGGTTTTAGTCTTTGCTCTGCCTTCTTCTCCTAGCTCTGTGTTTTCTAGCCTTGTCTGATGTGAAGAAGCTCCCAGGTACACAGATTCCTGGGCCCCTCCCTGGGTGGGTTGGTTCCCCAGGTCTGGGTTGGACCCAGGAATGGAGATAAGCCCTGGGTGATTCCTGCCATCAGTCAGGCTTGGGAAATGCCACCACCCTCTGACCAGGGCAGGTGTACTCAGTCCTGAAAGGTGGGGTGTTGTTCAGGTTCTCCTCCCTTTCCTCCAACACATGCCCTGGCTGCGTTGTTCACACCTTGGGGACTCAGATTTCTCTATTTCTAGAATGAGCAGGGGTTCAGTGCTCAGAGCCTCAGTGCTTCTTCTCTTTCTGGCTGGCTCCAGGGGTGTCAGAAATATAGTGGGGGAGGAACTGACTCGACCTTGGGAGACAGGGGCTCAAAGGGAAGCCCCTCTCATGTCAGATGCTACCTGGAAGACAAACAGAAGTGAGTAGTTAGGGGAAAACAAAAACTCACACACACCAAAAAGAGAGAGAGAGAGAGAGAGAAATGAGGAAAAACTAGCCCCACCTCTTTTCAAAACATCATGCTAGAAGGTAAGGGACTAGCATAAATAGGTCTGGATCAATGAAACAGATTCTAACTCTAGAATCCATCCAAACTGAACCTGTGCTGAGGTCAGCCTCAAAACAGGGTAAGATCATTCAGGAGATTGTACAGGCACGATGTGAAAGCTGTTTTTTAAATACAAAAAGAAAACAAACCCAAATCCCAAAGCTTTAGCTTCTCATTTTATATTATACTCCAACACAAATTTCAGATGGACTAAAGAATTAAATACAAAAACATAAAGCCATAAGATGTCTAGAACATAGAAATAACTTACATTCTGAAGAAGGAGAACCACCGAAATGTAGTGGGAGAGATTGCAAAGAGGAAGATCAGTAGATTTGAATAGGTAAAGTGGGCATTAAAAGGTGACGCATATTAAAAGTTAAAAAATGGATGGAAAAAAACCTGTAGCCAGTATAACAAGAGGTTAACATCTAATGTTTAAAAGAGACGCAAATGCATAAGAAAAACACTTGATTTTTTAAAAACCAAAATGGACTTCATTAGACAGAGAGCCAATAAATAGCTAAAAACACTTTATAATGTTCAATCCCCTAGAAATTAAAGGCCAAGTAAAACCATGACATGATTTTTACCAATCAAATTCTCAAAGATTTTAAAAGGTCATAATATTCAGGACTGGTGAAGATGTTGCAAGACAGACTATCTCATGTACAGTTTGTGGTGGAAATGTAGTTTTATGGAAAGCAGTTGTAAGTGCTGGGAACCTGAAAAAATAATTGCAAGAAAGTAGGCTAAAATGGTATGGGACATCTCTGACTGTCATAACATTTTTTAAAATATTTATCCTTTCCTTTATTTTGCAAATTATCTGTATGTGTTAATTTTATAATTAGTAAAAATTTTGTTTTGTTAGAAGCCATATGTGTGTGTATGTGTGTGTGTGTATATATATATATATATGTATTTTTTTAACCTAATAATTTCACTTCAAGAAATCTAAAGGAAATAATACAAAATAAGAAAGCAAGATTGATGGGAAAATCTGACCAATATAATGCCATTTACGACAGTTAAAAGATATCCCAAATAGGGCAAATTAGCCTATATCTGCTTAGAGAAGTAGTATATGTAATTAAAATTATGTTTGGGAAGAGTTTACAATAACACCAGAAGATGCTTATACCATTCTTTGTCGTTAGTTTGCTGTTACTTTACTAGGGTGACTGTAACAAAGTATCACAAACTTGGTGGCTTAAATAACACAAGTGTGTTGTCTCACTTCTGGAGGCTGGTTGTCTGAGGTCAAGGTGTCTGCAGGTCGGTTCCTGCTGAGGCTCCAAGGGAGACTCTGTTGCAGGCCTCTCTCCTCGCTGCAGGTGGCTTCTGGCAATTCTTGGTGTTCATTGGTTTGTAGCAACACAATTTCAGCCTCCACGTGGAATTCTCCCTGTGTGGGTGTCTGTGTCCAAATTTTCTCCTTTTGTAATGATACCAGTCACATTGGATTAGGGGCCCACCCTGCTCCAGTATGACTTCATCCTAACTTGATCGTCTACAAAGACCCAATTTTCATATCACATTACATTCATGGGTTCTGAGGGTGAGGACGTCAACACTTTTGTGGGGACACATCAACCCATAACACACTGTGATGTGATACAGAACCAAAAATTAGGATGTGAAATTATATATGTAAGATCATAACCATGTTTTGAAAAACAACTGGAAAGCAATACACCAAAATGTGAGCAGCGGTCATTTGGGGGAGCAGAATTATGAATGATTTTCTTTCTTGTTTCCCGCCCTGTTTTCCACATTTCCTATACTGAGACCCATTAACAATCCTCGTCCCAACATAAGCCTTGCCTGCCCTCCCACACACAAAGAAGGCTCGTGCTCCTGTGCTAAAAGCTAGAATCTCAATTACCGTATTTTCTCTCAGCTCCAAATCTACTTCTAGAATCAGCTCCACGGTCCTGGGGATGGGACTCTGCATGGCCAGCAGCCTCTCTCTTGGGCTCTGCCAATAGGGGATGATGGGGGAGCCCAGAAGGCTGAAGGGACTTGCTCTTCCTCTGAGTGTCACCCCAACTATGCTCCTTCACCCCAGCATCAGCAGCTGGATCCAGTTTCCCTTTTCTTGTTCCCCTTATAGACCAGCTTCATTTGCCCTCCTCTCCAGAGACCCCAGCACCAGACAAGCAGAGCCTCAGAGGTCTGGGTCCCAACTCCCCAGGACCCCTCCTCCAGCTCAGAGACCCCAGGACCAGCCAAACAGCACCCCTACCAGATGCCTGGGGCTCAACTCTGTGGGTCCCACCCTCAAAACTTCCAAGTTTTAGACCTCCTGAACACTTCCTTTGGTTCTTGCAGTCCTAGGGGTGGCAAACTGCTCCGTGTATTGTTCTCTCCAGGATATTTCAGAGTTCTCCTTTTATTTTTCCAGTCACCTAGTTAATAGCTTTATACCTCAGGATTCTTTATGTTAAATTCTCTGTGTGCAACTGATCGCGGTGGTTTGTGTCTTGATTGGACCCTGACTGTTGCAACTTGTCTCAACCCAGCCAGAAACGCCCCCGCCCAGCTGCTAGGAACGTCCTGAGGGCTGAGACCAGCCTCCTCCCCTCCCTCCTGTAACTTCAGGAGTTTGTAGTTAAACCTCTTTTCAGGGCAGGAAGTGTCTTATTCTTCCTGCACCCACACTTCCCTCTCTCCCTCTGCCTCCATCCCTCCATCCCTCCCTGCCTTCCTCCATCCCTTCCTCCTTTCCTCTCCCTCTCCTTCTCTCTCATTCCTGTCCTACTCATCCAATCAGAGAAAGGATAAGACACCTTTGAAAAGCTTGGGGACTTCCCCCTAACTTCACAAGGAGTGCTGCGCTAGGATGTTTCTCCTTCTAGCGGGAAATAATGAAAACAAAAGGGCAGAGACTGTTTCTGGCATCAGGCCTCAGGCCACAACCACATCTGATAGAGCCTGCTGAGCTCTTCTGGGGCCCATGGGCACTGGGTGCCCTGCTGTTCCTGACGGAGAAAACCCTCCACTCTCAGACCCCCCGTTGCTTCCCTGGTAGAGGAGGATGCCCAGGGATCCCTTCAAGGACTGGGCTGAGTGTGGCCTTTCAGGCTCCCGGGGAGCTGCTCTCCCATGTATCGGTAGGAGGGGCCAACCCAAGTGGACCCTGGTCTGTGGCCTTTGCGTGAATTTGGCATTAACAGATTCGAGAATTGTTTCTTGCTCTCTTTGGGTCAAACCTAATCTCCTCAGGTTGGGCTTCAAGCTTTGGAAGCCATCTTTAGAAAACAAAGTGATTTTCATGAAAAGGCATTTTTATGGTATACTTAAAACCCTTCTGAGGCTTCCCAAGGCCAATCCCTCAGGGCTCTGGCAGCCTGGACTCTGCTCTCTCTCCAGAGCGCCTCTCATTCCACTTCTACAGAGGCCCTTCCCCTCCATGACCTCAAACACACTGTTCCCTCTCCCTTTAACACCCTTCCCTGTACTTGTGAACTCCTACTCTACCTTTGGGGCCTCTGAGAAACTGTCCTTAGTAGTTAAAGTAACTGGGGTTGGTGCCCTCTACTGTGCTCCTGTGGGTGGCAGGGACCCCAAGTTACCTCCGTCAGTGCCTTTTTTACTCCTTGTTGCTATTCAGCCTTCTCTCCCACCGGACAGTGGTCATTTCCAGGACAAGGGCTAGAGACCCAGAACAGGGTCAAGCACAGTGGACACTGCTTGGACCAATAGTAGCCTTTGCCATAGATTGATTAGTGCTGGCTGCATACAACACTGTCCTCAGTCTTGAAAAGCTTTCAGTCCCTGGGGAGGCAGGACACTCCGGGTGACCCATGACACCAGCAGCTAGGCAGCTGGGTGGGGATGCCCTGCCTGTGGGCGCAGGGGAGAGGGGCCTGGCTCCACGGCCAGGCCGATCAACCCCTGGTGAGGTCTGTGCCCTCCACTGTGAGATGGCGCCCAAGGCTCCCAGACACGCTGTTTTGTTGTAAACGCCTCCAGATCCAGAGCGTTTTCTAGCAGGACAACTGGTAGATAATTATCGTCCAGGCTGCGCTGGAGGAGCTCGCTGTGCGCGGATCTGGTGTGCTTCTCCTGCCCGGGCTGGCAGGCTGCCACCACGTCATTGTCTGTCCCACTTGCTTAGCTTGGGTGAAAAACAACAGCAAATGTTTTCTTGCTGGGAACGCTCATCTCTGCACGCCGTCTCTCCCCTCTTCCTTCCCGAGCCTCTGGTTTCCCAGAAGAGAGAACTTCTCCAGGGGAAAGTGCAAATGTGCATGAGCTGCTTTGCTGCACTGGTGCCCCCTTACCTGCCTGACAACATCCTGATTGCCCTTCAAAGCCAGCTAGCGCTTCTTTGTCTCCTGGACACTACCATTCCATGGATTATCCGCCTCCCAGCAGGATTAGGGTCTCCATCCTGTGTGTTCCATGGCATTTGTACAAACCTCTCTGAGCCCTGGGCTCACCGTCCTGCAGTCATTGGTTGGCCTGTTCACACCCCGACTGGACTGTGAGCATCTTCCATGTGTCTCTGCATCCCTGGCATGAGGCACACGCTCTCTACATGAAAGATGCCTACAAGGGCTAGTGACTCCTGTGTGAGGTCTGGAAAGCACCGTTGCAGGACAGGCTCCCAGAGCCAACTCTGGGGCAGAGATTAACATGCAGGAGACTTACTGGGGAGCGAAGGAAGCAGGACCGGGCAAGGGAGAGTCAAGCTGGGATGCGGTGATGACAGAACCTTGGAGCTGAGCTGGTCCCGCAGAGCTGCTCTGGTCTGGGGCCAGGGGCTAGGCCTTGGCCCCCACTCCTCCTCGACCAGTCACTGGATGATGGCCATGCTGGGGAGAAGACGTGACCCTGGCAGTGGACGTGGTTAGGGTGACCACAGAGAGCTGTCCCTCAACACTCCCGGAGCTGAAAAGGGTCTGGGGGCCCTGCCAGCCTTCAGTGCCCACTCAGGGCCTGGGCTCATCATCCAGGCTGTGTCTCCCACAGGGTGGGCTGCAGACTCCTGCATTACCCACCCCCTGCCAGGGCCCAGGAATTGTCACCAGTGACCGGGGTGATTGCGATGGACCTGAAAGTTTAAGCGAAACTGAGGCTACAAAGGGGGCGTGGCTTATCTGAAGTTCACAGCATATTAGCGGAAGGGTCCAGATGAACCCTTGCCTGGGTGTCCTATAGTGCAGGCAAGGGTGCTGGGACGAAGACCCGAAGAGCATAGGCAGAGGAGGGTGGGGGGTGTGCACAGGCAGCCGTGGTCCAGCCTCATCCAGAGCAGAGGGCAGCAGGCTCCTGAGGAACTGGCTCCCAGGGCCCGGGACCCACACAGCGAGCGACACTTGTAATAAACACAGGTCAGAGGCATCCCGTCCCATCCTGCCCCACGGACCCCAAGCGATCACCCAGCAGGGAAGAAGAGCCCTGGTTTCTGTGTGAGACTCTCCTAGGATCCTCCTAGGAGTTGTTTCAGGCCAGGGGGTCCCGTGTGTCTCTAGCCAACCGTGTGGGGGGTCTTTCCATGAACAAGAGTCAGGGGCAGGGGATGGGACCTCCATCCCAAAGAACAAACGGACACCATCACACGCTCACAGCATGGAGTCACTATCCCAAGCACCCTACTTGTGTTAACTCAAACCTCCCAGCAACCCAGGGAGGGAAGAACTATGTTACCCGCCCTTTACGGTGAGAAAACACAGGCACAGAGAAGCTACGAAACTGTCCCTCCGCTGGTAGGTAGCACAGCCTTTAATCCTACCGCCCAGGTATGTATTTTACATGTATTTTTTCAGTAGGCGTGATCACGCCACTTTACAAAGGAGGAGACTGAGGCTCAGAAATAATTAGTAGTGTCTTGAGACAAATAAAAATGAAGAGACGGATATACATACAGATATTCTGGGGGGCAGGGGGATGGCACGCCACACCTACAAATGCAGGGGGCTTGGGGGAACACCGTGTATTCAAAGATCATCTCGTGGTGCTGAGTGAAGTGGTGGGGGGAGCCGGGTGCAAGGATAGGAGGAAGGCATGAGACCCAGCTAGAGACCTAGCGCTCAGCCTGGAGCCCTAGAGCGCCCGAGAGGTACCGGAGCAAGGCCTCTGCTCTCTGAGAAGCAGAGGCCGAAGCAGGGGGGATGGGGTGGGACCAGCCCGCTGTGGTTACACCTGTGACTCTTCCCCGGGAAACATGGAGGCTGCTTCCTGCAGATTTAATTCAAGGTCAGCTGCAAAGCTCTATTGACTAAATTGGCCATCAACCCGCTTGTCTGTTCCACATAATGGGGTCCTGCACAAAACGAGGTTTTCCCTGTGTTAAAAAGTGTCGTGTTTGGGGCTTCCCTGGTGGCGCAGTGGTTGAGAGTCCGCCTGCCGATGCAGGGGACACGGGTTCGTGCCCCGGTCCGGGAAGATCCCACATGCCGCGGAGCGGCCGGGCCCGTGAGCCACGGCCGCTGAGCCTGCGCGTCCGGAGCCTGTGCTCCACAACGGGAGAGGCCACAACAGTGAGAGGCCCATGTACCGCAAAAAAAAAAAAAAAAAAGAAAGAAAAAAAAAGTGTCGTGTTTGAATCAAAACTTATTCCAATGTTCGGGCTAATGAAAGCCTCAGGTGAGAGTTGATCCATTGGGCTTGAGCTGTTTCCACGGAAACAAGAGGAGGGAGGCAGGTCTGATGCGAAGCCAGGTGCACCAAGGTGATGCTCTGGGGTGCTCACTGGGGGGACCCTCACTCAGCTCCAGCCGGGGACAGAGACCGAGAGCCAGACCCAGTCCAGGGTGGGCGCGGAGAGGGGGCCTGCCCGGGAGCTGGAGCCTCTGGGTCCGAGTTTAGCACGCTTGCTGCGGCAGCCAAACCTGTTTTTAAGGATTTATTTTTGTGTTTTTTCCAGGCCTTTGAGACGTCAGCAAGAAGGCTCCCCCAAACTAGCGTCTCATATGCCCTGGTCCTGCTGCTGCAGCCCTGGCCAACTCTGGGCACAGTGGGTGCCTTAACAGGGCTGCCCAAAGTGCACCCTGGGGGAGCCACTTCCCCTCTCTGGCCACTGATTCCTTATCTCTAAAATAATGACTAGCACAAAAAGCTGCAATAGTGGGGGCCGGGAGATGTGAATTTCAGGCCCCCCTCTTCTCCGATGTGGGCAGGTCCCTTAACCTATCTGAGGGGTAGTTTCTCCATCCATAAATCCGGGAGTGGTGTCTCGGGTCCCTCTAGGAAGATGTCATAGTAGCTGGTATCTGACAGGCCACCGGCCAACCCCACAGACAGCTAGATGTCAGGCTGATGCCCACTGGACTGGCAAACAGGAGCAACCATGTGGCCAGTGCTTCTGCCTGGGGCCTCAGGTCCCTCCTGCAGACGGACTGAGGGCCCCCGTTCACCTCAGAGAAGCCGCAGACCCACACGAAGCCCTTTTGGGTATATTCCTCACCTCGTGTCATCCTTACAGCAGCCCTGGTGGGATCACTGTCCTATCACACGTGAGGCCACGCACCAGGGAGGTTGAGTGGTCTTCCACAGTCCCACTGCTGTTACGTGACATGGCTGGGACCAGAGCCACCACTGTTACTGGGTGTGTCGACGGCCACCCAGGCCTCCTGCCTCTCTCTCTGCCCTTGATCCCTTGGCTCACCTAACCCACGAGGGCTGTCAGCCGGGCATCTGTCCCTCAGCTCGGGCTTGGCACCACGGACCCTGGAGACGGCCCTTCTTCTGAGTTGGCCTGTGCGGGCTGCTGCGAGGCTGGCCACTGGCCACACGTCCAGCCAATTTCCCCATGCTGCCATATGGCCGAGGGGTCTGTTTTGCTAGGGGATGGCAGGGCCAGTGAATGGCCCATTCTGTGCCAGGGACCAGGGCCTGATTCAATTTAAACTGCCTGTCCAGGGACCTGCCTGAGGGAATAAAGGCTGTTCTCTCTGGGAGATGCAGGCAGGCTGCAGCCAGAGACCCTGTAATCAGGTTTGCTGGGGCCGGCCTCAGCCTCGGCCCGGCCACTCGCCCCATTATCAGCATCCTCTGAGGGGTCAGTGTGGTGGCGCGCCTGCCCTGTGGCTTCACAAGGCCCCTTAATCGAATCAGGCTCCAGCCTGGCATTCCCCCGGCCTGAGTCATCTCCGTGGGGAGGGGAGCCGGGCATGAAGCATGAAGAGCTTGGGGCAGAGATGGCCGGGCCAGAAGGGACCCAAGAAGGCACTCGGAGCTCACCCACCGTAGACTCAGGGGTTGAAGCCAGAGAGGGGAAGGCTCGTCCTTACAGTGACCGTGGCGCGGTGGGCAGGGGGTGCCCCCGGCAGAGCAGGGAGCAGAAGGCCCAGCCCCAGGACCCACATAGGGAAGGGATTCTTTTCCCCCTTCTGCTACCAAACATCTGAAGGCTGAAGTGAGAAGGCACCGATCACTCCTACCCACCCCTTCGATGGCCTTCACAACACAGATGAACCGCGACAAAACAAACACAGATGAAGCTCAATAAAATAAGGAGAGAGAAAGCAGATGCAGAAGAGTACGTGCTACATGGCTCCATCCATAGGAGGGTCAGGAGTGAGCACACACGCTGCTTCTAGAAGGCAGATGTGAGAGAGGGCAGATGGGGCTCGCTGGGTGCTGGGAGGTCAATCTCTGAGCTGGTGACACAAGTGTGTTCACGTGTGAAAACCGATGGAGCCATGCACTTGGGGTTTGTCCATCTTTCTGCGTGTGTGAGACTCTAATAAAAAGCCTTTAGGGGGGCCTCCCTGGTGGCGCAGTGGTTGAGAGTCCGCCTGCCGATGCAGGGGATACGGGTTCGTGCCCCGGTCCGGGAGGATCCCATGTGCCGCGGAGCGGCTGGGCCCGTGAGCCATGGCTGCTGAGCCTGCGCATCCGGAGCCTGTGCTCCGCAACGGGAGAGGCCACAACAGTGAGAGGCCCGCGTACCGCAAAAAAAAAAAAAAAAAAGCCTTTAGGGCTTCCCTGGTGGCGCAGTGGCTGAGAGTCCGCCTGCCGACGCCGGGGACATGGGTTCGTGCCCCGGTCCGGGAGGATCCCACATGCCGCGGAGCGGCTGGGCCCGTGAGCCATGGCCACTGAGCCTCCGCGTCCGGAGCCTGTGCTCCGCAACGGGAGAGGCCACAACAGTGAGAGGCCCGCGTACCACAAAAAAAAAAAAAAAAAAAAAAAAAGAAAAAAAGCTGAAAGCAAAGAGACACTGTAGTTTTAAGAAACAGTTCCTGAATGCCTGCCCTGGCCCTTTGCTGGGGGCCCAGGGACAAAGGACACATTCCTTAACCGGAAGGATCTGAGGTCATGGTCAAAATCTGGACAGTGCAGTGTCCTCCGTGTTCTGCCGGAGGGACATGCGCGTGGCTGAGGGCACAGGGCTGGACCAGCCCTCGAGGGTAGGAGGCTCTGGCAGAGAGCGTGGTCTGTGTCTCCATGTCTTGATGTGCTCGTAAGAGTAAAGGGGTGGGGTGAGGCCTGCACGCCTCGGGAGCAGCCCGTCCCAGCACCAGAGGCACAGGCCGTGGAGGCCAGTGATGCCTAAACCTGGGTATGCTCTGGGGTCACCCAGAGAGTGTCCTGGGCTCTAGAACTCAGGATCCAAATCTCTGAGGCTGTTGGAACAGAAGCAAAAGCCACCCCAGAAAAATCATTGATGAAGTTTTCACAGGAGAGTCATTTGAAGACGATAAGCTTTTTAGAGAGATGGTCTCATCCTTGTTTCAGTTAGGGGAGCATGGGAGCCCCCATCCAGGTGAGAGGTTCCGGTGGCCTGACCTGACGCAGTGGTGGCTGGGATGGAGAGAAGTGGTGAGTGAGGTTCTAGAGATACAACGACGGAAGACTTGAATGGACTTTTTGACCAGCAGGAGGATGGCAAGGATAATGCACAGGTTTGGCAAGCTGGGGAGATGGAGGTACCCCAGGGGAGACAGGGGCCCTAGGGGAGCAGATGTGAAAGGATGGCTTGGAGATCCTGTGGAGGAAACATCAACGATGGTGGGCACTGGGCAGCAGGATGTATGACCACACAGCGTGGAGAGAGTGGTTTGGGAGTCACACGAGTGTAGACGGTAGATGACGCCTCCCGGGTGACAGCGCCTGTTAGGGAGAGTGCGTGGTGCAAGACACGTGTGACCTCCCCAGAGCATGTGGGTTTGGATTAGAACTTAGAGTACCTGTTGGGAGAGTGGTCAGCCAGTCCCATGAGGGTTGCTTATCTCCCTGGGAGAGAAGAATTTAAATAACTCATGGAAAATTTACCGGCACTGAGTCCATGGCAACTCTCACCATCGCCCTGATCTTTGCTCAGCAGCAGTACGTCCCTTTATTATTTGTCCACATGACAGAGGCATCTCTTGGCTTTTCCAGGCAGATACAGACTTTGACCATCACCCTAGAAATCTTCGAACTGCCCAGGGTGTTCTTTCTTAGGAAGAAGCTTGAAGCTGGAGACCAATCTGCCTGCTGGGGCCCATCACCACCTTCAGTACCAGAAGGTACTTCAGTACCAGCTCTCGGTCTATTCCACTCGACTCCGTTAGGACTGGAAATCCGTGAGCGCTGACTCACCTCTGTCCTCCAACCTCTACTACACATCTGAGATTGATCGAATAAATGCCACATGCCAACTCTACGGTTGGCACTCTGGGCAGGGTGACCAGATGGTGCTCAAAACCCAGGGTGTGGAAGGGTAGACAGTGAGATCCTATTCAATTCAATTCAGCACAGGACCCTTGAGTGCCAGGTGCCCGCAGGGTGCCGACTGGGGAATGGGAGCTGAGGACGACCCTGCCCTCAGGTCCCCTAGCCTCGTGCACGTGTGTGGTAGGGGTCCGAGGTGTTGGTAATAACATCATGAGGCTGGATGGCAGCAGACAAGTAGGAGAAATCCTTCCTTTCCTAGTCCATGGGTGTATTAGTGTTTATTAGGGATGCAGCCCATCTAAATGATTCTAACACTGAAAAGGGTAACGGTGCTTGTTAGCCAACAGCCAGTGTATCTTTGTGGCAGGACCTCGAGCTGGTCTCGGCAGCAGAGGCCATGGGGAGTGGAGGATGGGGCGTGGCCAGCTTGTTTCAGGGCAGTGAGACCAGGTGCCAGTGAGGACAAGATGGGTCGGAGGTTAGAGCTGTCACACAGAATCGCTCTGCACTGCAATGCTTGATGTCCCTTTGCGTTGAGGAGGTGTCTCTGTGTAACAGGACACTGCTGGTGCCCCTCGGGTTCAACCTCAGGCAGAAAGGGACACTTCTTGGCAGGCGAGGTCCTCCAGCCCTCCCTTCTTATCCCCATCCCCATTACGTTCTTCATGATCACACTGCTCCAGCCTTACTGGACTGTATCCAACCTGGCGTGTGTATCCTCCCATCCCTTAGGAATCCTTCTTACCCATCCTCACATCAGCACCGGCATGCCCTTGTTTCTCCAAAACTGCCTAATGAAATCCACATACCCTTCAAGACCCAGCTGAATCCCGCTCCCTCCCAGAAGCCCCTCCAGATCTATCCCATCGGCATTCATCTCTCTGCCGCTCAGGCTCCCACAGACTGAGCAGAAATCTGCCCTGTGCCAGGGCTTTTTTTTTTTTTAATTGAGGTAAACACACATAACATACGATTTACCATTTTAACACTTTTAAGTGCAAATTTAGTAACATTAAGTACATTTGTGGGCAACCATCACCACTATTCATTTCCAGGAGTTTCTCAGCATTCCAAACGGAAACTCTGTACCCATTAACCAATAACTCCCCGTGCCTCCTCTCCCCAGCCCCTGGTAACTTGCATTCTACCTTCTGTCTCTGTGAATTTACCTACTCTAGGTACCTACTCTAGAAGTGGAATCATTCAATAATTGTCCTTTTGTGTCTGGCTTATTTTCCCTAGCATAGTGTTTTCAAGGTTCATCGGTGATATAGCTTGTGTCAGAATTTCATCTCTTTTTATGGTTGAATAATACTCCACAGTACGCATACGCCACATTTTGTTTATCTGTTCATCTGTTTATGAACATTTGGGTTGTTTCCACCTTTTGGCTGTTGTGAATAATGCTGCTGTGAACGTGGTTGTACAAGGATCTGTTTAAGTCCTTGCTTTCAATTCTTTCGGGTATTTACCTAGTCCTGGAATCGCTGGGTCATACAGTAATTCTGTTTAACTTTTTGAGGAACTGTGTCCAGACATTTTATGCCCACCTGTGCAATAACCCAGGAGCATGGAGATGGCAGAGCCCATGCTGCATTCATTTGCACGTGGCAAACTCTAAAGGGGTCTTTGGGGCCAGACAATCCTAGGTTCAACTCCCAGCTCTACTTCTCAATAGCTGAGCCTCCATTTTCTTGTTTTTGAAACAGGGTTGCTGTAAACATGAAATGTACTCAGAATGTGAAACACCTGGCGCTCTGCAGGTGTTCAATAAATATTCATCCTGACTTCCCTTACCCACTTCTGTTTCCTCATCTGTAAAAAAGCATCTTATTTACTAAATGCCTTGTAAACCCCAAATGCTTTCAGGACAACTGGGTGGAAATATTCGGAGGTAACTTTCTTTAGAAAACATGCCCCCCTTTCAAATAGAAGCCCATAATTCCTCCACATGCTTCCCCATCTGTTCCCCCAAATGTGACAATTAGGAAATGATGCTGTCACTTTCCAATGTGAGAAATCGGTCCCTCCCATCTCATCTCTTAGTGACATAGCAGAAGGATAAGCAGATAGCTCTTAAAACTCACAAGCAGCCCCAACCCCAGTCCCCATGGTTTTGATGTGGTTCAAAAACCAGGTCAGTCTCCCCAGGAGGCAACCCAACGTGTGGCAATAAGATACTAATCTCAGGAGATGCGAGTGGAATGGACTTAGAGACCACCTCACCATGTTTGGTTCTTCTTTCATGAGTCTTTACCACTGTCTAGAGTAGTGAGATGCACTAGTCACATTTAAGATTAGTGAATGAAGCCCAGGGAGACAAGTGAACGTCTGAACACAGCAGGTTGGTAGGAGAGCTGAGGCACACATCCGGATCTCCTCCCACCCTGCTGCTGGTGATGGAGGCAACATGGCATCCAGCCCTTTGAGTAGACTACGAGGACTCATCTAGTCTTCCCGAGACAGCACATGAATCTGGAACTCCAGGCTGTCTGCCAATGGTCCTTAAAACGTTCATGTCATGGACCTAGAGATTGTCATACTGAGTGAAGTACGTCAGACTCAGAAAGATAAATATCATAGGATATCGCTTCTATGTGGAACCTAAAACAAAAGGGTACAAGTGAACTCATTTACAAAACAGGGGAGAGTCACAGATGTAGAAAACAAACTTATGGTTACCAGGGGATGGGGGATGAGGGATAAATTGGGAGACTGGGATTGACAGACACACACTATTACATATAAAATAGATAACTAATAAGGACCTATTGTATAACACAGGGAACTTACTCAATAGTCTGTAATGACCTATATGGGAAAGAATCTTTAAAAAAAATGGAGTGGGTCTATGTATATGTATAACTGATTCGCTTTGCTGTATACCTGAAACTAACATAACTTTGTAAATCAACCATACTCCAATAAAAGGAAAAATGTTCTTGGAAAAACAAAAAACTTTCATGTCAACCAGTTCTGTCCCCCATTACCCTTGTGGAGCATTCACTTTCTAGCTTCTAAACCTTTTTCCATGAAGTCCCTTGTCTTAGACCTAATTCCCTCCAAAGCAGAGCCTGAGACAAGGATTCGGGTGCAGGTTGTTCATTTGAGAAATGATCCTGGAAAGCTGGAGTGAAGAGGACATGGGATTGCAGGGAAAGTCAGGAAGGGGTGCATTGTGGAGCTGGTTTTCACTTTGGTAACTGTGACCCAGTCCCACCGGGAATCCTCTGAATCATGGTGTAGAACTGTTCCTCCAAAGATGGGAGGTTGGAGGCATAATTCCTGTCCCCTGCTAGTTAAGAACTGTCTTCATTATCTATCGCTGAGCAACAATTTGGTGGCCCAGAATTTACAGGCTTAAAACAACACACATTTATTGCCTCACAGTTTCTCTGGGTGAGGAATCTAGGAGAGACTTAGCTGGTGGGTTCTGGCTCAGGGTCTCTCATGAGGCCACGGTCAGACTGTCTGCGGGGGCTGCCACCTCTGAAGGCTTAACTGGGGTGGAAGGATCCACTCCTAAGATGGCCACTTGCACGGGTGTCAGCAGGAAGCCTCAGTTCCCAGGCTTGTGGGCCTCTCCACAGGACGTCTCACAACATAGCTCCATCCAGAGTGAGTGACCTGAGAGTGAGGAAGAGAGAAAGAGCACCTAGGATGGAAGCTGAAGGCTTGTCATCTAATCTCAGGAGTGACACGTTGTTGCTTCTGTTGTATACTGTTGGCCATATGATCAACTCTGGTACACAGTGGGGTAGAGGGCAAGGAGGCGGGGTTCCCCCAGAGGCTGGCTAGCTCAAGGCTTGATCTTGGAAGCGTTAACCCTCCCCACTAAACACACACACACTTCCAGGCTGCACCTACTCCTTGGATGAATGGGCTCATATTTAGGGAGCTGAGACGCAATGGGAAGCTGTCCGCAGGCATGGGGATACCCCCATCATGCTGAGTGGACTCGCCGGTGGGCAGGGGGACCAGGCACAAGGCACTGATAGCACCTCCTACATCCCTTGCAGCCGCATCCTCTCTCCCTGGCCTTCCCCCTGCCTCGCTCCTGGCCCCAATCATGTGCATCCTTTGAAGCCATCCTCTAGCCCTGAAGCCCTCCTTGACTGCCTGGCTCCCAGCCCTTCACCTGGGTTCACTTTGTGGGTTCACCCACTTCACCTGGGTATTTGCACAAACACTGTCAGGAACAGCCAAGGGACAAGAAGTGTTCCTCACTGGGTCCACTGCAGGCCAGGAGGCCTTGGAAAAGTACCAAGGTAGGGTGTGTCTAGGATTGGTTAATGGAGTGACTAAAAGTGTCACCAGTGTCCAGGTTTGCTCCATCTCTCCACTCTGCCCCTCTGGGTGTCAGCTTTGGCCGTGGCTAGTCCTCCCTGTGCTCCAGACATGGCAGCTGCGCTTCCAGCTGAGACACCCCGACAGACACAGCAAGGCCCCTAGACAGAAGAGAAGCATGTACTCCTCGTGTCTCCTTAAAGAAAAGACATCTTTCTCGGAAGCCCCCAGTGGACTTCCCTTCACATCTGATCGAGAAGATCTTGGTCCCCTGCCAAGCCCTAAACTACTCTCTGGCAAAGGGAAAAGGATTGTCATGACCAGCGTAGATGGATCAGTGGCCACTCGAGAGCAGAGAATGGATCACTTTCCCTGAGCATGTGACCTCAGGAGCAGTGGATATTTCCAGACTTGAAATCAAGCAGAGCAGGGTTCAAATCCCCACTCCACTGTTTACTGTCTCTGAGCCCCAGGTACTTCCCTTATGAGGACAGTGAGACCTACATTGTTTTTATATTTTTTTTTAATTTACTTTTTTATTGAAGTATAGTTGACTTGCAATGTTGTGTTAATTTCTGCTGTACAGCAAAGTGACTCCGTTATACACATATATACATTCTTTCTTATATTCTTTTCCATTATGATTTATCCCAGGATATTGAATATAGTTCCCTGTGCCATACAGTAGGACCTTCTTGTCCATCCATTCTATATGTAATAGTTTGCATCTACTAACCCCAAACTCCCTGTCCATTCCTGTCCCACACTCCCTCCCCCTTGGTAACCACAAGTCTGTTCTCTGTGTCTGTGAGTCTGTTTCTGTTTCAGAGGTAAGTTCACTTGTGCCATATTTTAGATTCCACATATAAGTGATATCATATGGCATTTGTCTTTCTCTGTCTGACTTATTTCACTTAGTATGATAATCTCTAGATCCATCCATGTTGCTGCAAATGGCATTATTTCGTTCTTTTTGTGGCTGAGTCGTATTCCATTGTGTGTGTATATATATATATATATATATATATATATATATATATATATACACACACACATACACTACATCTTCTTTATCCATTCCTCTGTTGATGGACATTTAGGTTGTTTCCATGGTGAGGCCTACTTTGAATGGTTAAAATCAGGTTCTAACACCTAAACATCTCTCTAATTAATTACTCCATGCCTCACCATCCCCATTGCTACCTATTTTTTCCAGTCCATCCATCTCTCTCTCTCTCTCTCTCTCTCTCTCTCTCACACACACACACACACAATTTTAAGATTTTTAACTGACATATATCTAACAAACATAAGGTATACGAATCTTAAATGCACACCTCCGTAAGTTTTTACATATGTATACCTCCCATGTAGCCACCAGCTGAACCAAGATTTAGAACATTTCCAGTACCCCCAGAAGGCTCCCTTGTACCTCTTCCCAGTTAATACCTTCCCCAAATGGTACCTCTATCTGACCCCTAGTATAATATGCCTGTTTTTGAACTTTGTAGAAATGGAACAATACAGTATGGCTTCTTTGTTCAATATAGTGTCTGGAAAATTAATCCATGTTGTTGCATGTAGGTTTTTTCCCGTTATATAGTATACTATTGTATGAATACCCTGCAATTTATTTACCCAATCTACCGTTGATAGACATTTGAGTTGTTTCCAGTTTTTACTATTATGAATAATGCTGTTATGAATCTTTGTGTGCAAGTCCTTTGGTGAACAAAAGCACTCATTTTTATTGACTATACAACCTGGAGAGGAATTGCTGGTTATAGGGTGTATGTACGTTTAGCTTTGGTAGTTACTACTAAATGCTTTCCAAAGGAGGTCTACTGATTTACAATCCCACCAAAAATGTGTAACCTCCATAAATGGGTCTTGCCTGGACTATTGCAACATGCTGGTCATTCTTCTCCTCAAAATTATCCAAGCCCCACCCCCTTCCATGCCTGGGATTCTGGAAGCTGGCAATGCCATCTGGGCAGGGCACCCCAAGTCCAGACTGGGACCTGTGTGGGCCCTAGGGCTCATTTCTCCCCTTTGGGGTACTCTCTGACTCTCTAGCCCCTCTTCCCCCTGCCCACATCTGGTTGACCAGATGCCTGAAGGAGCTCTAGGCTTTACATCTATGGGGTTGTCCTGGATTCCAATGGTTGGGTGCCAGTCCCAGAAGAGCAGCCTGATGTCCAGATCACTTCTGCTGCCAACATGATACTTCTTTTCCAGGACTAAATAAAAATGGGCTGCCAGAATGGAGGTGACATGTTGGTTTGGAGAGACTCGGATTCACAATGGATATAGGACAACTTCAGGATTCTGGGTTACCCTTGTCGACTGATCCTTCGGCTTGAACCCCATGCACCAGCTCTTGTCCACCTGTGTTCTACCACAGTGCCTCCTGAAATCTACCCTACCCAAGGGAGGAGTGGGGGAGGGCAGCAATCTGTGTCCTGTGTACCCCTACTGTTGGCACCAGGATAACACCCCACACCTTCCACAGGCTCCACACCATTTGCCAAACCCTTCTCATGTCTTCTCCTGGGGCTCCTGAGACAGTTGCTACACAAAGCCAACGGGCCCTTCCAGTCAATGTCCCCTCTTGCCTTCAATCGACAAGGGGATGCATTGCTCTCCCCAGGCCTTCTTCAGCTGTGAAATATGAGGACAGACGTTTCTTATGCAAATGAGCTCTTCTCCTGTGCCCACAGGTCCTCTGCCCATCCTGCCTATTGGTCGCAGTGTGTGAATCAAGTCAAGGTCAACATTGGAAGAGATCACATTCTAAAAATACAATGGTTATGGCCTAAAGCGCTCAAGATGTGTCGTTCTACATTTATGTTATAAAATTCCCAGCAGTAAATTTAACATGATCAGAAAATGAGTGACCAGTCACGTTTTCCTGCCTGCTCTGGGTGAGACTTGCCTTGGTGGTCACATAACCAGCCTTCAATAAATGGTGTTGGAAAACCGCAGAGGCAGGTCGTTCTGTATTGTTTCAACACAAGGAGATGTGGAAGAGCCACGGCATGATTTCTCAAACTGGGAGATAGGAAATTAACCAGGACTAAAGCATTTGACAGTAAAGATCCTGATGACATGGTTCCGGATCTGAACAGTCAGAGACGGTGCCTGGACACTGAGGAATCTTCACAAGCACTAATCAGACAATAAACAAACATACCATTCTTCCTACCATCATTCTAAATCTTCATCAGGAAACTACCATACTGGGACTTCCCTGGCGGTCCAGTGGTTAGGACTCCGAGCTTCCACTGCAGGGGGCACAGGTGCGCTCCCTGGTTGGGGAACTAGGATCCCGCATGCTACACAGCAAGGCCAAAAAAAAAAAAAGAAACCACCATTCAGCTGATCCTCATTATTTACATATTCTGTCTTTGCAAATTTGTGGCTTTACCGAAATGTAGTTTACCCCCCAAATTAATATTCACGGTGCTTTCACAGTCATTCATAGACATGTGCAGAGCGTTGAAAAGTTTGAGTTGTCCAAAGTGCACGTTCCCAGCTAAGGTAGAATCAGATGATGCTCTACTTTTTGTCTCACTTCTCAGAGATGTAAACTTCTTGTGCTGTCTTTTTTTTTTTTTTTTTTTTTTGCATTTTAGTGCTTTTATTTTATTTTGGTGATTTCACTGTTTAAAATGTGGCACCCAAGCATAGAGCTGAAGTGCTGTCTAGCGTTCCTAAGTGTGAGGCTGTGATGTGCCTTACAGAGATAAGCTTTGTTCAGGCATGAGTTACAGTGCTGTTGACCCTGAGGTCAATGTTAATGAATCAAAATATATATTAAGTAAGGTGTGTTTAAATAGAAACACATAGAACAAGATTATGTGTTGATCAGTTGACAAAAATGTGACCAGAATCTCATAGGAACCTAACCTGTATTTCCCCCAGGAGCAATGGTTCAGTATTCACTAAATCAGTGGTCACAGTGATGTTATAAAATATAACTACCATGAATAATGAGAATCAACTGTGCCTCACATGGGCCCATGAATTTCATAATTCATCTTTCATTTAAATTGTTTATATAGACAAGGCCTTGGCAAAAAAATTATTTGCCCAGGGTCCTGCACACCCTGCTCTCAGGCGGGCAGTCGCGTGCTCTAAGGAGGGTAAGTCTTTGGCATTTTTGAGCCACCCAAAGCCTGCCCACCTCCATCACCCAGCTGCCAGGGGAAGAGGGATGCAAAGGTGACCATGGTGGGACTGGAACCCTGTATTATTTATCTAGGGCTGCTGTAACAAATACCATAGACAGTGGCTTCAACAACAGAAATGTCTTCTCTCACAGCTCTGGAGGCCGGAAGTTCAAGATCAAGGCGTCAGCAGGGTCATTATCTCTGGAGGCCTCTCTCCTTGCTTTACAGATGGCTGTCTTCTTCTTGTGACCTCACACGGCCTTTTCTCTGTGCAACCACATCCCTGATGTCTCTTCCTCTTTTTATAAGGACACCAGCCATACTGGATTAGGGCCTCACCCTTATGACCTCCTTTAACCTTAATACATCTTTAAAGGGCCTGTCTCCAAATATAGTCACACTGGGGGTTAGGGCTTCAACATATGAATTGGATTGGGGGCTGGGGGACACAGTTCAGTCTATAACAGATCCCTTCAGGAAGAGCTCATGATCTAGTCATCAGTTTCCAAAAAAGCAACCACAGAGACTGAGGGTGTGATGCAAGGGACCTAAACGGGCAGATGACACCTGAGACCTTCCCTCTGCTCTTGCCTTCCTCTCCTGGTCTTTTCTCACCGATAGCCCTCCTGTGTTGGTAGAGCAGTTGACAATCGCTGGATTCTGAGACTCAAAAGAGCTGGGTCTGAGTCCATGAGAAGCCTTAAGGAAGTCAGTGTGGGCCTCAGTTTACTCAGCTGTAAAGTGGGATTTCAACCACTGCCTTGCCTCAGCCTCAAAGCTGTTGTAAGAGTCACATGGAAAAACGGATATGGCAGTGTTTTGCAAACTGCAATGCCCTAAAACCTGAGAAGGAAAAGGTGAATACAGGTGGCACACTTACCCACAAAAATCAAATTTATCTGGTCAAGGGCACATACAAGAACATCCCCTGGCACAGACTTCACATGACTCAGAGCCCGACTCTCCCGGGGCTCTGTAAGTCGGCGCTCCTTGCAAGAGAAAGTCTGGACCACTGGTTGCAAGAGAAAGGCTGGACCACTTAGTCCACCAAACGCTGGGCCAAGTCGCGCTGACCTGGATCATCACATTATTTTAAAGTTAAAATTCTCAACCACAGAGCCTGACAAACTTTTAGACTGTTGAAGGAAATATACATATGCATGCGTTTGTCATTTACATACGGCCACCAGCCTCAAAGCAATTTATTGAATGTTTTAAAAAGGAAGCAATTTTTTTTTTTTTGCGGTACGCGGGCCTCTCACTGTTGTGGCCTCTCCCATTGCGGAGCACAGGCTCCGGACGCACAGGCCCAGCGGCCATGGCTCACGGGCCCAGCCGCTCCACGGCACGTGGGATCTTCCCGGACCGGGGCACGAACCCGCGTCCCCTGCATCAGCAGGCGGACTCTCAACCACTGCGCCACCAGGGAAGCCCTGGAAGCAATTTAAATAAGAAAACTTAAGCACTACAATCAGCCAACATTGTTAAGAAACCCAAAAAGGAATTCTGGTTTAAAATAATAATGGAAGAAGTATTTTAATATTTTATGTATATATATATATATATATATATATATATATATATATATATACAACACAGTAAAGATAAAACTAATTCTGAATCTTTTAGTGAATTTTGTCAAAGTGCCAGTTTGATGGAGTCTGGATTTAAAACACTTTATGAAATGGGAAGGAAAAAAAAATGTGAATACTTAAGAAAACCTATGAAAATGGCTGACACTAGAATTAACTGGAAGAACCAAGGGGAAAACCCTCCTCCAGTTCTTCCTTCACTAGGACTGCCCTAATCTGGCTGGTTGTTCTTTCCTTTGGCTCCTGCCTCATACTTGTCCCCAATAGCCAGTACCAGGAGAAGTCAAATCCACCATAAATAACCCACAATTGACCAATAAGGTTCAGCTGCAAAGCTGGAATGACTCAGTTGAAATTTTAAATGTTCCAGCTCAGCTTAAGAAACGAATTAGTCCAGAAAGCCCCGTTTCATGTAATCAGGCAAATTTACCATCATTAGTAGGAATTAAGATAAAGTGTTAATGACTCTGTTTACCTTGGTGGGAAAGCACGCAGGGTGCATGCGCTGGGGGCAAGGTGAGCAGCCCGATGCAGGGCTTTGCCTGGGAGGACGTTCCTGGGGCTTGGAGGATGCTGTCTCTCCCCCTAGAACACTGGATGAGTCAGGTCCCCTTAGGGAGCAGCATTTTACAGGTGCGGAAACTAAGGCTGAAAGCATGGCCTTACCTGCCCACGGACCCTGCTCTGAAACTCTTCCCACTTCACGTAGCTGCCTCACGGGCATAAAGGGTTATTGCCGACTGAGGGGCTGGAGAAGCAGGAGGGAAAGAGGGCTGTTTGGAGCCACACCTGGGTGCCAGGCACCTAGTTAATTATACGTGCATGTCACATAATTGACTATCTTAACCCTAACAAACACGACCCTTCTGGAGAAACCTCATTAGCTCCATTTCATAGATGAGAAAACTATAGGCTGGGGAAAGTGAGAGCAGTTGTACACTGTTAGGCAGCCCTCAGTTCCAGCTCCAGATCTCCGGTTTGGTCCATTTCACCCTACAGCCTTTCGGAGGTCATCTAGTTCAACCCCTTGTCCTCACTCAGGCCTACACAGCAGGCTTGCCCCAAGCCCCTGGAGGGGGTCTGGAGTGGGAGGACGGGGATCAAAGCGTGCTCTGGGTCTGATGGGGCCTGCCCGCCTCTCCTTGGGCTGCCTGCCGCTGTGGGACACGTCCCACCAAGGTGGCTTCCGGGCTGGGAAAAGAGCAAGGGCTGTGGCATTCCTGAGCTCAGGGCTGGGAGGTAGCGGGCCGATGATTAAGGAGCAGGGGGCAGTAGGGAACTGAAGCCATTACCCAGCTAACTGAGGCCCAGTGGCCCACTTTCCCCGAACATCTGGGGGCCAGGCTCGGGAGGCTGACGGCCCAAAGCTTCAGGTAATGGTGTCTGAACAGTCCCGGGAAGCGGAGGGGCCTTGGGAACCCCAAAGTCTTGCTTCAGGCTGTGTCTCCAGCCTTGTCTTCTGCACGGTGAAGGCGGGTTGCCTGTCAAGTTGCTGCCCATGGAATTTACTGATCCAGAGGTTGCTTTCCTCCACTGTATATTGGATTAAATCATTTCTGATCACTGTGGCATCCTGTGGAGTCATCACACTGGCCCCATTTTACACATGGAGAAACTGAGACCTAGACGGTGAAAGCGAGTTGCTCAGAGTCACGTCCCCAAAGAGGAATGAACTGGAAAAGCCGGCATCTCTCGATCGCTGGCCCCATTATTTTCTGCCTGCACCGCCAGCTCTTGCCTGGAGGAGGAGTCTGGACACGTGTCTCCCACCCCACCCTTCCCACCTCCACCCCCACCCATGGAGACCAACCTATTTGCCATCCCCGGAACGAATATTGAGGTCACCGCTTCAGGAGCCCGAATTCTCCTCGCTTGCCGAGAGCCCAGCTTTTGTGTTTGTTGTGTACACAAAGGCAGCCTAAGTTAGCACATGTGTTCCAGCGGCTTCCACCCCCGGCCCCTCTCCAGGGACCCATGGGGAATTCTGCTAAGATAATTATCTCCAACTGGGGTTTTGTTCAGTCCTCTGGTAAGACAAGCTCCCGTTTAGAATAATAAAGGCTCTGCTATTGAAGGCTAGCTGGGAAATATTTTTCAAACAAGCAATTCACGTATGTGTTTCACATATGCCGCTCATTAAGGTTTATAAGACCTTTTGGTCTTCACAATAAAGCTTGTTTTTTTAAAGGTTAAAGTTAGCAAGCCCCGGTTACTGCCAGCACCCTGCTTCCCTCTTCAGAGGGGACAGAAATCCTGGGAAGTGTTGAAAGGGAATCAAAGAGGCTGATGGCTCCCGACCCAGCCGAGGAAGGGATGGTGACCCCGAGAAGTCTCCGTTCCCCGCGCGGCAGGACCTGGAGGGGAGCCCTCCTGCCTGACTCCCTCACGTGTGCAGGCCTCGACGATTTGGAAAAGGAGGCCGCATCTTTATCTCGGGGACTCGAAACCTGGCAGCCCCTGAGACTCACCAGGGACATTTAAGAGACACACATGCCTGGGTTCCAACCCCCCAAATCCTGATTAGGTTGATCAGAGGTGGGTCCCTGGATTGGGTTGTTTTTAAAGCTCCTTGGGTGATTGTAGGGTGCAGCCAAGGTCAAGACCATCAACTAACTCCTGGGCCCTCCAAGCTGCCCTGCCGGTAGGCGGGCCAGGAATCATTCTCCCCATCCTAGAGATGAGCAGAGTGAGGCCCAGGGCACAGAGGCGGCAGAGTTGGGACTTGACTCTGGCTCTCCTGACTCCCTCTTCCAAGCTCTCCCCCTTGCCATCCATGTGACAGTGATAGTGACAGCTTACCATTTACTGAGCCCCAGATCTTTGCATGTGCTCTCATTCAAGCCTAGCAAAGCACTGAAGTCAGTATTAGGGCAGCCACTTTGCAGATGAGGAAACTGAGGCTCAGAGAGGTTGAATGACATGCTTCATGTCACACCAAGTACAGAGGACCTGATTGCAAAAGTCCTGCAGGAGACAGGTACCACGGGCCATAGGAATTTAGCCATTAGGTTCCCACCTCTGAGAGCCTCTCACTCTAAGGAGTCCTTGAGGTCCTGGAAGGACGTGATGCAGTAAGAGAAAGCAAACGTTCATTTATCATCCACCTTCTCTGTGTTACACACTATGCTGGCTGTTTTACCTACCTTTTAAAATTGTAATCCATCAGGCAGGTGTTGCCCTCCCCATTTCAAAGGAGAGAGCAAGCTGAGACATGGTGCTGCAGTATGACTTGCTCCAGGTCAAGAGCGTGGAAGAGTCAGACTGTGGAAGCTCCACAGTCCACGGGTTCCCAGCGCCCCACACCTCCTCCCCACGCTTGTCAAAATGGCAGGTGTGACCTGCCCAGACACAGAGAAGAGTTTAAGGCAAAGTTGAAAACAACAAAGATAATTTAAAAAGGGGGGAGGGACAGTGTTACTGTGGCCTTGGTTGGATTTCATCGTTTTTGAAGTCACCGTTAACTTGGTACCACGGCATTTTAATCAATTAGGTTGAAGCTGGCTATTTATGAACCCACCAAGAGTGTGCGTTTGCTTTTGTTATTAATTAAGAATATCATTGTTTTTAAACATTCTTTGATAAAACCATTCTTTGCCTCCTAGTGTCTTTGAAACATGGCCATGGGGGAAAGTAGAAAACCATAACCAGGGGAGGGCACAGGGCCAAGAATCAGGAAAGCTGCGTCTGTCCCAGCCCCGCCCTGACCCTAAACATGATCTTGGACAAGTCACTTGACTTCCATGAGCCTCAGTTTCTTCCCCAAATGGGAGATTATGATCTCTACCACCCTAGCTCCCTTTCAGGGACGCCATGAGAATGAAAATGAGAGAATCGAGATAAAACATTAAAAACTACAAAGGATTATGCAAATCCGGTTTGTTGCTAAGGAAAGTATTACTATTAATATACAAAAACGGTTGGCTAACGTTGGTGTGAAATATGCACTGTTATTCCCAGTTAGAAAAAAGTTATCGACAGCAATTGAGGGCAACATGAATTTACTCATTGTCCTTTGAGGTTCAGGGAGCCAACAGCTGTAGACTAAGAATCAGTCAGTCACTTATCCATTCAACCCGTGACTGGGGACTTATCACGAGCCAGCCCTGGCCTAGGGGAGGTGCCGAGATGAAGCAGGCACGGAGCCTGCTCAGGTCAGCGAAGGAAGACCAGCCTTCGTGCACTTAACCAGTGAAGCAGAGGAAGATGAGGATACAGTGGAAGGAAAGAATTTCCGTGGAAACCCAGAGAGGTGAGGGTTGGGTGGGCTGGGGTGGGTACACTCTCTGGGTGGCAATGGGATTTGGTCAGGTTTGTGCTTTCCTCCCGTGAGCCCTTACTCTCAGCCTTCACCCTCCACCAGGGTCTCCCCCAGCATCTCCCCTGGGAACCCTCAGAGAGGACTCTGGCTGAGCTTCAGGGGAACTATAGGACTTGCATACGACAGGGTCCTTTGGAGGCCCATAGGACTGGGCTTGCTGGTCTACCTCTGGCTGCCCTACGCATGGGCCTCAGGATCTCCTCAGAGAAAATACTCCCAAGGGAACCTGTCAGGTCACTGTCTCAGGCACGTCGCATCTATTCACTCATTCGTTGATCCATCCAACCAGCCGTTTCTTCACTCACCAGCTCCCACTGACCCACATACGTGCGACCCGTTGACATCCATCAGTAAACAGTCCTCAACAGAACCTACGCCTGGAACTCACTTTCATTCATTCAACAAACGTTTCTTGGGAGACCGGTATTGACCAGGCATTGTTCTGTGTCACCAGGCCTTTTCGACAGACTTCTTCAAAAGCCTGTGTAAATTCAACTCAACATTACAAGGAGGTCCTTTCCTCCTTTGACATCACTAAACAGAGGAGATATAATTTATTCTCCTGGCCAATATCAATGACTCATTAAATAATACTCCATACTGCCTAACCTTTGCATATAATATGAAATCCAGATTCACTTAACTTTTAGGGCTAGAGGGACTATAGAGATCTGTCCCATTTTACAGATGAGATAACTAAGGCCTAGAGAGCGGGGAGTAAAGTGCTCAAGGTCATACAGTAGGTTAGTGGCAGAGCTAAGGCTCTTACCTCCCTATCCCAGGCCAGTCTTCAATCCTGTATTATAATATGTTCTAATATCATATGATGGTCTAGAATATGCCAAATGAGCTTGGACAAATCTCTTTTGGATTCAGTTTTCTTACCTATGAAAAAAGTTTGCTATTGATTTCTAATCAACCTTCCAGCTCTATTTTCTAGATCTCCACAAAAAGACATGCACTGGCATGCAATCATTAAAGTTGCAGGAAACGTGGCCTGCTTTTCACCTAGAACAGAATGAATCTGCCAGTGGATTCTGCTAAACTATAGGACGGTTGTCCATTATCATTATTAGCCCATTCAGAGCCTTGGGTGGGCTGGCCTGGGGATCCTTGGGCCAGGCTGAAAGCGAGATCTTCTCCTGTCTGCAGCTCTGGCCCATGCCCACTTTAGAGGCTTGGCACGTTTGAGTTTGAGCCATAGGTATCAGGGAAGTTGGTAGAATTAGCTTGCTCTGATCCCTGGTCCTAAAAGCATGAGTGTCACACTCACAGCGCTCGGTGCCATTCCCAGCCCCAGGCTCCTCTGTCTTAGGCAGTGGGATGCTGGTGGAGCTTGAAGCATCACAACCTCCCCCCATTCATCGAGCCAACTATCCATTCATCCAACCGGAAGACGTCAGCCATTGGGCCTTGTCTAGTCCAGTGAGAGTTGCTTTCAGAGACTCACAGGAATTCTGTCAAATGAACCATCAGATAACCAGATAACGAGCGCATGGAGGGCAGGGGCTACCACATCATTCATTTTGCATCTCCAGTACCAAACACGGTAGGTGTTCTGTAAGTGATGGTTAGTTCAATGGATTATCTGCTGGAGAACTCCATACTGGCTTCAAGATAGTGGGCAAAATCACCTAACCTCTCTAACCCCTCTTTTCTCGTGTCTAAAATGAGAAAACCGATAACACTGACCTGAAATGACTCTTGGGAGGCTTTGACAAGAAAAGCTATACAGTATTTAGAACCTACAAGGTAAGTCATACACAAGAGATATCTGGTTGTTCATTTGCTTGTTTGCTTTTCAATAGGAAAAAAAAATGATGGACAAATGAAAGATATGGTGGCCATTCACCATCTAAACAAGAATTTTGACAGCAAGTGAGCTTTTCTGCTTGTGGTTTTGGTGTGGATATCGAACCAGGTTACTGAGATGTAACTCACCTCTATGGAGTCCTTGCTATGCACAGGGCACTGTCCGTACCTTATCCCATTTAATTAGGAATTTGAGGGAGATTCAAAACTGCTGTCCCATAGTTATTTGGGTTCTGGAATCCAGGGATCTGGGAGGGCTCAGGTCAAAGGTTTTCCCATTATTAAAGTGTCCAGAATGACAGAAAGATCCAACGCCCGCCGCCTGACCTCCACCTCCACCTCCGTCCCTCCCCTCCGGCCGCCCAGCCGCGGTCTTATTCAAATAAACAGTTTCAGGTCCCAAGCGGAGTTCCCTCGAAGCCAGAGCAGCAATCCTAATTGTGGTTTAATGAGGCCCGGGTTTGCTCTGACTGGGCTGTTTACTGAAGCAATTTCGGTTTGCTCCTTCTGGCCAGAGATGGCAGCCACAGGCTAGCCTGTTCAGGATAAATGTCACTGTGGCACCAGGGGAGGTTGGACCACCTCCCCTCGTCCCTCTGCGCCCTTACTCAGCAAAAGGACCCCAGGAATAAAGAGAAGGAAGAGGCAGACCTTGCCTCTAAGGTCCAGTGAGGCAGCAATTAAAGGAGGAACAGAACTCTGAGACGGGGAACATGGGTGCTCCGGGGTCCCGAGCCCAGCTTCCTCTGAGTCAAAGGAAAAGCTGGTATGGGAAGGCTTCCTGGAGGAAGCGTCACATGGCAGCTGTTCAGGGCCTAGCTCCATTCTAGAGCCCAGAGTGCCCTGCCCTTTCCCACAGCTCGTGGCCACCCCAGCAGGCTGCAAAGGGCTTCCCCGCCCTCTTCTGCACCATGCCTGTGCAGGAGGTGACTGCAAAAATCTCTTAGTTGCAAAATCACAAAGAAACACACATTTTAAGTGACTTGTCCAGTGGGACAGCTCCTTCTGCAAAGGGAAGTGCCCCAAACGTGGAGGCCCAGCTTCTGTTGCTTTGAGGGCATAGCATGCATGCTTTTTCTCTTCACTCCCAGGCTTCAGAAAGGAAAGAGAAGGGAGATAATGTTTACTGAAATGTGTAAGCAAATTGCCTCGCCTTTAACATTTTGATTGATTGATTCTTATCGCCAATATGCAGAGGAGGACACTGAGGCAGCGACTCTCTTAAGGTCACACAGTGGTGGAGCCAGAATATATCCAGAATTATCCATTCCAACTCACTGACTGCTTACTGAGCACTCAGCATGAGCCAGGCATGGTTCTAGGTGCTGAGGACGTATCTGGGAATAATCAAAGAGCCAGCCTCATGGAGATGAGTGAGATTCCAGGCAGGGAGACAGACCGTGAACGCATTGATATATAATATAATATAACATCTGTAAGACACGTCTGACTCAAAGCTACGCTCTCTCTTCCACCACGCACAGCACCCCTTGCAGCCGCGAGCATCTGGCCTCGGACGAGTCCCTCGATCCTTTTTATTCTGAGGGGCCCGACGTTCAGGCTTAACAGCCTGCTGCCTATCCACACGCCCTCCATAAACCCTAAGTGCCCCTTTGGGGGTTTGTGCCATGCCCACAAAGCCGTCACAGCATCAAAGAAGAACTCTGTTCTCTGCCTCATGCCTGCGGAGCAGCTGTCCTCAGCAGGCCTGGAATCCCCCAAAGAAGTCGGCCCCTGAGGTTCTCCCCTCCTTCCTGGAGGTACCCTCTGAAGTTCCTGGCGAGGAAGTTCTGGTTCAGATAAAGGTTACCCAAATAGCTCCAGCCGCCCAAAATGTGGTGGGAGATTTACAGGAAGCAGGGAGGGGTGGCACTTCCAGGGGCCGTAAATCTCTCCTGCCCGAGGCTGGGGAAGAGAGTGCACCGCCAACACTAAATCAGTTTCATTGGCGTGCTCCGGTGTTTCTGCACTTGGACGCTGGGCCCGGAGTGGGAAGGAAATAGCTGTCAAACGTCAGGAGTGATGAGGGCACACACCGGAATCTGAGGTTGTGATTTCCTGCGGACCAGAGAGCTTCCTTGGTCTTGGTCTTTTCTTGGGGGTCTGGTCCCAAAATGCCTCTGTCCCAGGGAGTGAGCAGCTGACGCTCCATGGCCTTGGGTTGCAGACAGCGTTGGCCCCCGGGGTCTTTCCATCCAGCCCCCTTCTCCTGGGCTCCCTCCTCCCAGCTCTCTGCATGGCTGGCTCCATCTCATCAGGCATATCTTAGCCCAAATATTTCTTTCCAGAGAGGCCTTCCCTGGATGGTCTTTCTAAAGTCGGCCCGAGGGATAGATTAGGAGTTTGGGATTGACATGTACACACTGCTACATTTAAAATAGATAACCAACAAGGACGTACTATAAATAGCACAAGGAACTCTGCTCAATACTCTGTAATAACCTAAATGGGAAAAGAATTTGAAAAAGAATAGATACATGTCTGTGTATAACTGAATCACTTTGCTGTACACCTGAAACTAACACAACATTGTTTTTTTGTTTTTTTGTTTAACATCTTCATTGGAGTATAACTGCTTTACAATGGTGTGTTAGTTTCTGCTTTATAACAAAGTGAATCAGTTATACATTTACATATGTTCCCATATCTCTTCCCTCTTGCATCTCTCCCTCCCACCCTCCCTATCCCACCCCTCTAGGTGGTCACAAAGCACCGAGCTGATCTCCCTGTGTTATGTAGCTGCTTCCCACTAGCTATCTATTTTACATTTCGTAGTGTATATATGTCCATGCCACTCTCTCACTTCGTCCCAGCTTACCCTTCCCCCTCCCCATATCCTCAAGTCCATTCTCTAGTAGGTCTGTGTCTTTATTCCCGTCTTACCCCTAGGTTCTTCATGACTTTTTTTTTTTCCTTAGATTCCATATATATGTGTTAGCATACGGTATTTGTTTTTCTCTTTCTGACTTACTTCACTCTGTATGACAGACTCTAGGTCCATCCACCTCACTACAAATAACTCAATTTTGTTTCTTTTTATGGCTGAGTAATATTCCATTGTATATATGTGCCACATCTTCTTTATCCATTCATCTGTCATTGGACACTTAGGTTGCTTCCATGTCCTGGCTATTATAAATAGAGCTGCAATGAACATTTTGGTACATGACTCTTTTTTTTTTTTTTTGCGGTACGCGGGCCTCTCACTGTTGTGGCCTCTTCCGTTGCGGAGCAACAGGCTCCGGACGGGCAGGGTCAGTGGCCATGGCTCACAGGCCCAGCCGCTCCGCGGCATGTGGGATCTTCCCGGACCGGGGCACGAAACCGTGTCCCCTGCATCTGCAGGCGGACTCTCAAGCACTGCGCCACCAGGGAAGCCCCATGACTCTTTTTGATTTATGGTTTTCTCAGGGTATATGCCCAGTAGTGGGATTGCTGGGTCGTATGGTAGTTCTATTTGTAGTTTTTTAAGGAACCTCCATACTGTTCGCCATAGTGGCTGTATCAATTTACATTCCCACCAGCAGTGCAAGAGTGTTCCCTTTTCTCCACACCCTCTCCAGCATTTATTGTTTGTAGATTTTTTGATGATGGCCATTCTGACCAGTAACACAACATTGTTAATCAGCTGTACTCCAATATAAAATAAAAATTATAAATAATTAAATAAATAAAGTCAGCCCATAGACCCCACTGCTCTCTCTTGGGAGCTCTCTGGTGTACTGCCTTCGTGGACAATCCTGTATGAAAGAATCCTGCTGATGTAATCACTGTGACTGCCTATATATCCCCACCATGAGGATTGACTTGTCTGCTCTTACATTCCTGGTACCTAGAGCAGGACTTAGTATATAGTAGGTGCTCAATAAAGATTGACTGAATCAAAGAATCAATGGCTAAATAAATTACCAAAAGGCTTCCACCCTCCTCTTCATTTTACATCCTAAGTAGCAAAGATGGATGGTGAGGAGGGGGATAAACTCCTTCACCCCAAGCACTAGGAATGTTGAAGGAGAGCTTTTTCGCCAAAAGCTTACATGGTGTGTGCTCGGCTCTAGGAGAGGTGTTGACATGTTTTTCTCATGCTACAGAAAGAGCTCATGGAAGCAGAGTTCTTCCTCTATTACATGAGGGTCCTTAAGACCTGAGGCTGGGCTCTGGGGTAAGCACAGCTGAGACTACTGACCTCTGGTTCTTACCTCCTTCCTCGTGTCCTGCTGTTTCCCCTAATGGCCTCTCCAACTCCCAAGGCCGTGAGGAAGCTGCAGTTGGGTCCCATCTCTCCTCTTGCCCTGCCGCTCTGTCTGCATGCCGCGGTCTTCCTGTTCTCCCACCCCTCCCTGGTACAGAACTTGCAAAGGTCTCTCTCCTTCACTTGTAAGAGGCTGGCCTTCCCTGGAGGCAGGGATGGATCCTGGGCCAGTTTAGTCGGAAGTCTTTGAGGGTCACCTGGCCCCAATTCGTCATCTTGCAGAGGGGCGAGTTGAGCCTCAGAGAAGAAAAGGGACTTTTTTAAGGTCACGCAGCGCTAGGCCAAGGCCTGGGTGTCCTGACTCCAAAGCCAGTGCTCCTTGGGTCGTACCTACCTTCTTGTCCTGGAGAAGCACGTAGCTGCTGGGAAAGGACGGGGTGGGGTGTGATCGCCCCACTTGGTTGCAGAGCAGCCCAGGCGCCGTTAGTGAGATGGAAGGAGAGCATGGCCTTGGGGGTGGAAGAAATCTGGTCTCCCTGCCACATGGCCTTGGCAGATGCTTCCGTCTCTGAGGCTCATTAGTAAAATCTCCTGGAGATGGACCTGTGGGGGAGGTGGAATAAGAATGGCGGGTCAGTGCCTGGCTCCAGAAAGTGCCTGGTGAGGGTTAGCGTTCTTCTCTGTTGCTTCTTTTTTCCTTCATACAGTTTTTGGGCCTCCTCTCACTCCCCAAATCCTATCCCTCTCTCTCCCTCAACCCCTCCCCACTCCCCAATTTGCTACCAATTTAAACCCCCTCTCATGTCTACTGTGGTCCCTGTTTTAGGGATGTCCCTCTCTTGCTATCTAACCCAATTAAAAAAAATTTTCTTTTAATTTTCAATCATCTCTTCCAGGAAGCCCTCTAGGATTTCCAGTCCCATTCGGACAGAAAAAAAAGTGTCTAACAACTCGTTCAGCTTCTCTTTCTGGTTATAAGTTTAAATAGCCAACATCTCTCAATATTCATTCATTCAGTCAACACACATTGTAGGCATGACCATCAGCCTCAAGAATATAAAGACAAATCAGACAAGGCCTTTTCTCTCCAAGAGCTCCCAGACTAGTGAGAGAGAAAGACACGTAGGCAGTTACGTGATGGAGGGGTAAGAGGCCTGAAGAGCAAATCAGGTTAGCTAGGTTAGCTGCTATAACAATAAGCCCCCAGATGTCTGGGCTTAACACGATAGGAGGGGATTTCTCACTCACGAAACTGTCTGACGCATGTGTACTGGTTATCAGGAGGCTGCCTGGGAACAGTCACTTCCAGGGAGCTGGGGGGACACTTCTCCAGCTGGGGAAGGAAGGGACAGTTCAAGGGTAGACCAGTCGAGCCAGATGGGGGGCTGGTTTAAACTAGAGCTCACGTGCTTGGTGCTTGGTGTGTGCTAAGTTGCGCTTGTTCAGGCCAAGTCAATGATGGTCTTTTTTTTTTTAGGAAGGAAATGTACAATTTCAAAGAAGACCCCGGGGACTCTAATTTGGGAAATCTCTGCTTGGCCGGCTTGCCCTCCTGCCCTTGGGTCATCCAGCATTGTGAAGATGGACTCACTTTTAGGAAATGCCTCAGTCTCCACTTTTGGTCTTTGCAGTGTGGCCGGATGGAGTCCAAGAGACAAAAGCGCTAAAGGAGGGTATGCTCAGCTCTGACCTGTAACGTTTGCCCCGCGGTGGGAGGGTGGAAGGACCAGGAGTGTGTGCCCATGGGGAGGCAGCCTCAAAGGTCTGTGTGAGCATGTGGTTTAAAAGATGACAGGGGCTTCCCTGGTGGCGCAGTGGTTGAGAGTCCGCCTGCCGATGCAGGGGACATGGGTTCGTGCCCCGGTCTGGGAAGATCCCACGTGCCGCGGAGCGGCTGGGCCCGTGAGCCACGGCCGCTGGGCCTGCGCATCCCGAGCCCGTGCTCCGCAGCGGGAGAGGCCGCAACAGTGAGAGGCCCGCGTTCCGCAAAAAAAAAAAAAAAGATGACAGGGCACCCGGCAAGGGGTATAGCTGATTTTCAGGATAAAGAGACCCTCTGACCACATCCAGTCAAGGAACCAGAGCTAAATGGGACTTGAAGGCCATCTGAGCCAACCCCTTATCATCTGAATCCCTGGTTATAGCAGTTCCCTGAGGGTGGCCCTGTCTCAGCTTGGATTGTCTCATTAGGCAGACTGGATGTGTCGGGAAGCTCTGAGAGAAAGACATACTTAGATTCAACTAAAATCTGGCTCCGGGACCTTCCAACCCCCGGCCCTCTTAGACCCCCAGATTGTCTTCGTCCCTCATTTTACACTCGAGGAAACAGAAGGGAGAAGGGACCTGCCGGTGTCCTCAGCAACTTCATGACAGATCCCGGAAGGGAAGCCAGCTCTCCTCATACCCATTCTTGGGTTCTTCCCACTCTGTTTTGTCAAATCTGTTTACAAAAGAGAAAAACCAAAGGAGCTGTGTTTCTTCCAACTTGGTTTCAAATCTCCGAGGTTTTCCTGGTGAGACAGAAGGCACGTGGGAGGCTGGAGGAGGGGCCCCGCTTCTCCAGGAGACCGGAGGTGTCGGGGAAATGTGACACGAGGAAATACATTCACGCAGAATAAAAATAGGGGAAAGGGAGCAATTTTCAAACCTTCAAGCAATTAGGAAAAAAGGCATCTCAGGAAATAAAAAATGACCCTTTCAGGAATGTTCTTTCAGAGAGTGAACAAGGAGCCCACACATCTCTTACATAAAGTAAATAGTCTGGTTACCTGATTTTCCGCATAATTGATGGGGATCTCAACATAATCACTCTGGCATTCATTAACAGATCTTGATAACTAGTTTTAACACTTGCCACACATCAAAAAAAAAAATCAGGACAGATAAATCCCCCTGGAAGGAATTGATTTCAACGCACCACGGACGGGTCTGCACAGATAACAGTTCCCTGGGAGAAGGGTTTGTCTCTCAGTCATGTTTACGTCTACCTCTCTCCACCACACAGGGCGATCCCACCCCCAGGATGCTCAGAGAACTGCCCCTCCGCCACAGCCAGACTGGCCCCAGGACTGGGGGAGGCAGGGGGAGGCCAGGGAGGGAGTACAGGGAGATGGCGGCAGCCCTCGTGTCTGTACAGCTCCAATCCCGCTCTGCGCTTACATGCTGTGCACGCGGTCAGGGCTTCCCAGAAGTGGTCTGGTCTTGTTTTGTACAGATACCTGCCCTCCCCAGAAAGCGCTCCCAGGCCCTGGGGGAGAGACCACTCTAACCCAGCGTGTCAAGTGATGTGCAGGAGAACCTTGAAATAGAAGCAGAGGCAGCAGAGGAGAGAGTGATGATCTCTGGAAGGGAGGGGGTCAGGGTGCGCAGCGCTTAGATGGTGGTGCTCAGGTGGGGCTTTGAAGGGTATGTGTGAGGAAGGGGGAAGGGATTCCGGGCAGGAGGGCTGGGCTGCACAAAGGCTCAGGTAGGGCCCAGCAGGGCCCATGCAGAAAACTGCTGTGAATCTGCAGAGCTGGTGCTGGGGAGCAAAGGAAGGAACACACTCATCCCTTGAGCCAGGGCTGGAAGGCTGGGCTGCACCCCACAGGGGCGTCCAAAGGCCACCGCCACACGAGTGCTCCCACGAGGGGACAAAGGGTCTGGTCTCCAGCCCCAGAACCTCAGAGCTGCAACATGGCAGGGGAATGGTCTCTGCCAGAAGGTCCCCCAGCACCACCGCCACCCTTCCTGGTCTTTGCATCTGCCCAGAAACAAGCTCCATTTGCCCAAATCAGGGGCCTGGCTCCATGGCAAGGCAAAGAGAACCCTCACAGCACTCAAGCGCTCAGAGCAGGATCAGAGGAGAGCCCTTAGGAGCCGCTGGATTCAAACCCAAATGAGGAAGCTGAAGCCCAGAGAGGGAGGGACGTGAATGTGGCCCCGCAGGGAGCTGGCAGCTGATCCTGATCCAAGGCAGCGAGAAGCCAGGTCTCTGGACTCCCAGGCCAGTGCTCCCATCCAGGGCCACTGTGCTGCCCACCTCCAGGAGGCTCCCCGGGGGCGAAACGTAGGGCGCCCCGTGGGGTTGTGCTGGCAAAGCCTGTGCAGCCGAGGCCAAAGCCTGGCTCCAGCTCTCCAGGCAGTTAGAGATCGGTTCCTCACTGAGGGATTCCGATGCCGCGCAGACACAGAACCTGATGCCGTAAGTTATGCGCAGCAGCTTAGCCCTCATCTAGTCCAGGGTCCGTAACTGTGGCGGTACGTGAAGCCCTTGCCCCGCCCAGACCTCGCCCATGGCAGACGTAGCTTGTTAGTCACCATCGATGTTCCTGCGAAGCCTGGGGAAGGCCCCTCTGTTCTTCTCAAAACGAGCCCAGGACAGCCATCGCTAATTCATTCATTCAAAATACATTTATTTTCGTGCCAGGCCCTGTTCCAGGTACCCCTCAGAGTTGTCCTGGACCCAGGTGCCACCTGCAATTTCTGACCCACGAGCTCAGTGTCCACGTGGGCGGTCCAGGCCAGAGAGGACGATGACCTGCCCGCCATCACAGAGCCCGTTATCAAACCCAGTCTCTTGACTCTGGGGCCAATTCTCCTTCTCATCCATCACGATGCCTCCCAAGCTCCCTATTCCTTTAACGCTGTACTTAAACTCAAGACCCCAGTGAGCGCCCCACCCTGTGTGAGAAACACATCGATATTCTCCAGCTTCTTGTCACTTGCATGTCAGGAGGCCACGGTAACTAGCCGAATCCTCGCCTCCAGCCCAGATTCCCTTTACCACTTACAAACGGGATTGTATCTGGTGGCTTAGCTTCACCAAGCAATTTACATATATCCTGTCTTGCGCGGGCCCTCGTAACGTGAGCATGAGTGAGTCCATTTCATACATGAGGACGCTGGGGTCCAGGGTGTTGGGCTGACCAGTCCTCAGAGGTCACGCAGCAAAAGGGGGCTGGCCCAAGATCGGAGCCAGACCCCTACCCACAGTCTGAGTGCCTCTCACTGCACCCCGGTGCCTTTGCACACACACGCTGTATTCATCACTTCATTCACCCTCAGACTTGTCATCACTTGTCATGGATTTAAATTTTTAAGTTTTTCCTTCGAAATATCCTGCTTTCATTTGGCATTGGCTTCTGCAACTGTGCAGTTTGAGAACAATATGAAAATCAGCATTTCATCAAGATGTAAAGCTTGCTAAGTGAGATCTTGAAATCCCTAAAATTATTCTTCCAGGATCAAGCGCAACATAGGATGCTTGAATTGTAAGCATTTATTTGGAAGAAAACTGAAATAGATGTCAGTGAATTTCTAAAAAATAAGCCCAAACGGAGAGAGTTGAGGGATTTTCCATTCTGCGAGTTTTTCATAGTGAAAGAAACCTCGTTGCAATAGTGTAGTAAATGCAGCACAGTGAGGAAGGACGAGAGCTGGGAGTGGGAGACCCGGCCCTTGCTGTGTGATTCTGGCCAAGTGTCTTCCCCTCTCTGGGTCCCAGTTTCTCCATTGGTCTTATGAAGGATTGCACTGGGTGCCATTTCTGTTCCCTCCCACCCGTGACTCTCTGTGAACGTGGCCTATAGTTCTGCACTCACTTGCACTTGGAACAACGTTAGACATCCACCCCGAGGGTGCTGTCTCTGTAACTTGTCCTCCTTCAGGAAATTTAGTCTCACGTGCAACAGCAGGGATGAAATTTGCCTGGGAGTAGCCTGCAGGTCAGCCTGGACCACACCAGCATCCATTCCAGGCCTACAGAGAGCCCCACGCCAAGGGAGTCTGGAAGCTTTAGGGCCTCCCCAGACCCCCTGCCACTGTGATGCATCTCCTCGTTTCTCTTTGCAGCTGTGTAGGGGCCCGAGGAAGTCCCAGGCACTGGCAGGCAGTAGCAGCACCTCTGGAGAGTGCTGATGGGGAGAAGGAAGGATCCAGACAGAGCAAGAAGGAAAGTTCTGGAACTCCGCCGGAACCAGGAAACCATCCCAGGAACTCAACGAAAAGGCTCTGACGTGGAGACCAATACGCTAGCCAAAATTCTACCTTTTTGGGGAGCCAGTGCTGCTTAGAGGAAAGGACACAAGCACTGTGATCTGCCAGGGCTTCTGCTGACCACCTATGCAAATGGAGAAAATATAATATAAATATAAGGATTGTTCTGAAGATTTAAATTAGATCATGGCTTAAGGCACGTGCCGCAGCTCCTAGCACATAGTGGGTACCCTGTCAATGTTTGCTCAGTTAAAACGGAGATTTGCACTGTGTTAATCAATGCTTTAGGAAAGCATGGAATTAAAGGAAAATTCTTCCTATCCTCTCCTCCTTTTCTCATCATCCTCATGTCAGAACATGCAGCCAAAGAGAACACGAGGATTTAGGCGAATTCTATCTATGAGGCCAAAATGACCACTCTTGTTCCATGACTCTGTGTACAACCCCGGATAGTAAAGAGAAAAAGGAGATTCTTCCAGGGTTTTTGTTTGTTTGTTTTTGTTTTTTTGATGCAAACAGAAATCAAAACAAGCCAAAAATGCGACTTCTTTCTTTACCCTTTTGGCTCTCACCAAACAAAATAGTTCCACAGTATCTCTGAACTCCCACCTTCCTGCTGGGGCCTGGCGTCTCACTGCAGACTTTTACATGTTTTCCTGGAAGTATTTCTTCCCTGCTCTCCTCTCTACCAGACAGGGTCAGCTCTGGCTCCCCGGCCCCCCACACATCCCTGCACTTGCTTCTCTAAAAGCTCTTTCCAGCTGGGATTGTACAGTCCACCTCTCCCCCAGCCGTGATGCCCCTGAGGGCAGGGACTGCGTCCTGTTCCTCTCTCAACGCTCACCTCCTCCAGCCAGCACCTGGCCAAGAATGGGTACTTGATGAATGGCTGACCTAAATTCGGTTGACTCAGGTAAGTTCAATTCATTTAAAATGTGCACAGAGACCTGTCAAGATTCTGGTCAAGACCTCTGTGCTCTGGTAAGAGCTTAGTGCGGCAGTGTCCCATCCCCCATCCCGAAGGCTGATTGATTAGCGTGAATCTTAGATAGAATGATGTTCTGATGGAATCCTTTTCCTTTCTTTAATGGCCCCTGGCAGCCTTCTAGCACAAGATTTGAAATGGCGGTTGATCCAGCTCCTGCTTCAGCTGTTGGATATTCTCCTACAAAGATGTTATGTGAAGACTTCACATCTGAGGGAACAGTCCCGATATAAGAGTTTCCAAAAAGGCCACCTGGTCCTCCTCCTTCTTCTTCTTTAGGAACATGAAAGAGTCGACTGCCATTCAGCTCCGAGAGGCGGCAGGGCTGGTAGAAAGAGCATCACTTTGGAGTCAGAAAGATCTGAGTTCAGAATCGGGTTCTGTAACACACTCGTTGTGTGACCTTGGGCAATTCTGCTTCACCTCTCCGAGATTCACTTTCCTTATCTTTGAAATAAGGATAATCCTACTAATAACACCCGCCCATAATGTTGAGGATGAGAGAAAAAACTGTGTGAGCACCCAGCATGGGGCCTGGCACATAGTAGGTGCTCGGCAAGTAGTAGCTTTGATTCTGACTGTTGTTTGAAGGTGACTCCAGGCAAGTCACGTAATTCTAGCTAGAGGATACAACCTGCTTCTCCAGTGGATCTTAGCCAAGTCAGCAGAGGACCGCTGGACAGTCCACGACTCTACCTGGGCCACTGAAGCCATTTCCCTGTAAAATGCATCTGACACTCTCAGGCCCCTCCTCTCTGAGGACAGGTGGGTCCCATGGGAAGGAAGGAAGGAAGGAAAGGAGGGAGGGCCATAGCCCGTAGGATACCCAAGGAGGAGGTGACCGAGACCTTGAATAGCCCACCTCCATTGCCAAGTCCCCTCCAGTGTTACTCAGACAGGGTCTAATTATAGATCCACATAGATCTTTACATCCTAACCCTTCTTCCACTTTTTGGAAAGCAATGCTCAGTTTTGTCCCATCAGCAGACATTTTGCCGTTCTGCCTCTGCTCTATGCCAGGTCTTACGAGCAACTAGAGGCAAAAGGAGGAGGACAGCAGTGCTGGCCTGGGAGCCCTCAGGAGCCTGGGGGGCATGCGTGTTCTTTATTCATACCCTCCCCAAGGCCTGGCCAGAGCCATGCTTCACTGCAGAGCCTGGCTCTGGTGTTGGAAACCGAAGACTAGCTGGGACGGGGGATGGGGGGATGGACCCGTGACAGCTGTGGCCTGGCAGGGAGAAGGCCTCAAAGCCAGGGCCTTCCCACCGCCCTGAAGAGACAGCCTCTGCCTGGCCCTGTGAGGAGGGACGGAGGAAGCAAGCAGAGGGTCAAGAGGCTGAAAACTGGAAAAGCTAAGGCAGCAAACCGGATTTGCCCTGGACAAGCAGAGAGTTACTGGTGGCAGTGAGGGGAACGGAAAGCTGGGTTTTAGGAAGAGACTGAAATCACTTTATTAAAAAGGGATTTTCAGAAGCTTTGCCAGGCGTTATGAATGCAATCTTCCTTTGATATTCCCTTCAGACACTGAAGTCAAGATTTCTGTTGCTTTTAAATGATTGTGGCTGCTGGATTGTTGTTTATTGAGTGAAACATGGGGCAGAGGCCAGGCCTCGAGGCCCCTTAACCTTGGTGACAATCTGCCTTGGGCTCAAAGTAGAATGAAATGCCTTTTATTCTCCCCCTCCCCCATGCCACCATGAGCCCCCTGAGGGTGGGGTTAGTGCCTTGCTGTCTTTGAATTGTCTCATTCACGACAGAGACTCAACCGATGTTTTGGGAAGGAGTGGATGCTGAGGGTAAAGGTGGAAGAGGGCTGAAGCCGGACTGAGATCCTTTCCCCCACCCTCCCCTGGACCCTTTGTTCTGGTCACTGGTGGGTAGGTTTCTGAAGCCCTGGCACACGCTGGAGACCTCAGTCTAAGAGACCATGTGGAAGGCGGTCAGAGGGGGATGCCCGTGTCCGCTGGTGGAACTCCTTCCAACTCTTCCAACCTCGTCTGTTGGCAGAATGGAGCTGGACGGGAAAGCAGCCCTCCGGGAGGTGAAGACAGGAGGAACGAGTATGACAGTAGGCTGGAGGGGATGAAGAAAGGGGAGCGTGAAAGAGGCAGGCCGCAGTCAGACGCAGGAAGAGGAAGGCGGGAGAGGTGGAGGTCTGGCAGGCAGGCCCCCGCAGGCGCCGAGGGATGGGAGAAGGCGCGGCCAAGGGTCATCTCCCCCGTGAAGACCTCTGCTTAGTCCATTGCACAGACATACAAGAGCTTTCAGAGCGGACCTGGTACTTCGGCCCGTCATCCCCCTCCAACTTCCTTTCTTCCTTAGAGACAGAGATAAGGCTGTATCCCCATCCGTTTACACAGCATTCCAAACGGATCTGCGGGATGAGGCCTTGGGTTAAAAAACCCTGGTCGGGACAAGATCCTTCTCCCCAGGTGACTCTCTCCAGCTTCTGGCTCATCTCGCCTCCCTCTGGTTAAGAGACAGCTGGAGCGGCATTCTGAGGATGGCTGGAGGCCCGCGTTCTGGAACAAAGCAGTGATTCCTCCAGCACCACCGTGGTCCACCCCCCTCCCCGAGTCCTCAGGGAAGGGCAATTTGTGGAAATGGAGCTGCTGGGTAATAGATTCCTCTGTCAGCATGATGAGTGAAAGAAAGACCGAGGTAATTACCAGTAACGCGCTTCAATTATGGCTCTGCTTCCCCATACCCCGCCCCAGCTCCGGGTCCCCGTTTAATTTTCATTTAAAACAAAACAGTTGCCACAGACCCAAGGCTAAAAACAGAAATCCCTTTCAGCTCCTGGCAAATTAGCAGGAATGTCTTATTATGGAAGCGGTGGGCGACGAACTTCTTCCAGAGCAACACAGGAAGCGGGCCTCCCGGTGGCCCGGTGGCCCCTGCCACCCCGCTCCATCCTCCAAGGCTCCAAGCAATTAACCTTGTCCCTCCAGGACCCCACATCGCCCTCCCCTCGTAGGCCTGGCTTGGCCTCTTTCAAAGCCCTTGCCTGAGCAATTCTGTCAAAAATCAGTAGCACCTTGCGGGAGGCCTGAGGTCAGGGGACTTCCTTGCTACACAGGAAGGCGTGTTCTATCAGAAACGGGAAATGTCCTCAGCCCCTCAGATCTTGGGCGACTAAAAATAAACGAATAGGCCTTAAATTAACTTTTTCTTTCTCCCCCCACCCCCCACCCCCCACTTTCCACCAGGACTTTTCAACTTGAAGGAAAAGCATTTATTATCTGAGAGTGACACACAGGAAATTAGACTTATAAATTGTGCTTAAAACATTATAGTTTCCAACTTTCTTTAATGCTAATCTTAATGCTAATAGGTTCTGAGATCTGTGTCTTGAGAGATTTTTTTTTTTCCTTTTCTAATTAATTCTCGGCTTCACCACATGAAGCATTTGTGGTGGAGGAGTTACAGCAGTTTGCACACTGCTGGAGAAAGGGCCCCCCGGGAGGGGTTCAAACGACCATTTTCCTAGAGGGGCTTCCAGAAAAATTCGGTCCATCCAGAGAATCAAAGTGCTCACTCTCTACTGATAAAATTCAGAAGAAGGAATCTGTGTTGACATTCCACTACGACCCCAAGCTACCTCCACCACCCTGGTCTGGATTCCACACTTCTCTCTCAGGTTCTTTCTGTGCCAGTTAGAAAAGCCCTGGAGGTTTCCCAGTGGGACCAGGCTCACCCAGCACCACCGTTTGATTCACCTCACTCCCCACCTGGACTCCCACCTGACTCCCCCATTCCACGTAGATTCTTACAAGGATGGCCCTGGCTTTTCCGCATTTGTACATTACCTATTCGTCAGGACAGTGATCACGTGAGAAAAACACCTCAAGCTGCTGGGAAACGCCCTCCTCCAGGGCAGGGGCTGACATCTCTGGGCTCCGCAGCCCCTCCTAGACGCCATGGGAACGCCAGGGACGCCAAATCAGCAGGAATTCTGGGTGTCGCTAGGTTCACGCCAGTCATCAGGGGCCGAGGAGGTGTGATGTGGGCGGAGACCATCCTTACGGTTTTCCAGATGAGCCGAAGACCTTCCAGGAGGTTTCCGCGGACGGACTGGGGGACCAGAATGAAGCCCCACTGGCGAGGTGGAGAAGAAAATTTGCTTTCTCTTATCTTCAAGAAGAAAAATAACATACGTGGACTCTAACTACCTGTGGAATACATTGACTAGTTGGTGCCCAAACCACCTCCTTTTTCTCCTAGGCATACGGCAGGCTTTCTTTCCCAGCATCCCTTGCAACGAGCTGTGGTCATGTGACTGAGTCTGTCCAATAGCATTGAGGAGCCGTGTCACATGTTCCCCCCCCCCCAGTCTTTCCCTTCCCTCGGGTAGAGGTGGGGATCCAAGGAAGTGCTCTAGGCCCTGGAGGAGGGAGGAGACCCTAGATCAGTAGTTTTCAACTGGGGACAATTTTGCAGGGGACACTGCCACAGCTAGAGGTGTGTGTGCTATGCTAAATGCCCTGCAAAGCACAGAACAGCGCCTACGACGAAAAATGATTGGGTTCCAAAGTGTAAAAATGCCGAAGTTGAGAAACCATGATCCAAATGGAGGGAGCCTGGGTCTCTGATGACTGTGTGACTCTCGGCCAGCCTGCGTGGCACCGTGATAGAAGCAAGAAAGAAATCTTCACCAGTTGAGCCACAGAGATTTGGTGGTGGTTTGTTGGAGGGGTCAGGTCACTGTGATGAGTCCCCTGCTCCCTGCCACTAGATGCACCACCTGAAACAGGAGGCGTGCTGGTGTGCACCAGGGGGGCTCGTTACACCCCCGCCCCAAATCACAAGCAATGAGCAGTCCTTTGTGCTTGTAAGCACAGTCCCAACCTTGTAAATACCTACTGCCCTCCACCTTGAAAAAGTTATGTGTGTCCAGAGGTGTCACCTGAAATTCACTGGGAGGTCTTTGAAGGCAGGGACTGAATCTTGGCCAAGTTCAGAGGAGTTCAACAAGCTCTTTCAGAGGGTCTTCTCTGTACCACTCTTTGCCAGTAGCTGGGGGTAGACACCTAGCCAAGCTCTAGTCCTTGCCCTCATGGAGTCATCAGTCTAGTGGGAGGGACAGAAACTTAAAGAGATGATGGAACACTAAACGCAAACGCTGTAATGGAGGTGTGCTCGAGCTGCAAGGAGTTCACCATCTGTCACGTGACACGATGGTTTCCTTCCTCCGGGGCTCATCCCTAGAAGCCTGGGCTCCGTGGCCACACTGGGTGGGAGTGGTGGAGAGAGCTGAGGGCAGCTGGGCCCTGTTGACAATACTTGCCAAGTTCTTCAGCAAGACGCATGACCCTTGCTCTCCTCTCCATCCCCCCAGCCTGCTCCTGGTCCGAGGTACCTGCTTTACACATCTGGGTGACCGTGAAGGCTCTCATGCCTCCAGCCATGCATTCCAACCGTAGTACAAAAGTGCCACGTAGGGACAGAGCAGTCACCAAGAAAGTCCTA
The DNA here is from genome assembly GCF_949752795.1 of Hyperoodon ampullatus. Taxonomy (NCBI): domain Eukaryota; kingdom Metazoa; phylum Chordata; class Mammalia; order Artiodactyla; family Ziphiidae; genus Hyperoodon; species Hyperoodon ampullatus. Next base: position 77,342,538 of record NC_136928.1, read on the forward strand.
CTTTTCTTGTTGTATCTCCACGTTGCTATGCTCTGGTGGAGGATACAGACTAGGAAATAGACAATGACCATAAAGCAAGATTCAGGCTACAGGGGGAACCGGGGGCAGGAGTACGTCTCCTAGACTTGGGGGTCAGAAGAGGTTTCCAGATAGAACTGACGTCTCACTTAAGATTTGCAGGAGGCTTGGAATTGGGAGGGATAGGGTCGGGGAAGTGAGACGGGGGAACAGAGGAACCCATTTGCTTGTGGTCCCACAGGGGAGAGAGAGCAAGCTACGCAGTTAGTTAGTTGGCAGAGAATGAGGTGGGAAGTGGCAAAAGCTGAGCTTGACAGGTGCCCTGTGGCCAGACCATGCAAGGACTGTCTGAAGGGTGATGGGAAACTACAGAAGGCTTGAAGCAGGGAAGACGTGGTCCTCTGTGTGCTCCAGAAGGATCATTCACAATGCCTTCTTGAGAATGGATTGGAGCGGCACATCTGGGGATGGCCACAGTCATCCAGGGGGAAGGGGGTAGCACTCGGAACTACAGTGCTGAGAGTGACATCCAGAGAAACTTGGAAGAGAGACTGGACTCCAACTTCATCCATCATACAGCTGCCAGAGAGAGATTGTTTAAACACTAATCTGATCATGTCACTTTCCTGTTCCAAGTTCTTCAGTGGCTCCCAGAGGATCAAGTAGCAACTCTTTGCAATCAAGTTCCTGCAGATATGGGTTTGTTTGTGTCTTTCTGGATGGCATCCTCTCTCATTACCCCTGAACCTTGCCTTGGCCAGCCTAGAACTTCTCTCCCACTCCAAGTCTCAGCTTTCTTATCACCTTCTTCAGGAAATCCTCTTTGTTTCCATCCAGGCCGGGTTTGTGCCTTTCCTCTGTGAGTCCTTGTACCCTGATTGGCGATCTGCCTACCTAGGTTGGGAGCTTCCTGAGGACAGGAACTGAATCACTCAGCTTGATGTGCCTAGTACCCAGCTTGGCGCCTGAGAACCCACACACGCTCAGTAAATATCTGCTGAAAGAATGAATAGACGGATGAATATCTACATGTTTATGTAGCCAGTTCCTTCCAAGGAGAATGACTTATTTCCACCTCTTCCTCTGAAGGTTTATCTGACCTTCAAGACTGTGTTAGTTAGAACCGTCTAAACCGTTACATTAAATAGCTCTCAAGAATGCTGTAGCTTTAAGAACAAGAGGTTCATTCATACAGCCATGGAGGATGGGTGGGGCGTTCAGGTGGGCAGTGGCTCTGCCTGGTCCCATAGTCAGGAATCCAGCCTGACTGCACCCTGCCATCTTCAACACTTGACCTCCAAGGTGTGAGCTCTCCATGAGAAGGAGGGAAATGCATGGAAGCATATATTCAGAAGATTTTATCGGTTAAGTTTAGAAGTATGACACATCCTTTTCATTCCCATCCTGCCGACACAAACTTTGACATGGGGCCAAGCGAACCTCAAGGAAGGCTGGAAGATATGGAGTATCTGGGCAGCCATGTTGCCAGCTACATGGACGAGTAGATCATGGCGGAGAGCTGGCAGTCTTCACCACAGAACCTGGCCCAAGTGTCACCAACCTGAAGACTTCCCAGCTCCGTGAGCCTGTAGGGATTTTCTGTTGTTCAGCATCCGAGAATACGTGTGCTTCCTACTAACATGGCTGAGATCATATACCCTCTTGTTCCCTGTGCCTGTGCCAGCTTCTCTCCTTTTCAGAATCACCAAGGAAAGAGTTCATCTCTTTGTCTTTTCCTCTGTGACTTTGTAAGACAGCAGCAGAAAGAACACTGCAATAGGAATCAGGAGAGTCAGCTAACTAGCTGTGTGATCTTAGGCAAGTCACTGTCCATCTCTGAGTCTCAGTTTCCCCAAGTACATTAACGAAGAGGTGGGCAAAGTGCCTTTCAAGATCGCTTCCACCTCTATTATTCTGTGATCCTAGATGAGCAGCCCTCAGCCCTCAGCCCTGGCCTCACCACCCCCTCTCAGTCCTGCAGGAAACTCAACCATGGACTCGCCGAGAAGGGTGCCCAAGATCATCACTCTGCACCCATAGGCCTGAGAGAGGGAGAGAAGCTGGAAGAGCTGAGTTTAAGTCCTGGCTCCATCCTTCTGCAGCCTCGTGCAATGGGTGTGTATCTCTCTGAATCTGTCTTCTCTCTTATGAATGAAAATCCCAATCCCAATATCAGCCCCATGGTGCAATCATCCAATAGGGAAGATCAAGAGAGATCACAAAGGTGAAAGCCTTTTGGAAACAGTGAAGGGCTATATTTCATTTAACCTTAAAAATCTGTATTTCCTAGAACATTTTTTTTTTTTTTTTTTTTTTTGCGGTACGCGGGCCTCTCACTGTTGTGTCCTCTCCCGTTGCAGAGCACAGGCTCCGGACGCGCAGGCTCAGCGGCCATGGCTCATGGGCCCAGCCGCTCCACGGCACGTGGGATCTTCCCGGACCGGGGCACGAACCTGTGTCCCCTGCATCGGCAGGCGGACTCCCAACCACTGCGCCACCAGGGAAGCCCGAACATTTGTTGTTTTGTGGTCTGACGTGACAACATTTTTCTCCTCGTATTCCTGGAGCCTCCTGAAGAAGGGTAGGGAGGAACGGAGCAGGGGCAAAACATTGCTTGAGGACCTCGTTTCAGGCCAGCACGCCCGTATCTGGCCCACCTCTCCTTTCCGGCCACGTGGGAAAACATCAAGGCTGGTAGATGAGGCCGTGAGACCAATGTAGCCAATGAAATGGGGGCAGATGGCATGAGTCCCTTCTGGATGAGGCATTTAAGGGTCGTTGTGCCCAGATGTTCTTGGATGCTGCCTGTAGAGAAGGCGGCATCAGGGGATAGAGAGAGTCTGGCTTCCTGAGTCTGGAGTGACCATACAATGTATTATCCAAACTGGGACATTTCTGAGAGTGAGAGAGAAGGGCCACTGGTCATCAGGCTGGGACAGCCAGTGTAAACCAGCATGGCCCCAGGCAGTTGCCATGTGCACGTGGTCCTCCTACCGGAGTCACGGGCTAGAGGGGAGCCCGGTGACCTGCACGGGACTCGCGGCCGGAAGTTTGTGTTAGGCTGTGCCATTCAACTTTCATGGCAGTTAGGGAACACTTACCCTGATTAATGTATTCGCATCACCAGATTTCATTTCCACAAATATTCTGTGAGGTCGGCATTATTGCTCCCAGTTGACGCAAAAATAACATAAGGTTTGGGCAATGAACTTGCCCAAGATCACACGAGTTTAAAACCCAGCTTTGCCCAGTTCCAAAGTTCATGCTCTTTCTTCTTCTCCATCCTGTGGCCTTCCTCACAGCCGAGCTTGACTTCCCAACTCCCAAAAGACCCATGAGAAGAGGCCGTGGTTTTAGAGGGAAACGTCTGCGCCCCCAACCCCCCATTAACCCCTGAGAACATGGCGCCCTAGGCTGCCCCCTCCACCTGCAGGGATCGGAAAGGAAGTGCCCATATTTCACTTAAAAAAAAGAAAAAGAAAAAGAAAAGATCAAACGCCCTCCGCCGGTGACTTTAACTTATTTATGGGTTTGATTTTTTTTTTTTTCCTGGATCATTTCCTTTCATTCCTTGCCTGCAATCCTCCCAAGTTATTAATAAAAGAAGTCAAACGGTAGCGAGCGCAGGGGAAGGTTCTTGGCCCCTGCTGATGTGTTTAGTTTGTGCTGGAAGCAGATGTTTTCACCCAGCTCACAGACACTTGCAAGGCCGTTCACATGTGTCCCGTTTTCAGATGAGGACAGCAGGAATTCAGAGGAGAAAGTCAAATGTCCAACCCAAAGAAGAGAAAATGAACAATAAAGATCCCCATTCAAATCACATACGACACACACACGACGTGCCCGGCTCTGGGTGAGAGGCTGAGAACCCCGCCTGAGCCAACCAGCCCCGGACCGTCATCCCAGACCCCTCCGTCTGCCTCAATGGGTTGAGATCTCAGGAATTTCTGGTGAGATGGTAAACGACTACGCAACCCCACTCTGTACAGCTCTCCTTTGCAGCATGGACTAAGCCTTTCTTAATGGCTTTTGTCATGGTTTTTTTTTGTTTTGTTTTGGGGTTTTTTTTTGAGTTCTGAAAAAAACCCAAAAACCTCAATGGAGAAGTTTTAAACAGATATCTAGGCCAAATACACTACGCAGATCTTTCATAGCAAAGATTCCTGTCCCCAGCGGGGGAAACTAGGCAAAGCAACTCTTCAAGGGAACTTTGTCTTAGCCAGGATCATGCCTCCCAACCCCCATCCTCGCGTCTACCAAGCCACTTAACACAGCAGATTAATGTTTTCCCAGATGTCTGGGTAGACCGTACCCCCCACCTTGTATAAGCAAGTTGAAATGTTCTCTCCTGGTCCAAGTGACTTACCCGTTACAATCTTCTGTTCACTCTTCCCGGACAGGAAGGAGACCTGCCTGGGACTGGCTTGGAGGGGACAAAGCACAAGTTACCATGAGCTTCGAGAACAGCATGAAAGTGTGGCATCTTGTGGGAGCCCAGAGCAAGGCGAGTCCAGGCCCAGGGCCACCGGCCGGGCTCTGGGGACACCCAGCAGAGGGAGGGCAGCGGGGCGAAAGGAAAGAGACTTTTTTTTTTTTTTGCGGTACGCGGGCCTCTCACTGTTGTGGCCTCTCCCGTTGCGGAGCACAGGCTCCGGACGCGCAGGCTCAGCGGCCACGGCTCACGGGCCCAGCCGCTCCGCGGCATGTGGGATCTTCCCAGACCGGGGCACGAACCCGTGTCCCCTGCATCGGCAGGTGGACTCTCAACCACTGCGCCACCAGGGAAGCCCCGAGGAAAGAGACTTTTGACTAAAAGCCACAAAAGCTTGTTTCAAGTGCCAGCTTTGCCACCAACTGGCAATTTTCCTGGTGTAATTCACCTATACTGGGCAAACCTTAGCTTCTTCATCTGGAAAAGATGTCTTCAGGGAAGAGGTTTTCTGCTTCCTTTACCTCAAAAGGTGGCTGTGAGGATCAGATAAGATAACAGAAGAGAAATGGCTATGTGACCGGTACATCTATTCGAACTCTACGGTCATTGTGTTATGATGAGTTTGTCACCGTAAAGGTTTGGGGAGCTGATTGCCTCCAGGGACGCGCTGAGGCCTGAATCAAGTGTCCTCTTACCTTGATGCATGCCCATGAGCACCCGTGTGCACACACAGGGGGGATTCTGGTGGGTTCTGGAGGGAGTTGGGGCCAGCAAGTGTCTGAAGGTACAAATCCTGTGCTCCTTATAACATTGCAGACTTGTGTCCATGGAGGGGCAGGTCTGGGCAACCTTCCCCTGGGTCTTGGTTCGTAGCAGCCCCAGGAGGTGAGGGCTGCCCCCCCAAGCGACTCATTTGCCTGTGGCCCCATGCCTTCCCGTGATGATACCACACAAGGAGGTGGTTATGCTCATGCTGCTGCCCCCTGGGTTCCCGCCCAGGGCCTGCCTCTCACTGTGAGCTCCATTCATCCTAAAGGACATGCAGCCCTCAGCCGCGGGAGCCCACCCCGGCTCGGGAAGGTTCAGGACCCAAACTCTCCATGGGGGCGGCGGAAGGTCTGTGCCACGTGCCATAAAACATTGCTCACATTCTTGCGGAAGGCGTGGAAGGGTGCCAGCGGGTGCCCCCGGCCAGGCCAGCCTGGGGCACTCTGGAGGCATCGCTTCCTCCCCTCTGGGTCTGCTCTGGGGGCGTCGTCACTTCCTGACTCTGGCCTCTGCTTGCACCACCCAAAGCTGGCCTCTCGCCTCTGGGGGGATGAGGGGCAACTCAGGGACAGCAGTGTCCTTTCTGCCAGGCTCCACTCTCTCCCAAGACAGCTTATGTAGAGGTGACAGCGGGTGTGAGTCCAGATCTGCCCCTGATCCACTGTGTGACTTTGGCCAAATTGCTTTGCCTCTCTGGGACTCAGTTTCCCCATTTGTAAATTGAGGATGTTAATTTTTGTCTCTCAAGATGGTTGTGAAAATTAAACCATATGAAGTGTGTCACCATGCCCGTGCCTAGTCAGTGCCAATAAATGAACATGGAATGGAACTGATGGTGTGACTTTGGGCATTTTGTCTCTAGGGCTGCTCTGTGCCTGGGAAGGGGGTGACCGTCCCTGCCCGCCCACTACACAGGGATGATGTAGATACAACGGAAGGGCCAGATAGGCAAATGCTTTATGTGCTAAAAGTCCTATCCTGCCTTTGTGTCATATCCTCTAGGATACCAAGCAGTTACTGAAATGATTTCAAAGCCCTTGGCATCCACTATACATGGGCAGGTGTAGGGGTGTGGACACAGGGTTGTTCCTGACACCAAACACACACAGTAGAGACTTCTGGCATTCTAGTGGTCCCATCCGGTGGGTCTTCCCCTCAACGTGTAATTTCCCATGTTCATTGAACCCAGGCAGGCCCTTTCATGCATGTGTTTCTGATTCTGATTACACGCGCTGACATCACTGAAACGGTATGCCCGGGGTTAGTCTCACGACCACCAGGCTGGGAGCGCAGGAATTTTGGTGCCAGAAAAATTGGATAATGTGGGACAGTCTGACTTTGCTCTCCAACTTCCAAATCCTCCTGGGACCCTTCTGAGCTGGCCCGAGGCTGTGGTCCCCGTCACTCACACACAGGGAGGACGGGGCTGTGGTCCTGGTCACCACGCACCTAGCCCTCACCTGCCCTTGCTGATTAACCAGGAAGCAGCCAGGACTTGATGGCTGGGGTCTGAGCACCTGCCTGCCTGCAGAACCCGTCCAAGACCCCTGGGTGCTGCCTCGCACGATCCCCCTGCCAGTCCAGCGACAACCCTGGGAGCAGGGAGGGAGGATGCCGCGCAGGGAGGCAAAGCAACCTGGACTTGAGACCTGGCTTTGCCCCGCTGGGATCCGTGAGCGTGGGCGCTGATTTCTCCTCTCTGTCACAGCGTCCCGATCTGGAAACCGGTTGCTGCAGGATTAACGCCAAGCACTTAGCGCAGACCGGATGTCCCCCGGCGTGACAGGGTTGCGTGCCTTTACTGATGCACATTTATCTCTACACTCAAGGCGCCCAGAGCGATACCTGGTACAGCTGCACTTGCGCTGAGATTTGTCAGGTCTCTTCCGAGCGCCAGTTCTAGGCTCTGCCAGGGACCACCTGGTGGAGAAGAAGCTGCCTGTTCTTCAGGAAGCTTCAGACCAATAGGGAGAAAGATGACCAGTGCTCACACCTTGGACTGTGCAACAAAACAGACTGGGAGCCGGAACCTCAGACTGAGAGAGGGTGGTGCTGGGTGCTGGGTGGGAAGGAGACAAGTAGCTCACACCTGTCAGAGAGAGGATTTCACGGAGGAGGGACCCTCGGGGCCTCTAGGATGGAAGGGAATTCTCCAGATGGAGGTAGTGGAAGGACTGCGGATGCAGCAAAGCGCCTGTCCTTTGTGTGTCTCTCTGCCCAGGCTCATGTTCCACCTCTGTCTGGAATGTTGCAGGATCCTCTCTCATCCAAGGCTCAGTCCAGGCAGGGCACCCTCTGACCCCCATCCCAGGTAGCCTTGGAGGTGCTGGTTTACCCCAGAAGCCCCTCCACAGTAACACTCACCACCTGCATTGCTCTGGTCTCCTCTGCCTTCCCACAGATGAGTGTTCTTCATGCTAGATGCCAGGGACAGACCTCAGAGCCTGGTGAGGACCCCACCCAGGCCAGAGATGGGGGCCAGAAGGCTCAGAGATGGGAAAGTGAGGCGGGTTATTAGGTGATGGGCCCAGGTCATGGTGGACAGTATGAAGCGTGGTTGTATGTATGTCAGGAGTTCATTCGTAGTGGGAGACGTGGCAGGAAGTGTTTTAGGGCCAGATTGTGGAGACCTTGCAATTCAAGCTCGGGAGGCTGGGCTTTTCTCCCAGAAGCATCTGAATCAACTTAGCTTCCTTTATAAATACCCGTCTGCCATGCCTCCTCCGACTGCCCAGCCAAGACCCAGGTCACTGGCTCCCGTGTCTCAGGGCTTTTCTTCCTCCCTCCCTCCTTCCTTTCCTTCTTTCCATCCTTCCTCCATTTCTTCCTCACTTCCTTCCACCGATATTTATTGAAGTTGCTAGGTAAGGACTATCCGTTTGCAGATTAACCAGATGAAAACCTTATCCTCAAGAAGCTCGCGATCTAATGCAGAAAATGACGCAAAAACAAGTAATAAATATAGTGTGCTGTATTTAAGATAGAAGGGGCGTCTGCGGGAGCATGGAGGAAAGGCGGGAGGGAGGGAGGAGCCCTGGCACGCGCCGGGTCTCTGCCTTAGATGACGGGGGAATGGCGGATCCAGACCCTGGGGCCGGCCTAGGAGCAGGAATGGTGACCCCACTCCAGCCCTATTTCACAGTCTTTCGGGGCCAGAATGACCTGGGCGTTCCAGCAAGGCCACATCGCTGAGCCTGCCTCATCTTTGGGGACCTGGTTATTGGACCGTTTGGTCAGATTAGCTTGGGACCCCTTGGCCCTCAGGGGCTGCATATCCCAGATGGCTGCGCTTTCCTAGACAGCTGGCGATCGCACCCCTCCATGCGCCAGGCTGCTGTTGGCCGTCAGGGTCACACGTCCTGCTTCTCCAGCCAGATCCTGGCAATGAGAGGCAGAGGGCTGCCCAGTGATTTTGGGGTCAGATAGGCTGGGGCGCTCTTCCTCAGCCTGGCCTGGGGCCATCAAGGAAGACTTCCCGCAGGAGGTGCTGTTGAAGCTGAGACCCAGGGAGTGGGTGAGACTTCTCAGCAGGGAAGGAAGGAGAAGCAAAGGAGGCTTAGGTAAAGGAAATCAGTTTCATTGTATGAAAAGTGGAGAGAACTTTGCTGCTTTTTCTACTCCTGAGTTTTCAGTGAGGGATATTGAGAAAACTAGGAAGCAAGAGGCTGTTACAGCAGAGTCATTCTCAGTTCTAAGGGAGTCACCGGCAAAACTCGGTCTACAGGAGCTCAGAGGCCAAGAGATCCCATGGCTGGAGCAGTCAAGGAAGGCTTCCTGGAGGAAGGAAGGCCAGGCAGAAGAGAAAAGACAGCCTAGGCACTGGAGAGTAGCGGAGAGAGGTCCCAAACCTTCCAAGGGGTGGGTGAGCCATGGGCCTGGGAAGGGCGGTCTTGAGGGCCAGTAAGGGGTCTGTTTGCCCAGGGACCCAGGGTCAGCCTCTCCCCATCCCCTGCTTTGTGTTTCCAGCTCTGTGGTTTCCTAATTTATTTGGCTTGAAATTTGTGTCAAACTTTTTTCCAGGTGTAATTGAAACCTAACCTCTAAATGCTTGTTCATTCCTGAGGGAAATTAAAGGTGATTTCAAGCAGGAAGATCACAGATCTCAAAAAAGGGGCCTGGGGGTGGGAGGGGGTGGGGCATTTCTGCCAGAACGCTCAGCTGCTGGAGCCCCTTTGGGTTAGATTTGCTGCACTGATCGCACTTTCCGGAGGGAGAGCCTGCCTGGGAGAGCTGGGGTGACGTCTGCCCTCTGGGGTAAAGAGGTCTGCCAGCCTCAGGGCCCCTCACCCAGAAGAGAGCCTAGGTGGAGTCAGGCAGTGAGAATCACGCAGCTCAAACTCACCTCCTCAGAAGGTTCCCCAGCCCGTCCTGAAGGGTAGATGACAGAGAAGTCTCAGGAGCAAGTGCCTCTGATCCCTCACCCAAGAGCTGTGTGACCTCAGACAAGTCACCCAGCCACTCTGAACCTCTCTGCACCTCAGTTCCCTCATCTGCACAAAAGGAATGGAAATTATACCCAAGAGTTGCAGTGAGGATTCAGCCTGTGGAAGCCCTCGGGTCTGGATCATCCTGGTGGAATCTAAGTTGGCAACCCAGCAGTTGAGGGAAATGGCATTTGGTTAAAAATAGGGACTCAAGGGCTTCCCTGGTGGCGCAGTGGTTGAGAGTCCACCTGTCGATGCAGGGGACGCGGGTTCGTGCCCCGGTCCGGGAAGATCCCACATGCTGCGGAGCGGCTGGGCCCGTGAGCCATGGCCGCTCAGCCTGCACGTCCGGAGCCTGTGCTCCGCAACGGGAGAGGCCACAGCAGTGAGAGGCCCGCGTACCGCCAAAAAAAAAAAAAAAAAAAGGAACTCAAGCAAGACACACATTTTCCTTGAGGAGTAAGGGCCAGCTTCATAGGTGCCTTAGAAGCAACAGCTAGTTTTTCTTCACTTTCCTGCCCATCAGAAAATATTTTTAAAGGCTGCAACCTCTTTTGTGCTAACCACACTCCATGCATTTGAGCATTTAATACTCACAACAGAAAGTAGGAAGTGGTTATTAGTGCTCCCATTTTATAGATGGGAAAGCCAAATCAGAAAAGCTGTGTGATCGGCCCAAGGGCAGGGGGCTGGGGTGTGGTAGAGCCTCGGTAAGTCCTGCCAGCCCCCTTCATACTCAACTCAGAGTCCTTCTTCCTGGTTGGCGTGATGGAGACATGCATTCCTGGTCCCCCGGCTCTGCATGGCTCTGGGCAGGTGGCAGTGTGCTTGGCGCCGTAAAAAGGGATGCTCCGGACCAAACTCCCCACAAAAGACGTGGTTCTAACTCACCCACCTGGATTTGCTCCTCTCAGGTGGTGTTGGATGGCAAGCTGAGCCCCACTGAGCCCCAGGACCCTCCACAAGGACCACCCAAAGGGCAGGTGGTCTCACACTCTGGTCCCCCAGCCCTCAGAACCAAAGGGCCGTCTATGGTTTAGGCGTTTGTTCTGTGTCTCTAAGGCAGAAGTCCGGGAGGTGCAGAAAAGAAGGTTCCAGCTTGTCGCGAAGAAGGCTTGGCAGGGCTTGGGGACATGGATACAAGACCAGCCTCCTCAGGAGGAAGTGAGCTCTCTGCTTCCAAAGGTGTGCAAGCAGAAGCTGGACGGTCCCTTGGCAAGAACGCCACAGAGGGGGCTGGGGATCCCACTGGGACGTCCTGGTGGCTGCCCCCTGAGGAAACACTGTCCCACCTGGGGCAGCGTCAGATGTGTTCCCATACTCGCTCCTGGCCTGAAGCCCACATCAGACTGTGCCCCCAGGCCTTTTTCTATTTGCCACTGGTTATTTCTGTTAACTCCCACCGGGCCACTCTCCCACTGAGACCCAAGGTCTGCTCTCAGCCCAGCTGTGGCCAGGACCCCCGGGGGCTGCTGGTCTCACCCAGCTGGTCCCTGCTGGCTGCAGCAGCCTGGATCCCATCAGCAGGATGTACCACCTCCCCACCTCGGTGCTTCTGCTCTAAGGGAAAGCCTCACCCATCACAGGCAGGGCAACCAGAGATGGGATCTGGAAACAGAATCCAGGAGTCCTCACTCCTAAACCTGGAATGTTCTGCTTAATCCCACTGACGTGGGAAAGCCCCGGCCTCGCCGGAGGGTTTGGGCTTCTTCAGCTCTGACCTGGGCTCTCAGTCAATCAATCACTACTCGGCCCTGACTTCCCAGGATCCCTGCCACTCCTCTCTGGTGCTTCTGACGATGCCCAGGACAGAACCAAGATTCCAGTTGGCCCTGGACCACACGCTGCCAGAATCCCTGGGGGAGCTGTGTCCACACCACATCATGACGAGGCACTGGGCCACGGGCCAGATGTGCGTGCACATCCTCGCCATGGGTTGTGTAACCGTTCACTGAATGCTGTCTATGCCAGGCCCGGGGACTGGGCACCCAGGGTAGAGAGGAAAGTATCCTGTGTTCCTGACCTCACCTTGTTCCCACCTGGACAGGTACGAAGGAATCAGAAACAGATCATTTGCTCACACGGGGAGAGGGATCAGCAAACTTTTTCCGTAAAGGGACAGACAGTAAATATTTTAGCTTTACTGGTGCGGCCTCTGAAGGAGCTCCTCAGCTCTGCCATTGTAGCGTGGAAACAGCCATAGGTAACAGGTAAACAAATGAGTGGCTGTGTCCCAATAAAACTTTATTTCCAAAAACAGGTGGTGGGCCAGATTTGGCCCTCGGGCAGTAGTTTGCTGACCCTGATCTAGGATGTAGGTTATCTAATATGTGATACAGGAATACAATGGAGGGGGATTAATTACCACTGGGGTGGTGAGGAGGTGGCTGGAAAATCTCTGGGGCAGGAACAGCAGGATGTTCCATAGACAGAAACTGGGAGAATAAAGAGAGAGGAAGGAACTCCAGGCCCAGAAAATAGCTTTAGAAAAAGACCGTCATTGTGAACTCACAGGTGTGTTCCGAGCTCCTGGAATAATCTAGCTAGCGTGGGGCTGCGGTGTGGCAGGAGAGAAGTGCAAAGCGAGGCTGGCAACTCAGGCACCTCAGACCATGAAGACCTTGGAGGCCAGGATCAGAGATTGGAGTTTATTTGCCAGGCAACAGGGAGCTGCCGTGGATTTGCAGGAAGTTGTCTGTGGAGAGGTGTTGATTTCCTGATCGCAGTTACGGTTTTGAGCGCCTGAACGTAGCTGGTGACACATCCACCCAACAATTCCTTTTCTGCACACAGCGTGGTGCAGGGACAAAGCCTTGGCGGGGGGCTGAGTCCTGCCACCTTCCAGCTTGGTGGAACAAGTCTCTGCCCTCTCTGGGCCTCTGTGATGCAATGTCCCCACTTGTGCACTGGCCTGAGAATTGCAGGGGGCAAGGAAGCATGCAGTGGGCCCTGCAAACCCCACACACTCTTACTACCCATGCATGTTGAACATTTGCCCTTTATTGAGCACCAAACACTACCCAAGGCTCTGTATACACATGATCTCATTTAAACCTTAAAGCAACCCAGTTGGTTATTATCCACATTTTATAGACAAAGAGACTGATAGAGGAAACATGCTGATTTAGTAAACACCTACTGTATGCAAGCTTCTCTGTCCTAGACAGGGAGGCAGTGTGGTCCTGGGGAAATCCCCTGTTTTTCAGCCACACAGACCTAAGTTCTTATCTCGGCTCCCCATTTACTATTTGGGTTGGAGAAAACCTCAGCTCTCTGAGGCTGTGTTTCCACCTTTGTCAAATGGGAATATTGTGCCTGTCTGGCAGAATTTCCTTGAGAATTAGAGAATCAGAGTTGGTGCATGGGAAGGGCCTGATACAGTGCCCAGCATGTAGTAGGTGCTCAGTAAATGGACACTGGATAGAGAAATGCACAACAACCTCGATCACGGGTTCTACTCTAAGAACTTTGCTAAACCTCTCACGCTTCCCTCCTATAAGTCTCTGTTCCGGAAGAGATCTTTGGCTGACCCTGGGCCCAGGGCAGAAGGCCTCCCTTCCATGTGGTTACAATTGGCCCTTTGAGGGGCCGTCACCCAAGGGGACAGACCCGGCTACCCCCCTTCTCCACATCAAGCGGTCCGATTCGAGCCAGCCACCAGAGTGAGGCATCCGGGGGCAGAGGCCGGGCAGTGATGGATAACCTCATCCAGGGACGCACACACAGGGCAATTTTAGGGCCTCCTGCCTGGGAGGCGGCCTCCTCGGGGCATGGGGGCCACTGACCCGGAAACAAATTAAAGGCACATCTGTTGGGAGGCCATTTCCAGCAGTGGCTCCAAGCAGCCGCCTGCATTCCTGGAACAAGGGGGCTGTGTGTGTGGTGAGCCAGCGCATACTCTCCGCGCCACCGAGACACGGGGGCCACAGCCTCTGGCCAGGAAGGAGCAGCCATGGGGGAAGTGAGGCCTGAACAGAAGGAAGGGCCATTTCTGGGCCAAGCCAGTCTCAGTCAAAGAGGGAGTTGTTTTTCAGGGTCTTGAGTGACTAAGGACACAAGATATCAGGATATTGGATATTGAGGATTTTCCAACACTCAAGTCAGCAGTTCAGCTCTCTGCACTTGGAAGAACCTGAGGATGCGCCCTCTTATCCAATTCCCTATTGACAATCAGACCCCCTTTTATGATCACATCTGGACCATCTTGGCTTATGTATTACAGGGGCTGGGAATCCATTGCCCTCCAACCTGGGCTATAGAGCACCTTGATATGCTTGCTTGTTGGTAATAAGATAACATTTTGTCTCTGGGGCCTCCATTCAGTGGCCTCAGTGTGCCTCCAAGGCACCACAGAGTGATCTAAGTGCTCAGTAAGTATTCTATGGATGGATGGATGAAGGGATGAAAGTTGGACGGATGGATGGATGCCAGAAGTTACTGTGAATGAATAGTCTGTGAAAGACACAGAGAATAAAAAGGAGAGGGGCTTCCCTGGTGGCGCAGTGGTTGAGAGTCCGCCTGCTGATGCAGGGGACACGGGTTCGTGCCCCGGTCCGGGAAGATCCCACATGCCGCGGAGCGGCTGGGCCCGTGGGCCCGTGGGCCATGGCCGCTGAGCCTGCGCGTCCGGAGCCTGTGCTCCGCCGCAACGGGAGAGGCCACAACAGTGAGAGGCCCGCGTACCGCAAAAAAAAAAAAAAAAGAGAATAAAAAGGAGAAGGTAAAAAGACACCTAAGGCATAGACCCTGCCTTCAAGACTTAGCATTTTCTCCATATGAAAAGCAATCTAACCGAGCTTCCTTATGTCTAAATGGCCCCTGCTCATTCTATAAGGCCCAGCACAAATACCACTTCCGCTGTGGAGCCCTCCATAACTGACCTTCTCCCCACTCACCCCACCCCCTGGTAGAAAGAAAATGACAGACACAGTCCGAAAAAGAGGGTAAATAAATTCTGGTCCCTTGAGCCAGACCACTGCATTTGGGAAAAACAGAACAGCCAGCAGGACTTTTTCCAAAAAGAATTACATGAAAACTGTTGTCTGATGTTGTTGTCTGCCTGTGGGCTTTCAAACCTAGCTTGTGTGAAAGTCTCCACTGGTGATGCTCATTGACCCATTAGTTGAACAAATATATTCTCCGAGCCCTTGCTTACTCCGGGCCAGGCTTTATGTGAAGAGCTGGGGAATCAGCGTAAATCATTGAAGTCCTGCCTCCCAGGGGCTCACTGGAGGAAGCGAATAAACCCACAGTGTGATGGCAGCAACGCTGTGCAGTAGTAAAGGATGGAGCTTTGAAGTTGGACTGTCTGGATTCAAATCCTGGCTTCACCACTGCCTAGCTGTGTAACCTTGGGAAAGTCACTTGACCTATCTGTGCCTCACTTTCATCATCTGTAAAATGGGGGTAAGAGTAGATTAGAAAGCACTTAGAACAGTATCTTCACAGAGCAAGTTCTATTTAAGGGTTAAATAAAATAGCAGAGGAGAGTTCCTAGTGCTGCCTGTCCTGAGCAGATTGATGTCATGCAGCTTCAGGGACAAAGCCCTGTGAAGGTGGTGGCATCCCAGTCGGACCTTACTTACTCAGCCATTCCTTAAATTTGTGGCCACTTGCTATGTTCTAGGCCCTGTGTTAGGTCCATGGTAAATCCAGTGGTCAGTCGTCCCCCAGTAGGCGGATGTGATCACTATGCTCACTTTACACAGAAGGAAACCCATTCAGCAAGGCTAAGTAACTTGCCCAAAGTCACACAGCAGGTCAATGGCAGAGCCGGGCTGCAAACCCAGGCAGTCTGGCCTTTGGCTTTGCCATTTTGCTGCATGTGACCTAAAACAGGTTCCCAAACATTTCTGGACCAGGTTTGTGCCAAGCGGACAATGATGGTACCTCCTTCTGGGTGAGACTTCACAAGATAAGGAAGGCAGTGCACTTGGAGCAGCGCCAGGCACGCTGTCGGGTGTGGGAAGTCCGCCATTATTACTGCCCTGCCCTCCCGAGCCCTGCTCTGACCACGATGCGCTGGGACCTCGGAGCATGGCGGCCCCTCAGCAGGAGTCCCCTCCACGGGAATGGTGTGCAGCTCGGAGCCCGTGCGCCTTTCACGGTGCCAGTGGCGGGTCGGGGGCTTCTGTTCTTTGTGGACAGCATGTGGTTTGAGTTTGAAAGTTTCCTTCCTCTAAGTCTAACGAACCTCTGAAAGTGATTAAGCAGAAGACAGAAAGGTTAAGCCAACGCCTTTCTATCGGAAGAAGTAATATCAAGCCTAACGTCCCCAAATCCGTTTCCCACCAGCTCCTGCGATGTCTCCCAAGAAGGGGCTTATTTCCTGATGTGATGGAAATTCCAACCCAAGTCCCCAAACGTCCAGGTGAGACAAGGACTGGCTGGCAGTCCCCCCAACCCCGGCCCCCTCACTGTTTGAAGGGACCCAGGCTGGGACAAGCCAGGTGTCCTCTCTGCCCGGTGTCCTCAGGGACTGAGGCTCCCTCGTGCCTCTGCTCTGCTCAAGCTTTTTCTGCTCGGAATGCCCTTCTGGCTTCCCTGCCAGGAACATTCCCGCTCTTCCCCTAAGGTCTCTGAGAGGCCGTCCTCCCCTCTGTGCATCCTCTCAGCCGGTTAGGGTTCCTTCTCCCTCTGTTGAGCTAGAGATACTATATCAGGAATCCCAAATGAAAAGTGTCACGGCACCAGACAGGGACTGATGAGGGAAGCTACTGCTTGATGCCAGAAAGCAGGCTCAGCACACCAGCCCAGGAGGAAGGCCCCGCTTCGGCTGCCAGCTGTCAGGGGGTGAGGCCTCGGCTCCCTCACCCCCATGCAGCGAGTGCTTGTCTGAGCTGTGGGCGCTTTGCTGATCACAGGGCAGTGAGTGTAGGAAAGTGTAGACGAAGCAAACATCACCTTGACAACTAGTAGTGACAGAGAAAGGGGGGTACTTTTCCCCCTGACACTTCCCAAATCACGCTGTGCTATCTGAGGTCTCCCTCTCAAACGCTTGCTTCCTCAGGAGGTTCCTCCGTGCCTCCGCAGTCTCTGTTCCTGATGGCCTGCACTCCTGCTCTGGCGTGCGTGCAGATGTCACTAGTCTGTCTTCCTACAAAGCCGGGAAAGCACTTCCCAGGTTCCTTGAGGAGCTGGACTCAGAGAGTTCTCCTTTCTTCACTTTTTCTTAGAATCTTAGAGTATAGACCAAATAGGAACCTTCTGGATCACAGAACCATCCCTTCATTTTGCAGAAAAAGCCCAGAAAAGTCAGGGGACCTGCCCATCACCACACAGTGAATCAGTCCCAGTCCTTAGACCCCAGAGAACTTGACTGAGGGCTATTCTCTGTCTACTCAGCCCATTACCTGTCGGGCAAAAGAAGCTGCAAACATGTTGGAATTTGAAGTGAGAAGTGGTTCTCAACAGCGTATGCTTGTTGTGTCTTGTGTGTTATGTGCATGTGTTGTGTGCATTGTATCTCTGTGTGGTGTATCAGGTGTGTTGTTTGCATGTGTCGTACGTTGCATGTGTGTGCTCTGTGTGTATGCGTGTGCATTCACACTTGTTCCTGAAGAGGTTAAGAGTGTGTTGGGGGATTCCATCCAGATCAACAAAGGTCTTGGGACATGCAGACAAGAGTTTGTCAATGAATTTTTCTGAACATGAGAACATGCTTTCCTAGCAGGGACACCAGAACCCCACCTAGGAAGTATATTCACAGATAAATGAGCACCTTCTGTGTGATCAGAACAAACCAAGGGATGGCGCACAGTCAGTGGTTACACAAACAAGGGAAGACGGTTCCCAGCCTGGCAGGGCTGGAGGAGGCTGGCAGTCAGGATAGTCAGCGCTCCTAGAGAACGTGGCGTTTGAACTGAGTCTTGAAGGGTTGTATCAGGGTTCTCAGAGAAACAGACCGATAGAAGTTTTACATATAAATACAAATTTACATTTACATTTGTTACATTTACTATAAGGATTAGTTCATGCAATTATGAAGGCCCCAAAGTCCCACAGTCTGTCATCTGCAAGCCGGAGAACGAAGAAAGTTGGTAGTGTAATTCAATCTAAAAACCCCCCAAGGGCTTCCCTGGTGGCGCAGTGGTTTAGAGTTCGCCTGCCGATGTGGGGGACATGGGTTCGTGCCCCGGTCCGGGAAGATCCCACATGCCGCGGAGCGGCTGGGCCCGTGAGCCATGGCCGCTGAGCCTGCGCGTCCGGAGCCTGTGCTCCGCAACGGGAGAGGCCACAACAGTGAGAGACCCGCGTACAGCAAAAATAAATAAATAAATAAAATAACATAAAAATAAATAAAATACCCCCCCCCAAAAAAAAATCCAGTAACTGGAAGCAGGAGGTCCGGGTCTAAATGTCCGAGGGCAGGAAAAGATGGGTGTCCCAGACAGCACATCACCCATCTTCCGCCTTTTGATTCTATTCAGGTCCTCAACAAATTGGGTGATGCCCACCCACATTGGTGAAGATGATCTTCTTTACTCTATTGATTCAAATGCTCATCTCTTCCAGAAACTTCCTCACAGACACACCCAGAAACAATGTTCTACCAGCTCTCTGGGCATCCCTTAGCCCAGTCAAGCTGACACATAAAATTAACCATCACAAGGATGAAAGGGAGATTTCCGGGAGTTGAACCTGGGGAATGATGGCTGCTCCACACTGAGAGGGCGGCGGGAGCATGTGCCTTATTCAAGCCAGTCCGAGTGAGGACCAGCACGCAGGAGGCAGATGCAGAACGAGGCTGGAGGGAGCAACAGAACAAACCCAAAGGCCCGTACATGCAGGGAGAAGAGGGTGACTGATCCTGCTGGGGCTGGGGAGCCGCCGGAGGCATTTCGCAGGGGAGAGATGAGAGGAGACTCGTCGTGCACAGAGGGGGCCAGAGCAGAGGCTGAACTGAATGGGAGCATCCTGACGGGGACACAGCACATGCTGGAAAAGGGGCATCTCTGACACACCTAGGTTTCCACACTGAAAGCCAAATGAGAGGTCCTGACTGGCAGGCTCTGGGACTCTCAGAAGACCGGGGGCTCGGCAGGCTGTGGAAACCAGGAAGAGCTTCCTGGAGGAGGTGTCTTAGAGGCTGACCTTGGAGTAGGTCTGTTCATCGGGACGAAAAGCTCTGCTGGTCATGAGGGGAGACAATGGGACTTACTCATGGAAGCAAGATCTGAAGCGCAGAAGCTCTGTCCTAGGGTCAAGGGCAGCCCTGTGGGTCTGTGCGGAGGCTCCTTGATTGCAAGGAGGCTGTGAACAAGCCACGAAGTGTCCGGGAGGCCGGCAGCCCTGTGCTGGAAGCAGCAGTACCACCTTGCTCTGACACACAACACCATGTCCCCAAAGGGCCCTCCTATGTTAGTCCTCAAATCTGTTAACAGCGGGCCCTGGGAAGAAAAGATGTTTTCCTGCCACTAAACTTAAACGTACCTGGATATCTTATACTCCAACCACTGACCTGGTCCTCAAATGTCCTTTATCATATCTATACTTAATCAGCTCACGTGCTCCCAGCCCCAGGCACGGGGACCTCACTAGCTCTCAAAACAAACTTTTCCAGTGTTTAAATACATATATGCACTCCTATGTATAGAACAGATAACTAATAAGACCTACTGAATAGCATAGGGAACTCTATTCAATACTCTGTAATGACCTGTATGGGAACAGAATCTGAAAAAGAGTGGAGATATGTGTATGTATAGCTGACTCACTTTGCTGTACAGCAGAAACTAACACAACACTGTAAATCAACTGTACTCCAATAAAAAAATTTATTTTTAATTAAAATGTATTTCTAGTATTGATTGAAATCTTGTAACAACACCTATTCATTCTGGAGTGGGGATAGGACCGCCATAATCTTCAGGGCAGAGGTGATTCTTTGAAATGCCACTAAACACAAAGGTAACCCTCAAAGAACGTCTAGAGATGGTGAGAGCTACTTTGGAGTCAAGCATCACAAACTAAGAGTGAGGAAACGTGGAGTCTGGTCCCACCTTTTTTCTTACTGGCCTGCACCTGTGACTTTATCTCAAGCCTTACTTCGCTTATCTGAAAAAATAAGGTTAATTCATGCCCCTTTCCCAGGGCTGTTAGGATAAGCAAATAAACTCTTGGGTGTGAAAGTACTTTGAAAAGTAAGAAGTACTCTTACAGTGCAAGATGTTTTCATTAATAATGGTGATAATTATCATGAGTTTTGGTGGTAGTGAGAAGAAAAAGAATAATTCATCCACTAGAAAGTTCCTCTCCTGGGAGTGTCTTAGAGCACAAAGCCAAGGTAAACATTCAACCTGCCGACACAGGGGGTAGAGGATATAGCTCAGCCCTGGGGAGGTTTTTCAGGCATCTGCCCTCTAAAGGAATAGACCCCCCTGGAGGAGTGAGCCCCCCATCACTGACAGCATCCAAGCCGCCTCTGAGGAGCCCCTTGTCTCTGATGACAGAGAGGGGACTGCTGTTCCAGGGGGAGGAGGTTAGCTGGGTGGAGTATGAAGCAGAGATTTCTCAGAACACTCTGGCTCCGAGGGGGTGACTCCAACTGTTACCCGTTGCTTCAGTTCCTATTTTCCACCGGCTCTGCCCTTAGCAGCAATGGCAGTGCTATTGTCAAATCCGATTCTTGGTTCCTGCAGGCTCCCTGCCCCCACTTCTCAACCCTCCTCTCTCACAAGCCGTGAAGGTAGGGGTCCTGGGCTGTCTGCATTCCTCCATCAGGAGCTTAGAAAGTCCCCCTGGGCCAGCTGGAGCATCAGGGTGGTCAGGGACGCCCCCCCAGGGGGGCAGGGTAGGGGGGATGGAAAAGAAGCCGGGACGACCTTCCTCTGCGGTTATCTCTCCCATCTGTAAACAGCGCCCGGCCCTCCCCAGGCAGCCTCAGCCTCACACTCGGGGTGACAGCGTGTTTGGACGTTCCGGGACCCTCATCCAGCTGCCTTTGTTCTCCAGGCTTAATGAAGGGACTGCTAAAACCCCACTTGCCAGATAAGATGACAGGACCGTCTTTTAGGGTTATGGATGGTACACAGAGGTGACAGGATGAATTCCTGCGCGCAGAGGGGTCTGAGTGCACTGCCTTTTGTCCAGCGGTGGACTCGTCTTAACTGGTACAAGCTTGGTCCTTCAGCTTCCAAAACAAACATTTCTGACTCATGCCAAAAGATTAGAGGAAGACAGTGGGACACAGGCATCTGGGGGGGAGCAAAGGACATTTCCCCCTCACCACCGAGCCAAAGCCCGAGCACACCAAGGAGGGACCGTTTCCACCTTCTGCTCCCGTCCAGACCGGCTCCCCACCGATTTCCTTCATATTCGTGATGACAGCCACGTCTTGTTCAGCGCATCTTGGTTTACAAAGTGCTTTTACTTGCTCATCACAACTCCTTGAGGGTCAGGTTGTGGAGGGGGCCCTGGATGACGTTATCTGCTTTGTTACTTATTAGCTCTTTGAACTTGGGCGAAATCACTTACCTTCCCATAGATGGAGATTGTAGCCTGGCTGTGGTGGGACCACCGTTAGTTAGCATAGTGGGAGAACTTGTAAACTGCTACCTTCCACGCGAGCTCTCATTCATTTCACCGTGGGATGGGAGCTCTGGAGGGAGACGTGTTCACTTCGTTCCAGCACCTGAAAACCCCACGGAGTGCAGTAGGTACATACCGCATTTTTTTTTTTTTTTTTTTGCGGGCCTCTCACTGCTGTGGCCTCTCCCGTTGCGGAGCACAGGCTCTAGATGCGCAGGCTCAGCGGCCATGGCTCACGGGCCCAGCCGCTCCGCGGCATGTGGGATCTTCCCGGACCGGGGCACGAACCCGTGTCCCCTGCATCGGCAGGCGGACTCTCAACCACTGCGCCACCAGGGAAGCCCAGGGAAGCCCAGGGAAGCCCCGGGAAGCCCCATACCGCATGTTTGTTAACTGCATACACAACTGGTGGACGGCTTTGAGGGCTCCCGGGGCTCTGCCAGAGCAGTCCTGGAGGAACCTATGTTTCCACGTACAGAAGCAGGCTCTTGTCCCGAGCTGGAGCGGTCTGCCGTCCACAGCCTCCCCTCGGGGGCATCTCTGGCTGTGGATGGAAGGCCTACTCTGGCAGCTCCTCCCTGGGCCCTGCTCCCACTCAGCCCCTGGGGGTCAGGGGAGCTGCCCCCTCCAGCCACTGGGCGCTGTGCCCACTCTCAGCCTCCACATCCCGGGCAGACCAGGCCCCACCAGGAGGGCCCAAACGTGCACCAGCTCAAGAAACACTCCACCTCCCCACTTCAACACACACACACACGCACACGCACACACACTGTGCCCGAGTGTTCTACTGTGGCTGGTCTGGAGACCAAGGCCTGATTCCTTGGACCTGCCCAGTCTCCAGGCTGGACTTGAGTAGCTCCGGGTACCACTCAGGGCTCTTCTCACTAGGAGCTGTCCAGGACTCGCGGTGGGGGGCAGCCCCTTTTCTTCAACATCTTTCTCCAGCCCTTAAAGACCAAAGCAATAGTAAGGGCCATGACAACATCAGTACCGGAGGTGATGGCCCATTTCTGTTTTATTTTCTTCAATGTTGAGCCATCTCTTTCTAGCACTTTTTATTTTGCCAGAATCTTGTTCTCTTGCAGTAAGGTCAGGAAACTGGGTAAATGATTGCTCCAAGGCAAATGATCAGGTGGGGAATTGTGCTTCTATCACATTTTGATCTGCCTTGATTCGCCTACAGTTGGGCCTCGTCTGCCCCTACCAGGGGTGGAAGCCCCCGCAGGGGCTTAGCAGCTTTGCTGAGCCCACCCACCCCGGGGGACAGAAGAGGGGCTGGCCGGGGGGCCTGTCAGCCCAGCGGCCCAATCACAGGCCCAAGGGCTGAGGCCAAGAAAGGCCTCTGGGGCAGAGTCTGTGGGGTAGGGGTCAGCCTGATGCCTTATGTAACAGAAAATAGACTGTGACAGAGAACAATAAACACTGGGCCTGGGAGAGCAACTTTCTTTCTGGCAACTGCCCCGTTGGTGGAGAAATGCTTCTCCATCCACTTTCTTCCGCCCACTGACACATCCACGGGAAACTCCTACCCAGGGAAGCACCCATAGTTCCATTCTGCTCCTGGTCTCCACCCACTCTCACCATCTCTCTTCAATTCTATTGCAAAAGCCTCTGCCTCGGTTTCACTGCCCTCACCACAATGATTAATCTTCCCGAGGCACACTGG
The DNA here is from genome assembly GCF_949752795.1 of Hyperoodon ampullatus. Classification (NCBI taxonomy): domain Eukaryota; kingdom Metazoa; phylum Chordata; class Mammalia; order Artiodactyla; family Ziphiidae; genus Hyperoodon; species Hyperoodon ampullatus. The sequence goes on from NC_136928.1 coordinate 77,365,375, forward strand.
GACTACAGCCACCCATCTCCACAGCCCTCAGTGGCTCCACATGGGCCCAGAACAAGCGCTGATGGCTAGGCTGGCAATCCAAGGCCTTCCTCAATTCCTAGGTCACTCCTCTTACCTCACCAGCCAATGTGACATTTTCTGAATGCACTTTCCAGTTTCTGGTTCACGCTGTTCCCACTGGCGGAAATGCCCCCAGTCCACCCCAGTACTTCTTCCTTTGTAAATCTTTCCCATTTTTCAGTTTCTAACTAAAAACTCCCCCGGCACTTAACCCCCCTCTATACACTTGATTATTTCTTCCTCCAAAGCATATTCCTCACACCTTTGTTGTGTAGTTGGCTTTTATATGTTTGTCTTCCCATGTTGTCGTTAGCTGCTTGAGCAAAAGGGTTGTGACTTATTCATTGTTGTGCCTCCGTCACTGCTCTGGAAGGGCTCAGATCAAGAGGAAAAGGCAGACATTTAAACAAACGCGAGCAGCAAAGCTTTAGAGGTGCCACAGCAGAAAGACGCATGGCATATTTGTTTAAACGTCTAGTTCATGGGAGCCGTTGGGCAAAGGCAAAGAGAGGGGTAATGCCTGGTATATACAAGGGACCACAGCAGTTAGTTGAGTACTGCTGGAATGTTCTTGGGGGAGAGGACCAGCCTTGTATGTTATGCTCACTCTTTTTTTTTTTTAATTTATTTATTCATTATTTATTTTTGGCTGTGTTGGGTCTTCGTTGCTGTGGACGGGCTTTTCTCTAGTTGTGGCGAGTGGGGGCTACTCTTCGTTGCGGTGCACAGGCTTCTCACTGTGGTGGCTTCTCCTGTTGCGGAGTACGGGCTCTAGGCTCATGAGCTTCAGCAGTTGTGGCACGCGGGCTTCAGTAGTTGTGGCTTGCGGGCTCTAGAGTGCAGGCTCAGTAGTTGTGGCGCATGGGCTTAGTTGCCCCGCGGCATCCTCCCAGACCAGGGCTCGAACCCGTGTCCCTTGCATTGGCAGGTGGATTCTCAACCGCTGCACCACCAGGGAAGTCATTATGCTCACTTTTTGAAAGATTTTTTTCATTATATATCAAAATTAATAAACTATCATAATATCAGTAAATATCAGAAACCCTCACTGTTCAGAGTTTGTCTCTACTAATCCAAGACATCCAAAATAGCACCAAATCTAAAGAATAGTAAGCAGCGAAAGAATAAGAAAAACCTGGAGAGCTCAGGCCATGCTCTACTTGGTCACTTCGCTGACCAGAGGGAAAGGGACACAGACAGATGCTGCTGAGCCCATGGCTCCGGAGGAACCAAGCAGACGGGAGAAGAGGCTGCAGAGAGGAGAGATGGAGAGATGACAAAAGGGCAGGATGGGGGAGGAAGAGTTGGGTGAAATTTATCAATACCTTCAAACAAAAGGAAATCAAGTTGACAGATTGATAACAGACAAGGTATATTTTTTTCTACTTTGTATCATCCCCAAAGACTCTTGACCATAGTAGGGAGAAAAATGCTTTTAAAATAGCAAATGATGGTAAGAAAGCTGATAATGAAGTTGAGGCATCAACAGCAGGGTACAAAATAGGGAAGCGATAAGGAAACTGTTTAGAAATAAAAGGGAAATTGACACATTGCCGCTAACTCACCCTTCTCTCGGCGTGCTCGAGTAAACAAATATAAAAAAGAACAATTTACAAGGGAGACTCAATAGGCACACAGGAAACTGTATATTTCAGGTCACTTCCCAAATCTCTGATTAGGCCGGAAATGTCTCCCTCTGTTAACCCCACCACCACCATCTTTTAGTAGCATATTGATTTAATCATCAATTATACTAAGAATGTGTAAATGCTGTTAACCTCATTAGTCTCCTCACCCATACACCGAAGTGCCTAGAACAGAACCAGATACTAGATGGTAAAAATGTGCTGGTTGTGAATAAAATGCGGTCTATACATACAATGGAATATTACTCAGCCTTGGAAGGACATATACTACAACATGGATAAAATTTGCAGACATTATGCTAAGTGTTCGTTAAGCCAAACAGAAAAGGACAAATATTATATGATCCTCCTTATATGAGGTACCTACAAATAGTGAAATTCATAGAGGCAGAAAGAATAGACATTTCTAGGAGCTGAAAATGGGGAGTTTTGGTTTAATAGGTGTAGAGTTTCAATTTAGAATGATGAAAAAGCTCTGGAGATGGATGGCGGTGACAGTCGCACATCCATGGGAATATACTTAATGCCACTGCATTGTACACTTGAAAATAGTTAAAATGATACATTTTATGTTATGTATATTTTAGCACCGAGAAAACAAAGTGCTGGTGGAGCAACAGTTTCCAAAAAGTGAAGAAATCAACGCACAGCTTTCCTCTGCCACTCTGCCCTCCCCAACGTAATTCACAATAAGCTCTGTAGCTGGAGATTGACCGAAGGGGATTGGGCTACCCCCTTCCCGGATTGTTTACTCAAGTCAGAAGATTAAATAATTGGCCAATAGGGTTAGGTGACACTGTGGGCTGCCATGGGCTCGTCGGCCCCACCAGCTGTTCAGCGGGGAGAGGTCAGGGGGCCTCAGGAAGGTCAAAAGAATGAGATGTATGATGAAATGACGTTATCTGCATTGTCAACACACAGAAAGGGAATGTTGACATGCTCCCTCTGAAGCTGCATGGATTTCGTGTTCAAAGACTCAAGGGGAAATTGTATGTGGATGAAATATTTGCACTTGTTTCTTTGGGGAAGAAGTTTCGATCTCTCCAAGCTCTTCAGTCATACGGTCAATGGATGAGCCAGTGGTCCCCGCCTTCTTGGGCTCATACCATGCTTTCACTGCTAGAATTTTTGGCTGTGCATCTGCAAGGATTAAACTGCATACCTAGCACACAGTTCCTCTGGCTGCTATCAAACATGTGTCACTGCCTGAATAGAACTGGTGGCTACACTGACCTCCTCCTCTCATATATCCACACAGCAAATATTCACATAATCTGGTAAACGAGTGGTCTTTCTTTGCCACTACTTGACATTTGATCATTCCTCTTTTTTTTTTTTTATGCTGTTAGCAAGGCAAATCCCATTCTACAGTGTCTGATGTAGGACCCTCCACCTCCATGACTTGTCCAGCAGACAGCATGATAGCATGTTTATCTTCAGTTACACGCCAGTGCCAATGAGGACTGAGATTCTGGGGTTGCGACACATCGACACCACGGACATTGAACTAGAAATTAGGTGTTTTCCACGGGGTTGTATTTAACTCCTCTGATTTTCAATCTCCTCTCTTGTGCTGTATTACATTCAAGCAAACATTTGTTGAGTATCTGTTTGTGCCAACAACTACCTTGGTCGCTGTGGCTGGAACCCAGACCATTCGGTAAGTGACCAAGCGTGGGTGGACATAGGACAAGAGGACCCGTGTCCAGTAGCCTGAGTACTGGTCTAGGCACCTCACCTGATCAGCTTTGCCTGACCTTGCGTCTTCATCTATAAAATGGAGAAAAGAATAAGGCTTTTTGTTGAGTGCTAACTATACACGTGATTATCCCCAGTTCTCTGAACCACCACCCCTTCATGGTAGGTGTTATCACCACCATTTTTACAGATGAGAAAAATGAAGTTCAGGGATTGGAATGATTTGTTCAACACCACACACTGCTAGCACATAGCAGAACTGGATTTGAACCCAGTTCCAATCTGGGCCATAGCCCATGCATATCCACTAACATAGCGCTGATTTCTCTCTTCACTGGTTGATTTGTGAGCATTCCATGAGATAAGAGCAAAATGCCAGGTAAATTATTAGGGTCTGGCAAATTTAAGTTATTATTTTTAATTTTATTAGAAAAAATTAAAAGGTAAATTATCGAGGAGTGATATTTTGACTGTTTTTTTATATTGGCATAACTTTTAAGCAGCTCTATTGAGATATAATTCACATACACTTCTCCCATTTAAAATGTACAATTCAGTGTTTGTTAGTGTATTTACAGAGTTGTGCATCCATCACAAAAAATGTTAGTACACTTTCATCCCCCGGAAAAAGAAATCCCACATCTTTTAGCAGTGCCAGTTCTCCCAGCCCTAGGCAACCACTAATCTACTTTCTGTCTCTGTGGATTTGCCTGTCCTGGACATTTCATATAAATGGAATCATACAGTACGTGAATTTGGGCTAGCTTCTTTCACTTAGCAAATATTTCCAGGTTTCATCCCTGTGGTAGCATATTGTAGCATGTATCAGACCTTCATCTTTAATATCAAATAACATTTCATTGTATAGATATGACACATTTTATTTATCCACTCACCCACTGATAGACATTTGGGTTGCTTCGCCTTTTCAGCTATTATGAATTACGCATCATATGTTTTTACGGAAGTATAATTTGCAGGCTATAAAATGTATAGATTTTCAGTATATAGTTTTTACAGTTTGAAAAAGGTCTCCCTGTGGAACCACCACCCCTATGAAGATAAAGAACGTTTTCACCAGCCTGCAAAGCCCCTCCCAGCCAATCCCTCCCCCTCCGAGGGGCAACCTCTGTTCTGATCTCTATCGCTGTAGGTTAGCTTGGCCTGTCTCAAAACGTCATGTAAATGGAATCATACGTGTATGTTCTCTTTTGTGTCTGGCTTCTTAAACTCAACATAACGCCACTGAGATTCATCCATGCTGCTGTGTGTATGTGTCGTTTGCTCTCATCTGGGTTTAAAAGAATACACAGTATTTGGACAGGGGAAGCTGAGGGAGAATGGACATTGGGGGAGGGCGTCACCCAGGACACGGCCCAGAAGGGCGGGCGTAGCTGGAAGTTCTGGCTGACCTCGAGGGGAGATTCGGCGGGGGAGGGGGCCAGGAGTGTGCCCAGAATCCAGGATGGAAAGGAGGAGGGTGTGACAGGGAGAGAACTAGTGATGACTGCAGGACGGGGCCACGCTGCACAGAGCCTTATCCTTCGTGTCATCTGATCCTCACAACAGCCCCGGGAGGTTGGCAGTCAGGCCCTCTCTCCAGACCTCCCCAGCGGCCCCTGCAGGTTCTCGTGCAGCTGCCTCAGTTTCCCCCCGGACCCTTGTTTGACCAGTTAGCCCTTTTACCCCTCGATGGGGCCGGATGGGCAGTCGGGAGATCTGGGTTCCAGCCTCCAGCCCCTCACTGTCATGCTGGGTGACCTGGGACAGTCCTCCGCTGCCTGACCTGCAGGCCTCCAGGCCGCCCTGTCCAACCTGCTGGGCTCTTGTGAGGCTGGAAAAAAAGAATGCACGGGGAGTTCTTTGGAAAAATGTAAGGTCCACACGAATCAGCCCGGAGGCGTCCTTACTCCCATAAGCTGTCATCCCTATGAAGCAGGGAAGGGAAGGAGGAAGAAGCAGACATCAGCTGGGTGGCCGCTGTGGGCGCCCTGAGTCAGCTCTCTCTCTGGCCCCTGCCGCCTCTCCCAGAGAAAGGCCCGAGGTATGTGGGGCATTGTCACCCCCATTTCACAGAGGAGGAAACTGAGGCTCAGAGACGTTTGCACAGATCTGAGACAGACCTGAGTATACAGCAGATGCTCAGTGTTTGCTGATTGACTTGTGGACTGTCCCACGTGACAGCGCTAATATCCACTCACTTGAACATTGACCACACCTAGTAGAGTTGATAGTGCTTCCAGTTGTGCTATTTAGAATGATACCAGTATTATGCTCTTCAATTTTCATTGATTATTGAGTCTTAAAAAATTTTGTTTTCGACTCATTTTGACACCAGCCCCCATCGCCACCCTGGTTCCCCTCAGCGGCCCTCCCTCTGCACACGGTAGTCCTGCACTTGGGACGGGCGTCCCCCTGCTCTGGGGCTGGGGGCAGGGAGAGCTGGACCAGGGCTGAGCTGAAGACGGGCTCCAGGTGCCACCCGTCCTGTGTGGTGGTGGCATTTGTCCCTCAAGGGACATATCGGCCCCTCCCAGGTTCTCTCGCCACTTGGAAACTTGCACCTTTCCCAGGCTCCAGGGTGCTGAGAGCCCTGCTGCCCAGGGTGACACACAGGAGTGCACCTCGTCTTCCCAGGAAGGCAGGGCTTCTCAGCAGAATGTGAAGCAGCCCGAGAAGGTCAGAATATCCCTCCCCCATACCTCCCCGCTCCCCTCTCCAAGATGACTCTGTCCCCCGCTCCTACCCCGTGCAGACCCATAGGCAGGGTGGATCTGGGCAGGACGCGTGCCCCTCGGGAAGACCAAGGTCTGGCTGGGGGGAGCACACACCTAGGAAAAGAGCTGCGCGGCCACGTCCTCTTTACCCATTCATTCCTTGCCACTAACACACGAGGTCTGGGCGATGCCCTGTGCTGGGTGCTTAGTACACAGAGACAGAAACACCAAGACCCTCCTTTGGCACCTTCATCCAGTTCAGGAAAGACCACAGTTATTGGCTCAGCCAGTGGAAGGTGGCGGGGAGGGTGGGTGCTCATGCAGAGCCGGCTACAGCAGGAGCCTGGGCCACCCACCTTCGCGGCTGCAGCCACAGGGCTTGGGGGATGATGTGGCAGCCGCTGTCAGCAAGGCTGGAACCTCAGGAGGGGGCAGAAACGGCAGAGGGAGTGGGGCCAAGAATGGGGGTTCACAGTGGGCCCCAGGCCTGCAGGCTCAGCCACACCCAGCAGACGCGTGCTCCGGGCTGGCTGTCACCATTACAATAGTATCATCACCGTTCCCGTTATGCTAGCACCGCTCTTTCGACTCTCCGGCGGTCTTCGACTACCTATAAAATAAGGGGTTGGATTCCAAGATCTGATAAGACTTTTCCAGCCCTGGTTTTCTTGGTTCAATACTTATGTAATCCAAAAAGCCCTGGAGTTGATGACTCCATAGGCCCTGAGTTTGAGTCCCAGCTTCATCACTTCCTGGCTAACTTTAGACAACCTATTGAAACCTCTGAGCCTCAGTCTCCCTATCTGCAAAATGGGATCATAGTGGTACCCTCCCCTGGCAGGCTCGCTGTGAGGATTAAATGAGAAAGTGCTTTGAAAGGGCCCAGCACAATAGTTGGGCTACCATAGCCAGTGGCTCAAGAGATGGGAGTTCCCTCTCCTTTGCAATCTCTCTCTCTCCTTTTTTTTTTTTTTTTTTTTCTTTCTGGCTCAGTAATTTTTCCCCAGGAGGGCAAGCTCTGTTCTGGGGGGAGATTCAGGACGGATGGAAAGCAGTTGCTCTTCTCACAGTTCTCTGGTTGCACTCGGAGGAGCTTGCAGAACTAGAGAGATGAGGTGGACCTGGAGGGCAGGTAGTCAGAGGGTCAGGCTTTAGGCTGGTCGGGAGAGACATGAAGGGGATGACCAAAGTGGAAAGGATGTTTGCTTCGCAGCCGGGGTTCCAGGCCCTGGACCAGGTGCTCCGCCCACCCTTTAATTTTGACGGCATCCTGCTGAAGTAGGCCATCTTGTCCTCCTGTTAAAGATGCGGAGAGTGAGTTTCAAACAGGGAACTGAACCTTTCTTGCTGCCTGGGGCCTCTTGAATGCCAAAGAGCAAACCGAGGAGAGACTGTTTCCGGACAATAGCCTATTAACACTCATTACCCATAAAACGGGTAGTTTTCAAATAGCCAGATAATGGAGGCCATTGGGTGGAAGGGGGCTGGAATTACCTGATTAATTGCCTCACTTCTGGGCCTCACATGCTTAGACACAGCCCAAGAGAAGCTGCTGGTGCTTTGAAGTCTTCCTGCACTTTCCCTGTCTCTCCTTTTCCAGTCTGAGCAACCAACCCCGCTTCCTGCTTTGTGCCAGAGCGCCCGCACCTCATCAGTCAATGCGGGACAGCCATAAACTTTTATTTTTCATCCTCATTTTAAAAAGCAACCCTTTTGGCCTTTTCTCTGCTTTTATCTAGATCCAAGAACCACAGATTCATTCATTCATTTGTTCCTTCAATAAAAATGTTATCAAGTACCTACTACCTGTTAAGTTCTATTCTAAGCTCCAGGGGATACAGCAGCAAAAACAAAAGAAACAAAACCAAAACACAAAAACAAAAACAGGGCTTCCCTGATGGCGCAGTGGTTGAGAGTCCACCTGCCAATGCAGAGGACACGAGTTCGTGCCCCGGTCCGGGAATATCCCACGTGCCGCGGAGCGGCTGGGCCCGTGAGCCATGGCCGCTGAGCCTGTGCGTCCGGAGCCTGTGCTCCGCAGCGGGAGAGGCCACATCAGTGAGAGGCCCGCGTACCACAAAAACAAACAAACAAACAAAAAACTGAAATAGAAGGGTGTCCCCCCGGCTCAGATGCTGGCTCATGGCAGGGGGAGTATGGGCAAAATCACTGAACCCCTCCCAGACTCGTTTCCTTTTCTGTAAAACATGGACGGTGACAGTACCTGCCCGTTGGGGTTATTTAGAGAATTAAAGGGCATATTCTCTAAAATTAAAACAAAATCAAATTCCCTGCTCATACAGAAATTACATTCTAGAGGGGAGTGAGACAAATAAATAAACAAGCACATATACAATATTCCAGATGGTGAGAAGAGCTTTGGAGAAAAGACAGTAAGGTGAGAGGGAGTGTCATTGACATCTGGCGGTGGAAGAGGCCTGAGCAGAGAACGCAAGGGGCCACGTGGGCTCCTCGGGCAGGGCCTTCTCTGCTCAGAGGAGCAGCGGTTGTACTGGAAGTCCCACATCCCAGGGAACCCCTCAGTCCTGGGGACATCGGGGTGCTGGTCACTTTACAAACAGGAAGTGCGGAGCCTTGAGTGGGTGTGGATGGAGCAGACTGAGTGCAGCGGGCAGGGGCCTGGCCAGGGCAGTACACGGCGTGCGGGCTTTTCCTCTTCCAGGCCTTACTTTTCCGTAAAGGCCCTCGAGCCACCTTGAAATGCATCAGGGTCCAGAAAGGAAGGTGTGATCTTGATGAGACAAGGATGGGGAGAAATTTTTCTTAGCAAACACCTAGTATAACACGTGGTATCTTAGACAGTGTGTCAGAGTAACCCCAGGAGGCAGAACAGTCACCATCCTTGTTTTCCAGAAAAGCAAACCGAGGTGGGAGGGGTTTGATCACTTGCCCACACTCTCCCGGCCGTAAGCCAGGCTTTAAAGCGGGTGGCCGGCTCGCAGGACACTGCGCGGCTCCCTCGTCCCTACACACGTGTTGTCTCCTGTTCCTCCGTCACACGCTGGTGAGGCAGGCAGGACGGGGATGAACCTCTCACTTTACAAGTGGGGAAACCGAGACTCAGGGCCGCGACAGGTTGGTCTATCATCACCCAGTCCGGGGTTGGTTCACATTTTAACTGAGGTCTTATGAGGCCCATTCCTGGCTTGTTCTTTCCTCCGGTGACACTGGACAACCGGTACTTCTTGTAAAGAAAAGAGACATTCTCTCCCCAGCCCCCAGGCCAGGCCTTTGGCAGCGGCCAGACTCCAGGAGGAGACCTGGAGGTCTAGTGTATGTGGTTGCATAGAGGGGCACTGCCAGGACGGGACCTGGGTCCCCTGCCCCACTCACACCTTCCTTTCCCAAGACTGACCCTCCCCCCGCCATGGCCAGGTGGGCAACAGGGTCCCCTGCATCAGGGGAAACCCTGAGGGAACTCGCCTGGACCGCTTTCCCCTCACCGCATCTGCCACATCCCTGCTGTTCCTTTCCCAGAGGGGAGAGAATTATTTGTTTTTCCTGTTGCCCTGATTTATGGGCCACTTTGTTCTTTATCTATTTGCACAAACTCAGTAAAGTGACCAGCTCCTTCCCAGAGGTCAGAGATTCTGTCAACACCTCAGGGTCACAGGTCAGTCGACCTGCCCGGGGTGGAAGGGGTTACAGGAGGTCACCTGGGAACGGACGGTAGATACCGATTTTGCTCAGGCGAAGTGGCTCCGCGTTGGGACTCACGGGCAGACGGGAGAAGTGATAACGCACAGAGCGCCTACCGTGCGCCGGGTTCTGAGCTCCAGCAAGAGTCCTGATGGAGACATAAGCGCCTCCATTTTACAGAGGTGGGAAGCGAGGATTTGAGAGCTGGAAAGACTCATCCAACGGGACACGAAGCAGGACTCACGTCAAGGTCTCCTGACTGTCATTCCAGGCGTTTCCCCGTCCCACGGTCCAGCCGAGGCACAGAGGCCGGGAAGGCTCCACTGATCGGGACTGATTCGTGCCTCTTCTACCTGGGGGCTCAGATCAGAAAGGCCAGCTGGCTCGCTGCCTTCCTTCCCTCCTCCCCTCTGTGAGGGCCCGCAGTCCTCTCCCACTCCCACGCCTCTCTGGGGAACCCAGGACGGCTCCATTACAGGGCCTTTGGGTCATGTCAACACGAAGGTCACAGGAGAACAAACTAAGCCACTCGGTGGGCAGACATCACCACATACGTTCATGGGCAAGTCGGAACCCCTGCCCAGCCCCCAGCGCCAAGCCCCAACGAGGCTCTGCGGGGTTCAGTGAGCAGGCCTCTCTGAAGAGCTCTGCAACCGGCAGGTGCTCCCCCGGCTGTGTGACCTTGGAGGGCCCTCATCGTCCAAGCCTCCGTCTCCCCCATCAGTACAACAGCATTGACTTCCCAGGGGTGGAGCGAGTATCCCACGGAATAAAGCAGGGCTGTGCTCTGCGAACCGCGAGGAATTTCAATCTCTTCATTTCATAGATGGGGGGATAGAGGCCCAGAGGAAGAAATGGAACTCAGACGGGGAGCAAAATGGGCCCAAACGGGCATTGCCTAGGATGGGGGGGGGAGGGGCAGTCTTGGGAAGAGGAAGGTGTGGGTGGGACAGGGGACCCAGGTCCCGTCCTGGCAATGCCCCTTTACGCAACCGCATACACCAGACTGCCCAGGGTGGGGGTCGGCGCCACGAATGCGGTGCGCCAGGGGCACTTCCCTTCTCCTCTCACCCTGCAAACATATCCCCAAACTGGACTCACCGCACACTCTCAGGAAGTTTGAGAAATGTCTCAAAGGACCAGCCTTAGCCAACCAGGGCTGACCTCATGTAATCCAGTGTATTCCAACTGGCTCCAAGTCAGCCACTTGGAATTCTATTCAGGCCAGCCAAGTGATCTCCTCTAAGCCTAGAATAACTAAAGAAATCCGTGACAATAAACACGACTCAATTAAATTTAACCCGTGCCAGCTCAATATTTCCATCTCACAACAAATCTCATCATATTCCAATTAGCACCCGAACAACCCAGTCCAGTTCCTGGCTGAGAACAAATACCCCACCCGGCCCATGCTAACCCAGTCCGTCTAGTTCACACTGATAAGATGCCAAATGCCTTCCCGCCCCAAACAACACAGCCCACCCTATCACAAGCAAATGTCTCTAGACAAACCTTGAAGATAAAAACAATTTTTTGAAGGTGAGAAGTCAAGTCTAATGAAAATAGCACCTTCTGATATTTCCAACCATTTAGCTTTCAATAATTCCTTCCAGGTAAGTCTTCTTTTGATCTGTACTGCACGCTGCTCTCATTGCAGCCTCTACCTGAGAACCTCTCCCTCCTTCTACTCATACCCTGTGTGTCACTGTCAGTGCTCTGGGCAGCCCTCCCCTCTGACACGATGACTTCCCAGGAGATCTCAGCTCACGGTTTCTCTCTTCATCCTTTTCCCTTAGAGTTACTGAGACTCTTCCTAGCCCAGGGGAAAGCTCTGTAATGTCCTTTACTGTTTGCGTGAATGGGGTCATCCCCAGTCCCACTGTGAGCTTCTGGAATCCAGGATCAGTGTGATAGTAAATTCTGCATATTTGGTGATAAATGGGCATGTCAGTGATCACTTTAACTACGCACACTTTTTACTCCACATGTCATCTTTGTCTTTAGAATCTCACTCCCCTAAAGCATACAGTTCTGTTGGACTGCTTTTCCCTCATTCTTGCTTGCTTCCGACTCATTTCCCACTCTGTAGCTAGATTAAGTTTTAAAAACCTGTCACTCAGAGCCTTAAAATCCTTGGGTGGCTTCCCATGACCCTTGACAAAGCCCAGACTCCTTAATAGGGCTTCTCGGGTCCTTTACGACAACGTGTCCTTCACTCACCTCATCAACCTCAGCTTCCACTGTCGTCTGCCCTCCACCCTCCTCTGGGTCTTTGCATTTATGAAGCATCTCTGTTACTGGAATATCTCTACCACTCCATCCAGTTAGTTTCTTCTCATACTTAAGTACTTAGCTTAAGAGCCACTTATTTCAGGAGGACTTCCCAGACCCTTAGACTAGATGGGTTTCCCTTGCAATCCACCCCTACTTCATTCTACCCTTATCAATTTTATTGCAGTTTCTTGTGTAATGACCGCCTTTCCCCTTGGATGTAAATTCCATAACGGGGAGAACCATGTCTGCTCTTTTTCCTTGACGTCCTGTGTCCACAGTAAATGTTGATTGAAAGAGTGAGATACCTTCCACTGCCTCTGACCTCATTACGAAGACTCCATTTCACTCATTCATTTACTGTTTCATTTATTGTTTCAACAGATATTCCTCGAATACATTTCACACACCAGACACTGCTATGAGCACCAAGAGATTCATTAAGGGGAGCCTCACCTCTTCACATTTACTCAGGTGTACATACATCTGCAAAAGGACCTTACACTTCATTCCCTCACTCCATCATGTATAAGTTGAAGACCTACCTCGTTCCCAGCCCTGTGAGAACACAGAGGGGAATAAAGGACTGATTCGCTCAGACTGGCTGTGTGGGTAGGTTGGTGTCAGGGAAGGTTTCACAGAGAGAGAGAAACACTTGAAGGTCTCAGAGAATGAGAAACAGTTTGCTAGGCTGCCAAGGGTATAAGAACATTCTAGGCAAATGGAGAGGCTCCTGCGAAAGTTCGGGCCATGATTTTAGATGCCAGGGTGTAAGAGAGAGCAGCAAGGCGAGAGAGGGGCTCCCCCCAGCCTTACTTGGCCTCTCTTCATGACAACTTGCTTGCTCAGGGAACACCTCTGGACCACCTGAGGGCAGAGCTCACTTCTGGATATGCATTCACTGATTTGTCCCCAGGAAGGACCGGGAAGTGAAATGATTTTTTTTTTTTTTTAAGATGTTGGGGGTAGGAGTTTTATTTATTTATTTATTTACTTACTTACTTATTTTTGCTGTGTTGGGTCTTTGTTTCTGTGCGAGGGCTTTCTCTAGTTGTGGCAAGCAGGGGCCACTCTTCATCGCGGTGCGCGGGCCTCTCACTATCGCGGCCTCTCTTATTGCGGAGCACAGGCTCCAGACGCGCAGGCTCAGTAGTTGTGGCTCACGGGCCTAGTTGCTCCGCGGCATGTGGGATCCTCCCAGACCAGGGCTCGAACCCGTGTCCCCTGCATTAGCAGGCAGATTCTCAACCACTGCGCCACCAGGGAAGCCCAGGAAGTGGAATGATTTGCTTAAAGGAACATACCAATACGTGACAGAGCTACAGCCCAGGCTTTCCTGAACCCAGAGAACACGTTCTTTGCCCTACATTCTGATTTTCAAGGAAGCCGCTGACAAAGATTCACCTTCCTGGGTCTGGAAGAGAAATTTTAGAAACCGTGTATCTTGTTTTGGGGAAAGTTCACTTTAGTGAGGTTCCTTGTGAACTTGCTAAATGAATATCTGAAGCAGTTATTCAGGTGATCGATGCCAGAAACACTCCCACCGATTTTTTTTTCTTCTCAATTGTTAGCATATTTCAGATGTAAAGCGGTGGGGTTTTTGCTGAAGCTGTTTGGTTAATTGTCTTACAGGTGTGGCCACATTCTCGGAGGGAGGAGAGTGCCCCATCCAGGTGCCCAGCCTGCACCGCCAGGCACCCTGGCACAGCAGACCTTTGAGAGTGAGCTGCCTACTAGGGGTAACGGGTGCTGCTATTGGAGGGCACAAGACATTGGGAAATTTACACGCGCACAGCGCAGAAAATGTGTCACCCATCCCCTCCCTAGAACCCCCTGTATGGGCAGGGAGACAAATGACCTGCCTGCTTATCATTTCAAAACTGACCTGGTAGAAAAGGTAGCTCCTGGAAATACTGCCAGGAGTTTTGAAATTAATGCATTTAGAGAATGTTTGAATATCAGAGATAGAAGAGCTTTTAAAATCACCTAAGCAACCCCCCTCATTTTATGGGTGAGAGTGCCGAGCCCAGAGAAGGGCACCCCCTGCCCGAGGTCACACCAGCTGGCTTGTCCCTACCCCCCCGTTGCTGTGCTGAGTCTGACTTTGTCCTCCTGGAGAGGAGAGCCTGCCACTTCCCCCTCCTCTGTGCCCTCTGAGGGACTCTGCCCTGCAAGCCCCCAGGGACAATGTCATCCAACAAAGGACGTGTGGGGCCTGATGTTACCTGGGCAGCCACATCTGGGGCTTTCGTCCTCACGTTCCTTTCGGTGTCTACAGTGAGCCGGGCATTTAATCATCACAGAGGTTGGCATTATTATCTCCATTTTGCAGATAAGAGAAACTGAGGCTCACAAAGCTAGCTGGCCTTGACAAAGCCCCCAGCCGGGGATTATAACCCAAGTCTGATGATTCGAAAGCCTGTGTAATTCATGGACCAGCAGGGCCTCCGCTGTGTGTTTGAAGGGGGCAAGCTGGAATGGACACAGCGAGATTAAGAAGAGACTAGATAGGGGACTTAGTCGCCACGTGACCTCAGGAAAGTCCCTCCCTGTCTCCAGACCTCAGTTTTTCCACCTTTAAAATGATGCCGTTGGACAAGATACTTAAGGTCTCTCATAAACCTGCAGTGTGGTGCCTCTGATCCCATCCTCTCCTCCGTTCTACCCCACACACCCCTTCCTGGGGCAGCTCCCGATGAATTCATTCCATCATCCACTCCGTTCACAGACCGTCATTAGGGACCTATAATGTCCCGTCTGCCGTTCACATCTACAAGCTCATCATTCCTCACAGTACGATTAGCCCTTAGCAGAGGAGAGAAAATTGAGGCTCAGTGCAAGTAAGTGACTTGTCGCGGCTGTGTGCTGATACTGCAGCAGATCTGGGACTGGTTTTGGGGTCACGTGACTCCAAATTCAAGGCTCCTCCCCCAGGACCAGAAGCCTGTCCAAGCTCACAGGCCAAAGTCACCACGGGAGTTGCTTTATGGCTCAGGCAGGTAAGCAGACAAGGTAAAACGTGGGCGGGCCACCCCTTTACGGGATGCTTTTTTTCCCGGGGCCCAGGGTCCCGGACCCAGATATTCTGCTGCTTTCAGCCTCCTTGGGAAACTGACCACAGCCCAGGCTACCAATCAGGCTCAGCCTGGGGCCTTCCCTTATGCTCTGGGGCAGAGACTTTGTGGTTTGAACCCAGAGTCAGCTGAGGCCCACAGTGCCAAAGATACCGCCAGCTGTGGCCTCGGAGAAATGCACCCCAGGGTCCCTGCGGAACCAGCCGACGCACAAGGAGCGATCCTCTGCCCGCCTGGCTCCAAGATCCGGGCATTCCTGAGTCCTGCCGGCCCTGCACTGCACTCCCACACGGCATCCCGCTCAAGAGGCACAGACAAGAAGCGGATTCAGTTCAGACACAATAAGTGCACAGAATGCGTACCCACCCTCCATCTCTGATCTGATCTGACGCTCATTCCTGCACCCCTCCTCCCCAGCCCAGATCAAGTGTCAAACAGGCAGAGCTGGTTCTGAGAAAAGCCCTGTTTCCTGCAGTGCCCTGGTCTCCATGTCCTCAAAAGAGGTTTGGGTTAGCATCCAAATTCCTGGGTCCAAGAGACCAGCTTGCAGTCATGACCTCCATAACCTTGGGCATGTCCCTTCCACTCTTGGGGCCTCCATTTCTTCATCTGAGAAGCCCTGTCCTGTCCACCCTGTGAGGTGTTTGAGGGTCCAGTGTGGGGGGAGGGATCTGGGTTTAGAACTCAGGCACTGGCCCCCAAGCTGGGCCTTTCCACACCACAGTGCTTTCTTCTTCTTCTTTGGGACCGCCACCCCACCCCCCCACTACCCCTGCTCAAACTCACATACACTATGAGCTGGAATGAAGCTGAGTGGACATTTGTCATACTCTTTGGCCAAAAAAAATCTGAACCCCTTCTCTGTATATTTGCCACCTGTGAGTCCTGGTGGGAGGCAAGGCCCGTCCCCATGGTGCAAGCTGAAAATGGCCAGTCCTGACGTTGCCTGTCTAGAGCAGGGGCTCCTGTCCTGGCCTTCACCATCGATCACGGCTGCCTAGACGTGACTCAGGCCTGGTCATGCAGGAAGTGGGGACTCTCTTCTGTGGTAGTCAGGGGCAGAAGAAGCAGTATCTGCAGCAGATGAGGCTTCTGGGCAGCAGTGGCCACTTGGCTGGCAGCTGTGGCCATGACCAAGGTCCAGGGTGCAAGGCTGGGCACATCAGTGAGCAAGTGACAGCATCTAGCACTCGCGACAAAGGCAGTCATGTCCTCGCATCCAGTTCCACCCCAGGCCTAGGTCTCCAGCCCTCCTGGACTCTCTGAACCACCCTTTTATTTAGTTATTTATTTAATTTATTATTATTATTATTTTTGAAGTATGGTGGATTTACATAGTCACTGTTTTATCTATCTATCTATCTATCTATCTATTTATTGGCTGCGCCATGCAGCATGCGGGAACCTAGTTCCCCAGCCAGGGATTGAACTCGTGCCCCTTACGTTGGCAGCGTGGAGTCTCAACCACTGGACCACCCTTTTAATGAATCCCTTTCTGTTCAGGGATTCATTTCCGTTGCTGGCAGTTAAGAACTCTGGTTGATAAAGATGCCGCCTGATGGACCATTTCCCAAATTGTCTAAAGTCTTGAGTTTCGGTCTTGGTCTTGACTCTGACCATCTGTGTGACTTTGGGCTAATCTTTCATCTTGGAGCCTTCATTTCCTCCTTGGTAAAATGCAAATTATAACACCTACACACTGTATTACTTGGAAAAGTAAACGAGATCATGTATGTGGCAACCCCTGACATGAACAGGTCAAAGGAAGAATTCTTTGTCTATGATGAGGATTTAAAGCATGGATCATGGCTTCAAAGGCTGCAATATCCTTCATTAATTCCCTGCCTCTTTCCTTTGCTGAAGCAATTGCTATTCCTCCACTTCACCACCGAGGCAAACTTCACTACACATACCTTCCGAACCCTGTCTCCTACTTCTGGCTTCCTCTCTAACCCAACCTCTGCTCAGCAGATCAATGCTTTGTTTCCATCTATCCACGGACCAATTCCTCCCTCCTTTTTGTTTACCCAGGTCCTATCCAAGCCCTCCCCAAATCTTCCTTCTCCACCTGCTGTGAGCTCCCCATCTGAGCTCTCCTGGAAGAGCCCAGCAAGAGGAAGGTCATGCCCCTGAATCCAGGGGCTCTCTCCCATCCATCTGCAAATCCCCAACCTCCAGCCCAGGGCCTGGCACCAAGTGGGTCGAAATAGTCAGCCCTGCCAGTTTGGAGCAGTGCAGCACAGAGCATCCTGTAAAAAAGAGAGGACGGATCAGAATCTCCATTTGAAAGATGAGAAAATCTCAGCTTGGGAAGGGACTTGCCCAAAGCCAGCATCTGAGGGCAGTTCTGACTCCAGCCCCAAGAGCTTCCCCTTGCACCTAACTGAACCCTCTCTTGTAAATATGGCCTCTTTTAATATGCCCCACAGACCAAGGGAGCTCAGTTTGCTAACTGTTTGGGGGATATTACAGGGATATTACAACCTTGTGGCGTATTTTGCCCAATTTCTTGCCTCCATACAAATGTCTGTTTAAAAAAAAGAAGAAGAAGAAGAAGAAAGGATGAAGGGAAAAAAGAAAAATAAGTTTTAGTGTGGAGGAAACCATTGCTGCCTATAGATAATTAGGGGTCTATTTTGGTGCCAAAGCAGGGAACAGGCTGAGGAAGTTGACAAAGACACTTTCACAAAGCAGTGATTGCTCTAACTTTCTCTTGAATCACAAACAATTCACATTTTTTCCCTTCCTCTCCAGAAAGTGAACTCTACCAGCCTAGGCTGACAGCAGGCCTGGGAAGAAGCTGAGTCACGGGGCAAGGCAGGGTCCTTGGACAGCATCCAGCATGAGCCCTCGCGGTGCAGGGGAGGAAACCGAGGCCTCCACAGGGTCAGGGCCTTGCCTCAGGCAGGCAGAGGGTCTTGAGGAGCCTGCCGTCCAAGGCCTCGCAGCTGAAGGAGCTCCACCCCGTTCCCTGCACGTTGCCAGCCCACCAGCAGGACCCGGTCATCAACTCACTTCCACCCTGGAAATGGCCCATGCCCCTGGGGAAGGAGCATTCGGGCAGGGACACACGGGCTGAGGCCTTGAGGCTTGCTTTCTTGTTTTCTTTTTAATTGGAGCATAGTTGCTTTACAACGTTGTGGCAGTTTCTACTGCACAGCGAAGTGAATCAGCCGTATGTAGACATATATCCCCTCTTTTGGGGATTTCTATCCCATTTAGGTCACCACAGAGCACTGAGTAGAGTTCCCTGTGCTATACAGCAGGTTCTCATTAGTTATCTATTTTATACATGTTAGTGTATATATGTCAATCCCAATCTCCCAATTCATCCCCCCCCCCCAAGGCCTTGGGGTTTGAGCCTGAAGTTTTGGGGGCTGCAAGATCAGACTTGCATTTGAAAAAGAATCTTGCCCAGTGGCTTGTCTAGTGTATTTGACATCCAGAGTTTATCATTGTCTAAACCCGCCCCCCCATGCAACCAAATTATTTTCAGTTATAATCGTTTCCTTGAGCATTTCTTTAGTTTTAAAACAAGCAATTAACAATTACAAAAGAAAAATGCATTTCACTTTTAAAGATACTATACAAATTCAGTAAAGTTTTTCTTTTTTTAATAAATTTATTTTATTTATTTATTTTTGGCTGCGTTGGGTCTTCATTGCTGTGCGTGGGCTTTCTCTACTTGCAGCGAGCAGGGGCTACTCTTCGTTGCAGTGCGCGGGCTTCTTATTGTGGTGGCTTCTCTTGTTGCAGAGCACGGGCTCTAGGCGCGCAGGATCAGTAGTTGTGGCTCCCAGGCTCTAGAGCACAGGCTCAGTAGTTGTGGTGCGGGGGCTTAGTCGCTCCGCGGCATGTGGGATCTTCCTGGACCAGGGCTCAAACCCGTGTCCCCTGCACTGGCAGGCAGATTCCTAACCACTGCACCACCAGGGAAGCCCAAATTCAATAAAGTATTTTACGTACAAACTAAAGTTTGCATTTGCTGAACAAAAATAGTACACCTCATGGTTCATACCTTTTCATTGTTCTGAATTTTAAACACAGATAAAATTCCAAGTGATCACATGGAGGACAGAGTGAAGAACTCAAATTCTGTTTCTTTGTCGTTATAGCCCCTGTGCTGACATTATTTCAAATCTATACCACAAAGTCAGTGATGAGTAGTACCTTGAGGGGTGAGGACATGATCGGCACCAAAGCAAATTCCAAGGACTCGAAAGCATTACAAACTTACTATCCACACCAGCACATCAGCTTGGTCCCTAAATGTCAAGGGAGCCAGTTATACATGAACATTCCCAAAATTAACTTCTACAAAGAATGCAATGTTTACTAAGGGTAAGTGATTAAAAAGTTATATATATATATACACGTGTGTGTGTGTATTGATAATCTACCTATATAGTATATATATTTATATAGTTTTAATATAATATGTATTTATTTATATAATATATAATATAGACACACACAGAGTAACCCTAGCTATTGTTTAGAAATTGCACCCACAAAAGACATTTTGGAAAGGAGTATTTTATCACTGATGTTGTTTAGAATTGCCAGCAATAGTGATAAGAAAAAGCAAGCTGACTTTTAGTGCTTTTATTATTGTTTTTAAATTCTCTGGAGAAAATACCCATTAAACAGTTATTCCCCGTTTTCCCACAACCCCATCAGCCCCTGCCAATTACCAATCTGCTTTTATGGATTTTAATCTGTTCTGGATAGCTCATATAAATGGAAGCATTAAACATGCGGCCTTTTTTTAAAATTAATTAATTAATTAATTAATTTTTGGCTGCATTGGGTCTTCGTTGCCGCGCACGGGCTTTCTCTAGTTGCAGTGAGCGGGGGCTACTCTTCGTTGTGGTGTGCGGGCTTCTCATTGCGGTGGCTTCTCTTGTTGCAGAGCACGGGCTCTAGGTGCACGGCCTTCAGTAGTTGTGGCATGTGGGCTCAGTAGTTGTGGCTCACGGGCTCTAGAGCACAGGCTCAGTAGTTGTGGGCACGGGCTTAGTTGCTCCACAGCATGTGGGAGGATCTTCCCGGAAGAGGGCTCGAACCCGTGTCCCCTGCATTGGCAGTGGATTCTTAACAACTGCGCCACCAGGGAAGTCCAATATGTGGCCTTTTGTGTCTGGCTTCTTTCACTAAGCATAACATTCTTGTGATTCATCTGAGTTGTAGCATGTAGTACTTCATCCCTTTTTATGACTGAATAATACTCCATTGTGTGTATACACCACGTTTTGTTTATGCATTCATCCATTGATGGACATTTATGTTGTTCCCACCTTTAAAATATTGTGATTAGTGCTGCTATTAACATTCATGTACAAGTACTTGAATGCCTATTTTCAGTTCTTTTGGGTATATACCTAGAAGTGAAATTGCCAGGTTATATAGTAATTCTGTGTTTAACTTTCTGCAGAACCTCCATAATGCCTCTCACAGTTGTTACACCATTTTACATTCCCATCAACAACATACTAGGATTCCTATTCCTCCACATAGTCAATAATACTTGCTCTTTTCCTTTAAAAAAATTATAATCATCCTAGTGGGTATGAATTATATTTTATTGTCTTGATTTGCAATTCCCTAATAATGAATGATGGTGAGCATCTTTTCATGTGTTTTTGGCCATTTGTAGACCTTCTTTAGAAAAATGAGTTATGGTCTATAGTACCACTCCGGCTATTGTGTGGAAAACAGACTGGGGAAAAGAGTTAGGAGGTCTGCAGTCTTCCAAAGGAAGAGCTGATGAGAGCTTAGGCTCAGGGTAGCACTGGAAGAAGTGACAAGTGGCCAGATTCTGGACCTGTTTTGAAAGTAGAGCTGGACTAAGTTTGGAATGAATGCTCCACTTCACTCAGACACCAGCTGAGGCTGCAGCAGGGCAAGAAGGCCACCCCATGGAGAAATTACTCTCCGTCCATGACTAAAAAAAATCACTAACCAGGCAGAGGTGGGTGCTGAGAGTAAGGAGGAAATTTGAAAAAGGAATAGATGTTGAGCCCTCGGTGGGAATATGGCCCTAGAAGTGGCTTTGGCAAGCAGTAAAACTCAAGAGATGTCTTCACAATGTTCTGGCTTCATTCTTAAATTTGATGCCTAATAATCTAGATTAATAAATACTCCCTTCTCTACAGCCCTTGGCAGCTTTCAAGATACTTTCATGTGGATTATCTCCATAGATTGATTATCCCTAGTTTCCAGATGGGCAAACTGAGGTCCCATGACTAGAACTGGAATTAAAGTTCTTTCCACAAAAGCTTGGAGGGAAATCTTCACAGAGAAGGAAAAACTCAAAGTGCTGAGCCATCAGTAAAGATAGAACATACTCAACCTCAATGATTTTCATAAATAGTGCACCAATATTCTCCCTATATGAACAATCATATTGTTACTGGATCATAAAAATGAAGTCCAACATCTCGGGAGTTGCTTTAATTACTAGCAATTCTGTTTATCATTTTATGCTTATCATTTCACTTGATTTTCCAAGTAACTTTATGAAATGCATATTATTGGTGTCTTTATTTTGCACATAAGTAAATGGAGCCTCAGAAAGGTGAAGCGAGGTGCCTGGGCTGTGGGGGGAAGAGGGGTTCAACCCCAGGGGGACCAAGTCTGGGTTCCCTGCCTTCTACTCTAGCTCTGAGGCTCATACCGACCTCTGTGGAGACAGGAAGTGACCTCCGTGTGTGCATCCCAGACACAGCTGAGTGATCTTGGCCAAGTCACCTCACCTCTTTGATTTTCAACCTTCTCATCTGCAAAATGGGGAGAAATAATAACTACCTGCCCAGGATGTTGCAAGTTTGATCTAATTTAGCTGAAGTACCTCCTGCAGTGCCTGGCACAGAGTAAGGCCTTTAAGAAATAGCAGCTGTGGTTAGTATTGAGTTGAATTAGTCATAAGAGTTGGAGCAGGGGAAGGCAGGGGGTGCAGAAAGAGCATCGAGGGGTGCCGAGGAAGGGGGCGTGGGTAGACGGAGTCTTGCGTGTTACTGTGCAGGCAACTTGGCCATTCCCAGAAGAGCACGTCACCTCACATGGGCGTCAGGGGCTTGGAGGTCCTGCCATGGGGAAAGGGGCAGCTTGGAGCCTGCAGGTTCACGTGGTCTACACTCCCCCTCCCTCTCCCCCGTCTGTCCCGGCCCAGTGACCTCAGGCACCCTGCCCAGCTTCCCCCACCAGGAGCCCCCCATGCCTCCCTCGTAGAGTCCATGCCTCTTCCCTGTGGGGTGCCTCCACCCTGATCTCCATCACCTCTCGCTGGAATCACCCCTCACTTCCCCAGCCCCCTGCCTACCTCCTCTTGCCCCATCTAGGGTGCACCCCGACACCCTGGCGTGGCGTAAGGCACAGCCACCCACCGTGTCCTCCTACTCTTGAGGTCTTTGGGGCTCCCCTGCCACTGTGCAGAGATGAGGGGGTGACCAGCTGCCCCCATGTGCAACCCAGGGCATCTATGGCAACTTGAGCAGAAGTAGAGCTTCATAGAGCCTCTGTGTCCTCAGGTCACTTGTAACATCCCTTTGGCTTAAGTCACCTCCCCTCTCTAGACCTCAGTTAACTCATACCTAAAACGAAGAAACAGAAATAGACCTATTAGCACAAAGGAGGGAGTATTAACCTGTGTTTGTCATGATTATCACCATGCTGGCACGCTGTAGATTTCAGCAAACATTGACTGACCAGATGGATGAGTCAAGGGAAGTCTCCAGAGGAGCTAATATCTAAGGGACTCTGAGATTCAGATGGGGGACTAGGTGCTCAGGCAGAGGGGGTCACCTTGTGCAAAGTGAATAACAAATCGGGGGACTGAGGTATATGGGGGTCGGTTAGGGACAACCTTTGATATCACACCATCCTTGACTGCAAACCAGAACCAGAAAATGTTGCCAACCCATTGTAACCAGGCAGCTGTTGCCAGCTACTTATTTTGGGTCTTCCTGGTAACCCAGACAGAGGATTTCAAAAGGGCTGGGATCACGGTTCCAGTGCCCACCCCTGCCTCTGGCTCGGTTTGTTATTGTTTTACTTTGTCAAGAGCTGTCGTCCCACTCCGGGAAGTGCATATTTCACACTTTGTTGGAAGGGACAAAAGAACTTAGAGGCCAAAACAGAAGTCAGATTGTTACATTGTTCTAAATAAGAATGCGTTGAGTTGTTGCCAGAGATTCAAAAATGACAAGAACGAATTCTGTGTATTTTGCTGCTCGAGAGCAAAAATATTATTTTTGGAAGGTGTCCTGTAGACACTCCCTCTGCTGCTGTATCAGGAGATAAAATGTTTCAGTTAATGGGCTCACGGCGTTGAGTGATGTACGGATGGAAAACCATCAGGCTGTGAGTGCCAGCTTGGAGTGGTGGAGGCCGGTCTGGGAGCCCAGAGATCCCGGATCAAGCCCACCTCACCCCACCCCTACTCCCAGGCCATGTGACCCAGTGCACGGCACGTCCCCTCTCCTGGTGGCAGGCTCTTAGCATGAAGGAACAAGGAGAAGATGGACCTTCTCCCAGCATGGCCTCCATGGTGGCAATCTGGGCAGGCTGACCCAGATGGGACTTGAGGATGGAACATATGGACTTGAGCAGTGACCAAAAGCTCCACGCCCCAGTAAGAGGAAAGAGAAAGAGATGGGGACACCCTATGATGGTGAGACACTCGGCATCCAAGATGGCCTTTCTCCTCCTCAGACTCAACTTCTGCAGCTGGCAATTCCCAAGGTGTTTGCAGACTAAGTACCCTGTTTGAGGCTCTCAACGACACTGAAAGGCTATCAGGGCAAAGACTATCAACTCAACTTTTCCCATCAGAAAACTGAGGCTCCAAGAAGCCAGGTCTGCCTGATTCCTTGTCCTAGAGTCCTTCCACACCCCTCATGCCCACCTTCTGGGGATGCAAAGGAAGGATACATAAGCCCTGCCCTCTGAAGCTCACAGGCGTCCTGTTGCTTGAATGGGGGTGGAAGCCATCACGTGATGTGTGTGAAGAAGCTCAAGAGGGGCCACAGCCCAATACCTCAAAATGTCACTGCATATTACAGGCTTGTTTGAGGGGCCCAGCAGTTTCTGCTCAGCTGAAAGACTCATGGGCTCAGGGGACACTCCTCCTCTCCCTCCCAGCTCGCAGATGCCCACACTGCTTCCGGAGGCAAGGAATGGAAGGCTGCTTGGTGGGGAAGGGATAGAAAAGGGACCTCCATCATGGATGGGATCCATGACAAGACACAGTCAACGCCTCCTGAGAGCAGAGACTTGAGGACTCAAAATGCCCTTTATTTCTGGCCTCAATCAAGCTCTCATTCCTCAGTGCTGTCCAAAAAGCAGTCAGAGCTACATGAAATTGATTTTTTCCTTCAAATCCAAAGACGATAGTGCTACTGGCATCTCCACGGAACTGAGCACTGTGCCCAGGGCCTCATAACCATATCCGGTCTAACCCTCACTGCAGCCCTGGGAGATACATGATGGTTTTGTCCCCATTTTACAGATAAGGAAATGGAGGTTTAGAAAGAGGTACATTCTGCACCCATCAGAAGTCAAAAGTGATATGTATTCATTTATTCAATGCTAGAAACAGGAACATTAAAAACTAAACTGTGCCAATCTCATCTCTCTCTCTCTCTTTTTTTTTTTCCCCTCTATAGACATTAGTTTTCAGAGCAGTGTTAGGTTCAGAGCAAAACTGGGTGGGAAGTACAAAGATTTTCCCCTGTACCCCCTGCCCCCATACATGCTATTACTCCTTTTGGAAGCCAGAGAAAACCTTCCCTGCAGCCGCTGCCTGTCCTCTGTGAGTGAGGTGAGTAAACTGTTCCATAAAAGCCAATATTCCAGATTACTGACATTTTCCACTTGAAGTGATAAGCTTTTATATTTTTAGCCACTTGCGTTGGGAGTATAAAATGGATTAGAAGCATTCCTGACTTCTTTAACAAAGTACGTGTGTAACAGAGGAGAACAAACCTGACTCCATATTGGATCTAGTCCTTTAGCTGTAACCTCTGTGCTCTGTTGCCTGTGCTTAGTCATGCTGGTTCTGCACCTTTGTAAAAGAATGTTGCCTATAGCCTGCAATAGACAAGATAGCCCATTCTCGGAGCCTCTGACCTTTAAAGGTATAACACTTTTCCATTCAAATAGAGAGAAAAAGTTGCAGAACAGAAAACAACAATTGTCTTGTTGAAGGTTTATAGGAACATTGTGACCAGACCTATGGGGACAGCTGCAAGAACAAAGGATTCCTGCACCAAGAAGTTTGCAAAAACCAGCCACACTCCCTCCCTTTTAGTGTAAAAGAAGCCTGAATTCTAACGGGGGTAAGATGCTTCTTGGGACAATAGGCCACTATCTTCTCTGCTGGTTTCCGTCTCTCAATTTCTTGGCCTGTTGCGCAGCAAGCAGTATGAACTTGGACCCCATAACACATACAACATCAGTGACTTTAAACAGACTTTGATTCACCGATGTCCTCTGAAAACACCAGGCTGAGGGCTGGGTGTCCTGCACTCACTGGCACCAACCTGTCTCCAGCGACTAATTCCATTTTCTTTCCCAGAACCGTTCCCCATGGCTATTACTTCTCTGTTCCATCTCTCAATGTGTCCTAAGTTGCTTCTGAAACATTATTCCCACCAACAAGGGGGAGAAATTAGGTTTTCCAGAAGAAAGCAGACATGATTCAGCATGATTAAGTCAATAATTTTCACTCCACGCAGAATTCTGTGCCACCAAACTCTGCCAAGAAAGCCCAAGGTTGGCTCTCTTTGCTCTTTTGCGGACAAAAGTGGCCCTTTGCAGAAGGTACTTGACTTGTTACCCAGGTGCATTTCCTGCTTGCTTCCAGGGTAATGGCCGTGCTCTGGAGTTGAGAGGCTCCTGTATCTGACCCCCAGAGGATCAGAGTGCGGATCGAATTTTATCCAGTGCCAACTGCCATACTGGGTAGGTAGAAACGGGGATGACTAGTGTGTTGGGCTGGTCCTGGATGTGTACAAGAGGAAGCTGAATTCAGATACCCAAGGGGAGATGGTCCTCTTCAGGGCTGTGCAGGCTGCTACCGTGAGTTGCGTAGGCAACCACAGCCCTGCAGGGAGGAGCCTGCATCAGGAATTGCATCAGGAATTATGCTAGGTCCACTTTTACATACATGATCTTATTGAATTGTTGTAGCCACCCTATGAAATAGGTGCTTTCATCACCTCTTTTCATATGGGGAAACTGAGGCTCAAAGAGGTTAAGAAACCTGCCCTTGGACTTGAAGCTAGTGAGGGTCAGAGCCAGGAGCCCAACCCAGGCTACCCAACTCTAAAAGCTAGTGCTCTTCCGACCAGTGCCTACGGCCACACGATGTCCCAGCATTGCGCTTCGTCCATGTCACTGAGTGTGGCCCCTGAGAGCACCATCGGAATTCAGGACTTGTGCGATTGAAAACTGAGTCATCCATGTTGGCGACAGGAGCTGATTAATGCTGGGCTAATTTTAGATTTCCTCACAATTACTCATCTTAATATAGAACAGCCCCTATGGATAGTGTTGGCCAACGTTTTGTTTTTGTTTGATGTGACCAGAAAAAGGAGGACAGCAAAGGAGATGAGGTAATGGATACAGTACCACCCACCCAACATTGTGCTCCTTTGAAGGGTTTCAGGAAGCTCTGATAAGGCACTGCGCCATCAGTTTTTTTTCCAGCTAGTATTCAAAGGTGGCTTCCCACAAGAGATACAGTCTTTAGCTTCCAGGCTGAAGAAAAATAGAGCCAGCCTCTCCCGGGCTAGAAAAATAGAGCCAGCCTCTCCCAGGCTCTGTGATGTCTCTGGCGTGTGATGGATACTTTCAGAACAGCTACGTGTTCAAGGAGCCACGGCAGGCATGGTGCAGGAGGACGCAAGACGGAGAGGGGGACCAGTCCCTCAGTGACTGACACAAACACATCATGAAGCCAACGCAGTGTGAAGCGCGCAGTAGCATTTGGTACATATTGTGAATGGATGTATGGGAATGACCGTGGCAGCGTTATTTAGAATATAAAGATTTGAAAAGCAACTTATGTGTTCAGGTCACTTGTCTTTAAGTAAATCATTGTGTAACCACAAGAGAATAGTTCTTGTTCGTCATACGTCTACTATGAGATTTGCAGTGTGGTTCAGAGGGCTCCTCTGCTGTAAAGGAAGAAACGATCACAAAGTTGCACTCAGCTACTTATGAATCAACCCCAGTTCTACCTCATAGTAATTGTGTGACCTTGAGGTCCCTCAGCCTCAGTTTCTTCATCTATAAAATGGGAAGAAATACAGACATACCTTGGAGATTCTGGGAGTCCAGGTCCAGACCACCACAATAAAGCCAATATGGCAATCAAGTGAGTTACACGAGTTTTCTGGTTTCCCAGTGCATATAAAAGTTGTGTTTATACTGTAGTCTATTAAGTGCAATAGCATTATGTCTAAAAAAATTGTGCATACCTTAATTTTGAAATGCTTTATTGCTAAAAAATGTTAAACATATGTGAACCTTCAACAAATTTTAATCTTTTTGAAATAGTCACATCAAAGATCACTGGTCACAGACCACATAACAAATATAGTATTAATGAAAAAGTTTGAAGTATTGCAGGAACTGCCAAAATGTGACACAGAGACGCAAAGTGAGCAAATGCTGTTGGAAAAATGGCCCCAATAGACTTGCTCAACGCAGGGTTGCCACAAACCTTCAAGTTGTAATAAACATAATATCTGTGAAGCTCTATAAAGTGAAGTACAGTAAAACAAGGTGTGCCTGTATGTACCCCCTCGGCAGACACCCTGGCCCAGTGCTGGTCACCGGGGAGCTCCGCTGAGGGAAGGTGAAAGGCATCACGTCCCCAATCTTCCACGTCCTTTTCTCCTCTAATCAGCAAGATTTTTGTTTAATGAGAAGTATTAAAAGACATGTAAAGGACATTACAGTTAGATAGTGAACAAAGCGCCTTGTGGAAAAGAAAAACCGCAGAAGAAACCAGGGAACTCTGAGACCCGTGGCCGCCTGGTCTGCAGAACAATCTAGAGATGAGAGCCAGAGTGGGCGGCCAACGGGCGGCCAGAAAGGGGAGCGTCAGGAAAACCTGCTCCAGCCTTGCCCTAACCACAAGAGGCCACCGCTGTCACCCTGATTTCTAAGTTAGGAGGCGAGGCTTGGAGCGATTCAGCCACAGGCACGAGGGTGGACCCTGGCAGCATCTGAGCTTGACGCTCTCTCTCTGCCAGGCAGCCTCAGGAACTCAGGCTCCAAAGAAGCAGATTTCACGGACTCCCTGCCTCCAGTACTGTCCAGGGGCCTCACTGGAGTATGAGAGTGAGATGCCTAACATGTCTCTCCCCTCTTTGCTTGTTCACCAGCCACCACCTGTGAGTGGTCTGGGGCGAGCGCTCTCAGAGGTCCAAGGACATCAGAACCAGGACGGTCTTCAGAGACCACGGAATTAAACCTCTTCACTCCTAGAGTTGGGGAAACTGAGGCCCAGGGCAAGAGGTATCTGATTATGAAACCAAAGACATCAAGAGTTCTGGTATGTGCCCTGGGCCCTAAGATGCCTCAGTCACCATGTAAAGGGTGGAAGAGGTGTTACCCTAGGGTCCTTTATGGGAAGCGCTATAGGTTCCGCATCCTTCCCCACTCAGGCCCTCTATGATGCAAGTAGATGGGATTCAGGAAGCTCTAGTATCTTCTTTCCACCCCGTTAGGCCACCGTCCTCCTTATCCTCTCCCTCCCTGCCCCCACCCAGAAAAAGCCACTCTCTCACACGAGTGCCACCCCCTCCTTCTTCTCTGGCCTGCAGGTGATTAGAGGAAAGATAACATTCCAGGGCACTGGGGGTGGGGAGGGCCGGAGGTGTGGATCAAGGCCCCGCCACCCCGCACCTGGTCTGGGCCTGTTCTCTCAGCTGTCTGTCCATCACGGCTCCAGGCACTTCTGCACACCCCCACCATCCCCGTCCCTGGGAATGTCAGGAATCCCCTCCCAAACTCTAGCCTCTCCTCTCCCTAAACCCTCCCCCTCCCCCCAAGGCATCCATCAGCTCTGGCCTTTCAGGAATGTGCTCACTCCTGGCACCACCAGGGCCAGGAAGAGTCGGCTAATCCCCAAGCGCATTCATCACTCATCTCAGAGAAAGAGCTTGCAGCGGGCCACGGAGGGCTCCTGCCCCGACCTGCCAATTTGGCCAGGACAGACAGACGGACGGAGGGACGGACGGACAGATGGGCAGACAGACGGATGGATGGATGGATGGATGGATGGAAGGACAGACACTGCCTGGAGGGGACGGAAAGTGGCCGAGCAGGACTTGCCCAAAGACCCAGCCGGAGGGCTCTTCTCCACCTCTTGGCAAAGCCTTTCTACCTCCAGAAATCCTGACGTCAGGAAATTCGGCTTATTTGATGGTGAAGCGGGTAAATGGATTTGACTGGTTCACTGTTGTTGGGGAGAACGGGTTAGATTGGTAAAGCTGACAGTTCAGTGGCCAGACATGACCTCATTTTAGGGACAGGCAAAAGCAACATTAACTCTTCCCAAGCGTCCACCTCATTTCAACAGCTGCCCGTGAGAGGGGGAGAGCATCGCTGTGCCCCAAGAGCCCTGCATTTCCAGCCTCCCTGCCTCGTACAGGCTCTTCCCATTGCTTCCCACCCTGGTCCAGTCGTCACACTCCCAGGCGGGCGCTCCCCTCTTCCCGCGGCCCCCCCTGCAATTTCCCCTTCCCTCCATCACTATAGTCTTCCCAGCGATGTGTCATTGTCATAGTACCTGTGTCTCCCATGCTGCACGAAAGCCCATGAAGGTGAGAGACACACACGCCTTATGAATAATGAGACAACCCCAAAATGCCATTTCTTGGCTGTGCAACCCTAGCGAGTTACTGAACCTCTCTGAGTCTCCACTTCCTTCTTTGTAAAATAGGGATAAAGACCTCTCAGAGTCCTGCCAACAAGGACGTTCTAAAGTCTCATCCCAAGTATCCCACTCAGCAGAAACAACTGAGGGTTTGCAACTCCTAAAACAATAGGTTATACAAGGCATGTTTCTTCCTTTAATGCCTGAACATTGGAACGTTTCCTTTCTTATGTCTATGGATATCCAAAAGCTACAGCGTGAAGAAAACTATACTATTCAGCCTTCACCCTTGACCTCTTTGTTTTAATTAGCTAATTCAACAAACATTAGTAAGCATCTCTTTTTTTTCCAGTTTTACATTCTGAATTTTATTTATTTTTTATCGAAGTATAGCTGATTTACAATGCTGTGTTAATTTCTGCTGTACAGTAAAGTGATTTAGTTACGCATATACATATATTCTTTTTTATATTCTTTTCCATTATGGTTTATCACAGGATATTGAACGAAGTTCCCTATTATTAAGCATTTCTTATGGGTTGGGCGTTGTGCTGGGGAATACTACAGTGAACCTGGCCCTTTAGTTGAAGAGACAGACTCGTGAACAGGCCAGTACTGAAAAGTTCTATGAGGGGTAAGCATTGGATGGGGAAAGACATGCAGCCCAGATGGATGCAGGAGGGAGGTATGCAAGGAAGGCTTCCTGGAAGAAGAGGCATCTAGGAGAACACCTGTGGGGCTAAGTAGGAATTACCAGGCAAGTGTGATCCAAGGAGAGGGAACGCAGAGGCCCAGAGAACCCTCCACAGCTCAAAAGAAGACACCGCGGCAGAGCACCGGTCCCCATGGCAAGCCTGCTTCACACAAGCTGGGTTTCCAGGGACCCCTCCCAGCACTCCAGACCAGAGGGGCCCAGAGGCTGGGAGCACAACTTTCAGCACAAATCACCCAATCCACAGAGGGCTCTCTCTCGGCTGGTCCAGTCTCCGGGAGGGATGCAGGAAGGGTGGAGCACACACAGCTTTCAGCTGGGGTAATTTTAGATGCATTGTCACTCCTGCCCCGGGCCACCCCTCAGCTGGGTCCTGACTGAGCTGGGAAGGGCTCCTGGTCTCGAGACCTTGAGAGGATGTGGGCTTTGGAAGGAGGCCAGGTCTGCAGGATGGGAGGCCAGGCACAGGCAGGGCCCCTCCTCGGTGAGGGCAGGACACTCGGGCAGAGGCTTGGCCCCTAGGGCCTCGCTGTGTGCAGGCACTGGACACTCCTTGTGAATATCGCTAACGCTGAGGAGCCCCAGCAGCTGATCGGGTGCCCCTAAAAGGGAAACAAAGGCCGTGCGTTTGGTGGCAGAGGGATTCTGATGCTCAGAAACGGGGCGGGGGACAGGTAGAGAAGCAGAAGAGGTGGGCGTGTCTGGGCGCAAAGGCCTGGAGCTTGTAGGGCCTGGGTTGGCTCCCTGGCTTCCCCATGCACTAGGTGCACGAGCTTCATCAAGTTATCAAACCTCTCCGTGCCTCGGTTTGCTCATCTGTGAAATGAGCTCAATAGTAAAGATACCTGCCTCCCAGCGTGCTGTGAAGAATGCATGAGTTCATCCACGTAAAGGGACTAACAGAGTGTCACAGGATCCAGGAAGTGCTTGATAACTGTTAACCATGATCGATTTCTCATTAAAAAGCCACAAATCCACATCCCAAATCCCCAGCTTGGGTCTCAGTTCTAATCCCCCAGCTGGTCTCTTCCCTTCTCTCTGCCTTGTTTCACTATCTGTAAAATGAAAGGTTTTGAACAGAATCTGAGGTTCTTCTCTAGGCACAGGGAGAGGAGAACTGCCTATCAGGGTCAGGGATGCTTGTTCAGACTGTGAAGTTCAAGGCCACTCAGTCAACCCCTGGAAATGCTGATAGGCCCCCTCCAGGGATGGGCACCTGCAGGCAGCGGTTGCACATGGAAATGGTTTGGAAACAAGAAAATAGAAAAGCTTGAGAATCTCCCAGGTGATCTGGGAGGCCCCACGGGTAGGAACTTTCTGAGAAAATAGGATTGGCCAGGACATTATGGAAAATAGGATCCCCCCAAAATTAAAAATAGAGTTATCTTATGATATGATTCAGCAATCTTGCTTCTGGGAATATATCAGAAGGAAACAAACTCAGGATCTTGCAGAGATACCTACACTCCTGTGTTCATTGTATATTATTCACAATAGCCAAGATATGAAAACAGCCTATGTGTCCATCAACAGATGAGTGGATAAAGGAATAGTATCACTTATATGTGGAATCTTACAAAAAAAAAAAAAGCTGATTTCATAGAAACAGAATGTTGAATGGTGGTTTCTGGGGGTTGGGGGAAATGGAGAGATATAGGTCAAATGTATAAGATGAACAGGCTTTGAAGATCTAATGTACAGCCTGGTGACTATAATTGATAATATGCTATTGCATCCTTGAAATTTGCTGCGAGTAGCTCTTAAGTGTTCTTGCCACCAAAAAAAAGGAGTTAACTATAGGAGGTGATGTATGTGTTAGTTATCTTGATTCTTGATCATGGTAATCATTTCACAATCTATATGTATATTAAATCATCACAGTGTACTATTGAAATATATACAACTATATCTGTCAATTATCCCTCATTAAAGCTGGGGAAAAAAATCCATGTCCCCACCCTGGGGAAAAAAAAAAAGGGCTAGACAGGGGTGATGAGACCTGAGTTCTAAAACAGTTCTGTGACGTCTCTGTAGGGTGGCATGGATGAGTCCATCCACAAAGCCTGTGTTCTCATCCTTAAGGGAAGGAATAAGGCACCACCCGGTCACAGTGAGATGACCTTAGGGAGAGAGCTTTGCAGCCTGCAGAGGCAAGATTCCTGTGCTTGTAACCGGGGGTCCAAGAAGTAAGCAGCAGAGTGGCCAGAAGAGGTGACGATATGTCCAGGCTCACCCTGTGTTCTCCGGGCTCTAGGCCTTTACAGAGATGGCTCCCTCTACCGTCCCTCCTATCTTTTTCACCGTTATGACCCTGAAATAGCCTGGAAGCTTAGTCAGGTGTCCCCTCCTCTGGAATGCCTCTCCCAATCCCTGAACCCTGCTGTGGGAAGACAAGGAGATAGCAGGGGCTCTTCAGGGAACACCTAGACCCTTCTTAGGTGTGGGATGAGCCCCCTTTCTGGACGAAGCCTGAGTCCCCCACTCTCCCCCAACTGG
The DNA here is from genome assembly GCF_949752795.1 of Hyperoodon ampullatus. Taxonomy (NCBI): domain Eukaryota; kingdom Metazoa; phylum Chordata; class Mammalia; order Artiodactyla; family Ziphiidae; genus Hyperoodon; species Hyperoodon ampullatus. The sequence continues at coordinate 77,398,599 of NC_136928.1, forward strand.
TTCTTCTCAAACCCTGTCTTAGGATGAGGCACTGAAAATGTGAAGAGAGTCAGATATTTCATTGCTAGGATGTGTCTCTCCCGAGTCAATCAGCAGTGGCACAAACATGATTTAGGTAAAGAGGCAAATGGGCTTTAGTTCCGAAAAATGTGTAGTAAGCACATTTACTCTCAATGAATGCAGCTATAAAACCTGGACAGAATACAAAATTACACTAGGAGACTTCAAAACTCCTCTCTCTGTATTAATAGATAGAACTGGTAGACAGAAAATCAGTAAGGATATTGAAGAACTGAACAAGACCATCAACCAAGTGGATCTAAATAACATTTAGCACTTCACCCAACAACAGAATATACACTCCTTTCAAGTACACGTGGAACAGCCACCATACCCTAGGCCATTAAAAAAGAACCTTAACAAATTTAAGAGAACTGAACTCGTATAAGATATGTTCTCTGGTCATAATGGAATTAAACTAGAAATCAACAACAGAAAGATAACAGGAAAACCTCCAATCACTTGGAAATTAAACAATATACTTCTAAATAACCCATGGTCAATGAGGAAGTGTCACGGGAGATTAGAAAATATTTTTAATTGAGCATAAATTAAAATACAACATATCAAAATTTGTACCATGCAGCTAAAGCAGTGCTTAGAGGAAAACTTATAGCATTAAATGTTTATAAATTAAAAAAAAGAAAAAGAAAAATTTTAAATCAATGATCTAAAAACCTCACCCTAGGAAATAAAAAAAGAATAGAAAAATAAACTCAAAGGAAGCTGAAGAAAGAATATAATAAAGATAAGAACAGAAATCAATTGAATTAAAACAGAAAGCAATTAAGAAAGTCAGTTAAACCAATCTGGATCTTTGAAAAGATCAACAATACTCATAAACCTCTACAAAGACTGATAAAGGAAATAAGAGAGAAATTATCAAAATCAGGAATAAAAGAGAGGCACAAATAGGAATAAAAGAGGGGCTCCCACTAGAGATATCACAAACATTAAAAAGATAATAAAGGAATACAATGAACAGCTCTGCACACATAAATACTCTAACTTAGGTAAAATGGACCAGTTCCTCAAAAAAGAAAAACTACAAAATTCACCTACTATGAAATAAATAACCTGAATAGTTCTATAACAACTAAAGAAATTTAGTTTGTAGTTACAAAAAAAACCCTCCAAGCTAGATAATTTCACTGTAGAATTCTACCAGACAATTGAAGAAGAAATAATATCCATTCTACACAGTGTCTGTCAGAAAAGAATAAAGGAGGAAACACTTCCCAACCATTTTATTAGGCCAACATTATCCTGATATAAAAACCCTATAAAGAAAGTATTAAAAAAAAACTAGAGATCAATAGCCTTTATGAACATTGATGCAAAAGTCCTCAACAAAATATTAACAAATAAAATCCAGCAATATTTAGAAAGAAGGATATACAGCAACCAAGAGGCATTTATTCTGGATATGAAAGGCTGGTTTGGTTTTCAAAACTCAGTCATTGTAATCCACCATGTTAACATTCTAAAGAAGAAACACCACATGATCCCATTAATTGATGGAAAAAAAAATCATTTGACAAAGGTCAACACCCATTGATTGATTTTAAAACTCCTGGCAAACTAGAAATAGAGGGGAACTTCCTCAGTCTGGACATCTATGAAAAGCCTCTAGCTAACATTACTTGAATCTTAAAGGAAAGGGACCAAGCAGGCTGGAGTTATTGAGGACCCAGGGGCAGGGTGATACTTGGTTTATATATTATTATCTCCATTTTACAGTTAAGGAACTTGAACCTGATTGGAGAGCTCAGAAGGCAGGAGGCCTTGGGATGACAGGGAGGAGAGAGTGCCCACAGGGGACAGCGGCTGGGGGTGGGGGGGCAGGTGAATGCTCTGGCTGGGCTCCAGAGACTCTCAGAGGAGACATGCCTCCCACTGCCAGGGGCTTTGTATGCCATGTCATTTAGTCCTTGAAACCACCCAGTGCAGACGAAGCTGTGATCCCAATTTACAGATGCAGAAATTGAGGCTCGGTGAGGGCAAATCCCATGCCCGCAGGTCATACCAGTAACGGGTGGCACAGCTGGGACTTGAAGACAAGGCACTGAATGGAACCATATCTCAAGCCAGAGCTATTTTGCCTCCTGCTGCCCACAAGTTTCGGCTCCAGTTCCTTGCGGAAAATAACTGGCAACCATAAAACCTACTGGCTAATGTGATCTTCCCTGATTAAGGCTATTGGTGAAAGTGTACTTGTGATCCCAAAAGGCTATGTGAATTTCACACCTTGCACTTCTTGGTGGGACTCAGGCTCCTCCAAGAAAATCATGAAGCAAGAGGCCCAAGTTTTCAGACTATACATAGTCTCCAGCTGCCTGGGCCATGTGAATTTGCTGCCCATTTGCTCCTACAGAGACTCCCACGGTGCTGTGTTAGGAATGAGGGATAAGAATCACTCCTCGCTCCGTGAGCTGGTGCAGTGAGCAGAGAGGCTGGCGTCAAACCCAGGCTCCAGTCCCCTCTCTGCTCTCACGAGCTGCGTGACCTTGGGCGTATAGGACACTTAGCTCCTCTGGGCCTCAGTTTCTAATTTTATTAAATGGGGGATTTTAATGTCTACTTCATGGCATAGCTACCCACCGTCTGACACATAGCAAATGCTCAGTGATGATTGTGACACTGTGACAACGGGCTCTCTCAGCCAGAAAGGGGTCTTCTATTTGACCTGACCATGGACAGACAATCAGAGGGGGACTAAACTAATCCTCTGAAAAGGTGGACACATACAAGTAACCCACATCTTCTTTCCTGTCCTCGTGCAAGGAGCCCAGCAGGTCAGAGGATTCTTGGAAGAGCTTGGAAGCTCTGAGCCTGAGGCTGAAGGACAAGACCAATCAAGGGACAGCACCCACTAAGGAACTAGATCCGGATGGAGCTGCCTCCTGCTTTGGGGAGAAGTTTCCATCCAACACCCGCCTTCTCAGAGCAATTTCCCTCCTCCTTCTGAACGAAAAAGCAGCCAGATGCATGCTTTTAAAAATAAACTATGCAAGAGAAACAAGCAGAATATCATGTGTTTGCTCCCAAGCTGGTCTGAAATATTTGAAACACAGAAAGACTCAAAACTGTCAGGAATCAGCAGAGCTCTTAGGTTTGTTTCAACATTTGGGGTGCAAAACAAAGGGATTCAAATGTGTACTTTAAAGCTTCCACACAGCATTTGGGATTGCCATAACAATAGGCATGGTTTTCCATCCAAAGAAAAAGTCGGATTGGGCTCCACATACAAAAATAGCACCGCTAATTGGACCCCAGGGGGGAAGTATAATATTTGAAATCACGCAGACAAAGCTGTTCTATCGTTTACAATGATTAGGAAGAGAGGGTTTGCTCTGTGGCCAAACGAAAAGAGATGTTTTAAAAACACATATAGGGCTTCACTGGTGGCGCAGTGCTTGAGAGTCCGCCTGCCAATGCAGGGGACACGGGTTCGTGCCCTGGTCCGGGAAGATCCCACATGCCACGGAGCGGCTGGGCCCGTGAGCCATGGCCGCTGAGCCTGCGCGTCCGGAGCCCGTGCTCCACAACGGGAGAGGCCACAACAGTGAGAGGCCCGCGTACCGCAAAAACAAACAAACAAACAAAAACATATAACTTAGTGGTTTACAACAAACACTCAGGAGCCAGACAGCCCCGGTCTGAACTTGGGCTCCACCACTTCTGTGCGACCCTAGGCAAGTGACTTAACCCCACCGGGCCTCTGGGTTCTATGAAAATTAAACGAGCAAATATTTGTCAAGCATCTGTATCTGGCTCACAGTAAGTTCTATTAAAGTGTTTGTAAAACAATAAATAACTTTTAAAATTAAAGGTGGAAAATCTTCAGGGTTTTTGAAGCATTCTCTCGCATTCACTGGGTTCTTTACATTTTAATTTTATCAGATCATTAGTGTAGATTACTCAAGGCTCTCTCAAGTCCAAGATGAAGGTGCTGTGAATTGAGTCTGTAGCTCAAACTTTTTTACCTCAGGGTCTCACTCCATGATAAAAGTTGGGGAAGGGACTCTTATTTTTAAATGTAGTTTTGCCAGGTTCTTCACAGAAAGGTTCTGATCGAGTGGGTTTTATCATCAGACAAGTTTGGGAACCACTAACTCAAACTGATTTCCTTCCTAATCAGTAGGAACACCAGGGTTTGGCCAGTTGCTTTCTTCGGTGCCAGGATTTTGTCTACTCCTCTGTCACCCAAGTGTCCAAAAACAAAAGAGAAGGGACTTTCAGGCACAAAACCCTCCCTTAGAAGATGCATGGCAGGAGGTCCTAGGGAATCAGAAGGCCCTCCTAGAGTTTTAATTCCACCCATGAGCTCCATTTATAGAAAACCTTGTACCATTGCACATAAGAGGAGCTCCCCGGGGGCACCCACGGGCCATGATACTGACCCCTTCAGCCCTCAGGGCAGCGGGTGGGACCAGGCACCCCTACACTGTCTGCTGGGCGCCGGTACCCAGAACACCTCTGAGGAGCCCTGGGCAGGGAGGTCCCTCCAGCAGGGTACCCTGTTCCTCCCTGGCTACCGTGGGGGCCTTGGGTCAATGTCAAGGGATGAATAGTGCTGGAGAGGCTTGTCAGCAGCCCCAGTTCAGCCCCCAGGGAGGGTCACCCAGGTGCACATGGATCAGCCACGCTCGACCCTGGCGCTGAGCAAAGTCCACTTAGGGCTTTTCAGTTTCACACGTCCGTCTTGTTGAATTCTGAATTGTATTTCTTTCCTATCCCCGAATCCACCCCCCTCTGAAGGGTCCCAGAGTCTGGGTTCTGTGGACCCACTGCCCTCCCCACGGGTCAGCCCCTGAGGCCACATCCCGGCTGCTGACCCGCCGCCAAACCACAGGCACCGGCACCTGCCACCAGGCTGGCCAAGTGGCCTGGCTCAGTTCCCAGCCTGCGCCGCTGGGAAAGAATGAGTCAGCAGTGTCTTGTCTCCTTGGCCTTAGGCGGAGTGTGACCTAAAAGCCACAAGAAGGGGGCTTCCCTGGTGGCGCAGTGGTTGAGAGTCCGCCTGCCGATGCAGGGGACACGGGTTCGTGCCCCGGTCCGGGAGGATCCCTCATGCCGCAGAGCAGCTGGGCCCGTGAGCCATGGCCGCTGAGCCTGCACGTCTGGAGCCTGTGCTCCGCAACGGGAGAGGCCACAACAGGGAGAGGCCCGCGTACCGCCAAAAAAAAAAAAAGTAATGTGAAAAAGAAAGGAATTTTAAAGGTAGGGAGAAAAGATGAATGTCAGGCATTTGAAGAACTATAGGAAAATGGTAAACACTTTATCATACTTGAGAAATTTTTCTTGACATGTAAATGAAGTAGATCTGATCTTTGAAAAAGTGAATAGAAATCCAACCCATTTCCTTACTGATCTCTGATAGGAGTAGGGAATAGGGTCCTAGGAAAGCTGCTTAGTGGAGCCCTGGAACCCATCCCACCCAGTCCCGGTGACTCCACAACCCTCGGACCTGCCCCGGGACCACTTACACCATGCCATTGACAAAGCAGTGTTCCAAGCCACTGGCTGAACTGGAAGAAATAACTTTTACAGGTTGAAATTCTACCTTTTAAGGAGAAAGTGGATGAAACAAAGGATCCCTCTGAGGATTTAAAAAAAAAAAAAGAAAGAAAGTAAAAGGCCGAGACACCCTCATTTCCTTCAAAAGTTCTCCAAAGGAAATGTTTTCGTGCCCCTTTGCTCCCCTGGCCCTCGTCTTCTCAAAAATTGCCAATTAGTCCACTATATCTCCAAACAACTGGAAGCAATGTTCAGGTGTAGACAGATCAGCACAAAATACAGTCAACTCATCACCTCCTTTGTTCTAGACACTGGATCTCTAGTAATGCAGCCTGAGGTCACATTAGCCAACTGAGTGCCCTCCTACATGGCTGGCCCATAAAACTGAGCCTAGCATTAGCTAGAATCTTCCAGGCCCCTTTTCCCATGCTCTCCCCGCTCCTTCCCTTCCCCAGCCTGTGCTTGTTTAGTTCATCTTTTTATACTCAAAGGCAAGACTTCAATCAACGTATTAACCTTCATCGTGTCTGCTCTGGCCTGACTTTCATACAAATTACCACCGTGGTGTCAGCTGTGACTGTCATTGGCCCCCCGATCCATACTCTGATTACAGTCTCTGTCCCCACCTCCCTTTCCTGCCCTAGAGGTAGTGGCACAGGGAGGACTCAGTCCACCTCTGGACAGAATCAGCAGGTCCTTGAACCCTCCAGCCACAGACCAGAGCGCCAAAAAAAAAAAAAAAAAAAAAAAGCTCAGCTTAGCGTGGGGTCACGGAGCACCATGTCCAGGAGCTGATCAGAGCCAAGAGGCAGGTGTGAACGTGCAGAAGGTTCACAGAAGACCTGGGTCCTAGTCCCACTTTGACACGGACTCTGAGTGTGACCTTGGGCAGGAAACATCCCCTCTGGGCCTCACCCCCTTATCTGCTGGGCTTGATATCTTAGGCCCTGTCTCACCCACAAATTCTATCATCCCCTCAAATAACTGTTGCCCACCCCAAGAGTTAGGACACATGAAGTTCCCCCCATTCCCCATCTCTGGGGGTGAGTGCACTGTGCAGCCACATTAAGAAGCTCCCTGGATGATTCCCTAGTATGGTCAGGTCTGAGAAGCACCCATCTGACAGACGGAGGGTGATTCAGACTGCTTTGTGCATTTTCTGGCATGTCACTTCACCTTACCTGGACATAAATCTTTTCCCCACAGTTGTCTATAAGCCCCAAGAGAGAAGAACCCAGGTTTTCTGAATCTCTGTATCCCTCCACATTCCAAACTCAGGGCCTGACATTTAGGAAGGGCTCAGGAAATATTGGTTCATCACTAATTGACTGATGTCATTCAGATTTCCTTACTCAACCCCGCATCTCTATAGCACTGAATAAACTCTGTGAGCGCAGTGAATTCCACTCCAAAAAGAGGAAGGAGGCCTGGAGTCTTCCAGGCAAGCACCAGCACAGATCCAGGGCTAGGACCAGGATGGATCTCATGGCCGGGACTGGATTCTCTCTTCCAAGCCCCGCCTAGAAGGATGTTAGCTCATCCTGCCCAGGCTGCCATCTGTTTACCTCTCACAAAGGTCCGTGGTCAGCTCCCCTGGAGAGCTGCTCAGATGACTGCTGACACCAGACATACGATGACTCACTCCGTGTTCGTGACACAACTACAGGAGCCTCGTCCCCTTCAGCTTGGTCTTCCTTTTGTCCTCACTCAGAACTGCTCAAGAATCCTCGATCAGGATCTGGCCTCTCTGATACGATGGACCACAGCCAAGTCTCAAGGTGAAGAGGACCAGAGGGCAGTGAACATCTTATGATTAAACTGTTTTAAAGCGATGGCTGATACATTTATATTTCCAAAACATATGGTGTTTAGAAAAGGTAGTAAAAATACACCTTGTTCTCCTAGGAGGTCTCAAGATGTAGGATCTAAATGTGAGCCCACGGGTCTCCCTGTATTTCATGAACGCATCGAGTTTGTTCCTACCTCAGGGCCTTTGTACTTGCTGCCCTCATCACCTGGGATGCTTTTTCCTCCTGCAGTCACATGGCTTGCACCCTCACGTCCTTTTAGGGTTCTATTTCAATATCACCTGAGGAGAGAGACCCCCTAAGTCTACACTCTACACAATATTGCAGTGCCCTGCTAGCTTGAGATGGTCCCTATCCTTCTCACCCTGCCTTATTTTCCCCCTCTGACATGCCATCTGTTTGTTTATTGCTGTTTTTCTCCTGTTCAATGAAGTCCCAAGAGAGCAGAGATTTTATCAGTTTGTTAACTTGCATGGCCCCCTGTGCTGAGTGCAGGGCCTAGCTAATAACAGGCACTCAACACATAGCTGTCGAAAGAGTCCACTAATATGGAACTATTTTGGGACCTAGGATGCTGGAGTAAGTCACTAAACATTGACTCTCAAATGCTTTGACTGCTCAGTGCTGGGGCCCTGCTCAATCACTCAGCCTCAGGCCTTTTATCTGTGAAATGTGAGCATGACACCTGACTTACTGACCCCACCAGGGTGAGAAGATTAAGTAAGATAAACTGTCCAGAGGGGCTTTGTAAAAGGAACACAAACTCTTGCTGCACAAGAAAAAATGGTAGTTACAGTGATTAAATATTTTAATACCTGAATCAGTGGAAACCTTAGAAGCTGTGCCCAGAACCCCAGGCAAGGAAGGCCAGAGAGGGGCGCTGGCACACCCAGAGCCACAGAGCTCACGGTGTGGACTCCTCCTTGACATTTACCAGATGCTACTCTCTCTGTCAACACTGGTGAGTTTCCCAGACTTCTCAGCAAAGTGTGGCAGCACACAGCCTTGGCCAGAGCTGTCTTTCTTTTGGGTATGGCTTCCCACCCCTGGGAGCTGTGAGTCTTACCCTGGTCAGGAATACACTGAGCGCATTCAGCCGACCCCCCGAGACACTCCTGAGCCCGCAGGTTGGCACCAAACCAGGCCAAGGCACAGACTGTGCTCTAATCCCCTGTATTCCAAGAGGCAAATCGCAGACGGGGGACTCCCATCTAGCCCCGACCTCTCAGAAAGAGTTACATGGAGATGCCGCAGCCCCAGAACCTCTCTTGACATGTCTGTGTCTGTTTCGGAGGCTGACAGAAGCTATAGGTGTCCACTTGCTGCCGGGGGAAGTCCAGACCCTGAGGCCAACCTACCGTCAATTTTAGCTGCATCTTCCGTCTTATGGCCTGGGAAGCCTGAGCGAGGCTGAGCCACCTAGCTCCCCTGAGACCCTGGGCTGGGTTGAAGTATGTCCCCCCGAAAGTCAAGTCTTTCCCAGAACCTCAGAATGTGACCTTATTTAGAAACAGGGTCTTTACAGGAATAGTTAATTAGTTAACAGGAGGTCATACTGGAGAAGGACAAGCCCTAAATCCAGTATGACTGCCATCATGAGAAGACGCGGAGACACTGGCACAGAGGGAAGGCAGCCACGTGATGACAGAGGCAGAGATCGGAGTGAAGCGTCTACTAGCCAAGCATCGTTGGTGACAGCAGAAGTTAAGAGACAGGAAGGGAACAGAATCTCCCCTGGAGCCTTCAGGGAGATCACAGTCCTGCCGACAAATTGATCTTGGACCTCTGGCCTCCAGATCTGTGAGGGAATCAATGTCCGTTGTTCCAAGGCCCCCGTTTGCGGTGCTTGGTTAGGGCAGCCCCGGACTAGACAGGCTCGTTGCCCTCCCCACCTGCAAGTCTGTCTCCTGCCTCTCTCTGCATCTTGCTCGGCAAGTCTGGGATCATCCGTTCTTCCGGTCCAGCCCGAACATTTCCCCCCAAAGACATCTCTGTTCCCACTTGCGGGTCCACTCTCTCCTTCTCTGAGAAGCAGTGACTTCAGGGCACCAAGTCCCAGGAAATGAAGGACCCTTCAAGGCTCACTTCCTTCCCAGGATGTTCCTGGAAGTCTGACCCCAGTGCTCTGGGCCCTAAATGCTGGGTGCTAATTGCAGAACACGGCAGCCCACACCCACACCCACACCCACGGACAAGCAGAGGAAGGGGTCGGGGGAGCGGGGTGGAGCTATGCAGGGACAGTGATCTGGGGCGCTGCACGGGGCCTTGGCAAGGGGATGGCTTGCCGTCAGGATGCAGCTCTGCACCGCTAAGTTGTGCAACCTTGAGCCAGTCACACCTCCTCTCTGGGCCTCCGTCTCCCCGTCTCTCCAAGAAGGAGCTGTGTCGAGTGACATCCAAAGCCCCACGGTGCCTGTTGCTGAGGACAGCACATACCCCCGGAAGCCAACCTTCCTTTCTTTCAGCCCCGAGATGGTGTGCCAGCCCCACTGCAGGGCGGGAATGACAACGTGGTCATGGCCTCCCCATCAGTAGACATTAGGGCGAGAGACCCCAGAGCCAAAGTCAGGGAGAGAGGATCGGGCAGACCCGGGACCGACAGGCCCCTTTTGTGGTGACTCCAGCTTCTCTGCTAATTGTGCGGAGAAGGGAAGCCCTGTTTATTAATCGAACAGCATTTATTTGCAGTGGGTTTTGTGTTAAAACCCAGACCAGCTTACTAAATGATCACGCACAAAATGTCCCCCTCATCTCCCACACTACTCCCCCAGGCTATCTGCTTTCTTGGAGAGGAAGGGACAGAGAGAGTTCTGGAGAGATAGAGTCAAAGCAGCAGAAAGAGAGCCAGGGACAGGCGACCGCGGAGGGAGAGAGAAAGAAATCAAGTGAGGAGGGGCTAGAGAAGAGGGGAGAGGTGGGTGAGAGAATAGAAAACATGGCAGCACTTCCGCTGGGCTTTCCCACCTCCACCTCAGGCCATCCTGTGTCCCAGACCTCTCCGCTCTATTTCCCCTCCTCGGCTGTCTCCTTTTTCAGTTTCCTCCAGCATCTTCCCAGACTCCCTTCTCCCTTCCTGTGATGGGCTGAATTGCGTCCCTCAAAATTCATATGTGGGGGGCTTCCCTGGGGGCGCAGTGGTTGGGAGTCCGCCTGCCGATGCAGGGGACACGGGTTCGTGCCCCGGTCCGGGAAGATCCGACATGCCGCGGAGCGGCTGGGCCCGTGAGCCATGGCCGCTGAGCCTGCGCGTCCGGAGCCTGTGTTCCGCAACGGGAGAGGCCACAGCGGCGAGAGGCCCGCGTACCACAAAAAGCAAAAACAAAACAAAAACAAAAAAAAGAATTCGTATGTGGAAGCGCTAACCCCCCAGCACCTCAGAATGTGACTGTATTTGAAGACAGGCTCTTTTTAAAAAGGTAATTTAAAAAAGAAAAGAAAGGTAATTAAGTTAAAATGAGGTCACTAGCATGGGCCCTAATCCCACGTATGACTGGTGTCCTTATGAGAAGAGGAGATTAGGACACAGACGTGGACAGAGGGACGGTAACATGCAGACATGGTGAGAAGACGGCCATCTGTGAGCCAGGAAGAGAGGCCTTGGGTTTCTACCAACCCTACAGCGTGGCCTCCAGAACTATGGGAAAATAAATCTCTGCTGTTTAAACCACCTGTCTCGTGGTACTTTGCTACAGCCGCCCTGGCAAACTAACACACTCCTGTCCTCACCTCTCCCTCCCCAAGCCTGATTTGTCACACCACCCCCATGGCTGTGCCTCCACAGACACCACCAATTCCTGTGGCACCAGGAGCAAGAAGACTTCCCAGGAGCCAGCCGACGTGGTTCTAGGCCAAGCAAGCCACTGACTTGCTGTGTAGCCTTGAGGAACTCACTTCTCCCCTCTGGGCCTTTTTGCTGTCCAAATTCTACCAAGGTATTAATTACCTGGCTTGTTATGAGAATGACACTGAATTCTGATGTGACAGGGATTTGTTAAAGGGTGAAAGAATCACAACGGAGAGTAGTTATTTGTGTGGCTACAGGGAGGGAAAAAAAGAGTTAACCAAATTCATTCCAACAAGTGAACAGCACCTAGATAATGCCTGTTTTCAACAACGAAAGTGATATATCAGGAATTGGAACAAAAAATTAAGATTTTAAACACTTCGGACTTTTAATTCTAATTTAACACTCTTCAGATTCAGGCGTTCTGAAGCGTCCATCCCCTTGCAACGCCGTAGGGACACGAGAGATTCAATACCCCGTGACCCACCTTCCTACTGACCACCATCAGTACTTCCCAGAGGGAAGCAAATGGAATGAACATATGTCAAGCATCTTCTCTGGGCCAGACAGTCCCATAAATCACCTCACTTGACTGACTACAAACTTGAAGAGCCAATATCATGCCCATTTTTCAGATGAGAAAACAAAGCTAGATCTGATGAAGGGTCTTGCCTAAGACCACATGGTAGTAACAGTAGAGGCTGGATTTAAGCTCCTATCAGCCTGGCTCGTAATCCCTACTCTTCCCACTACATTATGATGTCAGGTACCGTGTTATGTCCCTGAGTAATAAAAGCAAAAGGTAATAAAAGCAAAAGTTCTCAACTGGGGGTGGGAGTAGGGTGGGGAATTTGCTAGACACATAGAGCACATACTCCTGAGTACCTCATGTCATGTAATAATCACAACTAACCTGGAGGGAATTATGGTGGTTTTTACATTGAAAAGATTCAGTCTCAGGCATGGTAAGTAAGTTGCCCAAGGTGAAAGAACCGGATTTCAAACCCAATCCGTGGAAGCCAAAGCCCAACCTCCTTCTCTATGCCATGGTGCCTACCAGAGCAGGTGTAGACACGAGGCCTTCCTTAGAGGGTCCCGGCAAGGGAGAGCCACCCATGACCATGCTCCCAGGAGGACAGAGCTGAGCACCATGTGCGGGGGGGATCACAAGGGGCTACACTGCTGATCCCCAGGGGCCACCAGAACCTCCTCCAGCTCTGTGGACAGCCAGAGCCGACTCTTCCTGCCCTCACTCTGCTTCCACAATGAATGCTCTTTAACTGGGCTCTGCACTTGACAATGGAGAAACAACGCGGGTCTGCACACAGCCTTGGGACACCTTGGAATCAGGAGTGCCTTGAGGCCGCGCATAATAAAATGGATTTTTATTCGCGTTGCATGGCTTCATTTCCTACAGAACACCAGACACGGGGAGGAAAACGCTGGGTGATCTTCGCTAAATCCCGCCCTCCTCTTTGAACCCGGGTTAGCCCATCTGTAACACGAGCCGGTCAGATGAAATGACCTGTCGGGTTCTCCCCTCTGGGACATTTCCAGAGTCTCTCATTCCCTAAGTTCTACAGGTTATCACTGCAGAGAAGGAGCTGAGCTTGTGGCTTTGGGGAATTCTAGGTTTCCAGTTTCCAGTCCAAAAATAAACAGCCTTACAAGTTCAAAGAGAAGCGCCTTCCACAGGGAGAGCTCACTCAATAGCAAGCAGCTTGTTCGAGGATGGTCTGAAGGAGCTGAGTGGGAAGGCCCCAGAGCCATATGAAACGACTTTGCCTGAAAATACACAACTCTGCCAGCGAGAGGGAAATGCTCCAGGCAGAATGTGGCTGAGACTTTAGCAAACCCAAAACATTTGGCTTCTTAGCCAAACCCTCAGCCCCTCTCTTCACCCTCGCAGCCTCACGCAGGGTCAGAGTGACACATGATTCCCATCTGTTCCTAGTCAGAGACTTGAGGATCCCGGAGTGTCTGAGAGAGATGCTGAGTGGCACTCCCTGGGATTTGTCCAGAGAAGTCCTCTGTTACCCCTAGCATCCTGGCATAACAATTAACAGCACCCCTCTCACTCTCTGTCGTAGTGTGCAAGATATATTATACGGTCACCCTCTCCAGAAGGATTTTGTTCTACAGAATATGTAACCTGGAAACCAAGGCTGTCAGCTTCACAACTTGTTAAGCCACTATTCGGAAACCTTCTACAAATGGGGGGTGGGGGTGGATATGAAATCAACAGAGGATTGAACCTGCATCTTGTGCCTGCTCCAGGTCAGACAGAACTGCCTACAAACGCCTTAGCACAGCCTTCAAGGCCGTGAATGACTTTTCTCATTTCTTCTACTATTCTTTCCTTAATCCCATGCAGCTCTAGACCAGAAAAAGGGTTCTCCTCATCCTATTTTAGAATGGGTAAGTACACAGATGACTGGTGAACAGCTGGAGAGAAACAAGGTGAGCGCTGTGCCCTGGGAACCAGCACATGAGCTTTAAGAATAAGTTACTTTAAATTTTGTTCCCCTCCCAAGAGGCTCCCTGGCCTGGGATAGCAGTAAGATTCAGTGGATGAAATGAACCCATACTCCAGCTAGACATTTGACAAAGTACGTCATGTTCTCTTTATGGACAAGTTGGAAAATAGCTCGGCTGCAAGATTCACTTGCTAATGATCCAAAGCAAGCCAAAGAGGGCCTCTCCTGGGCTCAGGGCTCGGCAACGATTGAATTAGTGCTTGGACAGGAAGTGGGGCGTGGGCTGGTCCAGCATGTGGACGAAGAGGAAAGGTAACCTTGAGGATAATGAGGTTAGGATCCAGCGGATCCGTGGAGGCTGGTGATGGGCTCAACAAAGTGACCGCAAATGTGGAATCTATCTCCTCGGTCTAGTCTAAGAATCCAAGCAGAAGATGTAGGGGAAAGGCTGAGGGGGCTTCCGTCAGCATGAGGCCAATGTCAATCCACAGGAATGAGGTGACACCAAGCTAAGGCAAGCACGTGCTGCATCGATTGAGTTGTAATGCCCAGAGTAAGGGATGAGATGGCCCCGCCCAGAGGTAGTGTGAACAGGGCCCACCTGTGATAAGGGACCCAGAGGTTAGCGCCAAGCCGAGCAGAGATGATTCCCCCAGAGAAGGGAGGACGAGGTGGGGAAACTGGAACACCCAGGGGGCAGCACAGGTGAAATATACAGGGAGGTGGTTTCAGCTCCATGCAAGCGAGGATTCTAATGACTGGAACCATCCACAGCTGGCACGGTCTAGCTCGATATGTGGTGAGCTCCCTGTCACTGGAAGCATGCAAGCACAAGCAGGGGAACTACAGCCTGCAAGCTGTTGGGGCAGGAGGATTCAAAGAGTTGATGGGGAAAGTGACATAGCTCATTTTCAGGGTCACTTCCAACTCAGAGCCTGCCACATAGCGGGCACTCGAAAATATTTATTGAATAAAACACACGGAGGATGGAGCTGCTCAGCCAGGGACCCAGGACCTCCTAGGCCAGGACCACAATCTGACTGGCAAGCCGTTTCCTCCTCCATCAACTGGGAGGGATTTTGTCTTCCCTCCTCAGCTCTTGGGGCTGTTATGCACATCACATTAAAGGAGAATTTTATGTCATGAAGATCTAATTAATGGGTACAAATTTTGCTTTGAGAGAAATGTACAAGGCACCGTGTAAAGACCAGAGTTGTTTTTAACTCTCAGCCCCGGCATGGAAGTCTCGAGGCCAGTGGATCCTTCCCATCATAACAATTCTGACAAGAAAGGGACCCCCAGCACGCGAGTCTCCCAGTTTTGCACTCATCTCTGCTGAAAGGGAATTTGCATGAACAAGAGCAATCGATTCTGCAGTGGAGAAATTACTGAAACTTTTTAACAGGGACCCACTTGCACGTCTTCACACCTTCCGTCACCAGCTGAGCATTCCATCCTGGGCTCCAGATCAGCACTCTTCTGTGTTGCTGTGGTAGAGGGAACCCAGCGTGGCTGCTGCTAAATTTCGCGTGTTTGGGAACAACATGGAGACAGCAGGGGTACAAGACCAGGGAGCTTGGTGCCCTCTGCCTGAAGGACCACTTCCTCCACATGGCCCTGAGCGACTGCTTCCCGCCCCCGGGGCTGGTGGCGGGTGGAGGTAGGGTGGTGGTTCCTGAGAACCAGCGCTCTCTGCAGAGAGTCCCTGAGAATCTTCGGTGAGGGCAGTGGCCAGGGTAGCAATGCCCTGCATGGCGTAAAACCTGCAAGGGATACAGGAGAGGAGCGGTGATGGGGGCTCGGCGGGGGGCGCCACTGGAGGAAGCTCAAAGCTGAGGGTGATGAACTTCACCCGAGGTCAGGGAAGGTTTCCTGGAGGAAAAGGGAATTTGTAAGACGGCCAGGTGATAGCAACAAAGAAGGGGGAGTGTCTTCTGGGGGAGGAAGCCACAAGTGCTGCAGACCCCGGTGTGGGTTGTTTGGGTCAGGGAGGGGCCGAAGTCAAGGGAAGCGCCGGGAGCTCCTGCCTTCAGGTCGTTGGCTTCCGTTTTAGCCTCAGCTCCACACGTCCTCCTGGAACTTGCCTCGCGTAACCCAGAGGCTTTGCCTGCTGTTCCTCCCTCTACCTCCTTGACCCCTCTTCCTGCTCAGGGGAGTCAAACCTTCTCCTCGGCCTCGAGCCACTCAGAACCTACCAGAGGAGAAAAGGGCTCTTGGCAACCCAGCGTGATAAGCTATGAAATGATGGAAACATCCAGAGAAAGCAGCTCATTCTACCCTAGAGTTTCAGACCAGGCTCCTAGAGCGTGGACAGCGGGGTGGGAAGGTGTTAGGATGAGAGGGGAGATGTTTCTAAGCAGGGAGAACTGGCTTTGCCAAGGCCAAACCTTGGGAGATTCAGGGCCTGGAGGAGATTCAGCGGGGCTGGAGGCTGCTGAGGTTTTGTTTGAAAGGGTCGGGCCGAGGGTGGGGGGACAGTGATGGAAGTCGATGCAGAAGGACCTTCACCCCCTCGCTGGGCACTTACCATGTACCTGCTGGGGCGGGTCTGAGGCTGGGGTTCTCACCTGGCTCTGGCAGGTAAGGAAACCGAGCCTCACAGCAGCTCAGAGCAGATCCTGAATCTCGGGGATTTTTCTGCCCAGGTCCCATCACTGGCTCCTCGGCCTATGGCGGGGGGTGGTGGTGAGGGTTTGGTCTTTCTTCTGAGTTTGCTGATGCTCCCTGGAGCTTTCTAAGCAGGACCCTCTGGGCTCCATCTACCTGGTCAGGGCTCTGACATGCACTGCGTCCAGGACTCCGGGCTCTCCTTCCCTCGCCCTGCAGACTCGCTGCCCCTGGGCGCCCTGCTGCCTGGACCAGGCCAGCACCCCTCCTGCGGGGCCATCCTGTGGCCACCGGGCCCGGGGTGCGATCACACTTTTCCGCTCTGCACGAGGGTGTTTACGTTTCTGCTCCAGATGGCCTCGCGCCCCTCCCCGGCCCCGCCGGCTTCCAGAGCATTTATCAGGGCCGGTGTATGTTTTTCTTGTGTGGGATTTGAAATGATTTCTTTAAACAAGGTCTAAACTGGGATTGATTTCCTCTCTTTATTTAGAGTGGTTTGTTTTGTAATTTGGTTCTTTTAACAGTCTAAATTGTGGGAACTGGGGAGAAAAAAAGAGAATTTGCTGACTTCATATAAATACAAATTACTTTATCTCTCTTTGAAGACTTCCATGTCTTTTCCTTGAAAAGGCTGGAGCCAAATTCTTTGGGGGTCCCTGGCGTGTGGTAGACTCACTAAATGGTCATGGAAGGAATGGAATGAATGCGTGAGTGAAGGGATGCAGAGGCTCTGCTAGCAGCCCCCTTCCCCCAACACCCTGATCCCCTCCTCACGGCGTCATAACTCACAAGTTCTCTTTTGCGTGTCTGTCCGCCCACCAGGCTATAAGCCCTGGGAAGACACAGCCAGTGTCTGCGTGCATCTGTCTCCCCTCTGCATCCCCACCACGAGGCACTGCGCTGGACGCATGGTTGTCACTCAATAAGTATCTGAATTAATTACGTAATAACTCATGAATAGCCCCAAGGAGAAGAGAGCATGGAGGGCAGACGTCTGTCTTCTGAGTACAGATGTCTGAACTTGAGCCTTGGTCCAGCCATTCACTGAATGACCGAGGCCCTCTCCTCACCTTGGTTTCCTGCAAAATGAAATGCTGGTCTCTGAAAACCTTTTCCTGGTACCTCCGCAGAAGCTCTTACTCCGTGGAAATGGTTTGTTTATCCGTGCGTTTCTCCTGTTAGACTGTGAGCTCCCCAAGGCCAAGGACTGTATAATTTTCCATCCTGTCCCAGCACTCAGCACGCTGTCAGCATCCAGGAATCCTCAGCGAATGCCTATCCACCCAAAAGTTCTTAAGGCCCAGATTCCCAGCTACCACCGCCTTTGGAGATAAAGCATCTCCAAGTCAAATCTGTGTCACGTAGGTGAGAGCAGCACTCACTTATCCAGCTGGAAATCTCAGGGTCAAGACCCGCGCCTGGCACCACGGAGCGAGAGGCGAAAACAACTTAATTTCAGGCCTTGGGGAGCTCTCAGTTGGGCTGAGAAAGGGAGGGGGTCACAGGATCCAGGACAACGCTGTGAGGCGAGCACAAAGCAGAAGGAAGGCGTTTCCTCCCAGCTACAGGTCTATGGGCTGATCTTACACCCTGAGGGAAAATTATTTTGCCCCTGGAAATTCCAGAAAAATCTATTTGTATTAGGAAAACCCTCTCTGGGTAGGGCAGGTCACTGGCAATAGTCCTTGGAGGGTGATGTCTTTACCAGTTGGAAATTCATGCCTTGAGTGAGGGCAGAGCCTGTGGCCATGACGACGGGGGTTTGACTCCCATCCAAGGGGCAGAGTTCCCTCACAGGCCCAGGTACCCAGGGAGGCAGCTACGGGGGCTCCATGCCTGGAGGACGAGCCCTGGCGAATTGTTGGACCTTCCCCAGTAATCCCATTCCTAGAAAAAGGGAGCATCAGGGAGCATCTCCATTCCCAGGATGGCGCACGGAGCCAGGAGGAAGGCGGAGCCAGCCAGGAGGAAGGCGGAGCCAGCCAGGAGGAAGGCGGAGCCAGCCAGGAGGAAGGCGGAGCCAGCCAGGAGGAAGGCGGAGCCAGCCAGGAGGAAGGCGGAGCCAGCCAGGAGGAAGGCGGAGCCAGGAGGAAGGCGGAGCCAGGAGGAAGGCGGAGCCAGGAGGAAGGCGGAGCCAGGAGGAAGGCGGAGCCAGGGACGAGAGTTCATGCTGGTTCCTCAGTGCTGCTGATTCCAGAGCCTGGTCCAAACCTTCTGTGTCCGTTTAGGGTCTTGTTATGAACCTCAGAAGGGACTTTGTTAGGAAGATGTCAGGAGCTTCAGGTAAAGGACAGGTGACTGGGGAATGAGCCGAGGGAATTCCAAGGCTCAGGAAGCACTAAGCAGGACGCACAACAGCTCCCTTACTGCAGCTTTGCCCACCAGGGCCACCAGAGTGACCTGAAACCTCTCCCTTTTGCCCTCACCAGGAGCCACTTGGATTCAAAGACCTTGGAGGCGGTGCCGAATTCACTGCCGTACAGGCGGGACGGGGAAGACCCAGCTCATAATCTTCCAGGGTGGAAGGTCTTTACCTGGATGTATCCTTCCACCCAAACCA
Source organism: Hyperoodon ampullatus (assembly GCF_949752795.1). Lineage (NCBI taxonomy): Eukaryota > Metazoa > Chordata > Mammalia > Artiodactyla > Ziphiidae > Hyperoodon > Hyperoodon ampullatus. The sequence goes on from NC_136928.1 coordinate 77,417,415, forward strand.
TACGTCTGGGAAAAGTAACCACCCCAATGGGAAATCGGGTTGTTATCGGGAGAGAGTAGTGGATCCGGGCAGCCAAAAACATCCAAAGGGGGCTTCCTTGGTGGCGCAGTGGTTGAGAGTCTGCCTGCTGATGCAGGGGACACGGGTTTGTGCCCCAGTCCGGGAAGATCCCACATGCCGCGGAGCAGCTGGGCCCGTGAGCCATGGCCGCTGAGCCTGCGCGTCCGGAGCCTGTGCTCCGCAACAGGGGAGGTCACAAGAGGTACACAGAGGTACTGTGCCCGCGTACCGCAAAAAAAACCAAAAAACACCCAAAGGCTATGTCAGACACTGCCTCTTTTAGGAAGTCTGAGGTTCTACTCCATTTGTGGCTGGTCCAGAATAGTCAGTGTTTTGCTGAATGAATGAACAAACGAAGAAATAAATCTGTAAAACAGAGAGAATAGTTTCTCCCTTTTTTAGGTTATCGTGAGTAATAAGTAAGATAATTTGTGAAAAGAACATAGGAGAGCATCCAGCATAAGCAAACACTCACTAACGGCTAGCAAGGAATATTCAGTTCAGCACATCAGCGCATACCGCCTTGGTGTGGCATGTGCCCGGCATGGACAGGAGAGGTGCACCGCAAAGGGACTCCAGCTCCAACACATGTTGCCTGGTATGTGAAAACGGGAGAGTGTCCATCTCACACTCAACAGTCTGGCAAGAATAAAACGTCTGACAATATCAAGTGTTGGTGATGATACGGAGCAAGGCAAACTCATTTCCACTGTTGTAAGTGCTTGCAACCTTTTAGGAGAACAATTTGGCAATATCTAGTAAAATTGAAGATGGGTACACTCTGTGAGCCAGAAGTCCCATCTGTCTGTCTATCTATCTACCTATCTATCTATCGATCTATATCTATCTACCTACCTATTTATTTCCAAAGAGAAAATTTATAAATGGATTCCACAGACAGAGGAAAAATCAAGGAAGAAAACTTCAATATAAAGCAATATGAATATAGATGAATAAACTCTAATAGAGGCATGTTATAGAGCTCTACAAAATGACTCAACTGAAGGCTGCGTATAAGCATGAATGACTCTCACAATTTAGAGCTGTATCCTTGCAGGACATTTCTGTACGAGGCAATCAGTGGCAGAAATGATCACATATAAAAAGGGCTATTTGTTTGTTCCTGAGGAAGACAGTAGAATATATTTGTCTTTTAATATTTCCCATGTTTTCAGAAAAAGCTTCTGGCCCACTCAAATGAATTGGGAAGATCTCTATTCTATTTACGAGTTAGAGACAAAACCAGTCCGTAAATATGATCAGTTCTTGCAATTGTAGTTAAAGCCTAAGCCAAGGTCATGTGACGGGCAGGGCGGTGGGATGCTTTCCTCATTACACAGCAAACACCATTCAATGTACTGGGAGCCTGGGCCAGTCACTGCAGCCAGAATCCCCCCAAGCCTGTCTGTCCCAGCTCCCTCACAGTGGGCAAGGCAGAAGTCAGGCATTTCAGAATCTTCCTGGTAACTCATCCTCAGACCTTTTCAACCTTTCTTCCTACCTAAATCCAGCCCATTCTTTAAGGCGCACCCCTAATTTCAATCAGCCCTTCAAATCTAGCCACATACTTAAGCAACACATAATGCACTGTCTTCTTGTCCTCTGATTCAGCTGAGGTGCCTAGACGGGTGTGAATGTTAGTTGCTGGGACAGTGACAACATTGTGACAAAAATGGCCTAAGGATGACTTCCGTACAGGAACAGCATTCTGTAAGGTGTCTGTAGGACTTGGGTAGGTAAATTCGGCACGTGTGGTGAACACTGCACACTGGTATGAGTTAGTGTGCATATTACAGAGAAATCCCAATGAGCTCCATCAGAGGAACTCTGATTCCAGAAGCACTGGAGGAGGTGTGACATAAAGTTGGACTCTGACCGTAGATAGTCCAGGGATCTTTCTCTTCCCCAGCCCAAGCCTGCTACTCGTCCTGGATTTTCTATCTTTGGAGAATGGTACCGCCTTCCATTCCATTATCCGGGCCCAAAACCCACAAGATGTCCCAGACACTCCTGTCACACTTAATCCAGTGCTAAGGCATAGTTCAAGCTCACATAGTTCAAGCTCACATAGTTCAAGCTCCAAGCTGGTGAGCATTGGATGCCCAAGAGCAGTGGTCCTTGAGCCGGTGAGGATGTGGGGTTAGCCCAGCCCAAAGCTCTGGGTCTAATCCTATGTCCAGCCCCTACTCCCATAAAAGCTATATTAGCAAACTGACAAGTATTTTCCCCCTGGTTTTATTTGGTCAAATTTTTTTTTTTTTTTTTTTTTTGCAGTACGCGGGCCTCTCACTGCTGTGGCCTCACCCGCTGCGGAGCACAGGCTCCGGATGCGCAGGCTCAGCGGCCATGGCTCACGGGCCCAGCCGCTCCGCGGCATGTGGGATCCTCCCAGACCGGGGCACGAACCCGTGTCCCCTGCATCGGCAGGGGGACTCTCAACCACTGCGCCACCAGGGAAGCCCTATTTGGTCAGTTTTAAAGGGAAGCAGAAATGGAGTAGGTAAAGAGTGAGAGAGGTCTGGTCCTCCCTCCTCAACTTGAACCTGGCAGGAGAAGTGAAACATACATGTAAAGTCACAATCAAGTGCCAAGTTTTAAGAGAAAGGACGGCCAAGAGATAGCAGGGAGAAGGGCAGGGCAGGGCAGGGTGGCGTGTCCTGGCCTGTATTTTCACCGACGGGCTGAATTTCCCAAGATAGAAAAGGAAGTCAAGAAAGAAGAAAGGCAGGGCTCCAGGCCGTGAGGCCTCGGAGAACAAAGACCAGAGAGCAGCCAAGGTCAGGTGGGCTGGTGCCTGGGGTGCTAAGGACCTGCCCTGGGGATGGGTGTGCTCCTCCTGGGGAGGGGGAAGCTTGTCAGCTGGTGGATCTGGTCCCTGGCGAGGGCTGCTGGGCCTCCTAATACACATCCCCTGCCCGGTCCCACAACGGCCTGCTCGCTGCCTATCCCTTTGCTCCCCGCTCTGAGCAGCTGGTCTATGAGAAAAGAGGAACCTGGGTCAGGGTGGAGAAGCCCGGGAGCCTAAGGGTGGGGAGCAAGCCTGGAAGAGCCCAGGCCTTGGAATCAACCTGGCTGGTTGTCTGGGCCCCCTCCCATCTTGCTCTCCCAGGTTGGCACAGCCGTTACCCAAAGGGTCTGTAGTCCCGCGCGACCTGCTGGGCTGGCCCTTCTGAAGATGCATTTAGTGGCACGATGCAAGGGGCCATAGAAGATTCCCCACAGTGCCCCTCCCGTGGTCCACCCTCCAGGAATGAACATGCAATCGAGAAGCACATCTTATCAGTGCCCTCACTTTAGTAGGCTTTAGAGGGGCATAGAGGACTGGCAAAAAGATCTCTGAACGCTGAATCCACCACTTATTAGCCAAAACCTCGGGAAAGTTACTCAGAGCCGTGGGCTTTGGTGGGACCCAGCTACCCACTTTTCTGAATCCCCTCCCCCGAGTTGCCCAGGCCCTACAGGAGGGTCTGCTGATGACTGTCCTCCCTGGAGGTCTCTGGGCTCTTCTGCATATCTGAGCCCCTTTCTTAGTACCTAACCACCTCACCTTGTTCCCCAGACCTTTCCACATGCCACTGTCCACAACCTCCAAGGGACATGTCCTTGATGGCAGGGCAGGGACTCTGGACCTGATTTCAGAGCTCCTGTGGTCTCTTGGTGTGCCCCTGGGTACCTCCACTCTACCTATCAGTCCCTTGGTCAGCCAAGCCTTGGCCGTAAGTGGGCCCCTCTAGTCCTGCCCCTCTGCTGTCTCAGGATTTCCTCCAGGGTTCCAAGGAAATGTTCATCTAGAACCACGTATTCACGCAACAAACGATTGCTACCAAACTATTACCCTATCTCCTCACACACGTAGGTTACACACTCCTGATGACTCTGTATTATCATCCCATGTGACAGATCAGTAACCAAAGTCCAGAGAGTCACACAAGGAAATAGACACCCAACAAGGACCAGATACCAGGTCGCCTGACTCCCTGACCCAGCCGTGTGCCCCGAACCACTGCTGTCTCCCAGACCCTTCACAGAGAAGCTCTCGGAATTAAGACACTTTGCAAAGAAAATTAAATGAGGACATTAATGCCTTCCCAGCTTCCCTTCCAGAGGTGTTCTGGGGACCTGCAGGGACAATACGTGTGACAGGTCTTTGCAAAGCATAAAGTGCTATGGAAACACGAGATTCAATTATAGCCAGGCCTCTGCCGAGTCACGCGGCCACTCCAGTTTCTTTTTTTTTTTTAACTGCAGAAGAGAATGAAGCAGGGCTCTTCCTGAGAGAGGCTGCTAACACCTTGAACATAAGGAAATCCTTCCACCACAGAGCCGGCTCCAAGCTAAACAGGGGAGAATTGTTTGGAAGGGGCTTTCATTTCCTTCTTCCCACCCCCTCCCTCGTGCCTAGTATTCAACAGGCACTAATTTCACTTTATAAATGGAAACTGAATCACTGCATTCCAGGCTGGAAAATGATTGCGAATGAGAGTATGTCCGAGGTCAAGACCTATAGCCACTTCCTCTCTGGACAGGAAGTAGACTCTCCAAATGGTTCTTGCAGGACCTCCCGGTGATAAAAGGCCGGCTTTGGCTCTGGGCTGAGAGAGCTCTCTGCTGTTTTGAAATCTCACTTTAAAGGAGAGAGAGAGAGGAAAAAGAAAAACCCGGATGTCCCTCTCTAAACAGGGATGTCAGCTCAGGAAGGAGGCGTTTTGCAGCTGCCTTTTGGTGGGGGGTTGTCGACAGCATAAGAATTGTTTAAAATCTGTTGTAAACACAGGCACAGAGTTATGGTGAGCCAGGCAGCGGTGCTGCGCCCTCTCTCAGGGCCTCCTAGGGCCATCAGGGCCCTTTGCACACAGCTGGCTAGTCCAGATTGTGAAGATACAGGGGAATCTCAGGCCTCTGGAGGGCACAGCTGACCTGGTCCTGGGCAGAGACCATCAGAGATGAAACGTGCCCCTATACCTGAGGTCCGGCCTTGGGAGGAGGGCAGGGAGGCGAACTGGGAGCTAGAGCTATAGGTGTTGGGCTGCACCAGGCTGGGAGCCCCCAAGAACAAGAACTGGCCATTTGCTCCAGGCTCCGCAGCTCCTGGCTCCAGACAGGACACCGAGACCACATCAGCAAATGCTACCGAGCAGGATGTGAGGACAAAGAGAAGCATTTGTTGGTCCCTCTATAGTCCACAGACAAACCTGGGTTCAAATGTGGACTCCATGGAAACGAGGTGTGGGGTCCTAGATCAAGTCACTCATCCACCCGGGGTCTCCACTCCCACACCTGTGAACTGGACAAGATAATACTGAATTTTCAGAGGTACTATTGGGATTAGAGATCCTGCCTGGAAATGCAATTTTGGCTTGGAAAGCTGAATTTGTTCATTCAGATATCTATTGACCAAGACTCAACCATCAGTCAGCCTCTGTCCCTGAGAAACCTAGATCTTCATAAGAAAAAGAAGGCAGAGACAACTAGGTTTGTTCATTGTAGAAGTGGAGCCTGCACATTATAAAGCACTTAGAAAGGACGCTGAAGAATGAATAAGCAGGAAAATAATCACCATGGGCAACCGCTATTAACGTGTTGGCAGATTTTCTTTCAGTTTTCGATTTCATTTTTTTAAAGTGATTATCCCACTTTGTCTCAGTTTTCTACTGCTGTATAGCAATTATGCTATTATAACAATAACATAACAAACTCAGTGGCTTAAAACAACACCCATTTCTTATTTCACAGTTCTGCTAGGTCTGAAGTCCAGTTGAGCTCAACTGGGTTCTCTGCTTAGAGAACAGGCCCAAGTCCAGATGTCAGCCAGGCCTTTATCTAGAGGCTGGGAAGATTATCCTCCAGGATGATGCAGGTTGTGGCTGAATTCAGTCCCCTAGAGCAACGGGACAGAGGTCTCTGTTTCCTTGCTAGCTGTTAGCAGGGGGCCTCTTACAGCTTCTAGAGGCCTCTCTCCAGTACTTGCTGAGGTCCCCTCCATCTTCAAAGCCGGCAAGGGCAGGTCGAATCCTTCTCATGTTTCCAATCGCTGACTTCTCCCTCTACTCCCAGCCAGAGAAAACGCTTGGCTTTTAAGGGCTTTTGTGATTAGATAGGCCCCTCTGGATAATCTCCCTTTTGCCATATAACATAACATAATCCCAGGAGGAACACCACGTCCCAAGGTCATGGGGGCCATTGTGAAGTTCTGCCCACCACACGCTGCGTATTCCGTTTTGTATCCTTTCCTCCTGCTAACACCAGAGGGACAGTACGAGTTAATTATCACACTGGTTTTCTATTGCTGGAAGCTGCTGGGGCCATACCCTGTCTGATTGGTCAGTTCTGATTGGCCAGTTGTTTGCTATTTTGAATAGAGCTCAGACTCCTAAGCATTTTCTCTGCCAACAACACATCCAATGACTACATAAGGTTCCACTAAGTGGATGCATCATAATCTGTATAATAATTTTGCTAACTAATAGCTACAATGTAAGAAGTAGAGATTTAATTCAATAGGGATGGCAAGCCGTTGACACCGGGGAATAACGTAATCAGTTTTTATAAAGATTACCCAGTCAGAAGTGAAGATGATTGACAGAAGGGAGACCAGGCAGCATCAACAAACTGGGAGGGGGGGGATGGTGGGAGGGGGCGCCTACAGGGAATTCGGGTGGGAGAAAGGTGAGCCAACTCACGTCTTCACCAAGAATCTCATGCTTTCGGTCACTCGCTTATTCAGCAAGCAAATACTGAGCACCTCCTGTGCACTTGGCATCCTTCTGGGCCCCGAGGATACCGAGGAGTAAGGCACTGTCCCTGTCTTTAAGGAACTCACAGTCTAATAAGTGAGAGAAACATGCACATAGTCCAAAAGCCAAGTTCTTGGTCCTCTGATGGTCTTCTGGATAGGATCCAGTGAGGGCACAAAGGAGGGGATGACCAGTTCTACCAGGCGGGGAAAGAGGATAGAAGGGAGATGAGAAAAGGAAAGTCTTATGGGTTGAATCATGCCCCTCCCCCATGCCCAGTACATCACAACGTGGCCATTATGGAGATAGGTTCTTTATAGAGAGGATGAAGTGAAAATGAGATTAGGGTGAGCCCTAGGCCAATATGATGGGTATCCTTATAAAGAAAGTAAATCTGGACACAGACACACACAGGAAGAATGCCCTGTGAACATGAAGGCAGAGACGAGAGCGGGGCTTCAACAAGGAGCGCCAAAGATGGTGGGCAAACCAGCTAGGAGAGAGGCCTGGAGCAGATCCTTCCCTAGCACCTTCAGAGGGAGCACGGCCCTGCCGCCACCTTGACCTCAGACCTCTAGGCTCCAGAACTGTGAGACAATACGTGTCTGTTATTTAAGCCACTCAGTTTGCCGTGCTACCTTATGGAAGCCCTGGGAAACTAATATGGTGAGTGGATCTAGGGAAAGGCTATTCCAGGGAAACACCACGGTATGAAGTGGGCTGGCAAGTTTGGGACATGAGGCATGGATGGGGAAGCAGGAGCAGAGATGCAGACGCAGGTAGGGGACGGATCACCAAGGGCCCTGCTTGCTGAGCTAAGGACATTGAGTTTCATCTGGAAGGCGATGGAGGCTCAGGGGAAATTTTTGAGCAGGTAAATGCATGGGGCTTTGTCACCAGTGGCGTGTGAGGGGTCAGAGGAGCATTTTATATGATGCCTAGATGCGCCCTGTAGGTTATTCTAAGTGTCTGCAATTTATAGAAGACGAAAATGCAGCCCACTCATCTCGGTGAGCGGGCAGGCATGTTCTAGTTTCTCCTGTGGCCGGGAGCGGCAGCTCCTCTGGTTACCTTCCGATTTCAGGCTGCCTCCTCTGGCATCCACGACTGTCATCTCTGTCCAGAAAGGGGAGGCTGAGACTATATTGTATATGCCTTCCACACCCGTAGAGAAGAAAAAAAGCAGTGAGTGTTTCCATAATCACCACTGCCTTGGGAGCTGCCAGGAAATTCCAACAGGAAACTCCCATTTGGAAGTGTTTTGTTTTGATTAGAACATGTTTATTCCCCTCCAAGGATGCGCTTTGGCACCGGGGCCGAACCTGGCACTTGTGCCTGATACAGGCTGCAAGAGGCCACTGGCCACCCCTGAGGGCAGGAGGAGTGGCCCGCGTGCTGCCGGCCATGTCCAAAGAGCCCCCGGCCCAGGTACAGCAGAGGCAAGTTGGGGGTGAGGTCCTAGAAGACCCCCAAAGCTGGCAGCTGGAGAGGCATCCTGGGGGAGCCAGCATAAGCCACTTCACGAAGCACCAGATGCCTTTTAATTTGGCCTGGGACTCGTGAGGCCCAGATGAGCTCAGTTCCTGAACCTCTGTTCCAAGTTGCCATTTGGGTTGATATTTACTTTACAACAAAGATCCAGGAGAAGATGAATCAGCCACAGCTCTTTGTTTAGGAAGCTCCTGCTTAAGCTCTTCCCAAACCAGCTCCACCTCAGTTTCCAGGCACCAGGAAGGCTGTGCCCATGGTCAGCACAGGGTTCAAGCTACAAGATGGAATTCAACAGTGTCATCACCACTCCCTCTTCCCAGCGGCCCTGGTGAAACCAATGGAATGCAAGAGACCAGCAGCCCCCGACGGCCCTCCTCTCCTGCCCTCCATCCATCTCCCCTTAGGGTCCCCAGAGCAGTGGTCCCCAGAGCCTCGCTCCAGGATACCCCACAGGTACTCCGGCACAGAGAACCCTCCATTCTGCCTGGGACAGCAGTGGCTGTCAGCCTTCTGCCCAGGCTGGACCAGGCTCCCAAGCACTGTCCTTCCCTAGATGCTTTAAATGGACCTTTACAAGTCCAGTCTCCCCAGAAAGTGTAGGAGATCAGAGCCCAGGCTTTGGCTCAAAGTCTGAAGACGAGGCTTAGAAATCCTAGTGCCCACTTCCCGCAGGTTCCCAAAGCCTTTGGTCAAATATTCAGGGAATTCTAATCAGCTCTCCAGAGCACACCCGGGGTTTGGTATCAAGCATTTGAAAGGATCAAATTCTCAACCAGGACTCCCTTCCTTTTCAATGTCCCAAGATGTTAAAATGGTTCATGAGGCCCAGTGAGCAAGGGATACTGTTGCTCTAGTCTTTGCCTCTCGGTTGGGCTGGGCTGCTTGCTGCAGGGGCCAAAGGACTGTGCATGCCCCTTGCTGAGGGTTCCTTCACTGTTGTCAAGGAGTTGCTTCGATGATCAAATTCTCAAAGAAGAAAGAAGTGAGGGGTTCCTTCTCACCTACTGCTACTCCCATCATCCAGCTGTCTGCTTTACAGGGCTGTGTTTTTTTTTTTGTTTTTTTTTTTTGCTGTACACGGACCTCTCTCTGTTGTGGCCTCTCCCGTTGCGGAGCACAGGCTCCGGACGCACAGGCTCAGCGGCCATGGCTCACGGGCCCAGCCGCTCCGTGGCATGTGGGATCTTCCCGGACCAGGGCACGAACCCACGTCCCCTGCATCGGCAGGCGGGCTCCCAACCACTACACCACCAGGGAAGCCCAGGGCTATTTTTAAATGTTTTACTGTTATTCAGGTATGGTGAGGCCAATAGAACGGAAGATGATTACCATTAAAATGATAGTTTGTTACAGTTCTCAAGAGGAGGAGACACATCACTCCATTCGGGGCCACATGGGGAAGCATCAGGGTCAATCAGGAGGCAGAGGGAGTGTGGGGAGACTTTGGACAAGAGCCTTGACTGTGGTTTTCAGAGGAAGGAATAGGCGAAGCAGGGTAAACGGGCTTAGGGCTGACTGGTTTGAATAATTTCAGCAGGCTCTGGGGTATAGGGGCTGTCCCTAGCTGTCTGATACCTGCTCTGGGGTGATTAGGGCAGGTGGACAGTGGCCCACAAGTGTGAGAGCAATTGGGATGTGAACTCTGGATTTGTTGGTTTGCATATGAAAGACACACTCAGTAAGTCAGTTACTATGTCTAGGAATTGGATAATCCTGGGAGGGCAGTCCCTCCAAGGTCAGCAGGACCCTAAATGTCAAAGCACCAGAATAAAAAGACACGTTCAGGGCTTCCCTGGTGGCGCAGTGGTTGAGAGTCCGCCTGCCGATGCAGGGGACGTGGGTTCGTGCCCCGGTCCGGGAAGATCCCACATGCCGCGGAGCTGCTGGGCCTGTGAGCCATGGCCGCTGAGCCTGCGCGTCCGGAGCCTGTGCTCCGCAACGGAAGAGGCCACAGCAGTGAGAGGCCCGCGTACCGCAAAAAAAAAAAAAAAAAGACATGTTCAATACAAGGGCTGACAGGGCCCAGTGCAGACTTGGTGGTGGATGCTAGTAACCTTTCTGCAAAGGGTACACAGCATCTAACAAGGTCGTGCATAGCAAGTGCAGATCTGGGTTTAAATGCAAGTCTCCTTGGGAATGTTCCTAGAGTCCTCTTTCAAGTACACCCTGCTGCCTTTTGGGGAGAAGAAGAATAACTATGCAGCGGGGAGGCTGGACCATGAGCTTGTCCTTAACTGTTCTTGGAAGGGGAGAGAGAGATTGTCAGAAAACATCTGTTTTCCATTGGCTACACAGATAGCTGCCTCAATAGCTAAATAAGCATCTGTTTAATTGAATGAAGCTCATTAAAAAGCAATTAACATTTTAGTGACTTCATTTATCAATTTAATACTATCTCATGTTGTTTCTTGCTTTATAGTTAATTGAACTTCTCATGCTTTGTGCCACTTGATTCGATTCAATTGAACACTTATTTAGTGAGGTTTATTCTGTGTCAGGCTCAGAGCTGGAGAAACAGAGAAAGCAAAATCCTGCATCTGCCCTCAAGATACAGTGGTGGCAAGGGAGGGGTGACACACATACTACAACATACTGTGCAATAAATACAAGTAAGGACTAGGTACAGTGATCACATGAAGAAGGAAATGATAGACTCTTTGGGCAGTAATATTTAGGGAAGAGTTCCTACAGGAAGTAACATCTGAGCTGATTTTTAGGGACAAGAGTTCACCAGATGAATAAGAAAAGATTCCCACTTCTGTCAATGAGAATAACATGTGCAAAGGCCCAGAGGAAATGGAATATTTGTCATTGAATCATTTTAATTGCTCTTGGCTGCAAGTAAAAGACTCAACCAAAGGTGGCTTAAACAATTTTTAAAATACTAAACTAAAGATAAAAGATTAAACTAAATTTGTATCATATCATATGTTAAGTGGTCCAGAGGTAGGGAAGTTCCAGGGTTGGTTAATTCAGCAGTTCAATGACATTATCACAGACCCAGTTTCCTTCTATCTTTCTGTCTTGCCGTCCTCAGTGTGATAAACTTTTAGCCTCAGGCTTGTCCCCTCATAGTCACAAAAAGGCTGCAGTAGATCCAAATATCACAGCTTTAACAATGTCAAAATACAACAATGTCAAAAGACGAGAAGGAAACTTATCCCTCCTTTGTGTTTTTTTTTTTTTTTAAGAATGAAGAAAAGTTTCCCAGAAGCCCCCTAGCAGAGTTCCCATAATTCTTGTCGGCTAGAATTGCACCATATGGCGATTCCTTAATTTAAAAAAAATTACCGGTCAGGGAAACAGAATTAGCATTGTTGGTTCTTAGACTAATCAAGCTTCTCTCCTAGGGGCTGTGGAAGGGCCTGACTTCCCCTTATGTACATGGTCTTCTAACGCCTGGACAAATTGGGGATCTGTATGGGGGAGACTGGTGGGCAATGGCTGTTGCCCTAAGGCCTTGCTTGGGAGAGAAGTCATCAGGCTCTAGTGTCAGTTCCAGCCGTCACTTCTCCAGACTGAGCAGGGACTCTTTTTTTTTTTTTAATTTATTTATTTTTTCTGCTTTATAACAAATTTAATCAGTTATACATATACATATGTTCCCATATCCCCTCCCTTTTGCGTCTCCCTCCCACCCTCCCTATCCCACCCCTCCAGGCGGTCACAAAGCACCGAGCTGATCTCCCTGTGCTATGCGGCTGCTTCCCACTAGCTATCTACCTTACGTTTGGTAGTGTATATATGTCCATGCCGCTCTTTCGCTTTGTCACAGCTTACCCTTCCCCCTCCCCATATCCTCAAGCCCATTCTCTAGTAGGTCTGTATCTTTATTCCGAGCAAGGGCTCTTAACACATGAAGGAGTGTCTTGCTTAAGTGAGCCGAAGGTACGGGAGCACAGAGAATAAAACCAAGGCCAAGTCACAGCAAGGGGCTCACCCAGCAGTCCGCGATCTGCCTTCACCTGGGTGCTCTTTCTTTGGCCCCACAGAGCGGAGGGCACTGGGGCCTGGGGTCTTTCTAGAGCTCCACGCTCCACAGATGGCTGACTGCTGCAGAGATGGTTGGCGCTCACCGAAGAGCCAAGTGCGCCTCTAGATTGCCAACATCCCCTGCAGTTAGGTTGGGAACTGGGACTGGGGTCTGGCCAAGGGCATGCAGCTTAACCTAAACATCCTGAACAACCGTCCCTCGACAGCTCCCTGGGAGGCCCCAGGTTCTCAATGGCATGAAGACAAGATGACCCACCTCAGCCATGATCTTCACCAGGTTGTGAGCAGGGTCAAATGAGTGCCTTGGCATGAAAGAGTTTCGTCAGCTAGGAAGTATTATTTAGATGTGAGCAGGTAATACAATTAAGGGTAATGATGGTGCCAGTTACAACAGTACTAGCGAAGATGGCAGTGGGATGAGTAACGGTGGCAGTTGGGTAGTAAGTCTAGATGTTTCGGTTACGGGGGTGAGAGTAGCTAAGATGGGGGTGGAACCATGGTGGTGACAGTGGTAGCAGTGGTGGCAGTACAGTGGTGTGATGGTGACAGCAGCAGGGGTGGTGACATATTTGCAACTATGCTAACATCTGTACAACAGTGCTAATAGCAATCACAGTGATGAAAGTAGCAGCAGTTTGAAACCTACTTACATTCTAAGCAGTCAGGGAGAAGCCAGCAGGGCAGTGCTTCTGTCCTGCCCAGAGCTGGCCCTGTTTCTCCCATCCTTCACTCTGGACAATTATTTTAAGCATTTCATAGGCCTGGCCACTTTGACTCTTAGAAACCCTGTCCCCTTTTGAAAGAAACTGTTTGACATAAGTCAAAATAAGAAAACGTCTAGAAATCATCAGTGTTTTAGTCCATTTATGCTGCTATAACAAAATACCATAGACTGGGGGGCTTGTAAACAGAAGAAATTTGTTTCCATGGCCGACTTCTTGTTTTCTCAAAAGGTGGAAGAGGGCTTCCCTGGTGGCACAGTGGTTGAGAGTCCACCTGCCGATGCAGGGGACGCGGGTTCGTGCCCCGGTCCGGGAAGATCCCGCATGCCATGGAGCGGCTAGGCCCATGTGTCACAATTACTGAGCATGCGCGTCTGGAGCCTGTGCTCCGCAACGGGAGAGGCCGCGATAGTGAGAGGCCCGCGCACCGCAATGAAGAGTGGCCCCCACTTGCCACAACTAGAGAAAGCCCTAGCACAAAAACGAAGACCCAACACAGCAAAAATAAATAAAAAATGAATTAATAAACTCCTACCCCCAACATCTAAAAAAAAAAAAAAAAAAAGGTGGAAGAGGCAAGGGAGCTCTCTGGGGGTCTCTTTTATAAGGCCACTAATCCCATTTATGAGGGCTCCACCCTCATGACCTCATTACCTCCCAAAGGCCCCACCTCTTAATACCATCACCTTGCGGGGTGGGGTAGGATTTCAACATATGAATTTTAGAAGGACACAGACATTTAATCTCTAGCAATCAGGCTTGACAAAATATATAATTCTAAAAGAACTGAATTGCAGCTATTTGTTTTATAGACTTCCGATTAAATACTTGTTAAATTCAGTTTGGCAGTTTTCTTTACCTATTTGGGAGCAAATAAGTTTTTCAGGCCTCAAACATTTCTGTAGGCTCTTAAAAAGCCTATAGACCCTAGGCACTGTACCTATAGTGGCTAATGGCCAAAGCCACTCCAGCTCTGAGGGCTGTCCAATAAAGGAAAGAATAGATTCTTTCTGCACCCACCTCAGGCCTTGAACTTGATTGACCCTAATTTGAGGAGGGTCCCAGAAATACATGGTGATAAAGGAAAAGGCCAAATATGGGCCCCTCTCAGTAATAACCAAGGCTCAGGAATGCCACAGGTGTGCACATGTACATACACGCATGCACACACAGGCGTACATAAACATACAGGTTCCCACAGACCCAGAGTTTGGAAGACCTCGCCCAGGGCTGTCGTCACCTGTGACTGGCAAGTCAGGGCCTCCTGGGACCTGGGGGCACCGGGGTCTGGTCCTAATGGCTCAGGCCTGCCAAAAGGTTTCCAAAGCACTACGGGTCATAGTGTCTTCCTTGAGAAACAGCAACAAGTGCCGTCTTAAAGAGCAGCAAGAGAGAGAAGAAGCAACAAGTGGCAACAAGAGGTCTTGACCTCTGGCCTGAGCAGATGTTTCTGGCAAATGTCCCGCTGAGGAAGGGCCCCTGAGCCCTGGAGCCAGTTCCCGGATGGAGTCCTCAAGGTACGGAGCTGCTCAGGAGTGCAATCCAAAGGCACCGGAGAATTCAGGCGAGGGGCCAGGAAGAGCAACGCTCCAGTCAACTGGGAGCTGTCAGCCTCAAGAAGGTGCCGGCCTTGGCGAAGAATCCTCAAAGTCCACAGTCTTGCGAGACCCCGAGAGAGTCTCTCATGCAAGGGGCCGCTGACAAGGGGAGCTGAAACACCTCTAAACGGCCAGCGCAAGTGCTCAGCGCTGGCCTGGAAAGTGACGAAGTGAAAACTTGCCAATGGCGCCTGTTTCCTACAAGGCAAGATCCAAACTCCTAAACATGGCATTCAGAGATGTCTGTAATTGGATACTTACCCTTATAAAAATTTTTAATCCAGCTTTCCCCAGGGTCAAGGGCCTCCCACATATGCCTTTGCCTTTCCTCCTAAATCTCAGCCACACTGAGCTCTGTGTTCCTCCCATGACAAGCCCTGCACCTGTGCCTACCCATTCTTCAACGACACTGCCTCCTTGAAGCCTACCATGATCTTCCCTTCTGCTAGGATGTCTGCTGGGCATTTCGTGCCTCTTTACGTAATGGCAACTATTTTGCTGAACTGCAATTTTTTACTTATGTGTCTGTCACCACACAAGTGTGTGAGCTCCTCCAAAGGGGAGTGTTTTATTCATTGAAGTGTCCTTTCCCTATGGTGGGTAAATGTGAAAGACATGAATGAAGAGTAAATATATTGGCTGGTTAATACATGAAACTCTGAATGAATTATTGAAAGAGTGAGTGGAGGGGTAATTTATTTCAATAAGAGATGATACTTTGTGCTATTAAGTCCCCTAAGTGCTCCCTGCATGAAAGGATTCCCCCTGCCTCTGAAGAGGGTTGGGAACACCTGTTAGAATGGCCAAAATCTGGACACTGACAGCACCAAATGCTGGCGAGGATGTGGAGCATCAGGAATGCTCATTCATTGCTGGTGGGGATGCAGAATGGTTCAGCCACTGTCCAAACTTCAGAAGACAGTTTGGCAGTTCTCACAAAATTAAACATACTCTTACCATATGATCCAGCAGTTGTGCTCCTTGGTATGCACCCAAAGGAGATGAAAACTCCACATGAAAATCTGCTCATGGATGTTTTTAGCAGCTTTCTTCATAATTGCCAAAACTTGGAAGCCACCAAGATGTCCTTCAGTAGGTGACCAGATAAATAAACTATGGTACATCCAGACAATGGAATATTATTCACCACTAAATGGAAATCAGCTATTAAACCAAGAAGAGACACAGAAGAACCTTAAATGCATATTACTAAGTGAAAGAAGCCATTCTGTAAAGGCTGCACACTGTGTGATTCCAGCTATATGACACTGTGGAAAAGGCAAAACGGTGGAGCCAATAAAAAGATCAGTGGTTGCCAGGGGGAGAGAGGTATGAAGAGGTGAAGCACAGAGGACTTTTAGGGCAGTGAAACTGCTCTGTCTGATGCTGTAATGATGGAGACATGTCGTTATACATTTGTCCAAACCCACAGAATGCCCAACACTGAGAGCAAACCCTAATGTGAACCATGGATTTTTCGGGTGATTATAATGTGTCGATGTAGGTTTGTCACAATTAATTATAACAAATGTGTCCCTTGTGTGAGCGATGCTGATAACGGGGGAAGCCGTGGATGTGTAGGGGCAGGGAGTGTATGGGAAACCTCTGTACCTACCTCTCAGTTTTGCTGTGAATCTAAAACTCCTCTAAAAAATGAAGTCTTAAAAAAAAAAAAAAAAAAAGGGAGAGGAGAGGGGACTGTTCTCCACCGGGGAGGGCCCCGGCGGGGCTGTGGAATGGCTTTGCAGCTGCCGCTAATTCTAACCACGTGTGGCGTGCTGGGCGGGCAGGCGGGTCACTTCATTACTTCGTGCTTAAGGAAATGCCTCCCGGCTCTGCACTTGCCTTTTTAAATTTCACAACCACTAAATCCACTGCCAGCATTTTTTTTTTTTTTTATAGCGAATGAAAGTAGTATGGGGGCCCTGCCACAGAGACAGTTCCATAGAGCCACGCTGTGAGCAAGAGGTAACAACTCGGGGGACCCCGGGCCACACAAAGCTGCCTCTCCAAGGAGACCTTGTCCCATCCGCAGCAACAGCCAAGCTGGCCTTAGAAAAAGATTCCTTCCGTAATTAAAGCCTGAGTCCTTTAATAGGTGACATACCTAAAAGCACTCTACTAGAGACCACATCAATGTGGGCTTAAACTCTAAATTTGCCACTTGCAAGCAGGGACCAGTGACTTACCCACCACTGCCCCCAGCCCCCAGGCCCTGGTACTGCATGCTGGCTTCTCTGTGAGCTCTTGGAGGGCTTTTTCTTCTATTTTGTCTTATTTCCCCCAGGACCAGGCACAGTGCCCAGCCCATAGGTAACATGTAGTGAAAGCCTCTGGGCCATGGGTAACTCACAGTGTGGGAAGATGAAACGAGACGGTGGAGGAAAAGGGTCCTGGGGGGAAGAGGTGAACTCTGGGCTCAAGGAGACAGTTTTTGGAGACTCTCTTAGAGCCTAAAATCAGGCCACGTAGCTGTCCCTGCCTTCTGCCATGTACAACACAAGCCCGGGCCACCATCCCCCATGCAAAGTGCAGATCAGAGGTCAGGGGTGTGGCCCCCATGCTCCACCTTTATATGACCCGGTGACTTCACGAAGCTCAATATGATCGCTACCTGGCCCTTCGCCAAAGGCTGGACACTGGACATTGTCTAATCTTCACAGCAACCTCTAGAGCGGGGACCACAATCCCTATTTTACATGTAAGGGAACTGACCCTCCAGAAGCCAGGCTCCCAGCAAGGCAGCCCAGGTAGCTGGCGGGCAGAGCCACCTTCTGAACCCTGTCCTCCTGGCCAACCCCAGGCTCTTGCTCTTACCAGGTCATTTGTGGGCTTTTCTGAATTTCCATCCCACATAGAAACCTACCTTTCTGGGAACTAACTGTCCTGGAAACCATCTGCCCAGGGCCCTCCCAGTGGTTTACATGAGTGACTGATGAACTGCCATCTGTCCAGCTTGCCCGGCTCCCAGCTCCACAAGGTGGCCCAGGGGAGGGAGCCCCGGCGTCCAGCAGGGCCTGGGTGCCGTGGGTCAGAGGGTCAGAGGCTGGTCCAGCCCTGGAGTGACCCAAACAAGAATGTCAGCTTGTAGCGTTGTTTCCTGGGCCTGGCCCCTGGGCTGGCAGTTCTACAAGCCGTGAACTTCCTTTGGTTTTAAACAGAGTAAAGAAAGAAAGGGGTTTTGCAGGTATTTACACCCCCTGGCTTAGCACCAAAGGATCAAGTCTGCGAAGTGCTCAGCTTTCCAACTTTTGCTCCCATCGTCCCCTCCGGCAACCGCATCTCCAGCCTGCAGACGAGGCTCACGCTGGCCTCCATCCCTCTTGGGACACTCTTCCCTCATCCTCTCACTGGACAAAACTCCTCTGAGCTTTCCCTGCTCAAGGGACTAAGGACACCCAGGTAAGTCAGACATGGTTCCAACCTCAAAGGAGGTCAATGTTAAGGGCTTCTCAGGCACAGGGCACTGGGCTACAATGCAATCTAGTGATGAAACCAACTGCCTGCCTTCTTCTCTCCCGACCCTGCTGCCTTCCCAGCATGAAGTTTAGAGAGACTGTGCCGGATGTGGATGAGGAATGACGGGAGAGGGAAGCCCGGCTTGGGGCAGACTTTGGCAATTTGGGAAACCGAGGAGGAGAAGGGCGTCATGAGTAAACGACACATCTGGAACCAGGACCACTGTCCAGAGAATGAGGAGTGGGGACCCCCTGGAGGAGCTGCAGGCTCCATGAGAACTTGGGGGGCCATCAGCTGGGCCCCTTGAAGGCCACCACCCTGGAGCTGTCCACCTCTAGACAGCACGCTGGCCCACAGTGTCATAAAAGTGAGGCTTCAAGAAAAGGGAACCCTCCTACACTGTTGGTGGGAATGTAAGCTGGTACAGCCGCTATGGAGGACACTATGGAGGTTCCTTAAAAAACTAAAAATAGGGCTTCCCTGGTGGCGCAGTGTGGTTGAGAGTCCACCTGCCGATGCAGGGAACACGGGTTCGTGCCCCGGGCCGGGAAAATCCCACATGCCGCGGAGCGGCTGGGCCCATGAGCCATGGCCGCTGAGCCTGCACGTCGGGAGCCCGTGCTCCGCAACGGGAGAGGCCACAGCAGTGAGAGGCCTGCGTACTGCAAAAAAAAAAAAAAAAACAAACTAAAAATAGAACTACCATACGACCCAGCAATCCCACTCCTGGGCATATATCCAGAGAAAACTCTAATTCGAAAAGATACATGCACCCCAATGTTCATTGCAGCACTATTTACAATCGCCAAGACAAGGATGCAACCTAAATGTCCATCAACAGATGAATGGCTAAAGAAGATGTGGCACATATATACAATGGAATATTACTCAGCCATAAAACAGAACGAAATAATGCCATTTGCAGCAGCACAGATACAATAGAGACTACTGTACTAAGTGAAATTAAGTCAGAAGGAGAAAGACAAACACCATATGACATCACTTATATGTGTAATCTAAAAGATGACCCAGATGAACTTATTTACAAAACAGAAACAGATTCACAGACATAGACAACAAACTTATGGTTACCAAAGGAAAAAGAGGGAAAGGGATAAATTAGGAGTTCAGGATTAGCAGATCAAACTACTATATGTAAAACAGATAAACAATAGGGACCTACTGTATAGCACAGGGAACTACATTCGATATCTTGTACTAACCTATAATGAAGAATACATATTTATATATGTATAACTGAATCACTTTGCTGTACGCCAGAAACTAACATAACATTGTAAATCAACTATACTTCCATTGAAATTTTAATTCTTTATTTTCAAAAAGGAATTTTTAGGGCTTCCCTGGTGGCGCAGTGGTTGGGAGTCCGCCTGCCGATGCAGGGGACACGGGCTCGAGTCCCCGGTCCGGGAAGATCCCACATGCCGCGGAGCGGCTGGGCCCGTGAGCCATGGCCGCTGAGCCTGCGCGTCCGGAGCCTGTGCTCCGCAACGGCAGAGGCCACAACAGTGAGAGGCCCGCGTACCGAAAAAAAAATAAATAAATAAAGGAATTTTAAAAAAGTCAGGCTCCCAGATTCCAAACATAGCCGGAAGCTACAGCTCAAGGAGGATATGGGAGCCAGATCGCAGAGCCCCACCCACAGGTCCAGGCTGTAGGGGGTCCCTCCCTACCGAGAGCAGCATCCTCCGGGCCAAGGCAACTCGTGCTCACCCTGAGTCTCGGCCCTCCCTCGCGCCCGAGACCTGTCCAAGTACCCGAGGCTCTGGGCTGCCCCACCAGCCACTTAGCTCTGAGCCTGTTCACAGATCCATTCTTCCCAGGGCCGACTGGACCACAGGAGACTCACTCCAGGACCTCGGGTGTCTGGGGGGTTGCGGTGGACGGAGCTTGGACTTGATATCCGGAATGTTCGATGAGATGCTCTCCCACGGAGAGACAGTCAGGGTTGTGGGAAGAGAAGGATAGCAGGCTGCGGGCCTGGAGCCTTCATGCTACTCTGACCGCAAGCCCCTTGAACCAGAGGAGAGACTATCTGCACAGCCCTCCTCTCCCCCCACTCCGTCCCCTCCCTGCTGGCTGTCACTTGCCAGGCAGCCAGCCCTTGCTAAGCAACCAGGAGCCGTTGGGCTGCTTCTCTCAGTTCCCTCTGGTTGCTGTGAAAGCTGTTTTAGAAAACCTTTCCTGCCAACAATCAGGGCTTTTTCATCAGAGCGTGGTTGAGAGCGCCTTGCCTTTGGGGGGAGGGGCACAGGCTGCAGAAGCACAGGCTCGTCAGCCACCACCCTGCAGCTGTCAGCCCTCCCCAGCCCCAGACCTGTCCCCGGTCTCTACCTGACGCATCTGTCCTTCCCCAAAGGGATCCTGTCTCCTACACCGTCCTCTTTGCCCTCTGGTTTCTAGCCAGGCTGCCTGTCCCTGGACTCCATGGCTTCACCCCGAGGGTATAAGATCCTCTGCCTGGAAGGGGTTGGGGATGAGAAAAACCTGTCCTCGGTCAGGCCTCAGGGTGAAATCCCTACCAGCGTTCAGTTCTGTCCCGCTAAGATGGGCAACCTCCCAGCACATCGCTGCGCTAAGGCTTCGTGTTGTTGATGATCCCTTTCTGCCAGCTGAGCTGAGCAAGCGCCAAGGCCCCGGGATGGGGAGGAACACGTGGGAGAGTGTTCATCGCACCGCGGGGCTTCAGCAGACCCGTCTCATCAGGTGTCCTGGAAGACAGCATCCTCTTTCCTCAAGAAGAAAGTGAATGCTTGCTGCCAAAGGGACCAGGTATTCCACAAAGGATCGGCCTTGGAGGAGGACAGGAGGCTGAGACACGTGAGCGTGTCCCCTGTGCCTTCTTCCACCCAGACGGCGAGGGGGACTTGAGAGCCAGGGATTCAGCGAGCGTTCAGGAGTGCCTGCCCCCAGTTTGAGGAGCCGCTCCACCTACCGTCTCTGTGATCCTGGGCAAGGGGTTCCAGGGCTCTGAGCCTTGGTTCGCTCACGTGCAAAATGGCAATGACAATTCCCACCCGCTATTGCTGTGAGGGTGAAAGGGAGAGATCCCCAGCCTGGAGGAGGCACCCCATCAGTGTTGATGCCCGTCCCTGTGTGAGCTCTGTACCTCTGGGCTGTCTGCAGTTGTGGACGGCGAGAATCAGAGCGGCCAGTGACCTGGAGCTCTAATCAAGCCTGATCACTTTATCTGTTCAGTTAGAATGTGTGCTCACAGAGTCAGTGAGACTTGTTCCCTTCCCGGCTGAGCTCTCAGCACCGGCGAGGGCCTGGGGTGAAGTGATGTCCAATGAGTATTTGTGGAATGAATGAATGTCATCCCAGAACCCAGCACAGGAGCCCTCCCACTCTGGGTCCTCATGCCCAGGTCTCCAAAGGCAAAGATTCTTGTTATAAACGGTGAAATGTTTTCAAAGATAAATAGTCCCATGGACCCATTTCTGAACACAGAATTGCTCAAATGAATAGAACAGCAAACAGAAAATAAAGAATCAAGAGTCAAAAGAGAAAAGGCCAGATGATATCAGGCTCCCTGGGTATCAGTTTGTGACGCTCCCTGCCAGCACCCCAAGGATGCGTCCCAGAGAGGACAGATGACCCCACATGTGTAGCGGGGAGCTCCATTAATCACACCTGCCCCCTTCTTGGGTCATTGTGATTTCGGCCAAAAGCACCTGTTGAGGTCCGTTTTTCCTTCTCAAAAGAAAAATCAGAATTGTCATCCAAGAGAAGTAAAGCATGTTCGTTAAAAAAAAAGAAACAACCTCCAATAATTGCAAAGTGGCTCAATTAAAATAACAAAAAGGCGGTTGCAACCTATTTCTGGAAGAGTTCATTGTTAAAATTTTGCTTTGAATTTGAGATTGAAAAGCTTGAAGAGGAAAAACCATAATGAATACAGGCTTTAAAGGGTTTCTTCAGTTTTAAAGAAACAACTCTGCCTCCTACCTCAAATCCTAAAAAACCCAGTTGACTATTTGAAAAAAAAAATTTTTTTTAAAGACCCAGTCTCATACTCCTGAGAATCTCAGATTTTCAAAGCTGGAAAAGCCTCAGAGACCTCAAGATCCAAAATTTCAGCCAATTCTTTAGTCCTCCTTGAAGTGATGAGAACAGGGGCTTTGAATTCAGACAGACCTGCGTTCAAATCCCAGCTTTACCACTTGCTAGGGGAGCGGCTTCAGGCAAGACACACAACTGCTCCAAAACTCTAAGAACACTCCTCTGCAAAATGCTGATGATCATTCCTACCCTGCTGAGTTATGAAAAGGATCAGCGGACACAATATATGCAAACCTGTAGAATAGTGCCTGGGTGTTTTCTTGGAAAGAGTCATGGGGAAATCATCGGTGACAGGAGTCACGGAAGTTCCCAATATGCACAGGAACTGGATCTGGAGAAATAAACAAGAAATGGTATTCAACTAAGCTAGGCTTGGTCCTCTCTTCAATCCGCCAGGAGTATGAGTGTCCAGGCACAGCCCTGGGTCTGATGCCAGCCTGGCCGCTCCTGGGCAGCCCATGCCCCACACCTGCCTCTCCTAAAGGGTAGCCCAGGTCCCACGCTGGTCATGCAGGACCCTCACTGCCCACTCCCAATACATTGCTTGTTCCTGCCCTCGCTACCACCTAGTTGAGCTCCCGACCTTGAAGCCCACCATCAACCCCCCTTCCTCTGCTCTCCCCGACCCTGCCCATTACCCGTATGAAGGATCTGGGCTGTCCTCTAGGGAGCTCAGCTTGGGTCACCCTTCTTCTGGCAGTTTCCCCTGTTGCTTCAGGGAGCATGCCCTGTCCTAACCCAGCCCCTTGGAGTCCAGTTCTCAGCCTTGCTCTCACCCAACAGAGGCATTATTTTTTGGTCCAGTTTTAGTGTTTTCTCTCTTTTTTTTTTTTACTGAAGTATAGTTGATTTCCAATGTTGTGTTAATTTCTGCTCTACAGCAAAGTGACTCCGTTATACACATATATACATTCGTTTTAATATTCTTTTCCATTACGGTTTATCACAGGATATTGAATAGAGTTCCCCGTGCTGTACAGTGGGATCTTCTGGTTTATCCATTCTAAACAAGAGTTTGCATCCTCTAATCCTGAACTCCCCATCCATCCGTCCCCCACCCCTCCCCCCAGCAACCACAAGTCTGTTCTCTATGTCTGTGAGTCTGTTTCTGTTTTGTGAATAAGTTCATTTGTGTCATACTTTGGATTCAACATGTAAGTGATATCATATGATATTTGTCTTTTTCTTTCTGACTTACTTCACTTCATATGATAATCTCTAGGTTCATCCATGTTGCTGCAAATGGCAGTATTTCATTCTTTTTTATGGCTGAGTAGTATTCCATTGTGTATACATACCACATCTTCTCTATCCATTCAACAGAGGCATTATTGAATTTCTGCCTAGGAGGGGTAAGGGGTGGCAGTTTGTTGGGGGCTAAGGGGGTGACTGAGAGACTTGCCTTGAAGTGTCACCTACATATTTATGGCAGGTTTATTTGAGGGGTTAGGGAGAAAGACGAGAGATTAAGAGGAGGCTGGACCCCGCCCCCCCAACCATCCCTTCTACCATCATTGACTCCTGTCTGCCCTGGTCTTTAGAACCTTATTCACAACATCACTTCTGGATTGAGAGACTCATCCATTGTTCCTCAATCAAGAATGACAGAAAAGAAAGGAGCTAATACTTACCAAGCCCTAAGGAGAGAACTAACTGGTCCAGGCACTCTTCTGGGTGCTTTCATATTTGAGTAGCTAAAGAATTTGTCCCGTGTCAGGTTAGCAGAGCTGGGATTGCATTTCCCAGCATTCTCCTCCCTACACACTTCAGATTTAGGGTTGTCTACAGAAAACATTTTCAGGAGATCTGGAAGGTGGATGAAAGCCCAGCCATTCTGTTTGGCTCTGAAGGCAGTGGGACCAGACACTGTTGCTGCTCCCACGCTTTGTCACTGATCTGCGCGTCCATCTTGGTGGCCAGGGGCGGCAGCAGCTCCCCCAGCCTCTAGCGATCCCGGGTCAGATGCACGTGCTGGCATGTGGCGAAGGACACCAACTAACCCTGCAGGTCACCTGTGTCACCGAGGATGGAGCAGTGAGGCTGAGACACGGTTCTACTTTCCTTGCTGGTTCCAGTTTGGCCTTATTCTCTCCTACATCACATCCATCCTCCTGGCCCTGTTGGGGTCAAGCCCAGCACCCAGACTGCTTGACCAGCTCCCACAGTTACATAAAGTCTAATAAAGTCTAATTACTAATTTTTTTTGAAGTTCTTATTCTATCTTCCTTACGGTGGTTTAAAGGAACCCCTAACTGATACAGTTAGTACAGCGTTATGTTAAGAAGGTGCCTTCTCGAACTTACCACTATGTGCCTCAGTTTCTTCATCTGTGAAATGGGAATAAGTACTGACCTCGTAAGGTGATTGTGAGGTTTAAACGACTGAATATGTGTAAGCCACCTAGTATTTACCACCTCAGTGAGTGTTCTTATTACCATCACCTCAGATTGTCTTTAAAAACCCATGGTGAGATAGGAATATTGTTGTACTCATAGTTCAGAAAGAGAGACTCAAAGATTACCTGACTTACCCAGGGTCACTTGGATGAGAAGTGACAGAGCTGGCATTCAATCCCAGGTCAGTTTGCTTCCAGACTGCACAAGGCAGAATGTTCTCCCTTCCATCCCTTATCTCTAATCCATATGGGATGGTGTCTCTTTGGAAAGCTTCCAAGCCTCTCCTTTCATAAGGACTCTTAATCATTTTAATCAAGAATGAAAATATTCACATGAAAATACTCTCTTTCGGCAGATTCAGAAGACATAATTTCCTTCTCAATATTGAATCCTTTTCTGAACACAGTACAATCCTGTTCTGAACTTCACTCATGACTAATTTGGAATTTAAATTAATCCGCAGATATTTATCAGCACTATTGTCTGTCCAATGTTGTGCTGTTGAAGAAACAGGCATCTCGGGTGTAGTGGGGAATCTACAGGACTTGAACTTGGAAGATCTACACTTGCCCATTCCCTCTGCAGTTTCCTCTCTGAAAAAAGAGTGATAAAGAGACCTACTTCTGTCTTAGTTAATACGGAGAACTACTTCTGTCTTAGTTATTTCAGAAGATCGAATGGTGGCTGCACAGTGATATGGCCAACATCTTAATACCCAGACCCTGTGAGTGTGAACAAATTTGGGAAAAGGGTCTTTGCAGAGGTAATTAAATTAAGGCTCTTGATATGGGTGGACCCTAAATTCAATGACAAATGTCCTTATACGAGACAGAACAGGAGGAGGCATAGATAAAGAGGAGGAGAAGGCGGTGAGAACAGGAGGCAAAGATTAAAGTGATGCAGTCACAAGCCAAGGAACACCCAGAGCCACCAGAGGCTGGAAGGGAAAAGGAGGTTCTTCTCCAGAACATTCCGGGGAGCACGACCCTGTCAACACCTCGATTTCAGACTTCTGGCCTGTAGAACTGGGAGAGAGTAAATTTTTGCGGCTTAAAGTCATCAAATTTGTGGTGATATTTTATGTCAGCCCTAGGAAACTAATACACTTATCTCTGCTATGCAACAAATCACCACAAACTTAGCAGCTTAAGACAACTTCTACTTGTTACCTACAGTTTCTCAATCGGGAGTCCAGACACAGCATGACTGGGTTCTCATCTCAGGTTCTTGCGAGGGTGAAATCAAGATGTGAGCTGACTGCATTCTCAGCTGGAGCTTGGGGTCCTCTTCAAAACCAGTTGTTGGCAGAGTTCAGAGTTCGACTTCTTGTGGTTGTAGGACTGAGGTCCACGTTCCTTGCTGGCTGTCAGCCAGGGCCCACTCTCTGCCCTCAGAGGCCACTTGTATTCCCTGCCACCTGGCCCCCTCCATGGTCAAAGCCAGCAAAGGTGAGCCCTCTTCATGACTAGTCCCTCTCACACTTCAGATCTCTGACTTACCCTCTGTGACCTCTAGACTCAGATGTAAAAAACTCACATGATTAGGTCAGTCCCACGCAGGTCACCTCCCTTTTTTAACGTCAATTCTGCCGTATAACATATACGTGTCATAATGTAACCTAATCGTCGGATCAAAAGCCATCATAATCAGAGGGCATTATGCTGGCTGTGCACACCAGGAACAGGGATTTGGGGGACTATTTTTTCTTTTTCTGGGGGGCTGCTTTAGAATTCTACCTACCACAGATAGGTATCAAGAGTAAACCTGATAATGGCTATGAAATTATCTTATAAATAATGATATGAAACAAATGTGAAAGATTATTACTTTTTAAAAATCTACACATTTTAAATAAGAAAAAAAGTCACATGGCATGGAATCTATTCTCTGGAAGAGACATGAGAACATAGATGGAAGGAAAGCCTGGGTTAGGATCCAAAAGAGGCTATGAAGATGCACTGAAATGATAACAAAAGTCAATGCCAGGGACTGGTCTGAGTGTATCAACTTGATCCTCATGACAACCCTGTAAGGTGCTCTTATTATAAACTCATTTTATAATATATTTTATAAATAAGAAAACTGAGTGCAGGGAAGTTATTTGTCCAAAGCAACGCACACTTAAGCAGTAAATAAGCAGTAAAACCAGGCGTTTACCTCAAGGATTCCAGCCTCAGAGGGTGTAGTCTTAACTGCTCAGCTGCACTCGCCTCTCTCGGAGGGGAAATAAACAAGAGTGAAGCTGGGAGTTTTGGGGGAGACACACCCAGCAGGTAGACAGGGAACTGGGTATCAGAGGGACTTAAGAGGACAAAGTAATGAATGGGATTGTGGGAGACAGGGAGTGTTCCAGCTGAGGGGTTCAACTTCACATAGGTACACATGCCTACAGGTAACATAATGTACAATAGTTGTAGAGTTGACAGAAAGCTGGGTCAGTCTATCTGAAATGAAGTTATTTTTGAAACTATGTCCAGTCAGCCCTGTGGCCATATGCATCCTCTGAAATCGATCCGGGGTTAAGTCAGCTTCATTTCTGGGGCACAAAAACATTCAGGAATCATGAACATAATGATTACATGGGGGATTGATCTAGTCACAGCTCCCCAATGGCTTTAAATAACAATCCAAACCTTTTAGAGCAAGAGTATTGTGGGAGGCTGTATTTCCTGAGGATGGTCACAGCAAGGGATGCCATTCCCTGTGCTCTTCTTACAGTGTGACTTTGGGACCTGTGTTGCTGCTCCTGAGTGCTGCTCTATGACTGCTTGACCAAGAGAAACTGGTAGCTTCCAACCGCAGTCTTTGGGGATGCTTGTTCTTGAAACCCAGCCACCATGATGTGAGGAAGCCCAATCTGCCCCGCGGAGAGGCCCAGAAAGCAACCATCAGCACCTGCTGGCCAGCATGTGAATGAGGCCTCTTGAGATGAATTCTCCAGGTGCAGTTGAATCATCCCAGGTGACGCCACATGGCACAGAGTTGAGCTGTCCATGGTGAGATCTGCCCAAAACATAGATATTAAACAAGCAAAAATCTTCTCTTGCAGGTCCCCAGGGGGCTTCAGTTATGTCTACAATATCCTACTTCTTTTTAAACATGAAACAAGTATAGAAAAATATTTGGATTTGACAGAGTTAGGTGGAAGACAAATATTTGCTATTCTTTGCACTTTTCATATAAAAATCTTCATTAGTTCTTTTTTTTTCTTTTTTTTGCTAAGACTATTTCATAAACCCTAAGGAATCAGATCTAATATACTTCATGTTCAAATGATTTCATTCAAAGATCATAATGTAGACAAGTGGTTTCTGGGTTTTTGGTACACTGACAAGGAATCTCAGGAAATCAGAGTATTAAAAATAGAAGTGTATATAATATATATATATATATATATATATATATTTACCCACCCTCCCATTCCTAACATACTATTTTCTTTTTCACATTTTTTTTCTTCTGATCCTGATTCACATGGCGGTAACATTTTTCATAAATTCAGTCATCCAACTTGAAGTCTAGTATTAGCACATACCTCTGTCATTAACATTTTTGGTCTGAAGACTATTGTCTGAATAATCCTCATAATTAGTATTTAAATGGTAACAGTATACTATAACTTATTAAGTAGTTCTCCTATTATAACCCACTTCAACCATTTCCAGCTTTTTGTTCGTGTGGAAACACTTTCATTAATATCTTTATGAATACAATTTTTTATTCCTTTTGACATACACATTGTTATGTAACATATGAAGTATATACAACCACACAATTCTCCAATTAATACTATGCCAATTTATAATGTACACGTGTATGTTTTACCTCTTTCCACCCATATTGAATGTTTTCATTTATTTATTGCTCATGTAAGGGTTTCTTCCATTTTTAGTAGAACTATTTAGACAATGGACATTTCAGGAGGCCAACTGCCCATAAGTGAACAAAAGGGATTTCATAATCTGCACACTAACCCTGAAAAAAATTCAGTATACATTTTACTATGTCTACCACCTTGGATTCTTCAGTCCTCAAAATGAAATGTTATCACAGTTCATCCTAGTATAATGATGCATTGGTCAATTTCCTCTTGCTCTTAGTGGAGGGTGGGGGAGTGGAAGGAGAGCTAAGGGTAGGGAGTGCAGTGAGGATAAAGAGTGATGGGAAAGACAGCCAGCTGGGCAGAGAGGTAGCCCCTGGCATCTTCCCCATCACCACCAGGTGAGGCCCCCATGAGGAGAATAATTTACCTCTAAGGGAATCTGCAGCAACACTTTCCTTTTTCTTTTTTTTTTGCTACTTTAGGTAGAATAAAACTTAATGGAGACTAAGAATGACCCCTTGGATAGGCAGAGTTTCCTAAAACATGTCTTCCTGGTACTGAAAGAAGTTTAGGTCTATTACTCCCCTTGCGGTATTTCTCCCAAAATTCTCAAATTCATTTTACATAATTTGATTACTTCTAGTTATCAGACTCCTAATGAATCA
Source organism: Hyperoodon ampullatus (assembly GCF_949752795.1). NCBI lineage: Eukaryota > Metazoa > Chordata > Mammalia > Artiodactyla > Ziphiidae > Hyperoodon > Hyperoodon ampullatus. Next base: position 77,446,439 of record NC_136928.1, read on the forward strand.
AGCCACATTTTTCAAAAAGTAATAAGGAAAACCTAAATTTCTCTGGCTAAAGTTCTCCCAGAGGGGTAGGATATGGAATTCCTATGCCTTCAGGATTAGGCAAGGGCCCTACAGGTCTGCCCCAACCTCCCACTACTGGGTTAATGGCAGTGCTGATGGCGGGGCACAGGGTCATAGTGGCCATCAGACTGGAATGTGTCTGAGGGCTGAGACTCCTGCTCTAAGAGCTTGGAGTCCAAGTTCCCATTTTGGCCCCAGCTGCTGTGATGGGAGGTAAATGACCTCCCTGCTCTGGGCTATAGTTTCTCCATGAGTAAAATGAAGTTGGTAAATACTGCCCTGCTTTCTCCCCTAGGCTACTGGGAGGCTCACAGTGACACGGGTGGCAAGTGTTTTGTTAACAGCAAAGAGATGCATAAACGCAAGGGGTAGTGATGGTGATGTTTCCATATTTGTACAGAAAACTAAAACACTAACATCTTTTGTCAGATAGAATGAAAATGCTTGAAAGAATAAATGTATTTTTGACAAGCAATACCCCGTTGAAAAGAAATTTTAAGAGTAAGGCCTTGAAAGACATAGCCTCCCAGACATGTCCCAGCTTGGTGGTACACCAACTCTGAGAACTTATGACCAGCCCTGCAAGCCATTAGCAGGGCTATGTCTTTGTTTGTAGTCACAATTGCTCTTTACTGTAGATTCAATGTTTTGTAAAATATCAAATTGATATTTTTATACTACTACCAGATAAGACAAATATGTGTCTCTTTTCCTCCCTTTCTCCTCATGCTCCACCATCACCATTGCTGAATTGGAGAGTCTGAGATGTCTCACTGTGGCTAGAAGAATGAGAAGAAGATGGGGGAAATGGTCCAAAGCTGAACCCAGGGCCAGAGAAAGTCACTAAGGACCTGAAAGGTCACCATTGAGCTAGGTTTGGTGTATGTTAAGTTCAACTGAACAAAAGTTATGCAGGTCACAATGAAGGTGTTGAAGAATGATCTGATGGGGGCTCTTCCAAAAGCTCACAGTCTAGTGGAAAACACAAGATAAGCTACAACAACATTATATTTGCATTATACTTGCAAAGAGTCCTAAGAAAACTGCAGGTGATTCTTATTGCACGGAGGTGGTATGGAGGGCTATCAGAAAATCACCAAGAGAAGGTAACATCTGAGCTGAACTTTAAACACTGAGGAAGCATATGCCAGTGAAATAAGGGACAGTTGAGGGTATCCCAGGCAGAGTAAACCGTATGATCCAAGGCCTGGAAGCCTGGATGTGCATGGGATGCTGACATGAAAGCAGATGAAATATGTATGATAGGTAAGGGGTGAGAGTGAGGTGTATATTACTTAGGAATGATTACGTTTTGCTGCAGTGACAAAATCCCCCAAATCTCAGTTGTTTATAAGATCAAGAATTGGACAGGCTACATGTCCATCCCGGTCTGCTGTGGCCCTCCATGTCATCTTCACTCCAGGACCTTCACTGAAAGAAGAGCCACTGCCCAGAATTGCCCATCCACTCTAGTAGGAGTAACCACCTCAGGCTATGTAATTTTCAGTCGACACAAGTGGCTAGTGGCCACCATATTGGACGGCACAGATATTATAGAACATTTCCATCACTGCAGAAAGTTCTAATGGACAACCTGGTCTAGGACAAGAGTTTGCAAACTATGGTCCATGAGCCAACCCAACCTGCTGCTTGTTTTTATAAATAAAGTTTTATTGCAACTCAGTCATGCTCGTTCATTTGTGGATTACCTATGATTTCTTTCACATGGCAATGGGAGAGTTGAGAAGTGCCACAGAGATCATATAGCCCACAAACCTGAATGTATTTACAGAAAAAGTTTGTCGATGTCTGGTTTAGAACATTCCCCCAGTTGTCATGGCAGAAGGAAAAAGCACTCCAGCCCGTAGGTACCTCTGCTCACAATTCATTGGCCAAAATGAGTTGTTTGCCCCAGCCAACCACAAGGGAGCCAGGAGGGGCAATATTTATCATTTGCCCAGAAGGAGGGGAAACTGTAAACATTTGGTACATTGTCACAGCCACAGGGGGAGAGGGCTGGGGGTAAGGCAGAAAGTAAACTCAGTGTAAAGGGCCCCGAGGTTTCAATGTTATGCTGAGAGGAACAGGCAAGGGCTGGCTCCATGAAGCAATCAGTCCCAGGGGGCTGTTGGAAATTGATGGGAGCGCTTGATGCTGGCAGAAAGGACAGAAATGGGAGGAAGAGCTCAAGAGGGACACGGTGGCTCCAGCTCGAGAAACTCTCACAGGTGTGGACTATTCCACAGGAACCACAGCGCGGCCCTAGCCGGGTCGTAGCCCATTCCCAAGGCAGCAGAATAATGACAGCCAACATTCATACGAGTACTTCCTGTGTGCCAGGCACTGTGCTAACCATTTAGCATATAGTCCCACATTTAAGCCTCTCAACAAGCCTATGAGGTTGGTATCATTTTATCCCCACTTTCCACACAAGGAAACTGAGGTTCAGAGGCTTCAGTGACCCGCCCAAGGTCACACAGCAAGGGAGCAGTGTCTGGCGGCTCAGGGGTCCCACGCTCAGAATAAAGTCCGCCTGCAGCCATCACTGCACACTGATCACTGGTCCAGCCGTCCTTCGGGTCCCCTGATATGGCTCTGTTGACTCTGTAGAAAACTGCCCAAATTTACGGATTATGTGGACTGTTACCTTTTACTCTCCAAAACACATTAAGTGATTTCGTCTGGAAATGTTTTACAAGCCCCAATTACGCCTCCTACATCCCCTCCCCGGTACAGCCCAGGTCCCCAGCCAGGACTGTAAAAGAGCCTTTTCTTCTTTCTAAAGCCTCTTAACTCTCTGGCCCCGGAGCGGGCTGGTTCTCCCCAAGTCTGGGAAAGAGCAAAGCTCCCGTTCGGGCCCACGGGGAGATTTTAGACGGACCGTCATGTCTCAGCTTTGCTCTCCCTCTTTTCACGAGACTCTTTAATTAGGTTCAGAAACATGTTTATGATCCTGAGAACCAGCCCGTGTTATATGAGGCAAGTTCAAAGCTCCATTTCCCCCAGCAGCTCTCAGAACATTTCAGTAAACTCAGAGGCCTGGCTCACAGCCAGCCCTGAACAAAATCAGACTGTGGGCGAACAGCACTTCCAGTTCCCCCTGCTCTGGGCAGAAAGGCGGTGGGATTCGAGTTTGGACAGACGTAGGTTTTTATCCCAGCCCCTCCCTACTGGCCCGGTGACCTTGGACACAGCACTTAACCTCTCTGAGCCTTGGCATTCTAATCTTGAGAATACAGGTTTATGTGGAATTTAGAATGCGAGTCATGATGGCTATGGAGAATATGAGGGCTAAGTGATGGATAAGGTTAGTTGCCTTCCCTCTTCCATGCTGTGCGTATTCTGACCCCTCTAGGGGCCTGATGGGGCCAAGCTCTCAGGAGAGGTGGGCTGCCGTCGTGAATGGGGGCCCAGATCCCACGCCCAGGTGGCTGAACTTACGTTCTCCCTCCAGAGAAATGCTCTCCCCTCCCCCATGAGGACCTTGTTTCAAACACGGGGACCTGGCACAGAAAGGTCCATGGTGTCAGAAATGTGTTTTTGCAGCCAGGGCACAACCCACATGCAGCAAGCCCTGTCTTAAAGTCACAACAGAACAGTGCACAGATTTCACAGACACGGTCTCAGCTAACCCTCTGTGCTCAGAAAAACGGGCCTGAGCCTTACTCTCATTTTACCCCTGATAAGACCAGGGCCCAGTGCAGAGCGAGAACTTGCCTAAGGTGTCACGGTGAGTCAGAAGCAGGACGAAGACTGGGACCCAGGTCAGAGCCAACCTGACCCCAAGCCATTCCTGGTCGTGGGACAGCACATCCTCTTCCTTCTCTGAGGTGGGCAAGTGGAGCAGAACCATCCAGAAGCATTGGCAATCACCTCCCGAGCAGGTCTACGGTGATGCGCTGCTCGGGTTTTTATCGGCAGCCTCCCTTCCCTGGTCCCAAAGGCGGGACCATCCTTTAGGAACCAGAGAGCTCAGAGGGACCCAGCCTCTTGGACTCCTCTCCCCTCCATCCGTTTCCCCCCTAGAGCTCTTCCTCTGTCTCCCACAGACTGCACTTCCCATGAGCATGGGGCCCCTGGTCCCCCAGCCTGGGGTGTTTGGAGCCCCTCCACCTTCCCAGCACAGCCAGCAGCCCCCGCCCTCCTTCCCTGTCCCCTTTGGGCCTGAAGACGGCCACAGGGTGCCATGGAAAGAGCACTGGATAGAGGGTCCAAAGGCCTGGTTCTTAACTCAGCTCCACCACTGCTGACTTGCTGTGTGACCCTGGGGAAACCGCCTCCCCCCTCTGGGCTTCACACACCACATATTTCAAAGTAGATTCAGCCGAGGTATCTCTGAAGGCCCATTTAGATGTCATGCCCCAAATTACACAACCAGCCCTCTTCGCCTCAGCCCAGGGACCTTTCGTTCTGGCTCCATCACCATTGGACCTTGGTCCTAACACCCATCTATTCTAGAGAGTTTAGGAGGAAGAAGCCTAAGATGGGCTTTAGGGTTTTTTTTTTTTTACTGTACTACAGCCAAAACTCTCTTGGGAGATAAGGAGATTTAAACCAACAGAGCCACCTGAACTTTAAGGTCATTTCTCGCATGACGAACACTGCACAGGATGGTGTGGCTTGAACTATTCTGTTGCGTAGGTGACTATGTAAATCACCAGCACAGGTGGGCCTGGCACACAGGAGGGCTGGCATGTAGTCCTGCCCTGCCCTCTGCTTTGGGGCCACGAGCAAGTCACCCAGCGTGTCTGGGGCTCAGCCGTCTGTTCCGGAAAGTGGGCGGTTGGGCTTGACAATTTCCTGGAGCTTTTTTCCTTGAACCTGCTGTGTCTCTAAGACAAATACATAAAGTGGTGTGTGTCTTTCCCATGAGCCTCTTTCCTTTTTTTTTTATAACAGTTTTATTGAGATGTGATGCACGTACGATACAATCCACCCACTTAAAATACATGACTCAGTGGTTTTTAGTATATTCGCAGAGTTATGCAAACATCCCTGCAATCAATTTCGAACATCACCCTCAAAACAAACTCCACACGCGTTAGCAGTCACTCCCCATCTCTCTCCAAACCCCCTCACCTAGGCTACCACTAATCCACTTTCTGTCTCTGTGGAATTGACTCTGTTGGACATTTCCTAGCAGTGGAGTCCCACGCTCTGCGTGCTCTGGCGTCTGGCCTCTTTCACTGAGCGTAGTGTGTTCAAGGTTCATCCACGCTGCATCACGTCTCTCTCCCCTCTCTGCCCCCGTTTCCTGGGCTCATCCTACCTGCTCGCAGTAGGGCTGCAGCCTGTGGCCACTGGCTCACCTCTTTGTCAAGGCTTCCCAAACACCAGGCTCCCCTCCCTCTGGAATGTTCCCTCAGCTGCCCGTGCAGGCAGTCGGCACAAGGCGCCCTCAGCCCCCTGCCTCCTGCCCCAGGAAATACATTTCTCAGTTCTTTCCACAATTTGAAAGGTTTTAAGACAAACTGACCTGCTGTTGACAGCACTAATTCCTTTCTTCCTCTCCAATGCTCCTGTCTCTTCTCTCTCTCTCTTTTTTTTCCCCCCAAGGAATTTTTTTTTTTGATGTTGTGTGTATGGCTTTTCTCCCAGCCTCCAGCTGTCACTTTGGAATGGGGATTGATGACAAGTAGCTCCTACTGGCTCCCGCTGTATTCCAACCGCTTCATATACAGCATCTCGTGTACTCTCTGTGGGGCAGGCATCATCATCCCCACTTTATAAATGCAGACACTGAGGCTCAGGGAGACGCCGGGATTTCCCAAGGTCACCTCCAGCAAACAGCAGAGTCAGAATTGGACCCTTGTCTGTTTTGCTTATCCTGCCTCCCCGGGGAATGACGTTGGTGGCGGTTCTGACAATTTCTCCCGATGCCCTGGACACGATGGAACACACTGCAGAGTCCTGGGACAGTCACCACAGTGCACGTTCAAGTACATTGCTCGGAGAAGGCCACCCCAAATCCTCCCTGCAAGAAAGAGGCCACAAGAATAGCTTGATTGGTGTAAGTTCAGAGGGAGGTGTTTAAAGATCTGTTTCCTAGCACTCTGTTATAATCATCAGTGAAATAAACCATTGATACGCTTATTACTTATCTCTCTGCACTGTTTTCCTGGCTCCAAAGCCTTTGATGGCTCCCCATTGCCTATAGAAGCACTTCCAAACTTTCTTCACGTGGCACAAAAGGCCCTTCACGATCAGGGAAACTACCATCTCTGACACAGGTTTCCTGTGATGCCCTCCCGCATCCTCATTTTCCACTTCCCAAAAACTTTCAAAAGAGGCAGTTAAAAAATATTTACCACCTAAGATTACGTACGTACATGGGAGGCGCTGGCCTATAACGTGGGCTCTAGGAGGAGCCAGGCCAGGTGGCTCCTGACCGTAGAAAATGGAGCCGAGGTTGTACCCTGGAGCCGCAGCCACAGAGGGACCCCAGGTTGATCAGTGTGTGGTCAGATCCACGTGCTAGATCTGAAAGCATGGATCTGCAGCGAAATAGGTGAAAAGGTCCAGAGGAGGTTAAGTAGCTGGGCCCTGCTGGTAGCCTCCATGTTACCTGTGAAGCAGCTGGTGACAGAGCTGCAGGGGGGATGGGGGGTGTAGGTGAGGGTCCGTGAGAGGCAGCCCCAATCGGCCCCAATTCCAGGGAGCCTAGAGGGGGGCGGGGATGCAGGAGAACCTCACAACCACATCTCCAGCAGGAGAGGCAGCATCTCAGCGGTTCTTCTCCGGGGCTGAGGCCTCCCACCAGGCAGTCGGGTGAGCCAGCCCTGAGGAGAAGACCAGGGAAAGCATTAAGTCATCTGTTTACACCATGTCCAGTTCTACCTCTGTTTTTCTCTCTCTGTATACAACTCTCGGCAGACGATTCCTGGCTGTTATCCCTCAGGAACTCCCGGTTTCGGGGCCAGAGTCTCCGGCCGGGCCAGGGAGGAAGGACACGGGGCCTCATGAGACTCAGGGCACTGCCGGAACCCACACTTTGGCTAAGATCTTCCTTTCCACTGGGGCCTGGAAATCCCCATTCCTGCTGCATCCCCAGCAAAGTCTTCTGCAGGCCTTCTGGGCCAGACTTCCGGCTGCCCCGGGATGCCCTCAGCTTTATCTCCCCCGCACCCCTAAGCTTACCTTCTGGCTCAAGCCAGGCAGCCCTTTCTTCATGGAACAGTGGAGAGAAACGTGGGCCAGAGTCAGACCAGAGGGGTCGAGATCTCAACCCTGCCGCTTACTAGCTATGACTTAGGAAATTAATCTCTCTGAGCCTCAATTTTCTTCTGTTTGAAAATAATTGACCTCTTACAAGTAAAAAATAACCCTGACATTTGCAAAGTAGTCTCCACAAGTGGGGTGGGATCTGATATCTTGTCCCACCACCTACATAGAGCAGCAATCACCTGGGTTAGTTTAAAGATGAGAAACAATGCGTGTGAAGGCTGGCTCAGGGCAAGCAGGGCGTGGTTGTTTTCCCACCCTTGTCTTCTTTTTCATTATTTATTTATATATATATATATATATTTTGCGGTACGCGGGCCTCTCACTGTTGTGGCCTCCCCCGTTGCGGAGCACAGGCTCTGGATGCGCAGGCTCAGTGGCCACGGCTCACGGGCCCAGCCACTCCGCGGCACGTGGGATCTTCCCGGACCGGGGCACGAACCCGCATCCCCTGCATCGGCAGGCGGACTCTCAACCACTGCGCCACCAGGGAAGCCCTCCCCATCCTTGTCTTCTTCCTTCCACACGTGCCTGTCCTGGGTCGTCCCTCCTGGTTGGTCCCAGAACACCAGCTGCTTCAGTCACCTTGATGTCCTGGGGCTTTTCCAGGACAGGGACAGGCTGTAAGTCAGCAACCTATTCCCCCGACTTGTGTCTCTTTCTATATAGTTTTTTCAAAGCAATTGGTGTCCCTAACAGACTTTGCAGGTTTCAGAGAGAGCGTTTGGCAAAGAGGTTTGTGCCATTCTAGTCTCCTGTTAGCCCTGTGGGAAGTTCGGGACATCAGGTGTGTGTTGAGTGAATAAATGAGTATAGACGCCTTCAGGGTCCTTAGAAGAACATCAGAGGGGCTGGCCTGGGCCGAGGAGCAGGAAGCCAGCCAGAGCTGGGGTCCGTTGGTGGCCTCAGGGGTTGACTAAGAAGAGCCAGCGAGCCTGTGCTCTGGCCCCGCTCTGTGCTTTCCCTACTCCCCGCCTCCCCTCCCCGCCCCATCCCTGTCTCCCCATTCCACCTCCACACTGGAGCCCCAGCCGTTTCCTGCGGGGCCCGGATCAGTTAACCCCAAGAACAACACAGCCGACAGCCCTTGCTCATTTCCACAGGTGGGTCTGCCACCCAGATACCCTGCCACGCTCAGAAGATGCTCACAGCTGCCTTTATATTTTTAAACGATCCCCTGTCCCCACACGTTACTCCTAATGATGCTGCTTTGACTGGCGGAAGAATTCTTTCTTTTTTTCCTAGACTGGAATTTGCAACGCGTGTTCTCGACCCACCCCCATCAGACTCAGGGAAATGAATTCTGGGCATGCCTGCTTCTTCCAGCAAGCCTCGCCTGCTCTGAGGACAGTCATTAACTTATTTTTCTAAGTAATCCTCTGCTGAAAGCTGTGAGCCGCCTGTGGTGGACGAGAGCAGGGGTTTGGAAGCACAAAAGTACTGGAGGTAGAGCTTACGCCAGGACAGACAGCTTCCTGGGAGGACGGAGGGGCACAAAATGGGGTCTCGCTCCCAGAACGGGACGCAGGTAGCCGTTTCAAATCAAGCTGCGTTCGCATCATATGCTTCTGTCACTGCCTAGGGAGTTTTTCATCACTGCTACTCACTCACATTCAGATATTGGCTGTCAGCAGAGGCTTCTGCACGTATCAAATCAGATTAACGGTGGAAGCAGCCTCTAACCTATGTTCTAAAACACACGTCTTACTACACACCCTGCCGAAAAGCCTGAAACCCAGTCCAACACCTCGAGTTATTTGACCAAATCCTTTGAGGCCTTCTTGCCCGTTCTTTGTCCAAGCACATCCTCCAGTTTATCACCGCCTAATCCTATTAGGCTCCTGAAAGGCCAAAATACACTTGCACCAGCTGTTCCTTTACCTGAGGCCTCCTTCCCTGCTTTTCTGACAACAAATTCACACCAACTTTCACATATCCTGGCCAGAATTTGCTGCCTCCAAACACCTACCTCTGCCCCACGACTTAGCGTGTTGAAATTATTTGTGTTAGAGCTGACTCTCCTACCACGCACCACCTGCCCCAACGAAACTGGCTTCCTCATCTCTGTTCCCCTAGAGCCTGCACGAGGTAGGTCTTGAGCCCCTGCTTGTTTGGTCATCGGAAGACTGAATGATTGAATGTGTCTCCCTGATCTGGGCACTGTGATAAGATGCTGTCACCTACAACGGTGAGAATAGAAGGTAAGTTTCAAGGCCCCAGGCCTCAAGGAGCATATGGAGATGTGGATTTATCAAAATTAAATAAGGATCACCCATAGTCAAAACAAAATACAATAAAAATTACAAGGGGATATGGGGCAGGTCTCCAGTCCTGGGTACAGTTTCCAGGAAAGGACTCAATGCACACGTGCAAAGGAGTCCCACTTCACACAGAGTGCGTGCTCCTGGCCAAGTGGGCACCCAGATACAGTGGAGGAGGCCATTCCTGTGGACCAGGTGGTCAGGGAAGGCTTCCTGGAGGAGGTGGGGCTTGAGCTGGATCTTGAAGGATGGACTCAGAGATAGAGGAGTCACAGGGACAGGAAACAGAATGAGCAGAGTAAAGAGGTGGGAAAGGCAGTTGAGAAAACTGCCCCCCAAAAGGAAACTACAAAAAAAGTTTACCTTAGTAGAGGGTTCTGTGAGCTGAGAAGCTGTTGTGGGGCTTTTCAGATCTTATGTTTTCTTTTTCTTTTTTTTTTTTTTAATTTCAAATGAATGATGCAGAGCCTCAGGCCCCGATCAAGGGCCACTGCCACCAACCTTCTTGCTGATGGGCTGATGTAGTTCCCCTGACATGCACGTGGTAAAGCAAATTGCTTTTTAATATTCTGGTTTCAATTCAGTTTGAGTTATTTCTGCTTAATATTCTCCAGTGCCCTTTGCTAAAGTGTAGGACAGTGTAGGGGGAGTGGAAACAACATAAGCCGGCAGTCTCAAGTTCAAAACCTGACTCCACTGTTTTCCAGCCATGAGGCCTTGAGCATCACCATCACCATCATCACTGTCCTCATCACCATCATCCTCACCATTATCATCAGTCACATTTACCTAGTGCTGACTCTGCTGCCAGACACTGTTCTAAGCCTCTACAACACCCCCGTATGATTTATTATCCCCGTTTTACAGATGGGGAAACTGACGCACAGAGAATAAATAACTTTCCCCAAATCACCTGTAGTTAACAGTGGTAGAGCTGGGATTTGAACCCAAGTAGTTTGACTCCATGGTCCTCATACTGAAACATGATGAGCCTCAGTCACCTCAACTATAAAGTGAGGATAACAATCAATAAATATTCGTTGTCGTTATGACGTGACAGGAAGTTGTAATTATTCCCTGGTGTTCTTGAGAGTGAAAACAAAAACCCCTTCAATGTTTCCAGAAGCATCACCTTCTCCTGCTTCTAAGTGATTCAGATCGAGCCTCAGCATGAGCGGATTTTTTGGAGGGAAAAGTCTTCCTTCGCATGCGCCTGTAATATTTTTCTTCTCAAGCATGCTTCTCAGAAGCCATTCTGTGCGTTCACTGATTCCCTGCTACCCACAAGTTCTTTTCATCTCCCAACCCTCAACTGTCCCGACATGCAGCCTTTGATGGGCAAACATGCAAACAGCTGCTGCCTCAGAGAATTCCAGCCCGGAAGCCTCAGCGTGCCTTTTCTGATTTCTCCCTTTCGAATGTAGAAAAGCTTCCTGGAAGAGGCAGGGACTGTTTTAAACTAATGAGGCCTGGAATTTTGCTGTGCCTTTGCCTCGTAGAGGAGGTGGTTTATCTTAAGACCACCAAGCCTCTCTATTCTAGATCTTACCTGCAAAGTCCCCCTCTGAAAAAATGATGGGAGTGAGTTTGGCAGGCTTGGAATCTTTTGCAAGCAAAGACACGTTCCTTCCATGCACGGAATTCGGTGCCTCCAGTAATAACAAACATGCAAATTGGTAGCATTTTCTTCTTACTGCCTCCTAGGCACTGAGCACTGTTTGAGGTCATTCACAGACATTTTAATAGCATGATCATAATCTCTCTATGGATGAAACACTCTTCCGAAGCCTGCCCACCCCCATTTCACATATGAGGAAACTGGCATCTCCCTTCCTTCAGTGACCCTATAAATAAACAACGCTCGGTGAATGGTATAGGAAATGCTCTGCGTATCAGGGAAAATCATTCACCAAGACAAGCACGGACGTTACGAGCACTCTGCAGTAGAATATATTATCACCAGCTCAAGCATGACAATGCTCAGCCACCCCAGACCAGGAAATATAAGCACAGGGATGAATGGGTCGTTTTCCCACGCCTCCCTTGCCTGCTCCCAAGGGTTGAGGCTGCCCAGAGAGAGAATCTGACCTCCTCCTCTGTTCCCTGGGGAGAGGTCACTGCATGGCTGCGCCTACAAAGCACAAGGAAAATGGGCAGATGGAAGGCAAGCCTGGAGGGCCCAGCTGTGGAGCACCGACTGCAGGGATTTGTGGGTGTGTGGTTTACTACGGTATCCCCAGTGCCTAGATTCACGCCTGGCACACAGCAGGCACCCAGTAGATACTTATGGAATGAATGATGAATGAATGAATGAATGGAGTTAAGTAGCTTGCTGTCAGCTAGCGGAGTTGGAATTTGAACCCAGAATTACCTCTTGAGGTTTATCAGAGCAGCTATCTCCCAGGGATACCCAGGTATGGATGATACAGAGATGCCTGAAGGCCCTTCACCTGCAAAGGAGAGACACTGAGCAGATTGGCCTCATGGGAAGCCCATGGTCTTGTGACCAGAGCACTGGACAAGGTATCTGGAGACTCAGGCCCCGTTCCTGCCACTCCCATGCCTGGCTATGTGCCATTGGGCCAGTCTCTTCCCCTGTGTGGTCCTCACTTTACCCATAAGTGGAATTCGTAATGTCTGCCTGCTCCCACAAAGAGAGTTGAATAAGATAAGGCATACAAAAGTGCTTTATTAATTGCAAAGGTAAATTAAATACCTGTTGAGTCAAGCCCCCCTGGGCCTCAGTGTCCCTGACTCTAGGGTGACTCCATCACATAGGCAGCATAGTCTGTATGAATCCCTGCACCCTCCAGGAATTGGTCAGTTCCCAACCTGTGCAACTGGACCCAGCAGTTCTAGATCAGGGTCTCTTTCTGGTGGGAACATGAACTCAGTACTAGGGTGGGCAAGAAGATAGAAAGGCTGCCCCCTGTTCCCTGGAGCTCTCAGAGGGGAGACACAGATTTCCAGAGAGTAGGGCTGAAGAAGTCTCCCTGGACCTGACCTGGTGAGCTGCCTGCAAAATGGTCCAACAGATCAGAGGACCAGAGGGAGGTTCTAAACCAGGAGACAAATTCTAGGGTCTAGACAAGGCTCTTCTCCATCCTCCAGACCCAGAGCTTTGCCTGCTTTTCTTCTTCTTTTTTTTTTTTTTCGGTACGCGGGCCTCTCGCTGTTGTGGCCTCTCCCGTTGCGGAGCACAGGCTCCGGACGCGCAGGCTCAGCGGCCATGGCTCACGGGCCCAGCCGCTCTGCGGCACGTGGGATCCTCCCGGACCGGGGCACGAACCCGTGTCCCCTGCATCGGCAGGCGGACTCTCAACCACTGCGCCACCAGGGAAGCCCGCCTGCTTTTCTTCTTACCGAAGGATGGCTGAGTCCTTAGGTCAGTGGGAGGATGTGGGAGAGGCTGGGGAGGAAGGTTCTCACTCTGCTGACTTCTGCCTGGCTCCCCGCCCGCTTCCAGCCCCCATCCCCACACGCACGCAGCCTCACAGTGTGGACGGGGCAGCTCAGAGTCAACCAGTCAGAGCCTGAGAGCCTGAGAGCAGAGGGGCCCAGCCAGGGTCACCAGACTTGCCAGACCAGCTCTCAGCGCCAGCTCTGGCGGTCATTGCTCCTGGTGATGTCCTTCCGCTGCCCCATGACGGATCCTGGTGACCACTGGACTCCACTGGAACGCCCAGGGAGGAAATGTCACCCCCTGTCAAACCATCCAAACAAATTAGAACAGTTCAAAATCCTTTCATTGGCCCGTGGGTGAGATGGCTGGGATCTGGGGAGAAGACTGCAGGAGGCTTCTCTGGCGACACCGCAGTTCACCCTGGAGTTCCCGGCGGCCACATCGTGCTCCCTGGGGGACCTCGGCCCCGACACAGCCCATCACGCCTTCGGTCTGAATGCTCGGTGCTTTCCACACCTGTTCTGACACCCGTCCCTCTGATCACACCAGCCTGCTGCCATGTCACCTCCCGCACGGCTTCCGAAGGTCTTCCAGGGAAGCAGCGATGCTTGTTCAGACCTGACACCCGCTCCCGGGGCGGAGAGGTGAAGGCTCAGCTCTGCCTGCCCGGGGTGCCACCCCGCCCGTCTGGGCCCGCGCCCCGCAAGTCAGGTGCAAACCTCAGCCCGACCCCCACCCCGCCTCGCACCCATGCCCCCCGGGCTGGCACGACATCAAGGTTCCATTCCCAGCGGCCCTCCGAGCCCTCGCATGTGGCCCCGGATCCCAGCCCCTCATTAGGCGGCGGCCGCTCTCACGTTAAGCCCTTTAATGTGGTGCGATGGCATTTTTCAGGCTTCTTTTCAGAAGGAAAAAGTTAATAACGTGAAAGCTTTATTACCTCTCTCGTCCCTCCTGCGAGACATGCCCTTCGGTCGTGCAACGTGGGGCTAGTTAAGGCCACAGCCTAGGGTTTCCTTCTCTCTGGGAGTGAGTGTAATTACACACGCGGCCGGGCCAGGCAGTAAAGCGGCAACACACCCGGCCTCTGCCTCGGAGGCTGGAGGAGGCTGGCTAGGTGTCGGCCGCCCTGCCCCGGTCTGCAAAGCAGAAACATATGGGGAATCCATTACCTGCTCTACAAAGGAGGCGGCCTTGCTAATAAACGTATTTACTGGGTTAAATAAATATGCCGAGGGTTGTTAAAAGCCTGGCCTGTGACTTAAAGTCACCAACATTTTTCACTTGTCAGAGAGGGGCTTTTGGAAGCTTTCAGGCGGCCTGCCTTCCTTCCCATGTTTATGCATCCACGGTGCCCCCTCCACTCCTCCTGACCACGGGAAAAGAAAGGGTCTTTGTCTAGCGGCGTGGAGACCCTACTGGTGGGCAGGCGGATACGCACAGGCTGTGTGTGCCGGGGGCCTGGGGAGTGGAGATCCTGCCTGGAGCTGGTACCTGGCGGAGCCGTGAGGCAAGACAGCGTTCCATCTTATCGTCCGAGGAGAAGGCTCCGGCCAGCAGCATTCGGACAGAGAAAGACAAATAGCATATGATAACACTTATATGTGAAATAGAAAAAATTGAGACAAATGAACTTATTTACAAAACAGAAATAGACTCACAGACATGGAAAACAAGTGTATGGTTACCAAAGGGGAAAGTGGGGGAGGAAGGGATAAATTAGAGGTTGGGATCAACATACACACACCACTATGTGTAAAACAGATAAACAACAAGGACCTCCTGTACAGCACAGGGAACTCTACTCAATACTCTGTAATAAGCTATATGGGAAAAGAATCTGAAAAAGAATAGATACACATATACGTATAACGGATTCATTTTGCTGTACACCTGAAAGTAACACAACATTGTAAATCAACTATACTTCAATAAAAAAAAAAAAAAAAGCATTCGCCAACATGACACTGGAGTATTATAGAGGTTCATGGCTGTATCCTTTTTAACAAATAACGTGGTAAAATTCACATGACATAAAATTTATCATTTTAACCATTTGAAAGCGTACAATTCAGTGGCATTTAGTACACACATAATGTTGTACAGCCATCACTACTATCGGGGTCCAGCACACTCTCATCACCCCAAAAGGAAGCCTCATAGCCATTAAGCAGCCACTCCCCACTTCCCTCTCTCTCCCCCCAGTCCTGACAATCACTCATCTATTTTCCATCTCTATGGATTTGGCTATTCTGGGACAATTCACATCAATGGAATCATACAATATGTGACGTTTTGTGTTCTTCCCTTTCACCTATCGTAATATTGTCAAGGTTCATCCATGGCAAAGCATGTACTTCATTCTGTTTTATGGCTGAATAATATTCCATTATATGGATAGACCACATTTTGTTTAGCCATTCATCAGCTGATGAACATTTGGGTTGTTTCTACCTTTTGGCTATTGTGAATAACGCCGCTGTGAATGTGTGCAAGTTTTGTTGGAGCACCTGTTTTCAATTCTTTTGGTGGAGACCTAGGAGTGGAGTTGGTGGGTCATATGGTAATTCTATGTTTCACTGAGGAGCCGCCAAACGGTTTGCACCGTCCTTTGGACCCGGTTGGAAGCGGATGAACAAGGAGACATTTTTCATTCAAAATTTCCAGGTCTGAGAAGACATTGATGACATTTACTAAGGTGAGAGAAGGCTAATAGCTGATGAGATCATACTCTGCCTCAGGCATCTAATTCCCACAGCCCCCCACTCGCTGTGCATTCTTCAGACTGTGGAATAATTTGCACTCTTTGTATCACCCCAGACATGAGGATGTAGAAGAAATGGCATGGCGCCCAGGGCCCCAGGAAGGTCTCTACAACCTGTTAAATGGCATCCTATATAATGTCACACAACAGGGCAGCTGAGGGCCTGGTAGGCACCTGTCTGCTTTGCCTCCCAGGGAGCCTGTAGGAGAGGACATCCCAGGACTCTCCACTGGGCTCCAGCCAGGGAAGCGCGTGGCTTCTGACATCACGTACCCGTGGACACTGGTGTGAGCGTGGATACTGCGCTGCCTATTTGTTCTTAGCCAAAAGGGCTTATTATCCTCCAAAGGTGGACGTTATAACATTAAGATAATACTTGTTGGTTCTAGAAAGATGTTAAGTGACGCACATATGCTACTTGTTCAGTGCTACTCTGTGTGTGTCTTTACCTCACGTCTAGACCCTGTCAATGGGAAAAGAGTCCCAGTGAGAATTCTTGCTGGATCAAGTATTGGGTAATGGTTTCTATTTCCTGCTTGACCATATTATTTATTTTACCTTCTCCTCTAGATTTTAACGTCATATCCTCAGTAATTTCTCTCAGCATATTTTATCTTTATTTTTGTTTCTCATAATCCTCTAGCTTCTTGTATGTCAGACACCCCCCACACACACACACCCCTCTGATGCCTGTGTGTGCCTCTGGTGACCAGACTTCACCTCTCTGACCACTAACCAGTCCCCAAGGTCTGGTGGGTACGACAGCAGCAAAAGAAGGCATCTGGATTTTGGCATCACGAGACCTGGGCTTGAAACCCAACAGCAGGACTAACCGTGTCAGTGTAGCTAAACAAGCTAAAAGACATAGCCCGTCTGAGCTTCCGTTTCCCCACCTGTAATGATAAGCAAATCGCGTAGGGTTCTTATGATAATTTCATTAAATAATGTCATTTCTAAAAGCCCAATGGCAAGTGTGGCGCTTGGCTTGGTATGAGTAGTCGACATCCCATTTACTCCCTTATTTGGAGGAGAAAGAGCGTGTTGGAGGTGGGAGGGCAGTGAGAAGAAGAACAAAATACTTTAAACTGAAATTATGCCATGAAATTCAGAATGTGTTACTCCTGTATATATATCATAGAGATCAACCTTTATTTAGACATTCTAACTTCATTACAACTTAATCCTATTGCACCCCGAATGGTGGATAATCAAAGGCACCTTGAAAGTTCAAGGGGTGTTGGCAAACTGATAAACTTAAAAGTGCCACAAAATCTGGGGAGCTGCCTCCTGCCCTTAAGTCCCCGTAGGTGGGAAAGAAAACCTTCAACAGCCCCCAGGCCATTGGGACTGGACACCACTTTCTGGCTTAGATCCACATTATTTTACTGCTCTCTTTGGAGTAAAGCTAGTGAATTTTCTAAGGAAGATGCCTTCCTCTGGGAACAGAAAAAGGAAAAAAGTAGAAAAGACCTTTTGAGATAATGAGCAGAAGTTTGCCATCAACTTGATGCATGTCAGATTCTCCGAAGATGAGCTGCATGCAGCAAGCGCCCTTCTTTCAAGTCCTGTTTATGGTTGCTTAAGTAAGCAAAGGAGTGATCTGTCACCTCCGCTCTCCAGCCCGTGAGCTGAGAGAGCAACAAGCCAATCTGATGTGAAATGATTTGGACAGTAAGTAAATAAATCCCACCTTGATAAGCTGGCCTCTGCTGCAGCTCTTCCACAGGCCCTAAACATTTTGATGAGGGCTTCCCAGGGGGGAGGCCAGATACTCCTCTTCGCTGGAGGTCCCTGCAAAGAGAACCTCACCTCATCTGTTGACGATAGTTTAGGTGGAAGAGGGGAAGTGGGGAAAGGGGTGAACCAGGTGACCTTGTTAGGTCTTTTCCACCAAGGAGGCTTGAAGACAATATTCAATTCCCATCAAAGGCAACTAACTCAACTTGGGGGTATGGGTCCAGCATAAGACTTGCACCAAATTTCTGGTCAACTGATGCATCGAAGGACACACTGATTCATGGAGAGAGGGAGGAAGTTTCAAGGTTGCTTTACCCAAGCAATTTTCATAAGTCTAATTACATGATCTCTCTGCTGTCTGAATGGCAGATTACTGGAGCAGGATATATAAACACCAAATCACCAGTTTATTGAGTAAGGCATCTCTCTTCCTGTTTGGGGAATCTCCTGTGTTCTTGGTGGAAACACTTTTTTTCCCCAATGAGAGGTGGAAATGTTTTATTTATGTGCAGCCTTTCCTAGGTTTATACCTATTTCCTAATCACTAACCATTCTAAAACATTGCCCCAAACCAAGAAACCATTTCCTTTAAAATGACCCGAAACTAACTGCTTGCTTTTTTTGGTTTGTTTTTGGGTTTTTTGTTTTGTTTTTTTTTTTAGTGTTTTAACTACTCCAAGCTCTTTCCTGAGTTGAATCTCATTCAAAGCTGAGAGCTGTCCCTCGGCACAGTGGTTACGACCGCATACAATTCACTAGACAGCCAGATTGCCTGGATTTGAGTCCTGGCTCTATGTTTATCAATCATGTGACCCAGGGCAGGTTCTTTAGCTGCTCTTGCCTCATTTTCCTTGTCTGTACAATGGGGATGATAATAATATCTAACTTGCTGGATTGTCCTGAAGCTTAATGAGTTCATCTATGTGAAGCGCTTACAATAGTGAGGGTTTGCTGTCTTTCTTGCAACTCACAGCAGATCAAAAGCTGATGAAGCAGATACAACCACTCCCTTTTGGCAAATGAAGAGACTAGAGATTTTCCAAGGCACATGATGAGGGGATAGCCAAGCTCAGGCTAGAGCCCAGGTGTCCTCTGCATCCCAGTGAGGGCTTTTCCCAGGCACCAAATTAATGCTCAACTACTACCTAATATTACCCAATATTGAGTGGGCTAATTGTGGTCCAAGGTTATTTATTACTGAAAATTCCAAGAGAGCTTTGCCTGAAAAATGAGAATTTCAGCTGTCAGGCAGGTCCACAAAGATGGGCCTCATCCAGCAAAGCTTTGGGGAGAATGGTCATGGCATACTCCCTTCTCTTCCTTTTCTGTTTGGATTTTGAATACAGTGGTACTTTTTGATATCGTTCTCTCTTTCTTTTTCTTTTTTTTACTACTCAGAAATTCACTTACTTTTCAGAAAGTTTGTTTCTTTAGATTATAACAGTAATACATTTTATAGTGTTGAAAATTGGTGAAGAAAAAATTTTTTTAACTATGTATGATCCTATCACTCAGAGATAATCATTGTTTTGGTATATTCCTTTCATGTCTTTTTTCTATGTATGTGATAAGTATACATATTTACGTAATTTGGATCTTGGTGGAGGTGATGGGAGTGGTCTATGTAACACGTTTCAAGCATTTTGTTTATTTACCTTTAATTGCTTTGGGGTTAATTCTTCAAAATATAGATAAAATAGCAGCGTACAAGGGTTAAATGCAAGGCAGCTTGGGTCTGAGTCCTGTCTCTGGCACTTATTAGCTGTGTGACCTCAGACAAGTTACTTAGCTTTGCTGTGTCTCAGTTTTCACTGGGTAAGATAGGGATAATGAGAGTACATACCTCTGAAGGTTGACATGCTCATAGAATTGACTGAGTTAACGTTTGTACTAAAAAAATATTAGAAAGAAGTAATATAGGCATCAACTTGGAACTTGATGATTTTATTTTGTTAGTCTGGACTACAGTTACATTCCCTATAGGATTTTTTTTTTTTTTTTTTTTTTTTTGCGGTATGCGGGCTTCTCACTGTTGTGGCCTCTCCCGTTGTGGAGCACAGGCTCCGGATGTGCAGGCTCAGCGGCCATGGCTCACGGGCCCAGCTGCTCTGCGGCATGTGGGATCTTCCCGGACTGGTGCACGAACCCGTGTCCCCTGCATCGGCAGGCAGACTCTCAACCACTGCGCCACCAGGGAAGCCCCCCTATAGGATTTTTTGGTTGCAAACAGCAGACACACAGGCCAATTTAAACCAAAAAAAAAAAAGAAGCCTTAAAGGATATTAAGTAGGATACCCAGTCTTCCAATGGGAAGGAGGTTTAGATGATGACCACAACCATTGCTTGAGTACCTACTGTGCGCCAGACACAGTGGCTATTTTAGGCATGCTATCACCATCATTTCATTTGTCCTAAGTTCCTTGTAGGAAATATTAGGTTCTTCTTCTACATATTAGGAAAGTGAGTCTCAGAAGGATTAAATGACTTGCTCAAGTTCATACAACTGAGGAAACACTGGAACCAAGATTCAAACCCAGCCGTGACCTACTCCACAGTGGAGCTCATTCATTCATTTATTCACTCATTCATTCATTCATTCAGTATTATAGAGTGCTCACTCTGTGCTGGGCCAGGGGTTCTTTGTGAGCACACAGGGGTGATCCCTGTCAGCATGGGGCTTACAATCTAGTGGGGGTGAAAGATGTTTGTCCAGTTATCACACGAATAAATGAGACATTGCAGCTGCAATGCAGGCTCTGAAGGAGAGGTCCATGGTGCTCTGAGAACCTGTACTTGGGATTTGACCTTGACGAGAGGGCATGGAAGATGCCCTTGAGGAAGTAATGCTTGAGCTGAGATGGGAAGTGCGAGTAGAGTTCATGGGCCAAGGCCTGGCACCCCAGGAGGGATTCAGAAAGAGGAAACTGCAAAGTCTCTATGGGAGAAAGGAGCATGGAGTTGAGAGAGACTGACAGATGCCGAAGAATGTATCTGAAATGGAGGAAAAGAGGGGAAGGATGGAGAGAGGGGAGACCAGCGAGAGGCAGGGGCAGCCTAGGTAAGGGTTCCAAGTTAATAAAGGAGCTTTGACTTTCTCTTAAGGTCAACGGAAGTCATTAAAGAATTGAAAACAGGGCAATGACACAGTTAGCCAAGGGATGGGGAGGGGTCGAGGATGATGCCAGGACTTCGGGCTTGTTTAACCGAGACAATGGTGGTCTATTCGCTGACCTGGTGAATACGGGGGAGGATCAGGTTTGAGAAGGGTGACTATCAGTTTCGTTTTGGGGTAAGTTTAATAAGTTTGAGGTGCCATTAAAATATCCCCCCAAAAAGATGTTGAACAGGAATATCCAGAGGTCTGGAGTCACACGGGTCGCCCGGGACGCAATTCTGTAAGTGGGCAGCTTCATCTGTGGATGAAGGCTGCTGACCATTTGTCATTCTTTGGGGTTTTCCCTCATCTAAACCCACTTCTCATGTTTGGGAAACCCCTCGTCTTAGGAGCAAAAGCCCACTTCCCAGTGTAGAAGTGGGCCTGAGAAGGCCCACTTTGAGGATGACCTGCAATTTAGATCTAGGGCCATACCTCCCAGGACCTCTGTGGCCCTATAAGCTTCTGGTTTGGCTTGGCACTGAAGTAGCTCCTTCTGCCAGACAAGGGCAAGTCTTTCCCCATTTTATAGCTTGTTAAACCAAGGTGTAAACGTCCCAAGAGAGGTGGTGTGTGATTCACTAAGGAGAATGAGCTGGGGAAGGAGTCAGGAGGACTGGCTCTGCCACAGGGTGGCCATGTGGCCACGAATAAGCCCTCCCACTCCTGCTTTTGCCACGCCCCACTCCCACCCCTCCCACCTCAACCTACATGAGGTTGTGGACCTCAGGGATCTCCGAGGCCCTTACTGCCACTGGTAGATATGTACTTGTCCTTAGCAGCTTAAGGACAACCAGCCAGAGCAATCACCTGGTTAATTCAGACAGAGCAATTGTCTTACTGGTATGAGAAAGCAGATTTTATTTTCTGGCCCTGAATAATCGAGATTATTCATCCCCAAAGCTGTAAATACGCCACCCAAAATAGCAAAGAGTTGAAAGAAGATGAGCTCATCAGCAGATTTAAAACAAAGTTCTTTTTTTTTTTTCTCATTAACAATAAGATTTTTTCTTTTATTCTATATTTTCCCTCAGTATGAACTTCATCTCATTTTGCTTACCTAAACGAATGTATTAAAACAGTCCCAGGGGGGTATGGTTACTGATAATTGAGACAAAGCAGAAGCAATTTGGGCCCTGAGTGGTTTTGCCTGCATAATAGACCAGCGCTGTCCAATAGAACTTTCTGTGATGACAGACGTTCTATCTTGTGCTGTAATTTAGTAGCTACTAACGTGTGGTCAAAGCAATTAAGCAATAGAATTTTACACTTTAGTTAATATAAATGTAAATTGAAAGAACCACATGTGGCCCGTGGCTAATGTACTGGACAGGGCACTATATGTTCACAGCCCAGTGGACCTTACCAGGGACACGTCCTCTGTCCCAATAAGGAGCCCCAGGATAAATCTACATTTCCCGGAGTTAATCGTTTGGAGTTTGGTTTGGGACAGGGGATCGGGGGACAGGAGCAGAATTCACTCTTTCCCAGTGCTGTGTGTGGGTTTATTAATTGTCTACATGATTGCTTTTGTAAAGGGACTACCTCTCTGAACCCAGAGTTAGGAGCCCTGAATTCAAAGGCATTTATTAGGCTTAAATTTATGTGGTGTGAAATCTGTTAGATCATTTGCTCATCAGTGGGTTGTCTAGAAAAAAGGCCCATCTACAAAGGGTTTTCAGGGTGAGGGTCACTGGTGTAATAAGAAACATACCAACCCTGGCCTCCAGCGAAAGATTGTGTGCTTTCAAGTCAATTTGGAGTTTGCCAAGTGGCCTTTTGAAGACCTTGCCATTGGTAACGTTTCCTCTCTTATTAAGGAAAAGAGAGAGAGGCTGAGAGCACAATCATTTTCATTCTTGTTCAACTTCCAAAGGTGGGAGCCCCTCGTGATTCACACTTGAGGGTGTGGAGCACGTGGTACGACCAGGCGGGGGTGGAACCTTCAAAGCTCATAGGCAGATGCTGGGATGCAACGAGAAGGTCTGGTTAAAATGTGGACAAATCAAGCAATAGGACTGGTCCATCAACCCCGCCGGTCAAAGGCATGGTGGTATTCACTGCAGTTTATCAGAAGAAATAATCCATCTTGGTTTTGGAGATCAGCTCATCCATTCAACAAGCACTGGCCATGGGCTACGTGCAGATGGTGAGCAAGGTTCTGGGGACACAAAGATGAAGAAGAGGCGGCTGCTGGCCCGAGGGCGGCTCCCAGTGCACGGACCGGGGAGAAATCCGGATGAGAGGAGCTTCACCCCCAGGAGGGGCCACACACAGCCCAGTGGGGCATGTTATTTTTTATTTGTTTTTTACTTCATATTTCTGAAAATGTCCAAAACGTTTCAAGGGAAGGAAAATAGACTAAGGAAACTTCGTAAGTGCTCAGGGATTAATTGAATCTTTAACATTCTATACATTCACGGGGGGACAAGGGATCCTCAAACCGATGTATCCTAATACTAATTACCAAGGCCCTTCCCTCCGGGCTCAGCAATCCTGACTCACACCTTCTTCTGGGGCTTCCGCCTGATTCAAGAAATTGCTGCCCCAGGAGAGGACGGTGCCCCCCATCATGCTGCTGTGGGGCTGCGGTGTGCCCGGGATGCTCCCGGCCACGCTGGAGACACGTTCCTTCCACCTGATCGTGTAACGTGCTAAGTGCCAGAAGCACAAAAATTGTGGACGTTTCCGTGGGGTTGGAGGATAGCATGTGCTGGGGAGCGGGGAGGCTGGACCATCAGGCCTTCGGTGCCCGGCCGGGGAGGCTGGAGGCCACGGGAGGGGCATGAGCTCAGACTGTGTTAGAGGAAGAGCACGGTGGCCAAGTGGAGGCCACAGGCCCATCTAGGGAGCCTTTGGGACAGTGCACGTGAGAACCTTGTCACTTAAGGTAGCGTGAGGCCGAGGGCAGGCGGAAGGAAGGAAAGACAAGGACCCACAGGCCGAGGGTGCCGTTAGCGTCCGCACCAGCTCTTTCCCAGCAAACCCCCAGCCCAGCCCCCCCGGCACTGCCTTAATGCTAACCACCTGGCACCTGCCATCAGGGGCCTGACGCTGGCCAGGCCTCCTCGGGCACCTTTCATGTGACATTCCTCCCTCTTCAGCCTTCACAGGACGAGGGGT
Organism: Hyperoodon ampullatus; assembly: GCF_949752795.1. Taxonomy (NCBI): domain Eukaryota; kingdom Metazoa; phylum Chordata; class Mammalia; order Artiodactyla; family Ziphiidae; genus Hyperoodon; species Hyperoodon ampullatus. Next base: position 77,470,162 of record NC_136928.1, read on the forward strand.
TACTGCCCGTGGTGCTGGAAGATGAGAAGCAGGCCCCGGGGGTGATGAGGGGTCCACTGGGGACCCCGGCTTCCCCAGGGCAGGGGTCTCAGCTCCGGTTCCCACAGGATCCAGAGCTGCTGGAGCTGGATGGGAGGGGTGAAGGCCAAGGAGGGGGTTATTCGTGCTGTTATTTCGACACCTAACCTGCAGCCACAGAACATCACCAAAAGGCCCAGAGAAGGTGACAACCCCCAGCTTTTCCGAGGGACCCTGAACAGACACTGACGGTCATCAGGCGTGAGTGGCACTGACGGATCCCTTCCAAGGATGCGCTTCACTTCTGCAGAGCATCTTTGCAAAACTGCTTGGTGTCCGGTCTCTCAAAACAGGGAGGGATGGGCTTCCCTGGTGGCGCAGTGGTTGGGAGTCCGTCTGCTGATGCAGGGGATGTGGGTTCGTGCCCCGGTCCGGGAAGATCCCACATGCCGCGGAGCGGCTGGGCCCGTGAGCCATGGCCGCTGAGCCTGCGCGTCCGGCACCTGTGCTCCACAACGGGAGAGGCCACAACAGTGAGAGGCCTGCGTACCACACAAAAAAAAAACCCCAAAAAACAAAAAAAAAACGGGAGGGAATTCAAAGTATTAGCCATCACGACCAACACTATCACTGTACAGGGAAAAATTATTCGAAGTTTATGGGTAATTTTAGGCATAAATCTCTTACAGCCAAGGTAACACATGAAGCAGGAAAAGAAAAGGTAATTGGGGGTCTGGTAGTGCCAGATTCAAGTCCTAAGGCTGACACTTAAAGCCAAGTGACCTCGGCTTAATCGTGGAACCTAATTCTTCAAGGGGCAGAGACAATCCTGCCTGTTATCCGAGGGTTCTGACGTTTCAAGGGGTGACGGCTGTGCAAACCTCCCTGGAGGGCCAGCGTGTGGAACGGCCTCGCCTGTTCTAGGTGCCAACCACGCACCGGTGGGGTCCACACGCCACCCCAGCCCGTCCCCAGGCCACAGCTCAACACCATTCTTTCCGTCACTGGGTTACCAAGTGTGGTTATTTAACTTGCGATGTGCGGTCTCCCATCACACAGCCAGGAAGTAGCCGCAAGTTTTGAATCTGAGGTCAGTCACCCTCCAGCCTTTCACAGGCCGCGTGCGAGTGTTAATTACTGTGGGGACCAGATCCAAAGCTCTGCCGCAGGAGGTCCTAGATGGGGGGATGAAGCCTGGGAGGACTCGGCGTCTGGGTTCCCAGGCACCCCCCGAGGGGATGCAGGGAGGACCCGAGGGTGGTGTTGGATGTCTGTGGGAATCTCTGAGTTCGCTGGTCACTTGGAACTGCCCCTCTCCGAGGGGTGATTTACACGTGGCAGCTCCGACGCTTCCCTGTTTGATCTCTGGCCTGAGCCCTGAGTGCACTTAGGCGGCCATCCTGCCTCCACCCCGCAGGGCTCCCGTTACCCTCCTGGCCCGGCCCCGCAAAGGGAGGGGGCCTGACTTCAGGCCCTGGTGGGCAGGCAGCCGGGGCAGAGGTAGGAGGGGGAAGGATGTTCTTCAGTACTATTTCCAGGGGCGGAGCAGTGGGGCAGAAAGAACACAAGCTCTGAGTCAGGTACCAAAGCTCTAAACCCAGGCCCAGACTGACCAGTTGGGAGGCTCTCGGGCATTTTTTGAACCTTCCCTGAGCCTCTATTTCCTTACTTGTAAAGTGGAGGTGGTCCAGCCTGCTTTAAAGAGATGTGGGCTCGGGGCCTCCCTGGTGGCGCAGTGGTTGAGAGTCCGCCTGCCGATGCAGGGGATACGGGTTCGTGCCCCGATCCGGGAAGATCCCACATGCCGCGGAGCGGCTGGGCCCGTGAGCCATGGCCACTGGGCCTGCGCGTCCGGAGCCTGTGCTCCGCAACGGGAGAGGCCACAACAGTGAGAGGCCCGCATACCACAAAAAAAAAAAAAAAAAAAAAAAGAGATGTGGGCTCACTAGGAATAGATAATGGGTCCAAGTCTCTTGTTCAGAGAAGCACTCACTAAAAGGTACCCATAATTTTGTTTTCATTCAGTCAGGAAAACTAGCCCTGCGACAATAGCCCATCATCGGCCCCAGCTTCTCGTTTGCATTCGTTAAATGAAAGGGAGTTTCCATTTAACAGGGCTTTTTTCGAGGTGGCAAGTCCCCGCGTCCTTCCCGCCTGCTGAGGGCCACGCAGCCCAGGCTGGTTCTGGGCGAACTGACCTTTGGTTCTGACTGTGCCTCGGATCAGCGCACCCCAGCCCTCTGACTTGAAGCCCATGCGGGAAGGTGGGGGGACTTGGACCAGGCTCCCCTGACTCAGCTGCAGGGGTTCCCCAGGTCGGAAGCATCAGCATCATCAGTGGTGAGAGTCCTCAACAATCATCGCTTTTAATGCTTCAGGAGGCGACGTGGGGGCACGGGAGAGCCTCACCGGATAGCTGGCGAGCTGGCAGGGATGCCGCCTAGGAAGTTAGTCCTTTTCTAAACGGAGGGAAAGCAGAGGCACGGCAGCCGTGGCAAAGCAGGCGTCATGAAACCACCACTCTCGCAAATCCGGGCCCACGGGACTGGGTGGGAGACATCTGGGGCACGTGTAGCCCAGAGGGTGAACCTTAAAAGAAGGGATCCCTCGCTGTGGGAGGAGTTTGCTCCCAGCTGCCACCTCCCGGGCTTGGCACACTCGTATGGGACACAGCACGCCTGAGCGCACAGCAGTCCTGAATACCTGGTCCCCGTCGGTTCCTTCATAGCCCGGTTTTGCGTCAGGACCCAGGTCTGTCCTTAAGTCCCTGTTGAGTGGATGACCCCGCCCCGGCCCTTCTAAGTCTAGCTTTCCACGCCCTCCCAGGAGTTGCCACTGTCTTTGTGTCCCCTCCCTGTGGCACATCCTTAGAGATGACACAGGGAGAGAAAGGCCCGGCCCTGCCCTTGAGCACAGGTGGGGGGCAAGGCCCAAGGTGGTGCCTGATGAGTGGCTGAGCGACCGGAGGGACGGGGCGCTGAGCGGGGAGAGGCAGAGGGAACATACGGGAACAGGGAGAGCGAGAGAACCGGATCCACGTCCTACACAGGACGCCGGGCGCCGCGGGCCAGGAAGGAGACAGGAGGCTGAGGTCCCAGGCCCCTCGGGCAGCTCCTGGAGGTGCCCCGGGCAGCTCTGCAGCGAAGTGCGGCCACTCCTCAGGGGCAACAAGCTGTCGCATCTCCCGGGAAAGATGGGCCCAAGCTCAGATGGCCAGGACGGTTGTCCTTGGGAATTCCCTGGTGGCCAAGCTGTCAGGGCCCGGCGCTTTCACTGCCGTGGCCCGGGTTCAGTCCCTGGTTGGGGACCTGTGATGCCGCAAGCTGTGCTGCCCAGACAGAACAAAACGAAGTGAAGAAAAAAAAAAGAATCGTTGTCCTTCATGAGGTGAAAAACAGAACAATCTGGGCGGGTGTGAGCGGTGGGGATCCTGATGTGCCGGCACCGACGAGGTGCTCTCTAACAGGGTAAGCCACAGATTTGGGCTCAAGATGACAATTATCGTCCAAGAAGCGGACGACCTAATGGCTGGAATGGGGTGAAGGCTGACGTAGAAAGGCAGCTGAGCTGCTCCTAAGATTTGACGGCTGCCCACCCTTCAGGCCACCTGGGGCTCCATTAATAGAGGTCCAGTGTCCAGTTCCAAGGAGGTGAGGACACTGCTTCATTCCCCACCAGCCACATCCTACTTAGAGCATTGCGTCGGTCCTGGGTTCCATCTCTCATCACTTGAGCACATTCAGAGAAAAGTGAGCAGGACAAGGAGGTCCTTGAAGTCACGTTAAAGAGTAGAGGGCCCTGGCTCTTTGGCCTGGAGAAGAGCCCAGTGGGGTGTATTTCTGAAGGACCTCATGGAGTAGAGAGAGGCTTCTCTGGTTCAGGGGGCGAGCGTGTGAAGAGCAGTGGAGGAGAATGACAAGAGTCCACATTTCAACACATAGAATTGGTCCAGCTGTGACACCGTGGCCTCACACAGAGCGAGCTGCCCATCCCTAGGAGCATGCAAGGAAGATGAGCAAATGTCACGTGGAAGGCTGGAGAGAGTGGGCCTGCGTCGTGGAGAACTGAATCCCTCTCTCTTTTTCGGCATCTTTGAGCTGAGATTCTGTGATTCTAGGAATTCCTCCAGTGGTGAACCCATAATGCAAGATGTGCCTGTCTGGATGCAGAAAACCATCAGCCGCCAGGTTCTCCCTGCTGACCACGTGGACAGTGCAAGTTCATTGAGTCCAAGGAGCTGAGCCTCGGGTCCGCACCAGAGGTGATGTCACCGTGGAAACGCGAGCACTCTAGTCCACACCTTTCCAGGTCGCTGAGCTGTCCCTGCAGCAGGAAGAAGCATTTCCTGGCCCTGGTCTCCTCTCAGGGCTCCCCAGCTGGGTATCCTGTTTCTGGTGGGGCAGGGCATCCTGTGGCATCCCTGGGGCCTCCGGAGCCTCTTGGGGGGCGGGCCTGGCAGAGCCCTCGGTGCCGGCTACAGACATCACAGTGTTTACGTAGCTGGGGAGTCAGGCTTCCCCGAGGACAACCTGAGGGGCTGCACATCCCATGGGGGGAGGAAGCGGAGCCCGGGTTCCAGAGAAGACCACCCTGTTGTCCTGTCACCGCCCTCACTCCTGCTCAGCCAATTCTCTGATAAAACCCCTTTCCCAGTGTGTCTGACGCTGCCCCTAAACACCTTACCCAGAGCCTGCCATCTGCCAGGCCACGCCATCAGTGGGAAGGTCACCACAGGGCAGGCTGGGTCTGTCCCTGAGGGGTGCTCTGTGTGGAGGGGGCTCAGTGCTCAGTGGCGCCAGGGTGTCTGCCCCCCAGGAGCCCGAGCACAGCAGCACAAAGCCAAGAGCACTGTGCTGGCTTGGCTCCGTCCACACTGGAGCCCCTCCTGAGGGGGATCGGTGGTCCATCAGCTCTGAATTTAGGGAATTTAGGGCCTGAGTACATGGGGTGTGGTCTGTTTGGCCACAGGTCTTGAACTGACCAAAATCATAAAAGACAAAAAACACCTTACAGAAGTAGGACAGACCGTCCAGATGATTTCGCCCAGTATGCAGATGGGGAAACTGAGGCACTGGTCAGGCTAGCTTTTTCTTCCTCTAGGTTCTAAAGCCCATTTCGGTCACTTCCCTGAGCAAAGCCACCAGGCTCTGGGTGTCCATGGTGTAGGTCATTCCCGTCCCACAGGACATGCAGACACCCTGCCCTGGGGCGCCACCCAGCTCCTGGCTCGTCCTTGACAGCCCACTGGCAAATAACTCAGCTGAATGCAGGCAGATCAGACCCAACCACAAAGCCGTGGGACTGAACGGGGTCCCGCTGTGGGATCAGGGATGACAAAGACCACCAGCTTTGCCGTCAGAGAAATCAAGGCTCCAATCACCAGCCCCAGACGCTGGATAAGTTATCTCACCCCTTTGAACCTCATCATTTTCATCAGTGAATGTCCACCTCAATACCTACCATCCCTACCCATGCCTACTGTAGTGGATATTTGACGTTCAGTCACCCAGTCTTCCTACCCCTTCCTTCTAACCACTGCACTCCAACTTCCCTTGGGGGACCATCTTCCTTCCTCATCCCTTTCATTTCCGGTGGGGGTCTGAGCTCTAGGGATGCAGCAAGCATGCAACCTGGGCCTGGCCAGTCATGCACCAAATACCCCAGCCACGGTGACTGGTCATGAGTGGGGCTATGATCTATATTGTTCACATCATCATAAGATATCTGGGTCTTGCACAAGAGCAGTTCCATGCTTTGGCTGGACTCACGGGCTCTGGGCCTGGGACCGACGGGAGGGGGTCACCAGATGCAGCCTGAGAACAAAGCCATCTCAGAAAACAGCAGAGCCAAGGGGTGCAGAGAAACCAAGGCTCGTTGCCATCGGGTGAGCCCCTGGATCAGGTCCCGTCTGAGGCCACTCTGAGTCTGGGCTTCTTGGTTATGTAGGCTGGTACTTTCCCTGTTAGGCTTAAGCCAGTCTGAGTTGCATCTGGTATCACCTGGAATCAGGAGGTCCCTCACTGATACACCTCTAAGTTTCTCATTTTCTACTCATACTGTCTCAGCGAAGCAGGAATTGCTCGGAGGATATTTCCGAGGAGTTTTTGCTGTTGTTGCTGGGGTTCGTGCTGGTAGAGAGAACCGGTCGACACACACCTGCTTAAATAAGTAAACATTCCTATCTTGAAGAACTCACTCCTGCAGATCATCCTTCAAAATGTACCACTGTCACCTCTACCTAGAAGCTTTCCCTGAACTCTCCAACCTGCGCCCAGTGTTCTGGGCCCTCAGTGTTCTCCCTGCCATCGTACTTGTGGATCCTACTTGTATTCTGCCTACCTGTCTATCTCCCGCACAGGAGGAGGAAAAGATCTGGGTATTAGTCATTTAGGCATGCAAGGTATGAGCAGGTAGAGTGAGGAGTAAGTGACTGATGAATGACACAATGGATGGGAAGAATTCACATGCGTGGACACCAAAATCACACAACTCCACCATCAAATATCTAAAGTGCATGTTGCAGAGGGTGTTAGTTGCCTCTCCAATACCCAACTTTCCATTCTGACTCAGGCACAGAACCCCAGAATGCCCAGATAAGGAAGGAAGGAAGGAAGGAAGGAAGGAGAGAAGGAAGGAGGGAGGGAGGGAGGAAAGAAGGAAAGAAATGAAGGAAGAAAGGAAAAAAGAAAGAAGGAAGAAGAAGGAGAAGAAAAGATAAAAACCTACATGTTCTAGCCTCCCTTGCAGAGATGTAGCCTCTAGTTCTGACTGAGATGTAAATACATGTTGTTGGGTCAGACCTCTGGGAAGGCCCTTTAAAATCAGGTAGGGAGTTCCTTTTGCCCCTCCCTTTTTTCCCCTTTCTGCTGTTCTAAGGGCACATGTGATGGCTGGAGCCCCAGCAGCAAGCTAAGCTCATGAGGCATCTCTGAGGATGGAAGCTATGAACTAAGTATGGCAGAGCAGAAGGAACCTGGATCTCTGATGATGGAGGACCAACTATATCAGCTCCAGACTGCCTGCCTCCACATCTTTTTTATATTTAAAGTAAATAAATAAGTAAATAAGTAAGTAAATAAATAAATATTTTGCATTTAGGTCACCATTATTTTGAATATGCTACTGTATGTAAATGAACCTAATCCTGATGTAATAGATCACCAAATTTTTACACTGATACTCATTGACAGTAGGTATTTCTTTTATTCTAATTATAAAAAGAAATTTTAAATCTATGTCCAACATTTGGCATAGTGCCTCTGTGCCAGATATCCCGAAGACACAGATATACAGAAGAGGAGAGGGAGACGTTTTATAATTGATTAAAATGCACGTACCAGTTCATCACTTTCCCTGGAAAAGAAAAAATAAAGGGAACCATTTTACTGATTTTATGGTGTGGAAAATTAGAGATTATTAATTTTAAAGTTACAGTTAAAGCTTATATTTCCTTCTAGTCCCGTCTGCTCCATCGACAGCAGGTGGGAAGGCTCGGGGTGGTCAGAGTAATTCCTCAACGACTCCCTGCCATGGAGCCTGCGTGGATCAAAAGGCCAAGAGAATGAGGAGACTTTTCTCCTTCAAAATAGCTCCGCGGCCCCTTGAAATGAATGAGCAGCTTCTTTAACAGACTTCCCCCCCACCCCGCCCCCGCTCGCATTCCCCATGGTTGGTGAGGCAGAAAATTCACAAGAACAAAGCTCTTGCCCTAAAAAGATCTTCTTTTCACTTTAGGGTCAATTCCACATTGGAGGCTTCCAGAAGAGTCATCTTTAAATTAAGAAAAGGAAAAAAGGGGGCCCTTGCACAGAAGCCAGGGAAATCACACACACGAAGGTGCCCAGCGCCCGCCCTCCTGCCTCGCACCACACACGTATCCTCCGGGGGGACCCGTACATAGAGCTCCTCAAGCAGGCTCCCACCACGCAGGGGCGCACCAGGAATCACTGCATCTGGGAGGCCAAAAAATGGGTTCATCTCCCTGCCGGCTGTGAGTCTTGGGCAACTTCTAGGGGCTTCATCTTGTCCTCCTGAAAAATGGGCAAACAGCCTGCACCCTGCCTTTCTCACGTAGCAGAATGTCCGGCCAAAAAGATGTGCCATTTGTGAAGGCGCTCTGCCTTCTCTCTGCCCCCCAGGACAGGTGGGCTTGTCGCTCCAGCCTGAACACGTGGGAGCGTCTGGCACATAATCTACCTGGGATCCCCTTCTCTCCACCAGCCTTTCAGGACGTATCAACATGCACTTGGGTTAATTAAAGTCAACATTCTTTACATTTCACCCCTTATAAAATGTCAGAAAGCCAGACTCCACCTGGAGCCCGGTCTGGCTCAGCTGAGATGCCAGCGCCACACCCTTTTTCCTAATCTATCAGTCTGGGGACGAGATTCAGCATCTGGGGCTCCCTGGGATCAGCTGCCCCCTCTGAGCTGGGCCCCCTCTGAACTGCCCCCTCTGAGCAGGAGTGGTACAGGACGGGGAGGTGTGGCCAAATCCTACTTCGCGCCCTGGGGCCAGGTCAAGGTGATCGAGTTTCTCACTCCAGTCAGAGACCCCATAACCCCTGGCTCCAAGGTAATAAACTCAATCTTGGGGCTTGAGCTGTAACACGGTTCATTTCTGGGCCAAATCCCTGAAGCTGAAAGGTTTATTTTTAAGGACAAGCAGTTTGCTGTTTTCAGCGTTTCTCATCAGAAATAGTGCAGTTCAGCCCGATCTGCACTGGAAGCATAATTTATCATCTCACACAGATGGCTGACAAAGGATGGGGAGAGGCTTACGTTCCATTTTAGTTCAGCAAACATTTCCTGAGCTCCTGCATGTGCCAGGCACAGAGCAAGGCGCTGGGGAGGCACAGATGGTAAGGCAGGCTGCTGGCCTTGAGACACTCACAGTCTAGGTGCGAGGCGGACCCCCAACCCCAGCTTTGGCATCAGAGAGTCCTATTGTCTATTGGACGATAGCCATTTACTACTGGGGTCATGCTGGGAAAATTACCTCACCTCTTTCTAGCTAAGGTTTGTCAAATTTGTCGATCTTTTCAAAAACACCAACTTCAGGTTCTGTTCATTTCCTCTGTTGTTTTTCTGTTTTCTGTTTCACTAATTTCCACTCTAATCTTTCTTATTTCCTTCATTCTGCTTGCTTTGGGTTTACTCTTTTTTTTTTTTTTTTTTTTCTTTTCAATGCCTTGAAGTGGATGGTTAGTGTATCTATTTGAGATCTATCTTCCTTTTTAATATAGTCACTCACAGCTATAAATTTCCCTCCAAGCACTGCTTTGCCTACGTCTCATATGATTTCCTATGCTACGTTTCCTTTTTCATTCATCTCCAAGTATTTTCTAATTTCCCTTTTGATTTCTTCTTTGACTCATTTGTTGTTTAGTATTGTGTTGTTTAATTTCCACATATTTGTTATTTCTTTTATTGATTTCTAATGTTCTCCCATTGTGATTGAGGAATATATACAATTTCAATCTTTTTAAACATACTGAGGCTTGTTTCATGGCCTACTATTTGGTCTATCTTGGAGAATATTCCATGTGCACTTGAGAAGAATGTGCGTTCTTCTGTTGCTGGGTGAACTGTTGTAGAGATATTTGTTATTTCTAGTCAGTTTATAGTGTTGTTCAAGTATTCTATTTCCTTGTTCATCTTCTGTCTAGTTGTTCTATCCATTGTTAAAAGTGGGGTATTGAAGTTTCCAACTATTATCGTTAACTATTACCTCCCCTCTTTGAACCTCTGTTTCCTTAGAGGAAAATAATTATTCTTGCCTTGCAGAGGTGTAGAGACAAAAACAAACAAACAAAAAAAGCAAAGCATGGTGGTACACCTACATGATGGATATTGCTGCTGTGTCTCAGAATGACTTGACAGAAGAGAGGACAGTGGTCGTGAGGATTTCCTCCGAGAACAACCAGGTGGTTCTGGGTTAAGCCAGTACAGTCAGTCTGAAAAACATTAATCCTTCTTAAAGAGAAAGGTGAGGCTTGGAGTCTGCCTATTTCAGTGGCCTTGTATTCAGGATGTGCAGATCTCCTGTCCAAAAAATAAAAACGAAGTAGGTAACAAATCCTAACTTCTCATCCTTATCTTGCTAGCCAATGTCTAAAGTTCCTTCATAGAAATTTCTTGTGATAACTCGTTTATCCATCCATCCACCCATCTTTCCTTCCTTTCTTCCTATTTCCTTCCTTCCAACAGAACAAATGTTTACTAAACGATCTTCTTGGCGTCAGACTCTGGTCCAGGTACTGAGGATACTGAAATCAGACCTGCTGTAAAGGATCTACCCTGTCTAGGAAGAGACCCTCACATGGAAGCAGGTAAATAAAAATGTAGGAATATCAATGTTACAATAAAGGAAGGAACAAAAGATTTGGAGGGCACAGAAGAGGAAGTGACCTGCCTAATGGGGAAAAGAGAAGAGGAGATCAAGACAGCTTCCCAACAAACGTTAACAAAACTGAAAAGAAGTTGTCCACAGAGGCTTGAGTTTCTTAACCCTCTCTGCCCCTGCCAATCCTCTCAGGTAGGAGGGGACCCATGGGAGGAAAAGGAGGAAAACAAGAGGATGTTACACAAAGTGAGTCATCCAGCCTCAAATAACCGAGAACAGCAAAGGCAGAAAGTTCTTGACTTGGAAGTTCGCCAGCTTTAATGCTACAAAAATAACTGTGATGAATTCACATATTTCTCTGCAAGTATGGGTCCACCATAACACTGAAACCTCAGCCATAGGGTGTCGGAGCTTTGGGCCCCATATGTTCAAAATCATGCTCATATTTTGGCCAAATTTTCTTGAAGAAGTTAAAAGCTATCTTTTTCCTATTGACAGTGGTCCTGATCTTCGATCCCGTCCTGGCCATTCCTGCTCAGGGTTAAAAGTCAATAGATGCCTTTTGGTGTTGGGCCTCAGTCTCCGTAGAATGGTCGTCAATGTCAGGTAAGTGGATAGACCCTTCCCCATGGCATGAAAAATAAGCTAATCAATATCTGTCATATGCCAACTATGGACACCGCAGGAAGAGAAAAGGGAGTATAGCCCAGAAGCCCTTCAGGAGAAGTACTTTGGATCCACCTGAAGACACAGAGCGGGGAAAAGTAATGAAATCGTTTTTTTAAATTAAGAGCTATCTAAAGTATAAGGGCAAGACCAAGAGTAAAGTACTGGAAGGCTTCCTAAAGGCAGAGCATAGAACCAAAAATCATAGCTTCTGGAGCCCTGATTTAACCTCCTGGCCTCGGTCTTAACCTTTCTGAGCCTTGAATTCCTTATCTGCAAAAAAAAAGAACATTGGCTCTTACATGAGGCTGCATATAAAATATCTGGCTCGTGGTTGGCATTCAAAAATGGGGTGTTCTCTTGCCCCCCACAAAGGAGGTAATAGTGACTCTGATGCCTGAGGCTGGGTGGAATCTGACAGGCAAAGGGAAGGCGGGAAGGCCTCCCAGGAGGCAACAGCAGCCAGCAGCAAGAACGACAGGGCGTAGTGGATACGTGCCTGCATTCCAATGCTAGAGCCACTGCTCACTAGCCAGGTGATCTTAAGTAAATCACTCACCACTTGGAGCCTCAGTTTTCTCATCTGTAAAATGGAAACACTATTAGAACCTATCTTCTGGGGTTATGAGGGTTAATTGAGTTAAGACGAGTAAGCACTTAGAACAATACCTGGTAAATAGGGATGGGTCAATTCATGTTAGCTCTTGTTATACATGGAGGTAAGTGAGAAGACCAAGTTCAATGTGAATTGGGGAATAAAAGAAACAAGGCTAGGAAGGCTAGGACCAAATTTGAGAGGGCCTTAAGTGTCCAAGTTATTCTGGACTTAATTAAGGCAATAAAAGCCCATTTCAGGTTCTTGACTGGGGGTTGACACGAATTAATTATAAATTGAAATGGTGAAAATAAATGAATTCCTGTTGTAGCTTTAAATTATACCAAAAAAGGCTGTTCTTGAATAATGACTCAGGGCTCCTGCTTCCACCCTGCAAGATGTTATTCTTTGCAGAAAAGTAGAAAGCAAAGGACAGATCACATATGTGGTCATTGTTCCCACTCAGATCTCTCTTAACCTTCAATCCCATGAAGTCACTTGGTGGGCAGGGAGACTGGCACTTGGGGTGTCCGCTTATCATTTTGGCTTTTCAAATAAGGAGGCGCAGCCGCTTTCCGAAGTGACTAGGCTCATTGTTTGGGCTGCCTGTCTGAGCCCACACATCCTGCCCTCACCCCACCCCTTCCCACCCACAGGCAGGCCAAGTCAATTGGGGATCGTCCCACAAATCTCCACCATGCTCTCAAAGGGTGATGCCGTAATTCCTAGGATCACCGGATGAATGGCAGGAAGGTGAGTGGCGTTAACATGATACCCCATCGCACTGCCTTCAGATCTGGGCCTTTAGAGACAGGCAGCATCAAGCAAATGACTGAGGAAAAGCAGCCTGTGTTCTGGAGATGGTAATGAGAATGGCCATTAGCATAAATGCAATTCTGACACGTGTGGAAGTTCTTTTGTACAGAGAACTCCCGAACGCTGGGCCCAGGTTGCAGTGGTCCCATAAGTGCTTTGTAACAGGAGAAACCACTGCAGCACAAACCGTGTGAGGCCAACTCACGGGTAAAAAAAAAAAAATCCTAATTCTCATCTCTTGGCCTTCAGGATCCAGAAAAAAAGACAACAGACTCTGACAGATGTAATGGGAAATAATTCCTTTGAATCTGTGATTTGCTTAGCAGAGAAAAAAAGGAAGTCAGGTAATCCTTAAGTGACCCCAAGTGGTAAAAATATCCCAGCATAAGGGTTTAGGTCTTTGTGGGTATTCACAGTGTGACACTATCGCCACCTGGTGCACTTGGCTGGAAATGATAAGCCACGGACCCCAGAGAGCTGATGTAGGTAGAGGTGGGCCCTGCTGCCTTTGCGTCATTTCTCGTGGTGCTGGGTTGTGAGCCAACAGCGGGGAAATGAATAAAAAATTTATGGACGGAAGCATATAATAGAGTTTGTTATTACAACCAACAGAACTAACACCAATATTCTAAGTGAACGGTATTTAATGATATGGGTATAATTCAATGTCTCCAAATTGCTAGCTTTTCAGAGCCAAACAAAATACCTCAAGCTTCCAGCCTGTGTGACTACCGCTGAGCCAATTCTCTCCCAAATATGGCTACGAAGTCGTGGGAGTGCCTGCTAAACCTGGTTGCCCTGAGCCTGACGGCCACCTTGCTGGGCTTTGGTTTGGACGATTGCTCCAGAGGGTTTTCTTGTCCCCTCCTGCCGTTATGTAACCATTTCCCACAGGACAGGGTCCTAACCAATTCCCCCACTCTCCAACGTCTCCCTGTCCAAACATGGACAGAGCCTTCCTTTTACTACCCAAGTCATACTGACATACCTAATTGCCAGCACCCTGAGCAACATTTGAGGATTTCAGGGGAATCACATTGTAGGAAAGGAAAATCGAAACTCATTAGCAGACACTGTTGCTCCCACAAGACTCAGGTGATGCCATTCCTGCTGGCCATCACTGTCCACCTCCACTCACCCCGGCGACTCCTATTCTGATCAGGGTTTCCCAAGCTAGACTCTCTTCCCTGAGACCCTAACCCACCACAAGAAGTAGAACGCCCTGACCATCCAATTATTGCCCTGCAGAGAGCAACCTCTGGCTGCCCCCTCAAAGTCCTACTTGGCTGTAGCAAGTATTTATCCTTTGGGATTTAAGTTAAGGCAACACACAGCCAACAGCCAACCAAAGCCTTTTCTGGTGAACAGGATGAGTTACCAAGCGGGGAACAAGATTTAAGGTAAAATAATGAGTTGAGCCAATGATTTCCAGAGGCTTATAATGTGGCTCTGTGGAAAGCAGAGGAAATGGTTCAAATACAAACAAGTGGCAAAAAATAAATAAAAAAATTAAAAGGCCAAATGGGTTTTGAAAAACTGAAGCATCCTTAAAAGATTTGTCTGAATCCCCAAAGTAACAATTTTGAAAGGAACTAAACTCATCTGGCGGCAAAACTTATTTTTAAAATAACCTTATTAGTTTCTCAAGAATGACAAATGGTACCACTTTTATCCAAGTTTTTCTCTACAATAACCTCTGCTGCATGGTATAATAGCAAGGGCTCCAGCACGAATCTAAACTATATTTAACTTTAAGACACGTATCAGCTGGGCCATGTGCAGAGGGCACACGGTGGTTTGCAGCAGGATCGAGAAACACCTGGTCGGGCTTCCCTGGTGGCGCAGTGGTTGGGAGTCCACCTGCCGATGCAGGGGACGCAGGTTCATGCCCCGGTCCGGGAAGATCCCACATGCCGCGGAGCGGCTGGGCCCGTGAGCCATGGCCGCTGAGCCTGCGCGTCCGGAGCCTGTGCTCTGCAACGGGAGAGGCCACGGCAGTGAGGCCCGCGTACCACAAAAAAAAAAAAAAAAAAAAAAGAAAGAAACACCCCGTCAGGCCGTTTAAAGCAGCAGCTCTCAACGCATAAGCACCACCGGGGATACCAGGCTCCACCCCAGATTAATAAAACCAGAATTTCTGGAGGTGAGGTACAGATACTGGTATTTTCTCTTAAAGCTCCCTAAGGAGGTCCCAATGCACAGCCAGGGCTGAGAACCACTGACCTAAGGGAAGGAACCTCATTAAAGGCTGTGGACCTGCCCTGGAAGCCAGGCGATTCTAGCACTGCAAGCACCTCCCTCTCAGGTGTCCTTTTCAGTCACCTTGCTTGAGTCTTGGGGTAAAAGATTGCGGTGGGAGTTAAAGATCTAAGAGCCATTTGTCCGTAACAGCGTTTCCTGATGTGTAGTCTGGGGTCCACCTGCATCACGATCTTCTAAGGAATTTGTTCAAGTGCAGATTCCAGGCCCCACTTTAGACCTGGAGATCTCTGCCTGTGACTTATAACTAGAAGTCAGGAGCATTGCTAGGATCAGGTCCAGGCCTATCTGACTCCAGGTTCTTTCCAATTCCCTATCAACACTTTTGACCAGTACAAGTAGAATCTCTGTAAGAAAAATCAGAGCTTTAAATGGTTTTAATGAAAGGTAATTATTTAAATCCACAGGACGGAAAACAACAGTAAAAATTCCCCTGACACTCCTCCCACCAAAGGAATCCTCCATCAATTACTCTGGAGTAGCAAAATACTATCCCTCCCTTTCCTTCCTGTTCCACTGCATTTTTTCCCTTTTAACAAATATTCCTTTTTCTCCCAAATAAGGTCACCTGGAAAAAAATTCCTGATAGATGTCAGCATCTATAGGGAAATAATAAAAGTATTATATAAAGGAAACGACCCCAGATCTCATTTATATTTACCTACACATTTTTCATATTTTACATATCTCATTCAACCTGCAATAAAGTATACAGTTCCCTCTTAAGTCAGAATAAAAAGGTGAAAAACTTGACTACATGGTTTTGCCCATTTAGAATTGGCTGGGAACCAACTTTTATTTTTAAATCTGGACTGTTCTCGATCACTGCCACACATACACGTCTACCTTAAAAAAAGAAAGAAAGAAGCCTTGCACCTTATTTACAGTAAATTTGGATCCTTGTTTGTAGCATAATGATGGCGGTCGGGCAGGAGGCGGGAGGGCGTGGAGGCTAAGGAGTCACGTGCAAAGAAGCTGCCGGTTGGACATGCGGACCTCCACTCACCAGCACCAACTCACACAGCGTGTGAAGAGACAGGACAAAAGCAAACTTCAAATGTAACAAGTACTATTTCAGTTTGTAACATAAGTTGTACAGAGTTCTTTCTATATTGTTCATGTGAACGTCGGCCAGTACCACCCTTTTCAGAAAGCAATCTGAAAATGATCCTGAAAAATCTTCAGAAGCTTCACTGGTTTTAACTCAAGAATCCAGTTTCTAGGAATCCAGGTGAAGGAAACAATCCAAAAGATAGAACAAAGATGTGGACGGTAACACAGGACAACTGTAAACGGTGTAAATACCGTAAAATGTGGTATGAGTGCCTCTTATCTGCTGAGTTTGGCTGAATGTTTAACATAATCCTGAGTGATGAGAATTATTTTCACCATTTTTATAAACAAAGAAACAGAAGCTTAGAGAGCGAAGGACCTCGCTTCAGTCACCCTGCTAGTAGGGTCAGAGCCGGAATCGCATCCGGGCTTGACATCTGAGATTCACATCCTCTTCAGTTTCCCTCAGAGCTCATGAGTTACAGACCACAGCACTTTCACTGGATTATGCAGCCATTAAAGTATTTATAACAAGAAAAATAGTTACATTAAATGAAGATACAAAAACTGTACATATAGGTAAGATCCAAACTGTACACCAAAAAATGTACAGAAAAAAAGAAATGAGCCACAATGTTATTTAGTGGTGACTTTCTCTGCGAGTGGGGATATAAGTAGAAAAGTAGGGAAGGGTGGGGATTACTCTAACCTGAAGTTCTCATTTCTGTTTATAATAGAAAAATACGTATCAAGAACCAGGTACAGAAAGGTTTTGGCAATCTATACCTAATCCCACTAGTTGGAGCCCTTTAGAATCAGTTCTCTTAAGGCAAACATCCCTAGGCAATGAAAGCATTTGGTCCTTCTATTTAGTTTTCTATGTTCTCTCTCGGGTGGCTCTGTCCTAATAAGAGGCTCCCAGTATCTTCCAGATTAGCAATACAGTGGAGACATAACCCAGAGTCAGAGAAGCTCATTTACGTTTATTCAAATTTGGATAGCAAAAAAAAATCCCCAAACGCAAAACCACTCGTCACTATGAAAAGTATAATCCTAACAGAGCTTGAAGGTAGCTTTGAAGAGAATGAATGGTGAGCAGAAGATGAGATGGGTGACAAGGAAAATGTGCCGAGACTCATAAGACCCGAGGGCATGTCTGTGAAGTGTTGAAGGTGGGGCCGGTCTAGCATTTCTGTGCAGAGGGGAGACTGGCAGTAAGAGTGTGAGTACACTCATAAATTCTTACACTATATAGCAAGCAGAGCTGACTCTGTGAGTCGGAAATACTAACATTTGCTGGTTAATATTTTAACATTCTCTGGACCTTCAAGTGCCTCTAGTGCCTGTGTTAACTGGGGACCTAAACATACTGTGCCAGGCAGCCTCTGAGAGCGGGTGGCCGCTCTCCCACAAGGCCACCAAGGTTCCCTCTGTCTTACGGCTCTGCCACTCCCCGAGGATAACACTTTTCTAACGCTGGACACCGACTCACTAATACACCAGGTTCCAGCCTGAGGCGGGGAGGGAAAGGGCAGGTGGAAGGACATGACACATCACCCATCTCATACCCCACTGACCCGAATCTGGGAGGGACAGTCTCCAGCCAGGTAATCTAGTACCAACTGAAGCTCAGGAGGCTCCATTTCTAATAGGAAGGAGGGGCAATGAGCATCGCTCATGGCTCAGTGACCACAACATAACCAGAATTTAACAATCATTCACATCCGTAGCATTAATCGGAGGCTGAAGAATGGGCACCTGGAAGCAGGGACCCAGGGACTTCCCTGGCAGTCCAGTGGTTAGTACTCTGCGGTTCCACTGCAGGGGGCACAGGTTCAATCCTGGTCAGGGAACTAAGATCCCATGTCCCGTGTGGCGTGGCCTAAAAAAAAAATTTTTTTTAATTAATAAAAAAATTTTTAAAATAAAATGGAAGCAGGGATCCAGCATAAGCGGAAGGATTCATGGTGATGTGAGTGGAAAGTCAGGTCTCCAGGCGACCCCTGATCTGATTACATGTCACTTCCTCTTTTAAAAATTCCATTGCCTGAGTAAAGGCATTTAGACAGTACTTTTTTTTTTTTTTTTGCGGTACGCGGGCCTCTCACTGTTGTGGCCTCTCCCGTTGCGGAGCATAGGCTCCGGACACGCAGGCTCAGCGGCCATGGCTCACGGGCCCAGCCGCTCCGCGGCATGTGGGATCTTCCCGGACCGGGGCACGAACCCGTGTCCCCTGCATCGGCAGGCGGACTCTCAACCACTGCGCCACCAGGGAAGCCCTATACAGTACTTGGAGGAGAAAAACCAAATACCCCTCCACAGACTCCCAGCTCTATCTAGCATTCCTCTCTAACCTCCCCATTTGGACCTGAGAATCATCTTCTAAAAGGAGACCCAAGAGTAAAAGCTGAAACTATGAAACCTGGGTTCTGGTCCCGGTTCTACCAACCGGGCTGTGTGAACACGTACTCCTGGAAACTCAGTTTCTGTACCTACAACATGAGAACATGAACAAGATCAGAAAGACCTCTTCCAGCTCTAATATATATATTTTTAAATTTATTTTATTTTTGGCTGCATTGGGTCTTTGTTGCTGCATGCAGGCTTTTCTCTAGTTGCGGTGAGCGGGGGTTACTGTTCATTGTGGTGTGAGGGCTTCTCATTGCAGTGGCTTCTCTTGCTGTGGAGCACGGGCTCTAGGTGCACAGGCTTCAGTAGTTGTGGCTCGCAGGCTCAGTAGTTGTGGCTAGCGGGCTCTAGAGCACAGGCTCAGTAGTTGTGGAGCATGGGCTTAGTTGCTCCATGGCATGTGGGATCTTCCCGGACCAGGGCTCGAATCTGTGTCCCCTGCATTGGTAGGCGGATTCTTAACCACTGTGCCACCAGGGAAACCCAGCTCTAATCTTAAATGCTCTGTATCTCAAGACTTTTCCTTGCCATTATGTCAATTCAAAACTTGTTTCTAAAGCAGTGATTAATAATGGGCATGAACACGGCAAGGAGCTCATCACATAGCTTTGAGATTGGTTATGGTAGTTCTAGGAAATCACCAAAGACAGTGGTCTAATATGTATAAAATAGATAACTAATAAGAACATGCTGTATGGCACAGGGAACTTTACTCAGTGCTCTGTGGTGACCTAAATGGGAAGGAAATCCAAAAAAGAGGGGATATATGTATACATATAGTTGATTCACTTTGCTGTACAGTAGGAACTAACACAACACTGTAAAGCAACTATACCCCAATTTAAAAAAAAGTTATGCCAAAGAAATGTTATGCAAACATATGAATAACTATGCATAAAATTGTTCTCAGTATTGCTGAAATTAGTGACAAATTGGATTTACCCTAAATATCCAGCAATAGAAGACTGTTAAAATAATACATGGAACACCCAAACAATAAAATACTATATAGCTATTAAATAATTTTTTTATAGAAATCTCTTTGCTTTACCTCTTCACTTGTTTTACTTTTGTATCAATATCTGGAAAGTAATATATACAATGTTAAAAGTGTGTTTCTCTGGTGTTGGGATTTTGAGTAACTTTTTTTTTTTTTTTTTGCAGTACGTGGGCCTCTCACTGTTGTGGCCTCTCCCGTTGCGGAGCACAGGCTCCGGACGCGCAGGCTCAGCAGCCATGGCTCACAGGCCCAGCCGCTCCGCAGCATGTGGGATCCTCCCAGACCGGGGCACGAACCCGCGTCCCCTGCATCGGCAGGCGGACTCTCAACCACTGCGCCACCAGGGAAGCCCTTTGAGTAACTTTTATGTACTTCTTACTTACAGATAATGTATTATGTAAATTAAAAAAAAAAAAACTATGTAATATAAAAATAGAAAGATCACTAAATATATGGAAACTTATTCTTAATAGTTGTTAATTAAGAAAAGTCACAGGGCTTCCCTGGTGGCACAGTGGTTGAGAGTCCACCTGCCGATGCAGGGGACACGGGTTTGTGCCCCGGTCCGGGAAGATCCCACATGCCGCGGAGCGGCTGGGCCCGTGAGCCATGGCCGCTGAGCCTGCGAATCTGGAGCCTATGCTCTGCAACGGGAGAGGCCCACGTACCGCAAAAATAAATAAATAAACATATAAATAAGAGTCAAAAGGTACAAAGTAACAATTCAATTGTATCTATATAAATTTTCCCTTTTCCTTCTGGTATTTTAGGCAAGAGGGTTTGAGGAAATGCATTTCAAAGAACGGCCTTTAAATTTAATTTTAAGACCTAGAGGGACATCAGAATAGTTTTCTTTACAGTATGTATCACCTGGAAAGAAAGCTTCTTAAAAAGAAGATAAACCTTCAGAAATACATCTTCACTGTCACCATCACCAAATCAGTCATCAGTCCTTAGACACAGAACCTTTCCTAAGTCCCTAAAAAACTCTAGGCCTCCAAACTAACCCAGCTGTCCTTCCACCTTAGGATCACACACTTTTCTTTCATGCCACGACTCTTCTCTAGCTTCAACATATACCGAGGTGACCATGACCGTCTCAAGGCTGTCTCTATTTAGGACCACTTCTTGTGAAGATTCCACGCAGGTCCTCTGCCGAATGCACATACCCATAAACTTTACTTCATAAACCCAGAGCTGTCTTGAAAAACTATAAAATAATTTAAAAATAAGACACAAACTTTCATGAAAATATAGTCATCAAATTTATTATTTTCATTAGGTTGCCATCCTATGAAGAATTCCTAAGACTGATGTTTCTTGACATGCAAGAGTTAGCATTAATAGCTTAAGTTACTATAAATACTGCTGCTTGGAAGCAGTACAACTATTTTAGAGTTTTAAGACTATAGACTTTTATTATTCAAATCTTATTCAATGTATGTTAAAATCAGAAGGTTCTGAACAACTGGTTAGGAAGATAGCCAAGATGCAGGAAGGACGTCTGTGCCTCCTTTTCAAGGGCAGCCAGCTCTTGAACCGTAGGTGCCAAAATATCCACATGGCCTTTATAGCTTCCACCTGTATCACACACACGAATCACAAAGTAATGTAAATGACATGCTTGAAATAACTTGTCAGCAATGCTTTGGCTCAATTACATCAATTTAAATGTTGCTCCTAGCAATAAAAGTGTACTACTGAGCAAGTTATCTACAAAACTGAGTTCTAAAAGTGTTAAATCAATGAAAATAACTGATTAGGCCTTCCTTACTAACAGCTGTCCCAATACCCCTACCAACCCCTCCCCTATTCTCTTTTCCTTGGTTTAGAAACCACCAGTTTAGCCTGAATCTTTAAAAAAGTTCAGGAATGAGCTAAGAGCATTGCAGGCAAAGGGAATAAGTCGTATCCTGGGTTACCCCTTGTTCAAAATTACCATTATTCTCTTGTTTCCTAATAATTCCATAAATTTTCAACTACTCTTATGACATTAACACCTCAAGAGAAACAGCTAAGCTGCTGTCTATTCACATACAGATCACACAACAAAAAATGCTGCAAGACAAGTATGAATAAAGTGCTGTAAGACTAATAAGGAGGGAATGATTAATATGCTAAAAATATACACTAACCATAAGGAAATGAAATACTCTCTTCTTAAACTGAAGTTCAAAAAAGGGACACATTCACATTTAAAACAGAATTAAAAGTAATTCAAAGCTTACCACCAGCAGCTCTTTTTTGACCATAAGTAACTTTCCCATCAAATTCATCCACTGGTACCTTTATATCTGGCTCAACCTGAGAAATGGTACAGTTCAGATGTTCTTCTATCTCAGACAGCAACTAAGAAAGGGAGAGGAAATCAGCAGAGTTGCATTTTAACAGCATTAAATAAAACCAGGAAGGCTTTAATACTTAGTATAAATGGAAGTAAGATTTCTGAAGAGATGAACTCACAAGTTACAATTTATGAACTACCATAACATAATCACTCATTAATTCTCACAATTCACCAACAGACAAAAGCTGATACGCAACTTTTACAGATAAATGCAGTCTATTCCTACCCATTTTAATAAGACTCTGTGAGCCTTACCTGCATCTCATTGTACCATATGGTACAGCCACCATCTTCCTTGAGTCTTGTGTTGTAACACCCTTTTCCACGGCTGCTACATACGTGGTACCAAACCTACGAAGATTAACATGTACGGAGACTGAAACATGCTAGATATCTTTGTTCTCAATTAGTTTTTTAACATTTTCTGTCCTCAGAGCACAAGAAAAATAGATTGCAGGTATGGTCTGTCATCCAGTTACTACCACTATTAGTAGCTCACTAACTAGGTCTTTTGAAAGAGTTCTTTTTGAAAGGAATCCAAAAGTTTTTCTAAAACAGATGTCAATTATAGAAAGGAATTCTCAGATAAGAATAAGGAGAAAAGTAAATACGAGAGAATGCTATATCAAGATTAGTATCAAAAATAAAGTTCAAATGTTTTCTATAAGATTTTTTTTGGAATTTTTTAAATAGATCTTTATTGGAGTATAATTGCTTCACAATAATGTTAGTTTCTGTTGTACACTAAAGTGAATCAGCCATACGCATACACATGCCCCCATATCTCTTCCCTCTTGCGTCTCCCTCCCTCCCACCCTCCCTATCCCACCCCTCTAGGTGGTCACAAAGCACCGAGCCGATCTCCCTGTGCTATGCGGCTGCTTCCCACTAGCTATCTATTTTACATTCCGTAGTGTGTATATGTCGATGCTACTCTCACTTCGCCCCAGCTTGCCCCTCCCCGCCCAGTGTCCTCAAGTCCATCCTCTACGTCTACATCTTTATTCCTGCCCTGCCACTAGGTTCATCAGTACCATGAAGCAAATAGCAAAAAGCAAAATGAACAAGTAGTTTGGGGAATGAGTGTGTGGGAGTTCCTTACTCTTGCAGCTTTTCTGTAAATCTGTATCAAATTATTGTATCAATTTATATCAAAATAATAAGTTAACCCTCTCTCCCATAGAAAGTCTACCATGGCATGATGCCAGAGAGGGTTTAAATACTTTTCACTGAAAATTATATGAAAGCTATTAGGGAAAATTACATTTCATATTTTTCCTTTCTAAACTTCATCCTACTAGTCGCCCATTCAATGAATAAAGAGAGAAAGATGCCATTAAAAAGTTCATTTATATTCCATACGCAACTGAATGCAATGTAAATGAAAAAATCAAACTGCTTTTATTTCCAACATCTAAAATGACGACACAAACAATGAATATAATACAGCACTGAAAAGATTACCTTCTCTTTTTCTGTTGCCACCAGGGAAATGGCCAGCCCCATCCTGAAAGATTTTAAAAGTTTTTATTAGACTTTATTCCTGAAGCACAAAAGCTTAAAAAGGACAAAAAAAAATGACAGAGTACCTTTCAGCTCTTCCTACTCTGCCGATTCGATGGACATAGTTTTGCTTTTCATCAGGCAAGGTGACATTTATAACTGTAAATAAAAGCAATTACTACCAATTGACATTAGTTCCCAAAATTTTCAAACATATGGGATGTTTGATGTTCTGAGTATTTCAAACATATTAAATGGTTTCCTTCGAATTCCATAAAATTCAAACTGCAAGCATAAAAACTTTCTTTTTACCGTAAGGAACACCATGGATATCAATTCCTCTGGCGGCTACATCTGTGCAAATCAAGAATCTTACATCTCCTTTCTAAAGAGAACAGAGAGGAGAGAAAGGACTTTATTAGTATATATACTAAAAAAAACCCCCACAAATACCATCTTTCCACTAAATGAGACCTCTAACAACTAATATATTTGTATCATATTAGCGGTCCAGTCATTCATAATTCACTGGAACAAGTATTGCATTTTTAAGTTATAATTTGCCAAAATATGACATTTAAGGTGAATAAATCAATGACTGGATTCATCTTTGCTTTTTTCACATAAAAGTTCTTAAACCATTGCTAAAATTTGGCTTCATCTTTAGAAATCCTGACTGGTAATTCAAAACATAAGACAGAATAAAATGTAAAAACATAAGCTTTACTTTTACCCTTGTATTAAAATAATTCAGAATACTAGATATTTTACCGCAAGATTACACTTTTTGTGACAACAGATAAAATCCTAAAGAGACTGGGCCCCTGGTGTTCTCACCAAGAATATACCAATTAGCCTTCAGATGTCATTTGTGCTGCAAGGCACAGCAAATTTAGAGATTTGGAGGGGGTGAGGCGCATACTGACTTCTGGTCCAACAAAATGCCAGGATACAGAAGGGTGGCATAAATGCTGAAATGAGGCCATGTGATTTTTTTGTTTTTAATTAATTCACTTATTATTTTTGGCTACGTTGGGCCTTCGTTGCTGTGCGCAGGCTTCCTCTAGTTGCGGCGAGCAGGGGCTACTCTTTGTTGCGGTGCGTGGCTTCTCATTGTGGGGGCTTCTCTTGTTGCGGAGCACGGGCTCTAGGTGCACAGGCTTCAGTGGTTGCAGCACGTGGGCTCAGTAGTTGTGGCATGCGGGCCCTAGAGCGTGTGGGCTTCAGTAGTTGTGGCTCACAGGCTCTAGAGCACAGGCTCAGTAGTTGTGGCGCATGGGCTTAGTTGCTCCATGGCATGTGGGATCTTCCCGGACCAGGGCTCAAACCCGTGTCCCCTGCCTTGGCAGGCAGATTCTTAACCACTGTGCCACCAGGGGAGTCCCCCCGCCATGATGTTTTAACATCCACACCAATTATGCTCAGCATGGAAACATAATCCAAAATTTTTAAGCCCAGTACTTCCTACCTTTTTTCCTATTATGGGTCTGAGAGAAATGATATTTGTACTATACACTGGGTAAACACACTGTGATAAATGATGAGAATGCTTGTGGGTGGAGGCCACTGACCTTGAGTTCTAAATGGCTCAGCCCAATCCATCTACACCAAAAGCTATACAACCTGTTCATGTGCTGAAATCACTTAACTGTGACAGTCTATTCCAAATAATTCAAAATATATTTAATTCTACAAAACAGGTATTCTGATACCTGTCTCAATCTACAAATTAAGTTTCCTATGGGTATTGTTACAAATTATTTTTTTAAAAAAGGCTCACAGACATGATTTAACTATCTAATGATACTTCTCTTAAAAATATCTACCTGGAAGAATTTAACTAAAACTTCCTTAAGTTGAAAATTCTTATCAAGTAGTGTTGTGCTGATGGAGAACATGTAATTTACCATTTGACTGTTAAAGATGACAAAGCCCTGGGCCTCCCTGGTGGCGCAGTGGTTGAGAGTCCGCCTGCCGATGCAGGGGATACGGGTTCGTGCCCCGGTCTGGGAGGATCCCATATGCCGTGGAGCGGCTGGGCCCGTGAGCCATGGCTGCTGAGCCTGCGCGTCCGGAGCCTGTGCTCCGCAACGGGAGAGGCCACAACAGTGAGAGGCCCGCATACCACAAAAAAAAAAATAAATAAAAAAAATAAAAAATAAAAAATTATGGGCTTCCCTGGTGGCGCAAGTGGTTGAGAGTCCGCCTGCCGATGCAGGGGACGCGGGTTCGTGCCCCGGTCTGGGAGGATCCCACATGCCATGGAGCGGCTGCGCCCGTGAGCCATGGCCGCTGAGCCTGCGCGTCCGGAGCCTGTGCGCCGCAACGGGAGAGGCCACAGCGGTGAGAAGCTCGCGTACCGCAAAAAAAAAAAAAAAAAAAAAAAAAAAAAAAAAAGATGACAAAGCCCTGCTGTGATGAGGGCGTAACAATAGGGCAGAAGTATTTTGTGATTTCTAGGACAAGAATTGCTTTAACAATATTAACTGGAACTGATTAAAACTACATACAACTCCCCTCTTAAGTTTTAAGGAAATGCAGTCAACTAAATATCAGTACCTTGAATCTTTCCAAGTTTTGCTTCCTCTCATGAGGCTTTCTGTCACCATGAAGACAAACACATGAGAACTGGTGCCCCTTTTTATCAGGTCCTAGTGAAAAGCACATTAAACAGTTAACCTTGGAAAAGATTACGACTAAGACTATGTCAAAAACACCAGTAACATTTAGACTACCAGTTGGGGTATAATTCTATGGAAATCTATACCCCAGCTTGTCATAAAGCATGGTTAACACAATTTCTGTCATAGGTGAAATACCCTTAAAATGAACTCCACGAGCATTAAAACTGATTTGCTTTGAAGGACATTTTAAGTAACCTTTCCCAATCTGCAGTGGTAGTTTCTGTGTACACCAGGAACCTCACCTAACCCATGTAAAGCGAAGAACCAAAAAGTAAACAAAAGAGATTATTCTTGGAAGAACCAAAATAGGCATCAGGAAGTTCATGCCCTTACTAAAAGGCCACGACCACAAGCCTGCCCTCCTCCAGGTATTCTAAACAACTTAGTTATCTGGTTTCCTGGCCAAAGCAGATTAGAAGCAGCAAACTGGAAGGATGGAGAAGTGGTATTTTAGAGGCAAGGGCAGTGGTAGCCAATCCTAAAAAAGAAAGTCTTCAAGTAGACACAGTAACAAAAAGCAGTGCAGTTCAGACCAGAGTAATAATAGTCACTGTGAGAATTCTTTTAATTTTGCTATATGTTTGAGAATATAATAAGTGTTGGGAAAATAGACAAAGTAAAAATAACCATTAACATTGACTATACTTGCTTTACCATGTATCTATCCATCCCTCTATCCCTCTATCAACCCACTTTTATATTTTTGATGCATTTCAAGGTAAGCTGCAGGTATCAGTACACAGTTCAACATGCACATCATTAACTAGAGTGCAGGATTTGTTCAGGTTTGTTTTCTTGTTGAGGTTCAAGTGACATACAAGGAAATGTACAAATCTTAAGAGTACACTTTCTGAGTTTTGACAAATGCATACACCCATGTAGCCCAAAGCCCTATCAAGATACAGAACACGAATATCATCCACAAAGTACCTTCATGCCCTTTCCCAGTTATCCACACTCCCACATTCCTGGGGACAACCACTGTTCTGGTTTCTTTCTCATCATAGATTAGTTCTGGCTCTTCTAGAACTTCACACAAATCAAATCATACAGCCTGTACTCTTGTGTAAGAATTCTTTCATTCAGCATAATGCTTCTGAGATTCACCCACCATTTTTGTGTCAATCAGCACTCCATGCCTTTTCAGTGCTGAGTAGTAAGTATTCCACTGTACAGATATTTTGCATTTTGTTTAGCCATTCTCCTGTTAATGGCCTCTTAGTGTACAGTTTGGGGCCATTATAAATGAAGTGCTATGACCATCTTGCACACATCTGTCGTCAATATATATTCTCACTTATCTTGAGCCAATACTTAGGAGTTGAATTGCTAGGCCACAAGACAGCAATGTTTAATTTTATAAAAAACTGTAAGACCTTTTACCTAAGTGACTGTACTTCAACAATGTATGAGAGCTCCAGTTTCTCCACATCCTCACCGAAATTTGGTGTTTTAAGTATTTTTGATCTAGTCACTCTGAATGTACAGTTGTATTACATTGTGATTTTATTTTGCATTTCCCTAATGACTGATTATACTGAACATTGTCTCAGGTTGGTTTATATATTTAACGTTAATTATAAGGAGCATAAGATTATAATCATTATATCTTCATTGTAGATTGAATATTTTATTACATAGTGACCCTTTTTATTTCTAGTAATATTTTTGTCTTAAAGTCTATGACATCTCCATTAATACAGTTAGACCAACTTTCTTTTAATTAATCTTTTAGCTGACACATACATATATTTTTTCATTCCCCTTCCTTTCAATCTATCCATGTCCTCAGGTTTTAGGTATGTTTCTTGTAAACAACATACAGCTACATTGTATCCAGTCTAACAATCTATGCTCTTCATCAGAAGACTTCAGTCCACTGATAAATACTATAATGTTTATCCATACGCTCAGCTTTTTCCACCAGCCGTTATTACTCTATAATTTCCAACTGCTCTGCTTTTTCTCATTTTTCCCCCCTTCCTTTCTTACCTTTTTTTCAGATTAAGGTTTTTTTTTTCTCATTTATTGACTTAGAAGATATACATTCTATTATTTAATGATTACACTTGAAATTTTAACATTAATCAAAAACTTTACCCTTCTTCCAAATGATATAAGGGCCTTAGAATGCTGTGATTCATCTTCACTGTAGTGAAACTGTACCTATGTGGAAAATATCTCATTGTTTTTCCTACATCGTTGCTTTAAAATCTGGGCATCCACGCTATACTGTATCAACATGAGACTAACAAGCTATTAAGTGAGAAAATAAACACAATTTATTTCAAGTGAGGAAACATTACCTCCTCCTTGTTGCATAAAATGCTGCTCCAAGTTATCACAGTCGATTTTGGTTCTACAGAAAATAATTGCTTGATCCATCTTGTGTTCCTTGATTGCTCGGACAGCATACTCCCCCTTCAGGATTTTAATAGCTTCAGACCACATCTCTTGAGTAACACAATAACAACAACAACAACAAAAAAACCAACAGAATTTCAATCTGAAATTGTCATGAACACACATAATTACACAGACTTACTGCTTCACTCACCTAAAAAACTCTACTTTAATACAAGTATTACAGACAAACCAAGAAATAAAAAGATAGGGTAAAATGGTGAGATAATCCACTTGCTCATTTATTTTTGTTTCTCTTAATGTTTTTTATGCCAGTTTATGGGATGCCAGAACACCTATAACCATACCTCTTATAATGGAAAATGCACATGTACAAACACACACACACACACACAAACAGAAATACATGCCCAGAGCAAAACTTTGTTTTTACCTCTCATTGAGAACTAATCATATTCTGCCTTGCATTAACTTCCCTAAGTGCTCAATAAATGTTTACTCAATTACTTTAACCTCTTTAAAAAATAATAAATGTACTTTCTAAATCAATCTAAACGCCAGAAAGTTCAAACTTCACTCTATGAAATAAATATTTTACGTCAAACCTAGTTAGTAACTTCTCAGTTGCCATCCTCCAAATGTCTATTTTTCAGTATGAAGCTGGGCTATAGTTACTCTGCAACTATTTAATGCAAAATTTTAATTTTGTAATCCAACATATTTCTAAGGTCTCTCTAGTCGTCTCCAATTGTAGTAAAAACTAAGCAAAACTTTTACAAGGAAAAATATATGAGGCAGTAAAAAATTTTTATTTTATAAAATGCATTCCCAAACAGTGGGATGATACATTATTATTTTGACTATCAGTGTCTGCTCCTTTTCAACAATAAGGCTGGCTGAGCATACACCTCATAAATTTGGAGCTACACATAAAACTGAGTTCAAAGGAACTGTCTTTAATCAAAATTTCAGATAATTCACCTTTGAGATACTTGTTAAAAATCTACCAATGAATCCAACTATGAACAAAATGCAGTCTAACCCTTGCCAATGATCCACTTGAGACATGTGATATCAGACATGTGGCCTAATGGGTTTCAGATCTCTTCTAGGTTCTCTAAACACTATCCTTGTTATCATGCTGGATCTTCATATATCTTTGAAATATTATGTACCTGATACAAACTGTCTCAATTCTGCATAGAAGTATCTTCATTGAATCAATTAATTTTAGGCTTTTTAAAAATTGATAAATATTTAATGATATGGCGTTTCAGTATGGGAAGATAAAATAGTCCTGGAGATGGATGGTGGTGACGATTGCACAGTAGGACTGTACTCAATGCTATTGAATTGTACACTTACACACAAAAAGAATCATCTCAGGATCATTTCTGTATCTTTCACAGGGCTGTAGCTAAAGACATGTTCCTTTGTTACTCAATTGCCAGATATGAAGAATCTACATGACATTTCTCTTGGAATTCAGGGCTAAAATACAACCTGTAGCCAGAGAAATTTGCTGGCATCCTGGAAAAATGAGAATTGTATAATCCAAAATATTTGTGATTTGGATGCCAGGAGACTAATATCTTAAATTCAGTGATTAATATCCTCTAAGTTGACTGATATCAGCTTTCCCCCCATTTCTAAATTATTTTTGTTCCTTTTATTTTCAGATTTCCTGTTCCTTCATGAGAGTAGACAGGGCATAAGTTCAGTAAAACAGATCAATTTGTTTTCAAAATCTTTCCACACATTTTATTGACTCTTCTAACTTACCTGGACTGTTAACACCAGGTCTTGTATTATCTTTTGCATGTACTTCATCAGTCTGTCAAAAGGAAAGGATAAAAAAGAAGCAGGGAAGGGTTAAGTAATGATTCAGAACAGGTATCTTTTTATAAAGGGAGAACTGTATCTAACTTTAGATTGCATTTCAGACATACATCTTTATAATCTATAGACAAAAGCATTCTTCAGATTCAGAAAAAACTCTTTATTAATTATAGGTCTTAGGCTAATCAATTTTAAATATAATAATAAAAAAGCAAAGGTGGTTTTCAAAACATTGTGTACTTAGAATAAGCATACCCTTATTATATAAAGGTAAATCTAATAATGGTGAAAAAGTGAGATGATGGACTCATGAAACTGATATTTAGAAAAATAAGGCACATCAAGAAGATTCTAAAACACTACTAAAAATGGACATCATTATATCAGAAATTAGACCTATATATACACAGGTAATCCTATTTATTTACAAAACCTATGTCAAGAAAGATGATCACAAAAGTAACTTTATATATAGAGAAAAGTAAAGTATGAGTCCATCACTTATTTCATACCTAACAGACCTAAACTCTTCTGGTCAATGTGCCAGACTTCTCTTTTCTTAAAGGTACAATGTCTGGTTGCTTTAAGCATCATGAAGAGCTCGAGGTTAAACTAGTTGACGAATGCTTTACTCTATACTAATGTAAACGTTATAAAGTACTCACCCTAATGTGGTTCTTCCCAAGCCTTTCCCAGAGTCTGTCAGCTTTGGGATTCACTGGGACAACAACATGGTGGACAGTATCTGGAACAGAATCTTCTCCTTTCAAATCAACCCAGGTGGGAAAGTGCATGATCTTCTCTGACAGTTTCTTCACATCAAAAGAGTGCAAAGTGGCTGAGCAAACGATCACCTAAGAAGAGAAAAACCAAACTTTAGATAAGCTTTTATAATAATAATGATTCTAGCATATGAATACAGATGTGGGGCACGAAGTATGCTAAGCCTGGAATCTAAGACAAGTTCAATACCTGACTCTGTAGCAACAACTAGTGGCGTGACTTTGGGTGGGTTTACCTCTATGAGCTTCAGTCCCCTCACTGCCACAGAAATCATGCCATCTATTCCTCAAGGTCCTACAAAAACTAAGTAACATGAAAAGGTTTTTAAAAATCTAAAGCCATAAACTTGTCCCCTTCTCTTAAAAGCCTCTCCTCTTGAATTCTTCCTAAGAAAACAGAATGAGAAAGAGTAATATTTTAAGAAATAATTACTAAGGAAATAACTGTTTTTCAACAGTTCAAGACATTTCTCCTTCAAAGAGGAAGCAGTACTCAGAGTCTTGAATATAAACCCTAAATGCTCTGTAGAAAACGAAAATAACGATTAAGACTTTTTTACTTATAGTCTTCTGTTACACCTAAGTAATTTCCTTAAATTCCCTTCACCTTTATTTCTAAAAGCAGCTCATAAGACTGTTTCCTTTGTGTGTACTACTTAATCAGTTAATGAAGAAAATGTTTCATACAGCAGTTAACGTAACTAAAACGTGAATGTAAAACAAAAAAAGTAAGCATTAATACGTAACAATTGTCTACATGTATTTTAAGATGCATTAGTTATTTCATACCTGAAGTCTTTTTCCATCAGAGGTAATCTGAGGAATCTGATTGTGAATCCTATTTATAAAATCAGAGTAACCTTGAGAAAGAAGCCCATCCTGCATGAGAAGCAAAGAAGAACATAAGTTTTTTAATCAGTATCTAAATCTTTCTTTTCTAAATCAATTGCAAAATATAAGATATAGAAACTAATTCATACACATACATATCTCCATACTTTCAAAGTAATTATTTTCTACTGGATATTTAAAGGCAAGTTGTAAATTCAACTTTAAAGCCTATGTGACTACAATATGAAAAAGCCGACAATAAATAACTCAAAAACCATACTCTGGTATTCTAAAACGAATACGAGAGTAAATAACTCCCACATCTCCTTAAGAATACGACTCTAATATGAAGAAGCAAAGACCTTCAATGTTGAAAAACTACCTCATCTTGAAAATAACTTGGAACTATATCTCAAGAGCCCAAATCATATTAATGTAATTTGTAATGTGTGAAAAAAAAAATGTTATGTACAAACAAGATAACTATTTGGAGTACAAAACAAACCTACATGTCTAGTAATAAGGGTGGTTAAATAAGCCATGAAGTGTGCATATAAGAGACCATTAGACAGCCTTTAAAAATTGTTCATAAATAATGACATGAAATACTTATGTACCAGATTTTTCTAAAAAAGATTTCCCAGATTCTAAATAGCCTGATTGCAACCACATAAAATAGTATTTACTATAAATATAAGCAGTGAATGAAAATACACCAAACTGGTAACTATGTTTCTCTCTAGGTATTGGGATCATGACTAAATTGTATTTTTTCTTCACCATTTCACACATTTTATCCCCCAAAACATAAGCAAATATTTTTTTTTTAAAGCATGAGTATATTTTAACATACAGCTTCATCCAGGACCAGGAATCTAACTTGGGATAAGTTCAGCTTTCCAGTTGACACCAAATCATCCAGTCTTCCTGGAGTGCCAACAACTATATCTACCTAAAAAATATACAAAAAAAGCACCTTTAGAAAACTGAAGAACTATTGTAATCACCTTCGAATAGCAACCAACAATGGTCTACTTACAATAAAAACATGCATATTGAAGTAGTCATAGTCAACTTTAAATCTGCAAAACAGGAGTTCTAGATAATGCTGTATTATTAAACTTATATCTGGTTTGAAGTTAATGTGAAGATTTTGGCAACTGATTGTAACATGTTAAGCTGTTATAGACAGTCTAGTATATAAAATTTGTTTTCCAAGTGAAAAATCAAATGAATTTATAGGAACTCTGAAATTAAACCAGGATCCGAATCCCAGTTCCACCATTACCCAGCTGTGTGACCTCAACTTATTTAATCTCTTCTAGTTTCAATTTTCTCATTTTTTAAATGGGTAACATGTTCTGCTTTGCAAGACGGTTGTGATACTTAAGAGATCAGATATGTAGTGCATTTGATGCCCAGTGTGCCAGATGCTTGATAAATTTGGTTATAATTAATAATGAAGATGACCTGACTAATCCAGGAAAAACAGTAATAATTACTATTTGTCAGGTGCTTATAATGAACATGTGCTGTGCTAACCTTTTACAGGTATTATATCATTTCATGTTACCACTAAGGAAAACACTACTATTATCAGTCCTGTTTTTAAATGAGGAGACTGAAGTTTAGAATTCTAAAGTCATAAGAACTTAGATGATACAGCTAGTAAGTACCCCAACTGGGATTCAAACTCAAAGTCCAAACTTGAGAAAAGGTCTAATTCAAGTAAGAACAAGTTTTATTTAGCTTTTTATTATAAAAATTTTAAGACATCTACAAAGAGAATATGAGCCACCAACGCCAGTACACCCAATTAACCACTTTTTCCATTTTCACACACACACCTTTTAATCAAGTCCACGGTATAGTGATTAGGAACACAGGCTTTGAAGTAAGTTCCACCTATGAGTTGTAAGATCTGGGGCAAATTACTTAATATTTGGTATAAGCCCTCTTCCTAATCTGTAAAAATGGGGAAGAGGACCATCACAAAGGGCTATTGTGGGAATTGAATAAAAAAATGTATATAATGGACTTAGCAGGGCCTGGCCCATTTCTAGAAGGTAATCAATAAAGGATAAATATTTTTAAAGTGTGTATATGGATGTAAGTGTGTGAGCACAATAAGGTATTATGTAAAATCATTCAATAAATCAGACAATTCAAAACTTCTACTCTTTATCAACAGGCATAAAAAATGACTTCTTTTTCACTTGTGTTCTCCACTCTAGACTAAAAACATAACTATCTCCTAACAAATTCATCACTTTGGTCTCATTACTTCAATATCTCACCCCTTGAAAAACTGAAAAAGTACTGTGCTGAATGGACTTTTTTTTTTTTTTTTTTGCGGTACGTGGGCCTCTCACTGTCGTGGCCTCTCCCGTTGCGGAGCACAGGCTCTGGACGCGCAGACTCAGCGGCCACGGCTCACGGGCCTAACCGCTCCGTGGCATGTGGGATCCTCCCAGACCAGGGCTCGAACCCGTGTCCCCTGCATCGGCAGGCGGACTCTCAACCACTGCGCCACCAGGGAAGCCCCTGAATGGACTTTTAATTTGATCCAGTAGAAGGCATTTAAACTCCCATAAAAAATGAAAGACATTTCTGAAGCTATTGTTTCAACTATGTTGATAACTGTAAGCAAGTCTCAGTTCAATGTAGAAAATACTGTCTGAAAATAAAACCCACTCAATGTATCAAGAATGTACTATGTGCCAAGCACTGTGCTGGACACAGCAATGAATACAATACCACTCTGGTTCTATGGGTAATGTCTCTTTACCAAAGGATTCTAACCTACTGTGCGAGTTTCCTCCCTCCTCAATTTCAGCAGGTAGTCAGCATGAAAACAGAAACTCGGTCTCTCAGGTTTAAAAAAAAAAAAAGTCAAATTGGAAAAGCCTGAGAGAAATAGCTATGTGACTTGGATAATAGCACCAACCACTTCTTCAGGCCTAACTGCACATGTTGCATAACTGTGCAACTTTAAAAGATTTAAAAAATTACATAGTTCTATTCTCTGACTCCAAAGCTGACTTCTGCCTGCAGCATAAGACATAACACAGGGCTAAGGGTGCCAGAGGATGGTGGGAGATAACAGAAGTAGAGAATGTAAGATGGAAGGAAGAGCAGGAAGAGAATACATTACATCCCCTAAGTAGAATGGAGCTGAATCCTGCCAGGAAAGCTATGGAATAACACTCCCTTTACTTTGCCATTAGCTGCAGCCAGTACCAAATTTTAGATCCGCCTGGCAAAAGCAGATCTAATTCCCTAAAAGCTCCGTAGCTGGACAATGTAAGTCAAGAAACTTAATAACTTACGTGGAAAATGAATTTGGGTTTGAGGAACCAAGATAGGGAATGAATATATTAAATCTCTCTTATAACCATTAAAATATAGCAAATCAAATAAGAACATAACAAAGCTATGTTACTATCTTAGAATAGTATTAAGCACAGGAATGATTCCTTGCTCTTAGTATGCCACACCAAGTCAAATCAAAACCATTCAGCATGAAATTTCATTTGACAGCAGCACCAAGGCAACTGAGGGGAGAACATATTTGCTCACCGTAACTCAGTCTCAAGCAGTTTAGATTAAATGATAAAATATTTAGGGAAGGAAATGAAAGAGAAGTCTGTAAGGACCAAGTTACTTGATACATACAAAATATTTTATGATGTTCCACCTGTACCTGAACCGACAGGCGGAGTTTCCCAACCTTCTTCCCCAGTAACGAGGATCACAGTCCGAGCTTCGTCCTCGGTAACAGCACAGCTTCTAAGACTTCCCCTTACACAAATCTGAACTCATCTCCCCTCCTACTGGAACCACTGCCTTACCATCCTTCAGCCTTCCCAAGGATCACTGCCAAAACTACCTTCTCTGCAATCCACCTTATCTCTATTTCTATTCTTAACTCCAGCTGCTTCTTTTTCAATTATCCCCAGAGGAAATAACTCAATGCATGAAAATGCGAAGGAGATTCGCAGGTGCTCAAAAGATAAACCAAAAAAAATTCACATATGTTGGAATTTTGCATGAGGTGTTTGGAAGAAACTACTATGCTGTACACTTTTGGGAAAAGAAAAGGCATACGTGTAAGATGTTTCTGAACATACATACAGTCTTTTGACCTTGTTTAATTTCAGCCTCATTTGACTTTTCTTGAAACACAGCAGAACTATATTGCCAAAATGACAACACATAGTGTTACTTTTTAAAAATTAAAAGTACAACTTACCCCATTATCCAAAACAGAGAGCTGATCCCGTGCTGCAACACCTCCAATTATCAGAAGCTCCCTGAAATAAATACCAGAATAATAACGTAGAAAAAGATTAAAGCCTGCTTTATTGTTTGTTTTTTTTTTCAATTTGGGGGAGGTAGATATTAAAATTGAATAACTGAGAAAGAATCTACAATAAAGGTCTGGAGGAGGAAAGAAACAAGGCGCTTCGTTTCCAGGAGCTACATAAAATGTTAATGCACGGTAAAGTAACTGAGGAAAATGTGAAAGCTTGGAACCCAGAAAACATCAGTCCTCATCTATCTATCTTTCTATATTAGGATAATTCCAGGTACCCCAAACTCTGGTTTCAATCAACCTTTATAGACACATGTGGTTGTACATGCATAAAATATATACTCTGAAAGAATATATAAATATTAATTTTTAAAAGTTGCCTACAGGTTGATAACCAAAAACTGGGGAATGGGGTGAAAGGAGACTTACTTTTTTTTTTTTTTTTTTTTGTGGTACGCGGGCCTCTCACTGTTGTGGCCTCTCCTGTTGCGGAGCACAGGCTCAGGACGCGCAGGCTCAGCGGCCATGGCTCACGGGCCCAGCCACTCCGCGGCATGTGGGATCTTCCCGGACCGGGGCACGAACCCGCGTCCCCTGCATTGGCAGGCGGACTCTCAACCACTGCGCCACCAGGGAAGCCCAAGGAGACTTACTTTTCATAGAATATCCTTTTGTGTTTGAATTTTTCTCACTCCAAATACTTCCAAAAATATGTTTAGATTAAAAAAGATTACTTTGGGACTTCCCTGGCAGTCCTGTGGTTAAGAATCCACCTCCCAATGCAGGGGACGTGGGTTCGATCCCTGGTCTGGGAACTAAGATCCCACAAGCCGCGGGGCAACTAAGCCCGCATGCCACAACTACTGAGCACATGGGCCACAACTAGAGAGCCTGCGTGACACAACTACAGAGCCCATGTGCCACAACTAGAGAGATGCCCGTGGACTGCAACGAGGAGCCTGCGCACTGCAACGGAGATCCTGTGTACCACAACTAAGACCTGACGCAGCCAAAAATAAATAATAAAATACACTCTCTCTGGAAAAAAAAAAAAAAGCCTTATGCCAAGACAATTCTATGGGGGGAAAGAATAGTCTTTCAACAAATGGTGCTAGAACAAATGGATATGCATGTGCAAATGAATGAAGTTAAACCTCTTCTTCAGGCCACACATAAAAATTAATGCAAAATGAATCACAGACCTAAATATAAGACCTAAAACTACAAAACTCTTAGAAGAAAACATAAGAGTAAATTTTCATGATCTTGGGTTAGGCAAAGTCCCTTACAACACCAAAAGATGAACAAACAAAAAAGCAACAGATGAAAAAATAAACTGGACTTCATCAAAATTAAAAACTTTTGTACTTCAAAGGACACTGCCAAGAGAGTGAAAAAGCCCACAGAATCACAGAATGAGAGAAAATATTTGCAAATTATATATATCTAATCATAATACTACATGTATATATCTTATAACTCAACAATAAAAAGACAAATAACCCAATTGAAAAATGGGCAAAGAATCTGAACAGACTTTACAAATGGCCAGTAAGCACATGAAAAGATGTTCAAAATGATTAGCTATTAGGGAAATACAAACCAAAACCACGATAAGATACCACTTCACACCCATTAGGAGGGCTATAACTGTAAAGACAGATAATAAGGTGAGGATGTGGAGAAACTGGAACCCTCACACATTACTAGTAGAAATGTAAAATAGTGTTGTCACTTTGGAAAACAGTTGTGTACTTCCTGAAGATGTTAAACATGAAGCTACTGTATGATCCAGCAATTCGACTCCTGGATGTATATTCAGGAGAAATGGAAATGTATGTCCACACAAAAGTCTATACACTAATGTTCATAGCACAGTAGCCAAAAAGTGGAAACAAGCCAAACATCCATCAACTAATGAGTGGATTAATAACTATGTGGTATATGTATACAATGGAATACTTTTTGGCAATAAAAAGGAACTAAGTACTGATACATGCTATAACATTGACGAACTTTAAAAACGTTATGGTAAATGAGAGAAGCCAGTCATGAAGCAGCACACATTGTCCAATTCCATTTATATAAAATGTCCAAAACCGGCAATTCTATATATGGAAAAGAGATCAGTGGCTGCCCAAGGATAGGAAGGTGTGAGGGAAATGGGAGTGCCTGCTAAAAGGTAGTGTTTCTTTTGAGGGTGATGAAAACGTTCTAAAATTGGTTTTGGTGGTCACACAATTCTGTGAATATAATAAAAACTAAAACAACCTGTACACTTTAAAGAGTGAATCGTATGATATGTGCATTATATCTCACTATAGCTATTCATAAAAAGATTGTCTCCTTTTTATAAATAGCAGACAAAATTACTTCCTGAGGCAGCCAGACAACTTTCAATCAGAAGTAGCTATCAACTATCTTCATTTATTAATTTTACTCTTATTTAATCAGTCATTTAAAAAATACCATAAAATACTGGGAAAGTGGATGATGTTGACAGAGTCTCATAAATTCTATGACTGATGAAAAGAAACAGCTTCATGGTTGCCTACTGTCATCTTAAGCGATTTATAGTGTTTAAAGAAAGAAAAAAAAAAGCTTTCTAGTCTGTGAATGTCCATTACCTTGGCATAGTCCTTAACCACCTACCACTAGAGCCATGTTTCCTAAATCCGGTAACACCAGAGGCCAGATTGGCTACTTAAGAATCACCTGGAAGAGGTGCCATTCTTCCTTAAAAAACGAAGAGTTCCAATTCCTATCCCCTGGAAAATCTGATTCAGTATATACAGAAGAGGGACCAATAAATTTATATTTTTAAATAAGGTCCCTTAGTTCCCAGGTTTGGTAACTATGGTCCTAAATCTATCATTTCTTCTATAAAACTTTACTCTTATCCACTTTCCTAGTCAGATACATTTATTTCTACAAATTTAGCAGAAAGCTACACATACACA
The DNA here is from genome assembly GCF_949752795.1 of Hyperoodon ampullatus. Classification (NCBI taxonomy): domain Eukaryota; kingdom Metazoa; phylum Chordata; class Mammalia; order Artiodactyla; family Ziphiidae; genus Hyperoodon; species Hyperoodon ampullatus. The sequence continues at coordinate 77,508,947 of NC_136928.1, forward strand.
TAACAATCTATGCTTGTGTGCAAAGCACTGTAGGGTTGAGGAATATAAAAGACCAGCCCCTGGCTTATGGTGTGTAAAACTGAGTTGGGACGAGTAAAGCTATGCACATTTAAAACAAGAAACACTAACACATGACAGTGCATAGGGATTATGGGGAAGCAAACACAGCAGTATCCGAGGAGGGAGAAAGGACCGGGCTGGCACCAACACGTTAGCTTCATAGAAAGACCAGGACTTGAGCTGGGTCTTCAAAGAAGGAAAAGGCTCATTTGTACTGAATACCGAAATGAGTAACACAATTTTACCATCTTAGCAAATCAATTGATTTTGTCATCTATCTTCCCTTCCAGGCTTTGTCCAGACGCACGTTAATCTTTACACATAATTAGAGCACAAAAATCAACTTATATTAGCATTTTACGTTCTTCCAAAAACACTCTCTTGTGAAGAGTTCTGAGTCTCTTACGCTAAGAAGATGCTCTGGTGATGTACTCTTGTAGTGACTCTCCCTGTCGTATCCTTAAAGCATTTTATCACATTACTTTGGTTGTTTCTCTGCCTTCCACACTATCTCCACACTCCTACACATAATTCTATAAGAGCAAAGATGAATTCTTGTTGTTATATCTTGATCCTTAGCCTAAGTCTTCACACATGGTAGGTATTCAAATAGTTACTGAAAGAGTGAAATGCATCAATCATCAAGACAAAATTAGGAATTATTTTACCTAAAAAGTTTCACTAAGTATAAATTTATCCCTGAATAAGTTTAACTTATGAGAAAGATCACCATTAAAAAGATGGGGGACTTCCATGGTGGCGCAGTGGTTAAGAATCTGCCTGCCAATGCAGGGGACACGGGTTCAATCCCTGGTCCAGGAAGATCCCACATGCTGCGGAGCAACTAAGCCCGTGCGCCACAACTACTGAGGCTGCGCTCTAGAGCCTGCGAGCCACAACTCCTGAGCCCGTGAGCCACAACTACTGAAGCCCGCACACCTAGAGCCTGTGCTCCGCAACAAGAGAAGCCACCGCAATGAGAAGCCCGCACACCGCAATGAAGAGTAGCCCCCGCTCGCCGTAACTAGAGAAAAGCCCGCGCACAGCAACGAAGACGCAACGCAGCCGGAAAAAAAAAAAAAAGCTCAGACATCAAAATAAGATTTTTAAAAATATAAATAAATAAATAAACAGATGGGCCCACGGGACATCAATAATTCAGAGTTTCTGAATTTAGATAGTGGTGATGGCTGCACAACCTTGTGACCATATGCTAAAAACCACTGAATTGTACACTTTAAATGGTGAATTTTATGGTGTGTGAATTATATTTCAGTAAGAAAAATTAATAAAAATCAAGTGTCAAATCAACTGACAGAGCAGTTTACTTATATGGTATGGCTTTCCTCAAATTAAAAGGGATTGCTACTGAGCCAGAAGTTCTCCAAGATCACTAGACTTACAGTCTCCCCGCAATGGCAGAAAGAGCCCTCGAACTAGAGGGACCAGTGTGAAGGCCCACAGGGAAGATGGTCGCCACTAGGAGACAGGCTAGAATTAACCTTGCCAAGTCAGGTTTACCAACACACTAGACAGACAGAGATACATTTTCTATGCAAATGAAGTGATGAAGCTAACACTAAATGAAATGGCCCCTTTAAAAAATTAATTTTTACTCTGATACAGTTTTGCAAACCATGACTCTTTATATAAGAGACACAGGAAAAATCTCAATTTACTTTTTTTTTTTTTTTTTAAGGATTTATTTATTTATTTTTGGCTGCGTTGGGTCTTCACTGCTGCGCGCGGGCTTTCTCTAGCTGCGGCGAGTGGGGGCTGCTCTTCATTGCGGTGCGCGGGCTTCTCATTGCGGTGGCTTCTCTTGTGGCGGAGCATGGGCTCTAGGCGCGCAGGCTTCAGTAGTTGTGGCACACGGGCTCAGGAGTTGTGGCTTGCAGGCTCTAGAGCGCAGCCTCAGTGGTTGAGGCGCACGGGCTTAGTTGCTGTGTGGCATGTGGGATCTTCCCAGACCAGGGCTCGAACCCATGTCCCCTGCATTGGCAGGCGGATTCTTAAACCACTGCACCACCAGGGAAGTCCCTCAATTTACTTTTTTAAATAGAACTCTTCTCACTTAAACAGGAGTTTTATATAGAAACTAATTGCTACTATATGTCAAAGTTAAATATATTTACACACTCATACACATGCATATGTACACACTCTGAATTTCCACCTCATTTTTTTTTCCTACTTTACTCTTCTTCTGAAACACCTCAGACCTAAAGACTATAGGCATTTGAGCACAAAAGGAAGCCTTACCTTAATTTAGGATTATCGACATATTTCTTAAACTGCTTGACGTTATTCAAAGTTTGTTCAGCCAACTCTCGGGAAGGTTCGACAATGAGAGCTTTCGGAGCGTTGGGGAGAAACTTCGCTTGTGCCACCTGAGCGTTACCTTAAGAAAAGAAAAAAGATTAGAACACGTTCAGATCACACCTCATGATACCTTTATTTGTAAAACACGAGCACAAATACTCCAGTGTCAAAATTTTAAATAACAACTGTCCAGTGGTATGGGGGATAGTCAAACTAAACAAAATAAAGATTCTTAAAATGAACCACAGATTCTTTAAATCTACGTGCAGTAATTTGAATTGATTATATGCTTTGTGATAAATTAAATGAGCTATGAAAGGTACTTTCTTTAAATAACTGGAAGCAGATTAGGCAGCACAATGGGGTGAGAGTGTGAGCTTTAGAGTCAGACTGCTTGGATTTGAACTCAGTTCTACCACTTACTTGTCCTCTGACCTTGTGCAAGTGACCGCAAGTCCCCACTCCTCAAGTTCTTTGTCTATAAAACTACCTTACAGGGTTGTTATGCAGACTACATAATGCAGGTGAAACACTTAACACAGTGCCATGGCACTTAATAAGCACACACATTATAAATACTAGATACCATCATCACCATGAACAGCTTCCCCAAAATGCATGAACTGAAACCAAATACTTGGGAGTTTATGAATTAGGTTTTGAAACTGAATTTTACTGACATGTTCAATAAAGATGCATGACTAAACAGGCAAGGGGAGGATCTGTACCTCACTACAAGAAGCCTTACTTACTGGAGTTTTCAACACCCCATTCTTGAAATCTTTACCCTCTCAGGTGCTATACCTGTGTGCTGTGATTTGACAGTGAAACTATCCGGTGCCTTGGAAAGGGCAACAAAACCATCTTTTGGTGGAAACTTAAATTCTTCTTCCCCGAAGTTGAATTTTAGTTCAGCATTCTAGCATTGAATAAAGGAGAAAATGAAAATGCTTAACCTAAGAGCAAACTAACCAATATGAAATAATGAAGATCAAAGTAGCTTATAATCACAGCAAAATGTCTCTCATTACCTTCAAAACACAGGCAGCAAAGAGGCCTTGGTTCTTCATATGTGGTGGTATTTCAAATGCCAGACCAAGGTCTTTTCCTTAAAAAAAAAAGAGAGAGAGAGAAATTGAATTAAAACTACCAGAAAAGAACGTCCACGTGCTCACACCACCAAATCTAGCAGCCGACGCACATCCACACGGCCCCCGCCCCGTTACTGCAGATTAACTGTGCTAATACCAATGTCTTCACTTTTTTACTTTACTCCTGAAATTGTCCCCCTCCCCCTCTACAATTTTAATTATTCCCTTCCTACGGGATTGCTTCCAGCAGACACTTGAATTAGACAAACCTCCCTGAGCTCAGAACTTCCTCCATCTGTCCTTTATTTTTTCTTCTCCTTTTTGTAGCAAAACTGCCTGATTTCCATGTTGACTGTGTCCACCTCATTTCACTCCATTCTCTGTTGAACGGATTCCCAGTCAGGCTCCCCCTACACACCCCTCGTTCCACCACAACAGCTCTTTGTCAAGCTCATTAACGAGCTCCACTTGCCAAACACAGTAGTTCTCACTCCTCATCTTTCTAGGCTAGACCCATCAGCAGCACTGGACACAATCTGATCATTCCCTCCTCCTTCAAAAGCTTTCTTCACCTGAACTGCAGGACCTCAACCTCTTTTGGCTTTCCTCCTCATTCACTTCTGCTGGATTCTCCTCAGTTTGCCAACTTCTAACCACAAGAATACCCTGGGCCTCAGATCTCTCCTCTTCATTACCTAGTCTCATTCCCTAGGTGATCTCATCTAGACCTATGACTGGATCATACATAAGCCAATGACTCTCAAAGATGTATCAATATTTCCACTTTTGATCCCTCCCCGAACGCTTAACTGTACATTTAACTACTTACTTGATTTCATCACTCAGATGTCTAATACGTATCTCAAACTTAACTTGCCCCAAACAGAACTCTTAGCATCCAACTGGTTCCCTACCTATTGTCACCACCCAGTGTTTTCAACAAAGCAGCCACAGTGATTGTACTGTTAAACTGTTAAAAACAGACGATGCCAATTCTCTACTCAAAACCTAATGGCTTCCAATCTCAGTCAAAATAAAAAGTTTGTATCATAGCCTATAAGGTCCTATATGGCCTGGCCTCACCACCTCACTGACCTAAGATTCTACGACCCTCCCCCATGCTCAGTGTGCTCCAGACCCACTGGCCTCCTCACTGTTTAAATACCCCAAGCACGCTTTCATCTCAGGACCTTTGCAATTACTGGTCCCTCTGCCTGAAATACTCTTCCAAGATATTTCTACTCAAATGTCACCTTCTCAGAGAAGCCTTCTCTGATCCCCCAGGATGCTCTCCAGCCCCTTACCCGGATTTATACGCTCCCTCAGTGCACTGTCCCCACCTAATACATATATTTGTCTGGCTCTCCCTATCAGTAGCTAAGCCCCACAGAAGTGTACATAAATTTATCTAGTCCATTTTCTGCTGTATCTCCAGCACCTACCAGCATGCCTGGCACACAGCAAATGCTCAATAAGTATTTGTTCAAAAGAAAGGCAAGGAGGAAGAGAAAGAAGATGGAAGACGGTGAGGAAATTTTAAAAATCACAAATAATGAATATCATATATACTCTCTAACAAAATGGTCCCTAGAAAGCTTACCATTTTTGGAGAATTTGACATGCCCTTTATCCATATCTAGGTAACATCCAATGGTATCATGCATAGTGAATTCCTAGAAAACCAGAAAGTCAAGTGCTGTTAATAAAAAGCAAATTTGAAAATAAGGTAAAAAGGTCAAATAGAGCTGCATCCAAAGTATGTGTTAGTGTTGCATAATACTTCGTTAAAATTCTAAAGTAGATTTTAAAAACGCCTAGTATAGCATATCATATATAAGAATAGAAGCATCAGACAGACTTTTTAGAATCAACATATTAAGGCTCCTCCACATTACCAGAGATGTCAGCTACCAGAACAAGTATATTTAGATTTAACATGACTCAAAATAAGAAATGAGTGCAGCACAAGTATTAAAGTCAAAGCCAAAATCAAAATGGGGTGAACACAGAAAACAAAGTAATATGCTTTGGAGGGGCTAATAAATGGCATAAAAGAAAAATAGTTCTCTTATTTTGTAACATTTCTTCACTGAAGTCCCAATCTGAACTTTCCGTGGAAAATATTCAGAAAATTCACTTGAATTTCACAATCATTTCTATACCCTCAGTCATGTCATGAGTGATCAAGTAAGTATGCAAGAAAACTTACTAACACTATGATTAAGTCATCAATACAACTTACCTCTCCATAATTATCAAATTGTTTATTGTGAGATTTCTTTCCTGTTCCACCAAAGCCAAATCCAAACTTGTCAGTACCTAGATTTTAAAAGTATTTTATAAATGTGGTAAGAATAAAGTTAAAAGCACCATGAAAGTCCACAAGTTGAAGATAATTTGAAGCATCTACACAGTATTGTGTGGTACATATTAATGCATACTAACTTTACTGACTTCATTCATACCCTTAACCTTAACCTCCTGATTTTATGACGTTATAATATCTATTTTTTGGTACTTCAAATCTTTCTTGGAACGAGGAGGGTAGAGGTAAATATTATTATTTCCATGTCTCTAAATATAAACTGTCTATGGTTACGTTTACTATTTTGCTCCCCACTAAAATAAAATGTTAAAAATTCACAAATGTAAAACAACAAATTCAGTTTATTTTAGAAACACTTACCTAGGTCTAGGGAAGCCTGCATAGAAGACCACCCAACTCTGCACAGTCCTTGGTCATGACAGGATACTTCATAGTAGTGTTTCCCTGCAAGGGCAAAATACTTTGAGATTTTTATAAATTATACACTTATGATTCATTTACCATGTAGCTACTTTCCCATTGTTTCTGAATAACAATTTGTATCTTCCAAATGAAGAATTGTAGATCTTTCTGTAACATTAAAAATCTTTTCAGATCCTCGATTCAAAGCTATTTTAAAGAGAAGTTCATGTATTAATACATCACCCCAAAAGTTCAGACAAGTACAAATGTTGTTTAAATACCTTTCGTTAATCCTTTAGTAGCTCTACATCCATGCCATTCCTTTACTTCTCTGCTCTGACAACAAAGACCATCTGACCCGATTGCTGGATTTGAGAAAAACACAGAAAACCATGTCAATACAGATTACATAAATCACGCGTTCTGAAATAAGTATCGTTCCGTCTCACTAATAAGGTCATTCGTTACTCGGTGCGATGTTCCGGGGACTGAGACGTGCTGACTCCTGAAGGGTAGCAACGTCTTCCCCATGAGCAGCTGCCCTCATCCATCCCCTGGAGGGCTGTGGCTTACGCTGAGGACTAGTTTCTCTACTGTTATCTGTTGGCTGGGACAGGATTTTACCACAACAATTCTAAAAAGGCATCAACACAGCACCTAACCTGACTTGTACTACCGCAGCTGCATCACCAACACACGTTTAGACAACTATTCTCTAGAGTCCTTTAAAGAAACGGATACTAAGGATGACGCAGCACCCACTCATCAATACTTGTTGCTCTGATTTTATGCCGAAATTAGAGCTTGAGTGAATGCTACACTAAAAGAAAAACAGAAACTCTGGCTTGTTCCCTAATCCGTGGATCCAGAAACCATAAAGGGAAAGCAGGAAAAGCCTGAACAAATAACCCTGTAGCTGTTATTTGCTAATATTAGGGCTCTAAAAGATGAAGTTCTATATTATACATCATAGTCAGTCATAGTGCTTATTGGTGCTTTTTGGCGTTAAGTAAAGCACTTGGCTTTTGTCTGTACTGGAAACTATAACTTCTGTCCTGATTCAGGCTTGCAAATCATATTCGCCACCTGAATGTAGAAGACATTTTTAAAAAAAGCATCTCGTCACACATTTTCCTTCACTTATAAGAAATTAAATTATTTATTCAAAGTATAAATTCTTATTCATATGGGTACATTATATAAACCTCTGAACTTTAAAAAAAAGTTCTCAGGGCTTCCCTGGTGGCGCAGTGGTTGAGAGTCCGCCTGCCGATGCAGGGGATACGGGTTCGTGCCCCGGTCCGGGAAGATCCCACATGCCGCGGAGCGGCTGGGCCCGTGAGCCATGGCCGCTGAGCCTGCGCGTCCGGAGCCCGTGCTCCGCAACGGGAGAGGCCACAACAGTGAGAGGCCCGCATACCACACAAAAAAAAAAAAAGTTCTCGGACAAGGGTAAATCATAAAAATTTTTGTATTTAAAATTCTTTATGCATATATACATATATAAACTTTTACATAAATTAGGTATCACATGGTAGAGAGTAGCAGTGTGGGGTTGTTTGTTTCTGTCATGATTCCTCAAGGCCCACTGACCTTTCTCTGCATCCTGATTTTCTTACTCATTGACACCTGGAGAAAATTCCTCCAAGTCAACTCTGCAGTTCTGACTTATTCTTCATAATAGCTGCACAACAGTCCTTGGATACACCCTAATCTTTGTTTACCATTCTAGCAGTATCATTTACTTTGCTGGCAGTTTTTATCATTATAAATAATGTTGCATCAAACAGCTTTGAAAGTGTATTCTTACATACTGGCACTTTCATTCCAATGAGCTTGACCTTCCAGGAATATATGTTTTTAAAATATTAACAGGTAATGCCAAACTCCTTTTCAGAGAGGCAGTAATTTGTAAGTCGGTTATCACCCTTTTGGATTCTTGCCAATCAGATGGGTATAAAACAACATTCACTGTAACTTTAATTTCCATTTCCCTGCTACCTGTAAACTTGACCTTTGTATGTTTATTGCCATTTGGATTTGGTTCTTCTGTGAACTGCCTATCCACATCCTTTGTCCATTTTCCACTGATTGCTTATCTCCTTCTTACTAAAACAGGTAACACTTAATCTGCTGTCAACACAAGAACCCCTTACCAGTTTACAAGGATTCTTTATCTTTCTTCAACACTGCATTAAAAACAAGTTTTTGAATCACAAATGTGCTGCTAAAATCTATCCACTTACCAAAAGCAGATCCTCTATCATATGGGTTCATTTGCCATTTGTTCAGCACTAAGCAAATTAAAACAAGAAAAGTTAACCCCAAACAAACATAATTTAAAACATGCTACAAAAAATGAAGCAAATATTTTATATTTTATATGATATCTTAACTCCTCTAGTTCCAATATGGTTTTATACACTATTTGGAATGTACGATTAAAACTGCTGCTGTTTTTATTAAAGGCAAAACTGAAACAAGCCAAAAATAATAGTCACTGGCCCATCCAGGGCAACCTTTTCTGCTCACTTGCTTCAGTGCCTTTTTATTAGATGGCACTGATCTTTGTCATAACTATGGAAGTATTAATAAAATGAAGTTCTGGTGACTTCAATCATAACGAAAATAACCCACCAACATATCAGAATCTAATTATCACTTTATCATTATTAAAAGAAAAGCAAGTCCTTTATTTTAAATAATTCATAAGTGACAAAATATTTTCCTCCTCACTGTTATGGGATTGGCATTTTTCTTTTCTAAAACATCTTAAGAGTCTGGATAAGCAAAGAATCACAATAGCTAAAGAGAATGCTATGTGTTTTCAAGCCCTATTTCCACCCAAGGTAGAAATCTTTTCTAGATTATTTCTGGTCAAATGATATCTATCATCTGCTTAAACACCTGGAATGATGGTGAAGTAACGTCCTCTTGAGGGTCTCTATCCATTGTGGGCTCAATCAAGCTACTAGGAATTAAACAGTATTTTCTAGAACAATTATTCTCTCTCCAGATCCCAACAATGATTTAACAATTATACCACCTCCCTTTTTTATTTGTGTCTCCATGTCTAAGTATCTAGCTTCCTTACTCCTAATAGGACATGATTTTTGGAACTGCAACCATTCTGGTTATCCTTCTGTGGAAGCAGACAGGATCCTTCTCTTTCATCACTCTCTCTGATAAATGATGGTTTATAGTTGCTACAAATTCTGAGACTATTTTTAAACAGACTAATAGTCTAAATAGTTCATATCCATTATCTCACAATTCATTTACAAATGAGTTCATTCTACAAACTATGTAACATTGTTACTTTCAACTACTGAGAAGAAAATGTTGATATGCCAGCTCACTCCGCTTAAGCTTGCAATTTGTCACAATCCTATTTTGTATCATGAAACAAAAGTGACTTAAAATGTAACAAAACCATAGACTACTCAAGATAGAATGGAATTCAGAAACCACTTAATAAAAGCAACAAAATTTAAGGATGAGAAAACTAATGTAAGATTGTTCATGGCACAGACAGGACCAATCGCCATGGAGACAGGACTGAAAATAAGAAATGACTTTAAAATGTACACTTTACATTTCAACCTCCTGGGCTCCTTCTTTCTTATCTTAAAGGAAAATGCACACCTCTTTTCCCTGTAGAAGGCAATATTTCCTACCACCGTGGGTTTATACTCTATCAACTATTTGTAAAATCTTTCCTTAATGCCTTTGTAAAATACTGTACCAATTTATCTTCAGTATTATGCATAAAAAGTTATCAGGTTAAGAAAAACATTAAAATAACTAAATATAATTTCTAAAATGCCAGTGTTTTCTCAAAGACAACACTGTTAGTACCTTAGGAGGGACAGTCTTTCAGTGTTTATGCTCTAAATGACATTTAGCATCCCTGGTTTCCAGGGCAACAAATGACAATACCATCCCCTGGATACTGACAATAAAAATGCACACTCAAATTTCACATCTGGGGCTTCCCTGGTGGTGCAGTGGTTAAGAATCCACCTGCCAATGCAGGGGACACAGGCTCAAGCCCTGGTCTGGGAAGATCCCACATGCAACGGAGCAACTAAGCCCATGTGCCACAACTACTGAGCCTGCACACCTAGAGCTCATGCTCCGCAACAAGAGAAGCCACCGCAGTGAGAAGCCCACGCACTGCAACAAAGAGTACCTCACCACAACTAGAGAAAGCCCGCACACAGCAATGAAGACCCAACGGAGCCAAAAATAAATAAATAAAACAAATTTATTTTTTTTAAAAACTTCACATCTGTAAATGCCAGGAATGAGAATTACTAATTTATACAAAAGGAAATTAATATATGCAAAAATTACCTGAAGCACCAGTTTTAATTGTCGCTTTTCCTTTTTTGCCTTCTTGTTGGTCTTTCAGAGTTTCATAAACTATCTGGATAACTGGAATACTGAAAGCCTAGCAAATAAACAAGAGTCCTCTATATTAGCATTCAGATATCAGTGACAGTTCAATAATCAACATAAATTACAAAAATCGTGCACGCACCTTAAATAATGACACATATTCCTGAGCGCTGCTCCAATTTGCCCAAACCCAAAATACCAGTAAGATAACAAGAGTTGACTGAATGAAGGAAATAAGAACCAGCTGATAGCCCAAAACAATAAACAATTGGGACCCACAGAATGAACTAAACTAAAAAGGATAAATATTATTCTGACAAACCGTTTCTCTAGTCTAGGCCAACAGGAGATCAACCTCTATTTGCAACTTCTTTTTTTAAATTTTATTTTATTTTTTTGCGATACGCAGGCCTCTCACTGTTGTGGCCTCTCCCGTTGCGGAGCACAGGCTCCGGACGCACAGGCTCAGCGGCCATGGCTCACGGGCCTAGCCGCTCCACGGCATGTGGGATCTTCCCGGACCAGGGCACGAACCCATGTCCCCTGCATCGGCAGGCGGACTCTCAACCACTGCGTCACCAGGGAAGCCCTATTTGCAACTTCTTTATTACTAGAGCCACTGCATTAAAATTCAGAAGTGAGTATAAATACTAAAGATACTGTAACTCTTTCTCCAAGACCAGTTTTAAACTATATTCTTAAAGCCATACTCATATAAATCTTATTTCAGAATGAGCTGGCAACAAAAATATTGTTCTCTGTGGCAAGCAACCACTTTTTACATTTTGGAAGGAGGATACTTGATTAAATATTTCAAAGTAAAAACCACTGTTCAAAGTTGCTTTAAAAATCAAATCTTACCGGCTTCCCTGGTGGTGCAGTGCTTAAGAATCCGCCTGCCAATGCAGAGGACACAGGTTCGAGCCCTGGTCCAGGAAGATCCCACATGCTGCAGAGCAACTAAGCCCATGAGCCATAACCGCTGAGCCTGCACTCTAGAGCCCGGAGCCACAACTACTGAGCCCGCGTGCCACGACTGAAGCCCGCGTACCTAGAACCCGTGCTCTGCAACAAGAGAAGCCACTGCAATGAGCAGCCCGTGCACCACAACAAAGAGTAGCCCCCGCTCACTGCAACTAGAGAAAGCCCGCGTGCAGCAACGAAGACCCAACGTGGCCAAAAATAAATAAATAAAATAAATTCATGAAAAATAAAATCACCTCTTACAAAGTAAGTCAATTTAAGTTTATTACTTACACCCGTTTTTCCACTTCCCGTTTCTGCAGCCTAAATGAAGAAGAGAAAAAAAGTTTTAAGTTGTCAGTTAAGGAAATCAAATTAATGCGACACCATGTAGAAATCTTTAACAATTCACAAGCTACCTTTATTTCCCCAGTGTCTGCAGATTATTCAGACTTCCTCATTCAACTTTATTGTCTATCTTGCCATTCCTCTTCCATTCCCTCAAGAATCTGTTCTCCCTTTCCTTTTCCCATTGCTACCATTCACATCTAAACCCTTATTATTCTAACCTAGATTATTATAAAAGTATCCTAACAGTATCTCATGTCTTAGAGCTACACTACAAGCTGCTATCAAATCAGTCTTTATAAAAACACAATTCTAACCGTGCAACGCATCCCTAGTTAAACATTTCCAATGATCCACACTGCCAACAAACACCCAAATTCTTTAGCATGACACTTAAGAAAGGGCACAAATAATCTGACCCACTGTATACGTCTCATCTTATCTCAAGTTACACTCTCCACCCCAGACACACGTATTTTATGCTACCACTGAAGTGAATTACTCTGGGATCATATCCTGCATTCTCCTATTCACGGTTTCTGTTGATGTGCTCTCCACCTAGAGAGCATCTCTTCACCTAGAGAGCATCTCTCCTTTATCTCCCCTTGTCCAAAATCTACCTCCTCCAAGCAGAGTCCTTTATGATTCCTCAAGCGGAAGGTAACTGGACCCCACTTGAATCTTTTCATACTTTGCACCTCTCAGGCAGGTGCCACATTTTCCCTTGTATGACATTTATCCATGTACATGTCTTACTGTGCTACTGGGTTGAAGCTTCTGAAGGGCAAAGACTGCATTTTATTCACCTGTGTTCCCCACAACTTCTACCTAATTACTTTGAATGCAGCATAGGTAGCTTAAATGTTTGTGAATAAATAAAATTAATTTGGTGAAAATACCATTTTTAAGCCTATGGAGTTCTTAAAGTGGGTCATTAACAGCCCCAGAATCGTGTTTCCCCAGCTTCCAACGACCTCACCACATTTAAACATACCATAAGGACATCACCTCCTCCTAGGATCAGTGGGATGGACTCAGCCTGGATATCAGTTGGGAGACTAAAAGAATCATATTTTGAAGAATTTTAGTTAATTAGAAAAAAATCACCTAAGCTAATTAAGTCATGTTAAACTATAAACCTAAAAGAGAATTTTATTTGGTAAACACTACCAATCTTTTTCAGCTAAAAATACATCAACGTTTAGAAAGGAAACTATGATTTAAAGAATCACAGGAAAAAACTCAATTTCACTTACCCAACTGGGCCCAAAAATATGTGATAAAAACACTAACCACTATTTAAATTGAAAAACATTGTTGTCACAGGTACATTTAAGCTTTTAAAGATGGAGGTACTTACAGCCAATCCATCTCTTCCACAGCTTGAGCAATTTCAGGCATAACACCCATCTCTGAAAACAAAAATTAATTTAAAAAACTACACATACTAAACTTAAATCATATTGCTCTTAAAATTACTGTTCAATGGGGAAACAAGTTTGAAACATAGCTCAGTTACATAGTATCTCTTGAGTATAAATTTTGGAGAAAAACTTGAGTTCAAATTCAAGCTCTCACTAGCAATGTGACCTTAGGCAAGCTATAAACCTATTTCTTCACACAAAATGGAGCTAATATTGCTTATGTTGTAGGAATATGGGACGATTACAGATAATCATATGAATGCATCCAGCACATAGCTATCACTTGGTACATAGTATCCACCAGTGAGTGTTTCCTCCCTATGACTGGTGAAAAATCTGCCAGAGTTGGAAAGTTCTACACCAGTACCATGGTTGTTTCACCTAGAGATAATGTGGAAATCATTTGCCTTGACTCTTTGAGGACCATGTGAATACCCTCAGCGATCTGAGAAAAATGAACAGGCAAGGAGAGCCCACATTTATAGGCAGTCATAATCAAAACTCTGGTAAACTGAAACGGGAGGGGCTGCTGCTGAGAACTTGGGTTAACTGGAAATGTCAGCTGAAGAACTACTGTTCTTAATTGTTCACATGTTTAAGTAATTTACATCAAAGTGAATCATAAATGAATAGATTGGGTTATTTCTAATTGGATTTTGAAATTTTAACACTTCTCAAATGAACTGTAGAGGGTACACACGGAATAGTGAGTTGTATTACTTAAATCTCCTTTCCAAATAAGAAGTGATCTTTCTTTTAAGTCTGCATTTTTAAAATGTAGCTTTTATTAGTTATCTTTACAAAAGTATATATTTCTATTGAAAAATGAACAACACTCAAATATACCCAAGCCCCAGAAATAACCTATTTGGAAATTTTGTATTTCTTTTTTTTTTTTTTTTTTTTTTTTTTTGTGGTACGCAGGCCTCTCACTGCTGTGGCCTCTCCCGCCGTGGAGCACAGGCTCCAGACGCGCAGGCTCAGCAGCCGTGGCTCACGGGCCAAGCCGCTCCGCAGCACGTGGGATCCTCCCACACCGGGGCACGAACCGTGTCCCCGGCATCGGCAGGCGGACTCCCAACCACTGCGCCACCAGGGAAGCCCCTGTATTTCTTATAATCATTTGTGAAAAGGCATAAAATAAAACTACAATCCACTGCAAGAGTAGCTTTTTCTTTGCATCAGGTGAGAAGACACATACTAGCAACTAACAATAGATACAACACTAACATTTTGTATAATAAACGAGTTAATATAAACATTGATGACATGGGAAAGTGTAAAAATCTTTTTCAAAAAGGCAGGCTCTCCTACACCTAAATCTCTTCAGAAAAGCCACAGACTGAAAAACTACTCAAGATCAAAAGTTGTATATCCAAGCTGACCTTTTTAAAAATTGCCCCCATTAAAGTCTAGGTGTATTCTCTCTCCTACAACGCAAATTGCTTAAAAAAAGGGAGTGATGGTCTTCAATATGCTGCATACAGAATACTGCAAGCTGAAGCTGCTTGTGAAACTATTATATTGCAAGCAGCAACCACAGACAGCTTTCAGCAAATTCCAGGCAATTTCTTGTTCCATTCTGGTCATGTTTTCTGCAGGTTTGCTTTGAAACCATCATGTTTTCTTTAAACAGAACATTTTTAACACTCAAAAGAAAAAGAGGAATATTCATGCTCAATTCCACTTTTGTCTTTATTTCACATCACAGACTCTTCTAGTCCTTTACTCTAATAGTCCTGAAATCCGTGCATGACTCCCAAAGAAGTGAACCTATAAAATGACAACCTGGAACTGCTCTACACACCTTGGCTCTGAAATCTTGTTTGAGGAGAGAGCTGGGGAAACAAAAACAGCTCCCAGTCTGAGCAGATTTCCCCTTGCCTATTATGAAATGCAACTAAAACAATCAGAAATCCTCTCTCACGACTAAAACCTTGGAATTCCTAACGTTCTAATAGGAGAAAAATGAAGAAAGTACAATACTGTGTTATATCTGAAGTCATCTTAATAGATTAACAATATTAAAAGATAGCAGGCCTAATTTGATACATTTATTGCTATATAAATGTACGACTTTTAGTCTATAAGGCTTACTGCAACTTGTAAAACTGTGGATGTATAAAGGAAGGATGATAAAGGAAAAGAGAAAAACAACTGTCGGGTTAGGTAAGCCACCTAAAATTCCTGTTTGGAATAAAGGAATTTTATTTGCTGATGATACCATCAGCAAATAAACAACGATTTTCAACATTTGTGATGGGTTCGTGTGTACGCGGACGAAAATGCTTTCCCTCTAGCTTAGGTATTCAACGTTACTGTTGATATAATAGAGCTTAACCACAAATAAATATCAGGTTTGTGCCTGGAAATTTTAGTTTTGGAAGGGCCTGAAGCAAACTAGATGCAGGATGGTCATTTCCAACTGACCCCTCCCCGCGCCCTGCTGCTTCTCGGCCAGGCCAAGCCCCTATCGGGCGCGGAGAGAAAAGGGCTCCTGAGCACCACTGCCACGTCAAAGAGCAAGAGGCCGGGGCTCCGAGAGCGGCCGCAGCAACGCCGCCGCATCGTTCTCGCAGCCCCGGGTGTCCCGGTAGGACGGCCGAGTGAAGGGAGGCTGGAAAGAGAGAAAGAAGAGAGCGAGCACGGGGAGGCCCGGCCCAGCCAGCACCTGGAGGGAAAGGTTCTCCCTGCAACACCGAGGCGCACCGATCGGGCCTCTCGCGCCGCCACCGATCCGCCCGCAGTGCGGGGACCGAGGGGACAGCTTTGGACAGCTCCCTCCTGTCCCGCGCGGCACCTGTGCGCCCCCGCCCCAAAGGCTCCCCTCCAGCCGGCCCAGGGCCGAGGCGTGCATCGCGCCGCCCGCTCCAGACCCAGCTCCGCAGACGCACCGGAGAAGGCCGCCATCTTCGCCCAGTCCTCCGCGATTCAGCTCGCGTTCCCTCCCTCCGAAAGGACACGCGGCGCGGTAGCGGCCGGCGCTTCCGGCCCCCCCCCAACCCGGCCCGAGTGTGCCGCTTTCCAAGTCCCGGCAAGGACCCAGCTCCAAAAGAACTGTTCCGGCTAAAGAAAAGACCCGCCGCGGACTCCACGGCGCGGACCCAGTTCAGCTGCCCCTTGCTTTTCCTAAGTAGCCAGGACCCGTCATCATTAGACGTACTCAGAGTTACCTTTTATGTAGAGCATGCTATGTGTCATCAGGAGCACTTTTCCACATGCAAGGAAGCAGACGTTACGTGATAAGGGCCACACAATGGCCCAGGATGACCTGACAGCAAAACTGTGCCATCTCTGCTGCCTCACTCAGACCCCGCAGCCTTTCAAAGATAAGTAGGGCTTTGTGGTGTGTGAATGACCTGGAGAGAACGTACCGAATTCATCGCCCAGAAAACCAGCGCTAGTGAGTGCCTGGCACCCAACAGTCATTTACTACATACTTTCGACTGATTTCGGTCTCCCAGCCTCCCTTACCCGGTGTTTGATAGAGTATTGATAATTTCACATTTATTTGACGTCCTTACAGTTTGACTCTTCTCTTTGCAGAAAGATAGGAAAAGTAAATGAATGTTTAATCCTGCCAACAACTCTGTCAGCTTGTATTAGCATCTTTAGACGAAGATACTAAGTTTCAGGAAAATTAAGTAACTTATCTAAAGCCATATAGCTACTGAATGGCAGCGAGATTTCTGAGCCACATCCGCCTAACTTCAGGGTCCGTGCTGTACCTAATGTGTAGCCTGCCCCAGAATGACATGAGAAAAGTCAAACCCTCAGGCAAGATGTTTTAGATGGACTTAGAACTACAACTTTTGGAGCCATACCCCCTGCGTTTGAATTCTAGCCCTGGCATTTGCTAGCTGTGTAACCTTGAACAAGTCTGGGCTTCAGTTTACTCATTTGTGAAAGAACCATGAATAATAGTACCTATCTTGAAGGATTGGTATGAGGCTTGAATAAAGTAGGTAAAGCACCTCAACAGTGCACAGCACGTGGTAACAATGTATGTGTTAGCTCTATTATTATACTATTACATGTAATAGGATTCACCTAAAGTTCCAACAAGGACAATACAGTCAGGCCTGCCTGCAGCTTCCCACCTCCAGGGGGCACCATTCACATTATAGTCTATACTCTCATTATATTTTGTATAAATGTATATGTGATACCCCCTGAGAGTTAGGCAATGTAGCAGTTCTGAACAGATGCCACGTACGCCATATTTTTCCTTTCTCAAGGGACAAAGCATTTTCCAGGGGACTGCTCAGAGGACTTCTGATCTCAGGAGTTTGGGAAGCAGAAGGCATGCTATGAGAAGCTGTGACTAGAAGGCCCCAAGGCAGCAGGGCAGGAAAAGAGCCAGAGGGAAGAGAAGGCAGCTGTAGGAGGAGACCACTTTTCCAACAACTGTGGGCAAACGTGTGGCTTTTCCACCCAGGGCTAACTGGACCTGTGGAGAGTGGACTTGAAGCTCTCTTCAAAGGGAACATGCCCAGGACTTCCCTGGTGGTCCAGCGGTTAAGACTCCACACTTCGAATGCAGGGGGCGCAGGTTCGATCCCTAGTCGGGATCCCACATGCCACGCAGCCAAAAAAAAGGGGGTGGGGAATGTGCCCAAGAAAGCTGCCTGGAGAAGCTAAATGATGCAGCAGACAGACCCCCAAAGGACCCTGTTTTATTCATACCTTTGAACCAGAGGACAGACATCACCTGCTTCATGGAAGTTGCATTTGGAGGATACCAGCAGAAGAATCTCCAAGAAACCAACAAAAAGTACCCCTGAGCTAAAAAAAAATCGACCTTGGGAATTATTGAGCCAGAGAGCGCCAGATTCAGATCACAAAGGCACCAGCCAAATAAAGGTGGGTCTCCTCCATGTCCAGATTTTACCGCTCTGCAAGGGTCAGAAACAACAGCTAATGGTAGAGGGGAGAGCAGAAAAGAGATTGACTGCATCCTTCACCACATTGCTAAACTGGGGAGGGAGGAAGCTGTCATTTTGGTTAAAGTTGTGAGTTATGATCATGACACTGGACCCAATAGTTTAATTACAGAAATGAGACTATAATCGTGATGAAAATAGCCAGGCAACATTTCGTTATCTGGGAGTGACCAGAAAAACTCTGGAAGATGCTGGAGACTCCATCTAGGTCAGAGGAAGAAATAGTCTCTAGAGAGGGTTTCAAGGTAACAGATAATGTTTTCTGCTCATTCCCTATCAAGTTTAGCTTATTTAGTAAATATAATACAAGAGAGATATAATAATACCTTCAATAATGTGAATTGGGATATAATGTGATTGGCTCCCCTCTTTGGCAGGTAGGACAAGGCCAGGCAAAGAAGTGGCAGGCAACCCCTTCATCCAACCAAGAGATAAATGATGGGTGTCCCCAGTCCAGTATCCTGCTGGTCCACTCTGCCCAAAACAGGCTGATTAAATGGGCACATACTATCCGGGAGACAGTCCTGGAATCCTTGCCTGGCTCCAGAAACCCACCTACATAAATCATTAGGTAGGAAGACAACGACCACTAGGTGGCGCCAAACTGCAGTTGATCCCGGTAAAGGTTGAAAGGGACGTAAAACTCCCAGCTGGCACTTTTCACTGGACATTTATTTCTATAACCTCACAATAACCCAGCATCGGGCTTCCCTGGTGGCGCAGTGGTTGAGAGTCCGCCTGCCGATGCAGGGGACACGGGTCCGTGCCCCGGTCCGGGAAGATCCCACATGCCGCGGAGCGGCTGGGTCTGTGAGCCATGGCTGCTGAGCCTGCGCGTCTGGAGCCTGTGCTCCGCAACGGGAGAGGCCACAACAGTGAGAGGCCCACGTACCGCAAACAAACAAACAAACAATAACCCAGCATCTTATTGGGTTGGGTAATTGGACCTTTTGAACCCATAGCCAATCACATATGGTGGAATTTTGCTGTATTATCCATACACCCAGAGAGATTGTGTTATGTATTGACTTTCCAAATAAGCTGTACTTACTAGGCCACTGCAGACCAGATAGATTTGCAGCTACCAAGTCAGGCCTACGAAATAGGTCCTTGAGATACCCAGGCCCTTGAGAGTATAGAGAGGATTTCCTTAAAAAAAAAAAAAAAGGAAAGGTCTGACTGGCGATTACTCTTTGTGCTCTGGAATATGGACATGGTACCTGGAAAGGCAGTGATGAGCCTTGAAGATGAAAGCTTCATGCTAAGGCTATTGAAGCAGAAAATAGGAGGAGATTGGATCCTTGATGATGGTGGTGAGCCCAGGTCTGTCTGCCTCAAGACCTCTTGTGGCTGGAGAATGCATTACGTAGTTGAGCCACTGTTAATTCTCTCTGGCTCACCACCCAACACATACCTAACAGGTACAGAAAAGAAAGGAGATGAGACATTCATCAGTATAGATTTTGTGTAGTGAATCACTCAGAAAATTTTTTCAAATGTTCTAGAATAGAGCAATAAGAAACCTATCGTGGCTTCAAGATGGAGGCGACCTTGGCTTGAGTCATGAAGGCACCATCAAAAACAACCCTTGAGGAATGGCGGTCCTGTGGTTAGGACGCCATGCTTCCACTGCAGGGGGCACAGATTCGATCCCTGGGCAGGGAACTAAGATCCCACTTGCCAAGTGGCATGGCCAAAAAAAAAAAAAAAAAAAAAGAATCACTTGAATTTAAAAAAAAACAGTCCTTGAATATATGGTCATTTCCTCACAACCAAAAATGAAGATGAAATGTGCCATATGTAATGGAGGAAGTGAGCCTGAACCCAGCCTAGGGAATATAATTCAAATCAGGTTGTTTACTTTGTCCTTTCATTGGCACCCAGCCACACTCCCCAGTCCCTATCCTGGCTCCTTCTGGGCTCTCGTTCCTAGCTCCTAAGGATCCAGCCACCACCAAGAGGGAAGCTGCAAGAGAGAGTTGTTTTAATGTAAAAGAAGTCAATTAGAAAATGCAGTATCTTCATTACGTGGCCCCCCAGAAATCCTTCCTCACAATAGATAATACAAACCCACTCATCATGCCACACAGGTAACTGCAACTTATCCCTCCTCAAAGGCTCCCCAGGAAGTTTGCCCTCAGATCTATGTCTTAGGAGAACAGAGAACTTGGCATCACCTGCTCTGGATCTTGAATCTTGCTGTGAGCAGATGTGGCCAACCTTCCATCAGGACACCCTCTCCACTTTGATACAGCTCTTGGTTGGTAAGACTCCTGATTCCGTCTTCCTCAGGATGGCACACACCAGACCCTCCAAGTCTAGCCTCCTGCTTCCTGCCAGCATGTACCCTTGGGATCATTTTACCCTCCAGCATGTCAAACTATATAGAATTCCTTGGGGATTCCCTGACAGATGAGTGGTTAGGATTCCATGCTTCCACTTGAGGGGGCACGTGTTCGATCCCTGGTTGGGGTGCTGTGCAGCACGGCCAAAAAAAAAAAAGAATATTAGAATTCCTTGCATACAGCAGGTTGCCTCTCACCACTGTGTATTTCCGATGCTGTTTCCTCTCCCCAGAATAGCCTTTCCCTGTTAGTTTCACTTATCTATTGCTGAGTAATACCCCCAAATGAATACAACGACCAATTTATTGGTCATGATTCTGTGAGCCTGGAATTGGGGCAGGGCTTACCTGGCTGGTTCTTCTGTTCCACATGGCATGACCTGGGGTCATTCACTTGGCTGCATTCAGCTGGTGGGCTGGACTGGACGGTCTGAAAAGACTTCACTCTCATGGGTGGTGCTGTAGAGCTCCCGGACACCGCCTTGCTCTCTCCACGTGGTCAACTTGGACCTTCTCACAGCAGGATTAATCCCAGGGAAGACAGACTTCCTACATGGTAGCCGGGTTTCAAGAGGATAGGGCCCCAAAATTGAAAGCCGAGGCTGCATATCTCAAGTCAGCTGTGGAAGTAGCCCAGTGTCACTTCTGCCAGATTCTATTGGTCAGTACAAGTCACATGATCAGCACAGCCCAGATTCATGAGGAGCGGAAACAGGCTCTACCTCTTGATGCAGGGAATGGCAAAGAGTGTGCTGCCATCTGTAGTATACCACGCCTCTCTTCTTGGCAAACTCCTAATTATTATTCCGATTCAGCTAAGCTAGCAACTTGCAGCAAATCCTGCTTAAGGCCAATCCCCAGCTAACAGATACTGCTAGTTTGCCCCAATGTTTATTTCTCTTTTTCCTTAAATTTCTGACTTTAAGCCAGATGTATGGCTTCCCAGAATAAAAACTCCACTTCCTGGGTTTCCCTGGTGGCGTAGTGGTTGAGAGTCCGCCAGCCGATGCAGGGGACACGGGTTCGTGCCCCGGTCCGGGAAGATCCCACATGCCACGGAGCAGCTGGGCCTGTGAGCCATGGCTGCTGGGCCTGCGTGTCTGGAGCCTGTGCTCCACAAAGGGAGAGGCCACAACAGTGAGAGGCCCATGTACCGCAAAAAAAAAAAAAAAAGACTCCACTTCCTAACCCCCCTGGTAGCGGGGCCGTACGCCTGTGTTCTGGCCAGTGGCATATAAACAGAAGTGCCCTTAATGTAGTTGGTGCATCCTTCTTGCTCTTGCTCCTTCCTCTTGCTGGAATAGGGATGCAATGGCTGGGGTTTGAGCAGCCATATTGGACCATGAGAAGAAAGCCATGTACTGAGGATGGCAGAACAATACGAGACAAGTAGCTGAGTCCCTGGCACCAAGGAACACTGTACCAGCCAGAACTGTGACTCTAGATTTCTTACATGAGAGAGAGATAAACATCTATCTTCTTTGTTTTGGGTTTTCTCTCCCAAATGACCAAACCTAATCCTAATTTATATACCCCTCCATTAGTTATCTATTGCTACAGAACAGTGACCCCAAAAATCTAGTGACTTAAAACAGTGAACATTTATTATCGCTCACACTTCTGTGGAGCAGGAATTCAGGAGCAGCTTGGCTGGGCCTGTCCACTCAGAGCCATTCTTGCTGTTGTAGTCAAGCTGCTAGCCAGGTTTGCAATCATCTGAAGTCTAGGGGCAGGGGCGGGGTGGGGGAGGGGAAAGATCAGCTTGTAAAGGCCACTGGCTCTTATGACTGCGTGGCAATTAGCAGGAGGCCTCTGTCCTCCACTTGGACCTCTTCTAGGGCAGCTTGAATGTTCTCATGAGATGGTTGCTGGCGCCCCCTACACCACCCCCCTTTGCCACCGAAACCAGCGATCCTAGTAAACAAAGCAGAGCGAGTGATATCTTCTACAGCCTAGCCATCAAAGTCACACTGCCACTTCTGCCATATTTCATTGGTCACAGAGACCTGTTCACAGGCATGAGACACACACAAAGGCATGAGGACCAGTGGATGAGGATCATTTAGGGACCAGCTCAGAGGTTGCCTTCCACACCCCCCTGCTTCCCTAACAGACCCCTTATTTGTTCAAGTAGCAGGTGGCAATCCCTCAACATCAGGAAAAAGCCTGTTCATCCTCTGGGGTAAATCATGTTCCTTCCGGACCAGCCATTGTTGTCATTAAGTTTGTTGGCTTAGTCTACCCTGTTTTTCACAGTTTACCTGACTCAGAAAGCAGTTTGGAGACAGCGAAGGCTCATGTTTTAACATCCTCTTTTTTCCCTCTGAATTTCCCACAGCTTCTGAGCTGAGCAACAATCATTGAATTTTATGCTTTTGTCAAAATAAGCTGTCAGAAACGGGTCCAGATCTATTAGAATGCAACATCATTCTCGCTGCCCCAGTGTTCACCTTATGGTGCAGGGACCAGAGAGAGACAGCAAATGGACATAAATCCAGAGACCTATAATTTTCTATCCCCTGAAGAAGTGGCCATAAAGTCCATCACTCCAGATATATGGGAAGCAGAAGACAAAGGACAACTCAGATGAGTTTCAGAGGGGCTGTAACACAGAAAAAGAGATCTTACTAACTGTGTCGGTCTTGTCATAAGCAAGCCAGGCAGGGACATGATTTATGGCTGGGTGCTGAGTGGCCCGCAGGCATGAACACCACTCCGACCCCCCTGCCCGCCAGCTCCTGTGCTGATCAGCTCCTGCCAGCGACGCCGATGGCTCGTGGGGAAATGGCTCCACACTTAGAGTCTGAGCAGGAGAACACGGCCTGGAGGTTGTGGGTGTTGAAGAAGAGGCTCTGCACCAGACAGATGTCCTGAATCCAGCTGCCCAGAATCTGCCAGGACCCCTGAGTTCCATTACCTGCAAAAGAGACACATTTTGCACCTGCACCTAGGGTGCAGGCTTGCTTTCTCAGCCTCTCTCCCCGGGTCCTTGTTTTACTGCACTTCCTTCCTATCTGTGAAACTGATCACTTGTTAACAAGGTCTGTGATTTTTTTTTGTTTTTTTTGTTTTTACTTTTTTTGGCCACACCACATGGCTTGTCAGATTTTAGTTCCCTGACCAGGGATCAAACCTGGGTCCTCGGCAGTGAGAATGACGCGTCCTAACCACTGGACCACCAGGGAAATCCCCAAGGTCTGTGAATTTTATTTGAAGCAGACTGAAACAAGACCACTTGCTGTATTTAAAGAAGGAGGGGGTTGATAAAAAGGGTGGTCAAGAATTCTTCAAAATGATTTATTCATTTTGACAGACCCAAGGAGAAGATAAATCCATCTTCCTGTGGAATTCAATGTTCCACAGGGCCAAACGGAAGATTTTGGTCTGGAGTTCTGGTTTTGTATTTCTGTTTGTTTGTTCTTAATAGCTGAAACAATCAGTCATTATCATAAGCCTGACATATTTTTTTTCAGTTGCCTTCATAATAGAATTATGAAGTTCAAATAACAATTATGCAATTGCCAGGGAAAATCCAAAGATCTTTTTTCCAAGACAAATATAGGTTCTATGTATATGTTACTCCAGTCGGCAAAGTCCATGTTGATGGGTAAGAGACATTCCGGGCAAAGTCCATTCTCCAAATCTTCACAGTTAATGACAGCTTTGCTGTTCTTATTCCAGGTACATCAGGCATATAGCTAAATGATTGATAGATTATAGATAGATAGGACAGCACCCAAAGTGTATTGAAAATAGCTCATATTTGAGAGAGATTATCTAACAGGCTATTTAATTGCTCTGAGGCATATACTTTGAGTTCCCTTTGTTGCAGCTCTGTATCCTTTGGTGAAGTCGTAACAGAAAAAAGAGGGCCATCAGAAAAATTACTTGCTCCAATTTTTTGTATTTTACAAAACTACATTTGAAAAGAATATCCTCTTTGATTTTCAGGTTCTCTTAATACAAAGACCTATAGGAAAAATTTCAATTTGAGTTTATTTAGCCTAGGTTAAACAGAAAACATGCACAGAGCTTATGCGACACATTTGCACTCCCCAATCCCTTCTACATGCTCAGAACCCTTAGAAAGAAATTCACAGTCTGGGTAGAAAGCAGTTTCCTTTAGGAAATCAATACCATCCATTTTCCTTCAATCTTTGTATGGTCTCTGTTATATTATGATCCCAAATTGCCATGTTTTGTGTTACAGTCACTCATATAGATCTTCTTAAATCCTTTCAGATATAGCTCATAAGCAACATGAAAGCAAACGCTGTGATCTCCTAATCCCCTAATGTAGCACCTAGTGCAAAGAGGGATTCTGTAAATATTTACTGAATAAATTAATAAAATATATCAACATAAAAAAATTCTTCAAAATGCCTGGAGAAAATAATCCTGAATATGGTGGAAATTTATCCTGCCTGGTCATATAGTTTCCCCTGATGTTATAATAGCAAGACTGGGAATTCGTAAAGGCTGCTTCAAGTGTCTCTCTGAATAGTCATGTTCCAGGTACTATGACTGCATAAAAAATTACCTCAAAATGTAGTGGCATAAAAGCTTCATTTATTATGCTCGTAGATTCTGGGAGTGAGGACCCTGCACAGGGCACAGCAGGAAGGGCTTATCTCTGTTCCTCAGTAACTAGCACCTCAGCTGAAAGACTTGAAGGCTAGAGGTTAGAATCATTTGAAGGTTCCTTCACTCACGTGACACACTGATGCTCATGACACAGAAACCCTAGCTGGGGCTGTTGGCCAGCTGTGGCCTCTCCATGTGGCCTGGGCTTTCTCACAACATGGTGGTTGTATTCCAAAAGCAGCATCTCAAGGACCCTGTGGTCTTTAATGACCAAGCTTCAGAGGTCAAGCAGTGTCACTTCCTCCTCTTTCTACTAATTGAGGCAGTTACAAAGGTCTGCTAGGTTAAAGGGGATCATAGATTCCACCATTTAAAGGGGGAATGTCAACATTTCATTGTAAGAAAAGCACGTGGGACAGGGTATAACTTGGTGTGACCACGTATTAGTCATAGTTCTCCAGAGAAACAAAACCAATAGGATGTGTATATGTAGAGAAAGAGATTTATTTTAAGAAATTGGCTCATGCCATTATGGAGGTTGACAAGGTCAAAATCTACAGGGTGGGCTGTCAGACTGGAGAACCAGGAGTTGCTGATAATGTAGTTCAAATCCAAAGGCTGTCTGCTGGCAGTTTCCTCTTGCTTGTTGGAGGTCAGCCTTTTGTTCTATCAAGGCCTTCAACTGATTGGATGAGGCCCAACTTTACCCAGACAAGTTAACACATAAAATTAACCATCACAAGTCCAGCTCTTGTCAACTTGGCATCTCCTTAAACCACCCTTAATCTCAAAATGAAGATAATAACGAGGTCATACTTCTACCTAACATGATACAACTATCCTGTGTACATCTGAAAACTCACTAACCCTTTCTCCAGAGGAGGATGCAACATCCTTGCATGCTGTTTACTCTTGTTGATACCTTGTAACTTGAATACCATGATGCAAGGTTATCAATACTTAAATACTATGACATAAAATAAATACATCTTATGTTGCACGATAAAGGGATTTTAAAAAGGGCAGGAAATGAAGCTATCTGTCGTGTGTGTGTAAATATATCCATATATGTATGGATATGAATCACACGTTCATAACAAAATAAGGAAGAAATACTCATGATAATTGTAGTCCACATTTCTGAAACTGGTCATGTGGTGGTAGCTGGTATTTGTAATTACCTTCTTCCACTGCCCATTCCATAACCCTTTGCCCTTGGGCCTCATGCCTTCATTACCACAATATCCCACTGATTAGAGATCAACCCTATTCCACGTGGAGGGAAACACACAAGGCATGAATGCAAGGAGGCTGGGACCATTGGAGGACAATTTTGGGGATGGGCTTCCACACCTGGAAATAACAAATATTTCTCCATTTTTCAGATGTCAAGTTCAAGTCATACAATGGATAGAAATAAGGCGGAAGTGTTCGGACCTGGACTAGATCAGGGAGGATTGTGTATGTCAGATTAAGAAGATTGGTTTAATCTGGTAGATGTGTGGCTTTCAACCTCAGAGTGCCCTCACCTGGAGGATTTGTTAACATGAAGATGTGAGCCCCTCCTCCCCAGAGTTTCTGATTCAGTAGGTCTAGGGTTAAACCTATCATTTGCTTTTCTCACAAGTTTCCAGGTGATGCTGCTGCTGCTGCTGATTGGGGGACTACAGTCTGAGAACCTCTGTTGTGGGTAAAGCAGATTTTAAGCAAGACAGTGATGTGACCAGATTTTTATTTTATGTAACTCTTTCTGGTGATTTTGTGAAGCATAGATTTGTGTAGGCTCCATCACAGGCTTTCAGCCGTACACATAAGATATAACTGAAACTTGAACCAGGACAAAGAATGTCCGACTGGAAATGACAGGTAAGAAAAATATCATTAAATGTCCCTGTTTGATGGCTCTTTGGATTTGATTGGGGTGGGGGGAGGCGGGAAGAGTTGAACTGGAGGAGATGAGAGAGGAAAAAAGGCCTTAGTGGGCTTCCCTGGTGGCGCAGTGGTTGAGAGTCCGCCTGCTGATGCAGGGGACACAGGTTCATGCCCCGGTCCGGGAAGATCCCACATGCCATGGAGCGGCTGGGCCTGTGAGCCATGGCCGCTAAGCCTGCGCATCTGGAGCCTGTGCTCCGCAACGGGAGAGGCCACGACAGTGAGAGGCCCGCGTACCACAAAAAAAACACAAAAAACACAAAAACTCATGATTGATTCCTCATCAGCTTCATTGAACCCTTGTTCTCTAGGTTAATATTTCCATTGTAGGTTTCCATTGCAGGCAACTCAAGGATAAACTGAAGGACTTGACCATAATTTCGCTACAACCGTAGTAAAAGAGAAAAAGAAAAAATCATAGCTCATAAGCGGTTAATTTATTGAGAGAAATTTTCCTTGAGCCTGTATTATTTGCTGGAGAGAAGAAATGATTTCTGAAAGTTACAATCTCTCTTTTAAGCAAAAAGGGTTAATGGGTAACAGTTACATAACCATGAATAATTCATGAAGTCAATAAAAATGTATTCAGAGCCTTCCTTCAAGCTGGGTTTACAGCTGGATTAAAAAGCCATTGTCCCTGTCCACAAAGAATTACAACATTTTGGTATTATAGTTGCCTTTTGAAGTTTTGAATTATCGGTGTTATTTGAGACTCCCTAGGTGTCCACAGTCTGTGGACATGAATGGTAGTCATCATTGGAACATGAAACGCTGTAATTTCACTGGTTTTGTGCCTGGTTGGTGACACGGGACGCTTCATCATTTGTAAGATCCCCTACCAAATACTTCCAGGGAGACCCAGAGGCATCTTAAACATGTGGGCAAATGAGTCCATTCCTTTTGGATACTGCCAGTCACCTCCCCCTAGAGCCATTGTTGATCTGCTGTCTGTGGTCTGTGTGCCTGTGAGCTGTGTAGTTGTTTTTGGCAAAGCTGGGGAGAATGCCTTGCCCTTTGTGTTTCCCTCTGTGAGGTTGAGAGTGTTTTATTTCAGGCAAACGAACAAACACCAAGAGTGCTTGCTAAAATATAAAAACACCAAGAGTGCTTGCTAAACACCAAGAGTGCTTGCTAAACTATAAAAACAAATACTTAACTTTTAAAATGAATGGATGAGTTTGTCAGAAAGTAAAGGAAACCCAGAGTCCTGGCAATAGGCAGGAGAATACATGGAAGAAGCAAGCAGTGAAGTCGCCGGGTGCTTTAGGGACACATTAGAGATGGAGCTCTGATTTCAGGGCTGACATAGAGGTGGGTGGGATGGGATAGGGGACAGGGATTACAGCCTTGGGCCTGTGAAAGGAGGGAAGTTGGATCACTGATCCCTTTGCATAAAGGTAGGACCCATGAAGAGCTATGCAATTAAAAATACATCTCATAAGACACAGTCCTACAGCAGATAAACTCGTCTGCCCAGCCTGGAATATGAGTGGATATAAAGGTGTCTTTTGAGAATTTGTGACCACAGCCTGACCCTCTTGTAAGTCCGGGGGCTAAATTCACATTATTTGTAATACCTGAAATATAGATTCTTAAACTGGACCCAAGTCTCGCACATGCCTTTGCAAAAGTGAAGGCAAGTCTTCTCAGGGGGAAGGCACCCTCTAACCCAGGCCTCAAAAAATGCTCACAGATTGTATTCCAAAGCACATGAGTGAACAATCTCTCTCTCTTTCTCACACACACACACACACACTACATAAGGAAATAAGCCACCATGAGCAAGACTCAGCAGGAAAAGAAAATCCTTAAAGGCTTCAGGTGTTAGAAATATCAGGTAGAGAATATGAATTATGTTTGATGTATTTCTAAAAGTAGGAATTGAAACATAAGTAAGAAATAATCAACTAACAAAATGACCGGCATACTTGAATTTTAAAAAGAACTTGTAGAAATAAGATATATAATTGATTATGAAGACCTTGGTGGAAAGGTTAAATATAGACTAAACAGAGAAGTGAACGAGCGAACTGAGAGAGATGAAGAAATGATACTGAATACACAACACAGACACCCACAAAGATGTAAAGTGCAACATACATCTAAAGAGAATGGTGTCCAGGCAATATTGGAAGAGGTAATGACTGATTAAAGGAGCAGGGAAGAAATTATATTCCAAACTTCTGAAATTACTCTTTATGGGACAAGGCGAGGTTGGAAGAGAGTATTGTGTGTGTGTGTGAAGTGCGTTTGGATGTGTATGTGAGTGTGTGGTTTTGTGTTAGCTTAATGATTATTGTACCATCTTATTCCAATGGGAGAATTTTCGCTTTACCTCATTTATGTTTGCTTATTTACTCTGTCCTTTCCTGTCTCAAAGGGATAGTTTTCTTTATTTTTAAAATTCTATTCTATGGTTTGGAAGCTATGTGTTATGTTTCTTTCTTTCAAAGAAAATATATAATTAACAGTATATTTTTCTATCAAAATTTGCAGTTATTTAGAATCTCTGTCCCGCTCCCAAATCAGAAAGGATTTTATCACACTATTTATTGGACTCTCTCTCCCATATCCTTTGATTGTGCTATCGAAAATTATAGATTTACATTTTTTCCCAAAATTTTATTATGAAAGTTTTCACATGTAGCAAAGTTGAAAGAATTTTACAGTGGACACTCATGTACCCACCACTGAGATTCTATCATTCGTATTTTTTCACACTTGTTTCTTTTCTTTCTTTTTTTTGCGGTACGCGGGCCTCTCACTGCTGTGGCCTCTCCCGTTGCGGAGCACAGGCTCCGGACGCGCAGGCTCAGCGGCCATGGCTCACGGGCCCAGCTGCTCCGCAGCATGTGGGATCCTCCCGGACCGGGGCACGAACCTGTGTCCCCTGCATCGGCAGGCGGACTCTCAACCACTGCGCCACCAGGGAAGTCCTCCACACTTGTTTTATGACGTCTCTTTCCATTTATTCATCCGATCTATCCATTAATTCATCTTACTTTTTGATGCTTCCAAGCACATTACAGATCGCTTACCTTTGTTTTTAAACCAGACAAAAGAGCTATTCTTAGTAATAAGTCAATGGTTGATTAATTTACCTTTTTTTTTTTTACTAATTTTTTTGCTCACTTCTTACACTTGCTGCTCATTTTTGCATCTGTCACTGCATATGCCTCTGGTAAGGCTATTCCCCAGTTTGTTGTTCCATATGATTTGTGAGTGAGGAAAATGGGGGAAAGGGGCCTGTGTGAATTGGGCAGTGAATTAGAGTAAATGAACTTTAAGCAAGGGGCTGGCGGTTTCTTCTTAGCTAATACCATGCTTGAACTTTACAACGTCTATTTGCCTGTCAAGACATATTATGGCAGTATTAGAATATTTATAGAAGGACTGACTGGGATTCTTCAGGCTTTCTGGAGGAAATAGAATGTCTTGGGTTGCTCTGCAAAGCATTTTATTATTACGATGAAAATTTATTCTCTTCATAAAGAGCTACCATTCAATACATAGTTTACCATTCAATCAAGTACAGATGTATGACATCTATAACAGGCAGCATTTAAATGTCCAAATTCAATTTTGCTATACAATTTCAAATTTAAATGGAAGCAACTTCATATGATGAACTAATCTCAGAGGTCTCTAATAGGCAGAAATGTAAAGGGTTAAATGCAGAATCATTAATGGCTTCTGGCTTCATGGGCTTTTTAGCTGATGGGAGTTAACCTGCTAAGCTTCTACTGAACCTATCACTTAATGATAGCTCTACTTGGAAGAATTAAGAGGATAAAAATGATTCTTTTATGTGAGATGTTGATAAGTAATTTTTGTCTGGTTCTAAGGTAGAAATGTCTATGGCCATCAGCAAAGTGGAGGAGAATTATATTTTAGTTCAGTTGAGGCATACTCAATACGCTGTGAGGATAGAAAGAAATGGGGACATTTTCTATCTTTTTTTTTTCCTTACCCTCATCAGAGGCTTATACAAAAGTTTAAAGGCTTAAACTTCTCTTTAAAAGGGATATATCACAATACCTTCTCTATTAATAATTTGAACATTAGACAAAACAGTGTTTCGATTCTGGATCCACTATTACCTGTGTGTAAACTTGTTTGGGTGACAATGACTCAGGGCCTGAGTTTCCTCATTTGTACGGATATTAACCCTTCCCTTGCAGTGAAAAGGTATAACAAAGTACCTGGCACAGTGCTTGGAGCCATTATTGTAGCCATTATTATTATTATGCCTATTTTGGAATCGTCTCAATTTTTATTTCAATCTTATTTCCTTAAGTAGCTCACAGAGTTACCATTTGTTTTGGTTATTTGGAAAACATAATTTTTCCTTTTAGAATGACTTATTTGTGATTTAAATTATCTTTAAACCAGACTGGGACCTTCAGCTAAATTAAGAAGTTGGTTAGATGACCACGGTAATACATGGCAACCGAACTCGTATCTGTGACATATTTAATACCCCCTACCGCTGAGAGAACAGGTTGGTAGTACTCCCATCTCACATGTTGGAACTTCTGGTCATCCAAGACAGTTCATTTCCACTTTCCACCATCTAAATGCTCCCTGTGATGTGCTGTGGTGTGAAGGAAGGAGTGCATGACCAAGACCTGGAGAACTGTGTTTGAATTTTGAGTCTGTTGCGACCTTGAAGTTTTCTGAGTTTTCGTTCCCTTACCTGTGAAATGGGGATCTGAATCTCACCCCAGAGCTTCTGTTTATTCACATCAGCAGTGGCTGTGAGGATGAAAGGGCTCTGTAAGCCATGAATACTCTCAGTGTATGAATTAATAATACTGTCAATGTATTATTAACTAATAACTCAACTCGGAAGCCACATTGCAGACAGCCATACATTACAGACTCTAAATTAGGTAAATCTGCAAAATCCACTGGTAGAAGTGGCAAGAGAGAAGTGGTTTCAAGGCATTGCAACTCAACTCAAATTAGCTTAAGGTGACTGTACTCGCTTGCTTACCTGGGAGGATGGAAGCACGCAGATGTCACTTGTTTCAGGCACGTTGATAGCAAATGAAGTCTCCCGCTCTCTGGTTTTCCTCTGCGTGTTGGTTTCATTCTCTGACCATGCAGACAGCCTTTCCCTCCATTGTGAGTACGATGGCTGTTGACAGCTGCCAATCTGTGTTCTTCAAACTTAGTGATCCAAAAAGGAAAGGTGCTTTTTTCCACCACTTAAATCTTTAAAATAAATAAATAAATAAATTGCAGGGAAGAATTCTCTGCCCAATGCTTGAAGTCAGGGGAATGGGACCCTCTGAGGGGGCAGACATGGATCAAGGAGGCAGAGTTTGGGGACTGGCAGCCCCACGAGAATTTCCCGGCTGAGGGAAGGAAGAGGCGGTTGGAGCAGTTCTCCAAGAGCAAAAGGCCTGGGCAGACCCAGCGACAGCTGTCACTGTGCGTACGAGGGAGGAAGAAGAGGGTGATGATGAAAAGTCTTGCTGTCCTTATGAACTGCCCGAGGTCTCTTCACTAAATCAGCCACTCTCCTGTTTACGGTCAGTGTGACCATCACCTTGGTTTGTCTAGGACAGTCCTATTTCATGCCTGTTTTCCTGGCATAATTATTAAAATCATCCCTTTTCATTTTCAAAAGTGTCTCAGGGACTTTCCTGGCGGTCCAGTGGTTGAGACTCCACACTTCCATTGCAGGGGGCACGGGTTTGATCCCTGATCAGGGAACAGATCCTGCATGTCGCGCAGCACGGCCAAAAAAAAAAAAAAAAAAAAGAGAGAGAGAGTGAGAAGTTCAAAAGTGTCTCCATTTGGACAGCTAATTAGTGACTGTAAATAAGATCCATTAGCTATTTGGCTTCAGTCACCCAACCCGTCTTAAATCACTCCTCCTCTGACTCAGGTGAACTTTGATTTGCACTTTGATCACGTCTCTGCCTTTTCTTTCCAACCCCCGTGCCTGATGGTCTCCATCTGGAGCACTTCTCAGGACATATGTATTCTTACCACCTTCTTCCGCATTACTGGTCACCTCACATTCTTCCCTTCCCAGGAATATTCTGGATTTTAAATGGTGGTGACGAAGACTTTATAATCTGTCTATCTGCTCCAAGCACCTCCGGTAGCAGAATCTTCCTTCCAGGAATTGCTCCAAGTTAAATGTCCAGTCACTTTCCAAATAGTCCTGTTTCTGCCTGTGCTTTGTTTCTTCAGAATACAAGCCCCTCCTCAGAGGTCAGCCAGGCATGGCTTTATGTTTCCTGTTCTGGTGTGCAAACTATGAATGGGGTAAGGGTGAGGATGGATAAAGCAATGAACACAGTGGGATGATGGTGAAAGAAAAAAAAATTCTTGGTAATGCACTTGTGGTGGTCTCCCGCGAATACAGTCTAAGAAGGGAGCATCCTTTGTCAGCTTGGCCTGTTACCTCCCGGCTATGCTTGTGTCCATCAGGTGGAGGTAGAGAAGAAAATGAACGAAGTAGAACACAATCTCAATTTCTATCCGAGAAAGGGTGAGACAGGAAGGGCTGAGGAGACGAGGCGCACAGAAACGGGAGGGGGCGCTGTGGAGGCCCCGTATGTTCCAGGGTCCACCCCCGACCTTGTGTTCCCTCCCAGTGAACGGTGTTCCTACTCCTTCACCTTCGGCAGCACGTGATGTAAGAAGTGCGCCCTGAGGCTCTGCAACTTGCCAGCCCGAGTGGGGTGGGGAGAGGAGATGTCTGGTGTTTGCATTTGAAGATTTGATAAAAAGACACAGCTGCTGAGAAGAGAAGTACTTGGGGGAGACAATGTGTAGAAAAGGTTCTGGGGGGAGTTTTTCATTTATTCAACCAATAATATATATTTGGCCTCTGCTCTGGGCCAGGCACTGTTATCAACTCTGGGGACTTGGCAGGGATGGATATAGCATCTGCGAGATGAAAGGAAAAAGATACATATTGGTCTCTACCCCTGGTTCCTGGCACAGAGATCCTAAAACCCTTGTAATTTCTTTTCTTTCTTTCTTTCTTTTTTTTTTTTTTGCAGTACGCGGGCCTCTCACTGTTGCGGCCTCTCCCGTTGCAGAGCACAGGCTCCGGATGCGCAGGCTCAGTGGCCATGGCTCACGGGCCCAGCTGCTCCGCGGCATGTGGGATCTTCCCGGACCGGGGCACGAACCCGTGTCCCCTGCATCGGCAGGCGGACCCTCAACCACTGCACCACCAGAGAAGCCCCCCTTGTAATTTCTTAAGTGGTGAGGATACTAGGAGCATCTCTTGTTCTAATGAGCTGACTGTGACTGGGCTCCCGGATGGTGACTGGTCACCAGAAAGACCAAGCAATGATTAGAAGCTTTGAATTTTTAGTTCCCCCACCCATCTTTCAGAGAGGGGAGAGGACTGGAAATGGAATTGATAATTGATCACACATTCATGAGGCATCTTCCATACAAATCCCACCAGTAGGGGCTTCTGAGAGCTCCAGACCGGTGAATTTGTCCACACTGGGAGGATGACGCACCCCACCTCCACGGGGACAGAAGCTCCTGTGCTCAGGACCCTCCCAGACCTCACTCTCTGTATCTCGTCATCTGGCTGTTCATCTGTATCCTTTATCATATCCTTTAGCAAGAAACGTGTTTCCCGGAGTTTTGTGAGCTGCTCTATCTAGCAAGTTAATTGAACCCAAGGAGGGGGGCCTTTGGAATCTCCAGTCTATAGCCAGTTGGTCAGAAGCACGGGTGATAACCTGAGTTTTCTGACCGGCATCTGAAGTGTGTGTGTCTGTGAGGTGGGGTTAGTCTTTTGAGACTGAGCCCTTAACTTGTAGGATTGATACGATCTCCAGTTAGATAGTGCCAGAACTGGGCTGAATTCTTGGACACCAGCAGTTGTCCAAGAACTTGTTGGTGTGGGGAAAACCTCCACACACTTGGTGACCAGAAGTGTCAGAAGTGAAGAGCTTTGTGTACGAAGTGGAGGAGACTCCCAGGGAAGAAATACATTGTAGGGAAGATCTGGATTTTCCCTTACACAGGTGGAAAGCTGACTCTTTTCCATTTTAGCATCTGTATGTATACAGGAGAGCACTTTGTTCTAGCAGAGCAGAGTGAAAGTGAAAGGGGACAGACAATAAACAGAGGTAATAACATATAAATTATATAGCATTTTGGGTAATGACAAGTGTTATGAAAAGAATGTAGAGTGGGTAAGGGAGATCTGGGAAGGTGGTTACAAATTTAAACTGAGCAGTCAGGGTAGGCTTCAGAGAGAAGACGACATTTGAGCAAAAAGTTGGAGATGAGGGAAAGAGGCAAATATCTGGTAGAAGAGGGCTGTTCCCTCTTCCAAGGAGAGGGAATAGCCCTTGCCAAGTGCTTGAAGAGGATGTGTGTCTGGTGTGTTCAGAAGCAGCAAGGCCAGCGTGGCTGAAGGTGGCTGTGGAGCGGGAGATGAGGTGAGAGAGGAAGCGGGAGCAGGCAGGGGATTCAGGCTTGCTTTGAGGTCATTTAACTTTGGGAGGCGCAGGAGGCCTAGGCTTCCCAGAGGAAGGTTTTAATTGCATCTCTGCCTGATGCGTCTTGATGGATATTATACAATATAACTCCTGCAAGATATCTTCAGTATTTGTGTTTCTTTTGAATGTGACACAGTGCTAATTCCCTGGACACTGTGTATTCATTCAGGTTGCAATAGGCTCTGCTTACAGGGCAGGGCTTTCCACAGAGAGGCACCTGTTGAATGAAGGAATGAATCAATGAGTGAACAAATGAGACTGGACCTCCAGGTAGGTCCTCAACCTATTATTTCCACTTTATTGCCCCACACTCTTTCTGGACTTGGGTTCTAGTCAGCTGCCTGCGCTTTGAACTAGATATTTCTGCCTCTGTCTTTGCTCACCCCATTTCTTCCTACTTGAAAGGCTCTCACCAAACCCTCTCCACTTGATTCGAATTCTATCTGTTGTTAAAGACCCAGGATACACTCCACTTCCTCCAGGAAGCCCCTCTAGACCCTCTGGCCTTCATTGCCTTTTCTGAACTCCTATAGCATCATTCTTCTGATACCTTTTTTTTTTTTTAATTTAAATTTTTTACTTTTTTTGGCTCTGCCGTGCAGCTTGCGGGGATCTTAGTTCCCCAACCAGGGATTGAACTGCAGGCCCACAGCAGTGAAAGCGCCGAACCCTAACCACTGGACCACCTAGGGAATTCCCCTGATACCTTTCATTAGGTTCATTAGTTCATACCTTTCATTAGTTCAACCTGCTGCACTGGAAAACTTTTTGGTGTTTATTTAAAAACCGCTGTTTGCCCTCTTTCTATAGGTAGGCAACGAACACATAAATGCTAGATCTCAGGGATATGATCTATCACTTTTGTTTTATAGAAGCTGACTGGATAGGAGAGGTTCAGGCTTGGCTGACCTCACGCAATTAATAAACAGGGAGTGCACCGGGACCAGGACCTAAGTTGTAGCCCAGACAAGCAATAGGCATTGTCCCATGTACCGACACAAGGGTTAACCCAGCATTTCCTTTCCACGCCCTGTTAACTCCACCCCCTTCCCCGTGAACCAAAAGCGGAGCGGCCAGGGAAGCTTGTCCCTTGCGGGATGCCGTAGGGGCCCGCCCCCAGCTGCTCTGGCCCCGCCCCCAGCTGCTCAGGTCCGGCCAAACATGGCGGCCTCCGAGTCAGCGGGGGCTGTGAATCCAGGCACTGCGGAGGGCGAGGAGGAGACGATTCTCTATGACCTGTTGGTCAATACCGAGTGGCCCCCGGAGACAGAAGTACAGGTGAACCAGGCCCATCCAGGGCTGAGGCCAGCTTAGTGCGGGCGCTGCCCCGGCAGAGCCACGTTGCAGTAGGAGAGTGGAGCTGGGTGGGCGGGGGAGCAGGACTCGGCCGCTTATGCGGTCGCCCTGGCAACGGTACCGTGGGCTAGCGAGGGTCTGGGTCCCCCAAGTGGGATTTCCTGGGATTCCTCCTGGGCTCCAAATTAGGATGTCAGGGGGCGGAACCTCGGTCCCTGAGGCATGTACCTCCCCACGCTCGTTTTGTTTCGCCGCTCCTACTTGGAGGGTAGGCACAGCGTTGGATTCGAGGGTCCTTCTCATATCTAGACTCTTGGTGGTCCCTTTCCGCGGCCTGGCTAGGGCTGGGCAAGGCTGATCCTCATCTGAAGTGGGAGGATTTTCCAGGACCCTACAGTCCATCTCAGCATCTGCTGGGCTGTCGTGGAGCGCGGCATCAAACCTTTGCTCCTACTTGGGCCTGAATTGCGCCGGTTCTTGTGTATTTCAGTAAATAAGCATTTAATGAGTGTATGTGTGTGTGCGTCCGTGTTCCAGACACTGTGCCAGGCGCTGGGTTTACAGAGGTGAATAGCTTTCGTGGTACTTGCATTGCAGTCTAGAGGGAAGACAGTGGAGTAAACGTTTTTCATCGCCTACCGTAATATGCGCTGTAATAGCAAAATGTCTTGGGGAGTGAAGATTTATGAGCTACGGACCCGGCGTTGGGTTCTCTGTTAAACAGGGGTCGTAGGGGTTGGTAATCTGGACCTTGGAGTTATTAGTTTCGTAGAGAGGACCTCCCAGGCACAGAATGAAGAGTAAGAACCAGGAATCCACATTTATTCAGCAGTTATTTTATGAGTTCCTAACGTGTGCCAGTCACTGCTTTTGGCTCAGAACATGCAGGAAGATCGGAAAGGACTTTCTCTAAAGATCAGGGAGCCCAGCCCATATGAGTTCTTATTTACAACATCTTTTCTGAGTTTCTTTACTGGATAAAGTACTGATTCTCCTGCTTCTCTTTGCTTTGTTTCTATCTGTAAGTAGTTTTTTTTAAAATTTATTTATTTAGGCTGTGCCAGGTATTAGTTGTGGCATGCAGACTGTTAGGTGCGGCATGCATGCGGCCCACCAGGGATCGAACCTGGGTCCCCTGCATTGGGAGCACGGAGTCTTAACCACTGGACCACCAGGGAAGTCCCTATAAGTAGTTTTTATGGGTACTGGTAACTTGTACCCAGTACTCTGAGTATTAGCAAATAAATATAACTTATTGTATAAGTATTACTAGAAAACTCTCAAATGTGTTTGTTTTTGTTTTTCCATTTGCAGCCTAGAGGCAACCGGAAACATGGTGCATCCTTTATCATCACAAAAGCAATTAGGGGTAAGTATAGCATATTTATTTTTCTACATATAATGATACAGTTAGCAGATAATTTTTTTCTCATTCTTATTTTTTTCTATTCATAACTGTGCTGTTTTAGGAAGTTTAGTGATTTGAAAATGTGTTTTTCTGAGTTTTAATATAGAGCCTGATTAAAAGTGAATGGCATAAATGTTATGTAAGCTTTATTTTATAAAAAATGCATATATACATATATGATATATATGTCTATATAAATATACATATGTGTGTATATGCACATATGTATGCATATGTTTACACACATACATTTTTAATGCGGCTTAAAGTATGGCCTGAGTTTAACCATTATGGATGTGTTCTGGAAGAAATGAGGAAAATCAAACCCACTCAGAGAATCTACGGACATCGACGGTGAAAAGAGAGTGACAGACCGTTTTAAGTGTTTTACATGATGTTTCAGATACATCTGTTTAGAGTCACTCAAATTACAAATTTGATTAACCAGGACATTCGTTTAACTCCTGACAGACTTTATGTATGAGCTCACAAGATCTGAGAAAGTATTGAGCACTAGCCGATTAAGCTGGTGTTGAGGGCTTTATGTATATTTATTGATGCAATCCTTTACCAGACCAACAAGGTAGGTGCTGTCATGAATTTGTGTTTTTAGATGAGGAAACTTGCCCAAGGTCATGCATTTGGATTGACTACATTTCTTTCTGGATCCAAAGCTCATCCTTATTATACTGGGGAATTTCAGCTACTTATAAAAAGGAGGTTCAGTTTCAAAGGAGTTGAGTACTTGAAATTAACTCTAATTTTATCTTCTGATAAAGATAAAATACTTTTATCTTCTGTTACAAGAAATACTAGTGTGTTCAATTTTCATTATCACAAATGTGAAATTTTGAAAATTTAGGAAATGTACACAAGTAATAAAATGTGCAAAGTTTAGAGAATATAGACAACCGCAAATTAGAATAAATAATTCCTCATTTTACCACCTGGAGATAATCTCTTATCCTTCAGACCTTTTGCTATTGATACATACATAACCATGTACACAGGTTCACACATGTATAAATTTTAAATAGAATCATATAAAACATTGCTTGTCCATAATGTGTTAGAGATTTTGTTTCCCATGGACTTCCCCATTTTAGGCAATATTATTATTTTTTAAGTCTTCGCTATAAAGTGTAAAATGGTATCTTAACCTTTATATAAATACTTAGGTTTTAATGGATGATTACTATGACTTCTACTCTATGGTTTTATTAAAGCCTCTTAGGAGAAATTTAGCATCTCAGACCACTTTTACTTGTTGTACTGTTAGGAAATACTTCAAAGTTCTTTGAATAACACAAACTTGGGACTTAATATAAACCAATATATGATGTAAAAGTTATAGTGTATATTAGATTATATTTATTCTTGTCAAGAGTTGTATTCTCCATGTCTTGTTTTGTTTTGTGATGACTCAGTCTACAGTATATTTTAGAATTATTATCAATAAATCTAAAATTGAAAATGATTCCTAAAGAATAGCTCATTCATATTTGGCTTTGCTGTTTCTTTTTATTACAGATCGTTTATTATTTTTAAGCCAATATATCTGGTACAGGTGAGTCATGAATTCTTCAGAGAAACAGTATGAACAGAAAATACAAACAATATTATTTGTATTTATGATTTAAGTTTTCAGAATTGAATCCCAGATTGTGATATGGATACTGACATTCAGGTGAACCCAATTTATAAGATAGACCTTTCAAACATTTGGCCTACCCTGACAAGATCTCTCAGTAAAAGTAGGGTACTTTTTGATCCCTTAGTCGTTATTAGGAATATCTCATAACAATTTCTGCTTTCTCTGAGTGTTCTCAGCCTTACCTTGAATGCCCACATGATGGATCTGTGCTTGTGTATCTTTTTAAAAACCTTTTTGTTCTTATTGTTATATCGACTCTTGTGGTCAGTATTCATTCAGTTGCTATGCATCAGAGAAGGTTCTTTAGGTTTCAGTTCTTGGGAACTTCTTAAGTCTTTTGAATGTTAAGTGTGTTTTTAGGCCTGGTGCTAATATTCACCTTTAAAAGGAACAATGAAATGATTATTCTGACCAAGATGCATGTGTAGGAATTGTTTTATAGAATTCTTTACCACAGATTGCTTTTTACTCGAGGACATCTAATCTTAAAAGCTCCAGAGATAATAGAGTTCCAATTCTATAAAAGGGACCTTTGGCTCTTCTCTGAGGTTAGCTCCAGTGCTTTTCTGCTTTTACTGTGTGTGTGTGTGTGTGTGTGCATAAATTAAATTTCTTATTGAATTTTATCTTATTTTTGGGGGTGTGGGGTGTGATCGAGAACTGAGTGAGGGAGAGGGTAGCAGTGGGGAGGGGAGTGTAAGAGGTAGGCTGTTTTTCCTGGTCTCACTGGGCTACACTTGCTAGTGCTGAGCACCCGTGGATAGGGATGGCAGAAGATACGTCTGTTTGGGTCACTCCTTGACAGTAAGTCCTTTTGTTATTTGTTAAGAAGGAGGACTTCCAAGAGCTCCCTCTGATACAAGCCTCATCCAACGTGTAAACACCTTAAGATCAGGCATCAGGAGGTATGTTTCTCCCAAGAAGTCCTTTCCTTGCATTGGCCACGTTGGTCAGTGTACAGACCATCAGTGAGCACACCGTGAGGTGATGATCTCGTCTTCCCTGCGGTATGTTTCTTTCAGAAAGCTTGTAGTTGAGTTTTTTGCTCTTGAGTTTATGGTAATTGTACCTAAAAGGTTTCGGGGCCAATATATCTTTCCAGAGGCTTTTTCTTTTCAAGTTTTTTCCTTTCAGTAATGAAATACTATAAACAGACTGAGAATTACAGACAATAATATAATAAACCTGTTACGATTTCTGTCCACATCTGAATTAAAGCAGTTGTTGCTTTTCTGCCGTATTTGCTTCAGAGAGCCCTGTTTTTCTTTGTATGCAAGATGTTACAGCTCAAGTCCTCTCCCCATACTCTGCCCGACCTTTGCCCCACCCTTCCCCTCCAGAGGGAATTACCATTCTCATGTTGATTGTATCATTCAGGTGCATGTTTCATCTTTATTATTTCTGTAACTATCTGATGGCATTAAACATTTTATGTTTTAAAAATGAACATGAATATACTGAATGTAAATTACTAATATTTTTTATCCTATTTTGTGTTTTTATTTTTATTTTTCATTTTCCTGTCCCCACCCTCCAGTCAAATTATCTTCTTTCTGCTTCTTTTCCACCTTTTTCTTGATTTCTTCATGTGTTACTCTAATTTATCTCCTGATTCACGTATGGTGGATTATTTCCTTATATATTTTGTGAACAATGCTATCGTGAGCTTATGCCTGGGCATCTTGTGTCACGTGAGTAAAGTGAAATCGCAGTCCAATCCTGCATTCAGTAAAAGCTTGGGGTTTTGATTTTTTCATAGGTTTCATTCCCATCCCCCCACAGACCACAATTCCAGGCGGAGATGAGATTCTGGAAGGTCTCCCTGGGCCCATGGTGACGTTTGTCTAGTTCTCCTTTCTCTGATAGCACTGCCATTGGAGAGTCCTGGCCTTTGCAGGAGTCTCACCTCCAGCTGCTGTCCTTCCTGTGGTCCACAGCTCATTTCCTCTCCCAGGTGTTAGCTCTCGTTTTGAGTTCTTTTTCTCTCTTTGTCCTGTACCCAATCTAACTTTCAGTTCTCTTTGCATCTGTAGTTCTTGGAGATTTCTTTCTTGTGAGTTTAGCTGTACATTAGAATTTGTTTTCATTAGAGTTGAGCCAGAATTTCTAGGTGTGCATTGCAGGAGGGGTTTCTTTCTTTCTTTTTTTTTTTTTTTTGCAAAGATGTCAAACATTTCTTAGAATTTTTTTTGACATCATTATTGGAGTCTAATTGCTTTACAATGGTGTGTTAGTTTCTGCTTTATAACAAAGTGAATCAGTTATACATATACATATGTTCCCATATCTCTTCCCTCTTGCATCTCCCTCCCTCCCAAGGAGGGGTTTCTTATAAGCTCATTCCGCTGTGTTACTGGCACCCTCAGTATCTTTTCCTTAGAAAAAATAAAAAATTTATTTCAT
The DNA here is from genome assembly GCF_949752795.1 of Hyperoodon ampullatus. NCBI lineage: Eukaryota > Metazoa > Chordata > Mammalia > Artiodactyla > Ziphiidae > Hyperoodon > Hyperoodon ampullatus. The sequence goes on from NC_136928.1 coordinate 77,551,343, forward strand.
TGAACACATCACCAGGTTTTTCTGGAAATAGAGAAATTTATGTGGTCAAGTTTCAGATATCCAATTAGTAAGTTTTGGTTTTGGGTTTGCCAGTATTCAGTTTCTATATTCTAATGGGAAAAAATCCTTATCGCTTGCCATAGATCTATGTTATTTATAATGTTTACCTACGTATATGTGGTTTCCGTGATTAGATGTTAAGTTAGCCGATGTGTTGTGGTTTCAGCCCTGCACCTTTTTTGCTCCCTGATGGACTGGTTCGTTTGGTTAATAAGCAGGTGAACTGGCATTTGGTACTTGCAAGGTAAGGATGCATAAAATTCACATAATGTTCCTCTGCCTGGGTAACCATTTAAATTCCATTTTGGATATTAATTTTGGGGTCCTTATGGCTTGCAGTCTCGATTTTTATTGTATATAAATTCCCTGTGCCACATATGATTAGTATTGTTTAAATGTGTTAATTCAACTGTATTGAATTATTTTGTATGCTTTTGTATCTATATACTCATCTAATTATAAAGTCAAAAGTTGGATAATTAAAGATGTGAACAAATTTGAAAATGATTTTAATTTCTTCAAATGATTCCATCTGTGGTGAAGACGGCTGCAAATACTCATACAGGAATTTGTTTCTCTTTCTCTCCCATGAAAGCAATGGGAAACTTTTGGCTGCTGTTCAAGATCAGTGTGTGGAGATCAGGTAACTGTTAATATTATTCATATTCAAAATTTCCCTTGAGAAAAGTTTTACCTAATTTATGAGAACTAAGATTTTTGAAGGGGGTATATTTAAAGGAATTTTATTATTAACTCACATAATTTTGTAAGGTGTCAAGCACCAACTTATGCCAATTAAAGGATGAAGGATGCTTTCTCAGAGTATGCCTTCTACTTCCCCAGATCACTCTGCTGTCTCCTGAGAAATTTTACTTTCTCGGTAGACAAAGGCATATAGTCCAGAACTCTGAAAATCACTCTTGCTTGACCAGTTACTGCTAAGACAGCGAAGCAGATGCTCAGGAAGGTGTACAAAAAACAGAGATTGCTTTACTTGTTGGCATAAAGCTGTAGATGGAATATGGGTTTGCAAAACACTGAGGCTTCATGTTACTTGAGACCAGTGATACTGTCTGTCCTCTTGAGGCATCAGTGGCATTACACACGTCTAGAAGAAGTTTCTAAGCTGGGCTTTCCATGTACTTAATTTTTAAGTAGTATATCAGCTGTGAAAGAAATAACAACGATAGCAACTAATTTAGAAAAACTAGTTTATTTTCTGGGAAATTATCAGCAGGAAGCCAAATGTGTTGCATCTCTGAAAGTGGGCACTGCTCCTTTCTCCAGGGAAGCCCTAACTCTTGAGTCTCAAAAAATAAGCACTGAGGCAGAAATTTCAGGATGCCTAGATACCAGTCAAAAGTTTTTTCTACTACTTTATTATTGGCTAAAACTAGTATTAATGATCATTCAGTTGTTAGCACACTGGTTTTAGCTTTCTGCTTGTGAAATTTCTTTTTCCATTTATCCAAGTGGAACTGGACCCCTCAACTTTCGGGGGAGTAGACAAGAGGGTTTGCCCCCATTGGGGCACCGACTTCAGATGGGAGGCTCCGTAATCCTTCTTAAAACTATCAGGATTGAAATGATTGGCAATAATGACAGCCTTTCAGAACTTCATTTCTTCATCTGGCATGGCTTTCATAGGCAGGGCCCTTTTCTCTGAGAGCAACAGTGAGCATCAGGTTGCACAGTGTTTGAACTGATATTGTTCATAGAAATGGGCTAGCTTTTCCTACACCATTTGCTGCAATGATGTCAAATTTTTTTTTTTTGAGAAATGTGCTCATCTGTGACTACTTTATGAACAGCTGATAGTAATCAAAATTCCCATCTTCTTCCCATGAAGTGAGAACATTAATGGAATGATTTTAGGTGTTAAGGTTGGAATGTGCATGTGGGGATAGGATTGATATTTAGGCTTGTGAAGGAGAGTTTGACAAAGGGTTTCTGGAACTTGTTAATAAAAACTAATGAAAAGAAAAAAATAATTGCTTTTATAAGAGCATTTGCTACTGAATTGCTAGTGTGTAAAATAATATTTATAAAACTTCTACATATATCCAGCTCTTTAGGAATTCACTCATGCATTTGAGATTAAGTGGGGAGGGAAGATTTCTGGGCAACAGAAGTGACGCTCATCAAGATCTTACTCATCTGGTCTGTGATTTGCAAAAAAGCTTTGTAACTTATTATATTCAAAGACTCTGGTACGGTGAAGAGTCAGCTCTCTCAGGAAGCCTTACAGGAACTCATTCCCAATGGATCCGCCTTCCCCTCATTGGTTAGGTGCTGGTCCTTTATGTTCCTATAATAATTAACACATTTATTATACTTAATGATAAGGTAATGCTAACAGTGCTGAGCACCACTGTGTTCATTTTTTTTTTTTTTTAATGTCCACCATTGTGTTTTACATGTGTTAACTCAGTCCTTGCAGAAGGCCAATGAGGTAGGTATAGCTATTCTCTATTTTAGAAATAAGGAATCTGGCACAGTATGATCAAATAACTTGCCAAGGATTTGAAATCAGCCATCGTAGCTTCATTGTTCATGCTCTTATCTACAAATCTATACTACCTTTTGATGATGCCTTTTAGCCATCTATGCCCATATGCTTATATGTGGATTTCCCCCAGTATATTTAGGGCCACTGCTTTGCACAACTCCAGGGGGTGCCATTTGCTTGATACTCAAGTGATGGGATTTGAAGTCTACAGCTCCATTATACTCTGTGTTCCTTGGAGGCATGGGCTGTCCTTTTTTCCTACCACTTGTATATTTCCTTGGCTGTAATAGGTGCTTAGTTTATGTTTAATGAGTAAGTGGTGTGTTTGCAAGTGGGACGGGGAAGCAGTTGCTGGGAGGGCATTACAGGGCAAGCTTGCCGACTTGCTTGGAGTTGGCACTCAGTTGATTTTGTTGAAAATAGACACCCACACTTACTTTGCAGTAACCTGAAAGGAAGTGTCTTTGAGCAAAGATGTGGGATGGTGAGCAAAGAAAAAGGGCAAGGTAGATCCCCGAAGTCAATGCTATGAATAGTGGCTGTGCCTGAATAATATTTAAGACGTTTGTTCTCTCTTCTCTGTACGTGTCTTCTCTCCCACAGTGAAGAGCACATACAATCTAAGTTGGCTCCAGAAGTAATAGTAGTGGGCACCCAGTGTTCAGTAAATATTTGTTGATTGGATTAGAATCTGAAAGATAATTACAGTATCTGGGGTTATTATTCAATGTTAGGAAGCAGTTATAAATGTGAAATGGTTTTTGTGGAAAACATGCAAAGCTGAAACACACTTTAGTTTAGGAGACAGCTCTGCCTTTTGCAGGATAGGACTAGGGCTGCTGTTACCCAACTTTAGCTCTGTAGTGAGTGGCAAATGACTCTAATAGCTTGCTCTAATATGGCATACTTAACCTGCTTGTGTGTGGTGCTCACATGGGTGAAAAATGACTTGTGAATTGCTACTTTAATTTGTCATTTGGTGGTGGTTATGGATTATCAGTGGTTAATATATGTTTCTTTTATTCCTAGATAGTGAAGTAATATGTTATAAATATGGGAACTAATTAGAAACCATCACAGAATACAACAAAAAGCATTAAAATAGGGGACTCTTATAAAAAAGACACCTCCTTCCCCCAGTTTGCTCATCTATCTTAAGTGAATACATTCCGTGAAGTTTCGACAAAACAAATTTATGTCTCCCTCCCTCCCTCCCTCCCCTTTTCCAGCCAAAAGAGCAAACTATTATTTGTGATTATATGAAGGATGAAAGTAATGAACATTTACTTTGGTCTAGTTCATGCTAATTTATATGTAATGACTCATTTAATCTTTTCCCAAAGCTGTGAAGTTGCTGTTACTTATCCTGTGTTATTGAAAGGAAAATGAAATCATGTTGAGTATTTTGTCCAGGTTACACAGAGAGCTGAAATCAGGTCAAGTTCACTTCAGAGATATGTCTTTTCTGCTCTAGTCCACATAGAGGCCTAATAGTCCAATTTCTTGAGGAAATTTATTTCCATATTTGTAGCTGGATTTTGTTATAATATTTTAATAAATGGCTAAAAATCTTAAAGAGTCTGTAAAGTTTGTTTTAAAGGTAATGCTTAGTTATTTTACAAATATTAGAAAATACAGTTAAGTAATTATGAAAGAAGAACAGCAAATTTTGCTGTCCAGAGTTGTCTACTGTCAACATTTTGGTGTATGTTCTTTTTTTTTTTTTTTTTTTTTTTTTTTTTTTTTGGTTTTTTTTGCAGTACATGGGCCTCTCACTGTTGCGGCCTCTCCCGTTGCGGAGCACAGGCCCTGGACGCGCAGGCCCAGAGGCCACGGCTCACGGGCCCAGCCGCTCCGTGGCGTGTGGGATCTTCCTGGACCGGGGCATGAAACCGCGTCCCCTGCATAGGCAGGCGGACTCTCAACCACTGTGCCACCAAGGAAGCCCCTGTAGCTTGCTTTTTCATTTAACAATATATAGTGAACATCTTCTGATTTTATTAAATATTTTTCCCTTGATATCCTTTTTTTTTTTTTTTTTTTTTTTTTTAAATTTTTTAAACATCTTTATTGGAGTATAATTGCTTTACAATGGTGTGTTAGTTTCTGCTTTATAACAAAGTGAATCAGTTATATATATACATATGTTCCCATATCTCTTCCCTCTTGCATCTCCCTCCCTCCCGCCCTCCCTATCCCACCCCTCTAGGTGGTCACAAACCATGGAGCTGATCTCCCTGTGCTATGCGGCTTCTTCCCAGTAGCTATCTATTTTACGTTTGGTAGTGTATATATGTCCCTGACACTCTCTCACTTTGTCACAGCTTACTCTTCCCTCTCCCCACATCATCAAGTCCATTCTCTAGTAGGTCTGTGTCTTTATTCCCGTCTTACCCCTAGGTTCTTCATGACCTTTTTTTTTTTTCTTAGATTCCATATGTATGTGTTAGCGTACAGTATTTGTTTTTCTCTTTCTGACTTATTTCATTCTGTATGACAGACTCTAGGTCTATCCACCTCACTACAAATAACTCAATTTCATTTATTTTTATGGCTGAGTAATATTCCATTGTATATATGTGCCACATCTTCTTTATCCATTCATCCGATGATGGACACTTAGGTTGCTTCCATGTCCTGGCTATTGTAAATAGAGCTGCAATGAACATTTTGGTACATGACTCTTTTTGAATTATGGTTTTCTCAGGGTATATGCCCAGTAGTGGGATTGCTGGGTCATATGGTTGTTCTATTTTTAGTTTTTTAAGGAACCTCCATACCATTCTCCATAGTGGCTGTATCAATTTACATTCCCACCAACAGTGCAAGAGGGTTCCCTTTTCTCCACACCCTCTCCAGCATTTATTGTTTCTAGATTTTTTGATGATAGCCATTCTGACTGGTGTGAGATGATATCTCATTGTAGTTTTTTTTTTTTTTTTTTTTTTTTCACAAATTTAATCAGTTATATGTATACATATGTTCCCATATCCCCTCCCTTTTGCGTCTCCCTCCCACCCTCCCTATCCCACCCCTCCAGGCGGTCACAAAGCACCGAGCTGATCTCCCTGTGCTATGCGGCTGCTTCCCACTAGCTATCTACCTTACGTTTGGTAGTGTATATATGTCCATGCCGCTCTTTCACTTTGTCACAGCTTACCCTTCCCCCTCCCCATATCCTCAAGTCCATTCTCTAGTAGGTCTGTGTCTTTATTCCTGTCTTACCCCTATGTTCTTCATGACCTTTTTTTTTTCTTAAATTCCATATATATGTGTCAGCATACAGTATTTGTCTTTCTCTTTCTGACTTACTTCACTCTGTATGACAGACTCTAGGTCCATCCACCTCATTACAAATAGTTCAATTTCATTTCTTTTTATGGCTGAGTAATATTCCATTGTATGTATGTGCCACATCTTCTTTACCCATTCATCCAATGATGGACACTTAGGTTGTTTCCATCTCCGGGCTATTGTAAATAGGGCTGCTATGAACATTTTGGTACATGTCTCTTTTTGAATTATGGTTTTCTCAGGGTATATGCCCAGTAGTGGGATTGCAGGGTCATATGGTAGTTCTATTTGTAGTTTTTTAAGGAACCTCCATACCGTTCTCCATAGTGGCTGTACCAATTCACATTCCCACCAGCAGTGCAAGAGTGTTCCCTTTTTTCCACACCCTCTCCAGCATTTATTGTTTCTAGATTTTTTGATGATGGCCATTCTGACTGGTGTGAGATGATACCTCATTGTAGTTTTGATTTGCATTTCTCTAATTAGTAAAGATGTTGAGCATCCTTTCATGTGTTTGTTGGCAGTCTGTATATCTTCTGTGGAGAAATGTCTATTTAGGTCTTCTGCCCATTTTTGGATTGGGTTGTTTGTTTTTTTGTTATTGAGCTGCATGAGCTGCTTATAAATTTTGGAGATTAATCCTTTGTCAGTTGCTTCATTTGCAAATATTTTCTCCCATTCTGAGGGTTGTCTTTTGGTCTTGTTTATGGTTTCCTTTGCTGTGCAAAAGCTTTTAAGTTTCATTAGGTCCCATGTGTTTATTTTTGTCTTTATTTCCATTTCTCTAGGAGGTGGGTCAAAAAGGATCTTGCTGTGATTTATGTCATAGAGTGTTCTGCCTATGTTGTCCTCTAAGAGTTTGATAGTGTCTGGCCTTACATTTAGGTCTTTAATCCATTTTGAGCTTATTTTTGTGTATGGTGTTAGGGAGTGATCGAATCTCATACTTTTACATGTCCCTGTCCAGTTTTCCCAACACCACTTATTGAAGAGACTGTCCTTTCTCCACTGTACATTCCTGCCTCCTTTATCAAAGATAAGGTGACCATATGTCCGTGGGTTTATCTCTGGGCTTTCTATCCTGTTCCATTGATCTATCTTTCTGTTTCTGTGCCAGTACCATACTGTCTTGATTACTGCAGCTTTGTAGTATAGTCTGAAGTCAGGGAGCCTGATTCCTCCAGCTCCATTTTTCGTTCTCAAGATTGCTTTGGCTATTCGGGGTCTTTTGTGTTTCCATACAAATTGTGAAATTTTTTGTTCTAGTTCTGTGAAAAATGCCAGTGGTATTTTGATAGGGATTGCATTGAATCTGTAGATTGCTTTGGGTAGTAGAGTCATTTTCACAATGTTGATTCTTCCAATCCAAGAACATGGTACATCTCTCCATCTATTTGTATCATCTTTAATTTCTTTCATCAGTGTCTTATAATTTTCTGCATACAGGTCTTTTGTCTCCTTAGGTAGGTTTATTCCTAGATATTTTATTCTTTTTGTTGCAATGGTAAATGGGAGTGTTTCCTTGATTTCACTTTCAGATTTTTCATCATTAGTATATAGGAATGCCAGAGATTTCTGTGCATTAATTTTGTATCCTGCAACTTTACCAAATTCATTGATTAGCTCTAGTAGTTTTCTGGTAGCATCTTTAGGATTCTCTATGTATAGTATCATGTCATCTGCAAACAGTGACAGCTTTACTTCTTCTTTTCCAATTTGGATTCCTTTTATTTGCTTTTCTTCTCTGATTGCTGTGGCTAAAACTTCCAAAACTATGTTGAATAAGAGTGGTGAGAGTGGGCAACCTTGTCTTGTTCCTGATCTTAGTGGAAATGGTTTCAGTTTTTCACCATTGAGGACGATGCTGGCTGTGGGTTTGTCATATATGGCCTTTATTATGTTGAGGAAAGTTCCCTCTATGCCTACTTTCTGCAGGGTTTTTATCATGAATGGGTGTTGAATTTTGTCGAAAGCTTTCTCTGCATCTATTGAGATGATCATATGGTTTTTCTCCTTCAATTTGTTAATATGGTGTATCACGTTGATTGATTTGCGTATATTGAAGAATCCTTGCATTCCTGGGATAAACCCCACTTGATCATGGTGTATGATCCTTTTAATGTGCTGTTGGATTCTGTTTGCTAGTATTTTGTTGAGGATTTTTGCATCTATGTTCATCAGTGATATTGGCCTGTAGTTTTCTTTCTTTGTGACATCCTTGTCTGGTTTTGGTATCAAGGTGATGGTGGCCTCGTAGAATGAGTTTGGGAGTGTTCCTCCCTCTGCTATATTTTGGAAGAGTTTGAGAAGGATAGGCGTTAGCTCTTCTCTAAATGCTTGATAGAATTCGCCTGTGAAGCCATCTGGTCCTGGGCTTTTGTTTGTTGGAAGATTTTTTATCACAGTTTCAATTTCAGTGCTTGTGATTGGTCTGTTCATATGTTCTATTTCTTCCTGATTCAGTCTTGGCAGGTTGTGCATTTCTAAGAATTTGTCCATTTCTTCCAGGTTGTCCATTTTATTGGCATAGAGTTGCTTATAGTAATCTCTCACGATCTTTTGTATTTCTGCAGTGTCAGTTGTTACTTCTCCTTTTTCATTTCTAATTCTATTGATTTGAGTCTTCTCCCTTTTTTTCTTGATGAGTCTGGCTAACGGTTTATCAATTTTGTTTATCTTCTCAAAGAACCAGCTTTTAGTTTTATTGATCTTTGCTATTGTTTCCTTCATTTCTTTTTCGTTTATTTCTGATCTGATTTTTATGATTTCTTTCCTTCTGCTAACTTTGGGATGTTTTTGTTCTTCTTTCTCTAATTGCTTTAGGTGCAAGGTTAGGTTGTTTAGTCGAGATATTTCCTGTTTCTTAAGGTGGGATTGTATTGCTATAAACTTCCCTCTTAGAACTGCTTTTGCTGCATCCCATAGGTTTTGGGTCGTCGTGTCTCCATTGTCATTTGTTTCTAGGTATTTTTTTATTTCCTCTTTGATTTCTTCAGTGATCACTTCGTTATTAAGTAATGTATTGTTTAGCCTCCATGTGTTTGTATTTTTTATAGCTCTTTTCCTGTAATTGATATCTAGTCTCATAGCATTGTGGTCGGAAAAGATACTTGATACAATTTCAATTTTCTTAAATTTACCAAGGCTTGATTTGTGACCCAAGATATGATCTATCCTGGAGAATGTTCCATGAGCACTTGAGAAAAATGTGTATTCTGTTGTTTTTGGATGGAATGTCCTATAAATATCAATTAAGTCCATCTTGTTTAATGTATCATTTAAAGCTTGTGTTTCCTTATTTATTTTCATTTTGGATGATCTGTCCATTGGTGAAAGTGGGGTGTTAAAGTCCCCTACTATGATTGTGTTACTGTCGATTTCTCCTTTTATGGCTGTTAGTGTTTGCCTTATGTATTGAGGTGCTCCTATGTTGGGTGCATAAATATTTACAATTGTTATATCTTCTTCTTGGATCGATCCCTTGATCATTATGTAGTGTCCTTCTTTGTCTCTTCTAGTAGTCTTTATTTTAAAGTCTATTTTGTCTGATATGAGAATTGCTACTCCAGCTTTCTTTTGGTTTCCATTTGCATGGAATATCTTTTTCCATCCCCTTACTTTCAGTCTGTATGTGTCTCTAGGTCTGAAGTGGGTCTCTTGTAGACAGCATATATATGGGTCTTGTTTTTGTATCCATTCAGCCAATCTGTGTCTTTTGGTGGGAGCGTTTAGTCCATTTACATTTAAGGTAATTATCGATATGTATGTTCCTATTCCCATTTTCTTAATTGTTTTGGGTTCGTTATTGTAGGTCTTTTCCTTCTGTTGTGTTTCTTGCCTAGAGAAGTTCCTTTAGCATTTGTTGTAAAGCTGGTTTGGTGGTGCTGAACTCTCTCAGCTTTTGCTTGTCTGTAAACGTTTTAATTTCTCCATCAAATCTGAATGAGATCCTTGCTGGGTAGAGTAATCTTGGTTGCAGGTTTCTCTCCTTCATCACTTTAATTATGTCCTGCCACTCCCTTCTGGCTTGTAGAGTTTCTGCTGAGAGATCAGCTGTTATCCTGATGGGGATTCCCTTGTGTGTTATTTGTTGTTTTTGCCTTGCTGCTTTTAATATGATTTCTTTGTGTTTAATTTTTGACAGTTTGATTAATATGTGTCTTGGCGTATTTCTTCTTGGATTTATTCTGTATGGGACTCTCTGTGCCTCCTGGACTTGATTAACTATTTCCTTTCCCATATTAGGGAAGTTTTCAACTATAATCTCTTCAAATATTTTCTCAGTCCCTTTCTTTTTCTCTTCTTCTTCTGGAACCCCTATAATTCGAATGTTGGTGCGTTTAATGTTGTCCCAGAGGTCTCTGATATTGTCCTCTGTTCTTTTCATTCTTTTCTCTTTATTTTGCTCTGCATTAGTTATTTCCACTATTTTATCTTCCACCTCACTTATCCGTTCTTCTGCCTCAGTTATTCTGCTATTGATCCCATCTAGAGTATTTTTCATTTCATTTATTGTGTTTTTAATCGATGCTTGATTCATCTTTAGTTCTACTAGGTCCTTGTTAACTGTTTCTTGCATTTTGTCTATTCTATTTCCAAGATTTTGGATCATCTTTACTATCATTATTCTGAATTCTTTTTCAGATAGACTGCCTATTACCTCTTCATTTGTTAGGTCTGGTGGGTTTTTATCTTGCTCCTTCTCCTGCTGTGTGTTTTTCTGTCTTCTCATTTTGCTTATGTTACTGTGTTTGGGGTCTCCTTTTTGCCGGCTGCAGGTTCGTAGTTCCTGTTGTTTTTGGTGTCTGTCCCCAGTGGCTAAGGTTGGTTTAGTGGGTTGTGTAGGTTTCCTGGTCGAGGGGACTAGTGCCTGTGTTCTGGTGGATGAGGCTGGATCTTGTCTTTCTGGTGGGCAGGTCCACGTCTGGTGGTGTGTTTTGGGGTGTCTGCAGACTTTTTATGATTTTAGGCCACCTCTCTGCTAATGGGTGGCGTTGTGTTCCTGTCTTGCTAGTTGTTTGGCATAGGGTGTCCAGCACTGTAGCTTGCTGGTCGTTGAGTGAAGCTGGGTGCTGGTGTTGAGATGGAGATCTCTGGAAGATTTTCGCCGTTTGATATTATGTGGAGCTGGGAGGTCTCTTGTGGACCAGTGTCCTGAAGTTGGCTCTCCCACCTCAGAGGCACAGTACTGACTCCTGGCTCCTCAATTTGGGATGATTTGTTGTCTATTCATGTATTCCACAGATGCAGGGTACATCAAGTTGATTGTGGAGCTTTAATCCGCTGCTTCTGAGGCTGCTGGGAGAGGTTTCCCTTTCTCTTCTTTGTTCTCACAGCTCCCGGGTCTCAGCTTTGGATTTGGCCCCGCCTCTGCGTGTAGGTCGCCGGAGGGCGTCTGTTCTTCACTCAGACAGGAAAGGGTTAAAGGAGCAGCCTCTTCGGGAACTCTGGCTCACTCAGGCCGGGCGGGAGGGAGGGGCACGGAGTGCGGGGCGAGCCTGCAGCGGCAGAGGTCGGCGTGACGTTGCACCAGCCCGAGGCGCGCCGTGCGTTCTCCCAGGGAAGCCGCCCCTGGATCCCGGGACCCCGGCAGTGGCGGGCTGCTCAGGCTCCCGGAAGGGCGGTGTGGACAGTGACCTGCGCTCGCACACGGGCTTCTTGGCGGCGGCAGCAGCAGCCCCAGCGTCCCACGCCCGTCACTGGGCTCCGCGCTTTCAGTCGCGACTCGCGCCCGTCTGTGGAGCCCCTTTAAGCAGCGCTCTTAATCCCCTCTCCTCGCGCAGCAGGAAACCAAGAGGGAAGAACAAGTCTCTTGCCTCTTCGGCAGCTCCAGAGTTTTCCCGGACTCCCTCCCGGCTAGCTGTGGCACATTAGCCCCCTTCAGGCTGAGTTCTCGCCGCCAGCCCCAGTCCTCTCCCTGCGCTCTGACCGAAGCCCGAGCCTCAGCTTCCAGCGCCGCCCGCCCCGGCGGGCGAGCAGACAAGCCTCTCGGGCTGGTGAGTGCCGCTCGGCACCGATCCTCTGTGCGGGAATCTCTCCGCTTTGCCCTACCCAGGTATGTGGGGAGTTTCTTGCCTTTTGGGAGGTCTGGGGTCTTCTGCCAGCGTTCAGTAGGTGTTCTGTAGGAGTTGTTCCACGTGTAGCTGTATTTCTGGTGTATCCGTGAGGAGGAAGGTGATCTCCGCGTCTTACTCTTCCGCCATCTTACCCGGAAGTCCCCCCTTGATATCCTTCGGTGTATGTTCTTTGACACTTTTCTGTGTGTGTAAAAAAATATATATATAGATATATACTACATATATATATGTAGATGATGCTCTACATTCTATTTGATACCTTTTTCTTGATAACTTTTGAAAATTAATATATTGTCAGCATCTTTCCATGTCATGTATCGTAATAGCATAATATTTCATTGATCATATATAGCAAAATCTAATAATTAATCTCTTTATACTGGCTGTATTTTTCTCTTTCATAACTTAGGCTGCATTAATTGCCTTGATATCTGTGTATATCTGTAATTATTTCCTAGGGATAACTTTGTAGAACTTAAATTGCTAGATCAAATACTATGGACATTAAAGTTTTGGATAATTATTACTAAATTCTTTTCTAGAAGGTTTACCAGGTTTCATTTTTGAAGATATAATAATTAGAATACTTTATATTTCAATATCACAGATATTAAGTAGGTTGCTAATATAAATATGGTCACTTGTTAAAGCTATTAGGTTGTTAAAACAAGACTTTTCTCCCTAAGTGATTAAACTCTGTAACATGATACAGACCAGTGGTTCTCAACCAGGATCAATCTGTGGAGCTTTAAACAAATATTTTTGTCTGGGCTCCATCCCAGATTTACTGCATCAGAGCCTTTGGGGATAGGGTCCAAGCATCTCTATTGTATTAAAAGACTGTGCTTAAAATCAATTATGCTTGTATCACTAGATTCCTAATGTAGCTATGTTCCTAGTGAAATAAGAAGGTTGGAAGAAAACATTGTCACCAATGAAAGGGTCTTACTTGAGGCACAAAACCATCCATATGAGAGAAGGAATGATTTAGTGTTGTCTAGAGAAGTTGTCTGGTCTGTAAGTGTTTGTGATGTCTTATAGTACTACACAGTAGTGTTGTTATGGCAAAACTGTTGTCTTAATTTTACATATATTTTGCAGGTCTGCAAAAGATGATTTTACATCTATTATTGGGAAATGTCAAGGTAAGAGTTTCCAAAATATTCAAAAAATGAAAAATTCAAATCTGCAGCAGTTAATTTTTTTTTTTTTTAACTCATTTATTGGGCTTCCCTGGTGGCTCAGTGGTTGAGAGTCCGCCTGCCGATGCAGGGGACGCGGGTTCGTGCCCCGGTCCGGGAAGATCCCACGTGCCGTGGAGTGGCTGGGCCTGTGAGCCATGGCCACTGAGCCTGCGCATCCGGAGCCTGTGCTCCGGAACGGGAGAGGCCACAACAGTGAGAAGCCCACGTACCACACACACACACACAAAAAAACAACCAAAAAAAAAACCCCCCAAAACCCCTCATTTATTTATTTATCTATCTATTTATTTATTTTGGCTGTGTTGGGTCTTTGTTGCTGCACGCGGGCTTTCTCTAGTTGAGGTGCATGGGGGCTACTCTTTGTTGTGGTGCCCGGGCTTCTTGTGGTGGCTTCTCTTGTTGCAGAGCATGGGTTCTAGGTGTGCGGGCTTCAGTAATTGCAGCACATGGGCTCAGTAGTTGTGGCGTGTGGGCTTCAGTAGTTGTGGCTCATGGGCTCCAGAGCGCGGGCTCAGTAGTTGTGGCGCACGGGTTTAGTTGCTCCACGGCATGTGGGCTCCCCCTGGACCAGGGATTGAACCCATGTCCCCTGCATCGGCAGGCGGATTCTCAACCACTGAGTCATCAGGGAAGTCCCAGCAGTTAATATTTCTTAAAAGTCAGAATAGATACTGTTTATTGACAAGGATTATTACGACTTTATTAAAATAATTTTAAAGCGTCTTAACTGATTTCTATTCTGTAAATGTTTTGCTTTAAGATCTGAATTTTGGAGAGATTTGAAATTGAAACTGTTTTACAAAAGTCTAAGCCAGTTTTGGGATAAAGTATTTGTAAGTGTCTATAGTCTTTTATTTTGAATTCAATGCAGAAAATAATTTGTAGATATGTTTGGAGTTGGTCAGTTATAGACTAGTAAAAATAATCTGGGATTTGATCATTGTTTGATATACGATTCAACAAAACTTTGCTGAGTATCATTTATGTATGTGAACCATTTTTCTGGGTCCTAGGGGTATGATTGTGAGCAAAAAGGCATGGCCACTTACCTCACGAGGCATGTAGACCCTCAACTATATACTTACAGACTTTGATAAATCTGATGAAGGAAAAATACAGAGCAGAGTGAGAGTTTAACCAGGGGTGTGAGATGAGATTGTTGAGAAAAAGTGACTTTTGGAAAGCAACCTTAAGAATGAGTAGAAGGTAGGAGAAGACGGGGGAGTGTTTTGATCTGTGGGAGCCGTGTATGAAAAGGTAGGAGAACCGTATGGGAGGAAAATAAGTGGGTATTGTTAGGTAAATGCATCTATTACTTATGTTTTATTTACAGGACCTCCAGTTCCATTTGTCTGACCTTGTGTTACTTTAACAGTGGAGTAGTTGTAGGAATCATCATGATGATAATCATAGTCATTGTGGTGATGACAACCACTTGTCATGTCATTCCTGTGTGCCAGGCACTGCATTTCGTGCTTTACATGGACTTTTCCTCGTTTACTTGGAAGAACATAGTCTACATATTTTATCTTAAAGCGGCATTAGAGTAGAGTAGGTAATCAACAGTGAAAGAGCAAGGAGAAGGGAGGCATTGGTAGTTTTGAAATCTACAAAACGGTGGTAAGACAGAGGATTCCCCCTGGCTGGTCTTAAGTTCCTGGTCAAATGCAACATTAGTGGCCTAGGGCCAGTTTCCTTCTCATTTTTCTCATTCTCAGCTGTCCAGATGTGTTCAGAAGATTAAAAATCAAATATTGAAAAAATGTTTTCAGTCCCATATAAGCGGTGATATTAATTCTATTAGTATGTCACAATCGTTATTCTTATACAATTCCACGTATACTAGTGGATAAACTAGTAATAGAGTTCTTATGGAGTTAGCTTTACGTATAGTGTATATTGTCACTTAAAAGCAAATGTGATGTTTCCTACATATTTATATAAATTTACCTCCCCTTCTTAGAATCTGTTCCTTCTGTTCTGTTACTTGGAGAACCCTGTTCCCTCAGTACTCTGGTCAGTGGTGCCATTATCTGTACCAAGCCAAAAATCTAGACAGTTTCTCTTCTTTTTCCTCCCCTCCCTTCTTTCTTACTTTGACAAATATTTATTTAGTTGCCACCATATGCCGGACACTATTATCCTAGGCAGTCTGTTTACAATGAGGAGTAAGACATAGGTTACCTAGATTTAAGGGTTTATAGTCCATCAGGGGAGAGAGAGAGAAATAATTCTTTGCACTTATACTGAGTGACACAGTGGAGAAGCCTCACCTTATCTTAACTTCACCACGTCCTGGGAATCTGTTTAAATGGCTCTTGCTTCCTGCTTGTGCACTTCAGCCATCACAGCCCTGGTGCAGGCTCTTAACATTTTTTTACTTGGTTTCTTACAACAGTCTCCTGACAAGGTTTTCTTCTATATGCCCTTCACTTATCAATACTTTACCCTGCTTGTCAAATTGATCATTCTGCATTGAGAATTCTATCAAGATTACCCTTCAAGTCTGGCTCCACTGCTTCCTAAATATTAACCTTGGACAAGTTACTTTACCTCTCTGAGCCTCAATTATCTGTAATACAGGCAAAATCCTATAGAACAGGTTGTGGAAAAATGATGTGAGCTAATATATATAAAGGTCTTAGCATAATGTCTGACATACTAAGTACTTAGGAGGCATTAAGCTATTATCACTGTTACTAGTACTGTTATTCTGCCTAAAATCTTTCAATTGTTCACTGTTGGCTATAGAATGCAGTTCATATCTTCTAGTTCAGGACACGAGTCAGCCTGTGTCTGTCCTGTAAGATACCCCTGCCATACATCCTGTGATCTAGTATAAAGTAGCTTGCAGTTTTCCATCCCCATTGTATTTTTCATGCCTTGGTACAGATGGTTCCTTTAGCCTAGAAGCTCCCACCTTTATATTTAATTCATTAGTTCTGCATGTTTTAGTTCAAGCATCAGCTTTTTTTGGAAACCTTTTTTTTCTTGCCCTCTTCCTCATGATTTGTGCATTTTTCTTAACGTTTCTGTAGGGCTTTTTGTACCTATGTCCCTTCACTTAGCCTAATCTTTCCTTTTTAAATTGTTGACTTGCTTGTTTGATGCCTAATTAGGTTGAAGGCAGGGCTTCTGCTTTACTCAACTTTTTTTTTTCCATTCTTAGTGCCTAGCATGGTGTCTGACACATAGAAGGCACAGTTTTTTACCATATCAAGTGGATAATGGTAGTTGGGAACTATTAAAAAGATTTTTATGAATGAATCTATGAAAAAGTGTATTTACTTGTTTCTTGTGAGTTAATTTTGTAAGTTCATGAGTGTGTGTGTATGTATGAGTATATATATACAAAATACATATGTATGTATTTTGTATATATAGAGAGAGACATATATAAGTTTATGGGTAATTGTCATGATATTCATGTTTTTTATTCCTGTTGTATGCAAGTGTGTATACATACCACAACTAGAACAATAAGGGTAGGTAGGAAGCCGTATTTGCTTAGTATCTTTTTGAAAATAAATCGAAGGGGAGTGGTTTTTGTGAATTTCTAAACCTTGGGGCTTTAGCATTTTCTGAATTTACTTCCTATAGTTTTTTCACCAGCACTTTATTAAAGTGGACCAGGCTTGGCTTAAATAATGTATACGGATCAAGAAGTTCTGAGAAGAATAATTCGGGGGTATTCAATTGCCTTTTTTCCCAGTGCTTCCCTTTTGTTGGGTGAGGGCTTGGGGCGCCTGCAGTGGGCTTCTGAGAAGTGTGCTCAGAATGTTGGAGTGATTCAGACAGGCAGCCCCTTTGAGCTTTGACATTAGACCCTACTCTGAATCAGTAAGTAAACTGAGAAATCTGTAAGTTAACGTGAAATTGGGAAGATTAACCCTTCTGTATTTTACACAAATTGTAATATTTGTTAGAGCTTTTACTGTGTACAGTTAATGTGGCAGCACGAGTGAGGTAATAATGCTTTGAGAACTAATGTTTTATTTTGTTTGCTTCTGAATGTGTGGATTTATGACTTTAACGCTGCATTAATGGCTTCTTTCCATTTCATGTAATGTGAGGTGGTGATCATTTGCTTATTATCTAACTCATCTTTATGGGAATAACTCTCATATGCCAAATGATATTGCCTGTGTATGCCTGGAGAGAAGGAGCCAGATTGTTGTTAATGCGTTTTTGAAACTACATATCGTAGTGTGCAAACTGAAATAGGATCTATTTGGTTCCACTTTGGTATTTTTAAGTTATTGTTTTATAAAATATATGCTGTTTGAGGATATTTTAAACGTGGATTGCAACTTGTTGGCTATGTTTGCCAGGCCATAAATAGTAATTCAGTCTTCTCTTTCTATCTTGAATAGTGACCTAAAAATAGCACATGGAATTAGACATTTTCAGAGCTGTACTATGTTAATCAGGAGATTTTTCTCGTATTTCTGACTTTGAGATACCATAAACCAGAGCTTCCTAATGCTGAGCAGCAGCTTGCCTAGTGTAGGCGGGCTGAGGTCCCATCAGCCCTCCAGTGGCCCGGTGGCCCTCTGACAGCGTGAGCTCAGGCTGGTCGCCTCCAGTTTCCAGCAACCTCATCAATTTACCCATAGGTGCCATACAAACATGATTTTCTACGTGTGTCTTGACATGAAGAAGGTTGGGAGGCACAGACTGTTTGAAGCACCCAGATTTTGAAATGAAACATTTCATTCTTGAACTGTGATTCAGGAGCCTCAGGTTATACGGTAACAATTTCTTTTCATAACTTTTTTTTTTTTTGCGGTACGCGGGCCTCTCACTGTTGTGGCCTCTCCCATTGCGGAGCACAGGCTCCGGACGCGCAGGCTCAGCGGCCATGGCTCACGGGCCCAGCCGCTCCGCGGCATGTGGGATCTTCCCGGACCGGGGCACGAACCCGTGTCCCCTGCATCGGCAGGCGGACTCTCAACCACTGCGCCACCAGGGAAGCCCTATTTCTTTTCATAACTTTTAATACATTTTTTTCCTGTTGAAAAATAATGCACATTCTCAGTAAAAATTTTAAAAACTAAGAATGAGCAAAAGGTAGAAAATAAAAATAAGCATACTATCCAGAGATAAGTACTATTAACATTTCATGATCTGTTCTTTCAGACATTTTTCTGTAAGTGCTTGTTACTATAGATATGCTCTGTGAAAGTAAAATGTTTTATAATCTGCTTTTTTCACTTAAAGATAGATTGTTAAGTCTTTTAGGTTGAAGTTCAAGAAGAACTTTCCGAACTATCTTTTTTGATCTTTTTTTACTGGATAACTTGCTGAGTGTTAAGATGTAGATCTCCCAATCATCCAAATTATCCAGAAAGTGCCTATAAATTTGATCTCTGAGGAGTAAGTACCTCAGTGTTATACTTGATTTCACAAGCAAGGTAGAACCATCATTAGGCCTTTGTGCAGATAATTGTGTATAACATAGGTAGCAGATTATTACATTTATGTTCATGGAGCTATTGGTTTATAGTTTGTTTTTTTTTTTTTGGTAATGTTTTTCTGGTTTGGTATTAGAGTAGTGCTGGTCTCAAAATAATGAGTTGACAAGTGTTCCTTCTTTTTTTGTTTTATGCAAGAGTTTGTGTAAAATTGGAATTATTTCTTAATTGTTTGATAGAATTCACCAGTGAAACTTGGAGTTTTGTGAGTAGGTTTTTAATTCCTAATTAAAATTTTAAAATAGATGTAAAGCTTTTTAAAATTTCAATTTCCTCTTCTTTCAGTTCCAGTTTTTTTAATGGAATTTCCCCCTAAATTTTAGTATATATTGGCTTAAAGTTGTTTGTAGTACTTCTTTATTATCCTTTTATTGTCTGTCAGACTTGTAGTGATGTCCCTCTTTTGTTCTTGATATTGGTAATTTGTGTTCTCTTTCTTTTCTCTTGATCAGTCAGGCCAGAGTTTTATCAGTTTATTAATATTCAATAAAAATAGGTATTGATTTCTTTTTCTGTTGTTTTCTTTTGATTTTTGCTTTTATCTATATTATTTCCTTTCTTCTGCCTACTAGATTTAATTTGCTTATATTTGTCTAGATGGAATATGGAAATTTATATCACTGACTTTAAACCTTTTTTCTTCTGTAAGCATTTAAGCTTGTAATATAAGCATTTTTGTTATTGATACCTAATTCTGTTGTGGTCAGATAATATATTCAATATGATTTTAACCTTTTAAACTTATTGAGACTTGATTTATGGCCCAGCATATGGTCTGTCTTCAAAAGAATTTGATTCTTGCATATGGTGCAGTTTTTAGGTATCGTGGTTTACAAATGTTAATTACATTGAGTTGGGTTAGAGCTGTTCAAATTTTTATATATGCTGATTTTCTGTCTAGTTGTTCTGTCATTTCCTGAGAGAGGAGGGTTGACATTTCCAAGTATAATTGTGTATTTTATTTTACCTTTTAGTTCTATCAGTCTTTATGTATTTAGGGGTTCTAGTTTATAGGTGCCTACACATATTATTTTGTCTTCTTGATGAAATGGCTCCTTTACTGTGATGGAACGTCCCTTTCTATCTCCAGTAATACTCTTTGTCCTGGATTCTATTTTGTCTAATATTATTATAGTTGCTCTAGCTTTTTTATGATTAGCATTTGCATGACATATTTTTTTCTCTTCTTTTTCATTTATCTGTATTAAATGTACATTTCTTATAGAAAGCATATAATTTGAGTCATGCTTTTTTTTCAGTGTGACAATTTCTGTCATTTAATTGTAATGTTTAGAACATTGACATTTTTTTAAACATCTTTATTGGAGTATAATTGCTTTACAATGGTGTGTTAGTTTCTGCTTTATAAAAAGTGACTCAGCTATACATATACATACATCCCCATATCTCCTCCCTCTTGCATCTCCCTCCCACCCTCCCTATCCCACCCCTCTAGGTGGACACAAAGCTCTGAGCTGATCTCCCTGTGCTATGCGCCTGCTTCCCACTAGCTATCTGTTTTACATTTGGTAGTGTATATATGTCCATGCCATTCTCTCACTTCATCCCAGCTTACCCTTCCCCCTCCCCATGTCCTCAAGTCCATTCTCTACATCTGTGTCTTTATTCCTGTCCTGCCCCTAGGTTCTTCAGAACCATTTCTTTTCTTTTTTAGATTCCATATATATGTGTTAGCATACGATATTTGTTTTTCTCTTTCTGACTTACTTCACTCTGTATGACAGACTCTAGGTCCATCCACCTCACTACAAATAACTCAATTTCATTTCTTTTTATGGCTGAGTAATATTCCACTGTATATATGTGCCCCATCTTTATCCATTCACCTGTCGGTGGACACTTAGGCTATTGTAAATAGAGCTGCAATGAACATTGTGGTACATGACTCTTTTTGAATTATGGTTTTCTCAGGGTATATGCCCAGTAGTGGGATTGCTGGGTCGTATGATAGTTCTATTTTTAGTTTTTTAAGGAACCTCCATACTGTTCTCCATAGTGGCTGTATCAATTTACATTCCCACCAACAGTGCAAGCAGGTTCCCTTTTCTCCACACCCTCTCCAGCATTTATTGTTTGTAGATTTTTTGATGATGGACATTCTGACTAGTGTGAGGTGATACCTCATTGTAGTTTTGATTTGCATTTCTCTAATGATTAGTGATGTTGAGCATCCTTTCATGTGTTTGCTGGCAATCTGTGTATCTTCTTTGGAGAAATGTCTGTTTAGGTCTTCTGCCCGTTTTTGGATTGGGTTGTTTGTTTTTTTGATATTGAGCTGCATGAGCTGCTTGTATATTTTGGAGATTAATAGAACATTTACAGTTAATGCAATTATTGGACTGGTTAGGTTTTACCTTCTTATTTTTCTATTTGTCCTATCTCTTCTCTGTTTCCTTTTAGCATTTGTTCTGGGGGTTACAATGTGCATTTAAAAATTATTTTATTACACAGTGTACATCCATTCCCTCCTATTCCTTTGTACTGTTGTCAAACTTTTTATAAATGCTAAACTGCCACAATATATTATTTATATTATTATTTTTGTCAGGTAACTTTTTAAGGAATTAAAAAACAAGGGTAAATCTTTTATTTTTCCTTCTATTTTCCATTTCTGTTACTTTTCACCTTTTTCTTTCTGTAAAAGTTTCCATTTGATAGTGTTTTCCTTCAACTTGAAGAAATTATTTAATATTTCTTATAATGCAGGTCTGTTGATAAATTCCCTTATTGTTGGTCTGAAACCATCTTTGATTTTTGCCTTCATTTTTGTAAAATATTTTCTCTGGATATAGAATTCCAGGTTGACCTTTTTTTTTCTTTCAGCTGTTTAAAAATATCATTGCATTGTTTTGATGAGAAATCAGCAGTCATTGCTGTTATCGTTTCTGTAGGTAATGTGTCTTTTTTTTTCTAGCTGCTTGTAAGATTTTCTCTTTTTCATTGATTTCAGAAATTTGGTTATGTGACTTGATTTTTTTCTGGTTTTCCTGCTTTAGGTTTATTGAGCCTCTAAGATCAGTGGATTCATAGATTTCATCACATTTGCAAAATTTATGGACATTATTTAAAATTCAAATAAAATTTCCTAACTTAGTCTCTCATTTTAGGCTGTGGTGGGCAGCCTAGTCTGAAAGTAGTTTCTCTGGGTTTTTTTTTTTTCTTTTAATTACAAAAGCAGTACATACTTTGAACAAATTCAAACAATGCAGAAGTAACAAAAAGATTGTTTTATCTTCTCAATTTGCATTCTTCGTAGAAACTTATATTAATGGTTTCATATAAAGCCTTCTTTGCTTATATGAACCTGTACATAGATGGATTGACTTTTTGTAGGTAAAAAAACAAGATCATCTTATGTATTTTGTTCTTCAGCTTGCTCCCACACTTACTGTATTGATGATGTCTTTCCCAGTCAGTGTGCACAGGTGTAATCCAGTCTTTTAAATGAAGCCACAGCGTTCCATTGTGAGAATGTGAACCACGTTTTATTTATCTATTCCCCTCTTAGTAGAAATTTAGATTGTGTACAGTGGCTTGTTTTATTCTTTCTCTTCCCATCTTTGTCCCTTTCCCCCTCTAACAGCACTGGAAAAGACATCCTGTTTGTCCATGGATGTAGTACACAAAATGTAGCTACTGCCATGCTTCCTTCCTGAAAGTTATACTTATTATACAACCATGTAAAAGGTATGATTATAAAGCTATTTCTTTTCTCCATTGTCAGCACCGTATGTTACCTGTTTCTAAAATATTCATCAGGTTAGGCAGAGGGCAAAAAGCATCTCATTTCCAATTTGCATATGTTTAGTTATATGGTAGGGCATATGTTAAGTTGCTATTTTTTGTGTGTGTGTGTGTGAATTGTTAGATCATATCCTTTTGACTATATTCCTCTTGGATTATTTGACTTTTCCTTATTGACTATTTTCTTACTTGACTATTTCCTTATTATTTCTATATAGTATGAATGTTACCCTTTGTCATATATGTTGCAAATATTTTTCCCAATCCATTTGTCTTTTAAATGTGTTATAGTGTCTTTTTTTTCCATGGAGCATTTTTTTTTTTTTGGTAACTGCATTTTTCATTTTTTTTCCTTTATAACTTCCAAGTTTTGTATGCTTTCACCTTTCTTATTCTAGGATTGTAAAAATTTTCTCATATCTTCTACTAACACTTTAATTTCAAACATTTAAATACTTAGCTCCTCTGCATGGCTTTTAGCACCACTAGTTTGCTCTTGCTCACTGGTTCTTGATGTAAAAGTCAAAGAACGTTTGGGAGAGAGTGTTCATTGAACCCTTGGTGATTGTCCCATGGTCACACCCAGCTGTTTTATGGCAGCACTGAGAATAAAACCCGGTATTCCTTATTTGTAATTTTTTCCCTTTTCCATTTCTAATTTGGGTACATGAGCACTGGATTGAAGTGTGCTCCTTTAGCACTTGAGTGCTGTTGTGTCCCAGCCGAGTACGAAATGCTGGTGATAAAGTTATGAACAATACGGACACAGCACCTGAGATTTTGGAATTTATAGTTTAATGCATAAGGCAGACAATAAAAAGTAGACAAATATATACTGATTTGGGATAAGAGCTGTGAAAGACATGAACTCATTGGAATGGAGAAGATCAACGGGGCCTCGAGGCTGCTTAGACAGGGTGGTCGGAGCACACTGCCTAAGCAAGCAAGGTTTAAATTGAGACGTGAAAGATGGAAGAGCCAGGGACAGGTTCGGGGAAGAGTATTCCAGGCAGAGCAGACGGCACTGGCAGGAGCTCTGAGGTGGAAGCCAGCTCGGCAGTGGGGCAGGTTGAAGGGCCCGCAGCCAGTGCAGGGTGAGCGCGGCTGTAAATGGTTTCACCAGCAACGTGGCAGTTGTCACACTGCTGGTCAACTTCATCATCAGCCCGTTTGAATACTTTTCAGAAAACTCCGTTGACACTGGCTTTGTACAAATCTGTGCTGTTCATTCCTCTCCAAAACCACACAGGGTGCTGGAAAAATCTGATGATAATGTCTTTACTTTCACATTGTTATGTGAAATCTTCTCTTGTAATGAAAACATATCTTTATCTGGGTCAAAACACATGCTGAGTTTTCTGGAGCTGCTGGTTATAACTGGAAGTAATAGTAAAAACAAAGTCCCTTCAGGTGGAACTTACTTCAGACAGATACGGAAGGTAGTACATAAATCTATTTATCCTCCTATCAAAATGAAGAGGAAAGATGTTATCAGAGGTAAAACAGAGACAATGGAAACATGTTGCTGTGTTTCTTTAGAACATGAATATTTTTCAGGGCATTAAATTGTCCTCTTGCTGGTGTTTGTGTAGCATCTGTGCATTTGTGGGTCTTGAAGTATTCTGTTGTTTATCATTTGTGCTTAAGTTTACTTCCAAGTTTCATTGTTTTTTAAAGCTGACGACAGAGAACTGATCTTTTTCTTCATTTTATTCCCCTTTAAAAAATTGCGTTTCCAAAGTGTATGCAGTATTTCATTAGGCGTTAATAAAATTCCCTAGACCCTCCTGTGTTCAGGGGCCTCTCTTGGCTTTTTTTGGCATGCTTTTTACCTTTAAAAAATAGTCAAAATGAAGCAACTCATTGACATCTGGTATACTTTTCCCATATACAGAACATATTTTACATATATTGCAGAGATGAGGGGGGTTTAAATTCTACAGTACCTCTGTTAGGTGGAGAGAAGACTTCAGTTATATAATTGACGTTTAATTGTTAGTCCCTGAGGAATGGTAAACCCTTAGCATTACCTTACCCCGTTACTATAGATTTTTCTGAGAGGCTGGGGCTTTGCTCATTAGTGAAACGTTAATCACTTTCTGTTCCAGGTCCTGGGATGGCAGTGTTGAGTGAGACATTGTCTCAGAGACTTGTGGGGGAGATAATCATGTAAACAACATCGTCTGATGTGCTAAGTACTATGAGAGACTTTTGTACAGCATATTTGGGGGCACATAGAGGAGGGCAGTCAGTTTTGAAGAGTGTCAAAGAAGGAAGAGGTGACAGTTGTTACCACAGATGGTTTAACAAACAAGTACCCTTGGAGTAGCATTGGAGATGAACATTCTAGGTAGAAGCAACAATGTGCATGAAAGACACAGACTGGAGTATGCCTGGTTTGTTTGCCAGGTGGTTGTGTTATTGGTGGGCTATTAGGTGTATGATGGAGGAAGGGCGGGAGGTGAATTGGAAAGCTCTGATGGGACCATTGGTGAAGGGCCTTTCATGCCTGTGGAGGAGTTTGGACTTGATTTTTTTGGAAATGGATAAACATCAGGGATTTTAAAGCAGGGGAAAGATGTGATCTCTTCATCTTTCCCTTTTACAAAGATAATTTTGGGTACTATTGAGGAAGGATTAGAGGGGAAGAGCCTGAAGGTGGGAAGACCCGTTAGGAGGCTGTCATGAGAGTCTAAGCCAGAGATGATGAAGCCTGAATTGCGACATTAGCAGAGGAATAGAGAGAAGGCAATAAATTTCAGAAACATTTCTGGGTCAGTAATCCTCAGGCTAAATCCAGGCTCTGACTGAGGGGCCGTGTGTTGTAATGCAGTGCACACTGCGCGGGAAGGCAGCATGCTTACGTTCTGGGTTTGTTCTGATCGTGACTCCTGGTGTCACCTTGAGGCTCCTAATCATTTGGAATTTTTGCTGGTAAAGGGAAGGCACGGGTCCTACCTGGCTCTTCAGTTCTGGGATTCTAATAAGGGGAAACAGGAGCAAAGGAAACATCAGAAACCTCAGACAAACCTAAAACAGTTTAGAGTTTCACAGCCCCTTTCTCTTTTGCAGCTGGTAGCCTTTCTATTGTTGTACTGAAAAAATTCAGAACAGAAGAAAATACCGGTGTTGGATTATTAAGGTGTTGATTCTCAAAAATCTTATGATTTTGTAATTCATTGAGAACAGTTCCTGATTCAGTTGCCTAATATACATATGTATTCTTTTCTCTTTCGAATTCTGTGTCAGTATAATCCCACTTTGTTTTTCTTTACCATCTATATTTGAAATACATATCTAAAAGATCTCCATTGAAATTTTGAGTTTTTTTTTTTTTTTGGAGGAACTTAACTCACTGGATTGGAATAGTTTTCTGCTTAATCTTTATGCTTTTGATCTCTCGTAATTTCATAAGTATTTTGAGGTATATCATTCCTGAGCCTTTTCCAGATGAGGGCTTGCTCAGCATTCAGCAGACCACTGGTGTCAGTAGGCTTTGCTTCTGAAGTAAGTGGGGCAAGGCTTGTCACGGTTTACATTTCCCACTCTTACTTGAAGTGGCTTTCTGGGAGCTGTTCTTTTCTACTGAACAGGAGTTTTAGAGATGTCATACTTGAATACTCTCTTTAGCTGCAGGAACTATAAGTATTAACTATCTTGATTATGTTAAAAGCACTTCTTTCCTTTTCATTCTAGTTCCAAAAGACCCAAAACCCCAGTGGAGACGTGTGGCATGGAGTTACGATTGCACCCTGCTGGCCTATGCCGAAAGCACGGGAACTGTGAGAGTATTTGATCTCATGGGAAGTGAACTCTTTGTTATAATTCCGGTATGTACATACCTTAAACTGAAAACATATATATATATATATATTTTTTTTTTTTTTTTTTTTTTTTTTTTTTTTGCGGTACACGGGCCTCTCACTGTTGTGGCCTCTCCCGTTCCGGAGCACAGGCTCCGGATGAGCAGGCTCAGCGGCCATGGCTCACGGGCCCAGCCACTCCACGGCATGTGGGATCTTCCCGGCCCGGGGCACGAACCCGCATCCCCTCCATCAGCAGGCGGACTCTCAACCACTGCGCCACCAGGGAAGCCCGAAAACATATTTTTTTGGACTACCTTTCATGTATAGGTACTTGAATGAATGAATGTGATGAGAGAGGAACTATAAATGTAAATCAGAATGATAAGCTGTAAACTTAAGATGCTTAGATCTAGTTAGAGATCTGTACGTTAAATATTTATTCTTTGCATTTTGTAATGCACTATCCAGACATAATCTACCATTATTATAAGATGGTAGTAAGTAAATACTAAGAGAGGTGCAGAAAGCTGTTGTAAAGTTCCAGTGAAGGAAAGAAGTCAGTGGGCCTTTGCAACAGAACCAGCCTGGGAGGAGTTAGAATTTGTTACCCTAAAGGGATAGAAACTGAAATGGAGAGTGGAGAAAAAAATGAATGGTGGTAATAACTTATATTTGTATAGTGCTTTGTACTTTATTAATGACTTTGATATACATTCCTGTTTAATATTCACAACACCCTTTGAGTAGATAGGGTACTTATTATCCTCATTTTACAGTTCAGAGAGCATAAATTGTGAGGAAGTAAAATGACTTTTCCCGTGGTAATCCAGTTAATTGGCGTCTCTTTTAGGAATTCGGGGCTCTTTACTTTGTATCCTCCTTCCTCAAGTGAACAAAATAAAGGGGCAGGTAGAACGGTGGTTCTAACTCTGGCTGCGTCTTAGAATCACCTGCAAAGCTTTATAAAGAAAAGAAAAAGAAAAACTAATCAAATTGCTGGATTGCCCAGGCTCCCCCCACAGAGAGTCAGACTTAATTGATCTGAGTGAGCCCTGGACTTTAATAATGTTGCCAGTCTTTCAGCTGATTCTAATGAGAAGCTAGGAGTGAGAACCAAGGATATAGAGAATGATTTTTGTTCAGAAATGAGTGGAAAAACTTGAAAAAGTACATTGGGCTCCTGGTATAGAAGTTCTGGGGAACCAAACTAAGTAGGCTGAGTTACTGTTTTCTAGACTAGCAGCATCTAATAGAAATGTAATGTGAGCTATATGTGTGATCACGTGTGTAATTAAAAATTTTTTAGTAACATTAAGTTCAGCAGGTGAAATTTATTTGATATTTTATTTATTACAACATATCTAAAATGATTACATGTTGAAATGACAGTGTAAAAATGATTAATGAAATATTTCACGTTCTTTGGTACTAAGTCCTTGATATTTGGCGTGTATTTTTATATTTATAGCATATTTCAATTTGGACTAGCCATGTATCAAGTGTTCAGCAGCTACATGTGGCTGCCCTGTTTTATTGAGCGGCTCTAGACAATGAGGAGCCATTCAGGGTAGGAAACTTCATTATGTGCTTCACTATGTGAGCTAAGGTGCACATGCCCTCCAGATCCTCAGCAAATACAGCCTGATATTTAATTGATAGAAAAAGGCTGGCATTGAGTGAGTGCTTTAAGTGTCCTTCCCTTTAAATTGCTGATTAGGCAAATGGAAGTAACTGGAGGCATTTTTCTTTCTTTCTTTCTTTTTTTTTTTTTTAGCGTTGGTTACTACTGGCAGTGGAAATTAACATTTGAGAGCTTATGTCTGAATTCTGTATCGTAGAATTCTTTGAGGCGGAATGATAGCATTAGGTTTTTTTTTTTCTTCTTTTTTTGCAATGGAAGCATAGTCTGAACAGAAATTCACCTACTAGGTGAACATCTCACCCAAAGAGGCTGCTGTGGTTCCAGCCTGTGGTTGGGGGAGGGCTGGTCTAGAGTTGGGTGTCTAGTTCTAGGCACTTTGGCTTACATGATTCTTCACATAACGATCAATTCTGGGCTATCTTACTTAAAGGATACCTGGCAAGGCTAGTGTCTTGAATATCCTTCAATTATACATATGTTAACTTCTATCTAGTATCTTTTTAGTAACTTAATTTCCTGCTCTTTCACAGGCATCTAGTTTAGCAGGTGATCTGAGCTATGCCATTGCTGGGTTGATATTTTTAGAGTATAAAGCAAGTGCACAGTGGTCTGCAGAACTCTTGGTCATCAATTACCGAGGAGAACTTAGAAGCTACCTTGTAAGGTAAAAATGCACTTTATTTGGGATGTCCTGTTTGAAATAATGTTTATTTCTCTGCTTTAGTGTCAGATTTTGGTGCTTTTTTTTTCTTTTTAGCATTTTATTATGAAAAATTGCAAATATAAAAGGAAGGTTGAAAGACTTTTATAGTGAACTCTCATATACCTCCACTTAAATTCTATTTAGCATTTTACTATACTTACTGTGTCGTATTTTGACCCATCTTTCTATCTGGCCATTAATCAGTTCTTTTTTAAAATATATTTCAGAGTCAGTACATATATACTTTAGCATGCATATCATTAATTAAAGTTCATTAATTCAAGTTCAATATTTGCTTATAGTTTTCTTTCATTTGAAATAAAATTTGCATACAGGGAAATGCACTTAAGTGTACCAGCCAGTTATGAGTTATGACGAATGCATACACTTGTGCAAGTCAAACCCCTGTCAAGATACAAAATATTACCATCATGCTATTAAGTTCCCTCATGCCTCTTCCCAGTAAATCTTTGTCCACACCCACCCTCAGAGCAACTGCTGTTTATAATTTTTTTCCATCACAGATTAGTTTTGCCTGTTCTAGTGATTTACGTTAATGGACTCATAGAGTATGTACTCCTTTGTCTAAGTCTTCTTTCATTCAGCTTATCTTGAGATTCATCCTTATTTTTACATGTATCTGTAATTTATTCTTTTTATGGCTGATTAGTATTTCATTGTATGAATATCTCATTTGTCTTAGTTTGGGTTGCTGTAACAGAATACCATAAACTGGGTGGCTTATCAACAACAGAAATTTATTTCTGATGGTTCTGGAAGCTGGAAGTCTGAGATCAGGGTGCCAGCATGGTCAGGTTCTGGTGAGAGCCCTCTTCTGGGTTGCAGACTGCCGACTTCTCCTTGAATCCTCACATGGTGGAAAGAGAGCTAGTTAGCTCTCCAGCCTCTTCTTATAAGGACACTAATCGCATTCATGAGGGTTCCTTTCTTTTGCCCTACCTAATAGATCCCAAAGACTCCTCCTCCAAGTACCATCACATTGGCATTACGGTCTTGTATGAATTTGGGGGTATACAGACATTCAATCTATGGGCGTCACAAACCTTCAGTCCATAACACTCATGATTTGTTTATCCATTCTTCTATTGATGGACCTCTGAGTTTCTGGTTTCATGAATAAGGCTGCTATGACTAATCTTGTACAAGTCTTTTTTTAAAAAATATTTATTTATTTATTTGGCTATGCTGGGTCTTAGTTGCAACACATGGGATCTTCATTGCCGCATGTGGGATCTTCTTTGAGGCATGCAGGATTTAGTTCCCTGACCAGGGATCGAACCCCGGGCCCCCTGCATTGGGAGCACAGAGTCTTAACTGCTGGACCACCAGGGAAGTCCCTGTACAAGTCTTTATGGATATATGCTTTCATTTCTGTTGGGTCAATATCTTTGAGTGGAATTGCTGAGTCATAGGGTAGATAGTTTGGTTTTATAAGAAATTGCCAGAGCTTTTTCAAAGTGGTTATATCATTCATATTCCTGCTAATAATTTATCAGAGTTCTGGTAGTTTTATATCCTCAGCAGTATTTGGTGGTGTCTATCTTTTTAATTTTAAACATTTTAATGGGTATTTAGTGGTATCTCACTGTGGTTTAATGGTATTTATTTCTTATTTACCTTCTTGAATGTAGTGTTGGAACAAATCAGAGCTATCAAGAGAGTCACTGTTTCAGCTTCAGTAGTCATTATCCTCATGGAATCAACACAGCTATTTACCATCCGGGGCACAGGTAAGCAAATGTTTGCTCTCATATTTGGTGGAGTATTAGGTGGATGTAGAAGTCTTGGCACAGTTTCAGAGAGAAGAAGTCCATTCTGATTTTTATTTTGGTTTCTTTATTTCCTCCCCTTGTGTATAGTTATCCTAATGTCCGTAATATTGTTGCAGTCATCTTCTTTTTTTTTTTTTAATTTATTATTTTTGGCTGTGTTGGGTCTTTGTTGCTGCATGCGGGCTTTCTCTAGTTGCGGCGAGCAGGGGCTACTCTTCGTTGTGGTTCGCAGGCTTCTCATTGTGGTGGCTTCTCTTGTTGTGGAACACGGGCTCTAGGCATGTGGGCTTCAGTAGTTGCAGCACGCGGGCTCAGTAGTTGCGGCACATGGGCTCAGTAGTTGTGGCTCGCAGGCTCTAGAGCACAGGCTCAGTAGTTGTGGCGCCCGGGCTTAGTTGCTGCACGGCATGTGGGATCTTCCCGGACCAGGGCTTGAACCCGTGTCCCCTGCATTGGCAGGCAGATTCTTAACCACTGCGCCACCAGGGAAGTCCCTCAGCATTTTAAATATGAGTCCTTTACACTCATGGGATAAAGGAGGTATTCCAAATAAATAACTAGTACTTAGTGGGGGGATCAAAAATGTTTTTCGTGTGAATGAGCTCTCAGGAGGCGTGATGATGACTCCACTGGCACAAAATGGAAGGAAAACAGTCTTGGGCATAGAATGGGACGGGGTGCAGTAGAGTATGCATAGGGGGCCACGATCTCTTCTTCATACATCACCCCTGTCTAGGGAAATGTCCATCGGTCCCACAAATGTTTAAATTATATCTTGTGGAGGAGATAGTGTTGAGAGTGCCCTACTTAAAGGTTCAGCCAAGGGCATAGGTAAATTTTGTTCTCCTCTTATAAGGTGTAAGATCCATCTAGACCTGTGAGATGCTTTTGGAAGCTAATCAGTGGGCCTTTATAGCCATTACATTGCCATAAAATTGCCCATATTTCTCTCTGGTTCCTAAGGTCATATATATTCTGTGAGAATCAGGGCAGTGATGTGTAAATGATACACTCTGTTGACAGCTGGAGGAGCAGTTGGGTATAAATTACATGAGGAAGTTTTTCATAAGCCCTATAGCTAGATAAGATTAATAATTTCATGAAGGATTGCTTCTAGAAAAGGAATGAGTACTGCAGTCCCGATCCTTGTAAATTATCTTCCACTGCAGTGAGAGAGTGTGTTCAGCCTTTGATAACGTAGGGGCTGTTGACATTTGAGAGATTAGTGCACAGCCTTGTAGCTGGAAGTATGAATGTCAGTAATCGAGTGTATTAACTTATATTAAGGAGCTTTTCATGTTGCCTTTAGAATTCTCATTCCTCCACTGTGAGAAAATTCTTCTTTTCTTGAGTTCAGGTTGGGTTTTTGAAGAGAAATGAAGAGGTGCTGTTGTCTGCACAGAAAGCTGCATTGTCTTGGCGGATGTGAAAGTCCTTAGGTGTGAATTAAGGGACTCGCTGAGCTTCACAGACTGATTTTTCTTTTTTTTTTTTTCCCACAGACATTTGTTTCTGGGGAGGCAGGGAAGTGGAGAGTCTTGGCCATATCCTGTGATCTGCTTTTATCCAGGATATGTTACAGATAGGTAGACACGTGTGACTCAGAAATATCTTGGTCCTTAGCAGCCTCCACCTGGCTGTCTTTTAAGAAGACAGTCGTCTTTATTAGTTTGACTTTTTTTTTGCCAACCACGGAGAAAAATTGAATTATTTGGCAATCAGCTTTAATCCATCAGTCAGTCCTCTCTTTGGAGATTCTTTGATAGGAGGGGCTAGTTCTCATTATGTTACAGTTACATTTAAATGGGCCTTTGTAGGCCTTAATAAAGTTTTTAATCTCTTCAGCTGGTAAATCAACCAACCTCCCTCCCTCCCTCTCGCTCTCTCTCCATTCACCCCCCTACCGAGTTGTTTTGGTTGTAGTTTAACCTGATAACTTTATATGTCAGTGAATTTCATTAATCTTAAGCAAGATATTTTGTACTTGGGTTATATGTTTTCCCCCCCTGATTTTAAGGACTACTCCATAATCCCTCTGCAAAATTTATGGAAGTGCGATTTTAAGAAGTAACTTGGGCCAGATTGAATTTCTTCTTATACTTGGAGTGATGCTAGCTGTTGTGGATCTCTCTTAGGAGTAGAGAGTTGAAAGAAGACTATTGAGTTATCTTAGGTTATTTTATAGGAATTAAGGAATGATGCTTAATTTTGTTTTTTTAAAATTTTTATTGGAGTATAGTTGCTTTACAGTGTGTTAGTTTCTACTGTACAGCAAAGTGAATCAGCTATACGTATACAAATATCCCCTCTTCTTTGGATTTCCTTCCCATTTAGGTCACCACAGAGCACTGAGTAGAGTTCTCTGTGCTATACAGTAGGTTCTCATTAGTTATCTGTCTTATACATAGTATCAATAGTTATATATGTCAATCTCAATCTCCCAATTCATCCCACCCCCGCCTTCCCCCTTGGTATCCATACATTTGTTCTCTATGTCTGTGTCTCTATTTCTGCTTTGTAAATAAGATCATCTATACCAATTTTTTCAGATTCCACATATATGCTATTAATTTTGTTTTATAAACAATTAGAAAATTAAAGAAAATATATTTGTGATATGATAGAATGTGTACTGGATTAGGAGACAGGAAATCTGTGCTACTTATTAGCTCTGTAACCTCACGTCGTCATTCTTTTTGGACCACATTTTGCTGCACTGCATTGGGCACAGCCAGTAGATGGTGATTTTAGCAAGCTGCTCAAGTACCAAGGACATCTAGTATAGACTACTAGGTAGCATTTAACAGAGCAAAATTGTGGCAGGGAGTTTGGTAGCAGGCATTATGGAAGTTCATTGTCGGGGACAGCTGGCAGGCAACAGTTAGCAGGATTCAGTGGGGGGAGGTAGGGTTCAAAGACAAGACTTAGTTTCCTGAGAGAACAAGTTTGAGAAAGACTTCAAAAATTAAACTATTGGTATTGAAACAGAAGGTGAGAATTTGGTTTCAGAACCTGGACTGTTCTGAAATCAGGATTCAAAGTAGACATGGAATGGATCAGACAGAGGGATGCTGAACATATTATATTGTGCTTTTGCAGTGAAGTTGCCTAAATCCATCGTAATGATGGGGAGGGAATTAAGTTTTTAGATGATGATCATTGTCATCAGCTGTGGAGTGAGGGATGGCAACAGGGGCAGAGACATTCAAGAAATCCCAGATGAACAGAATTTTTAATATTGAACTAGTAAGATTTTTGTAGCAAAGAATATTTAAGATCAAATTAGAATGAATTAAAATTGGGAACATTTCTGTGATCCCAAGAGAAGAACGGCTTCTAGCTGTGAAGGTAGTAGGTAACAGTTTTTGAGCCCTTACTTTGCCAGGCATGGTCTTAAGTACTTTTAATTTGGGGGCATGTAATTTTTTTCTTCTTTCTTTCTTTCCTTCTTTCCTTTTTCCTTTCTTTCCTTTCTTTCCTTTTCTTTTCCCCCTTCCTTGCTGGTTGTATGCCACAAGCCCATTGGTCATTGGACAGGGAACGTACAAGAGTTTCTTGCTGTATTATTTCAAATTCATTTCCTTGGCTTTAAGGAGCTTTAAGCCACTAGATGGCAGATTTTTGTCAACAATTACTAGACTGAAGACCCTTCTGAATAAACTAGTTATAACTCTTCTTGTCATCAATTTGTAGGGTCACCTTTAGCTCTCCCAGGGCATCCAGATCACGTCCGGTGTGATGCGTGGGGCACACATTCCGTCCCTCCCTTTCTTTCCTCGGATGGGCCTGGCCACCCTCTTCTCACTGCCTCCTGCTCTGCCCTGGCCTCTGCCTTTACTCCTGCTCATGTAATTCACTCCTTGTGTTTTTTGGCTCCATCGCTCACAGTTTATTTTTCTTGTCTGATACCTGCATTCCTGCTTTGAATTTGAGACTCTTAGAATGTCAGAGCTGGCAAAGAGTGTCATCCATCATGTAGCTCAGCCCGTTCAT
The DNA here is from genome assembly GCF_949752795.1 of Hyperoodon ampullatus. Taxonomy (NCBI): domain Eukaryota; kingdom Metazoa; phylum Chordata; class Mammalia; order Artiodactyla; family Ziphiidae; genus Hyperoodon; species Hyperoodon ampullatus. Next base: position 77,585,664 of record NC_136928.1, read on the forward strand.
TTCTCAGGTGGGAGAACTGAAGCCTGGAGAGGTTAAGCCAAGGACGACGGGGGCCTCTGGGTCGGATTTATCTTCGTGCCCCTGCAGTTCTGGGCACATAGTGTGCGGATAGATGTTTCCTGAATGAAACAGCTGTGGTAAACGCTTTGAAGGATACAGACACGGTCTCTGTGTCTGAATGGCTTAACGTTTAGTGCTGGAGGCATGATTTAAGTAACTGTTACCGTTTTGAAGGTAACAGGTGATAATATGCTCGGGAAGCGAGCAGGGTAAACCATTCTGTACTGTTAAGGACCCTTCGAACTTTCTACCCTGCTACCCATGCTCGCCTTTCACAGGCTGGGCGCACTCACTGCGTTTCTCACCATCCTCCCAGCACACCGTTTACAGACTCGTCTCTGTGCTCCTGTACGTCGTGTTCTCTTGGCAGAGCAGGCTCTTTACCTGATCCCTTTATCTGTTTGGGAAGTTGTTGAAAGGAGAACACTTGCTCTGGTGTTACCCTGTGAAGCCTTCCTTGACTTCTTCCTCCACACACTTAATTGGTCCTTAAGGCTCTTTTTGTGCCGAACTCAAGGGTCCCTGCAACAGTGGTCTGGGTTGGCTTGTCCTTCCCCTGGAGTGGACAGTGCTCGTTGTTGCTCTCATGTATGAATATGTGTCCACAGCCATCTGAGAAAGGAGGGTGCCCCCGGGTCTCACCTCATGGTTGGTACTAATGCACTGGGTGAGCTAAACACGACTCTACAAATTGATTCTGAGAACTAGAAGTGGTTTATTAAGCAAGCTCTTTATTTGTCTTGCACATTCCTGATTGCTTAGCACGTGGTTTGCATTTATAAATTTTGATGGGATGAAGGAAACTAATACTACAGTTACTCTGTTGCAAAGGTATTTGAACCTGATACACCTGATTCCTAGACCCATGATTTTCGTATTATCCACAAAATTTTGAGGTTGAAGATTATTGGGAAAGTTCTTTCTCCCACTCTCGTGTTTTTTTTTTTTTTTTTTTGCGGTAGGCGGGCCTCTCACTGTTGTGGCCTCTCCCCCTGCGGAGCACAGGCTCCGGAGCACAGGCTCAGTGGCCATGGCTCACGGGCCCAGCCGCTCCGCGGCATGTGGGATCTTCCCAGACCGGGGCACGAACCCGTGTCCCCTGCATCGGCAGGCGGACTCCCAACCACTGCGCCACCAGGGAAGCCCTCACTCTCGTGTTTTTGTTAACGAGTAGTTTAAACTCCTACACATCGAGGGCTTTAGTCTTCAGAATTTAATATGTACTATAGAAATTCCATATTGCTTTACGTCTTTATAGAATAATTTAAAAATAATCACTTGCTTCAAAATGTGATTCCTGAAGTAAGTGCATAAGAGCCAAATACTGTATATTTAAGGAGGTTTTGCTCACCACTGCATGTAAATATTTCTGGGTGGAGGAGCTTACTGCAACAGAAAATAACATTAATGATATAGGTTATTTTCTGCAGTATTGTCTGCGGTTTTAATTTTTGCAAAAATCTAGTTATCCTTTCAGTAGTAAATCACAGAATGCTTAAGATGTAACTATAAACATATAAACAGCTTCAAAATGTCACAGAGCAAATGATATGCTAATTTCATTTTCAGTATTTGACTAGACTTGTGGGTTGATGCTAAGCGTTACAGCCAGTTTACTGAATTTTTTTTCTCTTGGACTTCATTAACTGGAAGAAATTTATGTACATAATTTGGGATACTGTATCTTGATTTTCCTCTTTTTAAGTTAGAAGCAGAGAGAATAGTACAGGGAATGATTTAATGAACCTAAGTACCTACTACCCAGCATTAACGAATATTGAGATTATATTTTTTACTTAAGGTGTGTGTGTATGTATGTGTATAGTTATACCCAGATATATAAATAAAAGAGAGACAATAGTACAGACAAAATTTCCTACTTCCATTCCTCTGTCTCACTTTCCCTTTCTAGAGGCAGCCTGCTCTCATGGTTTTAGTGTGCGACCTTCCAATATGTACTTTTATATTTGTTCTTTTTACACTATATGTTTCCCTGAACAGTTTAATGAATTTATTTATCCCTTTTAAACATTTAAAAGATTTCTAATTTTTCTGCATTATAAATAGTGCTACATGAGGTATTCTTTTACCAAGAGATAAATATACCTGTGTAAGAATTTCTCTAGAGTTGTCTTAGAACTCAATTTGGGGTATTTTTTGGGAAGGGGTGCATTTTTTAGATATTGTCATATCATTCTCCAAAATGATTACTACAGTCTTACCAATAGTTTTATGAGAGTTACTGTGTCTCTAAGCATAGAGGGTGGCTGGCATAAATCTTTGTTGCTTTGATCTGCATTACTGGCTTTGTGTTTCTCTTCTTGTGACTTGCTTATTCTTTGTCCGTTTTTCTTTTGGGCTGGTTGTGGGAGATCTTTATGGATTCTGTCTGCTAAAACATATACTCTGTTAGTTTTATGTTTTATAAGTAACTTTTCCTGGTGTGTGCCTTGTCTTTGCACTTTATGGAGAGGAATTTTAGATTTTAATATGGTCAAATTTGAAGGAGAACATCCTAATGACACTAGGGTAGGAAAGTTTTTGACAGGTCAGGATGCACAAAGCACAAGCCATCAAGGGAAAGGTAATCAGTGTGAATGGAGTTGGCTCTTTTTAGAACTCTGCTCTCCCATGTGAATTTTATATTGTCTAGTTCCATTACATCAGCTTGTTCAGTTCCATAAGAAATTCTGTTGGGATTTTATTTGAAATTTCTTTCAGTTTATAGAGTAAGAAGAATTGGCATCTTTAAGGTATTGAGAGTTTGTCAAAGAACATGGTGTATAACTCTGTGTCCTTCAGGAACATTTTGAAATTTTCTCCCTGATGTTTTCCTTTACGAGATTCTCGCCTTAGCGTTGTCTGCCGCCCTCTTTTTTTTTTTTTTTGTGGTATGCGGGCCTCTCACCGCTGTGGCCTCTCCCGTTGCAGAGCACAGGCTCCGGACGCACAGGCTTAGTGGCCATGGCTCACGGGCCCAGCCGCTCTGCGGCACGTGGGATCTTCCCGGACAGGGGCACGAACCCGTGTCCCCTGCATCGGTAGGCGGACTCTCAACCACTGCGCCACCAGGGAAGCCCACTGCTGCCCTCTTTATCACTGTGACTCCCCACCCCTGTTCCCAGGACCCTGTTCTTCTCCCTGCCTCATCTTCTCATATCTTACTGCTGAAACCTAGCAAGGATGAGGACGGGCAGGGGGAAGAGGGGGCTCTGTAACATGTTTCTCTCTGTGCTACTTCAGGAGAAAGTTGGAGCTTTAAATGCACTCACTCACTCAGGAGACATTTATTGCATATGTGGTGCTGGGCCTCGGACCTCCCTCATTTCCATTGACTGTTTTCAGTTTAGTTACATGGTGTCACTTCACTTTGGCTAGAGTTGCCCAGGAAGCCTGTTCTAACACCGTGATCATGATGAAGAAGGTTTATTTACTAGGCCAGGCATCACTGCCAACCTGCTTTTGTTTTCCTAAATCACTTGTAGCTGAGCCCTGGTCAACACTGAGTCCTGTGAATCAATAAAGTAATGGACCAAATTAACATCTTGAAGTGGGATTGATACCCCTTGGCACGTATAACTGAAGATAACCCTTCAGTAGATGTGGACTGGGTTATCTCCATATATGGCTATTATCTTCGCACCACTTAATTCTAGGCTCTCAGCTGTTCTTTCTTTTTATGTGCCCTTAATGAGCGAGTGAGCTTTCTGAATGCAGGGAGCAGACCTTGTTCATCTCTGTATACTCAGTGCCCTGCACGTTGCCTGGCACAGAATAGCTGTTGGTTACCCGTTTTGTGAACATGTTGATGAACGCATCTCAGTACCCCCTCCCTTTAAACACAAGTAAGCACACACATGCCTCTCTGTGTGGGTGAACACATGCACGGTCTTGGAGCTGGAGCATCAGTGCCCCAAAGCTGCCATAGCATCTGGTGGGAGCAATACACGATTAGTTCTATCATTCTGCCTTCCTGCCACTTACTCTTCAGTCTGGCATGAATGGAGGAAAGGCTGTTTGGAAGCAGTTACTGAATCTCTTTTATTTTTATTTATCTTTTAATACATCTTTATTAGAGGATAATTGCTTCACAATACTGTGTTAGTTTCTGTTGTACAACAAAGTGAATCAGCCATATGCATACATATATCCCCATATCCCTCCTTCTTGAGTATCCCTCCCACTCTCCCTATCCCACCCCTCTAGGTGGACACAAGGCACTGAGCTGATCTCCCTGTACTATGCGGCTGCTTCCCACTAGCTATCTATTTTACATTCCGTAGTGTGTATATGTCCATGCTACTCTCACTTTGCCCCAGCTTCCCCCTCCCTGCCCCGTGTCCTCAAGTCCATTCTCTATGTCTGTGTCTTTATTCCTGCCCTGCCACTAGGTTCATCAAGTACCAGTTTTTTTTTGTTTTTTTGTTTTTTTTAGATTCCATATATATGTGTTAGCATTCAGTACTTGTTTTTCTCTTTCTGACTTCACTCTGTATGACAGACTCTAGGTCCATCCACCTCACTACAAATAACTCAATTTCATTTCTTTCTATGGCTGAGTAATATTCCATTGTATATATGTGTCACATCTTCTTTAACCATTCGTGTGTTGATGAACTTTTAGGTTGCTTCCATGTCCTGGCTATTGTAAATACTGCTGCAGTGAACATTGTGGTACACGTCTCTTTGAATTATGGTTTTCTTAGGGTGTATGCCCAGTAGTGGGATTGCTGGATCTCAAAAAACTAAAAATAGAATCTCTTTTATTTTTTTTGCGGTACGCAGGCCTCTCACTGTTCTGGCCTCTCCCGTTGTGAAGCACAGGTTCCGGATGGGCAGGCTTAGCAGCCATGGCTCATGGGCCCAGCCGCTCTGCAGCATGTGGGATCTTCCCGGACCAGGGCACGAACCCGTGTCCCCTGCATCGGCAGGCAGACTCTGAACCACTGTGCCACCAGGGAAGCCTGAATCTCTTTTTATTTTTAATCGAGCTTATCTTGTTGTAACCAATTTGATCTATTTACGGCCATGTTTATCAGAATTCATAGGGAGGAAGTGTCTTCTAGTATCAAGAGCAGGAGATAAGAAATCTGAAATCTCAGTTAGCTCTCCTTCCATAGTCAGGCAACATAAAGTTTTATACATATATTTTAAAATCTGAAAATTAAATATGACATCTGTCCTCTCCATGACATAGTAGTGCAAACTAAATGGTAATGCTCAACCCCTTGAGAAAAGAATTATATGGTTACTATAAAAAATATATTTATTTATACATGGTCAATGTTGTGCACTGAGTAGAGAAAAATTATTTCATTATCAGGATCTGCTTTATCCTGGCCCTTTAGAGATTTGTTGAATTCTCAAATAGTGTTTTATTTTTATTATAACAATAGGCTACTGGTTTTTAAAGATATGTTTTATGAGAATCACATGTTTCCCGTTTGAAAAAGTACTGTGACTATATTCAGAAATGTAGATATTCAGAATTACCTGTTTTGTTTCTATTTATTCAGAGGAGTTTTTCCTAACAAACTGACTTTTGAAAAAAAAGTTCCTTATGGAAAATTTGAAGCATGTTCACAGAATATACTGACTCCCTTGTACCTGCCATTCAGTTTAACAGTCGACTGTGGCCAGCCTCATCTCATCTATGGCCTCAGCCGAGCCTCCACCCTCCTGTGCCTAGAATATCATGAAGTAAATTCTGAACAGCGTAGTATTTCATCTGAATATTTCAGTGTGTATTTCTAAACAATAAGGACTCTAAAAAAATATAGGGCTTCCCTGGTGGCGCAGTGGTTGAGAGTCCGCCTGCCGATGCAGGGGACACGGGTTCGTGCCCCGGTCCGGGAAGATCCCACATGCCGCGGAGCGGCTGGGCCCGTGAGCCATGGCCGCTGAGCCTGCGCGTCCGGAGCCTGTGCTCCGCAATGGGAGAGGCCACAACAGTGAGAGGTCCGCATACCGCAAAAAAAAAAAACCCAAAACATAAACATGAAACCATTGTCATATACAAAGATAATTAACAATAATTTGTCCATATCTTCAAATATCCAAACTGTGTTCTCTTTTAATTCATTGATCTGCTCTCCATTCTCTCCTCCGCTCTCAGTCTTACAGAGAGAGAGAGAGAGAGAGAGAGAGAGAGAGTGAGTGTGTGTGTGTGTGTGTTCGGAAGAAGCCAGGTCATTTATTCTGTAGTTTTCTACTGTGTAGACTTTTTAGATTTCCCATTGTTTATTTTTATTTATTTATTTATTTATTTTTAACATCTTTATTGGAGTATAATTGCTTTACAATGTTGTGTTAGTTTCTGCCGTATAATAATAACGTGAATCAGCCATATGCATACGTATATCCCCATATCCCCTCCCTCTTGGCGTCTCCCTCCCACCCTCCCTATCCCACCCCTCCAGGTCGTCACAGAGCACTGAGCTGATCTCCCTGTGCTATGCAGCTGCTTCCCACTAGCTATCTGTTTTACATTTAGATTTCCCATTGTTTAGATTGCATCTTTGAAGTGTTGTTTGAAGTATTTTTCTTTTTTCAACTGTATTTTTTTCAAATTGGTAGTTAGAGCCAGAGGAATGATATGATTTTATCTGCATTAGGTCTACTTATTTTTTTGGAATTGTTTTGGTGTAAAAATCATTTGAGCAGAATGGTTGCTATAGGCGAGTAATACTCATACTCCTACCTTGACTTTGGACCAAAATCTCTTTTGCCCTGGTGAACAGGGTTAATTACGTGTTAGCTCTGAGGACTGGAGGAGCGTAGAAATAGCCCAGCGGGTTGCTTCAAGCATCTTCTCAAAGTTTGTTGCTTATGATTTGCTGTGATGGAAGCTTGTTAGACTATATATATAAAAGCAGTAGGAAAAAGGCTTTGATTGAAGGCTCAAGTTGTGTTTGCGAATAAAGCACATTTACATTACTTTATGAATTTTGAGACTTTGAGTTGGGCTAAGCTCTATGGCTAAACCTAGAAGGGTTTTATGCAGTTTTGAAAGTTTTACATCTGAGAGTATATGTAGAGATGAGATTTTTAAAAATTATTATTGTTGGTTTTTTTAATTGTTGTTAGCTTAGTTCAGAATAGGAACTAACATGGTGTTGTAGGTCACTTGTGCTTCAAAAACAGACTGACAGAAAAAGAGATCATTATGCTGTATACCTTAAGCTTATACAGTGCTGTATGTCAGTTATATCTCATTAAGAGTGAAGAAAAAAAAGAAAGGAAGGTGGTCAAATGAGAAGAGGGCAGTTGGTGGAATTAGAGACTGACAGGCTATCTGAATTCCGGGGCTGGGAAATAACAAGATGTGTGTTAGTTTTCTGTGGTTACTCTAACAGATTACCACAAATTTAGGGGCTTAAAATAAATTTATGTTACATTTCTGGAGGTGAGAAGTCTGCAATGGGTCTCACTGAACTAAGATCAAGGTGTCAGCAGGGCTGTGTCCTCGCTGGAGGCTCAGGGGGACAATCTGTCTTGTTACGTTTGCCAGCTTCTAGAGCAGCCCAGCTTCCTTGGCCCCTTCTATCCTCACACCAGCAGTGACTGGGCGAATGTTTTTCTCACGTCACATCGCTGTGACACTGACTCTCCTGCTTCCCTCTTGTGCTTTTAAGGACTTTTGTGGTTATTTGGGTCACCTGGAAAATCCAGGATAATCTCCCCGTTTTAAGGTCATTTGCTTAGCAACCTTAAATCCACGTGATGCAACACGTTCACAGGTTCTAGAGGTTAAGACATGGGCATCTTTGGGGGCCATTATTCTGCTTGCCCCACAAGGTAAGCAGAATTAACAGAGGACAGGTGTTGCTTTCTGCACTAACATGTAGAGCTCTGTCTGACTGCCCTTGTGCGTACCCTTCTACTGATGGTCTCAGTGGGCTATATTGAGTAACTCATGGTGTTACCTCATGAGGTACTTAGAATTATAGAAAATTTAAGAGTTATCATTGGTTAACATAACGATAAAACCAAGTCAGTCTTTTGATATGCCAACTCTGAGGAGTCTTAGGAAGTGTCATTTCCTTCCTCCTTTTGATTTCTATGCAGAAACTAAAATTTTTAAAGTTTTGATTTATCTATGAGCATGGTCTAGAAAAAGATAAGCACTAATTTGTTGTGTGAGGAAGTGCATCCTTTTTTTGACACAGTGGGGGCCTGGTGATGGTAGATATCAGGTACGTTTTGATGTAAAGGGAGCCTGATGTTGTTTTCTGTCATTTGGGATAGTGGTAGATTGTGTAGGGGGGAGCGTTGTGTGGACATGGCCAGAGAAACCTGTTCTTTTTCTTAAGCAGCAGGGAGTTTCCTGCCTGTAGGGAGGGCCTTTTTAAAAAATTGAGACATTAAGAAGGATGTGGCTTCTCTCTTCTGTTACTCCATTGCCTTATTGTTATTGGGGACAACAAGTGTTTTCCTTTAATATATCAGAAGTTTTACTTTCAAACATTTTTCTTTTTTCTATAGGTGATTATGATGTCTTACACGTTCCCTGCCAGATTTACTAAACATGGCTTAACTTTAAAAATCATGACTGTTGGGTTCCATTATTAATCAGCTTAGTTTGTGTAGTGGTCACATAGTCTTTTAACTTTTAGTACTTGTTAGACTGCTTGTCCTGTTGGTAACTGGCCTCTAATTGCAATGAAGTATAACAAACAGAAAAGTGAACCAGTCATAATATACAGTCTTATTTCAGTATAGTTATTAGTGTCCCATCCACAGCAATCCCAGCTGTCATTTCTTTCTAGCATCTGTAATTGTGCCCTCATTGCTTCCGATGCACTGCTGTAACTAGTACATATGTGTCTATGTGAGGTGACGTATCTGTTTATTAAAGTTTATTGGTGTTGATATAGTTCCTTAGATATTCAGTGGCCAACCTGAAAACATTTTTTTTCTCATTTCTAAGTTCTCATCTGAGTTTCAGATGTTTGAATGTGTAAATGAAGGTGAAATTCTACTTGAAAACCCATCTGGTTTTCTATTGGTTGTTTCCTCTAAAATATTTACCTTCTAGGATTAGTATATACTAATTTTATTTCAGTTTTCCTTGTGAAGGTTTCTGCTCTCTTTGTTTTGATGTTGTCTTGTTCCTATTTGTAATTTATCAATTCTTTTTATCTTTCTCTTTTTTAGACTTTTACTGGTCGGTGGATGTGAAACTGCTGAAGTGGGCCTACCAAAAGCTGCTAGCTGTGGACTCTCTGCCTGGAGAGTTCTTTCAGGATCACCTTATTATAAGCCAGTTACTCATGGTGGAGACAGGGTCACTGCAGTAAGTCTTCCTTGTGGTATTTCACTTTGCTAATAGGTCTTAGATAAGCCCTTTGTAAGATATGGAGAAGGAAACAATTTGCCTTAAATGAAGAAAGTAACCTAATGCAAGTGAAATTTTAGGACTTCTTTCAAATATCAAATTTATCTAAAGCATGTTTTATTTAACTTGGGTCTCATTTTTAGTAATAATATTTGCAGATATCAGAAAAACAACCTAAGCGTAATCCCATTACTTGCGTTTGCTTATTTAGACATTAACATTTATTAAGTCCCTTTCGATGTGCCGGCTGCTGTTCTGAGTGCTGTTACGTGTAGTAGCTCATTTAATTCTCAGTAACCCTTTGAGGTAGGTATTGTTAGTAGCTCCAGTCTGTTGATGAGGAAAGTGAGATTTAGCTGGGTCACCCCACTAGCGAGTGGCAGAATGGGGGTACAGACGCTGGCATGAGTTCCCCTGTTCAAGTTCTTAACTGCCTTCCTTCTTCCATTTTGTTCCAGATTGATCAGTACTGTTCATCCAACCATTCATTTATCCATTCTTTAATTGAGTTTCTCTTTTCTGTCCGTCACTCCTTTATGCTGTAATAGTCAGTATAGGCTAGGCTCTGTTGTGATAATAAAAACAGCCACATAAACAAACAAATGAAAAATCCTGACATTTCTGTGGGTTACCCCATGAAAGTGTTCCTTATTTGTGGCAAAGCCTGCTGTTGATATCATGACTACCCTAAACAGCTTGTTCCAAGTGATGACTAAAGGATATGTGGAGGCTGGTGACCTCCTGAGGGCCCACTGTCTCAGTTTATGGCCTTAGGAGGGGGAGGAGAGGACTAAAAGGTGGGACTTTTTAACCATCTTACACCAGAACTGGCATCACTTCTGCTTACAGTTCATTTACTGAAACTCATCATGTGGCCCCTCCTACCTTCAAGGGGCCTGGGAAGTAGCTTTCTGTGTGTCCAGAAAGGCAAGAAAAACTAGATATTAGTGAATATTAATTGTTTCTACCATATTGGCCCCTCTGTGATAACATATATCTTGGCTTTTTTTATATAAACTGTATGATCGTAATTACGTACCCTGTGCTTAGCCTGAAATCTGGTGGGCACTCAGATACAGTATTTTTCTAATGAGGGAAGAAACCAAGAAATTAAGGTGAAACATGGTGTAAGTGAACGTGCTATGCTAGTTGTTCCTATGAATGTATTTGTTCCATTATTTCTGCCTCCAAATGTATTGACTTCAAAATAATCCTGTAAAACAATGGTTAAACGTTTTCATGTTGAAGAACTAGTGAAGAAGTACTTCTGAAAAGAAATCTTTAGCAATCATAGTCAGCTTCCGTTAATTATTTTCTTTAGTTTTTAGCATATGCTGAAATATGTGATTGTGAAGTTAACCCAACAAAGTAGTAGGGTTTTTTTTTTTTTTTTAAATTAGGTCAACTTACTGGTTCAATATGGCACCAGACCTTAAAACAGTTTATATTCGTACGTCGGTTTATACAGTACTGTGTCGTGTGCTCTTCCATTCACGGTCCCTCTACTCACTCTAGCACCCATTTATTCTCTCTGCAGGATCCTGTAAGGAGTCCAGTTTGAGTGTTATTAGCCACATTTCACAGATGAGGAGCCTAAGGCCCTGGGAGATCCTCACAACTAAAAATAGGGCAGCAGGGGTGGAACCGGATTTTGTATCTCCTGTTTAGCACTCTCCTCACTCCCCATGTGAAATTACATACATCTCATTGGCATTGTCAAATTTATGCTGTGATGATTATCCCATAATTTATTTTTTTAAAGAGAGTGAGTTAGCAGTTGGACATGTTATTTCATATTTGTTATAATTTAGTCATGTTCCTCTCTCCGATGTCACACCCAGCTTGTCATTTTATATGTGAAATGTATCAGGGCAGATCCTGAAAAGAGTTTGAACAATGTTATCTCTTGACTCTGTCTGAGTGTGATGTCTGCAGCTTATTTTTTAATTTTTTAATTTTATTTTTGGCTGCGCCACGTGGCTTGCGGGATCTTAGTTCCCCAACCAGTGATTGAACCCGCGCCCTCAGCAGTGAAAGCACCGAGTACTAACCACTGGACCGCCAGGGAAGTCCCTGTAGCTTATTTTCAAATGGTTCAGTCAAAAAACAATTTAAAAAAAAGTATACATACACACAGATAAAGCAAATGTGGCTAAATGTTAATAATTGGTGAACTCAGGTAAAAGGTATACTGGTATTGTATAATCATTTCAACTTTTCAGTAGCTAGGAAATTTGTCAAAATTAAAGGTTGAGGGAAAAAAAGAAAGAATTGGTAAGTATGGAGGATATAAGGCGAGAGAAAGTAGGCAAACTGTGAAGGGCCATTTCAATATGGTGTAATCAAGTAATTTGTGACAGAGTCTGGGACAGGGGAAGGCACGGAGGACTGTCACGTACTATGAAACCTTTTTCCACCGTGGCTTCTTTAAATTCTCTGTGTTTCACTTTGCTCCTTACTGAAGTATGGGAATCTGCTCTGCTAGGTATGGTCCTTCCCTCTCTGGCCTGAAGCTTCAATATTGGAGTCTCTTAAAAGAAAATTGCTTGTGCAGTGACAAAATAAGTGGGGGGAAGTACTGAATTGCAAATTGAGTGCTCCGCCGTATGATAAACTTCTTGAAATGCTGCAAGTGTACTTTAATTATGTTAGTGCCTTTTTAATGTGTCTTGCAGCTAAACTCACAATCATTCTGTGTAGCCTTCCCCTACCTCAAAGTAATTTGAAACTGTAAGATTAGTTCCTCTTGTCAGGTGGCAGATATTGTTTGCATTGAACCTCTTATTGTTTGTTTAAGGCTGCTATTGTTTTTGGGTGGATATCGACCGAAAAATGCTGCTGACACATATATTCTCATCTCTCACAAGGCTGCTGGGTTGTAAAAGAGGCTATGCAAAATTCCATATATGCCTTGAGCCAAGTTTCCAAATTAATGTCAGTGTCATCTAGAGGAGATAGTTTTATTTATTCATTTGTTCAATATCGAATCACTGATGCAGGTATCAGAACATACAGATAGCAGCCCTCAAGGGGTTTACTGTACTGGAGGTACAGCTGTGCCCACAAATAAGGGCAAGAAGCTATAGCAGATACCAGGAGAGAGTTCAGTCACTGGGGGGAAGGAAGGAGCCCGGCTCAGGAGTCAGAAGGTTGGGATTGGAATTCTAGCTCAGCACTTACCACTGGTGTCTTAAGGCTCTTGCCAGGATCAAATGAGGTAATATATGTGAAGGCCGTTGATAAACAATAAAATGTTCTACAGTGTTAATTATTATCTATTTGTATTATTAAGGTGGAAATTTTGGAAAAAATGTATAAAAAATGAACAAAACTGACTTTTTTGTTATTGATGCTGCTTCCTTTTCAGTATAGAATGTTGTTCTGGAAAGAACACAGGGTTTTTGAAATCCTGTTTCCCTGAGAAAACAGAAGTAATCAGAATATTTTCATAAGATCCTACCATCTGCCTACATATGCGCCTAATTTCCGTACCTTTTCTCTTATTATTACAGATGAGCTGTACTTGCACCAGCCAAGGCCAGCTCCTCCATTTGTCCACTGGATCTCACACTTGCTAATTGAAGGATGTTTATCCAAATCATGAATCTTGCTGCCCATTAGGTTTATCAGCAAACAACATGCATTTATTTTTCCCATTGTAAAAACTCTTTAGTTTTAGGGGACTTAGAACCTACTAAATCCTGCTACCAGCCCATTTGTTCCTTTCCTTCAGCATGTTCAAGAGTCATCTATACTTGATCCATTTCCAACTTTCCTTTTCTCTCTTGAATTCACTTGAATGGGGCTTTATCTCCATGATTTCACTGAAACTGTCTTACTGACGTTATCAGTGCCCTCCAGTATTTTACCAGTTTATCAGTTTATTGGTATTCTTTAATTCCTATTAATTGCCTATACAACAATCAGTTAGTTGGTTTTATTTTCCTCTTCTCCTTTTTCCTCCCTTTTCTAGTTGCATTATTTCTATTTTGTCAAAACACACAATATTTATACGATAGTTTCAACCCTCATCGTCATGTTTCTTTAGTCTTAGATGTTCATTTATGTATTTTAAAATGTTCACTGTCCCTTTGTTTAAAGTTTACCCAGTCACCTCTTGGTTGGATGAAATTATCCTCTAATAGATGTTTCTCGAGAAGGGCTCACAGATGAAGAGTTCCTTAAGTTCTTGTGTGTCAGAATTGTTTTTCATAGCCTGGACATTTGAAGGAAAACTTATCTGGATGTAAAATCTTTGGTTTACCTGTTCTTTCATTGAACTTTACAAAAACACAGCACTATTGTTGCTTTGCTTTTATGTGGAATTTGAAAAGTTGATGCAAGTCAACTTTTCTTCTCTTTGTATGTTACTTGCCCATTTTGTTTGGAGGCCTTGAGGAGTTCCTTTATCTTTGAAATCTAGTATCCTTCCTGGAATATTTCTTGGAGTTGATTTTTCTGGGTTAATTTTCCCAGGTACCTGTTCACTCTTTCAATATATAGATTCAGGTCTTTTTTCATTTCTGGAAAGTTTTCTTGGACTATAATTTTTGGCTGTGGTTTTAGATTGACCTTAGTCCCCTTTGATAGCTTGTCGCATCTGTCCTCGACCCTGCAGTGTTTTTTCAGTCTGCTTTTGCTCACCACAAGCCTGTGTTGGCCTGGGTCACGGTGGGTGGGAGCGTGGGGATGGCAAGAGCAGTGGAGATGACACACTGGAGTTGGGTGGTTTTTCTCTTTCTGCTTACAATGATTTTTTTTTTTTTTTGGCGGTACGCGGGACTCTCACTGCTGTGGCCTCTCCCGTTGCGGAGCACAGGCTCCGGACGCACAGGCTCAGCGGCCATGGCTCACGGGCCCAGCCGCTCCGCGGCATGTGGGATCTTCCCGGACCGGGGCACGAACCCGCGTCCCCTGCATCGGCAGGCGGACTCTCAACCACTGCGCCACCAGGGAAGCCCTGCTTACAATGATTTTGAAGTTTGAGTTATCCTTGATCTTCAGGTTCAGTGAGGGTGTGGTGGTTTTCATGCAGATTTATTTTTCTCTTCTTGTATTTTCTTGTTTTTGGAGGAAATGTGGAGCTAGGCCGTCAGTAATATCTTCAGCTGCTCAGCAGTTCTGGTAGGAACGATTTTAACCTCAGCTTAAGAATACCGCCCCCCGCCCCCGCCCTTTGCCTTTTTCTTTTAAATTAAGGTAAAGTTCATATAACATAAAATGGACCATTAAATATTTTAAAGTGTACAGTTCAGTGGCATTTAGTACATTCACAGTGTTGTGCAACTGTCACCACTATCTAGGTCCAAGACATTTTCGTCACCCCAAAGGGAAACACCAAACCCATTAAACAGTCACTCCCATTTGTTCCCTCACCTCAGCTCCTGGCAGTCACTGGTCTGCTTTCTGTTTCTATGGATTTACCTGTTTTGAAAATCTCATATGAATGGAATCATACAATATGAGACTTTTGTATCTGGCTTCTCTCTTATCAACACATTTTTGAGGTTCATCCAAATGTTAGTGTGCATCAGTACTTCATCCTTTTTATGACTGAATAATATTGCGTTGTATGGATATACTGCCTTTTGTTTATCCATTCGTTAGTTAGTGGACATTTGAGTTGTTTCTATATTTTGGCTATTATGAATAATGTTGCCATGAACATTTGTGTGTACAGGTATTTGTTTGGACACCTGTTTTCAGTTCTTTTGGGTATATACTTAGGATGGAATTTCTGGGTCATATGGTAATTCCGTTTAACTTTTGAAGAACCACCAGACTGTTTTCCACAGTGGCTGTACCATTTTATGTTCCTGCCAGCAATGTACCAGTGTTCCAAATTCTCTACAACTTCAACAATGCTTATATTCCATTTCTAAAAAATTATACACATCTCTCCCTCTTGCTTTAAGTATATTTCTTAAAGCTAGAGACAAAAATAGTCTTGTTTTATTATTTCAAATACTTGTTTCTCAGTGATTTTTTTCTGGTGTTTTTCAAGTATGGGATCAATTTCTTCATGAATGAAATTTCTGTTGGGAGTATTGACCTTCTCCATAGTGATGCTAGGATAAAATGGTAACCTGGGCCCGCCTCATTTGAGAAGAGCCACTCATTAGATTCTAATTTGCATAGATTGTACTAGACTTGTTACGTATGTATTTAAAAATACATTTGATTATCGGTACATTTTGTAAGATTTGTCACTTGTTGGATTTTTTTCCCCAAACAAAAACAAAATCTCACCAAGATTTCTGATACTTATTCATGATTTTCTTAACCATTTCTTAGAATACTAGATATGCTGTAGTTTTCATTTCATGATGAAAGGCCTTTAAACAATGAGGAAGCCTTCCATTGATCTTTTTTTTTTATGATGTGTGTCTATTTTGTAGGTACCAAAGACCCTGGGATTATTAAGGATGTTAAGTGGTGGCAAGTTTTACAGTCGCCAGGGGCAAGAACAGGTAATACAAACTGGTTTAACCTTACAAAACACTTTCGCCAGGGTCCCCTTAAGAACAGAGTTGAATGAATCTTGAATATTATAGATTTTCATCTGAATTTGCTCTTAATTATACATTACAGGGGTGTATGCATTAATAAGAATTCATGGAACTGTTGACTGAAGATTTGTGCATTTTACTATATATATCATTCTTATCTCAGTAAAGAAAATTAGAAAAAAAAATTAAAGAATGAATCTAGTCCTCTTGGATCTGGGGATATAGCCCAAAGTAGTCTCCTGGAATCATTATATATCTTTGAAGTTTCTTATTTTATCTTGTGAATTTTTGTATCCTTGTCCATAACATATCCCTTACGTTTGTTGGTTTTAGAATAAAAAAAGATTCCTTCCTAAATCTGAGATTATTGATGTTTCAGGAGGATGAGCCACATTGATCCTGGGCTTAACTGGTTTGTTCTTCCATAGGAGAAACATGGATCCATCTCAGAGATGCTTGGCAGTTTCATCCTGAATATACCCATATGCTTTGGCGCTCTCTCTGAGGGAGATGCTTATAGTCATTCCCTCTACATGGCTCTCACAAGAGTCTTGACGTACATGGGGCTTCAGATCATACTCCTTCCTGTTTTGGGGGGAACCAAACAATTTAATTTTCGTTCCTTCAAGTTCTTAACTAAGGGAAATTGTAAGAAATATGGAAATTGTAAGAAATATAACATGTATTCTCTTGCTGCATTTGTATTTAATATATTTAAAATTTTGAGTTCTAGTTATTTCTGTGCCCTTGACTTCAACTAATTCATGTCTTCTGGGTTGGTTTGGCATTCTGTCTGTAGAATTGAGCAATAACACAACTCTTTATGTCTGGAAAGTCACTTTCATTTTTAATCCCTTGTATGTTTACAGTTTTCCAGTTAGCATTCTCTTTTGTCATTTCAAGCAGTTTGTCTTCATTTTGCAGGTGAAGAACCATAAGCAAGACTAAATGCCTTGGTCTCTGCCATGTACTTTGTTCTTTCTAATTTACTGTGTTGCCTCTGTTGTCTTTCTGTTACCATAATAGTGCATGAGAGCTTTACTTTGTTTTCCTCCCTGGATCCTTTCCCATTCTCTTTAATTCCATCTAAATAATAACTCTATCTTTAACAAATTTTAAAGGGTTCATTTTTTAATTCTTTTGATGATAATTAAGTACTTATGTGGAGTTTCAGCATTTATTTATTCTTTTAGCCAGTCAGCAAGCACGCACTTTGAGCCAGCCATGGTGTTAGAGCTGAGAATAAGTATATGAATAAAATGCAGTGCGCTTCCTCAAGGAGCCCTCAGTGTAGTGCGGGAGTCAGATGTAGAAGCAGCTGTAGAACAGGACAATATGACACATTTCATAACCTGTCCTGTAATACAATATGAAGCGCCGTTGAGGTGCAGGGAGGGACCATTGAACTCTGGAGGTGATACTTGATTTGGAAGTAAGAGTTCCTCAGGCGGATAGGGGAAGGCTGGTTGTTTCCAGGCCGGAAGCAGCATGTGCAAAGTCCCGGAAGTGTCGGAGAACACTGCAGAACGCTCCACTCTGCTGTGGGGTAGGATCCATGGTCTCTTACTGTTTGTGTTCCGTAGTTATTTTATTGGGACCAACATAGTTGTATTGTGTTTAGAACAAAAATTATTTGGGGATTGATATGTTGGTACATGGCTTTCCTTTGTACCATATCCTTTACATATTAAATGCTGTGTTTATTAGTTGATTTGGTATATTAATAGGCAAATGTAACTCTGTTCAATCAGTATAAAATGTCCATCTTCTTTTTACTCTTTCTTACCTCCTGGGAACTCCAGATTCATGTTACCTTGCCTCCTGCTATTGGTTATTCTTTTGTGTGGAACTCAGCTCTTTCTTGCTTTTATCGGTATTCTCTATGATTGAACAGAAGGAGGGAGAAGGTAGCAACTAATTTCCTTACGTTTTGATCTTTCTTTGTGGCACCTGGTACTGGAATCCTTAACTGTTTGGACTTTTTAAAAAGACTTTATGAAAGTAGTACTCTAAAATCAGGGCCTTTCAGTAAATATCTGAATGTTATATGAGTATCCTGTTTGTACTCAGTGGTTCCTAGCCCAGAAATAATTATGGGGCATAGATTTTTAGCACCATCATTTTAGACCTGATAGGTCTCATAGAGATTATCTAATAATTCCTTACTATTGTGAATACTTTCTAGCTTATAAGTCCTTTCGCATGATCTCAGAGGAAGCTTGCATTAATGGCATTATGATGCCTATTTTATTGATGAAGAAATTAAAGCCTCAAGAGAAATGGCTTTCCCAAACTCACCTACCTAGATAGTGTCAGAGATGGGTTTGGTCTTGAGTTGGCTCTTGATCTAGTGCTTTTTTTCACTACCTCTTGTTGGCTTTTGTCTAAACTCTTAGTTGGACAATTGAAGAAGCAGAAGCCAAGATATGTTGTACTTAAAAGTAGCGCAAGTTAAAAATTACCTATTATCTCAGAAAGAGTGATTTTTTTTACTACTCAAGTTTGGGAGCAATTCTGTTTCTCTTTTAAAATGTGGTATCTCTTTACTGCTATTTTTTTTTTTAATTAATTAATTTATTTATTTTGCTTTATAACAAATTTAATCAGTTATACATATACATATGTTCCCATATCCCCTCCCTTTTGCGTCTCCCTCCCACCCTCCCTATCCCACCCCTCCAGGCGGTCACAAAGCACCGAGCTGATCTCCCTGTGCTATGCGGCTGCTTCCCACTAGCTATCTACCTTACGTTTGGTAGTGTATATATGTCCATGCCGCTCTTTCACTTTGTCACAGCTTACCCTTCCCCCTCCCCATATCCTCAAGTCCATTCTCTAGTAGGTCTGTGTCTTTATTCCTGTCTTACCCCTAGGTTCTTCATGACTTTTTTTTCCTTAAATTCCATATATATGTGTCAGCATACAGTATTTGTCTTTCTCTTTCTGACTTACTTCACTCTGTATGACAGACTCTAGGTCCATCCACCTCATTACAAATAGCTCAATTTCGTTTCTTTTTATGGCTGAGTAATATTCCATTGTATATATGTGCCACATCTTCTTTACCCATTCATCCGATGATGGACACTTAGGTTGTTTCCATCTCTGGGCTATTGTAAATAGGGCTGCTATGAACATTTTGGTACATGTCTCTTTTTGAATTATGGTTTTCTCAGGGTATATGCCCAGTAGTGGGATTGCTGGGTCATATGGTAGTTCTCTTTGTAGTTTTTTAAGGAACCTCCATACCGTTCTCCATAGTGGCTGTACCAATTCACATTCCCACCAGCAGTGCAAGAGTGTTCCCTTTTTTCCACACCCTCTCCAGCATTTATTGTTTCTAGATTTTTTGATGATGGCCATTCTGACTGGTGTGAGATGATATCTCATTGTAGTTTTGATTTGCATTTCTCTAATGTCTTTACTGCTATTTTTTTAAAGAGGAAGTGCTTTCCTATATAGTAACCACATGGTTAATACTTAGTTCATTTTGTTCTGTTCACTTGTCAGACTATAAAGTAGCAACACTGATTGGATAGTATTAGAGGGAATATATATAAAATAGCTAAGGCAGTGATTGCTACCTTGCAGGCACATGATAAATGATAGTGGTGGCTGCTGTTCTGATCTGTTAATTTCTTTATATCCATAATCATAGAGCCAATAATTAGTAGTCTGTGGGTCCTTTTTTTTTTTTTTTTTGCCGTATGCGGGCCTCTCACTCTTGTGGCCTCTCCCGTTGCGGAGCACAGGCTCTGGACGTGCAGGCTCAGCGGCCATGGCTCACGGGCCCAGCCGCTCCGCAGCATGTGGGATCTTCCCGGACCGGGGCACGAACCCGCATCCCCTGCATCGGCAGGCAGACTCTCAACCACTGCGCCACCAGGGAAGCCCTGTGGGTCCTTTTTAATTGTGGTTTAGTATACCCCAAATTTACATGATGCAAAATAATCAACTGCTGGTTGTCTGGCATATATTATCTTTTGAAGAGTATATGAATAGTCAAAATTATTTGTTTTCTTTTGAGCTTCTTTTGTCACCAGAAAGTTTAAATTTATTTTTATTATTGAAGTATAGTTGATTTACAATCTTGTGTTAATTTCTGCTGTAGAGCAAAGTGACTCAGTTATACATATATTTTTTTTCTTTTTCATATTCTTTTCCATTATGCTTTATCACAGGATATTGAATACAGTTATACAGTAGGACCTTGTTGTTTCTCCATCCTATGTGCAATAGTTTGCTTCTGCTAATCCCGAACTCCCCATCCTTCCTTCCTCCAGAAAGTTTAAATTTAAATCTTTCCTTTATGCTTTGGGCTTTGAGGTCTTATGAAGTTCTTTCACATGCTGATATTGTAAAGATGTCCTATGTTTTCTTTTGAAAGTTTCATGGTTTTGCTTTTCACCTGTAAGTTTTCAATCCATCTTGAATTTCTTTTTGTTGGATATAGTAGGAATCTAATTTATAATATGCTCTGTGTGGCTAGTACCATTAATTCAGTGCTGTATTCTTTCCCAACTAATTTATATAATGCCATAATTCATATACTGCCACCATAATTTATATAATGTCTGTCAGGACAGACATTTACAGAGGGTACATTGTAGCTCTGTTTCTCTGCTCTCTTTTCTGTTTCATTGGTGTACATGTCTATTCTCGTGACAATATCTCACAGTTTTAATAAACTAAAGTTTTATAATTAAAAAATAATTTTTTTGAAAAGGGTATTAGCTTGGAAACTTTTTTCTCCAAAGGCTTTTTAATTTCCTTCATACTTTTGCAGTGTTCCCCCACTCAGGTTGTTAACCAGACTTTTGAGGATGACTTTCTTTTGATTTGAAAATAGATTTCTGTTTATTCTTTGGGGTCAGACTTCTAAACTTCAGTGGGTTAGAACACCTACTGAATACCTTGAGGGCAGGGGTTTATGTTTGTTTTTTTCACTGCAGGTTCCCCAGAGTATAAAACAGTGCCTGGCATGTACTATGTATTATTGAATATGTAATATTTAGAAAATAATTGTCGAGTGTTGGAAGAGCAGTACTTACAAATTCACCTTTGATTGAGCTGAGTTTTTTTTCCTTTAAGCGTATGTAGTAATTTAGAACATTTTGAACGTGTGTACTAGAATTCAGTACTTTGATTTTACTATAGCTTGTACATTTGGAAGGTATAATGAAATTGGAAATCACTCATTTTTAATTTTCCTATATAGATGATAGGCAGTTGAAGAAAGTGAGGCAATTTAAACTAATCTCAGTACGAAGGTCTGATATTTAACATTTAAAAAAATCTCTCTTTTAGAAAGGACAGTTGAAAAGTTTTCTTGCAGTGTTTGAGGGAAGACACATTTCCTACTCCAAATATTGCTCCACTAGGAGAAGGCTTTAATTAGTGTTTTTAATTAACACAAGATCAAATGGACATTTGAGCTAGTGGTTTAGTGTAAATGAGAAGTAGAAGTTAAAATAATGTTCACATTATTAATTTCAGTAGTATTTTGTTAGTATTACATTGCTACACAAAAGACTCAATGAAGTAAGGGAAGATATCTTTGGAAAAGTTTTAGGAAGGGATTTGAGATGAGGAGGTAAATAGGAGAATTGACAGTGAAGTTAATTAAAAGGGCCATAAATGAATGACTAATGTAAGAAGACAGTTTACTGTGCAAAGTCCCCTTCCTATGCCCCATGCTGTCTACCCAGGGATGCTAACTTACCAAGTAATTATTTATCTAGACTACGTTTTAATGAAGTTAAAACCTCATGGTGTAAACGGAAGCAGGTGGTAAGTGATAGTCACTGTTTTCTTTTTCTTTTCCTCACCTTTATTGAGATATAATTTACAAATGAAATTGTAAGATAGTTAAGTTGATGATTTGATATAGGTACCTATACACTGTGAAAGGATTTTCCCCCATTGAGTTAATACATGCATCACCTCACATATTTACTTTTTGTGTCTGTGTATATGTGTGAGAACATTTAAATCCTTTTCTTAACAAATTTCAATTATACAATACAATGTTATCACCTATAGTTACCAATGTTATACATTAGATCCTCAGACTTTATTCAGCATATAACTGAAAGTTTGTACCCTTTCACCAACCTCTCCCTGTTCTTCCAACCCCCAGCCCCTAGTAGGCAAACACTGTTCTACTCACTGTTTTTATGATTTTGACTTTTTTTTTTTAAAGATTCTATGTATAAGTGATACCATGTAGTATTTGTCTTTTTGTATCTGGCTTATTTCACTTATCAAAATGCCCTCCAGTTTCATTCATGTTTTTGCAAATGACAGGATTTCCTTCTTTTTAAAGGCTGAATAATATTCCATTGTGTGTGTGTATTCCATACCTTGGCTATTGTGAGTAATGCTGCAGTGAACTTGGGAGTGCAGGTATCTCTTTGAGATAATGTTTTCATTTCGTTTGGAAATATACCCAGAAGTGGGATTGCTGGATCTTGCGGTAGTTCTGTTTTTACTTTCTTGAGGAAACTCCGTTCTGTTTCTCATGGTGACTATACCAGTTTACATTCTTACCAACAGTGTACAAGGGTTCCCTTTTCTCTATGTTCTCACCAGTGTTTATCATCTCTTGTCTCTTTTATAATAGCCATCCTAACAGTTGTGAGATGATATATCATTGTTTTTTTTTTTTTTTTTTTTTTTTTTTTTTTTTTTTTTTTTTTTTTTTTTTTTGCAGTACGCGGGCCTCTCACTGTTGTGGCCACTCCCGTTGCAGAGCACAGGCTCCGGACGCGCAGGCTCAGCGGCCATGGCT
This sequence comes from Hyperoodon ampullatus, assembly GCF_949752795.1. Taxonomy (NCBI): domain Eukaryota; kingdom Metazoa; phylum Chordata; class Mammalia; order Artiodactyla; family Ziphiidae; genus Hyperoodon; species Hyperoodon ampullatus. Next base: position 77,608,360 of record NC_136928.1, read on the forward strand.
CACGGGCCCAGCCGCTCCGCGGCATGTGGGATCTTCCCAGACCGGGGCACGAACCCGTATCCCCTGCATCGGCAGGCGGACTCTCAACCACTGCGCCACCAGGGAAGCCCTATATCATTGTTTTTGATTTTCATTTCCCTGCTGATTAGTGATGTGGAGCAACTTTTCATGTATCTGTTGGCCATTTGTGTGTCTTGGATTATTTGTGTTTTGCTATTGAGTTGTATGAGTTTCTTGTATATTTTGGATATTAACCCCTTCTTGGTTATATGGTTTGCAGATATTTTCTCCCATTCCATAGGTTGCCTTTTCATTTTGCTGATAGTTTCCTTTGCTATGTAGATTATTTAGATTGATGTATTCCCACTTGTTTTTGCTTTTCTTGCCTTTGCCTTGATGGCAAATCCAAGAAAATCATTGCCAAGACCGAAGTCAAGAAGTTTACCCAACTCCATGCTTCCTCCAGAAGTTTTACAATTTCAGGTCTTATGTTCAAGTATTTCATCCATTTAGAGTTGACTTTTGTATATGGTGTAAATTAGGGGTCCATTTCATTCTTTTGCATGTGGCTATCCAGTTTTTCCAATATCATTTATTGAAGAGACTATTTTCTCCATTGTGTATTCTTGGCTCCTTTGTTGTAAATTAATGGACCATATATGCTTGAGTTTATTTCTGGTCTCTCTATTCTGTTCCATTGACCTATGTATCTGTTTTTAATGCCAAGACCATACTGTTTTGATTATTATAGCTTTGTAATATAGTTTGAAACCTGGATGTATAATGCCTCTAGCTTTGTTCTTCTTTTTCAAGATCGCTTTGACTCCTTGGGTCTTTTGTGGTACCATGCAAATTCTAGGATTGTTTTTTCTATGTCTGTAAAAAATGCCATTGGAATTTTGATAGAGTTTGCATTGAATCTGTAGATCACTTTGGGTAGTATGGATATTTTAACAATAGCACTTCTTCCAATTCATGAATATGGAATTTCTTTCCATTTATATGTGTCTTCTTCAGTTTCTTTCATTAATGTTTTATAGTTTTCAGCGTATGTCTCTCTCACTTCCTTGGTTAAATTTATTCCTAAGTATTTTACTCTTTCTGATGCTATTGTAAATGGGATTGTTTTCTCAATTTCTCTTTCCTAGAGTTCACTGTTATTGTGTAGAAAAGCAACTGAATTTTGTATGTTGATTTTGTATCCTTCAATTTTACAAATTTATTTATTCTAACAGTTTTTTGATGGAGTCATTAGGGTTATCTATGTATAATATCATGTGATCTGCAAACAGAGCCAATCTTACTTCTTCCTTTCCAATTTGTGTGCCTTTTCTTTTTCTTGCCTAATTGCTCTGGCTAAGACTTTCTGTACCATGTTGAATAAAAATGGCAAGAGGGGGCATCCTTGTCTTGTTCCTCATCTTGGAGCTTCCCTCTTTTCCCTGACAAGTTCTGTATTCTTGACCAACATTCCAACTGTTGAAATGATGATTAAAATGAAAATGGCATTTGTAGTTGAGAAATGTGAAAGAAATTCACAGACACATTTTTTTTTTTTTTTTTTTTTTTGCGGTACGCGGGCCTCCCACCGTCGCGGCCTCTCCTGTTGCGGAGCACAGGCTCCGGACGCACAGGCTCAGCGGCCATGGCTCATGGGCCCAGCCGCTCCACGGCACGCGGGAGCCTCCTGGACCGGGGCACGAACCTGTGTCCCCTGCATCGTCAGGCGGACTCCCAACCACTGCACCACCAGTGAAGCCCACACAGACACATTTTAACCAAAGTGAAAATTACAGCTACACCTAAATTTTATTGCCTTTACAACTACTTAATTCAAATGGGGGAGAAGAGAACAAGATTGTTATTCACTTATGCTGAGAAATCTTAATACAATATGAGGGGTATGGTTTGAATGTTAGAAGTTTACTTTTATTGTGATGTACAGTTGATTGAAAAGCCATTGCCTCCTATTTCCAAAGCATACACTCCTGAATTCTCTTCCTTGCCAACCAGTAGACATTCAGGTTTCCAGATACCGCAGACTCTGCTTACAGAATTTATCATGGATTTTCTAACTGTGGCTTTACATCTTGTGTCACAGTTACTGTCAGGATAATAAATTACTTTCTGGGCCAGAAATACCCTGCATGCTATAGATATTCAGAAAAGTTTCTACAAATAAGAAGTAGAGTTTATATTTCAGTAGGAAATCACTGTGTTTCTCAAGTAACATAGGTGACTTGTCTGTGTCATCAGTTGGCTACAATTCAGTTGCTGCTAATAACCATATCTTCTTACTGTGCATATTTATGCAAGTTAAACAGATAACTTGGGACTTGAAAGAAATGTACACTTAATGTGTATGCATGTAATGTCTGAGATTTGCTTTAAAATCCTCCAGGGGACAAAGGTCCCTGAGGGCATTGTGGTGATTGGGGAATGACATGTGAGACAAGCTTGGAATGTTGATGTTTGTTTAAGATGGTTGTTGGGCCCCCGGGCATTTATTATACTGCAATTTCTACTTTTGTCTGTGTGAGTGCAAATTTCTACAACAAAATGCTTATGGAAAGGAATGGTAAGTTTGCAGTGTGAATGTCATGGCATCAAATGAAACTAAGGGGATGAAGAAAAGAAAGCAAATGGTTAACATTTTAGTTAATATATTTATTACTTAAGCATGGAGGAAGGATGGAAGGAAGGGAGGGAGGAATGAAAACAAAAGGAAATTTAGCATGTTCACTCATTATTTCCCTGGTCATAATGCTGTTGTTAAGTTATTCATATTATTCAGGATACATTTTTTGGTTTGTTTTTTGCGGTGTGCGGGCCTCTCACTGTTGTGGCCCCTCCCGTCGTGGAGCACAGGCTCCGGACGCGCAGGCCCAGTGGCCATGGCTCACGGGCCCAGCCGCTCCGCGGCATGTGGTATCTTCCTGGACCGGGGCACGAACCCGTGTCCCCTGCATCAGCAGGCGGACTCTCAACCACTGCGCCACCAGGGAAGCCCCTTGGTTTGTTTTTTGTTGAAGAGATCCATAAACCTCCTACTTGGTTTCAGAGCACTTTTAGTAGGGTTGCTTAATGGAACATATGGTGTACCTGCAGGTTACCATACAGATCACACGTGACTAATTGTTCAGGTGTTGAAATAATAATGTATACTTGGTCATAATTTCTACTGAGGAACATGCCTGTCACTACTAGAAAGGCTTTGGCCCAGGTGAGGGCAGTGATCATGGTGCCATCAGGGGACGTGGAGGGGGATGGAAGACTCTGCATCTGGTCCAGCTTTTGCTACTTAACACTGAATGATGATCTTGGGCAAGTGTTGTAACGCTTCAGGTCTTCAGTTTCATCATCTGAAACTCTAAAGGATGGGTGGAGAGGTTTTTTTCTTAATTTATTTTTATTTTTGGCTATGTTGGGTCTTCATTACTGTGCGTGGGCTTTCTCTAGTTGCCGCAAGCTGGGGCTAGTCTTCGTTGCGGTGTGCAGGCTTCTCACTGCGGTGGCTTCTTTCGTTGCGGAGCATGGTCTCTAGGCGCGTGAGCTTCAGTAGTTGTGGCAGGCAGGCTTCAGTAGTTGTGGCACGCGGGATCTAGAGCGCAGGCTCAGTAGTTGTGGCGCACAGGCTTAGTTGCTCCGCAGCATGTGGGATCTTCCTGGACCAGGGCAAAAACCCGTGTCCCCTGCCTTGGCAGGTAGATTCTTAACCACTGTGCCACCAGGGAAGCCCTGAGAGTTCTTTTAATTAATGCAAATCTATGCTTCGGAGGCACATTAATTAATGCAAATCTATGCTTTGGAGGCCCATCTTGTGCAAAACCATAGAGCTAATTGACTTTAGAGTTGTGAAAGGAAGATGCCAGGTCCTTCATCTTCTACTCATTCCCCCATCTCCATCAAGAGGAAAAGAGCTGATGTATTTAAAATTCTGCTTAAAGTGCTTTTGCTTTTATTGCTTCTCCTTCCCAGGCACTTGTATTTTAGTCTTTGTTACATTAAATTATGAAACTGTGGGATAGACCTGTTACATCTCGTTAAAGTGATTTTAGTCCTCAGCGAGGAGATTAGCAGATGCTAATCTTCTTGTCTATCCACTCATACAGCAATGTTCCTCACTTCCTGAAATTGTTCTCTTTGTTTTTGATGGCTAATGTGCCTTAGTCATTTTATTTTTATTTATTTATTTTTTATTAGTTTCTGCTTTATAACAAAGTGAATCAGTCATACATATACATCTGTTCCCACATCCCTTCCCTCATGCATCTCCCTCCCTCCCACCCTCCCCATCCCACCCCTCCAGGCGGTCACAAAGCACCGAGCTGATCTCCCTGTGCTCTGCGGCTGCTTCCCACTATCTATCTACCTTACGTTTGGTAGTGTATATATGTCCATGCCTCTCTTTCGCTTTGTCACAGCTTACCCTTCCCCCTCCCCATATCCTCAAGTCCATTCTCAAGTAGGTCTGTGTCTTTATTCCCATTTTACCCCTAGGTTCTTCATGACATTTTTTTTTTAATTCCATATATATGTGTTAGTATACGGTATTTGTCTTTCTCTTTCTGACTTACTTCACTCTGTATGACAGACTCTAGGTCTATCCACCTCATTACAAATAGCTCAGTTTCGTTTCTTTTTATGGCTGAGTAATATTCCATTGTATATATGTGCCACATCTTCTTTATCCATTCATCCGATGATGGACACTTAGGTTGTATCCAGCTCCGGGCTATTGTGAATAGAGCTGCACTGAACATTTTGGTACATGTCTCTTTTTGAATTATGGTTTTCTCAGGGTATATGCCTAGTAGTGGGATTGCTGGGTCATATGGTAGTTCTATTTTTAGTTTTTTAAGGAACCTCCATACTGTTCTCCATAGTGGCTGTACCAATTCACATTCCCACCAGCAGTGCAAGAGTGTTCCCTTTTCTCCACACCCTCTCCAGCATTTATTGTTTCTAGATTTCTTGATGATGGCCATTCTGACTGGTGTGAGATGATATTTCATTGTAGCTTTGATTTGCATTTCTCTAATGATTAATGATGTTGAGCATTCTTTCATGTGTTTGTTGGCAGTCTGTATATCTTCTTTGGAGAAATGCCTATTTAAGTCTTCTGCCCATTTTTGGATTGGGTTGTTTGTTTTTTTGCTATTGAGCTGCATGAGCTGTTTATAAATTTTGGAGATTAATCCTTTGTCAGTTGCTTCATTTGCAAATATTTTCTCCCATTCTGAGGGTTGTCTTTTGGTCTTGTTTATGGTTTCCTTTGCTGTGCAAAAGCTTTGAAGTTTCATTAGGTCCCATTTGTTTATCTTTGTTTTTAGTTCCATTTCTCTAGGAGGTGGGTCCAAAAGGATCTTGCTGTGATTTATGTCATAGAGTGTTCTACCTATGTTTTCCTCTAAGAGTTTGATAGTTTCTGGCCTTACATTTAGATCTTTAATCCATTTTGAGCTTATTTTTGTGTATGGTGTTAGGGAATGATCTAATCTCAAACTTTTACATGTCCCTGTCCAGTTTTCCCAGCACCACTTATTGAAGAGGCTGTCCTTTCTCCACTGTACATTCCTGCCTCCTTTATCAAAGATAAGTTGGCCATATGTGCGTGGGTTTATCTCTGGGCTTTCTATCCTGATCCACTGATCTATCTTTCTGTTTTTATGCCAGTACCACACTGTCTTAATTACTGTAGCTTTGTAGTATAGTCTGAAGTCAGGGAGCCTGATTCCTCCAGCTCCGTTTTTCGTTCTCAAGATTGCTTTGGCTATTCGGGGTCTTTTGTTTTTCCAAACAAATTTTGAAATTTTTTGTTCTAGTTCTGTGAAAAATGCCAGTGGTAGTTTGATAGGGATTGCATTGAATCTGTAGATTGCTTTGGGTAGTAGAGTCATTTTCACAATATTGATTCTTCCAATCCAGGAGCATGGTATATCTCTCCATCTATTTGTATCATCTTTAATTTCTTTCATCAGTGTCTTATAATTTTCTGCATACAGGTCTTTTGTCTCCTTAGGTAGGTTTATTCCTAGATATTTTATTCTTTTTGTTGCAATGGTAAATGGGAGTGTTTTCTTGATTTCATTTTCAGATTTTTCATCATTAGTGTACAGGAATGCCAGAGATTTCTGTACATTAATTTTGTATCCTGCTACTTTACCAAATTCATTGATTAGCTCCAGTAGTTTTTCGGTAGCATCTTTAGGATTCTCTATGTATAGTATCATGTCATCTGCAAACAGTGACAGCTTTACTTCTTCTTTTCCAATTTGGATTCCTTTTATTTCCTTTTCTTCTCTGATTGCTGTGGCTAAAACTTCCAAAACTATGTTGAATAAGAGTGGTGAGAGTGGGCAGCCTTGTCTTGTTCCTGATCTTGGTGGAAATGGTTTCAGTTTTTCACCATTGAGGACAATGTTGGCTGTGGGTTTGTCATATATGGTCTTTATTATGTTGAGGAAAGTTCCCTCTATGCCTACTTTCTGCAGGGTTTTTATCATAAATGGGTGTTGAATTTTGTCGAAAGCTTTCTCTGCATCTATCGAGATGATCATATGGTTTTTCTCCTTCAACTTGTTAATATGGTGTATCACATTGATTGATTTGCGTATATTGAAGAATCCTTGCATTCCTGGAATAAACCCCACTTGATCATGGTGTATGATCCTTTTAATGTGCTGTTGGATTCTGTTTGCTAGTATTTTGTTGAGGATTTTTGCATCTATGTTCATCAGTGATATTGGCCTGTAGTTTTCTTTCTTTGTGACATCCTTGCCTGGTTTTGGTATCAAGGTGATGGTGGCCTCGTAGAATGAGTTTGGGAGTGTTCCTTCCTCTGATACTGTTTGGAAGAGTTTGAGAAGGATAGGTGTTAGCTCTTCTCTAAATGTTTGATAGAATTCGCCTGTGAAGCCATCTGGTCCTGGGCTTTTGTTTGATGGAAGATTTTTAATCACAGTTTCAATTTCAGTGCTTGTGATTGGTCTATTCATATTTTCTATTTCTTCCTGAGTCAGTCTTGGCAGGTTGTGCATTTCTAAGAATTTGTCCATTTCTTCCAGGTTGTCCATTTTGTTGGCATAGAGTTGCTTATAGTAATCTCTCATGATCTTTTGTATTTCTGCAGTGTCAGTTGTTACTTCTCCTTTTTCATTTCTAATTCTATTGATTTGAGTCTTCTCCCTTCTTTTCTTGATGAGTCTGGCTAATGGTTTGTCAATTTTGTTTATCTTCTCAAAGAACCAGCTTTTAGTTTGGTTGATCTTTGCTATCGTTTCCTTCATTTCTTTTTCATTTATTTCTGATCTGATCTTTATGATTTCTTTCCTTCTGCTAACTTTGGGGTTTTTTTGTTCTTCTTTCTCTAATTGCTTTAGGTGCAGGGTCAGGTTGTTTACTCGAAATGTTTCCTGTTTCTTAAGGTGGGATTGTATTGCTATAAACTTCCCCCTTAGAACTGCTTTTGCTGCGTCCCATAGGTTTTGGGTCGTCGTGTCTCCATTGTCATTTGTTTCTAGGTATTTTTTAATTTCCCCTTTGATTTCTTCAGTGATCACTTCGTTATTGAGTAGTGTATTGTTTAGCCTCCATGTGTTTGTATTTTTTACAGATCTTTTCCTGTAATTGATGTGTAGTCTCATAGCATTGTGGTTGGAAAAGATACTTGATACAATTTCAATTTTCTTAAATTTACCAAGGCTTGATTTGTGACCCAAGATATGATCTATCCTGGAGAATGTTCCATGAGCACTTGAGAAAAATGTGTATTCTGTTGTTTTTGGATGGAATGTCCTATAAATATCAACTAAGTCCATCTTGTTTAATGTATCATTTAAAGCTTGTGTTTCCTTATTTATTTTCATTTTGGATGATCTGTCCATTGGTGAAAGTGGGGTGTTAAAGCCCCCTACTATGATTGTGTTACTGTCGATTTCCCCTTTTATGGCTGTTAGTATTTGCCTTATATATTGAGGTGCTCCTATGTTGGGTGCATAAATATTTACAATTGTTATATCTTCTTCTTGGATCGATCCCTTTATCGTTATGTAGTGTCCTTCTTTGTCTCTTCTAATAGTCTTTATTTTAAAGTCTATTTTGTCTGATATAAGAATTGCTACTCCAGCTTTCTTTTGATTTCCATTTGCATGGAATATCTTTTTCCATCCCCTTACTTTCAATCTGTATGTGTGTCTAGGTCTGAAGTGGGTCTCTTCTGGACAGCATATATATGGGTCTTGTTTTTGTATCCATTCAGCCACTCTGTGTCTTTTGGTGGGAGCATTTAGTCCATTTACATTTAAGGTAATTATTGATATGTATGTTCCTATTCCCATTTCCTTAATTGCTTTGGGTTCGTTATTGTAGGTATATTCCTTCTGTTGTGTTTCTTGCCTAGAGAAGTTCCTTTAGCATTTGTTGTAAAGCTGGTTTGGTGGTGCTGAACTCTCAGCTTTTGCTTGTCTGTAAAGGTTTTAATTTCTCCATCAAATCTGAATGAGATCCTTGCTGGGTAGAGTAATCTTGGTTTCAGGTTTCTCTCCTTCATCACTTTAATTATGTCCTGCCACTCCCTTCTGGCTTGTAGAGTTTCTGCTGAGAGATCAGCTGTTAACCTGATGGGGATTCCCTTGTGTGTTATTTGTTGTTTTTCCCTTGCTGCTTTTAATATGATTTCTTTGTGTTTAATTTTTGACAGTTTGATTAATATGTGTCTTGGCGTATTTCTCCTTGGATTTATTCTGTATGGGACTCTCTGTGCCTCCTGGACTTGATTAACTATTTCCTTTCCCATATTAGGGAAGTTTTCAACTATAATCTCTTCAAATATTTTCTCAGTCCCTTTCTTTTTCTCTTCTTCTTCTGGAACCCCTATAATTCGAATGTTGGTGTGTTTAATGTTGTCCCAGAGGTCTCTGAGACTGTCCTCTGTTCTTTTCATTCTTTTTTCTTTATTTTGCTCTGCAGCAGTTATTTCCACTATTTTATCTTCCACCTCACTTATCTGTTCTTCTGCCTCAGTTATTCTGCTATTGATCCCATCTAGAGTATTTTTCATTTCATTTATTGTGTTTTTAATCGATGCTTGATTCATCTTTAGTTCTTCTAGGTCCTTGTTAACTGTTTCTTGCATTTTGTCTATTCTATTTCCAAGATTATGGATCTTGGAAATAGAATCTTGGATCAGCTTTACTATCATTATTCTGAATTCTTTTTCAGGTAGACTGCCTATTACCTCTTCATTTGTTAGGTCTGGTAGGTTTTTATCTTGCTCCTTCACCTGCTGTGTGTTTTTCTGTCTTCTCATTTTGCTTATGTTACTGTGTTTGGGGTCTCCTTTTTGCAGGCTGAAGATTCGTAGTTCCCGTTGTTTTTGGTGTCTGTCCCCAGTGGCTAAGGTTGTTTCAGTAGGTTGTGTAGGCTTCCTGGTGGGGGGGACTAATGCCTGTATTCTGGTGGTTGAGGCTCGATCTTGTCTTTCTGGTGGACAGGTCCACGTCTGGTGGTGTGTTTTGGGGTGCCTGTGGCCTTATTATGTTTTTAGGTAGCCTCTCTGCTAATGGGTGAGGCTGTGTTTCTGCCTTGCTAGTTGCTTGGCATAGGGTGACCAGCACTGTAGCTTGCTGGTCATTGACTGAAGCTGGGTGCTGGTGTTGAGATGGAGATCCCTGGGAGATTTTCGCTGCTTGATATTATGTGGATCTGGGAGGTCTCTTGTGGACCCGTGTCCTGAAGTTGGCTCTCCCACTTCAGAGGCACAGCAGTGAGTCCTGGCTGCAGCACCAAGAGCCTTTCATCCACCCGGCTCAGAATAACAGGGAGAAAAAGTAGAAAGAAAGAATTAGTAGAAGAAAGAAAGAGAGAGGGAAAGAATGGAAGAAGGGAAGAAAGGAAGGAAGGAAGAAAGAAAGAAAGGAGGGAGGGAGGAAGGATGGAAAGAAAGAAGGAAAGAAAGGAGGGAGGGAGGGAGGATTTAAAGCAAAAGGAAGAGTGAATGGAAGAAGGGAGGGAGGGAGGGAGGAAGGAAAGAAAGAAAGAAAGACAGGAGGGAGGGAGGGAGGAAGGAAAGAAAAAGAAAGTGGAAAGAAGAAGGGTGGGAGGGAGGGAGGGAGGAAAGAAAAAGAAAGGAAAGGAGGAGCGGAGGGAGGGAGGGAGGAAGGGAAGGTAGGAAAAAAAGAAAGAGCAGGTAAAGTAAAAATAGAATAAAGTATGAAATATAGTAGCGTTATTAAAATTAAAAAGTAATTATTGAAAAAAAACACGGACCGATAGAACCCTGGGACATATGGTGGAAGCAAAGCTATACAGAGAGAATCTTACACAGAAGATTACACATACACATTCACAAAAAGAGAGCAGGGGGAAAAATAAAAAATCTTGCTCTCCAAGTCCACCTCCTCAATTTGGGATAATTCGTTGTAAAAAGAGGAAAAGGGCGAGAAGTCTGAAATCTTGCTAAGTCCACCTCCTTAATTTGGGATAATTCGTTGTAAAAAGAGGAAAAAGGGGGGAAAGTCTTAAATCTTGTCCTCAAAGTCCACTTCCTCAATTTGGGATGATTCGCTGTCCATTCATGCACTCCACAGACGCAGGGCACATCAAATGGACCGTGGAGCTTTAATCCGCTGCCTCCGAGGCTGCACAGAGAGATTTCCCTGTCTCTGCTCTCACAACTCCCGGGTCTCAGCCTTGGACCTGGCCCCGCCTCTGCGCGTAGGTCGCCGGAGGGCGTCAGTTCTTCGCTCAGACAGGACGGGTTTAAAGGAGCCGCTGATTCGTGGGCTCTGGCTCACTCAGGCAGAGGGGAGGGAGGGGCGCGCAGTGCGGGGCGGGCCTGCGGCGGCAGAGGCCGGCGTGACGTTGCAGCAGCCCGTGGCGCTCCGTGCGCTTTCCCGGGAAAGCCGTCCCCGGGTCCCGGGTCCCGGGACCCCGGCAGTGGCGGGGTGCACAGGCCCCCCGGAAGGCGGGGCGAACAGTGACCCGCGCTCGCACACAGGCCCCTCGGTGGCGGCGGCAGTGGCGGCGGCGGCGGCGGCAGCCCCAGCGTCCCACGCCCGTCTCCGAGGTCCGCGCCTTACCCGCGGCTCGCGCCTGTCTCCGGCGCTTCCCCAAGCAGCCCTCTTAATGCCCTCTCCTCGCGCACCAGGAAACAAAAGGGAAAAAAGTCTCTTGCCTCTTCGGTAGCTCCAGACCCTTTCCCCGGACTCCCTCCGGGCTAGCCGTGGTGCACTAACCCCTTCAGGCTCTCTTCCTGCCGCCAGCCCCAGTCCTCTGCCTACGCTCCGACTGAAAGCCGATACCCGAGCCTCAGCTCCCAGCCCCGCCCGCCCCGGCGGCCGAGCAGACAAGCCTCTCGGGCTGGTGTGTGCCTGAGGGCACCGATCCTCTGTGCCAGAATCTCTCCGCTTTGCCCTCCGCACCCCTGTTGCTGTGCTCTCCTCCGCTACTCCGAAGCTTTCCCCCTCCGCCACCTGCAGTCTCCGCCCGCGAAGGGGCTTGTAGCGTGTAGAAACCTTCCCTCCTTCACGGCTCCCTCCCACTGGTGCAGGTCCCGTCCCTATCCTATTGTCTCTGTTTATTCTTTTTTTCTTTTGCCCTACCCAGGTATGTGGGGAGTTTCTTGCCTTTTGGGGGGTCTGAGGTCTTCTGTCAGCGTTCAGTAGGTGTTCTGTAGGAGTTGTTCCACGTGTAGATGAATTTCTGATGTATCTGTGGGGAGGAAGGTGATCTCCGCGTCTTACATCTTCCTCCGGGTCCGCCTTAGTCGTTTTAGACCTGAGGACTTAGACTCTGTCTACAAGAGGCCAGGTAGATAATATAGTGAATCGAACCTGTTTAAACTATGGTTTTTCAGTATAGTCATCTTTAGTTTTCAGTTCTGCAGTTTTTGCCTTAATCTTGGGGCCATAATAGAGAATTATGGGGGTTTTGCCTAACTCGAAAGCTTATGACCCTTTCAAGAGGGCATATACTACCTAGTCCCATCTGATTATTGCCATTTGGGCCCCGTGTTGCCCGATTTTCTAAATATTCGGGAGGAATATGGTCGTGGACAGCCATTTTCTGGTCTCTCTTATTTTTTTGTGGGGAAACTACCTTGGACCCTGTTCTTAATAAATGCTTGAATGGGAAATAGGTCTTTAGTTAGTGTTTTTTCAGTTCTTCTGGTTCTGTTGTAGTTGGTAGGCAGGTAACATCTCTGCTCGGATGGTTTCTCTTGTGGTAACTGAGCAAACCTGGTATCCTCATGGGAAAGGACTGAGAGATTATCTGGACAAGTAGATCCTTGGGAAGGCAGGTCTTTCTCTGTGTACCCGGGGTTGGCCATGTAAAATCAGTGTGTTACAAAATGTCTCTGTTCTGTGGCAACACTTAGAATCCTTCAGTTGAATAACTTGCCAGCAGGTCTGGAATACCTTACACATTTAATGTACTTCTTAAATTAAGGAATGCATTTTCCTCTAGTCGGTCTTTTATTCCCATCACCATTTGGACCCTCTTTTCCTTTATCTCTCTCTTTCTCTCCCTTCATCTCTTTCTCCCTCTCCGTTTCCTTCTTTTTCATAGCATGAATTTGTGGCCTGTCCATGGTATAGAATATTCCAGGCATTGTGTTCGCATAGAATCTTGTAAAGGTTCTTGTAAAGGTGTGTACTGAAAATTCAAGAAATTCATAATTTTGTCAACATCCACTCATAAAAGATATTGAGAACTCATGGTAATCTATGTGTGATATAAAGGAATATTTTTATAATGCTCACATATTTGGGTTTTGGGTTATATGTAAATCGTAACACTATAAAGTAGATTTTAAAAAACTCCTTAAGGGCAGGAGTTCTGTTTTTTATATTCTGGAGCACATTTATAGTGTTATGAAGCTGTCAGAATCCTTAGTTATGAGAGATCATTTATGATACGGCACCCCTAAAGAGCGTTAATTCTGAAAGTTATTTCTATTTGGCTACAAGTCTCTTGCTCTGACATTAATGTAATATAATTATTGCCTAGGATGGGATCTTTAAGATGAGACTTTCTCCAGATGGGACCCTCCTTGCAGCCGTTCACTTCTCAGGAAAACTAAGCATCTGGGCCATTCCATCTCTGAAGCAGCAAGGGGAGTGGGATCAAAATGAGCAGGTGTGTCTCTTGATTATGATTATTCCTAGAATGATTCTCGCTTAAGGGTGAGTACTGACAATACTAATTTCATTTTGATGATATTTTACGTTTTAAAATGTAGCTCACAGCTATTATTCTCATCATTCCAAAGCTGTCCTATTCTTTACTTAAATTATACTATTATCAGTGTAGTAGGACAAATGAAGAACAGAGTAGTACTCTGTGCTGATACTAATTTGTAGAGCAGGACACTCTGTATCCTGAGTGTCCTCTGTCCTTTGATCTCTGCATTTCCCCCTTTCTCATTGCAAAAATACAGAATGAAGATGTTGAGTTTTCAGCAAAAGTTAACTAATATCAAAGATTTGAAGGGTCAATATCGTAAAAAGGTTAGATTTCTTTCCAAATCTTGCAGTGCTAGTAATCCTGGGCTTCCTTAAGGTTGAAGGGAGCTATCTTCTCTTTACTCAAAAAGTAGATAGAGAAGATACAGAGAAAGATAGAACTGTTCATTTTTTTAGTGTCTGGAAATAACAGCGTTTTAGAATTAAACAATTGAGTTGTTTAGTAATGGATAATATCAATGTCTATTGTAATCTAAAATCAGGATGGGCAGGTAAGGTATGATGCTCGTTCAATGCCACACGTTGTGATAGAGTGAAGATTTAAGAAAAATCTTCTCAATTAGATACAGCTTATGTTATAAATCTTCTACTGCTCTGAAGGTAATTTTGCATGTCAGCACTTTGAGTGTTAGTTCTCCTTCCCTCACAGCCCCATTCCCCTTTCCTGTAGGAGTATCCTGTCACCAGCTTTGGTGGGTACTTCTGTGATTCTAAGAAAGGAGCATATTCCCTGCAAGGTCTGAATGGATCAGGGTCCTTTTTTTTGTGATACGCGGGCCTCTCACTGTTGTGGCCTCTCCTTTTGCGGAGCACAGGCTCCGGACGCGCAGGCTCAGCGGCCATGGCTCACGGGCCCAGCCGCTCAGCGGCATGTGGGATCTTCCCGGACTGTGTCCCCTGCATCGGCAGGCGGACTTGCAACCACTGCACCACCAGGGAAGCCCTCAGGGTCTTTTTATCAGCATTCTTTTGAATTTCATTTCATCAAACTGCACTATAAAAGAATTCTTAATAAGCAAACAGTATTTTGTATTTCTCAGAATAGAGGAAAAGAGAAAGGGGCTCTAACATTTTCATACTCTTTTCGCAGACTTAAATTTATTTGTTTTTGCTGTTCTTCAATTTTTTCTCTTAGACACAACTGTAGGGAGATTCCCTCCCCCCGCCTTCCCCCCGCCCAGTTCCTCACCGTGTTGAATTTAATTTGGTCTCCACATCTCTGCTCCTCTGTCTCACTTCCTGGATCTAGATTTGTTCTAAATAGAAGAAAGAGATTCTCCTCAGTTATCAACCTCAGTAGCCAAGTAGGGGGACATCCTTTCTGTCTCCTCTGAAATGAGAGCTAAGTTGACTTATATCTTCACTCTAGAAGTGGAGTGGACCAGCTCTCAAAACTGTTTTTTTTTTAATGTATTCAGCTAGGCTCATCAGATAATTGATCCAGAAGGTACTGTGCATTTTTCATGGTTATCAATGTGTAGTGTTAAGATACTTAGCTCTTGTTATTTGGGAAGACCCTGATGTTCTATTATATATGGGAAATTTTACATTTGAGCAAGTTTTTTCTTAAAAGGTGAACACTTTGAATATTAGTCATTCGGAATAGAAATATTGATCAAGTTCTGAAGCACACTTAACGTTTCATCTTGTGAGTGTCCTAGAATGTCGTACATATAGCATAAGGGCTATTAAAAAAATTCATTAGTATGCTGTTTCGTTTTCTGAAATTCTGGGTACCTTTTTTTTTGCATGCAAAGATAACCTGCATCTGTTGTAGTCCTTATTGGCATATACTTGAATTTTTGACTGGTTAGACCTTTTTATCGTTAGTTGCCAATCAGTTTCATTATAATTCATTACTCTTTAGCCCATGAATGTTATTCATTGGGTTTTTATAATGATTCTATTAAAAACACAAAAATTGTTTAAAAATCTTGAAACTCAGGAATGAATAAATGTAAATATCTCAGTCATTTGGAATAGGCCATGAGAAAGGTAATGTGACAAGAAAGGAAGGGAATTTGGAAATGGCAACAGAGATGCATGGTGGGAGGACATGAGTTCAGGCCAGAAATTTGTCTCTAGTGTTGTCTTAGGGAGAGTCTTTTGAACAGAAATATGCTGAGCGTTTAGAAGGCAGTTCTCAGGAATTGCTGAAGCCTGATTTTTCGGTTGTACCTCAAAGAGTTTCCACCTTACCTCTGTGGCTCTGATTCAGCGCTCCCCCCTGCCACCCTACAGTCTGCAGACAGACTGTATGATGATACAACTCCTCAAACTAGTTGTATCTTTTATTATAATTTACACCTTTTTGGGCTTACCTATCAGTTTCTTTTGATTTGGTTGGTATAAATTATCTCCCTTGAATGCTTGAGTAAACTGGAAAAAAACGGGATTTGGGGCTCAGAAAGCTGAAAACCATGGACCTGGTTGCCATCAGCAAGGCTGCTCAGCACATCTTCATTCCAGAGCACATCCCATCACAGGCCAGTGGCTGCCAACCCCTCCCTTTTCTGCTGCTGCTCAGCACCTGGAAAAACTAGCTGGATAGGACAGACTTGGCCCTCTGAGACCCCTGCCAGTGCTAGCCTCAGAATAAATTTTTGTCCAAAGTTGAGAACAGGGAGGGCATTTGATTTTATCTATTCAGAGGTTGTGATCAAAATGCAAAAACTCCTTCATGTAACCTGCCATCTTTTCTAGTCTGGTCGTTACGCTGCTTTATACCTGCTCCCTGAGCCCTCCTCTCTTGCTCGCTACTTTTGTCTAACCCTTTCTGTTTTACTTTGTGAAACTTCATTCCATCATAAACAAACTCCTGTGAGCCTTCATCATTTTCACAGAATGCTCTGCTTTCTTTTGATACACTTAATCTAGGCTTATAAAGCTCAGTAGGATCGAGGTACACGTACACATAGTCTTGCAGCTTTTATAAAATTTACTCTAATAATAACCTCTATTATTATTTACTGAGCACTAATTTTGTCTCTTAGGGTTTTTCAGCAAGTAAGCAGGAGAACTGAGATTTGATTTCAAAGCTCTCTGGCTCTGAGGTCCATGCTCTTTCCATGACCATGTGAGAAAATAAATACACTTTAAAAAAGGTGGGAAAAGCCCTATTTGTTAGGTTTTTTATTAGGCTTTATTTGATGTGACCTTTAAAAGAACAGAGACAAATTCTTTTTCTCTGCGAATGTAACACGGATTTCTTCAGCCCTCTCAGATGTTGAACTCTTGAGCTAATTAGTGTGTACCAGATACTAGAATAAGTAATTGAGAAAGTCTGTCTTTGGTAAACCCTTAACTTTATGATAGATATCATATCACAGTACTTATGATGTGGTGACATGAGGTGAGGGCAGTAACTCTTTGTCCAGCAAAAGAAGTTTGAACAACCGTACTTACTTTGAGTCTTTCACCTACATTCCGGGGATGAATCACATTGGATATTGGACATTTTAGATTTGACTTTAATGTATGAAGAGAGTCATTAAAATCTAGTGTATTAGTCAGATATAGAGAACAAACTAGTGGTTACCAGTAGTGAGAATGAAGAGGGGAGGGGCAAGATATGTGTAGGGGATTCAGAGGTACAAGCTATTATGTATGAAATAAGCTACAAGGATATATTGTACAACACAGGGAATATAGCCAGTATTTTATAATCACTGTAAGTGGAACATAACCTTTAAAAATTGTGAACCACTATGTTGTACACCTGTAACATATAATATTGTACATAAACTATACTTAAATAAAAGTAATAGTGCATTAGAGTAAATGTTATGAAGCTTGCATGTAACAGCGCTCTCAAGAGTAGGTTGTTACTTTATTCAGAATAATTATCATAAAATAATAAAGTTCAAGTATTTGAGTCTCTACCAAGTACTACAGTAGAAAATGCAATAAGTCACAATCCTTGCACTTAGGACATTCATAGTCTTGCAAGGGAAATTATAAACAAATTAATAAAGTAACATGTTAATATTATGAAAAGATAAGCTCAGAGGAATGGTGCATAGTTCAGTTGGTGATTTTGGGGAAGAGGATTGTTGGGAATAAATAGTGTTTGTATAGTAAGGCTTGACTATCAACAGCAATTTTCATCTCTCTCATTTACTTCACAAAAAACCCTGTTAAGTAAAAAATGTTTTTATACTCGTTTTAAGAGATGGGAGTAGTGCTGAAAGCAGTTAACTTAGATCACTGAATGTTAGAATCAATGTTCCATTTTGACTCAGGTCCTCTGACTTTGTAGGTCAAGACTTTTTTCCAGAGAATCTTCTTACAGTGCTTATATTTAGAAATACTGACTTTAAGTGGGCAAATTGGATACTAGTTAAGATGTTAATGGAAAACAGGGAGAGATAGCCTGTGTGGTTTATACGAATGACACCTGGAGTTGTGCAGTTCATTATGTAGAGACACTGGGAATGTGAAAATATTAATAAGCGAGAGGTATAATATTGTCACTTACCAAATGTATGATGTCACTGTGTATTCATCACTGGCTGAAAATCACTGAAGAACTCTTACAAACAGCTGAAAAAAGCTTAAAACAGCTGCTCTTTTCTCATTTGTCCAGTTTAATCAAGTGACCTTGGGTCAGCCAGGTAGGACAGGCTTTGGATTTTTTATACTCGTTTTAAGAGATGGGAGTAGTGCTGAAAGCAGTTAACTTAGATCACTGAATGTTAGAATCAATGTTCCATTTTGACTCAGGTCCTCTGACTTTGTAGGTCAAGACTTTTTTCCAGAGAATCTTCTTACAGTGCTTATATTTAGAAATACTGACTTTAAGTGGGCAAATTGGATACTAGTTAAGATGTTAATGGAAAACAGGGAGAGATAGCCTGTGTGGTTTATACGAATGACACCTGGAGTTGTGCAGTTCATTATGTAGAGACACTGGGAATGTGAAAATATTAATAAGCGAGAGGTATAATATTGTCACTTACCAAATGTATGATGTCACTGTGTATTCATCACTGGCTGAAAATCACTGAAGAACTCTTATAAACAGCTGAAAAAAGCTTAAAACAGCTGCTCTTTTCTCATTTGTCCAGTTTAATCAAGTGACCTTGGGTCAGCCAGGTAGGACAGGCTTTGGATTTCTTTGTGGCTACTCTGGGAAATGAACGGAAAGCCAATTAGTTTAAAATGGAGTATATAATATATAGTGTATAGTTAGCTTATAACTTTACCTTAAACATTGCCTGAGAAAAAAACTAATGTTTCTGTTGCACTATACAGACTTAAAGTCTTTTACCAAATTGTGAATTCAGCTCATCTGGGCCTTTCTTCAAGCAATACGCTACTTTATTAGTTTTCATAATATGCTTTGTTTGAATGAGTATTTTCTCTGTAAAATCTAATGATTAAAGATAGTTTGGAAGTGCCCGTTCTGATTTACTTCTATCCAGTTTTTAGTTGATTAAATACTTTGGCTTTCATTATCAATATGAAAATCCATCTGGCTAGAAATCCGTATTAAGTTTTGTTCATGTTTGGAATATATAGTAAAATTGCCAAACTGATTGTCATTTCAAACATTTCCCATATGTTATGTTTATATATTTACATCTCATTTTTGGCCTTAATTGTTCTCTGAAAAAGCTTTATTACTTGCTTATTTGTACTTACTTGGATGTAGTAGACACAAAACTAACCTTTTCCATTTGATAGTATTTTCTCTTTGACACATAGTAGGTACTGGCCTAATTTTGTTAAGTGGATGAATCAGTGAAGGATAAATGGGTAGATAGCAGTTCATGTCATTAATAGTGATCTAAACCACAGCTGTTTTCACAACTTCAGTAGACTGTCAGCTCTTTGAGAAGAGGCACTGAATTGAATATACATTTCTTCCCTGAGAGCTAACAAAGGACTTGGTGTATTAAATATTAATAATAAATGTTTGTGGAATGAATAAACATTTAAAGGTTGCTTTTATGCTGTTGGCAACAAGGTCTTTGTTATATTTAGCTTCCAGCTGTAAAAAAAGAAAAAAAAAGTCAGCAAATAAAATCCTTAAATCTGAAGAAAACAGATTTAAGCTATATGCTTTAGCCATAATAGCCTCTCTGAACAAAATCTATAACTGCATCCTTAGGACATCCTCCTCTAGGCTACTGCTGCCCTATAAAGTGAGGGCACCTGAGGCTGTTTTCAGACATACGGTAGCACATCATGCAGAGAGGAGTGGCATGGAGGCTGCTGCTCAGGATATATCAACATAGTACTGGGACTGAGTACCCCCCACCCCCCTGCTTTCCTGGGGGTCTTGGGAGCTTGGTGATCCTGTCTTCAAAGTAGCAGCCTACAGAGTTTGAATGGGATGTCATAAAGCACAGTCAGATCATGGTTCTCCTCACAGAGTCCTTGGCTCTGAAGGGTGGTAAGTTGGGGCCAATTTGAATAGTATAAGGGGAGCAGTGGGAATGTCCGTGTAGAAAGCAGCAAGGGGCAAGCCATCAGGTTGCTGGTCTGGCAGGCCACCTCTGCCTGAGGCAGAGGTAAGTTTGGGATTTTGTTTGGGCTTCTTTCTTAAATATACGGTACAGATAGTTTCATCAAACTCCCACATGTTGTGAAGTTGAGCGCTTCGTTCAGATATACAGACTGAACTGCTGTGTACTTCTAAGACAAAAGTACAGACAGGTATATACCCCCAAAGAATTTAAAACAGGTAGTCAAACAAGTACATTCGCATACATGTTCACAGCAGCCGCAAGCTGGAAACAACCCAAATGTCTGTTAACAGAAGGATGGACAAATTGTGGTATATACTTGCGATCGAATATTATGCAGCCATAAAAAAGGAATGAACTACCAATCCATGCCACAACTTGGATGACCCTTGAGAACATTATGATAAGTGAAAGAAGCCAGACACAAAAGGTTGTTTGAATTCATTTATACAAAATACCCAGAAGAGGTAAATCCACAGAGATAGGGGAATGGGGGAAGGGGGTGACTGCTTAATGCCTAAGCTTTATTTTGAAGGGATAAGAATGTTCCGGAACTAGATGGAGGTGGCAGACATCGTGAACGTACTGAATACCACTGAACTATTCACTTAAAAATGGTTAATTTCATGTTAATTTCACCACAATGAAAAAAAATGATTTCATGAATCCTCTCCTCCCCCCCAAACCCTAAAACAAACAAAAATGCGTATAATTAGAATATGATGCACTGTAGTCCCGTACTTTGACCTACTTCTTTTTCCTGAATAAGCTTAGTCTTTCCCTACCTGTGTCCTTCTGTGCACACTGTGGTCTCCCACTGGAACGTTGTCCTCCACCCATTTTCCACATCCAGGTCTTATCCAGCCATAAGCATATATAACACCGTCAGGCTTCCTTTGATCCTCTTGAACTCCCTTCGTCTTTCTCAAGCCCGTATCCAAAATGATCTCTTGATCCTTTGAAGACTCTTAGCACTTTTATCCATACCTCTTTTTTGGGCAGTTATCAGATTTGACCTTCGGTTTTAGTTAGTTATACCCATTTCTTAGCCATCTATGTGCTTGAGTATAGGGCATGTAATGTCTGATTTTTTTTCTTCTTTCTTTCATAGTGTAAGTGCACAGTATTCATTGACTAAATAGCAGAAGAAACCACACTTTTGAGAAGGTGTAGGAATATTTGTACTATGTCAACTAGTTTTTCTATAGCTTAGACATTCTACTTAGAGCTCAGTGATTCAAAGGATTAATTAGTTCATTCCCTCATTCAGCATTTAACTACTGTGACAGAGGTGGGCACTGATAGACGTGGGAGTACAAGGATGACTAACAGAGTCCTGGATGCAGAGGAACAAATCTTCACCTTGGGTTTAAAATTGGTTTCACAAGAGATACCCATTGTTTAAGCAATCTGCGTGGAACAGTCTAGTCCCAGAGTGTGCAGATTGGCTCTGCTAGACTAGTACTGCTTGTTCATGGTCCTCTTGCTCATCATTAACTTTGATGAAGACAAGCACACTTTGAATTCTCAAAGTGCTTATGCCAATGAGATGACTTCTTTTTACATTTTTTTCTCAAGAGTTCTTGTTAAATTTCTTTGTAATCTATACGTCCTTAAATTTACCCAAGGCTGAATCATAATTGTTGTTGTTTGTGGGGCTTACAGTTTTAAAGTGTTACCCCATACTTTCCTTGTGTACTCCAGAACGTACGTGGGGAGGCACACATGGCATCACGTAAATAGATGCTGGCACGCCTCTGGTGCTGTTGCTGGAGGTGCAGCTGGTGGTTCGGAGCTACTGAAACTTCTAAGATGCCTTGTAATGGTCAAATAAGATTTTAATTTAGTTGATTATTTTCAGTAATGCGTACCTTATTCTAATTTTTTGAAACTTAATTTTTTTTTTATATTTAAGGCCAATCCATTTCTTCGCCTAGTATATAAATAGCCTTTTATGGCAACTTTTTTTCTGATAAAGTTAACAAATTATATCTTCTGTTCCCAGGGTCTGCTCTGAGCGACTTATAGTAGTGGAGAGCAGAAAGTTCTCTCAGGGTATGGAAAGAAATAGCAGTTTTAATACCCTAACGTATAAGCCACTGATAAATTGGTAATAAAACATATATGCTTATTCTGTTGCATAAGATGAAAAAGCACATTTTGACATAAGTACAGCATCACTATTTTTAGGCTTAAGATTTCAGATAACCCCCAATTGATATTTTGTTGTTTTTTTCCCCCCATACTATTGTGATTCTGGAGGTTATGGAATTAACATGGGCCTGGGAAATGTCTGGCAGTGGCTTAATCTCTGTTGTTTTGTGATGCTTGAGAGATCGTGGTGTGTCCTGACGTTCACAAAGGTGGGCAGGACATTGTGTTGCCGTGAGATTAGACTGTGAATGTATTGAATTTGAGGATTGCATGGTTATATTTTTTGACTTAGTACAATAGGTTTTCAGTCATAGAAAGTTAGAACTGGGGATGACACGGAAGTTGTGGAGTCCAACCTCAGAGCTGTGGGAACTGAGACCTGGAGGGTTGCTTGCCTTACGAGCGGCAGGGTAGCTCTTACATCCAGGCTGGTGTTTTATTCACAACAGCATGGCTGTTCTCCCAGCGTGCAGGTGTGCGTGTGTGTGCGTGTGTGTGTGTGTGTGTGTGCACACGTGTGTGTGTGCGTGTGTGTGTGTGCGTGCAGAATTGTTAGTGTTTCCTGCTTTCATTTGTATGAATTGTATGCTTGCCATCACGGTTCTTATTCATGCTACTTTCTTCATTAAACTGAGTCACAGTACTTGCATGTGCACATCTTAGGTATAAGAACAATTGCTTTTCAAGATCTTGGAGAGGAATAGATGTAACTAAGGTGTAACTAAGAGATGAAAGGAAAGCATCATTTCTGTATTTTGTTAAAATAAAATCCAAAGTTCTTGATGATGTTCTCATAATTTTCTTACCTTGTTGATCCAAGAATTTATGTGCCTGTTTTTCAAATTTAGCCAGGCTATGATGACCTTAATCCCGATTGGATACTCTCTACTGAGAAAAGAAAAAAAATCAAAGGTGAGTTTTATGATGTATGATGATTAAAACCTTAAGAGACTCATGTTGTTTAATAAAAGTGCTTTTTAGATGGTATGATATATGTAGGGAAGGGAAAACTTTTCTTTCTACTATCCTAGGTTCTCTGGCTGGGGCTCTGTAAAATGAGATTGACAAAAGACAGATTAATAAGAGAAAAACAAGCAGAAGTTTATTAGCATGTACATTGAGTTTATACATGGGGGTACCCAGGGATGAGTAACTCCGAGGGATGGTTGGAAATTGTGCTTATACAGCATCTAAATAAAGAAACAGTTAATTTTTAGGGAAGTGACAAGACAAAGGAAAAGCAGTTGGAGTTTCTCGGAGTGGCAAATTGTGGGAAGGCAAATATGTGGGGAAAGTAGTGGAAGATAAGCAGTAGTTAGTTATGTAGATTCCTTCGGCGCTGTCTCTGGGCTCTTAAGGGTCTAAATTTGTCTCCAGTGATGAACTCTTGTCCTTCGTGGTAGAGAGCGGAGAGGGGAACAACTTTGTAAATTTATGTCCTACTTTTACGCAAATAGGTAGAGGGCAGGGAGCTTTTTTGTGGCTGCTTCTTCTCAGTGGCCTCTAGCCCAAAATAATCATTATGCCACAGTGGCACATTTTGGGGTGGCATATTTGGCTACCCTATATATAAAAGTCTGTAGATACTCCTGCTTCACTTTGGAAGGGACACCAAGATTTCATAGCACGGGGACAAGGCAACAGATCGAGCTTTCTGACTGTCAGGTGTTAATATTTTGAGTTTTCCCAAGGCTGAGGCAGAGCCTGTGGCATGCAGCAGGGCGCTCCCTCCACAGGCCAGCGTGGAGATGGCACGCTGAGTTCAAAGCTCGTAAGTGTACTCCTTTGTAAGGGAGCATGGAGGGGATAGCAGAAAGGGTTTCCTCAAAGGGTAAACTCTGAGTAGTTATCTTTGGGGCTGGGGTGCCGGAGTGGAAGATGGTAGGTAATGAGAGGTTGGAGGGACGTTTTCTTTTCATACCTCTCCATATCTAAGCATTTAAAAAAATTTTTTTAGCAGTGAGCATGTATTACTTTTATAAATAGAAAAGAAACCCAGTATTTACATTTAATTAAAAGCAATAGTGATTATTTAATTGGTAGATTAAAATTAAAAACAAAAATTAAAATATTAAGAGTTACTTTGAGTAATTGGTTCCTTTTTCTTCAGGTGAAACTCCCCAAGTTAAACACTGCTGAATTTTTAAGTGTCTCCTATAAAATTAGTGATAGTTACAAGGTTCAAAATCTTTATTAAATTATGCTTCTAATTCACATTTAAAGACCCTGAAAGTATTGATTTGTTAATATCATGTGTCATGTTCATGTATACGCTTTTGTTAAATAATCATCTGAAATACTCATTCAGAAAAACATTATTGAGAAAAAATATAATTTGTCAAATTAGAAGGTTGGCTGCATGTTTAAATGATTTGCTCCTTTCCATCCCGCATTACATTAAGCTGTAAGCCTAGGAACACTGCTTTTCATGTTTTCTTGGAATTCCTTATTTATATAGATTGCTTTAGGCTTAAATCGGAAGAAAATGTTGAGTTGTCATGGTTTTTGTTTTTTAATTAAAATAATGAGTTATTCTCATGGAGTTAACCTCCTATTTTATTTTATTTTTAATTTGGCCGTGCTGCACGGCTTCTGGGATCTTCATTCCTCACCCAGGGATCAAACTCGTGCCCACAGCAGTGAAAGTGCCCATTCCTAACCACTGGACTGCCAGGGAATTCCATTAACCTCCTATTTTAAAATCTCTATCTCCTTAGTCAAATGTTTACATATATTGTAAAATTTATGGTGTACTTTGTATGTATTACCTTTAAACCTCGTCAAATCCGTAGTGGAACAAGTAAGGTATAAAAGGGGAATAAAATTATAGTAAATATCATGCTATTTCCTTTTGAATGCCTCAATTTGGTGAACCACAGTTCAGTTCTATCCACCCTCCCCCAACCCCTGCAATTCCTTACTGGTCTTGAATATGTTTTCCTCTTTCTGATTAGTTGCAAGTATAGAGGAGGAAAAAGTTCTTTTTCCTACTACCCTACTAGATTCTCCAGCTGAGGCCCAGTAAATTGGACTAACAAAAAGAAAAAAGCATACACATTTACTTAATATGTTTTAGGGACACAGGAGCCTTCATAAGGAAATGAAGACCTGAGGAACAGTTAAACCTGATCAGTTTTATATTAGGTTGGGTGAAGAGTGAAAGTTGTACAAAGACATGAGAGACAAAAGGGTCTGAGGTAAGGGTAGTAAACTGGGAGGAACTTAGCAAGGCCTGTTTGTTTCCGTTTTTCTTGGCTTCCCTCTGTCTTTGGAGATAAGGATGCTCCTTTCTTCCAGATACAAAGAAGGTACCTCTCACATGAGGATCTTAGGACCTGCTCCAGAGGAAGGTCAGAGTTCTTCCTGAGTCTGCCATTTCTCAGTACACACCTACCTTTTTTTTATATGTTGAAAATGGTGACATAGCTCTGAATATTTTTCATTTTTTGCACAGAAAGACCTTAATATGTTTACCTCTGCATCCCTGGAACTTTGGACTTTGGCAAATTGTTGGCATTCAGATGTTCATTAAATAAATTACCATTTTGTATCTTCTACTTGAGTAAAAATCTGAGTGGTGACTTACATTTGATTTTTTCTTATTATTTGTCATACCTTTAGGACTCACATGGTTTTAAAATTGATTATTGGACTAAGTGTGTTGTATTTAAACCACGTTGATGGATGGATTTGTATTGATTTACTTTTCCCCCCATTAGATAAAGAGTCCTTTTACCCACTGATAGATGTGAATTGGTGGGTGGACAGTGCAGTGATTTTGGCTCGCTGCTCTGGTGCTTTGACTGTTTCGTCGGTGAAGACTTTGAAGAATTTACTGGGAAAATCCTGTGAATGGTTTGAACCATCCCCTCAAGTCACTGCTACCCATGATGGGGGATTTTTAATTTTGGAGGTAATGCTTTCCCTTTTAAAGCAATCAGTGTGTTTGAGGGTAAACATTTATTACCCTCAAAATCTAAATATCTGATTTTAATTTTGGTTATCCCATTATTTAATCTTGTCTTTAAAAAGAAAAATTTGTTATTGGAATCAGAACTTGAGTGCAGTATAAAAAAGATCTATTGTTTAGACAATTTAAAAAAGTGAGTTTGTATAAGAATGAAGAACATTTATAGTCATTTTGCTCTCTGTAAAGCATTTCTTCCTCATTGACATGATGGCTTTTTTCTTTTTCCTGGATTAGTTATCTTAAAAATATAAATAATATCACTACCTAAGAAATACAGTCTTTAACCTATTCCTATGAAATAAGACAGCTTAAAACTTTTGGTTCTTTTATTAAGAAAAACTTGTTTATCATGACAAAAATTTTGAAAAGAGGCTAATATTTTAGAGTTATGTTTTGGTCATTTAAAATTATTTTAAGTCTTTCAAGGTAATGGCCTTCAATAGCCTTCACTTCAGTGCAGACTGACAAATGTCTTCTCCCCTTAAGTTTGGTACCTAGTCTAAAGATGTGCTTTAAAGAGAACCAGGGCTTAAAATCGAAGGCAACTCTGTTAGGTCTGGAATGAAAGTTATCGTTAACAGGCAGCCTTCAGACTCAGAACTTTGGGAAGACGTTGTTTAGAAGCTGGGGGACGTGGAGGAGCTATGCTTGATAAAGCAAATAAATAC
This sequence comes from Hyperoodon ampullatus, assembly GCF_949752795.1. Taxonomy (NCBI): domain Eukaryota; kingdom Metazoa; phylum Chordata; class Mammalia; order Artiodactyla; family Ziphiidae; genus Hyperoodon; species Hyperoodon ampullatus. Next base: position 77,634,869 of record NC_136928.1, read on the forward strand.
CTTCAGCTTCATGTTGCTAAATAGATGGAAAAAATCGTCTTTTCACAGCAGGTACAAAAATATCAAAAAGAAAGAAAATAACATTCTCAACTCCTTTATTTCCCTAAAATAATTACCAGGTATATATTTTACAAGACCGTATTAATGACCTATTATTAAAACAGGCTTTAGTTTTAGAGATTTGGAGCCAATAACTTCTGTGCTTATTTCTGGAGCTATTGATGTAGATATATAGCATTTGTTGTTGGGTTTCTTTGAATTCCATTCTTAGTTTTAATCCCACGGCTGATGTAATGAATCAAACCAGAGTAGAATTAAAACTATTTTTCTCATTAGCTCTAAAAACTTATCTTTAGTTCCTCACTATTCATTCAACATCTCCTTTTTCAATTCAGTGCGAGATTAAACTTGCCCCCAAACGATCTCGTTTGGAGACGAGGGCGGGAGACGAAGCTGACGGAGAAGAGCATTCGGATTCCGATCAGGAAGTATCTGCCAAGGCTCGCTACTTTGGTTACATTAAACAGGGCTTGTACTTAGTGACCGAGATGGAGCGGTTCGCACCAGCCCGGAAACGCCCGCGAACCATTACGAAAAACTACCGCCTGGTGAGCCTGCGCTCTACGACCCCAGAGGAGCTCTACCAGAGGAAGGTGAGGGTGTCCCCTTACTATCCACGGTCACAGCGTCAGATTTGATTGGACTCTATTGAGAAAAAACTATTGTTTTTTAATAAAGGAAGAGATTTAAAGAGGGATTGTTATTATCGTTGACATCTTAGCCATGTCAGTGTGGTAAAGCTGCTGAGAATAACGCTGGTCTTTGTGCCTGAGCAGTCACAGTAAGAGCAGTGGATGGGAGGTGAGCTCATGTGGACCGATTGTCCACTTGGTGGCTCCGCCCAGGTTTTCACTCCACTTCGTATGGCCTTCAGCTCTCACTTCCTCTGTGTTGAAGTACAGCTGTCTCCTCAGACTGCAGCAGATGAGGGAAGAACTGCAGACTTGCTTTCTAGTCCGGGGTTTGCCTGGGAAGCAGATTTGATCAACACTGAGTATTCCACGTGTTTGTGCTGCATTGTCACAAGCAGAGTCCTGGAGGAGGAGTCGGACCGCCCTGCGTGTCCTGGTTTTGCCATTTTACTTTATAACCATGGGTATTTCACCTCTGTTTCTCATCTTTTTGTTAAAGCACTTAAAAGAAAGACTTGATCTATCTGCCCCTTGTCACGTTTGTGAGCTTCTGGTGCCGCAGTGCACATGAAGGTGGTTAGGAATGACCTACGCTATCCTCGTTCATTCTGTCATCATATTGACACTACAGATGGCTCGGTAATGTCACATTCATGTTCCATTTCCTTGTCCAAAGATCGAAAGTGAAGAGTATGAGGAAGCCTTGTCTCTGGCTCAGACCTACGGCCTGGATACTGACCTGGTGTATCAGAGGCAGTGGAGGAAGTCAGCTGTCAACATTGCTTCAATTCAGAATTACTTGGTATGTTTAAATTTTGGGGGAACATGCAGTAAAATTCAAACTTATGGAATAACTTTTGGCTGTAGGGCTTCATGTTGGAGTACTTTTCACTGCTGAGTTTTCTATATGAAGTGTTTTATTCTACCTTGAAGAATTATCAGGTTCTGTCGGCCCTGCAGCTGGACGTTGGTGCAGAAGACATGTGACCAAATATTCACTGATAAACCAGCCAACTGCCTGGTCCTGGCCTGATCCTTTCCCTTCATCTGCCTCCGTTAACCTCTGTTCACCTCCATCAGTCAGGGTCCTGTCAGAAGCCAGGAACCACACAGTAATCTGAACAGGAACAGTTTTAATATGGAGAATTAATATTTTCTAGTAACGAGAGATTAACTCTATGAGGGCAAAGAGAACTCTAAGGAATACCCTGGGGCTGAACGGAATGTACCCAAGGAGGGACCAAACTCGGAAGGGAGGGCCCCCCCTGGGCTGGGATTCAGGCTTCATTGGACAAGGAGTGGTTGCAGCACATGGGACGGAAGAGCAGTTCTCTGGAATGCCTGAGGCCACAGCTGGTCCATAGTAGCCAAGGCTGGCAGGCAGGGAAAGGTGGGATGGATGGGCCAGCTGGATGCCTGTTGCTAGGGTGGCCGTGAACTGAGGCTGGGGGGTCGGAAAACCCCAGGGGCTGGTAAGTAGGGAGACCCCCACCAGCATGAAGGCTGGTAGATAAGGAACCGTGGCCAGGACTGAAAAGAAAAAAATTCCCCCTGGAGTGTAGGCGAGCCTAGTTTAGGGAGCTTCCCCTTCAGGTGTCTGGGAGGATTCGCTGGGGAGGAATCTGTCCATGGGAGTGCAGCTGACACTAAGTGGGAAGTTGTCCTCCAAAGGAGGGAGAGGGAAGTAAGCACCACCAGATGTCGCCTGCCGGCATTGCCAAGACAGGAGCAAGAACAGAACCAGCGCACATGTGGACTAGAGACCAGAGCCTCTTCCTCTGCAGTGGCCTCCAGCGCCCTCTGTTGACAAAGCTTAATATCGTGTCAGCCGCAAATGGGAAAGGCTGTTTATCCCATAGCTGGCTCTGAAGAGTACTTTTGAGGCTGAGAGGCAAGAAATAGATAGCTGTCATATCAAGCTTGCCAAATACCCCTTTTTGCTTAAATCCTACAGTTAAATCCTTCCTGCTATGTGCTACCACAGTTAGAGTTACTTTGTTGGCTGTTTATTTGAATCATTGGCACCTTTGTAAGGAAGTAGTTGGATTCATACCTATTTTTAGAAGGTGCTGACTTCTCATGTGACATTTAGGAAGGCAAATACCTTTGCATTTAGGAATATTCTAAGACGTGTTGGGAAATTTTTATAGTAGTTGTTTTCCCTAAAAATTCATGTACATGAGTAATTAAAAATAAATAAAAACGTAATCTGAAAAAGTTGTGTGTAAGAAGTTGATGCTTCAACCAAACGGGAAGATGAACTGTTAATACAAGTAAGATATCAGAATTGAGAGAGCATGAAAGATAACGAAATAAAGGAAGAAGACAAAGTTGCTTGTATTTTCTTTAGAATATTAGAACAGCAAACCTATATTATCTTTCTTTCTTTTGTGACTCAGGACAGTGAGCTCATGAGTTCATGTATATCCACTTAACAGCCTTTTCTGTAACACAGTAGAAAGCAGATTTGGTCTCTGAAGGAGCTGACAAATGTTAGGAGAGACAAATGATGTACATTTTTTATTGAGGGAAATACTTAATTCAGCAAAATAAATAGGCAGTGAAGAGTAAAAGCACTATGCCAGGAATGGTAAAGGGGTACAGGAGTGGCATAAATATGGCCTTCGCTTTTAAGGAGCTTGTAATCTTACCGAGAAGACAAGCTCTATGCCTTCATTATAGAAATGACCATACAAGAGGATAGCAGACAAATGCTGTGGGAACCCAGTGAAGGTAGCAATCATTATAGACTCTGGTTGTGGAAGTCTTCATATAGTGAAGATGTTTTGGGCAGGGATTTGAAAGGATTCAAAGTAGAGCTAGAAGAGAGGAAGGCATTCTTAATGGGACAAGTTGTATGAGCAAATTAAAAGAAAATGAGCATGACTCATGAGGCCAGTGACTAAACCTGGCTTATTCATTGCTCTATTTTCATGGCACACAAAAAGTACTCAGTAAATATTTCCTGGATGAATGGCTCTGTAAGGAAACCAGTCTGTTGGATCTGAGATTCCATGATGGTGAACACTGGGGCATATTGATTAGAAAGATACATTGATTTGGGTTCAGGTGGGAAACCTTGCCAAAGGCAAGAAACTCCTGCAGTGTCCCAGTTGTTACGTGTCAATGACATGGACTGATACGGAGGCCATAGATGTGGAGAAGGGGATGTGAGTTCAGAGACATTTCAGGAAAGAATTGATATGAAGGAATGTGTAAAGGAATGTGTAGGGTATGAGTCAGATTTTACCCTAAATTTGTATCCACAAGGACTCTTTCTAGGAAGAGGGCAAGTCAGGAATTTTGAATGGAGTCAGAGGAAGCTGTTGGGAGGGAAGTACCTATAGGCCCTTCGTCTTTCCAAGGAACAACATACCATGACTTTTTATGATTAAATTATCAACTGTGCTTTGGAGTACATCTCATGGTCAAGTAAATACAGAACCTTGACGTGCTATGCCTCATTAGTTTTGTTTCAAAGTTAAGCATGTTTGTTACAAGAAGATAAATCTTGCCTTCTTTATTTTCCACTCTTCTATACAGCCCAGGTGCAAACTAAAGAGCAACTAAAAGTTTGGAAAGAGCTTTTTATGTTTCCAAAAAAGAGTACTGAGCTTTGTGTTTCAGTGTGTTTCATTAGACGAAGAAAGAAAGCAGTTGGAATCACATGCCCTATACCCAGTCCTAATCACTGTTAGGAAAGTAGCTTTTTAATGTTGAGATGCTCTAGCAGCTGCTTGTGGCCAAGGTTTCAGGTAGCTCTACCCTCTTACGTATAGCTTTATAATTATAGAAGGCAGTTCTCAGGTGCTCTCAGATGTCATGATTACTTTAATGCCTCTGTTTTTTAATTTTCTCTATATCCAGAGTAAAATAAAGAAACGATCCTGGGTTCTTCATGAGTGCTTGGAAAGAGTTCCTGAAAATGTGGATGCTGCAAAAGAACTGCTTCAATATGGATTAAAAGGCACAGACCTGGAGGCTCTTTTAGCCATAGGGAAAGGAGCAGATGATGGCAGGTTGGTTCCGGAAAGATGTGGATAGAAGTAAAGGTGACTTTGTGAAAACTTGTAAGCTGAGACATTGGAAAGGGTAAACTTTTCTTTATTTAGGTGATTCTGCAACGAAGCAGTTGCCTTTGATTAATACTTTTTTATCTGAGGTCAGTTTTCTTTCCTTTAAGTTAAATACGTTTACATATGATAACTTGATGGTAAGGAAAGAGCAAATTCTACAAACATTTATTGAATGCTGGCCGTTTCTAAGCTGTGAGGTTAAGGCGGCATGCGCCTAGGTGCGCTTACCGGTGAATTGAACCACCGTACGCAAGTCTGAGCTTCATTCACTTACCTTGTCGGTAGCATTGTGTCCTTCTTCAGAGAATTACCTTGATTAAGTTATATATCTTGTGAAAGCACCCATAAACTTTTTTTTTGAATTTTATTTTATTTATTTTTTTAAATGGCAGGTTCTTATTAGGTACCCATTTTATACATATTAGTGTCTACATGTCAATCCCAATCTCACAATTCATACCACCACCACCACCACCCCCTGCCACCTTCCCCCCTTGGTGTCCATACGCTTGTTCTCTACATCTGTGTCTCAATTTCTGCCCTGCAAACCGGTTCATCTATACCATTTTTCTAGGTTCCAAATATATGCATTAATATACGATATTTGTTTTTCTCTTTCTGACTTACTTCACTCTGTATGACAGTCTCTGGGTCCATCCACGTCTCTACAAATGTCCCAACTTCGTTCCTTTTTATGGCTGAGTAATATTCCATTGTATATATGTACCACATCTTCTTTATCCATTCGTCTGTCGATGGGCATTTAGGTTGCTTCCATGTCCTGGCTATTGTAAATAGTGCTGCAGTGAACATTGGGGTGCATGTGTCTTTTTGAATTATGGTTTTCTCAGGGTATATGCCCAGTAGTGGGATGGCTGGGTCACATGGTAGTTCTATTTTTAGTTTTTTAAGGAACCTCCATACTGTTCTCCATAGTGGCTGTATCAATTTACATTCCCCCCAACAGTGCAAGAGGGTTCCCTTTTCTCCACACCCTCTCCAGCATTTGTTGTTTGTAGATTTTCTGATGATGCCCATTCTAACTGGTGTGAGGTGATACCTCATTGTAGTTTTGATTTGCATTTCTCTAATAATTAGTGATGTTGAACAGCTTTTCATGTGCATCTTGGCCATCTGTATGTCTTCTTTGGAGAAATATCTATTTAGGTCTTCTGCCCGTTTTTGGATTGGGTTGTTTGTTTTTTTAATATTGAGCTGCATGAGCTGTTTATATATTTTGGAGATTAATCCTTTGTCCGTTGATTCATTTGCAAATATTTTCTCCCATTCTGAGGGTAGTCTTTTCATCTTGTCTGTAGTTTCCTTTGCTTTGCAAAAGCTTTTAAGTTTCATTAGGTCTCATTTGTTTATTTTTGTTTTTATTTCCATGACTCTAGGAGGTGGATCAAAAAAGATCTTTCTGTAATTTATGTCAAAGAGTGTTCTTCCTATGTTTTCCTCTAAAAGTTTTATAGTGTCCGGTCTTACATTTAGGTCTCTAATCCATTTTGAGTTTATTTTTGTTAATGGTGTTAGGGAGTGTTCTAATTTCATTCTTTTACATGTAGCTTTCCAGTTTTCCCAGTACCACTTATTGAAGAGACTGTCTTTTCTCCGTTGTATATCTTTGCCTCTTTTGTCATAGATTAGTTGAGCATAGGTGCGTGGGTTTATCGCTGGGCTTTCTATCCTGTTCCATTGATCTATATTTCTGTTTTTGTGCCAGTACCATATTGTCTTGATTACTGTAGCTTTGTAGTATAGTCTGAAGTCAGGGAGTCTGATTCCTCCTGCTCCATTTTTTTCCCTCAAGACTCCTTTGGTGATTCGGGGTCTTTTGTGTCTCCATACAAATTTTAAGATTTTTTGTTCTAGTTCTGTAAAAAATGCCATTGGTAATTTGATAGGAATTGCAGTGAATCTGTAGATTGTTTTGGATAGTAGACTCATTTTCACAATATTGATTTTTCCAATCCAAGAACATGGTATATCTCCGCATCTGTTTGTATCATCTTTAATTTCTTTCATCAGTGTCTTATAGTTTTCTGCATACAGGTCTTTTGTCTCCCTAGGTAGGTTTATTCCTAGGTATTTTATTCTTTTTGTTGCAATGGTAAATGGGAGTGTTTCCTTAATTTCTCTTTCAGATTTTTCATCATTAGTGTATAGGAATGACAGAGATTTCTGTGCATTAATTTTGTATCCTGCAACTTTACCAAATTCATTGATTAGCTCTAGTAGTTTTCTGGTGGCATCTTTAGGATTCTCTATGTATAGTATCATGTCATCTGCAAACAGTGACAGTTTTACTTCTTTTCCAATATGTATTCCTTTTATTTCTTTTTCTTCTCTGATTGCCATGGCTAGGACTTCCAAAACTATGTTGAATAATAGTGGTGAGAGTGGACATCCTTGTCTTGTTCCTGATCTTAGAGGAAATGATTTCAGTTTTCCACCACTGAGAATGATGTTTGCTGTGGGTTTGTCATATATGGCCTTTATTATGTAGAGGTAGGTTCCCTCTATACCCACTTTCTGGAGAGTTTTTGTCATAAATTGGTGTTGAATTTTGTCAAAAGCTTTTTCTGCATCTATTGAGATGATCATATGGTTTTTATTCTTCAATTTGTTAATATGGTGTATCACATTGATTGATTTGCATATATTGAGGAATCCTTGCATCCCTGGGATAAATCCCACTTGATCATGGTGTATGATCCTTTTAATGTGTTGTTGGATTCTGTTTGCTAGTATTTTGTTGAGGATTTTTGCATCTATATTAATCAGTGATATTGGTGTGTAATTTTCTTTTTTTGTAGTATCTTTGGTTTTGGTATCAGGGTGATGGTGGCCTCGTAGAATGAGTTTGGGAGTGTTCCTTCCTCTTCAGTTTTTTGGAAGAGTTTGAGAAGGATGGGTGTTAGCTCTTCTCTAACTGTTTGATAGAATTCACCTGTGAAGCCATCTGGTCCTGGACTTTTGTTTGTTGGAAGGTTTTTAATCACAGTCTCAAGTTCAGTGCTTGGGATTGGTCTGCTCATATTTTCTATTTCTTCCTGGTTCAGTCTTGGAAGGTTATACCTTTCTAAGAATTTGTCCATTTCTTCCAGGTTGTCCATTTTATTGGCATAGAGTTGCTTGTAGTAGTCTCTTACGATGCTTTGTATTTCTCTGGTGTCTGTTGTAACTTCTCCTTTTTCATTTCTAATTTTATTGATTTGAGTCCTCTCCCTCTTTTTTCTTGATGAGTCTGGCTAATGGTTTATCAATTTTGTTTACCTTCTCAAAGAACCAGCTTTTAGTTTTATTGATTTTTGCTATTGTCTTCTTTGTTTATATTACATTTATTTCTGCTCTGATCTTTATGATTTCTTTCCTTCTACTAACTTTGGGTTTTGTTTGTTCTTCTTTCTCTAGTTCCTTTAGGTGTAAGGTTAGGTTGTTTATTTGAGATGTTTGCTGTTTCTTCATGTAGGATTGTATTGCTATAAACTTCCCTCTTAGAACTGCTTTTGCTGCATCCCATAGGTTTTGGATCGTTGTGTTTTCATTGTCATTTGTCTCTAGGTATTTTTGGATTTCCTCTTTGATTTCTTCAATGATCTCTTGATTATTTAGTAATATATTGTTTAGCCTCCATGTGTTTATGTTTTTTACGTTTGTTTCCCTGTAATTGATTTCTAATCTCATAGCATTGTGGTAGGAAAAGATGCTTGATATGATTTCAGTTTTCTTAAACTTACTGAGGCTTGATTTGTGACCCAAGAAGTGATCTATCCTGGGGAATGTTCTGTGTGCACTTGAGAAGAAAGTGTAATCTGCTCTTTTTGGATGGAATGTCCTATAAATATCAATTAAATCTCTCTGGTCTATTGTGTCATTTAAAGCTTGTGTTTCCTTATTAATTTTCTGTTTGGAAGATCTGTCCATTGGTGTAAGTGAGGTGTTAAAGTCCCCCACTATTATTGTGTTACTGTTGATTTCCTCTTTTAGAACTGTTAGCAGTTGCCTTATGTACTGAGGTGCTCCTATGTTGGGTGCATATATATTTATAATTGTTATATCTTCTTCTTGGATTGATCCCTTGATCATTATGTAGTGTCCTTCCTTGTCTCTTATAACATTCTTTATTTTAACGTCTGTTTTATCTGATATGAGTATTGCTACTCCAACTTTCTTTTGATTTCCATTTGCATGGACTGCCTTTTTCCATCCCCTCACTTTTAGTCTGTATGTGTCCCTAGGCCTGAAGTGGGTCTCTCGTAGACAGTATATATATGGGTCTTGTTTTTGTATCCATTCAGCGAGCCTGCGTCTTTTGGTTGGAGCATTTAATCCATTCACGTTTAAGGTAATTATCGATACATATGTTCCTATTACCATTTTCTTAATTGTTTTGGGTTTGTTTTTGTAGGTCCTTTTCTTCTCTTGTGTTTCCCACTTAGAGAAGTTCCTTCAGCATTTGTTGTAGAGCTGGTTTGGTGGTGCTGGTGCTGTTATCTTTTGCTTGTCTGTAAAGCTTTTGATTTCTCCATCAAATCTGAATGAGATCCTTGCCAGGTAGAGTAATCTTGGTTGTAGGTTCTTCCCTTTCATCAGTTTAAATATGTCATGCCACTGCCTTCTGGCTTGTAGAGTTTCTGCTGAGAAGTCAGCTTTTAACCTTATTGGACTTCCCTTGTATGTTATTTGTCATTCTTCCCTTGCTGCTTTCAATAATTTTTCTTTGTCTTTAATTTTTGCCAGTTTGATTACTGTGCGTCTCGGCATGTTTCTCCTTTGGTTTATCCTGTATGGGACTCCCTGCCCTTCCTGGACTTGGGTGGCTGTTTCCTTTCCCATGTTAGGGAAGTTTTCGACTATAATCTCTTCAAATATTTTCTCGGGTCCTTTCTCTCTCTCTTCTCCTTCTGGGACCCGTATAATGCGACTGTTGTTGCGTTTAATGTTGTCCCAGAGGTCTCTTAGGCTGTCTTCATTTCTTTTCATTATTTTTTCTTTATTCTGTTCCGCAGCAGTGAATTCCACCATTCTGTCTTCCAGGTCACTTATCTGTTCTTCTGCCTCAGTTATTCTGATATTGATTCCTTCTAGTGTATTTTTCGTTTCAATTATTGTATTGTTCATCTCTGTTTGTTTGTTCTTTAATTCTTCTAGGTCTTTGTTAAACATTTCTTGCATCTTCTCAATCTTTGCCTCCATTCTTTTTCCGAGGTCCTGGGTTATCTTCACTATCATTATTCTGAATTCTTTTTCTGGAAGGTTGCCTATCTCCACTTCATTTAGTTGTTTTTCTAGGGTTTTATTTTGTTCCTTCATCTGGTACATAGCCCTCTGCCTTTTCATCTTGTCTGTCTTTCTGTGAGTGTGGTTTTTGTTCCACAAGCTGCAGGATTTTAATTCTTCTTGCTTCTGCTGTCTGCCCTCTGGTGGATGAGGCTGTCTAAGAGGCTTGTGCCTGATGGGAGGGACTGGTGGTTGGTAGAGCTGGGTGTTGCTCTGGTGGGCAGAGCTCAGTAAAAGTTTAATCTGCTTGTCTGCTGATGGCTGAGGCTGGGTTCCCTTCCTGTTGGTTGTTTGGCCTGAGGCGACCCAGCACTGGAGTCTACCCGGGCTCTTTGGTGGGGCTAATGGTGGACTCTGGGAGGGCTCACGCCAAGGAGTACTTCCCAGAACTTCTGCTGCCAGTGTCCTTGTCCTCATGGTGAGACACAGCCACCCCCTGCCTCTGCAGGAGACCCTCCAACACTAGCAGGTAGGTCTGCTTCAGTCTCCTATGGGGTCATTGCTCCTTCCCCTGGGTCCTGATGCACACACTACTTTGTGTGTGCCCTCCAAGAGTGGAGTCTCTGTTTCCCCCAGTCCTGTCAAAGTCCTGCAATCAAATCCTGCTAGCCTTCAAAGTCTGATTGTCTAGGAATTCCCCCTCCTGTTGCCAGACCCCCAGGGTGGGAAGCCTGACCCTGGGAGGGGCTCAGAACCTTCACTCCAGTGGGTGGACTTCTGTGGTATAAGTGTTCTTCAGTTTGTGAGTCACCCACCCAGTGGTCTTGGGATTTGATTTTATTGTGATTGTGCCCCTCCTACCGTCTCATTGTGGCTTCTCCTTTGTCTTTGGAGGTGGGGTATCTTTTTTGGTGAGTTCCAGTGTCTTTCTGTCGAGGATTGTTCAGCAGTTTGTTGTGATTGCGGTGCTCTCGCAAGAGGGAGTCACCTCATAAGCTCTTAAGCACCCTACAAATGTCAGTTAATAACAGTAATAAAGTTATTTGACAAGGGCTGCTGTTCATCAAACATTTGGAACTTTTGGGAGGATATAAATGTGATAGTGTATTTGATAAGTAATTTAAATGAGACTGACATTCATTACCATTTTAAGACCTTAAATAGAAGTGATTCACATTGTAAACTCTGGGCAACGTTTTCTTCATAGGCTGTTTCACATTGGGTGACTATAACCTCCCATGTTTTCCTAAGCAGTTTTCATTTTCTTGATATTCAGAGTTTCCACATGTGATGATTACTGACGACTTTTTGCCCATTCTATGGATATAAATGAAAGAATCCTTTGCTTATAATAAATAGCAAAAGCTTTCTTTCAAATAATTGCTTGTTTCTGTTTCTGCAGAAACCAATGTAATAAAATCAAAGTAGGAGAAGGTACTTCACTATATGAAATTTTAAAAAATACACAGATTTGGGTTTTCTTTTTTTCTCACAGATTTACACTACTTGGTGAAATAGACATAGACAGTATCTCCTATGAGGAGCTTTCCCCACCTGATGAAGAGCTTGCCGAGAAGAAAAAGGAGAAGGAGCTCAGGAAGAGACAAGAGCTACTTAAATTAGTGAACTTTTCAAAGTAAATGATTTATTACTGTTCATTTGGTAATTTCTTTAAAATAACTAGTAATCTGAGTGTGTTCTTTACCAGTGACAATTACTGTACATTATTTCAGCAGGTTAAATCAAATGCATTTAGTATTGTTTTACCCTTGTGCTTTTGTGTACTGTTCCATGAATTTGAGACTTAATGGAATATTGATCATTTTTATTCTATTTTAGATCTTAGAGAAATGTGCTTGTAGGTAAATATAAGTGGCCTAATACAGTTGTTCAAAACAGGTTAACACTGGAACAAAAGGAACTTTGCCGTTGTAGACTGAAATTATTAACCTACTTAGATCGACTTGCAACATATGAGGTAAGTAGTAGTTTTAATCAAACCAATTATGTTCATTTGATCTGTCATTGTACGTGCTGAGGCTGCCTTCATATCTGATATTCTTGGTCTTTAGAACTATTTATGTGGGAAAACTTCATTTTGTATAGAAGCAGTTTCTCTTATACATCGGTTTTGGTAAAATTTAGAGATTCACGAAAGGCCAGAGTTGCTTTGTTAGTCTAGGGAGTAGAAATGCGTTAGCCATCTCAGAGCATCTATGTTTCCTAGATTTATGATCCTTTTCATTTACCTTTATTTTACATTTAAACTTTAGGTTATGACATATAACTGTCTATAGTACCAAATTCAGTATACACTGGGTTTTAATAATCCTAATATGAATATTTCTGACTTGTTTAATTTTAATGATTTATTAGTGGTTTGGATTTAGTTGGTTAAACTTTGATGCTAATTACGGCCAGAGTTAGTCACTTGAACTTAAAGCATACTTCAAAATTGTTTCTTCGGGACCACAAGCACAAATATCCCATGTTGGGCATTTCAGTAGCACTCTGTACCATGAAATTTAAGTATTGTTAAAGGCGTGAGAAGCATTTCGTAAAATAGACATAGTTTAGATTGCTTTTTCACATGACCCTCATAGCTTACATTACCCAGGATTTAGTATAAATTTCCCACCTTTGAAATTTGACTTCATTTGCAGTTTACTTCCTCCATCTGTCTCAGCCTCCCTTCTGTGGGCACACCGTGGCTTTTGGTATTGGCGCATAGTAGGGACTCAGTAAACATCACATCTGATAACATGATGCCCGTCCCCATAGTAATGGAGGTACTTAGTACTTGTGATGCCTGCAGGCAAATAAAAGCATTTGATTCTCCAGCTGTTAATAGAATAGAATGTTTTCAAACAAAATACTAGTGACAAAAGAGGACTATTTCTCTGGTTATTAGTAAACATGATAATTAGTATATCACTTCATACAAACAAGTTACAAAACATTCCTAATAGTTTTATCTGTAGTACAACTAGTTTGACTGTTGGATGGTCATATTATTTTAAAGCATATCCTTTTATTATGTCCGAGTTCTGTGATATTGACGTAATATATAAAACCATGTTGTGAATTACTGATGTTGGTACAGATATAGTTTATTATTTTTTATACTTAGCTTTAGTTTCACTGATGAGATCTTAAAAAGAAAAAGTTCCATAAAATATTCAGAGTTTCACATTCCAGTTAATTTTATTTTATTATTTTTTAGTTATTGAATTGCTATTTCCTATTTGACAGTAGTAAGTGCATTTATTATTACATGGTAATAGTGAAATTTAAAGTATTTGTTGAGCCCACAAAAATGGAATTAAGTTAAGCTTTTGAAAAGTAGGTGAAGTTGATGAACTTGGCCGTTAAAACTTAGAAACGAAGATGTTCTGATACAGTGACTAACCAGCTAGATAGTGGTAAAGATAGTCCTTGCATTTTAATCGTAGGGCATGGCTTATTTTATTAATTCTGTGATAAATTAGATAAAAATGGATTTATTTAAATTTTACACGAGTTCCTACTGTGTGCCAAATATTATGCCAGTGCTGGTGGTAGAGAGATGAACAAGGAATAGTCCTTGTGGAGTCCTCATTATATGGGCAATAAGTGACGATAATGAAGATATGAAGAATTGATGAGGGAGCATAACGGAGCAAAACATTAAAGTTTTCCTGGGATGTCCAAGAAGACTATGTAGGAAGTGATATTTCAGCCAGTCATTAAAAAAAGGGAGGCTGACTTAGGGGGCTATGGGACTACTATGCGGGGGGGTGGGATGCAAGCATAGAAGCTCCATAAGGGTAAGGGTCTTGTCCTGTTTGCTGCAGTATCACCAGAGCTCAGAATGAGACCTGGCTTGTTGAGGAGCTCAGGAAATATTTGAAGATATCAGTAGTTCAGAGAATACCTTAAAAAATACCAACATATTTGTTGAGGACTTACTGTTTGCCAGCCAGTGTCTTAGGTACTTAATTCAGATTATTTCTTGACAGCCCTCTGAGGCAGGTATTGTTATCCTCTCAGTTTTATGGATGTGAGGCTTAGAGAAGGTAGGTATTTTGTCTAAATAAATAGGAAGCAAGAACCTCCTCTGAACATCCTCTTTCTTCCCTCTTTCCTATCTCAGTAAGTTAATGTAGTTAACAGATATTTATTGGCTGTTTATTATGTGAAAGCCAGCATGCTAGGTATCTGGGGTTCAGCATAAACACAAGAGAAATGAGCCTGAAGTCATGCGCTGCAGTGGGGAGATGTACACTTGCCGTTGCCATGGCTAGCTGCTGTTTATTCTTTATTTTTTTTTTTTTTTTTTTTTTTTTTTTTTTTTTTTTTTTTGTGGTACGCGGGCCTCTCACTGTTGTGGCCTCTCCCGTTGCGGAGCACAGGCTCCGGACGCGCAGGCCCAGCAGCCATGGCTCACGGGCCCAGCCGCTCCGCGGCATATGGGATCCTCCCAGACCGGGGCACGAACCCGTATCCCCTGCATCGGCAGGCGGACTCTCAACCACTGCGCCACCAGGGAGGCCCTGTTTATTCTTTATGTTTCAGCTTTGGCGTCCCTTCTGGGAGGCCTTCCCTGTCCTCCCAGGACTAGTTTTAGTGTGTTTCCTGTGTGTTTCCCTTTATGTGTTCTTACTGCTTGTTCGTCTTCCCTAATAGATTTTGAGCTACTTGGAGAGCAGGGAAGCTGTATTATCGTTCATTGTATCACCACTGCCTATCACAGTGCCTCTTGCACATTATTGACACCTAATAAATATCTGATTAAAGAATGAATGGTTCGATCTGCAATTTACATAGATCACTCCAGCAGCAGTAAAGTTAATCTAAAGTTCTCACACAGATGTGACAGGTGCCCATAGTACATAGCCATGTATCACTGTTGCTTATTTGTTTTTACCAGGCGGTGGATTTTGGTTGTCCTACTGTAATTTTACTGCCTATTTCATTTACTTCTGGATTTTTTTTTAATTAACAGCATTTATAAATATAGCCATTTTCCAAATAAAGACAAGAATACAGATGTAGTACTTTAGTTAACAGTTGAGAGTTTAATTAATTCAGGCCTTATTTATTGAGGTAGGCAGAGTTGTAATGGTTTTTAATATTTTCTTGTCACCCATATTTAAAAGCCTTTCCATTAAATCACTGTTTCCCCTCAGGAAATCCTCAGAGTGCCTCACGCATCTGAACAGAGATATGATGCTGAATTCTTTAAGAAGTTCAGAAATCAGAATATTGTTCTCTCAGCAAGAACTTATGCTCGGGTAATTTCTTTTTTGTAAATAAAACAATTATGGTTATTAACACTTTCTAAGTCTTCGAGCCATGCAGTTAATGTTATTGCATGCATATATGATTACATTTCCTTTCTGTGTTGTACTATATTAATAAATGTAGAGAAAATAGAATCATGTTAAAATTTTTTTATTCATCATTCTGAGTTCTAAAAATAATTTTTAGAGCATTAGGTTGAGAAAACTGATACAGACCTGGAAAAATCAGGAATCTTTCAAAGCACTTCATATCAGAACTGCATTAAAAAGTTAATTTTAAGGTTTTGAATGTTGTCATACAAAATCACTCCTTTATTTCTAAGGTTCACATTAGAAACTTGCCCTTGCCTTCTGTACAGGAAAGTAATGTACAAGCCCTAGAAATTCTGTTCACTTACCATGGATCTGACCTGCTTCCTCACCGCCTTGTGATTCTCTCCAATTTCCCAGAGACCACTTCTCCACATGAATATTCCGTTTTGCTCCCTGAAGCTTGGTATGTACTGTGTTCACTGAATTTTACCTTTTTGCTAAGTAACAATTTTTGTTTCACGCTAAACATCTTAAATTAAAAAAATTTTTAAATGTAAACAATTTAAACTTTTTTTTCTGATTATAAAATTATTTCTAACTTATTTTTACATGATCCTGAGGCCAAACCAAAATGTGTCTAGCATAATAGGATTACTGTAACGTAAGGAATGTGAACTTTACTTTTTTTTTTTTTTTTGAAAGTCTTCTGCTACTAAAAAAAAAAAAAAAGTCTCCTAGCTTTATGGCTATGTACTCAATATATATTGTTTTTTTTTTTTATGGTTAAGAACAGTTTTTAGGATAACAATGTCTGTTTGAATTAGTTGTATCTTTTAGAAATTGAAGTGTAGTTCTGACAATATTAGGTTGTAGGTCCAGGGAACCCAGGAATGTCCTGGGGATCCGGCTTTTCTCAACAACCTTTTCTCCCTATGAAATTCCAGAGACACAAAGACAGATGGGAAATCAAAGTACCTCTTTCCTATTATACTAATGCTCCTTATCTCAGTTGAAGGCTTTTTGATAATTGGGTTGTGACATGTGACATGGACTCTTAAGACCAGTGGGACCATTAAGACCCAGTTGTACCATCTGGTGGGCTTCCAAAGGCCAGAACATCACTTCCCGAGAATAAGGAAAAGAGAATATACAGTTGACCCTTGAACAACACGGGTTCAAACTGTGCAGTTCCACTCACACGTGGACTTTTTTCAGTAGTAAATGCTACAAGACGACATGATCCTCAGTTGGCTGAATGTGAGGATGTGGAGCTGTGTGTACAGAGGATCCATGTGCATGGAGGGCTGACTATAAGTTATAAGAGGTTTTTGACTGCATGGAGGGTTGACACCCTTATCCTCCCTGTTGTTCCAGACTCAGCTGTGTTTGCCTCAATGTGTAGTCTGGAGATGGGCAGGTCATCAGCCCCAGGCCTGAATGCCACCTGGGAGTAGCATATGCTGCTTCTGTCTGACCACATAGAGGCAGAAGGCAAGAATATGTCTATTTGTGAGACCTTTTATATCTGGTAAACTAGCCCACTGGTAAATGTGGCTCAGTCATTAGCTGCATCCTTTCTGAATTTGTTTGCCCAATCTTAAAAAGAGTTGAGAGTCCCTGTCTTGCTTACTTATGTTGGATACTTTTAGTAATAGGTGAATTGATCTGTATGAAGTCTGCTTGTAAACTATAAAATACACTGTAAGGGATTATGACGGCTCTGACTGAAATCATTGTTCCAGACTCTAGCTACTGGCAACTTACAGTGATATGGGAAGGGACCTGGGGATCATTTGGCTTCCTCATTCCCCCTCTGCACCTCCCCTGCATAGTTGTAGGCTTAGGTGTTGATGATAATGACCAGCATTTATACAGTAATTACTATGCATTTGGCACATACTTACATCCGGTCTCCCGACACTTTTGGTATTATCTCTGTTATTATAGAAAGCTGAGATTTACAGAGGTTTAATAGCATATTAAGCTTTATGTAAGTGCAGCCAGGATTTGAACCTATTTTTACTTAGAGTTGTAAGTCAGTAAGCTTTAAAAATAGAAGTTATAAACTCCCTATTTTGCATTACTGTTAGTACTAAAATGTAATTCTTTGTTATAAAAGTGAGCAAAAAGAAAAAGCTTGGGATGTCCCTTTCAAGCAGTTTCTTTTAGATCTGAATACTGATAAGTAAATGCAGTCTATAAATATGTATTTATAAATATTTCAGAATATAATTCATTTATTTTCTGCCTATTTGCAAAATAGATCTAATCTGCATGGAAATGAACTTTTCTACTGTACATTGTTAGTATAGAGAAAAGGGCCACTGTCTTAATGTTTTTTCTAAAGGTAATTTCTCCTTAGATTTGAACTCATTTATTTGCATTGTCTTCTGATGATTGCTTAAACGTTTGATTTTAACCTGAAATTTTAGAATTGGTTTTTAGAATAGTTTTACAATGCCCAATGCTATATGTTATCTTTGAAAGCCCTATCTATGGTTCCTTTATGGTGGCTGTCATAACTGATTTAAATGGCAGTAAATACTTTGGGTATATCATTGCAGCAGAGGGTAATTAGATGTTATTTTGAACCTTTCTTGTGGGATGTGTTGCTTAGACAAACTTGGAAAAGACTGATTTCTTGTGAGTCCTTAAGTTATAATCATTTTAAATATATTGAGAAAATATAGATTTATTTTTTTGTTAATCTTTGTTTCTCAAGAAAGTCATTCACGTTGATTATATTTTTGCTATAGTTAGAAAGACTGAGAAAGAACAATAGATTTTAATAGTAATGTCTTTTATGTGACTGCAAAGCAAAACCACAGTTGTTTCAGGCATAGCCTCTTCTATGAGGTCTTCAGTAATTATTCCTTTCCCTATATTCTCATAATTCTTTGTTCATTCTTGCAGTGTAGCACTTTTTATTTTGTATTATAGTCAGTCATTTTTATTACTGCCTTTCTACCCCTTGTTCTCTTCTTTTATAAACACCCAGCCTTAAACTCACTAACCTCAAGATGGAGGTCATCTCTTCCTGAGTTTTGGATCCTCAGAGCCCAGGTGTTTGTGTAGTAGTTCTCTAAAGTTGTTTGCTAACTGGATAAATTAGGTCCATTTTATGCCCATTTAGAAAAGAGATGAAAAGATGTCCTGAAGGGATTGCAACTGAATATGCTTTCACTTATTAACAAGGGAGGTGTCCAGGTAATGTTTCTCCAAGGCTCCCACCGCCTTAAAGATTCAATTGCTATTTTAGCCCATAGTTGAAGCCTGTACTCTTCTACCCTATTCGAAGTTTTACTCTAATGGACGTGGAGATCCATAAGATACAATCTTAGGACTTATTTCCCTTTTTTAGGAAATATATTTTTTGAGTACTTGCTATTCATTTTCAAATCACTTGGAAACTTTGGGTCAGATGGACACAAAGTATCTGTTGGAATGTAAACACCCCTCACTGTTTGACCGAGCCCCTTCTGCATGCCTGGCGCTATGGTAGGGGTCTTGAAATGAGTGAACACAGTTCCTCTTCAGCAGGAGTCATCAGGTATGGTTCACACAGGAACAGAAGTTCCTGCTTGCAGCATCATGCTTTCAAACTGAGGAAGAGATGAGTTGAAAAGACTCTAAGTCTGCAGCCTTTTTTGCTTTCTCTCTTCTTCTCCTCAGTTACAGTGTTTGCCAGCTCCTGAAATGGTCTTGCCACTTCCTTGTTTACCGCCTCGGACAGCTGTAGAACGTTCTGTGTGCATGCCTTGCTTTTCTGTGAGCGTATACATTGCTCAGTGGTAGAGCCTATATTTCATCCTGCTTTATCTTCTCTTCAGCCCGCCAACTTGTATTTTTCAAGTAATAATGACTTTTTAATTATCTGTTGAATTGATTAGAAACAAGTCACTAAGCTCTAAATGGACGGCTCCCAAACGCAGAATGACCACGTAGCTCCCCACTGCCTTCAGCTTGCTGTTGGGACACTTGGCACAGTGCCCTCCTCTCTCCACTCTGCCACACTGGCAGTCCCATGAGCATGCCAGGCCTTCCCTCCCCGCCCCCCTTAGGGCTTTTCAAGGTTAGTGTGCTCCCGCTGGGTGTGTCCTCCTGGATCTTCACATGACTTGGTCTCTGCTCAAAGGCGCCCTCTTCAAAAAGGCCTTCCTCAACCACTCTTCCCCATTGCTTCCACTCCCTCCTCTCTCTGCCCTTATCTGAGTTTTCTTTTCTTCTAGCACTTATGCCTAACATATTATATGGTTATTTATTTGTCTCCTCCAGTTTATCGATCTTCCTTGGCCATTCTATTTAGAATTTTACCCTCACTTTATTTTTATTTATTTATTTTTGAATTATCCATTATACTTATAAAATTATCCATTTTATACACATCAGTGTCTACATGTCAATCCCAATCCCCCAATTCATCCCACCACCGCCCACCCCCCCACTCCCACCCCGCTGCTTTCCCGCCTTGGTGTCCATACGTTTGTTCTCTACATCTGTGTCTCTGTTTCTGCCCTGCAAACTGGTTCATCTGTACCATTTTTCTAGGTTCCACATATATGTGTTAATATATGATAATTGTTTTTCTCTTTCTGACTTACTTCACTCTGTATGACAGTCTCTGGGTCCATCCACATCTCTACAAATGACCCAATTTCGTTCCTTTTTATGGCTGAGTAATATTCCACTGTATATATGTACCATTTCTTCTTTATCCATTAGTCTGTCGATGGGCATTTAGGTTGCTTCCATGACCTGGCTGTTGTAAATAGTGCTGCAGTGAACATTGGGGTGCATGTGTCTTTTTGAATTATGGTTTTCTCAGGGTATATGCCCAGTAGTGGGGTTGCTGAGTCATATGGTAGTTCTATTTTTAGTTTTTTAAGGAACCTCCATACTGTTCTCCATAGTGGCTGTATCAATTTACATTCCCACCAACAGTGCAAGAGGGTTCCCTTTTCTCCACACCCTCTCCAGCATTTGTTGTTTGTAGATTTTGTGATGATGCCTGTTCTAACTGGTGTGAGGTGATGCCTCACTGCAGTTTTGCTTTGCATTTCTCTAATAATTAGTGATGTTGAGCAGCTTTTCATGTGCTTCTTGGCCATCTGTATGTCTTCTTTGGAGAAATGTCTCTTTAGGTCTTCTGCCCATTTTTGGATTGGGTTGTTTGTTTTTTTTAATATTGAGCTGCATGAGCTGTTTATATATTTTGGAGATTAATCCTTTGTCCGTTGATTCATTTGCATATATTTTCTCCCATTCTGAGGGCTGTCTTTTCGTCTTGTTTGTAGTTTCCTTTGCTTTGCAGAAGCTTTTAAGTTTCATTAGGTCCCATTTGTTTATTTTTATTTCCATTACTCTAGGAGGTGGAACAAAAAAGATCTTTCTGTGATTTATGTCATAGAGTGTTCTTCCTATGTTTTCCTCTAAGAGTTTTATAGTGTCTGGTCTTACATTTAGGTCTCTAATCCATTTTGAGTTTATTTTTGTGTATGGTGTTAGGGAGTGTTCTAATTTCATTCTTTTACATGTAGCTTTCCAGTTTTCCCAGCACCACTTATTGAAGAGACTGTGTTTTCTCTCTTACCCTCACTTTAAATCCTCCTTTCCTGCTTTATTTTCTTCCTAGCTTAGGTCAGCCAAATAGTTGACCTTTCACCTACTCTGTTTTGAGATGCCATTGGCAGAATGTTTCCCTTGACTTCTTTTTTTTTAACATCTTTATTGGAGTATAATTGCTTTACAATGGTGTATTAGTTTCTGCTTTATAACAAAGTGAATCAGCTCTACATATACATATATCCCCATATCTCCTCCCTCTTGCGTCTCCCTCCCACCCTCCCTATCCCACCCCTCTAGGTGGTCACAAAGCACTGAGCTGACCTCCCTGTACTATGCGGCTGCTTCCCACTAGCTATCTATTCTACATTTGGTAGTGTACATATGTCCATGATATTCTCTCACTGTCCCGGCTTACCCTTCCCCCTCCCCGTGTCCTCAAGTCCATTCTCTACATCTGTGTCTTTATTCCTGTCCTGCCCCTAGGTTCTTCAGAGCCATTCTTTTTTTTAGATTCCATATATATGTGTGCCTTGGCTTTTAATGGGAGTTTGATTAACTAATTTTAATTGAACCAAATTTTATGATTATGATTGCTGGGAAACTTTGGTTTGTGTTATTTTAGTGTTTTATATTGTCATTCTTAAATAATCATATTTGACATTGATGAAATGTGACCAAGTTGTATAAAGCTTTGAAATTATTTTATCTGTCATAGGTGATACATATTTTTGTTAGCTACCTATCCTTAGTTTGTCATTGCTGTAAAACGTTTACATTTTATATTCTATTTGACTCTTTTAGTACAAAGGTGACGTTTCTTACCATCTTTGTTAACTTTGGCAGTTCGTGGTAATAGAGGTTTTTTTTGTTTTGTTTTGTTTTTTGTGGTACGCGGGCCTCTCACTGTTGTGGCCTCTCCCGTCACGGAGCACAGGCTCCGGACGCGCAGACTCAGCGGCCATGGCTCACGGGCCCAGCCACTCCGCAGCAATGTGGGATCTTCCCAGACCAGGGCACGAACCTGTGTCCCCTGCATTGGCAGGCGGACTCTCAACCACTGCGCCACCAGGGAAGCCCTAGAGGGTTTTTTTTGGTGAAAGAAAGAGAAGTATATTTTTTGACTTTTAGTATTTTTTTTTAAATTAATTAATTAATTATTTTTGGCTGTGTTGGGTCTTCGTTGCTGCGTGCGGGCTTTCTCTAGTTGCGGTGAGCGGGGGCTACTCTTTGTTGCGGTGCGCGGGCTTCTCATTGCAGTGGCTTCTCTCATTGTGGAGCACGGGCTCTAGGCACGTGGGCTTCAGTAGTTGTGGCACACGGGCTCAGTAGTTGTGGCTCATGGGCTCTAGAGCACAGGCTCAGTAGTTGTGGCACACGAGCTTAGTTGCTCCGCAGCATGTGGGATCTTCCCGGACCAGGGATTGAACCCATGTCCCCTGCATTGGCAGGCGGATTCTCAACCACTGCGCCACTGGGGAAGCCCGACTTTTAGTATTTTTGATGCTTATAGCATGTTTTAGAAAGTTTATTTAGATTTTTCATTTATGCCTTTTGTTTTATTGGAAAACCTTTCCAGAGTGGTGAAAGCAGGCTAGTTTAAAAGGTTGTATTCAAAACAGTTGTCTGTTGAAATAATATAGGAGTGGGATAAAAACACTGACTAGTTAGAGCCAAGTTGCCTAGATTTGTGATCTTGGACACGTTTTCTAACTGTACCGCAGTCTTCTCACCTATAAAATGGGGATGATTATAGCACTTACTTCATAGCATTGTGAGAATGACCGAGTTAATGTATGTAAAACACCAGGAATGGTGCTTGGCACCAAGTCATTGCTACTTAAGCATTAGGAATTATTATTAATGCAGAATCCCATGCTAAGGCCTTGGCCTTATATATGTTATATAATTATTATTTTAAACTTATTGGAATATTTTTATAGTAATGGAAAAGTTGCAAAGATAATACAGAAAGCTCCTGTACACCCCTTGCCTAGCTTCCTCTTCCTTCTTACATAATCATATCACATTTGTCAAAACTAAGAAATTACTGCTGGAATAGTCCTGCATATAACGTGACATATGCATTCCTAAAAATCACTGCACTATGCAAAATACTTCAGTGAGAACCACAGGGCTTATGGGGAGAATAGGGTTAGTGGAACAAAGTTAGGAATGTAGTAACAATCGTAGTATAGTTTTACATATATTAAATGATTAAGAAACACGTAAATACTAAAATATGGCACTTTACCTTGACAAAGACCTGAAAAAGACTGCTTATGGAAGTGAGTGTTGGAGCAGTTGCAGTTTGTGTGTTATTGGGAAGTGGAGGAGGCGGGTGGTTAGAATTCCAGTACAAAGTTGTAGCCCCAGATGTGGACTGGAGTGGCTCCTGATACATTCTGGGGACTGAGGCTGCTGCTGGATGTTTGGGGAGTGAGTGTGCATGCACACGTGAGCTGATGTGGCTTGGTTCAGCTGAGCGCAGTTTTCTGTGTTCACCTAATGTTTCTTGTGGATGGAATTGGGCATCAGCAAATGTGAAATTTGTTTTGCTGAAGTTGTTCCATAATATATTAATTTATTGGAACAAGTTTGCATTTTGAAAACATTACAGAACTGACCATATGTTACTGTTAACTAAACTACGTATTTATTTGGATTTAAGGAGTGTTTCTCCTAATATCCTTTTTCAGTTGCAGTATCTGATCTAGGATACCACATTGCATTTAGACTTCATTTACTTTTTTTTTTTTTTTGCGGTACGCGTGCCTCTCACTGCTGTGGCCTCTCTCATTGCGGAGCACAGGCTCCGGACACGCAGGCTCAGCGGCCATGGCTCACGGGCCCAGCCGCTCCACGGCATGTGGGATCTTCCCGGACCGGGGCACGAACCCACGTCCCCTGCATCGGCAGGCGGACTCTCAACCACTGCGCCACCAGGGAAGCCCCTAGACTTCATTTACTTTTAATATATGGAAATAAACTCTGTCATTCAGTATCTGTCACTCATGAAGTTCTTTGACACATATATTTATTACTAGACAGTGAAAATTGATCCTAATATTTATATTCCTGGATCGCCTCCAGAATTGGCAAGGAAAGATTGAATTATATTTAGTGTATTTTGGTGTATTGCAATATTTAAAGCATTTTATAGTACAAGTAGCAAACCTCTGTTGATGGAAATAGAGTATCCAGAACACCTCATTCTTCTCATCATCCTTGAAAAACTGTTTCTATAGTAACTTGGCAGTTTGTTTGCTTGTGAATATCTAAGTTTAGATTATTTGATGATTGAAATTTTGACTGTGAAAAGCATGCTATAATATACAGATGGGCTGTGCTTGTGTGAACTATGAAAATGTGTTTTAGACGTTTCCATTTTCTTTTCAGAGTTGGCGATTATTTGTGTTATTTGCTGACTGACTTCTGACCATTCTCTACCTTTAGTTCCACAGTAATTTATGTGACATATCATTAAGGCTGAAAATAAGAAGTGGCTGAGTGAAAAATTTTAAGTCACCAGTTGTTTAAATAGAATACGATGTCAACCTAATATTAGGTCTGTTTATAGTCATTTCATATTCTCATACCTAGTCTCATATTCAGAAAGTGCTATCTACTATCCTAGAGTGTAAAAAGCACTTACCCCGCCTTCATTTAGAAAAACCTTGCAAAACAGTCTGATAAATTGTGTGACAAACCAACTGGCAGAAGTTTCCTCCCTGTGACTTGTAGACCCAGGCCCTCTTTGTGCTGTGCATACTTTAACTCGTGTGTTTGTCCCTGGTATTTTATTCCCTTGCTAACCCTAAGTCATTTCTGCTTTTCTCAGGCCTTTGTCCCTTTGGTGCCTCTCTACCTCGCTTGGTAATGCAACAGAAAATCCAGGGTCCCAAAGAATTTTCCCATTTTCATTTTTCATTGGGAAATGTCATTGGGTAAATAAGCTTTGCATCCTTTTCTCCTCATTGATAAGTCTTTGTCACTCCCCCATAACTAGAAGGCCTTTGGGTGACAAATTTGGAGGATATTTTTGCTTTTAGAGGCTGCTAGTATCCCGTGGCACATTTTTGTTTTGTTTTGTTTTGTTTTTTATGACCAGACTAACATTATCTCACAAGCAGGTGCTTTGACTATACTGATGAATGCAATGATGGTTAATGACTGTTGGATGAACGAATAGTAGTTATGTGAAGAAATTTGGAAAACACAAGGGGTCGATGTAGCAAAGTAAATAAAATGGACTCAGTAGCATTCTTTCTGAAACAATCTGGAAAGGAAACCTGTCTGACTTTTCCTACTGAAAGCAAGGTAATATACTAGTTGTGGTCTACAATCGTCTTCAGAGTGAATATATGTATATCTTTAGTGTATTTCTGGATCATATCTTTGGCGTTGTATATTTTTGACTCTGTGTTAAGCATAGGGACCATTAGGACCATTTGGCCTTGATATACTTTTTATTTTATTAAAAAAATTTTTAAAATCGTAAAATACATAAAAATTTACCATCTTAACCATTTTTCAGTGTGCAGTTCAGTAGTGTTAAGTACATTCACATTGTTGTGCCCTCAATTTCCAGAACCCTTTTTATCTTGGGAAACAAACTCTGTACCTATTAAATAACAACTCCCCATTTTTCTTTCAACCCAGCCCCTGACAACCACCATTTTACTTTCGTTTTATGAATTTGACTATACAGTATTTGTCTTTTTGTGACTGGCATAATGTCCTTCAGGCATAATATGCTTTTAGTAAAATTAATATCACAAATAAGATTTAGAGTGGCTGGCCACCTGTGGGCCATGTTTCTGTTTATGCTGCAAAAGTATTTTTTAAATAAAGTAAAGGACAAAGATGAGTTCTCGTTCAGGACGGGGTGTTACATCACCATTGTTGCCTGACTCCTTGTGGAGAGCCTTTTCTTTATCTTTCGGTGATGAAGAGGGCATCCAAATGAAGGGAGCTTCTAATATCACATCTAATACTTTGTTTTCTAAATCTTGGGTTTGAATAGCCAAATATGGAGACTTTTTCTGTTACTACAACAACATAAAATTTATGTCATAAAAGCAAAACATTAATATGCATTTTATTAAATTTTTCAGTAGGACAAACTTGATCTAGGTCAAATTCATATACCTTTTAACTTAAATTATATAAATCAAATAAAGAATTACCTTGAAAAAGATCAGATAACATTATTCCCATTCTTCACAACTGAAAGGTAGATAGGAGTTTACTTTTTCCTACACTTCGAGTTTCAAATTAGTGATGTTTTGATATTTTACATTAGTTTGTGATTTTTTCAGAGATGAAATAATTTGAACTATCTTTTTCATTGAAGTCAAAGTTGACTGTAGGCAGCTTTTGATTCAGAAGGTAAGTTATTGTTTGGTTGATTTTTTTTTTTTTTTTCTTGAAAGGCAACAGAAAACAGTAGGAGGATCAATTACTGTTGGCTTAGTTTCATAGTTTTAAGGTTATTCTGGAAGTTTTTCTCCCATAAGAAGCATATTACTGTAATGTTTCTTATGAAGCAGATGTTGATTTCTGAATTTTAACTTTTCAGTGAAATTTATAATTAATCATGAGTACATGTGAAACTGATTTAAAAATTGAAGCATTTGTAAGTTGCTTTAAACTATTTCATTTTCATTGAAAGAATAGTCTAAAGAAGGTGAATGAATCTATAAAATTTTGTGTTATTTCAATAAAAATTTAGGGAATAATTATGTACCATGTAAAGGCATTATATTAGATTAAATAGGTGGATAGGTATATGAGTCAGATGTGGTCCCTGTCCACAGATAAATTAGAATCTAGTAGGGAAGATCAGACAGGTTAATTATAGATATAACTACCATAAAGTTAAAATATGTGTCACAGGAGGAGTATAAATGGCTTTAGAGATAGGAGAGATTAGTTTCTGTTACAAAGGAGGTAAATCAGGAAAACCTTCTTGGCAGAGGTAAAGTTTGATCTAGGCCTTGAAGGTTGAGTGTGTTTTTGATGCTGGGAAGTTTGAGTAGGAAAGAGTCATCTGAATAAATATTTAACCTGAAGTTGTTTCACCTACTTAGTCCTCACATATATGATATCATGTAGTCTCAGAGTACAAAAGATATTCACAATTAACTTGTTAATTGAAAATGAATTAGTGCAGAGGTTTTCCAGTGAACAATTTGAATCTTTTTTTACTCAGGTTTTTACGTAGCCCAGTCCTGATCATAAAGATCTCTTTTTTCTTCCTTGAAACGTTTAAGAAGCAGTTTTTATTGGGCATTCTATTTCCACCATATATTTTTTTGTTGTTGTTGTAATGAAATATCACCTAAACTATAGCCCGGATGATGAAATAATTATGGAAAGATTGGGGCATTGCATTCACCTTTTTGATTCTCAAGGGAAACATAAAAGTGTTGCTTTACCCTTTAAAATTGAAAAATTGATTAGTTACCTAACCAAAATTCAGTTCCCGTATGCGCAGTTTATTTCTGAACTGCTGTGAGCAAAGAACAATAAATTGGTTTATATTCTAGGCTTGAAATAAGTATGTGGCCTTCTGCGGTGACTGTCATTAGAGAGAGGCGTGCAGGCAGCATGCTACAAAATGGGATAAGTTGGCAGTTTCTGAATCCAAGAATAACCTGGTGGTTGGATAGGAAAGGAAAGACCTAAGATCCTCCCTTGTCTGGGAGCAGGGTCTGGGGCTGGCAGTGGGAGAATTGCTTTGCATGTCTCCTGGCACTGTGGGCATCTTAGATTTTGACTTGATTAGTTCTTGTCTTTCTGTTTATTTAAAGCAACAGAATAGATTTAGGGCAATTTTATTGATTATGAAAGTGGAAACATTTTTTTAGAGTAATTTTTATGGACCTTGGAAAGTATGTTGGTATTTGTTATGTATTTGGTACTCAGAAGTATTACACTAAAGAAATGAAGGTGTAATGATTTACTAATTCATTTGCTCTGTATTCGACAAACATTTCATGATTATGAAACTTTTTTAAAAATTTACAAATGAATTTTATGATTCATATACAATTCTCTTAGCATGTCTATGAGATAAGCAGAAAAGGGATTATTATCCTGCTTTCAGGGAAAAAATTTGAGAGGTATTAGGGAAGAAATATGTCCTGAAATTATTTTAAAAAATAATTTTAAAAGCATCGTTATTTTAGTGTATATATAGCTTTTGTCAAATGTTTTTTTTTTTTTTTTTTTTTTTTTTTTTTTTTTGCGGTTCGCAGGCCTCTCACTGTTGTGGCCTCTACCGTTGTGGAGCACAGGCTCCAGACGCGCAGGCCCAGCGGCCATGGCTCACGGGCCCAGCCGCTCCGTGGCATGTGGGATCTTCCCGGACCGGGGCACAAACCCGTGTCCCCTGCATCGGCAGGCAGACTCTCAACCACTGCGCCACCAGGAAAGCCCTTGTCAAATGTTTTTGATGTGGCTTAATATAGTTTAATGTTTATGATGTTTTTCTTCCAGTTTTATTGTTATGTAATTGACATATAGCACTGTATAAGTTTAAGGTATACAGCATGATGTAAAGTTTATGACTTTATTTGAAATTAAAAAGTCTCTGAGAAGGTACTGGTTTTTTTTTAGCTTTTTTTTTTATATATCCTTAAGGTTTTAATGAATTAATTTATTTATTTTCAGCTGTGTTGGGTCTTTGTTGCTGCTCACGGGCTTTCCCTAGTTGCGGTGAGCGGGGGGCTACTCTTCATTGCGGTGCATAGGCTTCTTGTTGCGGTGGCTTCTCGTGTTGGTGGCTTCTCTTTGTTGCGGAGCACGGGCTCTAGGAGCATGGGCTTCAGTAGTTGTGGCTCGCAGGCTCTAGAGTGCAGGCTCAGTAGTTGTGGCACACGGGCTTAGTTGCTCCGCTGCATGTGGGATCTTCCCGGACCAGGGCTCGAACCCGTGTCCCCTGCATTGGCAGGTGGATTCCTAACCACTGCGCCACCAGGGAAGTCCCCCTATTTTTTTTTTAAACTAATGCATTTTCCTAAAATTCTGTTGCTAGATTCAGCATTACCTAGTGGTACCAAATGATACTCTTTTCATGGAGATGAGTGTTTTCTTTCATTATTCATTTTCTTCCAAACTTTAAATACCTTGACCAATAATTTCAGAACATGGGATCTTTAAGTAGATTATAACATCTTCTGAATGGTCGAATTACCATTTGGGAAATAGTCTCTATAATTCTTTTTGATCACACAATGTCTTTTCCTGTCAAGATTTCATTAATATGTAAATACTTGTCTGTAACAGCAGTGAATCTCTTTATCACATGTATTTAACGAACATATAAATAACTCTGTGATGCATTTTTCCAATTTCTGATACAGGCCAGCCTGTTTAAATATTGTATTTGTAGTAAGTAAAAGTCTATTAAGAATCACATTGATATTTTGTAGACAAAGCATCTGCATTATTTTAAGAAATGTTTTGACCTCAGTGTGTACCATTTTTTTAATCCTAAAGTTTAGATGCTATATATAATAACCATGGAAAAAATCCATGACATGTACAAATGTTGGGATCGCATGCCTGGTATTGACACATATTTGATGTAGAGAAGCGATAGTATGGTACGCTGGAAGGAGCAAGAGGCTTTCAGTCAGAAACATGGGTGTGTGTCCTGGTCCTGAACTTGCTAGCTTGTTACTTTGGGGAAGTCATTTAGCTTCTTGGAACTTGAGTTTTGTCAAGTGTGAAATGGGGAAATTGTGGAGGGATTGTGATGGTTTAGTAACCTAAGAAATAATGTTACCTAGCGCAGTTCCTAGCATATAATCGGCATTCAGTGTACAGCGGTGGTTGCGTTAATAGTGGATATGGCTGTAGCAGTAGCAGCGGCAGTTTTTGGTACATGTCGATGGGAATGTCATAATAGATATATTTTAGTTTTAAGTGCATTAAGTAGGCTTTAAAGACTGATGAGTAAACAAAATGCAACATTGTAATAGGGAATATTCCTCCTTGATGACACCAATGCTTTCATTTCTCATCTGTGACAGTACCCCTTTTCTGGTATCAGGTGCCTGAGATTCCAGATTATTAATCAAAACTTGAGCATTGTTTCAAGTGAAGTTAAAGTTTTAATTTCACTTTTTATTGACTTGTAGATGTAGGAAAATGAACAAATCATAAATGGGCAATTTGATGAACTGTCATAAAGTGAACAAGATTAAGAAACAGACATAACCAGCCTCCCTGTGCCCTCTCCTTTCACCCTCTTCTGGTCACCTCACCTGACAGAACTGCTACCCTGACTTGTAATATGACAGCTTAGTTTTGTCTGTTAAACATATGGAGTGGTTTATGAGGACTGTTTTACCTCAAAAGAGATCAGATTTCTGATGTGCTTTAAATTAAATACCTCTCTTATTTTTCTAATGCTAGATGTACAATAACATTTTGGTTTTTTATATTTAAAGTGTGTTTGTTGTAGACAGAATATAGTTGAATCTTGCTGTTTTATCTAGCAATCTCTGCCTTTTAATTGGCGTGCTTAGACCATTTACAGGTAGACCTTGTTTTATTGCACTTTGCTTTATTGTGCTTCGCAGATACTGTGTCTTTTACAAATTGAAGGTTTGTGGCAACCCTACATCAGGCAAGTCTATGGGCACTATTTTTTCCAACAGCATTGCTCACTTTGTGTCACATTTTGGTAATTTCTGCAATATTTCAAACTTTTTCATTATTATATTTGTCATATGATCTGTGATCAGTGATCTTTGATGTTACTGTTGCAAAAAGATTATGACTTGCTGAAGGCTCTAATGATGGTTAGCATTTTTTAGGAAAGTATTTTTTTAAATTTATTTATTTTTGGCTGTGTTGGATCTTTGTTATCGCACGCAGGCTTTCTCTAGTTGCTGCGAGCAGGGCTACTCTTTGTTGCGGTGCACGGGCTGCTCGTTGCGGTGGCTTCTCTTGTTGCAGAGCACGGGCTCTGGGTGCATGGTCTCAGGAGTTGTGGCGCACGGGCTTAGTTGCTCCACGGCATGTGGGATCTTTGCGGACCGGGGCTCGAACCTGTGTCCCCTGCATTGGCAGGCAGATTCTTAACCACTGCGCCACCAGAGAAGTCCCTTCAGGTTTATTCTGATCGTTGCTTATTGACTTTCTTGGATCTTCTGTGCTAAATTTAGGAAATTCAGGCCTGTTATTTCTTCAGGTATTTTTCCTCTTCCTCCTTCTATCCCCAATATGCATACTCTTTACTGGGACTCCACTTATGTGTGTGTTAGCCACTTGATTCTGTCTCACAGTTAACTTTTTTCAGTATTTTTCTCCTCTTTGTTTCATTTTGGATAGTTCCTATTACTATGTCTTTATAAACTTAACGAATCTTTTCTTTTGCAGTGTCTGCTATTAATGACATCAGTGTGTTTTTCATCTTAGCTGCTGAATTTTTTATTCCTAGGAGTTAGATTTGGGTCTTCCTCATTTTCTATGTCTTTCCTTATCATGTTATTGGTGTTTCTTGGAAATTGATTATTCTCCTGGTTATGGGCCATAATTTCTTACTTTTTTGCATACCTTGTATTTTTTATTGGATGCCACTTAGGTTTATTCATCTCACTAGTAGAGTTCGTATCTCAGTTTTTATGCAACATGCTTTGTCCTTTCCCCAATTCTGTTGGTTTATTCAGTTGCACCTCTGAGTTTCACCAGCTACCTTACTGTGTATACTAGAAGGTTAGCTTAGATCAGCTATACAGTTGATCGAAATAGGTTTCTGAATTTGTAATGGGGTAAATTAATCTGTATGTGTTTCTTTAATCTGAAAATTATAGAATGTGATCTAGCAATGCAGATATAGAGGTATTTATTTGTTATTGTTTTCCTTGCAGATAATTTGGACTTTGTTTTTATTCCAGGGTCAATTCCCAGATCACTTTCTGTACTTCCTGTCTCTGATTTTGTGAATGAGTGTTTATTACATAGTTAAGAATCTATATAAAGAAATGAGACTCATTTCCTTCAAATTCTCCAGTGTTTTGCTTTCATTCTCTTCCTACAGTCTCTAGTTTAACTTTGAAGCTCATCAGCAATAGAGATGTGTTAGAATAACTAGCACTGCAGACACATACACCATTGTCTTCCCAATCATAGCCTGTGGAATTGACACCAGAGCCTCTCCCTCTTTATTTCTGGGGTTTTCATTTCTTCAGTTGTGGTTATTGTCAGTCTGCAGTGTAATTTGGCCTAGACTTAGAAGACTCATGATGAAAAGGCTGTAAATAGACTTGTACAGCAGTATCTCAGAGCAAACAGTCTTTTATGCCTCTTTGTTTATTGAAAGCTTAGGACATTCCACATCTCTTTGTGCTTATTTATGCTCCTACACGCAGGCCAAGAGTCACCTGTGGTCTGCAGTATTGCAGTGTTGCTAATGGCATGGCTGCGAGATAGGGAGTCCTACAGTCCATTTTAGAAACTTTAAATCAGAAACTTTTGAATAAACCTCAGGTACATGATCAAAATCTTTAGTTACAGGGAAAGCATATTGATCTTGAGATGTAAATACCCCTGTGGTTTTTGGGTAGTTTTTGTTTTTTCATTTGTTCAGATTTATTCATCTATCCTTTAGTCTGTCTATCATCCATTCATCCATTAAATATTTAGTGAGGTTTAAATGCATGCCAGGTATTGAACGAAGGATATAAAAATGACTAAAGCTTTGAAGGAGCTTACAGTTTAGTAAAGGAGCAAGACACAAATGATTGTAATTCAGTGCACTGACAGCAGTAACAGAAATACATGCAGGGTTTAGTAATTTGGAAGGAAGTCTGGTAAGCTGCTTGATCTGGGAACAGCAGAGAAGGTTTCAGTTTTTTTCCTTTAATGAACACTACATTGATTGACACAGTTAAAGATAACATTGTAGATATGCCTGCCACGAATCACACTACTTTTCTATCCATTTAGATGAGGTTAATGTGCTTTCTTTTTCTTTTTCTTTTCATGTATCTTATATCCACATTTTTTCTTCTTACTGCCATTATACAACTTGGTTTCTGAAGTACTCATTTTTCTCTTTGAAGAGTTTTTCAGAAGTTAGAGTCACACAGTGCTTCCTTTCTTAAAGAAGTTATCTAATTAATTACTTGATTTAATCATTTTGCTGAGATCCTTCTTTAAGTTAGGTGCTGAGGGTATAAAGTGCTCATTCTCTGAAAGACATGTATACAGATAATTACAGTAGCAGTGAGATAAATGCTGAAAGAGTTCGCTACACAGTCTCAGGTATGTAGTCTTCCTCTTAAATTGACTTTTATATTTTTCATTTATTGTTCATTTATATCTTGACTAAATCTTATATTTCGAGTTCTTAAGAGTTTTCTTGTTATTTGTTTTTGAGAGCTCTGCTTTTAGAATTAAAAGACTATCAGTGGATCTGTTTCTACTGATCATTGAATCATTCATTCATTCAGTAAGCCAATGATGATTTTTGAGCTCATAGAGTTTACTTACCTGCAAATTTATAATCATAATATTTAACTTATGGGGTGTTTGAGGATTAAATGAAATAATGCATTTATATAAATTTAGTTAAAATGATGATATATTATTGCTATGCATGTAACACTGCTAGGAGTTGTGGTGGATGCAAAGGAATATTTACAAGAAAGGAAAATTTACTTTTAGTGGGGATACAAAATATGTACTAGGAAATTAAAGAACTTCATGAAAACATGAGACAGATGTCCCACCTTATGTATATTTTCATAAGGTTAAGTAAGAGTAAATGCCAGATGAATTGTGCAGTTAATAGTAGTGAGAATTTAGAACAGGAAGAAAGCAATGCCTGGAATGGTCATAGAAACATCTGAGAGAAGTGGGAATTTGAGCTGGAAGAGGTGGGGTTCAGATAAGTAGGACATCATAGTGTCTGAGAGCACAGGCTCTGGAAACAGACTGCCTGGCTTCAAATCCCAGCTGCAGCATTTTAGTTGTGAGACTTCGGACGAGTTACTAAGTGAACGTTTTTGTGTCTTTGTCTCCTCCACGGTAAAATGGAAAAGGATATGTCTGTCTCTCAGGATTGCTGAATTTGTGTGTGTGTGTGTGTGTGTGTGTGTGTGTGTGTAATAGCTTAGAACTTTATAGTTCTCACACATTATAAGCATTTTATAAGTGTCAGCTATAGGCTGGACAACGTTGGATAGCTTTATAGATGGTGTGTGAAATGTCCATTTAGTACAGGTCTGTAAGTAGGAATATGCAGGGATTTTGAAGGGTGACAATGAGGAAATCAATCTTCCTGTGGCTTGGGATCTGCCTGGGCATTATTTATGCTGCTTTATTTGGTGATATGAATAAAAAGGAGATAAAAAACTCTTCTTTTCCTCTCTAATCCTTTTGTTCAAACTCCTAGCAGTACAACCTTATATAGGGTCAGGGCTTATAATGTACATTGATACAATTCATGAACATTTTGGTATATTTCATTAGTTTTATAGTTGATAACTTCAGTTGTCATATACTTTTATCTTTGTTGTGGGTCTTGTTGTCTTGAAGTAACATGAAATAAGGGCCTTACCGTTATTCTCTCTGCTGGTTCTGGGTCAGTCTAAGTAACACAGAGCACAGAGTGAAATGGATTGGATTTCTCTCCTATTATCGATACATCCCTTTTGATAGTTGTGGACATGTAGTTTTGGGCCTCCCTGGTGTGAAGATATTCCTCATCAATTCTTATTTGACTCTTATACCTCAGATCTTTCAGTATCATCACATTTAATATGTATTCTTCCTCACTGAATGAAGTACTGGCAACCTCAAATATTAAGTTTGGTTGATTACTATAAATGAAAATTGTAATTCACCACTTTTAAGTTGAGCCCATTTTTTTTTTAATTGAAGTATAGTTGATTTACCATGTTGTGTTAGTTTCAGGTGTATAGCAAAGTGATTCGTACATATATATATTCTTTTTCAGATTCTTTTTCCTTGTAGGTTATTACAAAATATTGAGTATAGTTCCCTGTGCTGTACAGTAGGTCCTTGTTGGTTATCTGTTTTATATGTAGTAGTGTGTATATGTTAATTCCAAACTCCTAATTTATCCTTCCCCCACCTTTCTCCTTTAGTAACCATAAGTTTGTTTTCTATGTCTGTGGGTCTATTTCTGTTTTGTAAATAAGTTCGTTTGTATCATTATCATCCACATATAAGTGATACTATATGATATTTGTCTTTGTCTGGCTTACTGCACTTAGTATGATAATCTCTAGGTCCATCCATCCAAATAATGTGTGCTGCAAATCACATTATTTCATTCTTTTTTATGGCTGAGTAATATTCAGTTGTGTGTGTGTGTGTGTGTGTCTGTGTGTGTATATGTATACACACACACACCCCACATCTTTATCCATTCATCTGTTGATGAACATTTAGGTTGCATCCTTGTCTTGGCTATTGTAAATAGTGCTGCAGTGAACATTGGGGTGCATGTATCTTTTTGACTTATGGTTTTCTTCAGATATATGCCCAGGAGTGGGATTGCTGGATCATATGGTAGAGCTATTTTTAGATTTTTTTTTTTTTTTTTTTGCGGTACGCGGGCCTCTCACTGTTGTGGCCTCTCCCGTTGTGGAGCACAGGCTCCGGACGCGCAGGCTCAGCGGCCATGGCTCACGGGCCCAGCTGCTCTGCGGCATGTGGGATCTTCCCGGACCAGGGCACGAACCCGTGTCCCCTGCATTGGCAGGCGGACTCTCAACTACTGCGCCACCAGGGAAGCCCTATTTTTAGATTTTTAAGGCCCCTGAATACTGTTCTCCATAGTGGCTGTACCAATTTACATTCCCGCCAGTAGTGTAGGAGGGTTCCTTTTTCTCAACACCCTCTCCAGCATTTATTATTTGTAGACTTTTTGATGGTGGCCATTCTGACTGGAGTGAGGTGATACCTCATTTTTGTTTTGATATGCATATCTCTAATGATTAGGGATGCTGAGTATTTTTTCATGTGCCTGTTGGCCATCTGTATGTCTTCTTTGAAGAAATGTCTATTTAGATCTTCTGCCCATTTTTTGATTGGGTTTTTTTTGATATTGAGCTATATGAACTGTTTGTATATTTTAGAAATTAATCCCTGTCAGTGGCATCATTTGCAAATATTTTTTCCCATTCTGTAGGTTGTCTTTTTGTTTTGTTTATGGTTTCCTTTGCTGTGTAAAAGCTTTTGAGTTTAATTAGGTCCCATTTAAAAAATTTTTGTTTTTATTTCCATTACTGTAGGAGATGGATCCAAAATTGCTGTGATTTATGTCAAAGAGTGTTCTGCCTATGTTTTCCTCTAGGAGTTTTTTAGTATTTGGTCTTACATTTAGGTCTTTAATTAATTTTGAATTTATTCTTGTATATGGTGTTAGATAATGTCCTAATTTCATTCTTTCTCATATAGCTGTCTAGTTTCCCCAGGACCATTTATTGAAGAGGCTGTCCTTTCTTCATTGTAAATTCCTGCCTCCTTTGTTGTAGATTAATTGACCATGGGTGCATAGGTTAATTTTTGGAGACCATATTTTCCATAGGTACAGCATTATAAATATGAAAATCATCAGAAAAATAAATAAAAATGAAAAATATACATTTATACATATTTGTTATATGTATAATGCCAAATGCTGAATGGAAAAAGTATTATTAAATTATTATTAAATTAAAATTATTATTTTTTAAAACATTGTTTTCTTGTTTAATGCAACGATGGATTTTAGAGAATTCAAATGATATTTTTACTGAGATAGCAAGACCATATCTTAATTCAAATGATTCTTTGATGGTGAAATGAAACAATATAATCTATAAGGAAATATTTAAAAATTAAAGTATAGTTGATTTAAAATATGATATTAATTTCAGGCATACAACATATTAATTCAGTGTTTTTATAGATTATAATCCACTTAAAGTTACTGTAAAATATTGGCTGAATTCCCTATCTGTACAATATATCCATATATCTTATTTATTACATAAAGTAGTTATGTACCTTTTAATAGTAGTTTATACCTTTTTAATAGTTTGTACCTTTTAATCCTCTACCCCTATCTTGCCTCTCCAAAAGAAATCCAAAACAATATTCCAATGATTTATGTTAAGGAGTGTCCTGCCTATGTTTTCTTCTAAAAGTTTTATGGTTTCCAGTCTTACATTTAGGTCTTCAATCCATTTTGCATTTTTCTTTGTATATGGTGTGAAAATTTTTATTCTTTTACATATAGCTGTCCAGTTTTCCCAGCACTACTTATTGAAGAGACTGTCTTTTTCCCATTGTATATTCTTGCCTCCTTTGTAGAAGATTAATTGACCATATGTGTGTGGGCCTATTTCTGGACTTTCTATTGTGTTCTGTGGATCTATGTGTCTGTTTTTGTGCCAGTGCCATACTGTTTTGATTACTGTAGCTTTATAGTATAGTCTGAAGTCAGGGAGC
This sequence comes from Hyperoodon ampullatus, assembly GCF_949752795.1. NCBI lineage: Eukaryota > Metazoa > Chordata > Mammalia > Artiodactyla > Ziphiidae > Hyperoodon > Hyperoodon ampullatus. The sequence goes on from NC_136928.1 coordinate 77,672,222, forward strand.
AAGATACCTCCAGCTTTGTTCTTTTTTCTCAAGATTGCTTTGGCTATTCAGGGTCTTTTTTGGTTACATATCAATTTTAGGATTATTTGTTCTAGTACTGTAAAAAATGTCATGGGTATTTTGATAGGAATTGCATTAAATCTGTAGATGGCTTTGGATAATATGGACATTTTAACAGTATTAATTCTTCTAATACATAAATATGGGATACCTTTCCTTTCTTGTTATCATCTTCAATTTCCTTCTTCAGTGTTTTATAGTTTTCAGAGTGTACATCTTTCACTTCCTTGGTTAAGTTTATTATTAGGTGTTTATTCTTTTTGGTGAAATTTAAACAGAATTGTTTTCTTGCTTTCTCTTATAGTTCATTATTAGTGTATAGAAGAGTAACAGATTTCTGTATATTAATTTTGTGTCCTGCAACTTTACTGAATTCATTCGTTAGTTCTAATAGATTTTCTGGTGGAGACTTTAGGCTTTTCTATATGTAGTATCATGTCATCTTCAAATAGTGGCAATTTTACTTCTTCCCTTCCATTTTGGATGCCTTTTATTTCTTTTTCTTGTCTGGCTGATCTGTCCATTGATGTAAGTGGTGGGTTAAATTCCCCTACTGTTACTGTATTATTGTTAATTTCTCCCTTTATGTCTGTTAATACTTGCTCTGTGTATTTAGGTGCTCCCATGTTAGGTGCATATATGTTTACACATGTTATATCCTCTTCTTCGATTGACCCTTTTATTATTATGTGGTGCCCTTCTTTGTCTTTTTGTTATAGACTTCATTTTAAAGCCTACTTTGTCTGATAAGAGTTTGCTACACCAGCTTTCTTTTTGTTTCCGTTTACATGGAATATCTTTTTCCATTCTCTCCCTTTCAGTCTGTGTGCATCTTTAGCTCTGAAGTAAGTCTCTTACAGGCAACATATAGGTGTGTCTTGTTTTTTTTTTTATCCAGTCACCCTATATCTTTTTTTTTTAAACCACTTAAAAAATTGAGGTATAGTTAATTTACAATGTTGTGTTAGTTTCAGGTGTACAGTAAAGTGATTGTTTACCTACATATGTATATTCTTTTTCAGATTTTTTTCCATTATAGGTTATTACCAGATATCAAATATAGTTCCCTCTCCTATACAGTAGGTCTTTGTTGCTTCACTCTGTATCTTTAGGTTGGAACATTTGGTCCATTGACAATTAAAGTGACTACTGATAGATATACCCTTACTGCCATTTTGTTACTTGTTTTCTGGTTGTTTTTGTAGGTCTTCTCTGTTCTTCTTTTAGTGTATTCCCTTTAGTGTTATAATTGTGTTCCTTTCTCTCTAGATTTTGTGTATCTGTTGTAGGTTTTTGATTTGTAGTTACCCTGGGGTTCATATATGTTGACCTATAGCTATATCTACTTTTTTTCAAACTGGCAGTCATTTAAGTTCAAACACATTCTAAAAGATCTGCGTTTTTTCATCCCCTCTCCATGTTTTGTGCTTTTGAGGTCGTATTTTATATCTCAGTTTCTAAGTAAGTAAGTCCCACTGATTTTCAATACAGTTAAGGGGACTTGTCTTCCTGGTGTGGGACCACAGGGCTGGGTTATCTAACATGTATCTCAAATCCCTCATTCCCTAAGGACGATCCCTGACTCTCTGATATCTCCTTCCTCTTCTGTGTCCCCTTCTAGGGACACAGGTTCCGACCTGATCTCTTCTCCCTTCCTGCCCACCTCTGTGTGAATCTTTTTTTACAGCCTTGGTTGTAAATAGAAGCGACTTTTTTCTAGTCTCCAGGGTGTTTTCAGCTAGAGTTGCTCCACCTGTAGATGTATAGATGTGTTTTTGATGAGTTCGTAGGGCAGGTGAGCTCAGCATCTTACTTCTCTGCCATCTTGATTCCCCCAGTCATAAAAATTATTACATAAATGTTTTGTTTGCTTTTTTAAAGATGTTATTCATTTTAGCTTATTCTTATTTAAGTATAGGCTGTTGAAACTGGCTTTGAGGATGCCTTTTTTTCCCTAGTGACTTTCCTTGTAGGAAGGATAGGTATTCATTTTTCTGAGGACCTTCAGTGTGTCTTCTTCAAAATTGTCATTTGTTCAAGGGGCGGGTGATAGTGGTAGTGGTATGGGGGGCAATTTTCATATCATTGATGTCTCTATTCATCCTTTGTCCCTTGTTTTGTTGACATTAAACATCTATGTGAATAGCGTCCTTTCTCAATTATTTATAACTAACTTTTCTGGAAATTTCTTCAATGGTTCTCTATTGGAGTTTGTGCCTTTCCCTTAAACTTTAATTATTTTATGACTAGTTTTCCTTAGAAATAATCAAATCATCCTTTGCTCGTGGTTAAATATTTATTTTCAAAGTTGATTGTAAACATTTGGGAGAGAGATGATGCCTTGTGGAAATTGTTACTTATTACTACCTTATAAATCAGCTCCTCAAATTCTCTTGTTACTATTTGTTGCATTGGCCAGGTGCCTTATACCCAGTATGATGTCAGCAGAGTTTATTGCCATTGTTAAGGCATTTGTAAATATAATCATTGATATGATTCTTAATATGGTGTTACTATCTATCATAAAGTAGATCTTGAAATGACAGTCACATATTTCCTGCATTTCACTACACATGAAAAACCTTCTTGGTGGCATTAATAATATTGATGGTTTTCATGATGGATGAACTTTTACTGTATATGAGGTACGATTCTGAAGGCTTTATATGTTCTAATTTGATCCTTCCCAAATTTAGATTCTTATCCCTATTTCACTAATGAGGAAATTGAAGCACAGGCATATTGGATAACTTGGTCAAGATTATGTGGTTCTGCAGGGTGGAATCACAGTTCCAACACAGAGGTTAGACTTCTGAGAGCATGCTCTAATTATTCTGGATTAGAATTCAAGAAAACATTGCTCTAGTCCCATCTTCATTTTGGGCACATAATATTACAGTATTTACTAAATAGTTGAGGCAGCTGGGTCCCAGAGATTAAATTAGTGGTGGAAGAGAAGTCAAATCTTAGTGTGGTGGTTTTTTTTTTTTTTTTTTTTTTTTACTCTTGTTTCTCTTTTACACATTGCTAACATCTGAGAATACTGGTAAGTTTCAGGATATCGCCATTTCTGTATTTTCTAAGTCACTTATTAATGAAATTGAATCCCATTGATCTGGAGGAGAACTCTGATGTCTTTAAATTTTTTCTTTCAAACTTGGTGTTCTGAGTGATAACTAGCTTTTTAATTGGTTCCCCCTTGAGTTTCTGATCAAGTTTGACTTATTCAGTGATGGTAATCACATGTAGTTATACATGTAGGCCCAAATTATTATTATTTTTTGTCCTTTCTTTTCCAGAACATTTTCTTCTATGCTAAATAATAGAAATAAATATAACTTCACATCTTAAAACCAGTGCATGAAAGGTGGCAATTAGTAGTAATACACTGTCTGTTTAGCCTTTTGTTTCCAAGGCATAGAACACGAATAAAAGAACTTTTTGTAAGTTTATTCCTGATAAAATTTCTTTGAAATAAAACATTTATATTTAGTGTCAGAAATAATTGGTGAGAGAATAGTTGAACATAATAGAACTTGTTATAGTCATTCCTTTTCTGCTGACAGATAAATGTAACCTTCAGATGAAACTGGCAAAGCTTATTGTTTGCCATAAAACAATGAGCAGGTCTGTAATATAAAGAATCCTAAAATTAAGCAAAAGCAGCCATTATTTTGTAAAGAGATAATTTAAGTTTACCAGGTACTTCGTTTTTTTAGTGGGGATGATGCATTTAAATTCTAAGTCTTCCCTAGCAAAATGGAAACAAGAGAAGAAAAAGATGAAATAAAGTGTATGTAAATGTTATTTTGTGTTTATAGAACTTTAGATTCAAAGTGTAAGTTTTGCAACTAACCAAACTTTCTACAGTTCTTTAGAAGGAACAGTTGTGTTTTCTAGGTTTTTTTAACCACATTTTCACCTAATTCACTTAGTGATTAATTTACATGGCTAATATTTTTGTTGGGAACAGAATTAATGAAAGTGTTTTCCTCTGAATTTTATTAAGCATTCTATCATTCTGTTTACCTTATGAAAGAATAAGTAACTAAAATATGGGCATATTAAAGATGGTAATTATAGAACTAATCAATTATTTTGAAGTGTAAAAAATGGTCAGATTTTGGAAAATATGTATTCTGAAATCACTTTTCCCCGATAAGTGTAACATGACATGTTAAATAATCTAGATTGTAGCTGTATACCATCACCAGTATAGCTTGCCCTTTCATCAGGATAATAATTATATCAGCAAAGTATTCTTGTTCTCACTGTCAGATCTACAGATTCCATATAAGTATACCTCCTTGATGTATCTGTAAGTCCTTTTATTGCTCTATTCCAATTTTGAATTTTTGTGATACTCTTGAAATCACTCAAAAAAAATCTTTGTTGTGCTGTCAATTAATTAATTCAGTTGACACATTATTTTAGAGTCTGCTAAATGTCAGGCACTATTTTAGGATGGAGGATATGGCAATAGACAAAACAAACAAAAATTCTGCCCTTAAGAAACTCATGAAAGAATGCTCAACATCATTAATCATTAGAGAAATGCAAATCAAAATGGCAATGAGATATCACCTCACACCAGTCAGAATGGCCATCATCAAAAAATCTACAAACAATAAATGCTGGAGAGGGTGTAGAGAAAAGGGAACCCTCTTGCACTATTGGTGGGAATGTAAATTGATACAGCCACTATGGAGAACAGTATGGAGGTTCCTTAAAAAAACTAAAAATAGCACTACCATACGACCCAGCAATCCCACTACTGGGCATATACCCAGAGAAAACCATAATTCAAAAAGAGTCATGTACCACAATGTTCACTGCAGCACTGTTTACAATAGCCAGGACATGGAAGCAACCTAAGTGTCCATCAACAGATGAATGGATAAAGAAGGTGTGGCACATATATACAATGGAATATTACTCAGCCATAAAAAGAAACGAAATTGAGTTATTTGTAGTGAGGTGGATGGACCTAGAGTCTGTCAGAAAGAGAAAAAACAAATACCATATGCTAACACATATATGTGGAATCTAAAAAAAAAAAAATGGTCATGAAGAACCTAGGGGCAGGATGGGAATAAAGATGCAGACCTACTAGAGAATGGACTTGAGGATATGGGAAGGGGGAAGGGTAAGCTGGGACAAAGTGAGAGAGTAGCATGGACATATATACACTACCAAATGTGAAACAGCTAGCTAGTGGGAAGCAGCCGCATAGCACAGGGAGATCAGCTCTGTGCTTTGTGACCACCTAGAGGGGTGGGATAGGGAGGGTGGGAGGGAGACGCAAGAGGGAGGAGATATGGGGATATATGTATATGAATAGCTGATTCACTTTGTTATAAAGCAGAAACTAACACACCATTGTAAAGCAATTATACTCCAATAAAGATGTTAAAAAAAAAAGAAGAAAGGAAAAGAAATTTATATTCTTTCTGGGGAAGAGGTCCTGTCTGTTTCTTAAACAGTATCATTTGATTCATGATAAAGAACTTATGGTGTTTTTATAGCAAGCATTTTAAACTCCTAAAATTTGTTTGAAAATAATTTGCTTTGTAGAAGCATCCTGGAAGAAAATCAAGAGCAGAAAGGTTTATTTTATTTTAATTAATTAATTAATTTCTTATGTAAGTTTTGATGATGAAGCCATATTTGGTAGAATTTAGTTTCATGAGACTAGTACTAGTGATCTAATGGTGTCCAGATTGGTTTTATATCTCAGTTTAAATGTGTCCTTCAGATATGCATGTGAAAGGTCCTTATTGGGTCGTCTTAATTAAGATTTGGGAAGGTTCATATTGCCCTCTACCTGCTGTGCACAATCTAACTGGTACCTCTGTCTAACCTGGTGGCCGTCTACTAGCCAGAAGGGTAAGCTTCGGATTCTAACTGTTGAGCCGTGTTTGAATCCTTGGCTCTGTCATTTATTGACTTTATGAGGAGGGGCAAGTTAACCCGGGCCTCAGTGTTCTCATTATAATACGAGGAAATGATATCACCTGCATTAGGTAGGGCTAAATTAGGTATTATATATTTCAAGCATTTCATCCTGTCTGGTCCGTAGTGAGAGATCAATAAATATTAAAGATTATGCTATTGCTGATCGTTCCTTTTATATTACTACTAGTATTCTTATCATTAAATCAGTGGTGATCTGCACATTTAGAAACATATTGAAACGTTTAGTTGTGCTGTGCCTTGAAAATGCAGCAAAAATGCATCATTAACTTGGGACTCTATTAGGCCTACTTTTTGGAGTGAGCCTCAGAGCAGAACTTGTCTTTAATGTGTGTTTTGATAAAAATAGGCATGTTTTCTTACCCATTTCTGTTTACTGAAGCTTGACAAAGTTCTACAATTTTCTAGTTTTCAAATACCAAATAAATGTTATTTTACTGAGAGACTCACACCATTACTAATCATTTTAATAATAATCCTTGTATCTAATAACATACTTGGTATAGAAGATACAAATCTCAACTTGTGATAACATTTTTCTTAATTGTTTTGAAAACATTTTGTGTAGCTTGTGGAACCGTGTCTGCTTTAATTAGAAAAGGCAGGAAGAGTTTGGTATGTTATTTTTTTTCCTTGTTCCTCCGTCCATTGGTACAATTTATTTTCATGTTGGAAGAGTGAGCATTATTATCATTATTGTATCCAAATGTTATCTTTTCTAGTTTTCAGTGATCTGTGGTAAAATATTGAGTTACTGATGTGGAAGAAAATAAAATAGTTTTTACTTGGTGACAAATGAAGTAGTGTGACAGTGGCACCCATAGTGCGCTGTAATCGTCTGCATGACTGCAGTTTAACCCGTGAACTCACAGGCCTTCAAAAATTTATCTCTGGTACATAGTTTGCTAGGACATTCCATGCTAGCTAAAAAGCAGGTAAAATACTGTGTTTTAAAAATATGATGTAATACATTTCTTATTGTGAATATCTCATGGGGAACTTTGAATTCGGATACTTTGCACCAATGATAATGACTTTAAAGGGGATGCTGTTGGTAGATGAATTAGCCCTGCTCATTTCCAGATCTTTTTAGCTTCTCTTTTCCTTGTAACCCGCCCCCCACCCGGTGGTCTCCTGTTCCCTTTTACGTAAAGACTAATCTCTTTACTTACATAATTTCTAAACGCTTATGAAGTATTTTTTGTGCAAGGCATGTTTCATAACTTAGTAAGATAAGAAATTGCAAAGCATAACCTCATAATGTACAAAAGTGCAGTCCTTTCTCTGGGGCTCTGATAAATTTTAGGAAGTGCTACTGTTGATCCTCATATGTGAGATAAGATGTTTTATTGAACTGTAAAAGCAAGGCAATTGAAAATTTGTTTTTAGAATTTTTGTCTTCATTCTTAATTCAGGATGTTTCTGTTGTTTTCATGGATTTATGGAATATTAGGCTAAAAGCTACTTTAGAGGTAATGTTTGAAGTGCTTCACTTTAGAAAGTCACGTGCGAAAGACTGCGTAGATGGTTGACAGGTGGATGCATTTATGTTTCCCTTGTCTCCTGCTGCGTAGCACATTGTTCTGCTGTGTTACTCTACTGTCTTTACCTCACTCTTCCTTTATAATTTATTCTTAATTCCATCCAATGAGGACTTGTCTTTTCCTCTTAGACTCTCCTTCTGTCATTTGTTAGTGATATTTTTTTACCTGCAGAATTATTTCTTCACTCTGGCTATTACCTGTCCTCTAGGTCGAGGCTGTCCAATATAGGAGCCACCAGCCACATGTGGCTATTTAAATTTTAAATAAAACTAATTAAAATGAAATAATATTAAAGGTTTCTTTCTTCATATCAGTGTCACATTTCAAGTGGTTAATACACGTACATGTAGCTTAGTGGTTACTGTATTGGATAGCACAGTTAGAGAACATTTCTGTGATCACAGCAAGTTAGATTATAAGCTTTTTGAGGGCAAGGGACCATTTACGTTAGCATTAAGAACATAAAATATGGACTTTTGATAAGTAATTTAGAATGTGTGAATGAAAACATACCCATACCATCCTTTAGTTTTTTGCCAAATTTTTTGTTTTGAATTTTTCTTTTCTTTTGAACCATTTTATGATCAAAGAGAAGTCAGCAGTTTGGTATTTTTTATTTACATATTGTATATGATATGTATCATGTACCACTTATCATACCATAAACAGGAATCTTGTAGGTTTAAGGTTATAGGGATACTTTTGCATCATGTTCCTTGTGTTGCCAGTCATTGAGGTAATGTGTGTTTTAAATACTTATGCTTTTTTTTTAAATTTTAAGTTATGACGGTGACTCCTTGATGATCATTCCTTGGCATGAACATAAACACCGAGATAAAGATTGGTGTGAGGAGTTGGAGTGCAGGTAAGAAAGAGCCAGCATGAAAGCTCTTCATTTCTTTGTGGGTTGGATGAATAGAAGGCCCTGTGCAGGTAGGTGGTGTTGGTGGATGGTCATTTATTTGATGGTGACCCTGCTTGAGAGTTTGAGTGAAGTTTTTTTAAAAACTTGACTTTACTCAAGGTATGTTAAAAATTCTTTTAATGGAAAAATGTTAAATGCTCCAAAGGAATTATTCTATAAGTGGTCCTTGTAGAACAACTCTTTTCATTTTGGGGTATTCCTTTTTACTCTTTGACATATACAGGTATATTTTTCGTAGTTGTTTTTATGATATGTGTGCGACTTGGTCCTTGATTCAGTTTTAATTTTCACTTTTATAAGACTTAGCCTTGGAAAGCCTCAGAACATGGAGGCATCAGGTCCCACAGAAGGGGGTGGGAGATGAGGTGTGGGGCTGAAACTCCTGACGAGGAACATTGGAATCCCTTTATCCTGCACTCCTCAAAGTCAGGTGAATACTCCCTGCTCGTTTTACATTTGATATGAATCATCTTATGCCTTTGGATTTTTTTAAAACTGTGTGTATGAACTCTGTGTCTGATAAATGTTACATAAAAGCCCTAACCAGTAGTGTGATCATTGCAAGTGAAAACTTTTTTAACTTTGTATTTTATATTGGAGTAGAGCTGATTAACAACGTTGTGATAGTTTCAGGTGCACAACACAGCGGCTCAGCCATACATATACATGTATCCATTCTCCCCCAGACTCCCCTCCCAGCCAGGCTGCCACATAACACTGAGCAGAGTTCCCTGTGCTATACAGTAGGTCCTTGTTGGTTATCCTTTTTAAATATAGCAGTGCGTACATGTCAATCCCAAACTCCTTAACTATCCCTTCCTCCACCCTTCCTCCCCACCCTGTAACCATATGTTCATTCTCTAAGTCTGTGAGTCTGTTTCTGTTATGTAAATATGTTCATTGTATCATTTCTTTTTAGATTCCACATATAAGTGATATCATACGATATTTCTTTCTCTGTCTGACTGACTTCACTCAGTATGACAATCTCTGGGTCCATCCATGTTGCTGCAAATGGCATTATTTCATTCTTTTTTTATGGCTGAGTAATATTCCATTGTATATATGTACCACATCTTCTTTATCCATTCCTCTGTCAGTGGACATTTAGATTACTTCCATGGCTTGGCTATTGTAAACAGTGCTGCAATGAACACTGGTGTGCATGTATCCTTTTGGACCATGTTTTTCTCCAGATATATGCCCAGGAGTGGGATTGCAGGGTCATATGGTAGCTCTGTTTTTAGTGTTTTAAGGAACCTCCATACTGTTCTCCATAGTGGCTGTACCAATTTACATTCTCACCATGGTGTAGGAGGGTTCCCTTCTCTCCACACCTTCTTCAGCATTTACTGTTGGGGGATTTTTTGATGATGGCCATTCAGACTGGTGTGAGGTGATATATCATTGTAGTTTTGATTTGCATTTCTCTACTCGTTAGCGATGTTGAACATCTTTTCATGTGCCTCTTGGCCATCTCTATGTCTTCCTTGGAAAAATGTTTATTTAGATCTTCTGCCCATTTTTTGATTGGGTAGTTTGTTTTGATGAGACTAAGCCACGTGAGCTGTTTGTAGATTTTGGAGACTAATCTGTTCTCGGTCACATCGTTTGCAAATATTTTCTCCCAATCTGTGGGTTGTCTTTTCATTTTGTTTATGGTTTCCTTTGCTGTGCAAAAGCTTTTGAGTTTAATTAGGTCCCATTTGTTTATTTTTGTTTTTATTTCCATTACTCTGGGAGACAGATCAGAAAAGATATTGCTATGATTTATGTCAGAGAGTGTTCTGCCTATGTTTTCCTCTGGGAGTTTTATAGTGTCTGGTCTCACATTTAGGTCTTTAATCCACTTTTGAGCTTATTTTTGTGTATGGTGTTAAAGAATGATCTAATTTCATTTTTTTACATGTAGCTGACCAGTTTTCCCCACGCCATTTGTTGAAGAGACTGCCCACCATTGTATAGTCTTGCCTCCTCTGTCATAGATTAATTGACCACCGGTGCCTGGGTTTATTTCTGGGCTTTCTACCCTGTTCCAGTGATCTATAGTTCTATTTTTGGGCCAGTACCTTACTATTTTGATGACTGTAGCTTTGTAGTATAGTCTGAAGTCAGGGAGCCTGATTCTTCCAGCTCCATTTTTCTTTCTCAAGAGTGCTTTGGCTATTTGGAGTACTTTGTGTCTCCATACAAATTTTAAGATTTTTTTTTGTTCTATTTCTGTGAAAAATGCCATTGGTAATTTGATAGGAATTGCAGTGAATCTGTAGATTGCCTTGGGTAGTATGGTCATTTTGACATTATTTATTCTTCCAATCCAAGAACATGGTATATCTCTCCATCTGTTTGTGTCTTCTTCGATTTCTTTCATTAGCGTCTTATAGTTTTTGGAGCACAGGTCTTTTGTCTCCTTAGGTAGGTTTATACCTAGGTATTTTATTCTTTTTGTTGCAACGGTAAATGGGATTGTTTCCTTAATTTCTCTTTCTGATTTTTCATTGTTAGTGTATAGGAATGCAAGAGACTTCTGTGCGTTAATTTTGTAGCCTGCAACTTTACCAAATTCATTGATGAGCTCTAGTAGTTTTCTGGCAGAGTTAAGGATTCTCTATGTATAGTATCATGTCATCTGCCAACAGTGACAGTTTAACTTCTTCTTTTCCAATTTGGATTCCTTTTATTTCTTTTTTCCTCTCATTGCCATAGCTAGGACTTCCAAAACTATGTTGAATAAAAGTCGTGAGAGTGGGCATCCTTGTCTTGTTCCTGATCTTAGAGAAAATACTTTCAGCTTTTCACCATTGAGTATGATGCTAGCTGTAGGTTTGTCGTATATGGCCTTTATTATGTTGAGGTAGGTTCCCTCTGTGCCCATTTTATGGAGAGTTTTTATTATAAATGGTTGTTGAATTTTGTCAAAAATCTCTTCTGCATCTATTGAGGTGATCATATGGTTCTTATTCTTCAATTTGTTGATGTGGTGTATTAGGCTGATTGATTTGCAGATATTGAAAAATCCTTGCATCCCTGGGATAAATCCCACTTGATCATGGTGTATGATCCTTTTAATGTATTGTTGGATTTGAGTTGCTAGTATTTTGTTGAGGATTTTTGCATCTATGTTCATCAGTGTTATTGGCCTGTAATTTTCTTTTTTAGTGGTATCTTTGTCTGGTATTTGTATCAGGATGATGGTGGCCTCAGAGAATGAGTTTGGAAGCTTTCCTGCAAGTGAAATTTGGAAGCTTTCTTCATGTTAGCACTAATGTTGGCAGTTTCCCTTCATTTTGTATCTTTTACTTTTGATGTCTGAGTTAATAGAATATGTAACTCTTAGTTACCTTTTTCTCTCCGATGGCTTTTATTGTAATAGCAATGGAATGTCCTGCTGTGTTTTTGCTATTATTTGCTTTTAAAAAATTATTTTTTGAAATTTTTTATTAAAGTTGTATATAGTTGCAAATAGATCAAAGATTTAAAATTTTCTGCAAATCTTGTTTTAAAAAAAAAAAAGCAACAACCAAAACCCATACTCCTTTGTTCCCCTTCCTTATATCCTGCTCTCCAGGAGTAACTACTTTCACTTCTTTTAAAGGATTGTTCTGATATTTACCCCAATCCCTGAGTAACATAATTGTATAGCTACCCCTTGAATTTTTTAGTTCTGGCCGTTATCTGTGGACTTGCTTCAGTGGAAGATAATGGTTTAGTTTCTTTTTACTCCATATACTCCGTTCCTCCTTGAGCGTTTATGTGACCCTCTCTCCCGTTCAAAAATCTTCTACTGTCATTTCAGGAGAGTTTCAGGAAAAAGTGAAGCTTAATGCATGGTATGTATCAGCCCTATTTAACTAGAAGTCCACAATTACCAGTTGTAATGAGAGATAGAAGATGGATATAAGTTGGAAAAGGTGGGAGGTTGATGCCAGTGGATATGGCAGAGGGAAGGTGTGTGATCCTGTGGCCCACAGTTCTCTCAGTTTAAGATGGTGCTTTTGACAGAGTAGCCTTGTTCCATTCACCTGATGCTTCCCAGTTCTCCTTAGCCTGTGCCTTTTTATGATTCTGACAAGAGATGAAAGGAATAAGGGCATTTCTTCTCAGACCAAGCACAGCAAGCTAAGTTGTAAGCAAAACTTGCTGTGCTGGAACTCCTAAAACTATAAAAATGAAAAGCTAGGAAACGTTTGACAGAAGAAAAGATGCTTTTGAAGATGATACAAACTTTCCCAGGACATTTCTTTTTTTAATCCATTCATTTTATTGCCTCCCCCGACGATTACTCCCATCCTGTACCCCTGTGTCTGGCAACCACCAGTCTGTTCTCTGTATCTACAAGGGTGGTTATAGGATATCTCGTGGCTTTTTCATTTACAGTTGACCCTTGAACAACGCAGGGGTTAGGGGTGCCGACCCTCTGTGAACTCAAAGGTTTGCCTATAATTTATCATCGGCCCTCCCTCCATAGCCGTGGTTCCCCATCCGTGGATTCAGCCACCCACAGATGGCGTAGTACTACGGTATTTACTCTTAAAAAAGACCTGTATGTGAGTGAACCCACACTGTTCAAACACATGTTGTTCAAGGGTCTACCGTAATTAATTCTGTCCTCTGCTAGATTCAAGAATACTGAAGGAAGAAAAACATGCAGTCTCTGTACTCATGAAGTATATAATCTAGCAGGAAAGGTGCCGCTGCTCTAAATTACTAATGTGATGCGTGTTTTGAAAGAGAAGTGCAGGGGCCACTGGGAGCACATAATAGGGAGACCTAAACTTGGTGGAGGTCAAGGAGGTTTTCCCTGGGAAGTGGTATGAAATCTGAGACTTGAAGAATGAATAGGATTTGGCTTAGCAGAGGGTGAGTTTGGCAAATGAGGGGAGGGAGGGTTCTAAGCAGAGGGAAGAGCATTTGAAAGGCTCAAGGTGAGGCCCCTTTAAGGACTGAAAATAAGACCTGGCTTGTTGAAGTATACAGGACAAAAGTGACACTGGAATCAAGGTGAGGCTGGAATATTTTAAGGCAGATGACAAGCTATAAAAGGAGGCATGGGGATGATATAATCATGTTTCTGTTTTATAAAAGACAACTGTATTACCTCGAGATATCGTGAATTCAGTTTTGACGTTGTTGCGTTTGAAATGCCTGAGAAACATCTAAGAGCATATAGAAGGACGATTTTGGAGCTTTCAGGTGAAGTCTGGGTTAGGCGTAAAAATATGGTGGTCAATTTATATTGTAGCATTGAAGGGGAGACCTAGAGAGAGTGTAGTGAGAAGACAAGAGAGCTGGAGAATTTGGAAGAGCTAGTATTTAACGGTCAGCTGGAGGAGGATATTCTAGCAAAGGAGCAGCCAGAAAGATGGGACATGTATAGCTTGACAGTATGGCACGACAGTATGACACGCTGGAACGAAAGACAAGCATGTTTCTAGAAGGAGAAAATGGTTATATTCTGTGAAATAGTGCTGAGAGGGAAATAGATAAGGACCGAAAAAAGTATCAAAGGAACTCAAAGTTGCTTATGGGTATTTTTTCCCTGAAATGGGAAGATTTCAGGGGAAGGGATGTGACTTTTATGTGGCAGTGATGGGGAAGAATCACTGGTCAGAATGTTAGTGACGGTTGTGAGTCTAGTTAAATAAAGGACTACCAAGTGTAAGCACAGTAGGTTGTCCAAGTCATGTTGATTAAACACCCAAATATTTGTCAGCTTTGGGTCTGGTCATATATTATAACTGCTAGTAATTCCAATGAAAATTATACCTGTAAGTAAAAATTAAGCACCTGCTCTGGGCCAGACAGCATCCTCTGTGTACTTTATGTTATTTTGAATATTCTTGCATGGTATTATTCCCATTTTTGATATGACTAAAATGAGTCTTAGATTATGCAAGGTTTCACAGCTTTCAGTGATGGAATCGCACCTCAGTTCTGACTCTGAAGCCCATTGCCTTATAATAGGAATAATTATACCACTTGTCATTTACTGACTTACTTTAGATGAATGAATATCCCTAAGGGAACACGGCCTTTTCCACTATTTCTATCTGAAATATCTTACATTAAGTTAATTTTTTTTTTTTTTTTGGTTCTTAACCATTGAAGGCAATTGGCCAGGATCGTCCTCGTAAAATCTCCTCATAATTTGTGATCCCTGTGATGTTTTCCCCAGGTATCTTCCTCTTGATGTCGTTTCTTTTTCACTCTTGATGGCACGTAGTATAGAGTAGTTCCTTATTTTGCAAATTTCAGTGCATTACTATGTTGCTGATACCTACTGAAGTTATATTATCAACAAAAATAAGGCATATTTCCTCTTATTTTTATGAATGTGAAAAACAAGACTTCTTAATTTATATTTGGATCAGAATCACCTGGGGGTGTTTTTACTAAACTAGGCCTGGCTGGCATCACAGGTCATTGTGACTTAGTAGACCAGTGGCAGTTACCCAGCCATGTGCATTTTAAAGCTACCCTGGGTGATTTTGATTTTATTTAATACTTATTTGATTGATTTGTGGCATAGTTTTTTTGACTTATTGTCTATTCTGTTTTTTTTTAATTGGGAAAACTAATAGGAAACTAAATAAAGCATCCCCCAAATTTCCCATTTATCTTGTAAGTGCGCAGATACATATAGGAAAACACACACAAACACACCCACCCACACATATGTACATACATACTGCCAGTCTCAGTAACTGCTCTCTCCACATCTCTGTCTCTGTCTCCCTCTCTGTCTGTCACAAAATTATAATTTCCCCTAGCATTTCAATCAGTTATTAATTGTTCTTTTTGTGCTTTGCAGAATGGTGATTGAGCCGAGTCTCCCAGATGAAAGTGAGTTCTTGTACGCTGCACAGCCTGAGTTGCTGAGGTACAGGACATCCCAGCTTGCAGTAGAGAAGGTTATGGACTGGTATCAGAGCAGAGCGGAGGAAATAGAGCATTATGCTCTGCAGGTGAGGCCGGCAGTGCTGTGTGAGATCCTTAGCATTCAGTGCATGTTTTGGCTGCTGACAGCAGTGCCAGGGATCCTGTATATATTAATAGTTTGCAAGGGATGAAATGAAAATTTTTTATTACTTTCATTCATTTATTCTTTGCTTCAGAAGCTTTTGTGTTTTGTTTTTTTTTCAATTCCTAAAGAGCAAATACATATAATAAAAGCTGTTCAAAACCTTTCTTTAAAATGTAAGCTGCAAAATATGTACGTACTGATCCAGATTTTATATACATGCTTAATAGGCTTAATACCATTTTAAGTCAAAAGATTGTATCTACATAGAAATGCTTGATTAGTCCCCTGTTACATGGCATGAACGCAATGGATTGTTATTTTGCTTTCCAGGAACCCTGTTTGAGGGTCTGTTTCTAACGCTTTCCTGAAGTCCAAGACTAATTTCCCTCAGTTCCCATGTGCCTTTACTGAGATGTGTAACAGCTTCATCAGAAGGGGGGTGTAGAAGAGAGAGATGAGGGTTGTACTGTAACTTAGGAGATCTACATAGGAATCTGGACTCTTCTGCTAATAGACCTGGTGACTCTGGACCTGCTACCTACCTTTTCTGTACCTTGGTTTTTTCAGGGGGTGAGTTCTTACACTGGAGTCAGTGATAACACATAAAATATACAGGAGAGAACATTAAAAATTCTTCCAATTGAGTTCTCTGCAAATGTAAGCAAAAGTTGTCTTCATCCTAGAGAAGAGAAGTCAGCAATTGGGAGCAAAGAATGGCAGAATGGCCTTTGAAATCTCATTCAGGTCTATGGCTATACCACCCTGAACACGCCCTATCTCGTCTGAAATCTCATTCAGGGTCCGGCCAGTGGGTGTCTTTTTCATTCTACTTGCAGTTTTGGCTTTGGGCTTCCTGTCCTACAATCAGTTTCTCATTTGTCAGGAAGGGTGATTTCAGAAGGTCTGATGAACAGCTGTATTGCAGGAAGGAATAAACCCCCTTGTTTAAATTTCTGCTTAGTGTAACTGGCACAGCCCTGTGTCTGCATTTGATAGCCTTCTTGAATTTCTGCTTAATCTAATTTCTATTTTTAGTATTCATAGAATTGACAAATTATTTGCTGGAGCTGATGGGAATATTATAGATCAAACTTTTTAGAGGATGGCCAAGAATATTTATAATTGACTTTTCAGGTTTTTGAAGATGGCTAAGGACATTTGAAAATGTTTAGAATTCTAAGATACCAGAATGAAAAGAATCTCTGGAGGGGATCCAGTCTAATTCTCTATGTTATAGATAGACAAACTAAGGTCCACAGAAAAGAAAGTGAACAGCTTGCTCAGGGACACACAGTAGCAGAGCCAGACAAAATACAGGTCTCTGCATAGTTTTTCTTATAGAGTCCATATAAAAATGGACAATTATACAAATCTTAATGACTGAAAACCAGATAAATTAATCCAAAAAAGTGGATCTCAATTCTCAGACCCATTGTATTTTTTCTGTAGCAAATATTTTGTAATACTTCCTTATTATCCTGATGTGAAAATCATGGGCATACCTTATTTACAGAAATAATTTCCCAAAAATTAATATAATGACTTAACTGTGATATATGGGATAAATAAAATATGTAAACGCCTGGTCATGAGTACACTAAAAAAGTGACTAATGTCAGTGAGAAATCACTTTGAACAAGATAGCTGACATTGCAGACAGATTGAGGTGTATTGAATTAAACACTGCAAATTGCTGTCTGGGATGTGAACAACTCATGGTAAATATTTTTTTCAGGGTATTTGAAGGTAGGCAGGGTTTAGGACAAGGTGGTTGTGTGGGACTTCCCTGCACACTGTGGAATGTCTGTCATCCCTGGCTTCCACCCTTGAATGTTAGTAAGTTCCACTAATAGTTGGGAAAGATAGAAATGCTTCCTCAGATTTTCGGAGCGCCTCCTGTTGCACAGTTCTGCTCCCATTGAGAACTGTAGTCTTAGACCAGTATCACACATCTGGAAATGACCAGTTCATATCGGTCACGTTAAGCAAAGGCATTATTTATTACTTCGCTGATTCAGGAGAAACTCACCTGTAAATAATTGATGAAGAAAGCTCTTAACTGAGTCAAAGAGGTACATTTTTGGTAGTTTGTACAGGCAAATGTAGGTTGTATACTGTGTAGCAGACATCTTTTAAGGTCGATGGCATCATTTGATTTACAGGAGTTTACAAACATGTAGTTTACTATTGTCTCTGGCTAACAAGAGAAGGTATTCTATTTGGATCAGTTTTGTCTGAGCACTTTGTGGTTTTTAGCTGAACTTCTAGATATAACACTTGTTATTTCTTGCCTTTTTGATAGTAGCCATTGTAACGAGCATGAGGTGATACCTCATTGTGGTTTTGATTTGCATTTTCCTAATTATTAGTGATATTGGACATCTTTTCATATGCCTGTTGGCCCTTTGTATGTCTTCTTTGGAAAAATGTCTATAGAAAAATTGAGTAGAAAGTGCAGAGTTCCCATATATTCCCCTCACTTTCTGCCCTACCCACTAGTTACCCCTATTATTAACATCTTGCATTTGAGTGGTATGTTAGTTACAATTGATGAATCAAGATGTCTTTCAATGGGCAAATGGATAAATAAACAGTGGTACATCCACACAATGGAATATTACTGAACTCTAAAAAAGAAATGAGCAATCAAACCATGAAAAGATGCGGAGGAACCTTAAATGCATATTACTAAGTTAACGAAACCAGTCTGAAAAGGCTATATACTGTTTGATCCCCATCATGTGACATTCTGGAAAAAGAAAAATGATGGAAACAGTAAAAAGATCAGTGATTGCCAGGGGTTGGTTGTAGAGGGATGAATAGATGGAACACAGAGAATTTTTAAGGCAGTGAAAATACTCTGTATGATACCATAGTGATGGATACCTGTCAGTCTACTTTGGTCCAAACACACGGAAAGTAAACACCAAGAGTGAACCCTAATGTAAACTGTGAACACTGAGTGATAATGGTGTGTCAGTGTAGGTTCACTGATTGTAACAAAGGTGCTACCCTGCTGGGGGATGTTGGTAACGGGGGAGGCTGTGCATGTGTGGGGACTGGGGCGATGTGGGGAATCTCTGTACTTTCTGCTCAGTTTTGCTGTCAACCTAAAACTGCTCTAAAAAAGAAAGTCTGTTAAAAACAAAAACATTTTTGTTGCTGTCAACCTAAAACTGCTCTAAAAATGAAAGTCTGTTAAAAACAAAGTTAGCATGTTCTGAAATATGATTTTTTTAAGTCTAATTATAATTCCTAGACATCTTGATTTCTGTTTTAGTAATCAAGAATAATTATAAAGATTTGCTGTGCACCTGAAACTATTACAAAATTGTTAATCGGCTGTACCCCAATATAGAATAAGAAGTTGAAAAAATGAGTAATTATAAAGAAAGGAAAGTGATTTGGGGGTGCTTTATTTAGTTGGCTGTATACTCTTTCATCTCTTTGATTTATTTAAAAACACTCATAATAGGGGTATTGTTCTTTAGCTTCATTTTATGTATTGACGTTTCATGTGGCTTATGCTATAATCAAAGTGGTATCTGACATAGTTTTATCTTTTTCATTTTTACAGGTTAAACTGATGTAGTACTACTTCTTCCTTAGCGCCTATAAATGGCTTTTGGAAATCTTGTTTGTTGGTTTAGGAAAATGTGTACATTTGGTGAAATTTATCTATTGGGGGCTTGGGGTATGTGGTATAATTCTGTTAAGTTGTAACAGAACCTACTTTAAGGTGTCAGTAATTTGATTTTCAAACATTTTTACTTCAGTGATTATTTTGGAAAGCAACGTCAAAGTTGTTATTAGAAACACAGATCTGGATCGCAAAATTGGTTGAGTGTGTTACAAATTGCTAATGCAGTACGTGTTCAGACTGTTGCACAAAGCTGTGTTTTACATATCAAGTTTCTTCATACTTTCTGAGTTTTTAAGAACTTGGTATACAGGTAGATGTGGCTTTTCCGACATTAATTGTCCTTTTGTTGAGGTATTGCCGGATCCCTTCCCTTTTGCCTCATGCCTTATCTACCTGTAGTTTTCCCCCTTATTTTTATTTGCGCCACTCTTTTCAACTGAACATGCAGTTCTTCCTTTTTCACCTCTTCACCTGTGAATCCCTGAGTCCTGGAAGGGCTTTGGGTGGATCTGTGATATCGCTTGGCAGTTTTTCTTTGCGCTGCGTGACTGTTTCCTCTCCCCGTTTCCTCCTTTCCTCGCACCAGCGCTTCCTTCATCGTTCTCAGCAGTGATTTCGCTTTGTATTTCATGGTGGAAGTTGAGAAATCACTTCCATTTGCCCTGCTCTTTCCAGTTTTCCCACAGGAAGAGGTCTCTCTTGCATTCTCCTGAAGTTCTTTCTTTACCCGTACCCTGGATTCCACACCCACCCTGCTCAGGATGGTTCTAGCAGTCGTTTTTTCTCTCCTGTATCTTCAACCGCTGGTCTATTACTCCCCTGCCTTTTTTTGGACATAAAAAGTTCAAATCACTCCTATTTACATATATATAAATTAGAGCCATTTTCTCCCAGCTTCCGTTTTATCTGTCTTCCTTCCATCGAAGCTCAGCTCAGAGGTAGCCACTCTGCCCTTTGCAGTCACTTCCCCAGTGTTTGTTTACTCCTCGTTTCCCGGGGAGTGGCTTCTCCTGCCACTCCACGGAAACCCCATCAGTAAGGCACCCTGCTCGCCTCTTAATGTCCGATCCCCTTCATTTGGTGTTTAACAGCATTGTCCTTTGACACTACTGCTTCCTTTCCCCTGTAATCTCTTCTCCTTAGGCTTCTGTGATGTCCTTTCGCTTTCTTCATTGTCTTTGTCTTAGTTGTTCATGTTCCTCTCCGCAGTGTGGCTCAGGGTCTTTGGCTTGTCCCTTCAATGTTGCTGTCCCCCCAGGGGGCTATTCTTTTCACTAGTAGAGAGTCTTCTGACACTAGTAATTGCAGTTCTCCTAACGAGTCTGCTTACTTTCAGTCCAGTCCATTTCCAGATCATTCATATTTCATTTGTCATTCATTCAGTAAATACTTACTGAGTATTCTTTCCAAAGTGTAAGTCTATTTATGACATGCCTCAGCCGAAAATCCTTTAGATTTGCATTTCGGGGTAAACTGCAAATTCCTTAGCTCAGCAAATGATGTTCTTTTTTATCTGGCCCTTCTCTGCTACTCTAGCCTTGTTTTTCATCGCTTCACTTGATACCTTCTTTTCAGTTTATGGAACTAATCGTACTTCCACAACATTCATGCATCTCTGCCTTCCATGCTGTTCTCCTGTGCTTCTTCTTTCTTTACTTACTAATATCCGCTGATTCTTTAAAACCCATTTTAAGTGTTCTCCCCTCTGGGAGACTTTGTGACTCTCAGGTTGGGCTACTTGCCCTCTTCTTTGAGATCCCAGGCACCCTCACTCCACTTCAATCATTAATTTACCAGATTGTGTTTCCCTACGAGATGGAGACATCTTTGAAGGAAGAGACCTCATCTTATTCAGTTTTGTATTCCTAAGACTTAGAATGGTGTTCAGTTCATAGTAGGTTCTCAATAAATAATTGCTTTTCTAGGCGTAAGGGAGGAAGTAAGGAGAAGTATAAGGCGCTGGGGGTTAAGGTCATGTTAGATGATTTTGCTGTCAATCAGAATATGTCCATTTTATAAACCTGATCAAGTGATGGGAGTGAAATTGCTGTGTATTGAGCATCTGCAGAAAGATTATTCTTTGTTTTGTTGTAAGGAGGTCTAAATAGTTGAACTGGGACAGAGAAGGTTGAATTAATCAGAGTTAATCGTTCAGCAAGAGTTTATTGAATGTCGTCTATAGGGAGGACTTGTAGAAGGAGAGGTACTGTATAGGACGATGGAAGCCAAGCATTCTTTTTGGGGCAGAGTGGTATAGTGACAATAGGTTAATTTGACATTATCACTACCTGGCTATGTTCTTTTTTTTTTTTTTCCTGCTTGTTAATGTTCTGAGAATTAAATAGACAAATATATGTAAACAGCTCAGTAAACTGTAATGCTCTACAAATTGAAGATGGTTGTCTTTCTTTAATTTTTATTTTCAGTATTGGTGATTATTTGATTCTTTTGGGACAGTTTGGTGCTGATATATTTCATAAAGAAGTCTGATGTTTTTGTACTGAATAAAAAAGTATGTAGTAATGCAGTTTTATATAAAATGATTTTAAGGATTATTGCTAGATTCTATACTAGAGGCTTTTACTTTAGAATATATGGAAAAGAAAGATATAATACTCAGAGACTTACTGTTGCCTTTCCATTTTAGGTTGACTGTGCATTGTCACTTATTCGACTTGGAATGGAGCGGAATATTCCTGGTTTGCTGGTTCTCTGTGATAATTTGGTTACTCTGGAAGCACTGGTTTATGAAGCAGGGTGTGATTTAACCCTAACCTTGAAAGAACTCCAGCAGATGAAAGACATTGAAAAACTAAGATTACTGATGAATAGTGTAGGTTTTATTTTAAAACTTTCTTTTTAACTATTCTGTATGTACTTTGATTAATATGTGTCTCAAAGCCAAAGATGTAGTGTCCTTCAAACCAGAGAACTTAGTCAATAAAGGAAGGTTTCTTGACTTAAAAAAAAAAGCATCAAGTTTTATGAATAAATTACTGAAGGCATCCAAAAGCATTTTGGCTGGTTTTGTACCTTCTTTGCCCTTCATTCATACTTATCTGTATATGACTTTCTTTCCCCCTTCTAGCGAGGCATATTTAAATTAGCTGTCATTCTCGTAATCGTGTTTCTAATCCTTCACTTTGTTAAAATTCCCAACTACTTGTATATTCAGATGATTGGCTGGGTGGTTGTATGAAGAAAACATCTTGGCTTCAGGGTTTGTATGTGAAGGAGAATTTGCCTGGCCATTCTTAGATTTTTGGGGGGCGTCACTCGGGGTGGGGGAAAGTACAGTCTCCAAAGTTAGGAACCGATTTCTGCTGAGCCCACTTTTCCTCTCTTTCTCATGCCTCTCACCATCTTTTTTCCTCTTATCAATCCCCCTTTTCTCTTTCTCTCTGTCCCTACCTTCCTTTTCTCTTACTAATTTCTTTTCCCTATGATCCACCCAGTGAAAATCGAGTTGTGTTACATGCAAGATGCCTCTTAAGAGATTCAGGCGTATCTCCTGGGATAGAGAGGAGAAGGGATTGTATAATTTCAGGGATAATGAGTAAGATTATGTGTGTCATTTGGAGTTTCTTGAAGGTGGATGTGAAGGGGTAAAACAAACAGAAGAAGAGGAAAAGGGTGGAAGAGAATCTGGGATTTCTTAAGTGACTCCTTTCTAGAGCTTCTTCATGCGTATCTCTCTCTGTTCTTTTCTCTTTCACGCTTTCTGTGGGCCTATCCCCACCCCCCACCTGCTAACTCTTTTTACACATACACATACATACACTCTTGGGGTAGAATGTCTCTTTGCTCTGGAAGACCTCAGGACTGAGCAGCAGCAGTAGGAGTAATAGTAGCAGCAGGTGTTTGTCTTACAGAGCTGGGCTTAGGCTGTCAGGGTCCCCAGGGTGGTCGTGATACTGAGATGGACCACATTGCTCTTGCTGCTGTTGGCTCCACCAAGCCCAGGCAGAAGGTGATTCTCCTGCTGCCTCTCAGTCTCCTTGTGAGGCCTGAATTGGAGTATGTTTTAGAAAGCGTTAGGCTTTCATTGTTTCACATGAGTCTGATTATCCTTGAGCTTTAACTTGTCTGTTATTATCAGGTATTTAATTTAACGTGTGTTTGTTTTGGAATTACATTTTCAGTGTTCTGAGGACAATTATGTGAAAAGTGCCTACCAATGGATGGTTCCCTTTCTTCATCGTTGTGAGAAACAGTCTCCTGGTGTGGCTAATGAGCTATTAAAGGAATATTTAGTAACTTTAGCTAAAGGAGACTTAAAATTTCCCCTGAAGATATTTCAGCATTCCAAGCCTGATGTAAGTAGAAACTTTAACATCTTAAAAAATCTCTGTACTTTTTCCCCTACAGAATTAGGTTTTATTTATAAATTTTTTAATACTAGGTTTTGCAAGTAATTTCTCTTTAAACAGAAGAAGTAGTTATCATTTTATTCTTTAAAAATGTTTTAGCAGTTTAGTACAAAAATTTTTTTGGACGTTTTTAAGATTATGTTTACCTTGATTGATTTACTCCAAAGTTTGTTGACTCCTTACTACCTTGTGGAAACTGGCAATACCAAAAAGACTAATAACTGAAAGGTATTGAATTCTTACTATAGGTAGGCACTTTACAAGTGTTAACTCATTTAATCCTTGTAACAATCCTATGATGTAGATATTTTGATTATATTACTATTACAGGAAAAGAAAATCGTGATCAGAGTGGTTAGGCAATTGCCCGGGGTCACAGTAAGGAGTGGAACCTTGGGTTCAAACATAGGTTTTCTAGTTTCCCAGCTGTGTTCTTAACCATTATGCTTTACTGTAACACCAATAGAAGAAGAAGAAAAGACTTCTACCCTGGAGGAACTTCAAAATATTTGTTAAAATTTTTAGGATCCCGTAAGGAGATCTTATAATTATTCTTAATAACTCTTATATTTGCTGAAGACTGACCTATCTATCTATCTGTCTATCTATCATCTATCTATCTGTCTATCTATCTGTCTATCTTTTTTATAGAAATCAAATAGTTGTTCAGATTTACTGGTGATAAATCATTTTGTTAAGTGCGGGTTACTTTTGAAATGTAAATAACCTCTTAATTTAACCATAAATCAAATATACTGTTTCAAGGGATAGTGGCTCCCTTTCCATTGGAGGGGACTCAAGCAGTATGGCATAGTCACTTGAGGCACTGACTTTGTAGCGAGAGTTAAAGCATTAGGTTGGGATTCAAGCAGAAACATTGAAGGCCCCTTCTAATCCTAAATTCTAATTGAAAGTACTCCTTGTACTAGCCTTTGTTAGCAATTTGATGCCCTCTAAGGTATATGGTCATAGACCATTATAATCAAGATGAAAAGGAAAGCGTTGCTTAGTTAATCTCTCACATTTTTTGGTTTCTGGAAGGGCTGTCTGTCAGAAGTATCTCTGTTCATTGGCTATTTAAAGTTTTCCATCTTCTCATAAGCAGTTTCCACTTAGTATTCTGATTTTAAATTTGGGGTGGTTTACTATGAGCTGAGGGTGGGTTGCTTATGACAGCAGAATGCTATGTGAGAAGCAGGATGGGTTGAACATGAATGTTTTATGAGGAAGAAAGAAGTGACTTTAAATTCTTTCGAGTAATCTTGTTTGCGATCCTTCTTCCTTACAGAGTCTTGTAAATCCTTTGTGTATAGTCAGCTTTTTGTTGTTTTTACTTGGCAATTTAGCATGTGCCTTTTGAATAAAATATATAGCCATTTGCCTTTCTTGAAATATGTCAAAATCAAAACAGAGGATAATGGTGTTGCTGGGCTCTTCCTTTCCAATCCACCCTATTTCCATCGATGTTATCTTTCCACAGCACAAATTTGATCATGTCATGATCTACAGAAAACCTCTGGTGGCCTACCATTGCCCGCAGGGTAAATGTTGGGCTCTCTTAAGTGGCGTGGAAGGTTCTTTGCGGTCTGCTTCTAGTCTTCCTCTTCAGCCTCATTTCCCTTCATGAATGCACTGGTTTACCTACACTAACTTTTCACCTCTTGACCCTGTCAGGTTCTTTCATGCCTTTTTGTGTTCTGTGAGGCTATTTCCTTTGCTTGGGATAATCAAGCCCCTTTCCTTCATTTAACAAATATCCGCCTACCCTTCAGGATCCTGCTGTCCAAGACTCCCTCTGCTGTGAAACCTCCGGGGACTTATCTGTGCTAGGGTGGGCCTTGTAGCTGCCTCTAGAGTAATGCATATCTCACTGTGCTGTCATTGCTTGTTCAAGTTTGTCTCTCCCTCTCTTTGTTTCCTGGGTCTGTCCTCTCTGTCTCCGGCATCTCTGTACTGCCAGGAGCTAGCACAGTGCCTTGTAGAGAGCAAGTGCTCAGTGCATTTTGGCAGGGCAAATGAAAGAATGAATGGTTAACTCTGGGTTTCCTTACGATGCTTTAGATCACTTGATTACATTTATTTGCTGTGCTAGGATTGTCCTTGGAGCATTGTTTTTATTTTATTTTCCTTGACTGTTCGCAAAAAGAATTTACCTTGCATCTGCTGTGAATCAGCACAAGGTATTTTTAGTGCTATAAAGGGAGCCGCGATTTCTGTATCCAGCAGCTTAGGTTAAGGTACGCTGCATTAACAAATGACCTTGCAATCTTAGTAGCAAACGTTCATTTCTCACAAGTGTCATGTAGGCTGTGGTTGGGCTTCTGCTGTGTTCCATGTCTTGTTCATTTCAGGACTCAGGCTGAAAGAACGGTCCCCTTTTCTAACTTGTGGCACAGGAAAAGGAACAAAGGAGAACCACACAGTGGCTCTTAAAGCTTAGCTGCCGGTGCCTCAGATTACTCCCTCTCACACTTCACAGGCTGAAGGCTCTGTGGCCACACCTGGTGTTAATGGGGCAGGGAAGAGCAGTCCTCTACTAGAAAGAGGGGAGCGAATAATGGGAACAATCAGACAAATACAAAGTTGTCTTTTCAACTGTCTCGTGTTTCAGACTCTTCCTCTCTTTTATAACATCCTGATTTTAAGCCATTGCTCTTTGCTTGGGAAGTGAAACTTGTGAAGTAACTTGGGCAAGTCTGGATAGAGATGACTTGGGAATAAAATATTCTACCTTCTCATATCGTTTTCTGTCTTTTATACTGTTTTTTTTTAATGCATTTGTGCATCAGAACTATATGGATTAAAAAGAAAACAATTTTCTAGGCCCAACCCAGGTATAATAGATTAGAATTTGGGGGAATATGGAATATGCCACTCTTGTTTTTGCTGTTCCCACCATTCTCGTATGGTGAAGGTCACTTTAATCTGATCGGGTATTGAGCTGTTTCAGGTTTCAGAAAGACTGTCCTATTTCCAATTCTCCCGTATTCCTAGGGGGTGGTCCTTCGGGGATCCAAATTAGAAGTATTGAATGCGTACTAGGCCCTTCTGCTGTAGATACCAGACTGTGTTCCAGTAATGGGGACACATGGGGAAGTCTCGTTAACACTGTAAACTCTCAGCTGCAATTTCCTGTTGGCCTACTTCGGGCCCACACTCCTTAGGAAATTGAAAAGTGCCTCTAGGACTGTGCTGTTCAGTATGGTAGCCACTAGCCATGTGTGGTTATATAAATTAAAATATAAAATTGAAAACTGTTACCCAGTCTCACTAGTTTTCTATGCTATTCCCAGTATTTGACAATTACAAACAGTGCTACAACGAGTAACCTGTTTATATTTATTTTGTATTATTGGCATCTCTTCAGGGTATATTACTGCAAGGGGATTCCGGGCTCTAAAGGCAGGGTTGTGTTGGTATTACCACATTTCTCTCCAGACGGGTTGTTCCGATTTACATTTCCACCAGCAATGTATGAGCATGGCTGTTTCTCCACAACTTTGCAGACACAATTTGTTGTCATATTTAAAAGATTTTGGCACCGTGATGGGTGAAAAATTACATTTCAGTGTTGTTTTAATTTGTACTTCTCTAAATATGAGTGAATTTGAACATTTTCTCATATGCTTGAGAGGCATTGTCCTTTTTGTGCATTGTCCATTCCTGCCTTTTCCCCATTTTTCACTTTGATTTTTGTTTCTTTGTGCCTTAACTTTTAGAAATTCATATACATTAGTGTAATTAGTCCTTTTTCTATGGTTTCTATTGTGAATATTTCACCCAGTGGGTAGGTTGTCTTTTGACTTTGTTTATGGTGTATTATGTCATGCAAAATTTTTTACAGTTTATTTTTTGTGTAATCAAATTGAGCAATTTTTTAAAATTGCTTCTGTATTTTGAGGCATGGTGGGAAAGGCTTTTCCTATTACAAGGTTAAAGAAGAAATCACTCATGTTTTCTTCTAGTACTTGTATGGCTTTATTTTTATGTTTAGACCCCTAATCTGTTTGGAGTGTGTTCTTTCGCAGGGTGTGAGATACGGATCTATTTTATGTTTTCCCTAATGCTACCTAGTTGTTGCAGCACCATTTATTTAAAAAGTTTATCTGTACCTGAGTGATTTGAGATGCCACCTTTGTCATATACAAAATTTCCATTTGTTTTGAGTCTAATTCTAGAGTTTCTCTATTGTTTTATTGGTCTGTCTGTCCATATACTAAGTACCACATTGTTTTAATTATAGAGATCTTATAGTCTGTTTTTAAAGTCTGGTATGGGTAGTATTCCTCTGTAGTGTTTTCTTCCCCCAGTTTTTCAAAAGTTATTCTTGTATATATATTTTTTTCTATCTGAACCTTAGTGTAATGTTCAGTCACCCTATTCAAGAACAGGGGACATCATTCTATTTGTTCATATCTTTCTTAGTGTCTTTCAGGAGTGTTTAAAATTTTTCCTTATAGGTTTTGCACATTTCTTGTTAAATCTATTCCTAACCACTTAATTTTCTGTTTACATTACAAATTGAGTTTTATTTACCCTCATTTTCTCTAACTTTATTGTTTGTGTATATGAAAGTTATTGATTTTTGTATGATAATTTTCAGTGATTCTTTCACTGTTTCACTGATTTCTTTTGTTGCTTGTTTCTCTGGGGTTTCCCAAGTATTCTAGCTTAACATCTGTTGTTCTTTTTCTAGTTGTCTACTAGTGCATAATTTTAAGAACTTTTGAAAGAAATTATGACTTTGTTACATTTTACCTTGCTATGCAATATGGGAGATAATTTGCTGCCCATGATGGGGAAGATTTATTGATTTCTTGGAAAGTCCTAAATGGGCTTCCTTCTATTAGCTTGAGGTGGGACAAATGATGGTTTAATAGTGACTACTGAGATATTAGTACAGGAATAATGAGAATAAAAGGAAGTGTGCCTTACTATATGAAGTTGGACATCTGTAGAGAGTCTAATAGGACAACAGTGAAAAGTATCTTAATGTGAGCATTATGATTCACGTACACAGTAGAGTGTATTAAGAAGGATATGCTGAGTGGCATAGGAAGAGATTGGAAAGGTGCCGTAGGAGTACAGAGAGGAAAAAGAATTCATGTAGAGAGTAGTATGAGGATTTATTCATTGGACCAGCAGTTATCAAGTATAAGCAAGAAACTCTGGAAATCTGGGGAAGTCCAACTGAAGTCAGCCAAATGGACATAAAACTGGATTATTCGGGAGGTTTTAGAGACTAAGGTTTTAAGAAGTTCCTTGAGAAGACATGCCAGGTAGGAGTAGAATAAGACAAGGGGACATAATCAGACTAATGCCGTGTTTAGATAAAGGCAAGTTATTTAACCTGAGTGGACTAAAACTTTGAGCAGAGAGAGGTAGTGATTCATAGGACTGGAAAAGCGGGTGGGCACCAGGCCGTGAAGAAGCCTGAGTGGAAGGCAAAAAGTTTACTCTTTACCTTTCACATTGAAGGTCTACTAAAGGGTTTTGAACATACCTGATCAAACAGGGACTCTAGAACATTTAACTTTCAGGTGACACTTCAGCATCTCAGGGAGGGAAAGACAGGAAGCAGGAAGATGGAGGAAAACATCAAGGGCTCTGGCTTCTGTTTCAGCTGGTTTCCCACATCGTTCCTTGACTGAAACTGGTTTCAGTTTTTTCGTCTTCCTCAGATGCTTCCTTACCATATTTTTTATTACCATTTTTTTATTGTTTATTACCATATTTTTCCTCAGACTCTTCCATTCTTCCGTACGTGAAGCTCTTCTGTAGGATTGTGAGAGTTAACACTTAGCTTAGGCTCTGGAGCCAGTTGCCTGCATTCAAATCCTGGCTTGACCGTGACCAGCTCTATGCCTTGAGCAAGTTGTTCGTCCCCTCAGTGCCTCGATTTTCTCTTTATGTAAAATGGAAACGGTACTAGCACTAACCTTACAGGACTGTTTTGAGGATTTGTGAATTAATGCACTTAAAGCGCTTAGAAACAGTACCTGGCACACAATAAGAAAATGGGAAAAGCTAGCTATTTTTGTTAATTTTTTGTTTTTAACATCTTTATTGGAGTATAATTGCTTTACAATGGTGTGTTAGTTTCTGCTTTACTGACATTTTTGTTATGCTCTGCTTGTCCCTATTTCACCAGTTTGTCACTTTGCAACCTTGGATAACTAACTCTTTGTCAAATGTTGATGTCAAATTAATGATATATTTCTTAATACCTTGAAGAAATCCTTTAACCCAAGTACTTTAGAAAACTTTACTTCCCTGATAACCTTACTAAGCTTTCCTCTTTCCATCCATTTCTTCTTATCTATTGATGTGGTTTTTCTTCTGAGAAAATGCCTTTGTTTGGCAGCTTCTCTTCATCACTTTCCTCTCTGTTTTGTGAGTTTCTACTAAAATGTTGAAAAGTAGTAGATGGTTATTATGGAAATCATCTTAAGCTTATTTTGTTGTTGTAAAGGGCTCTAAGAAAATAGTTTCAAACTTCCATTTTGGTTTCGTGGTGGTAATATCATAAGCATTCTACATGTATTAATTTATTTAATCCTTACAACAATGCTATTAAGAAGATGTTAATATTCCAGTTTTATAGATGAGAAAAACAAGGCACAAATCTGTTATTTTTATATCTCAGAAAATACTTTAAGAATGGGTCTCTGTGGTTTACAATGGGAAAGTGACCCCCAATAGCCATTTTTCTGCATCAGAAATATGGAGTGTATTTTGAGATATGAATATTACCGTATTGCAATGCGACTTCTTTCGAATAGAATGTCAATACTGTTGTGTTAAATGACTAATACATAATGAACACTGAAAAATAGTAGGTTTGAACATCTTTGAAAATTAGTTAAGGAATTTTATATATTTTTGTGATTAAAACACATAAAATTTGGTTTTAGGGTTAGAAATGCCCTAATTCATTGTTTTTAATGAATTGCCTTTTTAGTTCACTGTGTTTCTTCTCTCTACTTTATCTTGAATGGGTCATGAATTGAAGAATCTGTTTTCAGCAGATGCAAAGCTTATGGGTACAAATTTTCTTTTCTTGCTGATTCTGTAATTAAAATGCAATTTCATTTAGAATAATTAAAGATCCCCAAAGTCTGTAAGCTAAAGAAAAACCAAAATTTGTTTCTGCAGCTGATTAATTGCGCTATTTAATATTCTATTGACAGTGGTACTGGGATATGGCAAAATTGAATGTAAATCTATTGACATTTAGCACAACATGCTTTATTTCTCTAGTTGCAGCAAAAAATCATTCCTGATCAGGACCAACTGATGGCAGTAGCACTAGAATGCATCTATAACTGTGAACGAAATGACCAGCTCGCTCTTTGCTATGACTTATTAGAATGTCTGCCACAAAGAGGATATGGGTAAGAACCCACGGTGTGCCTTTTTACTCTAACAGTTAAAATGAAGATGTTGCTTCTCTGAATGCTCATTATAGAGAATTTTGGGAATATAAAGAAGAAAATGAGATCACGTGCAAACCTGTTGCCTCGAGATAGACCCTTGTTTTTCTAACAGTATATAGGACGTCACTATAATTTTGTTAACCTGGATAATAATCCGTTAAAAAGCAAGCAAGAATATCACTACCACCACAACAAAAAGTACTCTTTGAAGTGGATAGATGGTGATATCTCTTTGTTTTAAATTGTGTTTCTAATTAAGCGTTTTCCTTATTTATGGGCTAGTTGTATGTTTTCTATGACTTGTTTGTTCTTGACCCTTACCCAGAGTAAAACTTCTAAGTAATAATGTATGGATATACATAACTCATTTAGTGGTATGCAGATCAGATTATATTTTCTCTTTGGACATCACATAACAATCATTCCTTTCATCACTCTTTTAACACATAGTACATATTATAAATTTCATATCTGGAGAAGTTACTAACAGCACATGGAAAAGCACTGAATGAAAAATCAGTGGGCCTGTTTCTAAGCCTTTGTGACTATAGCTGAGTCACGTAATTTCTATGGTCATCAGTTTCCTCATTTGCAAAATCAGGTGTTTAGACAAGAAGTCTTCCTCATGTTTTGGTTTTCTTCTTCTCCTCTCTTTCTTCTTCTCTCTCTCTCTCTCTTTTCCTTCCAAGGAGATTTTTATTTTTGTGTGTGAAATGAATGATAGAAGTCACTTGATTTTGCAACCCAATGTGAAATAATTGTTTCACGTAATCATTAATAGAATTGAACTCTGGTGAAAAATTGATGGGGAAGGGATATTTGCATGGTACCAAAGTATTACCTTTAGTAATATATTTTTTTTTTGTAATTGCAAAGGGGAAATATACCTTTATAAAGTCTAAGTCTGACTGCCGTCACCTTTGATCAAGTTATCAAATATGGCATCACTTAAAATCAGGCAGCCTAGCCATATGTGCCTCCTGGTGAGAAGCAGTATGAAGTAAAATTACTTACCCTGGATCTAACCAATCCTTTAAGCCAAACTTCTAGTTTACAGTCAATGTAGGGAATAAGAGCACAAGTTAAATAACACCATGAACAAAAAAAACAGATAAATACAGACTGTGAGATATTCTACAGGTCATATTGTCTTTTCACTTTGAAAAGTCAGTGCCATGGAGAAAAACAAATTGGTGAGGATGAGGAGGTGCTATTCTAAAATCATGAAGTCCAAGGGAACATGATCCCCTTCTAATTTTTAACCATAAAGTAGATAATGTATGTACTAGTTAAAATCAGGGTACAGGAAGACTTGTAATTGATAAAAAACGATTGGTTGCTCTCCTTCCCCATCCTTTGATACCTGTCTTCTAAAAGTAAACACTCATTCTGGATCATGTTTTTCTTCTTGACTTTGCCTGCCTCCTTTAAAATATTATGCTCACGTTGCTATTTATTGATTTTACAATTTTAGATGATTATTGACTTCCTTTCATTGAAGCCTACCCTTCCCCCATACCTACTTCTCTTAACCATTTTTTTCAGCGTAGTCAAAGTGGTATTTCTATCACTATGATTATGTATATACTGTTTACACAGAGCTAGGTATGATTATATTTCCTTTTTATGCAACTTTTTGCTTTTCGTGGATTGAATAATTTCCTTTTTTGTCATTGTTTTTTGTTTCCATTTACCTCCCTCACTGTTCTGACAGAAGTGTAAAATTCCTTTTCAAGGTCAAAAATATCTAGTAAGCTCTCCTTTCTCTTTTCACTCTATGTCTCTCTCTCTCCCTCTTACTTTTGAAACATCTTTCTTAGAATTGTCTTTTCTCTTCCTTTGATATGAAGTGTTCTCTACTCTGCTGTACAGCATTCATCCTTGGACTTTTGTTTGCATCTCTCTTGTGTTGCATATTGCATTTCTGGGATTATTATCTTTTCCTTTCTTTACTTATTCCCTTATTTTGATGGAACATAATCTCGAATAGCTTCCTGTCAAATGTTGCATGGAGGCATTTTTATTTTAAGACTATCACATGTCAAAAAAATATCATAATTGCATCCTTACACTTGATGGAAGGCTTGGCTGTGTATGGAATTCTAGGTTTCTGATCCTTTTCCTTGTGAGTTTCGAAGGCATCACTCTTGTCTTCTCCTTCCAGTGTTGTTGAGAAGTCCAAGGCTATTATATGGCTTTTTCCTCCCCTTTTTGGAATACTTCAGTACCTTCCCTTCATTTCTAATGTTCTGAAGTATCATAAGGATGTGTTTTATTCTGAGTCTGAATTTATCATTGCTCATTTAAATCGTGTATTTCAACCTGGAAACTCATGTCGTTCAAACTGTTGGGAAATTTTCTTATATTTTTTTCCTGTTAAGTTTCCTTGATAAGTTTATTTGCATGTCCTTTTTTCTCTTTTTTTGCACATTTTAAATTTATTTACTGCCCTTTTTGTTCTTTTTCCCATGTTTTGATCTTTTGTTAAGTGATCTGGGAGATTTCTATAGTTTTATCTTCTAATCCGTATTTTGAATTTAAAATTTATTTTGGCTTTCTTATTTAAATTCCAAGAACTTTTTCTCATTCACTTGCAAACAAAGTAATATCCTGCTCTTGTTTCACAGATGCATAAATTCACTTCTACACCCTGCATTACCCTTGCCCCACTGTGATCTCTGATTTTTCATATTCTGTTTGTTTGCATCTCTGCTTTTACTGTGAGGACCTTTCCTCCATGTCTAGTGATTCTTGGCCATTAATTTATATCTAAGATACTAAAAGTTGATTGGATTCCTTGTGACAAGCTGAAGTTATAGGAGTCCTTTGTTATAGGAGTCCTTGGAAAATTGCCTTATATGTGAGCAGCTAGATTTTCAGTCTTGCTTCAGTTTTGATTTTGGGAGGGTAAGGTAATCTTAGATTCTGTGTATTATGTTACAGAAATGTTGGCTGGTTTGTAGATCCTGATTATTCATCTCTTCTCATTAAGGGTCTAAGTACTGACCCCCAAGAAGGAAAGCAGTTAACCTTGTTACTTATAAAGCTAAATGGAGACTGTACTAGTGGTTAATACTTCCCTTCCTCAGTCCAGTTTTAGGGAGTCTTCATGTAGGAAAAGTTATAATCACAGCATCTATTTATGACCCAAACCTGTACAGATATGACCACAAGCTCCCTCCCATCCTTAGTGAAGAGCAGCAGGTGTACCTCTGGGAACCGTGGGCCTTCAGTAGGCAACAAAGGGCTGGTAACGTGGATTGTATTAACAATTTTTTAGCAAACTGTCATTACTCATCATTTAAAAACCTCAGCCCAGTGGATGTCAGAGTGTCAGTAGTCAAGGTGCTCTTCCCAGAGGGTGACGAGATGCAGAATCCTCTTCTTAACAAGCACCTCGGAGAGCAGAAGTGGTGGGGAGTTTCTTCCTTAAATGGTCTAGGTGGGTAATTTGATGGTCCCTCTGCCCACTCGATGCCCCTTGGTTGTCCTTGAATCATCTAGGTAAAACCATTGACCTCCAAGTGACATGTGCAATTTTTAAAAATAAATGTATTAGACTTAGTTCTTCAGTGAGATCAAATAAGCATAAATATCAATTAGAGCTGATCTATTAACTTTTAAATAGTAATTTGCCTACCATGAGGCGATAGTCATGATATCAATTGAATGATGATATTAAAAGAACATTTTTTATGTAGACATTATAATGAGAGGATGAGTATATTTGTTTTCAAAGAATGTGTAGGCTAAGAAATGCCTCTTTTGTGTATGTGTGGCTGAAAGCTTTTTTTGGCTTCAGATGAATGGTTTCTGATCTAACAGATTTTTTTTTTTTTTTTTTTGGTAAACATAAAAAATAGCATGGTACTCTTTTGTTGTTCCATTTATTTCTTAATGATTGTATTTCATAATTATAATTTTCTAAATAATTTTCAATTATAAATTAGCCTAGTATTAAAATATAGGCCTTCAAAATACTTCCTCTGGTTCTCTTTCCTCCTCACGCCAACTTCGTCAATCCACGTTCTCCCAGTGATCAGTCGTTATTTTTAGTGGTTAAATGGTTGGTATTTACCAAATGATTAACTGTGTATTTTTTCACTATTTAGGAAATTAAATTTTTGTACATCTTACCTAGGCAGCACATTTCATCTGGCTGAAAAAAATCTTTAGTCATTATGTTTGTGAATGTCAGTTCACAGAGGAAGAACACTATATTCTGAAAATCAGTGACAAATGTTTATTGTAGAGTTAAAAAATGATAATTAAAAAATATTGTTTCTGAATGAGTATGTTAATTGAAGTTATCTCCGATGAGTGACCTTTTTTTTTTTTTGAAGGACTTTAAGTGGAATATACCCTAATTTATCACTCTAGTCCAAGGCCTGAAACTTGGTTTAAAAAGATAGTATAATCTTTGTAAATTGCATGAAATAATTGCCACATAGATTTAGACCAGGACAGATTGATAGTTTTAAAAACAGTGAGTGAGACTTTTGTGTTCAATTAGGTCATTTTTAATTTTCCAAGTCCAGATAAAGATTTTTATTTAGCTTTCTCATGAAATCCTAAGAATTGCTGGAATTCAGTTCAATCATTGGTTGGAAGGCATCTGAGAGTGTCAGGTACAGTGGTTCTCAGTTGGGAGTCGTCCCTCCAAGGTTGGGACACAGAGTTGCAGAGGGTGGCAGAGGGCTTTTATAGCAGTTGCTTAACCTTTCTACCAAATCCCTTGCGCTCGTACGTGCATTGTGCCATGCTAAATCTACCCTATCAGCCACGTTTTTATTAGTTTATGACCTTTTTCACGGTAATGTTTCTCCTAGTCCCCCGTCTACTTTTTTCCTGAGAAAGGAAAAAGGAAAAGTGCTTGTTATCTCCACTCCCGGTAGGAATTATCTGTATGATGGCTGTGTATTCTCTTTCGTTTTAAAATATTGCAGTGGAGGCAGAGTGAGTGATGACATGGGAGAAGTCCCCTGAGTATATGGAATCCTAATGGAGAAGTCCTAGGGGAGTCACAGGTGGGATAGATAGGACTAGGAGAAAGACAGCGTGCAGGGCCATGGTTCCTAATCTGTTTTATTGGTTAAAAGAAGAGAAATAAATGATGGCTTTATCGTTTATCACTTCTTTAAAGAAAGGCTACAACTGATATATAATTCTTTTTTGCTTTTAGCAGAACGGAACTAAAAGTTCTTAGGAAAATAATTGCCCATATCTCACTAATCTGTAATAGAGAGTATTTTTTATCTTAAATCTCTTTTGAGTCATGAAAGATGCTGAATGAGTATAGGAGATAAGACTGACCTTTTATTTGGACAGGGTGATACTGTCATATATTAAGTACAAGGGAAACATCACTTTTTTAAACTTAAGTGAGTTTAGTATTTCAAGTAAAAAGTTACTACTAAAACCTAATTTTAATTCTTTTCTCTTAATCCTTTAGTCAGAAGACAGAGGTAACCACAGCTCTTCATGACATGGTAGACCAACTGGAACACATTCTCAGGTGAGAAAAATGACGATCTTTTGGTTCTATGCTGATTAAGGAGGTCTGTCCGAGAAATGTTACCTTAAATATGCCTAGTGATCATTTCCAGTTTGACCTAATATTTGTTTGACTCTCTTAGGAGTGAATTTTCTTAATAATGAATATAATACTAGCTTATTTTAGCAGAATGCTACAGTAATGAGAACATGGACTTTGAAGACTAGTAGAACTGTGTTCAAATCTAGGTGTTGTAACTTACTAGCTGTGTGATCTTTGAGCCTAGGGTTTTCTTAGCTATAATATCTACCTCATGAGATGTGAAATTGATACTAGATAAAGCATTTAAAGTACCTCACACATAGTAGGTAAATAAGAAATATTAGTTCCTTCAGCAGTTATTACATCCATCAGCAAACAATGTTAACCCCTGACTTTCCTTTTTGGGGTATACTACATTTGGTTGACTATCTGGGTTATATTAGTGACTCTAACAGTATTCTTTACTGTGAAAATGAAGCATTAAACTGTCTCTTTTGGAGACTGAAAATTTCTAATTTGCTATTCAGGAAGTTTAATATTGTTTACTAGTGTTCATTTTTATATGTATATATAATGTGCTTGTGTGTAATTTTTAAATATTTGCATTAAAAATGAAATTTTAGGACTAGTAAACTTTGTTCTTCCAATGTATAATTATAGAAATTATAGGTAATAACATCACTTGATAATGGTAATATGTAAAGTATAAGAATTTGGGAATCTACTAATTTGATGTCCCTCTCTTCTCCCCAGCCTCCCTGAAAAATTGAGCATAGTTTGAACAAAGCTTAATGGGTTAAATCAGTATAGATTCATTCCTTACAAATCTGCATGGTTTCCTTTTTCTCCCTAATGAACTTGAAAAGAGCTTTCTCAAGGAAATACAGTATAATAAACATAATGCATTTCATAAAAAATTATTTCATAATACACATCATTTGTTTCACCATACATTCCTGGGTGTAACCATGGGTTGTCTTGATAGTCAAATTATGCTCTCAATATCTCAAGGAAACAGTGACACCCTTTAGGTTTCTGGATGATACCCAGGTCTTTCACTGTTCACCTTAATTTACTAACCTTTTAAAAGGAGAACTTTTTTTCCGGTTCCACCTCATGGCCATTAATAGTTGATAAATGTTTTAATGTATATAATGTCAGGTGACGTGACCCATGGCATTTATCTTTATGAAGAGTTACTGAATTTTGTCCAACCTCTCTTTTTTTTTTTTTTTTTTTGTGGTACGCGGGCCTCTCACTGTTGTGGCCTCTCCCGTTGCGGAGCACAGGCTCCGGACGCGCAGGCCCAACGGCCATGGCTCACGGGCCCAGCCGCTCCGCGGCATGTGGGATCTTCCCAGACTGGGGCCCGAACCCGTGTCCCCTGCATCGGCAGGCGGACTCTCAACCACTGCGCCACCAGGGAAGCCCCTGTCCAACCTCTCTTTAAGCCCAGTAGTGGTTAATTCATAAATGTGAGATTTGGTGAGACAGAAAAGGTGTATATACAATTCTGATAATTATGGAATAGGATATGTCAAGAAGATCCATATGAGAACAGAAATCTTATTTGTTTAGAGAATGGATTCTTGAGGGAGATTGAGCCTTATGGGGTTTCTGTGGTTTTCCAATCCTAAAATTCTTTGCTTATTGCTTTTCTAGCAGCCTTGCCTATAACAGAATACTCACTAAGGTTGTTAAGAGTTAAAGCTGGGTATTACAATTACAGATTTGGCTTATTTTGCTGACTTGATGCTTTTACAGTACGGGAAAATAGTAAAAAAAAGATTTTGAGATAAGGATATGCCAGGCTTTTTAAAAAATGTTAACTTATCCCAAGTATATTGTAATAAAAGTCAGTAGGGGAAATAAGATTTGATATACAATTATTAGCTTTTTTTTGCTGAGAATTAATGTAATGTGTAAAATTTGGTCATTCTTTATGCTACTTTTTTTTAAAATACTTTTAACACCTAAGTGCTACTTATGTGTTTAAGATTCTTAGAGCTTTTTTGTTTGGTAGCAAGACTTATTTTAAAACTTTTCTTTTCACTTACAGTGTGTCAGAGATTTTGGAGAAACATGGACTTGAGAAACCAATTTCATATGTTAAAAATACTCAGTCTAGCTCAGAAGAGGCACACAAGCTGATGGTTAGATTGACCAGGCACACCGGTCGTAAGTGAGTAATAAAATTAATTGATAATTGTATGTGATTAAGAAAAAGTACTACTTTTTTTCTTTTTCTGACTTCATTGGGTTATCATTGACCAACAATAAATTGCACATATTTAAAGTATAGAATATGATAAGTTTTGATACATGTATATACCCATGAAGCCATCACCTCGTCAAAATAACGAATGTATCCATCACCCCTAAAAGCTTTCTCTTGCTCAGTTATGATCCCCTCCCTCCTTCTGCTTCTCCTCATTACACCCCCGCCCCCTCTCCAGGCTATCGCTGATCTATTTTCTGTCTCTGTATCGTACTTTGCGTTTCCTAGAATTTTATGTAAATGGAGTCATAACAGTATGCACTTTGTTTGTTTGTTTGTTTGGCTTCTTTCACTCAGCTTAAGTATTTTGTGATTCATCCATGTTGTATCATGGATCAGTAGTTTATTCCATTTTATTTGTTGACTAGTATTCCACTGATGGATTTATTGCACTTTGTTTATCTATTCACTTGTTGATGGACATTGGTTTATTTTGAGTCTTGGCTTTTACAAATATAGCTGCTATGAATATTCATGTACAAGCCTTTGTATGGACATGCGCTTTCATTGCTCTTGGATAAATCCATGAGAGTGGAATGGCAGGACCATATGGTAGGTGGATGGTTAACTTTTCAAAAAGCTGCCAAACTGTCTTCCAAAGCATTTGTACCATTTTATTTTTTAATCAGTCTTTTAGGAGCATTCCAGTTGCTCCACATGCTTGTCAGTACTTGCTGTGGTCAGTCTTTTAAAGTTTAGTGATTTTCATAGGTATGTTGTGGTATCTAATTTTGGTTTTAATTGCCTTCTCCAGTGAGTAATAACGTTGAGCATCTTTTTATGTGATTATTTGACATCAGTGTATCTTCTTAGATCATTTTAAATATTGGGTTTTTGTGTTCTTTACTGATTTTGAGAGTTTTCTTATACATTCAGGATATAAGTCCTTTATTAGATATATGCTTTGCAAAGATTTTCTCCTATCTATGCCTTATCTTTTCATTCTCATACCTGTGTCTTTTGAAGGGCATACTTTATAAATTTTGATGAGGTCTAGTTTATCAATTTGTTTTTGTTGATTGTGCTTTTGATGTCATGTTAAGAAACTTTTGGCACAAAGATTTCCTCCTGCCATTTTTAGTAAAATTTTTAGTTTTACATTTTACAATCAGTTTCATGGCCCATTTTGAAAGTTCATTTTTGTTTATTGTTCAGGTATAGATTTTTTTTAAAATATCTGAATATTGCAGCATTATTTGTTGAAAAGACTGTCCTTTCTGTACTGAATTGCATTTGCATCTTTGCTGAATATCAGTTTTCCATATTACGGGGGCCTATTTTGGGGTTCTTTATTTTGATCCATTGATTGTTTGTCTGTCATTCCTCTAATAACCATCCTGTATTAATTATTATAGATTTATAGTAATTCTTAAAATTATTGTAGATATACAGGAAGTCTTAAAATTCTCTCTTTATCTCTGTCTCTTTCAACAGTTTACTATAGTTATTGATTTATGTGCCTTATGTTCCCTTCAAAATCATAAGCTTATCTAAGGCAAGTGTTACAGTCACCAAACATCTAATTTGGAACCTTACATATCATTGGCCCTCTCTCAGTAATTACTAAATAAATAATTTAGGAGGTTTTGACAATTTAAGTCTTAAACTTTCTTTACAGCTATAAACGATGGGTCAATATTTCCCATCATGTTGGCTCTAGTCAAGAACCTACTCTTCAGTAAGAAAGCCTCACTGTTGCTGCTAGATTACCTGCTGTCTTTCCACTGAATCCCTCAAATGCTTCTAAAGTCCTTGCAGTTAATTTCTACTTACGGCATTCTACTTACTGTGAATATGTAAGAGAGTACGGCCTCTTTTTTCAAGGTAGTCAACTTGAAATGAATCTTAATTATCTCATATATGCTACTATGGCTTGGCCTTCAGTACCTATCGAACTTTCTTATGCATATTCTAAATGGTGGCAGATTTCACTGACTGTCACAAATCAGGTTTTACTATCTTGAGTGCAATACTATTTCTCGCTGGAAAATACACCTCCATTCCAAAGCTGTAACTAATACATCATGTTTGTATTCAGGTATTTCCCTGTCAGTTTGCACACCTCTTGTATAGTGCCTCCAGTTTCTTCTCTTGGTTCTTATTTACTGCATGTATTCTAAAAAGACCTTTGGAGATAATGTCTTATAATTTATTTTAATTAGAACCTGTACTTAAGGCTAGCCATGTGTGAGAAAACATTAATACCATCTGTCCCAGTGTTGCTGGCTTCTAGAAGAACAGCTGGGCTGTGAAAACTTGAATTCAGCTAGACCGTGCCCAGGTCTGATTTTATGAAGCTGGTGCAAGATGGGCACTCACTTTTTCAAACATTTTGCTACTTTTCTGTCTGCGAGCCAAATTTGAAAGAGTCCTTTAATTCTTTGAAGCCCGCCCAAAGAGTTCACATACCAAGGTCTAACTAATGGAAACACTTCAGGGATTATCCTT
The DNA here is from genome assembly GCF_949752795.1 of Hyperoodon ampullatus. Classification (NCBI taxonomy): domain Eukaryota; kingdom Metazoa; phylum Chordata; class Mammalia; order Artiodactyla; family Ziphiidae; genus Hyperoodon; species Hyperoodon ampullatus. Next base: position 77,713,459 of record NC_136928.1, read on the forward strand.
GAAGACTTGCAAATATATCAGTTTGTTTTGTGTATTTGCATGCTGCAAAAAAAATGTATTCTCTTAAGCTTTAATACATATCAGATATAAATAATTGTTCATTTTGTGTAGCAAATAGAAAATACTATAAGCAAATGAAGCGTATGGTTATTACTAATTTTAGGTGAAAAAAATTCCTGAAGATTAGAATTTTTGCAGGAAAGATCCCAAATGCATAATTTTTCCGTAGCAATACTATTAAACGCAGTCTATTTGCCCTGTTTTTAATGCATAAGAAAGACAATGATGCGTGGAAAAGGAACACCCATTTGGTATTTGACAAACAGAAAACAAAACCAAACCTACCCTTTTCAAACAATGAGATTCATGATTATGTAGAACTTCCAGACTAGAAAATAAACATAAATGATGATTCCAAACTCACATATATTCAACAAAGATGAACTTTTGAGAGAGGTAGAGAGAATTACAGCACATTGTCCCTCCTACTAGACAATATTAGTGGTTGTGTATGTGACTACAGAAAAACAAACAGATGTGTTTGTGACTTCCAGATTCATCCATTCACACTTGTTGAATACTACTTTGTACCAGAAAAATATGGGGAGTGTCTTTTCATACATTCTAGTTTAAGTTAATTATCATAATATACAAAAAAGGAAACTGAAGCTCAAAGAAATTAAGAAATGTATTCAAATCCATACAGGTAACTGAGCTTGTTTTTATACTCAGGAAAAACCTTGTTTCATTGTCTGTGTTTTTTCAAAATTAAACTCATCCCTTCCTTATCATTCTTTGAGATTCTCTTTAAGTGAGAAAGCTGAAATTCAGGAATGTTAAATATAGTCACACAGCTAATATGTGACTCTCTGTGACATTGTTAACAACACCGTTTCCCCTGTTGCAGGAGAATCTGAACCACTGATTCTCTAACTCTGTAAGTCTGGATACTAACATGAAATGGTATTTGATCAACTAGATAGTGTAGGCATCACTACTTCATCTCTGATTGGTAAATTGCTCCTAGAGGAACTGTGTAAATGAACTAGAAAATCTGGTAGGGGCTTGAAGCTTTGGCTTTCCCATGTGTGGTCACTGGCTTATTCTTGAGGGGACCCTGAAAACTATGCCTGTGGAATTATTACAAAAGGTATCAGCTCGGTGCCTTGTGACCACCTAGAGGGGTGGGATAGGGAGGGTGGGAGGAGGGAGACGCAAGAGGGAAGAGATATGGGGACATATGTATATGTATAGCTGATTCACTTTGTTATAAAGCAGAAACTAACACACCATTGTAAAGCAATTATACTCCAATAACGATGTTAAAAAAAAAAATGTACTGACTTTTGTGGGGAATGGAGCTTCTTCCTAAGCCAGATAGGAACTGCAGCTACCGTACAGGGCTTGTCGTACCTGGGCTGGCACCTGGGCTGTCGCCTGGATGGGAGAGAACCCCCGCAGTGCTCTATCCCAGGCTCTGTGGACTGCTGCAAGGAGTCCCACTGAGAGGAACCACTGGGGCTGTCCGGCTGGCCAGCTGTGCTCCCCCCTCCAGACTCATGCCAGGTGTGGCCTCTGTTGCCCTCTGGGTCTGCATGTGTGGTTGAAGTTAAGAACATACCCTGCTGGTGACTGCAGAGTGATGAAGCTGGAATTTGAAACTCATTCTCCTGTCTCCAAGTGCTTTTTCTGCTATATCACAGCTGCTTTATCTGTGCTTTACTTTACCTTAGAAACTCATAGCTTGTTTATCTTTGCCATTATCCGTTTTGTGTCTAGGCAGCCTATGGCAGAGGCAACTCTGGCAACATCTCTGGCATTGATGCGTCGCTGCCTAACTTTTCCCTCTATCTTTTTTTTTTTTTTTGCGGTACACAGACCTCTCACTGCTGTGGCCTCTCCCGTTGCAGAGCACAGGCTCCGGACGCGCAGGCTCAGCGGCCATGGCTCACGGGCCCAGCTGCTCCGCAGCACGTGGGATCCTCCCGGACCGGGGCACAAACCCGAGTCCCCTGCATCGGCAGGCGGACTCTCAACCACTGCGCCACCAGGGAAGCCCTTCCCTCTCTATCTTTAATCAAAGTTTTTTTTCCTGGAAATTCAAATGAGATCTATTTCTCTTGATCATCTGGGAGCTGTGTGGCGTATAGAATAGTGGTACCAATTTTTTTTTACGTTTGACCAATTGAAGAGAGCAATTTCATGAATTATTTTCTTTTTTACCCCCAGGCAGCCTCCTGTCAGTGAGTCTCATTGGAGAATGTTGCTGCAAGACATGTTAACTATGCAGCAGAATGTTTACACCTGTCTAGACTCTGATGCTTGCTATGAGGTAACTCTACATATGTAAATATTTCCTTTTAATTTTGTAATTTTGGTTGTTACATTTTGTTGATTGGACACAAGATGATGACCATAAGCTTCACTGTAAGTAATAGGATTGAATTATTGAATAATATTCAATAGCTGGTAATTGAGTGGTGCTTTAGAGCTTGAGCACTTTCATACATAACTTCTTATCTTCTTTGTTCATTGCAACACCATTTATTTAGTGGGTTAATTCTCAGCTGGAAAACTCCGAATCGTACTTGGATCCTCTCTCTTCCATAGTTTTGGTTGTCACTAAAATTTGCTTCATGTGCCTGAGAAAAGTCTGTCAAATCTGTCCTCTCTTCATCTCTGCTAAATTGTTGTAATCCTCCAAATCCTCCAAACTTGTTTCCCTACTTCCATATCTCTTCCTCATTTACACGGAAGAGAGTATTCTTCTAAAACAGACCTTTTCATGACACTCCCCTTCTTAAAATGCGCTGCTAAATAAAATAGATAAAATACCGTATCTACAGTTAGAAAGTAACCGTATTCCTTAGCCTGGCATAGAAAGCCATGGCAGATTCCAGCCACCCTGTCCATTCTCGCCTCTGACACTCCCCGCCATGTGCCCTGTGCTCCAGCGGTGCCAAATCTGTCATGAATTCCTCCACTCACGATACTGTTTTCTGTTTCTGTGACTTTGTACGCATTATTCCCTTTGCCTGGAATATATTCCTCTTTTTTAAATTTGAAAATTGCTGATAACTTTTAGGATTCAGCTCACTAATCATGCCCTCTAGGATGCCTTCCTTTGCCCTTTGATATAACTTGTCTCTATTACAGCCTTTCTTTCGAATGCGATGACTTGTTCGTTTCTGTGTGTGTTTCTTCCCTTTGGTCATTAGCTCCTAGGTAGGCATTATCATATCATGTTCATCCTCAGCTTCCCCAGGGCATATTATAGTGTCTGGAACATAAAGGATACTTAAGGATGGTGAGTTGACTAGGAGTGTAACTTAGGAGAATTTAATCCTTATTTTGGAAGGTATGTGTATTACCACCAAATTACTCATGCTTTGTATGGAAAAATGATCCAGCTAACCCATCTTTAATGAGATACAGTTTAAAAGAGGGTTCCCATTTGAATTTGCCTATCAAACAAGCCAGATCAAAATCGTGTAGAATATTTCTTGTGTTGTTCTGCCCTGACATCACGAGGCATAACCCGTTGATAAAATGAGAGTTATAAAATAGGTCTCTGTTTTGTGAAATTAGTTGGTATTTTAATTTAAGGCAGTTTTAACAGAAGAGCGCTAATATAGACTGTTGAGAAATGAATGGTTTTATATTTGAACTTCAGGTTTTTATGTGCTTGATGAGTGTAAAGTTTATATTGATGATTACACTCTCAGACCATGTACAGCTGCCAGTAACTTCACCTTTGTATCTAAAGCAAAACTTGAAATTCAGTTTCAGGAGAAAATAATCTATATGCACATGGGGTTCAAAATCTTACTGTCATTAGTAACACTGCTAGAAGTAGTGTTTTTAAAGTGGGAGTAGCGTTATTTCCTGGTATTTTCTGATTCTGATTGAAAAATTAGCAGTAAGTATATTACACTTGAACTCGCTCCTGTGTAGAGTAGTCTGTCATAACAACTTGACGTAGTAAATTGTTTTAGTTATATCTTAACCTTTGTATTAGGCTTTGATATTTTAATGACTTCACGCCATTAGTCTTTCTCCTTTGAGAAAACATTTGAAAGCATATTATAACTGTCCTGAACCGATTCTAGAAGATAATACAGATTTGGCAAACTTACATTTTAAAATATTTTAGTGATGTTTAAATTAGGCTATATTGTCTTACTGACCTGTGGCCATTGTATTAGGTTTTGCTGTCATTGGAAAATAATTTTAAATCTCATTGGCATAATTTTGATAAGGTGCAAGATTTCTATACAGCCTGTAGAGCAGAAATCTATATCGTTCATTTCAGCAAAACCTTTAAAATATTAGAGTGTGTGAATTTTATTTTTCAGTATTGGGCATTGACTCTTTATGGCTTACCTGAATAAACCAAAGGAATAGAGAAATTGTTACATCTAAGTCATTTTGGTCACGTGGAGCAAGCCATTTTCACCTGTCATATAAGCGATTAGGGTTACTCACTGATAATTCGCTTTCTGTCACAATATGGATTTTATAGCAAATCTCTCATAGGTATTAGTAATTTTATCCTTATCAGTCATTTTAGGAAAGGCCTGTCTAAAAATGTCTTCTCCAGAAGCCTAGAAACAAGTGAAAATAAGGGGGTCCTATGAAAATTGGGTAGCCTTCCTAATTGTAAGGAAACTCTTGCTTCTCCATGAAATCTGCTTTTTATCTCTTGCTTCTTTTTCTGTGTTATCCTCATCCAACAGTGGCATGATAGGAAAGAACATTTTTGGCAGAAGTTCTTGTGCTACTTATATATTGACGCTATTAGTGTGGGTTTAAAGGGAGCTCTTTAATAGGACTTTTTTGGAGTAAGTAGATAATCTCAATTATAGAATAAATTTTATGTTAATTGATGCTATTAGTTGCCTTGTAAACTACAGTGACATTTGCATAACTGCCTTCCATCAGAGGCTTTTGTTTTATTTAAATAGTTTTTAAATTGCAGATTAGAAAAAAATGTTATGTAGTGTATTGTAATTCTAGTGACTAGGTGTAAGTAGAACATTTGTAGCTTGGGTGTTTAGTTTATGAGACTGACTTCAGATGCTTTAAACAGTCATTAATTATGTGTATCGTATTCAAAGATTTTCTTTTAAAAAATTGAAATGTTATAAATACTTTAAGCAGAGTGTGTGACAGTATGTCTAATGGATCCTGTTTTTAATAAGTATGAACTTTGGATATTTTACTCAAGTATTTGTTGTAACACATTAAAATATTATGCTTACCATTGGTTTGTTCATTTAAACTATTTCTTCTTCCTAAAAGGGGGATTTTTTTATTGAGGTGCGCTGACATTCACATAACATAATACTAACCATTTTAAAGTGTGCTTCATTGTCATTTAGTACATTCATAAATATTGTGCAACCTCTACCTGTAGGATGGATATATTTTTTAAAATTTATTTCACTTGGGTATCAGAGCCTCCATTGTGTCAAGAACTGAGTACTCCCTCTTTAAGCACTAATTCCAGTTTCTTCTTTTTCCCAGATATTTACAGAGAGCCTTCTGTGTTCCAGTCGCCTTGAAAATATCCACCTGGCTGGGCAGATGATGCACTGCAGTGCTTGTTCAATAAATCCACCAACTAGTGTAGCCCATAAAGGAAAAACCCAGTACAGGGTCAGTTATGAAAAAAGTATTGACTTGGTTTTGGCTGCCAGCAGAGAGTACTTCAATTCTTCTACCAACCTCACTGACAGCTGCATGGATCTGGCCAGGTAGAGGAACTCTGTATCCTCCGTAAGAGGGAGGGGGGGAAGTCAGAATATACAAACTTCATTGTTGGTTTTATTCTCTACCTCACAAAATATGTTATCACAAGTACAGATTGCCTCTACTATATGGGGCACCATTATTTATTGCTTGAATATAGAATGAAAACTTAATTACATCATAAGTATTCATCAACTTTCTTGTGACCCTTTTTCTCTAGCACACTTTCCCACAGTCATTCTAGATGATTATCTATAAGGTTATACTTTTCTACTATTGGAAGAGATTCAAGTGGTAGCCAGCAAATTCAAGTTCTGGAAAATTTCAACACATTAGGTCGTGTCTATATGCTTTACATGGCTTCCGCTCTGATTAGATGATAAAGCTCAAAAGTCCCTTCCAGGTGGAAATTTCTGGACTCTGAATTCTGTTCCTCTCTTAGCCTGTTGTACAGGAAAATTTGTGTTCCTCTTTTTACTATTGATTCTTAGGAGCTTTTTTTGCATATGGGACACGTGCCCTTTGCCTCTCTTAACGGTTAAACTGTGTTGCCAAGTTTTAATAATATACAGTTTATCTTTCAAATGGCTGTTTGGAATTTTTAAAAAATTCGGTTGTTATTCTTTTTCCTGTCTTTTGTGTCATCCTTTGAAAGACCTTTAATTCCCAAGACCATTAAAATAGTTTTTCGTATTGTTATTTTACTACTTTGGTGGTTTTATTTTTGCATGGAAATTTTAGGCCCATTTGGAATTTATTTTGATGTAAAGATTGTGGTAGTTATTTACAGTTACTTTTCCCCTCAAATAACTGGTAGTTGTTTCAACTCTAGCAAAACTTAAAGGTAACTTTTTTCCCCCAGTGATAACTTACCACAGAAAGAATCATGTTTTCTCAAACCATGTTATTGAACTTGACAAAGTTGTTTAAAATAGTTAGTAAATTTTTTCCTTCTCTCCCAAGGGATAGTATTTCTATTTCAGATGATGAAAATATCAAATAGAACAACTGGGAGTTGTGTTTGACCTAAATCTTTTTGACAGATGCTCCTAGAGATCATTTTTGAAACTACACAATACTTGCAGTATTTGCCTTTCATCTATCCCCTTTTCTCCTACAAGGACACACCTTAATTTTAAAAAGATGTCGTATGTCTATAATGTGGCACCAAACTGATTGAGACCTGTGAGCCCAGATGTATTTGAAATAGAAAATAGCCCATCCATTCTTATTGATTAAATTACTATTTATTTACTAGTTTTTTTTAATTGAGGAAGCAGTACATCCACAAGATACAATATTTAAAAATACACAAAGGATAGATATGGAAGATGTCTTTCTCCTCATTCAAGTTCCTCTAACTTTATCCCTCAGTTATATTTTTAATCAGTTTCCTGTGTATCCTTCTGGAATATCTTATTAAAAGTTACCCCCTTCTTTCTTAAATCAAAAATAAGTGTCTACTACTTGTACCTATCTTTCTGTGTCTTGTTTTATTCACTTAACGATCTATATTGTGGGTTTTTCCATGTGAATACATATAGGTTTGTTTCATTCCTTTTTGATGGTTGTAGACTATTCCATTGTTTGACTTTTATACAATTTATTTAATTAGTTCCTGATTTAGTGTATTTTATTTTAAAAAGACTGTGGTAGTGAACATCCATAATTATGTCTGGGCATGTGAGAGCCTATCTGTAGTGTAAATTCCTAGAACTGGGATTCCTGGGTTCAAAGTGCAGTTAGAATTTTGGTAGGTGCCACAAATAGGTTGTATACTGTTTATCCTTGAACCAGTAGTAAGTATGTGTTAGTGCTCATCTGACTTAAATCCCCAAATTTTGCAAGAGCAAGCTAGGCCTATATCTGTCGCTTGGTCATGTAGGTAGATCCTGGGGCCTAGATATTTTCATGTCATGGTCCATGATTTTAGCATTGTTAGCTCTTCATGGCCTGATCTCTACCTGCCTTTCTAGTCTCATGCCCCACTGTTCCTCTCCATGCACCTTTCAGAAAATAGGTTTATTGTTATCTACAATATTTATTAAGTATACTTTCTCTGAATTTAAAAAAATTTGCTTAAAATACTCCATAGGTATCACAAATTTGTAGATTATCAAATCACTTTCATCTATATTTATCTCAGTACTACATCACCAACTGATTGTTTCTGATCAGAAAAATGTCTCTTGTGCAGTTTCTTAGGTTATTCCTTTTCCTTTGAGAGACAAAATTGTGACCGAATCAAGACATTTCTGTTTTCCATAAAAAAATAACTGGAAATTAACTGTATTCCCTTTGTTTTTTTAATCCTTTTTACATGATCATTATCTTTTGAGTCAACAGTGACCAGAGCACTAAACCCAGAGCTAACGTGTCTTGCTTTATACTGTGATACCTTACGCACTATCAGCATAACCCTGCGCAAATTGCTTCACCTCTGAGCTTCAATTTTGGCTTCCTTAAAAAGCAGATGGTGATATTTGCCTGTCTCACAGGCTTGCTGTGAGGATTAAATAAGATATCAGAAAGCCTTTAGCAGAATACCTGGAAGGAAGTTGGTTTTTGATAAATGTGTTGGATCTCTATGTTGTTGATCATAGAAAGGCAACTTAGCTGAACATATGTTACTTTTCCTTTTTAAAAATGAATTTCTCCTAGGTGCTGCTTACAGCTGATAACAGATAGACCCGCTGCCATTCAAGAAGAGCTAGATCTTATCCAAGCCCTGGGGTGCCTCGAAGAATTTGGGGTAAAGATTCTGCCTTTGCAAGGTGAGTTTTCTATTTAGTGTTGCACTATTATTAACTTATTTTGCATTAGCTCACTCGTGTTCCTTTTTAGGTTTTTAACTAAAGAGTACTTTCGGTCATTTAGTCCATTAGCAATAGGTTCCGCCCTCTGTCCCATTTCTCAATAACAGTACAGCAGTGAGGCTATTGGATAGAAACAAAAATAGAAATTGGGAATATGGATGAGAGTTTCAGGTTTACATCAGTTTTGGATTGCAATTTATTTATTTGCTTCAGTTGTATAGATTTAGAATTAGCTATAAATGATAATAGTTTATTTGTTTTTATGCTTACTGTAGAATATTCTTTAATTAAACAGATTTTTTTTTTTAAACAGCCGGAATGACAGGAAGTTGTTGTTTAGAATTAAATTACTAGCAATTTGTTAACATTGCTCAAGTTCTTTTACCTAAAGGTAGAAGTCAGGTTAGTACCAACTCAAACAGTCCTGCTGTTACACAGTCACCTGTCCTATCAGGACAGTGGGCGTCTCCCAGTGTCCTGAACCTTACCTGATAAGAAGGAGGTAGATTTTCAATCCCAGACCTCACTGCCCTAAATGAAGTGGGTATGCTTGGTGATTAGCGGTATGCTTGGTGATTAGCTGTATGCTTGGTGATTACGGTATGCTTGGCTAGTTTCCATGTAATCTCTTATCTTTATTCTTAAAAAATATATATTTTTACTATTTATTTTTTATTGAAGTATAGTTGATTTACAGTGTTGTGTTAGTTTCAGGTGTACAGCAAAGTGCTCTTATCTGTGTTCTTAACTCTGGAAACGGTTGGAATTGGGAGTGGGGGAGGCATAACTAAGTTCCTTCCATCTCTCTGGTTTTTGATAAAGTTTCATCAGAATTGTGTGTGTGTCTCTCTTTTTCTTTTCTAAACTTCTAGTATCTTCGGTCAGTGATAGCCTGTTAAAGGTTCCTTGGTGTCTTTGTCTTCTGAGGTGCTTTGAGTCAGGTGGATCTTAGGGAATATGAGGCAGGAGAGACATTCTCATGTTTTCATGTGGATTTCCACTGCAGTTTTACTAAAAATTAAAGTTCTGCTTGTCAGACAAATTTATTAGACTTTTAAAAGGTCATATTACTATTACCTTGAATATCTTTGCTTGACAGTAATTTGTATGTGATTTATAAATAGCCTGCAACATCTGAAACAACTGTGTTCAAGGTGACTGTTAAATCACTAGAAAATTCTATTCACTTGCACCATTCATGTAATTTTTGAGCTCAAAGCTTCTTAAAATTGTGAGGATTAATCAGAGTTACCAAAAAACATTTTCAGTTTATTCTCAAATATCTTAAATTATTAACCACCTCCCCCGAAACACTTACATTTTTAATTGAAGATTTCAGTCACGAGAGAGTCCAGAGCACTGTGAAACTTTTGTCTTTCTTATCTCTTGTTAGGTCAAGTCATTATAGCTTTGACTCTGTGTGTGTGTATATTTTAGCTAGTTATTTAATTCAAGCAGATTGATAGAATACAAAAAATGGTTTCCCAAATGCTATTAAAGTTTGAAAATTACATTGCGCTCTGATTTTTCTTCGGTGCTCAGTTAGCAATATTTGCACATCAGCTGATGGGTTTGAATATCTGCAACCAAACTGTAGGTTCTGAGAAATTTCCTGACTGAGGAGAGTCTTAAGGAAGACTTTCTTTCATGTTTTGACAGCTTTTCAGTTTGATATATTAATTTGGAATTTCCTATTAGAATGACTTCTGGATGTGGAGATGGAATATTCTTTTTGTGTACAGTTTGTTGTATTTATGTCACAGATAAAATTTAGGTTTTAGTATTCATCAATGATATTGGACGAACAAAGTAACTTGATATTTAAAGATTTATGGTCCAGGTATTTTTTACTGTAGTCAGTGTACAGTAGTTAATTTGTCACTTTGCTTTGTTGTGAAGCCGTCTTTGCCTACACTCCAGGAGTCGCTGCACCTCTCAGCAGGTGAGGGCTAGTGGTACTAGATAAGTTATAATGCATGAGTTCATAGAAAACAGGATTACAAATATCCTATAAAAAATAATGCCTCGTGTAAGAATCGCCTATGATGTGTTTGTGTGTGTACATATGTGTGCTTTTCCCCATATCTTGGGTGTTTATGTTGTGTAAATTATTCTTAGTATTCAAGTGAACCAATTTAGGATATTGTAGTTATCCCTGTGTTCTTTCTACAATAGAGTAAGTTGGTCTTCCAGACTTACAGCGTTGCGTCAAGCCCAGCCGGGAGCCCATTTTCCCACTTATTGCTGAGTAACTGGACACGTGTCTTACCTTTCTTTGTGTTTAACTTTTCTCATTTACAAAATGAGCGTAGTAATGAGTACCTTACAGAGTTGCTTATAAAGATTAAGTCTGTATGTTTGTAGTGCCTGGGATATAGTGAGAGCTCTCTAAGTATCAGCTGTCATTTTACTACCTTCCTTGGAGGTCCTCTTAATGATGGCAGAATTAGAGTGGTCTTACCTGCTTCCTCCTTCTCCTTCCCTCCCTCCCTCCCTCAGTGTCCCTTCCTCCTCCTCCACTCTCCTTTCCTTACATTCAATAAAGATTAGTTTAGGCACTTGTATTCCAGCAACCAGAATAATGCAGGGGTACCTCTTGCCTTTGAGGGCCTAGTATACTGAGAGGCGTGACATGCAGGCCTGATTCTGTCTTGTTGGGTTTAAATTCTGATTCAGCCACCTTGAGGTGTGTGATCTGTGGCAACTTAATGGCTTTGAACTTTACCTTCCTCGGTTGGAGAATAGTAAAATATTCCCTGGACAGTCCTGAAAGTTATATCTTGAACACTGAGAATCCGTATACTAGAGAATCCAATACTTAAGCATTTCTGTGAATATGTTAGTAATAATAATAATAATTGAGTGATTTTTAAGTTCTAAGTATACTTTGCATGTAATTATTAATCCTTGTACATACCCTGTGAGGTAGTGACTGTTATTGTTTTCATTTTTCTAGATCAAGGCACAGAGAGGTTAAGTAGCTTACTTGTGGTCACACAGCTAGTTAGAGGTGGAGCTAGGTAGTCTGTCTGGCTCGAGAACTTGCATATGTAACAGTAAACAATACTCTACTGATGAGGAGGAGTGAAAGTAAAAGATTCTTTGAGAAGGAAGCTCTGACCCGTGCTCTCAGTCATCAGCTGAGTGACTTGACCTACACATTATCTCCTTCCTCGCCTGTATGGTCCGATGTGTCCTTCTGCAACTTCATGAGGAGTCGTATATGTTCTGCGTCTTTGATGCCCTTCCTGAGCGACCGAAACTGAAATTTTTTTTTTTTTTTTTTTTTTTTTTTTGTGGTACGCGTGCCTCTCACTGCTGTGGCCTCTCCCGTTGCGGAGCACAGGCTCCGGATGCGCAGGCTCAGCGGCCATGGCTCACGGGCCCAGCCGCTCCGCGGCATGTGGGATTCTCCTGGACCGGGGCACGAACCCGCGTCCCCTGCATCGGCAGGCGGACTCTCAACCACTGCGCCACCAGGGAAGCCCGAAACTGAAATGTTACATCTGTGTTTTGCTGGGCCTGTGCTGTCCCTTCCTCCTAAGGTTGTTATGAGACTGTTTGCCGTGTGGGTACCTGGTCAATAAATGCTTCTTATGTCTGAGATGGGAGTGTGTGTGTGTGTGTGTGTGTGTGTGTGTGTGTGTGTGTGTGTCTTGTAGTAGTTTTTAAAAATATTTGTGAGATCCAGAGGAAATTGAGGAATCCTCAATTATTAAAAGATACATATATGCCTATTCTTTTCTTGGTCATTAATTTCAGTTTGAAAAGGAATTTTAGGCATCAAAAGACCTCTTCCCTTCATGGAAAGATAATAACATCTATGGCTTGAATTAATTTAAATAAGAAATCGCATTTTGAAATATAAGTTAGCATGTCCTATGGTAAACAGTAAAAGAGAACTGGTATAGTGATTGTCCAGAGGCTTAAAAGATAGATGAATAAAATAAAAAGTCATTTTAACATGGCAGTTACATTCTGTTAGAATCCTACTCTCCAAATGTATTTAATATACTTGAAATCTTAGTAATATACCATGCTTAGGGCAACAAGCAGAAAACCAAACTTGAGCATTCCAGTAAAAGGAAGTTTAGAGAAAATGATGATCCATTGCCATGTGTAGATTCAGTTTTCCACCTTAATTTTATTGAGCTAGAAAGAGTGATAACAGTAAGGAAATCAGCTTCTTAGAGTTATAAACCTTGAGTTTCTCTAAGAAGAATATAAGAATTCATCAAACAAGACCATTGAAGCATCTGTGAAAACCCAGGCTTTTAGGTACATAGAATGATGCTAATATCTATAAGTGTTGTTTTGAAAATCAGGTTAGAAATATGTAGAAATTACCTTTCTCATAGTTACTGAATCTGAAATGTTGAAGTAATGATACACATTTTCTTAAAAATATATATACTAGGAGAAAAACACATAAAACAGCAGATGTTGAGGTAAAAAACCCAGTTTTTTGATTGAGAAAAGTTATGAAAAACTTTGAAGTGTATCACTTAGTTTTTGTTAGACTGTCCTATAGTAAAAAAAAAAAAAAACTCAGAAATCTCAGTGTGACATGGTAAGTTTAAACCTGGCGTTGTAGCAGCAGAGGGAAAAGATCAGGAATCCCATGATGATGACTCTTAAGCATTTGCTTAGAAGTGGCATATGTCACTTCCACTCACATTTCATTGCCTATAGAAGTCACATGGCCAACCTGAAAGTCGGTGAGGTGGGTATTTGTGACATGAAAACAATACAGTCTGTGGAAGCTGTACTCAGATTAGATATTAGCCGTCCTGATTGTGAAGTAACTGAAGTCTACATCTACCTTATATTTTAGAGTAAAGGCCACCACAGGATTACTGTACTAGCAGTTGCATGAATAGCTATCTTGAAATAACCCAATACACACTAAAGCATTTATGGATAAAAAGACATGGTATTTGCATATGGTCAGGAAAAACAGATGTGTATAGATACATATGTTTATGTGTATATATGCATGTGTTTGGGGGAAGGGTGGAGGGGCATGTAGGATTGCAAGTGTGAATGGAGCAAATGATTAACAATTGGTTGATCTTGGCAAAAACTGTAGAGGAGTTCTTTGTACCATTCTTGCAACCTTTCTGTGAGTATGAAATTTAGTCGTAATAAAAATTTACTCCCCACCCCCCCCCCCCAAAAAAAAAGCCTGTTCCAAAGAAAAACTACTGCCTTTCTCCTTTATATCCACAATCCCTGGGCCCCCTCCCACCTACCTAGAAGAAGTTTTGGGGGAAAATAGGATGTATGTTATACAGCCATGGATTTAGGAATGGATAAAGGAATGAAGGTGTGAAAAATATTTAAGGAGCTGGATTGAATTCAAGTCCCATCACTTTCAGTGACCTTAGCCAAGGTACTTAATCTTTCTGCACCTCAGTTTCTTCCCCTGTGGATAATAGTTCCTGCCTTGTTAGGTTCTGCCTTGTAGGATTAACACACATAAAGCACCTGCCACAGTGCCTAGGACACAGGTCATATTCATTTCATGTCAGCTACTATCATGATAATTGTTACTGTTGTATTTACTGGGTCCCAGCTTCCCAGGTAGTGCCATGTTTCTTAAAAGTTAACACCTCTATCCTGAATAGATACCATTTCTTCCTAGCATATACATCATACTCTTTAATTCAAGGTTTTTTTCCCCCTTTAAGTGTGCCTAATTACCTCATAGTGTGAATTAGTGTGATCAGACATGTTTTATTTTCCTAACATCTAGCTTAAGTGAGAGGATGGGGACTGTTTTTAGAGAAAGGTTAATAAATTGGGTCAGTGAGTGCTTTGAGGACTCCTGCCCTCCAAACTGGTATGACGTGGTGGAGGTAGAAGATGTATATTTGGAACATGAAATGGATTTTAGGGGGTTGAGGCAAGGTGGTGCGACTGGTGTACCAGGAAGTATGCAAAGTTTTCAAAGACAGATACCGCCTTCTTTAAAATTTTCCCTAAGTCCTGACCTGGCACTTGAAAAGGTGACACTTTTTCTTAGCTTCAGAATGCCAGTTCATTTGCTGTGTTTCAGAAGTTTGGTGATAAAGAAAAGATCCATGTTCTACATTATTTATTCAGAAGCAACAGTAACTTTACTGTTTTTAAAAAATTGTGTCTTTTACTTAATTCTTATTGATCTGGGGGTTAACACAGTTTTCATTTTGTTTGGTTGACATAACAAAGTGTTATGTCCCTGGTCACAAGTCTAAAGTATGTCTTTCTTTGTAGTGCGACTGTGCTCTGATCGAATCAGCCTCATCAAGGAGTGTATTTGCCAGTCCCCGATGTGCTACAAGCAATCTACCAAACTGCTGGGCCTGGCTGAGCTGCTGAGGGTAGCAGGTAAGTTTTGAATGCTAAACTGCAGAGTACGGATCTGTGTTATTCTCGACATCACCTAGGCAAACATTGGAATATGTGCTTATAGGTGTCAGAGGAGCTGCTTTGGGGCAAGGATTTGTCTTTTCTAGAAAGGTTGCCATGTTATAAAACTGTGTACCTATATTGAGCTGCTTGGACCTTCTGTTCTTTAAACGAGGGCAGGCTTATTTGGGGGCCACGAAGTGGTTTCGAGGTCAGAAACAGAAGTCAGGGTTACCATTTTTAACCAGAAAACTGAAAAGTAGGACCAGCCAGCCCTACCAGTTCACCTTCAATGTTGAAATTTGGTGTGATATTTTTGATCCTGAATAATTTCTTAGAAAAATTTGTGCCTTTACTATTTGGTCAGGTTTTCACATGTGTTATTTCATTTTCTATTAAATGGTGTTGATGATGTATTCTTCCTATTTTACGAGAGAAATTGAAGATCAGAGAAGTTAAGTATCTTGCTCAACAGGGTTAAATAGCAGGCCATGGCTTTCAAGGAAAGTCTGACTCTACACTTCATGTTTTGCACTATTCTGCTTACCAATCTTTTAATACTTTTCTTTTGTATTTTTGACTTATCCAACGTGTATCCCACCTGATGGACATCATCAAGTGGGTCCTCATCTTCTTAAACAGATTTTAAATGTGCAGCTTAAATTTTTCAAATGGATCCAGCACAATTTTGTGACAGTTACCTTCCCGTTTCAACTAAAAGAATAAACAGAACCCCCTGCTGACTTGAAACACTAGTTATCTGTACTACACGTCTGTCTGTTTGCTGAGTGGTCTTCCTTTGGGACACCATCCATCTCCCAGCCCACGTGATCCCGGGAGACTTGCCAATCAAGATGCTTTGCCACAGTTGTTGGCCACAGTATTCTATCCACCAGCCAGTTCAGGGATGACCGTGTGACTCAAACAGAACCAATCAAAATCTTTCCTGATGCTTGATATATAAACACAGGAAGACAGAGGCTCTTTCTTCCTTTCCAAATGAAAGTCATAAGGATACAACCTTGGGGATGCTGGCCGTCATTTATCTGATCAGTTTTCTGAAAATAAATCCATGTGAAAGAGAGAAAGAAAATACCCCAATGATATACTACATGCCTCTGGATGTAATCCTGCCTAAAGAGACTTCTAACCGCAGAATTGTTTTACTTAAATTGAGATAAATTCCATTTTTAGCTTAAAAAATAGTAAAGGGGATTTTTGTTTATTTTGAGCTTTAAAAAATATATATTTAGTATATTTAGTAGACACACTTATTAATGCTTAAAAATTTTTATGTATAGAACTCTTCTTCTTAAGGCCTATAGTTTTAGTAAATTTTATTGTGTCAGTTGTCCTTTTCTAGCCTATCCAAAAGCATAACACTAGCATCTTCACCTTTGGACTTGCAGCAGCCTTGGAAAGGTGCCGACACTGTGACTGGGGCCAGGCATCCATCGTGAGGCATCTCAGATGGCTGCGGAGAAATTGGGTGTGGAGTCAGAAGACTGGTCCACTCCTCACTGTCCCGTTCATTTGCTAAATGACTCAAGCTTCAGTTTCTGCATCTGGAAAATAGGAATGACACCCCCCTTGCTTCACCTGCCAGATTATAAGAGACCCACATGAGTTAATGCATATAAAAGCACTTTGTAAACTTTGAAGCAGTCTGATCATCAGGGAAGAATTTCATAAGTATCCAGTTCATAGAAACTAATGAAGCAGTCAGGGATGCCATCTGCATTTTCCATGTACCTGCCTACTAGGATTAATTTCCATTTTTGTCTTTGTGACGTTGACATAGAAATGGGAAGATCAGTGATCTTGGCCAACCTGCACTTATAATGGTATGAACATTCTTCTTCAGTCCTGCAGAGCACATTTATGTGGACCACATGGTGTTCAGACCCTTTTCTTCATTGCAGCTATTTTAGTTCTCGTATTTGGAACCATCTCAACTTGGCCACCTCTTTTTCACAGACTTTAACGTGGAATCTGTATTATAACTTCAGTGCAGTATCATTAAAAGATAAGACTAGTATCTACATTTCATTCAACGTAGTGTTTTTATTGTGAGCCCCCTGAGTGCACATAATGGCTAATACGTACCTGTGACTGCTGTGTGCCAGTTCCCTTCTGTGCCCTTTTAATGTACTACCTCTTTTGCTGTGCACAACAGCCTCTTATTAGCCACATTTTACAGATGGGGAAATAGAGACCTCAGAGAGCTAAAGTAATATCACTTTGTCAGGTACTTTGGATACACACCTGCTGCCCTCTGGGGATTTAGAATCTTAGAGGTCTGTGGAAGCAGTGAATTATGCTGCATTATGGGGTGTGATGGTAGCACATGGCTTCTGTAAACAAATGTTATAGAACTTGAAGAAAGGCAATTCTAATATTTTGCTGGGGGTGGAGTGGTATTAAGAAAGCGATCACAGGCAGGTGACATGTATCTGAAGCTTATAGAATGTTATGGTTATTTATTGCTGCTTTACAAACCACCCCCAAACTTAGTAGCTTAAAATAACAACAGTCACGTCTTTTTATCTCTCCCAGTTCTGGTGGTTGACTGGGCAGTTCAGGGTCTTTTATGAAATTGCAGTCAGATATAGCAGCTAGGGATGGGCTCATCTCAAAGCCTGCTTTATTCACATGTCTGGCATCTGGGCTGAGAAGATTTTTTAAAAAGCTGGGAATGGAGTAGCTAGGGCTTTCTCTTCTCTGTGTGGTTTCTCCTTATTGTCTTTCCTTATGGTGTTCTCAGACTACCCAGATTTCTTACGTGGCTGAGGGATCCCAGAGTCAGCATCCCAACAGAAACCAGCAAAACTTCATGTCATTTTCTATAATTTAGCTTTGGAATTTGGGTAGCTTCATTTCCATTGTGTCTCATTCACAGAAGCAGTCACACAGGCCCTCCCAAGTTCAAGGGAAATACTTAAGTTGACAGGGCCTGGGCCATCTGCTCCTGAGCTGGCTTCCATGGCTGTTGGAAAAGGCCTCCATTGCTCCCTGGCTGGTGGTGCAAGACCTTGGCTCCTTGCCCCATGGAGCTCTCCACAGGGCTTCCTGAGTGTCCTTTTAACATGGCGATTCCTGGGTTTCTCCTAGAGCAGTTCATCTACGAGAGAGCAGGGCGGATTCCGTAATGCTTTTTATGACCAATCTTGGAAGTCACACTGTCGTTTACAGCATGTTCTGTTTGTTAGAAGTAAATCACTAGTCAGCCCCCACTCAAGGGGAGAAGCTCCATCTTTAGAAGGGAGTATCAAAGAATTTGTGGACAAAGTTTAAATTATATTTCATACACTCAAGACTTTGTCAGGCCACCATTAGTATTTTCTTCAGACTAAACATCTGGATCATTTTCTTTAATAGTTTTCTAGTCTGGCTATACTCCTGGCTGTTCTCCCTGAGAATTTTGTTTTGTTTGTAGGATTTTTCTAGACATTCTTTTCAAGCCTATTTTTGCTTATGTCTTTCCTTTTAACCACCTGCTCAGATTGCCTGATATGCAAATTAACTTTATCACAATGAAACTATAAAATTTAAGTCCATTTTACTTTGTGCTTAAGTTTTTTCCCCTTTTATTTATCATTTATGAATTATAATTAGAACATTCAAAGGGTAAAATTTTTAAATAAATAGGAAAAATATTTAAATTCCCTATTGGGAGGAAAACTTTTCCTCTACCCACTTAGATTGGAATGGCTGGTCTGGGGGTGAATACATACATACATACATACATACATACATACATACATACATACATACATATATATGTATTATTAAGGTATAGTTGATTTACAGTGTTGTGGTAGTTTCGCATGTGCAGCAAAGTGATTGGGTTATACATATACATATGTTCATTCTTTTTCAGATTCTTTTCTCATATAGGTTGTCACAGAATATTGAGTAGAGTTCCTTATGCTATCCAGTAGGTCCTTGCTGGTTATCTATCTTATATATAGTAGTGTGTTTGTGTTTATCCCAGGCTTCTGATTTATCCCTCCCATACCATGTTTCCCCTTTGGTAACCATAAGTTTGTTTTCGATATCTGTAAGTCTGTTTCTGTTTTGTAAATAAGTTCTTTTGTTTCCTTTTTTTAAAAATTAGATTCCACATATGAGTGATATCATATGATATTTGTTTTTCTGTGTCTGACTTCACTAAGTATGATAATCTCTAGGTCCATCCATGTTGCTGCAAATGGCATTATTTCATTCTTTATTATGGCTGAGTAATATTCCATTGTATATGTGTACCACATCTTCTTTATCCATTCCTCTGTTGATGAACATTTAGGTTGCTTCCATGTCCTGGCTATTGTAAATAGTGCTGCAGTGAACAATGGGGTGCATGTATCCTTTCAGATTATGGTTTTCTCTGGATATATGCCCAGGAGTGGGATTGCTGGATCATATGGTAGTTCTATTTTTAGTTTTTTAAGGAACCTCCATACTGTTCTCCATAGTGGTTGTACCAATTTACTTTCGGTCTGAGGCTGATATTAATCACTGATCACTTAGGAGACTGATAGAGAATTCCATGATTAATAAATAGATTGGAAGGTCTAAGTGGCCATGATCTTTTCTCCTATAATCTTATAAAAATCAGTCTAATCTCTGTTTTTTATTTTGGAATTAATTAGAAAGATAGTGTTAAGGAGCTCCTCTATCAGTTGATACTGCCCAAATCAGTAAGTCATTTGCATGTGTTTACAGGTGAAGACCCAGAAGAAAGGCGTGGACAGGTTCTAATCCTTCTAGTAGAGCAAGCACTTCGTTTCCATGACTACAAAGCTGCCAATGTGCATTGTCAGGAGCTGATGGCCACAGGTGAAGTAGATACTAAACACTTTGCTCATGTCCTCTTGGTGAATAATGGGAGAGGTCTGTTTTGAAATCAGTTGGCCTCATCGGTAAGCCAACCACTCTGTGTTCATAAGCCTTGAGAAATGTTTTGTGAGTACTGATAAGTATGTATTCCATGTGCTTGTATATTAATATACATACTTTAATGGGCTCAAGGGTTATATTTTATCTGAGATACGGTTGCTTTCCATTCCATATTAAAAACAGGCTCATAATTTTGATAACAATTCTAAAATATTTTAATGCCTTTTTATATATTTGTCATATAAAAGAAAATTTAAAAAATTTGAAGTATCTATAATTTGTGACTAAATTGTCAGTATTTCTATTCTTTAATTTTTTTAAGAGATAGCATAATGCTTTTCAAATTAATGTTGAGTAATTGGGAAGTAGTTCGCACCCCTAAAATTTTCCATATTGAAATTATAACTCAAGTCTCTGGAGGATAAGCAGGTTCTACTGTGGAATAATTTCTCTATTAAAGAATACATTCCCCAGAGGGGTAGGAAGTGATGTTGTCTTATGACAGGCTCTGTGCTGAATGGTCTGCGTTTTGTAGCTGTGTCTGACTGTGTGAAAACTCAAGCACATCCATTTACCCATCGTCTGTGCATTCCTAGTGAGTGGTTATAAATGCAGTGCTTCACTTCATGGAAACTCCTGGAGCTGTGCACTGATGATATGTATACTTTCTGTATGTATACTGTTAAAGGAAAAAAATATTCTGACACTTGTTACAAATGGTAAGGAAGACTTTATCCATGAATTTTGCAGCGGGGGAGAGAGAACAGGCTCAACTCCAAATACAGAAAAGGCAGCTGGGAGTTTACCACTGAGGAGCAGGTTGAGGGGTCAACAATGGGTGAAACATGACAGCGAAGAAGAGACGTCAAGAGTAGGGGGATTGGTACTAAGCCGACTTAACAGGATTCTTGCTGCTGGCAGGCCAGGGTGATCAGATACCAAGGGTGAGAGATTCTCTCTGAACTGACTTGGCAGGATTCTTGATCAGACTGGGCTATACACGTTCAGCAAAGACTGGGCCAAGGCCTAGGCCTCCTTGAGAAGAGGGCTCAGAGAAGCCTGGATAAAGTTCTGTCAGGGAGAGAGTCTGGCGATACGTCTATGAAAATGTTGAAAACTCTGGGAAAAAGCTCAATGCTTTATAACCTCAGCATTAGAAAACTGGTTTCATGAAAGAACTGTGTTCTGTAATATTAACCTAGTGATTTTGCAACATTAAGTTCAGAATAATTATGGTATTCTGGATAATCATTGTTTTTTTTGTTTGTTTGTTTTTGGGGTTTTTTTGTGATACGCGGGCCTCTCACTGCTGTGGCCTCTCCCGTTGCGGAGCACAGGCTCCGGACGCGCAGGCTCAGCGGTCATGGCTCACAGGCCCAGCCGCTTCACAGCATGTGGGATCTTCCCAGACCGGGGCACGAACCCGCGTCCCCTGCATCGGCAGGCAGACTCTCAACCACTGCGCCACCAGGGAAGCCCAATCATTGTTGTCTTAATTTATTACCGCTTACTTGGAGAGCTTTGTAACAATTTTATTCCTATAAGGATGGTACCTGTAATTTTGACTAATTTTGACTCTGTATATTTAGAAAAAAGGCCTGCTTTCTAACTGGAATGCCTTTAAATAAGAATAAAAGTGCATTTTAAGAATTCACAATATAAGCCTGCATAGGATAAAACTCTGCTGGTTTCAGGGGCTGACTGTATTTTTGGCACTGTCCTTGGATCTCTATCTTTATGAAGTGAATGATTCTGTGTAGCTCTCTATAATAATTTCTCTTTATCTAGGCTTTGCAGTGTATAAATACAGCTTTTAAAAACAGGTTGTTTTTAAATAAAGATTGTTCAGTTCTTCTAACAACCCAGTGAAGGAGGAATTATTATTATTATTATTGTTTTTTAGTGGTGAAGGATGTGTGATACTTGGAACTTTCTCAAGCTCACACAAGTGCTTGGGCCATACCCTCAAGTCTCTCTGAATTCAGATACCCAGTCTTTTACTCAACATCAAAGCTCAGTAGATTATTTGTAGCATTGTCAGGTAATCTAAAATTTAACATAGTTTATCGGAAGAATTTGTCTGGAGCGGCACTGAACTTTCTAGACAAGAAACTCACCTAATCTTTCTTTTCTAGTTTCAGATCCTTATGTGCTTCTGCTTATATAATAATATGCATCACTAATGACTGACTTTGCTTTGGTAACATAAGACCTAAGCAGAAAGCCGTTTCTCATGTTAGATTAAAGATTTTTTCTTCTAGTGAAAATCAGTTTATTTTTTCTTGCCCTTTTTCCAGGTTATTCTAAAAGTTGGGATGTTTGTAGCCAGTTAGGACAATCAGAAGGTTACCAGGACTTGGCCACTCGTCAAGAGCTCGTGGCTTTTGCTTTGACACATTGCCCTCCTAGCAGCATTGAGCTTCTTTTGGCTGCCAGCAGCTCTCTGAAGACAGAAGTAAGTGTTCCCAATAAAGTAAATGCTCCCGAACTGTATGAAGTGTATTTTGTTGAGTCTGTGGATTTGGGATTTGTGCTCTTTTTTTTTCAGCAATATGAAAATTTTAATTTATGGGAAAAAATAGTCTGTCACTTATATGAAAAGGGATTCGAAGATATTAGGATATAAATTAGTGTTGTTGACTTTATTACAGTAAAGAAGAAAGGGTACAGGTGTGAGAAAAAAAGAAAGTATATTAGGAAATAAATTATTGAATATAATGGGGAAAGTTAGTGCTGTCAAGAATAAAATATATAAGAAGTGGTCCTGTACACTATACTTGAAACCATATGAATGAAAACCGGTGATGGCACCATCCCCTTAGACGTCCTTTGGAAATGACAGGATATGGGCTTTGGTTAGAGAGAAGCTGAATTTCCTAAAATTCACAGGCTAAATCTGTGTCAGGGAGGATGGTGCTCTGGTTTGGAAATACAGTACTGTTAAATATGTGAAGAGATTCTGGAAATCACATTTTCGTCTCATGGTCACTTATTACATTGTATATCAGGTTTTTCACACTTGATTCTGATCCTGAAACTGTGGTTGCATCCTTGTGAAGGTGTTCATGAAGTCCCATAGTAAGCGTGTTACCACAAAGTAGTCATTAGGAAATAGTGGGGGTTTTTTTTTTCCTCAAAAGAGTACTTTTTAAATTTCAAGCCTGCATTGTAAAATGAGGGGAATTTAAAAATGATTGTTCTTTTTTCAGATTCTTTATCAAAGAGTGAATTGCCAAATCCATCCAGAAGGAGGAGAGAGTATCAGTGTGTCCCCATTGATGAGTAGAGTGCTACAAGAGGTGAGTCAGGGTGAGAAGGAGGAGTGTGAAAGGTGGTTGTGAGAGGAATGAAACAGTCGCCTTACTGTGTGTGTGTGTGTGTGTGTGTGTGTGAAGACTGTTCTTTTAAACTTTTTTTGTGTGTGAAATATAACATATAGAAAAATACACAAAACAAAGATGTCCAAGCATCATAAAGTATCATAAAGAAAACATCCATGAAACCGTCACACAGATGAAGAAATAGCTCACGACAGGCCTTCCACAGGTCCCCTCATGCCCTTCTAATCTTCTCTCTCCTTCCAGAGATCCTGACTCATCCCAGTAACTAGATCCATGTGTGTTTTGTTCTTGTTTTAAAACAACTTTAAAACCTATCACACCCCTCCCAGTATGATAGTTTAATTTTACCCGTTTTTGTACTTTATGGAAATAGTTACGCTCAACATTATGTTTGTGAGATCCGTCCATGCTATTATATGTGTTGTAGTTGACTCATTGTTACTGCTGTATAGAAATTTATTTATTTATTAAAAAAAATTTTTTTAATTAGTTTCTGCTTTATAACAAAGTGAATCAGTCATACATATGCATCTATTCCCACATCCCTTCCCTCTTGCGTCTCCCTCCCTCCCACCCTCCCCATCCCACCCCTCCAGGCGGTCACAAAGCACAAGCCGATCTCCCTGTGCTATGCGGCTGCTTCCCACTAGCTATCTACCTTACGTTTGGTAGTGTATATATGTCCATGCCTCTCTTTCGCTTTGACACAGCTTACCCTTCCCCCTCCCCATATCCTCAAGTCCATTCTCAAGTAGGTCTGTGTCTTTATTCCTGTTTTACCCCTAGGTTTTTCATGACATTTTTTTTTCTTAAATTCCATATATATGTGTTAGCATATGGTAAGAAATTTATTGCTATATGCATATATTCCAGTTTATCCTTTCTAATGTTGACTGACATTGGTTTGTTTTCAGTTTTGGTTACTAAAAATAATGTGTCATCATTCTGTACGTGTTTCTAGTGCACATGTGCGGACCTTTCTCTCTGGCATGGACCTACCTAGCCCTGGAAGTCTGTGTTATTAGATAAATGTGTACATTCAACCTCAATCGATAATCCCAAATAAGTTTCTAAAGGGGTTTTACCCGTTGCACTCTCAACAGCAGTGTCTGGGGTTGCCATTTGCTCCAATCCAGCACCTTGGCATGGGTGGTTTTCTAAATTTTACCAATTCTCTTAGGTGTTTAGTGATACCCTTTTGTGATTTTGATTTGCATTTTCCTGATTACTAATGAGATGGACTTATCTCAGGAGAGGTCCTCTTTGGTGAGGTTCCTATTCAGTTCTTTTGTCCATCTTTTATTGAATTTTAATCCCTTTTCCCTTTCCTCATTGAAATTCTTATGAATAAAATTTGTCTGGACCCATTAAGTATGTATGAGTCTCAGGAGAGTTCACCCTGGGAGAGGAAGGAGGAAGCATGTACTCACTGAGACCTCCCTCTTGTTGGTCAGCCTTTGTTCCATGGAATTTAACTTTTTATGACTATTTGTAGCAACATAGAATTGGCACTTTTTTAGGTCAAAGACAGTAGCTATTTCTGATATTCTAACTAGATAAATTTAGAGATGGCAATCCTCTTTATAGATTGGTTTCCACAGGATTCCTTTAAATGGTAAGCTTCACTTTCAAAGTGTAAAATGTCATTCATTTTTCTAGTAACTATTTTGGAAGACATCTGTTGTGATAAGTGAGCTACACCTAATCTCCGTTTTTTTGTTTTTATGTGTTTTTTGTTTGTTTGCCTTATATTTCCATACATTGATTTTACTTTTAATTTAAAAATTTTTTTTGAGATATAGTTGATGTACAATATTATGTAATATAAGGCAGAAAATAGTGATTCACAGTTTTTAAAGGTTATATTCTATTTATAGTTATTATTAAATATTGGCTATACTCCCAGTGCTATATAATACACCTTTGTAGCTTATTTATTTTATACCTAATAGTTAGTACCTCTTAATCCATTACCTCTATATTCCCCTCCCCCTGCTCTCTCCTCACTCATAACCACTAGTTTTTTCTCTATACCTGTGAGTCTGTTTCCTTTTTGTTATATTTATTAGTTTGTTGTATTTTTTAGATTCCACATATAAGTGATATCATGTAGTATTTGTCCTTCTCTGACTTACTTTATTTAGCATAATGCCCTCCAAGTCCATCCATGTTGTTGCAAATGGCAGAATTCAATTCCTTTTTATGACTGAGTAGTATCCATTGTGTGTGTGTGTGTGTGTGTGTGTGTGTACACACCACATCTTCTTTATAAATTGGCTGTATTCATCTTGCTGAACTCATCTGTAGTTGTATACTGTGTAGTTACTTTTAGAACTCTGGTACAAAGCTTCAATTGTGGAATCTATTAATAGAGTTAAGGAATAGTTAGTTTTGCCTACAGTGGAATATGTACAATTACTTCATTTCCATAATCCTTTCTTTTGTACCAAAATTCAGTTTGACATTTATTGAATACACATATGTATCCCCAGTTCAGTGCTAAGTGATCTCAGGATCGCAAAGAAGTTTGTAATGTGATTTTTGGCCCTTAAGGGTTTTTCTCCTATTCCTCCTGTAGTGGTGACTCCAGGAGAGTATTGACCAGTAGAATTTTCTACAGTGAGGGAAATATTCTAGATCTCCACCATCCAGTGTGGTAGCCCCTAGTCACGTGTAGCTATTGAGTACATGGAATAAAGGTCGTGCAGCTAAGGAATCAAATTTTAAATTTTGTTTGATTTTATTTATGTTAATTTTACTAGCCACCCAAGGCTACTGGGTTCCAGATTGGACATCACAGTTCTAGAAGGTGAGATATTCAGAGGAGGATTGTGTTCTGCCGTCAGCACTGCAGATAGTGGACGTTTTTTGGTTACTGTTGTTACACTGTCTTTGAACTGAAGTCATAGCATTTTCCAGGGGCCTGGAGTGGTGTAGGTGTAGGCGTGTTTTCACTTGTTGTATTGATTAGTTTCTGTTCGGTTTTCTCTTACTGGGTATGAAAGCACATTAAATTCTATGGTGTTTTCTCCATGGGATTCAAAACAGTTCTTATATTGGGGAGTTGGCAAATTTTACTATTTTTCAAGGTCCAATGGAAGACCTGCTTTTCGTGAGATCTTTATCCCCAGTTTTGTACCTTTTGAACCTCTGTTCCTTCCCCACTTGCTCAGCCGTATTACCCACTGTCTCCACAGCCTCCTCTCTTTTCATGCCTTGCAAACACGTGCTGTGTTCCAGTCACGCTGAAGTTACCCCATTCCCTGAGTAGGCTCTCTCACAGCTTTGGTGTCATTTAGGGTTCTCTTTGCCTGTCCTGCCCTTCTTGTCTCGTGCCCTTGTCATCTTCCTGCCCTCTTGATCCCATCTAAGCTGTCGTTTTCTTTATCAAGCTTTCCTTGAGTCCCCATTGCTCCCTCTCCCATATCCCCCAAGCATCTCGTGTCATCGTATCAGCACGTGTGTGGTACGGTTTGGTACGTGTGGCAGCTGGAAGCATGTCATTTACCTTTGTGCTCTCTCCATAGACTGCTTGTCACAGAGTGACTGCCTCGTAAATGCTTAATAAAGCTAATTTGGAAACTCCCGCTGCAAAAAGATTAGTGTGTGGTAAAAATGAATTAGAAAGTAGATTTTAGCCTAAAAATATAGGTAATTTCCAGTTTGACTCGTACGTGTGTGCTCTGGTTGCTGTTGAGGTCCTGTTGTATTTTGGCCACTGTAAGGGGAGTATCATTTCTCTGTTTAGCAGAGAATTGCACCATGTTTTTGCTGAGTTCAGCTCCATAAGCTTATTCTGAATCCCCATCCTTCCTTATAGAATCCATGAAAAGCCTTTTGTGGCTTTTGGGTTTCCTATTTTCTGCTTCTCTGATGAATTAGAAAGTGTCAGCCCGGCCCCTTGGTAGCCTCTTTGGAGTTGAGCCTGCTGTGTCACCAAAAGTGGGCACATACTGCTCCATTAAAATTTCTTCAGTAAATGTAGGAGACCGCCAGCAGTCCTCCACAGGATCCATTTAGCGAGGAAAAGGAATTCTTCCAAAATGATTGTCTATTTTTGTCTTTTTTTTTTTTAGCGCCTTAAAAGCTTTCTGGTCTTCCTTTTTCCTCTTCCAACAAGCTGTAATAGATCTAGGTCTCCTGAAGTGCTAATCCAAGCCCTCAGTGAACACATGATGGCTTTGATTCATGAAGCACATTTCAGAATATTATAGCTGCTATTATTAGATTAAAATGCAGTGCTTAGCCATAAGATGCCGTGTGTTACACATTAACAGTAGATGTAATAACCACATTAAATTATAACTCATAAGTGAGAGCTGACTGTATATGTAATCTGCTTAATGCCCAAGACTTTCATTACTCAGTTGTGAAAATAATGATTTTGACTTAAGTATCCAAGCAAAGAAAAGATGTTAAGTGCTGTTCTGTTGCATTTGCATTAGTACAAGTGGAGCATACAAGTTCTAAGATATTGGCTCTTGTCCCAGTGAACAAGATATTTGTTTTTAAATAGAACAAAATGCACAATTTGTGAATAACTACCAAATAAAAGATTTCTAGTTTCTTATTAATGTTGGTCACTATGGTTTTTTTTAGACGTAACAGTATTCCACCACTTAGAGTGTATTAACATTTTGTTTAGTTAGTATTAGTTATATCACGTAGCCAATAGTGTTTTCCCCAGATAAATCTAATTAGAGTTGGAAATGGTTAATATACAAGGTTCCCATTAAAAAATCATTTTCACTGTGGGAATTCTTATTATGAACATTTTAAGTGGCTACAGATTTATACAACTGGGCTAAGTAATGTTTAGAATTGAGGCATGGGCTAAGCATACAGCTATTTTGAATTTATAAATGGATTATTTAGAAATACTGAAATAAAAGCAAGCAAATGACAGTTGTATTTCAGTACCAGGGACAACCCTTTCTTTTCCCCTTCACCAGTTGATGGATGTTTAAGTTGTTTGCACTCTTTAGCTATCATGAATAATGCTGCTGTGAACATTGGTATACAAGTCTTTGTATGGAAATATGTTTTGATTTCTCATGTAGGTATCTGGGAGTGGAACTGAAGGATTGTATGGTGTATATGTGTTAAATATTGGAAGAAATTGCCAAATTGTTTTCCAAAGTGGCTGCACCAGGAAGTATTAAGGTTCCAGTTTCTTCATATCCTTGCTAACATTCTTGACTGGCTTTTTGCTTAAAGCAATTCTTATAGGTGTGTGTGGTATCTCATTATCATTTTGGTATGTGTTTCCAAATAACTAATGATAATGAGCACATTTTCATGTGCTTATTGGCCCTTTCTGTACCTTCTTTGGTGAAATGGCTATAAATATATTCCCCTTTTTTAAACTGTGTTATTTGTCATCTCCTTACTAAGTCGTAAGAGTTTTTGCTGTTGTTTTTAAACTCTTGGATACAAGCTGTTGGATGTGTGATTTGAAAATATTTTTCTCTCAGTGTGTGATTTGACTTTTTACTTTAACGGTGACTTTTGACGTTCTTAACGGTGACTTTTGAAGTGCAAAAGCTTTTAATATTGCTGAAGTCCAGTTTATTAACATTTTCTTTTATTGCTTGTGCTTTTGGTGTTGTATCTAAGAAATCTGTGCCTAACTTAAGGTTGTGCAGATTTACTCCTGTGCTTTTTTCCTAAGAGTTTCATAGTTTTAGCTTTTATATTTATTGATAAATAAGTAATAATGAACCACTTTTTGTATGAGATCAAAGTATAAGCTTAAGGAATATCCACATACAGAAAGATGAATTAGAACTTTGCTTCATATCATGAACAAAAATGGACTTGATGGGATCATATTTGTTTTTTCTTTTATGTGATACCTTGTTCCTTCTTAAAGGATTTTCAATCTTATATTGCACAAAGACACACATTAATATTATGAAGTTTAAAATGGTTTCATCTGAAGTGAATTTTTGTTAAAATTATTGCCTTAGTAATTTTCATTTTTCCAGATGTTTTGAAATTTTGGTTTGCAAGCTTGTTTTGAGCCCTCCCACTCAGTTTAATTTTTTTTTCCTTTTTTTTTTTTTTTTTGGCCATGCAGCACGGCATCTGAGATCTTAGTTCCCTGACCAGAGATCGAACCCGTGTCCCCCTGCAGTGGAATCATAGAGTCTTAACCACTGGACCATCAGGGAAGTCCTCATTCAGTTTAATCTTTATTTCCCTAGCCCGTCCTTAAGGATTCTGTTGTTTTGTGGTTTCCTCCTATCTAATCCCTTGGTGCTTCAGGCCAGAACTACATCTTGGAGTAGCTTTTCACTTGGGACTCCCTCCCCCTGTACTAGTGAGGATGTGAGAAATACAGACATGGAACCAGTGATTGTTTGGCCCAGTTCCTTTGGGCTCTGATTCTAGTTCTCTGCCTCCATCGGCCCACAGCTTCATGAAATAAATATAAATACATAACCCCAGGCAGTGAGCCAGGATGAAGTTCTCCCTCTTACAGGGAATCTTTTTTTTTTTTTTTTTTGTGATATGCGGGCCTCTCACTGTTGTGGCCTCTCCCGCTGCGGAGCACAGGCTCCGGACACGCAGGCCCAGTGGCCATGGCTCACGGGCCCAGCCGCTCCGCGGCATGTGGGATCTTCCAGAACCGGGGCACGAACCCATGTCCCCTGCATCAGCAGGCAGACTCTCAACCACTGCGCCACCAGGGAAGCCCAGGGAATCCTTTTAATTCCCAGTTCTTCTCTGAGAAGGAGGACCTGGCAGCCATTGCCAGCATCTGAATTTTGAGCCCCCAAATGTTGAACTCTAAAGTTGAGTGTCTTTTGCCTCTTCTGTCTATTATTCTCAGTATTTTGGAGCATGGTGAACATATTGCAACATAATTCATGACTCCATCTTGACTGGAATGTGTAATGTTTTCTTTAATTACAAATATAGTACAGGCTTCTATTTTAACAATCCGCTTATAGGGATTGTTAGGAATTCAGATAATATAGAAGTTCAGATAATCAATATAATCTGGCATACTTTATTTCTTGAAAGTAAAAAAAAAAGATATGTGAAACACTTATGAAAAAAATACTGACATTTTTTAATTTTTGATAAGACGTACATGTATATTTGTGGTAACTTTGGTCTTTCTGATTTTTTTAAAATATAAAAATAATCAATAATACATTGATATGTAAGTTCTGTTTCTTCTCTCAGTTCTTTCTCTCTCCCCATTCTATGTATCCCACTGCTCAGAGGTAAACATTTTAAAGTTTATATATATCTTTCCAGACTTTTTCTGAGCATAGACAGATTTTCTGTATAGCTCTCCTCTGTCTCCTGGAGGACTATTATTTTATTCTTTAAACTAAAATGGATTTGTACTGCATATATTATTTTGAAGCTTGCTTTTTTTTCATATAATGATATGTGTCATGGACATCTGCCCTTATTGCATATAGACCATTTATGTCATGGTGTAACAGTGGTCACTGGATATGTATGTACCATGATTTATTTATCTTTTCCTTTGCTTTTCAACTTTTGGATTGTGCCCAGTTTTCCTCTATTTTGGACTGAACTGCACTGAGCATTTTATGTACACATCTTTGCATATTCATGCTAGTATTGCCCTGGGATAAAATAGGAGAAATGGGCTCCTGAGAGAGACAGTTTCCTGTTACTTGTGGTCTGTCCTCCATAACTTTATGTAAGTGCTGATTAAAAAATTGGGCATGGAAAAAGGAAATAAAAATATACTCCATATACCTCTATTTTTCCTAACTACAGTTCTCTTAATCTGGATCCAAAAATGCTAGAAGATTCAAAAAGAGTTTAGTCCCTAAAACCCCTGAAATAGTGTGTCAAATTTGTTGTGTTAGTATGTGTCTGTTTGTGACTTTGTGTGTTCATGTATGTACACATGCATGTGCATTCAGTTTTCTGGGGAAAGCAGTTATAGCTTTCATTAGAAATGTATAGGGGGCTATGACTCCCAAAGATGAGAACGTCTAAATTGTAGCCTGGCCTGTTAATTAGCAGATGAACTGAAGCGGAGTCAGACTTTAGAGTGATTTACAACACGGGGTATTTTTCTACTGCTTCTTCTCATAAATAGTTCCAGAAGTAGTATCACCAGTAATAAGGGTTGCGTTCTTAATATTTTGAATTCAGGATGAAATTTGCTATAAGTAAGTGTTAGGTGCAGGGAAGTACTTTGGGTTATTTGCAGATATGTTGGAGGAGAGAGGGTAGTGGCTGAGCTCAGTTTGAGCTCTGTTTGTGATCCTTACCTAGGTTATGGGTACCAACAGCTCAGTTCTCAGTTGGCAAACAGGTTTCTCAGAAATTAACCCTCAAATTACCAGATACCAGAGAGAGCAGCTCCTAAATAGATTACTGTAGTAATTGATCAACAAGAATTGTTTCTGTAAGCCACGCTTGATGTATGGAACTGTCCTTGTTCTTGTGAACCCGTTTGGTTATGATGTCTATTGTAGGACTTGAAAAATATTATTAGTGCTTAGGAAGTTAACCTTTGAGCTGTGTAACACTTGACATTAATGAGATTTCATGTTAAATTTTATGCTGGGAGTTGTTGACTTGGTTTGGGGGATTAATCTATTTCTGCTGTTATACACTCTAAATTAATTAACAGTGTGCAACTATGAATATAAAAACTGCCAGTAGTAATCATTTCAGGAGTAAATTTTGCCTAACCTCTTTTTGCTTTCCCTATTACATGGAGTTGAAAGAAAACTGTTTTCCTCATTAATGCCTCTGGTTACACTATAATCTTGGTAGACTGCCCCCAAATTAAATGCTTCTTCTGCAGTCTAAATGAGCCTTTTATTTTACTTTCTCTTTGGAATTCTTATAAGGGAGGAATCTCTCACAGAAAATCCTTTTATCATGTACATTTCTGTACATTGGAATTTCACTTATCTTCTGAAACAAACTTCTCAGTTTCCATGTTTAAAACTTTCTATCGAGTTAGCCAATCCATATGAACAGAGTAAATTTTAGGTTTATTTTATGAAATGGAATAATTGTTTTATAGCCTGTATTTTTTGATATTTTTCAATTGATTTGATTTTCCTCTGAACGAAGTTGTATCCTGCTTAAGCGCCATATTTCTTACCATGTTTATATTTTTAGTTCTATACTTGGATTAGTTGATAACATTCAAATCATTCAGTATGCCCTCTAAGTTAAGAAGATTCTAAAGATGAACCAGAATTGAAAATGTGACATGAAATCTTATTTGAATAACATTTAACTACTGTAGTCATAACATATTAGGGTTTAGAAAATGTTTCTTCAAACATTTAAATAGTACAGTAAAATCAGACTTCTTATTCATATCTACAGATACAAACAATAGATTAGGAATTTTCACATACCCTGAGCATTTAGTAATGAATAAACATGGTCTCTGCCCTTGAAAAACTACTGTCTAGGTGAGAAGACAGAGAGAAAAATCATAATGTCAGTATATTATGATATGTGCATTAAAAGTATGCATATAATGAGTGCAGAGTACACTGTCTTAACAGGATTTTACTGACGGCAAAAATGCCACATTTCAAGGAAAATATAGAAGAACTTCTTTGCAGCCTTGGAGTAGGAAAAGACTTCTTGCAGAAATTACTAATTATAAAGTTAAAAAACTGATAAATTGGGGCTTCCCTGGTGGCGCAGTGGTTGAGAGTCCGCCTGCCGATGCAGGGGACGCGGGTTCGTGTCCCGGTGTGGGAGGATCCCACGTGCCGCGGAGCGGCTGCGTCCGTGCGCCATGGCCGCCGAGCCTGCGCGTCCGGAGCCTGTGCTCCTCAACGGGAGAGGCCACAGCAGTGAGAGGCCCGCGTAACGCAAAAAAAAAAAAAAAAAAAAAAACTGATAAATTGGACTAATTTAGAAGTTTAAAAACTTCTTTTAATCAAGACACTGTTAAGGCAATGAAAAAATAATCTGCAGAATAATAGAAGATATTCATAATTCATATATCTAATAAGGGCTATGTATCCAGAATATATAAAAAACTTCTGCAAATGCATAAGAAAGACAGACAACCAAAGAAGAATGGGCAGAAGAGTTGAACAGGCACTTTACACAGGAGGACATTCAAATGGCCAATGAATACAGGAAGAAGTATCCAACGTCATCAGTCATGGAGACATGCAAATTAAAACCATAAAGAAATCCCATCATATACCCACTAGAGCTTCTGAAATGAAAAAGACATGGGATACCATGTGTTGGCATGGATATGGTGCCACCAGGACTCTTATAATTGCTGGTTAGAGTATGAATTGGTATGATCATTTTAGAAAGTGTATGGCACTCTTTACTAAGTGTGGACATTTGCACACTCTGTAGCAGTTCCACTACTAAGTATGGACATTTGCACACTCTATAGCAGTTCCACTGCTAGGTATGTACCCAGAAATGCAAACTTTCACCAAAAGATAATTACTAGCATGTTCAGGGCAGCAGTATTGCTGTTAGGTCCAAATTAGAGAGCACCCAACCGCTCATCAATAGAAGGAAGGATAAATAAGTTCTGATTTATTCCCACAAAGCAGTAGTATTACATTAGCAATGTAATAGTGTTACACTAACAATGAGTTGGACAATCTTCAACTACTCACAAGAGTGTGAATGTATTCATGTTGCATGAAAGAAATCAGACACAAAAGAGTACATGATTCCATTCATATAAAGTATAAAAATAGGCAGATTTAATTTATGCTGCTGGAAGTCAGGGAAGTGTTTATCTTGGCAGTGACGTGACTGGAAGTGAGCACAAGAGGGAGTGTATCTGGGTTACTGCTGATGTGCTGTTTCTTAGCCTCGGTGCTGGTTACATGGGTGTGTTAAAACTTATCAAGCTGTACTCTTAAACGTACGCATTTTAAAATATACTTCAGTGAAAAGATTTTTAAAGAAAGATCCCTATGCCTGGATTAAGGACAGGAAGGGGACTTCCCTGGTGGCGCAGTGGTTGAGAGTCCGCCCGCCGATGCAGGGGACACGGGTTCGTGCCCCGGTCCGGGAAGATCCCACATGCCGCGGAGCAGCTGGGCCCATGAGCCATGGCCACTGAGCCTGCGCGTCCGGAGCCTGTGCTCCGCAACGGGAGAGGCCACAACAGTGAGAGGCCCGCGTACCACAAGAAAAAAAAAAAAAAAAGGAAAAGAGGACAGGAAGGGAGAAGACATGCTGGCAGTATTGTCTGTGCATCATGGGGTTGTGAATAAATATTATGTCTTTTTTCCCTATTCTTTTAAATTTTTCAAACCACCTTTATCACATTGTGGTCGTTTTATAATGCAGAAGAATAAATTAACTTAAATAAATATGCTTGCTTGTGTGTAACATATTGCCAGTGGGTGAAACCCCTGCCCAGAGCAAGTGGACCACACGTCTGGAGAGCCAGACCTGGTTGAGAAGAGAGGAGACACCACCGGCCAGTTGTCTATGGGTGGCATATTCAACTTGATTGGTCTGCAGTTTACTTTCATCTCAAATGGTATTCCAGTACCCACTCAGCAGTGCTATTGTAAGTTTAGGAATGACCATTGAAGCACCTTGCGCAGTACCTGGCGCATGGTTAACATTTGATAAATGGTAGCCATTATGATTCTTATATATTATAAACAAGAGTCTTAGACGGTACTCTCGGTAAATAATGTGTCTAGATCTCCCTTATTACTTTTTGTGAACCTGGTCCTATGTTCCTCGGAAACTTGCATTGCTCATTTTTACCTTTGTTGCATCTAACCCTGTTTAACAGATCGTTTTCTTCCCCCATGTTTTGTTTTTTTTCTCTTGCAGCCTTTCACTAAGACCCAGCTTGACGACCATCTGCTTTCTTTTTTAGATGGTTGGATTCAGAATCCTTGAATTTCTCTGCTTATCTGACTTACCTCAGGCTCTTTTCACCTTTAGAAGAAATAGAAATAAAAACATTTAAACTTAATATATGCATTCAGATGCAAATATACCTTATGGAAACTTCATCTATTTCCAGCATCACTGCCTTAATTCTTGGACTAACGCATCAGTCTCCTAACTGGATTCCTGTTCCTGGAATAGTATTTCTAAAACACAAATCTAATTGCGTTATTCCCTTTGTTTAAAGCCTTTCAGTGGTGTCCCATCTGTCCAGGTGATGATGGAGGTACTTCGGTGTGGTCAGTAGGTCTCCCGCTGGTCTTGCCTCCGCCTGCCTTTCATCCTCGTATGCCCTGCCCTTCGTCTTCGTGTGCCCTTTTCTACACCTTCATTGAATCAACTTAAATTTCCTTCCGTTTGCCCTGCTGTTTCATGCCTTTTGTTTACATAAGTCTGCCTGAAATCACCATTTCTTCTTTGGAAGCCTTAAATTCTTTCCTGCTGAAATATTGCTTTCTCTGTGCAGCTTTCTGTGATTGTGCCTCTAGGCAGAGGACATATGACCTCTCTTTATGCTCCCATAGTACTTCATGTGTACCTCTGTTACAGAAGCTGATATTATTCTGCAGTGGTTTGTCTATATCTCTGCCTCTCTTTCTAGTTTCTGAGCTCCTTGAGGGCAGAGACTCTGCCTTTCTTGTTTTTGTCACCTTATTGCCTAGTATGATATAGTATAACATCAAATCGGAGTCACTCGAGTATTTGCCGAGTAGGTGAATGAATTCTGATTAGTTTCTGTTTTTTTCCCAGGTGTAGCTTTCTAAGTAATTAAAACATATAAATTGAGATGCTTACTATATTTTACATATATTAACATATATGCACATATGTTTATATTTGTATCTCTCTGTGTATATGTATGCATGTATAGAGAGGGAAGGGGAGAGAGAGAATGTCTAGTTACTGCAGATTCCTTCCGAGACTTATTTCTGGCAAAGAACTATTTTGGGCAGTGTTGTTCAGAGAGGGACATATATATACAGTACTAGTTCTACTCAGTGCAGAGTTTTACTGGGGGCAGAAGCTTAGAAGCAGAATGAAGCAGAACGTACAGGAATCCAAAGCTTTCAGTAGCCCAGATGAACCTGGAGGGTGACATGCACACTGACGAGCTGTCCAGCGGAAAGAGGCCCTGCCGCCACGATGCAGGACGGGAGTTGGAGGCACCACTTACACCGCCGTGTAAAAGCGGAAGCTCCTTGGCTGGGGGTGTGACCGTGTTAGAAAAGAGGGGCCTCCGGAGTGCAGGAGCTGGAATCAGCTTGCTTTTCTTCTGTTAAGTCAGACGTGATGAGCCAGCTGTCTGTGCTACTAAAGTGGAGAAGAAATGAGCCTCTTGCCATCTTCTCAAATGGTAAAGAAGTTAAGGAAAGACTTATAGTAATGCTGCCATTAAAACAACTATTTTTGTTTTTTGAGTTCCCTTGCAGTTTTTACGCCCAGCATACACATAAGGCACTTCGTAAAGCCCTGGCATATAGCAAGCTTTCAAGACGTGGCAGCTGTCGTTAAGATTGCTCTTGTAGGGAGAATTATGTTTTTTCCTATGTGGGTCTTTCTACCCTGTCTTTTCGGTAGTGTTGATAATAAGCTTCAGTCTTTCATTCGGTCTCCCTAACGCCCCACGCACGCAGAGGAGAGGGTCCTTAACCTTCCTAATTGCTGACATTGAGAGAAAGAACTGAGAATGTAAGGCGTAGCCTCCCTGGGTTCCCTCTTGGTTTTGCCTATCAGTAGAAAGGGTGCATTCTGCTCTAGTTTTGGTTCCTTGAAGTTAAACACATGTGGGCTCTTTTATTTACTTGTTTATTTAGGCACTAAGTCTTTACAGTCCAGTGTGTTGTACGTTAACAGCACATCTCAGTTTGGAGTAGCTGCATTTCCAGTGTGCAGTAGCCCTGTGCAGCTGCCAGCTGCTGGGTTGGACAGCACAGGTTCAGGGCAGTTCTGGAAGTTTGTTTGGCCCAATTTTCTACTCCTGGGCTGCTATGATTATTTTGCTTAGATGTGTCTGCTCTGTAGACTCAGCTCCTCCTTGGAAAAGTTACTCCAGGATGTAGACTCGCAGGAGGACTTTAACCTCGTTATGACTGGAGATTTAAGCCATGTTCTCCACCCCAGAATAAAGGTGATGCTGCTTATCTTTCTGATTCCTGCCTGTATTTTTTAATTTTTTTAAATTAATCATGATTCAGTTGTAGGTAACAGAAAACATTCTAACTGTTATAAACAGAAGAGGACTTTTTTTTTTTTAATGAGAATTGGAGTCTTACAAAATCAAAGGACTGGAGGAGCAGGCTTTGGTGTGTTTTTAAGGGTAACTACTGGAAAAATCTTGAGGAGCTTGCCAGCTGCGGGAGCCAATATCTGCCATAAAAAGTTGGGAAATCGGAAAGCCACTCCTTATCAGCTGGCTCCAGTGCTACACTGACTCTACAGAGATACAAGCCAGCAAAATGGTAGTCCATACTGTCCTTTACCACCGTGAAACTAGGGTCTGGGCACTGCTGGTACTTCTATAACCACTACTGCAATAAAGCAACTAGGATGACCAGAAAAGAAAAAAAAAAAGGAGAAAAGTTAGGTATACTGCTTGCCAGTAGAAAAGCACAGTAATAACAAAAGTATGGTCTCTAGTTTCACCTCGCAAATTTTATGCAGTGGGTGCACTTGTTTGAGGAAAACTAGGTCATGTGTGGAGTGTCAGCCATAAGGAGTCTGGGAAACGTAGCCTTCAGCTTTTCAACTTCTAGCAACACAGTCTGTAAGGCGTCCGGAACAGAGTCAGGTGAAACAAGCTTCAGTATCTGCCACAAAATCTGAATTCCAGTAGAAGTGCTGTTTTTTATTTGCACCTGAACTCCAAACAGTTATTTTTAGCATGGTTGCCCTTATATACAATCAGTTTAACATGATTTTTTCTTTTTTAACATATCATTCTTTTCTCTATGTTGTTTTCATAATTAAATTATAATTTATAATGCATTGAGTTGATGGTTTATACCTTTCCCAAAGTCCAGAAAGCCCATAGGAAACAGAGGTTTAAAAAAATATTTTTAATTGAGATACACTCGACATACATTATTGTGTAAGTTTAAGGTGTGTAATATATTGATTTGATATATTAATATTGCAGTATAGTTGCCATTGTAGCATTAGCTGACACCTCTGTTGCATCACATAATTATCATTTCTTCTAGTGCTGGGACACAAATTCTTTTTCATGTTAAAAAATTAGAAAATCTTTTGAGAAAACTTAACCAACAGCAGAGTAGGTAAATTGTAAGTATTGGTTAATACAGCTTAAATACACTAGCAGTAAGAATAAAATTCAAATGCTTTTCTAGAAATTATTAAGTATCCTAACATGATGTAGTCATTTTCTTTTACTGCTATAATATATTACTATAATTTAGCAGCTTTAAAACAGTGCAAATTGATTTCCTATAATTCCCATAGGACAGAAACCTGGCAGGCTTGGGTGGGTTTCTGCTTAGAGTCTCAGCCAAAATCAAGGTGCCGGCAGGGCTGTGTTGTTTTCTGGAGGCTCTAGAGGAGAATTTGTTTCCATGCTCATTCATGTTGTTGACAGAATTTAATTCCTTGTGTTTGTAAGGCTGAGGTCCTCATTGCCTTGCTGGCTGTTACCTGAAGTTTCTTCTCAGCTTCTAGATGCTTCTCGCATTCTTTAGCTTATGGCCCCCTTGCTCCATCTTCAACGCCAGCAATGACAGGTTGAATCCCCTCATGCTTCACATCTCTCCTGCCTCTTCCCCCGTGGCATCTCTGTGACCCTAGCTAGGAAAGGTTCTCTGCCTTAAGGGCTCACGTGATTAGGTTAGTTCCACTCAGATAATTCAAGATTGTCTCTTCACCTCAAGGCCTGTGTTCTTAATCATATCTGCAAAGGCCCTTTGCCATGTAATGTAATATACTTGCAGGTTCTAGGGATTAGGATATAGACATATTTGGGGGGGCCATTATTCTACCAGCCAGATATGGCAACTGTCAGGTTGGTCTAAAATGGTGAATTTGTCCTAAGTGTTTGTTGTGTGATGATGTCTTGGTAATTATTGAGTGATTACATGATTTATCATTTTTTATTACTTAAATAACATTAATGAATGATGTGATATAGACCTAAATAGCCAAATTAAGCTATTCTATTATTGACAAGAAAGCTATTTAAATTGCAAGACTAGACCTTAATTTTTCTTTCCTTTAACTGGGATATGATAGAAAAAATAAGTAGAGAGCTTCCCTGGTGGCGTAGCGGTTGAGAGTCCGCCTGCCAATGCAGGGGACACGGGTTCGTGCCCCGGTCCGGGAAGATCCCACGTGCCGCAGAGCGGCTGGGCCCATGAGCCATGGCCGCTGAGCCTGCGCGTCCGGAGCCTGTGCTCCGCAAGGGGAGAGGCCACAGCAGTGAGAGGCCCGCGTACTGCAAAAAAAAAAAAAAAAAAAAAAAAAAAAAGAAAAAATAAGAAATAGACAGATACTAAACCAAAAACTTGGCTTTTGTAGAACAAATTTATCTTTCTTTGATGAAAAGCAGATGTAGTTGCTGTCATTTCTGTTTAAACAAATGTTAATGTATTGGCATTTTTCTCCACATGGAATCTCTTGGGTTAGTAAATGGAGAGTTCGAATTTTAGCTGATTGCTTCAAGATTGGCAGGAGGTTCCACATTATAAACCTTTTAAATACTAATAATCATCCACTTGTTTACATGATAAACAACATGCCTTTCAACATTTAAAGGTGGATCATCTGAATCTTCTACGTTTGTCTGGGTCACAGTAGCATTGTTCAAATGAATATTTCTTAGTTAATCTAAATAATAAATATTTTAAAATGTCTTGTCAAAGAAACAAACATGAGTATCGCATTGGAGGATATTATATTGGTAAAAAAAATGATGAACCCATTATTTGCCTTATAAATATTTCTTTGACTAATGCACTAAGATGTATTTTCCTGTACCGAATTTTCTTTTGTAAATGATTCGAGGAGGTACAATATGCTAATAGTGCTTTGTTTCACATTTTTTTGTTACTGGCAAAGATGGATTTTTAGATCTATTTGTCTTCATGTCTGATAATTTTAAGTAGTCACATTATCACTCTCTGCTCTGTTCTTGTGACTTCCCACGTTTTTGCTCTTGTGCCATTTTCTTTTTATTAACATAGGATGAAGTAAGTGTCCCAGGCAGCAACTCAGCCGACCTGTTCCACTGGACCACTGCGACCACCATGAAAGTCCTTTCCAACACCACGACCACCACCAGGGCTGTGCTGCAGGCCGTCAGCGATGGGCAGTGGTGGAAAAAGTCATTGACTTACCTTCGACCCCTGCAAGTAAGCAATGCATCTTGCTTTTTTGATTCAGTTGGTGTGGTTTATATCAGTTCATCAGTATGCTCTTCAGTTGGTTTCACTGTTGTTACAGCTTTATCTTCTTTGGATTATTAAAATAATCTCTTAAGAAATCTAGGCTTCGCATCAGATAGGGAAGGAGTAATTGATTTTATGGAATGTAATATACTACCATACAATACTTGCAAAAGACACCAATACGGATTTAAGCACGGTTTGGTTTATATGTCAGAATTGAAGTTTACTGGGATGAAAAGGAAAATGATGTTTATCAAGGCTCTCTCTCTTTTGCTATGTTTCTATAGGCCAGTAGTGGAAGAGAAGTGCTAGGAGCCAGCCTGGGGGCTTAGTTCTCTCTAACAAAAATATCGTAGACTGGGTGGTTTAAGCAGCAGACAGTTATTTCTCACAGTTCTGGAAACTGGGGAGTCCAAGATCAAGGTGCTGGCAGATTTAGTGTTTGAGGCAGGCCTGCTTCCTGGTTCATAGACCGCCATCTATTTGCTGTGTCCTCACACGGCAAAAGGGGTGAGGGACTTCTCTGGAGTCTCTTTTATAAGGGCAGTAACCTCATTCCCAAGGGTTCTGCCGTCATGACCGAATCACCTACCAAAGGCCCCACCTCTTAATACTATTACACTGGGGTTAGGATTTCAACATATGAATTTGGGGCGGGGGGCACAACCATTCAGTCTTTAGTAGGGCCTTTAGGTAAGGAGAATGGTTTAACCGATCCTTTCACGTGTTCTGCAAGTAGAGGTCAAGACAAGCAGTAGAACAATTGAGTTTGCTTTCTGTGACATCTTAACCCACTGTGTCCCTGCTGTCTTCTCTGCATTCTCACACTGCCATCCATCCTTTAATCTCACACTGGGAAACTAAGAGGAAAAAGAAACATGTGCCTTTTTATAAATGTACCCTGAACATTTGAATATCTTATTTATTAATTCATTCTGCAAATACTTACAGGCATTTTCCATGTGTCAGGTAATGTGCTCATCACTGGGAAAAGAGTGGGGAAATCCTTCAGTCTAATTCCCTTCTTGTGTAACCTGTATCCCAGTGGAGGAGACAAAGAAACCAACAGATAACAGTATTTGTATAATAATGAAATGGCAGGTGGTAATGAGTGCTATGAAGGTAACGCTAAGCAAGGTAAGGGACTAGTGAGTGACGCCCGGGGAAGGGAAGTTCTGATTAGGGAAGTTAGTTTCTCAGAAGAGGCATCACTCTGAGCAGAAAGCTGCTTGCGCCAAGTAGGGCAAGTACATTTTGAAGGAATGTGCTTGACATCTTTGCAGGACAGAAAGGAGGCCAAAGTAAGCGGGAGCAGAGTGATGAGTGGGAAGAATGGTAGGAGCTGAGATCAGAGAGGCGGTGGAGAGGCCCACCATAGACTGTGATAAGGACCCCATGTTTTATTCTCAGCAACACGGAGAGCTGTTGGAAAATGCAGACAATGCAGTTGTGTGATCCAACTTTGCTTTTCATAAGTTTATTTAACTTCTGTGTAGAGAGCCGTCAGTAGTGAGTCAAGAGTGAAGCAAAAAGACGGATCTCTCTTCCAGGGCTCCAGGTGAGAGATGTTGGTGGTTTGGATTAGGGTAGCCATGAAGGAAGTGGGAAGTGTTTGGTTTAGGGATGTATTTTGTGGACCTGATGATGGCCTGAATGTGGGATATGCAGGAAAGAGAACTAAGGTTGATCGCCCAGAAGAAACCACTTACTGACATGCAGTGGGCTTGACTTTGGGTTAAGTCTGTGTGTCTCTCATCATTTCATGTATCACACTGGATTATGGTTAGGGTTACTTTTCTGTCTCACCTGTTGGGGTGTTTTGAGGGTTTATGTCTTAGATAAAGTGTTTAATACTGTGCCTAATACATAGTTTCTATTAAGTGTCAGTTGTAACTTTTAACGTCATTTGCAGCAGGAGCTTGATTGTTTCCTGAGGCTATGCTTGGCCTAAAGTAAGTGCTCAATAAACTTTGGAGGAATGGGTGAATATCTTCTACTTGGCTTTTCCAATAAGGGGCTCTTTACAATCTATTTGAGGAGAGCAAAACATAAGGACAGTTAACCCTGGTAGGGATACTATAATACTGCTAATGAGGAATACTGATGACCAGTCTTATGAAGGCATCTGTGTGGGTTG
This sequence comes from Hyperoodon ampullatus, assembly GCF_949752795.1. Lineage (NCBI taxonomy): Eukaryota > Metazoa > Chordata > Mammalia > Artiodactyla > Ziphiidae > Hyperoodon > Hyperoodon ampullatus. The sequence continues at coordinate 77,756,120 of NC_136928.1, forward strand.
TAGTTGTGGAGGAGGTGGCAGTGATGTAGGGAGCCCGGTCATACCTTGTCTCCATCTGGTGCAGGTTCAGCAGGTGCAGTCTGAGGTGGGCCTGGAAGGAGAGGTGGGCAGTCAGCATGGACCATTACCCTCATAATGGAAGAAAGGCATAGTGGCCGGTAGGATGCATAAAGCAGATGGTTTAGTTGGTGTGGAGAGTTAGTCTTTAAAGCTAATTAACATTTAATAAATTTGAATGTTATTCTATGCAGTTGAGATTGAATACTGTTGACTGCATTATTCAGAGCTACTAAAGGATTTTGGAGCAAGGGAACAGTATGCACAGAATGATGTTTTGGAAAGGTTATTCTGACTGTTGTATAGAATGTTGGCCATGTGAGTAACACCGATTGCTTCGATGTTTCTGATTCAGTGATATCAAAGTGACCAGGAAAATCAAAAGGCCCTTCAGGGTAAGGTTGAAGTGCTGCACTTAGAATGTGGTGATTATTCTCACATTCTCCGCTGGGTATCGGTGTCACTCTGACACTCTCTCTTTGGATCACACAATGCACATTGATGAGTTTCTCCTGAATTTATTTGTTCTGTCTTCCTTCCTTTCCTCCTCCACCTCCCCTCCCAGGTCTCCTTCTTTTTATCCAGTGTTCTTCACTTTGTTCTGTTTAGGGACAAGAATTTGGTGGTGCTTATCGAATTGGAAGCAGAGCCAATGAAGGCCTAGAAAAACAAGGCTGTCATCCTTTTTACGAATCTGTCATCTCCAATCCCTTTGTTGTAGAGGTAAGGTACAGTGTGCCTAAGAACACAGATTTAACTGTCATGGTGTTGTGGGCATTTTACAATGAACAAAACTTACAGTTTTCCTGAAAATGTACTTCTTTTGCTTTGTTCTTACTCATGTTGTTCATTGGTTTTATGTGATTTGTTTCATATACATTACAACATGTTATGAGACTAAAATCTATTTATAATTTTACATAAAATGATGTGCTTCAGTAAGTGAGAAGCTATAATTCAAGTTACCAGAAGATAAAATTCCTATCATTATGTTTTCTAAGAATATCTTTATAGAGAAAAAGACACCCTACCAAATGGTGTAACTGCTTGTTTTGTCTAGTCTGAAGTGACCTATGACACCTATCAGCATGTCCCGGTAGAAAGCTTTGCAGAAGTATTGCTGAGAACTGGGAAACTGGCAGAGACTAAAACTGAAGGAGAAGAAGTATTTCCAACAACAGAAGGTATGAAAGAAGGTTCTAGTTCCCTGACAGTGTGTAACTTATATTAGGAGAATAATAGATGAGACTGTATAAGTGAATGAGAGTTGGGAAATACAATAATATTTTCAGTAGTTTTGAATGGCTTAACTTGACATCATCCTTTATACATTTATTTATTCATTGATTTAAATCATTTATGGAGTAGCTACTCTTTTCTGGATACTTACTAATTGAGGATTTAAAAGGTATATAAGATATAATTCCTATCTTTAGGTTGCTAATTATGTAAAGTGATTCTTATAGTGAATGATATAAAGTGCTCAATAAATATTTCCTTTTTTCCTGATTTTATGGATTAATTAAGAACATTTAAGTGCTTATTTCATGGAATGTAGATGTATATTTCATCTTAAGACTTTTCTGCATGGTGACATATCTTTCCATGTGAAATTTTTTGAAAAGAATGAAATGTATGCAAGTTTACCAAAGACAACTTGCCATTTGTACTTTTTTCCTCTTTAGCCTCCTTCTTTTCAAGGTTCCAGGGTAATTGTCTTGACTTTTTTTGTTTTTTTTCAATTTTCCCTCTCTCTCTGCTCTACCATCCTTAATGGGTACCTCAGGATTTAAAGGCTACTGGGGCTCCAGCTATCTTGTCTGTATTCCAGGCATCAGTAAGGAGGAAAGGGCGGGGTGGGAAAAACAGTTTTCTTGGCAGTCCTGTCCAGGACTTCCACTTACCTATTACTGGCTACATCTAACTGCCAGTGAGCCTGGACGATGCTGTCTCTTAATGGAGCACACTGCTGTGTGGAATAAAACTTGGGGAAATGTGTGTGGGGAATAGAACTGCCATGTTCCCAGAAACCTGATGCTATAACTTATTTTTATTATTTTATTTTATTTATTTATTTTTTGCGGTACGCGGGCCTCTCACTGCTGTGGCCTCTCCCGTTGCGGAGCACAGGCTCCGGACACGCAGGCTCAGCGGCCATGGCTCACGGGCCCAGCCGCTCCACGGCATGTGGGATCTTCCTGGACCGGGGCACGAACCCACGTCCCCTGCATCGGCAGGCAGACTCTCAACCACTGCGCCACCAGGGAAGCCCCAATAACTTATTTTTAGATCATTCTTTCAATCAATATTTATATGCAGTTGGGAAGAGAGGAAGCACATACCATTTCCCTGTCCACTGTGCAGAGCCCTTGAATACTGGAGGTTTTTACAGAGCATACCATTTTTCTTCAGTTCTGAGATGCATGTGATCATCTATAGTTTTTCTATCTCTTATCATTTCTGAAATCAGGGTACAAGTCACAGCTGATGAGTATGTTTATGTTTCTTTTTTTTCTCCAAAAAGCTATTATTAAATTCATGACATCTTACAAATGATATTGAACATATATGAAGAGTATAGTTGCATTGCTATTTCCCCTTTTAATTATTATTTATTACTTCTTTTCTTGTAAAAAAATTGTCTCTCGTTATTCATGATTGATTATTGGGATAGCTTACACAGATAAAATCTAAGACCCTAAGAAATTACTGGGTTAGCCATGGAAGTATCATCTGTTAAAGGACTGAAATAATAGCCAGAATTTGGAAACATTGACTCATGTAATATCTTAATTTAAGATTTAGCTTATGACATATATATGTGAATTTGCATACCTCTCGTACAGAAGGTATGCCTTAGAAAAAGGCAAAAGAGTGGAATCACATGCTAAAGGTTTGAAAGATGGCTGCATCCTTAAGTAGGCCCTCTCACACTGACTTCTCAGTTTACTAAGGCTTCTGTTATTTTCCTGACCTGTTTTTGGAGAGAGGTGGAGAGTAGTTGAGCATGAGGCCCTGGTGGGGCACAGATTTCTGGGTTAGTCTGTCTCCCCTCTTCATAGGGTTCTTACAGTACTTGATCATCTCTGCTGTAGTTGGTAACTGAATGATGAGGTGTCAAAATGATCTCGAAACATGAAGCAGATAGAGGTTTTCCGGAGGAGCTGTGTGGATTAGGGGTAACACACTTAATGATGAATCAGGGGGTCCCCTCCACTTCCCTTTCTCACCATGTGTACAATACTCATTGAAGCAGTGGTCCTTGAGCCACCTGTGTGCCAGTTACTGTCCTTGTACTTGGAATACAAAGTTGAAGAAGACACTCTTTATCTTCAGTGGGCTTGCAGTCGAGTGAGGAGGCAAATTTATGTGTAAGCGCTAAGACAGGCAAACACAAGAGGCATTGGGATGACAGACGTGTGACGGCTGAGTGAAGAGGGCGTGTGAAGAGGCTTCCCGGAGCGGGTGGTATTTGACCTGAGTTTTGAAGGATGAATAAGAGTATAGTACATGAAAAAGGGGGGAATTTGAGAGGGAGATGTGTTAGGAGAGGGAGAAGGGGGATATTTTAGGTAGAGGGAAGAAGATGCACAGAAGCAAAGAAGATAGACATCATGATTTTTCAGGGATTTGTGTGTTACTCTAATACCCGGAGAGGAGAGACAGTGTGGGCAACCAGTGAAGACATGAGGCAGCAGTTGGCTGGAAGGAACGTGGGTGCTTAGTTAAAACATTTTAAATGAACCTGCTACTGAGTGCTATGGGGGTTTCAAGCAGAAGACTATTATTCAGTTTCCTTATCTGTACAATGGGTACAACAGCCTGTATGTTCCACCTCCGGATTGCTGCTCTTTAGTGAGGATGATGGGGCCCCGTCTGCGCACCTTTTCCTAAAGGCTAGTCCTGCCCTGCACTGACTTCCTTGCTACTGATCATCTCGTACTTTAGTCCATCCAATTGTGATTTCACCTTGTTTTCAAGGCCTGCTGCCATAGCTCTCCATCCTGGTCACACATTCGAACCACTTAGGGTATTTTTAAGAAATACTGAAGCCTGGGGTCCAATGTAGACCATTTATTTCAGAATCCCTGAAGTGGGGTCCAAACACATCAGATACCTTTTACAGTTCCTCAGGCAATTCTGTTGTGAAACCATGGTTAAGACCCTTTGGATGTTTCATGTAACATAATAGATGCTTTCCAACTGTCATATGTCTGTTCTTCAAACTCTGACACACTTGCTTCCTGGCAGCCTGGAGAAAGCCACCTGTATCTTTTATGTCTGTGTCTTGTCTTTTCAGCTTAAGGGTCGTATCCTGAGTGCTATATCTATTTCTAACACTTTTACCAGGGTTTTCTATATGATAGGTGCAAAATCAGTGTCTCTTCACAGTGATGAGAGTAGATATGGTACGTGCATGACAGTTATTGGGACAGGAATTGAGACTATGCTTTTCGTGAATCTGAATCCAAGTTCCCAGAGACATGTGTTCTATTCTTAGTACTGTACTGTCTGTGAGATTTTAGTGGGATTTTAGGGATTTTCTTTCTGCCCCAGTGTTTCTTCAAATTGTCCTTTTTTTTTTTTGTGATACGCGGGCCTCTCACTGTTGTGGCCTCTTCCGTTGTGGAGCACAGGCTCCAGACGCGCAGGCCCAACGGCCATGGCTCACGGGCCCAGCCGCTCCGCGGCATGTGGGATCTTCCTGGACTGGGGCACTAACCCGTGTCCCCTGCATCGGCAGGCGGACTCTCAACCACTGCGCCACCAAGGAAGCCCCAAATTGTCCTTTTTGACAGATTTTAATATCCCATCATGGGAAAGAACCCAAGTCCATTAAAATATTAAAAAAAATTTTTTTGCTAATATTGTTGAGTTGAATAGAAAAAACATTTCAGAGTACCTACTGTGTATATTAAGAATGGAACTTTTTAAATATAGAGGTGATTTTAATATAAATCATCCCTTTAATTTACATTTGGGTTTATGAATTTATGAAGCATTTTCATAAACTATCACATTTCATATCTTTTTTTGCAGATAAACAGGCGACTTTATTATAAAGTAGGTACAAATAAAATGTGATCTTATAGGTCTGATACATTAGAATACTAGATGTTTCATTTTTTTTAAAAGTACATTTAGATATTTATTCCTAACCCTTGAAAGTTATAATAAGTCAGTCAACAGACTATGGCCATACCCGTCCCTGCATGCCTTTTGTTGAATCTGTTAAATGGCATTCTGAGTTGAATGAACCTGACATGTGTGGTGTATCTCTTTTTATTCCCTTCCAATTTTATTGAAATATAATTGACATATATAGCACTGTATGAATTTAAGGTGTACAGTGTAATGATCTGACTTATATACGTCATGAAATGATTATCAAAATAAGTTTAGTGAACACGCATCATCTCATATAGATAGGAAATAAAGGAAAAATTAAAAAAATTTTTTTCCTTGTGATGAGAACTCTTAGGATTTGCCCTCTTAATAACTTTCCTATGTAATACACAGCAGTGTTGATTATATTAATCATGTTGTACATTGCATTCCTAGTACTTATTTATAAGGGGAAGTTTGTACTGCTTTTTAACTAGTTTCATCTAATTCTCTGTCCCGCTACCCCCTGCCTCTGGTAACCACAAATCTGATCTCTTTTTCAATGAGTTTGCTTGTTTTTGAAGTATAATTGACCTACAACACTGTCAGTTCCCGGTATACAGCATAGTGATTTGATAATCCTGTATATTACAAAATGATCACCATGTTTGATTTCTCTTGATAATGCTAATATATTTGAGACAGATATCTCCGGCTATTTTATAATATCAAATATTTGTCAGAAAGTCAGCAGATTTGATGAATGATATAGGTTAAATGACCCAAATTAAAAATCGTAAAAATGTGACTCCTGACTTTGGTTCAGAAGTAGGTCATGGTACAAATTAAACTTCCCAACATGAGCTGACTTTTCAGAATTTTTAAATAAAGTTGATGAAAAGGTTTTTATGGAGACTAGCTGAAGAAAACTGATCATTATTTATTTAGCTAAATGAATGATTTAATGGCTAATGATTTCCAAATCAATAATATAGGCAGCCTTCCTCTGTGAATTTAGTTCTGGAATTAAATTTATCATAGAGTGCTTTCCAGAGGCACTTCCTTTGCAGAGAATTAGTGCTTGGAGGCTTAGATGTAGATTTCATCTGATTTTGGCTGTATAACTTGTTTAGAAAATGCATTGTATTCAAGGTTAGAGAATAAGCACTGCAAATTAAATTCATACACACTGCTAAATGTAGGGCAGGCCTTTTTTGGGGTGGGGGGGAAACTTAAATGGTAATGTAAAATCACTGTGACCCAGTCTGTGGCCAGCCTGCCATCTGGTGGATCCCAGTGAAACCCCGTGGGATCTGGTCTACTTCAGATCCTCATTGATAATTTTGTCCTGCGTCGCATCAGATGGCTCACAGATTCAAACTCTGAGAAGCTTTCCGTATGTGGGGGCTTGATTTCCACTTTGTAAGAATAATTGAGCCTCAGTGAGGGCTGCTGGGAAAGTTTAGGTGGTGTGAAGTGTCGGCAGTTATCGTGTCTCTCCCCACTCCCCTCCCCACTGGTCCCTCCACCATCAGTTTCCTTCAACAATTCAGTTATTAGTCAGGAGGGGTCCTGGGTTGTAGGGATTGATGAGCTGTGATCTGGCTATGGAGGAAAAAGATGTCACAAGACGACTTCAACAGTTGTGTTAAGGATTAGGGAAGAGATATGTTCCCTTCCCTTTCAACCTGGGGACGTAGGGGACTGTGGTATACCTGATGCCAGTGATTGTGGTCTTTCTAGTCTTGGAGCAGTGGGGAGGTCATGGGCTTTGTGTGGCCGGAAACTCAGCTGCCTTAGTGCTGGAGACGAGGCATGTGTATACTTGTCTACAAGGATCTTTCAGGAAACCCCATTTGGGAAAAAAAATAACTGATGGGGATCTTGAGCATTTGGCAGTGTTTTCAGAGAGGATTTTTTTCTCTTTTCTTCCCCAAATATTTTATTAAGGAAATTTTCAAATGCACAGAAAAGTTGAGAAAATTCTACAGTGAACTCCCATATACTTCTCCACCTAGATTCTACAGTGAACATTTTACTATACTTGCTCTAGTCCATCCACCAAATCCACCTTCTTTGCTGACACGTTTCAAAGTTGTCGGCATCATTACACTTCACCCCTTGACACTGCACTGTGCATATCTTTAACTAGAGTCAGTATTTCTTACTTTTTTGTGAGATAACATCTACAAACAATGAAATACAAAAATCTTAAGTGTAGACGTAAAGTTGGTGAGTTTTGACAAGTGCAGCACCTGTGTAACCCTGACTCCACTGAAGATACGGAACATTTCTATCCCTCCAGAAAGTTGATGCCTCTTTCCTGAAAACACCCACCCCACACTCCCAGTCAGGTGACAAATGTTTGGATTTTCCCCTGCTGTAGATTAGTTTTGACTGTTCTAGAATTCATTCAGTGGAATCATACAGGATGTATTCTTCTGTGTAAAACTTGAGATTTATCTGCATCTATCAGTAGGTTTTTCTTTTTCTTTCTTCTCTTTTTTTGTTGTTGTTTTTTACAAAGTTGTTTTTTTTTAATTTATTTATTTAATTTATTTATTTTTGGCTGTGTTGGGTCTTTGTTGTTATGCGAGAGATTTCTCTAATTGCGGCGAGCGGGGGCTACTCTTCGTTGCGGTGCGCGGGCTTCTCATTGTGGTGGCTTCTCTTGTTGTGGAGCATGGGCTCTAGGTGTGTGGGCTTCAGTAGTTGTGGCTCATGGGCTCAGTAGTTGTGGCTCGTGGACTCCAGAGCGCAGGCTCAGTAGTTGTGGCACACGGGCTTAGTTGCTTTGCGGCATGTGGGATCTTCCCAGACCAGGGCTCGAACCCATGTCCGCTGCATTGGCAGGTGGATTCTTAACCACTGTGCCACCAAGGAAGCCCTCTTTTTCTGTTTTTTTAATGACTGAGAAGTATTCCATTGTATGAATATACCACAGTTTACCCATTCTTCTGTTAAGGGACATGAAGGCTTTTTCCAGTTGATGGTTATTGTGAAAAAGCTGACGTGAACTCTTGTACAGTGTTTTTGTGGACCTGTGTTTTTACTTCTCTGGGATAACTATCTAGGGGTAGAATTGCTGGGCCAAAGATTATGGATTTGTTTAGTTTTATAAGAAACTATCAGACCTCTCTTACTTGTCAGCTGCTGTGGTTTTTCTGGGCTCTGGTTCTTTAAGACTTCAGGTACTCTATCCGAATTTTACCTGCCTGGCAAGGAACAGACAGGAGCTTGCCTTCAGGATAGAAGCTGTAAAGATGGGAAATCACCAGTGCCATTTCATTTTTCCACATGGCATCTACCCTCCAGTTTCTGTCTGCTTTCAGTGCCTCTCCAGTGCCTTCCGATACTTGCCTTTTGTGCTTTATCCAAAGTTTATAGTCTTCATCTGCACAAGGACTGTACCAGTAACAGAACCCAATCACAGAAGAATTTAAATAGAATTTATTATTCTGGATTTCGCTGGAGTTCATCCTATGACAGTAGGGCAAAAGTCTGAGTCATAGTTCCCCAGAGAGGGGAAATAGGCCAAGTGCCTTTCTCTTAGGATTAATCCTGAGGAGTCAATTCATATGAGTGAAGGCTTACCCTGTGGAGTGGATTTTGGACTTACCCCAACCTTAAGGGATCTTCATCTTGTGTAGTTAAAATAGATGTCAAGAAGCCTCTTGAGAAATGGGCCAAATGGACATTCACGTGGGTGAGTTGTGCCAGCTAAATAGCAGTCCTGGTCGAGTTGCTGCAATGAGGACTTGGCTTAAAGTGAGAATTTGAAAAACACGTGGCAATTTGGCAACAGCTATGAAAATTACGGCTGCGGGTATTGTTTAACCTAATAATTCTGCTTCTAGGAATTTATCCTATGAATTCACACACATGAAAAATATGGCATATGTTCATTGCTTGCAATAGCATAATATTGTCAACAGCCTGATACATATTGACAAGAAGAGATATCTTATTTGGTATCTCTTGTTTCCTGTCTGTATTAGTCAGCTTGGGCTGCCATAACAAAATACCATAGACCAAGTGGCTTAAACAACAGAAATTTAGTCTCACAGTTTGGAGACTGGAAATCAGGGTGCCAACATTTTTGGGTTCTGCTAGTGATCTCTTCCTGGCTAGCACATGGCTGTCTTCTCACTGTGTCTTTACATCTGGATGGTGGGGGGGGGGGGTGGGAGGGAGGGAGGGGGGAGAGAGAGTAGAGTGTTTACAAGTAAACTCTGATGTCTCCTCTTATAAGGGCACTAACCCCATCATGAGGATCCCACTCCTCATGACCTCATCTAACCCCAATTACTTCCCAAAGGCCCCATCTCCAAATACCCTCATGCTGAGGGCTGGGGCTTCAACATATAAATTTGGGGGAATCACAAACATTTGGTTCATAACACTGTCTTTACAGATTAACTGCCTTTCTGAGTTTAGGTGATTTACATAGCTTTCCAAGCCTATGTAAAAACACGTTAATACTGTATTCTTTGCAGAGCTTTTTGTGGCACTTAGAGCTAATTTATACAAAGCATCTATCTCATATCTGGCTCATCAAAGCAGATTTTTTTTTAGAATAGGTATTTTCATTTTGTGATAATTATTATTATTGTTATATAGAGGAATGGCATGAGCACTTTCTTTACAGAGAGTTTGCATTATAGGTCATTTGAATGTCAGATTAATTTGGCTGGGGTATAGGGTAGAGATAATATCAGTTAAAAACATAAGTTACGGCTGGCCCATATTTATGAAGGCCTTGAGTGCTAAATAAGAAATCTAGCTTTCCTTCTTTAGGGAATGGGAAACCATTGAAGGTAGGAGTGTGTGTGTGTGTGTGTGTGTGTGTGTGTGTATTTTCAGCTGGAGAGAGACATGATTACACAGTACTTAATGAACATTCCTATAAAATTAGTATGAAACTACTATTTTAAGGATGGATTGGAAGGAGAAAGACTGAAAGCATCAGGTAGAGTTGGGGGGTTATTGAAAGAGTCCAGGTTTTGAACACTGACAATCTAAACTAGAGTTTGTGGCAGTGAAAATAGAAAGTATGTGTGAAAGAGTTCTTTAGAAATAATTCAGCAGGATTTGATGACTACCTGAATGTTGGGAGTGGAGAAGAGAGTAAAGTCCAAGATGACTCTGGGGTTTTATGTTTGTCTCACTGGGAGAATAGTGTACTATTTTTAGAAATATGAAAGATACTGGGTACAGGACAATTAATTGGAAAAACTTGTGCAGTAAGTCAGTGGTGGGTCTTAGCTTTGATCCCGTAACTTTCTGGTTCTGAAGATGGTTTCCCTCCTGCTGTATCATTCTGCCTGATTTTGTAGGCCAGGGATTCATTGTACATTTATAGATGTTTTAGTTGTTGTTCTGAAAACCAGAGTCTGGTTTTATTCAGGTGTGGGCAGACACCCAGACATGAAAATGATTGTCATGAAGGAAGAAGTTTATACTCACCAATCCCTAGAAACAGAAGACACAGCAAGCCACCTGGGCCACATGGGGAGGTACTCAGGTCACCTGGAGGCAGAAGGTATGAGGCCAGAGTATGGGTTTTCGTGGGAAGGAACAGGAGAGGTGTGGTAGGCATGCTTGAGCAGGCTTACGATGGAGAGTTTGAATAACCTGGTGGACTCTGGGCTATGGGATGGTCTCTGGCTGACCGGTGCCTGGCCCTGAGGTGATCAGGGCGAGGTAGTATTGCCTCTGTAGTGTAAAAGCCAGAGAGAGGGGGGGTGGTTCAGAGAATTGACTCTGAACTGTTTGGTTTGTAGATCAAAGGCGTGCTCAACGGGAAACCGTCTGCTCTACCTGCCGATTGACTAGCTAGCCCTGGGAGGGCAGTCTCACCAGGATCGTCAAGACCCCCCCAGTGTCAAAGCATTATAAAATGCAGAAAAGTTTGAAATGATGAACACATTTGTATATATGAAATAAAACCCATGTGGATATTATTCACTTGGAGCAAATATTTGTATTACAAACTGATTATTTTCACTGCTTGGTGAAAATTAACAGTGATGATTCTTTAGACACCTCTGAGGGTGATTTTTGTCATTACTTTTAGCTCATGGAAGTTAACTATTTCTTTTCTCTTTTGCCTGCTGAAAGCTTTATATTCAGTGATACATGTTCAAGAAATGCTAGTGACCATCTTGTGCGTTGTATCTGTGAAATAATATAACTATTTAAAAAATAAACCTACTGGAACTTACGTATTCAGATGGAGATTCTCTCTCTCAAAGGTATCTTCTGGGAACTATGCATTTGTTCCAACCATGCTGTCTTGGCTCTTTTTTGTTGTTTTTGTTTTTTATTAGGTTGTTTTCCTTTTGGAATTTCCTTCAGGGTCTGTAGCATATGCTTAGGAATATCTTCAGTGGTACCATATTTTTTCATCCCTTGAGGGTGCTTTGGTTTTTGGAAATAACCAAATGCACATTAAATGGAGTGAAAGATTGAGTTGATGACAGGATTTAAAAAGAAAAAAAAAAAAAAAACGTCTGATGGAAGATAGTCAGTCATGGGACTGATTTTCCCAGGCAGGCTTCAGACTGGCCCTAACCACAACTCTGAGAGGGAGAGGGGTGGTCCTCTGCTAGCTGGAGCATCAGCCACTCACTTGAAATAAGGGCTCCTGAGCTCTGAAGAGACAGGGCTGTGTTTTGATGAGTGGGTTTAGATATACTTGTTTGAAAATTGGCCTCTTTTGTGCATAAGGAAGGGAAGTATCTGAAGAAAATAAAAACAGGGGTGGAAAAAAACTAAATAAGGTTGCAGTTGTAGGTCATCTTATAAAAAAAGCAAAAAAGAAAGAAAGTTAATAGGGAAGAATTATTAGTATGTGAAACTATTGGATTTTGTTTTTTTCCCAAATTAAAGGTCCCGTGGACAGCTGGGCAGGTATTAAATGGTAAAGTACATAAGGCAGACATAAGCCAAAATGGCAGCCCTAGGGTTGTGTGTGTGTTTCTATGTGTGTTTGTATGGTGTGCAATTTCTAGACTCTAAGTAAATCTTTCTCAAAAGTACAGGATTTTCAGCAGACTAAGCTTACATGCTTTTTCTTCCTTCATCTTCTGTTGTCCAAAATGTATAACTTAACTCCTTCATCCTTCAGGTTTGATAGTGTTCTAGAATACATTCGGCGATTTTATAACTCTTCTTTGCTCTCATACTTGTTTGTATAAAATTTGATTGGGGCCCTTTGTATTGTATGTTTTAATTATTTATTTGAAGACTTTTTCTGGTCTTAGTGTGTTTACTCTGAAAGGGCAGGAACTCTGATTCTTATTTTAGAGCAAAATCGGGTTCAGAGAAAGTTCTCATGGATACCGAGTGAAGGGCTGAATTTGGAAACGGGCCTTGAAATGAGTAGCTTTTGATCAGAAAACATCTCTAGAGCAGTGCACTTCCTTGGGAGGCCTGAGGCTGACTGGTGGTCCAACTTGGCTTATGAGATTTGGAGAACACAGAGGAAGTGAGTATTTAGAGAACTCTTTGCAGAGGCACAGTGGAGAAAGCTCAGTTTCTTCCCCCATAGACCATGTGCAGGACATGCTGAGTTTTAGGTCAGCCTCTGACGCTCCAGCCGCTTGCAGCTGGCTTCTCACCGCACGCCCACCCACTGCTCCAGTGGTCAGTTGAGCTCAGATTATATGGATGGCTTTAAATTTTAGTTCGAGTAAGACACAGTTAGGAAGGTAAATCTTCTGGGAAAAAATTATATGGTGTACTTACAAAGTGAAATCTTTACTTTGAATTATTTAAATACTGTTTACCTTCATTAGTGACGGTTAGGAGAGTCCGTTCTTTAAAAATAAAAGATTTACATTGTGATTACCGTGACTACCTGGTATTTGTCACTTGAGAGCCTAAATGGAATACCTCCTTATTAATATAAAATGGATAGGGCTTCCCTGGTGGCGCAGTGGTTGAGAGTCCGCCTGCCGATGCAGGGGACGTGGGTTCGTGCCCCGGTCTGGGAAGATCCCACATGCCGCGGAGCGGCTGGGACCATGAGCCATGGCCGCTGAGCCTGCGCGTCCGGAGCCTGTGCTCCGCAAAGGGAGAGGCCACAACAGTGAGAGGCCCGCGTACTGCAAAAAAAAAAAAAAAAAGGATATAAACACAGATGTTATTGGCAGTGTTCTCTCCTTTATTAAAGCCATGACATTGATAGGTCGTTGCTTATATAAAAATTTTTACGGAAAAGTTGTAGATGGTTGGGATATTTTAAGGTGTTCTATAATCAAAGCAAGAGATGGATTTCTTTCTGTGGAGTGTGGTGAAGAGAAAGAACAAAACCATTTATCGTAATTGTGGTAATCAGAAGATTTATCCTAAGTCTGCACTCACAAAAAGCTGCGTTGTTACTCTCATCGTTAATGCTCAGATGGTCATTTTCTACAGTAGCTGTCCTTGATATCCAGCATTTTATAGCTTGGTCTGGGTCTTGAAAACCAAAAGATTAGCTGGCAGAAACCATCCTCACTGATCTATTTGCACTTAGACTTTGTAGCTGCACTAATTGGGTTTTCTCTTGTGTAAGTGACAAACAGCATAACTTGAGTTAAGGCAAGGCTGTCATTTAACATAGTTTCATGTAGTCTGTTATTTCTGTGGTGCTGAATAGACTTTCATAAAGGATCTTAAAGAGTTCTGTGAAACGAATTACTGTTGACATCATAAAGGACTAAAGTCACGACACTTAGTAGCTATGAATGTCACGTGGGTCCTCTAATAACATAACGCAATATATATGTATTTTTTCTACATTTAGTTCTCTTGCAACTGGCAGGCGATGCTTTACCAAATGACATGACCCTGGCTCTTGCTTATCTCCTTGCCTTACCACAGGTGAGTTCACCCTGACCAAGAAAGAAGGGCTTAAAAAGGAATAAACTAAAAGTCTTTACTGGAGGTTTTCACCAGTAAGTTGTTTATTATATGTTTCACTTCCTTCTGGTTGTTCTTGCAAGATGGAAGGACTGTGGTCAGTATCCGGAAAGTAAATTCTACAATATTAACTGAAATGTTGATTTTAAAATCTACTTTCCTGTGCATAGGATCTGCCTTGTAATGTCTTCTGAATTTTAATGTAGTCATATTAAGATGAGCTTGAGCTTGAGTTGATACGATAGAATCTTTGAACCAAAATTCTACAGTAAGGACTAGAAATGTGATGGTTTATGATGGTTGTGCTAATTTCCTTTCAGCTGAGCTGTTTCTCTCGTGCTCCCTTCTAGGTGTTAGACGCTAACAGGTGCTTTGAAAAGCAGTCCCACTCTGCTCTCTCTCTCCAGCTGGCAGCCTATTACTATAGCCTGCAGATCTACGCCCGGTTGGCTCCGTGTTTCAGGGACAAGTGCCATCCTCTTTACAGGGTGAGTCCTCATGGTTTCCACTTTTTTTTTTTTTTTTTAAGACAACTAACATTTTATTTTATTATTTATTTATTTTTTTACATCTTTATTGGAGTATAATTGCTTTACAATGGTGTATTAGTTTCTGCTTTATAACAAAGTGAATCAGTTAAACATATACATCTGTTCCCATATCCCTTCCCTCTTGCGTCTCCCTCCCTCCCACCCTCCCTATCCCACCCCTCCAGTCCACTTTGTTAATGAGCAGGATTAAGCTTTTCTAAAGTAGTTAAAACACGTTTACCTCTTTGGAGGGACTGATGCACTTTGTATTCAGAGTGCTTTGTATTCCCAGTGGCTGACAGCCTTTGCCTTTTCTGTGTTATACGTAGTTGCTTTTCCAGGAATTAATAAGAAGTAGAGTTTCTAATATTTATTGTGAATGCTGATTCATCCCCTAACTTTTCTGTCATTTATTTTATTTAACGACGTTCTTAAGAAAGGCTAAAGGAGAGGAGAAATGGAGAGTTGGCTTTTTAACTCACTTCCCCAGAGGAAGATGGCTCTGTCTAATTTAGGACAGTAGGCAATGTAGTTCTTTGAACGGTGCTGCACTTTTATTTATTTTTAAGCCAGAGAGATATGAGAGTAGTAATTATGCAGATGCAATGTTGAGACACGCTATGCCTACTTGCCACCAAGCTTCTGACACTTTTATTTAACTTTATGGTTAATTTCTGAGTGAGAGCACCTAAGCATGGCCTCAAGTTACAGGTGCCTTCTTTTGTGGACACGGAAGTGTTCCAGATGCTGCTGGAAAATGGAAGCCCTCTAGGTTTACTTGTGTATACCACCTTTAATCATTAGCGTTTGGAAATTATTTCCTTTTTATAGTGGACATTTTAAGAGAATTACCACTTTAAGAGTAGGTAAGCAAATAGGTCAGACTTTCAAATCCACTCTGTGTACGAATCCAAGGTTCAGTTTTTACTGAGGCAGAATTCTTCCTCCCCGACCCACAGTAGACTATAAAGAAACAATTTCACACGAGAATCAAAGTTCTAGCTGCCTCCGCCATCCAAAACATATCTAAGAACCTTTAAGTATGTGAAAACATTCCATTCGTGGCAAAATCTATGGCTTTCATTCATCAGTTTTTATTTAAAAAGAGGAAGGTGGGTGGGGGAACCCTGTGCCACGCAGGTTACTCTCCCAAGGGCATCATCACTGTCAGTGGGTATTGTTCTCAGGAATAGGTATATTAGGATGAAATTAGCCAAGAAAAGGACTGTTTCTTTTTTTTTTTTTTAGCCAGTTGATATATTACTTTATTTTGGAAATTTTGAATTTATTTTTTTGTTTTCGATAGCTACTGCTGCTTTGTACGGTACTTTTATCCTATACTCTAGTAATTTTCCTTTGTTTTGCTTTTATATCACAGGTATGTTTTTATGTGAAATAAGGAATTGACCTACTGTGTTATAAATTGAGGGCAAGAAGTGATTATATAGATGGAAGTGTGGCAGGTTTATTTCTGGAACAGTGTACTTATTTAATGTCTTTCTTATTCCATTCAGTTGGATGGCTGGCAAAGAGTATTTATGGCATTTGCTGGTGTCTGCTTTTAAATGTCTTTATCTTTTCAGTAGTACATACACAAGTGCTGGATAATTGGCTCAGGACTCCCATGTAGTATGTACTATTTCCATGTGTGTAATCTGCATTAAGGTCACACTGTGTGCCCAACACTGTGTTCCACCTTTCACGAATACAGAGGATTGAAAGGCCACTCGGTCAGCTGGTCTAGCCCTAAACCCTGCCCCGAGCCCCTTATGTGTGCCATGGCCTCTGAGCGAGTCTTGGGATGAGAAGGTGATTATGGCTGTCTGACCTCAGTGAACTCACCACTTACCATAAATCCATGAGAGACAGTTACGTAAAGGTGGATTAGAGGAGCTGCAGGTGAGAGGACTGGAAACCCTCGCCAGACAGACCACATGTTCAGACAGAAGCCAAAGAGCTGGCTGCAGAGCCACATTTTGGCCTGATCTTCGGTTTCATTACCTAAAAACTTAAAGTAATCCTCTTGAAGGGAAATTCTAGTACAGTCTGTGTTTTTCCTGTTTTCCCCGATAGTAAATTACTTTGAACCAAAAATTAAAAGTCCCAAATCCTGAACTGTCTTTGAGAGAGGTAAGGTAGGAGAAAACCATTAAATTCCATCCCGGCTTTTATATCTGGCAGTCACTGTTTCCTACTTCAGATACTGAAGTCACTCTGTAAGAAGCCCCACTTAAGATTTCTGTGACTAAAGCATGCACAGAGAGGAAGTAGAACACTGAAAGGTGAGGGTCAGGGGCTTCCCTGGTGGCGCAGTGGTTGAGAGTCCGCCTGCCGATGCAGGGGACACAGGTTCGTGCCCCGGTCCAGGAAGATCCCACATGCCACGGAGCGGCTGGGCCCGTGAGCCATGGCCACTGAGCCTGCGCGTCCGGAGCCTGTGCTCCACAACGGGAGAGGCCACAACAGTGAGAGGCCCGCGTACAGGAAAAAAAAAAAAAAAGATGAGGGTTAGAAGTCAAGGTGTGTCCATCTTGGTTTCTTCTGTATTCCCCACGGAAGGTATGAGTGTTTTAGTTTCAGGTCTTATATTTTGCACATCCTTTCATGGATCCAGCATTTATTGACTGCCTGCTGTGAAGGACATAGAGCCTGGTGTTATAGTGTGAAGAATAATAAAACCTGATTCTTGCCCTTTTCCACCCTTTACACCAATTTCTGCTTCTTCCTTTCATCTTATGTCAACCCACCATCACTGCCCTTTAGCTCTTAGTCTTGTTCCTGTCACCGTTTTCCTGTCAAACTGCCCTTTCCTTTGACGATGTCCCTTGGAGGTCTCCTGCCTCACCCTAGGCCTTGGCCTCGGATTCCTGGTTGTTGGAATGCTCACCCACCCTGTGATGTGGTTCCTGACACCTGTAGCCGTTCCCTTTCTGGGCCCAGTAGTGTAAGGCAGCTGCTGGTCAGGGTCACTGCTTCGGGAAGCAGCATTAAAGCCTAGTGCAAATAGAAGCCAGCAAGGTTCATGTGGCCCAGTGGTGATGCCTCAACACATGATTTCTAACTTCTCAGCTGCTCCAGAGAGAAACAGACGTGCCCTCTGATAGCATTAAGATGGCACACGGCTAGGTCACACGCCAGCTAATTCTCCAGAGACTTCTTGGCAACTCTGTGGAAAGCATTTGGTTGTTAGTCTGAAGGGTGAGATGAAGAGTGAAAAATGCAATCAGACATCATTGTCTCTTCCTTTTTGTTCCTTTTGCATCTTTTTCCAAGCCTCTGTCTGAGAAGTCTTTCCAAAATGGAGGTCTGGTCATCCTCCCTTGCGTCTACAATCCTTCAGTGATTTCCTGCTGCCCTAGCAAGGTGGTCTGGCCTCTGTCTGTTTCTGCAACTTCATGTTCCTTCACTCCAGCCATACCAAGCTGCTTAAATTTCTCAACCAGCCCGTGTGTTCTCTGTTCTTTGCATTCAGTATGTTGTACTCTTTTGCCTATAATGTTTCCCCAGCATTTCTTTGCTTAGCACTTGGTTCAGGTCTTACCTCACAAAGGCATGGTTCCTGCCACTTGCCACCATTCTGTCATGCTCCCAAGCTGTGTTGGGTGCTCCTCTGTGCACGTTTTTACTGCCCTTTACTTACCTCATAGCGTTTATACTCTATTACTTTGAATTTATCTACTTTCAGCTCACTAGAAAGTGAGCTATTTGAGACCAGTGTCTGTGTTGTATTTATTGTTTTCCTCATTGCTTAGAGCAGGACCTGACATATCAAGGGTAGTAAACAAATGTTCCCTGGGTGGATTACTGAAAATGAATAATTCTTCAGTACATATGAAATAATTGAATTATGTGTGTGCTTATCAAATATTTGTCAGATGACTACTTATGCCAGGGAGTATTCTAGATCCTGGGGAAATAGTCATGAGCAAAGTATATGTAAAAACCGTTGCCCTTTTCAGATTTACATTCCACTGAGGAAGGAGCACCATAAACAAAATAAGTAAATAAAATGTATACTTTATTAGATTATGATAAGAGCTTTGAAAACAAGAAGAAAGTTAAGGACTGTGTGTGTAGAATACAATTTAAACACGCTCAGGAAAGACCTCAATTGAGTAACGAAAAGGTCGAGCATAGCACCAGAAAGATGGAGGGGAAGAATGTTCCAGATGGAGGGGTGGAATCTGTAACAGAGGAATTGAGGTATCCCTGTCCCATCATATGTACTGTGGTGTTTTTCCACAAAATATTTAAGAAAGTATTAAAATGTCACGCTATCAAATTCAAGGCTCGGAAGTGTTGCCTGACTGCAGAGGAAAAGCATAGAAATAGAGTCTGTGACCAGACTTCATTGTGACCGGGTGGGGTCTCTTCTCTCTGGCTGGGAAGGTGTCAGGAGGGGTGTGACAGTAGCAGGCTTCGTGGGGGCTTGTGAACGAGAGTTGTCAGGGGACAGTAGGAAGATCAGACTAACCCTGGGAAGGCATTGGCTGTCTTAGTACCTTTCACATTCCTTCCCGCTTGATCTGTCGAGCAGCCTCATGTTGCAGAAAGTAAGACACAGAGAAATGCGGTTACTTGCTCAGGGTTGCTCTGGGAGAAGGTGACACCTGTCACTTAGAGCTCCTGACCCCAGTCTTTACCTGCCTTTTACTTGGATGTGCTGCCGCCCTACCTTTGTTTCGGAAGCAGCGTGTCACTGTGTTTCAGACCTGAGTGATCTCTGGCCCACAGTTCCTAACGGGTCATTCCCAGGAGGATGTTTTCACGTGCTCTGCAGTGGCTGCCGGCTAAAATCTCTACTCCTGTGTATGACAGGGAAGCCCCTCAGAGGACTGGCGGCTGTTCCTCACCCCGCCAGCCATGATCCTGACACTAGCTCGTTTGAAGTCGATGCTCCAGCTGTTCAGAATGTATATTTCTCTTAATTTAACATCCACTCCCGCACCTCCGTGCCTGTGCAGATGTGATTCTCCTGCCTGAAATACCTCCTTCTTCTTCTTCCCACTCTCAATAGGTTAAGTCTGAACTCAAAAGAGCCTCCTGTGTGAAGCCTTCTCTGCTGCCTCAGCACATACCGGCCTGAAATAATTTTTTTTTCATTTATATCTTACCTTTATAATTATTGTAAATGCATCTTTTAAAAAAATTGTAGTATAGTTAATTTCCGTCTCTCACAGCTCTGGACCACTGGAGTGGTTCTTTTAGGCTATGGTAGCTGATGCACGTCTGTCTTCTCGCCACGTGGTAATCTTGTCGAGGACAGGAATCCCATCTTCGCTGAATCCCCAGGGCTTCACCCACTGCAGTTACTCAGTGACTGTTTATTGGCATGTGAATAAGTTGAGGAATCATTCCAGCTGCTGTGGTTCGGACAACCTTCAGTTTTACAGTCTCGAGTCCTGACCCCTCACGGATGGGCACGTTAGCTGGATGTTTTAAGTATGTTTGCGTTGTCCACTGACTACCTAATGACTCATTATTTGAGTCTTTTCAGCATCTCCCCCTGTATAAAACGGCCCTGCTGGATTTGGAATTAGATGTGACAAACTCCTGATGAATCATCCTGGAAACTGAAATCAAAGTGGTTTCAATTTGTTGTCCACACATAATAACACTCTGTGAAGCTTAGCTTCCCCTTGATTGTCAGTTCAGCTTGTTTCTATTTTCACATTTTCTCTTTCCACCCCGTGTAGTTCTGAGCTGCTAGAATGATAACTTAGGTAGATTACTAGGTTTGAATAAAAGTACTGATAATAATTTGTGGTGTTATTTCTGATAAAAAGCATGTGCATCTTGACGGGAAGCACATCCCGAGTCTGCCACACCTGGCAGCAAACCTGGATGAGCTTTGGAGCAGCCCACTGGGCATTCATGTTTCTTTTTAGAGACCTGTAATGATGATTGGCAAATGGTCACTTGCAGAGAATTTTCTCTTCTAGTATTTGTCCTAATTAACTTTTTCTGTTAATGCACACATGACAGAAAACCTCAAATGATGAAAATAGGATAAAACAAAAAGTATTTCCCTTTTGTCTACTTCCAGAAATAGTTTATGGATATGTGTATTTATATAATAACTTTTTATGCAAATATGAGTAAACTATACACATTTTTCTGTACCTTAATTTTTTTCATTTATATCTTACCTTTGTAATTATTGTAAATGCATCTTTTTTTAAAAATTGAAGTATAGTTAATTTACAGTGTTGTGTTAGTTTCTGGTGTACACAACGTGATTCAGTTATACATACATACATACACATACGTAACTATTCTTGTTCATATTCTTTTCCATCATAGGTTATTACAAGGTACTGAATATAGTTCCCTGTGCTATACAGTAGGACCTTGTTGTTTATCATTTTATATATAGTAGTTTGTTTCTGCTAATCCCAAACTCCTAATTTATCCCTCCCCACGTAAATGCATCTTGAAGTGTGATTTCTCTATCATTCTTTTTAAAAAGTTTCAGAAAATAAAATCAGTTAAAAATGGAAACGTGTCTTTTAGTTTTATATGCTAGAGAAGCAAACCCAGCAGGGGATGAAATTCAAAACTTTATGGTAAACTATTTCTAAAATGTGTTTTCTTAAGCTACTAATTGAATATACCAAGTAGAAAATTATTTCAAGCAAATAACAACCCTAGAGGGGAAACATACCACCTGTTCAAAACTTTCCAAACAATATTACCAAGAAATGGAGACTATTAAGCCTGAATGGATTTATTACTTCTTGTAGTAACTAGTAGATGAAGTCATCCAGCATTTTGGTGTCGTAAATATTTATGTGCATTTTGTTTTTACAGGGACTTGACCATATTCTTTAAAGAAATCGTATTTTTTTCACCCCATAGAAGAACTGCATTGCCAAATTTGGGGGGAAAATTAGAGCAATTTAACTCTCTACACTTTTTAAATTTTTGATGCCTTTTTATGTTTTCAGTTTTTGCAGTATCTTTTAAATTTTATTTATTTATTTATTTATTTATCTGTCTATTTATTTATTTATGGCTGTGTTGGGTCTTCATTTCTGTGTGAGGGCTTTCTCCAGTTGCGGCGAGCGGGGGCCGCTCTTCATCGCGGTGCGCGGGCCTCTCACTATCGCGGCCTCTCTTGTTGCGGAGCACAGGCTCCAGACGCGCAGGCTCAGTAATTGTGGCTCCTGGGCCTAGTTGCTCCGCGGCATGTGGGATCTTCCCAGACCAGGGCTCAAACCCGTGTCCCCTGCATTGGCAGGTAGACTCTCAACCTCTGCGCCACCAGGGAAGCCCCTGCAGTATCTTTTTGATACCGAATATGGGAGATTCTGAAGCTACCCATAAAGTCCTTCAAAAGTTTCTTAGAGGCCGGGGGCTTTCATACCCATGGATCATATCATTGAAATTAGGTGGGAAAGAGAGGAAGAGAGGTTTGAATATACTCTGCACACAGAAATTCGTGACTTCAGGTGTGAGGCTGGGTGTGGAGCATTGAGGGAGCCCCGCTGGCAGGATAGGGAGGAAGGGCTGATGGAGTGGGGTGCCCACGAGGCCAGAGGCCGGGGTACTGGACTCACTTCCTCGTTGCAGGACCCCAGCTCAGGATGCCTGCCATGCAGGTTGGCATCTGTAAAACAGCAACAGCGGTCTCCTGTGCCCATCACTGGGTTGGTATGAGGGTCAAATGAAAATCATGCGAAAGTGCTTTAGAAACTTTAATGCAGTACACTTGTGCCGTGAATGAATGAATGTATGAAATGAAGTGTCGGGCTGAGTAGAGGTGCTTTGGGAATATTTTTAGAGAAATTATGAGAAGCTCAGGGGAAGAATTATTACTAAAATTTAAATCATACATTGGAAGTAATCATGACCAGTAAAGTTCCTGAAGGAAGGGGTGGAAACTAGTAGTGACCATGGTAAGACGAGAAATTTGCATGGAAAGCCGGAACTTACAACATGCCCATCCATCTACTCTTATTCAGCCTCTGTGAAGAGTCTATCAGAGAGAAATTGCCTCAATTTTAATAATGGAAAACCTGACGCTCAGGAAGGAGGAACCAGCAATCCAGGTTCTTTGATGCCAATTCCTATGTTTTTTCCTCATAGCTTATGTTCTTCGTTTTGGGAAGATTTTGAAAGAATTAGTATTACGTTTTACCCAATAAATCAAAGTATTGAAAATATTCCTAAACATTTAACAAATGTTTGATCCATAACCTTGAAGACCTATCATCAAGGAATTAATAGAATGCCCCCTTTTCACCACCTTATTAGGATGGAAATTTAAAAGGAGGTATATTTATATCAAGAGGTTGAACAGAAAATGATATTCTAAATTCTTTCTGTTCTACATCTCTCTCCGTTATTCTTAGAGAAGACAGAATGCTTGGAAACACAGCTCAAACCAGGATCTCCAGTTGAACACCTACCATGGTGTGTCCTCTGTGACCATTTGTATTTATACATGTGTATATATGTGTAAAAGGGATGAGAGGGAGAATGTGTGTGTTAAAAAAATAGGTCAGTCCTGATGTAATATAGAATGACAACATGAAGTCCATCATTGAAAGTGGTTCATCTGTAAAGGGACTCAGATGACAAATCTCATTTACATTTGGTGGGAGCTCTGTGTACATTGATCTTATCAAGATTCTTATAATTTTAAGAGCTACCCCTCCCTGCACAGCAAATATAAAAGGCTGGTTCTTGGGCGACATTATGCCTGGGAGTCATGTCCTGCCCTGCCACCTACCCTGAATGGCCTTAGTCAAGCTACCCGCCTCCTTCCCCATCTTAAAGAGGATGGTACTAGTGGACTCTGGTCCCCCACAATTGGTAGTATTAAATGAGATTCAGTTCATGTATATTTAGCACTGTGTCTATTCCATACCAAAGACTGATATATTAGGTATTTGTTCTTAAATATTTCTTAGAAAAGTGAACACATTTGATGCACAGAGAATGTGAAGTAAAGATTATTTAGAGGGGCTAGACAGTTTCTACTTAGTAAAGGAGAAGGTATGAAAGTTGTTTAAACTGTGCAGGGACCTACTGGTTATAATTTGTTGGTCTGAAATTGTATTTTTTTTTCTTTTTCTTTTTTTTTTTTTTTTTTTCCGGTACGCGGGCCTCTCACTGTTGTGGCCTCTCCCGCTGCAGAGCACAGGCTCCGGACCCACAGGCTCAGCGGCCATGGCTCACGGGCCCAGCCGCTCCGCGGCACGCGGGATCCTCCCGGACCGGGGCACGAACCCGCGTCCCCTGCATCAGCAGGTGGACTCTCAACCACTGCGCCACCAGGGAAGCCCTGAAATTGTATTTTTAACAAAGAACTCTGTTCTGATGTTTAGTGGAGGCCTCAATGAGATGAGATGTAGAACTTCCCCAGTTCCACACCTAGAAAGATTTACAAGGTTTTATTTTATTTTCATGATTGAATTCTTATACATTCATAGGATTTTAGCCTTAGAAAGGTGATCCTCTTGTGACACTCCTTTGTTCTACATCTGAAGAAACTGAGCCCCAGAAGAGTCAGGAGTGTCCATTGCTCCCTCTAAGGAGTTTCCAGTCTTCTTGTTTGTGTTTCTGTAATGGTTCTTATATTCAGGTGCCTTCTGTGAGTTGTTTCTGTGTACATCTTTGACAATCACTAGTTTTAGTTTCTTGGGAGTAAGCTCTGGGCCCAATTTGCTTTTGTATAATAAGAGAGAAAAGGACATTTTAAAATATTTTGTTTGTGCCTCCCAGCAAACCGCGAGGATGGTGTGCTTTTGACTCTCTTATAGATGAGGAAACAGAGACATGATGTAACTTGCCCCAAATTGCATCTCTGCTAAATGAAGGATCTGGAATATAAACTAGTATTACTAACTTAAAAGCTACAACTGCTGTTCATTGTGTCTCCATTTTACTCCACACCTGATTTGTTCAAGAAACTCTAATGTGCTCTAGGAAAGACAAATCCACTAAGTACCCATGGTCTCTGCCTGCTGGAAGCTGTGTTTTAATATTTATAAGAGAAGGCAATGTAAAGTGTGCAGTAGAGGTGCAATTAAATTGTAACTGGTGTATACCTTTTAGTAAATTCCGCAATCCCTTTCATTTTTGGAGCACCTGCTAAAGGCCAGGTCTTGGTTTGTGTATTTTGTGTGTGTGTGTGTGTGTGTGTGTGTGTGTGTGTGTGTGTGTGTGTGTTTATATATATGGTCTCTTAGGCTTTGTGAAACCATGCAAGCTATATATATTGCCATTTTATAGATGAGACAATCAAATTTGTAGTTGTTAAGTAACTTGCACAAGGTCATCCAGCTAGTAACTTCTCTGTGTCCACGCTTATTACACTGTGCCATGCCATTTTTCTTCATTCGCAAAAGGAGAGAATAGGTATTTTTTGCCACATATGAAAATGAAGGTTGTATGTGGAGACTTGACACTCTCTATAAGATAAAGAAAAGCCAATGTAAATAGCAGTATTAGCAATTATACTCATTATTGCTATGTGCTGCCATTTTGGAGCTTAACTCTCTACCTGGTTTGGGGATTTGTTTCATAAATGGTATCAGAATACAAAGAGAATAGAAATGAGGTCACCTATATAGTCCACTCTCCCAGTTCAGGGACCAAGTCCTTGAGATGCCAGGAAGCAAAAGGTGAAAACGTGAATGTGGAGCAATAGCTGTGAGAAACCCTTGGACGAGGGGAGGTGGTCGATTGCATGCATGGGGGTGGGAGTCACACTCAGAGATGGACGGCCTGGCTGTAGCCTCTCCCTCAAAGCGCGTTGGGCAACTGGAGGCTGAGGACTTTCGCCTGAAACCACAGGGTCAGAGTGTATATGGCAAGAAGCCTTCCTCACAGTTTGGATGAACGTGGGTTTGCTGGTGGAGTGCAAAACCGACCCAAAGAGTTCCCTGAAAGAAGACCTACGGAAGAGCTCCCTGAAACCCTGGTCATTGGATATTTGCACCTGCTCTCTCTCTTCCTAGGCAGGAAAGTGCTAACTGGATGGGATGTGAGAAGAGCAGGCAACAACAGAGCACACCAGGGTGCAGAGCAGGTGTAGACGGGCTGGCTGGTCCACAGCAGCATCCCTATACCAGACAGCTTCAGAGAGGGCTTTGCCCCAGTGGGCGGTTCAGGGTGGTGCCTCAGGGCTTCAGTCCGTAAGTAGGAGGGGGTTGGGTTAAATGACAGCCATAGAGGCACTAAGGGCTGAGGCATGGGGTCTCCTTTGCCTATATGCATTGCCAGAAGTACCAGCCGTATGCAGCTTATTCCCAAATCACTTCTAATTGCAGTTAGATCAGCTTTATTCACTCCATCTTCCCATCAGGTCTTAGCCATTCAGGCTTAGCACATACTCTCCCCTTTACCAGAATTTGTCTCCCTATTTTTTTGCTGGCCTTTTTACTTCTGATACCTGAGCAGTTAGCCTAGAAATTAACTCTTCCAAGAAGACCTCCTTGGTATGTGCCCCAGTCCCACTCCTCTGTATTCCCACAGCACCCTGTGCTCACTTGTATCACGCCATTTTATAACTGTTCGCTTGATTGTCTTTCCTCATAGACTGAATACTTGGAGGAAAGGGTCACATCTTAGAACATCACCTGGTACATAATAGGTGCACAAAAAATACTTGTTGAATGAATGACAGATGGTCTTAGAGCTGCTTACTTCGGAGCATTAGTTTTCAAACCCACGTCTTTTGACTTGAGACACGTATCTGTGGTTTTTGAGAGTAAGACTCAGTGTCTGCCTAGGGGTAGGGGAAAAATTGAGTAAGGTTGACTTTTTCTTAAATCCACCTGCTGGAATCCAAGAAGATTTCTTTAATTGGTTTTTATCAGTACTCCCAGATTGTTCCTTAATAGGATCAAGAGAGAATGTTGGGCTAGGTTAGGTAATATGGACTCGACATTGACAAATCTCATGTGTAGCTCAGAATAATGGCTTACACATTAGAAATGCTGATGGCTTACGGTAATTAGATGTGTTTCTGAGACCCAAAGGTAGATTTCTGGAGTTTTCTTCCTAATTGGCTGGTATTAAAATATGCGCCATATTTTCCCAGAAATTGGGAGGGATTGAGTTCATGTTGTTCACGTATTAGGTGACTCCAGAATCATGGCTGCGCTGCTGTTGCTTTGTTGACACCCGGACCAACTTTAATATAAATAAGTGTGGTTGGTTAACCCCTTATTTTCCTTTCCTGTCAGCCGTTCAGTTCTGGGTTTTGTTCTGTTGGAATAATTGTATTGCTGTTAAAGAAGCTGCTACATTTAAGGAACAGTATCCCATTGAGCCCGAAATTGAGCAGAGTAAAAATTGGTTGCATACTTTCTTATGAAACTAGAAAAATTTATGATTTCAGGAACAGGGATGGGGCTTTTTCCCCTCACTTACCCCTGCAGAAATCATTCTTCTACTTGGCTATTTAGGCATTTCTCGTGGAATCATTGAACTGCAGCTCTGTGTTATTGAGAACACTTAGATGGTCCAAAGAAAATGTATCTAGGGGCAGTGATGGTAAAAATTACTTCCAGGGTGAATTATTACAAATGATCAGATAATTGGGGAAGAGATCTGGTATCGGATGCTGGTAGCTGAAAAAGCAAGCATACATTATTCTTTAAGTGGGTGGAGATTTTTAAGGTGGAAGAGCAGAGCAGGAGTCCAGAAACCCGCTCCTAGAGTCAGTTCTGGGTCCCGTCTCTGTGGTCTGCAAAACGTACCGCCTCTGCAATTGCCTCCTCAGGGTGGTTGTCAGCCTTGATTAAATGGCAGCAGTGTGAAGGGTCAGACAGGTGCCCGGCAGACATGATCTTCTTCCCACTGTTACTCTTTTTTTTTTTTTTTAATTAGTCTTTTTGTTACTCATAGGCTGATCCCAAAGAGCTAATCAAGATGGTCACCAGGCATGTGACTCGATATGGACAGGAAGCCTGGCCCGAGGAGCTCGCTGCACTGACCAAGCAGTTACAGTACTACAACGAACGCCTCCTGGACTTCACTCAGGCTCAGATCCTCCAGGGCCTGCGGAAGGGTGTGGATGTGCAGCGGTTCACTGCAGATGACCAGTACAAACGGGAAACCATCCTCGGTCTGGCAGAGTAAGGAATACCTTCGTCTCGTAAAGGGACGGATTTAGAACGTACAAGAACAAGTTGAGTTATCAGGACTATTAACCACAGTCCTCTGAAGATTCACATTCATGGTTGCTATAAACAGGACTTTCCCCTACTTCTTCCTGTCCTGTGAGGGATGTGTGTGTCTTCCCAAATGGATTAGTGATGCAGACAGTATTTTGAGCCTGCAGATTTAAGTAGTAAGGATGGGAATTATTAAAAAAGCTTCCCACGATTTTGATAATCCAACACCAGTACCATGTTAGAGGTGATAGAGTGTGATCAGGGGTGAAAAGTGTCAAGCTTACTATAGAAATTTAAAAACAAGATTCCCTTTTATTCCTGGCTAGAATCTCACTTTGCTACTACATGGCCGTTTAATTTCCTCAGTATGTTAAAAGTTCAGTACCATTGACTTAATACAAGAGGAGGGACTGAGTGTTATGGGTCCAGGACACCTTTATCTGTCCTGGGTTTCTAGAGAAAGAAGAGCTAACCACTTGAGCACTTTCTCTTGTTCGAGGCCTGTAGCAGCTGCCATCTTTTCCTTTGTCCCTTACCGCTCTCAAGAGAAAAGCAAGCCCTTGTGTGAGATGGCAGTACGGTTGGGAAGGTCCCTTTCTAGGTATGGAATTCCCTTGGTTTTCATACTCGTCTTCATTTTTTGTTTTACATCAGATGAGTTCAGATCAAATGAGAATTACATGTCAAATGGTGGGAAAGTGAAAAAAAAATTTTTTTTAAAGTGTGTTCACCCACAATGGTTATTAAGTTAGAGGTATGTTTTGTTTTTAACACCCCAATTTGTGGAGTGCTTATCATGGGCCAGGAACTGTGTTAGGTGCTCTATAAACTTTATTTTATAAACATCTTTTAATCCTTAAAGATAACCCTATGACATAAAATCTTGTTATCCCCATCTTATAGCTAAAGACATGAAGCTTATTGATATAAAGTAAGTGGCCCAAGTTTACATAGGTGGTAAAGACCACAACTGTGACTTTAACCTTGATCTGCCACATGCCAACCTTGATCTGTTGCCACATGGCAACACCATGTGCCCTCCCCACACTGCTTGATTGAATTCTCAAGGAAGCATTGGTATGCAGTTCAGTCTAGGCTTCCAGCCCTTGAAACGAGGTTAAATTGTGCTTAGGTTTAACGATTATTTCTCTCTCCTGATAAGTTACCTTAAAATAACAAACATAGGCTTGGTTACGGTAGTGGTATATGCTATTTTTCATCATTATTCTTTTTTTTTTTTTTTTTTTTTTTTAATCCCCAGCTTTTTTTTTTTTTAATTAGTTTCTGCTTTATAACAAAGTGAATCAGTCATACATATACATCTGTTCCCACATCCCTTCCCTCATGCATCTCCCTCCCTCCCACCCTCCCCATCCCACCCCTCCAGGCGGTCACAAAGCACCGAGCTGATCTCCCTGTGCTCTGCGGCTGCTTCCCACTATCTATCTACCTTACGTTTGGTAGTGTATATATGTCCATGCCTCTCTTTCCCTTTGTCACAGCTTACCCTTCCCCTTCCCCATATCCTCAAGTCCATTCTCAAGTAGGTCTGTGTCTTTATTCCCGTTTTACCCCTAGGTTCTTCATGACATTTTTTTTTTTTAATTCCATATATATGTGTTAGCATACGGTATTTGTCTTTCTCTTTCTGACTTACTTCACTCTGTATGACAGATTCTAGGTCTATCCACCTCATTACAAATAGCTCAGTTTCGTTTCTTTTTATGGCTGAGTAATATTCCATTGTATATATGTGCCACATCTTCTTTATCCATTCATCCGATGATGGACACTTAGGTTGTTTCCAGCTCCGGGCTATTGTGAATAGAGCTGCAATGAACATTTTGGTACATGTCTCTTTTTGAATTATAGTTTTCTCAGGGTATATGCCTAGTAGTGGGATTGCTGGGTCATATGGTAGTTCTATTTTTAGTTTTTTAAGGAACCTCCATACTGTTCTCCATAGTGGCTGTACCAATTCACATTCCCACCAGCAGTGCAAGAGTGTTCCCTTTTCTCCACACCCTTTCCAGCATTTATTGTTTCTAGATTTCTTGATGATGGCCATTCTGACTGGTGTGAGATGATATCTCATTGTAGTTTTGATTTGCATTTCTCTAATGATTAATGATGTTGAGCATTCTTTCATGTGTTTGTTGGCAGGCTGTATATCTTCTTTGGAGAAATGCCTATTTAAGTCTTCTGCCCATTTTTGGATTGGGTTGTTTGTTTTTTTGCTATTGAGCTGCATGAGCTGTTTATAAATTTTGGAGATTAATCCTTTGTCAGTTGCTTCATTTGCAAATATTTTCTCCCATTCTGAGGGTTGTCTTTTGGTCTTGTTTATGGTTTCCTTTGCTGTGCAAAAGCTTTGAAGTTTCATTAGGTCCCATTTGTTTATCTTTGTTTTTATTTCCATTTCTCTAGGAGGTGGGTCCAAAAGGATCTTGCTGTGATTTATGTCATAGAGTGTTCTACCTATGTTTTCCTCTAAGAGTTGGATAGTTTCTGGCCTTACATTTAGGTCTTTAATCCATTTTGAGCTTATTTTTGTGTATGGTGTTAGGGAATGATCTAATCTCATACTTTTACATGTCCCTGTCCAGTTTTCCCAGCACCACTTATTGAAGAGGCTGTCCTTTCTCCACTGTACATTCCTGCCTCCTTTATCAAAGATAAGTTGGCCATATGTGCGTGAGTTTATCTCTGGGCTTTCTATCCTGATCCACTGATCTTTCTGTTTTTATGCCAGTACCACACTGTCTTAATTACTGTAGCTTTGTAGTATAGTCTGAAGTCAGGGAGCCTGATTCCTCCAGCTCCGTTTTTCGTTCTCAAGATTGCTTTGGCTATTCGGGGTCTTTTGTTTTTCCAAACAAATTTTGAAATTTTTTGTTCTAGTTCTATGAAAAATGCCAGTGGTAGTTTGATAGGGATTGCATTGAATCTGTAGATTGCTTTGGGTAGTAGAGTCATTTTCACAATATTGATTCTTCCAATCCAGGAGCATGGTATATCTCTCCATCTATTTGTATCATCTTTAATTTCTTTCATCAGTGTCTTATAATTTTCTGCATACAGGTCTTTTGTCTCCTTAGGTAGGTTTATTCCTAGGTATTTTATTCTTTTTGTTGCAATGGTAAATGGGAGTGTTTTCTTGATTTCATTTTCAGATTTTTCATCATTAGTGTACAGGAATGCCAGAGATTTCTGTGCATTAATTTTGTATCCTGCTACTTTACCAAATTCATTGATTAGCTCTAGTAGTTTTTCGGTAGCATCTTTAGGATTCTCTATGTATAGTATCATGTCCTCTGCAAACAGTGACAGCTTTACTTCTTCTTTTCCAATTTGGATTCCTTTTATTTCCTTTTCTTCTCTGATTGCTGTGGCTAAAACTTCCAAAACTATGTTGAATAAGAGTGGTGAGAGTGGGCAGCCTTGTCTTGTTCCTGATCTTAGTGGAAATGGTTTCAGTTTTTCACCATTGAGGACAATGTTGGCTGTGGGTTTGTCATATATGGCCTTTATTATGTTGAGGAAAGTTCCCTCTATGCCTACTTTCTGCAGGGTTTTTATCATAAATGGGTGTTGAATTTTGTCGAAAGCTTTCTCTGCAACTATTGAGATGATCATATGGTTTTTCTCCTTCAACTTGTTAATATGGTGTATCACATTGATTGATTTGCGTATATTGAAGAATCCTTGCATTCCTGGAATAAACCCCACTTGATCATGGTGTATGATCCTTTTAATGTGCTGTTGCATTCTATTTGCTAGTATTTTGTTGAGGATTTTTGCATCTATGTTCATCAGTGATATTGGCCTGTAGTTTTCTTTCTTTGTGACATCCTTGCCTGGTTTTGGTATCAAGGTGATGGTGGCCTCGTAGAATGAGTTTGGGAGTGTTCCTTCCTCTGATATTGTTTGGAAGAGTTTGAGAAGGATGGGTGTTAGCTCTTCTCTAAATGTTTGATAGAATTCGCCTGTGAAGCCATCTGGTCCTGGGCTTTTGTTTGATGGAAGATTTTTAATCACAGTTTCAATTTCAGTGCTTGTGATTGGTCTATTCATATTTTCTCTTTCTTCCTGAGTCAGTCTTGGTAGGTTGTGCATTTCTAAGAATTTGTCCATTTCTTCCAGGTTGTCCATTTTATTGGCATAGAGTTGCTTATACTAATCTCTCATGATCTTTTGTATTTCTGCAGTGTCAGTTGTTACTTCTCCTTTTTCATTTCTAATTCTACTGATTTGAGCCTTCTCCCTTCTTTTCTTGATGAGTCTGGCTAATGGTTTGTCAATTTTGTTTATCTTCTCAAAGAACCAGCTTTTAGTTTGGTTGATCTTTGCTATCGTTTCCTTCATTTCTTTTTCATTTATTTCTGATCTGATCTTTATGATTTCTTTCCTTCTGCTAACTTTGGGGTTTTTTTGTTCTTCTTTCTCTAATTGCTTTAGGTGCAGGGTCAGGTTGTTTACTCGAAATGTTTCCTGTTTCTTAAGGTGGGATTGTATTGCTATAAACTTCCCCCTTAGAACTGCTTTTGCTGCGTCCCATAGGTTTTGGGTCGTTGTGTCTCCATTGTCATTTGTTTCTAGGTATTTCTTAATTTCCTCTTTGATTTCTTCAGTGATCACTTCGTTATTGAGTAGTGTATTGTTTAGCCTCCATGTGTTTGTATTTTTTACAGATCTTTTCCTGTAATTGATGTCTAGTCTCATAGCATTGTGGTCGGAAAAGATACTTGATACAATTTCAATTTTCTTAGATTTACCAAGGCTTGATTTGTGACCCAAGATATGATCTATCCTGGAGAATGTTCCATGAGCACTTGAGAAAAATGTGTATTCTGTTGTTTTTGGATGGAATGTCCTATAAATATCAATTAAGTCCATCTTGTTTAATGTATCATTTAAAGCTTGTGTTTCCTTATTTATTTTCATTTTGGATGATCTGTCCATTGGTGAAAGTGGGGTGTTAAAGTCCCCTACTATGATTGTGTTACTGTCAATTTCCCCTTTTATGGCTGTTAGTATTTGCCTTATGTATTGAGGTGCTCCTATGTTGGGTGCATAAATATTTACAATTGTTATATCTTCTTCTTGGATCGATCCCTTTATCGTTATGTAGTGTCCTTCTTTGTCTCTTCTAATAGTCTTTATTTTAAAGTCTATTTTGTCTGATATAAGAATTGCTACTCCAGCTTTCTTTTGATTTCCATTTGCATGGAATATCTTTTTCCATCCCATTACTTTCAATCTGTATGTGTCTCTAGGTCTGAAGTGGGTCTCTTGTAGACAGCATATATATGGGTCTTGTTTTTGTATCCATTCAGCCACTCTGTGTCTTTTGGTGGGAGCATTTAGTCCATTTACATTTAAGGTAATTATTGATATGTATGTTCCTATTCCCATTTCCTTAATTGCTTTGGGTTCGTTATTGTAGGTATAGTCCTTCTGTTGTGTTTCTTGCCTAGAGAAGTTCCTTTAGTATTTGTTGTAAAGCTGGTTTGGTGGTGCTGAACTCTCTCAGCTTTTGCTTGTCTGTAAAGGTTTTAATTTCTCCATCAAATCTGAATGAGATCCTTGCTGGGTAGAGTAATCTTGGTTTCAGGTTTCTCTCCTTCATCACTTTAATTATGTCCTGCCACTCCCTTCTGGCTTGTAGAGTTTCTGCTGAGAGATCAGCTGTTAACCTGATGGGGATTCCCTTGTGTGTTGTTTGTTGTTTTTCCCTTGCTGCTTTTAATATGATTTCTTTGTGTTTAATTTTTGACAGTTTGATTAATATGTGTCTTGGCGTATTTCTCCTTGGATTTATTCTGTATGGGACTCTCTGTGCCTCCTGGACTTGATTAACTATTTCCTTTCCCATATTAGGGAAGTTTTCAGCTATAATCTCTTCAAATATTTTCTCAGTCCCTTTCTTTTTCTCTTCTTCTTCTGGAACCCCTATAATTCGAATGTTGGTGCGTTTAATGTTGTCCCAGAGGTCTCTGAGACTGTCCTCTGTTCTTTTCATTCTTTTTTCTTTATTTTGCTCTGCAGCAGTTATTTCCACTATTTTATCTTCCACCTCACTTATCCGTTCTTCTGCCTCAGTTATTCTGCTATTGATCCCATCTAGAGAATTTTTCATTTCATTTATTGTGTTTTTAATCGATGCTTGATTCATCTTTAGTTCTTCTAGGTCCTTGTTAACTGTTTCTTGCATATTGTCTATTCTATTTCCAAGATTTTGGATCTGGGAAATAGAATCTTGGATCAGCTTTACTATCATTTTTCTGAATTCTTTTTCAGGTAGACTGCCTATTACCTCTTCATTTGTTAGGTCTGGTAGGTTTTTATCTTGCTCCTTCACCTGCTGTGTGTTTTTCTGCTTTCTCATTTTGCTTATGTTACTGTGTTTGGGGTCTCCTTTTTGCAGGCTGCAGATTCGTAGTTCCCGTTGTTTTTGGTGTCTGTCCCCCGTGGCTAAGGTTGTTTCAGTAGGTTGTGTAGGCTTCCTGGTGGGGGGGACTAATGCCTGTGTTCTGGTGGTTGAGGCTCGATCTTGTCTTTCTGGTGGACAGGTCCACGTCTGGTGGTGTGTTTTGGGGTGCCTGTGGCCTTATTATGTTTTTAGGTAGCCTCTCTGCTAATGGGTGGGGTTGTGTTCCTGCCTTGCTAGTTGCTTGGCATAGGGTGACCAGCACTGTAGCTTGCTGGTCGTTGACTGAAGCTGGGTGCTGGTGTTGAGATGGAGATCCCTGGGAGATTTTCGCTGCTTGATATTATGTGGAGCTGGGAGGTCTCTTGTGGACCCGTGTCCTGAAGTTGGCTCTCCCACTTCAGAGGCACAGCACTAACTCCTGGCTGCAGCACCAAGAGCCTTTCATCCACCCGGCTCAGAATAACAGTGAGAAAAAGTAGAAAGAAATAATTAGTAGAAGAAAGAAAGAGAGATTGAAAGAAAGGAAGAAGGGAAGAAAGGAAGGAAGGAAGGAAGAAAGAAAGAAAGGAGGGAGGGAGGGAGGGAGGATGGAAAGAAAGAAGGAAAGAAAGGAGGGAGGGAGGGAGGAATGAAAGCAAAAGGAAGAGTGAATGGAAGAAGGGAGGGAGGGAGGGAGGAAGGAAAGAAAGAAAGAGAGGAGGGAGGGAGGGAGGGAGGAAGGAAAGAAAAAGAAAGTGGAAAGAAGAAGGGTGGGAGGGAGGGAGGGATGGAGGAAAGAAAAAGAAAGAAGGAAAGGAGGAGCGGAGGGAGGGAGGGAGGAAGGGAAGGGAGGAAAAAAAGAAAGAGCAGGTAAAGTAAAATAGAATAAAGTATGAAATATAGTAGGGTTATTAAAATTAAAAAGTAATTATTGAAAAAAAACACGGACCGATAGAACCCTGGGACATATGGTGGAAGCAAAGCTATACAGAGAGAATCTTACACAGAAGATTACACATACACATTCACAAAAAGAGAGCAGGGGGAAAAATCAAAAATCTTGCTCTCCAAGTCCACCTCCTCGATTTGGGATAATTCGTTGTAAAAAGAGGAAAAGGGCGAAAAGTCTGAAATCTTGCTAAGTCCACCTCCTTAATTTGAGATAATTCGTTGTAAAAAGAGGAAAAAAGGGGGGAAAGTCTTAAATCTTGTCCTCAAAGTCCACTTCCTCAATTTGGGATGATTCGCTGTCCATTCATGCACTCCACAGACGCAGGGCACATCAAATGGACCGTGGAGCTTTAATCCGCTGCCTCGGAGGCTGCACAGAGAGATTTCCCTGTCTCTGCTCTCACAGCTCCCGGGTCTCAGCCTTGGACCTGGCCCCGCCTCTGCGCGTAGGTCGCCGGAGGGCGTCCGTTCTTCGCTCAGACAGGACGGGTTTAAAGGAGCCGCTGATTCGGGGGCTCTGGCTCACTCAGGCAGAGGGGAGGGAGGGGAATGCCCTCTCCTCGCGCACCAGGCAACAAAAGGGAAAAAAGTCTCTTGCCTCTCCGGTAGCTCCAGACCCTTTCCCCGGACTCCCTCCGGGCTAGCACTAACCCCTTCAGGGTCTCTTCCTGCCGCCAGCCCCAGACCTCTCCCTGCGCTCCGACTGAAAGCCGATACCCGAGCCTCAGCTCCCAGCCCCGCCCGCCCTGGCGGCCGAGCAGACAAGCCTCTCGGGCTGGTGTGTGCCTGAGGGCACCGATCCTCTGTGCCAAAATCTCTCCGCTTTGCCCTCCGCACCCCTGTTGCTGTGCTCTCCTCCGCTACTCCGAAGCTTTCCCCATCCGCCACCTGCAGTCTCCGCCCTCGAAGGGGCTTGTAGTGTGTAGAAACCTTCCCTCCTTCACGGCTCCCTCCCACTGGTGCAGGTCCTGTCCATATCCTATTGTCTCTGTTTATTCTTTTTTTCTTTTGACCTACCCAGGTATGTGGGGAGTTTCTTGCCTTTTGGGGGGTCTGAGGTCTTCTGTCAGCGTTCAGTAGGTGTTCTGTAGGAGTTGTTCCACGTGTAGATGAATTTCTGATGTATCTGTGGGGAGGAAGGTGATCTCCGTGTCTTACTCTTCCGCCATCTTCCTCCGGCTCCCATCATTATTCTTAAATCTTAAAGTGGCAAAGTAACCTCGGTACTCTGTAATAGTTTTATATTAGCCTGGGCTTCTTTCCTACTAGAAGACACCCCAGATTCTCTTTAGAGTGAGGCGGGGAACAGAGAGATCAAAGCGAGAGAGTGGGAACAACCTATAGCAGAATTAAGTTAAGAAGAGAAATATAGAATTTTTTTTTTCTCTTCCGCTCTGTTCTCCTGGAGCTTCATAATTTCATAGGGTCATTTAATGTCCAATTTGAAAGTGACCAGAGAGATCATTTAATCCAACCTCCTTACTTTTGGAAGAGGAATCGGAGAACCACAGAGCTTTAAAGCATTGTTCAAGGTCACACAGCCAGGAGTTGAGCCTGGGCTTCCTATTTCCAAGTCCAGCGGGCTTTTTCTTTGGGCATTTGGTAATCCTTGGTGCCATGCTCATGGTTTCTTACAAGAGAGGTTACTATGCAGAATAAAAGTTGTTAAGGCATGCCTTAATCATCAATTACATTTTGCTTGGCCTTTGTCTTTTCTTTTTAAGTATCCAGCTGGCATATGCTATTTAAAGTATGTCCTAGAGGACAAATATATGCTTTTGATAAATATATAATAGAATCTTCTGCACAATCTGTTGGTTAGAAAAATATACAGCAGTCTTTAGATGGCTTGTTTAAAATGTCTCAAAGTGTCTATGGGTGTTCTGAGTTAGCAGTTCTGATTTGGAGATGGCATTTTAGCATCTCACATACAAGAATCCTCGAAGGACCTGCTTCCTTCTGCTTTGCAGTTCCACCTTCAGATGTGACCATTCTTTATTTTCTTCCTAATTGTATGTCCACTTTAATGGCAGTTGTTTTCTGTGAGTGCATTACAGTTGTCCTTTGTTGTCTGTGTATCTTTGTTATTACATTCTCAGTGGTTAGGGTGACTTTGAGGAGAACAGAGTATAGTTTGGTTAGTTCCCACTTTTATCAGATAATAAAGATGTGGATACTTAATGAGCATGTACCTGGTGTCAGGCACTGTGCCAGACTCCCACAATAGGAAGAGTGAGCTGCTAATGGTCCCTGTTCTCCAGGAATTCTCATCTATCACGTGGATATTGGTATTCAATAAGTATTTTAAGGAAAACATTTTTTTAATTAATTTATTTATTTATTTTTGGCTGTGATGGGTCTTCGTTGCTCTGCACGAGCTTTCTCTAGTTGTGGCGAGTGGGGGCTACCCTTTGTTGCAGTGTGAGGGCTTCTCACTGCAGTGGCTCCTCTTGTTGCAGAGCACAGGCTCTAGGCATGTGGGCTTCAGTAGTGGTGGCACGTGGGCTCAGTAGTTGTGGCTCGCGGGCTCTAGAGCGTAGGCTTAGTAGTTGTGGTGCACGGGCTTAGTTGCTCCGCGGCATGTGGAATCTTCCTTGGCCAGGGGTCAGAACCTGTGTCCCCTGCATTAGCAGGTGGATTGTTAACCACTGCGCCACCAGGGGAGCCCAAGAAATAATTTTTGACAGTTACCTAATAATCCAGGCATTGACAGACTTAACCCAGTCCTTGGCCTCTTTTTTATTGTCTATGAGCATAGAATGTTTTTTACATTTTTAAAGCTTTGTGGAAAAACAAGAATAAAAAGCAATAGAAAGAAGAATATGCTACAGAGACTGTATGGTGGTAAAGATTTACTGTCGAGCTCTGCGCAGAAAACATTTGCCAACTCCAGGCTGATCAAATGTATAAATGTCCTGGTTTCCTTAGCTGGGGTAAGTACAGTCTTAGCAGTATTACTTAATGATAACAGGTATTTCATTCCCATTTCTGTGGTTTTGTCCACCATTCTTCCAACCAAGAATTCCATCCTTATATTTCCTCTACTCTGGGAAATAGGGGTCTTGCAGTAGTCTTACCAAAATGGCCTTTATGTAGGTGCTCTGGACCAGAATTCCTTACATGCCTAGAGATTCTCAAATCTGATGATACCATTCCCTTCTTTAAACTTTCCACCGACTCTCCATTGCCTACAGGATAAGACACAGGTCCTTCAGCCGGCCTGTATGGTCATGGTTGCGACACCACCCCCGCTTCTGCTTCCTCTGTCAGAAGCCCATCTGTCTCTTCTCCCTCTTTACAGCCTCTACTTATTTAATCCTTGTTTACTCTCCGATCTTCAGCTCAGATTGGTCACTCTCTCGTCTCCATCCTCACAGTATTTTGTAGCGCTTCTTTTAGCACTCCCCCCATTCTGTTTGATTCCTGGTTCACATTTCACATCCTCCATTAGGCTGTAAGTTCCTCAAGAAATATCTTATTTGTTGTTATGTCCTCAGCAGCTAGCACAATAGCTGGCCCCATGTAGGAAACAAAAATGTGTTGAGTGACTAACCGTGCTTTCTCAAATATCTATCTGTAGGGTAGGGATCCATTTCCTTTCCACTGCTTTTTGACTGTAGGCTCTGGTATCTAGATCAGAATTTTTTTATCTCAGTACATTTTGGACTGGGTCACTCTTTGTTGTGGGAAGGCTGTTCTGACCATTGTAGGATGGTCGGCAGCCTCCCTGACCTCTACCTGCTAGATGCCAGCGGCTCTGTCCTTTTCCTCACCCACTGTGACAATCAAAAATGTCTCCAGACATTGTCAGATGTCCCCTGGGGGACAGAATCACCCTCGGTTGAGGTCCACTGATCTAGACAATTCCTTGGTCAATTGCAATGCACCACAGAGAAAAAAAAGAGCATTAAAATTCCTTCGGTGAACTTTTCCTGACTTACTGTGAACTGTCTTATTAAGGACTGTGCTGGCTGCACCCCTCTCAGCTGGAGGGCGGTCCTGATGAGCGTCTTCTTTGCTGATTAAGGTCATGTGTTTCTCTCCTTCCCCTTTCCCTCTGGCTGATGGACGTTCGTGAAGGACGCTTGAGGAGAACGTCTACGGCGTTGCTCTTTCTCTGGCCCAGCGCTACAGTGTCTCCTGTTGGGAAGTTTTCATGACCCATTTGGAGTTCCTGTTCGCCGACAGTGGGTAAGCACTCAACTCTTTTTTTTTTTTTTTTTTTTTTAAGATGTTGGGGGTAGGAGTTTATTAATTAATTAATTAAATTTTGCTGTGTTGGGTCTTCGTTTCTGTGTAAGGGCTTTCTCTAATTGTGGCAAGCGGGGGCCACTCTTCATCGCGGTGTGCGGGCCTCTCACTATCGCGGCCTCTCTTTTTGCGGAGCACAGGCTCCAGACGCGCAGGCTCAGTAGTTGTGGCTCACGGGCCTAGTTGCTCCGTGGCATGTGGGATCCTCCCAGACCAGGGCTCGAACCCGTGTCCCCTGCATTAGCAGGCAGATTCTCAACCACTGCGCCACCAGGGAAGCCCTAAGCACTCAACTCTTATGCAAGTTTATTTCCATGTCTTTCTTTTCAGAGCCTATTTTAAAGGAATCTTGAAGTCGTATTGTTCAACTTCACTTTTCCTTTTGAGCTGTAGTAGACCAGTGTCTTTGTACAGTCTCTCTTCATATGTCTCTGACATACCAATATGCTAACAGTGGTCTTAGTTTTTGTTTTTCAGTAATAATAGTCCTGAGTTTGAGACTTTAATTCATTCACTTATTCGAAGATATTTATTGACCATCTCTTGTGTACTAGGAACAGTGTTAGGTACTAGGATTACAATAGTCAGTAAATTTCAGCTGTCTTGGAACTCATAGTCTACAGTGGGAGACATTATAATTGAATAATGACATAAGCGAATATGAAATTAAAGCTGTGATAGGCACTGTGTAAGAGAGCCCAGATAGGGCATTTGGCATAGTTAGGGGAGGCTCTCCTGAAGAAATGACTCTTGAGCTGAGACCTAAACATTGACTCAAAATTAAGTACACTACGAGGAGATGGGAAGCGTTTTCTAGGGAGGCAAAACGGTTGAGTGCAAAAGCCCTTTGACAGGATGGAACGTGAGTCTGTGAGCCTCACAGATGGGTAGTGTGGTGACGCCCTGAGAGGCAGTGGAGCATGGGGTGCGATGGGGCTGCTGAGAACCTGGAACCCAGACCTTGCAGCCAGACCGTACAGGCCCTATCCTGGGCTGTGGGCTTTTTCCTAAGAGGAATAGGAAGGTATTTAAAGATTCTGGTAAAAGAGAGGGAGGTAATATGATCAGATTTGCATTTTGATAAGATCACTATGGCGACCATGTTGAGGAAAGATTTTAGGGAGGCCAGCGTAGACATATATGGACCAGTTTGGGAGCTATGATAGTAATAGACTGCAGGACAGGTGACCATGGCCTGGAGGAGGGCTTTGAAAGTACAGGAGAGGTGAGAATGGGTTTCGGAGATACCTGGAAGGTGAAATAAATGGTAATAAATAAACTGATTAATAAGAATAAACTAGCTATGAAGGTGAGTGAAAGGAGAAGCATCAAGAATTATCTCCAGGATTTTACTTGGTCTGCCTCTTGGACAGTGACATCATTTGAGACAGAAAACACTAGTTAAGGACACAAGGTATTTCAGGGGAGGGTGAGGAAAAGGCAAAGGAAGGGAAAAGTTATACACATTGAAATTCCCAAGAGGAAAGGTCAAGTAGACAGTGCACCTTATAGATCTGGAATTCAAAAGAGAAGGTGGAACTGGAGATGCTAATTATGGAGCCATGTGCACATAGATGATAAATAAGCTATGTTGTGGGTGTGCTTTGGGTGATGAACATAGAATGCGAAAAGGAGAAAGACTTACGACAGACCTCAGGGACCTTCCACAATTAGTGATAGAGGAAGAGCTGCTAGCAAAAGGGAGAAAAAGAGCAATCGAGAGGAAGGGCTCTTGTTCTAGGCAAGCCATGGGAAGGAATAGTTTCAAGAAGTGGGGGTAGTATTGAATGGTCAGGACCTGCTTATAATTCATCATCTTTAATTTTTATTAATATCTTTGAAATTCTGCCCTCTACGTTTTAGTATTTATGAAATTGCGACATGGGTAATAGTGTTATCTATGATAAATATTGTACTGACTTCACCATTTTTGAGGCATAGAAATATGTTCAAATAAATGTTTCTTATTATACGCATATTAGCATAAAAAATCTTGGCATTTTATTAAATATCTTTTTCCCTTCGTTGAATGTTACATAAAAGGTTGTCATATCGGTACAAACAGGATGCTCCATTGGTCTCTGAATATATTATAAATTATCAGGCACTCCAGTAACGTGCAAGACTGTTCCCAGCATATCATTATACCTGATAGTGGTGTGATTATACAGACACACGGAAATTACAAAAGCAGGAAA
Organism: Hyperoodon ampullatus; assembly: GCF_949752795.1. Lineage (NCBI taxonomy): Eukaryota > Metazoa > Chordata > Mammalia > Artiodactyla > Ziphiidae > Hyperoodon > Hyperoodon ampullatus. Next base: position 77,797,662 of record NC_136928.1, read on the forward strand.
TCATTACCTCCTGTTTTGTCATTACTTGTGAGTGACAAAACACCTAATATTGATTTAGCAAGTGGTGTTTGGTGCTTCATGTTCTTTACTTAAAAGCCTGTTGTTTGCCTTACTATTCAGTTCAGCTTAGTAACACAAGTATTAAAGATCAGCCTTGTTAGTACAATAGAAATTGCCCAATATTTACTTGTTGAGTCAATGCCAATGGGAAGTTAATAGGTCAGAGCTGCAAGAAAAATAATGTTCTGTACCTTAGGGTTTTGTATTACTGTTCCTTTATAAAAGCCATCTTCCCCCTGAAGTTGATTTTTTCTATAATTTTACATTCTCCTTCCTCTTGGTTGAATTTGGAGGTATTTCCTCGTCTCACCGAATGTACAGATAAGCAAACACACAGGTTGGGTGAGGCAGCATTGTGCAATAGAGCAGAAGCCTTCCAATCAAGAAACCTAGAGCAAATCCTGTGTCTCTCCAGCTGTGTGTCCCTGCACAAGAGAATTCAATTCTCTGAAACTCATTTTCCTTTACTCTAAGTGAGGTGTCATAAAAATTAAATGACTTCCTAGTGAAATATCAAACCTACAGTACCTGACACATGATCCATAATTAACGGTAGTTTATTCCTGGAATTTCACTCCTGTAAGAAAGAGATAATTGTTGTAAACACCCAAACTTGAGTTCCTGGTCTCCTTTTTCCCCTTATTCTTCCTCATTTTTTCTTTCTTTTTCTTGGTAGTTTTCAACATCAGTGATGGCTTTGAGCGGCTCTGTACACCTGGAGTCGGCTCCCTCTGGTGGACACTGGTTCTCCCGGGGCATGTTCAGCTCCCTGAGCTCAGGGCTGATTTCTCACTCACTGCAGCCTTCACAGCCATCTGCACCTCTAGGGCTGTTCTAGACACTTTGGTGCATCTTACAGATAACATTAACTACCAGTGAGGGCATGGGTTTTGGAGTCAGGCCACATTTCAGGATCCAACTCTGCTGCCCATAACCCCAACTGTGTACCTGGGCACGTCTCTTAATCCTCTTGAGTCACTGTTTTCTCAGTTAAGGGGACCACCATCCCCACCTGGTGTGGTTGTAGAGATTAGAGAAGATCTGTGGGAAGCGTATAGCCAGGTGGCTCCTTAATGCTGTTGAGATTATTCCTGTCACTGTTCTTGCCTCCTGCTGACTCCATGTGTGTCTTTAAGTTTTGAATATGGGATCATTTTGAAATGGCAGAGGATGTTTCTAGCTGATAGAATAGTACCACATTTGTTTATTCATTAAATATGATTATTATCTTTCTCCTAGTACCTTTGTGTTCCAAGCATAGGTTTAAATGCTGAACAAGACAGACACATCCTTACCTTTATAGAGCTTATATTCTAACTGGGGAGACCCCCATCACACACACACACAGTTAAAAACAGCTAAAAAATAAATTGCTGGTCATAATAAGTACCATAAAGGAAATGCACAAGAAGCAGATAGGGAAGGTCTCTCTTGGGCGTAAAAAGAGCTCACTATTGGACAATGGAAGGAAAGGCATTTCAGGCAGAGGGAATGCATTTCAGGCATTTCTGGGACAGGGACGTTCTTGGCCTTTTTGAGTAGCTACAGGGACGCCTTTGTGGCTGGAGTGCGTGGAGCCTGGTGAGCAAAGGCCTACATAAGGTCCAGAAGTGCCTCTCAGTGTCAGCCTCCATCTGTCCCTTCTTATTTAAACAGCAGACCTGAGGGCCATACATCCTCCATTTTCATTTCACTCTAGTAGGTACTTTTCCATCACCCAGGGGATTAATTATCCAAGTGATTTTGCTTGGGTGGCAGAGATCGTGATACCTCTTCATCTCTGCTGGTTAGCTCAGTGCTGCCTCTTTCAGGCCCCTGGGAAGGGACTCTGTGCTGTGCTGTTTTGCAGTCAATTTCATATTCCCTGGTAGGATTCTTTTGGTCTCAAGTATAAGGATGGGCAAGAGCATGCTGTAGCTGTGGGGAGGTGAATGAACTATAATGCATCTACCTTTTCCTGAATTGAAACAGAAGTGACACAGAATCTCTGCCTGAGGGTTGCTGTCACTCATAGGCAGGTTTGTGTCCAGATTGTCACATGGTGAAGAATTCTCAATTGTGGCCTTCTCTTCTTGACTTAGTTGAGGAGTTTGAGAATAGCTGGTGTGTAGAGAGGGGATTTAAGGCAACTTAGCTTCTTAAAAGTATGTTATAACATTGAAAAAGAAGATAAGTAAAAATTCAAACCAGGAAAAATCCATTTAGAGTAGGAAGGTTGAATGTAGAAATTCAGGTCATAGGTCTTACTTATTTTTTACAATTGAGCCATACATAAAATTTTGATCTTTCTTTGGCCTAAAGGGCCATGATCCTGATCATGACCGAGACTGTGATTTGCATTGTACATAAGAAGAAATCTTCCAGTCCTAAAAATGGAAGAAGTAATTACTACCATCACCAAAATGGAAGCAATTGTTTCCATGTATCTTCACCCTTCCTTTCCATGTTGTGATTCTTAAGGCCACTTTTCCCCCAGATAGGAAAAAATTCCTGACACTGGCACAAAATGTAATAAGCAAAAAGATGCATTTTGGGGCCTGTTTTCGTCCTGTGGAAAGTGCACAGTCTTTGGATCCTGCCGGTCTGGGTTTAAATCATGGCTCTGTGACCTCCTTCTAGTATGTACGTGGTGGGCAAGTTGTTTCATCCCTCTGTTCCTAAGTTTCCTCCTCTGCAAAATGAGTATCCTTATTCCATTTTGCAGAATTGCTCTGAGATTTGAGAGATTTATACAAAATGCCTGACATGTATTAGATGCTCAAAGGAAAAAAAAAAAAGTAGTTGCTATTGTTAATTCTGGAAACAGACCAGATTTACTCAACTCACCCTCTGACCGCTATCAGCCTAACATTGCAAATCTGATTTTTTAACAATTATTTTTCAGGACAGTGTGGTATCAGTTATAATATACCTTCTTTGTGAGAATTAAATGAGATGACACAGTACTTAACGTATAAGATGTGTTCAGTAAATGATGCCTGTTGCTGTTTCTGTGCTATGGTGTCTTTTAAAATATTTTTTTATTAGAGAGGTAATAATATGAGACTACATAAACCAGTCGGAATTGACATTTTATGAGAAATGAAGAGGCTTAAGGGGTCAGGGTTGTCCTTATGGAAGAGACGAAGCCTGTTCACATGGGCTTCTTTCCACGTCACCACTCTGTCCACAGAAAACGTCCCACGAAGGAACTCACCAAGTATTAGTGTGTCGAGAAACAGACTCCAAGGTACTCATTATTGATTCTCTCATCAACTGTGTAGGTGACCTTGCAAAGTGAAAGTTCATTGTTTGGTTTGCAAAGACACTTGGCTAAAATGTTGGAAAAACTGGAAAAGGCCATGATTATTTTTTTTTACCATGTTTCCCCAGCATAATCACATATTCAGCTGTCAGGCAGCACTGCAGGTCAAGTCTGCCACATCAAGTTCATTCTGAGGCATTTGTGTGGCAAATATCCTGGACTGTTTCCCTCAGGTCGGAGTAGTTGTGATTTAGAGGGAAGAACTGTGTCTTCCCACAGGAATCCGTGGTGGAGGCCTGTTCACCCATGGTCAACGTCATTCACATGGATTTCTGTCTCTTCACACTTTTAGGATTAGTCTTTGGGGGAAATGCTTAGAAGTCTCTGCATCTGAGCTGTGGGGACCAGTGGACCCCATCCCTTTGCTGTCTCCAACCTTTCCCAGGAGCTCTCTCCCTCTCGCCTTCTTTCTCTCCTCTTCAGTCAACTCGTGGAATTGTATCAATATTGTCACTCAGTCTCAGATTGAGTAAAGTAGAATGCATTTAAATATATTTGTTTCCCTCCATGAATATAAGTCCTTTCAATTCATGCTGTTCTTGAATCACAGTTTTGGCTGATTGACAACCCGAAGCCATTACAGAATCCCTTAATCATGGGATTAGTGCTAATAACTTATTCCTTGTGCCTTTAGTACAACTAATGCTAATTTTCTTCTTGTAGTTAATCTCTGAAAGTTAAATTTGCACCATATATATACTTATATATGTGTGTGTGTATATATATATGTGTATGTATATATACTTATATATGTGTGTGTGTATATATATATATATATGTGTATGTATATATATTTATATATGTGTGTGTGTGTATATATATATTAATATATATTAGTTGCCTTATAGCTAAAGCTTAGAAAAACCACTTAAACAGTTTTCAAGGGTAACCATTGATCTGATCAGTGAAAGGTCCACAGTAGTTTCATGGTATTTCTTCCTACTCTCTTTAATGTGGGTTCTTTGGAATTGTTTTCTAAGCAGAGATTTCATTTCTTCTTCCAAAAGTAAGATAACAGCACCTTTCAATGGGAACTATTAAAATGGGTTATCAATTCCTGGCATCTATGGAAGATCTTAGTACCTTGTAATTTGCTGAAGAGGGAGGTTTTCGTGTTTCTCATGTGTCAGTAAAAGTATTCCAGTATCTCTCTTGACAAGATAATTAGGGAAAATTGCACATCAGGCAAACTAACCTGCAGGCACAGAAGAATAGGTGGGTGGACGAGGGGGGAAAGTAACGTTGACTGAGAGGGACTGTATTCAGAATCCAGCCGAACACAGATGGACTAAAGCTGTGAGGGTTTAGCCGTTGTCCATTTTGTAGATGAGTCTCAGGTACTCTGCTTGCCAGGGGATGGCAGTGAAGCGTGACAGGAGAGTTTCTTTCCTCTTCCATCGGGCATGTCGCTCTGATTGCAAGTCTTTGTCAACGTGAATCATCTCAATGGGATGACGCAGTTTCTTATTTCCTTCTTCACTGCGTTGTTTTCAGACTTCACTTTGCAAATTACGAAGGAACATCAGGAATTCTGTGACTTTCATATACCACTGGGTGTACAGTACGGGAGAAATCGCAGGTTTGGTTACAGACCACTGCAATAAAGCCAATATCACAATAACGCTAGTACATGAATGTTTTTGTTTCCCAGTGCATGTAAAAGTTACATTTACACTATACTATAGTCTATTAAGTGTGCGAAAATATGTCTGAAAAACATGTGCGGACCTTAATTAAAAGATACCTTAGGGACTTCCCTGGTGGTGCAGTGGTTAAGAATCCGCCTGCCAATGCAGGGGACGTGGGTTCGATCCCTGGTCTGGGAAGATCCCACATGCCGCGGAGCAACTAAGCCCGTGTGCCACAACTACTGAGCCTGAACTCGAGAGCCCGCGAGCCACAACTACTGAAGCCCGCGCACTCTAGGGCCCGCATGCTGCAGCTACTGAGCTTGCATGCTGCAGCTACTGAAGCCCACGTGCCTAGAGCCTGTGCTCCACAGCAAGAGAAGCCACCACAATGAGAAGCCTGTGCACCACAGTGGAGTAGCCGCCGCTCACCACAACTAGAGAAAGCCCACGCACAGCAATGAAGACCCAGAGCAGCCAAAAATAAATAAATAAATAAATTTATTTTTTTTAAAAAAAGATACCTTATTGCTAAAACAATGCCCAATTACAATAGGAACACCAAAGATCACTGATCACAGATCACCATAACAGATATAATAATAATGAAAAAGTTTGAAATATTGCGAGAATTACCAAAATATGACACAGAGACACGAAGTGAACAAACTCTGTCGGAAAAATGGCACCAATGGACTTGCTTGACCCAGGGGTGCCACCAACCTTCTATTTGTAAAAAAAAAATGCAATGTCTGTCTGTGAAGCACAAGAAAGCAAAGCACAATATAAAACAAGGCCTGCCTGTGTCTTTCAGGGGTGACCTTGCATTCTTTGAATAGTGATAGTGTCCGAAGAGTTTTGAAATAGCCGTCCATTTATACTCACTATTTCCCGTACAGACCTTGTGCTTTCTTGTCTTGATACTTTTGTTCATATTATTTCTGCTTCATTCCTTTCTACAATACCAAGCTCAAGTACTTCTCTCAATAAGCCTTCTGGTGTCATCGATATCTACCTCCTCTGAAATGACAGCCTTATTGACCCCACTCGTAACTAGAATGTAATTGCATGTCCTTTGTCAGCCCACACCATTATTCTGCAGTGTTTTGTAAGTATGTATAACGCAACTGCATTTCCACACTGCTGGATGAGAGCTCTGTGTTATAACTCTATACCCTCCCCAGTGCTGAGCACAGGGCCTTGTCCGTAGAGGACACCTAAGTTTTTGTTCATTCTCCCATCTATTTGGCATTCATAAGGCACGTGTCGAGTGTTTCCTTTGTACCACACACTGGTGCTTGGTACTGAGAAGCTAAAGCTGCAGAAGATGTGGTATCCTCTTTGCCATCAAGTGGTACATGGTCTAGTGAGGGAGACAGGCAAAGTAATAAATAGTTAAATCATGTTATGAATAGACGGATACTCTGGGACATTTTTATAGACCAGGGACATTTTTATAGATAGGGATATTTTTGTAAATGTTTAAACCGTGTCTTAATAGAAAAATAGGGTTTCTCTTGAAGTGACAGTTAAAAGAGCATTTTTGAATTGCTTGATATTTTGACTTTATAAATCGCTGCTGTTATCCCAAGTATTATCACATCCTGATACAAATTTTAAAGTATATTTTGTATTAACTTTACGTAAAACAAAAACATGTCTTGGCACTTAGGGGAAATTCCAATAAACAGGGTATCGTATTTCAGAAGAGTTGCCTTTTTTTTTTTTTTTTTTTTTTTTGCGGTACGCGGGCCTCTCACTGTTGTGGCCTCTCCCGTTGCGGAGCACAGGCTCCGGACGCACAGGCTCAGCGGCCATGGCTCACGTCTCAGCCTCTCCACGGCACGTGGGATCTTCCCGGACCGGGGCACAAACCCGTGTCCCCTGCATCGGCAGGCGGACTCTCAACCACTGCGCCACCAGAGAAGCCCAGAAGAGTTGCTTTTAAACGATATGAAACCTAACTTTGATCCTGTCAGAGGTCTCACTTCCTGCTCCCAGGTACTTTCATTGCTGCTCTAGGAACCCTGGAAGCTGGGAGTTTCTGTTAGTGCCAAAGGCTGCTTGAAGGCCTCTTACGGTTAGAAAGCTTGAAACTCATCCCGCGTGGGGCATTGGGATTATGCTGGGCAGGAGGCACTGTGTTCTGTCCAGGGAGAAGCATGAGACCAAAATTAATCCCCATCGCCCAAAAAGCACAAACTGATCAACCAAGCAGAAGTCCTTAAATTTTTTTTTCAAGAGTTTAACCTTAAATGACTTAAAAAAAAATAACGTTATAAAGACAGCTAAGTCAGGATGAAAACATTGATGTGTGCTTTATTCAAGTGGCATTCGTTACTACAGATAATCCAAGTGAAAGTGCAAGTATCTCTTCTTTTCTATTTTAATTCTGTTTGAACACAGCATCAAGGTTATGTCTACTATCAGTTCAAGCCTCTTTGATATAAAATTTATGCCTAAAAGTTGGGGTTGTTTCTTCACTTCTCTATTTCCTAAATTCCTGAAATAATAAATGTGTTTACATTTCTATAAGGAAGCTCAGGTTTTAAATTTTTCTTGTGATATGAATAAATAATGCATAGTAGAAGGTGACAGATCTGGGTTCATTTCCTAGCTGGTAAGCACTGGGCAGTTCTCTGTAGACCCGCGTGAGACAACGTGAAACTCATATAGTACCATTTGAAACACATTTGTTTCCCTTTATGTAAACTACCTGCACACACTGGTGGTTTCCTGTCTTTGATTAGGCAGCAAGAAGGGATTTGTAAGAAGTAGCCTTTCTTCCTAGGTTTCCAAACAAACAAACAAAAAACATGTTGTTTAATAAAGGAACCAAATCTTACTGATCTTAACATACTTTCTTTGTCTCTTAATTTCAGTTTGTCCACAGTAGAAATTGAAAACCGAGCCCAGTCCCTTCATCTCTTCGAGACGTTGAAGACCAGTCCCGAAGCCTTTCACAAGCACATGGTCAAGTATATTTACCCCACAATTGATGGCTTTGATCATGAAAGACTGCTGTATTATTTCACTCTGCTGGAAAGCTGTGGCTCTGCAGATTTGGGGAAATACACCATTAAACCAGAAACCCACATTCGGCTGCTAAAGAAATTTAAGGTAGTTGCATCAGGTAAGTTAATCATTTTCCTGCTTGAACTCATTCTTTAAATTTAATCTAGGGCAATTTTCTATATACAGTCCTGTTCCTGCATTGTGGCTGGCATAACTGTGAAACCACAGTATTTTATGCTAATAGACTTTATTCTGTCTCCAACTCCTTTACTTACTGTTGAGGAAATTAAATACTGGAGAAACTTAAGTCACAGAATGACTTACGCAGACCTGGTACTAAAATCCAAAGTTTCTGACTAGTTTGCCAAAGGTTTTTTCCCTGCTTCCACTGGTTATATTTTATCTACATAAATGACAAGGCTGAGACACTTCCCAATAGGTAGTTTGGCAGAATTTCACTTAAGTGGACCTACATGTTTAAAGTATGTATGGAACCCTTAAAATAAGAGCCTTTGAATCTTTGATAAATTGTGGAAATCTTTAGAATGGTGTCTGTAGCTCATAACTAAGAAATTAACCAGGTTAATACCTCTCAAATCTGTATGATACTTTACAATTTACAAGGCACTTGCAAAGATGCATTCATCTGCTATTCAGAACAACTGTGAGTATTTACTTCAGTTTATCAGTGGTTTACTGAGTAGCTGAATTAGACCCTGGACTAGACACAGAGGAAAGGGAGTAAGATTCAATCCCTGCTGTCAGGTAGTTGATGAGATACTAGATGAATAACAAATGAATATAGTGCAGTTTGGTGAGAGCACTGATACAAGACATGGGTGCCATGGGGGGATTGAAGAAGCGAAGAGATATTGCCATCTCCAGGATACAAATGAGGACACTGGGGCTCACAGCAGTTGAGTGACCTGTTCAGGGTCGCACAGTTGGTTAAGTTCAGGCAGGGATTGAAACTCAGATCTTCTGATGGATCTCATTGACAAACGAAGCTGTGCTGTAATTAAACCTTTTCATTCAGCCACGCAGAGGGGCTGTGTGTGTATTTGAAAGCTCCTGTGTGGTTATCTTGGAATGAACTACTCTCTTTTTTTCCCCTTTTCTTTCCGATAGGTCTTAATTACAAAAAGCTGACAGATGAAAACGTGAATCCTCTTGAGGCATTGGAGCCAGTCCTTTCAAGTCAAAATATCTTATCCATTTCCAAACTTGTTCCCAAAATCCCTGAAAAGGATGGGCGCATGCTTTCCCCAAGCTCTCTGTACACTATCTGGTTACAGAAGTTGTTCTGGATTGGAGACCCTCACCTCATTAAACAAGTCCCGGCCTCCTCCCCGGAGTGGCTGTGCGCCTATGACGTCTGCATGAGGTACTTTGATCGTCTCCTCCCAGGTGACCTCATCACTGTGGTGGATTCAGTGACCTTTTCTCCAAAAGCTGTGACCAAGGTAACCAAAAAGATGAGAGTTTAAAGTAGATCGGCCACTTTAGAAGAAATGAAAATTGCTCTTACATTCTGTCGATTTTGTTTTTATTTGCTTTCTTGAAATAGGGAATACTTACATGTTTGGCAGTTTTGTTTTTTGTTAAGCATGAGGTATTTTAACTGGGAGATCATTTTCCTCTATCACAGCTGTCTAGGCAATATAAATCAGGCTTAACTGTTCTAATTTGCACGTACATTTTGTTCATGTTATAGTTCTCATAATATGTCATTTTGTAGTAAATATTCCATCCTGTTCTTTGCAATTGACAAGTGGAAAGAACCTGCAGTGCCAAGCCCACATTACTTGCACTCAGAGCCAGGCTAACAACTTAGCGACAATTAAGTCCAGGTCTTAAAAAAGTTTCACGTGAATGCCACGTAGTACATGACTTGGTGGTAGAATTACCCAGGTGAGTCTGTGAGGCAATTTCCAATGTCCGCTCCATGCCCAGGTCTGAGCCCTTTAATTGGACTCTAATTTCTCCTCTCGATCCATCAACATTGTGGAGTTTCACACAAAATAGATAATGTGGGTTCTTCTCCTCCCCTTCTGGCCCTCTCACCCAGACACCACTCTTCAACAAATGTGAATTTCTCATTGCTTGGACACGGGACATCATCTCTCCTAGAAAATCTCCCAGCTGCTGGTCTCAGCTGCTGAACTGCATTGCGTTTGGAAGTTCCTTTCATTTTCTCTTCCTTACCTTTGCTGCTGCCTTCTCTTTCCCCCAAGTTGGCAAGTCTGCCCAGGACCCTATCCCATGAATTTTTATTATAGCTATTATTATCATGAAAATTGAGTGTAGAGGCTAAGAATCCAAGTCATTCATCTGGAGGTTGGCCCAGGTAGATGTTCAAACATCTGTGGGGAATGCTAGTTTTAACTAACTTGCTAGATTAACAGTTGTGGATGACCAATGACTTCATTTCCTTATTATTGTAACTCAATGAATTTAGTTAATAAATTGGTTGTAAATTTTACAACCACTGCTATAAAGAGGAGATAATCATTTTTGTTGTTTTTAAGGAAAAAAGTAAGGCTGATTGTAAAGGGATGTAGCGTGATATATTTGAAAAGAGCACGGGTTTCGAGTCATATGGCTTTGAAGTTTGAACCTGCCGCTTAACCAGCTACGTGGTTTAGCCTCAGGAATCTCTGTTAACTTCTCCCTTCTTCAGGCAGAGGCAGTGACTGAGGAATCTTGAAATAGATGATAGTATTATCCTACTTTTAATAGGTGAGGAAACGGAGGTTCAACAAAGTTAATTTGGTAATAGAGGAGCCACAATTTGAACTCAAGGAGGCTTATTCCAGGGTCTTTGCTCTTAACCACTGAATGGTACTATTTCTAAGAAGTCATAGAAACAAACAGCTGGAGTCAAGGGACCTGGAGCCTTTGTAGGGACTGTGGGAGAACAGTGGGGCTGGAGAGCCCCAAGCATTTTCAGTCCAAGCGGAGCACCCTGTCTCGGGATGTTTCCAGAGCAGGGCTGAGTCTAAATGAGGAAGGCCCGGCAGGAACCTCACAATGTCTGGGGAAAGACAAGAGTCCAGCAAATATTGGGTGAATCTCCAAGGAGGAGAAGAGGTTTGAGTCCAAGTAAGTACTAGCAGGGCCACAAGTGCGTACTGGAGGGAAAGGGCTGAACCAAGCGGGGAGTTGAAATCCAGGGAAATGGCTCCAGAGCTGGGACCTATGAACCGGCTGAAGGAGCTGGACAAACAACCTGACTGGCCAGGAAGATGGAGGGGCCCAGGGTGAAGGAGGTTTTACATATTTTATATGAGGGCAGAGACAAAGCCCAGCCAGGGCCACGTGCTAATTGTGAGCACGGATACGGGGTGGACAGACAGCCTAGACTTTCCGACAGCAATTACTTACTCCTGATTAAACAAACTTAGGAGTTGGACGTAGAGTCTACTCAGTTTTAGTTGGTATTTATGGTGTTTTAAGTCAGATGATTTTAAGTTATAGCACATTCTCATTACCTTAGTTCCTTAACTGTATATCTTTAAGATGCCCTCCAACCACGAGAAAATGTATGACACAGTTATTTGTGGACATATGTACATTTTTTCCTGAGGAAAAGAGGCATAGCTGACCCAGTAGGGATTGAGTCAGTTAATTGTGGCATTGCTTTCTCTTAGCTCAGATGGTGTAATTCTCCGCAAGATATTCTTTTACTGTAAACTATGTTAAGAGGTAGTTTTCTACTAAGTCAGATAAGGTATAGAAAAGTGAGAGAGATAAATTAATTTGATATCTTTAGTCTAGCTTTATATTTGTTCTCATTTTATTAATTGGCAAGCTTTAAATTTTCCATTCAGTTTCCATTCAGTTTAGATACAATGCATGTTTGAAATCACACAGTGCTATTCTAGAGAGAGAGAGAGAGAGAGACTGTAAAATTCATATTGAAATACAACCCTCACATGTCAGAGGACACATTTGGAAAAGGAAATGCGGCTGGATGTGGCCAAGTTTGCAGAACACCAGATGTTGCCACAGCTTGTACATGGTGTTAAAAATGTAAAATAAGTGTATACCACTCATATATAGTGTGCAGTTTTTAAACGTTTACCCACATTTAATTCAGAGCCAAACTTTTGGAAACGACTGGTGAACATCCAGAGTGCCTAATGAGAACAGTAAGCAATCAATTCAGAGAGGAATATCCCCAAAGCCTGAATTTAGTACCCATTCCATAATGAAATAAGCCAGAGGAGGCTCTTTGCCTTCATGATAATAGTCATTTGCACTAGCAGAATTTGTAGAAATCCTGGGGAGAATATTCACAAAGCATCATTATGTCATGTAGGCCAAGAGTGAATTTGCACGACATTCGAGGTGATGAATATGCAGAAGGGAAAAGAATACAAATGTTTAAAGTGCATTGGCTCCAATTCGGAATTGCTGCGTTTCAGTTGAGTCAGGTCAGAGTTGCTCTCCTATTGCTTTTCCGATTCAGTAATTAGAAACATTTTTGTAGAAGGGTCAGAGAACAAGTTAGTGAGTTAGAAATGGTCGACAAAGCTGAAATGCAGGTCAGAACACTGTTTGCCTGGTTCAGACATGATGTGGTTAGATAAGGGGGTGCTTGCATGTAACCCCAGCCTTCGTGTTTTACACTCAACACTCGCTCTCAACTGCTGGTATAGCTACATCCAAAAATAAGGACGTGGAAAATCCTCATCCTACTTAGGAAATGCTACTAAGAAGTTGGCCCGAATCCTTCTTTAAAAACCCCAGGTAATCACAGAAGTAGAAGAGGTCTTCTAGTATCCTAGAAGCCTGATGCTTCTCAACCTGGAATTGGGTAGGCGTTCACCACCCTCTCCCCACCCCACGTGCACCCTGTGTTTCAGCTCCTACCATTTGTTTTTGATGGGAATGTATCTCCTTCGAGTTAGAGCAGAAAAATTCTTGAGAACCTCTTCTCTATTCTGACCTCTGACCTTCAAGCGTCATTTCTATTGGTAATTAAGGCACTACCTCTGCTTCTGTATTTATTTATACGCACACACATGTGTATAAGGAATCTTTCTTCTTCTTCTTATATTTCCCACTTTTTGGTTCTGCCTTCTGAAGCTGTGGAAACAGCGTAAGGGCATCTCTTTTTCATATGATGTTCAAACTCTTGAACTAGGCTACTATATCCTCCCTTATTCCATTATCTAGACTACTTGCTGGAAGAATAAATTTATCTTAAAAACCATGATATGATCTAAAACTAAAATTTATTTCATAAGTTTAAGTCTCAATAAAAAGGCTGCATTGTAGCTGTAACTTCAGCGTCTTTCCAGTGCTAATACTGTCTTTTCACTAAGGATGGGAGTGCATTTTTCACCATCATGAGCAACTGGTGTCTGAAATCTATATAAAAATGCTGAGATAAGGCATATTTCCTAATTGCATGGCATAATATATGAGTTTATGATGCATAAATCAAATGCATATTATGTAGATTCACTAAGTATTTAGGCATTACTGTGTGCCATATTACAACATTAGTTGCCATTGGAGACATCAAGATGTAAAAGACATGCCTGTAAGAAACCTAAAATTAAGGGTTTCTTTTCTTTACAGTAAAATTATTATAATTGAGAGTTACACTCCCGGTGAAATTAGAAGTTCCTTGAGGGCAAAGCTGTTGCCTTTTCTCTCAAATGCTCCAGAGTATCCAGCACAGTATAAAACAGGCACTCCTCAATGTGGTTGTTCAAATAATTATTATCATAGATGGGCTATTCTTAAATCTTTTGATCTTTGGATGCCTTAATATTCTTAAAAATTGTTGAGGACCCTGAAAAGCTTTTGTTTATGTAATATCTGTTGATATTTGGCATATTAGAAATTAAAACCAAGACATTTTGAAAATATTTGTTTAATTCATCTATAGGTTAATTCATATATAGATCCATTTATAGGTTGACATGAATAGCATCTCTTGATGGAAAATGGAAATATAGCATTTCAAGAAGAAAAAGATAATGAGAGTGACATCATTTTACAGTCACATGTCTGGCTTAATAGAACACGGCTGGGTTCTCGCGTTTGTTTCTGTATTCAATTTTTGTCCTTTTGGCCGAAGAAAATGAAGAGCTTTCAGCCTTACACGGATACAAGGTAGAAAAGGGAGTGCTTTAATAGCCTGTGGTGTAATTTTGGATGTTCTTTAATGCTGCTGTAAAACTCAACAAGTGAGAGATTCTTAAAGACTAGGTGTAGTGTGGAATCAGAAACCCTATCCTTGATCTTTCTGTGCTCTATTATATTAAAACTGTTGTTCTGGATTGCACTTTGATTGGATCTTCTACCCATGTATGATTTGGAATATAATGCACTCAGAGTTTGGAAAATTGGCTCGCTCAGTTATACAAATCATCCAAATGTTGATAAAGTGCATTATACATTATCAACAAAGTCACATGGGTTATTCTGAATGCCCATCTCATCCAGTGAGTTTTTAAGTATTGGGAAGTTGTCAAGCTCACAGTGGTAGGTACAAGTTTTCCAAAACTCGAATTTTTGCTTGAAAGCTTCAATTGTATCATTGGCAACAAATACTGTGAGTTATTTTCCTGGAAGTGACACGCTCACTTTGTTCGCATTGGAGAAGATGTTTGCCACATATTCGAGTCTGAATAGCTGTAGTTTGTCTACCTGTTGTTCTTTCAAGCACAAATGCGTGCCAAAGCAGCTGCTTCAGCTACTCATGACTCAGACAGTCACACAAATGCTTTTTCCTTACTACACTTCAGTACACAGTGAGATGTTTCATGTGTATCTCTCAGTTCTTCACTTAGGTATGCACTCAGTGGTTGAGATTTAATAAAGTCAATCATTTTTACTCCTTCATCAAGAATATTCTCAAGTGAAATGCCGATGGAGAACACAGTGACACTTAGTCCATTTTGGTGCCACTCCCTTGATTGTGCAAAGTCCCCACAGTTTTATCCACCATTGCTTTTTCACCATCATATAAGTGTCAACATAGTGAAAAAAGGTAAATAATGTTTTAGTGGTGAAAGTCAAAAAGGCGAACAATTTTGACTTTGCAGACCTCTTGAAAGAGTCATGGACTCTTGTGGTTTGTGGGCCACACTTGGAGAACCACTGTCATGGGCTATTGTTTCCAAAACGACAGCCAACCTTGATGCCCACATGAAAGAGCATTTCAACTAAATTTCAACTAAAAGTCCTAAATGTTTGTAATTTAAATAATAATGAAGATATGTCTGGTAAGTGCATAAAAGATTGCCTTAAAATTTCAGTGTCTCAAAATAGTTTAATTTCTAATCAGCTTTCCAGATGTGGACGTGTCAGAAAGAATTTGAAAATGTAAATGGAATGTGTACATGGTAATATCATTATATCATCCTTTGAATTTATGAACTTGCAATATATTTTTTCCTTCTACAGATTTCCTTTTATAATTTTTTAGCTAACATATTTATTTTTTAATATTACTCACGCTAAGCAGGGAGTTCTCTGGGAGAGACATATAAGAAAAGAGAAGGGGCTCAGAGTAAGGGTGCAGCTCCTGAGGGGCACTCCTTCAACCTGGTGTCCTCAGCTTTATTCCCAGGCCAGGATCTCAGCTCAAAGAAGAGGTGATTTTTTTTTCTGGGGCCTGGATGCAATAGAGTATGAGGATGATGCTTAATCAAGGTTCCACCCCACCTTCACTCATAGCCCCTTTTAGAATTCAGAAAGATGAAAGTAAATATCAACAATAAATAAATATTGTTGGAAAAGCTGGAATCGGGGAGCATGGCCTGGATCTGCAGCCCAATGGTCTGTCTTTCACAACAGTTCACACTTGTTTGAAATTTGACTAGTTAGAGCTGCTATAGAAAGTAATTCTAGAGGGAAGCCAAGGGTGAGTGCACACTGAGGACAGGCAGGGCTGACGGGGAGTAGCCGCGTTACGCATGGCTTTGAGGTCTGCTCTCCTCCTGTGGGGAGGAATAAGGAGGGGAGAGATGCCAGAAGTGCTCTTCCTATGGTTTCTGCCTGTTGGTTGGAGAGAAAGTTTTCTCCTCGTAATGGAAAGATGAGGAGAGGGCAATGGGCTTTTTGTTTCCTTAACTAATTCAGCTTAATAATGAAACGTCTCACCAGTGGGGGGAGAAAGGAGTCCAGGGTCCGTCGGGACCCGGTCCTGATGTCCCCCCTTCCTGGGGCCACACCTCTTGTACCTATGAGTCTCGTGGCATGTCCTCCTGGGATCAGTAGTGGCAGCAGCACAGCCTGTGCTTCTGAAAACTCTAAGATAGGTCAGAAGAGCACACTCCTCTGACTCCCTGTGGACTAGGCTAAAAATCTACTCTCTATTCCATTTCCTATCTCACATTTTGCCCAACTGGAATGATGATTAAAACTCATCCGAAGTTAAGCAACAAGCTTAAATGAGAGTAGAAATATGCCAAGTATTACAGGTCAGCAACTTTAAAATGGCCCACATTTAAATTCTCATTATTAAATTCCCAGGAAGAAATTGACATCCTTAAAATCAAATCCTCCTGCCCTTTTAGTTAAAGTTCAATTACATCAAAATCCAAAATTCATAAGTTCAACAAAAGTAAAGTTCAAAGATGATATTCCTGGTTTCTGCTCTATCTTAGCCAGAGAGGTCTGAGTTAGGTGTCTGGGTAATATCAGGTTCCTTCAGCAGAATATACCTTCTTACACTTGAGGAGTAAGGCTTCTTCAGCAAATCTGAAGTTAAGTTAATCCCACCCCAAGTTTTCCATGCATCTCATTTTTTAAAACTCTAAAAGAAAAACAGAAAAAAATTAAAAGTTTCAGCATCAGCTCCATTGTAATTTAGGAAACTCAAGCGAATCTCCAGCCCTGAAACGGCCAAGTGAAACAGGGTTCCTGAATCCTGTTCTCAGTTCCAAATACACATTCCTAGAATGCTGGAGAACATGGAAGTGGCTTGGTGGTGTGGGAGCAGAGAAAAGCTTACTGAGTTTAGCTTTGCCATCATATCAGGTCAAACCAGTTGTCTAGAGCTTGGTTGGGTAGGTCTCCCATGAAGGGGTTAAATGCGGTGTGTGTTCTCCATACGCATCCAGACTGTCGCCTCTCTGAGACTGACTTATTTTACATGTCCCTGCCTGCAGTCACTCTGCCTTCCTAATGTCCATTTCCCCATTTAAGCTCTGTGTTCCTCCAGTTAAGTGTCCCAGTGGCCACTGTCGCTGTCTTATTTTTGCTATGGAATCCCACTTGTCTCAGAATCCTGTTCCCTGGAGAGCTTTGCCACTCATGCCCTTGTCTGTTTCTGCTGAAAACCATCTGCAGTAGATCTCTCAACTGAAATCAGTGTAGATGTTTTTGAAACCTGTGCCCCTAAGGACCTGGAGAGGACTATTACGTTTGCTTTGTGCTTGCATCTGAATTGTATGCTTGTGCTCCTTCCATGGGCATAGAAACATTTCTATCATATCTTTGGGGTTTGATGGGGAAAGGGCAATAAATAGCATCGTGTCTTCCCAGGTTGCAATCAGTTAAGAGATAGAGGGTTCAGCTAGATGGAAGCTAAAGTCACTTTATTGTTGGGAGGATTGGAGTGTCAGCCATGGCTTGATTGTCCATGGTCAGCCTTCCTCATACTTGCTCCCTGCCCAGATCTTCAGACAACCATGCCAAGCACAAGGATAGATCTGGAGAGCACGTGTGCTTTCTCAGAAGGGCTGCCTCCCAACTTGATTCCCACTCATGGGACCAGAGAGGTGGCCTCTGGATTAGTGCTGTCTAATAGAACTGTGCTGTGAATGACTTGTGGAATTTGAAATTTTCTGGTAGTCACATTAAGAAAGGAAACACAAAATAGGTGAAATTGTCCTAAATATTACCATTTCAACATGTAATCAGTATAAAAATATGAATGAGATATTTTAACGTTCTTGTTTTTGCATACTCTTTGCCATCTGTTGTGTACCCACAGTACCTGTCAGCATAGACTAGCCACATCTCAAATGCTCAATAGCCATATGAATGTATTGGACAGATAATGCTTCTCTGGAGCCAAAGTCCACGGTTTACCCTTTTGTCTCACAAACGTTTACCACTGAAAGGACAAGAGCAGAAGAAAAGTGTATTCTCCTCACAGGCAGATCTCAAAAAGAAAGGGAAGGGACTAGCCACCTATAGTCAGTTTCTTCCCCCCATGTCATCAGCTGTCACTCCTCCTCTCCCGAGGAGTGACAGGTGAAGAGAGGGGCAGGACTTACCTTCTCGGGACCCATCGGGGGACCTTCCTGCTTTATGGGCCCAGGTGGGAGCTGCAAAGGAGGAGAAAATGGTTCCTGCCACACATCCTAAATGAATGTCCGGCTAAAAATAAATGATAAGACCTTAGGAATTATCTGTCATCTGTGGAAATCACGGTGCGTGCTATGTGATAATAGTAGTAATAGCTCCCATTTATCGTTCACTGGTCATGTACCGGGCACTGGCTGTCCACTTGACCTTATCTCCAGGAATCATCACAGTAGCCCTGCAGTGTAGGTATTACATCTCAGTTTGAAATGAGCAAACTGAAGGTTAGAGGTTAAGTAATTTGTTCAAGGTCAGAAGCAAGGTAGTAGCTGAGTCAGAATTCCAATCCTAGTCTTATCTGTTTAGTGTTAGAGGTCTTTAGCAAATGATAATCCTTCTTCCTTAGACAGGAGCCCACTGTTTTCTGAGGCAACTTGTTCATTTATTGGATACGTTTATGTTATTCTCTTATATGGGGTCCACGTCTGCCCCTTTGATCTGTCTTCCTTTTTGTAACAACAAGAAATAGGACCACTTCCTTCCTTGCTCTTTGGGACATGGAATAAAAATACCATATATCCTCCAAGACTTTCATCCCTCATTTCTTCTTTATTCCTCAAATAACCTGGATTTCATGTGTTTCAATTAAAATCACCTTCACCTTGACACAATTCATGTGTTCCTCCTTAAAAAAAATTTTTTTTTTTAAAAGGGAAAAAAAAATCACCTCCATGTATTAGTTTTCTAGTGCAATTGTAACTAATTACCACACACCTAGAGACTTAATACAAATGTATTGTCTTAAACTTCTGTAGGTGAAAAGTCAGACAAGTGTCTCAGTGGGCTAAAATCCAGGTGCAGGGAGGCCTATATTGCATTCTGGAGGCTCCAGGGGAGAATCCAATGGTGAGAGGCTGTCTTCCTTCTTTGGCTCATGGCCCCTTTCCTCCATCTTCAAAGCCAACAATATTGCATCTCTCTGGTTCTCTGTCTTCACATATTTCTCTCTGACCAAAGCCAGGAAGGGTTCTCACTTTGAAGGATTCATATGATGAGAGGGGAGCCTGTGTGGATAATCCAGGATACTCTCCCCATCGCAGGGACTGTACCAGTAATCACATCAACAAAGTCCCTTTGCCATGTATGGTGGCGTCTTCACAGATCTCAAGGATTAGGATGTACACATATTTGGGGACCATAATTCTGCCTACCTATACTTTTATATATAATAAGGTTTTAGACACTTTATAATAAGGTTTTATAAAAAGACTGAAGTTTAAACCAAAATGGAAAAATGATAAAAAGTATTGAAAAATATTTAACTCAAAGCTGATGTACTGCCATAATACATAATACTCTTTTTTTATATGTAAGTAAATGGATTTTAGTTTATTCAAGATAAGACATATTTACTTTAAAGACAAACTACATGCACCTCTATTTCTAATTACTGGTAAATGTATATCTCCACATTGATCTTTATGTATAATTATCAGTATACATTACAGCAATGCATGAAGATATTTTGATCTTCTTCATAAGTTTTTAAATTGAAAGGTTATATATCAAATGCACGTTTGTCTCAGAAGACACTATTTCTGAAGCTCCTATTCCTGAGTGGAAAGTGGCATTCCTATATCTATCTATCTATCTATCTATCTATATATATATATATATATTTTTTTTTTTTCCCAGTATGCGGGCCTCTCACTGCTGTGGCCTCTCCCGTTGCGGAGCACAGGCTCCGGACGCGCAGGCTCAGTGGCCATGGCTCACGGGCCCAGCCGCTTCGCGGCATGTGGGATCCTCCCGGATCGGCGCACGAACCTGTGTCCCCTGCATCGGCAGGCAGACTCTCAACCACTGCGCCACCAGGGAAGCCCTCCATATATTTTTTAAGACTATTTTTTTAGAGCAGTTTTAGGTTCACAACAAAATTGAGAGGAAGGTACGGAGATTTCCCAGTTGCCCCTCCCCTACACGTGCATAATGTTCCCCCATTATCAACGTTCCTCACTAGAAGGTACCTTTTTTTTTTTTTTAAACAATGGATAACCCTACATTAGCACATCATTATCACCCAAAGTCCGCAGTTTACCTTAGGGTTCATCTTAGTGTTGCACATTCTGTAGGTGTGGACGGATGTACAATGGCATGTATTATCTGTCCATCATTATAGTATCAGTATTTTCATTGCCCTAAGAATCCTCTGTGCTCTGCCTTTTCATGCCCCACCCCTAACCCCTGGCAACCACTGATCTTTGTACTGTGTCCATATTTTTGCATCTTTTAGAGTGTCATATAGTCTATTTATTTATATAGACTATAGCTCATATAGTCATAAACTACATAGCCTTTTCAGATTGGCTTCTTTCACGTAGTAATATGCATTTGCAGTCCTCCATGTCTTTTCATAGCTTGATAGTTCATTTCTTTTTAGCGCTGAATAATATTCCATTGTGTAGATATACCAGTTTATTTATCCATTCTCTTACTGTAGGACATCTTGGCACTTCTAAGTTTTGGTAATTATGAATAAAGGTGCTGTAAACATTAATGTGCAGGTTTTTATGTGGACATAAGTTTTCACCTCCTTTGGATGAATAATAAGGAGTTCAGTTATATGGTAAGAGTATGTTTAATTTTGTAAAAAACTTCCAAACTGGTTTTACTATTTTACATTCCCACCAGCAGTGAATGAGAGTTCTTGTTGCTCCACATCCTTGTCAGCATTTAGTGGTGTCAGGGTTCTGGATTTTGGCCATTCTTATAAGTGTGTAGTGGTATCTCACTGTTGTTCTAATTTGCATTTCCCTGAGGATATATGATATAGAGCATCTTCTTATATGCTTGTTTGCCATCTGTATATATTCTTTTTTAAAAAATTATTTTATTTTATTTATTTATTTTTGGCTGTGTTGGGTCTTCGTTGCTGCACATGGGCTTTCTCTAACTGAGGAAAGCAGGGGCTACTCTTTGTTGTGGTGCGCGGGCTTCTCATTGTGGTGGCTTCTCTTGTTTCGGAGCACAGGCTCTAGGCAGGCGGGCTTCAGTAGTTGCAGCTCGTGGGCTCTAGAGCGCAGGCTCAGTAGTTGTGGCGCACAGGCTTAGCTTCTCCGTGGCATATGGGATCTTCCCGGTCCAGGGTTCGAACCCTTGTCCCCTGCATTGGCAGGCGGATTCTCAACCACTGCGCCACCAGGGAAGCCCTGCCATCTGTATATATTCTTTGTGAGATGTCTTTTAAGGTCTTTGGTCCATTGTTTACTTGGGTTGTTTGTTTTCTTATTGTTGTTTTCAGCATTCTTTGTATATTTTATATAAAAGTACTTTATTAGATGTATCTTTTGCAAATAATTTCTTTCAGTCTGTAGCTTGTCTCTCACTTCCTTGACGTTGTGTTTCGCAGAGCAAAAGTTTTTAATTTTAATGAAGTCTAGCTATCAGTTTTTTTTTTATGGATTGTGCCTTTGGTGTTACATAGCCCCACTCAAGATCATCTAGGTTTTCTCCTATGTAATCCTTTAGGAATTTTTAGTTTTGTGTTTTACATTTAAATATATGGTCCATTTTGAGTTAATTTTTGTAAAGGATGTAAGTCTGTGTTTAGATTGATTTTTTGGCATGTGGATGTCCAGTTGTTCTAGCACCATTTGTTGAAAAGACTGTCTTTGCTCCATTGTATTGCCTTTGCTCCTTTGTCCAAGATCAGTCCACTGTATTTAAGTGGGGGCATACTCATGTTATCCTTTTTTTCCCCTAAATTTTGTGGTGTTTATGGTTGCTATTTTATAATCATACTAAACTTGACTACAAAGCATTACGTTTACTCAGTTTTACAAGATGACTAAATGTTAACTCATAATTTTTTTTCCTAATCTCATAATAAGTATTTTGCTCATTTATCTCTGGTTTTGGTGTAGTCATCATTTGACTCCTTTGATTCTGAACTGAGTGGGTTTTATTCATTCCACATACATTCAGGAACTGTTCATGTGAGCACATTTTCAGTGCCATTGTCCTATGTGTTCTAAACAAATAAAAGACTGCCAAGCTCCTTGCCCTTGAGAGGCTCACAGTTGATGGGAAAAATGTATGCATGTGTAGCAGATGAACTATAATTTAATATAAGATGTACCATTAAGGATATTAATAAATGCTGTGTGTACAAAGGAAGAGATATTCAATAAATATTTATTGAATGCCTTCTATATTCCAGGCATATATTTGTTAATAATGCTACCTAATAGTGATTATTTCAAGGTTTTTAAATGTGCAATATATACTTCTCTCATCTGACCTTCAGCTAGCCTGTGTGTATTATTATAGTTGTAAGCATTATCCTTCCATTCCTGTTCTTGAATGTCTTTGCTTTTAAAGAACCATTTTCTTTTATTTTCCAAGGTGAGAGTTTAGTTTGATAAGCATATCCTATCTTGACAAAAATGCAAAAAGCCAGGAGCTTAGGAGATAAGCAAAGAAGAGCCAATCTAAAAAGGAATTTTTTTTTTTTTTAGATTCCATATATATGTGTTAGCATACGGTATTTGTTTTTCTCTTTCTGACTTACTTTACTCTGTATGACAGTGACTTACTTTACTCTGTATGACAGACTCTAGGTCCATCCACCTCACTACAAATAACTCAATTTCGTTTCTTTCTATGGCTGAGTAATATTCCATTGTGTATATGTGCCACATCTTCTTTATCCATTCATCTGTCGATGGACACTTAGGTTGCTTCCATGTCCTGGCTATTGTAAATAGAGCTGCAGTGAACATTGTGGTACATGACTCTTTTTGAATTATGGTTTTCTCAGGGTATATGCCCAGTAGTGGGATTGCTGGGTCACATGGTAGTTCTATTTTTAGTTTTTTAAGGAACCTCCATACTGTTCTCCAGAGTGGCTGTAAGAAGTTAAAAAAAAGGCACTTTCCAAGTGAGTTAAAAATCATACTGTTATTCAGATATTCAATAAATATGTATTGAGTTCATACTAAAAAAAATAAAATAAATAAAAAGGAATTGTTTTTCCAGTGTGATTGTCAAAGGCACACAATAAAGGGAGCAGGCAGAACACTTGAAGGATAAGAGAATACAGTTTTTGAAATGTGATGTGATGTAACAGAATTTACTCATAAATTATAGACAGTCCTATGAAAAATGATCTTCTGTTACAAGACTCTAAGGAAAAGAAAGGCTCTCCTGTTAAAGTTTTTACATGGTCTTTATTTGTCCTACTTGCCCTTTTCCCATTTATTAAAAGTAAAAAATCCATAAGTTCCCAGAGAAGTTGGGAACAGGATCTCTTGAAGTGTGGATCATTAGCTAATATGTTCATTCACTGACCAAATATTTATTGAGTGCTGGGAAGGACAGCCTCTAAGATGGCCCTTAATGATCCCTACCTTCCAGTATTTAATCCCTTGTGTAATCCCCTCCCCTTGAGTGTGGGCTGGACTTGCTAATTTACTTTTAACCAGCAGAATACATACAGTAAAAGTGTTGGGACACCATTTACAAAATTAAGTTATACAAAGACTGTGGCTTCTTCTTGGATGCTCTCTTCTTCTTGGATCATTCACTCTTGGGGAATCCAGCTGCCCTGTTGTGAAGAGCCCCACATGGCAGGAGACCAAGAACGCTAATAACCATGTGAGTAAACATTGACGTGCATCTCTTCCTGCCACCCAACCAAGTCATCAGATGAAACCACAATCTTGGCCAGTGGTTCGATTATAACCTCGTGAGAGATTTTAATCCAGAGGTACCTCGCCAAGCCACACCAGATTCATGATTCATAGGAACTGAGAGATAATCAATATTTTAAGCTTCTGAATTTGGATAATTTGTTATACAAGAATGGAGAATCAACATCAGTGCCTACTATGTATCCACAGGTGTTCTCAGTGCTGGGTATATAGCACTAAACAGCACAGACAAACGTCTCTGACCTTAGGGAACCTGCGCCAGGGAGAGGTGGAAATGGGTCAGTAAACAAAATGATTAAGTTCAGATATGTGAAATGGTAGTAAGTTCAAGAGGAAAATAAACCTGGAAGGACTCAGAAGTGCAAGACAGCAGGACTGCTGCAATTTAAAGTAAGATGGTTGAAGAAGACCTCATTGAGAAAGTAATATTTGAGCAAAGAGCTTAAGGAAGTAAGGCAGCAACAAGCTGTTGCTTATTGAAGGGAAGATGGACTAGGAAGTGGAAGGTCCTGAGAGGGAGTGTGTGGGGCTTGTTTGAGGAGCGGCGAAGAGGCCAGGTGACTGCAGTGGGATGGGAGACAGAGCAGTGGGAGGGGACGATAGGACCCGGGCGGCGTGGACAGGGTCTCCTATGAATGAGACCCACTGGAGAACTGTGATCGGGCCTGGCGTTGACACAGGGTCACTCTGCTGCTGTATTGAAAGTATTATAGGAGGTAATGGTAGAAGTAAGGAGACAGAGCTTAGGAGGCAGCTGCAGTTTTCTAAGTCCAGGATGAGGGTGGTAGCAGTGACAGTGGGGAGAAGTGGTCAAATTCTGGATTTACTCGGAAGATGGAGCCAAAGGGATTTGCTGATGGACTTGCTGTGGAATGTGAGGAAATGTTAATAATTCAGGATGGTGTCAAGATGGTTGGTCTGAACAACTGGAAAGGTGGATTTGCCATTTACTAAGATTGGGAAGGAGCAGCTTTTGGGGTAGGATCAGGAGTTTTTGCTGTTGCTTGACTTTTAAAACTGATGTGACTAGGGCTTCCCTGGTGGCACAGTGGTTGAGAGTCCGCCTGCCGATGCAGGGGACACGGGTTCGTGCCCCAGTCTGGGAAGATCCCACATGCCGCGGAGCGGCTGGGCCCGTGAGCCATGGCTGCTGAGCCTGCGCGTCCGGAGCCTGTGCTCCGCAACGGGAGAGGCCACAGCAGTGAGAGGCCCGCGTACCGCAAAAAAAAAAAAAAAAAAAAAAAAAAAAACTGATGTGACTTTCTGTAAGAGTACACCATTGGAAGAAGATGGGTGATGGGTACATGGGACCTCTCTGTGCTGTTTAGCAATGTCTCATAACTATTTCAAAATAAAGAGGGTTTTTTTTGGTTTTGTTTTTTAAAGAGTGATATGGCTTTTAAACACCCAAGTCCCGCTGTTGACAGGCAGTTGTATATATGACTCTGAAGTTCAGCAGAGAAGCCTGGGCTGCAGAAATACGTTTGGGGATTGTCAGTGTAGAAAAGAGTCAAAACCAGGGGGCTGGATGAGATTCCCAAGGGAGCGAGTTCGGTAGAAGAGAGGGGAATAGAGGCTGACGGCCCAGGGCTCTCCAGTATTAAGGGTCAAGGACGAGGAGGAACCAACAAAGACTGACAAGAAGAGTTTTAAGATTTAAAAAATGTAACAATATTTTTATTCATTCATGGAAAAAACATAGGAAGACAAGGGGAGAATTTCTGAGGTAAGTGGTGGCAGTGGATGGGACCTAGAGCCCAGGTGGAACAGTTGGCCTTTGGCAGGATCCCTGTCACTTTCCCGTGATAGCGGGAGGGAGGCAGGGCTGCTGACGGACCCGGCTGCAGGGAGGCGGATAGATACGGGGGAAGGAGGCGGTAGACATTCTGTTCTGGCTGCTTCTGTTTTCTCAGTTAACGAGGAGGCAAAGAAATTAGCGGAGTGTAAGTGTAAAGGAGGGAGTGTTGGAGATTTGAGAGAGGAGACAGGACAGAACAGTCATTTAGGAGAATGGGGAGATAGACAGGGAATTGGGGTCAGCTTGCTGGGCCCCTAAGGGCGTCATAATGAGCTCCTCGTCCAGTTTCCAGCATAGCTCTGCTTACGAACTCTCAGTGTTCACAAGTCTGCTGATCTTTGAATCTTCATGCGTTGGACAAACGTACCTCCCCTCCAGTGCCTGGGCTTTTCCTGTACTTTATCCCATCAAGTCATCCTTTTGCCAGGTACCTGTTTTTAATCCTTAATCAGATTTACATACTCATAAAATATAGATTAAAGTTTTTCCTTTTCAATTCAGCAGTTTCTTTATTATGAAGTACACATACTAGGATTCCTTACCTAAATGATTTAATAACAGCATAGTCATTTGAACCATGCATGAGTCATAGTAAAGGTTACAATAGATATTTGCTACAGTTGTTAATACTGTTGTTGCTACTGCTTTTGCTTTTATTGAGCGCTATGCTAGTCCTGCGGTGAGAGCCCAAAGGACATTTGAGATATGGTCCCTGCTTCCAGTGGGCTTACAGTCTAGGAATACAAGGCAAACATTCATATAAACAGAGCAAGGAATACAAGGAAGCAGTGAAAGTAGACACTGAATCTGAGTGTGATAACTTCCCCGCACATTAGGACATTTGACATTGACAGATATCCCATGGGGGTGGTTATGAAGCAAGTATTATCATCTCTAGCCTGAAAGTGAGATTCCTAAAGGACGATTGTCCAAAGTTTAATAAACAGTAAGTGTCCGATCCCATTTTCACATCCAGGTTTCCTGATTGCAAATTGGATGTTGATTGCATGGCACTATTCTGTTTTAGGGGTGGAAAAGAGAAGAAGGATACCAGACATAAGTAAAATGCAGGACATAATTAAGTATTTTGCATGTGCATAAGACGTCTGTCTTACCTTTGATAAGTTGGAAAGTTTGTTTGACCCAGATGGACCATGCACTATTCCCAAAGACCATCAGTGGAGTTTGCCTGTGATGTGGAATGCGAGCAAGCCAGTGACTACTGGGAACGGCAGCATGGGTTGGAGAAGGGGAGGGTTTAAGGAGAGGAAGAGAGGTAGCATCTGAGAGTTACCACGCGCCAGGTGCTGTACAGGCATCGTCTCATAAGCTCTGTGCAACAACCACGTGGAGTGGGCGGTGCCACCCTCTTTTGTGGAAAGCTTAGGCTCAGGGGAGTTTAGGGACTTACCCTAGACTGCTAGCAAATATATAAGTGGTGGAGCCAGGATTTGAACCTCATCCTGTCATATTCTGAAACCTTGTTCTAAGCATGCTGTTTGTACAGAAGCTGTAGCTCTACTTTACAGAATCATTTTAGACTTCACTCATTCACTATGCTTGAAATAATCTGACTTAAAGTGATAGCATTACATATCCAGAGGCTAGCAGGGCAGCTCGGGGACCGTCATTAGAAAGACGGAACTGAGGTGCTTCTGGGGGCCAGCAACCTTCAAACGGCTCCATATGTAAAGCGTTGGAAAGGATAAACTGGCATGACCTGGGGATCAGCTTCAGATTTCCAGTACCCCGTAGATGTTACCTGTAAATGCATGCATGGCGCAGAATGGAACTGTGCATTGTGCATGGGGTTAGCGGTGGGTGCGAGCTCAGAGGCTGACGTATTTCTAGGGCAGACGGACCGGTGTGCTCCGTGCTTCACAACCATGGATGGTTTGGTTCTTTCGGGCCATCAGTAACTGGCACACTGGTTACTGCAGCTACTGGGTCATTGTGGTAAGAGTGACAAGGTGGCAACACTGAGAATATGAGTGCAAGGAAGCCATCTCAGTGAGCAAGGCTCCCCACACAGCTGCTGGGTCATGACCTGAAGGCGTGAGCCTGCTCGCCCCGCGCACACGCACACACGTGCTCACCTTAGAATTTCCCACGAGAGGCACCTTTCTGGTTGCGTATCATGATCCATTGTAGAGCAGCCCTGTATGACGGCCACCCCAAAGGTCATTGTCCAGCCTCCCTGTGGCTGCCTTCAGCTGCAGGGCGAGTCCCTGGACCTGTCAGCTGTGGTCAGATTCGGGAGAGGTTTGTTGCCAAGCAGATAACCTATTTTTAACAGGCCCCTTCTGACTGCTTCCTCAAAGAGGGATTGTGGGTATGGCATGCATTCTGAATCTTGTGACCTGTAGAAGAAGCCTAAGAATTAGCCCTTAGATGTCTGTCAGTATCACCCTATAACAGCAAGGGGAACTAATGTTTCCTTCCGAAAGTCTGTCACAGGCATCTAGGCGGCACCTAAATACGGGTGTAGATTACCCATCTCACTCTTCACATCCAGCCTTCCAGCAAGATTCTGTAAGAAGAGGAAGACGATATTTATTGTAATATTACTGTGAATTGTCCTGCAGCTCTGTGAAGTAAATACTTTTACCACCCTTTTAACAGACAAGAAAGTTAAGGCTCAAGGAAGTTAAATCACCGCTCCAGTGTCTTATGAGCTGCAAGTAACCAAGTCAGGATCCATATTCAGGCCCGCTCCCCAAATCTGGCTTCCCACTGCCTCCCTTGCCTGAGGAATTTGGCTGCAAAAGCCCATCTGGGGTGATCGTGATGAGTGGCTTGACTGGCAAGCCGAAAACTCATTCTCTGTTTGTGCTTGGAAGATTATTTCAAATTGACGGAGGTAATAATTTAGTAAGAGAAATTGAAAGGTGGCCAAAGACCATGTTCGCAGTCCAATCATAAGTGATAATGCCTCTGCTCTGAGGAGGAGTCTGGTGGGCGCTGAGCTGCTGTGTGTTTCTGCAGCCCCTGCGGTTGTCTCCATTAATGATGCGCAAGAAGGAACACACAACTCCTTCCTGGGGAGCTTGTGGACTCTAAATTCACAGGGGGTGGACGTCTTGGGGAAGACAGAGGAATAAATCAACAATCTCAGAATAATGTGCAGCAAATACCAAAGTGTATTTTAACATTAAAAAGAAAGCAGAGAGGGACAAGGAGTCTGAAAATCACCTCCCTACTGAAACACTCTTCTTCCTCTGGCTGACTTCGTAGCTGAGTTGTTTGTTGTGTAACCTTGTATCTTCAGTGATGTGGGCTCCCTCTACTCCCCCGTTCTTTGTTCATCCTAGGAGCCCTTCTCTCAGTTAAGTACATTCTAAACTTATAAGCAGATGTATTTTCTAACTGCCATCTTATGAGTACTTTCTCTAGCCTGTGCGGCAAAGGGATTTATAATGAAAAACCATGCCCTCTCCTCTCATCTGGTGCCAAAAGCTTTTTAAGTATCGGTACCCAAAGGAAGATCC
Source organism: Hyperoodon ampullatus (assembly GCF_949752795.1). Classification (NCBI taxonomy): domain Eukaryota; kingdom Metazoa; phylum Chordata; class Mammalia; order Artiodactyla; family Ziphiidae; genus Hyperoodon; species Hyperoodon ampullatus. Next base: position 77,826,941 of record NC_136928.1, read on the forward strand.
CTGCCTAATTGCAGCCATCTCAGGATGCTGGTTGTTTTTGCCTACCTGACAGGGGGAATGCTTCATAGATGGAGATGGTAAACAAATAAATTAGTGGAAGATTCATAATTGATGTGATAGATGGCTTGTAATGTGGTAGCATTAAGGTAGAAATGGTCAATAGTTGAGTTGATGGGACCAGCCAGGAAAGGCCCCATAGTAGAAGAGGTATTAGAGCTGAGTCTTAACAAATGAGGATGTTTGTCATGAGTCCCACAGAGGGAAAGATTAGTAGAGGAGGAGCATTCCAGATAGATTTGGCAGTTGTAAAGGCATGGAATCATCTGGTACCTTCAGTTGACTACAAGACAGGTGATATAAATAGAAGTGTCATGAGGCTGGAGAGGTAAGGAAGGGCTGGGTAATGAATGAAAGCTCTTATATACCTGGCTGAAGGTTTTAGACTATCCTGAGGATGGGTGAAGTAGACATAAATTTTAAGCTGGGTAGTGACATTGTCAGATTCTTACTTTAGAAAGATCACCTTGGTGATGACGGGAGGAAGGAACAGAAAACACACCAGCTTGGACACAGGGAAGCTCCAGTGTGAGGGCCATTGTGGTATTTTGTGGGAGAGAAGATGATGGAGCAAAGAGGCATTGATACCAAACTCACTCGATTTGTGATAATTACTGTAGTGCAAGCATGTGTGCTGTATCTCTGTTTTAATCATGCATTTCTATATACATCCTTTGAGGATACTATTTAACCTTTTGGTCACTGAATCCCCTAGCAAAGTTCCTTAAGCATAGTGTAACCAGTTTTTTGTCCCGCGGACATCATCTGATGAGGGATTTTTCATGCCACCCATACGTGTAGAAGACTGAGGGATTGATGCTACTTATCAAATGATGAAATTTCCATGAGGAGAACAGAGTAAAACAATTTTAAGTTAACATTGGCCCAGGAAAATCTGGGAAATTCCCTACATTAATATTGTGGCCTCTCAACATATTGAATTAAATCTTGATAGATCTTAGACACATTGTGAAGGTCTTTGAATGGTAGCAGGGTGATGAGTAAAGAGGTTTGTAGTTAGACCTTCCTGAGTTCCCATCAAGTTTGACCTTGGAGAAATGACTCTTACCTTCTGAGTTTTCTCCTCTGTATAATGGGGCACAATAATTGCTACAATATAAATATAGGTTAATTTTAGAATGTTTTTAGACACAAATGAAAATCCAATTAAATTAGTTTAACTGAGCAGAAAATTTACTGGCTTATGTAACTCAAAGACCCAGAGGTGGGCCTGACTTAAGGGTTGGCTGACTCAGCAGTGGGTGGTCTTCAGGGAGCCAGTTTCTTTCCATCTCTTTTCTCTGCTGTCTGTGGTTTTAGCGCCACCCTCCAGGCTCTTTGCGTCAGCGCACTGATTTGCGGAAACGGGCTACATTGCTTCCTAGTCTACATCCACCAGATAGGGTGAGAGAACTTCGTGAAGGCACCAAACAGAAAGTCAGAGCTTTTTACTGGTTCGATCACCCCTGAACCGATTCCTGGGGCTCTTGGTATGTCAGATACTGATTACCTTCAACCCATTGTACCTGAACTAACCACTGTGGAGAGAGGCATGAGATCACCATGAATGGTCTGACTCCATCAGGACTAACCCTGAGCAGCCCTGAGTCAGTCCTACACCCACTGCATGGTCAGCTCCTATTAGACAAGGTACTGAGTGGGCGTAAGGGAGACAAGCACAATATCTGGAACACGTACCTTGGATAACTCTTGTGAGGATTAAATAAAATAGCAAGTATAAAGATCTTGGTGTCAGTAGGTACTCAGTACTGGTCAGTTCCCCTTCTGCTTTTCTTCATCCCTCTTTCTGTTTTACTCTTTCCTAGAAGGTAAAACGACATTTGAATTCCATTCAGCCCAATTTCAAACATCTAGCAGTAGTTCAGGTTGATTTTTAATGATACTAAATAGTTGTGAGTGTTGGAATAAGATCTGACTTTTCATATTTACACTTGGCTTTGATATAAATTCAGTAGATCTACTTAAACTGCTCTTAATAATAACAATTTGTGTTGTGTATCCCATGCATACATATGATAGGAAAAGGTTTTTAACCAGAAAATGTGAATGAATGCTTTCGTAGCCACAGTGGGTAGTAGCCTTCATTACTGATTGCAGGAACATTCCATCTCATTTCTAACATTCTTCATGGCCCCCTTCGTTAAGATAAAGGTGACCTTCAAGCTGTTGAAAAACTTGGGGATGTATTACCTCATGTGACTGCTGAGAGTGAATAGTGAAAAAGATAGGACCATTTACACTTTGCTGAAGGATAATAATAGTTCTGTAATTATTGTACAAGGCGAAAGGTAAAGATAAAGTGACCTCTGTGTCTGGCATCATTCTTTTTTTTTTTTTTTTTGCGGTACGCGGGCCTCTCACTGTTGTGGCCTCTCCCGTTGCGGAGCACAGGCTCCGGACGCGCAAGGCTCAGCGGCCATGGCTCACGGACCCAGCCGCTCCGCGGCATGTGGGATCTTCCCGGACCGGGGCACGAACCCGCGTCCCCTGCATCGGCAGGCGGACTCTCAACCACTGCGCCACCAGGGAAGCCCGCATCATTCATTTTTATTCTGTAAGCAACTGATAGGTAAAGCAGAGGAACGAAGTGCAAGGTTGATGTTGTTGTTAAGTATATAATTATGTAATTCAGTGTGACAAGAACTGCATTCTGATGTTTGTGCTTGAATACCTCGTTAACTATATTAAAGCAAAAAGTTTTTAACTTGTCAATTTCATTTTCTGTTGGATAACGTTTAAGGTACTATTTCGTAATATTCTATATTGACAATTTTAAAACAGTACTTTAAATGTTAGACTAAGAACTGAGAGTATAAAAATGAATAAGATATGGGTCCTGCTCTGATGGATCTCTTAATCTAGGAAGGAAAGGAGACCTAGAAATAAAGCATATATATAACATTCAGCGTCAGCAGAGAGATTAACATTATGTTGTCAGTAAAACATAAAGGGATTTCTTTTTTATTGAAGTCAATTAAATCTAACTTAGATAATTTGATACCTTGTTGGTAACCTTGACCTTTGCTGACCCCTACAAGTCATCCTGTCATCACTGGAGCAGATATTCAGGTGCTTTACAAACTATGAGTTACAGTCCATTAGTGGATCCTGTAATTAGAGTGTTGTGATCAGCATTAAAATCAAACAAGAGGGCTTCCCTGGTGGCGCAGTGGTTGCGAGTCCGCCTGCCGATGCAGGGGATGTGGGTTCGTGCCCCGGTCTGGGAAGATCCCACATGCCGCGGAGCGGCTGGGCCCGTGAGCCATGGCCGCTGAGCCTGCGCATCCGGAGCCTGTGCTCCGCAACGGGAGAGGCCACAGCAGTGAGAAGCCCGCGTACCGCAAAAAAAAAAAAAAAAAAAAAAAAAAAAATCAAACAAGAAAGAACACTAGATGGTAGATTAATATCAGATACCAGATTGTACCTCACCACAGTCGGGGTTATATTGTTTCATGAAACTTTGGTTGGCTTTTAATATATGCATACATCTCAATGCATATATATTGTGATACTGAGTTTTGATATACAATGTGTTTCTTACTATGGGTCTTGGGCAGAAATGTTTGGGAGCTGCTCGGTCAACTGACAGGTGCCCGGCTGCACGTGTGTCACTTGGGCAGCCAGCACAGGATAGCATATGTGTCTTTTGGTTCTTCTTTGTTTATCATTTAAATCCCAAACTGCCTTCTTCTTTTTTGTTTTTTTAATTTAATTTTTTTTTATATTGGGGTATAGTTGATTTACAATGTTGTGTTAGTTTCAGGTGTACAGCAATGTAATTCAGTTATACATGTACGTGTATCCATTCTTTTTCAGATTCTTTTCCCATATAGGTTATTACAGAGTATTGAGTAGAGTTCCCTGTACTATACAGTAGGGCCTTGTTGATTATCTATTTTATATAGAGTAGTGTGTATATGTCAATCCCAACCTCCTAATTTATCCCTGCCCCCCACGTTTCCCCTGTGGTAACCAGAAGTTTGTTTTCAAAGTCTGTGAGTCTGTTTCTGTTTGTAAATAAGTTCATTTCTATCATATTTTAGACTCCACATATAAGTGATATCATATGATATTTGTCTTTCTATGTCCGACTTACTTCACTTAGTATGATAATCTCTAGGTGCATCCATGTAAAAACTGCCTTTTTCTTTCATCACTCCCGCAACCTGTCTAGACACTTGCAGTGACGTTCTAACCTAATTGTCCCTCAGCCTCCAGTCCTGGGAGCTATCTCCAGCCACATCCCACATTCACCACCAGCCACCTGGAATTAACCAGGAGAAGCCTGTGCAAAATACAGGTTTCTTTCCACCAATGCCAGTGCCTTCCCCAGCCTCACAGAGAGTCAGTGGGTATAAGGAGGGCTCAGGAATTTGCTTTTTTAAAGTAGCGCTCAGTTGAATTCAATATAAGTGGTCTAAAAATCACACTTCAGGGAAACAGTGCTCCAAAGCAGTGGACTTAACTTTTTACTCATGGACCTAAGAGAATTTAAAATAACCTGGTTATCCTCTCACACACTTGATGGCTTAGTCTGTTCTAGCTCTATAACAAAATGCCATAGACTGGGTAGCTTATAAACAACAGAAATTTATTGCTTTCAGTTCTGGAGGCTGGAAGTCCAAGATAAAGGTACCAGCGTGGTCGAGTTCTGGTGAGAGCCCTTTTTGTAGGCACCTTCTCACTGTGTCCTCGCATGGCCAAAGGGGATAGGGATCTTTCTGGAGCCTCTTGTACAAGGCACTAATTTCATTAATAAGGGCTCCACCCTCGTGACTTACGTACCTCCCACAGTCCCCACCCATGCATACCATCACCTCTGGGGTTAGGATTTCAATGTATGAATTTTGAGGGTTACAAACATGGGGGTTCAAGTCCCAATCTGGGTTTTAGCTGGGTTCGAGTCCCGGCCCATAAGTTCAAGTCCCAATCTGAGTTGTGAGGTTTCAATAGGGCTCTAAGATTATTTTTTAAAAATTACTCTGTATTGAGTTATTGTTTCAATTATTGCCGTATATACTAGAACAACATAGATATGTTAACTTTTGATAAATAAGCATTAATTATGAAAAAATTGCATTTAAAATGTACCTCTTAATGAGATGGGTAGGGCTTTAAACGTTGTTTCTAATTAGTTTATGTGCCCATGGCTGACTCTTACTATTGCTAGATTGATATTGCATTCAACATCAGTTCTTTGCATTTTACATTTTTATAGGTATGAATATTTTGAAACTTTGTTCACAGTGGGTGGGCAAGGAGTTTTGTCATAGCGGTGCCACTCAATTCTTTGAATGCCCTCAAGGTTATCAGCCAAAAATCGCATAGCAATCTATTGTTAAAAATCATTTGTAATGATTTATCAACTGACAATTCAATTAGATCCTTCATAAATTTATTTGAAAGCAAAGAATTGAAAACCTTCTGACATTCAAAAAGAAATGTGTTATCCAGACGTTGGAGTCCTGTCACACACCAGGACTTGAATTGTCCCTTCGTTTGGTGTTCTGGAGCTTTTTAGACTCCAGGACAGTGTATCAGAGTCTGATTCGAGAAGGATGCAGGGCATGTCTTTCTTGTGTAAGTAGAGGAAGGCCTGCGGTAAAAGAGAATAGGCCCGACACTCTGACCTCCAGCACGTTCTCAAGGCCAGTCTTAGGAAAGAGTATTTAGAGAAAGTAAAAGTTTAGGAACTGATTCCCTTAAAATTATCTGAACCTGTGTACCCTTAAAAGGCTTTGTGACTGGGGCACACATACCCCAGTTTGAAGACCACTGGCCTGAAGGAAAATGTAAGTTTCCCAACGTGGCACCTGTGGTGACCCTAGCCCTCCTTTGTGTCCTTTCTCTGCAGGACAGTCTCCTGCCTGAACACAGACAGACTTTCCACTTTACGCCAAGGGCTCTCCCTTACCCCTAGAGCTGTGATTTTCCATGGAAGTGAGATTGAAGGAAGAAGAGTGTCCATGCCACTTCTCCCCTGTATGTTGAGCAGAGTTGTTTAGTAATTTAGTAGCTATTTTCTGTTTGTCTCCAATGTGCTAGACATTGTATTAGGTGCTAGGGATACAGAGATTTAAAAAGCACAGTTTCTACCCTGCAGGATCACATTGTTTAGTCAGGGAGATGTACAGATAACCAGCCGATTTTAACACAGTGTAATGCCTTCTTTGATACAGGTAAGCTTTAAAAGGAACACGTAGCAGGAGGAGATGATGTTAGGGACGGCGTCGCAAAGGAGTGAACCCTGAGCTGCTTCTGGAAGGACAGACAAAGGCAGGCTTGAGAAAGGATGACAGTTTTTTCTCAGATACCTTAAGACTGGTTTTTATATCTCTTAAAGGACTGTAAGAACTAGCCAGCCAACCAACCAAGAGAATATGTAACAGAGACTGTATGTGCCCTGCAAAGCCTAACATTTTTCTATCTGGCCCTTTCCACCCCTGCTCTGTCTAAAGTGCTCACTAGTGGTTATACATACGTCATAAGCTTTCCTACTTCAGCAGCTCTGCTTCTGCTATTCTGTCTTTTTGAAATGTTGTCATTCATCCGTTCATTCCTTTATACTTTGAACAAATTTGTTTTGTATGAGCCACCATTCTGAGTTCTGGGAAGACAGCAGTGACAGACTGTAAGCAAATAGAAACACAGCATGCCAGTTGTGAAGAAAAAATAACGCAGGGGAAGGAGAAAGAGGCCAAGTGAGGACGGAGGACGTGGCAGCTCTCACTCGGTAGTCAGGGAGGCCTCGGAGAAGGCGGTGTTTGTGCCGAGTCCTGAGGGAAGCACAGGAATGAGCCCTGAGGATACCTGGGAGGAGAACATTTCAGGCAGAGGGACCAACAAGTGGAAAGGCTCTGCGGGCCTGCAGGGAGCTGAGTGTCCTAGGAGTGGGCTGAGACTGGGAGAGAGGGGATATAGGCTTAGAGAGGTGGGCTGAGGTGAAGGGCAAATCATGTGGAGCCTAGTAGGGCTTTGCAGCCTTGATTTTATTCATGCTGTGTCAGAGCCTGTGACGAGGCAGACGTGACCGAGTGGCATCTGTGTGACGCGCAGTGAAGGGGAGCCCTGGCTTGGTAACCACGGGATCTGAATTCCGACTTTTACTCTCCTCACTCTCATAATGAACCCAAACATACCACCCAGCCTCCCTGGGGCTCGGTCTTTCCATCCACATAATGGGGGCATAGGGAGGTCTGTTGAACTAAACACAAGTTCTCGTGTCTTGTATTTCTCAGTTGCAGAAAGGAGTTCGCAGTTTATTTAGGGGAAGAGATAGTAATGTGACTAATACTTGCCAGTCAGTGGTAGCTTCTGATTTTGTTTCATGTCATGGGTGCTGGGAGGCAGCCGTCAGATAAGGAGTGGGGGCCACAGAACTTGTTTGGAAGCTGCATTTGCAAAGCAAATACTTACTTACAATTCAGTGAAAACAGTGCTTTCCTAAAGATCCTTTTACCAATATGTATATGAGATTAAGAAAATGCCATCTCTTATGAAACATTAATCTTGCGTGGAATGACTTGGAGGGAGCTGATGGGAAATGGAGTCTAGGGGAGGTTTGCCATGTGTTCATTGGTATGGCCACTGGTGCTGTGTCTTTACGCCTGTGCCTACTTTTCAGAATACCCAGAGACGGACCGTGACTGATTTTAAGAAGTAATAGGAAAGATAACATTTTGTCCTAGGACTCTTTATCTGCTGTTGTTGTTGTTGTTTTTAAATCAACACAAAGCCCTTTTAAGGCTCTAGTACAAGTCTGCTTGAGTAGTTGACAAGAGACTGAATTCCAGGGTCCAGAGCAGCGCAAATCAGCAGGGCCTAAAGAGGCCCCAGAATGGCTCAGAGGTATGTGGTGCCTCCATCAAAATGGGTTAAGTTTAAACTTAACTTTGCATTCTTGAGGCCAAGTGAACTTAACATATTAAATATTAGAAAAATATAACCCTTGCATACCTATCACAGTGGCCGTCACATATCAGAATTCAGTAAGCAGTTGGTGAGTAAATGAGCGAATACAACATTATTATAGAAAATTTGGACAGTTGAGAAGCACAGAATTGCTCATGATCCCAACACTTTAACATAATGGTCACCAGTAGAGTGAGTGAGTGTGTGTGTGTGTGTGTGTGTGTGTGTGTGTGTATTCAGCCACATGCACAGTTCAGATTTTAATGTAAGCATGGTATAAATAGTTTTATGATTTCTGATTCCTAAAATTGAATATTTTATGATAACCATTTCCAAACGGCTATACTGTTTTTATAATTCTAATTTTAATGGCTGCATAATGTTCTACCTAGTAATTTATCATAAGCTAGTTACCATATCTCATATTATCAGACAATTAGATTGCTTTTGAAGTTTTATTTTTATGTTCTTATTCCAGTTAAAATCTTCATTCCTATACTGTTTTCTTCTTTTGAATTATTTCCTTGTAATAAATGATCAGAACTGGTTGTAGAATTGACTCCGCATTTTTTCACTGTAGCCAGTAATCTATTTGACTTTTAGTTTCATCATGACACCACCTGCTTCGGGGTATTAGCATTTAAAAAACTGTATTTGCGGGCTTCCCTGGTGGCGCAGTGGTTGAGAGTCTGCCTGCCGATGCAGGGGATGTGGGTTCGTGCCCTGGTCTGGGAAGATCCCACATGTCGCGGAGTGGCTGGGCCCGTGAGCCGTGGCCGCTGAGCCTGCGCGTCCGGAGCCTGTGCTCCGCAACGGGAGAGGCCACAACAGTGAGAGGCCCGCGTACCACAAAAAAAAAAAAAAAAAAAAAAAACTGTATTTGCTCATTTAATAGTGCAAGTGGTACCTCCCTATTTTTGTTTTCTTCATGGAAGTAAAACCAGTATAGCAAAAGTCCTATTCACTAAAGTTGTATGTATTAAAATTTTACTTTTCTCTCTACCACATTAATATCTTTAAAATATGCCATGTGTAATAATGTAGGGTGATTTGTCTCACTTTTGTTCCATTCCTGTTTTTCTTGTTTGTTTGTTTGTTTGTTAAAGCTATCTGTGGAAGCACGTAAAGAAATGACTGGAAAGGCTATTAAGACAGTCAAACATTTTATTGAGAAGCCAAGGAAGAGCAACTCAGAAGAAGACATTCAAGAGGCTAGTGATTCTAAGATGACCTACGCAGATGCCTTGAATCATCTGCAGAAGTCCCTGGCTCACCTGGAAACCCTCAACCACAGCTTCATCGTTTCTCTGAAGAATAGTGAGCAGGTAATGAAATTCAGACTTCTTCTATGTGCTCACTCACTCAGATAATATCAGTGTATTCTTTCATTTATCCTTTAAAGCTATATTCGTAGTTTTGATAGGGTTTTCAATCTTGCAGACTTTTTTTTCAATAGCCATTTTTTTTTATTGAGGTGTAGTTAATTTACACTGTTGGGTTAGTTTCAGGTGTACAGCAAAGTGATTCAGTTTTGTTTATATATATATATATATATATATATATATATATATATATATATATATATACACACACACACACACTCACACGCGTATGTGTGTGTGTGTGTATCCTTTTTTCAGATTCTTTTCCATTATAGGTTATTACGGGACATTGAATAGAGTTCCCTGTGCTATACAGTAGGTCCTTGTTATTGATCTGTTTTATACACAGTAGTGTGTATATGTTCATCTTAAACTCCTAATTATTCCCCCTCCTCCAAATCTTGCAGACAATGGTCTTACATCTTTACCCTTTAACCTCTTCATTATCTCTTGATTGTCAATTCAGTTTTCGCTTCTTTACAGAGGATTTTAGGCCACTTAGCACAATTGATAACTTGGGGAGGAAGGAGGTGAGGAGGTGAGAGTGGCGGGAGACGGAGGGCCAGGATGGGTTCCTGGGGAGAGAAAGTGGTCGCGAAAGCTGAGAAATGATGAAGACTGTGGTTCTCAAGCTCTGCTTCTAGCTGGCAGATGTTTTGCTGTCCAATTGAATAATGATATATTTTTTTCCCCTTAATCTTCAGAAAAATTCAGAAATAGCCATCCATGCCTGCTTCAGCAGTTTAAAAAAATTATATGTACTCATCCTGTTTTTATGTTGCATTTTCCAGTATAACTTCATTATTGATATGACTTTTTTGGCTAATAAAGTTATTCCTAGTTGGTTTCTTGTTGAGACCCTCATGGTGTCTCAGAAAGCACCCCATGAGGGTCCGGAGCCCCTGCCATGATGCGGTTTGGGGACCAGGGTGTTGGGACTACATGTGGAAACCCTTTGTAGCCTTTGGAGCTTTTCTTCTGTATTGTCACAGTCATGGAAAGTTTAGTATTCTTTTCCATAACTTAAAAGTTGACAAATCAATAAGTAAATGATTTTTATCTAGGTGAAAACTGTTTAGGTATATTAAAAAAATTCCGTTTGCCCTTAAATGCTATGGTGAATGAACCTATAAGTGGCCACTAACCTCCTCTTTTATTTTTCTTAAACCTTACAAGTTTATTGAATTGTATTCTTGGCTTGTAAAAAATATTCCTGGGGCTTCCCTGGTGGCGCAGTGGTTGAGAGTCTGCCTGCCGATGCAGGGGACACGGGTTTGTGCCCTGGTCCGGGAAGATCCCACATGCCGCGGAGCGGCTGGGCCCGTGAGCCATGGCTGCTGAGCCTGCACGTCCGGAGCCTGTGCTCCGCAACGGGAGAGGCCACAACAGTGAGAGGCCCACGTACCGCACCAAAAAAAAAAAAAAAATATATATATATATATATATATATATATATATATATTGCTGAGCAGAAAGATCAGTCAGTGGAGAGGAGTCCAGATAATGAACAAATGGAAGACTTCAAAATATGTATGAGACACAGAAATGTAAGCCCCTCATGCAAAAGATAATGGGAAGAATTCAAAAGTCTGATAGCACTTTTATCTCATTCTGTACTTTACAACGCCTGTTAGGCTATCTAATGAATAATATTAAATAATGGTATGAGCAATATAGAAGCCTTTGCAGGGAGCAGATTGGCTTTACCAATCTTGATTTTATCCTGTTGATATTTAGAGTTCTATAATCAATAATTATAAGAACTAGGGTAAAATTTGGATCTTCAGGTAAAAGTGATTTATACTTACTGGTATAAAACTTTTAAAATACATATTCATTTTTCTAATCAAGTATTCTATATTCATATCCGGAGAATTGTCATTACTCTCCTTGGAATAAGTATTGTCTTTCAGTGGCTAGAGTAGTGTATATGGGGCCAAGGGAGTTATTAACAAAATCAGCCATTTGCTTCAGCTAGATTTAAAGGTACCAAATAGCTACTTGCAAATGTTAGGCCATGGATGGTCCGTAATAGGAGCCTCTTCTGATTCCTAAATTGAACATTACATGATTTTGTTAAGGCGCCTTTCAGAGCAAACGCTGGAAGTAACTTCAGCCTCATATATTTGTCCCTTTTAAGTTCAGGCCTTGATTTTAACCTCTTTCTATATACTGCATGAAAGAACATCTTATATACTCAAGAAGGTTAGTGCAATTTCAGTTACAGGCCATTGGGGCCTCAGTTTCCTCTTGTCTCAGTAGGGATACTAGTAATTGCCCTGCCTAACTCACAGACTTTTTTTTTTAAATAGGAAGTTTAAAAAACAATGGGGAGAATAGTAAAATGAAATCTCCTGTGCCCAACTCCCAGCTTCCACAATTATCAAAATGTGACCAATCTTATTTCACACCTACCCTTACTACACTCCTGTGGATCATTTTAAAGAAAAACCCCATCATCTTTTCATTTTATCCACAAATCCTTCCATACCTATTTCTAAAAGATATGTTTAAACTTAACCACTACAGCATTACCAGTAAAAAAGGTAATAGTAATTCTTCAGTATCATCAAATGTCCAGTTAATGTTTAGATTTCCACATGGTTGTTTTGAAAGACAAAGCAGTTATATGGAGAATTACTTGTGAAAGTTGGAAAGTGTTACTAAATCAAGTGGCCATATTTGGTATGCTGAACAGTGGTAGCTGGTGTCCTGTGTCTTAAATTATTTGTTGTCATGTTAGTTTGTACAGTATTACCAAAGAGGGGCAGGCCGTGTGGAGTGGGAGAGTGCAGTGGGGAAAGTCGAACTCGGGTTCTAATCCTAAGATCCATTAATGGCTGGCTGTGTGACTTTGGACACGTTACTTAACATCTTTGGTCTTCTCTTTCCCTTTTGGTAAAGTGGAGCTAATTAAAAAACTCCTTGTGGGATAATGATAAACATTAAATTAGATGGCATATGTACAATACCTGGGTTTACATAGTTGATGCTTAATAGATTATAACTGTTATGTGGTTATAGCACAATAATAATAATAGAGAAATTTGCCCTTAATGAACATTACTTTGTGCCTAACATTGTGCTAAAGGACTGATTTTTTTTTTTTTTTTTTTTTTTTTTTTTTTTTTGCGGTACGCGGGCCTCTCACTGTTGTGGCCTCTCCCGTTGCGGAGCGCAGTCTCCGGACGCACAGGCTTAGTGGCCATGGCTCACGGGCCCAGCCGCTCCGCGGCATGTGGGATCTTCCCAGACCGGGGCACGAACCCATGTCCCCTGCATCGGCAGGCGGACTCTCAACCACTGCGCCACCAGGGAAGCCCAAGGACTGATTTTTATATTATTGAATGTTTATGACATCCTCTGTTCATAAGAAGTGATTGTCCTCATCCTCGTTTTATAGATACTGGAAATTTGAGATCACAATGGCTTACTAATTAAAGCGAGGATTGCACTCAAGTCTGGGTGGCCCTGGAGACCAAGCTGTTAACAACCCCTGCGTATTCCTCCACGTGGTGTTTGTGGTCATAGTGTATTTGGTTTGAGAGCTTCTAAGTATATTTCACTCCGTCCATGTAGACATGTAATTCCTAGTTGATATTTACATGTTGAATTCCATATGTTTGCAGGAAACGCTGCAGAAATATAGTTACCTCTATGATCTGTCTCGGTCAGAAAAAGGGAAAGTTCAGGATCAAGCCGTGGCCATGTGTTTAGACGGTCAGCCTCTAAGAATGATTCAACAGCTGCTAGAGGTGGCTGTTGGCCCTCTTGACATCTCACCTAAGGATATAGTACACAGTGCAATAACAAAAATCATCTCTGCATTGAGGTAAGCTATAAAATAGTCATTGAGGAAAACCTGAGCTGATATTTTGCCAGTAATGTGCTTGTTTCACGGTTGTTAGAAAGGTAAAATATCATCATGTATGTAGGAGCATTTTATAAAGTATGATGTACTTCATAAAAAGTGAGAGATTATGATTAGACTTCTCAGTCTCATGTCTTAAAGTATCTTGTGAATGGAGAACCATGGCAATGTTCTGTCATTGGTCCTGTGTGTAACATGTCAAGAAGCTAGCTAACTTCTGGGTAGACCCTTTCTCGCACCCAGATAATTCTTGAAATAAGGGAAAGGCCAAAATGGCATGTGAAGCAGGTTGTTAAATGTCAGACTGTCATGTGACTTCAGCGTGGATTTTCAGAGCTTGTCTCTTCTAATTCCCCTTCTTTGTAGCAGTGGGAAACCAGTTCCCAGAAGTTTCTTTTGAAGTACACAAGGCAAAGTTAATCGTATACTGAAGAAGTTGGACACGTGTTAAGTATCTTAGGACATTATTTACCTGCAATTAATGGCATAAAACTGACAACTGAGAAATTCTAGCTTTCTGTCGATAGGCTGGTATCTTTGTAGGAAAACATCCAAGGGGATTAGGAAAGAGGGAAAGTTGAGCTAAGAAAATAATGAGGCATCAAGTGCTTTCTGTGAATAATGCAGTTAGCCTAAAAGATTTAGTTGTGTTTAACTTATTCTTCTTTTAAGCGTTCTTTGTAATTCTGTGTTGCTCTCGAGGAACTTTTTGATTAAATGCGTGTCAGTTTTCAGCAGCTGAACTGAAATCAAATGAGCCTTCATCAGTTTAATTACCCAGCTTCATCCAGTTTTCACCTTAATGCTCTGAGGTATCTGGTAATTTTATATACAGGGAGAGAAATAAAATAGTGTAACACTTTTTAGAAATCGCAAATATGAAATGAATAAAGCTTTATTCTATTACGAGCTTATTATGTTTTGGTGGTGGTTGTGATTATAAGAGCCACTTTCCTCTTTCAAATGATGACAGATAATTGCCATGTTTTGTACCTTTTTGATTCAGTTCTTTTATTATTTCTTAAATCAAGGCTTAGATGAAGCTCACAAAAACAAAAATTTGAAAAATTACTGCTTTGTATATAATTTAGTTTATTTTTCAAAAGTTGTACATTTTCATGTAATTAAAACATTTATAAAATTCTGACGTAAATTATACTCCTTTCTTTTTCCCTGTGCCCAGTTCTACTACTGAAGATTTTGTTCTGATCTAATAAATGTTAGACTTAGTGCACAGAAGACATTCAATAAAAATGAATTAAATCTTTCAGTAGTGAGAGGAAGGGGAAGTTCCGTTCCCCTACATCTTTTTCAAAGGAAAACAAATTGCTATTGCCTATGTCCATAACATTTACCTTTTAGAAAGTTAGTGAAATTTAGTAGGCATAAAATGACAAAGGGATGAACATACTGAATCCAGCAGTTGGTTTAAATCATATAACTTAAACTATTCAAAAACTCATCTAAAACTTCTCTTTCCTCTGTTACGTTTTCAGAATTCAGTAGAGTTCCAGACACTTGCATTTGTAGAATAGGCATAATAGGGCCTGTCTCATGGGCTTTTTGGATTATTATATGTCAGGTTGTATGTGAAGCACTTAGCAGTGCCTGCTACCTAGTAAGTACCGTGTAAATATTAGTGTTTTGAGAAAAAGGCCAACTAGAGAATTTAGATTATTATATGCTTAATGCTTAAAATAGCTCATATTTTTAATGCCCGTTGAGTATATCTTTGAATTTTTGGATGACAGAATGCAAATAGATTTTCTTACTCTCCTTTTCCTTTTTTTTCCCCCTTTTCCTCTACTCTCTTGGTAGGAAAACAAACCTGTATTAGACTGTGAGCTCCTTCAGGGCAGAGGTTTCATCTCCACCTCCTTAGCACACAGTATAGGATTTGGTACCCTTGTGGGCTGCATATACCACGAACGGCTATGAGCTGGCGGTATATGCTGTGCCGAGATCCAGCTGGATTCATCCGAGTGTAAATGCCCCACTTGTTTCTGAGGCTTGAGCCATCCTGTTCTGATTCCGTTCCTCTCTCTGACTCTCCCTTCGCAGTGGAGGCAGTGCTGACCTCGGGGAGCCGGCGGACCCTCTCCGCGTCCTGGAAGGGGTTGTTGCAGCCGTCCACGCCAGTGTCGACGAAGGGTAAGGCTGGAGCAGTTTGTGGGTCTCACTGAATGGCGTTCCTCGGAGTCCTAGCATTACTTTTATTATCCATGTTTATGAAGCTTCCGTGACTAAGCATCTTTTCTAGGCGGTTCTGAAGGAAGAGCTGAGGAGTTTCTGGAGATGCGCTTTCCCAGCTGTACTCTTAGCCCATCAGCTCCCACAGGACCCTCTCCTTCTCTCCCGGGCCTTGCTGGCCTCAGAGAGTGTGTTCTCTTCCCACCTCCTTCTGAGGGCGGCCAGGGAGAGGGAACTGCTCTGCTTCTTAGGAGAGCAGGGGTTGACGTCTCCAGGAGGTTAACTGTACCGATTAAGTATGGAAACTCCTAGAGTGTATATGTTATTTTTTAAAACCTTTATATATGTTAAGTCTGTGCTGTCTGAGGACTGAGAGTGTAGAGGCCTTATAAGTCTAGGAATGTGTGTGTCTGCAAACCATTTTAAGAAAGAATCTTTCATTCAGGTGCACTGATGGTAGTAGTAGGCATAACAGCAACAGCAGAATGGCAGTTATATATTTCCCAGAGTTGACGAAGATCCTTCCTATGTCTGATACCCATGGCAACCCTGTAAGGACTCACCCTAATTTTCTTTGATACAATAATAATGAAGCGTATTTGAGAAACCCCCTCATAGTTCATTCAGTAATATTGTTTTTATTTTCATATTGCCTTCCAGTTATTGTTCAGGTACAGATACATTTTTACACGATTTCGATCAAAACGTATGAACACTTCTCTCTTCTGTTTTAGTTACTTGCTATTGGAACTCTTTCCAATGATCTTTGTAGATGTAGTGGTTACGATTTTTGACGCCTGCATATGTGCTGCCATTGTCAGATGAGGAGAGAAAGTCTGGGAGAGAGGAGTTGACTTGCCCGGAGTCAGAGGCCTAGGAAATAGAGCCAGGAGTCCGGTCTGTCCCTGCGTGATTTAGGGCTCAGATGCCTTTATAGAATGTCTCCACACATCGCTCTGGGCCCGCGGTTTGAGTGAAAGAACATAGGATAAGCCATATGGCTGGGTCTGGCAAACATGGCCAGCAGGGCCCTCGACCTACTGTGCCTTTTACTTTGCACGTTTTTTTCCTAAACTCCCTTGCTTGTGGGTCTTCAAATGGTGAGGAAGCCACAGCTGTGGCTAACGTGGGCTTCTTATTCTAAAAAGAAATGTCACTGTTCTGCACGTTGAGTGTGTGTCGTGTTCCGTGCTTGGTCACGAACAGTTAGTTCTGGGTAGGAGGAGCTCCGAGTCTCACAGGGGAGACCAGCTTGCCTGGCCTCCCAGTTACCACGCAGTAGAGTGGTCAGCGCTGTGCAGAAAGCAAGGTGGAGGGGGTGGCTTCTTCTGCCCTGGGAAGTTAGGGCAGCATCCACACGGGGCGGCACTGGAGCTGGTCTGTGACATCTGAGTCTGCGAGAAGGAGGACGTGTAGTCCAGGCTGGGCACACTGCTTCAACAGGGCAGGAGCAGCACATAGCAGGGTAGGCAGAGGTGCTGCGTGGGAAACCCTCAGCCATTCTCTAGAGGGTGCATTGAGCGGCTGCTGTTCCAGTCACAGCCCATCAGTCAGTTCTCAGCTCACCGCTCCCCTGTGAGCTGTCGCACGGTGGCTGTCAGGTACCCGGACCTGGATCTGGGCCCCATGTGATGAGTGGGATCGTCACAGGCACTGCTTTAACCTCTTCCACTGGGGTCTCTCAGTCTCGTCCCACTGGGAACATCTCAAAAAATGAGAAGGCAGGGCTTCCCTGGTGGCGCAGTGGTTGAGAGTCCGCCTGCCGATGCAGGGGACACGGGTTCGTGCCCCGGTCCGGGAAGATCCCACATGCCGCGGAGCGGCTGGGCCCGTGAGCCATGGCTGCTGAGCCTGCGCGTCCGGAGCCTGTGCTCCGCAACGGGAGAGGCCACAACAGTGAGAGGCCTGCGTACCGCAAAAAAAAAAAAAAAAAAAAAAAAATTAGAAGACAGTGTTTTTCTTAGTGAATTTCCATCCAGATATACAGAAGAATCCAACTTGGGTCACTTGAACACAGACTTTTTTTAAACTTCGATTTCCGAAGAGGAAGACATCAGGGAATGGAGAATCAGAACGAGATCTTACTTTTCATCCCAGAGACACAGAATAACAAAGGCTCCTTAACAACAACAAAAAACTTAAGTGAACTTTTTTTTTTCGCTTAAAAAAGAAAAAGAGGAAGACAGACAAAGTCATAACTTTTATTCCTGGCAAGTGTTCTGTGAATGTGGACAGTTAAACCTGACACCCTTGGATTCAGTTCTCCTCCCTGAGAGCGTGTCCACCAGAGTCACAGGGGGGAGTCGCTCTGTCTTTTCTAGGTAGTTCCCGGGGAGCGGGATCTTCATAGTGACATGGGGATTTAAACTCTCTTAAAGTAATGCTCCAGGATTGGCAGATACAAGCTATTATGTGTAAAATAGGTAAACAACAAGGTCCTACTGTATAGCACAGGGAACTATATTCAATGTCCTGTGATGAATCTGAAAAAGAACATATGAATGTATGTATAACTGAATCACTTTGCTGTACACCTGAAACTAACACAACATTGTAAATCAACTATATTTCAATTAAAAAAATCAAATAAATAAAGTTAGAGTAACGCTCTTGGGTCACTCGCTCATTACTTGGTCTGACATGACTGACTAATCCTCTAGGAGGCCACGCCAGGCGTGTATGCCCCTAACCCTCCCTCAGTCCCAGCCCTGTAATGTGAACAGCCATTGCCCACTATGGCATCTGTTTAAACGGCAAATCATCTCTCTTCATATACATTGTCAGCTGTCACAAACACACACGTTCACACACACACACACACACACACACACACATATCCATATGCTCTTAGGTGAGGCATACACCATCCCATAATATTCCTGGCAGAGAGATTGAAAAGTCAGAATTATGGTGTGTGTATTAATGGGTACCACCAAGAGTTCAGTTTTGTGTTTAATTTTTAGACAGTTTATGCCTTCATCAGCATGTCCTCCTTTGACTTTTTATATTGGTACAGATATCATCTACCTTTTAACTGCAGCTCCCGCCTCTCCCGTGAAGCCCCCTTTCCGTCTTCTTCTACTTGTGCTAAGGGTAAACGACGTAAAACCACAACACCCGGGCAGGTACCAGTGCAGCCAGCAGCCACCTGTCCAGGCAGACTTCCTTTTAAGTTTAGCCACATTCTTGCTTCTAGATATCAGGGTTAAGTCTTCTAGGGATTTGAAATAGTGTCAAAAACCTTTTTTTAAAAAAATATCTTTATGGAGTATAATTGCTTTACAATGTTGTGTTACTTTCTGCTGTATAACAAAGTGAATCAGCTATACATAAACATATAACCCCATATCCCCTCCCTCTTGCGTCTCCCTCCCACCCTCCCTATCCCACCCCTCTAGGTGGTCACAAAGCACCGAGCTGATCTCCCTGTCCTATGCAGCTGCTTCCCACTAGTTAGCTATTCTACATTTGGTAGTGTGTATATGTCAGTGCTACTCTCTCACTTCGTCCCAGTTTACCCTTCCCCCTCCCTGTGTCCTCAAGTCCATTCTCTACATCTGCATCTTTATTCCTGTCCTGCCCCTAGGTTCATCAGAACCTTTTTTCTTTTTTTTAGATTCCATATATATGCGTTAGCATACAGTATTTGTTTTTCTCTTTCTGACTTACTTCACTCTGTGTGACAGACTCTAGGTCCATCCAACTCACTACAAATAGCTCAATTTCATTTGTTTTTATGGCTGAGTAATATTCCATTTGTATATATGTGTCACATCTTCTTTATCCATTCATCTGTCGGTGGACACTTAGGTTGCTTTCATGTCCTGGTTATTGTAAATACTGCTGCAATGAACATTGTGGTACATGACTCTTCTTGAATTATGGTTTTCTCAGGGTATATGCCCAGTAGTGGGATTGCTGGGTCATATGGTAGTTCTATTTTTAGTTTTTCAAGGAACCTCTATACTGTTCTCCATAGTGGCTGTATCAATTTACATTCCCACCAACAGTGCAGGAGGGTTCCCTTTTCTCCACACCCTCTCCAGCATTTGTTGTTTGTAGATTTTCTGATGATGCCCATTCTAACCGGTATGAGGTGATACCTCATTGTAGTTTTGATTTGCGTTTTTCTAATATTTAGTGGTGATGAGCAGCTTTTCATGTGCCTCTTGGCCATCTGTATGTCTTCTTTAGAGAAATGTCTATTTAGGTCTTCTGCCCATTTCTGGATTGGGTTGTTTGTTTTTTTAATATTGAGATGCATGAGCTGCTTGTATATTTTGGAGATTAATCCTTTGTCAGTTGCTTCATTTGCAAATATTTTCTCCCAATCTGAGGGTTGTCTTTTTGTCTTGTTTATGGGTTCCTTTGCTATGCAAAAGCTTTTAAGTTTCACAGGGTCCCGTTTGATTTTGTTTTTATTTCCATTACTCTAGGAGGTGGGTCAGAAAGGATCTTGCTGTGATTTATGTCATAGAGTGTTCTGCCTATGTTTTCCTCTAAGAGTTTTATAGTGTCTGGCCTTACATTTAGGTCTTTAATCCATTTTGAGCTTATTTTTGTGTATGGTGTTAGGGAGTGTTCTAATTTCATTCTTTCACATGTAGCTGTCCAGTTTTCCCAGCACCACTTATTGAAGAGCCTGTCTTTTCTCCATTGTATATTCTTGCCTCCTTTATCAAAGATAAGGTGACCATAGGTGTGTAGGTTTATCTCTGGGCTTTCTATCCTGTTCCATTGATCTCTGTTTCTGTTTTTGTGCCAGTACCATACTGTCTTGATTACTGTAGCTTTGTAGTATAGTCTGAAGTCCAGGAGCCTGATTCTTCCAGCTCCGTTTTTCTTTCTCAAGATTTCTTGGGCTATTTGGGGTCTTTTGTGTTTCCATACAAATTGTGAAGTTGTTTTGTTCTAGTTCTGTGAAAAAAGCCATTGGTAGTTTGATAGGGATTGCATTGAATCTGTAGATTGCTTTGGGTAGTGGAGTCATTTTCACAATGTTGATTCTTCCAATCCAAGAACATGGTATATCTCTCCATCTATTTGTATCATCTTTAATTTCTTTCATCAGTGTCTTATAGTTTTCTGCATACAGGTCTTTTGTCTCCTTAGGTAGGTTTATTCCTAGATATTTTATTCTTTTTGTTGCAGTGGTAAATGGGAGTGTTTCCTTAATTTCCCTTTCAGATTTTTCATCATTAGTGTATAGGAATGCAAGAGATTTCTGTGCATTAATTTTGTATCCTGCTACTCTACCAAATTCATTGATTAGCTCTAGTAGTTTTCTGGTAGCATCTGTAGGATTCTCTATGTATAGTATCATGTCATCTGTAAACAGTGACAGTTTTACTTCTTCTTTTTTGATTTGGGTTCCTTTTATTTCTTTTTCTTCTCTGATTGCTGTGGCTAAACTTCCAAAACTATGTTGAATAAGAGTGGTGAGGGTGGGCAACCTTGTCTTTTTCCTGATCTTAGAGGAAATGGTTTCAGTTTTTCACCATTGAGAAAGATGTTGGCTGTGGGTTTGTCATACATGGCCTTTATTATGTCGAGGTAGGTTCCCTCTATGCCTACTTTCTAAAGAGTTTTTATCAAAAAATGGTGTTGAATTTTGTTGAAAGCTTTTTCTGCATCTACTGAGATGATCATATGGTTTTTCTCCTTCAATTTGTTAATATGGTTTATCACATTGATTGATTTGTGTATATTAAAGAATCCTTGCATTCCTGGGATAAACCCCACTTGATCATGGTGTATGATCCTTTTAATGTGCTATGTTGGGTTCTGTTTGCTAATATTTTGTTGAGGATTTTTGCATCTATGTTCACCAGTGATATTGGCCTGTAGTTTTCTTTCTTTGTGACATCTTTGTCTGGTTTTGGTATCAGGGTGATGGTGGCCTCGTAGAATGAGTTTTGGAGTGTTCCTCCCTCTTCTATGTTTTGGAAGAGTTTGAGAAGGATAGGTGTTACCTCTTCTCTAAATGTTTGATAGAATTCGCCTGTGAAGCCATCTGGTCCTGGACTTTTGTCTGTTGGAAGATTTTTAATCACAGTCTCAATTTCAGTGCTTGTGATTGGTCTGTTTATATTTTCTATTTCTTCCTGGTTCAGTGTCGGAAAGTTGTGCTTTTCTAAGAATTTGTCCACTTCTTCCAGGTTGTCCATTGTATTGGCATATAGTTGCTTGTAGTAATCTCTCATCATCCTTTGTATTTCTGCAATGTCAGTTGTTACTTCTCCTTTTTCATTTCTAATTCTATTGATTTTCTTCTCCTCCCTTTTTTTCTTGATGAGTCTGGCTAATGGGTTATCAGTTTTGTGTATCTTCTCAAAGAACCAGCTTTTAGTTTTATTGATCTTTGCTATTGTTTCCTTCATTTCTTTTTCATTTATTTTGATCTGGTATTCATGATTTCTTTCCATCTGCTAACTTTGGGTTTTTTGTTCTTCTTTCTCTAATTGCTTTAGGTGTAAGGTTATGTTGTTTATTTGAGATGCTTCTTGCCTCTTGAGGTAGGATTGTATTGTTATAAACTTCCCTCTTAGAACTACTTTTGCTGCATCCCATGGGTTTTGGGTTGTCGTGTTTTCATTGTCATTTGTTTCTAAGTATGTTTTGATTTCCTCTTTGATTTGTTCAATGATCTCTTGGTTATTTAGTAGTGTGTTGTTTAGCCTCCATGTGTTTGTATTTTTTACAGTTTTTTTCTTGCCATTGATATCTAGTCTCATAGTGTTGTGGTCAGAAAAGATAGTTGATATGATTTCAATTTTCTTAAATTTACCAAGGCTTGATTTGTGACCCAAGATATGATCTATCCTGGAGGATGTTCCATGAGCACTTGAGAAGAAAGTGTATTCTCTTGTTTTGGGATGGAATGTCCTGTAAATATCAATTAAGTCCATCTTATTTAATGTATCATTTAAAGCTTTTGTTTCCTTATTTATTTTCATTTTGGTTGATCTGTCCATTGGTGAAATTGGGGTGTTAAAGTCCCCTACTATTATTGTGCTACTGTTGATTGCCCCTTTTATGGCTGTTAGCATTCGCCTTATGTATTGAGGTGCTCCTATGTTGGGTGCATAAATATTTACAATTTTTATATCTTCTTCTTGGATTGATCCCTTGATCATTATGTAGTGTCCTTGTTTGTCTCTTGTAATAGTCTTTATTTTAAAGTCTGTTTTATCTGATATGAGAATGGCTACTCCAGCTTTCTCTTGATTTCCATTTGTATGGAATATCTTTTTCCATCCCCTCACTTTCAGTCTGTATGTGTCCCTAGGTCTGAAGTGGGTCTCTTGTAGACAGCATATATATATGGCTATTGTTCTTCTATCTATTCAGCCAGTCTATGTGTTTTGGTTGGAGCATTTAATCCATTTACATTTAAGGTAATTATCAATATGTATGTTCCAATTACTATTTTCTTAATTGTTTTGGGTTTTTTTTTAACATCTTTATTGGAGTATAATTGCTTTACAATGGTGTGTTAGTTTCTGCTTTATAACAAAGTGAATCAGCTATACATATACATGTATCCCCATGTCTCCTCCCTGTTGTTTTCATAGGTCTTTTCCTTCTCTTGTGTTTCCTGCCTAGAGAAGTTCCTTTAGCATTTGTTGTAGACCTGGTTTGGTGGTGCTGAAGTCTCTTAGCTTTTGCTTGTCTGTAAAGCTTTTGATTTCTCTGTCGAATCTGAATGAGATCCTTGCTGGGTAGAGTAATCTTGGTTGTAGGTTCTTCCCTTTCATCACTTTAAATATGTCCTGTCACTCCCTTCTGGCTTGCAGAGTTTCTGTTGAAAGATCAGCTGTTAACCTTATGGGGATTCCCTTGTATATTATTTGTTGCTTTTCCCTTGCTGCTTTTAATATCTTTTCTTTGTATTTAATTTTTGATAGTTTGATTAATATGTGTCTTGGTGTGCTTCTCCTTGCATTTATCCTGTGTGGTACTTCTCTGTGCTTCCTGGACTTGATTGACTATTTCCTTTCCCATGTTAGGGAAGTTTTCAATTATAATTTCTTCAAATATTTTCTCAGAACCTTTCTTTTTCTCTTCTTCTTCTGGGACCCCTATAATTCGAATGTTGGTACGTTTAATGTTGTCCCAGAGGTCTCTGAGATTGTCCTCAATTCTTTTCATTCTCTTTTCTTTATTCTGCTCTGAAGTAGTTATTTCCACTATTTTATCTTCCAGGTCACTTATCCGTTCTCCTGCCTCAGTTTTTCTGCTACTGATTTCTTCTAGAGAATTTTTAATTTCCTTCATTGTGTTGGTTATCATTGCTTGTTTCCTCTTTAGTTCTTCTAGGTCCTTGTTAAACGTTTCTTGTATTTTCTCCATTCTATTTCCAAGATTTTGGATCATCTTTACTATCGTTACTCTGAATTCTTTTTCAGGTAGACTGCCTATTTCCTCTTCATTTGTTTGGTCTGGTGGGTTTTTACCTTGCTCCTTCATCTGCTGTGTGTTTTTCTGTCTTCTCATTTTGCTTATCTTACTGTGTTTGGGGTCTCCTTTCTGCAGGCTGCAGGTTCATTAGTTTCCATTGGTTTTGGTGTCTGCCCCCAGTGGGTGAGGTTGGTTCAGTGGCTTTTGTAGACTTCCTGGTGGAAGGGACTGGTGCCTGTGTTCTGATGGGTAGGGCTGGATCTTATCTTTCTGGTGAGCAGGACCGCATCTGGTGGTGTGTTTGTGGTGTCTGTGACCTTATTATGATTTTAGGCAGCCTCTCTACTAATGGATGGGGTTGTGTTCCTGTCTTGCTAGTTGTTTGGCATAGGGTGTCCAGCACTGGGGCTTGCTGGCCGTTGAGTGGAGCTGGGTCTTAGTGTTGAGATGGAGATCTCTGGGAGATTTCCCCCGTTTGATATTACGTGGGGCCGGGTGGTCTCTGGTGGTCCATTGTCCTGAATTTGGCTCTCCCACCTCAGACGCTGAGGCCTGACACCGGCTGGAGCACCAAGACCCTGTCAGCCACCTGACAAAATTTCCCCCACGGATCACAAACTTCATATATACCACATGTCTTCTAATACAGCTGCTGGACTGGTCTTTTTCCACCACTAGATCAGCATCCTGCTTCTTCAGAAAAGTGTGCTGCACTCAGACTCCGGAGCTCATTCACATGGTTCTCTCCCCACCCTCCTGCGGCGCTGCCGAAGCTGCTCTTTCCTGGTGGGCCCGGGAGCCAGTTGGCCTTCTGAGAGTGCCCTCAGGGCGGCGCCTGTACTCTGACATGTTGACTTCCAAATGGAAAAATCCTTTCTTTGTGTGAATAAAGGTGGCCCTCGAGGTCCAGGTTTCATGGAACTGGCCCGCGGTCCCCAGGACGGTCACGGCTTTGGCCGGTGGGGCCCCTCCAGAGCCGGCAGCTTCAGTGAGGCCGCCCTCCCCTGGGGCTCCAGGGCAGCTCCGTGGCAGTGGAGGGGAGAGACCCCAAGCCAGGAGTTCCAGCTCTGCTGAAACGCAGGCTCCATTCTGTGAAAAACCTTTAAAAAAAAAAAAAATTTATCTTATTGAAGTTTAATTAATTTACAATGTTGTGTTTCTGGTGTATAGCAAAGTGATTCAGTTATATATATATATATTCTTTTTCATATTCTTTTCCATTGTGGTTTATTACAGGATATTAAATATAGTTCCCTGTGCTCTACAGTAGGACCTTGTTGTTTATCCATTCTCTATATAGTTGTTTGCGTCTGCTAATCCCAAACTCCCCATCCATCCCTCCCCCACCCCACTCCCACGTGGGAACCACTAGTCTGTCCTCTATGTCTGTGAGTCTGTTTCTGACAAAAGCCTTTTATAACTTCTGCAATTAAAGATGAGAGTATGATAATTAGTCAGAGGCTAGTGCCTATTTATTTTATGAGCATGTATGTTTTCTCCCATTATGGATGTACCTCAGGGATATTGAGAGTTTGGTTCCAGACCACCACAATAAAGTGAATATCACAATAAAGCAAGTCACACAAATTTTTTTTGGTTTTCAGTGTATATAAAAGTTATGTTTATACTGTACTGTTGTCTAGTACAAAAGCATTATGTCTAAAAAAAATTCTGCATACCTTAATTAAAAAATACTTTATTGGGCTTCCCTGGTGGCGCAGTGGTTGAGAGTCCGCCTGCCGATGCAGGGGACACGGGTTCGTGCCCCGGTCTGGGAAGATCCCACATGCCGCGGAGCGGCTGGGCCCGTGAGCCATGGCCACTGAGCCTGCGCCTCCGGAGCCTGTGCTCCGCAACGGGAGAGGCCACAACAGTGAGAGGCCCGCATAATGCAAAAAAAAAAAAAAATGCTTTATTGCTAAAAAATGCCAAAACAATTACAGTAGGAACATCAAAGATGTTCACAGATGATCACAGATCACCATAACAAATATAATAATAATGAAAAAGTTTCAAATATTGTGAGAATTACCAAAATGTGTTACAGAGACATGAATTGAGCAAATGCTTTTGGAAAAGTGGCATCAGTAGACTTGCTCAATGCAAGGTGGCCACCAATTTGTTAAAAAAAAAAGACACTGTCTAAAGTGCAGTAAAGTGAAGTGTAATAAGGTGAGGTGTGCCTGTAACATCATATGTTGAGAGTATATTTTAAATTTCTAGTTTGTGTTAAGGATTAGTCTATTAGTTTGCCTAGGGAAAAAATGTTTCAAAAAATTCAACAGCTAAAATTATAATATTCTAAAATAATATACCCATTAAACCAGGAACTAAGAAAATACCTTGATGTGGTTTAAAAACAAAAATCTAATGAACATCCGTTACTTATTCTTATTTAACAACTCACTCAGTCCTCAGAACCACCCTATCATATTACTATTACTGTCATCTCCATTTTACAGATGGGGAAATGAAGGTCAGACAGGTTTTGTAGGTTGTCTGGGGTCGCCCAGATGAAGACATGTTGTGAATTTCTCTTACCGTATCTCATCTTTTCCTGACATTAAAGAGCCTGCAATGGACTGTTAAGGTAGTGCTTCTCAAACGTCATTCTGCTTAGGAATTGCCCAGGGATCTTATTACAATACAAATTTTACTTGGGTAGATGTAGGTAGCGCCTGAGATTCTGCGTTTCCAACCAGCTCCCAAGTGCCCCTTAGTCCATGGACTGAACTTTGCAAGGTCTTAAGGCATTACTTTCCTCCATTTTCTCACCGCTTCCACCTCCTTCTCTCTGCCTTGGCCTTATTTCCTTTTCTACTCCCTGCCTTCATATACCTTTAAAAAATTTCCTAACAGAAATGACCCACACGTGTGAACCAGTATATTAATGATTCTCAAAAGGATGTACAGAAATAAATCCACTCAGAAAACAGATAATTAATGAGGAATTCCTCTGTGCACCATTCGAAGAGGGAGAAAGATTTCCTTCAAAACTATTAAGTATTTTAGGAGTCTTTGTTTGTTTGTTTAAATTGCTGCTTAATCACAGTAGCAGCTTCAGCTGTCTTAAAGCTTCGTGTATATTGAACAGTGTCAGATCATTCAGGCTTCATTGAGCTCTTTGAAGTTACCTAGGGACTTCACATTATTTTTGAAGCACACAGAAGACCCCGCCCCCCACCAAAAAAAAAAAAAAGAAAAGATAAAGAACAAATTGAACAAATTGAACACTAGAATTGAATTGAACACCCACTAGAACAAATTGAATCCAGTTTCTTCTTACTCTTCCCACTCTGTGAGGCAAAGTGAATCATCAGGTGATCTCCAAGTACCCCCAGTGCATGAGCCCTCTGTTCTGTGATATGAACCCTGCTGAAAGCCATGGTCGCTGACCAGGAGGGTGGATCCACTCTACCATTGCAGTGTTCCTTGGGGCCACCTAAGGCGATATTTATTACTTCACAGCTGCCGTTTCTGCCACATTACAGTGAGATGTGTCCATGTTTCTATTGATGAATGAACCTCAAGAAGATCTTCTGATTGGTGTACATTTGAGAGCAGCCACAAAGACGTTGTTAGTATTTATTTACCAAAAGTTAAGATTTGAGATTGGAATTCTGCACACACCAAAATTATTCCTTTGTAGGAATTTGTCTTTTAATATAACTTGATTATGATAATTATTTGAAAAAAATCACACTTTTTATACTACTGCAATGCCATTAACACGTTATGCATTCATTTGTTTTCAGTTCCCTTTTACTCTTTGTCAGGTGCCCCAGTTGTTTCACGGGAGCTGATGAATAGAGGACATGGTCCTGGGAAATGTCTGCTCCACCCAGTTCCATGTGTAGTGAGGAAAGTGTGTGCAGTGTGTGGATCGGTTCCTTCACTGAGTTCAGGGACCTACCCAGAATATGAGCACTTACGTCTCTCACTGTTCGCTCACTCACATTTACTTGCTTTCCACCCCGGGCCCACCCACCTGCCTGTCCTTCTCTCTCTGTCTAGCCTAGCATGTTACAGATCAGTTTGCAAACTCATTTCCTACTGAGGCCAGGCAGGTAATGGAAATGAGCAAGGTGGACGGGGCTTAAGGGAAGGTAGGAAGTGTGAAGGCTGAGGGGTACTTGAGAGCTCAGGAGGCCTTATCTAAGGGAAGCAGCTGCCAGTGAGCCCTTATCTTCCAGCATTTAAAGGGGAGCTACGTTGTTAAGAGAGTGGAGCCTAAGAGATCTCATCACAAGAATAAAAACATTTTTTTCTTTTTCCTTTTTTATCTATATGAGATGATGGATTTTCACTAAACTTACTATGGTGATCTTCACAATATATGTAAGTCAAATCATCATGCTGTACACCTTAAACTTATACAGTGCTGTATGTCAATTATATCTCAATAAAGCGGGAGAAAAAAAGAAGAGCTGGTAAATCTTCATTGTGTAAAATTTTTAAATTTTGAAACATTGGTATATACCGTGTAAGCCAGTACAAAACGCTGGCTACTGGTTTATAACTTCAATCTACAAGATTGGACAAAGCGACCTTCTGTTCCCTTCAGGCATTCCAATTCTATGACATCTATATTTACAAGAAATCACAAAGGTCTATGTTTGTCTTGTTTGAATGCAGTCTTTCCTTCTCCCATTCTCAAATAAGAACAATAATTTTATTTTGTGTAGTGCATCATGATATATAAAGTGCTTTTCATATTTACTGTCTCTTTTAATAGACCATAATCATTTAAGTTCAAGGTTGGGTTATCTTCATACGTTTATGCCATGCAGAATCTGCAAACTCTTATACAAAGGATCAGCTTATTAATATTCTCAGAATCTGTCTTTTTTCTTTGATTCAATAATTGCCTTTGTTTAGTTGGCATTTCTTTTCCGTTCCTTTGCAGTTTTGTGAATATCCTCTTATACTACCTTACTTACCTAGTAGAACATCATATTCTCAAGTTAGTCATTCAGTGAACCTAGTTCTGTTGTCATTGTCGCTGCTGCTGTTCTTTTCTGTTAATAAAACTACTCGTATATTTCAGAAGACTACTTATCTTTTGGGCCAAAACTGATTGTGTGAATGTGTGTGTGTTTCCTTTAGTAGTTAATTTAAAAAAAAAAAAAATAGTGTACTGAATTACCCTGTGTAGTACAATAACCCCGCCCCCCCCACCACAGAAATCCTCATTATAGGGAAAGAGGTAGAAGCAAATGTCTGTGTATTTGCAATGAAACTGAGATATTTTTCTCTATTACCTATTTTATATCTTTTTTAAATCATTTGTATATCTCTTGTATAATAAGGTAAAAACGTTTTGAAATCATATTCTCTTTTTATTCCTAAGCTCATTAAACCCTCTCCTTGCCTCCATAAAATGCTATAAAAATGGAATCATTTTCCTTCCCATTCTGTTTTTTTTTTTTCTTTTTACACTGTAAAAGTCGTAATTGGGGGCTTCCCTGGTGGCGCAGTGGTTAAGAATCCGCCTGCCAATTCAGGAGACACAGGCTCGAGCCCTGGTATGGGAAGATCCCACATGCCGCGGAGCAACTAAGCCCGTGCG
Source organism: Hyperoodon ampullatus (assembly GCF_949752795.1). Lineage (NCBI taxonomy): Eukaryota > Metazoa > Chordata > Mammalia > Artiodactyla > Ziphiidae > Hyperoodon > Hyperoodon ampullatus. The sequence goes on from NC_136928.1 coordinate 77,856,342, forward strand.
CCACAACTGCTGAGCCTGCGTGCCACAGATACTGAAACCCGTGAGCCTAGAGCCCATGCTCTGAAACAACAGAAACCACCGCAATGAGAAGCCTGCACACCGCAGCCAAGAGTAACCCCTGCTCACCGCAAGTAGAGAAAGCCCACACGCAGCAACAAAGACCCAACGCAGCCAAAAATAGATAAATACATTTATTAAAAAAATAGGGCTTCCCTGGTGGCGCAGTGGTTGAGAGTCCGCCTGCTGATGCAGGGGACACGGGTTCGTGCCCCGGTTCGGGAAGATCCCACATGCCGCGGAGCGGCTGGGCCCGTGAGCCATGGCCGCTGAGCCTGCGCGTCCGGAGCCTGTGTTCCGCAGCGGGAGGGGCTACAACAGTTACAGGCCTGCGTAATGCAAAAATAAAAAAAAAAGTCACAACTGGTTATTTTTTACCCACCTGCTTATCTTGAAAAATTTCAAACCCACAGAAAAGTTGCAAAGATTGAAAAGTAATGACTATATTCTCTTCCCCTTGATTCACCAATTGTTAACATTCTATCACAATTCTAACATTCTGTTTTTCTTTCTCTGCCTCTGTATATGTGTGTGTGTGTGTTTGCCGAATCATAAGAAAGACTACGAATTTTAAAAACTCAAATTGAAATTAAAATGTAAACTATTTTGCAGCTAAAAACTTTAGGAGATACTCTCTAGTCGATGTCCTGGACAGCTTTTCCTACAGAGCTGCCTTTCATTTCTGTGCAGTCTTATTGAGCACAAATGTTCACAGTATATAGCCAAGCTCATCTATAGCATAGTGCTTCTAGAACACAATGTTTCTGTTTTAGGAATGAGTTTTCGTAATTTTATTATGTGTTTGAACTATCAACCAAAACTTAGAGCGGTTTTTTCCAAAATGTCCAATGTTATCAACTGCACAGCAAGTTGTTAGGTAAAAGGAATCTAAATCTAATGACTTGGAAAACGCTATGATAATAATCTCTCTGTATCACATCAGTACCAGAGTAATTTTAATCTACTGCCACAGTGTTCGGGAATTTGCCCCCATTTGGTTCAGTAGCATTGCATAGTGATTGACAAGGCAGTAACATAGTCCAAGTTCAAATATTGGCTCCACGACTTACTGTGTGACTGTGGACAAGTTATTAAACGTCTCTTTGGTTGCTTCCTGATCTGCAAACTGGAGATGATAACAGAATACATGAAAAAGATAGTGACGGTGGAGTGACGTAATTCATGGCACATAGTAAGCTTTCATAGTTACTATTATTAACAGTTTTCATTCTTGTTCACTGTATGCAGATCTTGCATTATTTTTGTAACTTCCATCTGGTCTTCATGACTCCAGCTTCTTCCCATTTTAGCTCTTCCTACCTGCTCCCCTCTTGGCACTTGAGTGACAGGGTCAAAAATACCAGCTTCTTATTGTGTGAAATTGGCTTGGACTCAAAGCCCAAAATGTACTTTAATCTTCTTTTCTCTTGAGTTACACTTAATCTGACCAGGGTAGGCCTCACCAAAAGGGCCTGAGCGTGCCCCGGCCTGCACACCTCTCTAAGCACTAACATGACTGTGATATTTCACTGCTCAGAAGCCCTCCATCATTCCCATTCCACACCAGGTAAGACCAATGTCCTCAGTAATCATTGCTGCCACTAACTGAAGTTCTTCGTTATGTGCCAGATAATGTATTATGTGCTTTCATTTTATGTATTTCATTCTCAACCACTCCACGAGTAAGGGGTTATTATCTATCTCCAATTTACAAATAAGACACTGAGGCTCAGAACCGTTCAGTGACTTCTTGGTCAGTGGAGTGCTGTCAGGAAGTGGTCATTCTGGGAAGTGAATCTGGGCTGACGCCTGCAAAGCCTGTGCTTTCAGAGCTTGAAGGTGCGCCACCTTTTCAGCCTGTGTGCGAGCTCCTGGTTATCCAGGTCAGGAGACCTGTCCTCGCTTTACTCTCTCCTCTGATGGACCCCCAGCCATCTGTGCTTTTATTGCTCCCTGAACATGCTATGTCCTCTGAAATCTTGGACTTTTTTTCCCCTTGCTCTTCTCTTTATCTGGATTATATTTTCCCACCTTTTCACTTATGTGCCTTCCATTTGCCCTTTGTGATCCGGTTCAGAGGCCACATCCTCTGTGAAGCGTTCCCTGATTTTACTCACTCTTTCTTCAAAACAATTGTTCACATTTATATTATGTTAATATTTAGAGAATAGTCATTTGTGAAGTCTTTCTGTTTCATTGTATTATTAATTCTTTGAAGGCACAGATCATATAATTGTTCATCCCTGATCATCCAGTACAAACTAGTACTCTGTTGACGCTGATAATAAAATGATGATGATTATTCGGATGATGTTTATTAAATCCTTCCTCTGTGCCGCATACAATTCTGGGTACTTTATATAAGTTATCTTGGTTGCAAAAACTCCAACAGACACACTTTCAGGACCTTTGTCTACTTAACTGTAAAACGGGAATGATGACATTCATGATTTTTATTGAGAGTTGTTAGGAAAAGGTTCATAGGTCCATCAAATTCCAAAATAATACTCTTTGCACTACACAATACTGTCTGTTTGCTTTGCAAGTAGTAGATATCCAGGAAATATTTATAGCATTCTGCTTCTTTTGCACCCCAGTTTTGATTTCTTATACATATTAAGAGCGGCACTCATAGGTAAAACTAACAAATGTCTTTGTAAATTTAGGAAATGCTTGAACCAATTGTCCACGGCATTTTGTAATATATTTTATTCCTAAATACAAATAACGAACTTTGTTTTTTTTTAATTTAAATTGTCCTGAAATTGTATTGGCAAGTATATTCTAGAATGCACACTGAGAGAAATACTCAGTGGTATTGTAGAATTTTATTCTCAGAAGTTTTAAAAAAATTTTTATGTGGTCTTGTTAGTTCATGGAATTTGGAACTTGATGTAGGTGATTTATTGGTGAAAGCCTAAGGATATGGTTATAAAAGAATCTATATAATTCAGTGCTTTAGCCTGGATCTCTAGGGCCTTGTGGAAGTGAGGCTTCTGTATGAGTGACCTCTTAACAGTCATCGATAGTAGTAATTCATCGACATCATCATCAAATACGTTGTTTTCCTAAGATGGTCCATTTGGGATTATAAGTGAAAAGATTCTAGTACTGGACAGAAAGTTGTACAAATGTCCCCTTCGACAAATCCTTTTAGACTTCCCAGTTCTTTAATAATCACACATTCATATTTTATTTTTAAGGTAGTATCACATTTGATACTCTAACCCCTTATTTAAATTCTATCACAGAAAAATAGTAGAAAGAACATGGACTTTGGGGTCATACTGCACTAGTATAGTTGTTGTGGGCATACACTATCTCTTCCATGAAGCCTGTTTCCTCATCTATAAAATGGAATTTACATGTACAGCATGATGACTATAGTTAACAATATATTATATTTTTGGAAATTACTAAGAGAGATCTTAAAAGTTCTCATCTCAAGAAAAAAAAGTTTGTAACTATATCAGATGATGGATGTTAACTGAACTTACTGTGGTAATTATTTTGCAGTATATACATAAATCATGACGTTGTACACCTTAAACTAATACAATGTTATATGCCAATTATATCTCAATAAAACTGAAAAAATTTTCAATAAAATATTTACAAAGTAAATATATTTACTTTGTATAGTTATTGTCAACTAGTAATAGTTTATATAAAATTACTGAATGATGCCTGGCACTAGTAGTATCATTAGTAGAAATAAACCATACTTTTTTCTTTTTCTTTGAATTCAAAGTTATTAACTAGTTGATGAGATAAGCCATTCATGAAAATTGTATTACAAGAGTTATTTTGTTTGCCAAGACTAAAATAATAATATTTCAATCAAAGATTTTTTCCAGATGCCTACCTGGTTATCCAAGACTCTAGCACCCTCCTATGTGAACTATTAACAATAGAAACAGTTATCACTCTAAAGCAGTGTTCTAATGAAAACTGTTTGATTTGAAAATCTTTAATTTTACCTATTGGGCTAGTTGTCAATTCAATTCAATTAAAAGAGAGTCTTTTAAGCCCTGGGAACTGGATGGGCACTGGGCAATCATCTTCATAGAACTTTGAAATAAGCCATGCTTCTTAATAAACTTTGCTTAAGAAATGGAGTAGCTAAGAACATATTGATTATTTTTATCTGCTTTCTGTAACTCATTTGAATATGATACTGTTTAAAAATCACATGCATTTTACATAGTTTTTAAACACCTAATGTGGTTTGCTTTAAGCCATTTAAAACCTACATTTTTCCTCACAGTAGGAAAAAAAATAAAGTCACCCAACAAACAGTTGTTTAGATCAGTCACCACATTTGATTACTGGAATTAGAAACTACTAAGTTTTTTTCTTTTTAATCTAACCCTTGATTTTGCAGAGAAGAGCTGGTGTCCTCTGAGGACCTGCTGGAGTGGCTGCGGCCTTTCTGTGCTGATGACGCCTGGCCCGTGAGGCCCCGCATTCAAGTGCTGCAGATTCTGGGACAGTCATTTCACCTGACCGAGGAGGATGGCAAGCTCCTTGTGTTCTTTAGAACAGAGGCCATCATCAAAGCCACTTGGCCCCAGAGACAGGTAAGGGAGTATCTGACTGCTCATTTCTTGATTACTTTAAACCACCTTCAGGTGAACAATCAGCTTGCTAATGCAAACTTCCCAGTGTGTTCATCAGTCCAACTATGTAGTAGTTAAATATGTGCAATAGATTTTGTTTTTATTTTTCCATATGTTTGAATATGCATAGTAGATGATGCCTCAGTCACCTAACATGTGTATCTAATTTTTCTCTTCATAGGGTACAGTCAGGATTTTTCATAGTATCAGTTAATTATGGCAGCTCACCCTTTCCCTGGAGAAATGCAGATCTAAGTGGAAATTCAGTGTGCAGTATAGCTATTTCATTTCTTTTATGCTCTGCCCAGGCACTAAAATGCCCTCCCTTCTCTTCTGTATGCACACAGACAAAATGCAGCAGACACACGGGATCTTGGTTCCTCCATATCATTCTTCAGGGCTCACTCAGTCCATCACCTCTCTGGACCCTTCCCTGACCATTTCAAACTTAATTAATTGAACCTTGAGGTCCACACATTTGATCTATTATTATTATTATTACTGCTGTTACTACTACTACTAAAAGTTTTCTCTCCCCACTACCTGAAAACTGAGAAACCCTGGAGGATATACCTGTCATTTTTCAAATCGCTCTAAGTATGCTGTGCACACATTCAGAGCTTAAATGCTTGTTGATTGAGTAAGTGGAAATGCCAATTCCTAAATCAAAGAAATACGGTGGCTGTTGAATCTTGGCTTAGATTCTAAACTGATGCGTCCTGAAAGCATAGGACCTAAGAGTCAGCACTTAATCAAGTGCTTTAGCTTGCAGAGTAGACTACAGGCCAATATATGTTAGAAAATAAGACTTCCTAGGTTAATCTGGTCTGCAAAAGAGTTTCCTGGAAGTCTGATTCCAACTCAATTTACCTTCTAATTTTAAAGCTTTGCTTTATAATTTCTGTTTGTTTCCTTATTATTTCATTTAAAGAACAATGAACTTCTTTTTTTAAAAGAACCAAATATTAAGGATATCGCGAGACTCCTCTCAGAGCATCTTTAGAATTACCTCATATATTCTTATTTCCCTCTGTGAGAGAAACAGGTAAATACTGTTATCTATTCTTCAGAGTTAGGGAATTTGAGATTCACACAAGATGGACTTATCAAAGGTTCTCTAATCTTGCCAAATTGCTGAAATGGATTGTATTAAAAGTCACTAATGGGCTACCCTGGTGGCGCAGTGGTTGAGAGTCCGCCTGCCGATGCAGGTGACACGGGTTCGTGCCCCGGTCCGGGAAGATCCCACGTGCCGCGGAGCGGCTGGGCCCGTGAGCCATGGCTGCTGAGCCTGTGCATCCGGAGCCTGTGCTCCACAATGAGAGAGGCCACAACAGTGAGAGGCCTGCGTACCGCAAAAAAAAAAAAAAAAAAAAAAAAAGTCACTAATATCTGAATAATACTCTGTGAAGCATCATGACCATATCACATTATTTAGTCTCAGCATTTTGCTTTGAATTGCATCAAGAGACCACTAACAGGCTTTTTCAAGAGCAGTCGGTGAACACTAATGCAATGTGCTATGACATATACTCCAGGCCCCTGGCATAGTGAATGCTCGAGGTGTGCTTGCTTTCAGCAGACCCGAAGGTTCCCAAAGCATCTCGGAGGTAAGCTCCAAACTAGATCACGTTATTTTTGCCGTGTGGAACCTTAAGTTCTGACTCATCCTGAAACAAATGAACGCTCTGACTTTTCTGGACTTTTCTGACAGAACCTCCATTTCTCACGTTCTCAGCCCTTTTCAGTTGCATCTTCCTTGATGCCTCTGTCCTGGCAGGACGAGGAGGCCGGCTTCTGTGGTTGGAGCCTCACTTCATGTCAGATCTGTGCACCGGAAATGTCATGAAGCAACGTGGAAACTGGGAAAAGAGGAAAATATCCATCTTAGCTGTTGTGTTGAAACATTAGAACATACACTTTGATATTTGGGTCTAAATGCTTCAGAAATAATATAAGTATAACCACTATTTCTTCTTTTAAGTTTTCCTTGATGTTCCAGTTACTCAGAGAACAAGTTGCAGCTTTTCGATAGCTTCAATGACTTCTGGCTATTTCTGAGATTTTAATTTCATCTTAGCTGAACTTTTTCCAAAGACAGTATTTAAGGGAGCTTAGCTTTGTTAAGACTCCTTTCCCATGCACTTTTCTAAGCTGACTTGACTTTAATTTCACTGAATACACACTGTTGTCTCTCATTTGCAAAGTCTGCATGTTGCTTCTCGTTTCACCACTGTTTCCTCTGGTGCTGTGAGCTTTTCAGGCCCTCAACAAACATCTCTCCAGGGTGTCTCTTGACTTTAGTAAAAGTCATCCATGTCTCCTTCGCTTTTTACATTTTCTACCTCCTCTTACTTTCCCTCTGTATAAGAATAATTTCCTGGTCCTTGGAAGCTAATGATCTGAGTTTCTTAAAGTATTTGGTAGTAGAAATAAGGAAACTACCATACATTTAGGTCTTTAACCCATTTTGAGTTTATTTTTGTATAAGTTGTGAGAAAATGTTCTAATTTCATTTTTTTACATGTGGCTGGTAAGGATGTGGAGAAAAGAGAACCCTAGCACACTGTTGGTGGGTGTGTAAATTGGGGCAGCCACTATAGAAAACAGTATGGGGGTTCCTCAAAAAATTAAAAATAGAACTACCATATGATCCTGCAGTTCCACTCCCGGGTATATATCCAAAAAGAATGAATATACTAATTCGAAAAGGTACATGCATGTCAGTGTCCAAAACAGCACTAATTACAATAACCAAGATATGGAAGTAACCTAAGTGTCTGTCAACAGTTGAATGGATAAAGAAAATATGAGATATATAGATATACAGATATATATCTCCAGTGGCATATTACTAGGCCATACAAAAGAATGATATCTTGCCATTTACAGCATCACAGATGGATCTGGAGGGCATTATGCTTAGTGAAACATTAGGTTGGCCAAAAAGGTTGAATTTTGGCCTTTTTCCGCAAGATGTAACAAAAAACCTGAACGAGCTTTTTGGCCAACCCAGTAAGTCAGAGAATGACAAACAGTGTATGTTGTCACTTTTGTGTGAAATCTAAAAAATAAAACAAATGGATATTACAAAACAGAAATGGACTCCTCGGTACAGAGAACAAACTAATGGCTGCCAGAGGGGAGAGAGGTAGGGAGAGGGCAAGATAAGTGAAGAGGATTAAGAGGTACAAGCTATTAGGTATAAAACAAGTAAGTTACAGGGATGTAATGTACAGCACAGGGAATATAGCCAATATTTTATAATAACTGTATATGGAGTATAATCTATAAAAATAGCAAATCATTATGTCATACGCTTCAAACTAATACAACACTGCAAGTCAACTATGCTTCAATTAAAAAAAAAACTACCATAGTGGCTTAATTATGTTATTCGTTTGTAGACTTCTTCAAAATAAATTAAATCACTGAGTGTCTCCTCCTCCTCCTCCTTTAAAAGTTAAGTATTCTATGTCAGCCTCGCATTGCTTATTCAAATCTATTTTGGAGGGCAAGTGAATTTTGGTAGGGGAACGCTGCCTTATAAAATAGCTGTTTGCTATTTAGAAAATGAATGCAAAAAAATTGTAGCATCAGAATGTAAGTAGTAACAACCTCTGGAATGCTGTAGAACTATGCCCGTAGTTTAAATTTGAGGTAGTCTCCATTACTGTTTAAAAAAAACTGTGTTACCTCTCACTAGACCAGTAGAAAGGTTGGGGCGCTGGTGGGCAAATCATATGCATGTGTCTCCATACTCCCTCCACTGTTGTTTATGATCTTGGAGAAGATTCTTAAACTGTGAGCCTTGGCTGCTTGGTATGTAAAATGGAGCCTTGAACCAGAGGAGACAGAGGATGGTTTGCTCACCTCTGTCATTTCTTCGACACACATTAAACTGTCGTCTTCATCTCCATTCCATATCCCAAACACCTAGAAGACCCCAGAGTGCTGATTGCACAGGCTCTCATTTTCTTAATTTCTCCCTATCTCCTTCTCCATCCTCAAAGGTAATATTAAGGATAGAGACAGAGTCTTACAGTGTAAAGATAAGAATAGGTAATGACATTTCAATGTTCAATTACCAGAAAATGTGGGACTGCTACCTTCACTGAGGCTGGTAATCCTCTTAGGCAGACTTTGCATACATCAAACAGGGACTTAATATTTAATTATCCTCAAGGTGCCCAAAGTAGTGATCCCACAAATCAATGTGTTGCTGGGAAACCAGCCAGCCCCTGCACAATTAAACACAGAGTCTGTGGAGCCTGCTACCTCACTGGTTCTCAAAGAGACAGCGATTTCTAGTTTTCTAATGATTAGTTAACAGAATTAAACATTCAGGGGCCCTCATTTTTCAACAGCTTGAAAGGCCTTCGTTTCCATCCCAGAAATGTGCCCCAGCTTGGCGAGCAGCAGGGAGACAGAGGGAAGGGAGGGAGGACGGTAGAGGGGGAGGGGAATGAATGTAATGTGTTCATTCCCTTAGTACAGTTTACCTGAGTTTTTCAGGTTTTGTAATTTCCTAGTTAACTGGCACATGAAAACTGTGGGTCAAAATACTGATGTTTCCTTAAAAAATTTCATACCCCATCACCTCAATTTTTTTTTTGTTTTTATGTAAAAAAGAGCATGTGGCTTTGAGTTTCATTTCACTTTGTAAAATTTCAGTCTGTCTGAATTTGTGGTTGTACGTGCTCAACAGAAAGAATTAGTTTAAGACAACTTCTAACCTCATTACAAATTCATGTATACATGGAAGGATACATCAGCCCTTCTCGACAGAGGCCAGCTTGGCTTCATGTGCCAAAACATCAACAAAATACTCACTTCCTTGTCAGACAGAGCTCTGACAAAGATCAGTAGGAAAAGTTAAGTGTGCAAAGCTATATTTAGTTCCTTACAGAAGAATTACTGTTACCTTAAATGTCTTCAAAGCTAAGACTCATTGCCATAAATGATTTTCTTAAATATAGGATAATATTTGATGTTAAAAATATGTGTTCACACGAATACTTCTCTAATAGCCATGAGATCACAAATTCCAAGACACGTTCAGAAGCATCCTTGTTCAGTAGTCACATTTTATAGAGAGGGATGTGGATGTCCAAAAAGGAAGAAGTTACATCCTCGGATTTTAGCATAAATGTCACCATTTCCAAAATGACTACATCCACCCAGTCCCAGCCTATTTTATGAGCATTTTTCTCTTCTAATCACTTACCCCTGTCTGCTAACTTCTTCCCCTCTATCTGTCTGTCTATTTATTATGTGATGTCTTTCTTCTTCCATTAGAATATAAATTCCATGAGAACAGGGGTCTTACAGACACTCAGTAAGTATTTGTTGAATAAATGAATATTAAATCTTAAAAAACATGTTCAAGGTCACCTTGAAAGTGGCAAGGCCGAGACTCCTGACATTCAGCCCGACGCTCTTGCCGTGAATGATGATTAGACCATGCTGCTTCCCCCTTACATGCAAATAAAATGATTTGCCTGGAATAATGCAACTGTTTCCTTAGAGAGTGGCCTGGTGCTTTTAGATTGATACTGTTTTGTATTAACTTGCCGTATTTTGCCGATGGTGATTTCTGACCAGCTAGTTGCTCCTCATGTGCAAGCAAACAAATCACAAGCACGTTTGTCCAAATATGAGCAAGAAATCAATGTGCCTTTTTTCCTAAAATGATTAAAGTTAAGTGAGCATCTGTATTACTGGGTTCTGCAAATGTTTGGAGACCTTGAGAAGGTCCTTCCTTATGAATAATGGGTTCTTCCTTTAAAGATTTCACCCTCTTGTCAGTGACATCGCTGGGGGAGGATAAGGAGACTGTGGAAGGTGTCTGTCCTAAGTGCACATCACTGCACTTCATCTTGAAAACAGCCTTGCAAAGTAGTTACCATGCGCTGTGTTTTAGATGAGGTCACATGACCTAGAAGATGAGGTTCCATGACCTACCCAGCTTGTGAGCCATAGAACTGGAGTTCAAATCCAGTCCTGTGTGATCTGGAAGCCTGTGTTCTTTTTGGCCCTGTAGTACTCCTCCTCCTATTGGCCAGGGGAATACATTGAGCAGGAACATCTCGGTAGCATGCTCTGCTGTCCTTTTCTCGTCCCACTGTCACTTTATGTGGATTGGATGTGACTAAGTGTGAGAAATCAGGAGTTTGATTCAGAGAACAGAAAACATTGCTTCATCTTTTAGCATTTTTCACTCTCTCAATACACAGCATTATATGTGTTAATTGCTGCTCAGTTAAAACATTTGGAAAAATGTGCCTAATAACTGCTGTTTGAACTATACACTATGTGAAATATTCATCGAAGATTCTTCAAGCGTAGATTATGCACCGTTCACTGTGCTACTCTCTGGGGTTAGAAAAAGAGACAAAGCAAGTGGTAGTAAAGCATTTGGGCTCTTCACCAGGTAGACCTGCATTCAAATCCCAGTTTCACCACTGACTAGCTCTGGGGACTTGAACAGTTACTGACCCTCTTACAACCTCAGTTTCCTCATGTGTAGAATGGGAATAATATGTGTGAGGGTTAAATGGAATCTCACGTGCAAAGCTCTGACTCCGGTCCAGGTAGATGGACGCTGTTGGTGTGAGGACTCCTATCCGATGGAGAATGTAGATTTGTGAACAAAGAAACAAATAAGTGCTTTGGTGCTGTGGTAAAAGTCTGCATGGTGCGTGGGCTCAGGAGGGCAGGTAGCTGTTCTGTCTGGAGGTGGTGAGGAAGACTGCTCTGAGGAGGGCATTCTTGACCTGAGTTCAGCACAGCTGGGTGTACAGTGTGGAAGCAGGAGCCACTGAGAGATGAAACTGGAGAGAAGCAGGTCAGACGGTGGAGACACCCCAGTGTCCTGCTCAGCTTTTACCTCAGTGACACTAAGGCCTCCAGGAAAATCGGTGCCCAAGAAGCAGCGTGATCAGATCCAGGCTTTAGGAGAAGCCCTCTGACCTCTGCGTGAACCCGGGACTGGAGGGGCACCAGTTAGGGGACAGAGGCTGTGGTCAAGTTGCCTGACCTTGGCCCTGAACTTTGTATCAGCTTCGAAGATGGAAGAGGAGAGAAAAGAGAGCTGAAGGAGTTTCTACCAGTGGACTCAGTGACTGCTTGGGTTCAGGGGATGAAACACGAGTCCAGTGCCTTTCTGATTTCTGCTAAAGTTACCGGGGAGGAAGTGGTGCTCCTTAACTAGCTAGGAAATACAGAAGAACCCGGTTTTGTGGAGAAAGACACGAAGTTCAGGGCTGTCAGTAGTGTGTTTTAAATTTCAACAGCACTTTTTGGGGGAGTGGGGGTGAAATAGGGAGGCCCTGTTTATCCCCTTCACGCAGGCAGATTGTCCTCATAGCCTTACGTGGGTCTTAGTTCACAGCGACCACCTCCTGGGAAATAAACTGGAGTTTAGTAAATGTCACTGCATGGGGACGGCTTTGACTCCATCACAGGGCACCCTTCTCCCGGGGTCTGCTCAGGTCCCAGTTGGCTTTGTTTATAGTGGGACAGTTATATCCAAGTGCCCTTTGCTTAGTAGCAGTCGTGCTCCCAAGGAGCTGCATTGCTGTTGTCTCTTCATTCCTCTAATGCATTAGAGGGAAAAGTTGAAGAAAAATAGGGGGAAAGAAGCAGGAAAAGTACAAGTGTTTGAATATCGGAGAGTGGTGCGGATATGAGGTAGTTGGACATAACTTCTCTAATTTTTTTAACTTTTCATTTTGAAAATTTTACATTTAATATCAAAAAAATTATGTCAACTATACAAAGAATTTTACACACTCTTCATGTAGGTTCACCACATATTACCATCTCAGATGACTACAGCTAACACTGATACAATACCTTATCTTTTTTACCCATCATTCAGATTTTGTCAGTCGGCCCACTGATGTTTTTTTCTGATCCGAGTCCAGTGCAGGTCACACGTTGCACTTAATGCCATGTCTCCTTAGGGTCCTGTAATCTGAAATAGTTCCTCATTTTTACCCCCTTTTATGACCTTGACATTTTTTGAAAAGCACTGGCCAATTATTTTGTAAAATGCCACTAAATTTGACTTTGTCTGAGTTTTGTTCGTGTATTCAAATTGTGCATTTTTGGTGAGAATACCACAGAAGTGATTTTGGGTGCTTCCCAGTACGTTATCTTAGGAGATATACGGTAATGTTGTGTTCCTTTACTGACAGTGTTCATTTTGATCACTTGATTGAGGTGGTGTCAACCATATTTCTTCTATATAAAATTATCTTTTTCCCCTTTGGGATTAATAAATGTCTTGTGTTGAGGTACTTTGAGATTGTGTAAGCACTGTTTCTCACCATACTTTCACCAGCTAATTTTAACATGCATTGATGACTGTTGCCTGAGTTAATGATCACTGTGGTGTCTCCCAAATGGTATTTTTTATCATTTGTTCTCCCCCGTATGTATTTATTCATTTACTCATTTATTTATTTATTTACATCACTACAAGCTCAAGGACTCTCATTTTGTTCTGTGGTTGTAATCTATTACTATCACCATTTTAATGCTTTGCTCAAATTATCTCAGATTTTGACCCCTGTGATATCATTATGAAACTGCTACAAATCATAATAACCCTTTTGATGGAAGTGATCTTATCGTTCCATTCAACACATGAGCAAATAGGCTCAGAGTAGTTAAGAAATCTTGATAGTACCTCTGCTAAAACATAGCAGAGTGATGTATAATAATGAACTACCAATACTGTGGCTGCCATAGTAGCTCAATGTTAACTCAATGTTAGATACCTGTACAGGTGTGTGTGTATGTATGTATATTGTCCTGTATTATGTTATATATTATATTATGTTATATTATTCTCAAAGTACCCTGATAGATTAGGTATTATTACCTTATTTTTACAAATGAAAACACTAAGGCTTGGTGAGGTGTTTTTACATGGTCACAGAGCTATGAGGTGGCAGGGCCAGTATTCCACCTGAGTCTGAATGATATACTACAATGAACGCATTTCCAGCTCCATGAATTATTCTATTAATACTTTATCAACATTAACTAAAAAACAAAGTCTGGCCTTAAAAAATTGGCTTGTGTAGTAGTTCTTTAAAGTAAACATGTGTATTTATGGAGACTCTTATGGCGTGATTGATTATTTGTCCTAGAGAAAAAATTTGTAAGGCAAATCTTATTTTAAAACAAAGTATTTCCCCCCTCTCATATATCTCATTTAAAAATGTTTTCATTAAATATTATATTTAGCCATGTGAAAATATGTATTATGTATTGAAGTTACAACAGAACTTCTGGGGAGTGATTATGGAATGCTTTATTGTGTAATTTCTATCTTTTGAGATACAATAAATTAAGTAGGCTGTAGAACATGGCTCATAAGTGTGGTTGCTAGCTTTTTGTGTATGTTTATGTATTTATGCACCCCACATACAGCCTCAAACATTTGGAAAACCCTTTGGAACTTAATTCTTTCATTGGGTTTCCCCCCATCCCAAGGGCATGTTTGCTGTGCCCTAGGAGAGACTTTTTATGGCAATTGAGAACCCTTTATTCTTGAGGAGTTCGCAGATATACAATGATATACAATATCATTTTCCTAATATACCTTAGGAGAGAAGCAGAGGCTAAATGTTTGTGCTCATCACCAGACCAAGAGGCAAAGGTGGGAAATAATTCAGTCTCTCATTTCTTTGTTCCTTATCAGTACACCCTCTCTTTGGTAGATATTCTTCCCTCCGAATGGGCTAGGGAAGGTTGTTTGAACCTTCAGGCTGTCTCAACAACACATTTTGCCTTTATTATAAGCAGTGCAAGATATAGTACTTATGAACTTCTCTCAGTAGCTACATCTATTCTTTAGTTCTCTGCCATAGAAATGGGAAGATCTCCTAGAAGATAGCTATCCTACTTTTAGTATTTAAGCTTTAGTCCTATTTCCACAATTTTATGTTTTCTATTTAATAAAACTTATAAATACTCAGAAATGGACATGATCATAATTTACGTTCTGTTTATATTCTCTTATTTAAGAATAATAATCAGTTACTATAATTAATAGTAATAATACTGTTTACTGAGTACTTATTGTGTGCCAGATACTGGTCTAAGCACTGCTGAGATTGGTGGGGTAGTCTAACAGCTTCTGACTAAGTCCAGCAGAAACTTATGACTTCTTTGTCTTCTAAAAATTTGACTTTCCTTCACCAGAGATCTTGATTAGACCCAGTGGACACTGTAACATACAAGGGTCTAGTATTCTAGAGATCATTTCTGTTACCTTTTCATATTTCTGTATATCTATTGAAGTAGGGATTTTTGTTTGTTATGTATTTTGAAGCCCTGTGTACAGAAAGCTCAGTCTGACTTCACTGTGTTCGTGAATGGAGTTGCACAATGCCTTGGTAACTTTAAATCAGGTGTCATCATATGAGCCTTTTAGAACAGCTCATAAACTCACATTCAAGATAGGAATATGGTGATTAATGATACTACTATCAGTAATAATCCTCTACATGTTGGTAATTTTTTTCTATTCATAAAGTACTTTCATATGCATTAATAACCTCGTTCATGTTGACAAATATCTGAAGATAAGGTAAGCTGCTATCAGTGCCTGTAGGAAGGTGCCGATTTCAGGAGAGGTGCCTCGGTTTAAGATAGTCATGTTCACTTTCAAGCAGCCGCAGAGGAATTGAAGGTTAAAGCTGTTCTCATCTGAGAATAAGTGACTCAGTCCACTTTTTCAAGGACAGTGACTCTATGTCTGATAAGGAGGCAGCAGCTGCTTGACAAATTGACTTACCTCAAGGGCTAAAGTCACCCAATTCAATGAGGAGAGAAACATCACTTTCAGAGACAGAAGGGAAAGAAATATTCTTATGTTTGAGGCACATTCGAATTTTGCCCTTTAAAATCCTGTGATATTTAGTTACTGGTGTCAGTATGGAGTCATCACCAACTCTACGGTGCCTATAAAATAGTGAACATTTTCACCCCCTGCTCACTGGGGAAGGGACAAAAGTGTTAAAACACATACATGTTCCTTTTGTTTTCACTGGGGAAAAGGACAGAATCAAAGTGCAGGAAAAAAAATAGCAATTTCTCTCCATTTTATTTTTACTGATCTTTGGAAGGCATGCTTAAGAGTCATTTCAAATACTTTAATTGTTGCACAAATAAATGAGATTTTAAAAAGAGATAAAAGTTACCCCATGATTCCATTATCCTAAAATAGCCATGTTTCTTTGTATTCTTTTTCTGTCCTGCCTAAACTATAGGCATAATTCTTGTTAGAAGAAACCATAACACACATCCAGCTTTCTGCTTTTTTATATCTAGTGTATTATATAGATGATAATGTAAATAATACTCATCATTTATCATGTGCCTACCATGTGCCAGCCTCTTGCTAGCTATCTTATTCATACCCTCTTATTTAATGTTCACAACCATGATATAAATATGAAGGATCTTCATCTTACAAAAGGGGAAATTAGCCTCAGGAAGGTCCAGTAATGTCTCCAAAATAAACATTTTTCTGTATTACTTTGACTTTACCAACACTATTTTAAAAGCTGCACGTTTAATGGAATTTCCCTTTATTATTTATTTTAGAGTCTCCTTATGGTAGTATGTTATGAAGTATGTTATGAACTCCTTATGAAGTATGTTGGAGCATTTGATAGCCACCTACAGTTAGTTTTTCCTCTCTTTTAAAGTACATTCTATAGTCATTTCATATTCTGTTTGGACACCGAAGTCATTTCTCTGTACCTCTTATACTTTTATGAAGTATATTTAGATGCTGGGAATATATATTTCAATACGGACTGCAGTACTTCTCAAAAAAGAGAGAATCTGATTCTTTCATAGGTCCACATTCATGCTCAGCCAGGTGCCTTGTTTTGGGGTATTTTAGGGAATTTTAGTTCCCATGATATTAATATAAATCACATGCTCTCACAACCTCTGTAAGCCTCTGAGATGTGTTTGCTTTAACTTTTATTGTCTCAGAGCAATAGTGCTCTTCCTAAATTTTTTTTTAGATAATTTGTCAGATTTATGACATAGTGATTTTCTTCAACTGAAAGTTGTTTAAAATTTTTTACCATTAATGAGCACTATAACTAGTTGTGATATGAAAATATATTGGGACAAAACCATCTTAGAGAAAGTAAGTAGATAACATCAATATTTTTATTATATTTTTTACCAAAAAATGTGTATTGATCATTTGCTGTGCTTCATGTTCCCTGCTGATCACTAGGATTTTAATTATAGCTGACTTTTTTAACACTGAAAATTTGAAGGCATTTTCATTAAAATTAAAACCAAAACAAGAATGCCCAATATCATTATTATTTTTCAGCATCCTAGTCAATGTAGTAAGACAAGAAACAGAAGTAGGAGCTGTAACTTTTTTAAAAGTCAAAATTACCATTATTGTAGATTGTATCATCCTAATTTCTGGAAACCCAAGAAAAATACTGAAAATGACTAGAAGTAATAAGTGGAACTTATTATAAGGGCTAAAATCAATGATAGAAGAATACATAGTATATGTGAAAATAACTCAAGTCACTGGTGTAGGGGCTTAGTATATATGGGTCTAATTATAAAGACATACCTTTTTAAACTTAGTGTGTCATCATTTTCTTAAATAAATTTTACAGTAAATATTACTCTTCAAAAGAAGAAGTATTAACTCTTTGATCATCTAGAAAACCATGTTTAGGAACCTTCACTTAATACTCTTTTCTAAAGAACAGAGTTTGGCATTAAGATAGACTAGTCTTGGACTCCTTCCCAGCAGGATGGGTTGTAAACATCTCAAAAAACTGCTGAGAGACAATTCTCCATGGATTTCTCACGTTTCTCCAAGTCTTATGAGCAGAGGCACTTTGCTTATCCCTGGATCTTCACGGTTTTGTCTTATGTTTTTTTTCCCTAAAGCTTTATAGTTTTACATTTAACATTTAATACATTTAAATCTCTTATCAACTTTGAGTAATTTTTGCATTAAGTGTAAGGTTTGGGTTGAGGTTTATTTCCCTTTTTTGCCTAGGGATATCCATTTCCTCCAGCACCATGTGTTGAAAACACTATCTGGCCTCCATTGTAGTGCTTATGCCCTTGGTCAAAAATAAGTTGGGCATATTCGCTGCTGGGTTCTCTGTTCTGTTCTTTTGATCTTTGTCTCTATCTTTCTACCAATACCACTTATCTTTCTTACTGTAGCTAAATAGTAAATCTCAATATCAAGTAGAGGTATTCCTCCCACTTTATTCTTCTTTGTCAAGGTAGTTTTAGCTATTCTAGGGAATGTCTTTCCATTTACATTTTATAAAAGCTTGTCTAAATCTACAAAAAACCATTCTGGGATTTTGATAGACATTGTATTAAACCTGTAGATCAGTTTAGAGAGAATTGACATCTTTACTAAGCTGAGTCTTTCCATCCATGAACACAGTGTATCTCTTCATTTATTGATTTCTTTCATCAGCATTTTATATTTTTTTAGGATATAGATCCTGAACATGTAAATTCTAAAATTTTCTTTGAAGCAATTATAAATGGTATTATGTTTTTATTGTCAGTTTTCACTTGTTCATTGTTAGTATATAGAAATGAGGTTGATTTTTCTGTGTTGATTTTGTCCTGTGCCTTTGCTGACTCATTCATTAGTACTAGGGGTTTTTTGGGGTTTTTTGGGGGTTTTTTTAGTAGATCTCTTGAATTTTCTATGTAGACAACCATGTTATCTGCAAATAGAATTTTATTTTTTTCTTTCTAATATGTATGCCTTTTATTTATTTTTCTTGCCTTGTTGCAGTGGCTAGAGCTCCTAGTATGATGCTAAATAAGAGTGGTAGGAGTGGACTTCCTTGTCTTGGAGTATAATGTGGAACTATCACTTCTGTTTGGGCCACTTTACCTTTCTGCTTTTAAATATCATTGCCTTGATTATCAATTGGTGTTATAATCTTTGCTTTAATCATCAAATATAATTTAGAAAATTTATATAAAAAAGGATAGTCTATTATATTTACCCACATTTCTGCTTTTTGTATTCTACATTCTTCCTTCTGATGTTCCAAAGCTCCTTCTTCTATCATTTCCTTTCTGTTTGAAGAGCTGCCTTTAGCTAGTCATTAAGATGAGGGCTGTTGGTAACAGATTCTTTTAGTTTTCCTTATCTGAAAATGTTTTTATTTTCCTTTTTTTCCTAAAGGGTAGTTTTTCTGTATATAGAATTTTCAATTGACAGTTCTTTTAACACTTGAAGAATATTGTGCCACTTCTTTCTGGCCTCCATGGTTTCAGATGATTAATCCAGTTATTCAAATTGTTGTTCTTTCTTAGGTAGTGTGTTATTCTGGCTGTTTTCAAGATATTTTCCCTTGTCTTTTGTTTTCAAGAGTTTAATTGGGTTGTGTCTTAGAATGGATTTCTTTGGACTTACCCTTTCTGGGGTTAGCTCAGCTTCTTGAACATGTAGATTCATATCTTCCACCAAATTTGAGAAATTGTTAGATATTATTTCTTAAAATACTCTTTCAGCTCCACTTTCTTTCTCCCTTTCTTCTGGAATTCTGAGAAATGACCTTACCTGGGATATCTTTTGTTTCTAGGTGAGGAGTCAGGAAACACTGGGTCTGAGTGTCTTCCTTCTGTTGGTGAAGGAACACAAGATATGCTCCTGCTGCATTGTTCCTCAAGTCCTAGGGTCCCAAACTAGTTTGCTTTCTTTTTTACCACCTTCAAGAGTTCTCCTTCGGTGTCTCATTATTTTCATAGTTTGTAGTTGTGCTTAGCAGAGAGGAGTAGGGAAAAATGGGTCAAAGCCATTTTGTCCAAGCTGGAAGTTCCTTGTATATGTTTATCTTTTATATTTCTTTATACAAAAATTCATTTTGAGTTTTAGTTACCAGAATTTATTTTTAAAGCCTTATAAACATGATGAACAAGATAAGCTTATGTTATTTTGGTAAGTTTTGATAAATTTAGTTATTTTAATATGTGGACACAAGTCCTAGATGAACACTTGTATATCGGAGTATATAATGATTATCCAACAAAGTATATTCTTTATCATGTGTTAAAAAAACGTGCTCAAGTTCATTTTTAGGCCCATTTTCTTCTCATATAAGGTAAAGCTTTTGTAGCTACAGCGATAGAATTTAAAACTGCTTTCTTAAGAGCTGAGAAATAACAATTTGATATCCTTTTTGATAACAAGGGAGTATGCAAGTGTCCATACACAAAATGGATAATTGTGTTAAGTTACTACATTTTTCACATTTGTATTTTAAACATGGATGTCAATGCTCTGAAAAATAAGTTACTAATAATTGAAATGATTAGTGAGGATTCAGGAGAAAATGTTTCCTGACAAAGCCATACTCTTACAATTCTGTGTACATGTGAGAAAGGCATTGTACAAAAAACTTATTAGCAAACACATTTTTTAAAATGGAAACTAATATTTGTACACTAATATAAAAACAAACAGAGAGAGATCTAATTTATAGTTTCTAGTTTCTCTTTCATTCCTTTATGATACAGTTCATGCCCTAAAAATTTACAAGCTATTATAGTTTCTGAAAAGAAAGAAATCTAAATGATATTGAAAACATGAATCACTTTTTCCTAACCTCTTCATTTTCATTATATGGCTGCATTTCATGTAAAGGAGAATCATCTTGTTATTAAAGATACTGCAGTTAATTAAAGAAACTGGAATATTGGCACTGCTGGGAGACATAGCATTCAATTGTTTAAAAAATATTTTCTTAAGCACAAAACCTTCTCTACAAATAAACTCAGATTATAACTCAGAAAGAAGAAAGCAGCCATTTACCCTGCTGCGGACCTCCAGTCACCTCCTTAGAACTTCTGGGACATCAGGGATTTTTGGAGCCCATTTTTCAGATGAGGAAAAATGAGACTCAAAACAAGGGACGTTATTGAAATCACATAGCTAACCACAAGGCATCATCGGTTGAAACATAATGTCAATACACATGCTACCTCTGGGTCTTTTTTAGTGATTTCCTTTTGGTGGGATCTTTTTTTTAAACCTTACATCTATCTCCAATAAAAAAGAACAGCCAAAAATTTATGCTAACTCCATGAATATTTAATATAATTCTGTGTTACAAGACTTTATAAATAAATTATCTTCATTCATTCATTTGTATATCCACTCATTATTTCATTCGTTCACTAAATAAGTACAGTGCATTTACTCTATATCAGGCATTATTTTACGTAGTGGGGATAAACCAGTGAACAAATAAGTTTCTGTTTTCTCAAACAAATATGCAATATGTCACATACTTGTAAGTGCTAAGAAGGAAAATAAAGCAAGGTGAGGGAGGTAGATAGGGGTGGGGGAATGCTGCTTTGGGAGGGCGGGTAGTTACGCAGTGTGTTCCCTGAAAAAGTGACATTTGAGAGATTTGAAAGAAATGAGAGAATGAGCTATGCAGGTATCTGAAGAAAGAATGTGCCAGGCAGAGGAAGCAGATCAAAGTTCCCCGGGAGTGATGAAAGCACAGAGCTCCTGGGAGGCCCCGAGGCTGGAGAGGAGTTGAAGGTGGTGAGGTCAGATAATGACAGAGGGATGTCTTGAGTTTGAGAGGGTTTGGGGTTTTTTTTAAACCTTTCTTTATAAATAGGCAAGAAAATATTGCCAAACTCCCAATTAGACCACTAATTTAAATAATTCAAACTTCTCTAGCTTACTGAGTCCTCTAGCTTCAGAACATCCTGATCTGAGTATAATTATATATCAGCTCTGCTGCTTGCTAGCCATGTTACCAGGACAGATAAGCCTGTTTCTTCATCTGTAAATTGAGGTTAATAATACCTGTGCAGTTCTCCATACAAAACTCTTGTAAGGATCAGCTAACTTACCGTATTATAAAATTATTTTAAAAACAAGAAAAAGCTTTTGGGTTATTATTCCGTGGAAGAATGACATGGGGCTTTAAGTCAGGTTTTGAAGGATCTGAATGGTCACTGTGTGAGCAAGACTCCACATGGTAATTACTAATAATTTCATTGTACATATCAACTTTTGTGAAAATGCAGAATTCATGGTATAACTTTTTCAGGTGACTGCTGGGGTCAGAGCCAGGGTGACCATTAAATCAAATGTTTTGGAAACATGCATTAGTATAGACAATTTAGCAAACATATAGGTAACCATCTATTCTCATTATTCTTTCAGAGTATCATCATCTGAGTCCAGATATAGAGAATCTATGTTGAGAAAGGCTAGGAAACAAGAGAACCAGCTTTTGGCTTACTTTTATATTTAAAACTGCTTTCTAACTTAAAAAAAGCAAACATTTTACTCACAGAGGTGTTGGAGATATGACTTGCTTGAGGACTGCCTCAATGTAAAAGAAGTATCATTTGGTTATTCAATGAGAGGAAAAATTAGTATTTTTAGTTGATAGACTTCTTTTGCATTCGAAATGGAGATGTGAATAAAAGTTATTTTACTTTGATTTATAGCAAAAAAAAATTCCATGTCAAATGTACTTTAGTAAAATCTTTACTTTCAAATTAGAGAAATTTTCTAGACAACGTGAAGATTTAGCAATAGTCATTCTAAAATGAAAATTAGCAATGCAGGATAATTTAAACTAAAAACATTGGCTAATGTTGAGTATGGTGAACTATTATAATTTCACATGAAACAGTTCAGTATTTTAACATAACATACATTGAATGCCAATAAGCCAGTTCTGTGGAAGTCTACTTGTTTGAATTTATTTTGCTAAAGAATGTTAAGAACCTTCCTGTGACTTCGTTCTAAACAATTTTTAACATAGATGTTTGAAGTTGGGTAAAACGTAGAGCTTTTGAAGGTTTTTTGGGGAGATGTTGTTGAATTTCCCCTTGACACACTGCAAAAGTTTCCGAAAGAGCATTTCATCAAAATAATCAAATTTGAATTTTTCTGGAAAGCAATTCCGTGGCCTTTGCTGTGGGTTTCAAGTGTGTGTTCCGCCTTCCAGGTGGACGTAACTGACACGGAGGATGAAGAGAAGCGCTATTCGCTGTTTGTGGAGCTCCTGGAGGCCAGTCACCGCGAGGTCGAGTTCCAGCACCTGGTTTTGCTCCTGCAGGCTTGGCCGCCTGTGAAAGGGGAATATACGTGAGTATTAACATAAAAGTAGACTTCTATTTGTCTAGACTCTAGGTTTAAAAAATCACTACCTTCAGGGTTCCCTGGTGGCGCAGTGGTTGAGAGTCCGCCTGCCGATGCAGGGGATGCGGGTTCGTGCCCCGGTCCGGGAAGATCCCACATGCCGCAGAGCGGCTGGACCCGTGAGCCATGGCCGCTGAGCCTGCACGTCTGGAACCTGTGCTCCGCGACGGGAGAGGCCACAGCAGTGAGAGGCCCGCGTACCGCAAAAAAAAAAAAAAAAAAAAAAATCACTACCTTCAGAAGAGCCAATGAAAGAAATATATAAAATCAGTATAAACCTTTAGATGAGATTAGAATTGTTTTTCTTGAAATATCACAGTTTCTTTCCATTTCTCCTTACCCCTAAAGCCAAATATTTTATTCAGAAATAGAGACAATGCTTGATAATAACATCTGATTTAGGATGTCAGCAAAATAATTGTGAGCCAGTATTTTCACCAGGAAATGTTTTGATGCTCTTTTAACACGGCTTACAATGCTAACTTGAGAATCCATGGGGAATTAATTGATAATTTCCGTTTATTGAGAACACACAGTGTTATGTGCAGTTGACATACACCATCAAATCACACAGCAAAGCTGCATGGGGAGGTGATGTTATCTAATTTTACAGATGAGAACACGGAAGCTCAGAAGTTAAACAGCTTCAAGCAGCACCTGGCCCTGAGGTGGAGGAGACGGAGTTCCAACAGCTGCTGGAACCTCCACAGCCCGTGCTGATCCTCTGTGTCAGGCTGAGGTTGCAGCCGCCACTAGAGCTGC
The DNA here is from genome assembly GCF_949752795.1 of Hyperoodon ampullatus. NCBI lineage: Eukaryota > Metazoa > Chordata > Mammalia > Artiodactyla > Ziphiidae > Hyperoodon > Hyperoodon ampullatus. The sequence goes on from NC_136928.1 coordinate 77,880,015, forward strand.
CCCGGTAGTCACAGAGTCCCTGTGCTGCCAGCCAAGGAGTCCTTTGGAAGAAGTTTGCTCTGAGCACATATGCCGTCTGTCAAGAACTGCTGCTCCTCTTGGGCAAAAAACAAGAGCATCCGTGCTTCTGTGGCGAATGTCTTGGAGGCCAGGACTCATCTTGCTCTTCCTGCGTCAGCCAGCACTTTGTGCACCCAGACCACTACATGTCTCCACACCTCAGATGTTAAAAGAAGGATGTTTTCTCGAAAATAAAATGATTCCGTGAGCAGTTTAGGAGCGCTAGGGAACATCTGGGCAAGCCTCTTTACCTTTACCCTCAGACAAGACCGTTAGGAATTCCTGACGCAAACCAAGGAGAGGGGCCTTTTGGTTTGGTTTGGTTTTTTAACCAAGTGTTTTCAGAAAGGCAAGAAGCGTCTCTTAGATCTCAAGCACCTGTGGCAGCGATGGCGTGCTGATGTCTGTGCCTGAGCATAGGTTCTTACCTTCACTCCGGGAAACCGTGCAGTGCAAGTTCCCACATCATAAAAGCCTTAGTTTCACTTGTGACAGTACCTTGAAACAGCATTTCCATTTGGTTCCCAATTATCTTGGCAGAGCTGCCTCAGGACCTGAGGGTGCTTGTTAAAAACAGAGTCCCATGCTTGGCTCGCCGAGTCCGACTCTCGGTACCGGGGCCCGGGCCTCAGTTTCTAAACAGCTCCTAGGAGATGATAACGGGAAATAGATGTGGGCCCCACTAATTACATTGTCAGTAATGCTTCCCTTTTTTAGAAGATCATGAGAGTTGAATTACAGATTTCTTCATACACTCGAAATGGATCTCTGAGTCTAAAGAGCATTTTTCAAATTGAGAGTATGATACTTCTGGTGGATTAGTTAACTGTGGTTCTACAGTTTCTTTTACTTTTGGAACACTGACCATTGTAAATCACTCACTTAGCCACAAGAAGCAAACTCAGCTTACTTAAAACACTTACTGCATTTAAAACATTTAATGCATTTGTAGACAAAAAGATACTCATTTTCAAACATATATTCTTGCTTTTGTAGTCCTGTGTGAAATTTGTAAGTTGCTAATAACCTGTGTTTTACAGACTTCCTTTATGAAATCATTAGCATCAGAACCAAGCATTACCAGTCCACTTAACCCTCTTACCAGCTATGTCTCCTCTACCTAAGAGATAACCAGTTATACATACATATTTGACTTAATAATAAGTCAAATCAAGTCCATTTCTGCTTCTTTCCTGGCTCAAATTGGTGTTTTAACACAGGAGAACGTATGAGGGAACACTTAAAACAGGTCCTTAAAAGTACTTGTGGATACCTTTTTCCCCCAGACAATCCAACGTATGACTCCAGCACTTCCAAAACAACCAGAAAAGGGGAGGGGAGTGGGGAGGGAAGGATAGTGTGGCAATGACTGAATGTTGCCAGTCAACATGGTAAAGTTAAAAATTTGATTTTCAAGAAGTTTGCTTGATCCACATGACTGCTAATTTACTGGTACCAACTTTGGATTTTTGGTTTTAGTCCCTTGTAAGAACATGTATAGAAAGCACAATAGATTTGCATTAGGGAAGATCCGTAGTTTTCCTCCAGTGTATCACAGCTGGCTGGTGTAAAATACATTTTTTTAAACTTTTTATTTTATATTGGAGTATAGTTGATTAATAATGCTGTGATAGTTTAAGGCATACAGCAAAATGATCCAGTTATACATATACATCTATCCTTTTTCAAATTCTTTTCCCATTTAGGTTGTTACATAATACTGAGCAGAGTTCCCTGTGCTCTACAGTAGGTCCTTGTTGGTTATCCATTTTAAATACAGCAGTGTAAATCTAAAAAGACATGGTACAGATGAACTTATTTACAAAACAGAAACAGACTCACAGACCTAGAGAACAAACTTATGGTTACCAGGGGGGAAGGGTAGGGGGAAGGGATAGTTTAGGGAGTTTGGGATTGACCTGTACACACTGGAAAATATGTTTTGATAGTTGTTGTAAAAGCCACTGGGATGCATTGTGCAATTCTACTTCAGGGAGGTGGCCTGTTAGGGAAAACCCCAGGAGAACTGCATCCAGACTTTAAAGAGGAAAGCAGAGGGCGAGTCCTCTAGCGTACAAAGACTCATCCGTCAACCAGATGCTCTCTGAGCTTTGTTTGTACCTTGAAATAAGCAGCATTCGTTGTCCTCACAAGTTGTTAGTTTGAGCTGAGACACAAAGGCTTTGCCAAGGGCTACTATTCTGAGTCCCCTTATTGTTGCACTTGGTGTTTTTCTCAGGCACAAGGAATGAAATTCTTTCAAGGGAGGGACCATCCTTTGGTATTCGGTGGCTAGAAGCTAGAGCTGTGCTAATGAGACCACAGACTCTTAATAAAGAGTAAAATTATTGTAAAATGTTGTAAGTAAAACCAGTACCCAAGAATGACCCAAGAATGCATGTACCTTTCACTTGTCTCTTGAAATATAAATCGTGATGTTTTTATGAAGTCAGGGTAGCGGCTGCCAGAGAAGGGAAACAAAAGGCAAACTTTTGTGCTCTTGTGTCTCAGAAATAAGAGAAGTAAATAGTGAGATGTGCCTGCTATTGAGAATGATAGTTCACAATGACAAACGTCATTCATTAAGCAATGCAAGCCTGCTAGGAAAACATTAAATTGCCTTTTCACAGTGAAAAGAACCCAGGCCCAGAAAGGTTGGGTGGCCTCCCCAGAACCATACAATTAGGCGGAAAGTGTATAAGTCACTTCTGTGACTCGCGCAAGCAGTCAGGGAGCCAGAATGTCAGCCTGAATTGCTGGGCTTCAAAGCAGTCTGTGCTGGTTGGCGTCCACCCACTGGCTCCATGCTGCTGGAGCACTTGTCCATACCACAGCAAGCTCTTTCCCCTCTGTGGTCTGGTATCTTTTCTCCAAGATAGACGTGAAGGAACACATCATGCAGATTATGATTGCAATTTGCCAAAAGCATTTTACTTGAAAAAGTGGGATTTCTTTTCTATTTTAAAATTTCTTATCATGATTGTTATAAGTTTCGTCGTTTCCCATGCCTTGCATTTTTCTCCCTTCGAACCAGCATAACCAATAATCCGTGGGTGAGACTGGCTACAGTGATGCTAACCAGATGTACGGTGGAGAACAAGGAAGTGCTGGGGAATGAAGTTTTGAAAATCTGCCGCTCTTTATATAACACCGAACAGATGCTCCCTGCAGAGGTGAGTGGGTATTTCAAGTGGCTTTCCTGGGGGATATCCCTTTCCTTTTCCCAGCTCTTTGGTATAAACGATACCAGTGATTGTACTTGGGGAACGTTTAGCTTAAGTTATCGGTAGGTAAAGTAAAGCCTGTAATTTGTGACCGATCAAATGAAGAAAAGCAGGGCTAAAAGGATTCTTTGAGGTCATTTTCTCTTTGTTGGAGCTCTGAAGCATTTTTCCTTTTACAAGTCCCAGAGTAGAACCCAGTTTTCTGGTTTTTTTGGGTGCCCTTTTATGTCTAACTCAAGTTTCTGTTCTAAGAGGTCACGGTAGCTCAAGTGTCCTGTCTGGCTGACCCGGCCAGTTGGTAACATAGCAGCTACCTTAGCACTCCTCGGCAGGTAACCAGCCACTCTGATTTTCACATACTTTTTTTGACATCATTGTAATAAGATTGCATAACCACAATATTTATTCTCTGTAAACGTGGTAAAAACTCAGCCACCTCCATGTTGACCTTGTTCTCTATTTGATCCCATAATATGACTGTCCCAGAGATATTTGTGTAATACATATATTCTAAAATAAGCACATATTAACTACAGCCCCCTGCTGTGGATCTGACCTCAGCAATGTATTGTTTGAGCAATTTACATGTCTTAAATTTAAGCCTTTGGATAATGGCACTAAACTGATTAATTGGTTTTTGAGTTTCTACCACATAGCAGATAAACTTGAAAATAAAATTGTAAATATGATTCTTTGAATCTTCATTGTCATCACTCAAGGAAAATATTCTCTTTATGAATGGAATTTAATGAATTGTTTTCTGAATGAAGGACTGGCTAAGTGTTTTTTGATTGAATTTAAAATACTGTGTCCATTTAAAGACGTCTTCAACCAGCAGAATGACAAAATTATTCTATAAAATATTTAAAGTACCAGCACCAAAGATAACTTCCCCTTACTCCAGTAGCCTGTGATTTGCTTGTATCAGACACTTATCTACCTGTGATCGGCTCTGCTATATTGTGAGCACTTGGAGGGTAGGAACCATGGCTGTAGCATCTGTTTCACCCAAGGCAGGATTCAGCATACTGCAGAGAGTGGGGACTCAGCACACTGTATTACCCCCACCAGGGTAAGTAAGTAACATGGGTTTCATCTCTGCCTTAACATAAGCTAAGATCGAGCATTGTTAGATTAGGACCAAACACCAGAAGTGTCCTACTGTCAGCTCTATTGAATCTAGGTTAGGAAAACATTAGTTAGGACCTCTGGACCTCCACTTTCTCATCTCTGAAACAAGGGGTTAGACCACCCGACCTCAGCGGGGACTCTTGTTTCGACTGTTCTGTGAGGTCTCCAGTCCTGGGGGGAGCGTGAACTGAGGCTGTCTCTTCACTTCTTTATCCGTAGCGCTTAGTTCCTTGCCTCTCGTGAGTCCATCATTCTCTTGGGGTGAGGAGTAAGGTACTGGATTGAGCCCCACTTTGAAGTAGGTCATTATCACTTCTCTGTTCCAATTTGATGATTTGAAAGATCATCCTCAAGAGTTCTGTTGCCACAGTGACTTTTCCTCATTTTTGTTTTGCTACCTCCTGTATTTTAATTGGGTACATATGTAGATTTTTTTTCTTAGGATGCCATGATTGAAGGAACTTCGCAAATGTCGTGTACTATTTTTATTAATCACTAAATTTGCTCAAATGTGAATTAGAATTGTTACAAAGGAAGGAACAGTATTATCATAAAATGGAAATGTCTTGTTAAGTTTATTTTACCACATTTGGAATCTACATAGTCTCACTTCAGACTTCCATGAGATTTAATATCACTGTGGCAGTAAAATTATCCATGACTCACTTCTTTTTTTTTTTTTGCGGTACGCGGGCCTCTCACTGTTGTGGCCTCTCCCGTTGCGGAGCACAGGCTCCAGACGCGCAGGCTCAGCGGCCATGGCTCACGGGCCCAGCCGCTCCATGGCATGTGGGATCTTCCCGGACCGGGGCACGAACCCGTGTCCCCTGCATCGGCAGGCGGACTCTCAACCACTGTGCCACCAGGGAAGCCCCACTCCTTTTTACTCTGGTACCTTCGGTTGCCCTACTGCCCGGTGTGTGAAATGCATTTGCCTGATTATCTCTGACGGGACTTAGAGGGGTCTACTTTTTCCTTCATCCCCATTTCCCATCCTCCTACCAAGTTCCCATATGTAGAGATGTTTTTTCTTTGTGGCTCTTTTCACGATCGCCCACTGTTGCTCACGGTACTTGTTTACTTATGGCCGTGATGGTTTTGCTGATGGAAAATATTAGAGAAAGATAAAACCACTGTTTCTCACAGGTCATGTGTCCCCCAGTCTTGAAAGTTAACACATCCTCCTCCTCAGCTTCTGTCCACGGCAATGCGTGCAGCGTCCTCAGGAGTGGGGTATCTGTAGAACCAGAAATTGGCAACTTGGCATAAAACAAGTTCCTGGCATTTAGATGTAAAATCCCAAGTTCCACCTGCCTGTGGCTGCCCCCGAGGGTCCCTGCAGAGGCACAGCAGGAACTGGCGTGGCAGACGCTGCAGCGGGTGTGTGGGAGCCCGCCCCCCAGCTCACGAGCGAGCCCAGCTGACCCGGGCTTCTCAGTCTTAGCGTGATTGTCCTCTCTCATGGCTGAGGCACTCCTGAGGACGTCACGAGCTTGATTTTTCGAATCGACGACACCCACCCCTGCACACCTTGTGCTCCACGCTCTTGCTGCGGGCCCTGCCACACCTTTAGGTGCTGGATACCCCAGGACCAGTGGGAGGGTGGCGTGAGAACAGAAGGACCGCTGGTGGACCGGTCCCGCTGCTCTGACAGCCATCAGCCACGGGGCCACACGTGGGTATGAAAATCAAGCTTAAGTGAAATTGAATAAAATTTAAAATGCAGTTTCTCAGTTGCACTAGCCACATCTCAAATGCTCACAAGCCCCACGTGGCCCACGGCTGCCCTGCTGGGCAGCACAGCTCAGAGCATCCCGTGGTGAGAGGAAGGTCTCCCGTGCAGGCGCTGCTCTCAGAGGACTGTGCAGGGTGGGAGGACGAGGCCGTAAGGCTACAGGGAGGAGGGCAGAGGAAGCAGGTTGGTGCGTGGCAGCTGGGCTAGACTGTCACGCACGGGAGTTTATATTTCGTCTTCCCAAATGTTTTCTGCAGGTTTTGGCATCCCAGATTAAAAATCCGCATTTCTCTTTGGCCCGGATGCTGGGTGAGGGGCCTCTGTATGCGGTACGTGCCCTAAGGCATGCAGAGCGCTTTCCTGAATGAGAATCCGTGTTTGAAGTACACATTTTACAGCCGATATTGATCACTTTCACACGGGTTTGGGGGGCCCAGCCTTCCAGTCTGATTTCCAGCAGTGGCCTGCTGGGTGCAAGCTAATAAAAGACAGTGAGTGGAATTCCAAAGAGACCTTTATCCCAAGCTTTAAGTAGGGCTTCTTTATGTCAGCCTTCTTTTATCTACTCTTTATAATAACGTAAAGGAATTATGAAAATGTCATGCATTTGAGTTTTTCTTCTCCGATGTGCTCCTGTTGGAGCAGCGCAAGAGGAAGGTCGCCCCACACAGGGCGGTGATCCCCAGTTCTTTCAAAAACAGCCCTCGCTTTATATAATGAGGTTGTGCTCATTGTCCGGTCTTCGGTCCAAGTGTTCTGTTCTTCACGTTACAGCTAAAGTCAGGACACTGAGGGAACGTGTAACTCAGCAGGGAAGAATAATAGCTTGAAAATTTATTGTCTGTGCTTTTATACTTTTGTTGTGAAAGATTATCGTTTGTTATCTTATAGAAAAGCCTGCTCCCTGATGGCAGGTTCAGCCAGCATAGAAAAAGGGCTGCGAATAAAATGCAAATATGTCTGTGACGATCTAAATCCATTTTCATTTTTCTGGACCACAGATAGTTTTTATGAAGATGGAGCATCTTAAGTATATCAAGCATCCAGTTTACATTGACATTAACTATAAACAGGTTTTAAAATATGTGAATTGCTGATTTCCTTTGTTACAGTGGGTGATAACTAGATCTTTTTGATAATATTAACAATTGACAATAGTTTTTATTGTTAAGCATCTAGTGCTGAGCATTGTACATTATTATTCACTAATACCTATTCACACACACACACACACACACACACACACACCCCACACTGCAGAGTAGATACAGTTTACCTCTATTTTACTTGGGAGGAAACTAGGGCTCTGAGAGTTTAGGAAAATAAATTCCAGTCCTATATCCATCCATCGGGATCCTATGCATCCATTAAAATAGCAACGTTGTAGATGAATATCTGATACTTGGAAAGATTTTAGGAATAGATGGTGAAGTGAGTGAAACAGATACCAAACACTAAATCAGGGTGGTCCCATGTGTGCATTTTGTACAGACACAGACACACACACTCATAGGAGAAGGTGTGGAAAGACACAAGCAGAATCGTGCCAGCGCTTCGATGCGCTTCCTTTCCTTCTCACTCACAGAGTTGCCCTTGTGCTTCCAGGGTGTGAAGGAGCTGTGCTCGCTGCTGTTCCACCAGGCCCTGCTGCTCCCGTCTCTGAAGCTTCTCCTCGAGAGCCGAGACGAGCATCTGCACGCCATGGCCCTGGACCACATCACCGCCATTGCTAAGGTGCGGAATTTCTTTCTTACGTTTCAGAGAAGTGAATTAGTATTGCCGTTCTCATCAAGAACAACCGTGATTTACTCAGGACTATTTTATCTCCACTCTGACCACATTAGCTGTTTCTGTTTGTCTAAGCAGTAGATATTTGTCTATTTTACAAACATTCACTAAACTCCTCCCATGAACCACACTCTGGGTTTAGGTGCCAAGAATACAAATCCAGATCATGAAGCATTTTCTCTAGAGAAGCAGTATATTAGTCTCTTTAAGAAAATGTCAAAGCAGCCTGGGACTAGTGGACTAGTCCTTGCCACTTGAGATCTTGGTGGAGGAACTCCTAGCATCAAGCAGGTTTTCTGTCCCTGCATGTGTTTGGTTATCTACTAATTAAAGGTGAGAAAGAGTCATGTTTCCTGACACCATCGGAAATCTCAAGCTCGTGTTTCCTCTGGCAGCCGACACCACCACTGAAGCCCCTCCTAGTTCGAGGAGTGGGGGGCTAGTGTCAAGGCTGGAGAGTCCTCCCTCAAGGCTGTTGCCTTGTTATCATGATTAAGGAAGAAACTTTCACTTCCCTTTTTAAATTTTACACTTTAGGATTAGATAGCTCAGGGTTGTGTTTAATGAATTTGCATTGTATTATCCTTACTGAAACCCTTCTGCAGGGCGATCATTCTTTCATTTGAAGCGTGTATGTGTGTGCTTTAACAAAAATATAAAAGGGTGTCTTTTAGGGACCAGACAGGGCAGAAGAATCCTAGAGCAGTGGTGCAGTGAAGAGATTGATGAAAAGATGTCATGGATGTACAATTTTGTTAATGACAAAGGATGCAGAAAGCAGAACGTAATTGCATTTGGAAACAGTAATAATGAACAAAATGAGAAAAACCTAGTGCCTTTATTCATTTAGATGTATTTTCAAAATAATGTAAAGTTTCTCTAAAGATTTTGTGTTAAAAATGCCCTTCGTTATCACTGATAGTTGAGCATAACAAGGGCCTTTCTAGAAACTAGACTGAAGTAGGGAATTGAGGGGACTTGTCCAGTGGTAACCTCCCTGTCTCTCTCTGCTGAAATAAAAGTTGCATAATGTTGGGAATTTACAAGAAACTAAGAAATGCAGTGAGATTTTTTTTCTTAGCTGATTTTTAATTGCAAATCCAAGACATCAGGAAGAAGGGAAAACTGGAGAAAATCAGCTGCACACTTTCAGTGTCTTTTTCTCTTCACCACCCTTTAACGTATTCATATCTCTGCTCAGGTCTTCCCACTAAAACTTGCCATGGGCCTCTTTGAGCATAAAACAGTGATGTATTAAACATTGTTGTTCCCCGTTCGTCCTGTGTAGGGCATTCCTGACACACTCCTGAATCCCATAGGCGAGCGTGTCAGTTTTCATTTTAAAGATTCTTTATCTCAAATGCATCAGAACTGCAACTAGAAGGGGGGCTCCCTAACTGTGAACCACCCCTGCTGCCTGCCACACACCCCTGCATACATGCATGTGCACACGCACACGTGTGCACACCATCAAAATAAGAAATCAAATGGGAATGTTGCATCACCCAAGTCACTTTTAAATGGCACTAGTTTCCCTCCATAACGCTTTGATCTGCACGTTTGACGTGCAGCACTGTGCTAAAAGTCTGTGGGTGATTTGCCTAGGGTTGTGATGAGAACACCCAAAACCTCTGTGGCCTTCAGGTGCGAAAATCAAAGCCAGAGGTGTAAATTGCTGAGGTGAGTCACTTGCCTACCACTGAGACCCTTACTTTTAGGAATTCAGTAATGACACTGACTTGTAACTTCTCTGCACTAAGTTGAGTACTCACATTAGGCTGGCCCATCTGTGACCTTCAAGTGTGTTCATGGAAGCTTTTGCATCCTCCAGAGAAATAACGTGTTGCAGATTTTTCCAGTTTTTAAACATTTTTAAACTTTTTATTTTGAGATAGTTTTAAGTTCACATTCGGTTGTAGAAAATAACAGCAAGATTTTTTGTACCCTTCACCCAGTTTCCCCAAGTGGTAACATCTTGCATGACTATAGTATAATTATCACCAAGACGTTGACAGTGATACAATCTCTGACCTGATTTGGATTTCACAGTTTTACATGCCCTCGTGTGTGTGTGTGTGTGTGTGTGTGTGTGTGTGTGTGTGTGTGTCTGTGCGTAAAGTTCTATGCAGTGTTGTCCCTTGGGGATTCATGTGACTACAGTGAGGATCCAGAGCATCTCCATCACAAGGATCCCCCAGGCCACCCCCTATAGCCACAGCCAGCCCCTCCCTCCCCCACCCACCCAGCAGCCAGTGGCAGCTGCTAATCTGTTCTCCATCTCTGTAATTTTGTCGTTTCAAGAGTGCGATATAAATGAAAAGAAATGACTATAATTTATCATTGCTCTCCCAGCACCATTAAAAAGTCATGTTATACTTTTCTAACGGAAGAGTTTCACTGGGCCTTTTTGCAGGGCTCCTGTCAAGCTATTTTAAATCATACTTGGTATTACAGTGAAAAATATAAAATGTTGGCTTTCTTTTTTTGTGTTTATTTTGCTATTCACTCTGTCCACTACTGGGGGGCCCTGAGTTCATCAGCAACTTGTTTCTGCCCTTTTGGTTGTTGATGGTAATTCCTGTTGACATTAAAAAAAAAAAAAAAAAATCTGTCAAAGGAACTCCTCTGATGGGCAATTGTTCCTGCACAGTGAGTGGATCCAGGCAGAAAAAATGCCTCCACTTGCTTGCTGATAGCTTGTATTATTCTGCTATTTGTTATAAGATACTGACAGTTTTATAGGTGTTTACATTTAAAAGGATGGTACTTAATGCTGATGCCAGAGATTATACCAGCTTCTCCTCCAACAGCGGCGCTCACTTCTTTCTCTAAGCTTTTCTGAAATTGCAAGCCTCTGGTGTTTGACATGTCCTTACAAATGGCCAACAGCCTCTTCCTAGGCCAGAAATAGAAAGGCCTTCTTAGAGATTATGTCGCTGATGAATAATTAAAACCCTGGTGTGGTCCTGACTGCCGGATCACTCTCTCCATCAGCCTTGGTGAGATTTAGAGCTCACCTTCAAAACCTTCTCTCCAAGAAGTATATTCGTCGCTGGTGGGTTTGAATCTCATCTCTGGGATACTATCTACCAGGTGGAAGTCTCTTGACTCATTCCATCAAAGTAAGCAGGTGTGTATTTACAATAGCTTCATAGACTGAAACATTTCCCGATTCATAACTCCAGATGTGTGGTGGCTCCGGCTCTTCATTGCTTCGTCCTTTTTAGTACTGCTCAGTGCCTCTGCCCCGACACCACATCGCAGGGACTGTCCTGGACCACGTGCCTATTAAAAGAATCATTCATGGAAGGGTTTACGACCTTTGGCACCTAATTAAGTGTTTCTCCCTGATGCTAGTAATACCTATCTTCCAGTACCAACTGTGCCAGGTGTTATAATAGGAACATCCTGACCTTCCCTTTTTAATAATCCTCTGGAAAGATACCATTCTGGTTTCGCAAATGAAAACACTGGGACTCAGAGGTCATATGGCTAGTAAGTAGCCTGACCTGAAATTGAAACCCTGGATCCAGCGTTCAGAGCCTGTACTTGACCACACCGCTTCTTTTGACCTAACTTAGTGGGCTCTCTGATATTGGAAAAGGGTTATCTCCACAGGGTAGTGAACTTGCTGAAAGCATCTTGAACCATATAATATCAGCACTGAAAAGAGTAGCGCAGAGCTAGTTTGACAGCTTGCCCGGTATAGGGCTTCCTTTTTCAAATCCGCTAAGTCACTGGGCCCTGGTCCAGTCCGGCTAGGGCTGGGGAGCCGACCACTCCCTGGGTGCTCTGTGCTGTGCTTTGAAAGCCCTCGGAAGAGGGCACCTCTAGAATGAAGCCTGCAGACTTTATCTTGAACATGTGGATCTCACTTCTGCCCGGTGCAATTGCTTCCACAACACAGTCCTTCAAGGTTTTAATAAATGTGATTCTTATCTCCTTTAATTTTGCCATGAAGGTACTGGAACCTACCAACATTACTCACAGTGACCAGTGTCTAGGTTGGAGGGAGAGCCTTAAAGATTCTCAGAAAAGCATGCTTGGATTAACATGTTTACAGTCGACCCTTGAACAGCACAGGGGTTAAGCCACGTGTAAGTTAGGCTCGGCCCTCTGTATCCGAGGCTCCTCTGAATCCACATCTGAGGTTCCTCCACATCCATGGATTCAACCAACGAGGGACTGTGCTGTGCTGTAGTATTTCCTACTGAAAAAAATCCACGTGTAAGTGGCCCAGCACAGTTCAGACCCACGTTGTTCAAGGGCCAACATGTATATAAAACCGGGAAACCTTCCTTTCTTTGTTCCCCCTTTAACTCAATCCAGATTTCCAACAAGGACCTCCCTGGTGAGCACCTGTTCCCGCTGTAGCGCTCCCGTGGTATTGCCTTCTCGTGTTGAAGTCAGGCTCACACATGCCCCCCCCCGGCCTCGGCATGCTGTGATAACAGGGACCTTGGGCTGGGCTCCCAACAACCCTGTTTGGTGTCTGCAAAGCCCTTCTTTTGTTTTGGCCCTTATGTCAGCTGGTTTTCTTCTAAGCGTATCCAAACCAGGTTAGGCTGAAGTGATCCAGTCATGCAAAGAAGGATCAAGTGAGTGTTTTCCTGTATCTTTTACAGATACCAATTGACATTAAACTGATCTATTTTTTTTAACATCTTTATTGGAGTATAACTGCTTTACAATGGTGTGTTAGTTTCTGCTGTATCACAAAGTGAATCAGCCATACATATACATACATCCCCATATCCCCTCCCTCTTGCGTCTCCCTCCCACCCTCCGTACCCAACCCCTCTAGGTGGTCACAAAGCACCGAGCTGATCTCCCTGTGCTATGCGGCTGCTTCCCACTAGCTATCTGTTTTACATTTGGTAGTGTATATATGTCCATGCCACTTCCTCCCAGCTTACCCTTCCCCCTCCCCACGTCCTCAAGTCCATTCTCTACGAAACAAACCTATTTTTACAATCACTGTTCTTTTGTCTCTTTTAGTACCAGGCTCTTTTTCTCAGAATTTTGGGCATATCTACTTACTTCTAAATAGCATTTTAACTTGTACATACCTAGACATGTTGCTTTCACCCATCTTCCTTCATCCTCAGCTGGTAGTTGGTCTTCTCAGTGAAGGAAGCTCTGCAACAGAATATCTCCCAGTCGTCTCAGCTGGTTGCCTCTAGTGACAGGCAGCTCACTCCCTATGGGCTAACCTATTAGATTTCCAGACAGCTCTGATGGGTGGCTGCCTTACTTAGTGTGAACAGATGTATAAAGCACCACTGTGCATAGGCTGGTACTGTGTGCTGGAGTGAGGAATGGGTAAGACATTTGTAAAGACGAAATAAAATACACATCCATCAGTGTAGAGGAATTACCTCATCAGGAGATTGACGTATGAAATAGTAACACAAGGAATTAAGCAAAGTAGAAAGGGGGCAAGTGCAATGTTTGGAACTCGCCAAACTCTGGGCCCCAGAATGGGTCACAGAGGTGACCACGCTTGAATGTCCAAGATTCTCTCCCATTGTTAGGTCCTCAGTCAGAGGACTGTCCTAAGTTTGGATTTAGAAGAGGTGTGTGTACCACTAATCCCATGCCAGGAGCGGAGCTGATGCTGTGCCGAGAAATGGAGCCTGAATGTCATGCAAATAAATAGAGAAAACAAAAAGTTACCTGCAGGCATTTTTCTTATTCCAAGTATACACTTCTGTTGCCCTTTTATTTTTCTGCACTTGTAGTTGATATATTTAATAACTTTTAATAGTAATAGTATATGTAGCAGTGAGACAAATATCCTCCCCTAAAGGAAACAGTGAAATAATATTAAATCATCTTCTTTAAAGTAATTGAAATGAGGTCGTGCATGCACTAGGCTACTGGGATTTCAGCTTCTCTCCTTACTGTAATTACTCTTAGCTTCGTACAGATCCATAAAATCAAAGATTTAATTCAGAGAAGGTTCATTACCTATTGTTGAAACAGGAATTAAGCAGTTAACATTTTAATGGCTTGGAAGACAGTAGTGCTTTGTGCTTTAATAAGTTTTTTTCCCCAAGATCTGCAAAGTTTCATTTATTCTCAAAAATTAATCACCGACCCCAAAAAAAAAAAAAATCACTGACAGAAACAGCAAGCCTTTTACTCATTGTATGATATATGTAAGGCCGCCTGCTTCTTCTATGCTTTATTCCTGATTTGTTTGACTCTAATAACTCCAGCCATTTACTGAACTTGAACTCTACAGGCATTGTGCTAGGCAGTTAAAAACATAGATTATCTCAACCCCTGTCTGTTGTCTGTATTTCACATATGGAAACTGGGGCCTGGAGAGATTATCCTTAACAAGGTCATACATCTATGTAGCTAAAAAGCCAGGATTGGAAATTGGTCTCTCACCCCAAAGCCTGTCTGCTTTCTCTTCACAAGACGACTACTTCGCACTCTAATTCAGAGTTATTTGATCAGAGGAATTAAATCAACTAATCCTCCTGGACTTCTCACATATTTATTTCAGACGTACAACTGACTCCAAAAATGACCAAATATATTTTCTTCCTCAAGCCCTTAAAGCACCAATCCAGCCAATGTCACGGATGCGTGATTTTCCCCAGACCATACACCAAAGTGATTCCCAACCAATTAAAAAGTTAAGATATTTTTGGGCTTCCCTGGTGGCACAGTGGTTGAGAGTCCGCCTGCCGATGCAGGGGACACAGGTTCGTGCACCGGTCCGGGAAGATCCCACATGCCGCGGAGCAGCTGGGCCCGTGAGCCATGGCTGCTGAGCCTGAGCGTCCGGAGCCTGTGCTCCGCAACGGGAGAGGCCACAACAGTGAGAGGCCCGTGTACCACAAAAAAAAAAAAAAAAAAAAAAGTTAAGATATTTTTAAAATCAGAAAATTATATATATACACACACACACACACAAACAAACATACACATACACGCATACATATCAGATCCTTCAAGCAAGTATAGTTTCCAAGCTTTAAAGCAATAGGAAAAGGATCATAAAGGAACAGATCCTTTCCTGATGATATAAAAATGTAAGACTTCTACAAGACAACAAATAACCAAAACAGAATTGCAAACAACAGATTAGAATGTCCATTATATCAATAACTAAAATCAAATTTAATGTTTAAGTTATATAAAGAACTCCTTCACATGTGGAAAATGATGTTGAAACTCCAGTTAATGAGCAAAGGATTTGATCCTTCCCACAAGAAAAGATAAAAATGACAGGAAATGTATGGAAAAAATTCATTCTTGCATATAAACAAATTGAAATAAAATCATCTTTGAGGTACCTATGCATATCTCCTAAATTAGCACAATGAGTTTCTTTTCAAAACAGTAACATCCAAAGCTGAGAAGTTTGCAGTGGAACTGACCCACTCCTCCCCTGATAGCACCGCCATGAGCTGGACGGTCCACGTTGCTGTGTGACTGCACTGCTCTCACATCCTCAGCCCAAAATTGTTTCAGATGCTTTGCCCCATGTATTAGTCTGCTCAGCCTGCCATAACGAAGTACCACAGACTGGGCAACTTACACACTAGAAATTTGTTTTCTTGCAGTCCTGGAGGCCCAGAGTCCAAGATCAAGGTGTCAGCGGGATTGATTCCTTCTGAGGCCTCTCTCCTTGACTTGTAGATGGTTGCTTTCCCCCTGTGTCCGCATGTGGTTGCCTCTGGGTTTATGTGTGTATCATCTTCTCTTCTTATAAAGACACCAATGAGGGCTTCCCTGCTGGCGCAGTGGTTGAGAGTCCGCCTGCCGATGCAGGGGACATGGGTTCGTGCCCCGGTCTGGAAGATCCCACATGCCGCGGAGCAGCTGGGCCCGTGAGCCATGGCTGCTGAGCCTGAGCGTCCGGAGCCTGTGCTCCGCAACGGGAGAGACCACAACAGTGAGAGGCCCGCGTACCGCAAAAAAAAAAAAAAAAAAAAAACCAATGAAACTGGATTAGGATTCACCCAAATGACTCATCAAGCCTTACTTTTACCTCTTTAAAGGCCCTGTCTCCAAATACAGTCACTTTCTTGTGTATTGGGGGGTAAGACTTCAACATATGAATTTGGGGGGATACATGTCATCCCATAAGACCCCAGTTATACCTCTCCTAATAATTTATTTTAAGGAGATAATTCAAATAAAGAAAGGATGTGTGTAAAAACCATTCACTTGTAGTGTTTCAGTAATATCAAATAATTATAAACAGCTATTTACAGCAGGGGAAGTTAAATTACTTGTTCAATAGACTACTTCGCAGCCATTAAACTTTTTAGGAATGAAAACTGTGTGAAAATAGTTTTTAAAAATTCTCAACATATGAGAAAAGTAGGTACAAATGTCACAGGATTGATTGTGAAAATACATTTGCATATGGATAATTACTAGAGAGAAAAGGATAAGATAATTTTCTTGTGATCCTGATACAGAGGACTTCTTTCTTTTTTAAAACTATTTCCATGTTTTTTCTTTTTATTTCAAAAAGAAAAATCAAGTAGGTTAGAATGAGTAATTCTAACTGGTAAGACAGTTGTAGGCTTCTGTGGTAGGTAGTACCAGATGATTAGTGGCTTAAGTTAGGATTTTAGTCAAAAACAAGAAAAACGAAGACAAGCTGAGGCTTGACAAATTAACGTAGCAGCTCCACGCTGTCGGGATGATGCCAGGAACCCTGCTGTGCTGAGGAGGAGGACTCAGGCTGGCCTTGGTGCCCCTGAGGCAGGCGGCTTGGTGTGTGGGGTGGAGCGGCTCTGGCTGCCTGTGACCTCGGGCAATCCTGGGCAATCCTCTCCTTCTCTGACCCTCAGGCTCCTCTTCGTTAAAACGCAGCTGTGGGACTGGGTCCTCAGAAAGGCCTTCTCTTACTTTCTGTATTCTTGCATTCTCTGTTTTGTCCCAAATATGTACAGAATAAATGTCTATGCAGTGTTTTCCTTGCACATGACAATTATAAAGTAGACTCTGGCCATTCTGTACATCTTGCAAAGAGCCAGAATCAGGTAGAAGGCCAGAGAAAGGAAACAAAGTCAGCCCTTCATTTTCCCAGCATTTGATTATGAGGAACTAAACCAGAATTTCCCCCACGCCCTCCCCTGGCCACCGCCCAGGCTCAGTGGAGGTCCGCAGTCTCTGCCTCTGCCTCTTTCTAGGGAACCTCTGAGCAGGCCAGGACCACAGGGGAAACGTCAGAGTTCACTTCCGTGACTTGAGCCTTAGGCTTCCTCAGCTGGGATAGTAGACGGAGAGCTTTTGGAGGGTGGACACCCACCCTGCCTTAGGACTCGGGCAGTTATCCGAAAGGCACATCCAGCGGGAAACCAATTTTCAGGATGTCATTGCACTGGAGAGAAGCAAACAGAAGAGGAGATCAGAGGGGCAGCATTGACAGAACCCCTGTCGCTTCCTCGAGCTGGAAAAATCCATCATTCCCTTCCTGGGAGCCTTTCAGGCCCCCAGAGGGAGGGGTCGTGAGTCAACAGAAAGAATCATAAAGGTGTCCTAGCCTTGAAGACTTATTCAGGGCAGCAAAGAAAGTACCACCCTGCGGTGTTTGGATGCTGAGACTTTTATCCACGTATTTTATCAAACATTTGCCTGTAGCATCCTGGCACACGCTCTGTTCTCTCCTGGAGGGTTAGGTAGAAGGGTTCTTTAGTTTTAACAGTGAACCAAACTAACAACACGCACAGTAACTCAGCTGCCACTCGTGCGCTCACGCACGTGTGTCGAGGCTGCGGTGGACCGTGAAAGGATGCGAGCTTTGGAGTTACTCATTCTTCATGTGTTCATTCCACAGATCTTGCTGAGCTCCTCCCATGAGGCCCACGCTCTTCTGGGCCTGGGGCTGCAGGGTGAACAGAGGACACACCATCTCTGCTCTGGAGGGGCTCATAGTCTGGGTCGGGGGGGAACAAACAGTAAACGCACGGACTAGTCAGAGCTGAGGGCTCCTGGGCAGCTCACTGTGTAGCAGCCTTATGATGCTCGACACATGGCTCTGAGCTCACTGAGCCTCGGTTTATGCGTCTGTCAACTGAGATCAGAACTGTCTTAAAGGGACGTTTTAAGGCTTACAGAGAAGGTGCCTCAGTGGCACATGAGGGCCTCTCAGGAAGTGGCAGGCACCGTGATGGGGTTCGGGTCCTGGTTCCCTACTCTGGAGCAAAAGAGAAAAAGGAGGGAAAGAAGACATGTAGAACCTTCGTAAGCAGCCCCCCCGGTGGGGAGGATGGAAAGCTCTTCTGCCACTTTGAGCAGCAGAAAAACTGGTCTTGTACCAGTTGCTTTTGTCACCACCTCTAAAAACGAAAACAAACAAAAAGTGGGACATTGAGGTCAACCTCAGTGTCTTCCTGAGTCAGAGGTGGATGAGTGGAATGTAACTGCTGATGGAATGAGAGGCTGAAGAAAAGACGCCCAGAGTTTGCAGGACTCTTCAGTTCTGAGTCTAGAATCTTGTTCAATCGCGTACGTGTGCACTTTACAAAACTGTGACAGGTTTCAGTGAAGTGGGTTCATTCAGCCATTTAACGGGTGCGAATTAAACCGGATGCCGAAATGAAAGGGCTGCAGCCCCCCGTGCCCTCAAGAAGCTCCCAGGGTGGTAGGAAGGCAGCCAGACCAAGCACCATAATACAGCCCGGAGAGGCGTGTGTGCGGCGTCCTGGGGTGTGGCGTGATGGGGGTCAGCTTGGCCAGGAGATCCAGGGGAAATGTCACCAAGAAGGTGGCACTGGAGCTGACACCTCTGTGGGGTTTTGAAGGATCACTGGTTGGTAGGAAAGATAGGCGCCGTCTGGTAGTGGGCAGTAACTTTTTTTTTTTTTTTTTGGCTGTATACGGGCCTCTCACTGTTGTGGCCTCTCCCGCCGTGGAGCACAGGCTCCGGACGTGCAGGCTCAGCGGCCATGGCTCACGGGCCCAGCCGCTCCGCGGCATGTGGGATCTTCCCGTACCGGGGCACGAACCCGTGTCCCCTGCATCGGCAGGCGGACTCTCAACCACCGCGCCACCAGGGAAGCCCAGGGCAGTAACTTTTATTCTCAGAACTTCTTTTGTTTCAATCCTCGCAGCCAGTCGACACCCTTGACCTTCTTGTCTCCAGTAGCCTTTCCTCCTTGTCACAGAACACTCGCGCCGTGTAGTTACGTAGTAGAGTTGGTCCAAGCATGAGATAATTGGCTTTGAAATGCCACATTATTTCTGTGGTTACTACACCCAACACTATTAAAAAGTGCACAGTGACATGAAGAAGAAGCTGTCTTGAAGCTGTTTTATGACACCCCAATGTAAATGAGAAGCTCTGAATTTTGGTCTGTGATTCGTGTTGACTTGATTCCTTATGAAAATATGGACAATAATAAAACAGAAAAATATAAGCTAAGTGTCAAAGCCATGGAAAACCATGCATAGGCCAAGAAGCTAAGACCAGGGAGAAAGTACAGAAAATACACAACTGAAAGAGCACAGAAAACTTGTTTTAAAAAGGTGAGTTTGGTGCTGAACTTTCTAGAGCCTTAAGCAAGAACAACTTTTAAGCACCTCCTGTCGGTTATCCTATTTACAACAGTGGGGTTGATGGATGTACTTTCTTAGTGGAGTAGAAAAAGGGTTTTCTTGTTCCGAAAAGAATTTTTTTCACAGGGATCTACATAAAGGAGAGGTTTGAGGTTAAAGAATATGGACCGTGGTGAAGCACAAATGAAATGGTAAATGTGGTTGTTAACAGGCTCGAGCTCTGAAGTCATGACTGACCTAAATTCAGATTCTGGCTCCACAGTTTACCGACCACGATGTTAAGCGAAATTCTTACCCATCCGTTTCCTAATCTGTGAAGTCAGGAGGTTAAAGTGCTGGCTTCACAGGGTGGACCGAGAGGACTCAGGGAAGGAGGACATGTCCGGCATTTAGCACAACTTCTGACACTCGATGTGGGAGCCGCCACTGTGATCCCAGGGGGTCTTGGTACGTGGCCATGTCTTCCGTGAAAAGGAGACCGGGTTTGTCATCCCGTATGTGTGATGCCAGAGACGCTCGTGCCCTGTGTGTGCTTCTCGGAACAGGCGCTGTTAGCCAGGGTCAAGGGGTTTCTGATGACAAAGGCAAAAGGGCAGCGCCCAGCACAGCAGCGGGGATGTGTCTGTGCCTGCGGGTGGGGAGTCCGCAACGCCCGCCCCTCACGTCTGCCTGTCTTACCTCTTGCAGGTGAATGATTCAAACTGTGACCGAGAACTTCTCTCCCTGCTCCTGGACGCCAAGCTCTTGGTGAAGTGCGTCTCCACTCCCTTCTACCCACGTCTCGTCGAGCACCTCTTGGCCGGCCCCCAGCAAGGGCGCTGGGATGCAGAGGATCTGGCCAGACACCTGCGGGCAGCTGGCCACGAGGCCGAAGCCGGGTCACTCCTCCTGGCCGCGCGGGGCACCCATCGGGCCCTGAGGACCTTCAGCACAGCCCTGGGTGCGGCGCAGCACTGGGTATGAGCATGCCCGCCTGTGGCCACCGCCGTCACCAGTCTCAGCTTCCTGGGGGAAGAGCCTCCAGAGCCCAGCGCTGTTTCCAGAGGCAACATGTGTACCTGTCATTTGTTCTCAGTGGTTTCAGCGAATTGCAAATAAAGCTGTATATAAATGATGAGCAAGCTGCCTTTTTTTTTTTTTTTTTTTTACTTTGTTTTCTTTCTTATAGCGACTGGTTAACATACTTTCCTACTAAGAGAGACTGGACTCTTCTTATTTATTTATTTATTTATTTATTTATTTAACCGTCTCTTCTGATAGAATACAATTAATACAGTGTCTAAAACTGCAGTTCAGGCCGTTGGCTGTGGTGGTGGTGGAAGGGGAGAGCGTATGGAATGGCCAGTGGCTGGAGCACATCCTGGACGGAGGAAGGATGGACCTGGAGTCACGTCTCAGGTTAGTTATGCGACTTTGGGCAAAGTACTCCCTCTCAGAGCCTTAGTCTGTCCTGTAGAAAATGAGAGTTGTGTTATTTATCTCACAGGTTGTTGTGTGTCATGTGAGGCTCTGTCAGATACTTAGCAGGGGCCCAGGAAATGTTACCTCTTCCCCCGCTTCACTCATGTAGCTGAATTGTGATTTGAAGGCCACAAGTAGATGATCAATACCAGCACACGAGGGCTGCCTATTGATTAGGGGCCTCCAAACCTATCAACATCTCTGTAGAAGGCTGACAGGTTTGCATGTCTGTAGAACCTCTGTAACCGGGGGGTGGGCTGACAGAGCCAGCCAGGATTGGCTGTCGGGGGGTCACTGACTAACACACAGCCAATCATAACAGGGGTGTGGATAGCAACACCCTTGGGAAAACCAACACAGAAAGGGAATTCCCTGCGCAGGACCATAAGGACCCCAATGCACAACTCGCGGGCACTTGCTTCCACTGTAGAAGTGTGTGCTTGAAGGTAAAGGTTCTTGGCTGGAAGTCCTAGGCTTAGCTCTCATGAAAGCCTCACACCAGGTTCAACCCACAGCAACTACCCCTAGGCAGCAGTTGGCAGGGAGCAAACTCCGTGACTAAAGGACCATCGGAGGATCCGTCTGATGCACACGGGTCTTTACCATGACCCCAAAGAAATATTTGGAGAGAGAGAGAGAGAGAGAGAGAGAGAAGGTGGCCGTGTATTCATAAGAATGTTTAGTCTAGATAGATGTCATCTAGGACAATCCTTTACTACAATGAATAATTTTTAATTAGTTTAAGTAATGTGGAAAGGCTGCCTCTGGTCAATTTCCATATTGCTCTGTCAGAGCCATTGGGCTGAGTGTTATGTGGCTCACTGAGTGTTGTTGACGTGTGGCATATTGGGACAGCCTAGTCTCCACCTTTCCTCCCCACACTCCACCAATGCCACACAGATACCTGGTTGGGTCCACCCTCTCTGTAAGAGTAAGTTCGCTTCACCTTACTTCACCTGTCATCATCACCATCATCATCATCACCATCATCACTATCATCATCATCATCATCACCATCATCACCATCATCACCATCACCATCATCATCACCATCACCATCATCATCACCATCACCATCATCATCGCCATCATCATCACCATCATCACATCATCATCATCATCAACATCACCATCATCATCATCCCCATCATCATCACCATCATCATCATCATCATCACCATCACCATCATCATCACCATCATCATCATCATCACCATCACCATCAACATCACCATAATCATCATCACCATCATCATCATCATCATCACCATCACCATCATCATCACCATCATCATCATCATCACCATCACCATCATCATCACCATCATCATCACATCACCATCACCATCATCACTATCATCATCATCATTAACATCATCATCATCATCATCACCATCATCATCACCGTCATCATCACATCACCATCACCATCATCACCATGATCATTACCATGAGCATCATCATCATCATCACCATCATCATCACCATCATCACATCACGATCACTGTCATCATCATCATCATCATCACCATCGTCATCATCATCACCATCAGCATCACCATCATCATCATCATCACCATCATCATCATCATCACTATCACCATCATTAACATCATCATCACCGTCATCATCATCATCACTATCACCATCATTAACATCATCATCACCGTCATCATCATCATCACTATCATCATCATCATCAACATCATCATCACCATCATCATCATCATCATCATCATCATCACCATCATTAACATCATCATCACTATCACCATCATCATCATCATCACTATCACCATCATTAACATCATCATCATCACTATCACCATCATTAACATCATCACTGTCATCATCACTGTCATCATCATCATCACTATCACCATCATTAACATCATCATCACTGTCATCATCATCATCACTATCATCATCACCATCATCACCATCATCATCACTATCATCATCATCACCATCATCACCATCATCATCACTATCATCATCATCATCACCATCATCATCACCAACATCATCACCACCATCATCACCAACATCATCACCACCATCATCACCATCATCATCACTATCATCATCATCATCACCATCATCATCACTATCATCATCATCATCACCATCATCACCATCATCATCACTATCATCATCACTAACATCATCATCATCACCATCATCACCATCATCATCACCATCATCATCATCACTGTCATCATCATTAACATCATCATCATCACCATCATCACCATCATCATCATCATCACCGTCATCATCACCACCATCATCATCATCATTTTCACCATCTCTGTCATCACTGGCTTCATTTCATTTCTGCTCCTATGGGTGTAGCTAGAGTCTTCTGACAGGAAAAAGTTTTTGTCATCTTTGGAGGAAGACTTACTGGCATAAAAGCTCACTCCGCTGACTTCTGACCAGTTGTCTATTCCAGGATTGAGTTCCTTGCCTGAACGAACCTTCAGCAGCACCTGGAATCTGGGAATGGCTTGTACAAGCTTCTGAAATACTTGTGAGGAAAAGGCTCAGCGTAATTCTCCCAAATCAGATAACATCTGTCCAGACTGACCCCTGAGGTCACAAAGGTCTTCCTAGAACTGTGGTGCTACCAGCTGTACAGATGGCATTAATCCAGCCAGGAAGCATGCCTACTGGCAACTTTGGTTTTCTCTAACCTTACAGCCGACTTCCATCATTTCAACTGATTGTAAACAAAGTAAGCAGTATTCGGAGATAACATAGTCCATTTCAGTGGAATGTTTTTCTTCTAATTGCAGAATTAGAGGCCTTAGACATCAGTATTGCATCCCAACTATATAAATCTATGATTGAGGCCCAGAGGGCGCCAGGCCAGCAGTGAGTGTGGGTCTCCACATCCAAGCCACACACCCCAAAATGCTTATGAGGAAGGGATTCCCTTGTATAACCTATGTTGCTCTGATCTGACTCATGTCCTTGCTTATCAGAAACCAAATTTCCAAGATTTGAACACTTTCAATGGGGAAAAAAAAAGCAAAGAAAGGGAATAATTCCAGATTCATGTCAATTACCTAAATACTCTAGAAGACTGAGTTGGTATTTAGAATGTTGTGTTGGTATTTAGATGCTAACCATAATGTTAAAGAAGTAATATGTTGTCTGTCTTATCGTAAAAAATTTGCCGCAGACCTTTCTCTTTGAAAACAAAGGGTAAGAAAGGGATGCTCTGGCCCTCACTCACTCATGCTCAGATTTTGTAGCCTTGCTTGCCTGGAAAGTGGACGCCAGAGTGAGCAGAGTAGGGAGTGAGCCTTTGGTGTCAGATGGCCTAGGTGTGAAGACCGTGAGACCTTCAGGCAAACCACCTCCTCTGTCTCAGCCTCATTTTCTCATGCATGAGTTGGGCTAATCATGCCTTTCCAGGTATTTGCAGTTCAACAAGATAATGCCATTGCACCACAGCCGCCCAGCGTGCCCTGTGCCCTGCTGGAGCCCCACTCCACCAAAGGCCTCCTCTCTGACAACAGTGTCTGGCCCCTGCTTCGGCTGCAGAAATTCTCTCCCGAACGTATACCGCAAGCTTTAAGTGCACTCACTCATTTAATCCTCATTACAATCTTATAGGGGGAAATGAGGTACAGAGAGGGTAAGTAATTTGTCCAAGGACACAAAGCCAGCAAGTAATGGAAGCACGATGCAATCGTAGGTCATCTGACTGAGAGCCTAGCCCTTGGCCGTGATGCTGTTTGAGCTGTACTAACTCCCATCCTCACAGCTCTTCAGGTGCTCGGCTGAGGAACCTGGGCGAGTTTCCTGGAGGGCATGTGAATGACACTAGACTGTTGCCCATCCCTCCCTTCCATCCATGAACCGATGATATTGTGGCACAGGGGGCTCTGAAATGCCCTTTGAGTCTTTCACCTGCCCACTGACGTCCCAGCCTTCTGAAAGGTGGGGCGCCCTTCATCTCTCGGCTCAAGAGCCCTAATCCTGAGACGTACAGACTCCCCCGCTTCTCCCAGAAGACCCCTGGGCCTTTGTTCAAACCTTCCCTAGTGTTCCAGATTTCCCAGAAGGTGCAGTAGGTTTGACCACCGTTTATTAACATTCTCTGTAGACAGTTATCATGGCCTCACGCAGCTTAACGACAACGAGGACGTGTAAAGTGTGAACACCTACGTTGAAGGTCTTCGGGCCCAGTGTTACAATCAGGGCTGCACCTTAGAATCACCCGAGGAGAATTTAAACCAGACTGATGCCATGTCCCCGGCCCAACCCCGACCAATTACATGAGAACATCTAGGGGTGAGGCCCACGTGATGTTACGTCACGGCCAGTTGAGGGAGCGGGCTTTATGTCTTTGGCTTCTCATCTCTCTTGGCCATGTCTCTGGCCCCTTTCTCCACGCCGGTCCAGTCCCGCTCCAGAAGGCTTGGCTGGTCAAGGGCGAGGCTGGCGTCCTCCGGCTGGGAGTGACCTGCTTCTCCCCCGGCCCTCGCCTGCAGCTGAGCAGCAGCCAACTTTAAAAGGAAGCGAGCAATTTAGAAGAGAAGTGAAAAGGCCCATCACTTATTTAACCTGCAGCTATATTTAGGCCTGGGGTTGAGGTGGGTCCCTGTGTCTGTTCTGTTTCCCCCTCACCTTGAACACTGGGTCTTATCTTTTTGGAAAGAAAACTCATTACCATCAATGTAGCAGGATGGCATTCGAACGCAGTCTTGCCCTCTTCCTTGGAGAGAGGCTGCCGTTTTCTCCCGTTCACTGTCCACGCAGCCGCTCTCTTCTCTCATTTATCTCCTACAGCTGGGGATTTAGTAGCTCTTCTCTTTTCTATAAATTTATTTATTTATTTATGGCTGCATTGGGTCTTTTTTTTTTTTTAGTTTATTTTTGGCTGCATTGGGTCTTGGTTACTGCACGCGGGCTTTTCTCTAGTGGTGTCGAGCAGGGGCTGCTCTTCGTTGCGGTGTGTGGGCTTCTCATCACGGTGGCTTCTCTCGTTGCGGAGCATGGACTCTAGGCTCGCAGGCTCTGGAGTGCAGGCTCAGTAGCTGTGGTGCACGGGCTTAGTTGCTCCACGGCATGTGGGATCTTCCTGGACCAGGGCTCGAACCCGTGTCCCCTCCACTGGCAGGCGGATTCTTAACCACTGCACCAGCAGGGAAGCCCAGTACCTCTTCTTTTTTTTTTTTTTTTTTTGCGGTACGCGGGCCTCTCACTGTTGTGGCCTCTCCCGTTGCGGAGCACAGGCTCCGGACGCACAGACTCAGCGGCCATGGCTCACGGGCCTAGCTGCTCCGCGGCATGTGGGATCTTCCCGGACCAGGGCACGAACCCGTGTGCCCTGCATCGGCAGGCGGACTCTCAACCACTGCACCACCAGGGAAGCCCAGTACCTCTTCTTAATAACTCCAAACTCATAAACTGAATATGGCTTCAAAAACGGGAGAATCGGAAAATAGAGTACTGGGCGCTCACGGGCTTAAGAGGAAGAAAAGGAGGCTTCCTGTTTGAGGATCCATCCTTGGGATTTTCTCTTCACCGCCAGAGGGAGCCATGAGAAGCGGGGCTTGATTTCCTATTTTTCTAATGAATCCAGAGTCCTGACTCAGAGACTGACGCTGCAAACTTGGAGAACAACCGCTCACAGCTGAGAGCTGGGGAATGAGGCGCTTCAGACTGTTAGGAGTGAAATGAAGAACGGCTCGGATTCTGATGCTGGGGGTAAATCCCTGGAGGTGGGGTCTCCTCCCCGGTGGTTGTCGGAGTTCTGGACGGGTGCCTCAGGCTCAAGAAGAGGGTTTCAGAAACCAAAGCCCTGGACAAAGGTCAGGGGGTGAGAGAAGCTGAAGGGTGTGAGATTCACCAGCCCTGGAGGGGCTCTGGGGGTGGGGGGATCCTGATGCGTAACTAACCAAGCCTGGGAGGTGGGTTTCACTCTCCGACAGGGACCCCTCAGCCTGGCTAAGGGAACTGTGTGGTCTGGGCCAGCAACCTGCTTGTTGCCGAGGCAGCGAGGTTTATGAGAACACGCTGGATGGGGTCAGGGATCTGGGTTTGAGAGCCTACCTTGGCTAATGTATGACCCTGGCAGCGTCACTTCTTGGCTTTCTCTGTATCTGTTTCCTGTCTACACCTCTCCACTGCTGTGAGGCTCAGATTCTTTGCGGAGGAGCTCTTCCTCCGGGGCCTGTGGGCTGGGGAGGGGTGTCAGGATGAGGCGCCCGGCTGGAGCCTGTGAAAGCTGTGCAGAAGGTCCATCTCTAGGCGGGTGCATCTGCACAGGTGCGGCCAGGGAGTAGCCTCTGAGAGCCGCAGGTGCGATTCCTAATCTCCCTCTGGCGCTCTCTTCGGCACTTGAATGGTCAAGGGCTCCCCACTGCACCTGAGTTGGGCTGAGGATTTAAATGGGCGTTCGGCTGCCTGAGGATGGCGGTCCCGGTTCCTGTCCCTCACGTTGCCCGTCCCGTGGCAGAGCTGCAGGCCAGTGGCTGAATGGCCCAGGCTCAGGAGCCAAAGCCACCCTGTTCCTGGGAAAGAAGTGCCACCCAAACCCTGCCCGTTTCTCTCTTAGGAAAAAGATTGACTTTCTTACCTGGATACTTGAAGTTCACGTCAGCACCGCCAGCTACATCTCAGTGTTCTCCATGCTGTGCCTCCGTCCTTCATCTCCTTGTGTCCAAGTTAGTCCTATTTACAACTTATTGCTTCCCAGGAGATGGGAGGAGGCCTCCTCCTGTCATTTGGTCGATTTGCTTGTAGCCCAGTTTTTGAAAACAGTTTTATTGGCGTATAGTAGATTTACAAAGTTGTGTTAGTTTCAGGTGTACAGCAAAGTGAATCAGTTATACATACAGGCAGTCTTTTTTTTTTTTTTTAGATTCTTTTCCCATACAGGCCATTACAGAGTGTTGAGTAGAGTTCCCTGTGCTATACAGCAGGTTCTTATTAGTTATCTATTTTATATACAGTAGTGTGTATTTGTCAATCCCAATGTCACAATTTATCCCCCCCATCCCCTGGTTTGTAGCCCATTTCTAACAACTCCTTTGTTTTAAATGGAGGAAGACGTTTTTCTCTTCACTAGTATTAGCAATAAAAATAATAGAAGGTACTATTTATTGAGCACTTATATGTGTGCAATTTCTCTTAGATACATTAACAGTTATCCACAAACCACTCCAGTGAGGAAAGTGATATTATTCTCCATTTATATATGAGAAGACCAACTCGGAGGGGTGAATTGACTTGCCTAAGGTCTCCCTACGAGGGAGGGTCAGGATTTGAACTCACGTCAACCTGATTCCAAAGCTTAACTTTTGCACGACACCGTACTTCTTGAGAATTCTGGCTTTCTGTGCCCGGCTAATAGTCTCAACAGCCATGCACTTTGATAAAAGGGGTCGACCACAGCCAGAGGGTCAGGAACCAATTGTCTCCTCGTGTAAAGAGATGATCCAAAATGTATCCAGGCTCTGTTAGGCAAAAGAGAAATTCTCTGAACCCTTTCATGTTAACTTCCTATTAAAGCAAATGTTTTTATCATCCTGCCCTAGAGAAGGGATGTTCCCATTTAGAAAAAAAAAAAGACCTTCTAATTCCAGGTAACCCCGCACAGTTGGGGGAAAGCCCAGCTTTCCCACACTTAACTTCCGTCAGAGCTCCATCCGTGTGCCACCCTTTATCTTTCAGACTCTCTCTGGATAGTAGGTGGGAAGAGACTGGCCCCTTTGTGAGGCAGCAGGAAATCAGAGACAGGGACTGGAGGGACCCTTGGAGGTAAGTCGCCTGGTCCCGCTTCCCACCCGCCCCGTTGGGACTCCCTGCTCCAGTGCGTCTGGCAGGTCCTCCAGCCTCTGCCTGAAGGTCGTCTCACAGAGCAGCTTGTCCCCGGGGTGGCAGTGTTAGCTGTTTAAAAGTTCCATCTTTTGTGAGCTGCGATACCTCCTCCCAGCCATAGGGGGCTGCTGCGGTCCACAGGCTTCCCCGGGTGTTTCCGGTGTGTGGGACCCCTGCAATGATGCTGACTTGAGCATCACTGAGCCCATCCTTTCTCTCATCACCTTCACCCGCAACGTGTTGGGCCAGGTCCCTGGATGTTCTTGAAGCTGCCTCTCTAGTACAGCAGACACAGAGACCCCCATCTTCACCTGGTTCCCACACTGTGCTGCCCGGTCTCCTCACCTGCGGTCTCTCTACTCCAGGTCCCTCCCTGCAAGCACCAGAACCATCTTCCTAAACTTACCTGGTCTTGTCCTCCCCCAGCTGAAAGCCCTCCAGTGGCTCTCCGTGGTCTACAAGAGAAGCTCCTCAGCGATATAATCAAAGCCTTTATGTCGTGTTTGGATTAGTGGCTATTTTTTATGTAACGTGCAACATCCTTTGTAGCTATATCTTCACAATAACCTCATTGCTGGATATTATTATTTTTAATGCATTTTATAGAGCACAGCGAGGCTCACAGCTTAAACAGTATCTGCAGGTCACATAGTCGGGAGGTGGGAGGTCTGAGATCTGAAGGTTGTTGTCTCTGAGGCTCAAACCTCTATTCCATGTCCCAGGCAGTGTGTGTGTGTGTGTGTGTGTGTTTTAATTGTGGTAAAAAACATACCATAAAATTTACCATCTTAGGGTTTCCCTGGTGGCGCAGGGGTTGAGAGTCCGCCTGCCGATGCAGGGGACACGGGTTCGTGCCCCGGTCCGGGAAGATCCCACGTGCCGCGGAGCGGCTGGGCCCGTGAGCCATGGCTGCTGGGCCTGCGCGTCCAGAGCCTGTGCTCCGCAGCGGGAGAGGCCACAACAGTGAGAGGCCTGTGTACCGCAAAAAAAAAAAAAAAAAAAAAATTACCATCTTAACAGTTTCTACGAGTGCAGTTCAGTAGTGTTAAGTATATTCACATCGTTGTGCAACTAACCTCCAGACCTTTTCTATGTCCCCATGTCCCCTCTCCCCAGCCCCTGGCAACCGCCATGCTGCTTTCTGTCGCTATAGCTTTGACTGTTCTAGGAACCTCATGAGTGGAATCACACACTATTTGGCTTATTTTGCTCAGCATGATATCCTCAAGGTTCATCCAGGTTGTAACGCATTTCAGCATTTCCCTCCTTTTTAAAGGCTGAATAATATTCCATTGTATGTGTATACATATGATGGACAAGTATGTTTTTGTTTTTTTGAAGAGTGCTCAGCCTCGTAGTATCTTGTCCACCATCTTCATTTATTCCAAAGCACAGGACTGTTCATGACAAGCTCTGCACGGGAAAGCATTCTGGGCTCCGGATGGCAGATGCCCCAGTGAAGCCAAGATTAAACCCAAGAGAGAGGCCTAGCTGGTGCACTCGCATGGCTCTGCCCCGGGAGTTCCCACCACGAATGGAGTCTGGGAGTCCAACCTATGGAGCGACAGCTGCCCCAGTTTAAGCATCCTTAGCAGACAGGTGGACTGTGCCCTCCCCTGGTTTGAGTCCTGGGGGAGGATCCCCTGCTTTGTAATTTTCCTGGTTTAATAGAGTAGATCCCAGGGGTGGGGTGGGGCTTAGGCATCTTTGCTCATCCTGCCGAAACCATCTTACCTGGGACAACGCATCATCTCCTTTCATGCCGACAAGTCTGAGGTGGATCATATCAGCCCCCAGCTTGCAACTGAGGAAACTGAGGCACAGAGAAGTTAAGTCACCCAGCTGGTGAGTGGTAGAACTCTCCCACCTAAATCTAACTCCTAGCTCCCTGGGGGCCGGGATGTCACTGGTGTTCCCTTAGGTGAATGTGGCCTGCTAGGCGTTTCAGGGATGTGGACAGACATCCCCACCCCGCCCCCACGCCCCATTTCCTCCCTCCTGTTCCTGGTGCGTCTTCTGAGCCTCTTCCAAGGGGTGGAGGCATTCAGGTCCCAGGAGCAGTGATGGAAGATACCCTGAGAGAAGGGCACAGATATTGCTGCCGCACCAAACTAGGGTCTCCACAGCCTTCGACAGCATGGGAGGTGGGGGACATGTGGGTGCTATTGGCAGAGGACAGCTCAGAGGGGGAGGGGGAATTGCTCACTCTCATAACCAGACTCAGAAAGGGCAGGGTCAGAGGGCCTCCGGGAACTCCGGATCTAGGGACTCAGATGCCTACACGAGTCCCTGTCTCATTTCTTACCAGCAGTCGCTGAGCCCTCTGCCTGCCGGTTTCACTTCCAGGTCCCACAGATGGACTTTCTCCACGTGGCAACGTTCATGGGCTTAATGTCTGGGCCACCCAAGAGGAAAGGGAGCCTTCCCTGCCCCTCCCACCGACAGGTAGATCCCGGGGATGGGCTCTGAGTGGGTCAGCACCGCAGAGAGCAGGCTCTGTTACCAGCAGAAGCAGGAGAGGCCCTGGGGACCTGGGGCTTGGCGGCCGCCCTCGTTTTAGGTCTCTAGAGGCGACAGGGCACAGGTATCTGGACGCCTCGAGATGGGGACTGGGAGGTCTGTGCAGCAGAGACACAATTTCTTCCAGTTGGGGTGTTCACTGGGGGCAGCCTGGTGCAGAGGGAAGGAGAGATCGGGGAGCAGCTACTAGGTGGGTCACCCCAGGCGGGAGCCTTCGTGTGCGTCTGTTGCTGGCATTAGGTGGCCTCTCTCACCCCGTGACCCCTCTCACTTTGAGACTTGCTGAAAGGGAGAGAGAAGCAACCCCACTCCCTTGGCCTTGTCGTTCCTCTCAGGAGCCCCTGCCGGAGTTGCCATGGCGACGGGATCCCGCAGCCTTGCTCTTCTGGGCGCCGGGCTTATTAGCTCCTGGCTGTGTCTTAACCGCGAGTTCTGGGGCCCAGAGAGTTTGCTAGAAAAGGGTAATTGCTGCAGAAGTTCAGGACTCCTGGTCCCAGAGGCGGCCTGATGCTGGCCTGTCCCAAGGGATGGAGGTTACCGGGATCAGTGCCATTGCTCAGGCCCTCGGCTCACGGGATGACCTTGCAGGGCGGCTGCAGCAAGGTCCTGACAGGCTCCCGGCTTCCCGCGGGTACCGTTCCCACCGCCCGGGTGTGCGGAGTCGGGGCGGGAGGCGGACTGTGCACCAGGAGTGGGATTGTTCCTATTCTTCTTCCTCAGAGCTTACGCGGCGCATCCCCAGCCTTGGATTCTCAAAACAACAGTGCGAGGTAAATACTGTTATCCTCATTTTACAGGTGAGGAAACAGGTGAAGGCAGGTTTCAGTGACACACCCGAGGTCGCCCTGCATGTGAGCGGCAGAGGTGGGAGTGGGACCTGGTATTTTCCACCCAGATCCATCCCTCTTTCCACTGTGTTCCTGTCCTCCCCCTCCCCCAATCCTCAAGTGACACTTGCAGACCAAGGAGCAAAAATGGGCTTTCGATGCAGCTTTCTATGAAATATTTAGATATTTTGCTTCTGATGGGAAGAAAGGACAGCTGTGTTTCATGGTGCTTAGTTAGTATCGTCAGACCCGTGGGAGGGGAATTCTGGGTGGTGATGAAGTGGTCCAGGAAGCAGAGGCCGGTGACGGGGTTGTTCTGTGAAGATGCTCAGAACAGCCCTTTGGGAGCTGCAGAGGGCTTGGAGCTGGGGGGCCCCTGGATCTGTGTGGGGTTGTTTGTCTGGTTTAGAAGGTCAAGGATGAGGCTTCCGCCTAAGTGTTTTATAGTTCTACACTCTACGTAGTGGGTAGAATCTTTTTTCAGTTAATAGATTAAGCAAAGTCACCTGTTGGGTCTTGGGGCCGTGCTGATTTGGACTTGGAATTGATCTCTTATTATCACCTGGTCCTGGGTGAATGGCTGTGGGAAATACGGAGCTGAACATGATGTGACTTTGGCCTCAGACAGCAGCTTACACTCAAGGAGGAGAGGTGCCTTAGGAAGTGATTCCCTGGGATGGGCACACATTAGAACAAAGGTCTTAACTTGGAAATCTGCTCATCCCTGGGGTTGCATGGCTGGGCTTCAGCGGGGGTCCAAGAAATCCCTGAAGTTGCATGCAAAATTGTGCAATGTGTATGAGAGAGAGAGAGAGTGTGTGTGTGTGTGTGTGTGTGTGAGAGTGAGGGGGAGGATGCCCATGGCTTTCTCTGGATTCTCAAAAATCCAGAAAGGTTAAAAGACACTGACTGAATAAGAACCTTTTTGAGGGTGACATAAGTGGCTGGATTCAAGACACAAAGCTTATTATAAATTATGTTCTGTAGAGTCTGTGCACAGTGCTGATACTGTGTGAAGAAAGACAGCCACAGCAGTCAGTGGACTTGAACTCAATTCCACAGGCCAGTTTAGCTTCACACACCTGTGCCCGGTGACCTGTCCCCCTGCCTGGTCGGAGAGACCTCATCCCCCCACCTACTGTAGGAAGAGGTCTGGGAAGTGGGGTGCAGGCCCACGCACAAGTATTGTTCTGGTTACAGCGCAAACAGTGCTATTTTCTCAGCATCTCTGCCCTCCCACAGAGAACAGCCTTCTCTTACCTCAGCTGGCTCAGCTCAAGGAAACAAAAAGAACTCATAAGGCAACAGATTTGGGGCCGGAAACAGTTGCTTTTTATGCTTGTTAAGCATCTAGTGAGATTCAGAATAAAACCCACCACTGTGAAAGAAACTATGAAATAAAAGGAGCTTTTATTACCCTGGGTTCTGCCTTGTTCAAGACACTTACCTTTCCATTGTGAAACATAAATCTCCTGCGTGCCGTGGCACCAAGAAACGCCCGGCGATGAGTTGTTGTTGATTCTCCTCCTAGACCATCTGGGCCACCAAACCGGGATCTGTAGGAATGTTTACGTGGTGGAAAGGGAACAGAGAAACGGGCTGAAACTTTTTCAACAGTTTTATGCATGCATGGCAATTACTTCTGCCTGAAGAAGGAAGATTCACTACGTCTAGAAATGCAGAGCCTTGCGAATACAGTGCCGTAAAGCCCAGCGTCCGGAGCATGGCCCAGCTTGAGGCGGGTAACTCTGCTTTCCAGAGCCCTGGCACGTCATCTGCTCCCAGATTCGGAAAAGGGGGTCCACCTCCCCTGGAAGCCGTGGGGTATGGCACTGGGTCCCTGGGGAAACGGGACAGAGTGTGGGGAGGGAGGGAGGCGTCCTCAGTTGCCAGGGTGCTGGTCTTGGGAACCTCCCACCGAAGTGGATTAGATGGGCACCAGCCTCTCTCTCACTGAAGTCCTGGAAGCACGCCCTCTTTCCCAGTACATGACCTGTCAGGCCTCCTGGCAGGTGAGTCCTTACTGCCTTGAAGGAAAAGAGAAGCTCTTGTCGGAGACAAAGGGGAAAGGGACTAACAAACATTTATTGAGCCCCTACTATGTGCCAGTCAAGCTTTTAGGCACTTGACATAAGAACTTAAATTCCTCTGGGAGGTGGAGATTTTCATCCTTATTTATAGATGGAAAATGGAGTGTCAGCGAGACTGAGTACTTCCCCAAAGTCGTTCAGGTCGTTAAGTGACAGAGCCCGAAAGCTAACTTTTTTTTGCTCTATGGTGTTCTAATATTTTGGAAATTTAACTACTCTGCAGCTGCAAATTTTAATCACTTAAGGCACTGGAAAGGGTCAGAGGAATCACCCAATTCAACCACCTTCTTAGTGTGGGGATCCCTTAGAGTTAACGGAGCAGCCTCTGCTGACAGGTTTTCCCGGCTCCATCACTGGTTAGCCTGGGCCACTGGAAAATTCACCAGGCCTGCTACCCTCCTGGGTTCCATGGCTGAAGTGCTAGAACCCGAGGGAACCGGCAGTAATAAATGCAAGGTCAGCTCGGTGACTCGGCTCTGGGGGCTTTTAGGTCAAGAGGATCCTGTGTTGGGACAGGGCTGGGCCCAGGTCTCATTCACAGGAGAGACGGAAGTTTGCTGAGTAGAGTAGAGTAGCTGCTCAACAAACCCTCCCTGATGGAATCATACGAGGAAGTGGAAAACACACAGCAAGTGAGAATGAAATGCAGTCATGCTCCCCAGACCCCAGAAACAAGCTTTCCGGCAGGAGCTGTCTGCAGAACTCTGAGGCAAGCTGCCAGAAGTCCCAGCTGAGAGGCAGCCCCCAAACCACTGTGTCTCTGAAGCCCCTCTGAGGGGAAAAGGAGGAAAGCAACCCTGTCTAGCTGCAATGTCTTTCTCCCCACGGAGGCCCTGTGAACAGTCTGGCGACCTTGCT
Source organism: Hyperoodon ampullatus (assembly GCF_949752795.1). NCBI lineage: Eukaryota > Metazoa > Chordata > Mammalia > Artiodactyla > Ziphiidae > Hyperoodon > Hyperoodon ampullatus. The sequence goes on from NC_136928.1 coordinate 77,915,083, forward strand.
CCAAGCCCAGCAGTGAGCTGGGGCTATAATGTCACGAAACTCATTTCCATCTGTCAACTTCTTTAATTAGGTGGGGAATTTCATCAGTCTGTGGACCTAGAGAGTACCCAATCCATCATGTTTCAAACTTGGAGTAAACCAAAATAAAAATATGCCAACTTGCAAGCTGATAGACCAACCCAGCCTGGATGCTTTAAAATCATTGCGAATGCACGAGGAGTCTGAGTAATAACCTGTGCACCGTGTGCCAGAGCTGGCGTGATATGCTCACGGCACTTTATTTCTATCCAGGCTTCAGAGTGCCAGCATCATATCCTGCCGTCTGCACGAAATGCTACCAGCCTCAAGAGTCCTTTATTTCCAAACTCCTAAAATGCTAACACACATTAGTAGAGCATTTTTTAGTTTATAAAATGCTTTTATGGACATCCTCTTGTTTAATTTATGACTTACAACCTCTCTGTAACTCGTAACCTCTCTATAAAGGATTATCCTCACTTTATGTAGAGGGCGGGCAAGAGTTAGAGAGGTAAAATGCATTTCCCAAGGTCACACAGGTGGTAATTGGCCAATAAATCCTTGCGTTTGGGTCTTCTCACTTTAGATCCCAACACTACGCCTCTAGAGCAACGCTGGCCAGTGTTATTGTGAATGTTAGTTGAATACCTCTAGTGATGGGGAGCTCACTCTCAGAGAATCTCATTGCGCTGTTGAGCAGCTCTGATTGAAAGTGGAGGCAAATCTGCCTCCATACAAAACCCACTCATGGGACCTGCAGGAGCAACGCAGGGCTTGTCTGCTCTCCCACAGACAGCCTTACAGCCCCACCATGAACGGCACCTCAGACGACAGCATGTGGCCCATCCTTCCTCGTCTTGCTAGAAAAAAGAAAGAATTTTATCAAGGGTTTGGCTCAGACAAGCTAAACTCTGTCCATGACACATTTCTAAGGTGAGCTGGGCAACATTGGCATCACTGATCAAACCCACACGCCATCTGCCTGATCCCCATTGATAGATTTCTGCCAGCAATTGATGTTGAGCTAACGGGGCTGTTTCTGAATTTTTGCCTGCCCGCACTTTTGGAAGTTATTCTCCATTTTCTTCTTACCTCAGGTGGCTCTGAAAGCCCTGGCAATTTCCTTCAGCCTCTTGGAGTGTTACCTGCGTCAGCCTAGAAACCGCCCTTGCACCACCCGGCTCTCATGTATTCTCTCCTGTCTTGCCGTGGATCTCGACCCCGCCTTCTGTCTGTCTACCTTTGCTGCTGTAGAGACGGTTCTCCTTGGAGAAGTTGTAAACTGGAAAAGTTAGACCTTGAACCCAGACCTCTCTGACTTGGGTTGTTCTTGCCCTGTACCATGTGCGTGCCCTCTGAGCTCCCACTTCCCCACTCAGCTACCCACCCCTGGGTGAAGAAAGCCCCATCTTCATTTTATAGACAGTTGACAGTGAGTCCCACACTGGGCCATGACCATTGAACTTGGTGGGCTTTGCTCTAAGAAAATCTGTGCCCCAGGCGCCCCCTCCAGCGATGCCTGAATGAATAGGCTTGCAAACTTAGGGTTAAAGTTTGTGACTCTGACCTTATGGTTAGCCCTAAAGGACCTGAGGCTTAGTAAGTCAGGAAGGCTTCCTGGAGCAGGTGATGTTTGGGGCAAACTGTAACTTGCTGACCAGGATCCATCCAGGCTAACGGCCACCCAGCTACAAACCTTAATACCAGGTGCATCATCCATGCTCAAAAAACTAGATGGATGGGCACCAAAGATTTGGGTCTAAGATGGTTTTCTCTTTCTTAAAATGGGAGAATGAACAATGGGATCTCCCTTAGTCATTGTATCTGGTTGCTGTGAATTTAGGTAAAGAAATAAATCTCTAAGCTGTGAATTTAGATAAAGAAATACATCTCAAATGTCTAGGCTACAGGTTCTGTTTTGTAAAATTCCATCTTTTCTTTATATTTGTCACCACTTGTGATGAAGCCAGGATTGCATACTTCTTTTGATCTAGTCAATGGTGGAGTCAGGCCTGAGCTGAGACCTCAACCACTGCCCTGTGTGGAGCTGCAGGGCCTGGGCTTTGCTTTCAAGTAGGCAACTTGCTGGAGAGGAATTCCTTCCATTTACGACGCCAGGCTCGGGGGCCTGGGATAATCCTGTCTCGCTTTCAAGGCTCAGGTCGGGTCCCCCCGTCCAGTAAGCCCCCAGCGATCGCTGGAGCCGCCCTCAGTCCTGTGCCTTTCGGGCGCTGTCCTCGGCCTGCAGTGGCCTCCCCTCACCTCTTTGTCTTGTTCTCCAGAACTGAGGTCGCGCTTTACGTCCTCCCGGGAGCTTTTATGGTCACCCACCCCTGCCGACTGGGTTCAGGGCCCTGCTCCTTACCTTTGTCCAACCGGTTTTTGTTGCAGGGACCCTGGTTATCAACTGTCTGTCCCCCACTAACTGGGGCCTCCGCAGCAGCAGGACCTGGGCCTGACTGTCCCTGGGCCTCCAGCACACGGCATCGCGTGGGAACAGCTGCTGTGCCTCGAGGTCTCTGGCTGTGCTCAGGTCAGTGGTCAGCTGCTTTCTGGCTGTCCCATGTGTCAGTCTGCACCCACAGCTGGATCCTAGGCCCTCAGGGAGCAGTCGGAGGGTTCTCAGCATCCCTCGTGCCCTGGGCGCAGAGCTGGGTGCCAGGAGGAGCTCATCTCTTAGACTGAATATTTCGAGTCTGGAAACATATACCTTCACCTCTGCCTTTTTTCATTCTTGTTCAAAATCGGTATTTAGACTAGCTTCGGGCCCCAGGTAAAACCTGCCAGATTTCTCCTGATCTGAGCCTGCTGTCTTATGTTTAAACTCAACAGGAGAGCCAGGCCATGAATTGGTTGCTCCTAATTCACTCATGAAGCGATGCGATGATTATGTCTCTCAAGGTCCCCAGCAACCTTGGCGCATTTGGGGGCTGTGGGAATGGGGGGTGGTGAGCGCAGGTGGGCTCAGAGCTGCCTCTGCTGAGCGGTAAGGGGGCACATATCTTCAATACGTTCTGTCCAAGGATTTGATCAGTCACAGGCCAGGGCTGGAAGGGGCCTTCATCCTCCAGGATTCTCTCTCCAAGCAGATTTCCTGAAAAACAGCATGGTCAGCCCCAGGGGAACATCTGTGCAGGGGCCGGGCTGCAAAGCGTTCATTCTGAGCAGCGCCTCCCTTTTCTGGAGTGCACACCTGTCTCCCAGTGACTTCTCCCACCTGCCAGCTCTGCTCTCCAGGCTGACACCGGGCAGGTGGTTTCCTTGTGCTCGGAGGACTGGTCTTTAGATGCTTGGACACATTTCCCTGGGAACCTTCTTGGTTCCTAATGCGTAGAACGAGGGATAGTCCTGAGAGCCTCGGCAGCTCAGGCGCTGGAGGGACAGATAGACCCTCCCCGGCCTAGAAGAGCCGCAGGGGCAGGCAGCCGGCCGAACTGCACATCCGGGGAAGCAGGCTCCTCACAGCCCTGCTGTCCCCCTGAGCACTGTGTAGGGGGCACCCTTACCCTCTCTGCCCTCTCGTCTCAGGGCTTCCGACACCACGTGGGGCTGCCTGCTGGGCCTGGCCCACAGGGACGGGGCAGCCCTGTCCATCTGCTCTGCCGCGTGGCTCTGTGCTCTGTGAAGTGCTCCCCGGCATCCCCACTGCCTGGGCTGTCGCTGCATCCCAGGCTCTGGTTGGCTTGGTGGGTGCGTGCTCACTGAGGGGGCGGGGTCGTCACTCACCTGCCCTTTTATCCCCACCACCACTTCTCAGGCCCTGGTAGGGAGCAGCTCCCAGACCATATCCACCATCCATTTCTGACTGCGGATGCTGAGCTTTTATTTAGTTACCTTTTTAAACGACCCGTATCAGGATTCTGCCTTCTGCAATACGTCATCACAAAGGTCTCCCCGGTCTTACAGAAGACGTGCATCACATTTTATTCTGAAATTACATGACCTCCATTATTATACTTGAATAGGTGTTATATTTAGCACTTTAAGTGCCTCCTATGTTTTAGGCAGGGTTTTAAATACCAGTTTAACTCTCACCACAACTCTGTGACACAGGTGCCATTATTATTCCATTGCACTGATGGAGAGGTTGAGGCACAGGACATTTAAGTAACGTGCCTCAGGTCACACAGCTAGAACTTCACTGGTATTTGCACCCAGCAACAGAAGCAGCCTGTTCTTTGCTGCCTTAAACTTGGGGCGTGTGCATCCTCCATCGAGACTAGGTTCTGGAGACCCTTTTTTTGTCCAAATTAAACATCTACTCCAGGTGTAGTCTTCTTCGTTAATCCACTGGTTTTTTTGTTTGTTTGTTTTGTTTTTGTTTTTGTTTTGCAGTACGCGGGCCTCTCACTGCTGTGGTCTCTCCCGTTGTGGAGCGCAGGCTCCAGACGCACAGGCTCAGCGGCCATGGCTCACGGGCCCAGCCGCTCCGCGGCATGTGGGATCTTCCCGGACCGGGGCACGAACCCGTGTCCCCTGCATCGGCAGGCGGACTCTCAACCACTGCGCCACCAGGGAAGCCCCCACTGTTTTAATAGAGGGATTTGGCCTTGCTCACAGCTTCACCAGATAGCTTAACCTCTTGGAAAGCTTAGCTGTTCTAGTAGCTTCTAAGCCAACCACTTTGCAGTAAAGAAAGGCACTTCTGCAAATTGTCGCCTTTCATCTGCCAGCCTGCATGTATCGCTGTGGCCTTCTCTTTAGTTGTGAGAAAGTTTGCCCGCGTCGCTTCAACACTGTGATGCACCAAAAACAAATCTCACAAAACAACACGACCTCCTGTGTTATAACAGTTATAACAGGATCCTGGCAGAATCGGACTTGAACCCAGAGCTGGCTGACTGCAAAGTCTGCACTTTCTCTATTCTGCTGCCTTTATTAATGCTGATACAAAGGCAAGGCCAGCGCGCGCTGCTGTGGCTGCAGGGCCACGCCTCTGCCTTGACGGGCTCTTGTGGGCGCGGCTTGTGTGCTGCTCTCAGGGCCTCGCCCAGCGCGGTGCTCAGTCTGGCTTTTATGAATGGAATCGTATTGGGGTCGGTAGTAGCAAAAAGAGTCAAACGTGCAAGAGACTCCTTTGGTGAAGAAATGTCATGTTTTCATTACCTAGGTTGGCAGGTTGGGGGCGTTTAGGGGAGTGACATGTTTGACACTGTGTCTGTGGCAGTGGGGAGAGTTCTGGAAATGGCCTTGGAGTTCACGGCCCAGGACAGTTTGCCAAGGGGGCCGGCACCTGGTGGTGAGGACCTGGGGCAGAGGCGCTTCCGGGGCTGTGGCCACGCTGCACGATTCGTGGAAGGCATGTCGTCTTGTGACACGGCGTGTGCACGTGTGTAGGAGAGTGACCGTGAGGGCCCTGGGACCAGGCCACGGTGGAGACGACAGTCTGACCAAGGGTGGCTGGAGGCAGGTCACCACCACGGCCACACCTCTGAGGGCTGCAGAAGGGGCAGCTGTGGCCCAGGTGGCCCCAAGGGCAGGATGCCACCCCTGCCCAGGGTTGGGGGAGCATCCATGCAATGACCTGAGCGCCCAGTCTGGCCCTTGTTCTGAAGTTGTTTGGGACTTTCACGCCATTAATCAGCGTCATGTCTTCTTTGCCCTGTGATCTGAAGCAGTCAGTGGTTGAGAGTCAGACACAGTCCAGCCCACAGCCTCACAGACACTCATTTGCTGCGTGACCCCGGGCTCCCGGGCCCTCAGATCTCCCGTTTGTAAAATGAGGGTAGTAATTGACTTAGCGGGGTCCTTGGAGCCTTAAATGAAGTAAGGAATTCTAGAAGGTTGCTGAGCACGTGGTCCAACCTCGTGGGAGGCACAGAGGGGTGGATCACAACAGCAGGCTCCTGGAAGCTTCTATCTGGGGTGTGCAGAGCAGAAAATCATCCCGCACACACGTCATTGGTTTGTCTCTTTCCCGGAACTTGTGCTCAACGACTGCTTGTTTTTGGTGGGATGGCCGGGCAGGATGAGTGTTTGGGTGTCCTCCTCTCAACCTCTAGACATGAAACCTGTTAGAAAAAGGGAGGAATGATTCTTCTCAAGTGTCAACCTTTTCTTTATTCTCATCTGTGTGCCACATGTAGGTTCAAAAAGTAAAACCAAGGTGCTCTCCAGGTATCCGGAGAGTGGGTGTTTATTTTAGCCCACGCTCCCCCTTCCTCATCCTCTTCAGATGGATGAAGTTGGAGAGGAAAATGACAGGAAGCTTTTCCAGCCGGCAACCTGGGACGAGCTCCCCCCGAGAATGGGATGCATTTAGAGTTTTTAGCAAGTCTGGGCAGGATGACTGACAGGAAGGGCGCCCATCTGCAGAGCTGGCAGGTGTCTCTTCAGAATGGAGGGTGGCCAATGGCATGTCTCTCAAATGCTTGCCTGTCAGCCCCGCCGAGGTGAGCACCTTTAGCTCCTGGATGAATCGCCTCACTGTGGCAGTACCAGCCAAGTACACCCGACATCATTGGTGGGAGCCTTACTTGGCTTTAATGGCGATGAATTTCTGGCTGAGAAAGGCACACGCCTCTCCCAGGATGTGACATTCATTTTGCTGCATGCAGCCCACACACCTGTGCCTGCAGGCAGAGCCCTGCGGGCCGGGCAGGTGGAGGTAGATAAGCAGCAAGACTGGGTCCCTCTGGTTTGTCCTGTTCTCTCCTCCCTGCTGCTGGGTCTCTGTTTTCCCCCCCGATTTTTGGCACAACTGCAAGTGTCTAAAGGCTCGGTTGCTGAGGGTGGTCACCCCCAGCCAGCATTCCGTGAACATTATTATTGCTGAAGCCGCTGGGCCCCAACACAGGGCCGGAGATGCCTGCTTGTTCCATCTTCAGTGACTGGAGGTGATTCCGGATTTATTCTCCGACATGAATTTAGTGATTGTAAATGTCACAGCCTCACACTGTTTTTAAATATGTTCATGACTTCAGAGTCAACGGGAATTTGAATTTCAAGAGCTTGTTATTTCTCTTCCTGTTATTTCCAGGAAGAGAAAAATAAAACCATACAGATGTGATAACATCTGGGTTTCCATGGTGCCCGAATCAGTCATGCTGGGTGAGGACTCTTCTCTAGCACCCACTCCCCTTTCCTGTTGACGGGCAGGTTTTACCTGGTAAAGGGGGCACAAGTTTTGAGTTCTTGCCTCTCCATTTGGCCTATGTACAGAGATCGTCCCTGTTATAAAAAAAAACAAGCTTTGCTGATAATCGATTCTGTTAACTTCATACATAAAGTATCTTGGTTCTTCATCCAAATGAGTCTAGCCGTCATGAAACCAACTTGCAAACACCTTCCCCCACTGCATTTGGAGGCATTAAATGAAGTTATTTAAAACAGAATGACATTATCCCAAACTTCTAGAATATGGTTTAGAAGTAGATCAAGGGATAAGCGCCCTCCACCTACTTGGAGTGGAGCAGAAAGAACAGTGCAGTCGGAGGCCTGGGCTTCAATCCTAGTTCTACCACTGATGGTAAATCCTGAATCTCCCTGAGCCTCACTGTTCTCATCTGTAAAATGGGAGCAATGGTCACTACCTCACGAGTCACCGGGATTCAACGAGCCAGCGTGTGTCAAAGTGCTGAGCTCAGGGAAAACACTCCACACACAGGTGCTGAGTTTGAAGAGGGAAAAAAGTCACAGTAGAGGGTTGTGCCAGCTCAAAACTCAAAATTGTGGAAACTTACAGAGGGAGAGGATGGGAAAGGAGAGAGGGAAGAGGAGGGAGAGTACAGGGAGAGGGGAGGATGGAAGAGAGAGACAGAGACAGAGACAGAGACAGAGACAGAGAGAGAGAGAGAGAGAGAGCGAGAGAGAGCCGATTTATCCCGAAAAAATCCTGAGAGGCATTTCCTCCAAAAGAAATATTTGTCACCGAAATAAGACCATTTCAAACTGCACCAAAAGCAATAGTTTACATTTACTGACCACTTCCTAAATCCCAGATCCTGCACATCTTTCCTGGTGAAGATTCCCTCTGGTCTCCTACCTGGGGTAGGTATAAGCCTGGCTGTGAGTTAGGACTCCAGAGCTTCCCTAAGAAATGTTTTATTTTCAACCTTAGTGTGATTGTGTTATACAATTTAATGCCCTGAGCAACCCTATTTAGTAGGACTGTAAAATGAAATGCATTTCGTATACATTTTCACTTTATTTCTGGATTCTCATGACTACCATTTAGGTCACGGTTAAAGTTGAGAGGTATATGCCCCAAGGACCCCACCCAACATCATCACCTAGGATCATGCAGGATTCCTGCTGAATTTGCCATCGGATCACTGCAGATCTTCCTGAAATGGAAAAATAAGAATCCTTCCTATTTGAATAGTGTTTCCTTATCTTTGTCAAATGTTTTCTGCACAAAATTTTATATAACCCTGAACAAGGCCCTGTAAGATAGATATCAACATTATTGCCATTTACAAAAGGAGCCTGAGTCCCATAGAGGTTAAATGACTTGTTTGAGGTCACTAAATGGTAACACTCTATAATCCCAGGAAATTTGGTGTTCCCTTCCCCTTCACTGTGTCCCAGTTGCTAATGTTGCATCACAAACCACCCCAAACAAAGCTGTCAGACAACCACCCATGTATTATGTTCACAGATCCCCAGGGTCAGGAATTTGGAAAGGTCACAGTGGGAAGGACTGTTTCTGCTCCATGCTGTCTGGGGCCCCTGCTGGGAAGACTGGAAGGTCGGGGTGACTTGACAGCTAGAAACTAGAATTATCTGAAAGCTCACTGCTCATTTTTCTCATAGTTGGCTGGAACAGCCAGTGAGGGCTATTGGCCACAGCGCTGACACATGGCCTCTCCATGTGGCTGCTTGGGCTTCCTCACAGCATGGTGGCTGCCTTTCAAGAGCAAGTGTTCCAAAACGAGCTGAGCAGACAGAGGTCAATATCACCTTTATGACCTGGTCTTGGAAGTCACATAGCATCACTCCTACCATAGCCACAGACTTGCTCAGATTCATGGAGAGGGAAAATAGAGCTCAGTCTGTGGGAAGAATGTCAAAGTCACATCGGGATGACTCTGGGAAGCAGGCTTGTTGATGTCAGGAGGGCTTTGGGAGAGGTTCTCTGGGAGAAAAGAATGCAACCCCTCTCCTTGGTGCCTCCCCCATACCTTCTGTTCTTAGATGAAGGACTGCTTGGAGAGGTGAGGACCCTTGCTCCGTTTGCCAGGACATGGTCTCTTATATGTGATTCATGAATGGGGCTAAAACATAGTGATTGCAGCAGGCAGCAGGAATTTCCGGTTTCTAAAATATCTTATTCCTGCCCAATTCCACAGAGGATCTGAGGTGGTTTTCCATATAGTGCGTGCACGCACACACACGCACACACACACACCCCAGACACACCCATATACACGTCACAGAAGATCAAAAAGTAAAGGAAAAAAAATCAGAAAGTAAAAAACTAACCCAGATCAAGATCACATTTGCGGTCTTAAAATCATCCTTAAACAGTGACTGAACACTGGGTCAAGCTCTGCGCTTCAGCTTCGGGCAGAAGGACCAGGAATGTTTGTGAAACTAGAGGTTCCTAGTGCTCCTCCCTCTTCCCCGTTCCCCGCTGCTTTTCCCAAGATTGCAGGCAGCTGTCTACCCCAGGCTCTCTGGTAGTTTTAAAAACTTCTTATTTTTTTGGGCTTCCCTGGTGGCGCAGTGGTTGAGAGTCCGCCTGCCGATGCAGGGGACACGGGTTCGTGCCCCGGTCCGGGAAGATCCCACATGCCGCGGAGCGGCTGGGCCCGTGAGCCATGGCCGCTGAGCCTGCGCGTCTGGAGCCTGTGCTCCGCAACGGGAGAGGCCACAGCAGTGAGAGGCCCGCGTACCGCAAAAAAAACAAAAAACAAAGTTCTCATTTTTTAAAAAGATGATAATGGCCTGTGTTCTTGACATTTTAGAGGAAAAAGTCAATTGGAGAGGAACAGCTGGGTCACTGTCAGGCCATGGTCGAAGCCTCGCATGAGAGGCAGAAGATCCCTCGTCTTGTGTCTCACGCTGGCCTTTTCCCCGAAATCCATGCCGGGGCACTTGAGCAGAATCAGTACCCACCTCCTACCTCCATAAACTAACAAAAACTCAGCAGAAAAATTAAGATGTGAAAAATAAGTTTGACATCTCAAAGGCAAACGGGAGAAAACTAAAACCTGCCTTCTCTTTCTTTTTCCTTTAAGGAAAAGGTGAATTCTTTGAGTGACTTCTTTGTTTCACGCTGAGCTAAGTAATGTGGCTTAATTATCCCGCTCTTTCTTCTTCACAGCTTCTAATTGCTCTTTATCATTTGATTGAGTCTATTTCAGCGACTGCACAAAAGTGATACATTCTGAGTCTGGAGAAATTAGCCATGAAATGAGCATCTCCTCAATACTGGCGTTGTCTTTTCTGTTTCTTGGTGTATTTATTTAATATTGTTTTGAAGACACAGAAGGTCTGCGGGTTCAGTTCTGAGGTCTGAGCTCAAAGGAGAGCCAGGAGCCTGGGGTTCCCTCGTAGGTGTGTGGCCTGGGAATCTGCTTCTAGATCCCTCTCTCTGCTATTACACCAGGCTGTTCCCCAGGATGAATGGGGTAGTGTTTGGAAAGCACAGCGCCCAGGCCCTGGTGCAGAGGAAAATGCTCCATGAGTTCTGATCATTACAAAGGCAAATCGGATTACATCCCCCTTCTAACTAAAATGCTTCATGGACTCCTTCCAAACGTCATACCTCGACCTTCCCCACCTACCATAATCCGGACCCTCCTTACCTCTCCAGAACCATCCTTGGGCTCCTCCCTTAAGCCTCGCTGAAGCTCTTTCAGATTCTAGAAAGCTCTGGACTCTTTTTCTCCGAGGGGAGGAACAGCACTTGCTGTTTCCTCTGCCTGAAATTTTCGTTCCTTCTCTTGTCCTCCACCTGACTAACTGCCACCCACCCTCCAATCTCTGCTCAGGTGTGACCTCCTCCAGTCCCAAATCCGGGTCAGGTCTCTAGCCCGGGCTCTGCCCCAGGGCCCTTCCCTTCCGTGTACTTGCACTTGTCAGACAAGGCTCTGATGCTGGGTTATCATGTGTCGGGGGGGCAGTGTTGGTGGCGGTGGTGGCAGGCTTATTCTGGGTCCTAAGACTTATTCTGGAATCCTGGTGAGTAGCTGTGAGCACGTTTCTCCTCTCAGGGGTGGTAAAGTGAATTTCCCTGGCCAAAGATGATGCTTTCCTTCCAAGGAGAAATCTCCAGAGAGGCTTGTTAGTTACATAAAGGCCTTCCTCCCATTGCTCTTGGAGAAAAGGAAAGGAGCCATGAACCTGGATGCAGATGTTTTATTCAGAAAAGGTTTTCTGCTTGGAATTGTAAATTGCAGGGTATTGCTGAGCCAGAGCTATGTTCTAAGAAGCTCCTGCATTTTTGCCTCACATCTCTTGGTTCTGCTGGATGTGGGGTGGGCTTTGGTGCAAGAGCTTCTTGACCTGGGGGAGGTGAAGTTTCTTATTCACAGTATTTTTTAGCAGATCATCAGGACTAAGGTCTTGAGTGGCACAGAAAGACAAGCAGGTATATCTCATCCTGTAGGCAACCTTGAGGTCTGAAAGAAGAGTTTCTCCCTGCTTGGAGTGAGAGCAGAAATCAGGGACTCCACTACCCAGGATCACTGAGCTTCCATACTTTCTGGATAATTACAGTCTTCCTGTGGCCGAAATTCGGCCTCTGTACACTGGTGCTGGATTAAATCTCAATGAGAGCTTTGGGTGAAGTAGAAAGAAACAGCTTCATTGCTTTGCCAGGCAAAGGGGGCCACAGTGGGCTAATGCCCTCAAGACTGTGTGTCCTGCCCTAGAGGGGAGCAGGGAGAAGTCTTACGGTGTTCAAAGATGAGGGCGTGATCAGCTCGTGGACATTCTTCTGATTGGTTGGTGGTGAGGTCATCAGGGTCAACATCATTAACCTTCTGGTTCCAGCTAGTCTGGGGTCTACGTGCTTGTGGGCAGCAGACAGTTAACTTCTCCCACCTGGTGGGGCTTTCAGCCTCTGCAAAACAGCTCAAAGGACGCGGCTCAGAATATTATCTGTAGCCCTTGAGGAGGAACGAAAAGTCCTTGACTTTGTTTAATGGCGAAAGTATTCTTATTTTGTCTTGCCTGACTCTCTTCCTTTCTTTCTGCATTTTCTCAATTTTCTGATTAAAGTTATTCTTCGACTCAAGTTTTCCTACAGACAAAAGGCAGGCGGAGGACACGGGTGGGGTCCTGTTCTGGGAAGACCTCACAGGGTCCTGCTCCTTACATTGCCTCTGCTGCCCCCGCCCCCGGAATCCTCACACCTCTTCACACCCTCCCCCCAGCTGCTCCCCCTTCTTCTTGCCCCTCTGCATACCCGTAAAGAAGGGCCACTACCACTTTGGCTCCCCCGAGACCCCTAGGATGGAGGCTCCATCGCTGCTGAAGGACCAGGTGCCACCAAGGACGCACCTCATCTCCAAGACAGCATCACAGAAGCAGCTGGCTCGCCTGCCTGGAGCACTGTCAGGTTCAAGGAGTAGCAATAATTATTAATGTCACACCCACTCTGCCTCCCGAGGAGTAGATAAGCAAAATACGGACCAAATGTAAATCACCTTTAGTGAAACCCAAGTCTCACGCCAGACCTTCCGAGACCACCTGAGGAGCAAACCTCACTGCCCCTCCTGAAGTCGAGAATATCACCTTCAGATCCTGATGGCGTAAGAGCTCCTGAAGGAGACGTCTTTTATGATGAGGCTTTATGCTGACAACAGCTCTAAATGAGAGGGTGCAGCTGACTGAAATGAGCTTAATTTTCCATACAAATGTGGGCTCTTGGGAAGAAATCACATTTTTCAGGTCGAAAATCTATTTTACCTCCCCTCATTAGGAGAATCTGTAAAGCAAGAGAGGGGAATGGTGTTCAATTTGCCATAAAAAGCGAACCCGGTAGTTTATAAGATGATGCTTTCCAAACAAGCTCTGGCCCGTTAGAGGGGATCATACATAATTCAGGACCCACTTGTTACTGCGTGTATCATGCAAATTCTCTCAAATTACATTTCGAAAAAAATGAGGTTCATCTTCCAGCTTTAAATAGACTATTAGAAAGAGGGGTAGATAGAAAAGCCATAAGGAAGCAAATGATTTAAGTGGCATCAGTGTGAATTTAGGATGGGGAGGCCTGAAGGTAAGAGGGAAAAGGCCTCGGTTCTGAGCCCCACGTTAAGAGCATTAAGATCGAGCCCAGCGGGTAACGGATTGTTTACACCGGGAGTTGAAGGGGGCAGTTAAGCAAACGTCTCCCGAAGCACCTGGACCGGGAGTAATTGAGATTTAAACAATGAAGCCTCCCTTGGTAAGTTACACGCGAAATGCAAATGAAGAAGAGCTTGGCTGAGGCCTGGCCGGGCGGGGGAGACACAGCACGTGCGCCCGTGGTGATGCGAAGCCGGGAAGAGGCGGGGCTCCCCGTGGGCTTTGGCCGCCACCTCCTCCTGCTCAAATGGCCGGCCCCTGGGTCCTGGGAACCGGGTTCCCCTCGTCTCCCTTGACCCGTTTCCTTCTACCGTGAAGTCTCCCGACTGCACCCGCCACGGCCTTAATCATCTTCCTGCTGGGTTCCTGCGGGCGCCTCCCGGCCAGTCACCCACTCTGGGCTCTTCCCGGCTTTGCCAGAATTTAACTTCTCGAAAACAGCCCCAGAAGCGTCACCGAGCTTTGCCGCAGTGTGGACTCGAGGCCCTCCCCGATGTGGTTTTTCCAGCCTTATTTCCTACTCTCCCGCCGGCCTTCGGCTCCTGTAGAAGCGAGCTCCCTGAGCCCACATTTCCCCTACAGCATGCCGCCTCCGTGCCTTTGCACACCCGGGAATGGCTTTCCCGCCCCAGGCCATCGTCTAGGCCAGTTATATCTCCTCCACGAAGCGGCCCCTGGGCTCCCCAAACCAGAAGGACCGTGTCCTACTGTGTAGGCTGGTTATGTATGGGTGCACGTTGGAGGAGGTCCCGGAGACGGTGGGACTGATCACCAGTTGACCTGCGAGCTGGACCTGGGCTCGTCACCCCCTCCCTGCCCTTGGAATGTAGTTCTGCCCACGGGCCCCACAGTGGGAGCCATCTGCAAGGATGCCCGCAGCCCTGAGAGAGCCGGGTGTTGCTGAGGCCATCTGGGCTGAATATGGGACTAAACCCATTTAAGGCCTCTCTACAAACTGTGAAGACTCTGGCATCAGCTGCAGAGATCTACTCGATTTGCGGCATCCCAAACAGGCCTGGTATGTAAACCCTCTTGCTTACTAAACCTGCCGGCCGACAATCTGGGGGTGGTCTGACTCTTTCTTTGGCTTCTCCTTGCCGAGGGGCCAGTTTGGGACTTCACCCTGGGACTCCCTGGGTTTCGAACCAGCAGTGTGTGTCACCCCTTCTCAGGTTCCCAGGTTCTTGGACTAGGGACTGCCTGATTCGATGCCCTAAACTGCAAGTGTCCAGTGACTGCAGTGTTTGGGGTGGGAAGTGGTACGATCCCTTAGCCAAAACCCCAGGGAACAAATGTGCTGTGGAATTTAGAATTTTTCAGATTTTGGAAGGAGTATGGTGCGTTTATTCTACATCATGTAACTGCTACAGTAGGTCTGGGGTAGTTCCCTATAGTCAAATGTGTTCATGTTTCTGCGGTGAAAGTGGGAATATTCGTATTAAAAGGAATAAAGGCAGTATTCAGCGTCAGTTAAGTGTGGGGCAGGTTTTGACCAAATAAGTTGAGAAGAAGTTTTCTGAGCTTTGTTGATATTGGAACTGAGGTTAAGGGATTGCGGACCTGTTTTCCCGGAGGAATTCCCTTAGGCGCTCTCCAGGGAAGCTGCTGGAGAGGAAAAAGGAGCTTTGTTTATGCACTTTCCCAGGCTGACTGGAGAGTAATTCAAACTTAGCTTGTATCACATAGACCCGTCCGTAAGTAGAGAAGGTTTAGCCGAACGGGGACTTGCGACTGTAAAGGTGTATATGGAGCATTGGTGGCCTCAAGAAATCCTTCTGGAATCACGTGCACGTCAGTGGGTGGGGTGGGAGAGGTGTGTCCAGGTGCCACGGGGTGATGGCTGCAACCCCAGCACGTGACTTGGGGGACCACATCGCCAGGCTTTGGGACGGTTCCCCTCTGACACCACATCTACCATCACCTTTGTCGGATAATCCAGCCATTGCACTTTAAAAAGCAAAGCTGTCTGGAAAGGTTAGATAAAAGGGTAGGTACAGGTGATTAAGAGAAAAAATGTAAGTCCCTGGGTGAGACGGTAGAGATGTCGAGGTGGGTCTTAAAAGAAAAAGAACCTTAAAGAAGAGCCTTAATATCGAGGAATCCTTGCTGGGCCCAGGTAACCTAGATACTACCTCTCAAAGAAAATACAGATCTGTTTCCTCCCTGGTCACAGCTTCTAGGCTTTATTACGGGTCATTAACTGTTGTGCTCTGACACAAGGAAGAAGTGAGAAGATTAAAGTAACAGCTGGGGCTGTTAAATAATTTGGCCTGTCTTTGTTGCTGGGAGTGTGCTGTTAAACCGTTATCACCTGTTAATTCTCGCTGTAACTTTGGGGAGGAAGATTATTATCCAAGTGGCAGGGATTTCTCAATGAATTCTGTATAGTCAGATTTTGAGTGACTAAGAGTTTGAGATGCATTTCTTAAGTAAATTAGAACTTAGGTAGGCAAGGCCCTGAGTCAGCACCTGCTATATAATTTGTCGTCCAGTGCAAAATGGAAATACAGGGACAGTTGTTCGAAAGTTACTAAGTTTCGAGATAGTGAAATCTCAAAGCTTTCAAACAAGCTTGGAGCCCTTTTGAACCCGGGATCCTGGGTGAACACATGGGTCACATGCCCATGACACTGGCCTTGCACCAGGGCCTCCTGAAACTTTAGAGGAGGTACGGTTTAGTAGAAAAATCAAGGTGCTGTATTCAAGCCAGACAAGCCTGCGATCAATTCTGTTTTGCATTTAATTGGTTTGACCTCGGACAGCGGGGTGGGGCCTCTATTTCTTCCTTTGTAAAGTGGAGCTAGCAAAACTAGTTGCACGGTGATACTGGAATGATGACAAGAAAGAAAGTTTGTGGAGTGTTTAGCACGTGGTACCCAGCAAGAACTCAACACATCTCAGTTCTGCAGCACTGGTAGCTGGTGCTGTGCGCCATCTCCTCACCCGTCTCTCTTCAGTCCCTAGCCGCTGACTTCCAAATGCCAGCACCTGTGTTTCTAGCCTGGTGGATTCTCTCTTGCTGCTGCCAGAGAATTAATCACCGCCACCACCCTTGGTCATCCTTCAAGCAGGCACTGAGGAAATGTGGTGGATCGATGCCCCAGCATCCCTAGCTGCTGAGGTGGGATGGCTCTGACTTGTGTGTCTTTCGCGGGCTCCCAGAGTTCCCCGGTTGGGACTAGGCTGGCCCGATTACATGGTCCTGTTTGGCCACCTTCCCTTCCCTGGTGTCGTCCCCACTCCTCTACCCTGCACCCGGTCTCAGGGTCTGCTTCTACGGGAACCCAGCCTTTGACGAGGTCCCACTCCTTTTCCTTCCCTTAGTGAGAGGAATGGAGAAGATGTAGAAAGCAGGGGATACGGGTGTCGGCCCGAGTGGCTCCCTCAGCTGAGTCAGTATTGAAAGGCTATGTCTGACCTGATGTAATAACCAAAGGGGAAATGGAGAGGGCGTGGACTGGGTCCGACAGCCGCCATGACTCAGAGCCCTCTGGGCTGGCACTGTGCCCTGATGCCCCCCAGGTTGCCTCAGCGGGGTGCCAGCTCTGGGCCGTTCCTGGGGGTGCGGGTCACTGGGTGTCTCCCCTTCTGCCGTGAAAGCGCTGGGCTGGAGCCCAGGAGTGATGCAGAGTGCCAGCACCCAGATTCCATCCTCCACTGCTTTTGGTCAGACAGGGCACTTGGGTCCTGTCATTCCACAGTAGGACCCACTGAAAACCCCAGAACTTTCCTCATTCTGGCCTTGGCCTCGGCAACTTCTGGCTGAGGCTGCTCTTCTGTAGAGCCTCTGGGTCGGAAGCAGGGCCACTCGGATCCTCGGTGGTGGGCCATTCTTCAAGCTTGTCAGTGTTTATCTTACAGTGGATAGTTGCGTATAGAGGGTTTCAAGATTTGTTTTCAGATTCTTTTTTTAGAATCTCTGCTTCACTCAGGTTTATGTGCCGTGTTCTTGGAATGGTTTTGGAAAGCTCTGTTTCTTCTTTCTTTGTTGGAGCACTGCGTTCCTCTGGTAACATTTCCAGTGCTCATACTCTCTTCCTCCTCCTCCTCCTTTCTTCCTTCTTCTTTCTCCACTTCCTGTTGGGGAGGGGGTATAAGTGCCGCAGTCTTCCCTTAGAGCAGCAGATCTTAACCACTGTCATGCCATGGGTCCCTTTAGTGGTCTGATGAAGCCTAGGGACCCCTTCTCAAAGTAATGATTCTTAATGCACAAAATAAAACACTTAGGATAACAAAATGTAAAACATAAATAGTTTTATTATACTTATATCTATGTACCTATATGATATATCTATATATGTAGATATATATAATATTATATTTAACTTTTAATCCCCCCATTTGTGATCTAATACAACATGTGCTTTCTTTTAATGAATTTAATAACCCAATCTAGTACAGATAAAATATCTTCCATAAGTTTGAAGTAGCAGCGGGTGTATACAATATTTTGCTATATCTGCAACAACTGTAGTATAATATAAAAATATCTGCATGTGTATTGGAGACAAAGCTGCATTACTATTTATACCACTCTGGTTTATTGCTTACTTTCATAATTGAAAGGAATGCTAAATTTCAGTTAGAAATGAATGAAAATGAAGGTATAATTTTTTCCCCCATTCACGTTCTTAGAACGCCTGCATTCAATCCACGGACCCTTGTAAAAAGCAGTTGTCCTAGAGTCTGAAGTGTACCCCAGACATTTCCCTGCTAATGGTGATGGCAGGAATCATCTCTCTGCTTCCTTCCTCCGCAGCAGGACTGGGGCTGCTGTGACTGTGTCGCAGGGCTGTTCCACTTCTGTCAGCTGAGGACAAACCAATATCATTCCTGGTCACGGCAGCCGTGGTGGGCCTCAGACTTCAGCTACGGAGAGGATTTAAGGATTTTGGCTAAAATGCGCTGAGAGAGAAAAGGTGTATTATGCTTGTTCTTTAGGATGGTAAACCAGGTCACTGTCCCAGAAGGCAATTCCGCTAAAAACAAAGATTGCCCATGAGGAGAACCCAGCTCTCACAGTGGGAGACATATGGGCTGGCTGGAAATCAACAAATAATTGTATCTCATCCCCATTTGGCTTTCTTTCAAGATAGAAGATGAATTAATGAGCAAAATTTTTGGCTGAGGGAAACATAGATGTTTTTGAAGTCAAAAAAGTATAAAAGACGTGGAGATGCTGTGACTAGGCCATTAGAGAGTGACAAAAGGCGTCCTACTGGGGGAAGGGTCACATGCAGAAAGAAACACTGAGTCCCAGAGATACCACGTGTGGGAAAAAACAAAGCTCCAGGCGTTCACGGTGGAGGGGAAGGAAGCTGTGGGCTGCCGGGATCCCTCACCCACATGTGCTTTTTGTTTGTTTTTTTGAATATATTTATTTATTTATTTTTGGCGGCGTTGGGTCTTCGTTGCCGCGCGTGGGCTTTCTCTAGTTGCGGCGAGGGGGCGCTGCTCTTCGTTGCGGTGCAGAGGCTGCTCGTTGCGGTGGCTTCTCTTGTTGCAGAGCACGGGCTCTAGGCGCACAGGCTTCAGTAGTTGTGGCTCGCAGGCTCTAGAGCGCAGGCTCAGTAGTTGTGGCGCACGGGCTTAGTTGCTCCGCGGCCTGTGGGATCTTCCCGGACCAGGGCTGGAACCCGTGTCCCCTGCATTGGCAGGCGGATTCTTAACCACTGCGCCACCAGGGAAGTCCCCCATATGTTTTTTTAAAAATTGAAGTATACTTGATATACAATATCATATTAGTTTCAGGTGTACAACATAGTGATTCAATATTTTTATAGATTATTCTCCACTTAAGTGGATTATTCTCCACTTATTCTCCAGTTATTACAACATACCGGCCGTATTCCCTGTGCTGTACAATATATCCTGCCGGCTTATTTACTTCACACATAATAGTTTGCACTTCTTAATCCCATATCCCTATCTTGCCCTTCCCCACTTCCCTCTCCCCACTGGTAACCAATGTTTTTCTCTCTGTATCTGTGTTTTCTGTTTTATTTATTCTTTTTTTTTTTTTTTTGCGGTACGCGGGCTTCTCACTGCTGTGGCCTCTCCCGTTACGGAGCACAGGCTCCGGACGCACAGGCTCAGCGGCCATGGCTCACGGGCCCAACCACTCCGTGGCATGTGGGATCTTCCCGGACCGGGGCACGAACCCATGTCCCCTGCATCGGCAAGCGGACTCTCAACCACTGCGCCACCAGGGAAGCCCCATTTGTTTTATTTTTAGATTCCACATATAAATGATAACATAGAGTACTGGGCTTTGTCTGACTTATTTCACTAAGTATAATTCCTTTGAGGTCCATCCTTGTTGTTGCAAATAGCAGAGTTTCATTCTTTTTTTATGACTAATATTCCATCATGTATGTATGTATGCCACGTCTTCTCTATCCATTCTTCTGTTGATGGGTACTTAGGCTGCTTCCATATCTCGGCTATTGTAAATAGTGCTGCTGTGAACATCAGGGTACATGCATCTTTTTGAATTAATGTTTTGTTTTCTTTGGATATATACCCAGCAGTGGAATTGCTGGATCATATGGTAGTTCTGTTTTCCTATGTCGGCCACATTGACATGTAGAATGCCAAAGTAGAGTATGCCAGGATCCCTGCTCTTAAAGGGGAAAATGCAAAGGAAACATTTTGGGTTTAAATCCTAAAAGCTTCATGTCACATCTGGGAACTTTCAAGGAGCCATAAACCTCACTGAGCCTCACTTTCCTTACCTGAAAAATAAGAATAAGATGGCTTTATACTTCCGAGAGTTGTGAGGATGAGCCCATCCCTTCTTACCCCTTGACACATCTGGAGTGGAAGGAACACAGGTTTGGGGTGGGACAGGCATGGGCACATTAATTATCTCTCTGAACATCAGTCTCTGGCTGTAAAGTGGGGATAAAAACAATATCCACGTTGTAGTTGTATTGTGAGTATTAAATGTGATAAAGAATGTTTACTAACCAATATCCTGGCATGGAACAGGCACTGAATAATTAAAATGAAAGAAGGAATGTGTTCACTGTTAACGTCTGCTAAGCTGGTTTGGTTTCCCTAGTGTAACCGGCACATTCAGATGCTAAGAGGTCAGTCGGCTGACACCCTATCCTCTCCCACTTCCCCCTTGAAGGCCCTACGCTTGGCTTTAAACATTTTCGGTCATCAGAACCTCTAGGAACAGGTGCGGCCGCCCACATCTCTCCACGGGTAACGACGGTGGGATTGGGAGTCAGGCGTCCTGCATTGCTATCCCAGCTGCCACGTCCTGGCTGGTGAACTTTTGTTAGTTTTCTCGTCTGTAAAAGGCAGCGATTTCTATTGGCAGAGGTGTGGGGATGGATGGTGTAAGGTGATAAAGCATCAGGGACCCAGCAGGGGCTCAATTCTGCAGCGAGCCTCTGTGGGGACAGCCTACATTTGCGACCAAGGTCCCTTTGTTTCCTGCGTCCCAGCCCTGACCACAGCCAAATGAACTAACAGTGAGTGGCCAGCGGCACTGCCAAACCAGGTGGAAATGGATTCTCAAAAACCCGGTCGTTTTTAGTATTGACTTGAGTGTTATCTTTATTACCAATAATAATGTGACAGTGGGTAAGAGTACCAACCCCAAAGTGGATTTGGGCAACAGCTCTGAGGTTAGCTTCAAGATCTTGGGCCAGTTACTTATCCTAAGTTTTAGGTTCCTCATCTGTAAAATACAGATATAACAGCCTCTACCCAGGAGGATGATTGTGGGGAAGAAAAGTGAGAAAGCACATGAGGCAGTTTAACAGAATCCCTCGTATTCAGTGCTTAATACACGTTCGCTGTCTCATGCTTGTTATGTTCTTGTGGATCTAAGACTTTAGAGAAGCCAACCACAGTATGTAGTGTTATTTTTGTGATGAAAATGGCACCGATGAAAATGCCTTCCAGCTACCCCACCTTCCCCAGAAAGTGGGGCTGGGGGCTTGTCCTGGGCTCTCAAACCTCATTCACGGGAAAGGCCACCAGGACCCACCTGCACAGGTGCTCCCAGAGGCTGATGGCATGATGGCACCGTCCGCTTTACATGAACATGCAGGACAGGGCTGAGCCCCATGGAGCAGGTTCCTCTCGCTTGCAGCTCCTTTGTACCATGAGCCCTTTCCCTGGAGTTGGGACACCCCACACACCGTGCAGGAACCCAGGGGACCCCCAAGGGGAGAATGATTTTAGGGAAACCTCACCACACCCTTTTCATACTCCCTCTAGGGGTCCCTGCCTCACCCTGATAAAGAGTAAACGCCCCAAGGAGGGCTGGGGTCCTGCAGAAAGATGACACACCTGGAGGCAGGTAGGCTCTAGCAGCCACCTAGGAAGCTCTCAGGTGTTACCTACTTAACAAATACAAAACATTGACTACGCCCGGGCACTGCTCTAAGTATTTTACAAAAATTAACTCAGTTCACCCTGGAAACGGCATGATGAGGTAAAGGCTATCATCATCCCCATTGACTGAGGAGGAAACAGAAGCCCAGGCAGGTCAGATAAGTGGTCCAGGGTTCAGCATGGGTTGGGGTGAGCTGGGAGTCAGGCCCACGCCGCCTGTGGTAGCTACTTTAAAGAAAGGGAGGGCTTCCCTGGTGGTGCAGTGGTTGAGAGTCTGCCTGCCGATGCAGGGGACACGGGTTCGTGCCCCGGTCCGGGAAGATCCCACATGCTGCGGAGCAACTGGGCCCGTGAGCCATGGCTGCTGAGCCTGCGTGTCCGGAGCCTGTGCTCCGCAACGGGAGAGGCCACAGCAGTGAGAGGCCCGCGTACCACAAAAAAAAAAAAAAAAAAAAAAAAAAAAAAAAAGAAAGGGAGGTTGCATTTCCCATCAGACCCTTGGGCAGAAGCACCCTCACCCACAACCAGGGGAAGAAGTGATGAATAGTGATGATAGCTTATCTCCAGCTCTTGGGGATGACGGGGCCATGCCACATGGCCTCACCCAGGACCGCAGGCAGATTTCCTGACCAGACCTCTGCCCTGTACTACACCCCAGCCTGTCACTTAATAGCCGAGCCTCTGTGTCTTGAGCCATAAAATGGGGCGATGGTGTTGTCCACCACACAGACCTGGGGTGAGGGTCAGTGGTGCTGGCGTGTATGTGAGAGACTTTGGTCCCCGAGACCCTGCGTACGGTGGTGACCGTGTTCATGGATGGCAGGGGCTCCCTGCCAGGCGGTCCCGCCTCCGCCGTGACTCCCCGCTCTCAGCCTGTCTGTGGCTGAACCGGAGACCCTGCCCTCCCTTCTCTTCCTGCTCGGTCCCCCAGGCTCGTCCCGAGCACGGAGGACCCCTCTGTGATGAGAGTTACCCTTCGGGTCTGTTGCTGATTCTTCATCCCTCCTTCCCTCTCTGACCTCACACTCCGCACGCCCCGTGCTGTGCCTCTGTTTTTCCGGAACCCTGACTCCAAACCACGGGTCCCCCACTTCCTCTCTGTTTTAGTTATTCATTGCTGCTTAACAAACTACCCCAGAAGATCATGGCTGAAAACAACCAGGTGTATGATTTCTCAGGATTCTGTGGGTCGGGAACTCGGGCAGGGAGGGGTGGGGACGGCTCATCTCTGTCCCCTGTGATGTGTGCCAGGACCGGAACAAAGCAGACAGCTTCTCTGCTTGTTTGGCCCCCTGGCCAGGAAGGCTGGGCTCGGCCGGGAGGCTGTGTGTCTGTGTCATGTCCGTGGCCACTCTGCGTGGCCTCTCCATGGCACCCCTCTAGCAGGGCAGCCAGACTTTGTACATGGACCTGGCGCCTCAGGGTCCCCACCTCACAGAGCAAGGCTGTCAGGTCTCCCTGAGACCTAGGCCTGGAGCTGGCAGCGTGTCTGTCCCGCCACCTCCTGTTGGTTAAACTGAGTCCCGCTCAGCCCAGATACGAGGAGATGGGGCGTGGTGCAAGCAAGGTGGCGAGTGTGGGCAGCGGTGGCTCAGCAGGTGACACTGGAGCCCGGCCACCGCCTCTCTGTGTCCTTTAATGATGACGACGGTTGAGAATACACCTGGATGCTTGTTTCTAACCTACACAGAAACTTGCCCAAGACTTTCCGCAGTGAACTTCACTGATGAACTCGCGCTCGCCCCAGCTGCCCCTGAAATTCCTGATTAATGACCGTCACCGGCCAGGAACCAGCGGTAACAGGAGACGTGGTGATCCGTGGTCTCGGGCTCGGCTCAGGGCCTGGAAGCCGCCTCTGCTCGGCTGACAGAGTCAGATAGGCTTTCTGAGAGCCAGTGCCAGGGCGAGTCCATAACAAAGCGTTTCTCTTTTCTTGGTAACAAAGCCCGTCCTGATAAACCCAGGGGACAGTCTGCTAGCAGAGCGCTGCTGTCTGGCTTGTCCTCCTGCACAGCCCAGTCCCAGCTGCTTGAAGGGCTTCCTGGGTACAGAGCGGAGCATCGAGACCCAGCAAGTGCAAGGCCTGTGCACCTGAGCACACTCTGTGCTTCCGAGAGGATGGGCGCCGGGGCAGATCTGGACAGGCCAAGGGCGGGACCCGCAGGGCAGGGGGGCGGAGGAGGGGACGCGTAGTCCGTGCTCCCAGGGCAGCGTTTCCCAGACTGTGCTCCTAGTGACACCAGCCCTGAGGATGAGAAGGGGGGCCACTCCCCAAAAGGGGTCCCCAGCCATGAGTCTAGGAAAAGCACACCTTCTGATGGTTTTCTTAGAGTGAATCGGCACATCAGCCTACCAAAGGCTCTGAGAAGGCCTGCGGTTAGGGAACATGTCCAAATCTGCTTGAAAAACATACTCCCAGATTGTGTCAGAGATTCTCCTTCTCAGGATAAGTTTCAAGACTAGCCTTTTGGAGAGCGCGTTTTGCGAGGGCTTCCCCCGGGAGGCCAGGGAGGCCCAGTCCAGCCCTCAGATGCAGAAGGAAGAGCTGGGCCCTGAGCAGGAGAAAAAGACGAGGGTCCCTGCAAGGTAGGGCCTGGAGCTGATGAGTCTGGGCCAGAGGTGGAGCGGATTCCGGAAACTGACCTGAGGTGCCCAGGCTTCATTTCCTGTCTGCCAGGGAGGCCAGCCTGGCTTCAAGTGCAGAGACCTTTTGAGCGGGCTCCGTCGCCCCCGTGAGTATGGTCCTAGAGGGGG
Source organism: Hyperoodon ampullatus (assembly GCF_949752795.1). Lineage (NCBI taxonomy): Eukaryota > Metazoa > Chordata > Mammalia > Artiodactyla > Ziphiidae > Hyperoodon > Hyperoodon ampullatus. The sequence goes on from NC_136928.1 coordinate 77,939,449, forward strand.
TTGGGCATCTTCTTCACCCAGACCTCTAAGCCCCAAGTGGCTGTGTGTGACCCCACCCTGCACAGCCCCAGATGACCGCGTTTGCCCTGCGAGGTCTGATACAAATTGCAGGGGGGCATGACACCCTACTGCGTCTAATTGACGGAGCATAGCATTGAAAATGGAGATGCTTTGGCATTGGGTGGGGAAGAGAGAAAAAAGAAAGCGAGAGAGAGAGAGAGAAAATAATTATTCAACTTTTCCAAATCTCCTTCGCTAGAATGGGAAAATGAGTTTCACATACATATTTAATGTGATTTTTTTCTTTTTTTATAAGGAAGTCCAACCTATATATGTATGAAATTAAAAGTTCCTGAAAGGTAGCTGGTTTCATTGCATCTTTAAAAAATCCTGAGAGTTTTTCATCAGCCAGTGTGATGTAATAATCCTTTTACTCCTTACCTTCTGCTGAGAGGTTCGAAAATAAATAGGGTGTGAGAGTATCTTGTAAACCATAAAATGCTGCACGCGTGTCGGTTATCAGTATCCTATTGCTACTACTGATGCCTTTTGTCATGGACCGAATGTTTATGTCACCCCAGAATTCATATTATTGCTAGAAACCCTAATCCCCAATGTGAATATATTTGGAGATAGGGCCTTTGAGGAGGTGATAAAGGTTAAACGATGTCGTAAAAGTGGGGCCCTAATCTGATAGGGCTGGTACCTTTATAAGAAGAGAAAGAAGCATAAGAAATCTCTTTCTCTCTGTGCACGCTCAGAGGAAAAGCCACATGAGGATGCAGTGAAAAGGTGGCTGTCTGCAAGCCTTGAAGAGAGCTCTCACCAAGAACTGAATTGGCCAGCACTTCTATCTTGGACTTTTTTTTTTTCTTTCCTTCCCCCAACATTATGTGACCCCTTTAAGCTCTTTATTTTGGTCCCCATCCTTCATGCTAGAGGCTTTCCTCGAATTTCTGCTTATCTCTGGTTGTCTGTTAATATTTAAGAGTGGACTTCAAAGTGAAATGGAGTTTTCTCTGTGGATTTGTGTTGGGGAGAGGGCTTGTCACCAAGTGGAACTGTTGCAAACTCACCTTATCATGGGGGTACCCTGGCTGTCATATGATTAGGTCTCTTCTTTTGAGTTGATCCCATTCCACTTCTAATGGTATGATTCACTTCCATGAGAAGTGCCCTCTCATCTCCTGCATGGGGGGTATTTCGCTGGACAGAGAAGGGGGTCAGAGGGTTCCCGTGTTTGGTACGTAGACTCTTGAATAGTACCCCTGCTTACAGCCTCTGTCCCTTAGGCTGGCAAACAGGCTGTAACTTCTCTGGTTCAATTTCTGTTGAACTAACTTTGTCTTCGTTCTTGTCCACCTTTGTGCATTTATGCAGGAGTACTTTACATCTACTACCCCCCATCAGCATATGAATTAAATGTTAGTACAGCTTGTTTTTATTTATTTTTTTAAGAAAATTCTAAATAGAAGTTCTAATATTTCCTTCCCATACCCAAATAAATCACCTTGTATACCACTTCCCTGGGGTTTGTGCATCTGATCCAGAGATTGAATGTGCCTTCGTTGGGCCTGGTACCTCCTCATCCTGGACTCCCATAAATCTTCATCTCTGCAGTTTTTGGGTACAGCTACCCTTAGCCTCTCCTCCAGCTTCAGAAATTGACTTCTCTCATTTCCGGTGATATCCTTTACTAGTCCCTTTGACTCTGTGGCTTCATACTTTAAGAATTCTTTAATTGTCATTTCAATGACCTCTTGAGGGGGAAAGGGATTAACGCATGTGTCCCGTCTGCCAGAAGTACATTTTAACAATTAACAATGTAAACAGAAAAGCATAAACATTTAAACCACTTAAGTATTTTAAAAACCTCACATTACTGAAAGATCTCTTATTTCCAAAGCACCTTAGGACATACTTCTTCGCGACAGCATCTTACGGGATAAGTAGCAGAGAGATTATTATCCTCCTTACGGGGGCGGCAAGGCTGAGACCTAGAATAGTTATGTGATACAGCAGTGGGACGGGGTCAGACAAAAACGTATGACTCCTAGCTGTGGTTGCTGTTGTTTTAATCCCACACACTGGCCATGAACTCAAGGAATATTCTGCATTTTTCCAAGAATGGCAATTCTGTGGAATTCAAGTACGTTACCACTTACTGATGGACACTAAAGACTGTAATATACAGAGGGCACCCCATTTTGTATGAGCAGAGGCTTTTAGTTGACTATAGAAATGTAAACATGACCCTTCTAATGCATTTTTAATAGTCTCTATTTCTGGACATTAGTCAAAATTTGCATCTTTAGCAGTAACAGATTTGCCGTACAGGCCAATTCCTCCTTTAAGAATTCTTCTAAAGATTTGAGCTTAACCCCAACCGTTTCCTTTATTTCCTCATTCCAGTGAATTGATTCTCCAGTAGGTGAGTTCTGAGGTCTGTGTGGAGGGGTATTTACTTTGCTTAAATTGATCGGATTACCTTGGTCAGCATACAGGTTGATATTATTCTCTACCTTAACGTCTCTTGGCTGCTTGGATGTTGACTTAAAAACCCTTCCTCACACACAGACTGAAAAAAACTGACTGCTTCCTTCATGCTCATTACTCATAGGTAGTATTTCAGCCTGGCAGGCTGTAGACAATCAATTATAAATTTCAAAAACATGAACTCCACACTGGTAGGTATATTAGTTGTGGTTAAGTAGTAATATGGTTGTGCTTGTCCCAGGTCAGGTCCAGCCAGGGTTTCTGCCTCTGTAACCGTCTTTCCCCGTCTCCCTGGAGTTCCTTTACTCCAATATGGTCACTCAGTCTTTCCTGAACCAGACACTTTTAGACATTAGAAGGATGTAAGTAACTCTTTATCTATTTTTTTGGGGGGGAGGGGGATTCAACACCCAGTCCTCTTTGCTGAGTCAATAAATAAAAGCAAGATGGTGTCATGAAAAAAAAAACACAGAATTTTTTGGGCTAGATAAAACTTGGGCATGTATTCCATATCTGTCCTAACAAGCTATAGGAGCTTAGGTGAGTCATTCACCTTCTGTGAGCCTCAGTGTACTTACTCAAAGAGAGAGAATGATTATACCCCTGTTGTTGGGTGGTCAAAAAATTAAATGAGGTAAATTAAATATACCTATCATACGCTTACATATAAAGCTAAACATATACTTACCATATGACCCAACAATTCAATTCCTTGGAAGCTACCCAAGAGGAAAAGAACAATGTCTACACAAACACTTATACACAAATATTGATAAAAGTTTTATTAATAATAACTTCAAGTGGAAATAACCCAAAGGTCCATCAGTGGGCCAGTAAATAAGCAAATTATGAGGTATTCCTACAGTGGAATTCTAGTCAGCAATAAAAAGAATGAACTGTTGTTATATGCTACATTATTCTTAAAATAATGATGATTTTCGAAAACATTATGCTGAGAAAAAGGAGCCAGACACAAAAGACTGCGTACAGTGTGATTCTCTTTGTAACTCTTGAAGAGAAAAATCTAATCAGCAGTGACTGAAATCAAATCAGTGGTAACCTGGGGCCAGGGTGGGGGTGGGGATTGACTGGAGAGAGGAATCTCTGGGTGATAGAAATGTTTCCATATCTTGATTGTGGGGGGTAGTTACTTGGGTATACACATTTGACAAATTTACCAAACTGTATGCTGAAAATGTGTGCATTTTACTGTATGTAAGTATTATTTTACTTAATATAAAATTTTTAAAATGTCTGGCACAGTGCCTGACATGTAGTAAGTACTCAGTAAGTGTTGCTTCTCTTCTGTCTTTGGTTGGTGCTCAGGGAAAACAGCACTGCATGTCCCTGCCTTGGGCTCCATCTTATGAGAGGCACAGAAACAGATGTGTTCATTGCCCCTCCTGGGTTCCTCTGACCTTTCTGGGTACTACAGCTGTCTTAGTCTGTTTGCTCTGCTATAACAGAATACCATAGCTAGGTGGCTTAAACCACAGAAATTTATTTTCTCACAGTTCTGGAAGGTAGGAAGTTCAAGATCAAGGTTCCTGCCAATTTATTTTCTGGTGAGAGCTCTCTTCCTGGCTTACAGATGGCTGCCTCTTTCTGTGCCCTCACATGGCCTTCCCTTGTTGTGTGCACATGGAGACAGAGATCTCTCTCTTCCCCCCTTTTAAGGCCACTAATCCTATTGGACTAGGACCCCACCCTTCTGACCTTCATTAACCTTAATTACCTCTTAAAAGCCCCATCTCCAAATACAGTCAAATTAGGGGTTAGAGCTTCAACATATGACTTTGAAGAGGACACATAGCATACCCTGTGTCTGAAGTTTCTCCCTCTGGGATTACAGAAGGATACTGTCTCCCTGCTACTGGCAGTCTGGACATGCTGGGGAGCAGCCTTTGGGAGTAGCCCTCAAATATGTATTTCTGGAAGTTGGTGTATAAATACCCCAGCTCTCACACCCTTCAGGTGGACTCTTAGGGGCGTGTTTTATACCATTTCCCAGAGTTTTCCCTTGGGATGAAGAACCAGTCACCTCCTGGTAACTGGCTTAACACAATACTTTTTATTGATTACCTCATTTTCCTGTACCACTAGCCCACTCCCATTCCAATGTTCCCTCTACCTGCCAAATAAACCATTTAAACTTGAATCCTTATCTCAGGATCAAAATCTGGGAGAATCTAAAAAAAGACAGTGACACACATTTGTACAGGTAACTGTAGTTTGAGTCAAGCTGGAAAAAATGGTCCAACAAATGTTCATATCTCAAGCCATGGGCAGAGGGATTAATTGTGGAAGAGAGAGTGATTCTGACATTGGGATCAGAGACTGTTCTTGGAAGAGGTGGGGTGAACTGGGCCTTGAAAGATGCATGTGACTTTGACAGGGAACTCTTAGAGGACCCAGAGGGAGAAAGGAGGAAGGGAGGGAGGGAGAAAGAGCAAGAGATATTGAGATAATGAGATAATGACAGAGAGAGAGGGAGAGAGAGAGAGGGAGGGAGAGAGAGGGAGGGAGAGAGAATATCGTGGGAAGGAGATTGAACATACCATTTGGTGAGCACCCATGCTGTGGCAGACACTGGCTAAGAGCTGGATGTACAGAGCTGGGTGACAACCAGTCCCTATCCTCAAGGATGTCATGGTCTAGTGGGGGAGTGAGGTGATTAATAGATAATGAACTTGTCACATTGCCCTGTGATTTAATGCATCATTTCCTAAGTGTTGTGGGTTCCCAGAGGTTTTCCAGTGTCAAGCATCCCGAGAGAGCCCTCATCGTGTAGCTCCCTCACACCAAGGTTCCAACAAGAGGGAAAACTCAGCTTTTGAAAAAACTCTCCTCAGGCACAGCTCCAAAATTCAGTACAGAGTCCATAGTCTTGTTTTAATGGTTTTGGCTAAATTCATGTTCAGCATTTGATTTAGAGCTTGCAGTGTTAATATTTTGTGCATAGGGCCAGTTCTCTGGTGATTTTACTATTTCATTTATCGACTGATTTAACTTTTTTTTTTTTTTTTGTGGTACGCGGGCCTCTCACTGCTGTGGCCTCTCCCGTTGCGGAGCACAGGCTCCGGACGTGCAGGCTCGACGGCCAAGGCTCACGGGCCCAGCCGCTCCGCGGCATGTGGGATCTTCCTGGACTGGGGCACGAACCCGTGTCCCCTGCATCGGCAGGCGGACTCTCAACCACTGCGCCACCAGGGAAGCCCCTGATTTAACATTTAATAGTATCCAAAGCCATCTCATTAGATGACAGTGCTGAAAGAGTGCTGCTGTAACAGCTGTCCTGTTGCTGGAATAAATTCAATTTAGACAGATGTAGCCCAAGGCAAAAGGCAATCATGATCTCTGAAATATTTTCTCATCCTCTATTACAAGCAAATCTTAGCCTTCCCTTGTGTGTGACTTGGACATGAAAGACATGAAAGACAATTCTCCAAAGATCTTGGGGGGCCAAGGGAGAAATATGACCTGGACGTGACCAATGGTCATTGTCACATTAAACGGTACATGTGTGCTGTGTCCCTGTCACAACCATAGTTGGGCAGTTCTTAGAGGATTGTGGTTTTATCTGATTAATCTCCAAATCCCCAGTATCTTGCAAAATTTTTGATACAAGGTGGAGATTTATTAAATATTTGAATTCAGTGGGACCTGAATTTTTCTTTCCAGGCACCAGAGACTTCTGTCCTTGCTGCTGAACTGTTTACCAATTTTTAAACAATGTCTTTTTTTTTTTTTTAAGATGTTGGGGGTAGGAGTTTATTAATTAATTAATTAATTTTTGCTGTGTTGGGTCTTCGTTCCTGTGCAAGGGCTTTCTCTAGTTGTGGCAAGCAGGGGCCACCCTTCATCGTGGTGCGTGGGCCTCTCACTATCACCGCCTCTCGTTGCGGAGCACAGGCTCCGGATGCGCAGGCTCAGCGGCCATGGCTCACGGGCCCAGTTGCTCCGCGGCATGTGGGATCCTCCCAGACCAGGGCTCGAACCCGTGTCCCCTGCATTGGCAGGCAGATTCTCAACCACTGCGCCACCAGGGAAGCCCTAAACAATGTCTTTGAAGACATTTTCTGATCCTTTTATGGTAGTAAGCTGGGATGGGCCACAAAAACATTGGGTGAAAAAATCAGTACACTATCAAAAAGATTTTTCTATGCTGAGACATCCTCAATCTAACAAAAAAAAAATGTAGCAGATAAATGATCTTGTAACATTGTTTGCTCCTGGAAAGCAAAGACTGTGTTTTATTTCTGTATCTCCAGAGTGCAGAAGAATGTTGAGTACAGGTTAGATGGACAATTAATGATTCTTGAAAGAATGCCTAATTACAAGTCCTACATTCCATCCGAAAGTCAGTTTCTCACAAGTACGCAATGGGGGAGATAGGAAAGGCATGACTTAGCTGCTGCATGAAAGAAAAATATCTAAGCTCTTTAGTTGCTAATCGGCTCAGTAACCGTAGACTTATATTGATACTTACATGGTCCTCGAAACAGCTAACTTTTCATTTGGCCACGTGATGTAAGGAAGTTGTGCAGACCATGGAGGTGACAGTCCAACTCTGATCAGACCATATTTGCACCTCTTCCTTTGGTTCTGGAACCTGTTCCAGGCTCTCTCTATTAAATTCTTGGAAGAAAACTCTCAGATGAAAAAAATATAGCTTCTCCGGGGATATAGAAATAAAAGTTTGCTTATTCATTTAATCTGAAAATATTTATTGAGCAGCTTCTCTGTGCCAGGGGTCTCAGTGATACAGAGGAATGTAAGACATTGTCCTTCATCCCAAGGAATTTACAATGTAATAGTGGGGTCAGATGGAGGACTATTACACAAAGTGAAGACCTTTAGGAAAAACCTAGGACAGTGTAGGGCAAAGAGAAAGTGCCTACTGTATGCAATTTGAATGAATAGAATAAAACTTCCCAAACTTTAATGTGTGTGAGAATCACCTGCCAGAGAATCAGTAGGTTTGGGAATTCAGAGTTTAAGATGGTCCTCAGGTGATAATGATGATGTTGAATACAGACCTCACTTTTAGGGTGAGGCATCAGTAAAGTTTTTCAGTAAGAAACTTGACATGTGTATTAGGGTTCTCCAGAGAAACAGAACCAATAGGATATATAAACATATACTTATTATGAGGAATAGACTCATGAGGCTATGAAGGCTTAGAAGTCCCACCACCAGCTACTGGAGACCCAGGGAAGCCAACAGTGTAATTCTAGTTCAAAGGCCTGGAACCAGGGGATCCGATGGCGTAAACCCCAGTCCAAGGGCAGGAGAAGACCTGTGTTCTAGCTCAAGCTGATGGACAGGGAGGGAATGAATCCTCCCTTCCTCCTATTTTTGTTCTATTCAGGCCCTCAGTAGATTGGACGGTGCCCACCCACATGGGGGAGGGTGATCTACCTTACTGCCTCCATTGATTCAAATGCTCATCTCATCCAGACACATCCTCACAGACACACCCAGAAATAATGTCTAATCTGGGAAGGCTGCGATGGAGTCAAGCTGACACATAAAATAACCTTCACAACATGTGGAGGGGGAGTGGGGGTTGGGTAGGGAAGACTGAAGGTTCAGAGGGAAGGTTAAAACCAGGGCTGTGTTGGGAGCAGACACATGTGAGGCTGATTTGCTTCCTTCTCACTTACGGTCAGCGTGATTCTGTTGGCTGGTTGGCCAGCTGGGCAAGCCATTCCTCCCTCCCTCCTGTCCTTCCCCTCCCTCCCCTCCCTCCCTCTTCCCTCCTCCCCTCCCTCCCTCCTTCCCCCCCTCCTCAGTGCTCCACATACAACCCTCCAAAAGCTGTAAACCCTGACAAACAGGACCCTTGGGTATTGGATAGAGTGATTTTTGGTTCAAGGCCCGTGAATTCCCTGGCCAGAGCAGAGGGCCAGATAATGGTAGATGCAAGGAAGACGCTTCGGAGCTTGTCACGGCGTATTCTTGTGCTGTCTCCAACCTAGTCTGATGTGAAGACAGACATTAGTCATGGGGGGATGGGGAGAGGGAGCAAAGAGCTGTCTTTGGGTCGTTTCAACCCATAATCAAGCCAGCTTCTTCTCGAATGCTGGAAAGAGCTTGTGGTAAGAGTAGTGGACGATCACTTCAAGTCCCTTGGGTTCACAGTGGACTCACAGATCCTCTCTCTCTTCATCCGACCTGTGGGAGCCTATATTCTAGACACCATGGAGCTGCAAGTCTGAGCTAGAGGTCTGCCCTGTTGGAACTCACTGTTGGGCAGGGGAATTTAGATAAGAGTGGAAATAACTGTGTTATCAGGTAGGAAGAACCCAGCATGGCTCAGCACCTGACCCTTCCTGAATATTGTTGAGTGAAGGTGTATATGAATACCACTTGGTTCCCCCGTCCCTCAAGCACTGAGTAATTAGGGGTGGGATGCGCTGGTGGGTGGAGAGGGTCTTCTGTTCAGCGATGCTGGCCTGACCTACTTGCCTGGACCAGCTCCTCCCACCTCACCCCCTCCTTGTAACCGTCCCAGCCACTCACCTCACCACTTGTTCTCCCACCTCCCCACGCACTTGGTGCTCATTATGGCCTTCTTGATTTTGAACTTGAGTCTTCTGTCATGCTGCTGGGCTTTACTGCCTGTCCCACCTTGGGTGATAGCCCTCCTGACACCTAGGACCCTCCTCCCCCAGAATTGCCCTAACACATTCTGAGGACCCAGGTAGTCGAAGGGAAGTAGAACCCACCTCCAACCCAGGGCTTAGAGAAAGCACTGTGGAAGGGACCTTTGGACTGGGTCTTAAAGGGCAGGTCACTTCACCTTGTAAGAGGGAGAGAAATGGCCCATCAAGTCATGCAGAGGCATCCCTGCCTGGATGATCCCCACCCTCAGAAATGGACTGTACACTCAGCACCCCTTGAGTTAGTTACTGAAGAGTGAGATTCACTCGCTTGGAACGCAGCTCTCCTTGTCCCCTCTCTCATCCTGCAGGAAAATGAGTTTCTACAGGATCCTGCTATAGAAAGGGCAACATCCTCTCCTTTGCTCTAAGGCCCACCCCCATCTGATTCTGAAGGAATATTAAGGGTGGATAAAGAAATGTGTGTTTCTCCATCCATGATTTAGTTGCAAGCATGATTTAGGTGCTACTCTTGCTTTAAAGCTCACCCCTTCCGTAAACCCATACCTGCCCGTCCCCTACTGCACATTCAGATGGGATGAAAATCCTAACTTTTTCTATGTGTTTATTTATTTATAATTCATATATGTATTACTATACTGTATATGTATTATTAACTTACATGTACTTATAAATGTACTACTATACTATACCTTATATATGTCATATTATATATAATATAAACATATAAGTAATTTATATATGTATTATCTTTTGTAATAGACACAAAAATAGAAAATTTAAAAGTGTGATATCAATATGACGTAGATAATAATATTCTAAATTACATTACAGAAAGCCTTTTTGCTGCCACGGGAATTAGTAATAATATTTTAAAGTAGGTATTAAGACTGGATCTGCTTCATTATTTTTGAAATTTTAACACTTGATGATACAGCAAGGTATTGAAGTTTGAAGCTCAGTCTAAAAAAAATGCTTAATTTTACTGGCTGCCGGAGTTGTAAAGGAATCCTCCCAAAGAGGTGTCGATCCAAAAGGAAGAGGGCATTTGTGGCTGTGTTTACTTAATTATGATTCTCATTTGTCAACGCCATCCCTCAGTGATGCAAAGGTTTTTATTGAAACTGGGCTAGTCAATTTCCATCTTCCTGGTGTCAGGCAGTTCTTCTTGCAAACTAATTGGAAGGTATTTCATTTTTACATTTTGAAACAAGTGGGTCCCAAACCCATTGAAACTTCATTTGGAAGATTTTTAAGCAGGCTAGAGACTTCTGTTTTAAGTGTGCATATGTAAGCGTTATGATAGTTGATAACCAAGTGTATTGGTAAGAAAACACATAGTGATGGAAATGCTTTCAAAAATCCTCTTCTGCACCTGAATTTCTTTGGAAAAGAGTTACTTCATCACTCACTCTTGACCTTGAAGGGTCAACTTCAATATGTTTATTTTTTAAAAAATAACTACCTGTGGCACACTGCTGAGAGCCATTTATCATCACAGGAAAGGTCAAACCCTATCTGTTTGTAAAGGAAAGCTGCCTCACGCATTTTCTAGTTCATTCAATAACTATTTCAAGTACATTCGGTGTTCCAAAGGAAGGTCATGGTCCTACCTTATATTATCATGAAGTTTTGTGAAAATCCTACTATTCAAATACCCTTTTCCTTTTATATTTAATCATATCAATGGTATTCTGTGACACTGTGTGTACCTCTAGCTTATATTTCTTTGCTGTGATAACCTGAATGATGCCGTGAATGCATTTCATGTGTGACACTAGCTCTGTAACCCCACTCTGGAATCTCTTTTCAGTTTTAGTGGTTGTGCTTCTACAGTGTTCCTGTAAAACACAGTTACTGTTACAGATTTAATTGTTGAGACTGTATCTTCTTCAATAACTTTCACCGTTCATATAAAGTAGTTCTTCACGTGTCCAGGTCACTACATCAGGGCCCCCAAAAGGACACTGCACAATGTTAGGGGGCACACATCACGTAGACTACAATGTGTGTGATGTCTTCTGCAGTGTGCAGTGCACAACCTGGACAACTGTATGAGTCATTAGAATAAAATACTTCAAATCTAAATCCATAACATGGGACATGTCAGAAACATCTGCACTTTAATTCAACTGCCTGACAAAACATTGATACTACATAAATAATCATTTTACCCAAATTTTCCCACATAAAAACTTTTGTGTGTCTTCCAAATGTATTTCTGACAAAGAATGCAATTTAATTTATTGCCATATTGCCATATTGTAGCTCTGTGTAATTTCACCCCTGTTGTTGCAGCAGGAAAAATGAGAAATTCTTAAAAAATCCCATATTCTGGATGCTTTACACTTTAAAAGTGAAGCCTATGTGTGTTTAGGGTATATGTGTTATGTATATAATAGTGACTGGAAAGTCACATTTCAAACAGAACCTTGTAATTTAAGTGGTTTTGGGGGGGCTGGCTTCCTCTGTAATTTGATTAGAATGTCATCATTGTAGAGTATCATCAAACCACCTTGCACTGTGGATGAAAAAAATTCATACTCAGAAGTACCACCTTTTCCTTTTCTTGTCTACTTGTGCCTGTATTACTATATTATCTTCACCTGGGTATTTCTTTCTTTCTTTTTAAAATTTATTTATTTATTTATTTTTGGCTGCGTTGGGTCTTCGTTGCTGCGCCGGCTTTCTCTAGTTGTGGCGAGCAGGGGCTACTCTTCGTTGAGGTGCGCTGGCTTCTCCTTGCGATGGCTTATCTTGTTGTGGAGCACGGGCTCTAGGTGCACGGGCTTCAGTAGTTGTGGCATGTGGGCTCAGTAGTTGTGGTGCCTCGGCTTAGTTGCTCCACGACATGTGGGATCTTCCCGGACCAGGGCTTGAACCCGTGTCCCCTGCATTGGCAGGCAGATTCTTAACCACTGCACCACCAGGGAAGCCCCACCTGGATATTTCTTTGCAGAAAAATTTTTAAACCATTTGTCCATTTTCAAAATAAACACTAGATAATACAACCTATAACTTAACTGGGTACACACAAAATACAATAGGTGGCAAAATAATTTACAATACAGTGAAATTATGAACAAAGCACAGACATCACTGTCAAGCCATCTTGTTGGGGAATTCTGTTTCCCAACAGGATTCCATGTGTCCTAGACACATGGTCATATGACATATGAATTAAATAGGGTGCCAGGGCCATTTGGAGCATTGACTTAGTACAATGTAAATTCTTTCTTATTTTTTAAGATAAATAAATAAAAACAGAAGTTTTATACTCTCCTCTGTCAGCATTACAGGATGGCTATATCCCATCTCAGGAATCACTGAGATTAAATAACTTCTTCCTCTGTGGTCCCACTTGTACCTATAGTTAAAAAAACAAAGTTAAGGGCCTCCCTGGTGGCGCAGTGGTTGAGAGTCCGCCTGCTGATGCAGGGGATACGGGTTCGTGCCCCGGTCTGGGAGGATCCCATATGCCGCGGAGCGGCTGGGCCCGTGAGCCATGGCCGCTGAGCCTGCGCATCCAGAGCCTGTGCTCCGCAACGGGAGAGGCCACAACAGTGAGAGGCCCGCGTACCGCAAAAAAAAAAAAAAAAAAAAAAACAAAGTTAAACTTTTCTTTTTAGTAAAGTTACATGTGCCCATTGTAGGATATTTGGAAACTAGAGAAAAATGTAAAAATAAAAATAATCTATGCTAATACCCCCTCAGAAAGGATCACCTAAAATCTTGGTATATACCCCTCCAAGCTCTTCCTGGGTATTTAAAAAAATAGTTAGTATTATACTGTTTATATAATATTGTATCACAAATTTTCACTTAACAGTAAGTTTCTGTATTTTTAGCAACTCCCTGTAAATATTTTGGTAGTATTTGGTAAATATTTTGTAGATATTTTGCTAGCGTAGAAAACTAACACAGGCTTTGGGGCCAGCTTGTCCTGGGTGAGGGTCCTGGCTTTTCCCACTAATCAGGCAGGTATCACTGGATGACTGACCCAGCCTGAGTCCCAGCTCACTCGTTTATGAAATAAGAGAAATAATAGCTAACATTAGAGATTAAGTCAGATAATAGGTATAATACAAGGTATGTCCAGTAGTTGGTTGTTATTATTTAGCAGAGGCTGGCCAAATCTGGCCTGCCACCTGTGTTTGTCAATAGAGTTTTATTGGAACACAGCCTTACTCATTCCTTTATGTATTATTTATGGCTGCTTTTGCTCTATATAAACAGAGTTACGTAGTTGTGACAGAGACCCTGTGGTCTACAGAGACTAAAATATTTACTAGTTTATACACTTTACAGAAAAAGTTTGACAACCCCTGTTATATAATATTATCACCATTTACTCTTCATAATGCTATAAACTTGAACAGAATTCCCTCTCAGTCTCCACTATGGCCTGGGGGTTCTGTGGCCTCAGGGGCCTGACCAGGGGCACTCTTTGACTTCCCTACCCAGCAGCCATCCCTCTGATAAGAGCATTTTCAGGGCAGGAAGGAAGTGCCAGAGAATTCACAAGCCCCCCCACCCAGTAGCCCTCAGCCAGTGATGGACCGGAGGTGCTATATATATACCCCAGCTGCACCCCCAACTCGGTGGGCTAACTCTGTCCCAGCTCCCAGAGCTGCCCAGGGGATTAAACTGTAACGGCTTGGTTTGGCAACTTACTTCCGTCTCTTTCCTGTCTTCCCTGTGGTGTTTCCTGGGATCACCTCCCAGTCAATTCCTTGCTCCAAATCCTTGTCTCAGACTCTGCTTTGAGATGCTCCTGACCTCTTCCTTCCATAGCCCTTCTCCCATGTCTCTCTCTCAAAAGATAACTTTGTTGATTTTCACCATGTTGGGATGGTAGTAAACAGATAAGAGCCAGGTCATAAAAAAGTTTTTATTGTGGATGAAGTGGCTGATCACCTACAAGAACCAGGGTGGATTGCTCAGGAGACAAACCCTCAGATTGACCCACTGCCCCTTTTCTGCACCTTCCCTGCCCTGTTGACTGCTCTGAGTGTCTCGGGCACGTGGTGGCATGGCATCTTCCTGTCTGTGGGTGGTAACAGTCCTTGGAACCGGACACTGGAGATTGCATGGGGGGAGTTAGAGGATGCTCCTGAAACACATGAAGATTTAGGAGGAGGACTTATGTAATGAAGAACTGTTTCTGAGCATCCAGCAACACCTAAGTTCATGCTGTGTTTTCTCATTTTTTATTTGTTTTGCAGAGAGTTTTTCTGCAGCCCACAGAATGGCTTCAGTGAGGGCCAGTAAGGATGGCATTCTGAGCCCAAGGGACTGAGTCTGAGCTTCAGCTGTGGGCTTTACTCAACAGCAGGAAGGGCTGTTAATTACCTAATCTGTCTTTGTCTCTATTAGACCAGCTGGTAAATTGGGGAGCAGTTGGCCTTAAAAAAGCAAAGTAATGAAGGTGGGGCTTGGAAAACCTTTGGGTTAAGGGCAACTTCAGGCGTGTGTGTGTGAGCTGAGCTGCTGTTTTTTTCAACCAAAGCTCTCAGGAAAGGTAGGGTTGACACAACCCACAGATCTAAAGACTAGGTTACAAGCTCTGTGTCTCGATATAGACCACTTGACTCCTGGCCTGGTGCCTCAGGCCAGATCTGAGACTCCTCCAGGGGGAGGCACTCGTGGGACATCCAGCCTCAGAGTGCATGTGCCCGCATGGGGCCTGGGTGGCTCTGGGGCCAGGGAAGCCTGGGCAGTCCTTCCCTGCTCTTCCTCTAGGATGGGTGCGAGCAGCCTTCTGCAGTGTCTCCGAGACATGGTCAGACGCTGTGATCTTCCTGCCCTCGGATGCGGGTAGCTGTGTAGAATGGCAGTCAGCCTGGTGATGTCAGCTTTCAGGGGAAGATTATGTTCCCATGCCAGGGCCTGGCCACTGCCTAGACAAACGGCCATGGTCATCAAAGGAGTAAGAGGGGTTTTAATGTTTAGAGGGGAGGTTCCCCTCACTCCCCACCTCTGGGTAATGGGGGGTTGGTGGTGGGAAAAAGGCCCGGGCAAGGTAGAGGACAGGGCAGAGGCTCCTTCGAGCCTGTGCGTGGACAGCTGGGGAAGCAGGTGGGCAGGGGCTGTGTGCCTGGTTCCCAGTCAGACTTGAGCCAGGAGATGACATAAACTTTGGGGCTTCCCTGGTGGCGCAGTGGTTGAGAGTCCGCCTGCCGATGCAGGGGACATGGGTTCGTGCCCCGGTCCGGGAAGATCCCACATGCCGCGGAGCAGCTGGACCCATGAGCCATGGCCGCTGCGCCTGCAAGTCCGGAGCCTGTGCTCCGCAGCGGGAGAGGCCACAACAGTGAGAGGCCTGCGTACCGCAAAAAAAAAAAAAAAAAAAAAAAGTAAACTTTGAAATACGCTCATCATTGAAAATTATGAACATATGGAAAAGTTAAAAGAAGGAAAAAAAATCATTCTCTTCCCAAACCAAAGACAGCTATTAACATTTTAACATTGTCTTAGTGGTCTGAAAAAAATTAAAATCTCATTTTGAAAACATAGTTGAAATAATATCATAGGCAGTTCTGCCGTTTGCTATTTTTTTCACATTATAGCATAAACGTTTCTTCACTACACTAAAACATTTATAAAACAATTTTAATGGTCTTATAATATCCTGATAAAATGGAAGTACTGTGTATCAGTGAGGGTCCAGTGGAAAATAGAAACACTCTAAGTATTTTCATAGCAAGAGTTGCCAGCAGGGAATTGGCTCCATGGGTGAAGAAAGAGCCAGGGAGGCAAAGCCAGGCAGAGGCTGGAGGGGGGCAGCCCAGAGACGAACAGCAGCGGAATCTCCTTCCGGCCCGAGGGCTAGACGGACAAGGGAAGGCGATGCTGCTACGTCTAGAAGCGGGGACTGTGGGGCGGGAGCTCGAGCAGTTCCAGAGACTGCAGAGGAGATGCGGTCACAGGAGAGATGCTACGGGAAGCGCAGGTAGAGGGGTAGATGGCCAGGTTCCACCTGGCAGCCGTGTCTCTCGTGGGCTAAACCTGACAGTGGCCCCTTCCTTGCTCGAGACCTTCTCTGGCTCCCGTTACCCAAGGTATAAAAAGTAAACTCCTCACTCTGCTCTAAAGGCCCTTCCCAGTCTGACTCCAGCTTAAACGTCCATCCCGCCATCTCCTGTCTCTGCCTCCTACTCCCCATGAGAAGTCCCAGTCCTAAGCCCACCAGACTTTTCATTGTTTCCTTTAATGCCTCTGTGCCTCCGTGCAAGCTCTTCCTGCATCCTGGAATGGGCTTCTTATCCTTGTCCGCCTGATGAGGTCCGTTCACCCTTCTAGACCCAGCTCAACCGTTACTTTGTCTGTGAAGCGCTCCCTCACCCCTTCTCTGGGGCAGATGTCGTGGTATCTTCAGCGATACCGGTGTCCCACCTCGTCTGGGGCATTCCCGGCGGTATGTGTCTATCTGTCCCCCCACTAGACTGTGCGCTCCTTCGTGGTCGGGGCCCCGTTGAGTTCCTTTTGGCAGCTTTTACCCCTGTGTGCCCTGGCACAGGGTGAGCCCTCAGGGGAGCACAGCTGAATGTTTGAAAATGCTGTTTTCCTAGATCTGTAGCTATGGACCCGGAGGGCTGTTAAGTGAGAAAAACAAATTGCAGAGTAATACATGTGAAATGCCCTGATTTTAATAAAAACAATGACACCGCCTATGTATGTTTTGTGAGCATGGTGGAAATTGTGGAAAGATCCATGGCAGGCTGACTCCCATTGGCTACCTTACAAGGTGTGAGCTACAGCGGCTATAGGGAAGATTAGTTTTTACTGTACCTTTTAGTAGTGTTTTGAAAATTATGGGGCACTTATGTTACCTTTTTAATTTTTGAGAAGGAATTTACATTAAAACTTTAGATAATATGAAAAGAAAATTATGGTTTCCTCCTTAGAATTTGGCCGGGTCCACATTACCTCATTCCCCTCTTTCTGGAAACTTCCTGGACCCTGGAGTCTGTGATGGGGATCCATTGGCTCTCAGTTCCACCCCTCTGCTTAGACTGGGGTCCACTCTGGAGGAGAGCTCCGCAGAGGGGTCAGAGTGGGGGAAGGCTGAGGAGGAGAACTTCGCACAGTCTTTGGACCCCATCAGTCCCCAAACTCTAAGCTCAAAAAATTCAGTCCTTGACTCCCAGGCTGAACTGAAAGTGAGAGGCTGGGCTTAGCTTCCATTACAAATGTCCTGAGCCATGCAGGCTCTTAAGAAAATTGATTCAGCCCCAGGCTTAATCCCTGAGGTGCATTTTTTCCCCCCAAGGCATCAAGTTCATGGCTCTGCAATATCTGATTTAGATGTTTGGAAAATGTTTTTTTTTTTTTTTTTTTTTTGGTACGCGGGCTTCTTACTGCTGTGGCCTCTCCCGCTGCGGAGCACAGGCTCCGGACGCGCAGGCTCAGCGGCCATGGCTCACGGGCCCAGCCGCTCCGCGGCATGTGGGATCTTCCCGGACCGGGGCATGAACCCGTGTCCCCTGCATCGGCAGGCGGACCCTCAACCACTGCGCCACCAGGGAAGCCCAGGAAATGTACTCTTTGATAAGGCTTAATTAAAGTGGATTGCACCTACATGGGAACATTTTACAATTTCCATAACAAACACTATTATTACCAGGAGCAATGTATTTTTTTGTTCTATTGATGCCTTTTATAGTGATGTCATAAAAAGAAGATTATGACTTCTCATTACCAGACAGATGGAGGAGAAGACGCATTTTGATGACCAGAGAGGGGAGTATGTTCTTCCCAAACAGTTACCTTAATAGCCAGCAAGGGCTGCACTGGACGTGAATGGGAGGTCCAGGCAAATGACTTTTTTATGGGCCTTGCTTTATTGCAGCTTCCTTTTGTACGTTTTAAAACGAGATCCATCAAATGTGAAGCTGATTTTTCAGTCTGGCTGGAAATGAAGGTTCCACAGATTGTTACGTCTTTCTGAAAACTATTAGTAAAAATTAACAAAATTCACTTTCTGCCTCTCAGTTTAGCAACAAGAAGCTGGCTTTCCTTTAAAAATCCATTATAATTAAATAACACTTTACATTTATAAAGTATTGTGAGAATCATCCATTTTTTTCTTTTTAAAAATATTTTGTATTATAAGAGTAATACATTTTCATGGTAATAAACTGGGAAAACAGTCATTCTCTATATTAAATAAAAGTAGCCAGTTTTACCTACTCATATGATGGGCATTTTTGCCACATCTTTAAATAATTGTTTTAAACACCCTTTTATTTATTTTCTTCAGCTTTATGGCAGTATAACTGACAAATAAAAATATGTATATTTAAGGCATACGACATGATGTTTTGACATATTGCAAAATGATTATCACGATCAAGTTATTAACATTTTATGACCTCATATTGTTACCATTAATGTGTGTGTGCGTGCTTAGAAGATTCGATTTAAGATCTATCCTTTTAGAAAATTTCAAGAACAGTAGAGTATTGTCCACTACCATCATCACCATGCTGTACGCTAGATCTCCAGAACTTATTCATCCTGCATAACTGAAACTTTGTACACTTTAATCAACATCTCCCAATTTCTCCATCCCTGCAGTCCCTGGTAAACACCATTTTTAATGGCTTCATGATATTTAACCTTGGATTTGAATATAATTTATTTAACCGATTCTCTAACGGTGGATATGGATTCTTTTCAAGTTGTTCACCTGTGTAAATAACACTGTGATAAACTTCCTTATAGAAAATCTTTGTCCATCTTGCTGATTAGTCTAGAGTTAACTCTGGAAGTGAAATTACTGGGTCCGAGTGTTTAAACATATTGCCAGCTAGCTTTCCAGAAAGTTTGTACCAATTTACACTTCATATAAGAGCACATAATGTGTACCTTGAACATGTTTATTAACCTTCGCCAGGCAGAAATACCTTCTTATTTTAGTCTCTTTTCCTTGATTACAGCAGTAGTTGAGGCAGTGGAGGCGTCTGGGCCAGCTCGTGGAGGGCCTCGAATGTCCTTGGTTCCAGGGATGAACACTTTGCTCTGTTTGAGGGACATTTTAGAATAATTCCATTGAAATGCTGTGCTTTGGGTCAAAATAACAGTGACGTGTTTATGGAGTTTGTCTTGCTTCCTCCTCGCCATCAGAATTACCAGTGACGATCTACACACCTAAAAGGGGATTAGACCTCCTGTGATTTCCATTTGACTTAAGAAATAATCATGTCATATACAAATCCGTGAAGCCCAGGGTAGACATTATTTTTTTTTTTTTTTTTTTTTTTTTGCTGTACGCGGGCCTCTCACTGCTGTGGCCTCTCCCGTTGCAGAGCACAGGCTCCGGACACACAGGCTCCGCGGCCATGGCTCGCGGGCCCAGCCGCTCCGCGGCATGTGGGATCCTCCGGGACCGGGGCACGAACCCGTGTCCCCTGCATCGGCAGGCAGACTCTCAACCACTGCGCCACCAGGGAAGCCCGACATTATTTTTTAAGCTGACTTCATATAGAGTCGATTACCCTGAGTGGATTATGTTTTTAGTTCAGACTAATTATCCGTGAATTAGGCACCCTGGAGGATGTTCTGGCCACATCCATAGTCAGGGAGCATTGAGCCGGGCAAGGGAAACACATCACTGAAGAAACAGGGAACTTCAGAGACATGGCTGAAAGGCCAGAGGGAAAACTCTGGCTTGTAACGTATTTGTGGAACTAAAGGGGGGACAAAAAGCAGAAGCAATTAATTCATTTCTCTGGGAGCTAATTGATGAACCTTTACCTGAACTTTCCAAATCTCTTCCTTTGTTTCAAGTGCAATGCTCATTGTGTTTTGCATACCTGACTAATTAGAACATGCATTTCCTTACTTTGCCAAGGGTACGTAATTGATCATGCTGGGCTCCTGAAACCATCTTAGGTTAAGTTTTTTGAAATACGAGCAAATTGACTTGCCACCAGTGACGCAGTTCAACAAGGGAATCCAGGAGTCCTAGGAAGAGGTGTGGAAGTGTACTTTCCTTTACTTGGCGATTATTAAAGTCACCAAGGGGTTAGGTGCTCATTTTACCGATAGACAATTGAAATAATGAAGCAGTATGCAGTGTATTTGAAATTTCTGGGATCAAGTTCACACCTTGCTACAGGTGTGGGTCATTGAACTAGATGGCCTCTGCAGAAGTGCTCACGTGTTTCTGTCACAAGGCAGCCCAGGCAGCTCACTCTCCTCACCAAGGCCCTGTCTCAGCAAGGCTGGTGCTCTATTGCCAAACAGACAGCCTGGACCCAGGCTTGGGACACCCAAAACAGGGCACCACAAAAATGAAGAAAGTTTCAACTTCATGGACTTATCCAGAATTTTTCAACCTTAGATATCTAGGAAAAGCTATCTCGACTTTCTCATAGCATAAGTTTTGTCTGTGTTAGGATTTGGAGTGTGTTTTGAATAACAGACATGGGTAAGGACGGAGAGCAGGGTACCATAATTTTTTTCAGAGCTTAGGGTCACTAAAGGATTTAGCTGGACTCAGCGTCAGCTAGAGGATTCTGTGCAGGATGAGATGACCAATAAGGTTCTCTCTCCAGAATCTCGCAGTGTAGGCTATACAAAGCTGGAGTGTGAAAACCATTTGACATGCCTTTTATCCAATGCTACAGAGCTCCCAAATGAAGCCTTTTTGCTTCCTGTGGCTTTTCCAAATAAGGAGTGAGATGTTATTAGAATAAACGTCAATGTAAATATGCATCTGGGTGTCAGGCCTGTTAGCTCCTTACCCAGAGGGATTTTACAGCCTCAGGTGGGTTCTTTCCAGGCTGGAAACAGAATGAGATGAGACCAGGCTTTCCTATTTTAATTACTTTTCTATTTGGAGCAATTTCAAAGATGTCTTGTTAATTTTCAACAGCAGGGTTTGAGGGTAAATGTGAAGGGATGCTCTTTTCATTTCTCTTTGGGTTTTCTAGCTTGCTCGAGCCAGATGGCTGTCCTGCAGCTGTTCCATGGAAAACACTGTCCCCATGCAGGGCTACTGGATTATTAATGCTCGGATCAGCCGGTCACATTCTGTTTTGGTCCATATGCACATGTATTATGTCAAGGTTATCTAATACTTTACACTGATGGAAACCAAGGCTGAGCTGGGGAAATCTTTATGGAGCCCAAGTGATTCACCCACAGAGGTCAGTTACTTGCGTGCAGGTGATTCGACTTGATGCAAGAGAGCTGAAAGTAGAGACTCAGCTCTGTAAGTTCCCAGATGACTAAAAAGATGTGTTGTCACACTCAGACAGGCATAAAGAGACAGACGCACAGGGAGAAAAGGCAGTGAGAGAAAAGGGGCCTATTCTGGGATCCGTGTGCTTGGCCTCCATCCTCTGGGCCAGAGGTCACAGGTCGGAGGCCCACCTGCCACCTTCTGCCCACAGACACATATTTCTGGCAGAAAGTTTAAAAATCTTGACTCAGTTCTCAGCCTTTTTTAAAAGGTAGCGATTTCATATAAAATTCTGACTTTCAGGGGTTTTTTGGGAAAAATTCCTGGTAACATAGCCTATCTGTGCCCATAGCAGCCATTTCTGGAACTGCGTGGGGACCACGCTCAGTGTGCCCACCAGAGCCCTTTTCACTCTGCATCGTGCCCCCTCCTCTTCCTGCACCCAGCCTTGCTTCCTCCATTACCTGCCTGTCCTCTGGGTGTCTGAGCTGTGACCTGGGCTCTGAAGAGATGCTGTAAACACCAGTCTGGGCAAATCTCAAGTCTTTTGTCCTGCCCAGGCCTCAGTTTTCCCACATGTACAAAGACGAATTGGATGAGAGAGGGTCCAGAGTCTCTCCCCACTCTCCCCTTTTGTGATTCTGGAATGATTAGGAATTTTAAAATAATTATTTTGGGTATATATTAAAAGCCAATTCCATTTCTTTGGCTTGCAGAATTCTGAAATTCATGAAACACAAAGCCATTTGTAATTTGATCTTGTGACACCAAGGCTTCCAGTAGCTTGGAACATTCTGGGGAGAATGGAAGGGGTAGTTTTGCTGTCGATTAGTCTCACATTTTAAACCAGCCAGGAGGCTGCAGGGGCAGGCTATGGGCAGGTAGGCACCCTTGCTCTGTGCTTGTCTGGTGCCGTTTGTGTGAATCCAGCATGGGTCTATTGAGCCCTGTTGGTTTTACAGGCCTGTCTCTTGGCCTGACTCTGGGTATATTCTCTTCCATCACAATCCATTTCTGGGATGAGGGAACACTGGGCTGGGAATTAGCCCATCTGGATTCTTATCTTGAATCTATCGTGGACTCATTGCTTCACCCTGCTCACATCCCTTTCCATTTCCACCTCTGAGATTGGAAGAAATTTCTTCAAGCTCTGACATTCTGTGGTCCTAAAGTTCATCCTGTGCTTCCATGGGGGACATCAAGGGAAAGCCGCTAGAAGTTGCTAGGCCCGCTTGCAGACAGCATGTCGGGAACAGGCCACAGAGCAGCAAGGGGTCCTGAGTGAGCTGTGGCCGCAGGTGTCAAGAAACTTTTTATCTAGTGGGAAAGATAAAGCATATACTTAAGACTCTACCATAGGAGAAGTAATAAGTGTCTTTCATCTCCTTTTCCTCCACTTTTAAAGGTCTTTCATGTTCCACATCTAGGCCTTTGCAGTGAAACAGAAAGAAATAAATTAAAAAGAAATCCAGAAAAATAGGAAATTGGGTTAACTTTCCCCTGTCAGATTTATTTTTCTGAAATATAGGTCCTATGACATACTCAAAAATTCTCTGTCCCTGGGGTGGGTTTGGATCAAGTTCAAATTCTTTGGCTGGCCCCGTCCCCTTTGGCATGACGGCCTTCTGCATTCTCACCAGGGAGGGGAGTCCTGACTCGTGGCCCTGTCCTCCCCTCCACCTTCCTATTCCTGCTGGACCTGCCCCCCGACCCTCCGTCTGTGCAGACCCAGGCCTGTTCCTGGGCGCAGGTTGCGTCTCCTCAAGGCTTGCCCGTGCTGTGTGTTTTGTCCCTCAGGCTCTAGCCCAGACTATTTAGCCCCAGAGCTAATACTTTGAGCTCCTGCCTCTGGAGCTTTGGACCTCGGGCACTCAGTAAATATTTTTGTGTGAATAAATGAAGGAGTGAATAAATGAAAGGCAAGCTAAAGGGAATAAATGTTCCCCAGGCCAGGGTGGACCCGTTCTCATACAGCGTGACGTCTCTCCTGCTTTCACCAACTTCTCCCCGGCTGGCTGGCATACCCTCTATCCTGTTATCAGGATGGCCAGCGGGCAGTCCCTAATCCAACGTGTGCAGGACTGGCCGGCGTCTCTTCCAGGCTGAAAGAGACCTGATGTTCAAGTTTGTCTTTTTTTGATGCCTTAGAAGGCGAGTTCTCTGAGGACATTTACTGTTTTCCTTCCTCCAGGTGCATGGCTGTAGGGGAGAGCCAGGCCTGTCACTTTGTCTTCCTTAACTGTAATAACTGCAGCCGAACATCATTAGTCTGACTGGTTAGGGATGAAGAGCAGACGAAAGAAGGAGAAAAGCTGGCCGCGCACGTCACGTTCAAGAAACCCCCAGTGTATCTGCTCTAACTACTTCTTCTTTTTTTTTTTTTAAGTTTATTTATTTATTTATGGCTGTGTCGGGTCTTCGTTTCTGTGCAAGGGCTTTCTCCAGTTGCAGCGAGTGGGGGCCACTCTTCATCGCGGTGCGCGGGCCTCTCACTATCGCGGCCTCTCTTGTTGCGGAGCACAGGCTCCAGCCGTGCAGGCTCAGTAGTTGTGGCTCACGGGCCTAGTTGCTCCGCGGCGTGTGGGATCTTCCCAGACCAGGGCTCGAACCCGTGTCCCCTGCATTGGCAGGCAGACTCTCAACCGCTGCGCCACCAGGGAAGCCCCCTCTAACTACTTCTTACTGTGCGACCCGTATTGCCCAGAAGTTACTCAAATTCCTGTTTTAGTGAATAGACAAGAACAGCCTTTAGTAGCTGTATGCGTCAGAGTTCTCCACAGAAACAGAACCCATAGGAGAACTGGGGGTTTAGATCCAGCGTAAGACCCGCAGGCTTGAGACCTAGAAAGAGCTGAGTTTTTAGCTCAGTTTGAGTCCAAAGGCAGGAAAATAAAAATGAATCCCGGTTCAAAGGCCACCAGGCGGGAGTTTCCTCTTACTCAGCCTTTTTGTTCTATTCAAGCCTTCAAATGAAGCCCACCCACGGTAGGGAGGACAATCTGCTTTATTCATCTTCCGAATTAAATGTTAATCTCATCCCAAAACACCCTTCCAGAAACAGAATAAGGCCTGATCCAATATCGGGGCACCCTGTAGCCCAGTCTTATTGACATGTAAAAGTCACCTTCACAGGAAGCAAATCAATAGATTTTTGTATAATGAATAATGTTTAAGTGGTTTATAGAGCTTGAGCCTATTTTGTTCTGTTTTACATTGTCTAAATGTTCTGCAATTTTATCTTCACCATGAATGAACCTACTTCTCAGACCGTTGAAAAGGGGGACGGAAAGGGAGGGAAGGGTGAAGAGCGAGTGGTGAGGGGCACACATGCCTCTGTAAGGGATCCCCCCTTGTTTGCATGAGATTGTGAGTCAGCTTTTCCGGAGACCAGCTTGGCAGATGGAGGGTACCTGGCTTTCATGAGATTTGGAGGCTGTGTTTCGTCTTCAGGAACCAGAATTGAGAAAGCATGGGGGACTTCCAGGAGATAATTGAGAGGCAGCAAACCAGATTTTATCCCTGACACTCTGGGCTATTTCTAATACTGGTTTTACTGAGAACAAGCGACTTGAATAATGGATTAATTAATTACTGATAGGTATATTTGATTGAACGTTGCTTCTGTGATAAAGTGCTCACCATGTATTATTTATTATACTAGATATTTTATATGTTTTCTTATTTGATCCAACCAGCCAACCTACTGTCTGCATTTTTTGTCTCCATTTTACAGATGTTAAAACTGAGGTTCAGGGCCACTAAGCCACTTGTGCCAGGTTGCAGAGCCGGTACACGTGGAGCTGGAACTCACATGTTGATCATTCTGACCCCAAAGCTCATGCTCTCCAACCTCCGTGGTTCTCACCTTTGTGAGAACGTGCTGGTTTTTATACAGGCTGAGCAGTCATTCCCAGGGGCCTCTTAATGGAGTCCCTCCCCTCCCCCGAGATACCCACACACATTTGGAAGGACTAGGCTTTTGATGTGTTGGATGAAAATGGTTTGATGATCCTGTGTGTTATGTTGGTAAAAGCAGGATCTGCCTGTATCAGACGTCCATTCTTTCCTCATCACAGCATTATTCTGAGACAGAATAAAATTGCAGGAGGGGGCAGACAATTTTAGCTCACAACAATTTCCAGTTTTAGAACACTTTTGCAAATAGTGCTGAAGGAGGTACATATTCCACGTGCAATAGAAGAGGACATTTTGTTCCTTCCAAACAAACCTGGAAAAAAAAAAGACAACAAAACCCCAGCTTTTATTTAAAAAGTTTAAAAGGCTGCTGCTGTGGACTTAGCCATCAGATTTGGGTTTCCACGCTGTGTCCTGCGCAGGACTACACAACAGGGGGTTAGAGAGGAAAGGAAGGCAGGCACTGTCCTCATGAGTGATGGACTTAGAGGGCTTGTTTGCAGGAAAAAGAAACCAGCTCACATGCCCCAGGATAGCGGGGTCTTGGAAAGAAAGAGTTCATCCAGGTCCCGCGGGTGGGCGGGGAACATTGGGAAAGTGCTGGTCGCTCCACCTCAAGTGTTTTCCACGATCTCCCTCTGCTCTATCCCACACACCTGCTCCATTCTTGACAGGGATGCTTTCCTACTAACTAGTTGCCATGTCCACCACAGGGAGACGCATGTAAATGAAAATGCTCCAAAGGATGAATAACTCCTTAGAAGTGGGGGAAACATCCATTAACTTTCTGTGTAGCTTGTCCAGTCTCTCATCTTCAATTCTTACACAACCTGGGCTTGAATGCCGCCTCCTACGTATGAACTGACTTGTCCCCCTTCTAAGTCTCAAGTCCCCGTAGTTGTAAAGTGGAGATGAAGGCTTCTAGCACGTATACTTGCTGGGAGGAGTAAGTGAAAGCACCCTTGCAAAGAGCTTAGGAGATACCTAGTAAATAATAGCTCCTATGCTTTTTATAGCTCTCTCTAAGTTTGGGGAAGTGAGCTCTTGGGTCCAGGGTACTGGCTGGGTGGGCTGATGCAAACCCTGGTCCCCAGAGGCCTGGGCTTGTTTGGGTGGGGTCTCCACTCAGGGAAGCTGGGAGAGAAGGGGGCAAGAGAAAGAATGTGAGAGCGTAGCAGAGAAGGGGTGCCGGGAGCCAAACTGGGCCAGGAACTGCAGATGCCAAAAGCAGAGTGGACCTGAATTAAAGGCCCAGAGAGAATGGAAGTGACCTTCCAGCTGTGAGATTTGTGAGTCAAGGTCGTCAGCTATCACCTGATTCAGAACAGGAAATGAGCTAGTGGTGTTGGAAGATCTTTTAGGGCCGTGACCAAATCTCTGCTGTATCTCTAGCCCCTAGGTCAATGCTCGGCTTGTAACAGTGGCTCCACAGACATATGTTAAATGAATGAATTAATGGATGAATGGCAGAGAGGGTAAAGACTGGCATACAGATCATTGTCAGAGCAAGGAGAACAGATGAGGCCCTAAGGAACTCTGTGATATGGTCATGGGTGGTGCTAGACCCAGGACATAGCTGAGGGCTCAGGAGCATAGCCAGGTAAGTTGGTGCAATAATAACACCATCACCGCCACCCTCATCTTATTCATAGCTACCATTTTTGAGTACTTTTTAGGGGAACAGATTCTATATTCAATTGTCTTGTTTATTTAGTTATTGCAATCCCCCTGTGAGATGGATAGCATTATCTTCATCTCATAGATGTGGAAACCGAGGCTGAGAGGTTGAAAACCTTTCTGCAGATTACACTAGTGTGTAGACAAGTTGTGATTCAAGCCCACATGCCCCCGACTCCCAGCTATGGCCTTAGTCGCGTTGTTGTGCCGTCTGCCAAAATGCAACCTCCCAGAGTGGACAGAAATGGCCAGGCTGCCAGGTGGCAGCCCAAGTCTCAACCAGTTTGGGCTCCATGGCCCATCTGGTCAGAACCAACCTGTGGTGATGCAGGGAACTGAGGGCAATTGTCTAACAAGCTGAGTGGGACAGTTGGGGCTCTGGGTTCATGAAGAAAGGGCCCATGACCATAACTGTACAGGGTGGGGGAGAGGGAGAGGCCCCGGCCCACTGAGCACCTCTCTCTAGTGAGGAAGCCCCGAGAAGGATGTGGCTGCATTGTGAGCAGCTCTCTCCAGGATGGGATTTTGGGTAGCAATTTTGGATGAAGAGGTCACGGGACAGAAGAGCACATGGGTGTCAGGAAAGCCAGTGGACTGTAGACTGTGCTGGACTCAGAGGCCTTGGCTGGGTATACTGGCCAGTTCTTGTAACATCATAGTAAGTAAATAAACAAATACGGCCTGTGAGCTAGCTCCCTATCTATCGATCTATTTATCTATCTATATATCTATCATCTGTTCATCTAGTTATCATCCATCTATCTCTATCTCTCTCTGTTGTCTGTCTATCATTTGTCTATCTATTTTCTACCCATCCATCTATTTTTTACCTATTTATCTATCTATATATCATCTATCTATTCATCTAGTTATCATCTATCTACTTGTCTGTCTATCTCTGTCTCTGTTGTCTATCTTTTACCTATTATCTATCTGTCCATCCATTTATTATCTATCTATCCATCATTTGTCTATTGTCTATCTCTACCTATCCCTATGTGTCATCTATCTATCCATTTATCACCTATCTATTTATTATCTATCTATCTATCTATCTATCCTGAGGATCTCAGTGAAGAGCGAGGAGGTCTGTGAACAACTTGAGAGGACTTAATTCTGAGTGAACAGCCTTCAACACACTTCCCCTGGAGATATCCCCCTGGAACCCTCAGAAGTAACTTGGGGAAACTTAAGAGTAAAAGGTGAAGATTCAGCCATTGTACAGGTAGGGGTGGCATGCTAGTCAAAATCCTAAATTAAAGTTTCCATGACCCCATTGCTAGTCACAGGCCAGTGAGACCCAGGGATGTCTGAGTTCACAAGAAAAATGGTTTTGGCTTTGCTTGGCTGAGCTAAGGACTGTGGGTATTGATGTGGAAACATCACTGAGAGACAGAGATAATTCCAGGGGAAAACGTCAGCCACCCTAGCATGACAGTCTTTTTCTATCTGAAGGATTAAAGGTGCCTGTGAATACGCAAATCAATCAACGTGATACACCATATTAACAAATTGAAGGATAAAAACCATATGATAATCTCAATAGATGCAGAAAAAGGTTTGAACAAAATTCAACACCCATTTATGATAAAAACTCTCCAGAAAGTAGGCATAGAAGGAATGTACCTCAACGTAATAAAGGCCATATATGACAGACCCACAGCCAACATCGTTCTCAATGGTGAAAAACTGAAACCATTTCCACTAAGATCAGGCAGAAGACAAGGTTGCCCACTCTCACCACTATTATTCAACATAGTTTTGGAAGTTTTAGCCACAGCAATCGGAGACGAAAAAGAAGTAAAAGGAATACAAATCGGAAAAGAAGAGGTAAAACTGTCATTGTTTGCAGATGACATGATACTATACATAGAGAAGCCTAAAGATGCTACCAGAAAACTACTAGAGCTAATCAATGAATTTAGTAAAGTAGCAGGATACAAAATTAGTGCACAGAAATCTCTTGCATTCCTTTACACTAATGATGAAAAATCTGAAAGAGAAATTAAGGAAACAACCCCATTTACCATTGCAACAAAAAGAATAAAATACCTAGGAATAAACCTGCCTAAGGAGACAAAAGACCTGTATGGAGAAAACTCTAAGACACTGATGAAAGAAATTAATGATGATACAAATAGATGAAGAGATATACCATGTTCTTGGATTGGAAGAATCAACATTGTGAAAATGACTCTACTACCCAAAGCAATCTACAGATTCAGTGCAATCCCTCTCAAACTACCAATGGCATTTTTCACAGAACTAGAACAAAAAATTTCACAATTTGTATGGAAACCCAAAAGACCCCAAATAGCCAAAGCAATCTTGAGAAAGAAAAATGGAGCTGGAGGAACCAGGCTCCCTGACTTCAGACTATACTACAAAGCTACAGTAATCAAGACAGTATGGTACTGGCACAAAAACAGAAATATAGATCAATGGAACAGGTTAGAAAGCCCAAAGATAAACCCACGCACGTGTGGTCACCTTATCTTTGATAAAGGAGGCAAGAATATATAATGGAGAAAAGGCAGCCTCTTCAATAAGTGGTGCTGGGAAAACTGGACAGCTACATGTAAAAGAATGAAATTAGAACACTCCCTAACACCACACACAAAAATAAACTCAAAATGGATTAAATACCTAAATATAAGGCCAGACACTATAAAACTCTTAGAGGAAAACATAGGCAGAACACTCTATGACATAAATCACAGCAAGGTCCTTTTTGACCCACCTCCTAGAGAAATGGAAATAAAAACAAAAATAAACAAATGGGGCTTCCCTGGTGGCGCAGTGGTTGAGAGTCCGCCTGCCGATGCAGGGGACACGGGTTCGTGCCCTGGTCCGGGAAGATCCCACATGCCGTGGAGCGGCTGGGCCCGTGAGCCATGGCCGCTGAGCCTGTGCGTCCGGAGCTTGTGCTCCACAACGGGAGAGGCCACAACAGTGAGAGGCCCACATACAGCAAAAAAACAAACAAAAAAACAAAAAAAAAAAACAAATGGGACCCAATGAAACTTAAAAGCTTTTGCACAGCAAAGGAAACCATAAACAAGATGAAAAGACAACCCTCAGACTGGGAGAAAATATTTGCAAATGAAGCAACTGACAAAGGATTAATCTCCAAAATATACAAGCAGCTCATGCAACTCAATATCAAAAAAAAAAAAAAAAAAACCCAACCCAAAAATGGGCGGCAGAAGACCTAAATAGACATTTCTCCAAAGAAGATATACAGATTGCAAACAAACACATGAAAGGATGCTCAACATCACTAATCATTAGAGAAATGCAAATCAAAACTACAACGAGGTAGCACCTCACACTGGTCAGAATGGCCATCATCAAAGAAGCTACAAACAATAAATGCTGGAGAGGGTGTCAAGAAAAGGGGACCCTTTTGCACTGTTGGTGGGAATGTAAATTGATACAGCCACTATGGAGAACCGTATGGAGGTTCCTTAAAAGACTAAAAATAGAACTGCCATATGACCCAGCAATCCCACTACTGGGCATATACCCTGAGAAAACCATAATTCAAAAAGGGTCATGTACCACAATGTTCATTGCGGCTCTATTTACAATAGCCAGGACATGGAAGCAACCTAAATGGCCACTGACAGATGAATGGATAAAGAAGATGTGGCACATATATACAATGGAATATGACTCAGCCATAAAAAGAAACGAAATTGAGTTATTTGTAGTGAGGTGGATGGACCTAGAGTCTGTCATACAGAGTGAAGTAAGTCAGAAAGAGAAAAACAAATATCGTATGCTAACGCATATATATGAAACCTAAAAAAAAAAGGTTCCAAAGAACCTAGGGGGCAGGACAGGAATAAAGGTGCAGACAATAGAGAATGGACTTGAGGACACGGGGAGAGGGAAGGGTAAGCTGAGACGAAGTGAGAGAGTGGCATTGACATACATACACTACCAAATGTAAAATAGATAGCTAGTGGGAAGCAGCTGCATAGCACAGGGAGATCAGCTTGGTGCTTTGTGACCACCTAGAGGGGTGGGATAGGGAGGGTGGGAGGGAGATGCAAGAGGGAGGGGATATGGGGATATATGTATACGTATAGCCGATTCACTTTGTTACACAGCAGAAACTAACACACCATTGTAAAGCAATTATACTCCAATAAAGATGTTAAAAAAAAGGAACCTAAAAAAAATTAAAAAAATAAAGGTGCCTGTGAATTCTTTGGCAGCCCTCCCACCAAAAGGTGGGGTTTATATCTCAACCTTTTGCATCTGAGTGGGCTTTGTGACCAATAGAATAGGGTAGAAATGATGCTACTGAGAAATCAGAGGCTTATGCTTCCTGGCTCTTTGAATCCTCTGAGAACTTTGAGCCATCACAGAAAGAGTCTGACTACCCTGAGACCATCGTGCAGGAAAGGTCACATGATGCCTCTTCAGGCTAGCTGTGCCCAGCCTTCCAGCCATCCCCCCTAGGCACCAGACATGGGAGTGAAGCCATCTGGTCCTCCTGACCAGCCCTTCCGCCCACCGAATTCCACTGAATGATTTCAGTTGATGCCATACGGAGCAGAAGGTGTATCCAGCTGAGCCTCGCCCAAGTTCTTGACCCATAAAATCATGAGCTATAATAAAATGCTTGCATTTTTTTTCTTTAAGCCACTGAGTTTTGGAATCATTGGAATAACTTGTTAATGAGGTCATAGATAACTAGAGCAATCATCCTGCAGATCTCTTTTTTGCCCCAGTTCGTGAGGGCTTCAAGTGTGGCTCATGAGAACATTTCTAGAGAGGAGAGGAGGTGTCGTTGGCACATGAGGGCATTTAGGGATGGTGTTGCTCTGAAGTTGAATCTTTGTGGATGAGGCCTTATTCTCATCAGCTCGGTTCTGGTAAATTATGTTGAGATGCACGTGAGCCCTTTGGGCTTAAAAAGACTGGGTTGACCGTGATGGTTGAGGACTTCTGGAGGAGAAAGGGCCAGCTCTTCCAGCTGAGAGCCTGCCAAGTCCACTAATGCTGAAAGAGAAGGCCAGTTTGCCTGCGTGGCTGGGGCACTGCCAGGGTGTCCTGGTGGATAGGAGTGGCTTCTGGGGCAGAGGGCCTGGCTTGCTCTCTTTGGTCCCTCACCTTCTGTGAACCTCTAGGGTGGCATTGAGGTGTCCTGTTCTTTATTTTTTACCAGAGTCAGACAGTGGAAAGAAAAGAACTGCTGCTTTGCCAATATTATAGCTGTAGAAAACCATGCCATGTAGTTTGAAGTACTGTATACATCCCTCTTTCTGTACGTGTTTATTGGCTCTGTTCTCTCTGCTTGGCCGTTGGAGCTAGGGAGTAGTTCTACAGAGATGACCAAGATGCGGTTCTGCCCTCAAAGAGCTCCTGTCTGCTAGAGGGCTAAGCCAAGCGAGTGAATTGCATCGCAGGGCATGAGTGCCACCTGGAGGACCGGGCCAAGGGTGGCAGAAGCCTAGGGAGTATGGCGACATCCTCTGAGAACCTGGGAATGGATTGGACACACCAGATACAATAGGAACCGGAGCTTTTTCAAAATGAAAAGAGCTTCAGAAATTGAGTGCCGCTTTAGAGGTCAAGGCAGGGGTGATGGTGAGAGGTTCAGGTTAGTAACGGATGCAAAGAAGGTCCTGTGTCCTTGGGAATTTGTGTGGAAAGGAGTGAAGGTGGTAGATCCTGACAGATCCCTCCAGGGGCCTCCGAAGTGAGCGATGACTTCTACTTGATTTCTTAGGGACCTGAAAGTGAGAGTGATGATGGTGAAGTATCTTTATGGAGTGCTTACTGCATGCTTCAACCTCTTTTAAATTCCCAAACATTTATGATGGTGGACATATCATTCCCATTTTACAGATGAGGAAACTGAGGTTTAGAGAAATTGAATGTTTAGATTAAGGCCACCCAACTAGTTAGTGGCTGGACTAGGTTTCCACCCCAGTCTGTTTCAAAATTTCACATTTCCTCTTTTCAGAAGAATCAAACTTGGAGTTAAAGCCTCTGAGATTCATCTGGTCCTTTGTCATTTTATAGTTTCAGAGTCAGATTAACCAGGCTTTGGAGGGGATTGTGAGGTTGCCTACACAGTACAACTATAACTTTAAACTTCATTGTACTTTTCCTGCTTGAGAGGAGTTTAGAACAGAGGTTGTGGAAATGACCTTCACTTCTATGCAGTTTTCTGTCTCACAGATCTTGATCACTGTAACAAAGTGCAGTACATTTTCCTTCTTTTACTCCTTACATGATGCCCATTTTCTCAAGTCTCCCTCCACCTTCAGTAGGATTGAAAGTTATTGGCACACAAAATTGTATATTCTCTCTCATCCTGATTTTATTGTGTGGGCAAGAAGACCAGAAGGAAATACATCCAAATGTTAAAAGTCATCATCTCTGGGTTATGGAATAACTACTGATTTGTATACCTGTGTTTATTCTTTTTTCTGTACAGCCTGAGCTTTTTCCAATGAAAAGTTCATTATCTGGAAAAGTCTCAATATAGGCTGGCGGTTGGCAATTCAGATCAAGAGCCCTCAAATCCTGTCTCCACCCTGGAGGTCCAGGGCCAGGGTCCTCTTCCCCTGGGGGAGCTGGGGAATGGGTGAAGTTGACAGAGATCAAAGCCCTCCTTTTGCGTAATTCACATGCACGTCTTTGTGTCTGAGTGCCAAGTGGAGGTGTTATCTTCTCCTCACCCTGTCCTCAGAGATGTTGGAAAAGATTAAAGAGGCAAAGTTCACAAGCTTCTTTGAGCTTTCTAGAAGGAAGAACTGATATAGGACAAAGCATTATTTCTTCTAGCAGTAAAAGAGGGCGCCCTTAAGGAGAATGCATTATGCCAGCTTTACTGATATTATATTGTTCATAATAAGAATACTGTGATGCCCCCACTAGGCTAATTCCCATCCCAGCACCCACAGTGAAACTGCCATCTGACTGTGTTTCTCCCTGTCAGGACTTCCTTTTGCCTGCAGAATAAAATTCAATTCTGTGTTAAAGGAATATAGATTATCTCCTGACACTCTCTGCTATCAGCACTCAGCCCCAGCAAGTCCAACTATGTTCTGGGGCCTTTGTAGATGCCTGGACCTATGTCCAAAATGTCTTTTCTCCTCTTGTATGCCTTGAAAACTCCTATGCAACCTTCAAAACCATGATCCAGTGACCTCCTCTGTGAATCCTTCCCAGCTCTCTCTTCCCCTCCGGAATGCATCACACACTTCAGTGCTACATCAGTACCTCACACCTACTCCCACTATTACATGAAACACAATGGGCTGCTTTTACTTCCTCACTTTTCTGTGTTCCCAACTGGGCTGTGAACCCTTTGAGGGAAGGGGTGCTGTCTTATGCATCACTGCCTCCCAGTTTCCGGCAAATGACGGGCACAGAGGATTCAAACCAAAGAAGTCTGTTGAACTGAAGGCTGCATGGTTGGCTGTATGTGAGAGAAACATCAGGGTCCTAGCAGTGTAAGCCTTCAAACAACTCAGAGAGGTGGGAAAAATCTTGACCTAACAATAGACATTTCTCTGTGTAATTTATAACTTGATTGCATAACATAAATAAGGTTGTTTCGTTTTATCCTTGCTTGTTGGAATTGCGATGCAACAATCCTAGCACTTTCTATGAAGAGCTCTGAGCCATTGTGAAATATTTCTCCACCCCTTGATGAAGCAGTGACTTAAAAGAAATGAAGTCACAGGTGAGATGGCCAGAGGTATGACTGCGTGCACAGTCATTGGCCTTGGAGGTCAGAACCGATGGGCAGCCAGAAATGTTCTGCCAGGCTGCTGTAGGGTGAGGGGCATTTTGAAGGAAGCCACTGGGGACAACTCGATTGTGGGCTTGGTCAACAGTGACAAAGGGATCTGAGGACCTGATGCTACAGTGAAATGGAAACCATCTCAGATATGGAAGCCACTTCAGGCGGGACTTGGGCTTAGTGGACAGCCAAGAATTGGCCTCTAAGGTTACTGGAAAGCAACCTGTGTTTCTGTCACCAGGTCCCATCCCCTCTCTCCCTTGTCACATATCTCCTGCCAGGTCCCAGTCCAAGTCTGATGCTGGGAGAGACATTTTATAAAGAGATTTTAGATAATCTCATCTTCCTGATATTGGCTAAATTTCAGCCTCCTCCAAATTAGCATGGCTGAGAGGGCACGTCTTCAGGAGAAAGAAGGCACATTGGCCTGCATCGTTCTCCCTTGATTCTGAGAAATTCTAGATTCTCTTTTGCTCAACAGACTTCTTTTTTTTTTTTGATGTTTTAAATATTCCTTGACCAGATTCCTGGGCATTCCATGCCAATCCTCAAAACTTTTATATCAGATAAGATGAAGCAAACACACTCATGTTTTCAACGTTTGCTGTTGGTGTGGAATGGAAGGGAGAGACTGTTCCAGGCTTTTAGCTCCAAGGGCCCCCGTGTCTAATTGGGGCAGTTTTAGAATAGAGGTTTAGGATAGAGGTGTTCTTTATGAAGAGATCTCAAAGGCACCTCAAAGAACTGATCAAAGACTTAAAGACAGAGGGCACAGTGGCAGATTTGTAATTCTCTATCTTTAAACATCTCTCTGTTTTAAAAGTAATAAATGCTGGTTTGTTTGGGAAAAACCTCAGCACAAATTTATACAAAGGAAAATGTAAAACACTCATTGTTCCCAATTTTACCCCAACCAACTCCATTCCCCAGAGGTCATCACTGGCAACAGTTTTCTGTGGATCCCTCCTGGCATTTTTTATGCGTGTGTGTGTGTGTGTGTGTGTGTGTGTGAGAGAGTGAGAGAGAGAGTGAGCATGCTGCTTGAAATCTGTTACTTGTCTATTTGTTGTGGGTTTAAGGTTTTCCATATTAGTTTGTAAGAGATCTTTGTCTATTAAGGAAATTCACCCTGTATCTGTCACATGAATTGCAAACCTGTCCCCCCACACACCTTTGTTTGACTTTTGACTTTACGTCCCCTCCCCTTCCCGTCCCCCGCCATGGCTATCTTAAAGATATTTATTTTTACCATATCTAATTTGTTGATATTTTTCTTTATGAGTTCTTGTTTTCATAGCTTGCTTGAAAAGATTTCCTTCATTATGAGATTATAGACGTATTGTTTTCTTTCCTCTATGTTTCTTTTATTCTTTCCTTCCTCCCTCCCTCCCTCCTTCCCTCCCTCCCTCCCTCTCTCTCTCTTTCTTTCTTTCTTTCGTCTTCAATCCAATTGGAATTAATTTCTGTATAGGAATCCAGCCTAGTTTTATGAAATAACTGGCCACTTGTCCCCCCACACTGTTGATTAAATCAGCTTTTTAAAAAAAATCAGTGGTTTGAAATACTTCCTTTAACATTGCACAAGTTTTCTTAAGGACTTGGGTTTATTTTTGAGCTCTTTGAGCTATTCTGTTCTCTCTATTCCTGAACCAACACTAAAATGTTTTGATTACTATAGCTTTATAAAATGTTATAATATCTGGTGTTATCTTCCTTATTCTTCACCAGAGATTTTTCTGATTTTCCCTGAGTTTTTCAAGTGTTTTCTTCCCAAAGAACTATAAAATCACTATGTCTAGTTCTAAAAATATCCTGTTGAAATTGTGACAAACACTAGCAAATTATTTTAGTGATATAGGCACAGAGATATTAACAGCAGCTGTGTGTGAAGGGAAAAAGAATTGGGAGGCTGAATGCCTATTAACAAGTTGATACATTCAAACACATAAAATGCATCAGTGAAAAATATGTATTGATGTTATCTGCATCCATATGAATGAGTCTCCCAAGCATAATAGTAAGTAAAAAAGAGCAAGTCACAGAGGAAAAGGAAGACAGTGTTATACAATACATGTATGTCTCCATGTGTGTGTGTGCCTGCATGTGTGTGTGTGTGTATAACACGAAAAAGTATGTTTTGCTTAATAATACTTATTTAAGCAGTACAAAGTGAAAAAATGCATGGAAATTATAAACGCAAATTCAGGGTCATGACTACTCACAGTGGGGCAGGGAGGGGATACAGCCTGGGGTAGGCTCAGGTGTCTTCAACGCGTTGATATTGTTTTATCTCCTGCTAACGCAAAGATACAGGAGAGTGTATTATTTTCTTCTTTATACTTTTTTTTGTGTCTTAGCTGTCAATAATTCTTTTTTAATTAAAAAGGTCTACTGAGTACATAAAATAAGTCATAAATAAAATGGGAGGCTACACTTGTTCTCAGATGAGAAATGTCAATGTCAGAGTCTTTTCCTTTCCCTGTGACTCTTAGTTAGGTGGTATATTTATCATTTCCCTTACTGCTTTGTATGGAGACTATTTAAATATTTATGTAATTATATGTTTATAAGACTATAAATACAAAACCAACACTGAAATAGGAAAATATTTACCTGATTATTTAAAGAGGAACTCCCACTCTATAGAAGAAACCCTAAAGAATCAAATGGCTTTGACTAGATAAAAAATTTTAAGCATCTGCCATATAACCAAAACATTATAAAAAATTCAAAAGACAAATGAGAAATTAGAAAAATATTTATTGTAATATGGTAAAGGATTCATACACTTGATATATAAAAATGTTCATACATAATCAATAAGAAAACCCTAAAACTCTAGTGAACACAGTGAGAAATTCACTGAAGAATAAATACAAATGGCCAATTAACAAATAAAGCAAGCTAGCCGTACTAAAGTTAATTAAAACAACAAGGTATTTGTTTAACCTGTTAAATAAACAAAGCTTAAAGATAAAAATATTAGCCGGAGCTATGAGGCAGGTACTCTCATACACTGCTACTGGGAGTTTTATCGGGTAAAACTTTTGGAAAGTAATGAGAAAATATCTCCAGAGCCTCAAGACAAATAACTCTGAAACAGTAATCCCTTCTAGAGATCCATCCTGAGAAGGTAGGCAGAAAACTTCAAATGTTCATTTGTGTGGACATCCATCCTCGTTTGTTTGTTTATTAACTCTACAAACTCT
The DNA here is from genome assembly GCF_949752795.1 of Hyperoodon ampullatus. Lineage (NCBI taxonomy): Eukaryota > Metazoa > Chordata > Mammalia > Artiodactyla > Ziphiidae > Hyperoodon > Hyperoodon ampullatus. The sequence continues at coordinate 77,977,333 of NC_136928.1, forward strand.
TCAAGGACAAAGATTCAGTCACTTCACTTTTTCCTGGATAAAGTTTTCATTACATCTTGTGGCTCTCAGTCCCACCTCCAGCGGAGAAAGACCGTGTAGAGAGGGAGTAGTGTTCTTATCTTCAGAAGCAGAAGGGTGATAGATGCTTATTTCTTGTTTGGGAGGAAATGAGTCCCCTTAAACTCATGAAACATGGATTTCTCCTTAAACTCAGGAGAAATCTATGTTCTCCCTCTGGTGTAACTTGAAGGCATGTGGTATCCTGTTTCTGCTTGGTGGTTTTCTGAGAAGCTCACCCAGAATCTGCTGTGGTTTGAAGCAGGGTTTCTCCACCTCAGCACTACTGATGTTTGGGGCTGGGTAATTCTTGGTTGTGGGGACTGTCTTGTGAATTGCGGGGTGCACAGAAGCCTCCCTGGCCTCTACCCACTAGATACCGATGGATGACAAAGAGTCATGACAAACAAAAATGCCTCTGGACAGTTCTGAATGTTCCCTGGCGGTTGAGAACCCCTGGTTTAAAGAGTTCTTCCTGGGGCAGTAGGTCTCTTCTTCCTCTGGGCTGGGGACAGAAACCCTTCTCCTGGGTAGAGGAGTGTTGATCTGACGTCCTAAGAAGAGCATGGGGGGTGGAATTTCCATTGGAGGGGCCAACTTGGGGCAATGCTACCTGCCATGCCGACTTCGTTACTAACCTGCTGTGTTCCCCCTTTCTTCCTCCCACCCCCAGCTGTGTGTTCTTGAATCACAGCTGCCAAAATGAAGAATTTGAGCTGGAATCCCTCTATCTTCTCCCAAAAAGCTTCCCTTTGATCTGTTTTACATTTTGGTCTTTCAAATAAGTGTTGTAACAACGTAATCGGGTGTAGGTATGACGACCTGGTGCCCTGAGAAATGATGCCTGTTCTGGGATGGCTGTGTGGGCCCTTAGGATAAGGGCTCACCCCGGTGTGAAGGAGGCTGGAGTTTTCCATGGCAGGGACTTGGTGGTCCTAGTGGAGAGCCGTTAGCCCTAGGGCAGGACACTTGATTGACCTTTGGCCTGGCCCACGCTGAAGGGCCTAGACTGGGAGGCCCAGGGGAGCCATAGAATGTGTCTGCTCATGTTAGTGAGCTGGCATGGAGCCAACAGTGCCCAGTTGACTTTGATTTTCAGTTTGATTTTCAGGGGCAGCAACTGTGAAGTCCTCTAGCCTAAACGCAGGTGTATTTGAGTTTAATTCTCACTGCAAGACGGGCCAGGATGGACCCTAGGTCACAGAAAGAGCTGATCAAGACCCATTAGGGGCCTCAGGGGCATCATCCATCCAAGGGAAGAGCTGTGCCTGCTGGGAGCTAGAGTGGAGGGACCAGAGAGGCTTAGTTTAGAGCCATCCTTTTGGTGCCTCGATTTCCCCGGATGAGAACTTTACAGACATAACTAAGAAACAGCATCACAAGTAGGCCCATGGGGGAGAGCAAGTCAGGAGACAGTTGGGTTCCACTTTTAAAAATGAATTAGTTTTTTAAATAACGGGTATTTCCAGGGGACACTGCAGTTCTGAGATCCTCATGGTGGAGGTCTTCACAAAAGGTAGGACACCTGGATCAGGAGTCTTTTCCTCATGGACTTTATAAAAGGGGTCCTAGCTACCTCTTGCTCTTTCATGCATGTTTTATGTAGAAGTTGTCACAGAGGAAAAACATCCTTGAAAATTTATTTTGTTTTCCTTCCTCAACATGACGGAAGATTTTACAGAGATGAAGTGAGCAATACCTCCTGACTTTTTTTTTTTTTTTTTTTTTGCGGTACGCGGGCCTCTCACTGTTGTGGCCTCTCCCGTTGCGGAGCACAGGCTCTGGATGCGCAGGCTCAGCGGCCATGGCTCACGGGCCCAGCCGCTCCGCGGCATATGGGATCCTCCCAGACCGGGGCACGAACCCGTATCCCCTGCATCAGCAGGCGGACTCTCAACCACTGCGCCACCAGGGAGGCCCCCTCCTGACTTTTAATCCTTTGAAATTTGAAAAGTAGTTTTTGTAGTGTCATTTGCCATCTTTGCTCTTTTCCAGATCTGTGGTTTTTTTTCTTTTTTTTCTCTTTTTGAGCCTAACTGAAACCATGATAAGATCTGCAGTTCCCACAGTGAGTATGACTTCAGAGCTCATTCGTCTGAAAGATGGAGACCTTTCAGTAAAAGCGCTCAGTAGCGTGAGTTCTGAAGGTAATCATTTCAAGATGGAGTGTTGAGAGCCACTCTGGGTTTTTGTCATGATGGAGGGAATCTCTTCTCTGGGCAACTTGACAATTTCCAAAGCAGCTTCACTGCTGGGCATGGTAATCAGGAGCTATTTTAGGGAGTCCTGAGCTTCCTGCTGCAAGAGTTTTGACAAATTGGACAAAAAGAGCCTAAATGCACATGTTCTCATATTCTTTTGTCAGTTGTAGATATGAGGATGTGTCCAGAATTTACAAGATCCAGGAACAGGCACTCCTTCTCAGGTGTGGTCTCTGGATGGGGCTGCCAGCAATTCAGCTTGTTGTTTAGAAAAGCAAGTCCAAACCTTTTTTTTTTTTTTTTTTAGGTTCCATATATATGCGTTAGCCTACGGTATGTTTTTCTCTTTCTGACTTACTTCACTCTGTGTGACAGACTCTAGGTCCATCCACCTCACTACACTATCAAACGTAAAACAGATAGCTAGTGGGAAGTAGCCGCATCACACAGGGAGATCAGCCTGGTGCTTTGCAACCACCTAGAGGGGTGGGATAGGGAGGGTGGGAGGGAGACGCAAGAGGGAGGGGATATAGGGATATATGTATACGTACAGCTGATTCACTTTGTTATACAGCAGCAACTAACACACCATTGTAAAGCAATTATACTCCAATACAGATGTTAAAAAAAAAAACTAATCAGAACAAAAAAAGCAAGTCAAATCTACTATACTTCAACTGAAAATAAAATAAATTAAAAAATAAAAAAAAGCCTTCAAAGCAAAAGAAAGAAAGGAAAGAAGGAAGAAAGGAAGAAAGAAAGAAAGAAAGAAAAGAAAGGAAGGAAAAGAAAGAAAGGAAAGAAGGAAGAAAGGAAGGAAGGAAAGGAGAAAGGAAGAAAGAGAAAGAAAGAGAGAAAGGAAGGAAGAAAGAAAGAAAAGCAAGTCAGTGGGAATTACTCCTGTTCCTCCTACTCCCACCAGCTACTTCCATTACCTGAATACAGTTTATCAGAACTGCCAGGTAATAGACACTGGCGTTCAAGAGATGAATATATTATATCTTGCCCAGGAAAAGAGACTGGATTCGAGCCCACATGGTGAGCTTGGACTGTTAAAAAAATATTATTCTCACCCCGGTTAAAGATGGTAAGAAAGACTTCATTCAAGGAACCACTGCAGTGGGGTTCTGCAGTAGGGGAGAGGGACTGGGCTCAACTCTAGATCAAAGTAGGGGTTTATAGCCAAGGAGTGGGTTGGGTGGTCAGCGGATGGAAAATTACCAAGAGGGTAGGGGGATTCTTGCTAAACTGACCTAGGATTGTTGCTGAGGCCAGGCCAGGATGATCAGATGTCACTTAGGAGGATACAGGGGGATTAGGAATTTGATCAAATATTGAGGGTGATCAGATATTACAGGGAGAAGACTCTCACTAAACTGACGTAGCAGGTTTCTTGCTCTTGAGGACAAGGCCCAAGGATGTGGCCCAGTGGAGGAAGGGCTTAGAGGAGCCTGCCTAAAGCTGGGTTAAGGAGAGTCTTGGTCAGGACTTACCACTTCCGCCACTCATCCAGATGTGGGAGAAGACCCTCACTAGAGATTTAAGCCCAGAACTTTCCAAGGAAGCATATGCTGAGCACATACGTTCCTCTATTTCTCCAGAAGTGTCTTTCTTCCTGCTTTGAATGCTCCTTAATTGTGGCTGCCCTGTAATTCAGCATCTGTGAATGTGTCAGTCATGATAGGTATTTTACCCACATTAACGCATTAATGTTTACAGCAGTCTAGGCTAAGACTAGGCAGAAGTAGATGTTTCAAATGTGAAAAAAATTATAAGAAAACTAAGGTCCAGAGAGTTTAAGCGACACACAGCTGGTAAATGTCAGATCTACTCTTCCAATCCAGGGCTCTCTTACTTCCAAAGTCCATAACTTTAGATCATTCTGCCTCATTCTAAATCTGTGTTCACAATTAACATACACATATCCTTGATTCTAGGATTAATTCTCGTGATTATCAATGTGCTCAAATTCAGGAACTTGGAGGCTGAAGTCATCCCCTCTCTCTATCTCCCTGCTTCCCCTTCTACTGCTTAGAGGCGAAGGGACAAATAAAAGATAGTTTCATATTCTGTATACCTTATGTATTAGTCTGCTTGAGCTGCCATAACAAAATACTACAGACGGGGAGGCTTAAACAACAGAAATGTATTTTCTCACAGTTCTGGAGGCTGGAAGTTCAAGATCAAGGTGTCAGCAGGTTGATTTCTTCCAAGGCCTCTTTCCTTGGCTTGTAGATGGCTGTCTCCTCATTGTGTTTTCACATGGCTTTTCCTCTGTGTGCTCACTCCCGGTGTCTCTCCCTCTTCTTATAAGGACAACAGTCCTATTGGATTAGGGCCCCACCCATATGACCTCATTTAACCTTAATTACCTCTTTAAAGACCAGACTGTATCTCCAAATATATATTCTGAGATGTACAGGGGGTTAGCAGTTCAACATTTGAATTTTGTAGGGACACAGTTCAGTCCATAACACCTTATCTATTTAAAAAATCAATTGGGAAAGATGCAAAGATGAAAAAGACCTTCTCTTCATCCTCCAGGAGCTTACAGTCTAGATGCTGATACCTAAAGAAATATAGGGACTGCTGAGTGATTTTGTAGCACAAAGGAGGGTCAGGCTACTGTGGGCTCTAGCAGTTAAGGAAGGCTTCTGGGAGGAGGCAACAGGCAGGGGACCTTGAAAGATGCATACACACTTCTAGAAACCCAAAGAAGAGTCTAAAAATTAGATAGATGTGAGAAGTCAGCCCTCAGTCTAATGTAATTCTGGAAGCAATTCCTGGGCATCTGCTCTTCTGCAAGCATTGAACTGAAGGTTGGGAATATAAAAACTAGGATTTGCCCTTGAGTTGCCCACACTCCAGAAGAAGGGTGATTTTAGAGCCATTCTAGGATTGATAATATGCTAGACAGGGAAGTCTGCAGCCCAGCCCAGCCATTTGAAGTTGGCTTGTGGGAACAGCTGTGGAGATGTGTCACTTATGGACCCAGTGTTGAGTACAGGTGGCAGTGTTTGTGCTTATCACCTCGGCTCCATTCTGGTTTTCCTGAAGTGTCCCTCGTTGCGTTGCCTAAGCCTAGCACCCCTCCCCTGTCCACATTGTTTTGATTGAATACTTCTGTCTTCTGTTTGGTTTACATATTGTTCAGATTTTGAGATCCATGTGGCAGGACTTTGTCCTTCTATGTTTTGCTGTTTGCAGAGTTCACTCTGCATGTGTGATGCCCCTTTGAAGTCACGAATGTTAATCGGAGTTTGGGTTCCAGCCACAACAGGTTTTGACCTGACAGCATCTAAATCCTGAAAATGTTTGAAACCAGAATGTAAACCCATTGTCCTCACCTCTCTAATTTCCATTAATTGCTCTAATATGCTGGTTCCTCTTTTTGCCTGCATGCCCTTTAGAAGAAAATCATTGACACATTAATTACAGCTTTCATCCAGAGGTTCGAGCATTTCTAAACATTTATTTGAATTTCAGGCCAAACGGGGGGATAATTGCCTATAAAAGGATCGTGCTGGGTTAGATACTGAGATGGGGTTTTCAGATATCCTTCCTCCAGTATAAAGAGCCCAGTTGGAAGCCCAGGCATCTCATCACTCTGTGCAGCTTGACCAAGTCCATTTTCTGTGTGGTGTGGTGATAACACAGGATAATAGATGATACATTGAGAGGTAACCTTCAAGCTCGATGGCTAAGACATCCTTTCTGGTCCAAAGTTGTGGCAGGTGAGATTGCAAAGCCTGGGTCGTGGAGAAATGCTAAAGGAGGCCAGCAACTGGGGCAGCAGTAACTCAGCTTTATTCTCCTACAGTGAATCCCAGAAGGACCTATTCTGTCGATACAGGGTGACAGCCGTGTTAACTAGAACGGTGGATGGCACAACTTAATTCCAGCCGATGGAGCCCGGCTGGGGCTGCCCTCCTTTTAAAGGCCTAGAGAGTGCTTTCGGGGTCTCGGCTGTCCATCTTAGTGGGAGGGGCTGATGGTCACTGTCTCACTTCATGTTGGGCCCCTGGCTTGCTTTCTCCCTGCCAGGCCCTCCTGACTTGTGTATATTTTTGCAGGTTTCATCATGTAACACTTTGCTTTAAAATTTCTTTAATGTTTACTTATTTTCCCCTGTGAAACCACAGATGGGAATTACAAACTGAGGGTGTTACTGATGTACACAAAAAGGAATTTTGCAAACAAATGTTTTCCATAAACAAACATTGAGATTGTTTCTTCCTGAGCTGTCACCACCCACAACCGGGAGGGAGGGAGTTGGAAGACAGCCTTCCAGCCTTCCAGAGCACTCTGATGGAGCTCCTGGCTGGAACAGGACTCTCCACTTGGTGAATTTCTCTTGGGGGCAGTACTCACCGCTGAACAGGTGAATGGAGCACAGGAATGGGAGCAGAACTGTGGGTTCTCACCCCACCCACTATGTCCTACGTGACCTTGGGGATGTCAGCCCATGTGGGCCTCGTCTCTACCAACACCCGCTACATTCTAATGCAATCACATACATTGGTATAGGTAATGGCTACCACTCTAAACTACCATATATCAAATACTTACTATGTGCTTAACAGTAGGTTAGCCAATTTAGGTATATGATTTTTTTTTTTTTTTTTTGCGGTACGCGGGCCTCTCACTGTTGTGGCCTCTCCCGTTGCGGAGCACAGGCTCCGGACGTGCAGGCTCAGCAGCCATGGCTCACGGGCCCAGCCGCTCCGCAGCACATGGGATCTTCCCGGACCGGGGCACGAATCCGCGTCCCCTGCATCGGCAGGTGGACTCTCAACCCACTGTGCCACCAGGGAAGCCCTAGGTATATGATTTAATCTTCACAGCAACTTTGAAAATTAGTTATTATGCTGATCGGAGAAGTAGCTTGCCCAAACTCATGAAGCTAGTAAGAAAAACCACAGACCCAGAATGTCATTTGGACTCCAAAGCTTTTGCTCTTTTCTCCATATGAAGCTGCCTCTCAGCGATCATCTTAGACCCAGTTGGGTTCAAACGTGTGTGCACTTGTATGTGGGTGTGTGCACACAAACATGCCTGTAAGCACGTGTGTGTATGTAGTGTTTGCCACGGGGGGAGCCAGTTTTGTGTCTCTGGTCCCAAATCCCCCAGGACACAGTTTTATCATTTTATCCTAAGCCCTGGACCATCCTTTAGAGCCTCTCTCAGAAGCCAGTCTTCATGGTTTTACTGTTTTAATTTTCTGTATCGTTGAAAGCATTGTGATTTTTTTGCACTCTTTTATATTTTATATGGAATTGAGCCCAATTTACAGATCATAAATTATCTAGCTGATTTCTTATACTTCTGAGAGTCCTGTACCGTGTGTGAAAGTTGTACTATTTTTGTTTTCTGGGCAGTAAGGGGAGTGGGCATGTGCCTCTCTTATCTGTCGCTGAAGCTCCGCCCAGCAATATCTCATTTAACCCTCCCTGCAAGCTCTGAGATCAGAATTAAGATAATCTTTCAAGTTTTACAGCTGAAAACACTAAGGCTCAGAGAGGTTACAGTGCTGAACTCAAATTACCCATCAGGAAAGGTGAAGACCTGGAATTCCCTCGACTTGAAGTCCTGTCCTCCTCCCTGCTGCCCCAGCCGGCTGGTCATGCTCCCGCTTCCAAGGCTGGGAGGACTGCAGGCCCCCTCGAGAGGGAAAGACGTGGTCCACCCCATGAGTGCCAGGATCAAGGGCACACAGGGGCTCAGCAGGCCCTGTGCTGTGTTCTCCCCTTGTTTCAATAGAATATGGTCTTCATGCGGACAGTCCGATGTAGTCCACTGAGTTCATTACATTGAGTTCTCTCTGTGCTGATCTCACTAAAAGAAAATGTCACTGATGCACAGATGGCGGCACTGAGACTCGAGCTGCATGGAGACACTGGTGAAGAAGAACTGCCAGGAGATGGGGAATGTTTCCTGAGAACGTCACAGGGGTCGGGGGCAGAGTACATCCCAAATCCACATCCTTTACATTGCACTTTATGCTTTTCAAAGCAAGCTCACTGCTCTTCATTTCGATGCTTTATGGTATGGGGTATGGTTTTCCTCCTCTTATAGATGACGGAACAGAGGCCCAATGAGGTTCCGTGACTCATTCAGCATCACCCAGCAAGTGTGGGATGCTGGGAGCTTACTCTTGATGAGGCGATTGTGTGATGCGTGAAATGACCAGCCTTCTCCATGGAGCTGTTGTTTTGTAGCCACAGTGCCACCCTTCCCATCACAGTTCATGATTCAAACATCCTAGTTCGTGATGAAAAACACACACTTTCCCATGGCTCAGCCTTTTTGCTGTGGTCTGACTCTGATGACCGGGATGATCTTCTTTAGGTTGAACTGAAATCCCCCCTTTCATCCTAATTCAGGCCCCCAGAGCTTCACAGAATAAGGTTTCAGTGAACTTCCACTCTTCTCCAGGGCCAACATCTCTCATTTCTTCAGTCTCTTCTTACAGCAAGAATCTCAATCCCGATTGCCTTCTCTGGATGATTTCTGGATGTGCGTATCATGACGAGCCTTCAGTTCCCTGGGTCAGGTCTCATCAGGCCAGCGCCCAGGGAGAACTCTGAGGCTGTGTCAGACCCCCTGGTGCTCTAGGTGAGACAGTCTCTGAAGAGGACACGCCCCTCCATCCCACACAGGCCGTTTTCCTGCTAGGGCTCTCTGCTGGTCCTGGAGGCATCTGTCTTCCTCACTACAGGTGAGCTCTGTGAGGACGGGCCTCCCCCGTCCACCCCACACACCTGTGAGCTCCATTAACGATAGGAGGCATTACTGAACGTGGGTTATGCGCCAGGTGTGGTCCGGGTTCTAAGGAGGCGAGACGCAGTGAGATGTTGTCCTAACAACAGTTTTCCTCCATCTGTGGAGCACATTCGAGTTTACAGATTGTTTCCACATCCATCTTCTCACAATGACCCACGTCCCTCAGCCCGATTTAGTGGTGAAATCAACGTCGACCCCAGCCTGGTGATAGATTTTGCCAAAGTCAGGGATCAGAAAAATAGGGGGATGCTCAAAACAGGGGCCAAAGCAAAAGCGATTGAGATGTGGCTGTTCAGAGGCTGGTGGGGATGACACTGTTGCTCAGACACGGGCTGGTGATGGAAGCAAGGGCTTTGGGAAGAGGAGTCCTAAAGACAAGAGCAAAGGAATCCCGAGGGATCCCGGTGCTGCTTAAAACAGGCTGGCCTTCCAGGTCTGCTTTTGTGTGTTCCCTGCTTGTGGCATGTGGGTCAACATATCACTGAACACAAGTCCATGTGCCCGACTCACAGGGAGGCCAAACAAACTGAAACGTCAGAGTTTGCATCAGAGGAAAGATTATTGCAAGGCCATGCCAGGAGAATGGGTGGCTCCTGCTCAGAAAACCCCAGACTTCCCCAACGTGTTTCAGCAAAGGATTATTAAAGGTCAAGTGACAGAGGGAGGTGCGGTCCCAGGGTGTGTGATTAGCTCATGCGCAATTCTCTAATTGGTTGATGTTGGGGTATGGGGGGTGTTTAACATTATCCATCCTTAGGCACCAGTAGGTCTGGGGGCCACATGCTCATGATCATCCAGTAGTTAATTTCTTCCATTTGGTGGTGGGTTTTAGCATCTGAAAAACTCAGGAAATATTCATGAGATTATCTGGGTGATTCAGGGAGGAGCTGCAGCAGAGGAAATGGGGGAGGGGTCTGTCCCCGGAAGGCGCCATAGGGTCAGGGGTGCAACGTGTGACAATGTGAGGGTATTAACCACCTTTTACAGATGAGGAAAGGTGGAGATTCCTGGCCAGTTGTGAAAGTAGCAGTCGATAGAACCAAAATTGAATTCTGGCCTCTGACCCCCTAATCCCAGCCACTTTCTATTACCCTGGAGCCATTTCTACAAGGACTTCATCTTTCTTCCCAACCACAGTGACCTAGATTACGATAAACTGCCTGTACCTTAAACGCTCTATACTGTCACGCTGGGCTTCAGAATTAGGAACTTTAACCCTTTGTCCTTTATATGTTCAGCCTGTTAAAATGTCAACAGCTGCTCGCTTAATGATCTGTGCTTTGTTGGTTGGTTCGTTTTTGTTTCAAAGCAGAAGCCAAATATTTTTTAAAATTTGTGTGTATTTCTTGTTAGATAATAAATTCTAGGGTTTCTCAACCTTCACGCTGTTGACACTTTGCTGTTGACACTCTGCTGTTGACACTTTGGACTGGATAATTCTTTGTCGTGGAGGGTGTCCTATGCATTGAGGGATGTTTAGCCATACCTCTGGCTTCTACCCACTGGATGCCAGCATGTTCTCTCTCCCCCGGCCCTCCGCCCCCCGAGCTGTGACAATCAAAATGAATTCAGACATCACCAAACATTCTCTAGGGGTCAGAATTGCCTCCTACATTGAGAATCACGGATCTATTCACATGATTGCCGACGTAAAGGATACTGCAGGCTTAGTCTCTCTTCCTCTTCTGCCCAGCCACTGAGTTGCTCACCACCGTTTTTTGTTTTACACGTGGTGTTTTGGGTTTTTACAAGAAGCCACGCTGGTCATGGCTGAGTGCACACAGGCCTTGTGTAAGGAAAGCTGAAGGGAAGGATAGACACAGAGAAGGTGAGGACACAGAGAGGCTGAAGCTGGGCTCAGCTGCCTGGGGCCGAGGCCAGCTGCTCTCGACTGGGTTTGCAAACTTTGGCAAATGTCCGCAAAAGGGGAAATGAGAGCAGGGTCCAATTCTGTGCAATCTACCCTGTCTTGAAAAACAAAAGGGAACAAACAACAATAAGCTGGTTCACTGTTTCTCAGAAGTGACATGTTTCTTCTTGCCCTTGGCTCACCCAGCCGTCCCCTGTGGCTTAGCCGAACGCCACTGTCTTTCCAGCTGCTCTGTAGTTAGTATCTGAGGTCTGCAAAGGGTCTTCCTGGCTAACCAAGAAAAATGCACGCACATTATTATTCTCTCAACAAGCTTCCCCAAGCACGAGCACTTCCATTTGGCAGATGAAGAAATGGAGTCTCTTAAGAGTCCATATTTCCTTTTTATTTTAATGAAAAAAACCTCTCACTCAGTCTTGACTGTACAGAAAAGTTATGAGTGCAGTGCAAGACACGTCTGTTTCCCCAAACCACTTGACAGTAGGTTGCTGACCTGCTGCCCCAGCACATCGGATTGCTTTAGCGTGTGTTTTCTACAGACAAGGACAGTCTTCCACATAAACAAAATCATAAAATTAACATCGATGCTTTGTGCTCTTGTCAATCCTCAATCCCATTTGAGTTTTGCCACTTGCCCCAGCGACGTCTTTTAGGGCAAATGCATTTAGTTTAGAGTCACTTGGTGTACCTACTTGTCCTGTCTTCTTCGTCTCCTTGGGTCTGGAACAATTCCTCCATTTTTCTTGACTCTAATGACCTTGATACTTTTGAAGATTTCAGGCCAGTTATTTTGTTGACTGTCCATCAGTTTAGGTTTGTCTAATGTTTCCTCATGAATAGATTCAGGTTATGCATCTTTGGCAGGAATATGACAGAGGCAGTGCTGTGTCCTGAGGCCGGTTTCTTCAAGCATCTTATGTTTCCAAAGTGTTCTTTTTAAAGGATAATGGTATTTTCAAGCCAGATTTTGGGTGCTAGTGGTGCTTATTGCTGCTATTAGAACATTTATAGTTACAGATAAAAAATAAATAGTTAGGGCTTCCCTGGTGGCGCAGTGGTTTAGAGTCTGCCTACTGATGCAGGGGACACGGATTCGTGTCCCGGTCTGGGAGGATCCCACATGCCTTGGAGCGGCTAGGCCCGTGAGCCATGGCCGCTGAGCCTGTGCGTCTGGAGCCTGTGCTCCGCAACGGGAGAGACCACAACACTGAGAGGCCCGCGTGCCACAAAAAAAAAAAAAAAAAAAAAAAAAAAGTTAACCTGCTGTATAAAAAAATAAATAGAATAAAATTCAAAAATTAAAAAAAATAGTTATACCTGTGTGTAGTATATGAGTTACACATATGTACATACATTCCCTAGCTATGTCCATTAAGAGGGTCTAGGAAGACTGTCACCCTAACAGCATAATTTTAGCAATTTTTTAAACTTTAATAATGTCAGAAGCAAAAATACCGTAAAGTTACAAAGATCATTATTTGAAAGTTTATTTAAATCTTTTACACTTATTTCGTTTAGAAAGTTTTGAATAATAAGTTTTTAATTTTTTTGGCCAATGTTTTCCATCTTCAGAAGGACTGAGCAAATGAAAGCTCGGCAGTTCAAAATTCACGAAGTAAACACCTGTAAAAGAAATGTAAATAATTAATTTTTCAAATGATGTGTTTTGGAAGTTTGCATTGTTTATACTCGGAAGTTATTAAAGTTTAAAACGACAACCTACATTTTGGGACCTGCGGGATGTTGAAAACCATAAATTCACACAATAGGTATAATTCCAAGCTAACAGAACACATGCTTTCTAGATTTCTCCCTGCCCATGTTTGTAACTCCCTTCTCTAAAAGCGAGAAGTCTCCCAGATGGTAATATGTGTTCCTATTCTGTCAACCCCTGTAGGTAACCAGCCTCCCACACTTGCTGTCTCTCACCCGCAGGGGCTCCCTGCCCTCCCGGGCTCCAGCTCCCCCACGCTGGGCTGCGCTGCTGCCCCAGGCTCAGACGCGGACTTGCTGCCCTTGCCCTCCCTCAGCATCCGGAAGGGACGCTTTCCTCGCCCTTCTCTGGCCCCCATGCCCCTCAAGGGGGCGCTGCCTATCCTCCACCCCTCACCCCGCACCTTGCTCAGCCCCACCCAATGGCTTTAGGACCGAACTGTTCAGGAAGAGAAAGAGGAAGATGAACAGGAGGAAGAGGAAGGGCTCTTGAGGTGACATTTCCCCCATTGCGCTGTACCACTCTCTTTGAGAAGCCACAGCTTCTTACTGGTATAAGAGCGCCACTGGTGTTCTTACCTGGGTCTCACTCTTCTAGGTATCACTCTTCTCCATCCTTCAGCAGTGGATAACCCTGCTGATCATGTCTTCTTTCTTTCTTTCTTTCTTTCTTTTTTTTTTAGTAAATTTATTTATTTTATTTATTTATTTTTGGCTGCGTGGGGTCTTCGTTGCTGCGCACGGGCTTTCTCTAGTTGCGGCGAGCGGGGGCTACTTTTTGTTGCGGTGCGTGGGCTTCTGATTGCGGTGGCTTCTCTTGTTGCGGAACACGGGCTCGAGGCGCGCGGGCTTCAGTACTTGTGGCTAGCAGGCTCTAGAGCGCAGGCTCAGTAGTTGTGACACGCGGGCTTAGTTGCTCTGTGGCATGTGGGATCTTCCCGGACCAGGTCTTGAACCCACGTCCCCTGCATTGGCAGGTGGACTCTTAACCATTCATTCCCAAGACAGGGAAGCCCATGTCTTCTTTCTTGTAACTCTCCCCTCCTTTGGCTTCAAAATCTTCACTCTCTTTCGGTATTTCTTCCATCGTATCTCCACTGGATTCTTCTTAAACTTTTGACTGTTCTTTTCCTCCACTCACCCCTGAAGTGTTGGTGCTTGCTCATGAGTCATCCTTGCTTTCCTTTTCTTCTCATTAGACACCGTTTCAAGTGATCTCATCGCCAGGTCACACAGATAGCAGTGGATGAATATCATTTACCCAGTGCCAGATGTAATGAGTGACATGTCCCCAAATCGGAAGCTGTGTCTTAGTTAAACGGTTAACTCCCTTTGCTACAGAGCTTTCAGAAACCTCTTAACATGCTAATGACCATCTGAATCTTCAAGAGTGATCATCTAAGTTCCAAACGTATTTGGCCTCCAAAATTTTTCTTTTGTTTTTGCTTTTGGGGTTTCTGTTAACACTTTGTAAAAACATGGGTGTTCAGTGGAGCACAGTGTAGAAAGTGCTGCTTTAAAGTGTTGTTTAAAGGGTGCTCCGGAGGACATTACCAGGAATGCACATTGCATGGCAAACTCAGCTGGACCAATCTGAATCCACTCTCATGACCTAATCACCGACCAAAGGCCCCGCCTTCTAATACCATCACACTGGGGAGTAGGTTTCAATATATAAATATATGAATATATTGAATATATGAATTTTGGGAGGGACACATTCAGTTCTCTAGCAGTTAGTATTTTACTTATTTCACCTTTGCTTTCTCAAATTTCAACAGGTCATTCGTTTATTAGAGAGAAACGTGGCATACCCCTAAAGGAATTTTAAAATCAGTGTACATATCTAAACACTTTGATCATACTTATAAAGAGATGCAAATGACATAATTTCTGGCTTCCTGTAAAATATTGACATTTTATAATAAAAACATTCCATCCCTTCTTTTAATGTATTTAATGGAATGTAAAACCCTAGAGACTTTATACTTACCATCATTCATTAAAAAAAGATACGTGAACAAACTATTTTTTAACAGTTGCAAATTTACATTGTTCCTTCTTCTTGACATTGTATTTCAATTTCTCTTCCCCTTCAACATTTTAAATTAACATAATATAGTTTTACACTTAAAAGTCTCTTATTAATCATCCCATCAGATGTCCCTGCAACAAAAATATGTACATAATTTGCAATATAATTTGTATATTCCCTTAATTATTAAACTCTGAAGCATTCACATTTTTTTCTATATTGGATTACTGTTATAATTATTTTTAGTATGCAATTTATCAGTATATATACATATGTATATGTATATATACATAGCAAATTTGTCTACTGATAAACTAAATGTGGAAAGTAAATTGTACTGGGAGTTGTGTCTGTGAGACGGATCGGAATGGTTCATAGCGCCATGATTCTAGGGGGCAGTTGAGTGGTGTGCTATCTCTTTGTTTTGTGCTCCAGAGGCAGCTTAGCATGGGGAGATTTCAGCTGGGCAAGAGGCACATCCTTGTTTTGTATGATGGGAGAAGGACGGATGCGAAAGGGGGGTGGGGTGGGAGATGAGAGCCACCACGATGCCAGCCTCTACTGTGGCGTGTCTAGGACCTCCCGAGGCATCACACTTCAGCCTGAAAGTGCACGGGTATGACTAGGTACATAAATGTCCCCCTGGAAAGAGAGGTGCTGTGTTTATCGCTTGCTTTTGCATCTCATTACCTAGTAGGCTTCTTTTTCCTCACCCCTTTGTCTGATGGAATCGCTTAGTGGCTGGGGGTATTTTAAGTACCAGTCTCTGTGCTGAGCATTAGAGGGACAAAGGTGAGTCAAACCTGGCCCCTGCTGACCAGATATTCACAATCAAGAAGGGAGATGTGAGAAGTCCACTGTCACTATAGTACAGTGATGGGAGCTTATAGGAGGACAGGAGTGCCTTTATGGCTGGGGGACAAGAAAGGAAGTTTTCATGGGAAAGACCTCCTTTTAATTGGCCCTTGCAAAAGTGGGTAGGGTTTGAACATTCTGAGAGGGTAGGAAAAAGAACACTTCCAGAAAAGTCAGGAGGACAAGATAAATCTGGGTCACTCCTTAATTGGTGTCTGCCATCCATCAATCACTGACTTGATCAACGTCCCACAGTAACAATCAGGATGGCGTCAAGTGATATGTGATAAAATGCCTGAGACAAATATAGGTGCTTTAATTGCAATACACATTAAAGCAATTAACCTAATCATGGTGATGGTGAGAGACTGCATCTCACTGTAAGGTGCAGTCATCTGCAGTGTAAAATAATAACAGCTGTTTCTGGCTTCTTATTTTGTGCTTTTGACATGAACAACAGCTTGGGAAGCGGGTTTTATTATTATTTTCATTAAAAAGGAAACCAAGGCCTTTGGAGGATGAGGTCTTTTGCCTCAGGACCACAGCTGGGAAATGACCAAGCTAGAATTCACAACCAGGTGTGTCTGACTCCGAGTCCTGTGCTCCGGCCAGCAATTTGTTACTGGCCTCCTTCTCTTGTACCTCCATGAAATCCCAGCGCGGCTGTAAATTCAGTGCACAATTCACCTGGCAGGTTCCCTTCACACAATTCTGTTTGAGTCGCTGAGTGATGCATGGCTGGTTCTGCAGCTGTTACCTCAGTGGTTGTGACTGGCCGAGGGTGGCTGCTTGGACAACAGACAGCCGGAGAAGAAGCCACTGTCTCGGGGACACACCTCGGAGGATGTGTTCGTTGTGCAGCCACCAAGTGACTGTTGAGTGCATCCTTAGTCATTCTGTCATTCTCTTATTCATTCAACAAGCACTTATTGAGACCCATTATTTGCAAGACTCTCCACTAGGTACTGGAAATATAAAAAGAAAATGCTCAATACAGGGGCTTAGCAGGGCGGGGGGAATTCAGACCAGGAGACCCTGAACACGACAGTGTGGAGGAAAGCCAGGGCTGGGCAGATCCAGAGTGCCCTGCCCACACTTCCCGAGATTTCTGTCACACCCTCCCTCCTTCCTTCATCCCTACTCTCAATCCCTTTTCATGAGCCTGTGCTCAGTATTATGATCTCTGTTTATGGACACGAGAACTGAGGCTCAGCTTAGAGAACTTGCCTAGGTACAGATATAGATGGTCAAGGTGGAAACCCAAATGAACCCAGATTCCAGACGTCTGTCTGGGCTGGGGTCTGTCCAGCAGCTACATTTGCACAAACCCTTCTCATCCTGATTTTTTTTTGTTTCTGAGCCGAGCGAGTTATTTTCACCCCATTTTCTATGCATATCCATATTTGTATGCTTTGCTGCAGAATTGCCACTGTTTGATGGTGGGGTGCTTGGGTGTTGCCTGAGACCCAGCTGGGTGATACATGATAGACGTTATGTGCCCTCCATCCCTTTCTAAAATAGGAAAACTTGTAATTTTGCAGGCCCAAAGGTTTTGGATCAAAGATTGTGGACCTCTTGTAGATAACCTAGTTTAAAAAAAAAAAAGTGGTTTTTTTTTTGGTTGTTGTTGTTTTTTTGTTTTTAAAGAAATATATATAAAATGTAGTGGGAATTAGAAAAGGGAGGCTGCTTTCTGTTTTGAGGTTGTGTTGGGGATGGTGTCTAGGGCTGCATTACTGAAGTGCAGTGGCTTGAATGAGATGGGAAGCAAGTCACAGAGACCCCACGTGTGGAAGAAAGTTGGAGTTTTGGATAATTCAGATGATGCAACAGAGGAGAGGGAACTGGCCCGAGGCCACACGTCGATTAGAATTGCAGTTGGGACTAAAATCTAGGTCCAGGGGCTCCAGGCCGGGACGCCTAAGGCCTCCAGCTCCGTGGCCCAGGGCTGGGCCGGGCGGGCCTGCCAGGAGCAGACAGCCCACATCCCCAGCGCCTCGGGCTTGACACGTGCGCATGGCAGCTCTCGTCTTTTGTCAGCTCCCTAGGCGTCGGACTGGTGGCCCTGGGCCTGTCACTGGCTTGTTTACAAGTGCCCCGTTGCCCAGCGCGTGGTCCGCCGGGAGGAGGTGGGCGCTGGTCGCCATCTCCTGGCAGCCGCTCTGGAAGGGCCCAGGGCTCTCTTCAGGCTCTCCACCAGCCGCTGGCCCCCTCGGTTGGGAATTCAGCACCATTTCAGAGAGGAAATTGCCTCGGGGGTTCTTGTTTTAGATTCACAGGCCCAGGCGCTGCCGACATGCTGGGAGGAGGGTCGTTTCCAGGCCCCTTGGAAGCCCCCATGGCCCGCAAACCCCCTCCTCCTCTGGGCTGAGCTCAGAGGGCCACGCCCGCGAGCTTTGATTGGCTGAGCGTTGCCTGAGCAGCAGTGATGCTCCTGCCACAGGAGATGGGAGGGAACCGCAAGGCGAGGCCCAGAGAGGACGAGGAGAAAGGAGGGGAGATGAGGCCGCCTGAGCAGGTGGGGGCCTGGAGGGGGTCTGGCAGGAGGGAGCGGTGTGGCCCTTCAGGGGCCTGTAACGTGGCACCGGGGAGGCTGAGCACAGGTGACACCTGAGCTCTCGGCAGGCAGGCGACGGGCATCTGGGAGCCGCGGAGCAGGGGACAGGGCTGCAGCTGCAGGCGGGCAGTCTGGACGGAACTGGCACACGAGGCAGCCGCGCAGGTTTGGAGACTGGCTCAGCCGTTCTGAACAGGTTACGGTTCCTTAAACAGCACGTCCGCTCTTCACTTCCGGCTTCCTTCCAGCGTGCACAGCCTTCACCTGACCAGCTCCTACCTTTCCTCAGGGATTCAGCCAAGACGTCAGGTCCTTGAAGACGGCTCCTCGGCCTGCTCCTGGCTGTGCCTCCTCTGTGGCCCCCAGAGCCCCCTGCTCTCTGCCACCCACTCCTCACAGGGCCTTCTAATCACCCGTAACTGCTCAGGCAGAGCCAGCTGAGGGAGGGACATTGTCTTGTGCGATTCAGCCCTAACGTGCGGACAGCACCTCGTCAGTGTAGGACTCGGGATGCGTGCGTTGATCCAAGAGGACAGGGACCAGGCCAGAACCAGCTGTGGTCGCAGGAATGAGGCGGGAGCCACATTGCCGAGGCCAGTCCCAGGTCAGGGGGACCAGAGCCCGGTGACTTGGTGATGGTCTCTGGTTCTTGAGCTGGGTTGCCTTCAGGCTGACCTGGGATGGGACAGGAGTCAGCGCGTGCTGTGGGACGGAGGCCGCCGGTGGTCCTCAGGGGGAGGGGGGAGGCAGCCAGAGTCGGTT
The DNA here is from genome assembly GCF_949752795.1 of Hyperoodon ampullatus. Taxonomy (NCBI): domain Eukaryota; kingdom Metazoa; phylum Chordata; class Mammalia; order Artiodactyla; family Ziphiidae; genus Hyperoodon; species Hyperoodon ampullatus. The sequence goes on from NC_136928.1 coordinate 77,996,166, forward strand.
CCGGGCAGAGCCTCAGGCCGCCTGCTTTCTCGTGTTAGAAACTCCGCGGCTGCTGCTTGGCGCTTTTGGCTTTGAGAGAACATGGGGGCTGAGCTGATGGAAGGTGGGTGCGCTGTGAGGTCGATGGAGAGAAAAGGTGGAGCTGCTTCTCACGTGGGCCCGGGCACGTGCCTTGCACTTTGAGGGATTTGAGGGCAGGCAGAGAGCCTCAGGCTCGGCTGGACGTGGGACGGAAGTGCGTGGAAGTCGTGCTTTGCCCTCTCCCCTCCTCAGCCCTCCCCTCCCCGCTGCAGGGCGCACTTCACTCTGGGTACCAGCTCAGTCCTTTCCTGGCTCTAGGGCCCATTTACTATCCCTAGTTCTTGGTACTTTCAAGCTCCAAAAGGGCAGGGACAATGTCTGTCTTTCTGCCTGCACTGTCCTTACTGCTGGGCAGAGTCCTTGGCACGGAGAAGATTCCAGTAGCCATTTGCTGGATACAAGATTCAAGAATGATAGGCAGCCACTGAGCGCCTCCTATGAGCCAGGAACCGTGCTAAGCATCTTGTGTACGTTTTCTGATGTAGACTGTGCCAAAGGCTTTGAGGTCAGTATCCCTGTGTTACAGCTAGGAATCTAGGCCAGAAAGGTTAGGTAACTTGACCGATGTCACACAGCCAGGAAGTCACAGAGCCGGGATGACAGCCAGATCTGCTTCACTTGTTCCTGCTGCCTGGTCCGCTGCACCTGCCTTTGCTAAGGCGGGACTGAGGCTTAGAACCTGAGCCATCCTTGTCTCCTTTTTCTTTGTTCACTATTTTCAGGCGATAAAACAATCCTTTCTATTATGTCTTCATCATGTCCCTCAACTCTTTCTCTCAATCATACTGTAGCACCCCAGGGAGACCGTGAGTGCTTTGCCTCTGGACTCCATGGCCCCCATGTGAGCCCCTGCCTCCGTCCATCCTGCTGGGGAAATTCACCTCCTTAGAGCATCTCCCTTGCTCAGAACCCAGGAGTGCAAGCGCCACCAACTTCCAGCCAGCAGTCAGAACTTCCGCCAGCAGACGCCCAGCTTTCTCCTCCGGCTCGATCCATGCCCCGTGACCAGTCCATAGGTCTTTCCAGAGCCTCTTTATGGATTTCTTTCCTTCCTTTCCATCACCCCTCAGAACCAGGCCCTTCAAGGCCCAGTAACCTCCTTGGTGACCTTTACTAACACTCCTAGTGTAGAGTTTGTCATTAGTTAAATCCATCTCTGCTCAGCACTTTCCAGATTATCATTAGCGTAGAGTTGCCTAGAATAACTCTTTTCCCCTGCCATGGACAGACTCTCTTCTTCTGCACTACTAATTAAAAATGAACTCAAAATAAAAAGACTGTCAGTATTAAAGTGGCAAAAAATAAAATAAATAAAGTGAAAATGTAGTGTCTTCTCCATTTCCACACAGTAGCAGCAGCTTCTTGTTATTCCAGAAGGGAAGCTTTCTGTCTGCCTTCAGCTTATTCTCATTTTTAATTGCCTGTGGAGTCTAAAAAAACAGGAAGGTTGGAAGTTTGTGTTTGTTGGGTCTAAGTGATCACCCCCCCCAAATTCTATAATTATGTGCGTACTGTGGTTAAAAGAGATTTCTCTGAGTTAGATTTATGATGATCATTTTTAAGTTTTTTTTTTTAAGTTTTAAGATTTACGTGAATTGGAATAAGACATTCCCATTAAGCTAACTTTTTAGCTTATTCAAATTAAGCCTTAAGAACTAAAATAAAAATTAGCCATAAAAAGATATGAATCCAGTTTCCACCCCAGGACACAGAGGGCTGGAAGGAGTACTACTAACCACCAATGCAATGAAAAAGAGTGGGCCTGTTTCAAGTTCATGACTGTTTTTGAGACTATCAGAGAGCTGAGGGCATAGAGGTAACAACCTGTAGGAAATCGAAGGAGAGACCGTGCCCTCAGGGAGAGAAGATGTGAACAGGTGCTCACCTGGGGGAGACTCAACATGAGTAAGAGGACGTCTGCTAGAACTGACAGATTGGTGAAGGCTGGGTGTGGGCTGGTGAGACAGAGGGAAACCTCTGCAGCCGCTGAAACTGGGGGTCTGTCTCCTCTTACAGACGTTTCCCACAAGGCCTATGAACCCCATCTATTTCATCGAAGATCTGAGTGAGGGAAACAGCAGCCATGTGGGAGAGAGGAGAAACTCTGCCCCAGCCTCTCTCCATCTGCGCTACAGAACCAGAGCCCTGATCTGGGACCCTGGGGAAGGGCCACTATGCTGTCCATGGTCATTGGGGAAAACTCAGGAGACGGCTGAAGAAAGGGAGTGGAGAGGGCCACTCCTCCTTGGGGAAGGGAAGGATCAGGTGCTGAGCCCACAACTGCAGAAGAGAGGAAGCAGGAACACCTAGAAGGCCACACTCCAGGAGCCCAGGAGTGACGTGCAGGCCTGAGGTTAATTCCTAATCAGAGTTACAGAGATGGCCCCTTCCCACCCCTATCCCCGCCACCACCCTAAGGAGATTTCAGTGACACGTAGAGCAGAATACTGTTGGAAAAAGGATAGGAGAGGACAAGAATATGGAAAGGGAGACCCTTTCTGAGTCACAGCACAGAAGGAAGAGCAAACTCAGAATCAAACAGACATTGCCCTGGTAAAACCCTAGACACAAGCTGTCTCTACAGGAATTCTGAAGACTGTGATAAATGGAAGGTAACTATAGCAACCATAAATCTCAAGCCCAGCCCAGCCCCTGACACTAGAGACCTAGCCAAAGGGAAGGCATATACCCATTTCTAGACACAGAAACTGTTTACCTCAGTCTCTCCTGTCCTGCACATTCATGTCTTGCTTTCAACAAAAAATCACACGGTGTTTGAAAAGGCAAGAAAAAGCAACACCTCCACCCCCGCCCAAATATCCCAAACAGCAATCATCAGAACCCAACACAGGTATGACACAGATGTAGGGACTACCTGACAGGGCGTTTAAATAGCTATGATTAATATGCTAGAGGCCCAGATGGTTTCATGGGGAATAACACCAAACATTTAAGGAAGAAATAATATCAATTCTACACAAATTCTTCCAGAAAATACAAAAGGGAACACTTCTAAACTGACTCTATAAGGTTAGCACCACCCTATAATCCCATAAACACAGAGGCAACAGTCCTCAAGAAAATACTAGTAAATCAAAGTGTTCAGTGCATAAAAGGGTAATACATCATGACCAAGTGGGGCTCGTCTCAAGAATGCAATATTGGTTTAACATTTGGAGTTCGAACAATGTAATTCACTTATTAAGATGCTAAAGAATACAAACTCTATATGATCATCTCAGTAGAGACATGAAAAGCATTTGGCAAAATTTAACACCTATTCATGGTATAAACGTAGGCAATTTAGGAATAGAAGGGGACTTCCTTCACCTAATAAAGAGTGGCAGGGGATCCCAGGATCAAATGCAATCTGTAATGAATGAATCTAACTGCATACAATTATATGACACAACCTCAGTGGAGGTGGTGGGGAATAAGGACCTAAGAAACTTTGGAAAATAGTGGTTTGCCTGGATGTTATAAGGTTAAAGACAGAAAAGAACTACTGATCAACACTGGACTCTGATTGGTAAGGTTGTTTCTCACACGGTATAGGTTAACAATTCTGAAACTACATGTCTGCTAGGGTTTAACAGATAAGTACATGAACTGTAGCTAATGAGAACAGGGTTTCTCACTGTCAGAGAAAGAAAATACAAATAAGCAAGGGGCACTGAAGATTAGAATGAACCCTGAGGTGCTGGATTAGATTTAGAGATATCAGTATGAACTCATGTTTATTTTTTTTATAAATTTATTTATTTATTTATTTTTGGCTGTGTTGGGTCTTCGTTTCTGTGTGAGGGCTTTCTCTAGTTGTGGCAAGCAGGGGCCACTCTTCATCGTGGTGCGCGGGCCTCTCACTATCGCGGCCTCTCTTGTTGTGGAGCACAGGCTCCAGACGCGCAGGCTCAGTAGTTGTGGCTCACGGGCCTAGTTGCTCCGTGGCATGTGGGATCCTCCCAGACCAGGGCTCGAACCTGTGTCCCCTGCATTGGCAGGCAGACTCTCAACCACTGCGCCACCAGAGAAGCCCAGAACTCATGTTTATTTTGATGTGTCAGTGTGTGTACAGCTAGATAGATACAGAAATAATTATAGGTGTGTATATATTGTTACAGAAAAAATTATTCTAAAGCTGATTAAAAATAGTAAGGAAGGCTTTATTAGGACTATTGAAATAGGGGTAGTTCAATAGAGGAGAGAGATTGGGCTCAACTCTGAATGCAGCAAAGACAGCTGGAGACATATAGCCACAAGAGTGAGGGGGTCAGTGGATGGAAAATTACTAAGAGGATATATTGAGGGTAGAGGATTCTTGTTCAACTGACCCAACAGGATTCTTGCTAAAGGCATGTCAAGAACTTAGATATCAAAGGGGGGTGGTTAGGAACTTGACCAGATATCAAGGGGGTGATTAGATATAAAGAAACCTTGCAGGATTCTTTGCTAAGACTGGGCTGGGTAGGCCAAAGGTCAGGATGGGGCTAAGGTCAAGATCTAGTCAGGAAGAGGGCCCAGAGGAGCCCAACAAGAGTTTGGTCAAGGAGAGTTTTGTCAGCATACGTGACCTACTATACGTGAACTACTATACATACAACTGTTTCCTAGCTCTGTCTGCTGAGAAAGCCTACAAGCAGGGACACCTCAGTAGCAATGAATACACCCAGCTCCCAGATACTGGTTGCTAAATACCACTCTCCAGCAAAAGGAACCAGGGCTCCTTGGAGAAACGGCTGAATCTAGGGCTGGGGCAGGGAGAGAAAAGGAAACTAATACACTGATTTGACTGGGTAAATAGGGGAGAAGGGGAAAATCCTCCTGATAGAAGAGTTCTAATTAATAAATGTATAAGGAATAAAAACGTCGCTATTAGAGCAATGCAGTTATGATAGCTACAGCCAAGATCAATTGATACGTTCTAAAATTCATCAGTGAAACTTTAAGGAGAAACAGGACCTTTGCGTAGGCACAAAGTATCTCCTCACATAGGCACAAAGTATCTCCTCATATAGGCACAAAGTATCTCCTCACATGTTTACTAATTACTGTGGTGTTTTTTACATATGACTGCAAATTCTTTGATGCTTCTCTCTCCAGAAAGCAGAGCTTGATACCTATTTCCTTGAGCGTGGGCTGGACTTCGTGACTAGCTTTTAGCAAATAGAGAACAGCAAGGGAAAGTCAGCACCTTCATCCTAAGGTTACACTCAGCAGTCATAAGTCATGTTGGTCACATGTCCCTAATATTGATGGTGTGATGAGGACATCCCATCTTGTGGTTTCCTCTCCCCAAATCCAGAACTTCAGTCTAATCAACAACATCCCACAGATGCAACATCCTATCTTGGATTGGATTCTGGAACAGAAAAAAGGGCATTCCTGGAAACACTGAGAAAATTCTAATAAAATCTGTGGTTTAATATCAATTTAATTTCTTAGTTTTGATAAATGGATCAAAGTTTTGTAACATTAGAGGAAGCTGGTTGAAAGGTATAGGGAAAACTCTGGACTATCTTTCATATCTTCGGTAAATAGAAAATTATTTCCAAATGAAAAGTGTCAAAAAAGATATTGGATTCTTATAGGGAAAATATAGTGGACATTATAGATAAAGGATATGGCCAACAGGCCAGAGATGTTTCTGGAGCAGAACACACATTTCAGAACCAGAACACATGGATTCAAGCCCTTCCCTTACACTCATTATTGTTTTCTTTTCCTGGGGAGGTCACTCAATACCTCTGAGCCTCAATTTGCACATTTATAAAATGTGAAATAATAATGCTGTAGGGCAAACGGGATTAGATCTAAGTGCTGGATTAGGTTCAAGGATTAGATTCAAATGAGAGAGGCCAAGATGATAGTAAGTATAACTGTCATGCAATTATCTACCCATGTTCAAGTTCTGAATCTTCCCAGAGGAACCTGCTGACCACAGCATAAGGTGGGCCGGGTGGTATCATTGTCTCTTGCACAGTGAACAGTGACACCTAGTAAGTTAGCATCAACTTGTTTAATGAATGGATATACTTTCATCCTTGTAGTAGTTATATTAATTTATTATTTTCTGCCTTGTGTTGAAAGTAATTTAACGAGGAGAACCCCTATCTCACAGGTAAGGATAAAGACTTGTGCAAAGTCCTTTACGAAGGTGGAGGCAAAGCTAAGCCCCACATTCTTGAGAATTCTCCAGAATTCTCCGGAATTAGCATTTTCTCTCTTGGTAACCAAGACCATTCCTCTGACCTCAAGTTCCTTATTGTAAGGTGGGGGCTTGGCAGACACACCTCTGGTATAGTTAAGAATAATCACAGGGGGCTTCCCTGGTGGCGCAGTGGTTGGGAGTCCACCTGCCGATGCAGGGGACATGGGTTCGAGCCCCGGTCCGGGAAGATCCCACATGCCGCGGAGCGGCTGGGCCCGTGAGCCATGGCCGCTGAGGAGCCTGTGCTCCGCAACGGGAGAGGCCACGACAGTGAGAGGCCCGTGTACCGCAAAAAAAAAAAAAAAAAAAAAGAATAATCACAGCAAGGAGATCTGGGTAGCCCTGAAGACTCTAGTGAGCCAGTGCATAACAAAGCACCACTGCCCCGTGAATGTCCACTACGTGCTGGGAGCGTCGCCCTGTAAGGTTCTGATAACTCCTGGTGGGAACTCTGCAGTAATTGGTGTCTGTTCCTTTCTCTGTCTCTACTCTAACCCCCTCCCAGGGTGTTGTCATCTCACACCCAAGAACTCCTTTCTGTTTATTTTCATCAGAACCTCCATTGCCCCAGGACCTCAGACTCAGCTGCCCGCGTTACTGAGGCTAGAGTCCTAGAAACCATTCTAGATGGTTCATACCATGCCGAGAAGGGCTGGATGCTTGAGCTGATGCAGCATTTGAGAAGACTCAGGCTTTGGAGTGGAGGATCCAGGGTTTGCTGGCTGTGCCACGCTGGAAAATCCACGTAACCATTCTGAGGTTCAGTGACCTCCTCTGTAACTGGATTAATAGAACCCAAGTCATCGAAGTGTGGTGAGGATTAACTGAGATAATTTGCGGGAAATGATCTTGAAACAGTCCTTTCTTCCCCTGCCCAGAGTAGCAGGGATTTGGAAGAAAAACTAGAAACAGGAACATCTTTATCTGAAACCCACTACATGTGGGTTTCTGGCAGTTGCCAGATGTTGGGAAAGGCATTTTTGAGTGGCGGTGTGAGAAGCACTTTTCCATGCTCTCAGATCACAGAATGAAACACAATGCAGGACCATTTCCACCCGTGTTACAGGGGGTTGGGGAAATGCCCACACACATGCAGAGAATGGTTCCCCTCTCTGTGCCTCCTCAGCATTTTGTTCAGACCGTACCATCCCCCCCTCCCACACTGTTCTAGAATCCTTTATTTTCCCCGATGTTTACCTGTTAGACTGTAAGCTCAGGATTGGGTCGTATTGTATTTTCAGCTCCCAGCACAGGGCCTGACCCAGTGCTGGTGGTCAATTAGTGCCCCCTGGATTGATTCATCTAAGTGGAATGCCCCAGGAAAGTTGGAAAATACATGACTGAGATTTTGATATTTATTTTGAGAGAAGATCATGTTTAGAAATTGATCAGTCTTTGCTAATTGGGTGGAATGGGCTCTTTCCTTTGAAATCTGATTTCGATACATCATCTCTTGGGGAGCTCCTATTAGCATGTGACATTTCATTATTGTGTGCTAGCCTTTCCCCAATTATGTTTTGGTGCTAGCCAGTGCCTTTTTGTTTCATTTCCAACAGAAGGCTAAATGTTGAAAGCAACACATGGGTCACATTTATCTTATATGGGAAGCATCTTGCTGTCCTTTGGTGAAAATAATTGCTAGATTAAATAGAAGCATGGACAATCTGCCTCTTTATAGTTATTTACAGTTTAGAAAATGAGGTCATCTCAGTAAAACCTCACAACCACTCTGTGAGGTAGGCAGGCCTAGATTATCACCCCCATTGTTCAGATGAGGAAATTGAGTCTTAGGTAAGTAAAGTGAGTTGCTGAACATCTGAGTCAGGACAAAAGGTCTGGTGTTCCAACTCAGAGGGTAATCTTTTTCTCCACATTCTCCCTGGTCACCTAAACACAAACTCTGCCTTTCTAGCTATTTTGTGAAATCTTAATTCCATACTCCACTGAGCCCCTTGTTAGTATGTTTTGCTGCAGAGTGCATTCATTTTTCTGTTTTATGGAAAACCTCATTAATACAGTTTTGCTGTTCATTCTTCTGTATGTGTAACGTTAATTGGCTTGAATATAGCTGAAATAATTGTACTGTGGGGTTTCTTAGCTGGGAGTTTATTGTCAAGTCAGCTGTCACGGATGCTTCGGCAATATGGGGAACTCAACCATGCAAAGACCTTTCTACCTGCAAATCCTGCAGCATCAGCATATTAACAGGTAGCCTCACAGAATGCTAATTTTGTCATTTGGAATCTAAAAAATCAGAAGCACAACTAGAGAACTGTCTAAATTTTACGCAGAGGTAAAGGAAAATTTAAAACTTGTCCCTCTATTCAGCCTAACCCTTTATGAGAAAGTCAGAGTGAGAACTTCTCTGTTCCCTCATCTGTGAACTTTGTTCACTGATTTTATCATTCATCCATCCACTCAGTCACCATTCACTGTTCGTCTGCTCCGTACCAGGCACTCAGCCACGTGCTGGGAATAGAAAGTTTAAGAAGAGGATCTCTGTCCACGTGCCTTGTGTCCTCAGGCTGTGGGCACAGGGGGCTTTACAGTGGGGGGGCTTTTTATCACCACAGAGGTATGAACAGGAGCCCTGGCAGCCCAGCGTGGGATGAGGTCAGGGGCATCCTGACCATTCTGGGGGAGACACTGAGCTGAGTGCCGAAGGGCAGGCTGGTCAGTAGAGGGCCACCAGTCCCCGTGGCAGAACTAGACTTAGAACCCAGGTTTTCTAACTCTTGGAGAATTTTTAAGTCCTTTGTAACACCATGGTCTCCCTAACAAAGACATCCCGGGATAAGGGGTGGAGGGAGGGGGTGGGCTTTTGTGCATAAGAAGCAGTACATATAAAGGCACAGAGGCCTGGCACAGGGTGACGACTTGTGGGCACATCATGCCCTTTGAAATTGCTGAGGTTTAGGAGACCTCAGCGAGGGGTGAGGATGGAGAGCTAGGCAGAGGCCGGGGCCAGGAGAGCCCCGTGGCCTGACTCAAGAAGGTCACGTAGGTCTTACTTCATCTGTGGATCATGGGGAGATACCGAAGGGCTTTTAGCAGGAGTTGACATCTGACTCTGAGAAAGCTCGTTCCGGCACAGAGATGGAGGGAGGGAGAAGAGGTCTCACAAGAAAGACAGAGCAGGCCAGGACCGACAGCACTCGTGCAGATGCACTGCTCAGCCAGAGGTCCTCGGAAGGCAGGGCCGCAGGAATTGGAGCTGGACCAGATTCTGGGGGCCCAAGGCACGCATGGAGGGACCACCCCAGTTTTGCTGCCTGCAGACTGTGTGACCTTGTGCCTTGTGCCTGTTTTCTGTGAACCCCCAACTCCTCGTCCGTCGGATGAGTCTAGCCATCCCTACTCTGCCTCCTTGCGGCTTCCTGAGGTGAGCCAGTGAAGAAGCGAGCCAGGGTGCCATCTAAATGGTCAAGTGCTGTCAAATAGAATTTGCTATGGTCACTGACTTCAGGGGGTGGCAAAATCTGTCTTGCCGCCTGTTTTTGTAAATAAAGTTTTATTGGAACACAGATGCATGCATTTGTTGATGTATTGTCTTGGCTGCTTTCACAGTAGGATGGCAGAGTTGAGCAGTTAAGACAGAAACGGCATGGCCCTAAAATGTTTATTATCTGGCCCTTTACTGAAAATATTTTCTGGCTTCTGGTTTAAGTCCTGGGTTATCGGTCCTGCCACATTTAATTATTAATTGACATGGGGAAATTCCAGAATCTCTTCCATTTATTGATTTGACTGTGGTTGCTCAGGAGGCTGGGGCTCCTGTGGTCGTCTGGCTTTCTGGACCTGGCTTGCAATGATTTCTTGTAAGAAAGGGGGGTATAGTCAACTTTGCATCCTTGCCAAGCTCCTCACTTGTAGAAGACCCACGTGGCGTTTGCTAGTGTCATTTAGTTGGTTTCACGTTGGGTCAACCCCTTAGAAGAAATGCAGAGCAGACCAGTGCCAACAGGCTTCCTGTGAATCCCACACAAAACATTTGCGTTTCTTTTCTCTTCCGTTCTTTCCTGGTAGTTATTTTAGCCTGATTGTTTTTCATTTCACTTCTTCCCTGATTTCCTGGAGTAATTCTGTCTCTTTACTTACCTCTCGCAGTAATTTTCTTTCTTTGATTCCAATTAACAACGTGTATAGTAATAAGTAGAAACCTAACCAAATTATGGTCATTATTGCTGCATGACTCAGCTCCAGCCAGCACGTGACATTGTCATTTCTTTGGTTCAAGCTGTTCTTGACACTCCTTTGCCTTTTCTTGTGCAGAGGATGGCAATTATACATTTATAGATGGATCCGAACTGAGGAAAAAGGCCACCAGCCTTCAGGTGTGGCCCCCTGCTTCTTATTCTCTTTCTTACAAAAGAAACCAATTTGGACTAAGTTTCTGTGTTAGGCTGCCAGCAATTCTCGGCTCTGGAAATATCAGGAGGATTTAGAAGCTGCACGTGCTACTAACTATTGTCCGTGTTTATAGCAAATAGAGAAACACGTGAAGCACAAGCACAAATCACTTTCATTTCTCACTTCACTTTCACTCGCTAAAAGACAGTCTTTTCCGAAGCCAACTTCAGAATGTGTGCTCTCAACTGTGAAAATGGGCCCACCTTCCCAGACCTCATTTCCATTTAGTATCCAAGAGAGAGAGAGAAAAAAAGGAAAAAATAGAACATCAGTGCTGGCAGAGCCCTTGGAAGCAGCACAGCCAAGGCTTCTCACTGTGCAGATGGTACAGGGGCCCAGATGCGCTGTGCTCGTTTATTGATTGATTTGGAACAACCAGTGGGCAGCTGCTGAGCGGCAGAGATTTCTTCATTTGTTCAGGATTCATTTGTCTCTCTGTCTGACGTACAGTCGAAGATGACTTCCTGCTACTGTCCTGAGCTGGTTACCCCACCTGGATGCCCCTCCCACGTCCAAGCCACCAGGCACATTCTCCGTCCCAGGCTCAGTTCTCCTGGTCCACCCCCAGAAGGGTTGATTCCCCTTTCAACAGCTACTGTCTCCCTCAGGGATTTCTTCACCTCTTCCAAGTGGGATCCTGCCACCTCAGCCCTCTGGCCCTCCTGCCCAAAGCCACCAACTAATCTCCCTCAGGGATTTCTCCACCTCTTCCAAGTGGGATCCTGCCACCTCAGCCCTCTGGCCCTCCTGCCCTAGAGCTGCTTCTGTTGTAAGGGTTTTTATGGAAGAAGGCACAGATGTGGGGGAGCAAAAGTGCTCCTGAATCTCAGAATTTGCCCAGTTGTTTGCTCTGGTCTGTGACCCCTGATTTCCTCTGGAGATGGACCCGGATTTCTGCATGGATAACTGCCTACTTCTTTGATTCCCGGGGGGGTCCTTGAACCTGCCATTGTGGAGGCTCAGCTCTGCCTTCCTCCAGAAAGTCCTCTCTCTTCTCATCCAGGTCTGGAGACCATCACGGTGAGGTGTGGACCAGTCTTCCTCACAGAAGTGAGATATGCCCTCTGCTCAGGGAACACGAGGGGGCTCCCTTTGACTTGAGTAAAGAGCGATGTGAATATTGGAACAAGGGGCTTGACTTTATTCGAAGGGGGGCCCCTGTGGAAGGATTTGGGGTAGGGGCTGACATGATCAAAGCTAAACTTTGGTAAATTTCATCTGCCAGTGATGTGTAAATTAGATTACAGGGGATTAAGCCTGGGGGATTAAGCCTGGAGAGGGAAACTTAATTAGGCAGTAGTTCAAGGAAAACTAACCGATGAAAGAGAAACAAAGACTTTGAGACCTGTGAGAGTTAAACTGAATTTATCCCCAGGCAAGGCAGGGACAACCTCACCATCAGAGGGAATAGCCAGCAAGGGATGGAGGCCTTCAGTTTCTCTGGCAGAGAATGATGCAGGGGCAGCTCCGAGCCCTGAGATTTCTCAGAGAGAACGGAGTCTGAGGCGGGGGCAGCCCTTGTGAAGCATCTCCTAGACCAAAGGCGAGGCTAGGGCTCACAAAGGCAAAAGCTCAAGTGTGACAAGGAAGCCTGGGTGGTGGGTTTAAAGAAGCCCACCTGAAGTCAGTCCAGGATCAGCTGTTGTCGTGAGCTGAGTGCCTGTTGCTGAGCCCCACGTCTGTTTGCTGAGTCTGGATGGCACAAGTTCACCATCAGGCTGCTGGTCCTGACCAGTTTTCTCGGAAGCCTTTGCTCTGATACCCTCTGAAGAGGGTTCAAAGTCATACTGGACAAGTCTGTATGCACATGCTCAAGACTCAGCAAAGATTTGCTTTATCAAAACAAACCATCAGAAACCTTGGACTAATCAGAGATTCCTAGGCGGCTGTGATCTGGGCTCTGTGTGACCCTGGGCAAGTCACCATAACCTCTTTTGAAGCATCAATTTCCCTCCCCCCCCCACCGTAATAAAACTTATTTTGTTGGGGTGTGGTGAGGATTAAATGAGATCAAGAATGTATTGAGTGGGCTTCCCTGGTGGTGCAGTGGTTGAGAGTCCGCCTGCCGATGCAGGGGACACGGGTTCGTGCCCCGTCCGGGAAGATCGCACATGCCGCGGAGCGGCTGGGCCCGTGAGTCATGGCCGCTGAGCCTGCGCGTCCGGAGCCTGTGCTCCGCAGCGGGAGAGGCCACAACAGTGGGAGGCCCGCGTACCGCAAAAAAACCAAAAAAACAAAACAATGTACTGAATGTGTGTCAACACCTGACACACAGCAGGCACGCTGTAGGCACATAGTAAATGCTGACAAGGAGTATGATTGTGCAGTGGGGAAAGCACTCCAAGACGATCGAGGCCGCCCTGTTGGAATCCTGCTTCTTGCAGGTACTCCAAGCTCTAGGAAAGTACCTTTCAAAGGCCTTGAGCTGAGTCAGCCTGCAGGGGCAGCACGGAGTGATGTGCCCCTGGCTGGTTCATCCCTTCCTAATTCCATGCTCACCGCTCTTCTCTCTCTGCCGATTGGCCCTTCTCCCCAGAGACGGAGGAGATGGATCAATCACCCAAGATTTAAGTTGTCATTTAATTTGTTTCCCATTAAGTGCAGACACATCGTCGCCTCCTCACCTTTAGCAGAGCTTGGAGGAGGGGCTGGGAAGGAAGATACAAAGTCAGGAGGCGATTGGCTTCCAGAGCAGCCCTTTCTGAGTTCTCCTGGCCCTCGGATGCTGCAGGGAGGAATTGGTTTCCAGCAGCCACAGGGGCACCTGAGCCAGGGGTGGGACCTGGCCACAGGCTCAGGGAGGGGGCCAACTGAGTGCAAAGGCTATGAGCAGAACTCTGCTGCATTGGATTTGTTTTAGAGTCACAGCTTTCTGGAAACCCTTCACCTTATGTTAGCTTTCCCTGAATGCTTATATTAAAAGTCCTGGCTTGTGCACAAAATATTGAGCTGTGCTGTATCCCTCTTGACTCCTGGGATGGGATTTGAAGTAATCAGCCTTTGAATTTCCAGGAGCCCTTAATCTTCTTTGACCCACATGGAGCCACAGATTAGCCTGTGAAAAAATCATATGTAACTATTTCTTTAAATCCTTCCCTGGTTTATGTCTATGGGGACTTTGAATCATAGAATGTTTCTGAGCTGAAGGCACCTAAGGGGTTGTTAGCACAGGAAGATGAGATCCACCTTCCAATTGTCTCCATTTTCAACCTATTTGTTCAGTGTGCAACTGCAGCAACAGTGCAAGTGTGCCCACTGTGTGCTCGGCACTTTCCTTACATTTAATCCTCCACGTGGCTTCCTGAGACTGGTATTAATGTTTCCATTTTACAGATTAGGAAACTAAGTTCAGTGAAGATAAGTCACTTGTCCAAAGCCACCAACTACTCAGATTCAGGGTCTGTATTCAAATTTAGTTCCTCTGCTTCTGCTGTTCCAGTTTTTGCAAAAGGTTAGTCAGTGCTACAAATGTGGATTCATAGTGTCTTCTGTGGAACCAGGAGCCAGAGCAGAGGTGGATCTGTCCTAAGGCCAATGAAGATAAAGCTTTAGGGCCCCTCCTATTGTGTTCACGTGATCAGGTCTTTTTGTAAAATCTACAAAAGTAAGAGATTGTATCTACCATTGGTTAAGAACATTGTCTCTTTTCACTCTGATTTCCACGCTGTTTTCTACTCCATCTTACGCCCCCCTTGGGTCAGGCGGCATGGAACAGCTGTGGGCCTTTCTGGGATAGGCTAAAGGAGACTTGATTTGGGGGATACATTTGACTGGGCTCAGTGGGATATATTCACTTGGTCCCAGTCACTCTCGGGGATAAGTTACTGCTGCTTGTCTTGGGGGATGTCACTGTGATGACTCACCTGGTATTAGGACACAGAGGTGTAGGAGCAGAGGCCATATTGCCATATGAACATGTCCCGTGGCACCAGCCATCAGACTGGTTGGGTGATGCAGGAGAAACACCATATGAAATGCACAGAGCTAGGAGCTCGTCTATGGGAAATTCTTCCAACCTTGAGATGTGTAAAACTCCAAGTGGGAGGTTTGCTACTGATCTAATGGTCAAATGGAAGTTCTCTCCTATTGAGAATATAGTCTATAATGTATACAATGATAAATTCACTATAGTTCCGTTATTTGATGGGAATCATGTGAAATGGAATTTCTCAGAACACCTGTATTTGTAGAGTACAAACCCACAGAAGTATCACAATCAGCAGCTCTGTCTGTGTGTAAAGTCACGTGTTTCATGCATCCCAACTACGACTAATAAAAAAGAAATTTTAATCAATCATACTGGAGGAAAGATGGAATTAATTTTTTAATTGTGTTTATATAAATATGTTTAGCAAATCATTGTCATATGAAAAGAGGATCAAAGAGAGTGCAGCCACAAAACGTAGAACAAAAGATTTTAGAGGGGGCTTCCCAGGTGGCGCAGTGGTTGAGAGTCCACCTGCAGATGCAGGGGACGCGGGTTCGTGCCCCGGTCCGGGAGGATCCCACATGCCGCGGAGCGGCTGGGCCCGTGAGCCATGGCCGCTGAGCCTGCGTGTCCGGAGCCTGTGCTCTGCAATGGGAGAAGCCATAACAGTGAGAGGCCCGCGTACCGCAAAAGAAAAGATTGTAGAGGTGTATTAGGCAGATGATTAGAGATAAGAGAACTATGTTGTTTTCTAGATTTCATGATATTTATCATATTTGTCCACTTTCTAAACTTTGCAGTTTGGAATCATTTATTTCCAATTCCAAATAATTATTCATTTTAACTTCATTTTGATTTATTATTTTGTATTATTTTTCAAATAGAGGACCCCTCACATTGTAGAAGTTCCAGATTTCAGATAAAGAACATACACTCCTGGCTACAGAGCAATTTTGTAAACTGTGAAATGCTGTGAATGTGTTGGTAGCGGTAGTGCTAGGCCTCGTAGGTGGAGACAGGGTGGGATGGGTGGGATGAGAAGCGTAAGATTTGGTCTCTACTCCCAAAGGAGTTAGAAGTGGGGTGACTGGCCAAAGTGGGAGAGACCATTAGGAGACTCTAACTGGTCCCATCACAGAAGGAAACACAAGGTTGTGTGGGACCAGAGACTGTGCAACATACCTCAGGTCCCCTGTTGCCCTCTTGGAGCCCAAATGCCAGCCTTTTGAAATGAAGGGTCCTGAGGGCAAGATCTCAGTTGGGGTCCAGTGGCTTTAGTGGTGGAGGAAGGAGAGTGATTACAAGTCTCACCACAGAGAAGAGCAAAGCACCTGTGTGAATCTGAGCTCCAGGAAAATGCTGATACTTCTGTCTCTTTGGGGTTGACATTTGGAGGATCAAATTGATTCTTTGTGTTCCCTCTCACCCCAGAAACCTTCCCGTAGTCTAGGCTCCTGTCAAGGTCTGCTCTTCCAGGGCCTCCCTTGTTTGCTCAGCCTCCACAGACCTCCCTCAGGTACCCCAGTTGTCTTTCCTACTTTGGTTCCTCCTCGGGTACTCAGCCTCCTCCACCACTTGTCAGCTGGGTGTTCTTGGACAACTCACAGCCTCTCTGAGACTCACGTTTCACATCTGCAAGCTATGGATAGACAGGCTTCAAATAGGCCCTGCCCTCTCTTCCTAAAGACTTGAAGTGAGTACCGAATGTGCGGTGGGGAGAAAGCATTTGGTGAGCGGTAAGTGGTAAAGCTCACTGGGTGTGATTCTCTGTATTTATATCAAACTATGTCAAATCTTCCCAGTTATGCCCGGAATGGGCACAGCATTCATGACTGTAAGCCCCCTGCAGCTCTTGCCCAGAATAGGTGCTCGCCCAAGATTTGGGGGGTGACCAGGTGGAATGTGACTCAGTTTCTGGAGTCAGACCTGAGCTGGAAGTTGTGTTGTCTTATTATCCTTGTGACCTTGAGGAATGTACTTGACCTTGCAGGGCTTCCATTTCTTTTTTATCAAATGGGAAGGAAAAATAATTACTTTAGAGAACAGTTGAGGGCATTAATGAGGAAATGTGTATAAAGTGCCTTGTATACCTTCTGGCACGTCATCTAGTAAATTTTGCTTTTGCTGTTGTATTTGGAAAATCTTATAAAAATACTTACTAGGGCTTCCCTGGTGGCGTGGTGGTAGAGAGTCCGCCTGCTACTGCCGGGGACATGGGTTCGTGACCCGGTCCGGGAGGATCCCGCGTGCCACAGAGCGGCTGGGCCCGTGAGCCATGGCCGCTGAGCCTGCACGTCCGGAGCCTGTGCTCCACAACGGGAGAGGCCACAACAGTGAGAGGCCCGCGTACCCCAAAAAACAAACAAACAAACAAACAAAAAAAACCTTACTAGTATTTATTTCATACAGTGACTCTGCTAGGCACCAAACATGAATAGGACTCAAGGCCAGTGATCATCAGGAACGTACAAATTATAAAACAAAAATGGGGTAACATTTAAAAAATACAACATATTGGAAAAATCTAAAATATTGGGACTATCAAGTGTTAGGGCATAGAAAAACAACTCCTCATTTATTGCTGGTGGTAGTAGAAATTGAATTCTCGGAGAGCAGTTTCACAGTTTCTACTTACACTGAAAATATGCATACACTTTTAATTCAGTAATCTAGCCTCTCAGTGTTTACCCTAAGGAAACACTTGCATATGGAAATTATGAAAGATTTACAAGAGTTTTCACTGCAGCATTGTTTATAAGAGTGAAAAATTGGTCCAGCGTTTCCTCTCATCCATCATCCAACTCCAGGGATAGGCCAGATGTGGGTAGTTTGCCAAGAGTCTTCTACCTCATTGTGCACGAGGACTTGGCATTCACCGTCTCGGTGCTTCAGCCAAGGCTCAGATTGAAGGACCTCCATGCGGGATCCACTAAAAACATAGCACAGCCCAACTGAGATGTGGATCCCAGGCTGTAGAGCCTTTGAGGTTATTTATGGTCCTTAAATACTTGTCTTCAAAAATGAGACCCCTGAGGCCCAGAGATGCTAAACAACTCGTCCAAGTCACACAGCCCTTTAGTGACAGCGCTGGCCGATAATTATACGAGGTCGTTGGTTGGTAATAACGCTTGTAGCTCTCAATCTCATGTCAATTATAATAAATTCTAAGCATGAGCTTCTGTATACTTTTTGATTGATAGTGATTGATATATTGGTATCGAATCTATACATGATATGAAAACATTTGAGAATATACCTTCTCCTTTTATACTTGTAATCAAATGATGGCGTGTAGGCTTAGTGGCAGATCTGAGACTCAAAACTAGGTTTCTGAGGCAGGTGAGCAACAAAGAACAAGCATGGTCTGTATTCTCAGGGATCTGAAGTCACACCTGGAAAGCCAGTGTGACACACACAATCTCCAGCTATGGTTCTCAACTCGGGGGCATCGGCACTGTCTGGAGACACTTTTGGTTGTTGTAACTGGGAGGGGAAGGGGTGCTACTGGCATTTAGTGGGTAGAGGCCAAGGATGCTGCTCAGCATCCTACAGTGCACCATACAGTGCTCACAACAAAGAGTCCTTTGACCCAAAATGTCAACAGTGCCAAGGTTGAGAAGTGCTTCTAAGCGGATGAAATGCTAAAAGCTGTATTAATGACTGTACACCAGAAATTCAGAGGTGGAAATGGTCAGGGCGTGAACAGGAATCCTATCTGTAAGCCTCAACCCCTGCCACACACACACACACACACACACACACACACACACACACACACACCCCACACACACACAGCATTGCCTCTCTTGTCTTTCCTGCCATCCTGGCAGAGAGAGGGGTTCCCACATCTGCTCCATCCTCCTTCTTGGAGTGGCATCTGGAAAGGAAACCACCACCGAGGCCAGGATGGGGTCAAGGAGCTCCTGGGTCAATTCATCAGTGTTCAGGGGATGTTGTCGAGGGTGCTTCAGAAAATTCCTGATTTGGATTTTCCTTCCTCAAACCTCTGCTGGTCATTGCTCTGCTTTAAAAGCCCCAATTCTTCCGACTCATGCACGACTGTGGCCCACAGAGTTCTGACTCTGACCCTCTCCCCCCACTCTTGCTGTCCCCTGACTGCTGTTCCCCTTGTGTCACTACTCTGAACTACTGTTGGAGAACCTGGCCCACTCTTTTTCACTGCTAAGACCTTTCCTGTGATTTGGGGGGGAAAATTATGCTTAAAAATATCAACTTCCCCTTTTCCCAGAAGATGATTTTCTGAAGGTAACAGACAGATGCTTAAATTAATTAAGAGCAGAAACAGCATGATGAAGAGTTTCCTCCCTGGTGACCTGTGGAGGCTGTGAGCCTGAATTATTTTTTTTTATGCTAAAAAGGTTGCCTTTCAAACGACAAATAACTAGCATTTTTTGAAGACTGGATCCTCTTGAATACCATTCTTCCTGAATTCCCAGCTCTCATTGGAGAGCATACTGCAAATATTGGACTTGAGAGTCTGCGTTGGAAGCATCTAGTGCCTTCCCCTACCCCTGTTGCCCTCTCCCCTTTGTTGGACAGGTAATGCTGGGAAGGGCCCTGACCACAATCTCTCAGGCAGTCAACGGCAGAGGCGGGCAGCAAGCCAGGTCTGCACTCTGCCTGTTTCCTCTCCACCCGTAGCTCTTTGGTCTTGGTGGAATCATTGACCATCTCTGATCTTCTTCCTCTGATATCTGCAAAACTCAGGGTGGAAACAGATGCCAGCTCACTCTTTTCACTCAGTGTGGCATTTGTTCCTGAGTGGTCTCCATGAATGCCAAGGCCTGCTCCCTCCATCCTTCTTTTATTCTTTTCTTTTTTTAAACAGAAATGTGGATTAACATATACACACTATTGGGCCTTCCCTGGCGATCCAGTGGTTAAGACTCCGCTTCCAGTGCAAGGGGGCGCGTGTTCGATCCCTGGTTGAGGAACTAAGATCCCACATGCTGTGCGGCGCGACCAAAAATATATATACACGCTACTGTATATAAAATAGGTAAACAACAAGGATGTGCTGTATAGCACAGAGGAATATACTCAATATCTTGTAACAACCTGTCATGGAAGAGAATTTTAAAAAAGAATATATATATAAGAAAAAAATATATATGTATACATATATATATGTGAATCACTTTGTTGTACATCTGAAACTAGCACAACATTGTAAATTATCTACATTTCGATTAAAAAAAATTTTTTTAAATGTGTATATTTAAGGTATACAACATGATGATTTGATATACATATACACGGTAGAATGATGACTGCAGTCAAGCTAATTAACATGTCATCTCCTCCTATAGTTACCTTTTTTTGGTGATGAAAACACTTGAAATCTGATCTCTTGGCAAACTTTCAGTGTTGAGTGCAGTACCATTAAGTAGAGTCATCATCTTCCTTTCTCTTTGACTCTGCATCCCCACCTCCCATCCCGCTCTGTGCTACGTCACTTGATGAAACCTTACTAGGACACACACAAGAACACTAACACACACCAGAATATTTTGACCAGACACCATCAGCCCTTCTTGTGTATTTCTCATTGCAAAACACGCAGGAGTGTACTTCCAAGGCCTGGTAATAGTTTTCTTCAAATTCCTTTATCTCTCCCAAGAGTTTGCTGAAATTACTCTAGTTAGACTTCTGTATTTTACCTAATTTCCCCCTCTTTCTAATGCCAAGGTCCCTCTTTTCTTCTGTTACTATCAAGCTTCATCTATAGAGTGAGGATAATGATGGTGAAACAGCCTGAAGGCAGAGAGTCTGTACCAGACAATCATTTTCAGCTTATTTTGGTAAGATTTATAATTCAATCATGGTTCTAAGGGTAGTCACACCTTTGGGAAAAGGCACTTTGGTGAGAATTTGTAGCTGGGCCCTCCTAGTGGGACCCTCCTTCCTCAGGCCAGTCTTACCTCCTGTTTCTTAGAAAGTCTTTAAGTTCTCTATAAGGTTTAAAAGCAGTATTTTACAATCAACCACCCTCTGTTAGGAATCCTTTCAGAGCTGAGTAAAAACCAACAAGCATTCATTTTCTCATTCAGCAAATGTTTCCTGAGCATCTGTGTCATACTAGGCTCTGAGGCTACAGATATGAACCAGAAAGAATTGTATCTTTCTGAAGCCTATGGACTAATAAGGGAATAAATACATTGACTCAGTATGTCAAGTGTTATTCTAAGTGTTGGAAATTTAGTGCTAAATAAGATGCATGAGATCCTTGCTGATATGGAGGTTGCATTTTAGGTGAGAGAGTGAGGGAAGAAAAAAGAGAGAGAATATTAACAAATGAGCAGATACATAAAAAATAAAGCATCAGGTAGTGTAGTGACAAGGAACTATTTTAAGACGCCAGTTGGGAAAGACTTGCTTGTACTTAGGCTGATACTGGACTGTCCAGAAGACGTGAGCATGTCAGCGTCTGGAGGAAGGAAGATTCCAGGTGGAGGAAACTATGAAGGCCACAAAGTAGATTGAGTTTGTTGAGATTGAGGACAGAAAAGCTGTGGCTCAGAGAGCAAACAGATGTCAAAGGAATATGGTGGCACGCCAAATGCTTCAGGGCGTTGTAGGCTAGAGTATAGAATTTGGGTTTTTTTCCAGTACAGTGGAAAACAATTCAATAGTTTTAAGCAGGAGATTGACACAACCTGATTTCTGTTTTAAAAAGGTAAAAAGACCCTAGGTTTATCAGATTTTGGTATTAAAGTTTTTTTGCCTTCATAAAATGAATTGGGAGCTTTTGGAACAGTTTAGAACAGTAGTTCTCAGATTTTGGTATGTGTCAGAATCCCCTGGATAGCTAATAGAGAATACAGAAATCTAGACTTGTTGAAGTCTGTCAAGGTCTGAGGCTCTGTTTTTTTTTTTTTTTTTTTTCCCCCAACAAGTTTCCTAGGTGATTTGTATTCATACCAAAGTTTGGAAATCACTAGATTAGAAAACAATGCAATTATCTGTTATTTGGGAGGGAAACGCAAGAGGGAGGGGATATAGGGATGTATGTATGCATATAGCTGATTCACTTTGTTATACAACAGAAACAAACACAACATTGTAAAGCAATTATACTCCAATAAAGATGTTAAAAAAAAAAAGTGCAAGTGTGAGCTCATAAGTTCCTGATGAGTTTTTCAATGGTAGTCCTTTAATCATAGTTCAGGTTTCTTCTCTGGTCATTGATCTATTCAACAGAACTATAAAACAACTGCACTCATGAATATAAAAGCAAATGTTTGAAATATTAGTCAATAGATTCCAGCAGTGTATCAAAAGAATAAGATGCAATGATGAGGCAGAGTTGTTTTCTAGTCAACTAAGTTTCAACATCAAGGAAACATGTAACATTACACATTATATCAACAAACCGAAGGAGAAAGACTTCATCTTCATAATAATAAATGCTGAGAAGGCAATTGTTAAATTCAGCAGCAGTTCCTGATAACAACTCAAAAAGTGGGAACCAAGTAAAACTACTTAAATATGGTAAAGACTAAAGACAACAAACATGACAATACCAATGACTAAAAACTGGTAGTAAACATTATTCTAAATGGGAAAAATTGCTTTAGTTAAAATCAGGAACTGTATAGCTTAGCTGCCATTTTCCCTTCATTATTTAATGTTCAGAGAGGTTTTTGTGAATGCAAAAATATAAGAAGATAAAATAACTGCTATAAACATTTGGAAAGAAGAAATAAAGCTTTATCTTTGAGCTTATGATCTATTTTATGTTTGAAAACCCAAGGGACTCTAGTAAAATTATTACAGTTATTAAGAGAATATGGTAAGGTGGCTGGATATAGGAGCTATCTACAAAATTATTAATGACTTTTCCCTCATCTGATATGGAAAAGAACTCATTTATGATAGTGAAAAATCTGAAGTACTTGAGTCAATAAAAGAAGAAACACAGTAAATCAATATGAAGAAAACTATAATGCATGCATACCTCAGAGGTATTGTGGTTTAGGTTCCACACAACTGCAATAAAGTGAATACTGCAATAAAGTGAGCACTTGAATTTTTTGGTATCCCATTGCATATAAAATTATGCTTACATTATATGGTAGTGTATACTGTGCAATAGCATTGTGTCTAAAAATCAATGAGCATACATTACTTTAAAAATACTTTAGTGTAAAAAATGCTAACCGTCATCTGAACCTTCAGTGAGTCATAATCTTTTTGCTGGTGGAGGGTTCAAAATATTGGGAAAACTACCAAAATGTGACACAGAGACACAAAGTGAGCAAATGCTGTTGGAATAATAGCTCTGATAGACTTGCTTGACACAGAGTTGGCCAAACCTTCCGTTTGTAAAAAACAATATCTGTGAAGCACAATAAAAAGTACAGTAAAATGAGGTATGTCTGTAAAATTAATCTAAACCGAAAAGTGTATGTTATACTTGGGTAGGAAGACGTCCTATCACAAACTTGTTAATTACCCTAAATTAGTATTACATTTTAATGCCATACCAGTCAGAGTCCCCAGTTTGGGAGGGTACTGAGAAAATTATCACATGGTTTATATGTAAGAATAAGAGTCTGAAAAAAATATGAGAGAGGTATGAGAAAGAACAGGAAGTGGAGATTTGCCTTGCTAGATATCATTATACCATAAAGCCACTGTAATCAAGTCAGTATGGTGTTAGTTTATGAATAGAGAAATAGATTAATGGGACACAAAATAAAGAACACATAAATATATCCCAATTACATGTGAGATTTTAATATTTAATAAATGGTGCTGACCCAACCGGATATTCATCTGAAAGAAGACACCCATCTTAAGCCATATTTGATCCTATGTCATATAGGAAAATTCATTCCAGGTGAATTAAAGAGTTAAAGGTAGACAAATCTAAAAAACTACATGTATAATATAGGAGTTAGGAATACCTTTTTAATGAAAACTTCAAACCCCAAAGCTATGTAAGAATGTGAAGGCATATTTGAACATATGAAAATTAAAATTTTTGTGTATACAAAAAACTCCACAAATAAAGTCAATTATCAAAGGTAATGGTTTGATAATATTTTTATTGCAGATAATGAACAAAGCATGAATTTTTTTTAATGGTTCAGTAGTTTTATTTATTTATTTATTTATTTTTTTTTTACATCTTTATTGGAGTATAATTGCTTTACAATGGTGTGCTAGTTTCTGCTTTATAACAAAGTGAATCAGCTCTACATATACATATATCCCCATATCTCCTCCCTCTTGCGTCTCCCTCCCACCCTCCCTATCCCACCCCTCCAGGCTGTCACAAAGCACCAAGCTGATCTCCCTGTGCTATGCGGCTGCTTCCCACTAGCTATCTACCTTACGTTTGGTAGTGTATATATGTCCATGCCACTCTCTCGCTTTGTCACAGCTTACCCTTCCCCCTCCCCATATCCTCAAGTGATTTTTAACCTATTAATGACTTTAAATTCATCTTTCTTCTTCAGACTTCCATAGTTTCATAATCTAATGCTAGCAGGATTATCATATTCTTTCCCCCGCTCATGTCAACAAGTTTTGTTTTAGATGTCTCAAAATAAGAGACCCCATGTAGTAGCATCATTTTACCCATGAAAGCCCTTTCTCATATCTTATCTCTGAGGACTCTAAGATGAGCAACGTGTATATTCTTTTTGCTTACAGTTTACCCCTTCACCCTTCCACCTCAGGGATGGAGTTCTGTCTCTGTTTTTCCCTCCATCTCAAATTCCCTCTGTGCTTTAATTAACTTTGTTTTTCTGCCCAGCGTCTCTTATCTTCAGGGCCAGCCTCTCCACCAGAGCCTTTGCCCTTCTGCTGGAATCCTGTTTAATCTACGGTCTCTGCCCTTGCTTTCATCTTCAATCCCTCCTTCAGCCTTCACACTCTCATCCTGAAGCAAGCTTCTTTCAACCCATCTACCCGCTCCACCTCCCACTGCATCTTTCTCACCACCCACCAGCCCTTCTTGAAAGAATAGCTTGAGAGTTTGCTTCCATTTATTCCTTACATCACCCTTTGCAATGTGTTTTCCTCACTCACAAACTCAATGTACCAGCTCTTAAAAATATTACTGAGAAAGTCTTATCTTAACGTTCAAGTCAAATCTTGCCCTCTTTATCTTTAACCACTTTGGGACCCTTAAAACTGTTGACTCTCTCTCTCTTTGGAAATGCTTCCCATAGAGAAATCTCCAATTGTGTGGTCAAGTGAAAAAGTGAAATAAGCCAGGCAGAGAAAGGCAAATATCATATGATATCACTTATATGTGGAATCTAAAAAAAATGATACAGATGAACTTATTTACAGAACAGAAATAGATCCACAGACATAGAAAACAAACTTATGGTTACCAAGGTGGGGGAAGGGGGAGGGAGGGATAAATTAGGAGTTTGGGATTAACATATACACACTGCTATATATAAAACAGATAATCAACAAGGACCTACCATATAGCACAGGGAATACTACTCAATATTTTTTAATAAGCTATCAGGGAAAAGAACCTGAAAAAAGAATATGTGTATAGATAGATAGATAGAGATATAGATAGATACGTACATAAAACTGAATCACTTTGCTGTACACCTGAAACTAACACAACATTGTAAATCAACTATTCTTCAATAAAAAATAAGTAAAATAATATAATAATAAGAAAAGAGTGTGGACGTGGGAGTTAAGTACAAGGAAGTTCACTTTCTAGTTCAACAAGAGTAGCTGTTTGGCCTTAGACAGCTTCCTTAAACTCTCTAAGCCTTGACTTCCTCATCTGTAAAATGGGGAGATACTTGTAAAGACAACACAGAGTGGTCATGTCATTAAAATAAGGTGATATATTTATGTCTGGCCTGGCCCAGAGGCTCTCAGAGCATATCACTGCCTTATCAATCTCTCTTGATTTTCATGTCTCTGCACAATCTTTATTCTCTTTCTCTCTTTCTAACTGTAGCTCCTTTTCCTCTGCCCATGCTGTAACAAAGCTGTCCCCAAGGGACAACGAATGAAGGGATATAAAGGGAGGAATCTGACCTTGTAACAAGGATCAGATAAAAAGTTATGAATATAAAACTTTTGATGAATAAGTCCTTGAATTTTGGCTTAATCATTCACCTCATGCATAATTATAACCAGAAAAACTTTTCCTGCCATTTCAACATTATACTTCAATTCATGTTCCTTTACAATAATCTCTAATGATATTGCAGTAATGTCTGTATCAGGACTCTGGTGGTAGAGAACGCATTTAATCTATTGTCAATTGGACTATTTATTTATTGTGCGTTCGGAGTGAATGCAAATTGTCTTATGTTCCTTGATAGGAATTAGACATGGTTTGATATGTGAATGAAATCATTACCATTTCATTAAACTGTGTGTTTTGAACCAGACTATTCTGTGGCTTATTGACATGCAGAAAGTGCATTCTTTTATGTACATAATCACAGTTGATAGACAAATGTACAGAGCTCAAAAGCTGCAGCTTTTTTTTTTTTTTTTTTTTTTTTCCATACGCGAGCCTCTCACTGTTGCGGCCTCTCCCATTGCGGAGCACAGGCTCCGGATGCACAGGCCCAGCGGCCATGGCTCACGGGCCCAGCCGCTCCGCGGCATGTGGGATCTTCCCGGACTGGGGCACGAACCCGCGTGCCCTGCATCGGCAGGCGGACTCTCAACCACTGCGCCACCAGGGAAGCCCAAAAGCTGTAGCTTTTTGCATGAAATACTTTTCTGTACATGCATAAAATTTTGCACAAAATGAGAGTCAGATGCATTTTAAATAAAAAAAAGAACTATGCAAAACAATTACAAAATGACTTTTTATTTCAGAAAAAAGAAGAGTTTTTATCTGATTCTCAGAAACTAAGGTTGACTTATTGGGGTATGTGTACAAATTATTATGTGTAGAAATAATTTTCAACCTTGCATACTTAGGAACAAAGTTTAGGAATACTCCTGCATAGCAACTAACATTATGAATTAATTAATTCCTTGATTAAGAAAGAAAGATAAAGTAACTCAATCCTTTTATGCATATGTCAAGGTGAACTTTTCAAGCTTCACAATACCAAAACTATAGTATAATTTTTTTTTTTTTTTTTTTTTGCGGTACGCGGGCCTCTCACTGCTGTGGCCTCTCCTGTTGCGGAGCACAGGCTCCGGACGTACAGGCTCAGCGGCCATGGCTCACGGGCCCAGCTGCTCCGCGGCATGTGGGATCCTCCCAGACCAGGGCACGAACCCATGTCTCCTGCATCGGCAGGCGGACTCTCAACCACTGCACCACCAGGGAAGCCCCAAAACTATAGTATGATTTTTAAAAAATATTTAAAACAATAGCAACAACAATAATAAAGCAAGCCAATGCTCTGGGAAATAATCATATTTGTCATTTAATGTTTTGAAGGACCCAAGAAGGAGCCAGAATTATTTATTAGATTTTAGGTTCTCATGGTTGTATTGGTCTAGCACAGGTATGAGGACACAGTGTTGTATCAGTGTCAGATCACAGAATCTGCACACAGGAAATGGGTTTACATTCTGTTTCTGCCATTCACCAACCATGTGCAATCTTTTTGGTTATTTTTTCCTTTGGTGCTATATTTTACATTCATCCAGAAAATAAGGATATTTATGGCTCCTGCTCTATGAGTGTGACAGGATTGAGCATCAAATTAGATGGTGGATATGAAAGTTTCTTGTAAAATCGTGACACCATAAAACACTGGGGGTTAGCATTATTACTGGGAAATCAGGCTGAGCTAGGCCAGTGCTCAAAGGTGGGTTCCAGTTAGAGAACAACTGTGGCATTTCAGCTCTCAGGCCGGGCAAAGGACATCCCTGAGATGTAGCGGATGTAAGTAGAAGTTCTCCACTGCATCACTTTTCTTTCCTGGAGTTGCCATGGAAATGTGAGGGTCTCAGTATCTCACATGGAGGGAGAAGCCCTCTGAGTCAGAAGATCCCCAAATCAAGGACCCTTTTTTTTTAGGCTGGAGAGATGGGTGCACATCATGTCATATGCTTGTTGGGTTTCGGATCCCTCGGCTACTTAGTGTTGGAACACAACCCTCCCTGGATTTCCTGGTGTTCCTGCATGTTTCAAGCCTTCTCTGAATTAGAAATTGACCAACTATAAAGCGAGAGAGTGAATGCCTCTTCTCCTGTTATTTGCCCCCATTCTAAGGGTAATAATAATAGTATCTTTTCATCTCCCCCAGAGACTATTGTTTATATTCCAGATTAGAGACCTTCACCTCTTCCCTCATGATACTGCATTCCAGAGTAAATTATAAGCTCTCTCTCTCTCTCTCTCTCAGCCGTGAGGCTGGGAAAATATGTCATATCTTTCTATATTCCTGTATAAACTCCGAGTTTCATAATTTTGGGGTTCTTCTCCTGTAGAACAAACTGCTGCACATGCAGGGGCATCTGACCCTCACCCAGGTGAGGGAATATCTTATATCCTTCACAGTCTGGGCATTAACATTGACTTCCTGCATTATTTATTGAGCCTACAGAGTAACAACCACGTAGACCTTTAGCTTGGGCTCTAGAATGATGATTCTGGTAGATTTATTCTTCATAGTGCAAGTTTAGGAATCTTTGGCTGAGGGCCGGGGACTTTTTTTTAGTAGCTTTTAAAAAGAAACAGGCAAATCT
The DNA here is from genome assembly GCF_949752795.1 of Hyperoodon ampullatus. Lineage (NCBI taxonomy): Eukaryota > Metazoa > Chordata > Mammalia > Artiodactyla > Ziphiidae > Hyperoodon > Hyperoodon ampullatus. The sequence goes on from NC_136928.1 coordinate 78,024,473, forward strand.
TTTCCTAATGGGTGTCTACTACATCAAGAGAGTCATTTGCACTTCTTATTTGTTAGTCTGTGAGTCCTTGACATTGCCATTGTAGAGTTTCCTGGGAGCTAGGTTACCATGTGTGTTTGGGATGGCTGGATACAGATTAAGAGGGTGGTTATTCATAGTTTCTTGCCTGTGTCCACAAACCTATGGGAAACAAGGGACAAGATTTTTACTTGCTGGCATTTATGACATTTGTCACTAACCAAAGGTCATACGTGATGTAGTTTAACATTCCCACAACTATTGGTACATTGGGGTGACCACTGGACTAAAAGTCAAACTTGCAGCAGGGCTGGTTGCTAGTTCTGACTGCCACGAATTAGATGACCTTGGGAAAGTCATTGCAATTTGCTAATCCTCAGTTTCTTCACTTAAATTAGGATGACTGAACTGTTTAGCAGGAATTTTATGAAGATCAAATGGGCCAATGGGTGAGATATATTTTTTAAGCTATGAGGTTGCAATAGCTAGACCCATATGAAGGTTTTTTTAAATATTAGTTAATTAATTAATTAATTAATTTGGCTACGTAATACTTCAAATAGCTGTACTGCCAGTGTACTCCTTCTTGCTATACTTCAGGGCGAAGAGTGGAAAATAACACAATATGTGCCTGATTTCACCGATTTTCTCTTCTCTTTATAAGTTTCAGGAAAGCATTTAAAATATTATGATAGAAAGTGAAATCATATCTACAGGTAAGTGAGCAGCTCCTATTAAGAAGGTATTTATACCTTGGGACACCGTGAGCATCCAGACTGATTTCTGAGGCACAATTTCTTTTCCTTTTTTTTAAAAATAAATTTATTTATTTCTATTCATTTATTTTTGGCTGCATTGGGTCTTTGTTGCTGTGCATGGGCTTTCTCTAGTTGCGGCGAGCGGGGGCTGCTCTTCGTTGCTGCGCGCGGGCTTCTCATTGCGGTGGCTTCTCTTGTTGTGGAGCACGGGCTCTAGGCACACGGGCTTCAGTAGTTGTGGCTTGCAGGCTCTAGAGCACAGTTTCAGTAGTTGTGGCTCACGGGCTCAGTTGCTCCGTGGCATGTGGGATCTTCCCGGACTAGGGATTGAACACGTGTTCCCTGCATTGGCAGGCGGATTCTTAACCACTGCGCCACCAGGGAAGTCCCTGAGACACAATTTCTATCAATGAGTTTAAGAGGGGAAATCAGAGAGAGTAACCAAGGTGGGCTCAGATCTCGTGGGTGGTCATGTAGCCCAGTAATGAAGAGCACAGTGTCTGCACTTGACAGCTTGGGTCTGAATCCTGATTCCACCATTTATTGCTGTGTGACCTTGAAAACGTTATTAAGGTCTCTGTGCCTCAGTTTCCTCGTTAGTAAAAGGACAATACTAAACAACCTCAGAGAATTGTAGGACTACATGAGCCAGTGCTTGTAAAGCATTTAACACAATGTCTGGAACACAGAATAAACACTCAAAAGTGTGAGAAAAAAAAAAAGATTTCCCTAGTGAATTAGCTCCAAAAGGAATGGGTCTTTGGTAGAATCCTGTAGCATGGAACAGTGGCAAGCTCTGCCCTCTAGAAAAACAGAACTGAGGAAGTCGCCCTGAGCAAGGAACCCAGGAGGAAGAGATGGTGAGGCCCCATGGAGACCCTTCAGTGGCAGAAGTTGTTTGGAGTTGCCACTGCTGCGGCCTATTCCTGGGTGACCACCTCTGCTTTTGTCATTGCTTTCTGAAAGCAGCCCCTGGGAGTCCTAATTATTAGAAGTATTGCCACAACTAATAGGGAAAGTGTCAACGGGAGAGTTGATGTTGGGACATCTGTTACACAGGGATATCTTACTAAGCCGGAGAGACCAAATAATGTCATTTTAACTTCCTATTATATTTCTGGCACTTTGTAAACATTACTTTGTGAATCTTCATCATAGCTCTGTAATTCAGGTATTATTATCTGCATTTGACAGAGGAGGGAACTGATACTTGGAAAGGCTAAGCAACTTGACTGAAGTCATGCATATAATAAATTGTGGAGCTCAGATGTGAGCTTAGGTAGAATACAAAACCCAAGCTGTTTTCATTTTCAATACATTTTGTTGCTTAATATTCTTCAGCCTTTATTAGCATCCCAGTGAGAGTCATGTTTGAGACCTGGACTTGGGTAGAGACATTGTTTTGTCTTCAATGCACTCTTTAATGAAGAAGAAGAATCACAAATTCCCACCAGAAAATCTGATGAGATTGGAAGCTCAGAAACTCTTGAGTTAGGGTCCCAGCTATTAACAGGGACCCTTTACACTTGCTGTTACTGTTCTGGGGCAAAATATATAGTTCACAGGAAAAAAAATTTATAAGAAAAGAAGACTTCAACGAGAGAAAAACCTCTCCACCTCCTTCAAATAAACAGCCTAAGTTTAAAAATCAGGATGGCGAAAGATGGGAAATTATATACAATGTGCTTGGATATGAAAATCGTGACTAAACGAGACAAATATGAAAGAGAGCAAATGAAAAACGCTGATAGGATTGGCTTCCTACCTATCAAACAGCATGTGACTGAATGTGGGGAGAAAAAGATCATGGCAGCACTCCGTGGCTGGCCTTAGATAATTGGCTCACCTAGGGTCTCCTGATAATTTAGTGTTAAAATGAGTTCAAGTTGTATGACGATGAACATCAGCACATGTATTGCAAATGCCCTTGGAAGAAAGCAAAATGAAATGATAAATGGTCCTGTGTCCTTGCTTGGCATCGTGTCCAAGGTCCCCTTAGGGTGGCTGAGAATTCCTGACTGGCTTAATGTCTGCCTTAATAATGACAAAGAAGGACTGAATAGTGTTTAATGATGTTTTAAGTAGATCCTAAGTAGAGGCTTATGACCAAAATTGAGAAGTAGAGAAAATACAAATGAATGTCTGAAACACAGGAATAACCACAGTCTCCTCCTGCTGCAGCTGGGATGAACAGCGCTCAGAAAGATCAGGAGACTGGCCGGCAGGTGCAAGCCTGGCAGTGTTTGCTGGCCTTTCCCAGGTACTGTCATTGGCTCGATATGCATAACCAGGGCCTTCGTTGGACGCCTGAGTTTGCAAAGAAGATGCTTGGAAAGCTGAAAAAGACATTTAAGAGATTGTATTTTTAATTATAAATAAATAGATATTTATGAAAGGATGTTTGTGTTTTCATAGGAACAGAGAAAGAATGATAAAGAATTGGCTTTAGTCACATCACCAAACAAAAATCACCTTTAACCTTGTTACTGAATCAGGTCCAGCGCTCGCCACTCAAAAATCAGTACGTGAGAGAGAGACAAATGTTGGTAGAAAGGAGAGTTGCTTTTAATCAGAATGCCGGCAATCTGGGGAGTTGGTGGACTCAGTATCCCCCCAAAACCATCTGAAGATTGTGCTTGGCCATGAGAGTTTTTAAAGGGAAAAAGGGAAGTAATCTCAGTTAATCATTGAGATGGGGGGTCAGAGTCCTCACTACCCCCCACTGTGTGCGGGCTTGTCGACTTCTTGTGATTCTTCTTTAGATGTTGTCTTGTTCACACAGTTTGCAAGAGTACTGAAGGGGAAGCTAGGGAAGAGATCTGGTCATGGGTTAATTACTTAGTTTTCATTTCTCCTTCTTTGATGTATGGAAAGACCTAACAAGTTAGGCAAGGTATTGTGTGATCAAAAGATTTAAAAAGTGTGCTAGGGCCAGAGATGGGTAGAACATGGGGGTGACTGGTTTAAGTTTAGTGACAAGACAAAGGGGCCTCCTGCAGAGCTCCTTCCTGCCCAAAGCTGCTTACAGCCTTATCATTTGAATCCTTCCTATCTACCCCAGAGATAGTTGTAGTCATACTGTGAATAAATTTATATTACATTTTCAGTTATTATTATTTAGCAAGCATTTTCTTTTTTAAAACTGTCTTCATAATTATATATTTGAATATCTTTACAATAACTTCTTGAACAAATGTACCATAGCAAATCAAGTCTGCATTATTATCTGCATTACTATCTAACTTTTTTTGTTTCAATTTTTCACTGTCATAAAAAATGTCACGATAAATGTCTCTGTGCATAAAACTTATTTCTAGGCTTCCAAATGATCCCTTTGGACTAATTTCCAAAGACAGAATTTCTGGATCAAAGAATTTGATAAGGTTTTGATACATGCTGACAGTTTGTTTCCCCAAAGGACAGTGTGATTTTGTCGGTCATAACGTATGCTTATTAGCACTAGGTATTCTTATTTTTTGTTAAGTATATATTTGTTTCATTTAAACTTATTGGATTGCTATTAAAATAGAATATTTTCCCAAATTGGTTGCCAAATGTGTTTCTTGATGTTATTTGCTTTTTAAAAAATGTTCTTTGCCCATTTATCTTGAACTGGCATTAAACTGGTTTCCCTGACCCCAGTCTAACCTTCCTCCCTTCCATCCTCTACATGTGGCTAGAATTATTCCTAAAATCAATACCCTCATCACGTCACCACTTCCTCAAATCTTTCAAAGCCTCCCCATGTCTTCTCAAAGAGAGTAAACTTTTACCCTGCATGGAAAGCCACTACAATATGGTCCAAGCTGCCACACCGCCTGGTCCTGGGCAACTGCTTTGGTAAATATGGAATTTAATATTAAGATACATCTCCTGAGAGTTGTGCAGTGAGAGACTCAGCTAGGGTCACACATTGTCTTAAATTCTAGCAGGTAGACAGCCACAGTTTCTTTGCTAAGAGCATCTGGATGAAAGAAACCACAGGGACAGTCCCTGTCTCACCTTCATATACTTAACGGGAAAGCAAGCAATTCCTGGGCTCCAGTCCTGCCTCTGTCACTCACTTGGCTATGCCCTGGGGCAGTCATTTAACCTCCATGGCAATAATGCCCACCTCTCAGAGTTGTCTGGGGATAAAATGAAATGATAAAATACATTGTGCACCCTAAGATGTCAGGAAATGAAAACTGTAAATCAAGGACAACGCCTTTCAGGTGTGAAGTACTATCTAAAATAGCCAAATCCACAGAAGTAGAGAATGGAATGGTGGCTGCCAGGGCCTGGGGGGAGGGGGAAAGATCTAACATTTCATTTATGCCAGATGAATAAATTCTAGGGCTCTGCTGTACAATGCTGTGTCTATAGGTAACCATACTGTATTGTACACTTAAAAATCTGTTAAGAGAGTAGCTCTCATGTTAAGTGCTCTTACCACAGTAAAATAAAACTGGAAAGAATTTAACTCTCGGGATATTTGTATAAGCACAGGAAACTTAGACTTGCCAAAGTTCACAGCACGGGTTGTAGCAAGTCTGAGCAAAACAATGTCGGATTGTTGTCACTCCTGGTATTAAGGGCACTGCCTGAACTGGCAGGCAGTTCTCCCATCTCTTCCAGGAGAGCCAGATCCCAGCTGTCTGATTAGCATCATTTTAGTGTTGAAAATATAAACTTCATCATATATTTGTCACTCAGTGTTTGATCCCTAAAAAACATTTTTTTTTAATGTAATACAAATAATGAAAATAACAGCGTCTCCTCACTCAGTTTGGCAAGTGACACATTACCAAATGCCAGTTTGGGGAAAGTCTCAAGGATTCTTGTTTAAAATTTGAAAGCAATGAAATATCAGGAAAATCTAGTGACAAAAATATTGAAAAGATTATTTGTGAGTAAAACTTTGGTCTCATCTCTAACTGAATGTTATTTTAAAAAAACTCTCAGAAACTGTAAATTGTTTGTATATGTTTGCAGATCTAGAAATCACTTATTTTGAAAATTTGGCATCAAATCAGAAAATACAAATAAAAAATAGTACAAAAGCCAATGCTGTGCTAAATGAACTGGATAGTAAAGAAACTATTTTCTACTTTGAAGGAGACCAAGTTTATCAGTGACCAGAGGCCAGGAATCCAATTTGTGAAGATGTCTCAAGATTGTACATATGAATCCTTGGCTCTGAAATGCTCTCCTAAATGTTAGAGATTCCAGTGGCCTAAAAATAATTTAATGTATATCCCAATTTTTTATGGCCTTAAAAAATATATATATCTGGAAATGTCTCAAGTTGATTTATCTTTCATGAGTCACAAGAGTAAAGCTGATTTTCTGATACTGTGTCCTGCATTTTATCTTCTAGGAGCGGGAGAGCATTCTAATGAAAATGAATCCAGTCACGAACTTGAAATATCAGGTACTTGAATGTGATTTGCTTCTTTTTTAATTTTTTAATTTTTTAATTTTATTTTTTTAACATCTTTATTGGGGTATAATTGCTTTACAATGGTGTGTTAGTTTCTGCTTTATAACAAAGTGAATCAGCTATACATATACATATATCCCCATATCTCTCCCTCTTGCGTCTCCCTCCCTCCCACCATCCCTATCCCACCCCTCTAGGTGGACACAAAGCACCAAGCTGATCTCCCTGTGCTATGCGGCTGCTTCCCACTAGCTATCTACCTTACGTTTGGTGTGATTTGCTTCTTAATGGCCTAGACTATCTTGCCATAAACATTTTGCCCCTGGTTGGCTAGAATCTAATTCAAAAAAATGACAAAGTGGTAATGACATCTGGGAAGCTGGAGTCTCTTGTTCTATCCAAAGAGCTTGGAGATTTCTTAGTGGGACTTAGGCTTGCAGATCGAGGCACGGGGGTCTCTGTTCCCTCACTCAAGAAACTAGGGCTGTGTGTGATCAGTCAATAAGGTCTACACGAGTGTCTCTTCTTTAGAGAGAGAGAGACCTTCCCCAGCCCATCCATGTAGAATAGCACAGCTCACCTTTAACCTCTTGATTCTTCTTCATAGCACTGATAACAGGGTGACACAAAAAGAACTATTTCTTATATGTTGTCCCCGCATTAGAAAGTAAGCTTTGTGAGCACAAGAAATTGTTGGTTTTGTTTGCTGCTATGTTCAGAGTACCTAAAACTGTACCTGCACACACTAAACCATCCTGAGTATGGGTTGCAATCATTGGAAAGTAAATGAACACAATAAGAGAAACCACTCCCAACCATCCTCTAGGCTTTCTTTGATCATTCAAAAGGCACTGAGTACAGAATCAGCTGTATTCCCTGGACTCTCCTCCCTCCTTCCCTTTGCCAATATTCACATCCTAAAAGCCCAGTTAAAGACCTACATCCCCTAAGTGCCTATCTTCACCTCTGCTCTGGAAATTAATTTCTCCCTGTTCTGAACAGCTTGAATATTTTCTAATACTTTATACTACATTGGGCTATGTATATTACATAACAACTGTAATTTGATTTAACATTGTATTATGTTGTATAATTGTTACTGAGTCCAAGCCCATACTGCTCGCCAAACGACTGGTCAATAAATCAAGAGACGAGTTGCTGGGGCAAAGGGATAGCGACTTTATTCAAGAAGCCAGCAGACCGAGAAGATGGCGGACTAATGTCCCAAAGAACCATCTTGCCTGAGCAAGAATTCAGGCTTCTTTTATATTAAAAGGGGAGGGAGTAAAATCATACATTTCCTGGTTCCCGTCAGCCTCCAGAAGGGATGTGTTAATTTCTTCCTCCCTGCAGTCATTCACAGGTGGACCTGATCAGAATGTTTCCTGTGAGCTAAACAAAGGTATTTTAGCTTAATGCTCATTACCTGGGAGGCAGGGTTCCCAGAGATGGGCCATTATATATAACTTAGGCTTATAGGCAACATCTCTTTAGTGATGAACTTGTAACAGAATACAAAAAGTTCTTCCCTATTACATAACTATACATTATATTGTAATATAACTATATTTATAACATAACTATGTAGAGTTTTCTCCTGTTAGACTCTGAACTCCATGAGATTAAGAATTGAACTGTAACCATCTTTTTCATCTCCTAAAATGTCCAATATCTTGCATCATATATAGTAGATATTCCATAAATGATGTTGGACTAGAGAAGCCAATTATGATAGAATATATATGAAAATCCCATAAGAAAGATCTGGGGAGTGGAGAGTTCAATAGCAGAGGGATTACTCAAGGATTCTTCCATCAACTTTGCACTCCTCATAAAGATATTGATTCACAATATGTTATACAGGATTTTTTTATTTGAACAATTTTGAGACAGTGACCTCTAAGATGCTCTTTTCTCCCCAGCCCCACCCAACCGGGAAGGATGCTGTGCTATAATGGCGTCAGGCACACTTGTGCTCCGAAGTTGTTCTCATCCTTTGCCAGCTGTGAGGTGTGTCATTCAACCTCTCTGAACCTTAGTTACTCCATCTGTAAAATGGGGAGAGGAAGTCTTACCTCACTAGGTCCTTTTGACGGTGAAATGAGAAAATGATAGTGCCAGATATGCCTGGCACATAGCAGGCTCTGAGCAAGCAACTGCCCTGATCATCTTTGTCATTAGAATTGGGGCTATTCCAATTCTAATGACAATTAGCTACTCCTGCTCTTCTTGTCTTCTTAGAACATTTTCGTCTGAATGGAAATTAGAAATGTGGTTTATTTATGTTTTAATTTTTAATTTTTTAATATCTTTATTGGAGTGTAATTGCTTTACAATGGTCTGTTAGTTTCTGCTTTATAACAAAGTGAATCAGCTATACATATATATATGTTCCCATATCTCTTCCCTCTTGCATATCCCTCCCTCCCAGCCTCCCTATCCCACCCCTCTCGGTGGTCACAAAGCACCGAGCTAATCTCCCTGTGCTATGTGGCTACTTCCCACTAGCTATCTATTTTACGTTTGGTAGTGTATATATGTCCATGCCACTCTCACTTTGTCCCAGCTTACCCTTCCCCCTCCCCATATCCTCAAGTCCATTCTCTGGTAGGTCTGTGTCTTTATTCCCATCTTACCCCTAGGTTCTTCATGACATTTTTTTCCCCTTAGATTCCCTATATGTGTGTTAGCATATGGTATTTGTTTTTCTCTTTCTGACTTACTTCACTCTGTATGACAGACTCTAGGTGCATCCACCTCACTACAAATAACTCAATTTCGTTTCTTTTTATGGCTGAGTCATATTCCATTGTATATATGTGCCACATCTTCTTTATCCATTCATCTGTTGATGGACACTTAGGTTGCTTCCATGTCCTGGCTATTGTAAATAGAGCTGCAATGAACATTTTGGTACATGACTCTTTTTGAATTATGGTTTTCTCAGGGTATATGCCCAGTAGTGGGATTGCTGGGTCGTATGGTAGTTCTATTTTTAGTTTTTTAAGGAACCTCCATACTGTCCTCCATAGTGGCTGTATCAATTTACATTCCCATCAACAGTGCAAGAGGGTTCCCTTTTCTCCACACCCTCTCCAGCATTTATTGTTTCTAGATTTTTTGATGATGGCCATTCTGACCAGTGTGAGATGATACCTCATTGTAGTTTTGATTTGCATTTCTCGAATGATTAATGATGTTGAGCATCCTTTCATGTGTTTGTTGGCAATCTGTATATCTTCTTTGGAGAAATGTCTGTTTAGATCTTCTGCCCATTTCTGGATTGGGTTGTTTGTTTTTTTGTTATTGAGCTGCCATGAGCTGCTTGTATATTTTGGAGATTAATCCTTTGTCAGTTGCTTCATTTGCAAATATTTTCTCCCATTCTGAGGGTTGTCTTTTGATCTTGTTTATGTTTTCCTTTGCTGTGGAAAAGCTTTGAAGTTTCATTAGGTCCCATTTGTTTATTTTTGTTTTTATTTCCATTACTCTAGGAGGTGGGTCAAAAAAGATCTTGCTACAATTTATGTCAGAGAGAGAGTGTCCTGCCTATGTTTTCCTCTAAGAGTTTGATAGTGTCTGGCCTTCCATTTAGGTCTTTAATCCATTTTGAGTTTATTTTTGTGTGTGGTGTTAGGGAGTGTTCTAATTTCATACTTTTACATGTAGCTGTCCAGTTTTCCCAGCACCACTTAGAAATATGGTTTATTTATCACGCGTCACCACTGTTTATTTAATATTTGTCACCAACTCCCTCATAGTTTCTTCATAACATTCATTAGAGTCATATTACCTGTGAGTTGCTCAGCCCCAAGGTGGCAGACAGGCCATAAACACTGGAAAAGGATCTGTTTTGGTTTACGGTTTGGTTATAATGATTGCAGTAATCTCTACTAGACTCTTAGGTGCTCAACCGGGGGGTTTATGAACATTCTGTCTCATTACAAAACCTGTGCTCCTGCCCTCTCGGAATTGGCATCTCCCATCTCCTTTAAGATGTTGGCCCATTGTGTGCCAGCTTGCAGGGGTGGGCTCAGTAGCAGAAAGAGTGGTTTTATGTATTGAACACTGGCTAGTCTAGCATGACCCAGGAGTAAGTACATCCTGGGATTGTCAGCTTTTGGTTTTCTAATTCAGCCTAAGCGCTTTACTTTCAGATACAGACAATACTGGGTTAAAGCTGACAGCTATTATTAGGCAGACATCCTGCTTTAATGAATTGATAAGAAGCGTTTGATCCCAGACTAGTTTAAGCCAGCATGGTCCCTGCTCTCATGTCAGTTTCACTGCCCATGTATAAATGCGCCGTGATATTAGTCACTCACCATTTGATCCCTTAAAAACATTTTTTAAAGTCATCAAAATTATAAAAAGAATAAAAAGAACTGTGATCCCTCACTTCCACTTTGGCAAGCAAGTTGTACACAACCATTGCCTTATAGGGAATGAGAACTAAAATAAAACCAACGAACATGCACATTTGCAATCTGCAAAGTTCGCACAGTTCTTATTTGTCATTTGCTTGGCTATCTGGTTTATACCCTATGCATGATTAGCCCTGTTTTCCACATGAGAAATTTGTGCCTCCAGGAATTGAAGTCATTTGCTGGAACACACAGGCAGTAGATGTTGGAAATGAGGTAGGAACCTAGGTATTCTGGCTTCCAACCCAATGACTTAATGAATAGATAAGAATGATTTTAAATGATCCCATCTGCACATCAGCCCAAGCAGTCCTTGTAACTGCTTACTTGGCAATTACCAGGTAAGTTTGTAAGTAGACTCCTCTGAGGCGCTTCAAAACAGTTGTCTGTCTTATACTAATGGCTCCTCGGCAATTGTATTTACAAGAATCATTTACGAGCCTCATTCTCCATGGAGAGAAAGGTAAACTGGAGTGGAGTCCTCTGAGAATCAGGACAGAGATGGAATGCAGCGCTGAATTAATGGGCGTTCACCGCCTCCTTCTTCCTTGTGACCACAGATGGCTGGTAGGGCCTTGGGAAGGTTACGTGACTCTAAGAGGGCCACCGAGTGGACACCTGGAGGTGTGGTCCCAAAGGCCCTTCCCACCCCTCCCTCACCAGGTCTAGGGCCTGAGCTCCTGCGCTTGCCTGAACGTTAATTAGGACGGATTCGTCGATTGCCAGCGTGCTGTGACTCTCTGGAAAGATGATCGGATTTGGAGAAGTTCAGCCTGCTCATTGGAAGTGGACCCCATCACAGTACCTTCTTCTCACTGTCCTCTTGTGAAGGAAAGTGTATGCTGCTTCAGGAGGATGTGAGGGTGAAATTTTAATTGAATAGAAGACAGGAGATGCTCAGGGATGGTTCCCATAGCAACTGCAGTGTGTGTGTGCGTGTATTTAATATATGCATTAGAAGAGAAAAAGCAGCTCATCTTCGTGTGCAAGTCTAGAATATGAAACTGGAAAGGAAGGAAATCCAAGGCTCCCGCAGTAGCCTCATGCTGGATTTACTGCTTTCCTTGGCTTGGCTGTTTTTTCTTCGACATGGCAACAACCAACGACATTCCCCTCTGTCTTTTCTTTCCTTGGCTTCATGGAGGCCAGGTGCCACCTCGCACAAGGACACTGTGAGGACGGAGCCACTGGCTTATAAGAGGCAGGGTCCAGTTATAGGTCTGCTGCACACAGCCCTTTGCTTCTCGAGATGGTTCCACCACCTGACCCGTGAGAGCTGGGGGACCAGAGCTTTGTTGGCAGACAGTCCTGCTTTCACGTGTCAGCTCTGTAAACTTGCATATGCCCTTGAACTAACCAGAGCCACCTTTTTAAAAATTTGTTTGTCTTGTTTGTTTTTAAAACTCATCAAAGGGAGAATAAAGCAACTTGTTCAGTGTAGCATCACATCTGGGAGAAAGTTAGAAGACAAGGAGTAGGATCCGTGCTCTTTTTCTTTCCCAGGGACTCACAGGAAAGTAGGAAATCCACGTGGTTGGGGTTATGCTGTTTAATTGGACGTCACCATGACCTGGAAGGTTGCCATCTTTGCTGGTTACAGGTAACATGTAAAGAATATCCCATCAATCAGAGAGGAGGCTTGCTGGGAGGGAGCCATGAGGAGAAAGGAACAGGGGACAAATGCAAGATGAATTAGGGTTGCTCCTCTGTGTATCTTACACATGTCTCTTCTGTGGGCACCTAGAGGCCAGCAACTTCGGACTCATTTCATGGACCCAAGACCAAGCTCAGCATCGGGCACTTGGTCTGTGCTGGGCAAAGGCTGAGCTGAACTGAATCTGACCTAGTTCATCTGGCAGTGGAGCAAGTTCATGTGCCAGACCAGAGGGAGAAGAGAAGCAACCTATTATTTATTCGAGTATTTGGCACTCCATTATTTTTATAAGTGAATGCACAAAATCGCTGTGATAGGGTCAGAAACTTGGACTTGGGATATTCAAGTCGAGGCTTTTAAGAAAAATCTGTGCTGTTATTTTTCCTGTTGTTGTTTGGATAAGAATCTTTCTGAAAATTCCAGTGAGTCTCCGCTGGGTGACTTGGGATGAAGAGGAGGGATCTTTGCACACAGCTTTGCTGGAGAGAAAATTGAGAGGGTGACGGCAGCTTTTTTCTTCTGAGCCCTTGAAACAGGTTGTACTTGGTTTAGCTAAGGAGTGATTTTCTTATAATATCAGCATCTGCTTCTCTGCCCTTGGGAAGGCAGAAGGAGCTCTGAGGTCCCTGGCAGACTGCTCCTTCCCACAATATTAAATTCAGCCTTGTCAATTCAAGGTTGGGAACATTGTTCCCAGCACCTGAGGGCGTCTGTCATCTTGAAGAAGCAACAAAATCTTCCGACAGCCCAGAGCAATTATTTTGGAAGTATTTCCCTCTGGGCTGTGACCAGAGCAGTGGACAAGGCAAGAGCAGATGTCCCCTCTCTTGGAGGGGGCCTTTCACCTTGGAGGACAGTACTGCCATGTGGTGATGCGTGCAGTTTGGCATTGGGACTATCCGTGTTGAAATCTGGACTCCACCATGCATTTGCTCTGTGACCCTGGATAAGTTGCTTCACCTCTCTGGGCCTCCCTTTCTCCATTTGTAAATTGGAAACTCAATAGTACTTAGCTGAGAGAGTCATTAGGATTAAACAAGATAACACATATAAAAATCTTGGGCTTCCCTGATGGCACAGTGATTGAGAGTCCGCCTGCCAATGCAGGGGACGCGGGTTCGTGCCCCGGTCCGGGAAGATCCCACGTGTCACGGAGTGTCTGGGCCTGTGAGCCATGGCCGCTGAGCCTGTGCGTCCGGAGCCTGTGCTCCGCGACGGGAGAGGCCACAACAGTGAGAGGCCCGCGTACTGAAAAAAAAAAAAAAAAAAGTCTTAAAACGTTGATGCCTGGCACATAGTACATAGACATAAATATTAGCAGCAATTATCACGGTCGGTGTCCCGATGACTCTAGCCATCATGGCGACCCAGTGGGGTCTCTTCTGTGTTCCCTAGATGCAGATTCACATGACACTTATTGGGGATCTACTGTGTGCCAAGCACAGTGACAGTGACTTACGCATATTTTTTTTCAACTTCAGAAGAGGGCAGCAGAAGATGTCACTGCCTGATGGATCTGAGTTGACTTCTGGAAGGAACTGAACTGGGGGTGCAGACTGGAGATAATGCTGTGCATGAACTTGGGTGGGAGAGGCGTGGGAAGGGGGAGCAGGATGTGGTGGGCCTGGGGCTGCCAGGCGTCAGAAGATAAAAGGGGAGTTCCAGGGGGGCACAGCTCAGCCCTGAGGGGCTGGAGAACAGCAGAAGGCCAGGGAATGATGTGTCCAGGCTGATGTTAGGTCAGGCCGAGGCCCCCGTTCTGTATTTGCTGAGCGATGAGGCCAGGGGGCCGGGCAGGGTGATGGGGCCCCTTCAGCAGGATGTTGTAGGATGCTGAGCCCTCACAAGGGGGTGGAGGTGTTTCTGATCCAGCCGAAGGGCTAAAAGAGACACAGCAGCCATGGCAGGAATGGTGGGTTCCCAACCTGGCTGCTTCTCAGAATCTCTTGGGGGCTTATTAAAAATGCAGATTTCTCTACCATCCATTTGCCTAATTAATCAGATTCTCCGTGGGTAGGACCTGGAACCACACAGTCTTGGCAAACTGCTGGGGTATTCTGCCATGAGCTGGCCCCGGGCTCCAAGAATGGGGGTTTAGTTGTCCCTGGTGTAACCCATCAGGGAATGGGCTAGGGAGGGAGCAGATCTCCCATGACAGGTTACCGGATGCTGAGATGATGCCCGGCTCTTAGAACTGAAGGAAGAGCCTTGTTCCAGGCAGAGCCCTGCATCCAGGTGGGGCCGGCAGCAGCCTCAGGTGGGGAAGACAAGACAGGACAAGGAGTAGCCAGCAGCCTCAGGACCACAGATGCCGAGGGCACGGGCATGCCTGGCAGGTAGACCTCCCCGGAGGGCAAGTGGGGATTCGGTTGCTCCCAGGTTGTGGCTCTCCTGGAATTAGAAGGGAATTGAGGAGAATCACCCACGTCCAAGGCCTCATGCTGGGGGCAGCCGGAACCCTTATGTCCTCCACCCCGCTCTCCCCACACTCCCTCCTGGCATCTGCCAGGTGGCCTCTCTGGACTGTGAGATGCTACAGGTGGAAGCTGCGGCTGGGCATTGAGGATGTCAGGGAATTTCAGCAGGTCTGAACCCTAGCAGTGAATATAATCCATCTCATCTTTTCTCTCTCTGACCCCCCTACTGGGAATAACCCCTCCACCATCTCCCCGTAGTTGGAACCCTCACTTTCCCTCAAGTTTACTTAAAATGGTGGTCCTTCATAAGTTGCCAATTTTCCAATTTTTTTTTTTTTTTTTTGCGGTACGCAGGCCTCTCACTGTCATGGCCTCTCCCATTGCGGAGCACAGGCTCCGGACGCGCAGGCTCAGCGGCCATGGCTCACAGGCCCAGCCGCTCCGTGGCATGCGGGATCTTCCCTGACCAGG
Organism: Hyperoodon ampullatus; assembly: GCF_949752795.1. Taxonomy (NCBI): domain Eukaryota; kingdom Metazoa; phylum Chordata; class Mammalia; order Artiodactyla; family Ziphiidae; genus Hyperoodon; species Hyperoodon ampullatus. The sequence continues at coordinate 78,039,637 of NC_136928.1, forward strand.
GCACGAACCCGTGTCCTCTGCATTGGCAGGCGGACTCTCAACCACTGCGCCACCAGGGAAACCCCCAAATTTTTTTAAATTGCCATCAATTTCAAGTTTAAGGCAATTCAATCCAGTGAAACACATACTTATTGAGTACACATTATGAACCAATCCCTGAATCTGGTCCTGGACTGTACAAGAAAAATTAGGACACGTTTCCAGTTCTTAGGGAACTCAGTGCAGGGAAAGAAAAATGCAGGTCAACAAATGTCATTTAGTGTGCCAGGCACTACACACTAAGGGTAAATTCCAATTTTCAAAAAGGGCTGTATAATAGTTATTTCTGTGCACGTTTTATCTCCTCCACCTGACTCATTTTTGTAGAGGGCTAGGGACATGTCACATTCATTTTTGTAATTTCTTCCCTCTGAAACAGTGGATGGAACATGGCTGGTATTCAGTGGATCTTTGTTGGTCTGGTTTGAATTGAATTCTACTTGGCACTATGTTTTTTTTAATAAATATTATTATTTGATTTTAAAAATGTTTAGGAATATATTATATAATGTCAGGCTATAGGTTAGGTAGATTTAGGAAGGTTAGAGTTGGATTTTTTATTTCTGGCAGTGATGGGGTTTTTTAATAGATCCTGACTGCAAGCAGTCAAGATAAAATATAGTTTGAATATTTTTAGACAATTCTGAATTAGAAGAATTTGCCAGAACTTTGAAAGGGCAAATTGTGACACAGAATTATTTGGACCAGTTAGAGGACTGATAAAATCGAATGGGATGATTTTCACTAGGGCAAGGTGTCATTTTAGAAAGGAGTACTGTCTCCAAATGCTGATTGAGAGAGACATGGCCAGGGATTGTCCTAGAAAACAGCAGAGATTTGGAGGACGGGACAACAGAAATGAAAATACAAAAAAAAAACTAAGTAAATATTCAGATTTTGCTCTTCTGTTCTCTACTGATGGAGTAATTTGTCTTCAATGTGGTATAAATGAAAAAGCAGGGGAAAGATCTGAGTTAAAATAGAGGGTCACAGGACACGAAAAAGTGTGATCTTTGGCAGTGTAACCCCTGCCAGTGTCAGCTTTCTTATGTATAAAATGGCCAGCGTGGTACATTATTTCCAGGGTTGCTGTGAGTGACGATCCCAGGAGATAAGAAATGGAAAGGGCCCTGCAAGGTCCCTTGCCTGTACTACGTACTTAATAAACAACCACTCCCTTTCAGATCCCTTCCCTAACCGTGGGGAGCTTAGTGGCAGCTCAGAAATCAGGAATGGGTTCTCACAAACATTATACAATTGTTGTTTTTGATGACTCCATGAGCAATGTCATTGGCTTCCTCAGAAGCTGAGCCTGGAGACATGAAGCTGGAACTGGTCATGTGCGCAAGCGGGCAGCTGGGGAAGGGGACCGAAATGGCACTGAGATGCTGGGTTCAGGCTGAGGCTTGTCTGGATGGTGCGTCGTTCTGGTTTGCATCTTCCCCTCTCTCACCTGGCAGCACCCCCGGCCGGTGATTGGTGGGGTCCTTTGCCACCTGCAGATCGCTCACCTGGAAGCCTTTTCAGCTCTTCCCTCAGACCAGTTGGGTTACGGACACTGGTGTGGGCTGTGCATAATATCTGGGGCTCCTGGGACTGTTCTGAACAAAGGAAATAGCTGGAATCAGAGCTGACTCCACAGAAGCCTGGGTACTGTCCCTGCTGGGGGCAGCCCTGGACCATTTATTGAAAAAATGGAGAAATACCTATTTATTTGAAGCACCACTGGGTCCAACACAGGATGGCCATATATTTTAATTGTCCAGAGCAGGATACTGTTTTTTTTTTTTTTTTTTCGGTACGCGGGCCTCTCACTGCCGTGGCCTCTCCCGTTGCGGAGCACAGGCTCCGGACGCACAGGCTCAGCGGCCATGGCTCACGGGCCCAGCCGCTCCACGGCATGTGGGATCTTCCCGGACCGGGGCACGAACCCGTGTGGCCTGAATAGGTAGGCGGACTCTCAACCACTGCGCCACTAGAGAAGCCCAAGAGCAGGATACTTTTGAGAATGAGTGAGGACATCATAGAAATCATGCTGGGATGACAGGCATAGCTAAGACTGTCCTGGGCAAAGCAGGATATATGGTCACCCTTGTCAGATAGCCTGGACAGAGGAGTTTGTATTAGATCCTCTGTCTGGAATTATTTTCATTGTCCTTGCAAGGACTTCAACACATAGCTGAATATTCATCTTGATTTGGTGATTTCCTTTAGCTACAATTAAGAGTTTAATATTCTGAAGACTCAATTATGAGAAAGACCCACTAGGATTTGTGGGGAATAATTTAAATACTTCCATTTGCATAATGATTTACAGTTTGCAGAGCATTTTCACACACATTAGGTCACCAACCTGGACCTCCTCCCTAAATGTCAAACCTCCAAATTGCAAACCTGCTGCCTCTGAAATGTAACATTGTCTACACTGAGCTCTGTGGTGTCTGTCTGTTCCATGCCTACTTCTCTTCTTCCAGGAAGCCTTCCCTGATCTCAACTCACCATCCCCACCCCTCAAAAAAAGTTGCCCCTCCTCAGTAACCCATGTGCTTGCCTACCTTGCTTACTAGAGAGCATGTCTTGAGGAAGGAGTAGGAATAAGTTTCTGCTGTATTCCGAGGTCCAACTCAGAGTAGGAACTCAGAGGATATTGGCTGAATAAATGAATCTGACTTGAATGGTGCTTCTCAAACTTTCATGTACACCAGTTACCTGGAGGGCTTCTTAAAAGGAAGATTCTCACATAGCAGCCCTGGGTGGGGCTGGAGAGTCTGCATATCCACCAAGCACCCAGGTGATGCCGATGCTGTAGGTCCTTGGACCATACTTTGGGTAGGTGCTCAAGCACTAATATTTAAACTTGGCTGTTCCTTGGAATCACCTGGGGAAGTTTTAGATAGCTCCATGCCTGGAGCACACCTCTGGAGTTTCTGATTTAATGGATAAGGGTGCACCTGGGTATCAAGAGTTTTCAAAGTTCCCCAGGTGTTTCTAGTATACAGCAGAGTTTGAGAACCATGATGCTGCAGGGAAATTTGACGTGACTATACAACTTTCAAAGTGAAACGCGTGGTTCCCTATAACCTAGAAAGAAGAGTGTTAATGGTACCTTACAATTTTAAAATTCACAAAGGACTTTAAGCTCGTATCCATTATTTCAATAGTTCCTTACAACCTGTGAGGAAGGCTTTTTTCACATGGGAAGCAGACTCAGCAAGGTGGTCCTGATACAGCAGAGATATGAATCAAGCTTTTTTATAAATTTCAAATTTAATGTATGTTTTCTGTAATCAGTGGAGAGAGCTGAGGTTTGTTGGTCAAGTCCCAGCCCTGACAGTTGAGCTGGGTATCACTTGACTTTGGACCTCACGTTTCTTCTCTGTCCCCACCCCTCCCCCATGCATATGACACCCAGGCAGCCCTCCTAGGCAGTCTGTCCTGCTAGCTCCTCTGTGTCACATCTAGGTCCTTGGGTGAGCACACTCCTCTTCTCTCCCCTTCTCCAGCTGTCAAACTCCTACTCCCACTTCAAGACCCGGCTCAGATGTCCTTGCTTCCCTTGGGCAAGTTTAACCCTCCCCCGTGTACCTCTTTAGTGATCACCACTGTCTGTTTCTTCATTTGCTTCTTCTAGCCTGTGAGCTCTTCAAATTCATGAGCCACGTCTTATTTTCTTGTATTCCCTACACACATTATAGGGTCCGATAGTGATGTGCTCGGTGAATACATTAAATATAAATGGGTGATTAAATTAATTTGCTTTAGAGAGATGTTTTAAGATGATAAGGACTTGGAAGACTAAAAAAAAAACTACTTTGGAAAGTTAAAAACATGATACTCAGTGTAAGCTATTATTACTATGATTATTCATAGTAATATTGTTGTTTATTAATTTTTTAGCCTTCCAAGATGCAAACCTGCTTATGCACTTTGTGCCTGAAATTTTCAATTGACTAAACAAGACTTCTTGCTGTTTAAACAATGGAAGAATTACAATGAGAAAAGGGGTCATTTAAAATTAATTGGAAGATGTGGAATAAAAGAAAAAAAGTTACCCATAATCTCACCACTGAAGTATACACTGGTAAATTTCTGATATATTTCTTTCCGGTCTGTTTTTTGCACACAGTGTTTTCTAAAACGGAGTTGTAGTGATGCTGTTTGTGTACCATTTTATGTCTTTTTTTTTCACTTAAAATTATAGCCTACTCATTCCCTCCTATTATTACTACTTTTACAGGCGTCTTTTTTAGTGGCTGTGTGCTTTTGTTTCAAGTGTATATACCACAGTTTACATAGGGATTACCCAGCTATTGGACACTGAGATTGTATTTTTGTTTTCATCCACATTGAATGATGCTGCAGTGATGACGTGATAAAAACTCGTTTTTCTGAATTTAGGCTTATCTTTTTAGGGGTCAATGTCCAGAGGAGTAATCCCCCGAATTTATGCTATTCATTCTACCAGCAGCAATGTATGAAAGTGATCATTTCATTATCTTGCTTCCAGAACTGGTTATTATAAAATTTTAAGTTGTGTTTAATTTGATAGGTGAGAAATGTTCTTTCATATTAATTTGTATTTCTTTTTATTACTAGGGAGTTTGAATAAAAATATCAAATGTTTAGCATGGGTTTACAGGTTCCTCTGAGCTTTCAAAGGATTTTTTAATATATAAACTTCCTAGGCAACTATTATATGCCTCTTTCTGCTCTAAGAATCTAAGGTTCTCTAATATATAAACGCCAATGTCTTATTTAATAGACCTTCAGTGAGAACCATCTCTGCTGAATGCATGTGAAAGATGGTGTCTATCCTTTCCAAAGATGTTCAGAAATTTTTCCTACCATTTATTTAAAAAATTGTTTTCTTTTAAAAATGATGTAAATATTACAATTAATTTGGTAAACAGAAAAATGGCTACAGAATCATATTTTGCATGGTGGAGTCCTGTTACACACATAATTTTGTCTGTTTCTAAATTACATATTACTTGGGGGTATTTCCAATGATTATTTCAAGGGATGCAGACTGTGCCATTGAACTGAGGTGCAATGGATTAGGGTTAGGGTTTATTTTACTGCTGGCATATATACTGATTTTGATCTTATTTGCTTGTTTTGGTGAATATGGCTTTATTCCATTTTTGAGGCTATTTTCTTAAACTCACAGAGGTGAGGTTACTGGATCAAATAGGCAAAACATTTGTATGTCACATGCCTAACATTTTTCCTGAAGAGACTTGAATATTTGCTATTTCACCAGTAATAGGAGTTTACTAGTTTGAGCGGTTTCATGGAAATTGTGAGCTTTAAAAACTTGTTACAAATTTAATAGGCAGAAACCCCTTAACATATTTTAATTTGTACTTATTTTAATAACCAGATAGGCTGGACATTTAAAAAAATATTTATCAATTTTATTTCTTCTTTTGTGAATTAGCTTTTCAGCTTTGTTTGTTTTGCTTGTTAACCTAATTACTATCTTAATTCCTCTGCTATGTTTTTTTCTTAAAACAATACAAAGCAAAACAAAAAAACACCTTCACCCATTTCTCCCACACCCTCACCCTCTGCCTCAGACAACCACCAATCTGTTCTCTGTATTTATGAGATTTTTGTTTGTTTGTTTGTCTTTTAGATTCCACACCAAAGTGAGATCATACAGTATTTGACTTTCTCTTATTTCACTTAGCATAATGTCTTCAATGTTCATCCATGTTGTCGCACGTGGCAGGGTTTGCTTCTTTTTATGGCTGAATAGTATTCCACTGTATGTATACACTACATCTTCTTTATCCATTCATCTGTGTATGGACACTTAAGTTGCGTCCATGTCTTGGCTATTGTAAATAATGCTGCAATGAACATAAGAGTATAGACATCTTTTCAAGACAGTGATTTCGTTTCCTTTGGATAAATACCCAGAAGTGGAATTGCTGGATCATGTGGTAGTTCTTTGTTTCATTTTTTGAGAAGCCTCCTTACTGTTTTCCCTATTGGCTGCACCAATTTACATTCACAGTACACAGGGGTTCTCTTCTCTCCACATCCTCACCAGCATTTTTTATCTGTTGACTTCTTGATCATAGCCATTCTGAAGATGTGAGGTGATATCTTTTTGTGGTTTTGATTTGCATTTCTCTGATGATCAGTGATGCTGAGCATGTTTTCACGACCTGTTGGCTATTTGTATGTCTCCTTTGGAAAAATGCCTATTCATATCCTTGGCCCATTTTAAAAATCAAACTTTTTTTTATTGATTCCTATGAGTTCTTTATATATTTTAGATATTAAGTCCTTATCAGATATATGATTTACAAATATTTCCTCCCATTCTGTAGGTTGCCTTTTCATTTTGTTGATGGTTGATGTACAGAAGCTTTTCAGTTTGATGTAGTCCCACTTGTTTATTTTTGCTTTTGTTGCTTTTGCTTTTGGTATCAAATCCAAAAAAATCATTACCAAGACCAGTGTTAAGGAGCTTACTGCCTATGTCTTTTTTCTAAACAGTTTTATGGTTTCAGGTCTTAGGTTCAAGTCTTTAATCCATTTTGAGTTTATTTTTGTGTATGATGTAAGATAGTGGTCCAGTTTCGTCCTTTTGCATGTGGCTGTCCAGTTTCCCTGATGCCATTTATAGAAGAAGCTATCCATCTGCCCTGCTATTTTTGTCATTTCCTTCTGTTAACATTCTTATTGACCACTGGAAACAATAGGGGGAGATTCAAAGTAATTAAAAAATATTTTTTTTAACAGATCCTCCTTGAAACAAAAGGGAAATATCACTGAGTCATCTTGAAAAGTAAGTGTTTCACTTAATACAAAACTCTCTCCCATTTACTAGTGTACATTGCCCTGGAACTTTTGGTAGATGGGCCCATTTGAACTATGTTATGTCTTACATTTCAAAATGGACTTTTATGGACGAGCAGCTGTGTTCCCTCCAATTAAGAGTAGTCTTTTCGGGCTTCCCTGGTGGTGCAGTGGTTGAGAGTCTGCCTGCCGAAGCAGGGGACACGGGTTCGTTCCCTGGTCCGGGAAGATCACACATGCCGCGGAGCAGCTGGGCCCGTGAGCCATGGCCGCTGAGCCTGCGCGTCTGGAGCCTGAAGAGTAGTCTTTTCTTACGAATGAACATAAGCCTCAGTGATACCACCACGTTGAATATGATAGGGATAAAATCAAGGAAGGAATTGGTGAAATCTCTGGGGTAAAGTTTCTTGTCTTTTGCCTCATTATGTGGGGAGGGGAAATGTCTTATTTGTTTCCTTACCAGTGTTTTCAGGGTGATGGTGTGCACCAACGTCTCTGGCCCAAACCTTTCTTCAGAGCAATGGTAGATACATCTGGACAAATACAAATATTTTCCCCTGTAGATTGACCAATTACATTCTAATTTAGAATTAGAATTGGGAATTGAAAATGAGAGGGCGGCTGGTAGGAGAGGAGGTTAGGAAACCAACCTCAAAATTCATCAAAATTTGAATGCTGGGGTAAGATATCAACTAAGTAAGAAATGCATAGAAAATGAAGGAAAAGGAAACATACCAAAATGTATTTAAATATTTCCCTACTGTTGGGTATTTGGGTGAATACTATTCTGTGGATATAGGTGCTGTTACTTGGAAGCCATGCTTTAAATGATCTTTAAATTTTTCAGACTTTTTTTCGGCAGGCACATAATTAATATTTGTTAAGTAAATTTGTTCTAAATACAGAATCCAAATATTCCTTTGTTTGTAAAATTTTTGATTCATTTATATGCATGTGAACATTTCAAAGAGATAACATTTCATGGACCAGGTTATTCTTATTTTTTTTTAACCTCAATTTGCTTGGATTGAAAAATAACTGACTCATTATCTGAAATCATGCCATACCTAATTTTAGATCTACATTTATAGAATAATTAGGACATTGACTTGCCAGGAGATAAGGACATGAACTAATGAACTTCTGAAAGTCTTTTCTGTGTTTATTTTGGGTATTTCAAAATTTAGAATTAAAAAAATAGAAATATGTCACCTAAAACCTATGAAATTATATCCTACGGACTTTGAGGGCTCCTCTATTGATCAAGTGATGTTATTTCTAGAGTACATTTGAGTGTGTGTGTGTGTGTGTGTGTGTGTGTGTATAAATGGAAAATTCTCACTTTATTAACTAAATTTAATATTTGATTTTCCTAATGCTTGGAAAGGTGCTAAAATAACCACCTTTCCCATAGATTTGCTCTAGAGGAAGAATTCTTGATTGTTTAAGCACTAAAGTTATTGCCAAGTTGAAGAAAATAAACTTGAAGTTACAAGCTATGGCATATTTTTCTGCAAATGAAGCAGGTTATTATCAATTTCTTCAAAAGTGCATGAAAACTGTTACTGTGAGATATAAGAAAAATCTTGGTGTGCAATACTTTTGTTAGAGTCCTTTTAAAAAATCAGGAAATAATGGGGAATTGAAGAGACTAATGGAATGTGTTATGTATAAAAACCACTTTTTCTTTCCATGAGTTGAAGGTATTCTATTACAAGGCAGAGTTTATACAGTACATTCTTAGGGGAGGAGGGCTCAATGTGTTGGATTAATTTTTTAACAACATTCTACTCAGTAGTGTTAAATGTATTCTCTCTCTGAACAGTTGTGAATTTAATGGGCCATTCTATATGTTGGCAGGAGATATTAGAATGGGAATTATAATGGAACATTCCAATTCATATCTTTTTAGTTAGAGAGTTGAAAATAGCTTTCTCCTCCCCCCCAACCCCCAGTTATGCTGCCCCAATATATACCTGTGAGAAATTTAAACCTCTGAAAATGAGCAATTTTATTCTGCTCTGGGGTATTTGGAAGATGACTCCTAGCTAAAACACACACTCAAAATAGAATCTTGTTGGGCTTCCCTGGTGGCGCAGTGGTTGAGAGTCCGCCTGCCGATGCAGGGGACACAGGTTCGTGCCCCGGTCCGGGAAGATCCCACATGCCGCGGAGCGACTGGGCCCGTGAGCCATGGCCACTGAGCCTGCGCGTCCGGAGCCTGTGCTCCGCAACGGGAGAGGCCACAACAGTGAGAGTCCCGCGTACCGCCAAAAGAAAAAAAAATAGAATCTTGTTAATAAAATGATTAACATCCACAATTTACATGTGAATTCTACCCACATGTGTGGTGTTTGAAAGGATCTTTAATTATGTCAACTAAAGTGGCTGTGGCCCTTGTTTCACTTGCATCTACCCAGAGAACATCATAGAAGATTGTGTGACCAATGTCAGAAACTGGTTTTAGATCACCAGTAGACTTGAGATTTCTAAGTGTGCCCTGCTCTATAGTATGTGAACACACTAATTTCCACACAGTATTTCAGAATTAGTAATACAATTCTTAACTGCATTTGATTTTTTTTTTGTATTCAAATGGTCTCAATTTAAAGTATTAAAGGGATTCAGATATTCAAGCTGGCAGCCATTCATAGAATATTTATTCATGTAAAAAAAATCCTTTGAACGCCTTTTTTTTTAGGATGCAACTAGCCTCTAGACGTCTAAACCAACAATTATAGTTCCAAGTCTTCTAAGACAAAGACTCCTGTCCTCAATAGATTCCTGATTGAAGCTGTAGTTGTTTCCATAGTCCAAGCTCTTGGGGGCTCAGAGAGAGACAATTCATCCTTGTTATGCACCCTTCTCCAAGATCTTGCCTTACCTCAGCCTTTTAGTTGTACAGACTCTGAATATCTTTTTCTTTAATGCTAGTTAGAAGCTTTCCTTTTTATCACCTTTATTTTTGCAGTGGTGGGATGTGTTTCTAGTGCTCCATTTCTCTCTTATTACCCTACTTTTTTTCAGGCTGTGCCGAATAAGTTAAAAAATTTCTACCTCCTCCTGTAGTTGTCCTCATTTTCCCTTTATTGAGTCTGGGGATGATAGTGTTTTCTGGGTGAGAGTGTCTTATCTTTCCTTTTTTTTTCTTTTCCTCTTTTGATTATAGGACCAAAGTCTGTTTTCAAAACCAGATCTGTTTCTTCTGTTTTTTATGTTCTTTTCCGAAATAAGAAATTTGGTTTTTTGTTGTTGTTTTTTGTTTTTTATTTTTTATTTTTTGCAAATATACCAATTCTGAAGCCTTCCCAGCCTCTCACTATAGTATTACATCTGCCTCTGACAAAGCTACTTCTTTGAATCATAACATTCCAGACCATAGATAGGGCTTTTAGATTTCACTCTTATACCTTAAGTTATAATAATTTGATGAAGTTTTCCCACCATCCTAAATTCCCAAAGATGATCTATCCCTAATATTACAGGGATCCCACTCATTTATTATATGTTTGTGCATAAAGTCTACACATTACAGAGACTCACTGGGGTCTCTCACTCATTCAGCCACTGGAAAGAGGTGAGGAAACTCCGTATCAATGCACGTGAGCTTTAGCATGGTGTCCATGACTAGTCAGTGCTCTGGAAGGAAACTGACCAGTTTGGTGATCAAGTCAGCTCCCCTAGGAAAAGGGATGGAGATGGGATGGGAGAAAAATATAGGGAGAGAGACGGAATTTGTGCTGGCCTAGAAATAGAATTCTAACTTCTAATTCAGTGTTCCATTAACTGTACCTGGAGATGCTCTTTATCTCTAAAAAGGTTTACTTATAGGGACTTTCAAATTCTACTTCAGCTCACTTATTTCCCAAGTAAGTCAGTGGTCTCCAGAAAACCCACACCCTTTAATGTATTCGTTTGTTTTATTACTGACTTGAAAATTCATTTTCTTTTACCTTCTGATGATCTAGTCTGTTGGCTGAAATGCAAAGGCCTCACCTTGAAGGACTAGGAAGCTATGGAGAGCTAAGTCTAGGAAGAACAGCAGGCAGGTATCAATGTCAGGGTGCTGAGTTAAGGGATCAAACTGGAGAGAAGTTGAGGAGTGAAAGGAAACCAGGCACATGCTGGGGGGCTTGGGCAGAGGGTCCCGAGTGGCTGACAAGACTGTTAGTTTCTCGGGCATGAAGTGTCTGTGAGTCTGCCTCATTAGAGAACCAGGGGTGGCACACACCCTTTGAAGCACCACATCTTTTGCAAAATGTTGAAGTTCAGTGAATTATATAGATTCTGTTGCCAGAAGATGTCATTTCCATGAGCACTGAAAAGTCATCCCAAACCATGGGACTGAATTAAAACTTCCAAAGAAGGGACTTTCAATGCCTCCTTCAATGTTTAATGTCCCTTTCAAGAGTAAAGTCTTCCTTATTGTAAACCTACAATGGTTTCTTGTGTCCCCTTCCCCAAAGATGAGAAGGTTGAGCACCGTCCTCTGTCTAGAGAATTTAACAGCCATTCATTTTCTCCCTCAAACTTTTGTTTTCTCTGCAAAAAATCCTAGTGCTCTTAGCCTTTCTTCATTAATTATATATATATAATCAGATGGTCTGTAATTTGGGTAGTGGAGTAGGGACTTATATTTCTTGAACCTGGATGACGTACATGGTGTTGTTTTAGTCAATTCACACGTGTCAGTGAACTTGATTTTCCTTGCTGCTCTGTGAGACAGGTTATCTTATTTTATTTTATTTTATTTTATTTTATTTATTTATTTATTTTTGCGGTATGCGGACCTCTCACTGCCGTGGCCTCTCCCGTTGCGGAGCACAGGCTCCGGACGCGCAGGCCCAGCGGCCATGGCTCACGGGCCCAGCCACTCCGTGGCATGCGGGATCCTCCCAGACCGGGGCACGAACCCGTGTCCCCTGCACCGGCAGGCAGACTCTCAACCACTGCACCACCAGGGAAGCCCCAGGTCATTTTATAAATGAAGAAATTGGATAAAACCTTTTCTGTGGACCAAGATGCACAGTCTAGAATGTGAGAGACATTGGCAAGCAGAAAATCATGAATCTCTAGATTTATTTTAGAATTTTTACATTAAGTTTTGTTTTTATCAAAGTAATTCTTGCACATGGATTAAAGTCAAATGGAGCTAAAAGGCCTGACATAATGATAGCAAATGCTTGTATGGCAGGTACTTACCTGTGTCAGGTACTCTTCTAAATGCTTTTTACATATTAGCTCACTTAATAATCCTCACATCTTAATATTATTATCCCCATCTTACAGATGGAACACTGAAGTACAAAGAGGTTTATTTAGTTGCCTGAGGTCATAGGGCTTCTAAGTGGTGGAGCTGAGATCTAAATGCTGTGGATTGAGCATGTCCTCTCCCCCGCCAGCTCCCTCCAGATTCATGTGCTGAAACCTAATGCGCAAAGTGACGGTATTTGGAGGTTGGACTTTGGTGATCAGCTCAGGAGGGCATATTGTATTAGTGCCCTTACAAAAGAGATTCCAGAGCTCCCTTCTCCCTTCAGCCACTTGAGGACAAATAAAAAGACAGTTGGGGGCTTCCCTGGTGGTGCAGTGGTTGAGAGTCCGCCTGCCGATGCAGGGGACACGGGTTCGTGCCCCGGTCCAGGAGGATCCCACATGCCGCGGAGCAGCTGGGCCCGTGAGCCATGGCCACTGAACCTGCGCGTCCGGAGCCTGTGCTCCACAACGGGAGAGGCCACGACAGTGAGAGGCCCCCATACAGAAGAAAAAAAAAAAAAAAAAAGGACAGTTGGCCTTCTATGAACCAAGGAGTAGGCTCTCACCAGACACCAAATGTGCCAGTGCCTCCATCTTGGACTTTCCAGCCTACAGAACTATGAGAAGTACATTTCTGTTGTTTATAAGCCACCCAGTCTGTGGTCCTCTGTAATAGCAGCACAAACAGACTAAGACAGAAATCACAGGTAGTCTGGCCCATTTTATGCCCCTGCTTTTCTGCTTACAAAGGAGGCTGCAGCCCCTGCTTGGCTCCTCCCACACCTGGTTCCTCTTCCTGGAGACAACCGCTCTGAACTCTTTTCGATATTTACCTGATTGTCCTTCTAAACAATGTACTCACGCTGCCCCTTATTTATGATCAGCTTTAGAGGTTACCTTCTGAGTTCCTCTAAAGGAAGATAAGGAATTGGCTCTCATACGTCCCTTGCCTTCTTATTTCCTACCCCCATCTTTCTAATCTTGCTTTCTCACAATTTCTAATTCGTCAGCATTTACCTTATGTAAATGCTTATGCAAATTTTGATTATTTATGAACCAAGTTGTTTATAATTATTACATTTTCTTTCTCATTTCATTTTTATTTTCCTTGAACAAGCAATTGCCTCATTTTTCATGTGCTTGGTTATCTCTGTATCTATTCTTATTTTTTCCCCCTACGCCACCTATGTTTTTTCCAGATGTTAAAATATATCAGAAAACTCATCAAATCTGTGTTTCCTCAAGCTCTCTCTCCTGAAATCCCCATTCTCCCATTCCAGAAGGGACCCGTTGTTGCTAACACTGCTTCTCAGCTCTCATCGTGGGATAGTTGATAACACTTGTTATTACTTCCTGGACCCCATGTCTCCCCCTTCTTGATTTACTCCCTTGTATTATATAAGCGTTCTATCTATCTATTCCTGCATAATAAACCACCTCAAAGCTCACTGGCTTCAAACAGTGTATTATCACCACCATTCAGTGTCGTTAACGGGATCTTCTCCTCCACGTGGTAGTGACGGGGGAGCTGGGGTATCTGTAGTCATCCTAGAGCTTGATTGTTCTGCAGAGGGAAGATGGCTCATGCACACAATTGGCAGTCTGTGCTGCCTGTTGGCTGGGGGCTCAGCTTAGGCAGTCAGCCAGAGCACCTATGCATGGCCCCTCCATGTGGCTTGGGCTTTTCACAGCATAGCAGCTGGGTTCTATGGGGGAGCATCCCAAGAATGAGCTTCTCAAGATGCCCAGAGAGAATCTGCAAGTCTTATTATCTAGCTTTTGGAAGTCCTAGAACATCACCTCTGCTGAGCTGTATTGTTCAAAGAAGTCACTAAGGCAAGCACAGATGCCAGGGAGAGGAATTAGACATCCTCTCTTGATGTGAGGCGCAGCATATGTGTAGAGACGGGAAGGGGCCAGTGGGCAGCCATCTTTGAGGCTAGCTACCATGGTAGGATAACACTGCTGTCATAAATAAACCCCGGTATTTCAGTAACTTAAATCAATGCCATTTTATTTCCCACTCACATATCTCTTCTCTTCCCTTCCGTCTACGGCTCCACATTCCCCTGGAGCATTAGAGTCCTTTGCTATAATTTAACATGTGTTTTTCATTCATTGTGCTGGGCACGTGGTAGAGACACATGTGCTTCCTCTACAGAAAAATTTCCTGCGTTATTTCTTTGATAACTTTTTCTCTTCTGCTTTTTTCCTGTTTTTCCTTATTGTTTCCTTTCTCTTTCATTCCAATTAGGTATTGGATATCTTGAATTGATTATCTAATGTTCTTATCTTCCTTTCTTCTGTTTATTTGATATCTATTTTTCTCGGAGATTTCCCCAACTTTATCTCTGAACACTTCTAGTAAATTAAAAATTTGGGGCTATCAAGTTTCAAAAATAATTTTTCTTGTTTTTTTTTTGGATTTTACCATTCTGTGGCATCTTGTCCACAAGATGTGTTATCTTCTCTTATCTTTCTGATGATATTGATCATGTGTCTTAAAAATATTTTTAAATTCCTTGCTTCTTCTATGTCTTTAAGATTCTGACTGTCTTTTCTTAGGTCTCAATCTTGCACATTATGGGCCATTTTCACATATTTAGTGATTTCCCCCTCTGCTTAATCACATTAAGAATCAAAGAATTAAAAATTGAATGATGAAAAGCCTAACCTGGACCTCTGAGTAGGCATAACTCTGTCTGATAAGCTTCCCTGTGAGGTGGTTTGGCAGCAAGCTGTCCCTTCTGGCCCAAAGGCAGTACTTGGAAGCCTTTCTTCAGGGGCCATTCAGTCTCCTCCTGCAGTAATCTCTTTGCTTGGGGCTGTGCATATGCCAGGCTGCTGGTGGTTTAGGAGCAAGGGCCTGACAAGAGGGTTGAGGTGGCGGCTGTCTCTTATTGCTTCTATTTTCAGCCCTTGTGCTTCATTCTTGTCTTAACTCTGTTGTCTCTGAATACAGAGTTTTCATGGTTTAATTTCCTCAGAAGATAAATTTCAAACCTCCTCATGGGGGTTGTGTGTGGGAGGTTGGCCATTGCCTGGATGCTCAGAGTGAGAAGAGGTACTTGGGGCTTGACCAGGGACCTTGCAGCTGGTCTCCATGGTTACTTCTGGGTGCTTCACCCTGGCCTGCGGCAGTACCGGTTCTTTCAATGCTGTTGTTAGCATTGTTTTCTGCAGCATTTTTTTCTACTTCCTTTGCTCTGATAAGGCAGTTACCACTCCTCCACCTGCTTTGTGCCTCCCAATTCTTTTTTTTTTTTTTTTGCGGTACACAGGCCTCTCACTGCTGTGGCCTCTCCCGTTGTGGAGCACAGGCTCCGGACGCGCAGGCTCAG
Source organism: Hyperoodon ampullatus (assembly GCF_949752795.1). Classification (NCBI taxonomy): domain Eukaryota; kingdom Metazoa; phylum Chordata; class Mammalia; order Artiodactyla; family Ziphiidae; genus Hyperoodon; species Hyperoodon ampullatus. The sequence continues at coordinate 78,055,086 of NC_136928.1, forward strand.
CGGCCATGGCTCACAGGCCCAGCCGCTCCGCGGCATGTGGGATCTTCCCGGACCGGGGCACGAACCCGTGTCCCCTGCATCGTCAGGTGGACTCTCAACCACTGCGCCACCAGGGAAGCCTGCCTCCCAATTCTTTGAAATATTTTATATGTTGATATCTCCTTTCCTATTCACTTTGCCTTATAGGTTTGTGGTTTTTTCATGCCTTTACTTTTATTTAGCAGGGTTCTGAGAGGGACAAGAGGAAGAGTGATCCCACTGCCTGCAGGGTTTTATATTAACAAGGGAGACCCACACTCAGCTCCTAAGGTTGTCTCTTTGCAATAAAATGATAGACCTAGCCTTTTTGTCAAAGCACGTAAGCCTAGGCTAGGAGTGCCTTCCAGCACATTCTATACTATGTACTGGGAGCAACCTTCTCCCATTTGTATTAAATTTTAAACTTTTTTTTTCCCTAAAAACAATGAAGAGTTGCCAGATATTTTCAAGGATAGAAATGGGGAGTCAGATCATGAACAGTAGGAATCTCTGTGACTTGGTCTTATATAGACTAGTCACGGAGGAAGCAAAAGGTTTTGGAGTCATAAGAATCTGTTGCAAATCCCAGCTTTGCCACTATTGCTGTGTGACTTGAGGAAATTTGCTCAACCTCTCTGACCTCATTTTCTTTATCTATAAAGTATTAATAACACTTGCTCTGCAAAAATCTATTGAGAATTTAAGGTAATGATGGTAGAAAGTAGGCTTGTGATGATGCTTAATAAATTGTAGCTGTTTTTACTCCTACTGAAGTATTTCCCTGACTCCCAATAAATAGACAAGTTCCTAGAGCTACTGACAAATACTCTTTCTCAGTCCCAAGCAACAGGACACTAGCAGACAATGACTATTTAAAGAAAAATCTCATTTAAATACTTGAGAAAAGCTATCTTCTTATCTCCCCATAAATCTTCTTCTTTGCTTCTCATAATACAGAAATGAGTTCCAGGCCTGGAGATAGCAGTATCAGGGCAATATTTTATACTGTTATTGCACTTTGGATCCAAACATGCCCCGAGGATTTTATAAGCAAAAATGAAATTTGTCCCCATCCCTGTGGCATAAGCATTTCATTACTAAATTTATAGACAGATAAACAGTGACTCACAAAACTGAAAACTTTCTCCCCAACCTTGGCTATGACTAATGGAATTTGGCAGAAAATAGCTCTCTGTGTACCCCCATGCACCTCGTATTCAAGTTCTGCAATGTGAACCCTCCACCTGGTACCCTGAGAATTGTGTGGAAAGTGAGATTAAAGAGGCGTCTTCTCATTAAGATAACAGATGTTGTGTTGGGACTGGAGTCTGGGAAAGGGAAGCCAGGGGCTGGAGGGAGTGTCATTGAAACGCGATGTTGCAGAGATTGGGTTTTACTGGAGTACAAAGGAAAAAGTATAAATGGGAGGGAGTGTATCTCATAGAAAGAGAGGACATCCAGAGACTTGATTCTTCTGATTACTAGCCGTGGTCCGGTCATGACATTCAATTTAACACGTGTTAATTGTCTACCTACTCTGTGCCAGCTACACTCAAGTGCAGCACTGTATTGATTTTTCTCTCTCTACCCAGAAAAGCAATCCCAGTTCTTTTCACATTTCTTGATAGTTTCACTATGTAAATAGATAAAACTCTTTGAGATGAGTTAGTCTCTGCTAATGAAAAATTTGGTTGAATTCAATAAATATTGATTAATCATTATATGTGCAAAGCTTCACAAAGGCAGGATCAGTGAGGGTTTCAAAGATGAATAAAGACCCAATTTGTTCTCTCCTCTCTCCCTCCCCAAAGCCTACACTCCAAGTGAGAAGGTAGACATCAGCGGAATGAGCTTGAATACAAGTCATGGGATGATGCATGCTCTCCAAGAGGTTTATAAAATTCTAGAGTAAAGACATGAAGAAGAGCTTTGGAAGGACCAGGGAAGGTTTCATAAAGATGATCTTTAGACTGAGAATTAAAGGAATAGATAGAATTTTGATAAGAGGGAAGAGAAGGAAAGATGTTCTAGGTGGAGAGATTAGCTTAAGCAAAGGCACAGTGGCATGGCAGGATATGGGCATTTGGGGAAATAATGCATGGGAATATAATGTGTCTGGCAGAAGAATAACAGGAGAGAACCACTTATTGGTTGAACGTTTTACTATCTCCAGCTGCAAAAAGAGGGAAAATAAAAACATTTACACCATGATCTCTTCAAAAGCTACAGCTTCATGTTTTTGATAACTAGAAGTAGGTCAACTTAAAAACTGTCTGTTGAAGAGTTGGAATAAAGCCAATCAGATACCCTGAGAGAAGACCATCACTTAATTAGATATAGAGGAATCTCTGACTGAGGGAAACTTGACTCTATTCTCTTATTCTATTTAAAAATTCAAAGGGAAGGACACATTGTCCCTGCTTGTGTCAGGTGTCACTGTTCTCTTGACCATGGATCGTGGCACGGAGTACGGGATTTCTAAGAAGATGGTTGCTTTCATTTGGACCCTTGTTTATGGTGTGGACAAAAAGCAAATGCAGGAGAAAGGGGTGGAAAAGTAGGTTGCTTTTCAGGTCAGAAAAAACATATATTACGTGTTATGGTAACTTGCCCCAAATTCCATGGCTAGAATTTGAATGCCAAGCCTTGTGATAGTTGCATTGTGTCATGTTGCTTCTTAAGTGAGATAATGTATATAAAGTTCAGGAATTTATAAAACTTATTTCAGATATTGTATTTTTTATTTCTAGAATTTCCATTGGGTTCTCTTGTGTTTCCCTTCTGAGATTCTTTGTCCAATCATTGTGTGTATCTTTTTCTTTACTTAAATATATTTAAAATGGCTGTTTTGAAATCTTATCTGTAAAGTCCAACATGTCTTTCATCTCTAGATCTTTCTTTCTTTCCTTCTTTCTTTCCCTCTCTCTTTCTTTCTTTCTCTCTTTCTTTTTCTTTCTTTCTTTCTCTTTCTTTTGTTCTTTTTCTTTCTTTCTTTCTTTCTCTCCCTCTCTCTCCCCCTCCCTCCCTCCCTCCCTCCCTCCCTCCCTCCCTCTCTCTCTTCTCTCTCTCTCTCTCTCTCTCTCTCTCTCTCTTTCTCTTTTTCTCTTCCTTCACTTCATCTCCCCTCCTTTCTTCTCCTCCAACTCCTTGTCCTTCTTTTGGTTATGGGTGTCACATTTTCTTGCTCCTTTGCATGTCTCTTTATTTTTTATTCTATTCTGGACGGTAGTGAATGCTACATGGTTGAAAGTCTGGATAGTATTATCTTCTTTTAAAGATTTTGAATTTCACGTGGTATATTTACTAGTGGGTCAAGCTGACCCCTAGAGTTTTCAAAAACATTTTGTCATTTGGCTTTCAGTTTTGTTAGGGTGGTATATTAGTTTCCTAGGGCTGCCTTAACACAAAACGACAAACTCTGTGAATGAAAACAAGAGAACTTTATTCTCTCACAATTCTGGAAGCCAGAAGCCTGAAATTAAGCTGTTGGCAGGACTGCACTCCCTTGGAAAACTCTAGGGGAGAATACTCCCTTGCCTTTTACAACTTTTGGTGGCTCCAGGCATTCCTTGGCTTAGCATGCATAACTCCAACCTCCATCTTCATCTTTTCTTGGCCTTCTACTCTGTTTCTCCTCTTCTGTCTCTTATAAGAATCCTTGTCATTGGATTTAGAGCTCACCCAGATATTCCAGGATGATCTCATTTCAAAATCTTGAATATAATTACATCTGAAAAAAACCTCTTTTTCTAAATAAGATCACATTCACAGGTTCTGATGGTTAGAACATAGACCTGTCTTTTGGGCAACCACCATTCAACACACTACAGTTGAGTCTAGAATAGATCTAACTCCAGAGGTAGAATAGTACTATTCCCAAAGTATAGACTTTCTGAGATCTCAGTTGAATGCCTGGAATTTTCAACAAGCTTTGTTCACTCCGATCAGTACAAGGTCCTGTGTCTCTTAGAACTATTCTTGTGGAGTCTTGCCCTTGTGCCCAGCTTAATATTCAGCCAATTACTTAAGGGAGCCCCAAATGCAGATTTAAAGAGCTCGTTCTCTGTGCAACTCTCTCCTCTATGGTACCCTGGCCTGCAAATTCTGGCCAGTTCATCCCTCCCCAAGTCTGATCTCTGCCTCCTCAGCTCAGCCAGACTATATGCTCTTCTTGGGCTCCATCTTTCCACACCACAGCCTGAGAAGTGCCTCCAGGCAGGAAATTAGGGCGATCAGGAGGCTCAGCCTGTGCTTCAGTTATCAGTTATTCCTTCTCAGCTCCACATCTGCTCCCTTCATTGCTAGTGCCTTCACTGGTACACCTGTATTTCCTTCTCTCAAGGATCACAGTCTTTTCATGTCTGAAAAGAGTCACATAATATATTTCTTCCAGTTTTATAGTTGTTTACAGTGGGAGGACTAGTTCAGTACCAGTTTCTCCATCATTGTCAGAAGGGATCTTCCTTCATAAACTTCATACACCATACATACATTTAGGTGGCTGCTAAGTAGAAACCTGGAATTGAAAAATCAGACTTCTCCTGGACCATTTTTTTTTTCTTCCAGTTATGATGAAACAATGGCTGACCCCGAGATATCTGGGCAGTTTCTCTCTGCAAGCTAAAAGGTAATCCATCTCCTCCTTAATTAAGGTACCAATTATCCATGTACCTTAGACTTAGGCTTCAAGCTAGAGAAAGTTGGTGGGGCTGGCCTAAGACATTCAGAGATGGTGTAGGGCCAGCAAGGGGTGCATTGATACAGTATCCCTTATTAGTGCCTCACTTTATTAGTCATCTGGGTAAATGAGGCCATACTCAAAGGATGGTGAATAGGATGGCAAAAGCATTCAAAACCACACAATATAAAGAAAGCTTTAAGGGACTAAAGATGTGACATGAGAAACATCTTTAATTTTTGAAAGGCTGTCACGTAGAAGAAAGATTGAATTTGCTCTAAGGGAGCCAAGTGATAGGAGCAGGATCAATGGGTGTTATAGGAAGAAATAATTTGTTGAATTGAAAAAAGAAGTTTCTACTAACCAGGGTTCTCCAAAGATAGAAGAGGCTGCTACTGGAGAGAGTGACTTTATGTCAGTGGAAGTGGATTAGTTTTCTTCTGCTGCCAAACACCCACAAATTACCACGACTTCAGCAGTTTAAAGTGATACCCATTTTTATCTCAGTTATGTTGGTCAAAATTCCAGGCAGGCTTAGCAGGATACTCTGCTTAGAGTCTCACAAGGCTGGAAATCAAGATGTAGGCTAGCCTGGGAGAGAATCTGCTTTAGGTTCATCCAGGTTGTTGGCGGAATCCAGTTCTGTGAGGTTGTAGGACTGAGGTCCTCATTCCTTGCTGACTCTCAGCCAGGGGTCATTCTTGGCTTCCAGAAGCCACCTGCCTTCCTTGGCTTTTTGTCCTCTGCATCTTCAAAGCCAACAACGGAGTAGTGAGTCCTTCACGTGCTTCAAATCCCTCTGACGCTTCCTTCTGCTACCAGCTGGAGAAAGTTCTCTGCTTTTGAAGGCACATGTGATTAGATTGGATCCATTCAGGCAACCTCCCCTTTTTAAGGTCAACTGTGTCTTATGACACAATCAAGGGGGTAATATCTCCTCACATTTACAGGGTTCAGAGATTAAGGGCTGTGGAATCTTGGAGGTTATTTTTAGAATTCTGCCTACCATAGGAGATACCCCTGCAGAGAACGGATGACCACTCAACGGGGATGTTGTCCAAGCTTCTCAAACGTGGAATGGGTTCCTAGACTACATGAACTTTAAGGTCCTTTTCAGTCCTGAGATTTTTCTGAGTATTTTATTTAAACAGGCTGCATAAAAAAGCATTTACTGAAAACAGGGAATGCAGATAGGGGATGTGTTGGGAGAAACTATTGACCCAGAGTAGAAAATTTAATTCATTGCTGTTCTGACATTGACTAATCAACTTGCACTGTGGCAGGTAGTCCTGGTTGCACTGCTAAGTCCACAGTATCTTGCTTGTTCCCCCACCAGCAAAGTCATTTTCTCTGGCCACACCCCGTGACTTCTCCTTCTACTCTACACCAAAAAATTCTGCTGTACACCTGTTCTACCTTTCTATGCATCGAGGATGCTTATAGGCACTACAGCTTGCATTCCTTCACTGATTTGTGTGTGTGTGTGTGTGTGTGTGTGTGTGTGTGTGTGTGTGTGATTTCCTTCTATGTGACATGTTCTTTCCTAAATAATTCAAGGGTTTCAGAGATACGGAAGGTATGATGTCTGCTCTTAAGGAGCAAACTGCATTAGGGGCAATAAATTGTGCACAAATAACTGTTATTTAAGACTAAATGTAGCATTTTTATAAATTGGTTGTGGGCATGTATGGATAGAATGATGTGGAAATTAAAAGGAGGGAGGAGATCATCCTTATGTCCTGAGGGAGACTGAGAAATATTCTGGGGAAGTGTTGGCTTTTGATTTGGGTCTTGAAAGATGGGAAGGATTTGGGTACACACAGGGCGGGTAGTGGCATTTCAGACAGAGGGAGCTGTGGGGACAAAGCTGAAGAAACAGACTGGAGTCACTTGGCAAGCTCTTGAATGTGGAGTTTAGCTTGATTCAATAGACCACAGGGAACATTCTGCTAAATGTGTATAACAATGCCATTGCCTCCTCCCAACAAACTTTCTGAAACAAAGCAATTCAAATATTCACACAGAACTCATGCCCAGGATTATAATGACACGTGGTAAACTTTAACAAGAAGCAATAAACTAAAAATATTCCTGGAGAAGAAAGAACACTTCGCTTTATCCTGTTTGTTCATTTTCCTTTGCCTTTGATTCTCTTTGTTCTTATTTTATAGTTTGAAGCTTCTTTTTGTGTTTGTCAGTGAAGCTTGTACGATGCTTTGAAAGCCCTGGATATGCTTTAAATTCTACTTTTTTTTTCTTCAGTTGCTTTAAACTGAGTCTGTCAAAAGCATATTATGGGGGGCTTCCCTGGTGGCACAGTGGTTGGGAGTCCACCTGCCGATGCAGGGGACATGGGTTCATGCCCCGGTCCGGGAAGATCCCACATGCTGCAGAGCAGCTGGGCCTGTGAGCCATGGCCTCTGAGCCTGCGCATCCGGAGCCTGTGCTCCGCAACGGGAGAGGCCACAACAGTGAGAGGCCCGCGTACCGCAAAAAAAAAAAAAAAAAGCATATTATGGTTCAGATGAATGCACATATTCAAAGCCATTTAAAAAATTCCTTTTTAAAATCAAATCAAATCAGTTTTACTTCTTAAGCTATTCCCAGGTTGTCTTTCCTTTGATTGTAGAGGCTTATTTTATACACCATAATTCAAAAGCAGTTGCACAGATTTCAGGTCTATTTGATGCAGCAGGGCTTATACCTTCTGAGGACTAGGTGTCTACCAATAGGTGGCCATTTCATGACCCCTAGAAAGGTTCCAGCTCATCCCTGATCTTCACATGCAGACTCTAGGTCTACTGATGTTCTGAAATTCTCACATCAGGGCCTCAGGAGCATTACAGTTAAAACCTTTATATTGATATCAGCCACTGACAACTCAGAGTGGCCAGAATACCCGAGAGCGGGGTTTAAGAAGGAGTGTCATGAGAATACCAAAAGGGTAGAGGGAGCTCCATCAAAGGATGTGGGGAGAGGCACCATCATAGGGAAAGGCCCTTTCCTCATCGCACATTCAATGGTTGTAGCCGAGAGTTATTTACAATGATCATTTGTCCAATATCACTTCTAATTTCAAAAACACTTGGTAACTCAGCATATGCCAGCTCCGGATACTGCCAAGTTCTTAGATGACAGTGTGGGCTTTTACTTGGGCCTCTAATCACCTTGGGTTACTAGACATATCATCCCCCTCAGCCATCCAGCCTCCACTTCCTTTCTCTCTCTTCTTTGAGGGTTCTTTCCAGATGGTTTCTTTGAGAGGCAACCCTGCCTTCAGAATTATAGAGACCCGAACTTACATCTGGTTCCACAGCTCACAGCTGTGTGACCTTAGGAAACCACCTAACTTTTTTGTTTGTTTGTTTTAATTGAAGTATGGTTGATTTACAATGTTGTGTTAGTTTCCGGTGTTCAGCAAAGTGATGTGTATATATATGTATACATATATATATACACACACATATATGTGTGTGTATATGTATATATATTCTTTTTCACATTCTTCTCCATTGTGGTTTATAACAGGATATTGGGTATAGTTCCCTGAGCTACACAATAGGACATTGTTGTTTATCCATTCTAGACATAGTGGTTGCATCTGCTGATCCCAAACTCCCAGTCCAACCCTCCCCCGTCCCTCCTCCCTCTTGGCAACCACAAATCCTCTCCCTGTGTCTACCAGCTAACTTCTTTTAGCCTACAAGTATACATTAGATATCACATGTTTAAATGTTTGGTCCATATGAGATATCCACTACTGTTTGGATTAATTTCATTAGACTGGTAAATGAATTTTACTTTTAGAAACGTTTGTTTTTTATCTGCCTTTTTTAACAGCATACCACTTGACAAACATTGATGGACATTTTTTCTACGTACAGATCTCTGTGTTAGACGTTGTGAGAACTGTAGAGTCGAAATAGAAATGTCCCTGTGCTTCTTTAAATACTCCATCACATGCATCGTTACGAGCACTGGTGATTGACATGTCTGGGTGATGGAGATGCAGGAGCCATAGGGATAGACACTTAGCTTGTCACAGTGAGATTTTCTTCACTAGAGTCTTAGTATTGGAGGATTTAATATTCATGTTTTTAGTGACTCATGATACACATAAATCCCATGACCTGCATGTAGTCATTTATAGTCTAGCTGAGCACAAATATGAATTTCACGAGTCCATGGAGTGGCGAGTAACCTTGGCTGGCTGCTCAGCATTCACATCTCAGTGGCGTGTTGCTGTTTCCTACTCACTGTTGGTAAGCAGTCAAATTTGTGATGGGGTGAAATGTTCTCTGTGGCACGGTCCAGGAAGAAGGCCAACGGGTGGATGGTGGAGGTGGAAGCAAAGGGAAAATGAAGGGATTTTAGAAAGTGACGGCTCTTTGGCAGTGTTAGATCAATTAAGCAATCCAATAGTGAATTTGTTGATAGTTTCAATCTATTAAATTTGGTGATAGTTTCAATCTATTAAATCTATTACTGAGTCGAACCAAATTTTATGTAGAATTAAGAAAACAATTCAAGGGCTTCCCTGGTGGCGCAGTGGTTGAGAGTCCACCTGCCGATGCAGGGGACATGGGTTCGTGCCCCGGTCCAGGAAGATCCCACATGCCGCGGAGCGGCTGGACCCGTGAGCCATGGCCTCTGAGCCTGCGTGTCTGGAGCCTGTGCTCTGCAACGGGAGAGGCCACAACAGTGAGAGGCCTGCGTACCGCAAAAAAAAAAAAAAAAAAAAAAAAAAAAGAAAACAATTCAAAACATTGGTTCAGCAATAGCCAAAATTTGTAGTTGTGAGAGAAGCAAATAAAATTTAAACCCACTGGCTCCCAGGCCACCTTCGTTTGGCCCAGTTCATCTTTCCACATCCACTTGGAATGCTCCCAAGAGTGTTCGATTCCTCAGATCCAGGCGTAAGAGACTAAACCAGGAATACCTTTTCCCTTTAGGGGAGAGACTTAGCTCTTCCTCCAGGAATAAGGCTTTATCGCTGGGACAACTTTCATTAAAAAGTTATAATATTAACATAGAGAGATTTAAAAAAAAATAGCAGACTTATTTCATTATTTTTATTATGCCCCAGTGCCACCTGTCACCTACTCCTTGGAGCTGCTGTTTCACACTGTCAAGCCCATCAACGTGGCCCCTCTTTCACGTTTCCTTTAAAGATTAGATGTTCAGAAAAATCTTAATGATCAACTTAGAGTTTTAATGGGCAAGACAGAGGAGTGAGTTTAAGTCATAATTCCCCAGTAAAATGTAAAACTATTCACTAGACATTCCTGTTTCTCAGAGACCCGTCTTAGATGGACTCTTCTATGGGGATGAAGAAACTGCGGGGTAGGATCTCCTTTGCCCCCCTTTTCAGCCAGGTTCAGCCTGACGCCTCTCTTCCCAATTTCTCACCCCTTTATTATGAAGGATTTAGCATTAGCACCCCCAGCCTGACCAAAGGGATTTGCAAACTGATGGGGGCTCCACCATTCTTAGGAGGCTGTGGGCAGTTAAAACATAGAATTTGGTGGGAGGGTTTTGTTATTACGTGATAATGATAAGAGCTCCAGTTTATGGGAAGCTTACGATGTCTTAGGCACTTTGTTAAATGCTTTTCTTGGAGACTTTTTCAATTCCTTGCTCACAAACATGTTAGATGCTTTTATTGTTCCCATATTGTTAATGAAGGTAGACTATTTAACTTCCATTGGTGGAGTGTGGGTGTAAATTCCAACTGTCCCACTGTAAAGCCTGGGTTCTGAAACCCTATGCTGTATAGCCCTTCGTATACAAATGAGTTTCATACTGTCCATTGGAATCATTACAGACCCAAATAGGTCATTTGATTTTTTTTTGCTATATTTTATATTCATTTACAAGCAAAAATATGTACATCAGGGCAGTATTTTCTAAACTTCCTTCAATGATAAGGCTTACATGGGGTGCATGTTAAGTTAGAGTTGACCAAATTTCTCCCACAGAGAATCTGATTCAGTAGGAGCCTGAGTTACTGATGTTTAAAAAGATTATTTTAAGGGGTCACTCCAGATGATTCTTGTCTTTGGGCAAGTTTCAGAAATTCTGCTGATGGGCATCCTTAGTTCTTACTGTATTTGGAGCCTTTCTGAGGCCTTTATCATCTCAACAGCTGTCGACTCCCCCCGCAAACTTGACTTTTCTTTTTTCCTGAGCCTTTACTGCTGGGACGGACCCATTTTGAGTTAATTTTTGTGTAGGGTATAAATTTCATCATTTTGCTTATGGATATCTAACTTTTCCAGCACCATTTGATGATAAGACTATCCTTTCTTCACTGAATTGCTTTTTATTTTTAAAAACTATTTATTGAGATATAATTTATATATATACTATATAGTTCAGCCATTTAAAGTATATCTAATGGTTTTTGCATATTCACAGCTTTCCAACTATCATCACACTCAAATTTAGAACATTTTTGTTATCCCCCAAAGAAGCCCCCTACCCATTAAATGGGGTAGTACCACAGTACCCACTCCCCTGAGCCCTAGACAAACACTACTTTCTTCTCTATAGATTTGCCTATTCTATACATTTCATATAAACGGAGTCAGACTTTGTGACTGGTTTCTTTCTTTTTGCATAATGTTTTCAGGGTTCATGCATGTATACCATGTATCAGTATATTTTATTTATCCATTTATAAACTAATGGACATTTGAGTTTCCACTTTTTTGGCTATTTTGAATAATGCTCCTATAAACATTGTTGTACAAGTTTTTGTGTTGATGGACACTTACATTGCTTCCATGTCTTGGCTATTGTAAACAGTGCTGCTATGAACATTGGGGTGCATGTGCCTTTTTGAATTATGCTTTCTCAGGGTATATGCCCAGGAGTGGGATTGCAGGATCATATGGTAGCTCTATTTTTAGTTTTTTTAAGGACCCTCCATACTGTTTTCCATAGTGACTATACCAGTTTACATTCCCACCAACAGTGTAGAGGGTTCCTTTTTCTCCACACTCTCTCCAGCATCTATTTTTTGTAGACTTTTTGATAATGGCCATTCTGACTGGTGTGAGGTGATACCTCATTGTAGTTTTGATTTGTGTTTCTCTACTAATCAGCAATGCTGAGCAGCTTTTCATGTGACTTTTGGCCATCTGTAAATGAACTTATTTACAGAACAGAAATAGACTCACAGACATAGAAAATAAACTTTCGGTTACCAAAGAGGAAATGGTAGAGGAAGAATAAATTAGGAGTTTGGGATTAAAATATACACACTACTGTACATAAAATAGGTAACCAACAAGGATCTACTCTGTAGCACAGGGAACCATACTCAATATTTTGTAATAACCTATAATGGAAGAGAATGTTAAAAAAAAAGTGTATATTTTTGTATATATGTATAACTGAATCAATTTGCTGTATACCTGAAACTAGCACGACATTGTAAATCAACTATATTTCAATAAAAATTTTTTAAAAAATGAAAAAAAGGGGAGTCACTCTTATTAACCTTGTGGATACAAGTCCCTTATCAGATACATAAATCATATAATAAATTTTCTCCCATTCTGCGGGTTGTCATTTTTACTTTCTTGATGGTAACATTTGCAGCAGAAAAGCTTTTAACTTTGAAGAGTCCAATTTATCTTTTGTTCTTTTGTCATTTGTGCTTTTGATGTTGTCGCTAAGAAAGCATTGCCTAACCTAAGGTCATAAAGATTTATTCCTTTTTCTTTTTTTTTTTTCTGGGAAATTTATAGTTTTAGCCTTTACCTTTAGGTGTATGATCTGTTTTAAATTATTTTTTGCATGTGGATTTCTTCACTGAGACGATATTGAAACTTTTTCAAAATTTGTTGTTCATATATGTACATATATGTTCTTTTTCTGAATTTTCGATTCTATTTCCTTGATCTATTTGTCACTATCACCTTATTTTAGTTCCCGTAGCTTTAGAAAAAGTCTTGAAATCAGGTAGTATCAGTCATACAACTTTGTTCTTTTTCAAAGTTGTTTTCTCTATTTCATGTCCTTAGCATTTCCATGTAAATTTTGAAATTGACTTGTCAATTTCTGCAAAAATATATTGTTGGTAGTTTGATTGAAATTATATGAGTCTACAGATCAATTTGGGGGAGAATTGACACCTTAACAGTATTTCAACCCATGTACACAGTATATACTTCTCCTTTATTTAGGTCTTTAAAAATTTATCTCAGCAGTGTTTTATAGTTTTCCTTGTATAGGTCTTGCTCATTTTTGGTAGATCTAGCACTCAGTAGTTAATATTTTTTATGCTATTGTAAATGGTAATTTTTGTTTTAATTTCTGATTGCTTATTGATAGTATATAGAAATACAGTTGATTTTTGTATATTTATTTTGTATCCCATAAACCTTGCTAAATTCACTTATTGGTTCTAGTAGCTTTGTTGTAGATTCCATCAGGTTGTATCTGCATAGATGATCATGTTATTTGTGAGCAAAGACAGTGTTACTACTTTCTTTCCAATGCAGATGGCTTTTATTTCTTTTTCTTAACATATTGCACTGAGTAGGTCTTCTAATATGATGTTGAATAGAAATGCTGAGAGAGGACATCACTATCTTGCTACTGATCTTAGGGAGAAAATCTTCAGTCTTTCATCATTATGTATGGTATTAGCTGTAGGTTTTTAAAATGAAGTTGAAGGCATTCCCTTCTATTCCTACTTTGCTGAGAGTTTTTATCAAGAATAGACATAGAATTTTGTCAATTGCTTTCTCTGCATCTATTGAGATGATCATTTTTTAGTATATTAATATGGTAGATTATATTAATTGATTTTTAATATTAACCTACATTTGCATTCATGGGATAAATCCCTCTTTGTCATTGTACTAAGTTTTTAGGGCTGTTATAACAAAGTGCCACAAACTGAGTGACTTGAAACAGCAGAAATTTGTTCTCTCACAGTCCTAGAGGCTAGGAGTGTAAAATCAAGGTGTCCAAGAGCCATGCTCTCTCTGAAGCCTCTAGAGAGTATCTTTTCTTGCCTCCTACTAGATTCTTGTGGTTGCTGGCAATCCTTGGCATTCTTTGGCTTGTTGATGCATTGCTCCAGTCTTTGCTACAAATTCAGTTGTTTTATAAATATTGAGCCATTTAGTTTATGTATTTCTTCTTGATTAGACTTTGGTTGTTTGTGCCTTTCAAGGACTTTGTCCATTTCATCTTAATGGTTGAATTTATTGGCGTAAAAATAGTTTAACATTTTCTTATCATCCTTTTAATATCTATAGAATTTATAGTAATTATTGATATTGGTAATTTATATCTTTTTTTTTAACTGACTAGTCTGGGTAAGGGTATCAATTTTAGTTTTCAATTAGTTATCAATTAGTTTTCTTAAGGGACTAGATTTTGGTTACATTGATTGGCTCTATTGTTTTTCTGTTTTCAGTTTCATTGGTTCCATTCTGATTGTTATTGTTTCATTTCCTCTGCTTTCTTTGTGTTTTCTTTGTTTATTTTTTAGTTTCAGAAGATGAAAGCTGAGGTCATTGATGTGAGACCGTGTTCTTTTCTGATACATGTGTTTAGTGCTATAAATTTTCCCCTAAGTACTGCTTTGTCAGCATACCATACATACATACCATACATTTTGATATTTTGTGTTTCTGTTTTTATTCCATTCAAAATACTTCCTAATTTTCCTTTTGATTTATTCTTTGATGCATAGGGTATTTAGAAGTATGTTGTATAGTTTCCAAATATTTGTTGATTTTTAAAGAGATCTGTCTGTTTTTTATTTCTAATTTAATTCCATTTGTTACGAGGACAACCTTTGTATGACTTGAATCTTTTAAACTATTGAAATGTTTTATTGCTCAGAATATGGTCTGTCCTGATCAGTGTTTCATGTGCACTTGAAAAGTATGTGTATTGCACTATTGTGTGGCACGTTCCACAAATGTTAATTAGGTCAAGTTATTTGGAATTATTTTCAAGTCATATATATTTTTCCTGATTTTTTATTTTTTAAATCAATCGTCAACATACAAGTATTAAAACGTCCACCTAGAGAATGGACTTGAGGATATGGGGAGGGGGAAGGGTAAGCTGTGACAAAGTGAAAGAGCGGCATGGACATATATACACTACCAAACGTAAGGTAGATAGCTAGTGGGAAGCAGCCGCAGAGCACAGGGAGATCAGCTCGGTGCTTTGTGACCGCCTGGAGGGGTGGGATAGGGAGGCTGGGAGGGAGACGCAAAAGGGAGGTGATATGGGAACATATGTATATGTATAACTGATTAAATTTGTTATAAAGCAAAAAATAAAAAATAAAACTTCAAAAAAAAAAAAGTCCACCTATAAATGTGGATTTGTCTATTTGTCCTTATAGTTTTATCAGTTTTTCCTTCATGTATTTTTAAAAAATTTTTGTTGGAGTATAGTGGCTTTACAATGTTGTGTTAGTTTCTACTGTACAGCAAAGTGAATTAGCTATACATATACATATATCCCCTCTTTTTTGGATTTCCTTCCCATTTAGATCACCACAGAGCATTGAGTAGAGAGAGTTCCCTGTGCTATACAGTAGGTTCTCATTAGTTATCTATTTTATACATAGTATCAATAGTGTATATATGTCAATTGCAATTTCCCAGTTCATCCCACCCCCCCACCCTTACCCCTTGTTATCCATACGTTTTTTCTCTGCATCTGTGGCTCTATTTCTGCTTTGTAAATAAGATCGTTTATACCAATTTTTTTCAGATTCCACATATATGAGTTAATATATGATATTTGTTTTTCTCTTTCTGACTCACCTCACTCTGTATGACAGTCTCTAGGTCCATCCATGTCTCTACAAATGACCCAATTTCATTCCTTTTTAATGGCTGAGTAATATTCCGTTGTATATATGTACCACATCTTCTTTATCCATTCGTCTGTTGATGGGTATTTAGGTTGTTTCTATGTCCTGGCTATTGTAAATAGTGCTGCAATGAACATTGGGGTGCATGTGCCTTTTTGAATTATGGTTTTCTCAGGGTATATGCCCAATAGTGGGATTGCTGGGTCACATGGTAGTTCTATTTTTAGTTTTTTAAGGAACCTCCATACTGTTCTCCATAGTGGCTGTATCAATTTACATTCCCACCAACAGTGCAAGAGGGTTCTCTTTTCTCCACACCCTCTCCAGCATTTACTACTTGTAGATTTCTTGATGATAGCCATTCTGACCAGTGTGAGGTGATATCTCATTGCAGTTTTGATTTGCATTTTTCTAATAATTAGTGATGTTGTGTATCTTTTCATGTGTTTGTTGGCCATCTATATGTCTTCTTTGGTGAAATGTCTATTTAGGTCTTCGCCCATTTTTTGACTGGGTTGTTTGTTTTTTTGATATTGAGCTGCATGAGCTGTTTGTATATTTTGGAGATTAATCCTTTGTCAGTTGCTTCATGTGCAAATATTTTCTCCCATTCTGAGAGATGTCTTTTTGTCTTGTTTATGGTTTCCTTTGCTGTGCAAAAGATTTTAAGTTTAATTAGGTCCCATTTGTTTATTTTTGTTTTTATTCTCATTACTCTAGGAGGTGGGTTAAAAAAGATCTTGCTGCAATTTATGTCAAAGAGTGTTCTGCCTATGTGCAAATGTGGATTTGTCTATTTGTCCTTATAGTTTTATCCATTTTTCCTTCACGTATTTTGAACCTCTGCTATCAAGTATCTAAACATTTAGTATTGTTAGGTACTCCTGATGAATTGATCCTCTTTTTCCTGTTTTATTTTGGATAGTTACTGCTGCTATGTCATTGTAGTTTCTTCCGTAATGTCTAACCTGCCACTGAGCCCATTCAGTGCATTTTTAAAAATCTCAGATATCATTTTCATTTCTAGAAGTTTGATTTGAATATTATTAATATTTACCTGTTTATATGTAACTTTTTGGATGTATGGAATACAGTGGTAATAATAATTATCCTAATGTCCTTGTCTGCTAATTCTAACATGGGTCAGTTATGGATGGTTTCAGTTCATTGGTCTATTTTATCTTATTGGTCCTAGTTTCCTGCTTCTTTGCATGCCTGGTAATTTTTGATTGGATGCCAGTCATCATAAATTTTACTTTTTTGGGTGTTAGATATTGTATACTTATAAATATTTTTGATTTTTACTGTGGGAATCACCTAAGTTACTAGGAAACTGTTGAATTTTTCAGGTCTTGCTTTTAAGATTTTTTGGTAGGACAGAGCAGTGTTTAGTCTAGGGCTAATCATTCTCCAATACTGAATCAAGACTCTTCTGAGTACCCTAACCAACATTCCATGAATTATGAAGTGTTCCAATCTGGCTGGTGGGAATGGGCATTATTTTTGTCCCTTGTGAGCACTGAGTACTGTTTCCTGTATCCTTTCTGAAAGTTCATTCCTTGAGGCAATTTCCTCATACAGATGCACTGATCTGCTGAAACTTGGGAAAGACTTCTGCAAATTTCCAGATATTATTGTGCAGTTCTCTCCTCTCTGGAATTCTTTTCTGTGAATGCTAGCCACTCATGTCTACCTGGATTCTCAGTTCCAGCTCCTTAACTAGAGGGATCAGTGAGGCTCTGCCTGGGTTGTCCCTTTCTGCCCTACACCTAGAAATTTTCTCAAGGTAGCACACTGGGGCAATCATAGGACTCACCTCATTTGTTTCTTGTCTCTCATGGAGAATGAGAGACAGGAAACAATATCCTTTGTTGCCTAATATCCAGTGTCTCAAAACTGTTGTTTTGTATATACTCTGTGTTTTTCTGTTGTTTTTGTAATTAGGGTAAACCTGGTCCCTGTTATTCCATTTTGACTGGAAGCAGAAGTCCCCATATACAAAATTTTGTAGGTGTATGCATATGTGCAATTTTTCTTGTGAGAGCTTCCATAGCTTCCATCAGGTTCACTAAAGAGTATGTAACCCTCTTTAAGAGCAAGAACCTCTGTTTTATAGTAATCGTCATATAGTCTTACATTTTATTTATTTCCCTAAATTTTAGAAATAAATATGCATATTCCTTCACATATTTCTAAATTTTCTATAAATTTAAATTTTCACTAAATTATGAATACTGACATTAAAAAAATATTTTATGTCACTCTTTTAAATGTATCCAATGGATTCTAAATATCATAGTGTTTGGTACCCAGAATTCTCCATTTAAAAAATGGTGAGCAAGATTTTGTTCAGCTGTTGAAAAATGTTACCTTCCTCCTTTTGCTCTTTGAATTCACCTTTCCATTCCACTTCTTTCATGAAATGTTGTCCTCATGTAATACATTTTATGCTTAAAATCTTTTTATTGCCCTACTGCATCCAAGGTCACCAAGACAGCCCCCAAGTTTGATGCTTCGCTAAGAAAACTCACAGGACTCACCAAGTTGTCATTTTCACACTTAGGAGTTGTTACAGTGAAAACATTCAAAGCAAAATCTGCAAAGGGAAAAAAATACCACATGTGGTGAGGAGGTCCAGAGGAAACTGAGCTCAAGCTTCAAAGAGTCCTTGCTCAGTGGAATCACAATGGACTTGCTTAATTCTTTCATCAAAGAGTTGTGACAACACATGTGAAATGTTGTCAACAGGGAAGCTCATTAGTGACTCAGTGCCTATGGTTTTAATTTGGGGCTGGTCATGTAGGCACCCTTCTTCAGAACATACCAAAATTCCAGATTCCCAGAAGGAAAACAGATATTTAGTATAAACCACCATTTTAGTCCTCCTTTTTTTGGTTTTTTTTTGAAAGCACTTTCTATGCTCACACACCCATCGAAAATTCTTCCATCACTCCAGGGTTACTTTAGTTTGAATCCCTGCAGATATAAAGAACATTCCTTCTGCTTCCCAGCAATTCAACCAATTACAGCACTCACGTGTAACCCTCTCTCCTCAGTGTTGCATGGTGGTGGCTATTCATGTACATTAAGTCCCCTACATACGAACCTTCAAGTTGCAAACTTTTGAAGATGCGAATGTGTGGTTCATCAATGTCTGGCATGTACTACAGCCTCCTCTTCACTCTAATTCAACCCACACGTGGAACTTAGCGCTGATATTCACGTTTGACAAAATATCCAGACTCATACTCACCTATAATTTTGAAAGATTTTGGGAAAATTGAGGAATTCAAAGGGAAAGGAAATCACACATACTTCTGCTAACTTAACTATTCAGTTTCCTCAATTGTAAAATGGGAATAATAATAGTGCCTACATCAGAGGGCTGTTAGGAGAACTAAATCATAATTTTTATTATTATCCTGGTTCTCTTCTTTCCTCTCCCACCTTCCCTCCTCACCCCCATTCCTCCAAGATCGCTTTCTTGGAGACAGCAAGTTTTTATCCTCCTCTTCAGCTCTCCTTTATGGAAATTATGAGGGCAGCCGACACTCATACCACAAGGACTCAGCTCTTCCAACAAAAACTGTATTTCTAAGAGGAATTCCGGACCAGCTGTTGGGAGAATAACGTTTTGTCCATCTTGTTGCCCTGAGCATCGATGACCTCCTTTTGTGGGTCTTTAAAGCCACTTCTTTAGGTCTGCCACTGTGAAGATGGCCTGGTTCTGGGAGGTTGGCCTCTGGATGACAACTTCTGTCTATCTCAAAAACAGGCAGTATGATCGGGAAATGTTACTTTTGGTAATGGATTTGAAGGAAGGCCAGATTTTGTTCATTTTTTCAGAAACAATGTTGACTCATCTTGGTTCCCCAAGAAATCAGGACAAATATTTGGCACAAAGCAATCATTCAGTGAACATTGAATGAAATTGCTCAGCATTTAGACCAACCTGTCTTGTTCCCTTCTCAAAGCTGATAAAAGGCTAAAGAGCCCCATTAGAATGGAACTCATAAATGGTTTGTTTATTCAACATGAGAGGCAGTGAAGTGTCGTGGTAGGGGTATGGCTCTCTTGCCAGAGTGCTGAAGTTCTAAATCAGACTTCTGTGCATACTCTGGGCCTCTGTTTTCTCATCTTTAAAATGGGGATAATTATAATGCTTATCTCATAGGCTTATTTTGAAAATTAAATGAGTTACTACACAGAAGGTGTTTAGGACAATGCCTGCCTGGCACATAGTAAGCCCTCCATATACGTTAGCGTTGTTACTCATGCAAAGAACATTTCTCAATTGAATACCAACTGTCTCTCATACACTAGGCTGGCTGCTGAGGAACATGGAAGTGGATACATTGTCCCAGGCCGTAGAGCATCTGGGCCTTCTCTGGGAGGCTGAGAAGTAGGTAGCAATGAGAAGTAGTGGGATAAAGGCTCGGCTAGAGCTTTTTTTTTTTTTTGCGGTACACGGGCCTCTCACTGCTGTGGCCTCTCCCGTTGCGGAGCACAGGCTCCAGATGCGCAGGCTCAGCGGCCATGGCTCACGGGCCCAGCCACTCCGCGGCATGTGGGATCTTCCTGGACCGGGGCACGAACCTGTGTCCCCTGCATCAGCAGGTGGACTCTCAACCACTGCGCCACCAGGGAAGCCCTCGGCTAGAGCTTTGCATAGAGTATCATGAGGGCACAGGGGGAATTTGCAATTAGATACTGACTCTCCAGAATTAACAAAAGCAGGTGAATCCCCCCTCCCCCAACCCCTGCCAAATCTCTTACATTTACAAAAATATTCCATACAGCAGAGGATGACCCCAAAATCATACTCATTTCCCCCAGGTTCACTTAGTCTTAGCAAATAGTGAAAATAAATTTTAGAAAACTCATTATTTCCAAAACACTGACCTTGGATCAGTCAGTAATGTAGAATTTTCAGGGCTACAAAGGAAAAAGTAGAGAATCAAACTCAATAAGCAGTTTATGGAACATTTTTTCCCTAAGGGAAATGGTAGAAATTCCAATGTGAACAAATAAATGTTTGGGTTAAAAATCAAAGATAACAGCAATATTAACAGCCTGGGGGAGTTGGAGAAACCTTCTCAGGGAAGATTGTATTTGAAGTGGGTCTTGAAGGATAAGTTGGAACATGTCAGTTAGGAAAGCCACTCCAGGAAAAGGAATGAACATGTAGTACAGCCTGGAATCATGGGAGACCAAGGTGTCTTGAGGGAATTCCAAGTAGCTCAACTTGGCTGCAATATAGGGATTGTGACAGCAAGTGGTCAGCAACGTTTGGAGATGGAGTATTGAAGATAGGTTGTGAAGGTTGTAGGCATTCTTTTTTTTTTTTTCTGCGATACGCGGGCCTCTCACTGCTGTGGCCTCTCCCGTTGCGGAGCACAGGCTCCGGATGCGCAGGCTCAGCGGCCATGGCTCACGGGCCCAGCTGCTCTGCGGCATGTGGGATCTTCCCGGACTGGGACACGAACCCATGTCCCCTGCATCGGCAGGCGGACTCTCAACCACTGCGCCACCAGGGAAGCCCATCCTGTCTTCATTTTAAGAACCAGGCATGCAACCTGTGTATTCCTTTGATTACTTACTTTTCAAAGTCATTCTCTATGTATCATCGATCCCTTTCCATAACTGTCCACTTTCTCAAAAGCCAAGCCCTATAAAAGTATTAAATTAATGACCACCTTTAAGAGTAATTCAAGGTGGAAGCTTTGTAACAGGTATCCATGTGCCATTGCTCCTAAAAGAGTCTTTCCTCTTTCAGGTCTCTGCCCTTCATTTTTCATTCCTCTAAAATACATCTCAGGAATCGAGTGACAAATTTTCTCCCTTATGGCCACTTGGGCCCCCTTGTCTCCTTCCTTCCTGTTGTTAAACTACTCAGCTGGTTCCTCAGAGCCTCCCTGTCTGTAAGCAGATCAGCTCTGATGCCCCTTAGCATCTACTCTCAAAGGTTCTGTTCATTGAGCATCAAATGCCAAAAGGAAAGTTAGCTATCATTAAATCCAACCCTTTATAGATGAGAAAATAGACTCCAAGAGTGAAAGGGATCCTCCAAAGACACAGGGGAGGTTTGGTTGTTGGAGGGCACTGGAACCCAGGCCTGCTGCTCTCAGCCTGGGCTTTTCCCACTGTTGGACCCTGGCTTCTGTCTCTACAGAGAAAATATTAATTTAAATCAAACGTGATTCTTGGGCAATTGTAAGATGTGGAAGGTACAGTTCCTGACTTCACAGGCTGGCTTAGTGACAAGTTTAAAACACATGGCATGTTAAAGGGTGAGGCGAATTTGTCACATGTGAGAACCTGTTGGAGAGTCAGGAATAGACTTAAGTGTGGAAGTTTAGATGACCTTGGAGGAGACTGATCGCAGACCCCAGAATCAGCATGACGTGGGTTTGGATCCAAATCTGCTACTTACCAAATGAGTGAACTTGGTATGTCCTCCAATATTGGTGACCTTTAAGTTGCTCATAGTGTTGAAGAAGTGAAGTAACAGATATCCTGATACTGAGTCGGTGCTCAATCAGTGGCAGCTGGGAAGCCTTCCTTAGTGGGAAGGATGGAACAGGTGTAAGGTCTGAGTTGTGTTCGCTTGTATTCTGTTGAGAGACAGAATCAGCAGGTAGGGCTAAGGGCTGGAATCAGTGGGGCTGAGAAGACATGGGCCTAAGGGGGGACCAGGAAGGAGCCCAGCCTGGTTGAAGAAGAGCTTTTGGAAGGGGAGTCATGGAGTGTGGCTAGAAAGATGGGTACAGGTGGGATTAGGGAAGGATTGGAAACTTCCTCCAGAAGAGCTTGAACTTCCACCCATCCATTCATATAACTTTAGAACTGGAGGGGCCCAAGAGACAACCTAGTCCCCACACTGAGCAGGGATTGTGGTCCCATTTTATTGCTGGGGGCTCTGAGTTTCAGGGAAGTAAAATAGTCTGCCTAGTGTCCATGCCTGTCCCATCCATGGCACCACAGTGCTTTCCAGGAAGCATCGCCTCCCATCGTTATATCTTCTGAGGCTTCTGCTTTTTGATCATTTTCATCCCTCTATCTCCTACACCCTCCTCTGCCTACCACCATCATCTCCATCAAGACCCGTTCCTCCTCCCGTCTCAGTGGCTCACAGCACAGTCCATGCTGGGAGTCATTCCAGTGCTATTTTTCCCTTCCCTTATTCCCTGTGGGACTTGATTTCAGACAGGTCTAAAGCATAGACATGCTGGGGGATGGAGCCCTTTGGAAACGGATCTCGGCAATGGGCAGCGGTTCTTACTGGTTCTCTGCACCTGGGGAGAGAACCAGTTAGGGGTAGTCAGAGTCTTTAGAGAAATTGGGGTTGGCCAAAAACGTACACTCCACCCACCACTCCATGGGACTAAGGGGTTCTCATGTAGATCAGACAATCCCATTGTCAGCAGATCCCAGGTTGGGATCTGAAAGCCCGATGGGGTGTTTGCCCCGTCATTGTGGACACTGCTGCTGGGGTGCTTGCTCTGTTCGGTGTTCTTATGGTCGGTCGTTCTTGTATCCTTTACTGAAATGAGGGTGGGTCCTTTCCCTGTGTCGTCTATTGGTGTCTTTCTGATGGTGCCCTCTGATGCTTTCTGTCCTTCTCCACTCTAACTGCCTTAGTCCTGACTTTCATCTTCTTCCCTCCATCAGATTCGCCTTGCTGTGCTCCAAATGGCCTCCCTGCCTCTGTGCTTGTTCCCTCCAGCTTTTTGTCCCCCTTGCAGCCATTGCAGTTAAGTTGAATGAATGTGTCCTGTCCTGTCCATTGTCTCAGCTTCACCTCACAACTCTGGCCACACTAACCAGGGCCAGACTCTCAGTGAGACACACTTTCTCCTGCCTTCAGGCATTTGTTTATGCCACTTCTTCTGCCTAGAACATTCTTCCCTGCTCACTCCCTCCCACTTTTGCCCCATTTTTCTGGTTAACTGCTACTTTTCCATCATGATACAGCTTAAATATCGTGTCTGGGCAGCCGGGCTTACACTCTCCAGACAGGGTGGGTTGCTTCTCCTAAGTGCCGACATCTCTCTGCATTTAATATCCTGTTGACTTGACTGTTTTACTCTCTCTGGGTGGGGACTTCACTGCTGCACATTATGTGCCCAGAGCTGGCATATCATAGGAACTCCATCAGCAGTACTGGAATCGGGGAACTTCCTATCAAGTTCTCTGCTGGGCGCTGGGTGTTTCTGACCTTGAAAATGCTCACTGCCAGAAAGCTTATCCTAAAGCACCACTGACCAGGTTGCTTCTCGGCTTAAAAGCTTGCCTTGCTGGCACCGTGGAGACCAGGGGGGCATGTGAAACGCCCCTAACCCAGCCGGCTGAATGATCCTGCCCGTCCTCTGTGTACTCAGAGCACTTTATACAGGCCTTCACCACAGTGCTCATCCCATTAGCCTTGGGCTTTCTATTTTATATTCTTTCTCTGACCAGGCCCTGAATTTTCTCTGGGTTCCTCTCGCTTAGCACAGGGCTTAGAATCGAGTGGGTGCGAAACAAATGTTTGCGTGATTAAATTTTCAAAGAGCCAAAGGGAGAGGAAGGGGAAAAGACATCTGCGTACTCCTGTTATGGATTGAATGTCTGTGTCCTCCCAAAATTTATGTATTGAAACCCTACCCACCCCCATGGATGGTATTAGGTGGTGGGACCTTTGGGAGGTGATGAGGGTTAGATGAGGTTATGAGGGTGAAGACCCCCCAATGGGATTAGCGCCCTTTTCAATATTATACAGGGGGCTTGCGTCCTCCTTCCGTTCTCTCTCATATAAGGACACAATGAGAAGTGGGCAGTCTGTGGGCAGAGGCCTGAGATCCTCTGGTTCTAACAAGCTCTCAGGGGATGCCGCTGTTGCTGGTCCATGGACCAGACTTTGAGTAGCAAAGCACTGGAAGGTGATGGGAAGCGCTGACAAATTTGAAGAAGGAGAGTGACCTGTGACTGACCCCCTAGCAGGTATTCAGAAAATGTTAAATGAATAAGAAGGTTAAAGTATATGAACAATGCTTAATTAAAGTTGCCTTTATTTCACACACAAAAAAGAAGTGGACAGTCTGTGACCTGAAAAGGGGTTCTCACCAGAGCCTGACCATGATGGCATGCTGATCTAGCCTCCAGAACTATGAGAAATGAATTCCTGTGGTCTATAAGCCGCCCAGGCTATGGTGTTTTTTGTTATAGCACCTGAGCTGATTAAAACACCACCTCTCAAATCTGTCACCTGAAAGAGAAAGAAATGAGGAAGATGGTGGCCCTTGGAGCTCTTGTCAAACCTCTCTGCTGACTTCATGTTATAATCCACTCTGTGAGCACCAGGGGGTGGGAGCACCACTTCATGGGCTTTTCATGGAGGAATATTCTGGAACTCTGCTAAGGTGCTGCTGCTGTTGGGGTACCAGTTTCCTGGAACGAGGCAGGAAGCCGGTGGGATGCCCTGGGCTAGGCTTAGCGGGGGATGCCTGAGGGAGGAAGGGTGGGGCAGAGAGGGTGAAAAGGAGTTGTTCTACCACCTGAAGTTAAAGAAGACCAGAGAATAAAAATGTTTAATTAATAATTTCAAGTCTGCCGCCAATGCAGTGAAGACGGTCTTCTCCCAACTTGCTTCCGTGGACATCTAAGATGTGTGGGAATTCAGGCAGACAGCCAGATTGTTTAAAAAAAAAAAAAGAGCAAGGGTTTCACTGTCGGACAATCTAGGTTCAAAAGCATCCCTGAGAGGAGTTTAACACAAATGCAACTCTCTACCTGCCTCAAGGTCAGTTACCTAATGACTTAACGCCATCTGTAAAATGGGACTAATAATAACTACCTCCTAGGGTGGCTCTGAGGATTAACTATAACGAACAATGTCAAGACTTACTATAGTGTCTATCATAGAGGAAGTGTTCGATAAAAGGAAGATTCATCCTGTCTAATGAGGATTTCAGAGTTCTTATATTAAATAAACATCAATCTTTGGGACAATGTGAATCCCTAGTGTAATGAGCTGGATAGACTAAAAGATCAGGGTTCCTTGCACTTGGCTGATGTGACCCCTCGGTGTGTAACACTTGGAAGTTCGTGCTGATCTCAAGCTTAGATGTGCATCGCTAGTATAATTTAGACATGGGAGAACAAATCCATCATGCCTTTCCAAGGGACGTCCAGGAGACAAATCGCTTCAACTGCAAAGTCCATGGGGGATGGTGATGGTGGGAGGGTGGGGAGTGGTAGAACACGGCTTTGGCTGTACCAAGAGGCTTTAAGGCAGGAAAGGACTAGAGAAAGTGGTATGGCTTGTGCCATCTCTGGATCACTCCCGGCCACATCTGCTCTACTGTATGGCCAAATGAGAAACATTTTCCTACCTATTTCCTTTCCTCTCTTCTCCGCCAGTAGGCAAACTGGGGGATAAAACTCAAATTTGCTGATGGATACAAAATGGTCCAAATCTGTCTGACATAGAATTGAACTCAAGATCGTGACCTGCAGACTGTAGGTGGAGCATTCTTTCTTAGCTAGGTTGAAGCTGGGTCTTTCCCGGTACAGTAGACAACAGTCAAAAATAAACTTCCTCAGCCATAAGAAGAAACAAAATTGAGCTATTTGCAATGAGGTGGATAGACCTAGAGTCTGTCCTACAGAGTGAAGTAAGTCAGAAAGAGAAAGACAAATACCATATGCTAACACATATATATGGAATTTAAGAAAAAAAAATGTCATGAAGAACCTAGGGGTAAAACAGGAATAAAGACACAGACCTACTTGAGAATGGACTTGAGGATATGGGGAGGGGGAAGGGTAAGCTGTGACAAAGCGAGAGAGAGGCATGGACATATATACACTACCAAACGTAAGGTAGATAGCTAGTGGGAAGCAGCCGCATAGCACAGGGAGATCAGCTCGGTGCTTTGTGACCGCCTGGAGGGGTGGGATAGGGAGGGTGGGAGGGAGGGAGACGCAAGAGGGAAGGGATGTGGGAACAGATGTATATGTATAGCTGATTCACTTTGTTATAAAGCAGAAACTAATACACCATTGTGAAGCAATTATACTCCAATAAAGTTGTAAAAAAAAAAAAAAGAATAGATGGGAAATCCAAAAAAATAAAAATAAACTTCCTTTCTGCAAGCCCTCAGGGACCTTAGGCAGGAAGAAGAGGAGTTGCTTCCTCAAGTGCTACAGAAACAAAGCTTCTAAAACTCTCTGCTTGATAAAGTTAATGACAACTCAAAGGCATTGTATTCTAGAACTGCGTTTGGATAGTCACCAGTACAGTAATTAAAGGAGCAATATCTTTTCTCTTCCTTTTTTTTTTCATGTAGGAAACCCAAGTCAGGTGTCACCTTCCTAGGAAGACGTTCCCTCATCCTGCACCCCTCACCCTCCACCACCCAGCCTCGGCTAGGTGTGCCACCCTGTCCTCCAAGTCACACCCTGCTCCGTCTTACCTCCGTCTTAGAGCCTACCATGTGGTGCTGTAATCACCTCTTACCTGCCATATCCCCCGCTAGAGTAAGAGTCCTCCCAGGCAGGGCAAGGTTTCACTCTTCGTCCATAACTTCATAGAAGGTGAACTCGTATCTCCGAAAGTCACCCAGATCTGGGTTCAAGTCCTAGCTCTGTCGGTGACCAGCTGTGTGGTCTTGTGCTTGGAGCCCAGTTTTGTCAGTGGTGCAGTGGAGAGAATGATACTGAGTTTGCAGAGTTGTGGTGAGAATTAAATGAGATACTGTATCTGAAGCACTTGCACTCTATGTGATTTATAGTAGGGGATTAGAAGCTTTTTTTAGTTGAATGAATCGATAATTCACCCTCACCGCTGCCTGGAGAAATAGGAGATTTGTAGAGCAGCAAGGCTCCCCCCTTGGGACTTGGTAAAATGGCTACTACAGCCTGTTTGCTGTGCTTGCAAAGGAGCACACACAGTGCTTTCTCAAACTGTATTTGAAAATAGTTTACATCCAGTTATAAGACAGGTAAGGTCTGGAATGTCACCTCAGAGTGACTATAGTTAAAAACACAGTACTGAGCTTCCCTGGTGGCACAGTGGTTGAGAGTCCGCCCACCGATGCAGGGGACGCGGGTTTGTGCCCCAGTCCAGGAAGATCCCACATGCCGCGGAGCGGCTGGGCCCGTGAGCCATGGCCGCTGAGCCTGCGCGTCCGGAGCCTGTGCTCCGCGACAGGAGAGGCCACAATGGTGAGAGGCCCGCGTACCGCAAAAAAAAAAAAACCCCAAAACCCAAAAAAAACCACAGTACTGTATACTTGAAAGTTGAGTAGATCTTAAAATTTCTTACCATATACACAAAAAAGGGCGCCATGTGAGGTAACGGATGTGTTAACTAACCTTATTGGGATAATCATTTTGCAATATACACATGTATCAAGACATCATGTTGAACATCTTGTGTCTATTACATAATGTTGCATGTTAATTGTATCTCAATAAAGCTGGAAAAAATTAAGAAAAACGAAAATAGCTTACTTTGAGGCTACTCTTGGGATATTTGAAATATTAATTTAAGAAAATAGAAGGGATTATATGAGAGACATAGTGAGTAAGAAAAGTAAATTCCTAAGACTCTGAACACCTAGGTTTAAATTCCGACTTTGACATTTTGTGAGTTTGGGGAAATCACACCCCATATTGGAGGCTCAGTTTCCACAGATGTTAAATGGAGCTGAGGATCATTAATTAGTTAACTAATTAATGAATGAATAATTACGTGAAGATATCTTGAGCATTTACTATGTGTAAGGAACCACACTGATTACTGGGGGATGGGGGATGCATTAATAAATCTAGATTACCCTGAATATTTTCTTCCAAATAATTAGATTCTGTAATTCTGTGACTTCTCTAGGTTGACATTGCAGTGGAATTCTGTAGCTCTTAGGAATAGTAGCTAATTTTATAGCAGATACACTCATTATTTGCCACTGAAGAATGTTTCTAGACTCTAACGTGAAGATATACATTAAATTGCTAAGAAATTATATTGTTAGTAGCTCTTTCAGCTCTCCTCACGTGTGGAATTAAGGAAATAAAGCGTATCTGGAGGCCCTTCATTCTGAAGGTTTTGGTGAGCCATTGAGAGTCTGGTTAGGACCATGACTGGAAGCTCTGCTGTAGAGCGATTCATTTGATAACTTACGCATTCACCCCCAAGTTTGGAGGGCGAGAGCCTGGTGAATATGCTAATAGCCTTATGCCAAGGATGAGTAAGGAGGAAACGCAGTGTGCATCAACCATCATAAAACCAGTAAGGAGACCCACCTTTGAGTTCCTTTTGCTGAGCTTGGTGTATCCAGAGAAGAAGGCAGCTTTGCTTTGAGGTCCCGGCTCTGTGTTTTCACAGTAGTAGAAGCTAGGTCTTTACCATTCATTATTGGACTTGAGATTCCAAAGAAAAGGACCATACCTCTAACCACACTTTCAGCATAAATGGAAATCATTTCCCCCTTTAGATTCAGACTCAGCCGCCATGAGTTGAGCCCCTGCTCTGTGCTTGGGCAGAGCCTGACCAGACTGTGTCATCCCTTCCATTCTCTGGTTCTCAGTTTCGCTGTGTGTCAGTAGAAGGTTTGGACTCCAGCTCTGACATTCCACATTTCCTCATGGGAACTGGGACTCAGGGTCCCTTAGGGACAGCTGGCTATTTCCAAACAACGGGAAAAAAACAGTTCTAGGTGGGGCGGCAAAGTCATCTTGGTTTTAGCTTCAATTCCCTGAGAAACTTTTGGAAAAATCACCTCCTCTTTCTGGGCCTCAGTTTCTATATGGTAAAGTAAGGGGTTTGCAAGATAATTTGACTTTCAGTGGTTTAGGGTCTGGAATATCTGAGAAGCTGCTGGAAAGGTTTCCAGCTAGCCTGAGAGAAATAGCAGTCTCGCCAGCTGCAATGGCCATTGCAACCCATCTTCAAACCGGTAGAGGGTCTTTCCTCTTTTCTCTGTGGATATTATGTTTGCATACTGAGGGTTAAGTAGAGAAAGCAGAGGCCAGAATAAGCAAGAATGCGAAGGCGGCTGGAGATGCTAGGTCCACAGTCTGATAACAATCTGTGACTGAAAATCGGAGACCAAGTCCTAAGGCAAAATCATCCGAAAATCTCCACAATCAGATAACCTGTCTTTATGACAGTTGAGTTTAAAGTCTCTCAATTGAGCACAGTCATCTGTGGGAGCGGGATGAACAGCAATCACCCTGCTTTCTGGGCTCCGGGAAGGATTTTGAGCCCGTCAGCAAACCATCTATCTGCTCCGCCTTCCTCATTCCTGAAAAGTGCATCTGCAAGAAAGCCCAGGGCTGAAGGCCAGGCGAGATGTGTTTGAAGCTTCCAGGTTCCTTTGCCCACTTAGGTGAGGATCAGCAAGTCCTATAAAGAGCTCCCCGTTCTTTCTGGGAGTAGCCATGCTTGAAGGAGCAAATGCTTTTTGAAGCTTGCAGAGGACCACATGTAAATGTCCTGCTGCAATGGACCTGCTGTGCACCCTCCCTGCACTGCTCTGGGGGAAAGGATGCTTGTGGCTGTCCAAGAGCCCTCTCAGGCCTTTAGGCAAACACAGGCCATTTGGAATTGCCACAGATGCATGGATTGTCATGGAGAATGTAGCCAGCTGCT
Organism: Hyperoodon ampullatus; assembly: GCF_949752795.1. Classification (NCBI taxonomy): domain Eukaryota; kingdom Metazoa; phylum Chordata; class Mammalia; order Artiodactyla; family Ziphiidae; genus Hyperoodon; species Hyperoodon ampullatus. Next base: position 78,085,275 of record NC_136928.1, read on the forward strand.
AAGCGGGGTATGAGTCTTTCCTGCCTTTCACTTGGCCATTTATTCCGTTCGTGAATGTTTTATTGGATGCTTGCTATGTGACAAAAACTGCCAGTCTCCACTCATTGCCCATCCCTTTTAGAATGTAAACTCCAGGAGAGCAAATATTTTGTCAGTCTTGTTTGTGGGTGAGTATCCAGTGTCTATAAAAATGCCTGGCACATAGGAGACTGTTATACATATTTAGACGGACTGGTCTAGGGGCTGGAGATATTGAAATCAGTCGAGGATTTCTCCCTCTCGATGAGCTTGCCATAGGGTGAGGGAGTCAGTACAGGCAGATATGTATTGCAAGGTGGTCAGTTGTGGCATGGAGGTATGTGTGTGGGAAGGGTGAGAATTCTAGTCCTTCCAGGGATTTTTAGACTTTACCCAAGCACTGTGTTCAGTTCTGGGCACCCTTCAGCAGGAGCAGCCTTGACCATTCAGAGCAGGTTCCGAGTCAGTGCCCTGTCTCTGGAGGGCTGCAGAAGGCACTGTGTTGAAGGCAGAGAAAGAACACCCAGGTGGAAGTGAGCCCTGCCTCAAACCTGACCGGCTGGTGAGCAGAGCAGGGTTGACAATCCTGTCCAGCAGATAGCACCAGGGACTATTGCTGGCAGCATCCGGGAAGTGCATCTTTTTTCAGTATAAGCGAGGTCTTTCTAGCAGTCAGATCTCTAAGGCAGCAAGTTACCTTTTACTGGAGTTTTGAGCAGCAGCTGGTGGTGTGGAAGGAGGGATTCACGCCCTCCAGAGGATGGAGCTTGATCAGAGATTGCAGACTCAGTTCCCTGCACACGCGTTCTGTGGGGCGCTGCCCTGTTACTGCAGAGGGACCAGAGGCTGAAGGGTAGGCCCACCCTCCAGCGTGTATTAGACTAAGATTTCATTTGAGCCAAAGAGTCTTCTGATTTTTTTCTTTTTAATTACTAAGCCAGCGTCCTTCCCAATCCTAGGATGCACAATAAAGCTAACTTTAGTCTAGACCATGTTAGCATTTTACACTGGCTTATGGAATGTTGACATAATCTTTGAAAGTGATTCTTAACCTTGTGGGAATCTTTGACCTACTTTAAATGTCACAGAAACTGTTTCCGAGGAAAATTTACATATATCCTTACAACAGAATGCTGTCTGTGGGAAGGCACTGAGAACCGTTTTCCATGAAGCCCACTGAAGAATCTTTCTTCAGCCTCTGGACCTCAGGGTAAGATTCCCTGGTTTAGTCTCATCCTAAACCTTGCAGATGGAGAGATGGAAACCAGGAGGCAGCATTGAGGGGTGGGGGGAGGAAAGTCCACAGAACCTGGAGTCAAAGTTTTTAATTCTGGGCTTCCCTGGTGGTGCAGTAGTTGAGAGTCCGCCTGCCGATGCAGGGGACACGGGTTCGTGCCCCGGTCTGGGAGGATCCCGCATGCCGCGGAGTGGCTGGGCCCGTGAGCCATGGCCGCTGAGCCTGCGCGTCCGGAGCCTGTGCTCCGCAACGGGAGAGGCCACAGCAGTGAGAGGCCCGCGTACCGCAAAAAAAAAAAAAAGTTTTAAATTCAGGTCCTGGTTCTGCTTTTCAGAGATGAGCTCTTGGGTGCTTTGGAAAACTGCAGAAAAGTTGTACACAGGAGGCAAAGAGAGAATGATTAAAATATTTAAAGAATGACTTTTCGAGTCATTCTGAAATAGAGACAGGAAAAGATAAGTGATAAAACAGACAAAAGAAGCAGAGCTGTAGAAACTGGATGGATGACAAGTCAGAAAGGGGGGCAGACGCCACATGTACAGAACAGAAACCCAACTGTCAGGGTCCAACAGCTCCTATGGGAACTGCCAGCTCATGGCCAAGCCAGGGCAGCGTGGAAGGTCCATGGCAAGGTCCTGGTCCTCAGGGCACCCAACAGTTACACCCAATCCTTGCAGGACTCCTAGACTTCTCCCCTCACATTATTATGGGATGCTCTGTACCTACAGTAAGGAAGAGAAACCGTGTCTACTTAAAATAGGGGCTGGTGGCGCAGTGGTTGAGAGTCCGCCTGCCGATGCAGGGGACACGGGTTCGTGCCCCGGCCCGGGAAGATCCCACATGCCGCAGAGCGGCTGGGCCCGTGAGCCATGGCCGCTGAGCCTGTGCATCCGGAGCCTGTGCTCCACAACGGGAAAGGCCACAACAGTGAGAGGCCCGCGTACCGCCAAAAAAAAAAAGGGGGTGGGGGGCTAGAGGTGTTAGGGCAATGGTGAGCCCAGTGGGGTAGGTGTCACGATACCTGCCCTTGACAGTGGAAGGCGAGACCTGGAAGGTTTGTCTAGAGGCTGCTCTGCTTTCTCGGTTATGCCGAGCTGAGAAGCCTCCACTGAAGAACAATTTCTTAATCTCTCCTTCACTCCAATGGCTTGAGAAGTGATGATTGCCCGGAAAAGGGTCTCAGAGTTAATAGGGTAGCACATTTAAATGCTATGGACCTTAATTTCTTTGTTCATATAATGCAGATAAAATCACAATTGCATTGCTTACAGTTGTATTGAAACGTTAAAGACGGTTATTTGGGTGCAATTACTTTGTAATCTGAGTGTTAAGTGTGGGGATTGTCCTGTCTTGTGTAGGGTGTGTGGCCAGGCGGTGGCCAGGGCAGCAGCATAGAGTCTGGTGTTCTTAATACTTTACATGTAAATCACAGTTGAGCTTCTAGAGGAATATCTTGCCATTCTTTCTCTGCATACTATTTATGTCAGATGTTGCATGGAGGATGCGAGATCTCATTTCGAATGAAACTGATCAGGTTTCAGATTTCTGACACCCAGTAGCAGACCAAGTGTTGTGAAGTCATTTAATTTCTTTTAACCACAGTTTCCTCCTGGGCGTAAGATTCCCAGCTTCAAAGAGAAATGTCCTCCCCTCCCGGCCCCACGTATACCACGTGAACCCCCAGAGAAGGGGGCTTGCTCAGCCAACACCTCCATGCCTGTTTTTTTTTTTTTTTAATAAATTTATTTATTTATTTTTGGCTGCGTTGGGTCTTCATTGCTGCATCCAGGCTTTCTCTAGTTGCGGCCAGCAGGGGCTACTCTTTGTTGCGGTGCACGGGCTTCTCATTGCGGTGGCTTCTCTTGTTGCGGAACACGGGCTGTAGGCGCACGGGCTCAGTAGTTGTGGCACGCGGGTTCGGTAGTTGTGGCTCGTGGCTCTAGAGTGCAGGCTCAGTAGTTGTGGTGCACGGGCTTAGTTGCTCTGTCGCATGTGGGATTTTCCCGGACCAGGGCTTGAACCCGTGTCCCCTGCATTGGCAGGTGGATTCTTAACCCCTGTACCACCAGGGAAGTCCCCTGCCTGTTGTTTTGTTACCATTTCTGTCCTTTCTTTTTCTTTTTTTTTTTTTAGTGCTAAGCCTGCTCTATTAGGGTTTGTCTATTGCTAGTAGCTTTTTCTCAGAAGTTAGTTTATGTGTTTCATAATATTTAATTATGGTTCTTTGCCCATAACATTAAGACTTATTTGCCGAGAGTCTCTTGGAATTGCATTCCTAGTTTCCCTGGAAGATATTCTCCCCAGCAGAACTCTCCTTCCTCATCTGCAGGGCTGCCCACGCTCCTTGGACACTGGTTGCGGCCCTGGCCTGTCAGTGCCCTGGGAATCCATTTCTCACCAAAGATCAGCTCTTTCGTAGCAGGTTTCACTCAGGTACTGTCTTTCCTTCTTTCCTTGTCTCTCTCCAGCATGTCCCTCCCCGCCCACCCACTGCCCCAATCACAACTTTGCATCTGCCCCAAAGGTCTTGGTAAAGATGAGAGCAAAGAAAGAACGTGGACGCATTGGCCTTATCAGGTTGATGGCCAGTATCGCTGAGTCCTGGTGTGGTCTCAGGTGGCTTTAAGACGAGGTGAGCTGCTGTCTCCATATTCCTTCTCCCTCACGTCTTGTGCAGAATGGACCGATATTTCACCTGAGCCAGAGTCCTTCTTTGTCCTGCCCCACATTGGCCCTTATAGGGAAGGTAGAGAAAACTGGCTTAGGTATGAAGATACTCTAATCTCCAGTTCACTGATAAATCCAACCGTAATTGCAGTTTCTGTGTCTTTACTTCTCCATTCTCATTCCCCCAAAACTCAAGGATAAAAATATCCAAGTAAGATTTCGGTTGGCATTGGGTCAGTTTGTACCAGTGGAATTTTATTTATCTTTACAGGAAGAGTACAGAAAGCCTTCAGCCTCTCACCTAAAAGATTCCATAATTCTGCTGTGGTTTTTCCTGCTCAGTGTTTATTTTGGTGAGGGTGTCTCACATTTCTTTTTGGTGTAGTTTTGTATGTGCTGACTTACACATTATAGATAGATTTTTAAAAATTTATTTTATTGAAGTATGGTTGATTTACAATGTTGTGTTAGTTTCTGCTGTACAGCAAAGTGATCCACCTATACATATATGTATATATTCTTTTTCATATTCTTTTCCATTACGGTTTATCACAGGATATTGAATAGAGCTCCCTGTGCTATGCAGTAGGACCTTGCTGTTTATCCACTCTCTATATAATAGTTTGCATCTGCTAGTCCCAAACTCCCAGTCCATCCCTCATCCATATCCCCTCCCCCTTGGCAACCACAAGTCTGTTTTAATTCTTCTGATTGTTTTAGTAGAAACAACCTGGATATATTTCCAGGCTGGCATTATCTGGAGATGGCTTGGGAGATTAGATAGATGCTGCGGCCACACAATTCATTTGTACTTTTATGTTATGACGAGGTTGAACTGGCCAATGGTTCACTGAGAACACACTCCCACTTGGTACCCTGCTCCAGACGGGCACCCAAGGGAGGGAAAGAGGGAATTCTAGCAGCAGAAGCAGAAGCATGTGGGCATGATGAGGAGCCTGGAGCAGACAGACCAGGAAGATCTGTGCCTGGACACATGCAAGAGTCTCTGCAGAAAGCTCTGAAATAGCCAGGAGACACATTGCCAGCAAGTAGGATGGTGGGGCTTAAGTTGTTCTAATGGGCATTTAAACACGGTACTGCTCAAAGGGGGAGGATTACTGGCATCAAAGATGTATACAGCTGCCCAGGAAAACTATAACAGCACACAACGAGCCCATATTATCTTTCATTCATAAGTATAATTGGAAAACTAAGGATAATCAGATTGGAGGCAAACCCAACAGCATGAAAAAAGACCAAGATGAACAACAGAGCAAATTCAGGATGCACAAGACACTTAAAAACACTTAAAACACTATTATTATTTTAAAATTTGAGGGCTTCCCTGGTGGCGCAGTGGTTGAGAGTCCGCCTGCCGATGCAGGGGACGTGGGTTCATGCCCCGGTCCGGGAAGATCCCACATGCCATGGAGCGGCTGGGCCCGTGAGCCATGGCCGCTGAGCCTGCGCGTCCGGAGCCTCTGCTCCGCAACGGGAGAGACCACAACAGTGAGAGGCCCGCATACTGCAAAAAAAAAAAAAAAAAAAAAATTTGAGTGCATATTGTATCAATATAATACCAAAAGGTCAATATAAAAAAGTGAGCAGGGCTTCCCTGGTGGCGCAGTGGTTGAGAGTCTACCTGCTAATGCAGGGGACACGGGTTTGAGCCCTGGTCTGGGAGGATCCCACATGCGCGGAGTGGCTGGGCCCGTGAGCCACAATTACTGAACCTGCGCGTCTGGAGCCTGTGCTCCACAGCAAGAGAGGCCGCGACAGTGAGAGGCCCGTGCACTGCGATGAAGAGTGGCCCCCATTTGCCACAGCTGGAGAAAGCCCTCGCACAGAAACGAAGACCCAACACAGCCATAAGTAGATAAATAAATAATTTTTTAAAAAAGTGAGCAGTCAGCAAATAAAAACTAGACATGGGAAATTAAAAAATATGATGCTGAATTCAAAATGTCAATGGGTGGCTTAAATAATAACATCAGCACAACTAACTGATCACAAAGATAAAATCTAGGACGTTGAGTAAACAGACAGAGGTCGAAAACAGGAGAAGCAAATAAAGAAACATGAAGGGTAAGTCCAGGGGTTCAACATCCATCCAATGCAATTCTAGAAGGGGAAAACAAAAATAATGCAGGAAATGAAGCAATCAAAGAAAAACTAGGAAGATCATTTTCTGAGCTGAGAAGTCGAATCTTCACCTGGAACAGTGCACTGAGAGCCGAGATGGATTAATCGAAAAAGATAAATCCTGGATTAATGAAAAATATATATTTCACAAATCCTAGGCTAGAAAGAGAATCTCTTGGGCTCTAAGAGAGAAAAACACGTGTTATCAACAAAGAAACATAGATTGTTTTCATTAGCAGCTTTAGGGGCAACAAATATAGAGCATTGTTTTTAAAATTCTGAGAGAAGATGGTTTGAATCTAAAATTCTATCTAATTGAACCATTAATCAGGTTACAGCCAAAATAAAACACTGCTAGACATACATTATATCAGAGTTTACTTCTCACATATTCTACACAGAAAAATAATTGCTTTAGGAGATATTTTAGCAGAATAAAAAAGGAATCCATGAAAGAGGATGATATAGGTTACAAAAAAGAGGGCATTAGGGCACAGCCTGAGTGAATGAAAAAAGTCACAAAGAAATGAAAAGAGGTTTCATTAGACTTCGTTGCTTGGAAAATTCTCTTTTGTACAACACAAGACTTTTTTTTTTCTTTATAGGTCTAATTGTATTACTTTGTTCTTTCTATTTTTGAATTAACTTATAGACTCAGTACGTAAGACTTACAGAAGTTAGAGGAGGGTTTACGTATCAAAAACCTTGGCAAAGTATAGATAACACTTAGCTAGTGTTAAAGCCTTTAAACAGGGGGCCCTTAGGCGGGGGCGGGTCTAATGCCTTGTAGCTTTCAGAGCGAATCAAAACTCAATCCAGAGTCCACGCACTCGAATCTGAGAAGTGAAACTGAAGGACAACCAATCACAAACAGCCAAGGAGGCTCTCCTAAATAAGCAACTGAGTGAGCTGTAGCCAATCAAATAATTTCCTTGCTTTGCTTCTGTGTCTCCTCTATAAAAATCTCTTCCCCAGCTCCTGTCATTGGGGTGCTCCTAATCACTTTTGGTTTGGTGCTGCCCTATTTGGATAGATGTTTGCTCAAACTCTCCAACATTTTAATGTGTCTCAGTTTACCTTTTAACACTAATGAAAGCAAAGAGGAAGGGGGGATGTCGAGGTTTGTATAAATGTGCTAATTTCTTTATGTGCTGTTCGTAGTGGCTGCCGATGAGGCGTGGGACTAGGTATTAGGAAAGTGGGGTCAATTTCACTTTCTCATATCCCTCTGATAACATAAACACTATCTTAAAACAAAACCATCCAGCCTCTCCTTTTGTAAAATCCCAGGCTGGTGAAGTCTGCTAGATCCCGGGGTTTAAGTTTCCCCAGCTACCTCATTATTTATAATCAAAGCACTTTATGTCTCTCCCATATTGTACCCCTCAGAAACCAGCCTGGTTTTGTTTTGTTTTTCCCAGCAAAGAGAAAAAGTCAGACCTCGCCTTGGAATGATTTTCCTTCCCCATGGATACATTCACGGCTTTTTAAAGTGAAATACTTTTATTTCTAGTAACTAAAATTCAAGATGAAAGGCCAGTTATAGGATTTCTGATATTGGGATGAAAATAATTGCAAAGCAACCCTGTGTAATTAAGGAGATTATCATAAACATGGCAGTGTTGGGAAAACAACTTGTGTATCAAGGTTACTTCTGACTGAATTTGTATCCACTCTGCTCACCTTGGACAACCTTCAGGAAATGATGCGCACCCCAGTTTTGCTGGGGCCCTCCCACACAAGCAAGATCACTCATTTTTTTTAAAAAGGAGGGTCACTTATTCAGGATGCCAGAAAAAAAAGAGGAATTAGCAAACTAATGAGTTATCTGTGTACTTTGCATACAGACTGGAAGATGAATCTTTGTTAACTGCTTGTTTAATGTTACAATTAATAATTAAGTTACCTTGTCGCCCTGGACCATCCATCATTTTACTGAACCGTGGGGTTTATGTTTTGTGCTTTTTCCTCCACTTTTAAAGGTGGTTGCTTATCTTTGTTTACGGTTGATTTTGGATAAAAGAAGCCTAGATGGTTACTGAGAAAACTGTTGATGTTTGAGGGATAAATTTCCACACAAAATATTTTTGTTCCTTATGGTTTCAATGAAGGCATCTGTTTTTAAAAAATTTTCTATTGAAATAAAGTTTTGTGTTTTTTTAACATCTTTATTGGAGTATAATTGCTTTATAATGGTATGTTAGTTTCTGCTGTATAACAGAGTGAATCAGCTATATGTATACAAATATCCCCATATCTCCTCCCTCTTGCGTCTCCCTCCCTCCCACCCTCCCTATCCCACCCCTCTAGGTGGTCACAAAGCACCAAGCTGATCTCCCTGTGCCATGCGGCTGCTTCCCACTAGCTATCGATTTTACATTTGGTAGTGTGTATATGTCAGTACCACTCTCTCACTTCGTCCCAGCTTACCCTTCCCCCTCCCCATGTCCTCAAGTCCATTCTCTACGTCTGCATCTTTATTCCTCTTGATTTACAGTGTTGTGTTAGTTTCAGATGTACGGCAAAGTGATTCAGTTATACATAATATGAATACATATATTCCTTTTTTACGTTCTCTTCCATTATAGGTTATTACAAGATACTGAATATAGTTCCTTGTGCTCTACAGTAGGTCCTTCTTATCTATTTTATATCTGGTAGCGTATTTTAATCCCAAACTCCTAATTTATCCCTTCCCCTCTTCCCCCTTGGTAACCATAAGTTTGTTTTCTCTAACTTATTTACAAAACAGAAATAGACTCACATAGAAAGGCATCTGTTGATTAAGGGGAGAAAGGTAGAGTGAAACAGCATTGGTTTGGAAATCAGACGTGAGTCCCAGCCTTGCCAGTTAGCACTGTGGGTTAGGGTGTAAGTAATTTAACCTCTTTGAGCCTCAGTTTCCTCCTGTGTAAAATGAGGGAATTGTAGTCGAAGGCTTCAAAAAACGGCTCCAGCTTTCACATTTTTATAATTGTATATGATCAGCCAGGAATAAAGTTCTTTTTTAGAAACATGTTTCTTTTGACGAAAAAAAAAAAAAAAAAAGAAGAAATAGCTTGCAGGTAGCTACCTGCCTTAACAACCTTCAGTGGAATATTAGTTCGATGTCTACAATATATCTCCAATCTCAACTAAACATGCCTTTTTTCACGATCAGAAGTCACTATAGAAACCGCATTAACAGGGCCTATTGTAAGGAGCCTTGAACATTTTGAGGGCTTTGGAAGACACTGACAAAAAAGGGGGTGGAGGAATAAACAGTGGCTTTTGTTGTAACTGCCTTCCCTTTCAGCAGTCTGGCCACAGCCTCAGCATCATTTAAAAGTACCAAGGGTTCCCGCAGTTTCTTTCCCATGGATTAGGGATTCTGTTCAGGAAATAGCATTCAGGAACTAGTTGATGCTCTGGTCATGTTGATGCCTTTAATAGTATGCAAACTTGGGTGAGTCATATAAACACTCTGCTTTGGTTTGGTCTTTGAAAATAAAGGCAAAGAGAAACAAACCAGGCAAAGCAGGAGCTGGAATACTGGGGTTTTTCTACCTCCCCAGCTCAGTCATCAACCAGCTGGGTGTCTCAATGTCCTCATCTGTACAACAAGTTAGGTGCCATCAGAGCAATCATTTAAAAAAAATGTACCAAACCCCACTGTCTGGGGAGCCCTGATACAAGAAGCAGAGGAAAGTGGAGCTCCCGTAAGTGGGTCACGGCACGAGTGGGGGACCCTGGACTTCTGCCTGTCATTCTTGTTCCTTTTTTGGTCCCTACGAGGCACTCTTGAGGCCTTTTGGAGGAGCTAGGAGCACGGTTTGACATCTCAGTCTGGAAAGCTCTTCCAGGCCAGCCCCAGAAAAGGCATTGATAGGGAGGGGGTGAAAGAGTTAGGATGGAAGGCCGGGTTCCTGGGTGGTTTTACCCAGTAAGCCCTGAGATGCAACTGGAGTGGCCTCAGGGACCCTGGCTCTTCCGATGTTCCTCTGCCGGGCTCCTGCAGGCAGGAAGCCAAAGCAGTTCTGCTGTAAGGGGATACATGTAATCCTAAAACACCTCCCGTTCTGTGAAACTGCACTGCACAGCACGGGCAGGTCCCTCAGCCTCGTTACCTCCCATACCACCAGGACAAACCATAAGCATCATAATAAAGAGACTGGCACATTAAAACACAAGAACAAAAACCAGGTTTAATTTCTAATAAATAAGGAAATACTACAGTAAAGGCAGAACTGTACTCTAATAAAAGGCGGAAGTACCTCACGGAAGGCGCATTAGGAAGGGGCGGGGCTGCCTCTTTTCAGGAGATAAGAATACAGTAGATCAGGCGGAACCGTGCAGGGAGCAGTTGCGCTACAGGCCACGTGGTGAAGCTGCACTTAGTAGAGAGAGTGGGTGTGGGCGTAGTGTTGAGTACTGGATTTTTCTACGGCTCTCTGCACACAGCTGTGCAATGTATTTTCTGTTCCAAAGCTGTTTTTTTCTTTTTTTGTAGCACAAGATATTGCCGTGCTGGGAAAAAATAGCTGTGAATTGTGATTTCTGCACTATCTTGCTGTCATTCCCAATTTACCAATTGCGTATGAGCAAATTTGTGTTACACAGTTGTGTGCTGTAGCAGAAAACCTGGGACTGTGGTGTCCATCTGTCTCCATCAGGCCCGCCCCAGAATCAATGATGGATGAGAGACAAGAGGGCTGCCTGTCTACTTCTGGTCCTTTAAGCCCAGCAAACCCACCCACACATCCCTCCCTTGCACCTGTGAAAAAGAAACTGCAAACTTCAAGACTTTCTTGGACAATTAATTGCTCAAGACCACCAAGCCGGTTCCCCTGGCATCTCCCTGGATCCAGGCTCCTGACTCTTTTTCCTACTTCGGTTTCATCTCTGGTTACCTTGGATTTATTTATTTATTTATTTATTTATTTATATTTTATTTTATTTTTTATTAGTCTCTGCTTTACAACAAAGTGAATCAGTCATACATATACATCTGTTCCCACATCCCCTCCCTCCTGCGTCTCCCTCCCTCCCACCCTCCCCATCCCACCCCTCCAGGCGGCCACAAAGCACCGAGCCGATCCCCCCAGCGCCACGCGGCCACCCCCCACCAACCATCCACCCTACGCCCGGCAGTGTATACACGTCCATGCCTCTCCCCTGCCCTGTCACAGCCCCCCCCTCCCCATATCCCCAAGCCCACCCCCAGTAGGTCTGTGTCTCTATTCCTGTTTTACCCCTAAGTTCTTCATGACATTTTTTTTCTTAAATTCCATATATATGTGTTAGCATACGGTATTTGTCTTTCTCTTTCTGACTTACTTCACTCTGTATGAGAGACTCTAGGTCTATCCACCTCATTACAAATAGCTCAGTTTCGTTTCTTTTTATGGCTGAGTAATATTCCATTGTATATATGTGCCACATCTTCTTTATCCATTCATCCGATGGTGGACACTTGGGTTGTTTCCATCTCCGGGCTATTGTGAATAGAGCTGCAATGAACATTTTGGTACATGTCTCTTTTTGAATTATGGTTTTCTCAGGGTATATGCCTAGTAGTGGGATTTTTGGGTCATATGGTAGTTCTATTTTTAGTTTTTTAAGGAACGTTACCTTGGATTTATCAACCCTCCTGGTCAGGTGTTGGGGATCCCAGTTCTCTAATATTCTTGTTAGTATCCATTCATTCATTCATTTATTCTTCTGGTCTATGGGCCTCAGCATTTCAAGCATCATTGCTATGGATTAAGAACTCCTTGCACCAGCCACCGATTTCACAGAAACCCCGTTCCAGGACTGAGGCAACTTTCTTTTTGGTCTCTGTTGGAAAGGCGTAAATATTCAGTTAGCAGTGGAGCTCATGAGACTTAGAGAGAAAATTGTTTACCTTCCTCTCCCTACTCCTTGTCCTGGTTTCTCCAGGTGCTCTTTTGCGATTTAAAAAAAAATTGTGATGTGTACTATGAAGAGTCAGGATTAGAAAAGCAATATTTCTGCTGGTGAGTGGTCAGTAATGTGATCTATTGCTCTTTGAGATGTGTTGTTAGGTGTCCAAGGTCAGAGCCTGGCCGGATGTCCTGTGCTGACAACATATAAAATGTTCAGGTTTACTGTCCATTCAGACATGGCTAACAAGAACCACACATGGGCTTCTGGTGACAATAGGGTTTTATTTTTATTTATTTATTTATTTTTTTTGCGGTACGCGGGCCTCTCACTGTTGTGGTCTCTCCCATTGCGGAGCACGGGCTCCGGATGCACAGGCTCAGCGGCCATGGCTCACGGGCCCAGCCGCTCCACGGCATGTGGGATCTTCCCGGACTGGGGCATGAACCCATGTCCCCTGCATCGGCAGGCGGACTCTCAACCACTGCGCCACCAGGGAAGCCCGACAACAGGGTTTTAACTGGTCTACTGAACAGGTGAGACTCAAGAGGGCGCAAGCAGGATACTACTTATTTTGCCACTCAGTCCTATTCTATTGCACATCACCTCCCGGGCCTTGGATGATCTCACTGTCACGGTCCACAGTTTTCTCAGTCATTCTCAGGTAGAGCAGCAGTCCAATCTAAATCAAAACACACATTGCGGATCCTGTCCCATGCTTTACTTTCTTAGCTCAGGCTAACTATAATATTTCACAACAGACGTGGGTAGGCACAGTGTGGTCTACTTCTCACTCTCCCTCCATCTTCCTTTCCTGATCCTCCATCCTCATTTCTGTGCTGCTTCTGTGCTTTTCAGGATTAGAGTGGAGAACAGCAATAGGAGGAAAAGGGGTAAGTCCAGTATGACTGGTGGTATTGAAATCGGGAATCAAGTGTGCTGTAGGACCCTTTCTACAGCAGGTTCCCAGATGCTGACTGTCTCCCATGGGGATATTCAGCTATCCACCCCATCCTCCCCCACGGCTATTCCCCCATCCAGGCAATGTGCTCACAGGCAGACTTCTTATATTTCCCCGCAGCTGCTTCTCCAGTGGTTTACCCACAAAGCCTTTGTCTTCTGGGGGCCCCTGGCTCTTCCAGGAAGTCCTCTTGGTGAGGTCTTTTCAAGATGGTGCAACTTGGGCATTGGAAAATCTTTCCCCTTTACCCCTCCTCTGGTGAAAGTGCAGATTGTTCCCACTGAAGACATTCTCTCTCCAGTCTCTGTCTGCAGGGCAGCTCCAGTCAACCTCTCACCTCCAGACTTTTCTAGGAGAGACTCAGGCACCAGACTCTGTACTCCACCTAGCTTCAGGGGTCAGAAGCCCAAGAATGCTATTTACCAAGTTCCTCTCCAACAGTAGCTCAGAATGAAGCTGTAAATTTCTGCAGCTCAGCAAACATCCAACTCAGGGGTGACCGTAATGTCAAAAAGTAAATCCACTGAAGCTTTGCCTCTTTCAGCTTCAGACGGGTGGGGAGAAACTCCCCCATGGGAAGGAGAGGCATAATGCCACAGTGCTGTTGCTTGACAATTCTCTTCAAAGAAACTTTGTCTCAGATCAACCTCCTTTGAATTTCTCATCTTTTTTTTTTTTTTTTTTTTGGTATAAGGTAGAAGTGCAAGACAAGGAGACAAGGTGAGGGGTGTAGAACTGATTTTGCTGTCTCTTAGCAAGACCTACAAGGATAGCCCAAGTCTTCTCTTTAAAACGTGTGGGTGTCTGTCATCTATTTCTTTTTCCAACATTGGAACTTCAGCAGAAACTCAAAACCAAAGAAAAGCCCCATTTAATATCTGCTCTACAAATAACTGGACAATCACAATTTCATTTTAACTTTAAATCCCTGTCATCATAGGGAAAACTGCTGACCTTGGGAATGTCCGTGAATACATTATTGTGTCATTCTGACGTGTATAATATTAACAGATCTAGATCTAGACCGGTCATTCTCAAGTCTTAGAGGATGTAAGAATCGCTGCAGGAGCCAGTTACCGTGGATCCTCTTTGGAGTCGTACTCAGATATTCCGATGCAGTAGGTCTGGGGCAGGACCTAGGAATCTGCATTTTAAATTAACATCCCCTCCCCTCCTGGATCCTGGAGGAGCTAGTCCCTGGACCACAACTTGGAAAAACAGCACTCCAGGTAACTCAGGCGCTCTCTAGTCCATGCTGGAGGCGGACGGCAGATTAGTCTAGTCCCAGACTGATGACAAAGGGCAGACCAGGTGAAAAACCTGACCCTTAACGAAGTCCTCCTCCCAGGGCAGGCTCTTCCAGGTCTCTGCTGTGCTCCAGAGCCTTTAAGGTCACCTAGAGCTCGGTTACAAATGAGTGCCCAAGTTTTGTCCAGAGCATGGGAGCTTGGGCTGCTCCCACCCCTACCTTGGGCTGAATCTCTGCCCTCTGAGAGGACAGTAGTGGTGTGAGGAGGGCGTGGTGCACCTACCATGACTGAGATTCCAGCCCTGGCTCTTCAGCATCCAAGATCCCTCTCATTTCTGGCAGAGGCTGTGGTTTCCCTTTGCTCCTTACCAACTCCAAGAGGATTTCTGAAATTTCCTGATTTGGGTTGCAGCAGTTAATGTCATGGTGAAATACATGGCCTTTCAAAAACCAACCTGGCTAACTCCTTAATCTACACTGGGTTTCCGCTCAGGTAGAAATCAATAAAGAAATATTTGAGTGCCAAAAGTACTACTCATAAAAACGATTGCTTATTATATACACTAGAAGGAGGAGCATACTAATATTTCATTTAAACTATATATTAATTTTATTATATTGCATAACTATATCTTATATGAAAAAGCATTATTATTTTTTTCTCCTTTCTACCCAAACCTCTCCCCAAGTGTGACATACGCTTCTAACAAATAAAAGTATATTTAACTCCTATATTTTTTTTCTACTGTGAAGAGCTTTTTGCTTGCCTCCTCTGTGCTATGAGAGGTGATACGCTTAGATATAAGAGTAATCATCCTGAGATTCCAGTCATTATATATTCATAAGACTTGCATTTGAAATCAAAGGCAGAGGGTTGTGCCATTAGGCCTTCATGACAAACACTAGGGAGATTCTCAAATCAGAATAAGAAAATAGAAGAGGTTATTCAGAGAAAAAAAGAACCCACTCATCTGTATGTTTCTGATATAGCAAAATATTATTAGGAAGATGCTAATCACCTACAGGACTAACATGTAGCAAGCTAACAAATCTTGACAAATTAACAAGACAAAGGGAAAAATGAAGTGGAAAATAGTAAATATGAAAAGGTAAAGAAAGGAATCATTCTTAGACCAAATACCATGTGGAATAAATCCATAATATCTCTTCTTAATAATAAAGTTTTCTCTGTAACTCCTTCAAATCAAAACCAACAACAACAACAAAACCTAATGAAAAATGGGCAAAGGACTTGAAGAGACATTTCCCCAAAAGATATACAAATGGCCAATAAGCACATGAAAAGATGCTCGACATTACCATTCATTAAGGAAATGCAAATCAAAATCACAATGGATGAAGGAATGGGGAGTTAATGTTTAATGGGTGCAGAGTTTCACATGGGAAGGATAAAAGGTTCTGGAGGTGGATAGTGCTGCGTGTTGCATAACAATGTGACTGTACTTAATGCCATAGACCTGTGCATTTAAAATGGATTAACATGGTAAATTTTATATTACGTGTATTTTACCACAGTAAGAAAAAAAGAATAATAAGCTCGCTCTTTTTTTTTTTTTTTGTGGTACGCGGGCCTATCACTGTTGTGGCCTCTCTCGTTGTGGAGCACAGGCTCCTGACGCGCAGGCCCAGTGGCCATGGCTCACGGCCCAGCCGCTCCGCGGCATGTGGGATCTTCCCGGACCCGGGGCACGAACCCGCGTCCCCTGCATCGGCAGGCAGACTCTCAACCACTGCGCCACCAGGGAAGCCCCAATAAGCTCTCTCTTATTGAGCACTTATTATACGCCAGGAACTATTATATGCATTTTCTCTACACAACGACCACCTGGAATGTATCCCCAAATTTCATCCTCTAGGACAGAGCCAATGTCAATAGCCAGTCATTAGTGGAGCCTATATTGGAACCAAGGTCATTCTCCCTTCAATCAAAGCTCTTTTTAGTTGACTTCCCCTCTTTGCTGTTTGAAAAGTCTTGCAGGGTGCAGCACTTTCTAGGGAGGCCTAGAGCATGGCGGGTGCTGGCTGGGTGAAGAGCTGTGCAGGGTACGGGCCTCTGGAGCCTCCATGGGAGGAGGTGTGAGATCTCTCTTCATCTGACCAGGACTCCATTTTCCCAAGTGCCACGCTATGACTTCTGGTGTGACTTCTGACTACTAAGGAGTTAATTAAAAATGCAGAATTCTCTCTCCGTCACACTCTTCCTAGAAATATGAATTTAATACTCCTGGGAGATGTTTAAGCAGACTGAAATTTCAGACTCATGGCATTAGAGGCAATTCAGGCTTTCTAGGACAGATGTGACAAGGAGAAGCAGCCATTAAACAGGCAAAGGATGAGTGGACTCTTCCAAGTGAAGACCATACTAGGGGTATGTTCCCATGGAAAAAAATGATCCAAAGGGTGAGTTGAAAATTTTAGGGAACAAATTTCATTCCCTTCCACTGTACTTAATTTAGCTTAATTTAACTCTTCTAAATATAACAAAGTGGAATAAGACACAGTTCTTGTGCTCTTGTGGTTCGCAGTCTATTAAGAAGATAAGGACATGTACAACTAGCCACGTGATAACTGAAGTAAGAATAAAGTTACTTGGGGATCACCGAGCAGGAAGTGATTAAAGCATATGGGTGGGGATGCAGAAAGCATTTCATTGAAACAGTGACTTTGAAGATGAATATCATTTTGTCACATGGGAAAGGGGAAACTTCCATTCCAGAAAGAGGGAGATGCGTGAGCCGAAAGGCACAGTGTGCTTTGGGGCATGTTCTAAACTGTGAAATAATCAAAGTCTACAGTTATGAGCATATTGTATAGTTTAAAAAAATAAGGCTAAATTAGATGATTTTATTAATAATTGGCAAAGCAGGAGTTGCTAGCCTCGTTTTGTCATGGCAAATACCAAGACGAAGAACTGAGTTCTAGGGTTTGTGAATCTTTTTAGTTGAGAAATGTCTACAATAATATCTCTCTAACGTGGGGAAAAGACTGGGGGACAGTGGCAGGAGTTCTCTTTGGAGAAGTGTTCATGGGATGATCTTTGTGAGAACTCTGTATATTGAAAAGCAGAGTAAAAATAGGAGTGATTACTATCAGTACGTAATTACTATAAACTTTGTGAGTACCATAGCAGTGTTTCCTGACCTGTCTGACCCCATGCACCAGGCTCTGAGTTTGAAAGTTGATCTTTGTAAAAATTCTTTTAGGAACATACCTTTCATTTCATGAAGCCATGGCAAAGTGTGAGTCACTGTAGAAATTCTCTTACTCATAGGAATGTCACACTTGTCTCTCCAATTTAAACTGTCAGTCTCTGAGTAGGCAACTTTCAGGTAGGTGGTAGGGAATTCTAGATTAAAATAATTCAGATTAAGGTGGGAAGCGCTGAAAAGACCTAACTCTCTTTTAGGATGTATTTACATTGTGGAAATATTACACATGAATCAAATCAAAATGCACCTTTCATTGGAGAATAATTACATAATTATTACATGCGGGGAAAGTGGGGATTTTGAGAAAAGATATCCCTCAAGTTCTCTGAACTAGGTACAGAAAAATGGAGTGAGGACTTCAGTACCTTTGCCTAAAATGTCCCATCACTGCTGGAGTTACTCTGTCTTTATATAAGAAATGAAAACTGAAGTTCACAGCTGGTCATTTTTCTGGTTAAAAGGAAACCTCTGGGACTGGCCTTTTCAGATAACTAGGGGACATTATGATATATGAAAAAACAAGGAACCTGAGGGGATACCGCTGGAGCATCTCAGCTCCACTGGGAACAGCATTTTGGAATTACCTTAAATTTGCTCAGTTTTCAATGTCAATGTCTGATAAATTAATGCACGCTGGGAAGGCTTTTGCATATATCCGGAGAGGAGATTTAGCAGGCAGGCCTGTGGCTCCACAGATTCCACTATAAGGCATTTGCAGTAAAAGGAATATAAAACAACTTCTTTCTGGCGATTTATTCCGAAGCAGAATTTCAAATGAGCACCAAGTAGTCCATTACATATTCCTGAATATATTTTGGGAGTTGTTAAAATCTCTTATGTCTTCTCAATGGCAATAATCTGCATTTAGTGTTGTCTGAAAGTTCCAAAGAACACCCCTGGAAAAAGTTTATTTGATTGTGTTCTTTCTTGGATTGATTTTAGTTTGTATCGTTCAAAATCTCTTTGCCCTTAAATTTCAAAATTGTTACCCCCTCCACATTTCTATGCAGAATTTTAGGACGATGGGAAGGGAGGTGTGTCATTACCATGGCAGATGCATGATGGGTGAGGTCCTTTAGAGAGAGCTGTCTGAATGTGGCATGTCGAAATGATCGCATATTCAAGGAAAAGGTCCAGGCAAGGGAGGTAGAGTAGAATAAAGGGGATCTAGTAGCATCTTTCTCCCAACATCCACCTTCTTAAATTACGGTAAAACCTCTCTGCTCCCAGTCTTCGTTTTCCCCAAACTAGTCTCCACACAGTTGCAGGAAAGCGTTTTCCAAAACACCTAAATCTAATTAGGCCTTCCCATTTGTCCCGCTTCTCAGCGGAGGTGGACCATGGGGCAGCAGGGCACCTACCCGCTCCCTAAGCTTTGCTTCCTCTCACTCCTCGGAATGCTGCTTTGCTGGGGGACAGGGGAGCAGGTCCCTTGCTGGTTTCTAAGCCTCCCCATCTCTTTCAATCCATGAGCCTTGGCCTCTGCCGTTTCCTCTGTACTGGAATGTCTTTCTTGTCCTTGTTCCATAGATAAATCTCTACCTTTGCTTTCAGGCTCTGATGTAAGGTTTCCCACGGCAGAGTATGGACCTTGTTTATCTGGTTCAGTGCTGAGGGCAGGACTAGTACCTCTTCTAGAGCAAAGACTAGATGAAGATGAGTTGGATGAATGAAGTCACCTGTGCTGATAGCCCCGCCTGCCACATGAGACCTCTTTGCTTCCGCTGCGCTTTGTACAAACGCCATTAGCACTTACCACCCACTACTGCCGTGGTCTGTTCACAGCTCCGCTCCCCATAGACTACGAGTTATTAAAAGGAAGGTCTAGTAATATGTATCTATTTCCAGTGCCTGGCATAGACTTTGGCCCAGGACTGGCTTCCAGTGATGAATGAATGCACGAATAAATGAACTAACGCTTTTACCAAAGATGATTAGTAGATAAAACAGTGAGGACAGTTATAATTGATCTTTTTCAACTTCCTTTGAATAACTAGCTCCTTTGCCAACCATTTTTCCAAAAACTTGTTATCTCCCCAACAGGGTTTCCTCTGCACTCTGGACTTTTCCTGATTCCTCTATTTTACCTTTGTCAAAACTAAAATGATCTCAGATCTAGTCCTACTGCCTTATTTTACAGATAGGAAAACCAATACCAAGCAGAGGAAGGTGATCTACTCAGTTACACAGGGTAAATAAGAGGACCCAGAGCAGACCCTAATTCCCCCACCCATAGCCTGGGCCCTTCGTCATCACCTTCCTTGTGGTCTTTGCTTTCCAGTAACTGAGGTCCTGCAGGGGTCAGACTCCCCAGATTGGTAAAATACCCAGAGGTACCTTGAGTTGAATATGCTCCATCTCCAAGGTAGCATCTTCATTTTAATAGGGACCTTCCATTTTTTTAACACACAGTTGCCTACCTGGGTTCCTGGCACGTAGCAGATGGTCAATAAATGTTCTTTGAATATGAATAATGGTGGGCTAGGTGGTTGAGATTTGAAAAAGGCTGTGGGGGAAGATTTTGGTGAGGAAGCAACTGCACTTGTCATTAAAACAAAGATGAGATACACAAAATGTACAAGAGCAATTATATTTTGTAGTTTTGTGTGTGGACTTTCCCAGGATCCCAGCCAAGTACGATGATTGGGAAGGAAGAATTCTGAGGCTTACACATCACACACACACACGCGCACACGCACACACACACCTTCACGACACGTAACAGTGAAGATAGTCCCTTAAAGTCGGGCTATCCCTTCCTCTGAGTCTGAACTTGACAGGCACCTCATGCTTCAGGAGCAGCTTCATCCTCCTAGTGGTTTGGAAATGACATCACACCTGCTAGGCTCACAAGTGAGTGAGAGAAACATCCTGTCCATTTGCTGAGATAGTGAAGAGCCAGAATTCAAACATTCATTTTTGTCACTTTTAAGTTCATTAACTAAGATTCCACGAGCTTTTGGGTGGGCAGGACTAAAACTACCCTCTCTTGGGGAGAAGATTATGATTTTAAGGAAGTTGTGAAGACTTCCACCCTGAGCTCCAGACTCATGCATACACCTGTCCACTGTGCATCTCGGCTGGAATGAGCCACGGGAATAGTACGCTCCACGTGCACAAAATTAACCTCAGCATCTTTCCGTTCCAAGCATCTTCAGGTTCTATGCTCATGATTCTGGAGACTGGTGCTACCATCTACCCAGCTGCGCTCTGCACTCTCCCTCCTTCTAGATGGTTCTGAGATTTCGGCAGTAATTCCTTTTCTTGCCGCCTCTGCACCATCCCTATTCCTCCTGCCCCGATTCAGGCAAACTTCTCATCAGTCGCCACCCTGCCAACTGTGCCCCTTGACATCTCTCCCATCCGTACCTTTCCTCTGTCCGCACTGGATCACCGAGGAAGCTCACTCCTGGTCCACAGCTTGATCTTGACTCCCTCTAATCCCGGCTCCCACTGAGGCCATAGTGAGCTCTCTAAACAGCCGTTCTTCTCATGCCCCTGGTCTCTGTCAGAGCTCTTCAGGGACATCTCATTGCCCTCAGGGTCAAGTGCAGACTTGTTAATACAGCCCAAGAGGCCCTCAGGGATGGGGCTGCAGACTCCTGGTGGCATCAGGCTCTTTGCACCTGTCTTCAAGGTCTGGTCACTGAGATGACCCTCTTTGCCTTTTTCTGATCCCCTCTGGCCTGCACTAATTTTCACTTAACACCTACCTAATTATCTTTTAAAGACGTGGCTCAAACGAAGCATCTCTTCCTCTCTGAACCTTTGGCTGACATCACCCCTTCATGTCCTGACTCTGCCTGTTTAGAATGAGATTATGCACAGAGAACAATACGCTGCATTGATTTTTCACAGCTTCCTTCTCCAGGGCAAGAATCTTGTTTACATTCTCATATCCCTGCCTCACACAGGGCCTGGCACAGGGTAGGTGCTCGACAATCTCTTACCGAATGAATAAAGCACAAGGAACTAGGGTATGAGGGGTGGCTGTAACGTTGGTAAGATAATCCAGGGTAGAGTGCAGTTGGAAATCTAAGACCCACCTTTCAGAGAGGGCAGCCTGCATCCTGTTACTCTGTGGCTGGTTCTGAGGCTGAGCACTGGAAGTGAGAGTAAGATCACAAAGACTGTGCCACTGTCTCCCTTCCCAGAAGGAAAAGGCTGGAACTTGGGTGCAGAAAGCTGTAAAATAGGGTCTCATTTGGAAACCTGGGCTGTGTTTGGCCCACATATCTGAGATGTTTGGAAGATACTGTGACGGGTCCCTGGGGAGGTAGGGTGTGGAGGTGGAAGGAAAAATCTGAGTGCCTTCACCTGGAGCATGAACTTTCAAGTTGATCACATGCCCTCCCTCTTCTACTTATGGAGCTGCCCATCTCCCCAGGTCATATGCGTTTTTGACTGATGACTACTTTTAATACACGTAGTGCTTTTGTGTAAAACAGCTTAGATACATTGCAAAAGGGAATTCCTTTCCTGGGGTAACCACAGTGCTGCTTCAGGGCATGTGGCTGGGGGAGCAGAGTGATGTCCGGGCCCCACTGTCCCCACTGCTTCAGCATGCATGGCCTCCCAGCTTTGATTTTCATTGTGGCAGGCAGACTCGAAGATGGCCCTTAATGATCTCTGCCTCCTGGTATTCACACGTTGTGAAATTCCCTCTCCTTGACTTGCTTCTAACTAGTAGAGTATGGCAAAGGTGATGGGATGGCACTTCTGTGACTAGGTCAGAGAAGGTGATAGCTTCCATCATGCTTGTAGACTCTCTCCCTTCTGGCTTGGAGGAAGCAACCTGCCATGTTGGTGAGGCCCACCTGGTGAGGAAATGAGGGTGGCACCCTGGCCAGCAGCCAGTAAGAAATGAAGGCCCTCAGTCCAAAAACCCTCAAGGAACTGAATCCTAGCAACAGTCTTATGAGCAAGCTTGGCAGTAGATTCTTCCCCAGTCGAGCCTTCAGATGAGACCCCAGCCAGGGCCAACACTGTGATTGCAACCCCATGAGAAATTGTAACGCAGAGGAGCCAGCTAAGTTATGTCCAATTTATGACCCACAGCAACTGTGAAATAATAAATGTGTGTTGTTTTAAGCTGGTAAATCTGAGGCAGTTTGTTATGCAGCAATATATAACGAGTATATTCATTTTACATTTTCCGACCTTTTCTCTGTAGATCATTCAAGGGCCTTCTTGCCCTTGGTCCAGCCAGCACTTGACTTATTTCCAATAGGAACATGAACAAGCACATGTGTTGTTTCTGGTTTCTAATATTATTCATGGGCGACAAAGAAGGAAGATGTTACAGTCTGGCCCACCTTATGGATGGGGAGGTGAGAACAGGGCTGAGAACAGAACCATAAACATTGTGCGTGTGATGCACTGTCTGCTTTGCTGGGACAACTGGGAAGAAAATAACCTCAGAATCCAAGACTGTAGGCTTGGCCATATCTGAATACATGAGGCATCTGTTAAGACAGCAAGGAAGAGCCAATAAATTATCAAAAGGGCTTAGCAGCTAACCATCACACAGTGGTCCATTTGCTAGGCAAGCTTGCTGTGCCATGTTACAGTAGTTACAGTGAGAAAAATCACTCTTTGGAGTTGATAAATACTATCCTTGCTATGTGTTTTTTTTTTTTTTTTTTTTTTTTTTTTTACTGAAAGCAATCGAGGCATGATATTTAGCCATGCTACAAAACAGACTGTCAGCGGCATATAACTTAGATGCGATATGCTTTATCTTGGTACTGACAAGTGGCTCTCTGATATTTTTTAAAGGGGAAAAAATCAAGAAAACAATGAAAATTTCCTGTACAGCTGCAGTACAGTTATTTAAATGCCTTTAAAAATTAACTGAATGTTTTTGCCTTATAAGTTTTGAATCCTAAAGGGTATTTTCTATATACTTTGCTTTCATAGAATGTTAGTGATATAATAGAAATTAGAGATCCTCTGATGAAACTTCTCATTTTATAGATAAAGAACCAAGGTCAGAGAGGGGAGCCTGGCTTTTCTTCATATCATAACTAGGTTAATTCAGAGAAGAGACAAATAACAAGCCAGGCATAAAGTCAAACATTTTGATTTCATCCTTATGACAACCTAATAGGTAATATCATGATCCCCATTTTACTGATGAAAAAAGGTAAATCTCAGAGAGGTTAAGTAACTGATGCCATGTCACATAGCTTATAAGAGAGGAACAGAGCCTAGATTCAAATGCAACTCTTCCTGACCCCAGAGCCTCAGCCTTTAAACAATTCTAAAAGCCATACTACCTTCCTGCACAGAGCTCCTAACTTTTGTTAAATACGCCTTTCAAAAGACCCAGTTGATAGAAAGACAATAAATTTTTTTCCCACCAGAAACCTTTGTTAATAAGCTGGCTGTCTAGAAATATAGGAAGGAAGGAAATTAAATTCATCTTCTGCACCTGCTTTGTCTCCTTTATTTCCACCCCCCTCCAGGGCCAGTCCTCTCATTCACTGGAAACTTCGGCTCTCATCTCACTTTCCAATCTGCATGTATCAGTTAGCTTTTGCTGCATAAAGAAATACCCCACAACTTCATGGCTTAAAACAAAGATCATTGACTAAGAAGTGTGTAAAGGGAAAGAATCCCAGAAGGTGGAGAGTGAAACTTCCCTGACCTTCCATCTCCAATGTAACCCACAGACTTTTCATAACCCATCTCTTCAACTCAACATGCCCAAAGTGAATACATGATGATCTCTTTAAAATATGCACCTTCTGAATCCTTTATCTCAGGGAAGTGTACCATCACCTATCCATTCTCCAACATCAGAAATCCCAGAGGCATCTGGTCTCCTGTCTCAGCTTCATCTCTGTCCTTTCAGAAACAGGCTATGAAGTAAAACCTAAAATTCAGACTCACTGTTATGTGGTGCCTTGAGTTCTGGTAAAATCAGGAGGACCTCGAATGGCTTAACCATAAGTTTCCCTCCCTATCCTGTTCTTGCAGAAAAGGTCCGCCAGTAAACAATGCTTCTTATCAAGGGACCAGCCACAGTTCCTGCTTATCCCTGAGTAGCAGGTTTTATCTCCTTGTTAGCCAGCACAATTAGTCAAACAAGCCAATCACATTCTTTTTCAGGAACAGGGGGCAACTCACCCTATGGGTACTATAAAATCTGTCTCCCACAGCTCCTGCTGATGTGATCTGTTCCCAATGGTAACCTCCTTAGTGTGTGGTTCCTTCCTCCCCTGGGCTGTGAACATATGTGACATAAACTGCTGTCCAGCTCACTTGTCCAGTGTCTGGTGTTGTGTGTTGGCTTATCCCTATGACTCTAGGGCAGAAATCCCTCCTTCACTGATGAGGTGAGTAGGAGGTGATAAAACACAGGTCTTCGGAGGCTTTTTTTTCCCTAAATCCCTCTCATATGCCTGCCCTCTTTTCTGGCTCTCATCACTTTTCGTTGAATCATTACAGTAGTTTTCCTAACTGGTCCCCTTTCCTCTGCCTGATGCTTTCACTCCACCATCTATACTGCTGCCAGGGTATCTTTCTAAAATACAAAAACGAACACATTATTTCTTTGCTTTAAGTCCATTAGTGGCTTCCTACACCTCTCAGGGTAGAAATAAAATCCCTTAGTTGAGCTTCCATAGCTTTTCCTGGTCTGGTCTTGGCTTTCTCTCTGGCCTCATCTCTTAGCACTCCACAACCTTCATGCGTTACTTGTGTTTTCTTTCCTAATCTTTGGGCCTCTTGGATTTCAGGTCAAGGGTCTTTCCTTCTCTACCAGACTCTTATGGGTCCTTGATGACTCACCTCTTGACATGCTCCTCCAGGAAGCCTTCCTTGATCACCTCTCAGTGATTAACAGCACTCTGAACTCTAACCATACCCCATGCTTACCCCGACCACAGCACATACCTATATTCTACTTATCTCTTTGCTTGTCCTTCTTTGCCATTGATAAACTCAAAAGCTGATGGTAGCCTCTGGCATATAGAAGGCATTCAATACATATTTGTAAATCAATGATAAATGAAAGTTTAAGAACTGCCAGTGCCAATGAGTAGTTTGTTTTCTTTCTCATGACTGAGGTGCAGCCTCTTACAAATGGATTTTGTCAAAGGTTTAATGTTCTTTTATTTTTCAAGTTTTTTTTGCCCCATCCGTTCATGTTCATGTTAACCTGATTTCAGAAGAAACTGTTTAGCACAATTCTAAGAACATAAATTCATAGGGGCAGGAAATGAGAAATTGCTCATTGAAATGCTCTTGGGAAATTTCAGTCTATGCCTTGTGTTGTTTAAAATAAAATAGCTCCAAACCAGGATATAGAAGAGGAGGTGAAATGAAACTTTGGCCTAGGACTTCCCTGGTAGCACAGTGGTTAAGAATCCGCCTGCCAATGCAGGGCATATGGGTTCGAGCCTTGGTCCAGGAAGATCCCACATGCTGCGGAGCAACTACGCCCGTGCGCCACAACTACTGAGCCTGCGCTCTAGAGCCCACGAGCCACAACTACTGAGCCCACGTGCCTCAACAGCTGAAGCCCGCGTGCCTAGAGCGTGTGCTCTGCAACAAGAGAAGCCACCATGATGAGAAGCCCACGCACCGCAATGAAGAGTAGCCCCCGCTCGCCGCAACTAGAGAAAGCCCGCGCACAGCAATGAAGACCCAATGCAGCCAATAAATAAATAAATAAAAATAAAATTAAAAAAAAAGAAAAAAGAAAATCTTGGTCTGTAACATTATTTCAGATAAAAATCCCCTTGTAACAAAGGAACACCATAGGAAATTGACTTGTTAAAGGGATTTCTTTTTTTAAAATAAATACAGGGTGAGAAATTTCATAAGTTACCTAGAGAAACTTGGGCTGGCAGAGGATGGAGTCCCAGTTTCTGCAGTGACTAAGCACATGAAGGAAAAGATCTAAACTAGAAAAGCAAGAAGAGGGTTGTCATGCACATCTGTGCCCATCCTTTCTCTACCTTTCTGAGCCACTGGGTCATTTGACATGGGGATGACTTGACGGGGTGTTTTCTTTCTGTCTTTGTCCTGTTTTGTAGATGTGGATGTGGAATGCAGATTTCCCTGATTGGGGGAGTTAGTCCCTTTGAGGTCAGGTAATGATGGATGAAGAGTAAGCTTATCCTTCCTATGATTAATTTTATTTACTAGTACAGTTTAAATAAACAAGAGATTTGAGTTAATTCTTGTTAAAATGGCTTGATAAGTAGCACTTATGGACAGGCCCCTTTCTAAAGACTTTTGAAATAACTGACTCATTTAATTCACATGCCAACCCTATGTACTGGGTCATATCATTTTCCCTATTTTGCAGATGGGTAAGTTGAGACTCAGAAAAGTTAAGTAACTTGTCTAAGACCACACAGCTAAGAAGCTGCCTAGCCAGGATTTGAGCCAGATTGTCTGGCTATGGAATTGCCATCTTTAAACACTACAACTAGGGAAGGAAACTTGATTGAATTCTTACTCAGTGCTAGCTATTGGGATTTAAATCATTTTCTTTAATCTTGACAACAAATAACGGATACTTGACTCTTAGTTTATAAGAGAAATCAGGGGTCACAGATCATAAGGGAGAGTTGTCAGAGGCAGACCTGGGCTATGATTCCTGGGTAACACACTAACTTAAGATGCTTTTCATCCTGCTGCATGCTCTGTGGGTAAATTAGGAAGGAGTATTGGAATTCTTGTCTTCTGATTGTTTACTATCCCCAGTACAATTTTGAAGGCTCTTATCATTTTGAAATCCTGCCTTTTCAAATGGCAATAAACAGCCCCATTGAAGACAAATCCAATTAAATTGGCTTGAGAGCCGTAAATTAAAAAGTAGGGGGTAAAATCAGATGTTAAATCCTTGGGCAAAGATCCTAGCCACTATAAATCAGGTCTTGGATTCATTTTGACATCCCAATCATCCACTCCAAATGTCAGCCTCAAATCTTCCCAACCACGAAGCTCAAAATCAAATTAAATCTCGGTGCTGTTGTTCTGCTGTTTGGGCCAGTTTCTCTCTCTCTGTCTCCCTCTGTCTGTCTCTCTCTCTCAACCACCCCTTTTCTCTCCTGGGCTCAGAGTCAGAAAACCCAGGCTGAGACCTGCTGAGGCATCTTTGTTCTGAGATGGCAAAACAGGTTTACATGGAAGGAAACACACTATTCTTTGTGTTCTGGATTCAGAGGCAGGAAGGAAGCTGAGTGGATGCAAACTCCTCATTATATGAAAGAGTTTGAAGCTCAGAGAAGGAAAAAAGCAGCATGGTAGGACCAAAGCACAGGGGAGCTAGATTTGAATTATGGCTCATCCTTACCCAGTGGAGTAACTGAGCAATGGGTCCTCTTAATACCTCGTTTTCACATTTATAAGGTAGAAATGAAAACAGATTTAAAGGAGATAGCATACCTCATTATATATATATATATATATATTTTTTTTTTACTGTTCAAGGTCAGATAGTGAGATGGTGGCGCTCTGGGAACAGGGATTCTGAGCTCCTCTCAGTCCTGTTCACTCTTTGCTACTTTTTGCCTTTGCCGCAGCCTCTTTAAACAAGCCATTTTCTCTCTTGGAGAACAGATAAGCACCTATCATTTTTCCATTCTTTGTATGAACCTCAGGTGAAACCCAAGTTCTCATATGCAAATGCGGCTAGAACTCTTCCGCTAAACTGACTGCCTGTGGAGACTGCAGTCTCCAGAGCAACCAGGCCTAAGAAAGGCTCCCAGCACAATTCTCAGGCAAATGCACCTGTTTTTAATTAGCACGAACAAAAGCAATTCTGCCAGCAACAGGCAAAGCCAGAGAGCCTTGATTTTGGAATAAGTTAACCCTTCTGTGCCTCGCTCCAAAAGGCTGGGAAGAAGCCAGTTCAGTGGGGGCATCTCAACCACCTTCCTTCCCAGCACCTCCTCCCCTTACGCTGTGGGGAATCTCACCACCAGCCTCCCTCTGGAAAAGTGGAAACTTCCTTTATTCCCTCCAGCTTAATCCCCTCCCTGGAACTTCATCACCACCATGCGCTGGCCTGGTACATCATTTACAAGCATGCTTGGCATCATTACCTCATTTCTTCTCACCACTGCATGTAAGAAGACAGAGCTATCCTGTTTCTTACAGCCAAGGAAACCCAGCTCACAAAGGTCATGGGATTCGGGTAGTGCAGAGAGCCAGGAAATGGCAGAGCCAGGATTTGAGCTGAGGAATGAATTCTAATTCCAAGTCCAGTCCTGGTCCACAGTCCTGCTCTCTGAGCCTCTGGTGCCACCTCCATCATTTTACAGCAGGGGTCAATGATTGATATGCATAAGAATAAGTTGGTTTTGTTCCAGCGCTTTTTGAGGAACACTCCTCCAGGCTCAGTGGTTCTCAGTTCTAGCTGTGCCTTAGAATCTTGGGGAACTTATAAAAATAGATGGGTCAGACCCCCTCCGAGACCAGTTTTGTAGGCGTCTCTGGGAGTGGGCTCTGACTCTCATACTTTCTAAAATTCCCTAGGTGGTCCTTATACATAGCCAGGGCTCAGATGAACTCTGATGACCCCTCCAACTCCGCAGAGCTCTGATTCTGGGGGGAGGGACAGAGGTCTGGGGTTAATTTTGTCTTCAGAGCAGTTGGCAGCCTTGTTGTATAAATACTGTTCCCTTTTGGACTCCGTGTTGGCATATTGCCCTGGTCCCTGAGCTTGTGTTCGTCTAATCAATCAGCATGGAAATTAAGCAGGGTTTATGTTAATTGTCACATACTCTTTTTCTTTCTAGTAAGACTCATGACATTTTATATCAAGAAGGAACAGCAGGGCAAAGCTTATCTGGGGTGTCTGCCTCTTTAAGGTCGTGAAACCTTTGCGAATACAATGAAAGTTAAGCAAACTCTCTCTAGGAAAAGGACATACAAGTGTGTACACACACACACACAATAGAGTTTGCATGTAGCTTAGGGTGTACTCAGAAGCTCTGAGGACAGTGGTTCTCCAGCTTCAACAACTGGGTATCAGACTCACCTGGAGGGTCAGAAAAACACAGATTGCCAGGCCCCGCCCCCAGACTTTCTGCCTCAGTAGGTATAAGTGGGACCTGAAGTTTTGCATTCCTAACAAGCTTGCAGGTGATGCTGGTGCTGCTGACTTGGGGAGGACACTTTGAGAACCGATGCCCTCAGACAAAAGCCTCTTTCTTAGACTTACTCTTCTGTATTGTAGGAATGTGCGTTTCTGAGGAGCCGCCCAGCAAGCTCAGGGCAGAGCAGGTAACGTCAAGTTCCATCCATTTCAAGGCAACCCAATTCCATTCACCTGACACAAGCCAGGGGATTAAGACAAGCTCGCTGCCACTGACTTAAAGATCAGTGAATAATAATCAAGAAAGCCAGAATGTGGTCATTGTCAAAAGAAATTATGAGCATCAACGAAACGTCTTCATAATTTGGGATCAGGTGGAAGCAGGCACTCAGGAAGGGCTGGGGGGGGAATGATTACATTTGAGTTATGTCTGGAAGGAAGCTGGGAAGGTGGGAAAAGAACAACTGGCCATTGAAGGTCAGTATGTCCGCGCAGGGCTCACTGCTTCATGGGTTTTTTGCTGTTTATCCCTATCAACATCTCACAACAGCGGGGTGATGTTATACCAAATTTACACAAGAGGAAATGAGATACTGTGTTCTTGCTGGTATTGTACTGTGTATGGGGAAAATCCTTTATTACTTTGTTCTGGCTTTGTGTTTTTGTGAAAATGTGCCTCATTCCTAGAGCCTGTGAAGGACTTCAGTAGGTGTGTTACCAGGGCTTTGATCTTCCAAACAGAAGGCACCGTTCATTAGGTCTGTCGTGGGATGGGATGAAGAAATCACGAGGGAACAGCGGGGGACAGAGACTGCAACGGGCTGGTCCACCCGGAGACCCCTCCCTCTTGCTAGATGCCAGGAGAGGGAATAAATCCTCTCTACCCCACAGTAGCCAGGGTGCTAGAGGGCCAGAGACCGTAGAAAAGAGACACAGGAAGCAAATGCCTTTGGCACGCTGCTGAGATTTTAATCTCACCGAACAGGAAGTCGAGGCAGGCGTGGAAACGCACCTCTCAGGAGGTGTAATAAGAAGCCTCTACCTGCGGGATTCAAGTCGACATCACTGGCGGGAGGTTTGGGGGAGAGAGAGGACGGAAGGCAGAATGGAAAAGGGGAACCAGGCCAAGCTCATGACATCTTCCTCTTATCACCAGGGCTGAATAATGGGAGTCCTGGGCTTCGTCATCTTGGCTTTGGCAGAAGGAAGTGATTCTGTGCCTTTGCTTGGGTTTTTGCTCCTTGTGTCGAGGTCTGAGCCTGGCATCTCAACGCAGGAAAAATCGAGGAATAATAGAGAAGGTGCCTGAGCCCTGAGAGCCTGGACACCAGGCTGCTTGCCCTGTTCTGCCCCAGATTCGCCTAGTGACTTAGGTCCTGTCACCTCCGGGGCTTCAGTCCCTTTGAGCTTATATCTGAGCTCCGAGTAACTCCCAAATGCCATGATTCTCTAGGGCAGAGCAAGGCGGCTGGTGTAGGAGTGACAGAGAGTGAACGTGGCTCTCTAGGCACAGCGTGTGCTTTTGGATTCAGGCTGACCTTGCGGGGTGACCTCCAGTAGCTGAGTCAGTGGATTCACTCAATCAGAAAGAGAACAGACCCTGGTGTCAGTGAGATGTGAGTGTGAATCCTGGCTCTGCCAGCCATCAGCAAGTGATGTGAGCTCACTTATCTTTTTTTCTCAGCTGTAAGAGGAAAAGCTCGTAAAACGGAGAAAATCAGCACCTACTGCCTAGAGGTGCTTTTAGGATTAGGTGAGCTCAGGAGACACCCCTTGTGCACAGAGCCTGACAGCGTGCCAGGTGCTCAATGAAGGTGGGTGACGGCGACCACTCTGCTTCGCATGAGGATGCCATTCCTGCTGCCCTTAAAACTCCTGCTTCTACGACTACTGGAGTGTCCAGTATGTTCTAGAAATCAAATTAGGGAGCATGAATAAAAGGATGAGTTAGGGGCTTCCCTGGTGGCACAGTGGTTAAGAATCCGCCTGCCAATGCAGGGGACATGGGTTCGAGCCCTGGTCCAGGAAGATCCCACATGCCGCACAACAACTAAGCCCGTGCGCCACAACTGCTGAGCCTGTGCTCTAGAACCCGTGAGCCACAACTACTGAGCCTGCATGCCACAACTACTGAAGCCCACGTGCCTAGAGCCCGTGCTCCGCAGCAAGAGAAGACACCGCAATGAGAAGCTGCACACCACAACGAAGAGCAGCCCCCGCTCGCCACAACTAGAGGAAACCCGTGCACAGCAATGAAGACCCAATGCAGCCAAAAATAAGTAAAAATAAATTTATTTTTAAAAAAAGGATTGGGCTTCCCTGGTGGCGCAGTGGTTGAAAGTCCGCCTGCCGATGCAGGGGACACGGGTTCGTGCCCCGGTCTGGGAAGATCCCACATGCCGCGGAGTGTCTGGGCCCGTGAGCCATGGCCGCTAAGCCTGCGCGTCCGGAGCCTGTGCTCCGCAACGGGAGAGGCCACAAAAGTGAGAGGCCCGCATACTGCAAAAAAAAACAAAACAAACAAACAAACAAAAAATAAAAATAAAAATAAAAAAAAGGATGAGTTAGATATCCCCTGCCTGCAGGAAGCTCACAATCTGACATCATTGCACACACACGCATACCTATCAGTGTATACAGGCAACTGTGACAAAGGCTATAAATAGAAAGAGCAAGAAGGTGCCCTGGGAGTTTAGAGACAGAAGGTGCTTCTTACTGGAGCATCAGACAAGCTTCCTTGGGGACCTTGCCTTTGGGCCTATTGGATTTGGACTTGAGTGACAAAAGCATTCCCGGGAGGGGACTGAATTTCTGCTCATCAATCACCATCTAGTCACACCCTCCTGAACACACCTGAGTTATGTGTAGTCCTCATTGCTTTCATTAGGGTGAATCTCATCTGAATCTTCCCAGATTTCAAACACTTCGGCCAGGTCACTTTTCCCACAGGGCATTCAATTCACAACACATAAAGGAAGCAGATAAATAGGTGAGTGGCATTCTATAGATCCTGTTTATTTCTTTTCTGTCTAGGCAATATGGTGAGTTAATTATTCCCTGAGGAGGAGCCCGCAGAGAGCAAGGCAGGGTCACCCAAGAGTTGGGTCTTGGGTCCAGCTCTCCTGAAGCCCCTCGGTGAGCCAGGTGGGTGCTGGGCAGCCTGGGAGCAGCGTGTGTCTTCCTGGTTACAGATTCTCTGCTCTGGTTGCTTTGGTTTCATAGTTACAGCTCTGCAGCCTTTGCCAGTGTATTTTGGAGTCTTCGCTTAGTTCATCTGTCCATTGTTCATTCAACAGTCATTTACTGAGAACCCACTAGAGTCACACCACTTAATGGGATGCAGCCCTTGACCTCACAGAGCTCACAGTCTAGAGGAAAAGGAGAAAACCACAAATAATTATAAAACAAGGTGAAAGCAGAGATTGAGCAGTGCCTACATTTCTCTGAGTGTCCAGAACGGGGTGCCTAACCTAGCCTGATGAGGCGGTGTATGCTGGGAGGTTCAGAGGAGGCTCCTGGAAGGTGATAACTTCACCTGGATCGCCTCTTGCCACTGTTCCCTCTCACTGCTTTACTGGGCACCCCTGCTCCAGGCTCCTGGGTTAGGCTACACTACGTCTAGCATGCCCCCAGATGGGACTGTGTCATCGTGAGGCAGTCATACCTCTTCTCTGAACCTTGATTTTCTCAGCTGTAAAAAGTCAACGGTGAGCTCCACTGTTGACCACCCTCACCCTGATTTCTTTGAAACCATTATTTTGATCATTATTTTGATCTTATGAAAATAGCTACATGATTTCTGTACAAATGTGGCATTTTTTTTCCCCTCAAAATGTCTCTTTTCCATCCTAGTGAGATACTGACCCAGGGGGTGTTGATATCGACAGTGCATTTATAAGATTCCTGCTCCCCCTGTATTTTTGTCTCTTCTGGATTTCCGCTAAATGCCAATAATGTGCCCTCCTTCAAGGTAGTAAGAGTCACACCGGAGCAGCTGTCGCTAAAGTGGGAAAGGTTCATTTTCTCACCTGGGGCTTGTCTTCAGAACACACTTGGCTCTTATCAACATTTTGGGAGAATACTTTGTATATATTTTTCATTTGTCTTTTCTTTACCAATTTCTGACTTTTATTCCCTATATATATATATTTTTTTTTTTCTAATTTTTTTTGCGGTACACGGGCCCCTCACTGTTGTGGCCTTTCCCGTTGTGGAGCACAGGCTCTGGACGCGCAGGCTCAGCGGCCATGGCTCACGGGCCCAGCCGCTCCGCGGCATGTGGGATCTTCCCGGACCGGGGCACGAACCCGCGTCCCCTGCATCGGCAGGCGGACTCTCAACCACTGCGCCACCAGGGAAGCCCCCCAGTATATTTTTATAAGACTCATTTCAGAAGTCAGAAAGGAGCCTGGCTGTAGGATTTTGAGATTCTGTGACATATTCTGAACATGCGTGTCATCTGCGGGTAGAATTGCTTGTACTGTCATCGAAAGGCTTGACCATCACTAGAAAAGGGCTCACAGAGTATTGTGATGGGCCCTTATCTTCTAGAACACCAAGGATACCAAGGCACTTGGTTTATTCTCTTACTCATTTATTCATACATTTACTCATTTATCGAGAGCCTTCTTGACACACATGGTTTCACTGGGATTGATCTTTGCCATTGGTTCAAACTGTGGCTTCCCTGCCTTTCTTCTTTTTGCCCAGCTTTTATCACAGTGTCTTGACCATGTGACTGCCTATTCCTTTGGTTCTCTGAGATAACATCCCTACCTTATTTATTGATTTCCTCCAGAAGAGCTAATTTGCTCCAATAAGAATTCTGTTTGTTGGCTTTGTTGGGCCTCCTTCCACTCAGATTTTCTGCTTTGACATCATGCTTGTTTGATTAATTACCTACCAATTCCAACCTGGATTACCCTCCTTATAACCTCCTGGTTCTCTTTCTCCTATATTCCGCCCCTTTCCCCAATTTTCCAGAAGCCTCAGTTTTCTTGGGTTGGTAGTCGTCATTGTAGTTAGTGAGTCAGGGCTCACTGATGGGTGAGATAAAGTTCTCAGGTTGACAGGCCAGTAAACAATGCTTCGGGACATTTCCAAGGCTTGCATAGATCTTATCCCACTAATGGGTCTACAGGTACATGGTTTCCCTCTCTCTCCTTTTCCTGCTACTCCCTCTTACAGAAAATACCACATAGAAAATGTGAGAGATGTGAGGGCTTGAAAAAAAAAAAGAAATTATTGCTGCATCACTCAAGCACTCCCAGTCTACAGCAGGAAGAAGAAAACCCTGAGATTCAGAAAGATTGGGGAAACAGCCTCACAGTTGAGAGTTTGAGTGAATCAGGAGCTTAGCAGTGGTCTTCCTCGGGGGAGGGAGTCATCATGAGAATACAGTCA
The DNA here is from genome assembly GCF_949752795.1 of Hyperoodon ampullatus. Lineage (NCBI taxonomy): Eukaryota > Metazoa > Chordata > Mammalia > Artiodactyla > Ziphiidae > Hyperoodon > Hyperoodon ampullatus. Next base: position 78,120,123 of record NC_136928.1, read on the forward strand.
TCTCCCCACTCTGGTATTTCCCCCACATGCCCCTGCAGTTCCCAGCATCCCCTTTCCTTGGCAGTGTCCCAAGGGCCACGACCACATGTGGACCATTTTGCAGCACATTTAGTCTTCTAAGGGTCGATGTCTTCAGAAGACATACTGAAGAAGGAGAGACCTAACTCTGATCTGATTCTTGGTGGAAACACACCTTGTGAGGGCTCCGAGCTGTCTATTTTAAAATGATGAATTAACTTTAATGAATATTTCCTCACTAGATTTCTGTCCCTATTAAGTATTTTGCAAGGTTTTTATTACTTGTTCAGGATCTAAGTTATTTCCTCTCATTTTTCTTGCAGAGGATGAGTTCAGTATTTCAGCTGTTCTCATTTATTGTTAAATTCTCTTTTCCTACTCATTTATTGAAGACCCATTCTTCTTTGTGGTTTATCTATTTCTTCCCTAAGTGTTTATAAAGCCCTCTCTAGCTCTTCTACCACTTAAAATATTACCCATCCTTTTTTTACTACCTGAATCTTTCTCGTTTGGCCTTTAGCTGAGGAATAATCAGAGTCTCCCTTTTATTCTGATACCTTTTCATTACTAACCTTCTCTAACCTCATAATTATCCAGCTCTCTCTGCTAAAGCTCTAATGAGAGTTTCCGTTTTCACTCAGGCTGGTTGGGATGGAGCTGCAATTCCATTTAATTCAATGGCGCAAACTTTTATTGAGTGCCTACTAACTAATGCATGCAAAGTGCCTGGCACAGTGTCAGGCACACAGAAAACTCTCAATATATGCCTGTATGGTTATTTTTATTTCCAGGCACTGTGCTTGTTGACCCTAGCTTACAAAGATGGACAAGACATAATCAATGTTTCTGCTTAAAACCTGTCAATGACGTTCTGTCACCTCCACGAGAAGTTCAAGTCCTTCAGAAGGAACCCAAGGCTGTCACTACTTCGATCCCTATCTTTCTCTTGACCTCTAGCATCAGTTACAACCTCCGTTGCCAAGTGTAATTGCAAACTTGGCATGGAGATGGAGATCTTTAAGACTTTGCCAATGGTTAGTATGGAGTATGGAATGCCTTCTTTCCATATCCTCAGTCCTACACTACTTCCTCTCAAAGTGTTCTTCTGATGTTTGCTTCTTCTCCAAAGTTCTTCTTTTCTTTTTCTGTGCTGCTTTCTAAACCTTATGTATACTTTTATTATTATTATACTATATTGTGACTGTTTAAAAATTTCTCTTATCTACTAGATTTCGGGCTCCTTGAGAAAGCACTTTACCTTATTCAGATCTGTATCCCCCAGTTCCTAATTTACCATTCAGAAAATTTTGTCAGATTAATGATAATACTGGGCCTAATTCAAGTTATTATTTTAAAAGTAATGATGAACCTAGAAGAGAAGGGATTATTTATAGATGCAGAGATTTGGGAAGATCTCCTGAAAGACATGGGATTTATAACCAAACTATGAAGTACAAATATAATTTCAGGGGTGAAACCTCATGGGGTACAGCATACCAGAGGGAGGGACCACCTGTACAAAAAAAGGCAAAAGTGGTAATTTTTTCATGGGGTGGGGGGAAGGACCATAGTAAGCCTTTTAGTGTGACCAAATCAGACATGTTTAGTGGGAAAGGGATGGTGTCATTCCCACCTTTATTCCTTCCACAAATATTTGTTGGGTCTCCTATGTATCTTGAAACAGAAGGGTGGAAAAGTAGGATGGATCATGGAGGGCCTCTTGAGTATTAGGCTGAAAAGTCCAAAGGACGGGGGGAAGAAGAAACTGAGAAGATGGGTGGGAGGTTGTCTTTTCTGAAGAATTGGCTGGGTCAGTTTATAGTCAACATTGCCTTATTAACTTGAGCTTGAGGCAGGCTCAGCTTTTGGGGAAGAGGGGGAGGATATAACTGAAATATTGCCTCCAGACCCTCATTTCCAGGCTCCCTCTCTACATTTTAGGGCTCCCTTTTATTCTGGTGTTCTCTCTCCCTCCCTTTTTTTTTTTTTTTTTTTTTTTGCGTTACGCGGGCCTCTCACTGCTGTGGCCTCTCCCATTGCGGAGCACAGGCTCCGGACGCACAGGCTCAGTGGCCATGGCTCACGGGCCCTGCCCCTCTGCAGCATGTGGGATCTTCCTGGACCGGGGCACGAACCCGTGTCCCCTGCATCGGCAGGCGGACCCCCAACCACTGCGCCACCAGGGAAGCCCTCTCCCTCCCCTTTTATAACCTGATCTCCTGGAACATTTAGCAGTAGTCACTGATATCTTGGTGAGAATTCTACGCACTCTCTCCTTCTAAACCAGATCCTTACTTTATAGAGGCAAACACTTTGCTCCCAGGAAGCAGTCAGCAGGTGAGAGAGACACAGATGTGTGGGTGTATCCCTTTTTCCAGGCTCCTGAAATTACGGGCTCTAGGTGGCCTCTTTCCCAGAGCAACATTTACCTGATACCTGGGGCTGCAAAAAACAAAACAAAACACAAGTGATGTGATCCTGCTTCTTAAAGGGACTGGAAGAATGAGCAGAAGTATTTTGAAAACAGCAATCACACATACAATTCCAAGTCAGATTGGTTATGATCATGTAAATGCATATTCACTTTTAAAATACTAGGTGGTAAAATCAGCAATATTTCCATTGGAAGCTCCTTAATGGACCATCAACTCAGTTGCTAGTTAAAGGGGCGTGGAAAAGAGTCTACCTGAAGAGAGTATGGGGCGCTGAGCCTGACAACATTCTAAATGGCAGCGGCTGCAGGGATGCCAGCCACAAATTCAACTCTTCTTGATTTTATTTAATCAAGATCTGAGACGTTAATCTGGACTAAGGAGAATTATGTATTTATTCAGTCAGTTGACATTGATTTAACGAATCTGTTGTGTATGCATGACTCTGAGCTACTGTTATTCGGGGCCATCAGCCATCTAGACTTTGCAGAGGACCCAAGGCCTGTCTGGATAAATCTCTGGTTCCCACCTCTTGAATGTACGCTGGGCCTGGGACTGGTTTACCACAGAATGTGGAGGAAATAACATTCTCAGCCTTTGAGTCCAGGCGTTAAGAAGGCCTGAAGAGCTTCTGTTTCCTCCCTCTTGGAATATATACTTTTTGGAAGCACTGAGCTGCCAGGTGAGAAGTCCATCTACCCTGCTGGAGAGACCACATGGGCAGGAGAGGCACCAAGACCACCTGAACAGGGAGAGAGGCCCACTTGTCCCAGTTTCCCAGGTAACTCCCCATTAGCCACCATGTGACTGAAGGCACGTGACATCCTAAGCAAGACCCATAGGACTTCCAAGATGAGTTCAAACTACAGAACCATGAGCTAAATAATACAGTTGACGCTCTCAATTGCTAACTTCTACAGTGGTTTATTATGCAGTAATAGAAAAGCAGAACAGCCCTTCTAGTCTGGACCCCTTTTTCTCTGCTTTCTTCTACTTAATAGTTTTACTGGCATAATTTCTTAAAAGGATCTATTTCGTAATGACCATCCATGGGAGACTGATTTCTTAGCACCTCCTGAGTCTTACTGGGAAAACTACCCAGTGTCTCTCTAGAAACAGTAACACTGTTTTTCTGTCTGTTTGTTTTTTCTTTTCCCTTTTCTTAACAAGGGAAAAAAGACTTTACATTTCTAGAGGATCTGTAGGCATATGTTGGCATTTAACATGAATTATCTGTTTGAATTCTCACAGCATCAATAAAAGTGTAGTCCTTATTTATCAGTAGTTTACAAATGGGAGAACTGAGGAGAAGTTAATTAAGTGATCGCTGACTCAGTAGGCAATGGAGTGCCCTTTTAGACTAGGTAATTCTGATTCTAAATCCAGAACATATTTCATCAGATCAAAACTGATATGGGACCTTTGCAAAGATACCTGGGACCTTCCCTCAGCACTGCTCCCCATCCCGATCTGGTGCAAGCAGGGAAGTGTCCAATATGGAGCGTTGGCATGTGCTGTGAAAGGCAGATAACCCCCAGTCTTGTCCAGGAGCTGAACTTTCACCCAAACAATGGAGCCTCAAGTGATTCCTCCTCACTCTCAAAACTCAAAATCTGCTTTTTATTATTTCTTAATGTATTTTGATTTATTTTATTATAGTTGACTTACAATATTATATTAGTTTCAAGTGTACAACATAGTGATTCAATCTTTTTATAGATTACATACCATACAAAGTTAATAAAAATATTGACTATATTCCCTGTGCTGTGACTTATTTTGTAACTGGCAGTTTGTACCTCTTAATCCACTTCACCTGTTTCCCCCATGCTCCCACCCTCCTCCCCTCTGGCAAACACTAGTTTGTTCACTGTATCTGTGAGGATATTTTCTGTTTTGTTATATTTGTTTATTTGTTCTTTTAGATGCCACACATACGTGAAAACATACAGTATTTGTCTTTGACTAATTTCACTTTACATAGTACCCTCTGGGTCCATCCGTGTTGTCACTAATGGCAAGATTTCATTCTTTTATGTGGCTGAGTAATATTCCATTGCATTTATATACCTCATCTTCTTTATTCACTCATCTGTTGATGGACACTTAGGTTGCCTCCATACCTTGGCTATTGCAAATAATGTTGCAGTGAACACTGGGGTGAATATATCCTTTTGAATTAGTGTTTTTGTTTTCTTAAGATAAATACCCAGATGTGGAATTGCTGGATCATAGGGTACTTATATTTTTAATTTCTTGAGGGACCTCCATAATATTTTCTGTAATGCCTGTACCTATTTATATTTCCACCAACAGTGTAGAAGTGTTCCCTTTTCTCTCTATTTGGGTTCATCTTTTTGGTGACTTCCTGTGTTTTCTGGGCCTGGATGCTGTTTCATTCCCCAGATTGTGGATGTTTTCAGTCATTATTTCATCAAATATGTTTTCTGCCCTTTTCTATTTCTCTTCACCTTCTGACCCCTTTTTGTGTGAATGTGGTATGCTTGGTATTGTCTCAGAAGTGCCTTAAACTATCCTCATTTTTAAAAATTCTTTTTTTCTTTTTGCTATGCTGATTGGGTGATTTCCACTATTCTGTCTTCCATGTCACTTATGCCTTTTTCTGTGTCATGTAATCTGCTGTTGACTCCCTCTACTGTATTCTTTGTTTCAGTTATTGTTTTCTTCAGCTCTGATTGGTTCTTTTTAATATTTTCTAATTCCTTGTTGAAGTCTCACTGTGTTCCTCTATTCTTCTCCTGAGTTCAGTCAGCAGTTTTATGACTGTTGCTTCTAACTCTTTATCAGGTAAAATACCGATCTCTGTTTCATTAGGGTTTTTTTCCTTGGGCTTTATCTTGTTCTTTCATTTGGAACATAATCCTCTGTCTTCTCATTTTATTTGATTTTCTGTGTTTGTCTCTGAATTAGGTGAAACAGTTACTTCTCCTGGTCTTGAAGGAGTGTCCTTGTGTAGGAGCATTCCTATGCATACTGCGTGAGTCTCGTGGCTTTGGTGGCAGGGCTAGAGCTAAAGCAGGTGTGGACCAGAGCTTTTCCTGGGGTGTTCAGGGGCAAACTCCGCCTTTTAACCATCACTGTCTTATTGATTCTATCATCTCTTGGAGATTGAAAGATCCCTTCTGAATCCAGTAATTCAAAGTTCTTGCTGTTAATGAGATGTGATGTCCCAGTAGGAGACATTCCAAATAGTTAATGTGCTGAAATGCTGGTGCACAGTCCCTGGTCAATGTAACATTCTGTCTTTTTAAAAAAAGCAGAAACAGATTTCTGAATTAGTGCTTCCTCAACAAAAATTATTCTGGAGTCGTAGGGTCATTAGAATAGGAATAGGGTGGAGATGGGAGTGAAGGCAATCAATATTTCATTATAATATCTCCAGAGGTTTCCAAAGCAATGCATATGGGAGAAGGGAAGCTTTTAAGAAGAAAAATGATGCATATAAATGGCTCAGTAAAATAAGTGTTTTCACATTTTACTTAGAGAAAAACATGGTGTACATTTTAGCAGAGAAAAGTGGATATTTAAATAATTTATCAAACTTCTTTCCTTAGGGAAAATGCAGAGTAATAGCATCTCCGTAACTCTCTAGAAAGGGATACATTTTTAGTTTCTATATGTAGAAAAGCACCTAAAATAAGAAAGGCAGCAAAAGAGAGTGGCAAAACATTAAACCGGGAATCCACAGACCTGAATTTGGTTCAAGCTTTGCCACCTGCTAGTTGTGTGATGTTGGGTGACTTTTTTTCCTTCCTGGGGGCCATCATTTTCATGTGTGAAATGATGAATAAAAAAGGAAGTGAGCAGGCTTCGAAGGGCTCTGTAGTCACATAGCCCCCCCACTGCTTGCTGCCCCTGACGGCTGTGGATTCTCCTGACTTATTTCCCTACAGCTCTAGGGTCCTCAAACTAAGGCCTGTAAATCTCTGAACTAGGGGTCTTTCCTTTCTTTCACATTATGCGATCAAACCTTATGTGAATTTTTATGAAAAATTAGGATATTTCTATTAAGAAGCTTATAAATTATCAACAGACTCGTCCTGGTGAATAAACTATAGTTGTTTATTGTGATCCATACCCCCCCCCCCCCCCCCCCCCCCGTATTATCAACTTCATCTCCTTAATGGTCTGTAGATTTCCATTGTAATGGTCTGCAGGCTTGAGCTTCCTGTCTCTTGTATGCTTAAGAAGGTCCTGCATAGTCTGAAAAGAAGCTTCAACAGCTGCAGTGCTGATACAGTCAGTGTTCCCTGTTTTGCTGAGCTATTATTAAAACACAGAATTTAAGTCAAAATAAATGGCAAGAGAACTCTGCAGTGTTTTTCTTAGCAGCTAATTGTTTTGTTGTGCTGAGGATGGGCTTCCAGATATATGCTATAAAACCATCTCCCCCCATAACTCTGAAGGAAGATTTGTTAAGTGTGAGAGTGTAGGATGGAGAATGACTAAGGGAAAAATTAAACTGCTATGAAAAAACAGTAAAACTGCTCTTAAGTTTCAAGCAGTAAATTATCAAATTTGAAACATTTAATAATACATATGAGTTTGGTATTTAGGTATAATGAATGTTGATATTATGAATATAAAACAGTGTGTCTGTCTGGGCTTCCCTGGTGGCGCAGTGGTTGAGAGTCTGCCTGCCGATGCAGGGGACACGGGCTCGTGCCCCGGTCCGGGAAGATCCCATGTGCCGCGGAGCGGCTAGGCCCGTGAGCCATGGCCGCTGAGCCTGCGCGTCTGGAGCCTGTGCTCCGCATAGGGAGAGGCCACAGTGGTGAGAGGCCAGCGTACCACCAAAAAAAAAAAAAAAAAAAAATTTAAAACAGTGTGTCTGCGCCGAACTAAAGCCAGGTCTCTAATATTTTTGAGGAGCACAGTTGGGCTACACTCCTTCCCCACATTTCCTAAAGAGCCTCCCAGGAAATCCTGAATCAATGGACTGCTGAGGTTTAGACATAGGAGACGATTAATGTAATTCATACTGTGGTGTTAATGGCTTCACTTTTCCCCAAATAATTTTTTTCCTCATTGCCTGTGTGAGGGATACCTGAGTTTTTAGATTCCTTATTTTTCTAATTTAATCTTTTAACTTATCAGTAGAATGTAGCTTACATGGTTTAAAAAGTCATACCATAGCTATATTAATGTAGTTACATAGTTTAAGAAGTCAGATGAATAAGAAGGCTTATAACAGCAACCACAACACACAACACAATTCTTTTGCCCCTCTCATCTACACTCCTGAGTCCTGCTTCTCAGAACTAACCTCTTTCAACTTTATAAGCTACTCTTGGTATTTACCTCCAGATTCCTGTATAATATGCTTATTATGCCATTTTTTAATTTATCAATTTATGTGTTGTGAGTTGACATTCTATTGTGGACCTAAGGATTTAGTGCCCTTTTAATTTCTTGCGATGCTTAGACCTCCCCTCTTCCCTCCCTCCCAACATGGCGATATTCCAGCTTCTGGTTAAATCAGTATTCAGGGTTTATATTTTTATGGCCATATAAACATTGTGCACAGATGAGCCATGTAGTATTGTCTCATATTTCCTTTTTCATACAATTTTTCACTTTTCCTTGAATGATGAGTTATTTCTTTCATGTGCTTAGTTATCTAGGTACTTATCACTAATTTTTTCTAAGCTCTGCAAATTACCTATAAATCTTCCCTCAATGCAGTCAAACATATAAGACATCAGTTCCAAATTTCCATATTTTGTTATTAGAAACATCCTTTTGGTGGCCCCAATATTCCTGCTCCATTCTGGATTGCATCGCTGGCATCTGAGGACTTCCATCCATATCACTGGGAAATCTCTTAGTCTCCTGCCTGTTAGATCCTGTTTTCTGGGTCCCATAAATTCTTTCTTATCTTGATAGAGCATATTCTCTTGTAACTTATTAAGTAGACATGCATGAGACTTACACTTTTTTTGAGTCTCTACAGTTCTAACAGTAGTTAAAGAAAAGATGATACACTTAGAGTCTTAACTTTTGCAAATTAAGAAATACTTTCCTGAGTAATATCTGGTTACTGGATAAAAGAAAAAAATCAATTTTGAATTAATAAACTGTTTAGAGAACAGTGAATATTTTGTACTAGTCAGTGTCCTAGCAGGAAACAGAACTCCATTCTGATGGTTCAACTGTAGAGATTTTTAGTGATGTGATTATTGAAAAGCTTTCAGTAAAGTTAAGAGAATCAAGAAAGTTGGGGCACCCAAAAACGAGTGACAGTGGGAGGCTGTTCTCTGTTTTGAAGACACAAAGTGAAGAAATAATGTTAGAGGACTACAGTGTGAACTGTAACTATGGCAGAGATGCTGCCTGGGAGGAGTGTAGCCAGCAGCACTGCAAAAGCTGCTCGGATGGAACGGGGGGTAGTAGGGCAGAACTCCTCTCTCCTCCACCCTGTTGGTACCTCCCAGGGGCCAAACCCAACTGAAATCTAACCAGCAAGAGGACCTGGGTGATACAACCCATTAGGGTAGAGTTACAGAAGCATAGAGTAGAGCAGAGAAAGGGGGAGAATGAAACCGCTGAGTAAGAATGGAGAACAGGGCTTCCCTGGTGGCGCAGTGGTCGAGAGTCCGCCTGCCGATGCAGGGGACACGGGTTCGTGCCCCGGTCCGGGAAGATCCCACATGCCACAGAGCGGCTGGGCCCGTGAGCCATGGCCGCCGAGCCTGCGCGTCCGGAGCCTGTGCTCCGCAACGGGAGAGGCCACAGCAGTGAGAGGCCTGCGTACCGCAAAAAAAAAAAAAAAAAAAAAAAAAAAATGGAGAACAACATATGCTTCCTGACAAAATTATGAGACAGAGTTAAGGCTGACCTCAAAGGCAGATTTATAGCCTCAAACATATTTGTTTTAAAGAAGAAAGACAAAAATACAGGAATTATTTCCCATCCTAAAACATTAGAAAATATAACAAAAGAAACTAGGAAGAAGGAAATATCAAAGATAAAAATTAGAATAAATGATATAAAAAGCAAAACAATAGCAGAAAGGATGTGTAAATCTAAAAGCCACTTTCCTGAAAAAGGCCAAATAAATGGATAAAGGCCTTAGGAATCTAAGGAAGGAAAAGAGAGAATAAAAATACTTAAAATTAGAAATGGAAAGGTAATAGCCACATGAATGGAAGAAAGAGGGACTATTGCATTCAACCATTTCCTTACACGTCGTATAAAATTCAAATTACCAAAACCAATCCAAGAAGAAGTAGAAAACTTGAAAAAATCCAACTACTGTTAACAAGAAAAGACATTAGAAAGATCAGTGATCAAAAATTAAAAAAAAAAAAACTTCATGAGCAGCTACCATTTTTTTTTAACCTAACCTTTAGAGGATGGAAGATCCTAATGTTAATTAAATGATCCCAGGCTTTAGAAAAAGATCTCTCCAATTCATTTAAAGAAGTGACCACAGTCTCAGCACTTAATTCTGATAAGGAAGGACAAAAAACAAGAAAAGAGCAAATGTTAGACAAGTGTTAAGAATAATGTTGCTAGACGTCTAGATAAAGTGATAAAAATAGAATCTAAACAGACTATTTAAAGAATAATATACTATGGTAAGCAGGGTTTACCCCCCAAACGCAAAGACAAGATGGTTTGATGCCAGCCCAAACACAATTTATTACATACCCAAAATAAAAGAGAAAAAAGATGATATTGTCACATCAGTTGTTGCTGAGAAGACATTTCTAAAGCTAAGCAGAACTTCCTAATTAAAACAAAGTGAACTAGGACTAAAGAAGTCTACATAAATACAATCATCATAAAGACAGTTTAGTCCAAATACTTCATTTGTATAGAAGAAGAAATGAACTCCCAAGGAAGAGAAGAGATTTAAAATTAGGCAGCGATATAGGAACAGAGCAGGGGGTAGAAATCAGCTGTTCTACATGTTCTTGATCTGTTTCCCCTGGGCAATCTACTTCGCCACAATTGTAGGGCATCATTTTGTGTGTGCTTTAGCCTGAGATTGCAACATTTTCTTGGTGTGACCTTGAGGTGTTTCTATTTGTTTCTTTCTTTCTTTTCAGGGTCAGAGGAGATGCAAAGTCTGTGATTCCCTCTGGGTGAGTAAAGCGATGACTGCTGCCTCCTGTTCACTCTTCTGTCTTTCCTATTCCCTCTGTATCTTCATGTGACCATTCTATAGGCTGAAGGCTTTATTATGGAAAAGAAGGTTTACTTTCAACAAAGTCATTGACTCGTGCGTGAGGAACGACTGCCAATTCTGAGTTCATGTGCTTTAAAAATGCTTTAACTGAGCATCTCCTGGGTTCTGTGGGGCGTGTCAGGTAATGATAGCACACAGTGATTAATAGGTTTGTCTCACAATGATACTAGGAGAAAGTGTCAGTCCCGTTTTACAGAAGAGGAAACTGAGGCTTGATGAAATGACGGGGAAATGGTTTTGGCCAGTGAATAATCATCAGAGCTGCGACCTGAATCTACATTACTTGATTCCAAACACACTGCTGTTCACATCACACCACAGCTGCCTCTTGCCTCCTTGATAATTACAGAAAACCGTAGATAGAACGTGGTGATGGCAGACTAGGTAAAGCCCCAGGTTCTCTTGGTTGAAGACGCGTGCTGTGAGGGCCCGACCCCTCTTCCTGAGCTGGATTCTGGGAAGGAATCAAGGCTGTCCTGAGTGAAGGGAAGGGCATAGCTTTGGGATCATGGAGTTCTAGTCTCTGCTATTTACTAGGTAAGAATGTTTGGATTACTCCCTGTGCTCAATTTCCTTACTTCTTAAATGGGGATGGCAGTATAAATTAATCTGAGGATTAAGATCCTATAGGTAAATTCTCTGGCAAAATGCCTGCAGTTGGTGAATGTCTTCAACAATTATGTGTTCCCTTTCTTCCAACTAGGATGATCCACTCTTCCTACAAATATTTATTAGGGGCTTTTCTGTGTCAGATGTAGGTATCTGTACGTGGAGCGGAATTTTAGGTATTACGTATTTTAGGAAAGTGGTATTGTCTTTTTCCTTCTCTCGTCCAGTGGCCATGAAGAATTAACCAAAAATTTAGATGTGGTATATTTATGCTAATACAGCAGTTTCAGAATCTTTCTTTCCTTTCAGCTTCAAATCTCTCAGGGAATAACTTGGCAAGAAAGAAGGTGGTACCTTTTACAGAAATGAGTCACTCTAATCCTTTTATTCTAAAAAAGATTTGCTACTAATAATCTTTCATTTACAAAGGGGTGTTTTTGAAGCTGAAGTCTAAGGCATTTTATACTTTGATTTTAGTGCCTATTATTCTAAGAGAACATGATTACCAACTACCATTAATATGTTTAACTTTGTAACTTTCAGCAAAATAATTTTCAAGTTCTCATAGATAATACATAGGTAATAATACCCTTATCAGTAAAAAGTGCTTAGGAGTGCTAAAAAAAAAAAGTTAAAAATTGTGAAATATGCCATATGCTAAGCATTACGTTTTTTTCTAAGGCCATTTGCCGTTATTAAGATAGGTTTTTTTCACGTGTGGAAGATACAGAAATTTATATCTTACCTCATGGTACATTCTACTTCCTTGGCTAAAAGTCTTTCGTTCTCTCTTTTGTAAAATGAATCTTTGGGCTCTAGAGAGCAAAAGCCTTAGGAATTAGGAACAAAGGGTAAAGTTTTCTTTTCATAGTCTCCCCAGATGAGGGGGAAATGATTAAGGACAGATAGGTATTAGCATTTGCAAGGAACGGGTCTGTATTTTCTTTGGAAGACTACATTGTCAGGAGCTTGTACATTATTACATTTTAAGTAACTTGCTTAGTTAATTACTTCAGAACACATATTCTGGAACGATTTTAGTTTATTTAGAGCCCATACTCACACATAAGTACATACACATATAATGTGAACAGCTTACAATTTAAAAATATTCTTTCAATTAACTGTTGTATATGGTTTCCTTGTAGTGAAATGACTCATGAATTTTTTGCCCATCTACTTTGTCCAGGTGATGTCAAGTATGTGTTTTGCTTACAACTTAGCCTGTAAGGTAATTTTCATGATCTCCATTTACAGACTTAGAACCTCAGAAGGGCTCTGTAACGTAGTCAGATTCACACATCTAGCAATGGGAGGAATTGCATTTCTAATCTCACACCAGATTCCACCGCCCTTCCTCTGACAGGCTTGGAAATTAAATCTGGAAAGGCCTTTTCTCCCAGGCCAATGCATCTGTTCTTTAATGTTCCATGCCTGGTAAGACTGTAGGGGCTCTGGATCTCTCTCTTGGATTTCTGGAAACCACAGGAATATGTTCTGTGCGTCAGTTATGAGGACTCATTTTGGTGTCAAGGAGTTCTTTTCATTCTCATGCTTCCACAAGAGGCCCACCCTGGATTTGGAGACTTTCAGCTTGGATTTTTATGTTCAAAGAAGTGTGGAGTCAGTTGGTGCAGACAAATGTTTCCATTCAGAGTACTCAGGGAAAACTTTAGCAAAACCTGCTCTTTTCTTGATGGTGCTATGTCACTCTAAGTGGTGGATGAAGGAAGCATTTGCTGAGCAGCAACACTGTATAAAGTAGTAAGTAGGGGTTGTATGGATACAAAACAGGATGCCAGAGTTCTTACCCACTAGATAGTCAAGCTTAAATAAATCACTCTCAAATGAGCCATAAGAAAGGCACAGAAAATGCCCTAGGAATCAAAGGGTGATGGATGCACCTCTGTTAAGGGGGATAAGAAAATACCTCCTTCAGTAGAGATACGTGATGAGCCTTGATGGTGTGGGTTAGGTTTCACAGCTGGTGGTGGAGGTCGGCAAGGAAGTCTGGTCTGAGGACGTTGCCCAAGCACAGGCACGTAGGGAGGAAAGTGTCAGAACATTCTGCAAAGAGCAAGCCCCTCCCCCTCATGTGATTCTCAGACTCTGTCCAGAGCTACTCACTTTGACTAACCTCATGCTTTGCTTCCAAATCTTTCCTAGTTTTCCTGGCCTCTGACTTTATAACTGGTTTTCTTCTCACTCATGACTTCATCCTCCTCTTTGGACCTCACACCCAGCTAACATGTGTCTGGCTTTTTGTTTTGTTTTGTTTTTAAAGAATGAAGCATCCTTCTTAATCATTCACATTTCAGACTTTCTCTGGTACTCATACACTCACCATCCAAGGAAAATAGCTCATCTGGTCGAGCTCAGTCCCCAGCATCTTACCTCTCAGGACAAGTCTTCTTGATGGTGCTGTCACTGACCTCCCTCCAGTCCTGTTAGAGAGAACTCGGGGAGTATGTGAAGAGGCAGCATTCTGAGACAGAAATGGCTAATTTAATACATTTCCATTGTACAATTCTTTGAGAAAAGGAATAGTTAGCAATAAGGCAGGCCAGATTGTTGAAGGCTTTACTAGAAGGTGAGCAGCTTGGTTTTGATTTTGAAGGTACGAGAAGGCAATGAAGAATTGTGAGCAGAGGAAAACATGATCGGTAAGAAGATGGTATGATGAATTAGAGGCTCTGCAGCAGGCTAGACAGGGATTAGCTGGAGTTTGGATTTGTGGAGAGGGGTGTAGAGCGGAGGTGATGGATTCTAGAGATGCGGATCTAAAACGGAGAAGATCTAGTGATCGGTCAGATCTTGGGGACGCGGCAGAGGGAAGATGGCGAGGTTCTCTGTCTCCCAGTGGACAACGTTGTGCCATGAACAGGCAAAAGAGATGCTGCTTCCCAGCGGACCACCATGCATCTTAGCCCTCCCTGCCCAGTGCTTCTCATAAGCTTCTCACATACCATCTTCAGAAGCAGGGGACATTCTAGAACATCTGTCATTTAAAAAAAGATGTCAATCCAGACATACTCAAGAGGGTTATGAAATTTCATGAGGTTTCTAAGTCTGGCAGTGACAAATTTGTTTTCCTGTCCATCAGTTAAAGAAGGTTAAATTTCCTTTGGGATCATGTTTATCTACCTGGATTTCAATTCAAATAAAACGAGGACCCTGTCCTTAATTTCTTTATATTTTGTAGAACTCTGCAGTTTTACAGGAAATATTGACCTTCTGATGATCTGAACTTCTCTGAAACAGGCCCTCAGGCTCCAGAAGTTAAAACTAGTTAATACACATTTATGGCCTTGGGATTCTACTGAGCTTTCATCACTTTCTTTCTCCTTTGTTTAACATACTTTTCCCGTTTTATTCATCTTGAGCATTGTCTTTGAAGAAGGTGGGGAGGAAAAGCCATGGTGTTTAAGTTTGGATAAGCCAGTGCAGATTCTGGCTCTAGGTGTGATAGGGGTGGTGTGGAACCAATTGCCTGAAATTATGTTTATAATATCAGTAGGTACAGTTATTCATGTCCTATATACTTACGAGCTATAGGCCTATGCTAGGTTCAAGTTATAGAGAAGGGAAAAAGACACGGTCCTCGTCTTCAGGAAATGTGCAGTCAATGAACAGCCCATGAACAGATCATTATAAAGTCTCTGATGGAGAATTGCTCAAGGCAGGTGAGGAGAGCAAGCTGCAGGTTTGCTGGAAGGCTTCACGTGTGAGATAATCTGAACTGAACCTCAGTTACTGTGGAATTAGGAAGGGAAAAGGCATTTCTGGTGGAAGTAGCAGCATGTATGACGGCATAAAGGGTTGAAAGAGAATGAATCGATAGGAGACTGGTGACTCTCATGGTAGCAATGTACCCTAGATCGTTGGCAGGGACAGAAAGACAGGCAGAAGGACAAGAAGAGGGGCAGAAATGAAGGTGGAATCCCTCTTTGAGGCCTGGCTGTCAAGTTCTTTACTGCCAGCCCAGTGGGGTCTGGAGCTTATCTCGAGGAGAGTGGGAGCCATGGAGTGTGACAAACCAGAGATGACATGCTCTGTATTTTGGAAATCTGATTTGGGTTGGGTTACTTGATCTCATCCCCACATCCTACTGTCCCATTCCTTGCTCCTCTATATGACAAACTTCTCAAAGAAGTTGCTGTTTCTCTTTATTTCGTAACTGTCCATTCCATTGTTTTCCATTCCACTCTAGTCTCTGTTCCCATTTCAGTGAAATGTTTTGTTAGGATTACCACGTGTCATTCTAATGGACTCTCCTTTGTTTTCATTTTCTTAGACTTTAGAGCAATATTCCATGTAGCTGTCATCTCCCTTCCTGATAATACTTCCTTGCCTACTCTGACGGCGTGTTCTTCCCCTCCTACCGTACAGGCTTTTGCTTTTCTAATTTCTTTCCCTGTTTTTCTTCTCCCTGACTTCTGAATGTAAGAGGACTCCAGCACTCAGTCTTGGACACCCGTCTGTCATACTGAAAATATTTCTCTAGGAGATTTCCTTGGCAACCTGGATTTTAACTTCCATTTGTATATTGATGAATCCCACATTTATGTCTCCAGTCCTTACATGTACGTTGAATTCCAAACTTGTCCATCCCACTGCCTTTTGAACATCTTCCTGTGGATGTGTAACAGACATCAAAACAGGGTTCTTGATTCTATTTCCTTCTCATTCATACTTCTAGTATTCTGGTATTCTGTATGTCAGAAAAGAACATTATTACCTACCTGATTATTCAATCCCCAAACCTAAGTGTTGGTATAATCCTTGATTTTCTTCTCTTCTCTCACTCTTTGTATCCTTTCCATTAGCAAATCTATTCATTCTACTTTGATTAAAAAGAATTTTCAAAGAAAAGTTTCTGGTTCATAGAAAAATTAAGAGGAAGGTACAGAGACTTCCTATATACTCTCTGCTCACGAACATGCATGGCCTCTCCCATTATTAACATCCACCTCTAGAGTGGGTCATTACAGCTGATGAATCTGCATTGATTTATCATGATCACCCAAAGTTCGTAGTTTACATTAGGGTTCACACTCATGGTGTTGTACATTCTACAGGTTTGGACAAATAGCTAATGACATGTATCCACCACTATAGTATCATATGGAATATTTCCACTGCCCTAAAAATCCTCTGTGTTCTGCCTATTTATCCCTACCTGTCACTCCCCTCCCCCACAGACCCTTGGCAACTATTGATCTTTTTTTACTGTCTCCATAGTTTTGCTCTTTCCAGAGTCTCATATAATTGGAATCAAACTGTATGTAGCCTTTCCAGATTGGCTTCCTTCACTGAGTATAATAGGCCTTTAAGGTTCCTCCATATCTTTTCATGACTTGATAGCTCATTTCTTTTTAGCACTGAGTACTGTTCCATTGTCTGGATGTATCACAGTTTATTAGTTCATTCACCTGCTGAAGGACATCTTGGTTGCTTCCAAATTTCGGCAGTTATGAATAAAGCTGCTATAAACATCTGTGTGCAGGTTTTTGTGTGGATATGTTTTCAACTCCTTTGGATACATACCAAGGTGCATGATTTCTGGATCATAGGGTAAGAGTATATTTAGTTTTGTGAGAAACCACTGTCTTCTAAAGTAGCTGAACCATTCTGCATTCCCACCAGCAAAAAATGAGAATTCCTGTTGCTCCACATCCTCACCAGCATTTGGTGTTGTCAGTGTTCTGGATTTTGGCCATTCTAATAGGTGTGTAATTGTATTTCATTGTTGTTTTGATTTGCATTTCCCCCATGACATATAATGTAGAGCATCTTTTTATGTCATCTTTGGTGAGGTGTCTGTTAAGATCTTTGGCCCATTTTTTAAAAAAATCGGGTTGTTAGTTTCCTTATTGTTGAGTTTTAAGAATTCTTTTTATATTTTGGATAACAGTTCTTTATCAACTGTGTCTTTTGTAAATGTTTTCTGTGAGTCTGCGGCTTGTCTTCTCTTTCTCTCAACATTGACATTGTCCTTCACAGAAAAGAAGTTTTTAATTTTAATGAAGTCCAGTTTATCAATGATTTATTTCATGGATTGTGCCTTCAGTGTTTTATCTAAAAAGTCATTCCCATACCCAATGTCATCTAGGTTTTCTCCTATGTTATAGGAATTTTATAATTTTATGTTTTACATTTAGGTCTGTGACCCATCTTGAGTTAATTTTTGTGAAGTATGTAAGGTCTGTGTCTAGATTCATTCCTTTGCACATTGATGTCAAGTTGTTCCTTCATCATTTGTGAAAAGAGTATCTTTGGTCCATTGTATTGCCTTTGCTCCTTTGTCAAAGATTTGTTGACTGTATTTATGTGGGACTATTTCTGTCATCTCTATTACATCCCATTGATCTATTTGTCTATTCTTTTGCCGATATCACATTGTCTTCATTATTGTATCTTCATAGTAAGTCTTAAAGTTGGGTAGTATTAGCCCAATTTTGTTCTTCTCCAATATTTTGTTGGCTATTTTGGGTCTTTCATGCCTTCCATATAAATTTTAGAATTAGTTTGTTGATATACTCAAAATAACTTGCTGGGATTTTGATTGGGATTGCATTGAATCTATTAACCAAGTTGGAAAGAACTGACATCTTGGCAATATTGAGCTTCTTATCCATGAACGTGGAATAGCTTTTCACTTACTTAGTTCTTCTTCGATTTTGTTCATTAGAGTTTTGTAGTTTTCTTCATATAGATCTTGTACATACTTTGTTAGATCTATACAAAAGTATTTCATTTTCTTGGGGGCTAATGCAAATGGTATTTAAATTTCAAATTCCACTTGTTCATTGCTGGTATATAGAAAACTGATTGATTTCTGTATATTAACTTTGTATCTTATAATCACTTATTAGTTCCAGGAGGTTTTTTGGTTAAATCGTTCAGATTTTCTACATAGATGATCATGACATCTGTGAACAAAGACAATTTCTTCCTTCCCAATCTGTATAACTTTCATTTCCTTTTCTTGTCTTACTGTATTAGTTAGTACTTCCAGTAGATTACTGAAAAAGAGTGGTGAGAAAGGACATCTTTGCCTTGTTCCAGATCTTTGCAGGAAGGCTTCAAGTTTCTTATCATTCTACTTTTAAAAATATATCTCAAATATTTCCATTTCTTTCCATCTCTACTACCAGCACTTTAGTCCAAGCTACTATTATCTGTTGCCTAAACAACTGATTTTTCTGAGCTTTCAGGCTTGTTACCAGCCCAGTTCCATTCTCCACACAGCAGTAAGACTAATATTTTCATACAGAAATCATATTATGTAATTTTCCTCTTTAAAAGTAGTCTATTGGGCTTCCCTGGTGGCGCAGTGGTTGAGAGTCTGCCTGCCAATGCGGCGGACATGGGTTCATGCCCCAGTCCGGGAGGATCCCGTGTGCCGCGGAGCGGCTGGGCTCGTGAGCCATGGCCACTGAGCCTGCGCATCCGGAGCCTGTGCTCCGCAGCAGGAGAGGCCGCAGCAGTGAGAGGCCCGCATACTGCAAAAAAAAAAAAAAAAAAAAAAGTAGTCTATCACTTCTCACTGAACTTGGACTAGAACCCCAAATCCCAGACATGGCTTTCAAGGCCCTGTATAACTCAGACTTAGCCTTCTTTCTGACTTTATGTCCTCCCCCTCTCTCTTCTTCTCATACTCACCATCCCCTGAGGCCTTTCTTCTTCCTCTCACCTCAGGGCCTTTGCACTTACTGTTACATCTGTCTGGAACTATCTTTTCTTATTTCTACATGGCTGAATTCTATTACCATTCAGCTGAAATGACATTTCTTCTGAGACAGCTTGCCCAATTACACTACTAAAAGTGATCTTCCACCTACTTTCCATTTGTCACCTTCTTTATTTCCCTCATAGCACTTGTTAGTATTTACAGTTTTATCTATTTTTGTATTGCATGCCTTCTCCCACTGGAGTGTAAGCTCCTGAGAAAGAGCTCTGGGCTGTCTTGCTCACCACAATATCCTTAGTGCTAGATCAGGGCATGCACATAACAGGTGCTTGATAAATTTTTGTTGACATAAGTACAAAATGATGTTACATCAATCAACTCTGTATGGCACATTTTTAAGATAAACATTGACACAGAATGGTGTTTCTATTCTTTCCCCTATCCCTTGTCCTATCCTGTCCCTATCCTGTTCCTCGGGTGAGTGACCACAGTTCTGATGTGCTCAGATTCTGGGACTCATTTCTGGTGAGTGTGCTTGTGAAAGGTCACATACACAGGAGCGGCTTTTTTTTTCTACTGCAGACTGAGCCTCTCCATCTCTCTCCATATCTGCTACATTGTTCCAACCTCAGGGTCAGATGCTGATGCTGGTGTGAGTTAGGTTTAGGGTGAGGGAGTGCTTCCCAGAGTCCTTTAGGGCCCCTTATATTCTGGCTTTGTTTGTAACACAGCTCTGCACTGAAGTTTGCGCACAAGCCAAATTCTTTATAAAAACTGGTACTTTGATTCATCTTTGAATAAAACGTGCAATTATGGGGAGAATGCCTGTCAAGGTCAAGGCAAGTGTGGGCATCCTGGGCCCTGAGGGTCTCTGTGTTCTCTGCCATCAAGAGTCATCCCATGTACCTCTGGGTGGATAGCCAATGTTCCACTCTCTTGTTGTATTTAAATTCCTTCACGTTCTAATATCTAGCTTTTTAGGGGGAGGCTGGAGACCTCCTGAGAGGTTGATCTATTCATCCACAGATACGTTTCCTGTAGTGGTAGAGCTGGTGTAGGAATTCTTGCTTCTTGGCTCTGAATCTTAGTGACATTTTGCCCCAACATTCTGCCCATGGACATTGCCTGTATGTCAGGAATCACTTCCTAGGCTTTTTCCATAGGGATTAGCCCTGTTTTAATTTCTAAGTGCAGAGCAACTTTGACTTAAGTATCTATGTTGATGAATTTTCTTGTATGTCTTACATGTTAAAAGCAGGCAAGAGAAAATTGCAAACATAAAGCATTTAAACATTTGAACTATATTGTTCAGAGTAAGTGAACAAAACATAAACTGCAACACTAATACTAACTTTGTGATGCATATATTTAATATCATCCTACCCTTGCTCTGTTAGTGAGAAATATAATGAAGATGCTTTCTGGAGAAAACATGGACACATTTGCAGAGGAAAAGAAAATGCATATCAAGAATAGATGTGTATACACCTTGTAGCTTCTTTTCATTTCCTTTATCTGGACTAAGCATAAAAATTACCGTGTCTTTCAATAGAATCTTTAATATGTAAACGTGAAATTAGGCAGATGCTTAAGTTGACATATTTCACACACATTTTACCATTGTAAACGTTGTCACTGCTATGCTTATGTTTCCTATCTCCCCTTGTGAAATCTAATTTTAGATTCTATGTAGGCAAATATTATTACTAGGAGAGGCAGTGTGGTTCACGTGAGTGATAAAATAACAAAAGTGTGGATAGGCAGCTGAAGAGAAACAGATGATACGGATATGGCTCTCTCTGGACAGAGGATGAGAGCATATTGCTGCATTTTTTAACACTATAATTAACAAAAATTTATCAAACTCCTACTAGAAGCATGTCATTTGTTAATGGCCTATTTTTAGGCTGGGAAAGGCATCACTCTCTCCCATAACCTTCTGAGGGGAAATTAAAGACAAAAAGTAGTCCTCTGGAATATGTATTCAGGCTGTGAGGACCTGGGGTAGGCCACCCACAATGTGCCTCATGGCATATATCGATTACTTTGAGTTAAAGTTACTTAAGAAATGGCCAACACAAGAGGGACACTTTGACTCTCCTTTCTTTTTCTCCCTGAAAACGAGAAATAAATCTCTTACATGACAAGTGCACACCCTGAATCTGGAGGGAGAAGGACACCGTTAATGCCAGAGACAGGGATTTTGGGCCTGGAAGCCTGTATAAACAAACCTTGTTACTTCTTTAATTTACTACCCGAAGCCCAAAATCTGTTTAGATTCTTCACTAATTGAGCACCCCAAACCTAAATTTCTTGGTCTTGTCAATTCCTCCCAAATTTATTGTTCCTTTGTTTAAAAAGCATAAAAGCTGCCTGTTTTGGCCACTTCTTAGGTCCTGTTTCTATGAGATCTCCATGCACATGAATTGAAATTTGTTTCTTTTTCTCCTGTTAATCTGTCTTGTGTCAGTTTTATTATTAGTCCAGCCAGAAGAACTCAGGAGGGTTAGAGGGGGAAAAATTCCCCTCCCAGACAAGGCCATAATGCTAGATGCTGAATCATTTGGTGGGAAAAGTGATTAAAGGTCTGTCTTATGCAGAAGAATCCAT
Organism: Hyperoodon ampullatus; assembly: GCF_949752795.1. Lineage (NCBI taxonomy): Eukaryota > Metazoa > Chordata > Mammalia > Artiodactyla > Ziphiidae > Hyperoodon > Hyperoodon ampullatus. The sequence goes on from NC_136928.1 coordinate 78,141,700, forward strand.
TTCGGATGGTTTTGTTCCTTGGTCTTTTCTCTTTGAGGATTACATCATCTTCTCTTTCTTTCCATGTGGTGGGCAGCGTAGACACGTCCTTTTGGAGAGGACCTTTCCAGTTTGCAGTGCTAAGTATGGAGCCCTGGAAAAGGAGGCATGAAAAACTTAGGCAAGTTTTCTCTGTGCTTTGGGGAAAAATCCTGTCTTTTCCCAGGTTCATCTTTCCATGGCTTGTCTTATCATTATAGTGGTAAAAACTGTGAGGGTGAGGATCAGATATCTCTCCATCCTCTAGTCTCTGCTATAAGGCAAAGCATACTTATAATTGTAGACTTATTAGAACCAAATAGAGGTGGTGAGGAATATTTTTCCGAAGGAAGGAAGATGGAGAGTGGTTTAATCTGGCATCAGTGCCTTCCTGATGCCAGACCCAGATGCCAGCCTTGGGTCTCAGGGGACACTTTCATGACATCTTCACAAGCACACCTCTGATGTGGCAAAGTTGCTGGCTTGGGCATTGTGCCCTCTGCCCGACCTTTCAGAGTTCACTCCCCTCAGCATCTTTGAACCCTTTATGAACTGACATGAGTAATTTCCAGGATGAAAGAAAGCAAAGTGTAAAAAGTGTCCATAGTATGCTACTTGTAGGGAAACATAAGAAACTACACGTGTATCTGCTCATCAGTGTCTGTGAGCCATAGTGGAGCATAGGCAAAAGGTAAAATAGACACCCTTGGCTCTAATAGAAGCAAACTCATGAATAATATCTTCAAAATCTATTTCTCTGCTTATGTTGTTTTCAGTTGAGAGAATTCCCATGTCTGATCACTTCTTTTCACCAACTGGTGATCTTAAACATATTTTTAAAAATAAATTGATTTTATTTATTTATTTTTTGGCTGCATTGGGTCTTTGTTGCTGCGTGCGGGCTTTCTCTAGTTGCAGTGAGCAGGGGCTACTCTTTGTTGCGGTGCACGGGCTTCTCATTGCGGTGGCTTCTCTTGTTGCAGAGCATGGGATCTAGGGGCGCGGGCTTCAGTAGTTGTGGCACGCGGGCTCAGTAGTTGTGGCTTGCGGGCTCTAGAGCACAGGCTCAGTAGTTGTGGCGCACGGGCTTAGTTGCTCCGCGGCATGTGGGATCTTCCCGGACCAGGGCTCGAACCTGTGTCCCCTGCATTGGCAGGTGGATTCTTAACCACTGCACCACCAGGGAAGCCCTTAAACATTTTTCAAAATAACTTAAGCTGAAGTAAAATTATAATAAAGTCTGAATATAAATAAAATATTTATTACTCACAGTGTTATTTTAAATTTAATTTCCTACTTTCGAATTTTTCCATATTTTTTCAACTGCCTTAATGTTCTGGGGAAAAATCAGCCATTAAACACTACAGGCATAAGTCAAATTATTGCACTTTGCTTTCCTGCACGTTGCAGATATTGTGTTTTTCACAAATAGAAGGTTTGTGGCAACCCTGTGCTGAGCAAGACTATCAGCTCCATTTTCCCAACAGAATTAGCCCACTTTGTGTCTCTGTGTCACACGTTGGTAATTCTCATAATATTTCAAACATTTCATTATTATTATATTTGTTATGGTGATTCGTGATCAGTGATCTTTGATGTTACTACTGCGACCCACTGAAGGCTCAGACGAGGGTTAGCATTTTTCAGTAATAAAGTATTTTGTAATTAAGGTACGCACATTGTTTTTTAGACATAATGCTATTGCACACTTAATAGACATAGTGTAAACATAACTTTTATATGCACTGGGAAAGCAGAAAATTTGTGTGACTCATTTTATTGTGATATTCACTTTAACTGGAACTGAACTTGCAATATGTCTGAGGTATGCCTTACTTGAAAAACATGTACACAGGAGTGTACATTTTTCGTTTGCCTCAGGTTCTAATATGGCTCAGCTCAGCAGTGATATTTATCTAAAAATTTGAAAGAAAAAAAAGATGGAAAAGCATGAGACAAAGCTGTAGAGCTCAATTACACAAGACAGTTTAGGAGCAAAGCCCCTGGTACTTTATTGGTTAGACTAAGCTCAAAGAGAGGGAGGACACACCTGTGCAATCCCTGAAGAAACCACAGAGGGCTCCTGAGGCCTGGGTTGTAACTTGCCAAGACAACACTGTCCATGCCTACAGCCTCAGCTGCAGAAAAATGAGAAAGGTCTCAGGACAGCAACTTCAGTGAGAAAGGATTTTCAAGTACCACACACGAGTTATATGAATATACTTTTGTACTTTTCTATGGGCTTTTATTTTCAAGGCATTATTAGTAATTTACATGGGGGTCTTCTCGTAGTGAAACTTCAGTCATTTTCAACAAATCCTCTTACTGTCCTGTTAAAATCCAAAATTAAAATAGCTACTTCAAACATTAAAAAGATAAAATAAATCCCTGATCATGTGCCCTGAAGCAACAAATGCCATCATTTATCTGGATCCCTGACTGTGTAGACAAGATGGGATGCATGGAGTGGTAGACAGACCAAAAGCTTTGGAACCAGATCCATGTCGAGTTCACTTCCAGCTTTGCTGTTTATAAGCAGTAACATTAGGCAAGTTGCTTAACCTCTCTGACCTCCCATTTTCTTAATTGTAAAATAAAGCTAGTAATTGAGATACTCTGTGTAAAACATACAGTAACGCCTGGTGTGTAGCAGGCGCCCCATCCAAGGTACCTGTCCTCAAGGTCTAGAAATGAACAACGTGGAGTGAGAAGTCTTCACTTCGAATCCCAGCTCCCCTGGTTGATCGTAGACATGCTCTTTTCTCTTTCTGTGCTTCTGCATGGCTGTCATGATGTTTAGAAAAGAGAACCATAATCCCAGGAACATAGTAAGCAGTTAAATTGGAAATTTCCTCTCTGTGTTTGAAAAATCTGTGCAAACACATTTAAGGAAAATGTGTAAACCAAAAAGGTAGAAACATGGTCCTTTCTTTATAATAGCAAAACAAAACTCTCAGAAGATAGAGAGGGACAGTAGTCTATTATTTTTAAAACTCAATCGTGTGCGTGATCTTGAAAGTGTGCTAATTAATGATAATGACTGTTCCTTACTTTCACCCACTTTGTAGTTTACAAAGCGCTTTCACATGCATGCCCGTGCTCATAGATGCTCGCTGAACCCTTAAATGGAAGTGCCCGGCAGGCATCTGAAAACATCACAGTCAAAATACAGACCCTGCCAAATGAAGATGTTTGCCCTTGGCTGGGTCTTGAGGTAGAACATTTATGTATTTATTCTTCTAGGCTAGTTGCTCCGGTGTTCCCCACGAAACACCTGACTCCATGCTTCCTTGGACTTTTCACGCTGTGTGCAAACATCATATAATTAATCTACTAATCTGCAGCCCCTCAACTCTCTCGAGCCATTGTGTAGAGATAAAGCTGTCAAGAAATGTTTGGGACTGCCTTCCGTTCAGAAAGCTGCTATGGCTCAGCGCAGATTCTTATTGATTCCTGGAGCGGGGCCAGGAAGGCTGGCTTCCTGACCCAGACACGGACAAGTCTGTAAACTCCACTTAATGATATATCAACTTGTTTCATTTACTTGATAGAAGGTTTTATTTGCCACCCTTAAGCTCTTACAGTTTATTCTGTTTGCTTTTCCTTTCTCTGCATAGCTTAGAAACCATTCAGGGATCTTTTGGACATAAAATTCTATAGTGTTTCTAGGACTAAAACGGTCAAGTATATATCATTATTATTGTTCATAGTGTCACAGTGATATCTGTGACTTGTTTTTAGTCTCTTAGCATCGGAGTTCTCCAGGGCCATTTCTGAATTGTGTGGACATCGTTGAAATGTTAAGCCAAGGCCCATCTCAGATAATCTATTTTTTGTGGCTCAAATGAATATTGACTCTGGTTGTTGATTGTCATTAAATCTGCTTAGCAGGACTTTTCAGAAAGATCCTGTTATCTCAAGAGGAAGTCCTGACACCCTCAGTGGTCAATTTTCAGCCACATAACCTCATTTGACTCTTACGTTTTAAACAGTCCATGATGAAGTGGAATGAGTGAGAAGAATATTTGACTAGGTGCTTGGAAACACGGATCCCACTTACACTCCTGCCACTTCAGAGATAAGAGTTCTTTGGTAAGCTATTTAATACCTCTGGAATTTGTTCCTGCATTTAAAAATGAATAGGGGGCTTCCCTGGTGGCACCGTGGTTGGGAATCCGCCTGCCAATGCAGGGGACGTGGGTTCAAGCCCTGGTCCAGGAGGATCCTACATGCCGCGGAGCAACTAAGCCCGTGCGCCACAACTACTGAGCCTGCGAGCCACAACTACTGAAACCCGCGTGCCTAGAGCCCGTGCCCCGCAACAAGAGAAGCCACCGCGATGAGAAGCCCGCGGACGGCAACAAGGAGTAGCCCCTACTTGCTGCAACTAGAGAAAGCCCGCGCACAGCAACCAAGACCCAACGCAGCCAAATATAAAAACAAATAAGTAAATACATTTATTAAAAAAAATAAATAGGGAAATTTCTAGATGAATGTACATAGGTATAATATTATTGCTATTCCTGTTGTAGGCTTATTTGCGTTAGTAATGTACAACAAACCAGTAAGCAAACATGTTCTGCCCCACTGCAGTGGGAATCCATTGAGGAAACAGACAAAGGAGACGGACAGCTGGAGATAAAATTGTTACTAGTACCACAAGGCTGAGGACATGGGGTGATCTGTCGCCAGAGCCCGTGTTCCTATCATTACCCGCTTGACTAAAGCATCCTACACAGCGTCCCGCTCGCTGCAGGGGCAGCGCCTGTACTGTTCAGCTGCCCCGCCGATTCCTCCTGCCCGCCTGCTGCTTTCCCCCAGACCCACCTGCACGATCGCTTACATTAACCTGTAAGTCACTAGGAACAGGCGAAAGCGCTATCCAGCCAAAGATGTATAATGTTAGTGTCCCAGAAAGCGAGGGGGGAGGCAGCTGGAATTATTACTGTTCTCCACCCTCCCCTCCCACCACTTTACAGATGGGGAAGCTGAAACCCAGAGAGGATGGAGTGAATTATCTAAGCTCTAGTCTAGTTAAGAAGCAGCAAAACAGAGGGAGGTGGTTTCTGTTTACTTTGAACACAGACATCTTTGTTGGAGGAAGTCCATCTACAGAGGACAAGGAGTAATAAAGATAAACGCAGAGCTGCTCTGATTGAAGAGGGATGGGTGACCAAGAGCCACATGTTATGTGCCTCCCTCCCAGGGCAGGTCCTTGAGGAGGTCTTCCGAGTAGAGGGAGCTCCTTAGAGCAGTAGCATAGGTGACTATCACATTTCCAGTTGTACCCTATATCTAATAATCTAATAATATCTAATAAGAGCTAACACTTTTTGAGTCCTTACTACATGCTAGGCACTGTTCTAGGTGTTTTATCTGTAGTAACTTATTTAGTCCTCCCAGCAATCCTAGCGTATAGATGCTCTTTTGATCCCCATTGTTGAAATGCTTTGACTGAGTCAAGGAAATGTTGACTATGTTGCTGGGAGTCACACAGATAGAAAACAACAGCTCGAGCAGCCAGAACAGTACAACTCCCCAGCTCCCGTTCTTCCCCACATGCTTGGAGTCTCTACGCTGCTGGGTACTGTTGCCTGCTTTACAGCATGGAATTTCATTTGACCTCTCACCATAACCTCACAGTGAAGGTCTCTTTTCCCAGTGAGTAGAAAAGGGATCTGACTTGCAGAAAGGTTAAGGAACTGACCAAGACTCAAACTCTGTTAGAAATGGGACAGTGGGATTTGCAGGTAGGCTGTTTGGGTACCTGTGCTACTGTCTGAGTTTACCTCTTGAACCCTGTGGGACAGTATCAACAGTCTGAGAGTAAGGGAGACCTGGGTTTAAGTCTTGGCTTTATCTTTTGGTCGCTAAATGATCTCAGCTAAGGCACACTGTTGGAGTGCCAGCCTCCTGATTTGTAAAAAATTGGCCTTTATCCTCAAATGCCACTCCTCACGGAAAGGAGCAGTGCCTTGAGACTGAGGAGACCAAGGATGCACCTCAGATTCTCCACTCACTGCTTGCCGTCAGGTGGCCTCCAGGAAGGTAGTCAACTTTGTAAATGTCAGTTTTCTTTGTCTACGAAAATAGGCATTGGACGTGTTGGGGAACAATTCTTGAATCTTTCAGCTTTCTACACATCCAGGTACTAATGGCCAAATTATTTCGGACTGTCTTTTCTAGAATGTTTATAGAAGCAAAGGGCACTGGAAAGGTACGGTGACTCCTTCCACAGCACATTTCATCACACTGGGGTGATAAAGATAGAAATGATTCCCTTTCCTCCCCAGAGCAGATTTGCTCACATTTCAGAGTAATGAGGGTAATGGGTCTCCACAGGGGAAGATGGGCAGCTTTGCCAGAATCCCTATGTAAGAACAGAGTCTCCTGTCTCAGGGTTCCTGAAACGTGCCCCTGGTGCATCACTTCTGGGTCAAAATGTGTACGGAGTGGGTGTGCCTTCTTCAGAGTGTCCCTTCGCCCTCACTGACTGAAGGGGGGGCACTGGTAACTTAGGACGGGGCTCCGCAAGGTGAAGTAACCTGAGTCCCCGAATACATGGTAGAAGGCTGCCCACCCACAAATGCCCACACGGGATGGTGATGTAACTGAGCAAAGAATTTTTATTGCGTTACGCCACTTAAAATTCAAGTTTCCCCACACTAGCATCTAATATTACTTTTTTTTTAAAAAATTGAAGAATAGTTGACGTACAATGTTGTGTTCATTTCTGCTGTACAGCAAAGTGATTCCGTTATACATATATATACATTCTTGTTCATATTCTTTTCTATTATGGTTTACCACAGGCTATTGAATAGAGTTCCCTGTGCTCTACAGTAGGACCTTGTTGTTTATTAATATTACCTTAATTAATGCAAGCTGTAGTGTGGAAATAGCATTTATTAATTGCCTTTTATATGCCCACTGTTGGGATGGGAAATTTCACATGCACTATCTCATTTAACTATGGATACAACCTTGAGATTTAGTTATTTTAATTTTTACAGGGGAAGAACCTGAAAATTAGATAAATTACTTTTTTTTTTTTTTTTTTTTTTTTTACAAGATCACACAGCTAGTAAGAGACCAAGGTGGGACTGAAACCCAGCCTCTCTGGCTTTAGAAATCATGCTGTCCCTCCGTCAAAAGTTAATTCTTTTATGATAGCTTCTTTAAATAAATCTGGCTCACAATGCCAGGAGCAGCTGAGGACCAAAGCCAGTGATCTCCAGTATTCACTGGATTTCCTTCCTGGATTGTGTCTTGATCTGTGTCTCCTTGTTTTATGAATTCCACCATTCTTTGCTCATGGACCCTTCATCCCAGATTCTGGCCCTAATCCCCACTGGGGACATTGTTGCTTTCCTGATGGGTTAGATGTGTTCTTCTAAATCTGCTCCGTGGTCCTCGCCTTCTGGTTCTAGGCACAGAGAACTATGAGTGTGAGAAGCCCCATATTCTACTGTGGTTTTCTAGCACCTATACTTGTCAGGGCAACCCTGCTTCACCTCCCTTCCCATCAGGGAATGAGAGTGATGCTGATAGTATGAAAGTGTTTCCATGGTGTTTCACATTGCCTATCTGGCAGTACTTTGCCAGGCTCTTAAAGAATGCAATATAAAACTTTAAGCCCAGTAGTCAAGTAAAAGTTACTACATAATAGAACACTTAAATTATTGAGGGGACAGCATTATCCTGAGATTTCTCAAAGGAGTACTTGTTGAAGAGCTACGCCTGGTCAGTGCAGGCATGGAAAGCAAGGATGCAATCTAAAGTCTGTGTTTTTCAAGAACTAGAAAGGAAAATGTTTTGTTTCTCTAAACTGGTGTGCAGTTTTGCCTCCTCTGCCAGATTGGAAGCTCCTCAGACAGATCACCAAGGCTTCCTCTTCCTTGGTTTCCTCTCACACCCAGACGGCTGATGTACCTGTACTAAATGCTCATAAAGTCTTGTTGCTCTGATTAGTCCTTGGAGAATATACTAACCTTTCCCCTACCAATGTCAGTGAGATAAATAGAGGCCATAAAACAGAATACATACCTAATATGTTGGGATTAAGTATTCAAATGACTCCTAAATGAATAATGTAGTTATTTCAGTTAGATTCATTGTGCATCTGCAATGTGCAAGGTTCCAAGATGTGCCTTGGAGACACAGTTCTGGCCTTTAGGAAGATTATATACTAGCAGGGGAAGTAATCCTTCACAGAAGCAAAATTTAGCTGTAATGAGGTACAAAATTGTATAAGGCCTGTAGCTATTAATGGTATAGGTCCATAAGTACAAACTTTCCCAGCAAGAAAACTCCAGGATCATATGGTTTCTCCAGCAAATTCTACAAAACATTTAAGAAAGAAATCTTCCATAAAATCCTCCAGAGAAAAGAAAGAGAAACAATATTTCCTATTAGTTCCATGAGCCTAGCATAACTTGAATAGCAAAATCTGAAAAGAATATGACTAAAAAGAAACATGAAAGGTCAATCTGACTGAAGAACTTGCATTTCTGAAATATCCAATTTGGGCATGATGTATTACCCTTTTGATATATTACAGAGTTCTGTTTATTCATATTTTGTTAAGGATTTTATATATGTGTTCATGACAAAGATTTTCCATTTGAGACTGGGAACAAGCAGAATATGTACTCTCACCACTTTAACTTAATCCTGAGAGGTTTAGCCCCTGCAGTAAGGCAAGAAGAACAAATAAAAGTTATAAGAATGGAAATAAGGAAATAAAACTGTCATTATTTGCTAATGATATGATTTTATTTTAGTAGATCTAAGAGGATATACAATGAAATTAGTAAAATTAAAAAGGGAGTTTAGTGAGGTTGTTAAGTTTAAGATAAATAAAATGAAAGGCAGTTCATTTTTTACATATTGTAACACATGGAAAATAAAGTTTAAATAGTTGCTGCTTACAATTAGACAATAAACTTCTAGGAATAGATCTCAAAGATGTGCAATTCCTCTATACAGAAAATTTGGGAGACATTAATGAAAACTGAAGTAAATGGATAAATATTCCATGTCCACAGATTGGAAGACTCAATATAATAAAGCTATCAATTCTCCCTAAATGTCTCTATAGATTCGGTGTACTCCGCATTGAAATCCAATGGTTTATGTGGCTGTGTGAAGAATTTTTTGATTTATATGGGATAGAAAGGGCCCCAAATAGCCAATACATTATTGAAAAAGAGAACTTACTCTACTTAATATAAAGGTTTGTTTTAAAGCTACAGTAATTAAGATAGCAAGGTTATAATTAAAGGATAGACAAATAGTCATTTGAACAGACTAGAGATCCCGTAAACTGACACACACACACACACGCACACACACACACGAGCACTTGATTTCTGGTGCTGCCATAATTGGATAGCTATTTGGAGAAAAAGAAACTTGATACCAACCTCAAGCATTATGCAAAGTCAGTTCCAGATAAATTGGAGTTCTAAATGTGAAAACCAAAACAATCAAATTGCTTGAGGAAAATGTAAAGCTTCTGTTCAACCATAATCTCCATTTATAGAATAAAAAAGAAATCCAGAGTCAGAACACATGTTTGCCATACATGTAACTAACAAAGGTCTTTTATCTAGAAAATATAAACATTTCCTATAAATCAATAACAGAAATACATACAACCAGTAGAAAAAAAAACAGGCAAGATATTGGACAGACATTCCACAAAAGAGGATATTTAAATGATTAATAAATAGATGATGGCAATGAATACACAGGCACTCAACTTTATTAGTTATCAGCGAAATGTCACATGTGATACCCCTACATACTTGCCAGAATGGCTGAAATGAAAAAGGCAACCATTATCAAGTGTTGGTGAGGTTGTGTGATTTTATGTATTTACTGCTGATGGTTGTGTAAATTGGTACGGTTACTGAGAACGTAGTTTGATGTCTTCTGCTAAAGTTGAGGATACTATGCAATCTTTTGACCTATCAATTCCATTCCAAGTTATTCATCCAACAGAAATGTCTACCAGGTGATAAGTATAACTTATCATAACAGCTTTATTCATAATAGAAAAAACAACTTAAAGATACACCAGCAAAAAATAAAAGTGAAGTCTGTATTCTAGTGAAAACAAGTGAACCACAGCAACACACAGCAAGCATCATGGATATATTTTGCAAATATGTTGGAGACAAGACACTAGATGTAAAAAAAAAAAAAAAATGCATTCCATGTCATTATAAAGGTCAAAATAGGTACAATTAAGCTGGAGTGGTTAAGAATGTATAATTAGGTATTAAAAATAGAAAACAAAACAGGGACGTGATTACCATAAAATCAAGATAGTGGTTCTGTTAGGAGGGAGGGCCATGGTTGTGATCAGGAGAAGGTATTCAAGTGGCTTCAGAAATGGAAGTGGTGTGGGCTTCCCTGGTGGCGCAGTGGTTGAGAGTCTGCCTGCCGACGCAGGGGACACGGGTTCATGCCCCGGTCCGGGAAGATCCCACATGCCGTGGAGTGGCTGGGCCCGTGAGCAATGGGCGCTGAGCCTGCACGTCCGGAGCCTGTGCTCCGCAACGGGAGAGGCCAGTACAGTGAGAGGCCCGCGTACCGCAAAAAAAAAAAAAAAAAAGAAAGAAATGGAAGTGGTGTATTTCTTGACCTGGGTGGGAGTTGCAAGGATGTTTAATTTATAATTTATTAAGCCGTATGTTTATTTTTATCTGCTTTTCTGGATGTGTGTTATATTTCACAGTAAAACAGTCAAAGAATCTTTGTCTTTAGCTCATACCACTTTTCTGAGCTTCTGATTTTATGTATTTAAATGCCTAACGGACATCTCCACTGACACGTTCCTTGGCACTTCAGACTCAAAACACCTCAAATTAAATTCATCCTACCTCCAGATCTGCTCTGCCTGTTGAATTCCCCAAGTAGGTAAAAACCTCCATAATTCACTCCATATTCCAAGCCAGGAATCAAGATATCATCGTGGATTCCTGCCTTTCCTTTAATCACCACATTCAGTAAAGTTCTGTTGATTTTACCTCTTAATACCTTTTAAACTTAACCTTCCTGGTCACTGAACTACTGCCTTTGTGCTCACCACCATGTTATCTGATCCGTGTCACTTCCACAGCCTCCTGACTATCCCGCTTTTCTCCTAGCTGTCTCTGTTCTATCTTGCATGCTGTTGTCAGAGTTCTCTTATAAAATACTAATCTGATCGTGTCCACCCCCTCATGAAACTTGCACTGGTTTATGCCACCTTACACAAATCATCCTTCACCTTTCTCTACAGGCTTATGAATTATGCTCTCTTACAGTTCATGCTTCTGAAGCAGTGTCTTATTTACTAAAGCTGTAGTGATTAAAGAACAAAGCCGTGGCATCAGCTAACCCTCTCTCCTACGTATCACCCTTCCCTTGTACCGTTTCCGTAATTTACTCAAGTAACCTCACCTTAGTCTTGCAGTGCATAGATGCTCTTATAGCACCTTGTATATACGTCTGTGTGGTTCGGTAATAATGTCCTCTGCTCTGAGCTCCAGGGAATGTGACAGGGGAAGTACTCAATCCATGTGTTTTTTTGTTTTTGTTTTTTTTTTGCGGTACGCAGGCCTCTCACTGTTGTGGCCTCTCCTGTTGCAGAGCACAGGCTCCGGACGTGCAGGCCCATCGGCCATGGCTCATGGGCCCAGCCGCTCCGCGGCATGTGGGATCTTCCCGGACCGGGGCACGAACCCGTGTCCCCTGCATCAGCAGGCGGACTCTCAACCACTGCGCCACCAGGGAAGCCCAATCCATGTGTTTTGACTGAACATTTTTGACTGAAAGAATTCAGAGGCAGTAAGTGTCACCTCTTGTGAGAAGATTCGAGAGACCTCATTGTCCGTCTGCAGTAGGCTTTGAAAGTTGATAGAATATTCAAAATGGAGAGAATGCCAAAACACAGGAGCAGAGACGTAAATTCGAGTGGTTCCACGGGAATGAGTGGTCGTTGAGTATTCATAAGGTTAGGCCTTGTGTTGGAAGATTGATTTAAAGAAAATCTGCTGTGTCTGCAGTTAGGCTATCCAGTTTGACTGGAGCTTGATGAGAGGCATTATTTTCCATTGATTATTTTTATTCAATACACAACAAAAAGACTACATTCCTGAACTGGCTGCAAAGTCATAAATATTTAAATCCAAGTTATTTGCCATGCATAGAAATAATCAAGTGATGAGAGCTAACTTATATGTTTGGTGACTTGGTTATTGATTTTTACAGCTCTAATCTAAATTCTGTAGCAATGCACTGAAATGGCTTAGAGGGGATTGTTTTAATATGGCAGCGGATGGTAATCTCATGTACACAAGTTCAAAGAACAAGAGATCTAGAAAAGAACAGTAGGTGGTCATCTTATATCCATAGGTTCAGAGAACAAGAGATCAGAAACTTTCTGAGCCATCATGTATCTCAATCTTCTAAATATCAGACAGTGAAACAGTCTCAGGGGTCAAATGATACATTCACAGTCCCATAGCTAATTAGGGTCAGGACTGGAATCCAGGTCTCCTGACTCCCAGACCAAAGCTCTTCTCCTTTGAAGAATGTAATACACACGTCAGCTATTCATATAGGGAGGGAAGGGACGGCGTCCCGCTGTCCTTTGATTTATCTGGGACAGATATGCAGACTGTTTACCCAAGTGGGTAGTGATAACAATGACAGCAAGGGTTTCTACTTATCGACCACCTATGTCCCAGGCCTGCCACACAGCTGGTGTGATCTCCCTCGTCTCTGTCAGTAGTTTCAAAATAACCTCAGGCCACTTGGGCCTCTCCAAATGAGATTCCATTGTACATTGGTATGAACAGGGCTGATGATCACCTCTTCAGTCTCAGTGGTTCTTGTTACTTAGTATGAAATTTCTACTTCTTTATACTTTGATGGAGAGCTAGAATCAAGAGTATGACAATGTGAGAATCATGTAGTTTTTTCATTTATCAATTAATATAACAAATGTATATGAAATGCCTACCATCTTAAAGATTCTGAGCTAGATTTTGAAGTCTCTTGATGAGAGGCAGAATGGTAAAGAAAACACGTGCCTCAGACAAGGCGAACTATTCACTGGTCCTGGGACCTTGGACAACCTACTGAATACCTGTATTTCAGTGTCGTCTTCTGTGCCGTGGGGATTGTAGCACTGCCATGAGGTCCCTGCCCCCCACCCAGGGGTGATTTTGCTCCCCAGGGGACATCTGGCAATGTCTGGAGACATTTTTGGTTGTTATGAGTAGGGGCCAGGTGCTACCACGGTGCATAGGATCACTCCAAATAACAATGAATTGCCTGTCAAAATGTCAACTGTGCTGAGGTCGAGAAACCCTGATGTAGAATCCATGCCCTAATGCATATGTAATAGGGGTGATGTGTTTACCACAGCCATGCCTCATAGGGGACTTCCAACTGATCCCAGCCAGTGCCTCTATGGAAGGGGTTATCCCCACAGAAGCTGCCCATCAGCCTTCCCTCTGGAAGCTTACCCTAGGGGCCAGATCATTAAAAGGGCCTTGTCCGTAGATGATGGAGAGGTGGTGGGAGTGGGCAGGAGTGGTCCTTAGTTGGGGAAGCCCAGCCCCGAGTCTGCTTGCTCTCAGCTCCTGGTCCTCATAATGGAAGATTCTTCTTCCTCCCACGGTTGAACCAAAGGTTCTCATACTCCCCTGTCCAAGTTTATCTTTCCCTTCTTCCCACTCCTTGCCTAGCTGGTCTCCCTGATCTCTGCAAGAAAAAGGTCAAATAAACAAAAAACACTCCTGCTAACAAAGGGCACTGCATTTTATAAACAGACATAGCAATCCATCTTTTCACCATTTGGGCCAGTGGCTTCTTCTCTCTTGAAGTCCTAATGGGTGACTAATACACAGTAAGAGGTGGGGGTAGAGGAGATAAAAACCCTCTGAGAACTAGAAAGAGTGAGCAGGGAGGAGGAAGAAATATACACAGTCACACAGTCCTGACTGTGAGATACGGAAAGAACACATGAGTTAGAATACTTGGTTGTGGGTCTGACACAGACTGCTTGCTCAATCACTGTCACTTCCTGGTTTCCTTCCCTCTGAGAAGAAGATAAACTCTGAGAGGTGCTTAGTGTGTGGCTACCATGATGGTTGGTTGGTTGGGTGGAAGTCCACAGGGTAGAGGTCACCAGATCTGCCCGTGTGACTGAGTGCCCCGTGGCTAATGTCTCTGGAGTATGTACTGTGTGCTGGGCGTGGTGCTGAGCGCAGGCGTGAATTATTTCATCTACACCTCTTTTAAGCCCTACGATACAGGTGCTGTTACTATCTTTATGTTACCCATGAGGATACTGGAGTTACGAGAGGTTAAGTGACTGGACCAGAATTATACCACTGGAAGAACTGAGGCTTCATCCAAGGCAGCTTGACATAAGAGATGATACTTTTCACAATAGGCTATCCCAGCTTCCTTAATTTTGGTCCCCATGCCAACATAGAAAGAAGGCACATATCTACATGTATATAAAGCAAGATTTAAAGTAAGCATCTGAGGCAAAGGAAAAATTGCGTGACTATGTAATAGATTGTTTAAGGTTCCTCTATATTATTAGGTAGCATCAGGGATAGGATTTTTCTACAATACATTTTGTGCTTTCCACAAAATTCAAAGATAGAATCATTTTCTTTGACATTATTTATAAAAGTGATTCATTTTTTACTTAGCCTTTTATGAATTCTGCTTTTTTATATCAGATTGTCTTTCTCACTAATGAGTAATAAATTATACTCTTGATCATTGTGTTTCTTAAAATATATGAAGCTTCTGTTCATTATTAATTTCCAAGTGGAGTACCATTTCAGGTAACATGGAGGTTCTGAAACAGTGATTTTTAAAATGCAGTTACCAGGGTTTGTATTTAGAACTAGCAACTCACTACTTTTATAAACTCCTGCCAGTTTTATATAGCTTTATTTTGGTAGCTTCTCCCTGTGTGGAGCAAAGTGTGCTTATAGGCAGGTGTTGCATTCAGCTGTGCAGGTTGTGTTCTTTTTTTTTTTTTTTTTTTTTTTTTGTGGTACGCGGGCCTCTCACTGTTGTGGCCTCTCCCGTTGCGGAGCACAGGCTCCGGACGCGCAGTCTCAGCGGCCATGGCTCATGTGCTCCGCGGCATGTGGGATCTTCCCAGACCGGGGCATGAACCCGTGTCCCCTGCATCGGCAGGCAGACTCTCAACCACTGCGCCACCAGGGAAGCCCCGCAGGTTATGTTCTTTACGTGGGTGTGTCCACGGCCAAGGTGCGCTGATGCTGACACAGCCTCTTCTGAGCACTGATTATGAGCCTCACTTCCCAAATACATGTTCAGTGTCAGTAGCTTAAACTTGGCCATGGTGGGCATATGCACACTATAGAAACTGGCAACCTCTACAAATCAGACAGCTGGTTGTTAAACACTGACCAGCACACTACTGGGTACAGTGAGGGGAGAGGAATTGGGGGATTCAAATTTAGCCTTTGTTCTGCTCTCTGATGTGGAGATGAGTAGGAAAGGGCTACTTTTTCTCACTCAGACAAAACTGCCCTCTGCTCAGAGCTGTACACTCACAAGGTTACGTATCCTGAAGGAGGCATATCTCCTGCTAGTTCACACAAAGGCCACAAGTGGGCTAGCAGCCACCCTGAGTTTAGAACAGTGGTTCCCAAACCCAGCTCATCATCATAATCATCTTAAATTTTTTTTTTAAATATAAATTTTAGGGCTTTTCAAAGATTTTGGCTTTGTTTATGTAGCATTCAATAATTGTTGCTTACCCACTCTTCTTCCTAACGGGCAAACTCCAGTTTTATTTGGGTGTTTACTGACGCGGGGATGGGTAACTGAATTTCTATCTCCAGGGGTTAATCATGAGTGACATAAACCAGTCAGGATGAACCCATCCCCCTTGCTACTGATTTGTTTAAGGGTAGGCATGTGACCTAGCTGTGATTAATTACACAAAGCTAATTAGGTTAAGTACAGGAGGCTAATTACATGAGACCATGTCTGCTTCCAGGTTTCCAAGGAAGGTTCTAAGTTTAAGAAAGACATGTAACTCCTACTGCCTCTGCACTTTGCTGCACATCGTATAACAGAAACTATTTGAATGCCTGGAAGGGGCGCAACCATGCTTGATTAACAAGGAGAATCAATTGGAAGGCAAAGCTGATACACTCAGCATGGCACTGTGGAGGAATAAAATCAAAGCCACTGAATTAACCAGTGTTAAAAATGAGCAACCCCTAAACTTCCTAGTAATTGTTTAAAAAAATTTGAGTGGGTATCTTGTTATTTGCAATCGAAAGCAATTTAACTGGTAGATAGGGGAGTAGATTGGTACCAGCTGTGCATTTCAGTGGAGGCTGGGAATCTGTATCTTAAAAATTTCCCAAATTTTTGGAAAGCTCAGGAACCACCCATTTAAGTCTCCAGTAAACAGTTTGCTTAAAGGTATGTCCAGATGTTTACCCACTTAGTTTTTGTGTGACCATGTAAGCCCCGAGGCAGATGGCACCCCGAGGGAATAGTAGGAAGCCAGGAGCATCCCTGCCCATTGCCCCCACTATCCTGTAAAAATATCAGTTTCTACATGTGGCATGGTGTGAACAAGGTTGGGAAGTACTGAACTGTTGTGTTTAATACAGTGTCAGGGAGAGAAAATAGGACTCAATCACCAGGTAGCTGTGTAATCTTAGAAATGCACTTTATCTATTTGTTTCTTAGTTGTGCCATTTTTACTCTCATGTCAAGTTGGCTATTTTAATGATCATGAATGCTAATAATGAGGATAAAACGCACAATTTGGATGTGACCTCCTAGCCTCCCTGTTCTGTGTTTTCTTCCTCATGCTGTGAGTGGTAGATAGGGGAGTAGATTGGTACCAGCCATGCATTTCAGCGGAGGCACTTCCTCATTCATTCAACACGGCACAGAGATAATGACAATAATACTGACAAGAGTTACTATTGTTCGGTGTGAACAGATAGGTATTGCCAGCCCTTTAAAAGCCGTCATGCAGCACAGGTAGACTTGGGCAGCTGAGTTCATAAGTCCAGTCTCCCTTTCTGGCTCCCTGTGCCCTTACTTCCTATAACATCATCCGTTGACCCAGGTCCCAAGCCTTGATCCTTGGCTTCTTCTATTCTGGGCCTCTCCTACTGAGACTTCCAGCAAAGACTGCTGCCTTCCTCAGGTGACTTGGAGCCTCAACTCTGCACCAAAAAAAAAAAGATATTTACTACCAGGCAATTACACAAAAGGTATTAGTCTTATATTTTCATTTAGAAATAATATCCACACAGAAAAGAAACCTTGTTTGCACCATCCAAAGATATTGAGTCTTAATGTTTTGTTATATTTCCATTTAGAATGATTTTTATATCCATGCTGTTATATTAAAAAAAAAACCCCACACACCCCTCAATCCAAAAATCTACAAAGCATCTCTGATCTTGTCTTTCCCTCCTTCACCTTTTAACATCCAATCCATCAGCAAGTCCTGTGGACTGTACCTCTAACTATATCTCAAATTCATCCACTTCTTTCTGTTCCCACTGCCACCTCCTCCCCCAGCCACTGTCATTTCTTACTGGGTCTACTCCAATTTTTCACTCTTGTTTCATAGAATTCATTTTACTTTTCACAGTTTAAATTGAATCTTGTCAGTTCCCTCTAAAGAACTCTCCAGAGGTTTCCTGCTGCACCTAGAATAAAATCCAGATTCCTTTCAAAAACTGCTTTCTCTGCCTAGAACATGTGTCCTTTCTCATGTGTCTGCCTGGCAAACTTACCAACGCTCAGCCTAATTCCTGCCTCCTTCGTGGAGCCTTATTCAATTCTCTGGAATGACTGGACTTTTCCTTCCTCTAAACTCCTACTCAACTCTGCCTTTTTCCCATTTAGCAAAGTTCTCACAGACTTTCAATTGTTTGACTCCAGGGACCATTTTTTTCTATCCCCAGATTCACAGTAGCTGGCAAAGCCCTGACATGAGGTCGACCCCAGTCAACGTCTGTTGTGTGAAACAAAAGGTTTTCGTGGACTGGGAGAGGCAGGACTCATTGCTAAGGCCATACACCCATTGCATTTCTGGGTGATTAGTATTTAGTTAATAATCAGAGCAAATCCCTGGGGCCACAGGGATGCTGGTGAAATTTACTTCATCTAGAGACAGGCACTCGGACAGCTTAAACCTCAGTAAACCAGGGACCCCCTGCTTCCTGTTTATATCGATAGCAGCCACATCCAGCAGATGACTCCTGTCCTCAGAACCTTTTTATGCCAATGAAACCTGTCAAATACAAAAGCTTTATCAAGTGTGTTGCACCTGCCGACCACCAGAGCTCCAACACGTGGCTGCCCACAGCATCATGGAACCCACTGGAGCTGCTCATCGGGCAGATGGGTCTCAGGTGGACGTGTATTAGCAGAGCCCAGCTGTCTGTTATCCCCCACGAGCACCCATCTTTCCGGATGCCAAATGTATACACTTTATTTTAATAATTTTCTTTCTTTCTGTAAATTGAAATACTCTATGTGGGACTGTGTGAACCTGGGTGTAGTAAGAACACAAAAGGAAAATTCCAAGCATTTTTGCTTGGGTACCCTCCACCTTGGGTAGAACGATTTGCTTGCTTCTCCTGAAACCACTTCACTTCCTGCACACCGACCTCTTCTCATACATTTCTCTCGCTCCTGACTGCCTGGAGGAATTTGAAACATTTCCTCGTAGGAATTCTACACACAGTCTCCTAGAAGATTCACTCAAATTCTAGCACTTCCATGTTGCCCTCTCTGATCACCGCTGCTTTCTCCCTTTTGGGAATTCCAGTGGTGTTTGCTGTTTGATGCTTAGTCTAAACCACACTTCTCCAACTTTCACGTGTGTGCACTTCACCTGGGGGATTTGGTAGAAGGTGGGTTCTGATTCAGCAGTCTGAACTGGAGCCTGCGAGCCTGCATTTCTAACGAGCTTCCAGATGACTTCCTTGCTGCTGGTTCACGAACCACACTTTGAATAATAAGGGTTGAGACGACTTGGCTTTGAGTATTTTCCTCTCTCTTGCCCTTTTTACCTCCCACCTCTTCATTTCATTTTCTGTAAATATTTTCCAGGCATCTCCTAGATTTTATACTTAGTGCATGAGGTGTCATTTTAGAGGTAACACTTAGCTCTTAATAGCTTTATTTATATTCTTGTTTGCATGTTTCATTGCATTTACTTATATATTTCTACTTTTACTCATATTTAGATTTAGAGTTTTTTTCTTTAAGCTTCACCCAACTGTAATGTCCTTGAAAGCAGATGATTGCCTACAATAGCAAGGTGGTATTTTTAGTGAAAAGAGCACGCATGCTGAAATCAACAAATCTAGGCTCGAAACCCAATTCTATGTCTCATTTACTACACCTGAGATTTGAGCCGGTTTCTTAGCCTCTGAGCCTCAGTGGGATCACCTGAGAGGCAGGACTAGTAGTCGCTGTGGGTGTGGAATGAGACGCTGTTTGCTTGCGACGTGTCTGGCACAGGGTTTGGACCCTCCGGCCCTGAGACGTGTTCATTTCTCCCCACGTGCTTGGGACCGATTGGCTCCGGACATCCAGGGGCTCAAGATCTGGGTAAGTTGGGCAGAGTGTCAGAGAAGCAGTGTCTCCTGGAGGCTTAATTTCCTTCTGCTCTGGTTCTCATTTTGAATCTTTAGTTGAAAGATTTGGTTCGCTGGCAAATATTTACATTGCTGTTGTTTTTAAATTTTATTTGAGACAGTGCTTTGAAATACCCATTTGAAGCTCTGAGGAAAGATGGTTGATCCTTTAACTAAGGTTTAAGAAAAGCCATGCACTTCATGTGTCATAAAAAAAGTAAAAGCTAGTATATTTTTATTGCTATTTAATTTACCACTCAAATGTGCTGCAATTTCAACTTCTTTTTAAAAATTCTACTGTTACTTGATTTTGCTTTTCATTTGAAAAGAATGAAATAATCACTGGGAAAAATTTCAAACCTCAGGGAGCTATAGTAGGACATGGGCTTGGACCCTGGCCTGCTGTAGAAAAGCAGAACTGTGTGTTAGTCCTGTTTTCTTTAACAACTTGCTGTGAGATCTTTATAAAAATTTCTTTTAAGCTAAGCTCTGTTTCCTCATTATAAAATGAATGGGTCAGGCTAAATGATCTGTAAGATCCTTTTTTGCTCTTAAAAAAAAAAAAGGCAACTCTGATTCTTATTCATTTAGTTACAAGTATTGGGGAAATGAAAACTTCAGTCAAGTAAAACAATTTCTTTATAAGTTTTGCAAATGTATAGTGTAAATGAGATTATAGGAAGAAATGTTTTAAATGCTTGGGAGAACACTTTCAAGTAATTTGAAGCCCTTGAAGAATATGGATTTAGATACAAAAGAATTGATTGGCTAATTGCAAACCATTCGTAACTACTCATTAATGCATGTTCCAGAACACACTTTGCTTAAATTGAGTCCCCGTAGAGTCTTGACAGGAATGAAAGTATACTTTATTAAAAAAAAAATCCTATCTACA
Organism: Hyperoodon ampullatus; assembly: GCF_949752795.1. Classification (NCBI taxonomy): domain Eukaryota; kingdom Metazoa; phylum Chordata; class Mammalia; order Artiodactyla; family Ziphiidae; genus Hyperoodon; species Hyperoodon ampullatus. The sequence goes on from NC_136928.1 coordinate 78,162,295, forward strand.
ATTTATGTTTGTTTTTCTAATTCAGCTTGTGTCAGAGCAATGTCACACCATGTTTCCAAGCACAGGCTCTGGTCCCAGATTCTGGGGTCGAACCCTGGCTCTGTCACTTACAGCCTGTGTGACCTTGGCCAAGTCACTCAGCCCCCTGCAGAAGAAGCTTCACAGCTGTACCCACTTCATAAGTTAATGCTGAGGATTAATGCAGTATTCTATTTAGAAGGTTGCTGGTATAGTCAGAGTTTGATAATTGGTATGTTACTATGATCGCTTCATTTTAGTGATTTGCTTTGGGTATGATCTATAATCTTATCAAACTACAATTTTATATTTATAACTGAGGTTTTATCCTTCCTATGTCCACTGCCTATTCATGTTGCTCACATTGTTGGAGTTTTCATAGGGAAGTCACACCATGTGATGGGAAGAAAGTGGATAGGGACAAGAAGGTGTCACTTGGCCATGTCACCTCATGAATTTGCTATCTTCATCCGTGAATCAGATGGTGGGTTGGATTAGATTATTAGGTTTGGTTTGCTCAACTAGGGATTTCTCAGTCTTTGGAGGGCTGATGTGTATGCAATAGTCGTATGCAAAATAATGTGTGCAGGTGCCGTTTTCCGGGAAAAAATCTGAACCACTCATCATGTTCTCTCATGGGTCCATGAATGGTTAAGTCCCTCCTGTTTCAAGGATCTTCTTCTTCCCTTTTGACTCTAAAGTCCCACAGCTACAGGAATTAGAATTTAGGTGAAATCACTTGGGAACAGGGTTTCTGGGGAAATTGAGAACCGAAGCCATTTCTTGGTGAAATAGAAAACTGGTATTTTTGACAGTTCCTTCTGGCAGTAGTAAGAACAAGAAAATAGAGAGTACAAAATTTCAACTGACAGATGACCCAGCTTGTCCCTCTATTTCAGTGGGACAAATACTACCTATTCAGTTCTTTTAGGAAAATTTGTATTATTCTGAGGGTTGTTATTCAAGATTTAGACGTTTTTTATATATATAATATATATATAATGTGTATATATATATATATATAAAATGGTTGCATTAATATTTTGGGGTGTCATTCTTGACTTTGCTAATAAGACAACAGTACATAGTTTTTGTTTGAGTCCCACCAGTAATCACTCTACATTAATCAGGTAAAGTTCTCTTGATTGGCTGTGCTGTGACCGTATCCCTTCCCTGTGGAAGGATCTGGAAAGAGGGATCTGGCAGAATTGGAGCTAGGTTCTGGACTGGGGAATATAGCAGGGAATTTGAGACTCAACAGATTTGGGGCTGGAAAAGCAGATAAGACTCTTCAAAGGAAGAAGGGAGAAGTGCTTCTGAGCTGAGAAGAGTGATAACACCAGATCCAGCGGAGGTGGGGTTGATGTTAGGCTCAAGATGTCAAAGGAGTGAAGTTAGATGACAGTATCCATCCAGATCAAATGAGATGCTCTGTAAAAGGGTCATGACAGCTGCCTTTCATGCTGTGAAAATAATCAGTCCCCTTTCACGTTGCGTATGTTCTTTCTGGCCACCAAGCTACCACCTCTCCGTGGCAGCGCCAGTGGCCTGAAAGAGGGTCCAAATCCCAAATCCCAGAGAAGCTGCTCCTGTAACTGACCTGGCCTGGCCACCTGTGCCCACCGGGCATTGCTGGAAGAGGTAGGATGCCCATGCTGATGGGGGCTGACTCTGTCCAGGCTCCACCCTTTAAGAGTTGCTGCTTCTCCTTGCTACTTCCTCTGAGTAACAAGAGGACGACTGGCACTGTTGTATCCAACCCTTCCCTGCCTTTCTTCTTAAAAGTCTCTGAAGAGTTCTTTGAACTGAGATTTTGAAAAGGCAACAAGAAATACGTAGCAAACTCATGCAACATGGATGTCATCTATAATTATTAAATTATCTTAGGCGTACATATTTAAAGAATATTACTAGTAATATATGGTTTTCTTTGGAGTATGGTGAAACTGTTAACTGTTAGACGCTCCTGACTGGTGAACTGGCTGGAAAGACATTTGTCTAAGACCTGCTTCTATCAGGATCTTCTACTTCTCTTTCTGGCTTAAATCTTCGAAATCCTCTCAATTACTTCTGTGTCTTGTGTTTTTTCACAATCCGTAACAAACTATTTTGGATTAGCCAGTAATTTCAGATTCTTCTCCATCTATTTGTCTCAATCTCTTATACCAGGCGGAGGCCTGGTATAGATACATACTTCACTGGGCAGCATATTTTTTTTTTAACTTTTGCTGTTGACATTTTCTGTTTTACCAAAGAGCCAACTAGAAATCCTAAGAAATCTTGGAGGACATGTTGATGTCTGTGCAAATATTTCAGCCATAAAGCTCATCCTTCTGGTCTGCTGGGGTTGGAAGTGTTCTGTAAGCAGAATAGGATTTGCAAAGAGAGAAAACAACCCTGGTGTGGGATTTACCTAGAAAAATCTTTTATTCATTCCTTCTTTCATTCACTCGCAGACATGCTCTGAGCAACTAATATGTCCCAGGCATTCAGATAGAAGCCGGGGAAACAGAATTGAATATGAAACCACCCCTGCTCTCAAGGAGCACAGGGTCCAGTGGGGAAAAAGGCAGTTGATAATTACAGTGCAGGGTGAGGAGTGTTATGACAGAGACACAAGAAGCTATGGGAGCTGTGATACTGTAATTAATAATAAGAAAAAATAGTATATATATATATTTGGTCTTCATCTCTGTTTCTGGTACAGAACCCCTAAAATCCTTGGAATTTCCGATGAGAGTGATAAAGGTGTCTTAGAGTTTATGTTAATGAGGTGACTTTTGGAAAGCCCTGAGGTAACCTAAAGACGGGGCCTGGTTGCCAGGGGAACAAACCATGTGATTAGAGGGTTGGAGCTTTCAGTCCCAGCCCAGACCTCTGGGGGTGCGGGAAGGCTGGAGATTGGGTTCCATCACCAGTGGCCAATGATTTAATCAGTCGTGCCTATGGGATGAAGCCATCCTAAAACCCCCGAAGGACAGGGTTCAGAGAGCTCCTGGGTTGGTGGGCACGTGGAGATTCTGGGAGAATGGCACATACAGAGAGCACGGAAACTCCACGCCCCTTCCTACATGGCTTACCCAATGCATCTCTTCCACCTGACTCTTCTTAAGTTATATCCTTTTATAATAAACTGGTAGGCATAAATAAATGTTTTCCTGAGTTTTGTGAGGCATCTTAGCAAATGAATCAAACCCTTGGAAGGGTCATGGGAATCTCCGATTCATCGCCAGTCAGAAGCACAAGACAGCCTGGATTGACGCCTGGCATCTGAAACGGCAGGGGAGGCGGGAGGAGGGAGTCTTTTAGGATCTGATGCTGTCTCCAGGTAGAGAGTGTCAGAACTGAGTTAATTGTTTGTGGGTATAGAAAAAAACCCACACTGAAGGAGCACAGAGGAATGGCACAGGGCCCAGCCTAGGCTGTTTGGGAAAAACTCTGTAGAGGAGTTGAACTTGACCTTAGTCTTGAAGAGTGAGTAGGAATTGTTTAGATAAAAACGAGTAGGATAGGAGAGGGCATTCCAGGCAGAAGATGTAGGTGTTCAAAAACCTAACAATAGAGAAGCATTTAAAGTGCATAGAACTGTGAGTCTGTGCTTCAGTACCTTAGGGGCAGGGAGTATTTTTATTCTGTGGCTCTTTCCTGGGTGTCACCCCCATGCATCCTCACTAGCTGGTCTTGCTGCTTCAGGACTTACTTTTTCTCCACTGGCTGCTTTGTAGAGGTTTGGCAGTCGAACCATCTTATGCCTTTCCTGTAGGGCTCACATTGACACTGTAAAGACTGTCACAGATAGATCAAATGATGAAATAGCATTTACTGCTCATAGCATGTAAAGATTTTGGTTTTCGTTCTGTATAGATGATTTCTGTTGTGAGAGACATGCTGAGAATAGTGGAAAGAACATGAAAACTGGGGTCAGACGACCTGAGAACAAATCCTTACTCTTCCATAACCTAAGCCTGTGAGTCTGGGAAAACCACTTAAACACTTTGAGTCTCAGTTTCCTGCCAAATTATATTTAATAATGTTAAATACATTATAGTATTGTTGAGAAAAGTAAGTGAGGTGATGGGTGCAGGTAGAGTTTTGAAAGATGAGGATGCACTAATGATGAGTGTCATTATTATCTGTCTCACATGCACACATACATCTTCAAGGTATAGAAAATAGTTCAGGATAAATCTGAGTTTGGGGGAGAAAAATATCTTGAGGAACTTTTTTGAAGGAGGTGAGAAGACAGCTCATTAGCATGAAGTAGGAGGTGATTTCAAAAGAGCACCAGGACCCATGGTGCTGGGGGACAGGGCGAGTAGGCTTTGAGATTCACCCCATTAAACAGATGGAGCCGAGACAAGTGGGGAGAGTGCGCGGCGGTGTGTGCAGGGAGCTGGTGACAGAGTGCCCAGGGCCAGGCCAAGTGGGCTACGTAGCTGGGAAATGCAGTGTCTGGAGAGAAGAGTAGGATCATGAGCTTATACTTGTGTAGAGCAGGAACTAAACCTGATGAATACTAAACCTCACAGACTCATCCCACTGGTGAGGAAATTAGATTCCTGAGAGATTAAGTGATTTTCCCCTAGTCACAGCCCTGGCCAGCTGCAGAACTGAAATTCCAACATGGAAATCCTAACATTTAGTTTTGCTGTCTTTCACATTCTCCTGAAAAAAAAAAAAAGAGAGAGAGAGACTCTATTCAATCCTAATTGTAATAACTTCAGAAAATAAATTTAACATAAGAGTATATTTACAAATACATGATCGCTTACATGAATTCCTATTTGTGTCAACCCTCCAAGATTCACACACATCAGGACTCTTTCTCTCTCCCTCCTTCATCACATTATTTATTCACAAATTCATGTATTCATTCATTCACACGTACTTTTGCTAGGGCTTCCTGTATTCTAGGTACCAAATAAAGCAGTGGGAACCCAGAGATGGACAGGCCCCTGTGCTTAGCCTCAAAGAGCTCATTGTCTCATGTAGAAGACAGACGGACAGACACTGCAATGCTGTGCAGTAAGCATGCAAAAGGAGAGGAACAATCACTATTGAAAGTTGAGGGAGGGTGTCTCAGAGTTAATGATCCATGAGCTGGGTCTTGGAGGAAAACCAGGAGTTCACCAGGTAGAGGCAGGTGTGGGGGGTGGAGATAGATGAAGATAATGAATATTCTAGGTAAGTGATGTGCAAACGTCTTCATGGATGCAAGGCAGAGGATTCTGGCAACGTCTGATATCACAGGATGACTTTATGATGAAGCAACACTGAGGTGAGTTTTGGGAAAACATTCTGAAGTCTCAACCAAGTAAAGGGTGACTTAATGGAAAAAATAAATGACAGACATATTTAAATCCAGAAAAAGTCACCTCTCTTCCAGCCTCAGGAAGAGGCTAATGATTGTGGGGCATCACCTCCACTTTATGAAACCCTGCCCGATGGGATGCTGCTTGTGACTTTTTCTGCTCCAGGCAGTGGAGGAGGAATTTCATAGGATGAGCTGTTTTTCACTTGTTAAACTTGGGCAGCCATGACTGGCTCCACACCTGCAGAATTTGGTGTCATAACAATAACATTGTTTCTGTAAAACTGAATGGAGCCGTGGGGATGCAGAGATGAGTATGACATGATCTGTGCCCCCAGGGAATGTACAGCCAGGTGGGGAAGGCAGAACTGTGTTAAAACACACACGACTTAGTGGTCTGTGTGCCGGAGGGCTCAGCAGACAGCAGGGGGTCGAGTGTGGCTTGTGTTCCTAAGGTTGAATCTTGAAGAATGAGTAGAAGTCAGTCAGATGAGGGGAGGAAACTCTTCCACACAGGAGAAATTAAAAACAAAACAACAAACTCTTGGGACTCTTGACTTTGTGAGATTTTCAGAGAATATGGATGGGAGAGTATAGTAGAATGGGCAACCGAAGCAAGAAGAGGCTAAACCCAAGAAACCTTCTAGGCTTAAAGGAGTTTAAGCTTTATCTTGCAAGGTTGGGAGATCCATTGAAAAATTTTAAGTTGAGAGTAACCAAAATAGGTTTTACTTTTGGAAGACTCATTCTGGCTACAGTACAGGGGAAGAAATGGAGAGAGGCAAGATTAAAGACAGGGAGACCAGTTGTCTGGTTTTTGCAACCACCTTGGCAAGAGATAAGGATGGACTGAATTCAGATGTAAAAATTATGGGGTTTAATTACCAATTATATGTGGGGTAGGAGGATATGGGAGGAGTTTGGTCTGGCTCACAGATTTCTAGTTTAGTTGTCTGGGTAGATAGTTATGCTGCTGAATAAGATTGGTCATAGAGAAGGAGGACCTTGTTTGGGGTGCTGGTGTGTGTGTGTGTGAGAGATGAACTGAGTTCTAGATCTGCTGGATTTGAGGTGCCTGTGGGTCTTCCAGATTAATATGCCCTGTGGAAAGTTGGATTACAGAGAGTAGGGTGGGTCTGGAGCTGAGAAGAGATATCTGGGCTTGAGATAAAGATCTAAGAGTTACCAGCATGTAAGAAGTAGTTGGAAGTAGAGAGGGAAGGTGATTTCACTTTCCAAGAACAAATGATCAGAGAGAGAGGAGACCGAGGGTTGGATTAAGTGACTTTTCATTTTGAAATTATAAATCAGAAACTCCAGATCTTATTCATTGTTGACACAGCCTTCGGGGGTTTTCCCAATGGGCAGACTTTGGCTGACAACAAAGCGTAAGTGCCAGGAGCTAGATGTATTCTCTAAAGAAATTCTTCCCAAAGCAAGACATTTTTGGCTCTCACCCTGGGACTGTGTGTGCTCAGCCTCCAACAACTCTTGGTAGTTAGCAGTTTGGATCACATTTGGGCCAATATTTTTACACTAATATTTTGAATGAAATAGTTTTGGATCATAGAAGTGAGCGAATATTCTCTAAGCCCCTCAGCTAGTCTCGTGTTTTGATCTGAAGGAGTTTGGCAGTTTGATCTCCAGGTGTTCTTACCAAACAAGTTGGCATTTTACCTTTTGAAAAGGAAGGAACTAGAGACCAGATAACTTGTCCTTTCTTTCTACGTCAGTGTATTAGAGTTCTCTAGAGAAACAGACCAACAGGATATATATGGAGAGAGAAAGGTATTTATTTATAAGGAATCTGCCCATGTAATGAAGGAGGCTGAGACGTCCCATTGTCTGCTCTCTGCATACTAGAGACCCAGGGGAGAATTCAGTCCAAGTCCGAAGACCTGAGTTCTAGGAGTCCCAACAGTGGAAGTTTTGAAGTCCCAGCTCAAGCAATCAGGCAGGAAGGCCTGAATTCTTCTTCCTTCACCTTTTTGTTCTGTTTAAGCCCTCAGAGGATGGATGGTGCCCACCCACACTGGGGAAAGCACACAGCTTTCTCTGTCCACTGATTCCAGTGCTAATTTCATCTGGAAACATCTTCACAAATACACTCAGAAATAGTGTTTAGCCAAATATCTGGGTGCTCTGTGATCTTCTCAAGTTGACACATTAATTTAACCATCACACTCAGAAATAAAAGGCGTGGGAATATGTGAGATTCCTAGCCTATCTTCCTCCCTCTTTTCATTTCTTCCTTCCTCCATCCCTTTCTATGATTCACTGAATGTTAATAGAACAGTTTGTTCCAGGTACTACAGTGGGGAATTTGAGAAATAGAACACAGTCCTGGCCCTTGAGGAGGGTGGTCAATTAGGGCAGATGGTAATGTCAGCAAATATGTGTTGGGGAATATTCAGGGTGATAGGAGATGAAAGCAAGATGTCACAGGGGCTTGTAGTCGGTGGTTACTTTGGGATCCCCCTGAGCTTCTCTCCAGCTCTCCTTCTATGCTTCCCTCTCACACTGGCTCCAGGCTTGTCCCTGTGATTAGACTGACCCATAGCACATTGACTAGTATGATGCAAGCAGAGGCTTGATAAGCTCTAGCACACTGGGTCTTGTCTTCCTGCTGCTTCTTTTGTGACCTGATCACTGAGAAAGACCAAAAAGCCACATGGAGAGGCTCTCTTGGGGACAGTTGAGGCCCCTGCTATTGTTAGTACTGCCTGCCAGCCTTGTGAATGAAGCCATTCATATGATGGGTAAGCTTATCATCCCGCTTACCCATTGGCCCAGCTGATGTCATGTGAGCTGAAGAATCACACGGCCAACAAATAGAATCATGAGAAATAATAAACTGATATTTTCAGCCTCTGAGTTTTGGATTGGTTTGTTGCTGTTAGATAACAGAAACAGGGCTCATAACTTCTTTTTAAAATTTTATATTGGAGTATAGTCGATTTACAAAGTTGTGTTAGTTTCAGGTGTACGGCAAAGTGATTCAGTTATGCGTATACACATATCTATTCTTTTTCAGATGCTTTTCCCACTTAGGTTGTTACAGAATATTAAGTAGAATAACTTCTTGAAAATGATTCCTCTAGTTACCAAAGCCTTTTCAATGGCTTTTCCTTCCTTATCTGCTGTTACGGGCTGAACTGTGCTCCGCCCCTCCCTCCATTCATGGGGTTGAAGCCCTAACACAACAATACCTCAGAATGTGGCTCTGTATGGAGATAGGGCCTTTAAAGTGATGATTAATTTAAATTAAGTCCTTCAAGGTGGGCCCTCATCCAATCCGAATGGTGTCCTTGTAAGAAGAGGAAATGTAGACAAACAGAGAGGCTGCAGGGGTGTGTGCAAACAGAGAAAAGACCACGTGAGAACACAGTGAGAAGGTGGCTGCCTGCAAGCCAAGGAGAGAGGCCTCAGAGGAAACTGAACCTGCCCACATCTGATCTTGCACTTCTATCCTCCAGAACTGTAAGAAAATAACTTTCTGTTGTCGAAGCCCCCCAGCTTTGGTATTTTGTTACGGAACCCTAGCTGATTAATACAGCTGCTACAGCTCATCATTCACCAAGTCAGGAACCTCTTTGTTACATCCTCCTGCATCTCATCGTCTGTATTCCCAGGCTCATCATCTTCTTCCCGGGTTACTGCAGCAGCCCCATCACTGGTTTCTTTCCTCTTTTCTTCCCCCCACCTCCACAAAGTCACTCAACCTATAAGTTTTAGATAAGAACTCTTGACTTTGCCACTTTGACATTTTGGACTGGATAATTCTCTGCTGTAGTGGGAGGAGCTTTTGTTCAGCGTAGGACGTTTGACAGCATCCCTGGCCTCTGCCCGCTAGAGGCCGGTAGCACCACCACAGTCCTGACAACCAAAATTGTCTCCAAAATTGGCCAAAATTGTTACTTGGCCATTGCCAAGTAACCCTTGTGGTCAAAATCCCCTTCGGTTTAGACCCATGCTCTAAAACCCAGTTCTTTTCTTTCTCTGTTCAAAAATCCTTTGATGATTACCCATTATCTTTGCTATGTTTCCCAGATAAGTCCCACATCATGATGGGCAGTGAAAGATAAGGGAGTTGGAATGATGCTTTGGATGACCTCACCCTAGTTCTGATCTGAAATCAGGAGCTCCATTTGGTTCATCTCTCTCCTTCTGGGCAGAGGATGTCAGAAATCTACAGAACGATGCTTCATGGAAAAATACAAGAGTTTTCTTTTTTTTTTTTAAATTAATCAGTATGAATCATATTCACTCTGACCTGCAGAAGATATAACCTATCTTTCCACTTTGTAAAATCATGAATAGGTTATACTTATCAGGTCCTTGCTATGTGCCAGATACCACTGTGCTCAGAGCTTTAGAGGAATTATCACATTTAATCCTTGCAAAAGCCCTGGGAAACTGATACTGTCTTTAATCCTATTTTACCAGTGAGGAAATTTAAATTACATTACTTCCCCTAAGAGCACAACTGAACAGGCCAGAGTTCAAATTTGAACCCAGACCAGCTGCCGCTGGAGCCATAATCTTCACCATCTCCATGTTGTGGATATAGCAGTGAAGACCGGAAACATCTTAGCTCTATACTTACTAGTTCTGTGCTTTTTGTCTAAGTTAATTTACTTTTCTGAATTTAGTTTCTTTTTCAATAAAAGGTTGGGGAGGTTAATACCTATCCTGTCCTTATATGGTTGTTATAGAATTAAATAGAGTCTAATGTCTAGCACAAAGTAGATGCACAGTATGAATTCATTCTTTTTTTTATTGAAGTATAGTTGAATTACAATGTTGTGTTAATCAGTGCTGTACAGCAAAGTGACTCAGTTATACATGTATATACATTCTTTTTCATATTCTTTTCTATTATGGTTTATCATAGGATATTGAATATAATTCCCTGTGCTACACAGTAGGACCTTGTTGTTTATCCATTCTCTATATAAAAGAGTTTGCATCTGCTAATCCCAAACTCCCATTCCTTCCCTCTCCCACACCCCTCCTCCTTGGCAACCACCAGTCTATTCTCTATGTCCGTGTTTCTGTTTCATAGATTCATTTGTGTCATATTTTAGATTCCACATATAAGTGATAGCATATGATATTTGTCTTTCTTTTCTAACTTCACTTAGTATAATAGTCTCTAGTTGCATCCATGTTGCTGCAAATGGCGTTATTTCATTCTTTTTTTATGGCCGAGTAGTATACCATTGTATATATGTATCACATCTTCTCTATCCATTCATCTGTCAATGAACTAGGTTGTTTCCATGTCTTGGCTATTGTGAATAGTGCTGCTGTGAACATAGGGGTGCATGTTTTTTGTTGTGTTATTTTATTTATTTATTTTTTTTTTTTTTGCGGTACGCGGGCCTCTCACTGTTGTGGCCTCTCCCATTGCGGAGCACAGGCTCCGGACACGCAGGCTCAGCGGCCATGGCTCACGGGCCCAGCTGCTCCGTGGCATGTGGGATCTTCCTGGACCCAGGAAGCCCACATGTATCTTTTTAAATTATAGTTTTAAATTATAGTTTTGTCTGGATATATGCCCAGGAGTGGGATTGCTGGATCATATGGTTATAATATATACATTAATATATTTGTATAATAACTATGATACTTGAACTAACCATGTCATCTTATGAGTTAAGGATAGAACATGTGCATAGTAATAGGTGTTAAAAATGTAAAACAGGGGGCTTCCCTGGTGGCGCAGTGGTTGAGAGTCCGCCTGCTGATGCAGGGGACACAGGTTCGTGCCCTGGTCCAGGAAGATCCCACATGCCGCGGAGCAGCTGGGCCCGTGAGCCGTGGTCACTGGGCCTGCGTGTCCGGAGCCTGTGCTCCACAGCAGGAGAGGCCACAACAGTGAGAGGCCCGCATACCGCAAAAAAAAAAAAAAAAAAAGTAAAACAGTATATAAATATGTAACATTTGAGAAATGTAGGGATGTGTGTGTGTGTCTAGAGGTGTGTGTGTGAGAGAGAGGGAGCAGTGAACAAGAATACTAGCCTTTTGGAACATCTAGTTTGTATCCAGTGCTTCTAGGAATTATCTCAATTATCTTCAGAGTAGTTATCACCTTAACTACATTTCTAAGAACCCTAAGGCTCAGAAGTTGTAGCTTACCCAAAGTGATATAGCTTGTGAATAACAGAGCTGTCATTCAAGTTTGGGTCCATTTGGTTCTGAAGTCCAGGCTCAGCTGCATTACTTTGCCTTCATGTGACATTTTTAAGATTTAAGTTTCTTAGCTGTATTGTATGTTTCCAAATAGGTAAGTGTCAAACCCTAATCATGAAAAAGAAATCTATAGGTGTTCATGTTCTTTCTGAAATGAAGTCCCACAGGGATGCTAAACATAACAGCTTAGCACACACGTGGCAGAGCTGCCCCTGAGGGCTACTGTATCAAAAAGAGAAGCAGATACAGGAGCTTAACAATATTCATGTTTCTCTTCTCCTCTCTCTCTGTCGCTCTCTCTCTTTCACACACACGCAGGCACACACACATGGGCATGTGTGCTCGTGTGCAATCTGAAAAGTCTTTGAGGTAATGTAAAGGGCTGTGGAAAATGACTTTGTGTTAGAAGAAGCTTGGAGAAGAGAGTCCGGACATTTATCAAAACAACTGTACAAGAAAACCCCCAGGGAAATTAGGCTCCATAATAAATAGAAATTACCTTAAGATAATTGCTAACTTTGTAACCGTTTTAAGTTCAATGAAAAACTCAGAAATACAAGAGAACATGTCATGATGGAGATATTTAAATAATTGTATTTGAACCCATGTGAGTAGTAAGCATGTCCAAAACCCCACAACTATTTACATGCAGAGGCCTTGGGAACACTCATTGGATTGGATCCATGTAAAGAAAAGGATCATGTAAATCAGGTCTATTAATGTGGGGGGTTTTGTTGTTGCTTTTTATAGAGAAACTATGAAGATATTGGTAGACTACAAGGAAAACAAAAGAAAATGTGATGCAGAATTTCACAAAATAAATGAACTGAGTAGAACATGTATCCCAAGGGAAGTCTGACAACTAACTGAAAATGAAATGGAATAAATTGTATAGAGAAAAGGTGCTTTGATGATGTGATGGAATGATCAGTACTGGCTTATGTGGACAAAAAAAATCAAGATGATTCCTGCTCATTTGGGAGACATTGCCTGGAGAGGTCCATTTCTTCCTCCTGACCTTCTCTCTTTTTTTTTTTTTTTTTTGCGGTACGCGGGCCTCTCCCTATTGTGGCCTCCCCCATTGCGGAGCACAGGCTCCGGACGCGCAGGCTCAGCGGCCATGGCTCACGGGCCCAGCCGCTCCGCGGCATGTGGGATCTTCCCGGACCGGGGCACGAACCCGTGTCCCCTGCATCGGCAGGCGGACTCCCAACCACTGCGCCACCAGGGAACCCCCTGACCTTCTCTTATTCCCCTTAGGTTGTCAGCCTTTGTGTGCTTTAGTAATAAGAATGGGGACAAATAGTACAAATAGTTCAGATTTTAAATATGAGTAATAACATTTCATTGATTATTTTGGCTAAATGAATTTTTTTGTGTATAATTAGTTTCATTTGTAATGAAGAAAATGGAGAAAAAATAATACTAGGGCACATCCTAATGGGTGGGCAATTCAGAGTGGTCTGCGTAGCTGAAGCATAGGTGGGTGTGTGGTAGAAGGTATATGGAATAGCTCTTTTAAAGTAGAATGACTTAAAGTGATTAAAATGACAATTTATGCCTAAGAATCTTTGTCCCCAAGGATAGATATGTTGGAAATGAGGGAAGGCAAAAACATTCTTGCTCAACATTTCCACTCATGTCCACACACACACACACACACACACAGAGGCATGCACATAGTGGAAGGTCATGACACATGGAATGGTGGGTGGAGATAATAAACTTTATGACCTAGGAAGTCCAGTCTGGAACTTTACAGCTTTGGTTCTCAAAGTGTAGTCCTGAGCCAGCATCAACATCACCTGGGGATTTATTAGAAATGTAATTCTCAGGCTTCATCTCAGACCTATTGAATCAAATTCTGGAGAACATCCATCTGTGTTTGTATAAGCTCTCCAGGAGATTCTGATGAACTCTATAAAGTTTGAGAGCCATGGATCTATGGCATGTAGTAAGACCTGTGGGGGATGGATAGGAGATAATCCTTGCCCTCAAGCAAATCTCAATCTAGTTGAGATCTTAAATAGATGAACAAGTATTTAGCAGTCTTGAAGGGTGTTGTAGTGGAGGTGGGCTATGAAAGTAGAGATTAAGGAGATACTGACACTACCTGAGGGTATGGGCAAAGGGTTGAAAGTTGAGATGCACTCAAGGATGAGGGGTAGGGGCTTCCCTGGTGGCCCAGTGGTTAAGAATCCGCCTGCCAATTCAGGGGCCACAGGTTCAAGCCCTGGTCCGGGAAGATCCCCCATGCCGCGGAGTAACTAAGCCCGTGAGCCACAACTACTGAGCCCGTGTGCTGCAACTACTGAAGCCTGCGCGCCTAGAGCCCATGCTCCGCAACGAGAGAAGCCACCGCAATGAGAAGCCCATGCACCGCAACGAAGAGTAGCACCCCTCGCTGCAACTAGAGAAAGCCTGCAAACCCAGTGCAGCCAAAAATAAAATAAATAAATTGAAAAAAAAAAAGGATGAGGGGGATCTTTCCAACCAGACAAAGGCAGAGAATAAAGTTGTAGGCAAGGGAAAAATGGCATGTCAAAGCACAAAGGCATGAAAGAAATGATCTGTATGGGTTGTAGTAAGTGGTTAATGTGGCTTAAGCACTGGTGAATGAATGGGAACTTGGGGAGCAGCACCGCCTCAGTCCAGGCTACTCTTACCTACCCCTTTTGATTATTGCGGTGGCCTCCATACTCATTTTTTTGCCTCCAGGATTGCTCCCCATTAAATCCATCTTCTATCCAGCAACTGGAAGGGCCATTCAAAAGTGCAGATCTGGCCATGTCACACTCCTGCTTAAAACTCTTTCATGGCTCTGGTTTGCCTACAGAGTAAAGCTCAAACTCCTTAGCCTGACATATAAGATCTTAAACGATCTCATTTGCTTTCCTCTTTACCCTCACCTCTTTCATTTCTCTCTAGATCTCCTTAGGATCTTTGATATCTTCCAAGATGTTCCAAGGACCCCACACTCCACGCTGATGGCGGGGGTGGGGGGGGTTCTTCCCTGTGCTTCTATGATATCCTGGGATTCTTCTATGCTAACACTTATCACACAGTACTGATATTGCTTGCCTGTTTCCTCCCATCTTCTTCTCATCCTGTGGAGGACAAAGATTCAGTCTTCTTAGTTCCTAACCTAAATCTAAGCACAGGTCTGGCACATCTTAAGTGTGGAGTGAATGTTTATGGAATGGGTGAACCATGAAGGAATTTGTAAAAGAGCCTGTGAGGAAAGCTTAAGAGAATTACTTTTCTCCCTCTAGTCAAAGACATCATTCTGTTTGGAGAAACAATGGTGTTGGCAGTAAATTTGTAACTCTGAATGCCCTTCAAGCCTATTCTTCTTTCTAGATACTTAACCTTGGTGCAACTCTTTTGCCGCTTACACAACTACATCTACCTAGCTTTAATTATTCCTTCCCTTTACCAGACTGAACACAGCATGGGAAACATTTATTAGAGCATGGGTATTGATCTACTTTACATCAGAGCTAAAATATAGGTGATTCTCATTATTCATGGTGGTTACAGTCTATAAAATCATCAGTAGTGTATACTGAACCATTGCTCCTAGGGTTAACACAGGGTTAGTTTCCTTTGAAACTCTGATCATAATATTTTTGTCAACCAGTTGATAATATAGTCTTATTTTATGTGTGTTGCTGTGCAAAGGTATTTAATATATAGTTAATTCATAGTGCTGTTGGCCACAAGTTCAACATTAATAGCGCATCCTGAAAAAATTGTATAATGTGTTTTCTCTGTAAGGCACATCATAGCCTTCCTGTGCTTAGGAGCTCTAGACTGCATTTCAGTGGTGTGTTTGGGGGCCATTTTAAACAGCAAAATCATCAATAAAAAGCACAAAATTATGAAAATGCAGCACTAATTAGACCATGAAAAGGACCTTTATTTACAGTATGAGAACTGAAACTAGAAGGCAGAGTGTTACCTTGCTTGATCTCAGCTGGAAAATCATGATTAAATATTGCAGAAGAAAATAGTGGTGAAATTAAAGTCAGGAACAATAAAAACAATTTAAAATGGGCAAAGAAAAAAAAATGAACAGAGCTGTGGAACAACTTAGAGCAATATATTCAATATGTGTAATTCGAGTTACTGAAGGACAGGAAAGAAGGTGAAAGAAAAAAATAATCGGGAAAAAAAGCATCTTCCTCCCCCTCAGAAAAAATCCAGGAAGGGAAATTACAGTTTAAACCAGTTAAAACCAGCTCTAAAGAGAAAAAATTTAAAGACAGCAGGTCTGGGAGCAGGGGCAGGGGTGCATTTGTATACAGAGGAATAAAGATAAGGATGGCAGTAGATTTATCATGAGAAACAATGCATGCTAGAAGTACTGGAAGAAAAAAATTATCATCATAGAATTCTATACCCAGTGAAAGTATCTTTCAAAAAAGAAAGGAAAATTCTTTTTTCCAACCATATAAAAGCTAAAATAATTTACCCCTACAAAACTGCACTACAAGACATTTTAAGGGAAGTACTTTAATCCTAATGAAAATGATAACAAATGAAAATCTTGATCTGCAAAAAAGAATGAAGAACACTAGCAATGGTACTTGGGTAAATATAAATACATGCATCTTATAATTTAAATCTATCTATTAGAATCAACTGAAAAAATAATAGCAATGTAGTATAGAGTTTATAAACTATGTGGAAGTATATGACAACAGGAGAAGAGAAATGGAGGTATAAGGTTGTAGGTTTCTTAATATAATGAATTCTCTTAAATTGAAGGTAGACTGTAATAAGTTGAAGATGTATATTATATACCTTAAATCAAGCACTAAATAACACAACAAAGAGTTTTATCTAATAAACTAAAAGGATATATTATGGAATCATAAAAGAAATCCAAAAGGAGGCAGAAAAAAAGGAAAACAGGAAACAAGGAACAAATGAAATTAATCAAAAGCAAATACTAAGGTGTTAGATTTTTATATCCAGCCATATTAATAAGCGCATAAATATAAATGGTCTAAACATTCTATTAAAAGGCAGATATTTCAGATTGGATAAAAACCAATACTGAACCACGTGTTGACTACAAGACCCACACATTAAGTATAGACAAAAGTAGGTTAAATGTAAAAGGATGGCACAGGATATTCCATACTAACGTTAAACAAAAGAGGACTGGAGTGGCTATATTATTATCAAACTACACATCAGAGTGAACAACGTTACCAAGAGTAAAGTGTGATTTCTTAACAAAAGGTTTATCAATTAAAATACATAAAGCAAAACCTAATACAACTGTAAGGGAAACAGAGAAATGCACAACAGTAATGAGAGATTTCAACATCTTCTCAAATAATTGATAGAACCAGTAGACAGAGAGTTGGTAAGGATATTAAATACTTAATTAAACAGCATGATCAACCAACTTGACTTAACTGACATTTTAGAACAGAGTACTGATAACAGCAGAATATACATTCTTTTCAAGTTAAAATGAAACTTTTATTAAGATAGACCATCTGTTAGGCCATACATGCAATAAACTACAAAAGATTCAAGTGAGACAAATTTTGTTCTTTGACCACAATATAATTGTTTGAAATCAATAATAGAAAGATAACTGAAAAATTCCTAAATATTTGAAGCTAAGTAGCAATTCTAAATAATCCATTGGTCAAAAAATAAATCCAAAAGGAAAATGGAAAGTATTTTGAACTGAACACACAACATATCAAATTGTGTCATATATAGATATCAGGGTTAAGTAGTAAGTGAATTTAGAGGTAAGTTTATGGCAATAGATGCCTACCTTAGGAAAGAAGAGCCTCAGATAAATGAATTTAGTTTCTACCATAAGTAACTTGAAAAAAAGAGAATAAGTGAAACTCAGAATAAACAGAAGAAATGAAGTAATGATTATAAGAAGAGCAATCAATCAAATAGCAAACAACAGAGAAAAACAAGAAAATCAAAAGCTAGTATAACTTTTGAAATTTGTTTTTTTGCACATGGATATCCAATTTGTTTCAGTGATGTTTGTTGAAAGGTTATTCTTTCTTCACTGTATTGCTATTGCAATTTGCTACTACAAATTCAAAATTTGTTGAAGAGCAACTGATCATATATATGTGGGTTTATTTCTGGACTCTCTTTTCTGTTTCATCAAAGTATTTGTCTATCTTGACACTACTGCCTACTGCCTTGATTACTGAAGCATTATAGTAATTCTTAAAGTCAGGTAGTATAAGTGCTACAACTTTATTCTTTTTTCAAAGTTATTTTAGCTATTCCTTTGCACTTCCAAATGAATTTTATAATTATTGCCTACTGGGGTTATGATTGAGTTTGCCTTGAATTTATAGATCAGTTTGTGAAACTCTGAAAATCATCTTAACAATATTGAATTTTCCCATTCATGAACATTGCTTACCTCTGCATTTATTTAAGTCTTCTTTAATATCTCTTAGCAGTGTTAATAATTTTTAGTGTACAGGTCTGGCATGTCTTTTGTCAGATTTATCTTGTAATATTTTATATTTTTATACTATTGTAAATGATGTTTTTATCATTTTTATTTCCAATTTTGTTGCTAATTTATACACATACAATTGATTTTTGTATACTGACCTTGTATCCTGCAATCTTGTTAAACTTATTATTTCTAGTAACATTTTTTATTAAGTCCATCTACAGCATAGATGATGCTGTAATCTGTGATTAAAGGTTTACCTCTTCATTTCCAGTTTAAATGTCCATTATTTTTTTCTTGCCCTAGTTTACTGGTTTGAACCTCTGGTACAATGTTGAATAGAAGTGATGAGAATGGACACCCTTTCCTTGCTTCGCATATTCGGAGGAAAGCCTTCAGTCTTTCACCATTAAGTATGACGTTAGCTATAGGCTTTTTGTAGGTGCCATTTATATTAGGTTGAGGAAGTTCCCTTTAACTATTACTGTTTTTGAGAGTTATCAGGAATAGATGTTGAATTTTTTCAAATACTTTTTCTAAATCTCTTGAGATGATAGTATAGTTTTATTTTTAAGTCTGTTAATACAGTGAATTATGATTATTGATGTTTAACTATTAAATCAACCTTGCATTCATAGCATAAATCCCACCTGTTCATGAAGTATTTTTTAAATACATATAAATAAATGTTGTCAGATTTAATTTGTTAAAAATTTGATGGGCTTCCCTGGTGGCGCAGTGGTTGAGAGCCCGCCTGCCGATGCAGGGGACATGGGTTCATGCCCCGGTCCGGGAAGATCCCACATGCCGTGGAGCGGCTAGGCCCGTGAGCCACGGCCACTGAGCCTGCGCGTCTGGAGCCTGTGCTCCGCAACGGGAGAGGCCACAACAGTGAGAGGCCCGCGTACCACAAAAAAAAAAAAAAAAAAAAAAAATTTGATTAGAATGTTTGCATCTGTGTACATGAATGCTATTGGTCTATAATTTTCCCTTTTTTGTAATAACTGTCTATTTTTTGCTACCAGAATAATGCTAGCCTCAGCAAAAGAGTTCTGGAGTATTCCTTCCTCTTCAATTTTCTGGAACAGTTTGTGTAAAATTGATATTATTTTTTCCCTTAATATTTTGTGGAATTCGCCGGTGAATCCATCTGGGACCTGAAGTTTTCTCTGTGGGAAGGTGTTTAGAAAAATAATAAACATAGGGCTACTTGCTTTATCTACTTGTTCTTGAGTGAGATTTGGTAGTTTGTCTATTTCAAGCTACTGCCCACTAATCTAGGTGGCCAAATTTATTGACATATAGTTATTCATAATAGTCCTTTATTATCATGTTCAGATCTGTAGAAATCTATAGTGATTTCATCTCTTTCATTCCTGATTTTGTTATTTGTATCTTTTTTTTCTCACCAATCTAGTTAGAGGTTTGTCAATTTTGTTTAACACATGTTGAAGGACATTTGGGCTGATTCCAGTTTTGGACTAATACAAATAAATTTGCTGTGAATATTTGTGTACAGGTTTTTGTGTGGACATAAGTTTTCATTTCTCTGAGATAAATGCCCAAGGGTGCAACTGCTGACCCAGTTGTTATTTCATGTTTATTTTTTTAGGAGACTGCCAAATAGTTTTCCAGTGTTGCTGTGGAATTTTCCATTGAATTAATCATGTCTGAGTAATCCACTTTATCCACATTTTAACCAACATTGGTGTTGCCACTCTTTTTAATTTTAGCTGCTCTGATAGGTGTGTGGTCATATTTCATTGTTTTTAATGTGTATTTCCCTGATGGCCAGTGAAGTTGAGCATCTTTTCATGTATTTATTTACCATTTATATATCCTTTATTCGGTGAAATGTCTGGTCATGTCTATTGCCTATTTTCTAATGGATTGCTTGTTTTTTTATACTGTTGAGTTTTGAGAGTTCTTTATATATTTCGGTTTTAGTCTTTTGTTGGATATGTGGTTTACTAATATTTCCTCTTGGTCTGTAGTTTGTCTTTTCATAGTCTTCAAATGACCATTCATAGAGTAAAAGTTTGATGAAGTTCAAGTTCTCAATTTTCTTTTCCTTTATCATGCTTTTGATATCAAGACTAAGAACTCTTTGCCCCATCCCAGAGGCCAAAGATTTTCTTCAGTGTTCTTTTTTAAAAGTTACATAGTTTTACATTTTGCATTTTAGTCTACAGTCCATTTTGAGTTGCTTTTTGTATACATGAGAGAATTCCTTAATTTAATTGGCTTTGAAACTTTGTCAAGAATCAGTGGAGCATATTTCTGTGCATCAATTCATGAGATTTTTCTTTAGCTTGTTGATATGGTGGATTAAAGACCATTTAGTTATGGTGTATAACTTTTTATACATCGTTAGATTTGACTTGCTAATATTTTGTTGAGGATTTTTCACGAGAGATAGTGGTCTGTAGTTTTGTTTTACTGTAGTATGTTTTATCTTAGTATGGCTTTGGTATTGAGATAGTACTGGTTTCAAAAAATGAGTTAGGAAACATTGCTTCCTCTTTTAGTTTTGGAAATAGGTTGTATAAAATTGGTGTTAATTGTTCTTTAGATGTTCAGTAGAATTCTCCAGTGAAACCATCTGGGCATGGAGGTTTGTTTATGTATATCTTAAATTACAAATTCAGTTCCTTTGATGGTTACAGTGCTATTCTGATTGTATATTTCATCTTAGTTTTTGTAGTTTGTGGTTTTGGAGAAATCGGTCCATTTCTTCTAAGTTGGCAAATTTGTGAGTGTAAAGTTATTCATAGTATTCCCTGTTTAATGGCTGCAAAATGTGTAGTTATATTCCCTGTTTCATTTCTAATATTGTTGATTTGTGTTTTCTCTTTTTTTTAAATAGCAGGAGCCACATATGTAATTTATTATTTAACAGCTTTATTGAAGTATAACTAATTATAAAAAACTGCACATATTTAACATATACAGTTTGATAAGTTGGGACAAATGTGTACAGCCTTGCTAGAGGCAAACAAATTTTATTAATTTTTTCAAAGATTGAGCTTTTTGTATTATCAAATTTCTATCACTTTTTCTTTTTTTGATTCCACTGATATCTACTCTTATTTTTATTATCTTCCCTCCTGCTTGATTTGAGTTTATTTTGTTCTTTTTCTAGTTTCTTGAGGAGAAACTTGGGTTATTGACTTGAGATTTTTTTTTTCATTTCTAATGTAAGCATTGAAGGCTATAAATTTCCCTCTCAGCCCTGATTTCACTGCATCTACGTGATTTGATGAGTTACATTTTTGTTTTTATTTGATTTTATGTATTTTAAAAATTTCTTTTCAAACTTTCTCTTTAACTCATGCACTATTCAGAAGTATATTGTTTAATTCTCACATGTTCAGAAATGTTTCTGTTGTCTTTCTGGTATTGATTTCTATATGGTCAGAGAATACATTCTGTATGATTTCAATTCTTTTCAGTTTATTGAGGTTTGTTTTATAGCCCGGGATATGATCTGTCTTGGTGAATGTTTCATAGGTGCTTGAGAAGAAAAGTGTAACCTGCTGTTACTGGGTGGGATGTTCTATATATATATATATATGTCAATTATATGTCCTGTTAGTTGACAGTGTCATTTAGATCTTCTCGGTCTTGCTGATTTTCTGCTAGCTCCTCTCACATTTGCTGAGAGGGAGGTGTTGAAGTCCCAGTAGAATTGTGGATTTGTCTATTTCTCCTTTCAAATCTATCAGTTTTCCTTTCATTTATTCTGAGCCTCTGTGGTTCGGTGTGTGCACATTGAGGATCATTATGTTTTCCTGGTATATTTATTATTTTATCATATAATGTTGCTCTTTGCTTTTAGTAATGTTCTTTGCTCTAATGTCTACTTTATCAGGTATTAGTATAGCCACTCCTGCTTTTAAAAAACATAATGTTTGCATGGCATATCGTTTTCTATCCTTTAACTTTGAGTCTACCTATGCCATTGAATTTGAAGTGAGTTTTTTCTAAGCAACATATAGTTGGGTTGTGTATATTTTATCCACTCTGCCAATCACTGCCTTCGACTTGTATATTTGGACATTTAAGATAATTATCAGTATGCTAGCACTTAAGCTTTATAAATGTTATCTGATGATTAGAACAAAAAATAATAATATCATCTGACAGCCAAGACAATGATACTTAAAAGTGTAGAAAATAAAGAGATCTAAATGGAAGTGAGTTTTCTACACTTCACTCAAAGTGGTAAAATATCAACATGGGTAGACTCTCATGGTCACATCTGTGTATTGTAATACCCAGAGCAACCACTATGAAGACTATACAAAAATATATACTCAAAAACATGATAAATAAATAGAAATGGAATCCTCAGAAATTTTCAAGGATCCCAAAGGAAGGCAAGAAAAAAAGAAATACAAAATCGTAATCAGAGGAAAGAAATAAAAAGAAGATAAGTCTTTGCTCTCAGCACTTGAAAAATATTGTGTCACTTCCTTCTGGCCCTCCATGGTTTCAGATGAGAAATCCCCTGCCATTTGAATTGGTGTTCCCATATCAGTAATATGTCATTTATCTGCTTTCAAGACTTTTCTTTTGTCTGTTGTTTTCAAAAGTTTAACTATGGTGTGTCTTGGCATAGATTTCTTTGACTTTATCCTCTTTGGTGTTTGTGCAGCAAACACCAAAGTGTAGAAGTGTGTCTTTACCAAATCTGGGGAAGTTTCAACCACTGTTCCTTCTAATACTCTTTCTTCTCTACTCTCTTTTTCTCCAGTCCTTTAGGTACTCTGATGATACAAATCTTGGATCTTTCTCTGTTGCCCCACTGGTCCTGAAGACTCTGTTTGCTTGTTTATTTCAGTTTACTTCCTCTCTGTTGTTCAGATTGGGTGAATTCTATTTTTGTGTCCTCAAGTTTACTGTTGAACCCATTTAGTTTAAACAAAATTTCCATTTTATAGTTTTCATGTGGTCATGAAAATAATTTTATAATTATTTGTTTTTGCTGAGATCTCCCACTTTTTAATTTGTTTCAAAATAATTTGTAATAGGCTGTTTTAATGATGGCTGCTTGTCTTAGTCTGCTCTGGCTGCCAAGGCAAAATACTATAGACTGGGTAGCTAAAACTACAGAAATTAGTTTGCTTGTACTTCTGGAGGCTGGAAAGTCCAGGATCAAGGTGCTGGGTGATTCCGTTTCTGGAGGGAATCCTCTTTCCATCCTGTAGGTGGCTGCCTTCTTGCTCTGTCCTTGCATGGCACAGAGAGTGCGGGCTTTCTGGTGTCTTTTTAACTAAGGACACTAATATTATTGGATCAGGGCCCTATCCTTATGATCTCATTTAATCTTAATTACTTCTGTAAAGTCCCCATCTCCAAATACAGTCAGATGGAGTGTTATGGCTTCAATTTGGGGTAGACACAGTTCAGTCCATAACACTTTTTTAAAATCTTTGTCAGATGATTCCAACATCTGCTACATCTTGGTGTTGGTGTTAATTGATTACCTTTTTTTTCATCCAAATTGTGATTTTTCTGTGTTCTTGGTATGACGGATGACATTTTATTGTGATCTGGACATCCTATTATGTTTGGAGACTCTGGGTCTTATTTAAATGTTTTATTTTCATAGTAGGCACTCTCACTAGGTTTGGCATTTAACTTTCATTCTACTTTTTTTTCTTTTCTTTTCTTTTTTTTTTGTGGTACGCGGGCCTCTCACTGTTGTGGCCTCTCCCGTTGCGGAGCACAGGCTCCGGACGCGCAGGCTCAGCGGCCATGGCTCACGGGCCCAGCCGCTCCGCGGCATGTGGGATCTTCCCGGACCTGGGCACGAACCCGTGTCCCCTGCATCGGCAGGCGGACTCTCAACCACTGCGCCATCAGGGAAGCCCTAACTTTCATTCTACTTTTATGCTATGGTCTCAATGGCAGTTTCATTTTCAGAATCTGTGATCTGCTTAGGTCAGTAGGTAACCCTGGGACTCCCTTGGTCCCTGCTGGTTCTGCCTGAGGGGGCGGAAGTGATTTCCCCAAGCCAGGCCAAAAGGTGTCTCTCCACTGTGGGGGGAGGCGGATGGGATGTGGTCGGATCCCCTTGCCGATCCCTTGCTCCAACCCTCCTTCCCTCAGGCTTCCCCAGAGTCTCTGCGTAGCAGAGGAGAGTATCCAGCCCAAGGGGACAAAAAGGTTTCCGGGACCCGGCTGCTTCCTAAGCCTGGCTCCTGTTTTCCAGTTCTTTCCACCTGCCCCATTCATACCCATTTTATTTTCTCCTTTCCTTGCCCACATCTTACAACACAGCCAACGTTTTGCATATGGTAGATGATCAATTGTTGCTTCACTGGAATTACTCATTTAATTTGCTCATCAAGGGGGCTGGAGATGGTTTTGTTTTTATTTCACTCTCATGGGTTTGTCTAGACAACTCTACATGAAGTATAATCCTGTCAAAGATTGTTAGATGCAAGGCCTGGATCTTTTTCTGAGAGAAGTGTCTACCTTCATGGGAGCAAGAGAGTGGCTTGGATAAAGCATTCTATTCTGTTGAGATACTTTTGTTTCTGTCACACAGAGTTCTTTTTAGAGGCAAAAAAGAAACATCATTGCCTCCCCTTCTTGGCTTTCATAAAAGAAATTTAAAGGATTTCAGAAAGAAGTCTCCAGCTTTTACATTGCAAAACAGGCTATTTGGTTGGTATGAGAGGAATCCGTAAATGGGTACTTATTTTATTCCCTGGCACAAAGCCTGGCTCAAAAGCAAGTGTTCCTTAATTTTGATTGATGGGATTATAGAATATCAGAATTGAATGAGACATTAGAGAATAGCTGGTCCCCACCCTCTTCTGTTACCAGGGTGGGAAATGAGGCTTATTTAAAGTAACGGTTTGTCTAAGACCACAGAGAAGTTAGCAGTACGTGGGTGGTGTGTGAAGTAGTGGTGGAGTGTGCCCTTGATTCACAGAGCCCTGGGTTTGGATCCTGGTTCAGCCATTTCCTGGCTGTATGATCTTAGACGAGTCCATTACCTTGTCTACTTTTATCTCCTCAGTGATGTTGTGAGGGCTTTGCAAGATAATCCCTGTTCAGTTCCTGGAAAATAGTAAGAGCTCAATAAATATAACTTCAGCCATTCCAGGGCCATCCACCTTTAGCCCAGAGAGTTTCCTGCTCCATTGTGGCAAACCAATTATATTTCCTGTTTTGTCCAGTTTCTAGTTTCACTCATTTTTTTCATAAGCATTTGTTGAGCACCTGCTGTGTACATGTGTACATGAATAAAAAGCACCCTCCCCCTTTGCCCTCCTGGTGCTTTCTCTCTAAAGGGAAGATGGCCCTGCAAACAAAAGGGTCAGAATAGAGGCATTCACAAGGCACAGAGGCTGGGGGAGTGGAGGAGGTCTCTCCTATCTTGGGAAATTACTTCTAGGGTTACTTTATTTTCATGTGTTTACTAAAAGATGGCTGAGTCTACCTGTATTGGCTACAAGTAACAAACAGCTTCAAGGTAATTGGCCCAGTAGTTTTCAGAAATGAAGATTGCTAATGTTTAAAACATTTCTATCAATATATGCCTTGGATACCCCTAGGGAATCTGATATTTAGAAGTTGAAGGAACTAGTTCCAAGTCATCAGTAACCTGACTAGGTTGAAGTCAGGTGGAGTCACCTTTTACAGTAAGTTTGCTCACAACCAGGTGACTAGGAGTTTATTCAAAGTCAGTTTACTGTTAATTACAGACTGAATGTGGAAAGCCCAGTTTTAAGAACAAGTTCTAATTAATGAAAGATGAGCTCAGAAAGCAGAGCAGGTATTGAGGAGAAATACAGAATGCTGTGGGAGAACAGGAGGTATAGACTTACTTATTACCCCAAGACCATAGAAGACTTTTGACCTGGGTTTGCAAGATAAAAGTGTGGGTTGGCCATTGTGATGGACAAAGACACTGCAATCCAAAGGCTGGAATTTTGCAAGTGGAAGGTGGGCGTGGATAGCCCTTGGCCTTTTGTTGTCCCAGGAGCCTGAGGAGGTGGAGGAGGAGGGCACACACTGGCCTGGGGGTGTAACCACTAACCTAATGAATACCTTCCTCAGGAGGATGTGCTGCAGGAAGCAGAGAGGTAATGGGTGTTAAGTGTGGGAGTGGCAAAAACAAGCTTGCTATCATTATACTGTCAATAAATTCTCTTTTTTTTTTTTTTTTTGCATCTCTGCATTTTAAAGGACAGGGGTGTTAACCATATTTAAACAATGGCAGATTTTTTTTTCCACAATAGCCATTAGACACATATAGTTATAAGGAGAGTACTTTATAAAATGCCTTCAGAAAGCTCTTATGGACATATAATGAGGGACCCCAATCTGATCATGGCTCTTGGGAACGTCAGCTCAAGCATTTTGTCATGATCCCGTGCGGACGGATCACCCTGTTGACCTGGCTGCCGCAGCCTTGCCTTCTGATAGAAAAACGACGTCCTCTGCCATTTTCAAGAAATGACCAGCAGCTGCCACACTGCTTTAGATTATGTTTCTTAAAGATGCTCTCCAGCAGTCCAGGTGGGCCGTGAGGAGTCTCTGTCTAGCTTAGGCTGAAGTCCAGGCATGAAACAGTCATTACAAGATGAAAACAGACTAGTCGCTTTGGGGGATTCACTGGTTCTGGGCTCTATTTGGGTAAGCAAATTAATGAGCTGGAAAGTCTCATTTTTACAAGTGCTAAATTGTAAAGACACAGCAGGGACAGACGCTTCAATGTTATTGATGTTTGCTCAGATGAGGGAAGGAGATCTCATCGAATACCAAGGAAGCATCCTAATTTAAAACATGTCTTCTGATAGCAACATCATTTCAATCTCAGCAGAGGGGGACACGGCAGAGGATATTTTTCACTTTGTCTGTTGCAAATTTTCCAAAATGCATGTGTAAGTCACTAACTATGAAAACTATCTTAGAAAATGTTTCTTTCCAAGATGGCTAAATTTAAATTTTAAAGTACAATCCGCCCTCTCTGTTCTCCCTTTCTTCTTCCTTTCCTCCTTCCCACCCCCTGCCTCCTTCCTGCCATTCCTTCCTTCATCCCTTCCTCTTCTTCTCCCTTCCCCCTTTCCTGCTTTCGCTCCTTTCTCCCTCAAAGATTCACTGAGCACCTATAATATGTTTATCACAGTCAGGGACAAAATTTACAAAGATGGAAAATCCAGGTCCTGTTCTTAAGGAACTCGGAATCTATTGGAGGAAACAGATGCCTAAAACACATAAGCAATTCATCACAATACAACATGAGAAATGATTTGATTCCAATTATCTTCAGCCCAAAGGAGTTTCCCTAAGTTATCTGAAGGGAAAAATAAAAGCCTTAACTTGTCCTTCAAAGATATCCCGGAGCCTAAAACAGAGCCGTTTATCCTCTGGTAAATGTTTGATGAAAGCAAGCTTTCTGAAGAAGGTTCTAAGAGCCATTCTTCCAAAAAGCATGGCTAATTTGATAATTCAGAAGAGAAAATGATTACCAAATCTTCATATCTGCCTTTTTAATAGACCTTTTATGCTTATGTGTGCATGTGGCATTGTCCGCCTAGAAATTCTTAGCTCTTCACATCAATTTAGAAGAGTCTGGGCAGGGTCCCCTCTCACAGAATTTCATTTCCTACAGGTATACAGTGTATCAACTTCCAGACTGAATTCAAAACCCAGGCTAAGTTCTGCTGCCTGTATAGCAATGACGTAATTAAGAGTTTTGGCTTACAAGACAGTTTGTATGTTTGTTTAACACACACAAATTGAACGTGCAGGCCCTATGGGTTACAGTTATTTAAAATATCATTTCTCTTATCGCATCGAAGCAACAGACCATTCAGTTCCCAAACCCATGGGGAAGCTACTCTTATCCTCATTTTATTGATATGGTCTCTGAGATTTCAGGAGGTCAAATGTGCAGGTTAACACAGCTAGTAGGTGACTGAGTTTGAGGATGAAGACCTTGCAAGTGCCCCTTCTTTCTGTACAGTCCTGCTTCACCCGAGATGCCATGTGGAGTAGACAAAAGAGGGGACTCAAGTGGGTAAGCTTAGGGGTCACAGTGAATAGCTCCTGGCAGCTCATTAAGTGCCAGCTGGTGACACAGAGACAAAGAAATGGGTCCTTCTGGCCACCTGAGCCTCATAGAGATCAGATATTAAAACTTCACAATGCTGTAGAATCCACCCATTCAGTCATTCAACAAATGTTTCTTAAGTTCCTACCCTATGCAAAAAAACTCTTCTAGGCAGTAGGGATATAGTGGTGAACAGAAAAGACAAAAATCTGCTTTCCTTCAGGGAATATTCTAGAATTGCATGTCAGGCAACAAACAAATATAATGTATAAGCATGTACGATGGAGATAAATTCTGTGGAGAAAATAAAGCTAATAAGGACAGCAGGGGTGTTAGTTTAAAGAGAGCCTCCAGGGAAGGGCAAATAAGGTAAATACCAAGAGGGTGAAGGAGTGAGTGGTGGGATGGTCCAGGGGAAACCGCTCTGGCGGAGGGAACAGCGGCCCCCAGGTGGAGCCAGCCTGGTGGGTTGGAGTCACAGCAAGGAGGCCAGTGTGTGGGGAGGAGTGAGCCCAGTAGAAGCTAAGAAGGTGAGGTTGGAGGGGTCACGGGGCAGATTACGTGCTGACCTTGGACTTTGGACTTGACTCAGAGGGAAAGTGGTGGAGGTTTGGAGCAGAGGACGGATGTCCTGCATTGAGAATAGGCTGAGGGGGACCAGGTGCGGAAGCAGGAAGACCTGTTAGGAGGCCACTGTACAAGTCTAGAGGAGAGAGAGACAATGCAGTGGACCAAAATGTTCATTCTCAAGAGGAGATGTGGGATCCTGCATGGCCATCAGGTCCTCTGAGAAGAAGACGCCCAGGTCCTCTTGTTCCATCTTTAGTCCCTGGAGGTTGGGGTTCAGCTGTGACCTTATACGCAACATCTCACCACATTGATTACTTAAACTTTCTCAGAGATTTCACATCAAAAGATCAAACAGCCTTGGGCAAGTCACTTAAACTCCTTGGGCGCCAGAGTGCTCATTTTAGGATGATGAGTGTAACATCTCGTTAGCTAACCTTTCAGAAACCTTCTAAGAGACGTATATGAAAGAAACTTGTTAATAGAAAACCACTGTACAAAGTAGGGGATCTCATATACTTCATAATATTACTATTATTTTGCTAATATTTCTACTATAAACTTATTTCACGAGCATCAATGTGAAATGTCTACACCTCTTGCCTTTCCTTTGCCTCCAATCTTTACTTCCTGATTTTATCCAAGTTTCCTTCCACAGTGTCTTTCCCATTCGTCCTTTTTCTAGCTGCTGAAGTTCAGGTCCTTATAGGGTGATCCTGAGGCCATTGAAATAACCTTCTGGGGAACTTCCCTGCCTTTTCTCTTAACCTTGCATCCTGTGTTCCATACTCTTTCCCTGCAGTGTACGTTCTTAGCTGAACTGTTGGCCTCATTCCCAAAGCAATCTCACTTTCTCCTCCCATCTCATGTCCTCTGGTTCTGTTATATGAACCTCATGGTTCCAGAACTTCCTTACAGTCCCCCACCATGTCGCATTGTACCTATTTCTGTGGTTTGGGTTAACCACTTCTATTTGAAATATGCTTCCCTTTTCTCCTCCTATTCAAAACTCTCCCATCGTTCCTAGAACCTTTTCTGCTACTGCTACCTACACCAATGCCTCATTCACTGAGTATCTAAATATGTATGCCATATGATATTATCTCCATATGTATCCATATCTTATTTCGTAATAAGATCATCTTTGGTCTGTACAAAGAGGTACAAGACTCATGCGTTGCTATAAGTAACTGCCAAGTCAGCATACCTGTTAAAAGACAAAGGGAAATCCAGAGCTAAGCAGATGAGGCTTCAAATCCCAGATCCTCTGATCATTTGCTGTGTGATCTTGGATAAACTATTTAACATTTCTGAGTCTCATTTTTTCAACTTTAACATGTTTATAATAGTAGCTACCATGTAGAATTGCTCTAAGGATTAGAAATACTTTATGTAAAGTGCCTAGCCAGACTGGCCGTAGAAGTAACCACTCAGTAAGTTATAGCTATGATTACAATTATTACTGGTATTATCATAACCATATATAACCGTTACTGGTATTATCATAACCATATATAACCGTTACTGGTATTATCATAACCATATATAACCGTTACTGGTATTATCATAAAATAATTATCATTTACCACCAGTGAACTTCAGAACTTACTTTTCACTGGGCTAAGCTTCCCCACTGTTAGGTTGAGGGAGTTGAACTAGATCCGTGTTTTCCAAATGCCTTAAAACTATGTCTTTTATAAAAAGTCACATTTTCCTTTAGTGTCATTTAGAACAAAAAAAATAATTTAATATTGTGTTTAAAAAGAGATACAATCCTTGGGGCAAAATGATTCTCTATTTTCAAAGCACATCCCAAAGATGGAACTCAGGGAGCTAGGTATTCTTTCATGTTTCTTCCAGATCTAATATTTGGCCAAATTCTGTGACTTGGGGAGAAGAAAAGCTTACCTATGTCTGATTTTTCTCTCAGGAAATGATACTAGATTTTGGTTACCTGGCATCTTTTGCCTCTCCAAAACCTCTTTGTACATGGAAATTATATTTCCATCATGGGGGCCCATGGAATTTCTTTCCTTGTCGTTGTTTGCTGGATTGGTACAGCCCTTGCTCCAAGGAAAATCAACACACATTTAAATAGAGATCCCAGGGCTTCCCTGGTGGCGCAGTGGTTAAGAATCTGCCTGCCAATGCAGGGGACACGGGTTCGATCCCTGGCCTGGGAAGATCCCACATGCCGCGGAGCAACTAAGCCCGTGTGCCACAACTACTGAGCCCACGTGCCACAACTACTGAAGCCTGCATGCCTAGAGCCCATGCTCCGCAACAAGAGAAGCCTCCACTCACCACAACTAGAGAAAGCCCACGCTCAGCAATGAAGACCCAACAGAGCCATAAATAAATAAATAAATAAATTTATAAATAAATAAATAGAGATCCCTGCTTGTAGCATGGGCTATAGATGGCGCTGCAACAGATGGTTTGAAGCAGTGGGAAATGTTGGCTCCAGAGGATAGGAAAATTTACATACGGTAAATACTATTGATTCCCCTTGTCGAGAGATTAATTTAGAAAAAAGAACCTGTTATTAGTATGAAGGTGATGTGCGATGATGGAGAAAGGAAGGGGGCGGGATCAATACCCAGGCGTCACCATTAATGTACTATTGTCACTATCGTTTTGACAGGTTTACAATCAAATGCTATCGATTTTTTATCAGCTTTTGCAGCTGGCTTCAGAAGGTGAGGTTTCTGGGGTTTTAACAAAGAAAGCGTTTTCTAGCAGACATTTGTGTTCTAGCTTTTGCATCCAGGAAAGAGTGTTTGAGATTTGCTGAGTCAGCCTTCAGTTTCTGTTGTGTCATTGTCATTTCACCTTTGGCTTGATGGCTTGGAAGGGAATTAACGTAAAGGGGGGCGTCCATGTGGGCTCAAGGCAGGCATCCTTGGAGGTGTTGCTTAGAGAATGGAATTTCCCCAGAGTCACCATATAAGAGCAGGAGAGAGCGAATGGTTACTCAAGATGGACTTGAGGACTTCAGTGTGGAGGTGGGAAGGAGTAATAATCACTGAGCACCTGCCATGTGCCGAAGTCTTGCATTACGTCATCTCATTTCAATCTCATAATCTCCAGGTTACAGAGAATTGAAATCCACAGAGTTGAAATAACTTGCCCAAGTTTACACAACTGGAAAAGGCAGCTGGAATTTGATCACAGGATTGTTGGAAATCATTTCTATTTGTCTCTAGATGTTTAGTTCACTGACAGCAAACAGGTACTGTCAGTGATGGGTGCTGAATTGCCAGGTGCCCCAATTTGAGGGCCTTAGATGAATCAGAAAAGCCTTGGATATGGGCCTTTGTCCCGATGTGACCTATAACTCTACCACCTTATTCCTGATTCTATTTATACTTTATTTCCCACTACAGATGGCAGGTGTCTTGCTGGAGTGAGGGTTCCACCCTACTGGTTTATGCTTCTTGCTCATAACCCACATATGTATGTAACAACAACAAAATCCATGGATTTATCCTGTGTACGTTCCTTCTAGACACTAATGAGAATTTTCTGCCACTTGAATACTTTTTTCCCTTTTGAACCTAAATGTGTAACTTGAAAGAAATTGCTGTATTCAAAGTACCATTCTCTCCTGGTGGCTTTTTCAGAATTCAAATTCAGATAGATAGTCAGTCTCAAAAATAACTAAGAAAACCCTGTTCTAGGTTCTTAGCATGGGTATACTGTTTCTGTGTTGTGGGAGTGAAGAGGATTGGACTTGGATTCAAGAGAGTGAATTCTCTGTCTTCTAATCTTGTCTCTGACATTAAATTACTGTGTGACTTAGAATAAGTCCCCTCTTCTCTCTAAGCATCATTTTCCTCCTTTATAAATGAAGAGTGTTGCACACAGTGACTTACTCTCTCAACTTTGTTTAGAGTAACAGGAAGTTTGGGTGCTCTTTTCCCAAATGAAAGTTGTTTTTTTTTTTTAATAAATTTATTTATTTATTTGTTTTTGTTTTCGGCTGTGTTGGGTCTTTGTTGCTGCGCGCGGGCTTTCTCTAGTTGTGGTGAACGGGGGCTGCTCTTCGTTGTGGTGTGTGGGCTTCTCATTGCTGTGGCTTCTCTTGTTGCGGAGCACAGGCTCTAGGCATGTGGGCTTCAGTAGTTGTGGCACGTGGGCTCACTAGTTGTGGCGCATGGGCTTAGTTGCTCTGTGGCACGTGGGACCTTCCCGGGCCAGGGATCGAACCCATGTCCCCTGCATTGGCAAATAGATTCTTAACCACTGTGTCACCAGGGAAGCCCCCCAAATGAAATTATTATAATTCCTATATACCAACAGGAAAGATTTCTCTAGCAGAAAATAGTCCATATCTGTTCATCTTTCTGAATCTCAAATGGGAATGCTACATAAACTGTTTTTACAAAATCACATATAAGCAGGATAAAAATGGTCTAGGTCTACCTACCACATACACAGTAAAAGATGAGCCTGCCAGGCTGAGTACAGACACTTGATATCAGGTATGATATTTATCAATTAAATGTTTTTTAGATTGTATTGCCTGCCAGCAGACCAGCAATAGAAGGAACTAAAACTTCATGAAAGCTTGTGCAAGAAAACATTATCACTGAGAAATTTATTCAGTAGCTTCTCTTTTTTTTTGCTGTGAGGACTGGGCAAAGACCTCATGGATTTGTTTATAGAATATAATGTGATAGTATGTGTAGAGTATCTAATTTATTGCTTGGTATGTAATAGAAGCTCCCTTAGGGTTGTCTCATTTGATTGTAGTGGCAGATAATCTCTGTTTAGCTCTGAATGCTTCAGAAACAAGGTTTGAGAACCAAAGGGTTAGAGGTATCTTAAGATCCTGACTAGAACTGACATTCTCTGATTCAAAGATTGTTTCCTTCTTGTGCAATAAACAAAGACTCTTGGGAGTCTGGAATAGGGCTGGGAGTGAGGGGTGGATTTTAAGATGGGAATGGGATGTGCTAGATAAGCAGCTGTCACAGTTTTACTCCCGAAGGCCTTGACTCGGTCCATTGACCCTGTGAAGGCATTTCTCTCCGCAATTCCAAATTCTGTAATGTCTAGTGATAATATGCAATGCCATCTGTCAGCTCTGTAGTTGGGCCCCTAATCTATGAGAGATTACTTAAAGAGGAAAAAAAAGAAGAGAACTTTGAATTGAAATAAATCTAAGCATATGCTGTTGGACAGGCATCTTCCTAGACACTGGAATGATAAAAAGTTGACGATTAGCAGACTTACCCTCAAGGAGACATAATCTAGAGATGGATATTCCCGTGAGTACACACGCATGCACGGAAGGCTGAGTGGCGTAGCTACTCCAGTGAAGGTACAAAACCCATGGGATAATAAGACGTA
The DNA here is from genome assembly GCF_949752795.1 of Hyperoodon ampullatus. NCBI lineage: Eukaryota > Metazoa > Chordata > Mammalia > Artiodactyla > Ziphiidae > Hyperoodon > Hyperoodon ampullatus. The sequence goes on from NC_136928.1 coordinate 78,196,279, forward strand.
TTTATTTTGATATGGGAGGAGCAGTGGTGTTTCTCCCAGGTTGAAGTTTTTCTTGCTTTTTTTTTTTTTTTTTGACTCCCTCTTCTCTGCCCCTACCTGGAGAACATGGATGCATGGCTTGAGATGGAGGCTCAGAGGGCCAGGGTGCTGTGTACAACTAGCAGATTCTCCTACTTCACCCCCTCCCATTCCTCAACCTTCTGTAACTTAGATCCTGCTCTTTTCATGTCCTTTCATTCATTCTCACAGAAAGGATACGAGTGATCTCCTATTTTCCAGATCCTGGAGAGTTTGTCAGGATTTATCCTACTTGAACCCCTACGGTATTCAATTCTGCTAACTATGGAATATTATTTTTCCCTTGGCCTCTGTGACACCACACTTCATAAAGTATTTTGAATTAAAGAGTAGGGAGTAGGGATTCCCTGGTGGCGCAGTGGTTGAGAGTCCGCCTGCCGATGCAGGGGACACGGGTTCGTGCCCCAGTCTGGGAAGATCCCACATGGCGTGGAGCGGCTGGGCCCATGAGCCATGGCCGCTGAGCCTGCGCGTCCGGAGCCTGTGCTCCGCAACGGGAGAGGCCACAACAGTGAGAGGCCCGCGTACCGCAAAAAAAAAAAAAAAAAGAGTAGGGAGTAAATCATGGTATGTGTTCCTTTTAATATGAAAAATATTTATAAATGATTACACAGCTTCTAACATTTTCTGAAATCAGTAGATAGTTGTTATGTAGTTATGTTGACAGTCAAATTGTTACTGTCTTTGCTAATGGATAGTAAGTACTTTAAAAAGGTTCTAAAGAGATTAAATTAAAAATCTTAAGCCACTGATAAGTAACATAAAATTGCTCATTTTTATTCCTTAAAAATATTAAATGCAGATAAGTATTTTATTTGTTAATTATATAATAATGAATATAGACCATTTAAAATGTAATAACACAATTTCTTTTATTACTATCATATTTATAACATCATTGTTCATATTTCTAACATCAGTAGAATCACCAGTATTTTCATTGTCCAAAAGAAGGATGAGTCAGAGAAATACAGAATGCTTTTTTTTTTTTATTCTGAAAACTCCCCAAATATAGAGAAGCTGAGCCAGAAACAATTAGCCTGCACTTACAAGAATATCTTAGGTATGTTGCTGTTTCCTCCAGTAGAACAAATGTCAAAAAAATGGACACAGAGATGTAATATATTCATTTTTGCATGTGGCAAGAGAAAGCCTCAATTTTTGCCATTTGTTCTTCCCCTTTAGAAATTGCATTCCTATTATTCCTGGTTGATTGTTCCGGTTTACCATTTACCAAGTTCTGCTAGTGCATAAGTGTGTACAGATGCTGGGCCTGTGCAAACCCCAAACCCAAAGAAAAACAGAATATTTCAGATGAATCTCAGTCTGGTCTGCTTGATATTCAATATCTCCACGTAAGAGAACTTGAAACCTGTTAACTCCACGTGCATATTTTGATTTCTTTTTAATACTTCTTTTTTAATTTGTGTCTTAATAGACATTTTTAAATGTCTTTTACTCTATTTAGCTGGGTCTGCTCATTTGAGTTTTCAAGGAGCTGCCCCCACCTTGGCATGACAAAAACCTTTGAATGCAGGGACCACCCGTCCCCCCATTGCTTTCTCCACATCTCCCAACTTAGATTCTGAATCTTCAGGTTTGACTCGTTTCAGATTTTCATCCTGTCTGCCTTCCATCATGTCCCTTGACAACTGACCTTCTTGTTCATCTATTTCTATCTTCCTTTCCCACTTCCGTAGGAGTCTTTATCTGCCTTTATCTTCATCTTTCCTCTTGCAATTTCATCTCCTTTTGGTTCTTGCTGTGTCTTAACAGCCCCCTGAGAAATGTACCTGTGTGCCCCCAGCAGCCAGCCAAGTAAGCAATTGGCAGCATGGAATAGAGTTATAGAGCAGAAGGCAGAGGAAGTGACGGAGATCTCATGGGGGCTGGGAGCAACCTAAGACCCAGGTATCTGAAAAATGGTTTCTGGTAGTCAGAGTCAAAGGTTCAGGCTCAGAGCCTCCCCTGAGGGCCCAGGTCTGTCAGTCAAGGCGAGCAACCAGAGCTGTTGTGTTGCCAGGATTCCTGCAGCCAGAGCAGAGAACTGGGGGAACCAGCATCAAGGAAATTAAGAGGTTCTCCTTCTGCCAGTGCTGCCTGGGCTAATGCCTTGGGTCTTAGATCATCACACTGTATAGCTGATGTATGAACTTCCAAGTATGTAGGGCATGTATCCTTCTTTATATCCAATGTGTATATATGTGTACATTAGGTGACTATGGTACACGTGTGTATGCATGAGTATGTACAGACATACTGCTACATGGGTGGGTATGGGAATATGTTTGCCTGGGTGTGCAGATGTGAGGACGTGTGTACATGTTTGAGGGAGAGTTTTGTGTGTGCTGAGTAGCAGCACTCAGTAAATATTTGGAGAGTGAAAAAATTATCCCATTTGTTCAATTCCGTAAGTATTTATTGGATAGTTTGATGATCATTAGAATCATAACAAGTGGTAAAAATGTAAGCAAGAGAAAACTTCCACTAGGGTATTTGTGAAAAGAGGGGTTTGCCCCAATATCTGCTCAGGAATGATCCAAGAGGCAGCTGCTTCGCTGTAGAACTATAAATCCATCCTTGCTCCTGTCACTTTGGACCTGGTCCCACTTTCTACTGCTCACTGCCTGGAGCTCTGGGCCATTGTTTATTTTCCATTAGACATTCATACTACCACACAGGTCTTATTTGTGTAAAAGACTACATTTCCCTTACTGCTTGGGCCTTTGATTTTATACAACTCTACCAAAAAATTCTGTTTTGTTATCTAAGACCTTTAAACTATGGTTTGCAGATAACTAAAAGGAATTACAACATTGGGAGTAATACTTTTCATATTAGATGCTAAATAGATGATTTTCAGCAACCAATGGACTAAGCTATATCACTCACCAGGAGTCCTACCATGGGTAGAGATCTCAGAGTAAGATCCATTCCCTTAATCCTTTAAAGTGTGGGTTTTGGGCTCACCCTAGGAAAACTCCACATCCATCTCTAGGGACGGATCTTACTCTAGATCCATCCTCATCCTCCCCCCTTAGCACATAGCATCTACAGTCATGCGTAAGACTGTACATTTCCCAAGGCCTGAGCTGCTTGCTGTTTCAAGAACAACTGCATTTGGGACTTAAGTAGAACAGTTCAAGGTAGGTGACTGTATCCCAGGGCTGGTCGCTTTTCACATCTCTCCACCAGCATGCAATAAATATACACACCCTCACTCCTCTTGGAGTCTTCTGTCCTAGGTGGGTAAATCTTGGACTGATCACTCAGCCCCACCCATGCACGTGAACACATTGCTCCCGGACAGATAATAATTCTCAGAGACAATACAGCCCACGTATATATCAGAGAAACATTCTCCTAAAGTATATGCATACAGTCTACAAAGATTTTTCCTGGTCCCAGGGGGGATGGTGTTTGACATTCCAGGGCAGTTTTCCTTTCCTTTCTCTCTTCCTCCTGTTCCCTGTCATGCACTAGTCCACAGCAAGGGACCCCCAGACACACATGAAATGGGGCTCATAGCGGCATCATTCCAAAGCCATCTCCTTGATCTCCAATCACTCCCCATTGGCCATGCAAAGATCAGGAGCGTGCTTTCAATTGATAGTTTTATCTTTTTCTTGGGCCAGACCAAATTCTCAGCATGGGCGTACCCCCTTCCCCACACTAGTCCCTGTGAGGGGCAGGGAGAGGTGTCACGATGTATTTGCCCATCTGTAGCAACCCCTCCGGGAGCAGAAACACTCTTCCCTCTCGAATAATAGTTTCACCTAAATTCATAGAATAGTCTATAATTTACAAAGAACAGGGATGACCCTTTGCACCCGAGGTTAAAATTTAAAAAATAAAAACTATTAAAATAACAAAGTGGTTTTACATATATTGCCTCATTTAATGAATTATCTGGGACCCATTAGCTCTAGCAACTCTGCCTCCAAAAGAGCTTAAGAAGCTTCATCTACGGCTGTTGGAGGGTGTCTTTGTGTAGCGATTGGGAGGGGTCACCTCCTTCCCCCTCCACTTCTGAGGACAGCCACATAATTTCTCATCAAGTTATCTGTCCCCTTATTGGCAGTTCTGACTTCACCTCACCATGGTGCCTCTCAATGATCTCCAAGCCGTAGGCTGTTAAGATGCTAATGGGGGGAAAAAAGTGATTACCTGAAGAAAGCTGACTCCTGAATCCCCCCTTTTCATTCTGTGCAGTGGTCTTTCTTGCTCTCCTTCCAAGCCAGAGGGCAAAGTGAAGGGAGCTGGCTGCCCTTATTTTACTTTCTAGAAGGTCACTGGTTAGACACATAAAAGGATGCATTTCTCCCTTTAAAAAGAGGCTTTAAAGATATTTAAATCACCCAGGTTGCCTTCCCCGTGGCTCCATGAAGTAAAACAGCATTAATGGTTGTGTAGGATGAAGAGGACTGTAGCAAGTCAGACACAAGGGAGCAGAAATGGGAAGGTTTTTTATGAGGTTTATAAATTTTGCACCTTTATATACTTAATAAAAAGCTTGTGTCTAAATTATGAGAATGTTCTTGAGAATGAGGCATGGGTTTTTGAAACCTTTAGTATCTGAGGATATTTTAACTGCAGAATAATAACTTGACTGGGTAAGTAGTAAAAATGACAAGGGGCATTCAGAGATGTTTTCATTGGCTCTATTCATCTTTGGAAACTTTAATACAGTCGGGATTTACTGAAAGAATAACATACTCCTATATATATTAAATGCTGGGGGTGTTATAACTTTGCATGTTCTTGGAAACTATCTACTCAATTACATATGTTCCTCCAGAAATTCAGCTGAGATGACCGGCATTGCACTTGATAGAAATGATTTCAGACTATTCCTTTTTGCAGATAATGACTTCTGTGTTTCCTTGCACTTTCTTTCTAGCACAGCTTACAGATTAGTTATAACCCTGAATCATGGTTATGTGGGATTTTCCGAGGTTGATGGAAACTCCAATTTTGTTGCCCGTGAGGGGAAAAAAAAAAAAAATCAGAAGCTTTTCTTTGGGCGGTACATACATCTGAATAACATGGCCAGGTCAAAATTAGTTAATTAATTAAACAAATCATTGTCTAGTGAAAAGACTCTCAAGTTAAAATTCAAAGTGACGGCAGCAAAGAAAAAGCAAAGCAAACATTTTGAGGATAATTAAGGGAGTGAATATGCAAGTCCTCTATGTATTATAAATCACTACGCCATTGCTAATTATAACTGAAATTTATTAACTCAGACAGTATTAATTGAGATCTTTCTGGGTATTATGTTAAGTGCTGTATCAGAATAAAAAGATGAAAAGAAGACATGGTTTCTGCTTTCAAGGAGCTTGCAGTTTATGATAATATTAACGGTTAGCATTTACAGGGCGCTGTATGCTCAACACTGGGCAAATAATAGTTTAAAAAATAAACAGGAATAAAAAGATACCGTATACAACAGAGCCTCTGAAGAGGCTAATTGTAAGAGCTGAGTTTGCCTCTGTACCTATCAGCGTCCTGGCTAAGTTTGGAGGAAGCTTCAGGAAGCCCTGAAGACATAGCACATCTAAGAATCATACTCCCCCTTTCACTGAGGAGGAGACCCTAACAAGGATCTAAGGACTGCGCCACTTAAAAACTATACTGCTGGCTGTCCGTGTACATTTCAGAGCCCTACAGTGGCTACACCTAGGTCTGCCTGGACATAGGCAAACCTTATCACAGAAGAAGCTTCCTAAGCTCCAAGGAAGCATCTGTATGGTCTGCTGAGTGTTATGCAGCCTGTAAAACCCAGGGGCAAAGATGGTCATGATGGGGACTGGTAAGTCTTGTACCTATCAAGAGAGAGATTATAATGGCTTCTTAAAAATTATTTCTCATCTGAGAGTCTTTAGAAACTAGATATCTTAAATTTAGAAGCCACGATATGTTAAGATCTGGGTTAAATGCTGTTGAGTTGGTGACTGATTCAGCCCGGTATCCCGGGCAAAACGTGTTCAGGGATGGGTATCATCATTCAATTTTTACAACAAACTCTGTTGGGTACTATTATTAGTCTTATTTTAAAGACCACAACCTAGAGGCTTAGAGAGGTTCAGTAAGGCGCATAAGGTTGTACAGTTTGTGCAGCTTGGGTTCCAGTAACAGACACTGCTCTTGACCATAAGATAAGCACTTAAATTGGAAGAGGAAGTCAAGAGTTCCAAACTCTGCTTTGGGAAGTTCCACTGGGGAGGTGACTTGCTTAAACAAACTCTGAAGAATGATGAGGCATCTCGCAGGAATGGGAATGGCCATATTAGGGATAGGGACCCCCTAGGACAAAGGCCCAGAAGGGACAGGAAGCAAGTGGGGAAACACAAACGCGTTCACATGATGGGGAGGCTTCCCAGGGTATCAAGGACAGCCTAGGCAGGACTTGGTCTACCATCCTATGGAGTCTGCCCTCTCTCCTGTAGGAGATGGGGATTCACCAGAGGGTTTTAAGTAGGCTGGTAATGAATTGGGGTTTCAAATTTAGAAAGATGAACCCTAAGAACTATAAAGGAGTAAAGCTTAGAGTCCCATGGAGGAGTTGAAGCACTGGAGGAGAAATAGATGACCGATGACTCGGAATCTCCTCCCTCACATTTACGTTAGGAGGTAGCCAGAAGGAAGTGGGTATAAAATGTTTAAACAGAAGCCTCTGAGCTGCTCCAGCAGGGAGGGGGCTAACAGGGTGATGTGAGACGTGAGAGGGACTTAGTTTTTGACCACTGAGAGGTTCGTTTTCAGTTTGGAAGCAACGATGATATCACTTTTCCTATCAGAAATCATGTGATTTACATTGTATTCTCCCATGCACACACAGGGGTGTGCACCGACACACCCCCACACACACCCCCAGAGGCAGAACACAATGTCAGCTTACTCAGAAGGAGACAGAAGCCTCTCTAATGTTTGTCTGAAATCAGTAAATGTGCCTAGCATTTCAAATATCATATTTAAATAAATGTATTTGATGATGACTCTACATTAAAGTGAGAACTCAAGCCAATTACAGATAGGAACAAAATTCCTTCTACTGATATAGAGAGAAATCACAATTCCAGAGCAGCTTATGTGAGACAAGAATGGTGTGTAACACACAGAACACCTTCAGGATCTGAACCCTGAAAAGGGAGAATTTTTTTTTTCTAGTTTAGGATTTTCAACATAACTTAGGAGAATTGTTGAGCTAACATTAAGATAGTACTATAATATTGGAAGCCCAAACACCAGATGTATCAAACAATGGAATTGTATTTATTAATGAACAGTCATTTTAAAAATAATGCCATTGTTATAAACGAAAACGTCTATAATGCTTTAAAATAGCCTGTTAATAATGGTAGATGCAAGGGATGGGAAGCCCTACGTGAATTCACCGACAGTCAACCACAGGCCACTTTACTGAATAGTTTACTAATTTACCTTGGAATGACCAACTGGCCCAACTCCAGTTCTACAGAATTTAATAGCAAATGACCAGTAGAGTAATTTGTTAAAGGACCCTTTTATCTAATACTTAATTAACCAAAAAAAGTAACAGCTTTTTTATTAACCGCTTAAAAAGTGTATAGCAGTTATTTGTGTTTCACCGAGACTGGCCTAATGTTCTGTGCATTACCGTTTGTGAATTTTGAATTTCACTGTAATGTATAGCATGGGTGTCGAGGATTTCAACGAGTGTACAGACTCTTGCTCCAAGACCATGTTAAATCTAGTCTTCTAACTTCCCTCCTTCCCTCAGTCCACTAATTTACTTTCTTGAGTAGGAGAAAAACGAGGGACTTGTACAGAGAATTTTGTGGATTTGTGCTTGGGGAGGATTTTGCACCAACATTTTTACATGCTTACTCTGTTAGGCATGCATCACTCAGATACATACATGCCCATGCAGCCACAAAGACTCTGCTCTAGTCTTGGATAGTCTTTGCAAATCATTAACTACACAGAGTAAAACAACACTGTTTCTCATCTCAAATGATGCTCACTTATCAAAAAGAGGATACTAAAGAGTTGTGTCTCCCTCACTGTCTCCATGGGTACTGTATAACTTCTGTATCATTAAACAATAAAGAGTAATTGATTTCCCTTCCCCTGATGTAAATTTTCAGACAGAATCTATATATTTCACAAAACAGGTAAAAATAAACATGTAGTTCTCATTTCAGATACCTAGTCTTTTCTGAAATGCTTAATGCTTTATAGGCAAGTGTATGGGCTAGTCCTTACACAGTCTACGGTGTCGTAATATGTATTTGTCAGTCTGACTAAGCAAGTCAGGTCTGTGGGTGTGGGCTAGAGCGTGGATATTTGTGTAAGATGTATGCATGTGTATTGATTTGGTGGATGAGTGATATATACAAATAAATGAATGAAATATTCCCAATCTTGGTGCACAGTTCAAGTGGTACCACCCCTTTTCTCTCAGTTATGAAAGCAAGTCAGTAAATCAACTAAATAGGAAAGGGAGTAACCTGGATTGAAAAGACACTGAGTGAAAGAAACCTATCCTATCATTTATACATATAAAATATTTAACATTTGTGACCTGCCTGACAGGTGAAATTCAAAATATGAAAAATTACAAACCAAGAGTATACTGAATATTTACCATCCTCAGAGGAACCAGAACTGCTATGAATTTTATGATTGGTTAATAGAAAACTCCCCCCCCCCCGCCTTTTTTTTAGTGAATCAATAAGTCAACAAACTGGTCAGTTGGCGTATAACTGAGCTAGTGATTCTTGGTGAATTGGTTGGCTTGGAGATTTTGAGGGATGATGACTATAGCAAAGCCACAGTGGTCTTCGAGTAATGATTTAGTTGTATGTTTACTGGTGTTTATATAAATTGGAAGTAACTACTTGAAAGCATTTGTAGATACCATGGATTGGAAAGTAAAATATGCCTCATTCAGGAAGAAGACGTAAGAAACAAAGAGGAGAAAGAGACGGCATCTAGAGAAGGAAAGCCTAACTCTCCCAGAAATCTGCAGCCTGCTTCTGCTTATGTCTCATTGGCCAGAATTGTGTCACATGGTCGATCTTAGCTACAAGAGAGTCTGGGAAATGTACTTTTTATCTTGGCTCATTCCATCCTCAACCATAACTGGAGTTCTGATCAGAAGGAAGAAAGAGCGCTTCGATATTGGAAAAACAACTAGCAGTGTCGATCTGCCAGAATTGAAGTTTCTCTTTTTCATTGTCTTTTCTTTTCACTTTTTAAGTCATTACTATGCTGGCTTTTTTCTTTTTTAAAGTTATTGCCCCCTTGTCTCCCCATTGAATTATATTTTATTTAGAATTGTAGCAGTTCTAAGGGCTAGAGATCATCGAATTCCACCCCCTTTATTCCACTGAGGAGAAAACTGAGGCTCAAAACTGCAGTTACTTGCCCAAGGGCACACAGTGAATTAGAAACCACAAGTAGAGCCTCAGTCCAGTGCTCATCCCTCAGGGCCATGCTGCCTTTGGGTAATGAGAAAAAAAAGTCAAACAGACAAATTTCACTTTTATTTTTCCTAAGTGAAAACTCCAATTACCAACTTCTTTACATTTTAAATTATTTGCACTTGTGGAATTCAATTTCTAGCCAGCCAAGCATAATTGTAACACATTGCCAGTTTTTCTTATTAAGTTTGCTACATACTTTGTTATAGGATCATATAGCTGCCAAAATGGGATGGGGGGGTTCATAGGGGTTTTTCTTCACTCATTAATCAAAAAGATTAAAGGCCAATATATGAGAATAACCTCACAGAACGCTACCCAAAACTGTTGCTAGAAAAATACCCCAAAGAATATTTGCAGCTTCCTGCCATTTTCTGAACAGCTTTCAGAGATTGCTACACAAAAGGCTATGTGATAGACTGGGAAGGCTCGGTGGGAGGAACACAGGACCTGGTCCTCTTTCAGTCTCTTCTAAGAAATGAATGATCTTGTGCAGGTCACTTTCTTGTTCTGACTCTCTTGTGCAGTGAGGAGAGGTTGCTCTGGAAGTAGGATCTCAGCTCTAGTTGCACACTGGAATGAATCACTGAAGTGCATTTAAAATTGTCAGTGTTGATATTCCCCCAACTATTTGATTGTATTGGTTTCCAAGGTAGGACATAGGTACCAGCAGTTTCTGTAAAGTTCCCTAGGCAATGCTAACATGTAGCCAGAGTTGAAATCCACTGGGCTATAATGAGCACTGATCTTGCTACTCAAAATGTGACCCACTGACCAGCAGTATCATATAACCTGGGATACGGTGAGAAATGCAGAATTCAGGGTCCCACTCCAGACCTGCTGAATCAGAATCTGCAAGGACCTTAGGTGATGCAATCTACTGTAAAGTTTGAGAAGCACTGCTGAGATTCCTCTCAGTGCTCTTATTTCATGTTTCTATAATATTGGGTTTCTTTCTTGCTCAAAAACCTTCAATTGCTCCTCATGCAATCTCAGTTCTGCAAACTGGTGTTTAAGGCTCATCATTATCTAACCCAGCCTTCTCTCCAACCATTCCTCCCATTATGTGTTCGGATCTTTAGAGACCTCTGTTCTTTCCTTATTCCCCAAGCAGCCCTTGTTTTTTTCTGCCTGGTTGGCATGGCTCCCCAGTCCTTCCCCAGCTGTATACTTCAAAGTCCAGCCAACTGTGCCTTGCCTCGGCCCACCATGCATCGCTAGCACTTACCCTTTCTGCTCTGATTTGCAAGTTGCCTGAGGTACCTTGAATTGCTACCAGTGGATTTTGTTTCTTACCTCCCTATTTAGACTGTACGGTCCTTTAAGGCAAGGACTGTATCTTAGCCATCCTTGAATCCCAAGTGCACACTCAAAAAACTATGGTGGCCATCTGGTAAGTGTTTCTATCAAGGCGTGCTGGAATGAGAACACCAGTGACTTGGGAGTCAAGGGAGGTGGATTTTGTAACCCCCGATGATGTGACCTTCTCTGGGTCTCAGTTTTCTTAGTTTTCTTGTATATAAAGGCCTTCAGTTACCTTCCAGTTCTGGTGTTCTAAGTCTAGGTCTTTGTTGGGACCCAGTTTTATCCAATCATGGTCCCTGAAGATTGGGCCCTCAGTTCTCTTGTATTTTACCAGCGGCGGTTTGCACGTGTAAAGAGTTTTTAATTTATACAATCCTTCATGTGAGATTTAAATATACTGTCTTACCCTGTCCTTGAAAATAAGTGCTGCCCCACAGGTCTGAAAGTGAAAGAAACCAGGGTGATTTCAGTGAGAATCAGGCAGCTGAATGAGTGAGAAACCAAATAAATGTGGTTTGGTCCTTCCATTATCTTGTTTGGTTTTCAAGGGAATTGTGATCTTTTGTCGCTCAAGGATTTGGTTTGGGATCAGTTGGAAATGTGTGGGTTTTGCCCTGTAAATGTTTTTGCTCTGAGTTACACAGCTATCTGGTCAATCACAATAAGCACCCTTCACAGCCATTTGCAACTTACACCCTACATTCTCATTCAGCCCTGCAACAACCCTGTGATGGAGATATGCAGGGGCCAGGATTGCCCCCAGGTGGAGTTGATGAGGCAGGCTCAGAGAGGTGAAGCGATTTGTCAGTTATTTTCTGTGGTTTTCAAAGGTCTGGTTTCTGTCCCAGAAGCCCCCCGGGGCGGGGCACTTATCAGCCCTGTGGAATCGTTGACCCCAACTCGGATGGAATTTCTAGGGCTCAGCCTCAGGATCCTGTCAACTTGATAATCCCCTTGGGGAGATTCTTCAGCATAACCAAGTAGGAGAACCACCTTGCAAGTAAACGTCCTCTATCCCTATAGAGAACTAATCTACATCTCGGGATGGCTGCGTTGACTCCCTTCCCCAGGCAAAAGTTTGGAAACTGGGTGTGTTTATCACAGTCAACTGAGCAGCTTTTAAGAAAGATCACCTCAGTAAGCACCATACTAGGCCAAGTGACACAAGTACTGTATGGAGTGGCCTGGGAATCTTATTTTTAAATAGTTGTATAGATGACCTTGATACTCAGCAAGGCTTGGGAGCTGTTGTCCTATGGCTAAGTTGAAACCAGACTGGGATATTTTTAAAAGGCTGTAGTCAACAGGGAGAATAGTTTGTAACTGGATACTCTGTTGCATTTAAAATGGGGTATCCGGGCTTCCCTGGTGGCACAGTGGTTGAGAGTCCGCCTGCCGATGCAGGGGACACGGGTTCGTGCCCCGGTCTGGGAGGATCCCACATGCCGCGGAGCGGCTGGGCCCGTGAGCCATGGCTGCTGAACCTGCGCGTCCGGAGCCTGTGCTCCACAACGGGAGAGGCCACAGCAGTGAGAGGCCCGCGTACTGCAAAAAAAAAAAAAGGGGGTCTCCTATAGGGCTATCTGCCTACCCTCTTCTTTATCTCCTCCAGAAAGACCTCTTTCCCCTACTCAGTAGAGGTCCCTTGAAACACGCCTAAATTCCTTGAAGTCTTTGTAGGAGAGAGTAAGGCTGAGGGAGAGTTTTCCAGATTCTGGCTTTCCGTCTGAGGCCATCACTTGTCATGCTTCCACATTAGGGGACACTAGGCTACACGCAGGCTAGGGCCTCAGCCAGTAGCTTCTGGACTTGAACCTACTGGTGTCCACTAAGAACAGCATTTCCTCTACTACACAGAGTCAGATAAAAATAGAAAAGACGAGCCCTCATGTTTTATAGCACTTTTCCGTTCACAGAGCACATCCACATCTTTTTATCTCATTCATCCTCCCTCATAGCCAACCTGTGAGCTAGATGTCATTACCCACATGTTACGGATGGTGAGACTGAAGCTGAGAGATAAAGCGCCCTGCTCAGTCGGGGCTGATGAATCACAGAGCTGAGCAGACCACCTGGGGGTTCTGATTCCAGGTGCACATCACACCCCACCTTCTCACATCAGCCTTGATGGAGCAGGTGTTTTACTCTCATCCTCAGATGGCAGAGCTGAAGTTAGAAGTGTTAAGCCCCAAGTCACACAGCTCCTAAGTGTGAAGACCGGGATTCAAACCCAGTTCTCTCAAGCCAACTGCTCTTCTTGTTTCATGGCGCTGCCATTTTCCTGGAAGGCACAAATCCTCAGTTGTGTTTATTACACATTGTTGACATTTGCCCCTACTAAGAGATCATCATACTTCAATGGACCCATACACAGATACTTGGATATACACACAACCAAAACAAAAGATGTTTTTAACTACTACTCTACTGCCATACACTCTACTTTCCATTTTATTCTAAAATGCTGGTTCTGCTAAGTGAAGTATGTCAGACAGAGACAAATATCATGTGATATCACTTATATGTGGAATCTAAAATATGATACAATTGAACTTATTTACAAAGTAGAAACAGACTCACAGACTTAGAAAACAAATTTATGGTTACCAAAGGGGAAAGGTGGGGGGAGAGATAAATCAGAAATTTGGGATTAACATATACACACTACTATATATAAAATAGATAATCAACAAGGACCTACTGTGTAGCACAGGGAACTCTATTCAGTATTCTGAAATAACCTATATGGGAAAAGAATCTGAAAAAGGATGGATATATGTGTATGTATAACTGAACCACTTTGCTGTACACCTGAAACTAACACAATGGTGTAAATCAACGATACCCCAATATAAAATAAAAATTAGGTTAAAAAAATTTCTCCAGAGAAGATATACAGATTGCCAACAAACAAATGAAAGGATGCTCAACATCACTAATCATTAGAGAAATGCAAATCAAAACTACACTGAGGTATCACCTCACACCAGTCAGAATGGCCATCATCAAAAAATCTACAAACAATAAATGCTGGAGAGGGTGTGGAGAAAAGGGAACCCTCTTGCACTGTTGGTGGGAATGTAAATTGATACAGCCACTATGGAGAACAGGATGGAGGTTCCTTAAAAAACTACAAATAGAACTACCATACGACCCAGCAATCCCACTACTGGGCATATACCCTGAGAAAACCATAATTCAAAAAGAGTCATGTACCACAATGTTCATTGCAGCTGTATTTACAATAGCCAGGACATGGAAGCAACCTAAGTGTCCATTGACAGATGAATGGATAAAGATGTGGCACATATATACAAATGGAATATTACTCAGCCATAAAAAGAAACGAAATTGAGTTATTTGTAGTGAGGTGGATGGACCTGGAGACTGTCATACAGAGTGAAGTAAGTCAGAAAGAGAAAGACAAATACTGTATACTAACACATATATATGGAATCTAAAAAAAAATGTTTCTGATGAACCTAGGGGCAGGACAGGAATAAAGACGCGGACATAGAGAATGGACTTGAGGACAACGGGAGTGGGAAGGTTAAGCTGGGATGAAGTGAGAGAGTAGCATTGACATATATACACTACCAAGTGTAAAATAGACAGCTAGTGGGAAGCAGCCGCATAGCACAGGGAGATCAGCTTGGTGCTTTGTGACCACCTAGAGGGGTGGGGTAAGGAGGGTGGAAGGGAGGCTTAAGTGGGAGGGGATACGGGGAGATATATATATGTATAGCTGATTCACTTTGTGATACAGCAGAAACTAACACAACATTATACAGCAATTATACTGCAATGAAAATGTTAAAAAAAATAAAATGAAATGCTGGCCCTGACCCATTAAATTTGTTTCCTAACCCACTGAAGGGCCATGACCTGGAGTTCGAAAAACACTCTTCAGAGTGTTCAAACGTTGCTTGGGGTATTTATTTACACTTTTTCTACTAGGTCAAAACCACAAGTGGAGAAATTGGAGCAAATTCCTTGCTGCTTAGCCTTGGCCCCGATCAGCCTGGGCCCCTCTGCCCGGTTCCTTCCTGGTTTCCCTGGCCCCTTGGGTGGGCCTCCAGCTCCTGGCTGCCTCCCAGGCTGCAGAGAGGGGGTTCTCGAGGCTGGAGGAAAGTGCCAGCCCCGCGCGGGGATAATGAGCACATCCTTCACAGCTTACCCTTTCCTGATGCCTGTGAACAGTAATAAAAATGTGAGCAAACAGGGAGAGTTTAGTGTGTTTATTGCTGCTATTGAGAAAATAATGTGATAATAAACAGGGCCGGTAATGGAAATTGCTTCTAAGAATAAAATTATGTTTTATGAGTTACATGCAGCCATCAGAACGTGTTTTCGCTCTCCAAGTGGGAGCTGCCGGGCTGGTTGGTGCTGTTCCACCAGGGCCCCCTCCCTCCCCGGAGCCCTACTGCTCGCTGCACTTGCCAGCTTGAACTTCTAGCCTTATTGACTTCTTGGCATTGCTGATCTTTGGAAACGGGGCAGCTTGGGTGACATTGCATTTTAATTAGTGCATTTAATCCCTGGCTTATGTGCTGATGCCTGTTACTTTCCTTCACCGAGACTCATTAGGCCTGGATGAGAGACTCTTCTTTAGTGTAGGATGTAGGAATTAACCCTGGGCACAGTTTCAATGGTCTATGCGGAAGAGGACAGCCTTTTCTATCAGCTAATCGCCCATCGTGTCATTAGCACGGGCATCAGAGTAAAATGAAAGCTTGAGAGCTTCGCTTCTGTACTAATTAGACAGAAAATGACAGAAAAATGTCAGGCTTGAAGACCTGAGTTGGCTTTGATGACACCCAGACTTTCGCAGGCTACCGACAAAATGCCCTGTAAACCTGTTCATTCTGACTTTTGTCCAGAATTCTGCTTTACACCCTGTCTTTTCACCATGCTTGCTTATATTCCCCTTTCTGTTGGGAATCTTTCAAGTGCCAGCTTTCACCTGTCCAAGTCTAACTCATCCCCCAGTGTCTCTCCTGACTGTGATAGCCTAACGAGAAGTCATGCCAAACCCCACGAGCTCTTCCTTCCCTATGTGAGTCCCATATACTGTTAGGGAACTTGTCCTGGCCTCCTGAGTATTAAGCTAATTGCATCTCATCCCTTATTAGATCATAAGCTTGTGGATTCAGATTGTGGTTGTTCTTCATCTCTGATCTGGCCCAGGGTACATCAAAAGCCATCTGGGTGCATGATGTGGCAGTCGATCCAAATGAAGAGGGATGGACCATCGGATGTCCATCACATGTGATGGGGCTGGGCTAGGGTGAGGCCGGAGAGGCCCCTGGCACACAGAATGTAAAGAGACGCTTGCAGGACCCCAAGTGGGAGTCTCTCTTGAAAGTGTTTGCCCTAGGTACCTCTCATGCCTTACCCCAGTCCTCGCCTTGGTGGGTGGACTGGGAAAAGAATGGAGGTCTCTCTTGAAGAGGCATTTGCTGGATTCCTTTTGTGAGGACAGTGTCGTCTTCTCTGATCAGGATTTGTGGAATCCGTAGAAGAGAGCCTCCTCGGTTCTGCCATGGTCCTCTTAAGGGTGCTAATTCTGGGGTTTTCCTCCTCGCCCAGTCCAGTAGGGCTCCAGGCCTCTGTTGCTGTACCTGTGGTTTCGTGGGCACGTTCCCCAGGCTAACTCATCCTTGATGGCCCTTCATACACCCCTCATGTGGGACACTGCAGAGACTCCATGAGATTCCCGGCCTTTAGAGTCCCCCCACCCTTGGCCCAGTCCACGTTCCATGTCACAGTGGGTCCAAAAGCTGCTCTGGGTCCCTCCTTCCCAGCCATCCTCGTTCTCCTCTTCTCACGCCACGGCAGATGGAGACCGAGTCCCCAGAGACTGCAAAAGATGAGATGGGTGGGGCATTCATGGGTTTTACAAAGATTTCCTACTTAAGCTGTGATGGCAAACCAAAGTGTCTAACTAGAATTATAAATTAGGTTCTTTAAAGAGTAGAATGCTTACACCATGATAACACGTTAGGATATTTGATGGGGGTCTGTCTTTAGGGGAAGTGTGAATCCATTCACTCACTCATTCGTTTGTTCATCCAGCAGTGCAAGAGTCTGGTCTAGATGCATCAGGATATAAGGCCGACCCGGGGGTGTCTTCACGCTCCTTACCTCCTACAGAGAAGAGGCAGGGTGAACCAGGACGCAGTCCTTGAACAAGTTCACGGTAAGTTGCACAAGTAAGAGGAAGAAAACAAGCCGGGTAGGATCGGGAAGGGCTGGGGATGGGGCCACGGCAACGGGGAGCCCTTCAGAGGCAATGGCGTCCATGCTGAGACCTGAGGATCGGACAGGCTGCCAAGGGCATTGCCAGGCCAGAGCCAGAGCGGCGGCTGGAGGCTGGGACTGTCTTCATGGGTCTCAGGGGCAGGAGGATGTCATGCAGCTGGAGGAGAGTGAATGAGGGCCAGAGTGGCACCGAAGGGACTTGGTGAAGTACATGGAGGTCATGTGCAGCCAGGGCTTTGGACTTCATTCCTGTGGGAACCGGAAACACTTGATGCGTGTTGACCAGGAGACTGACATGGTTAGATTTATGTTTTCAGCGATCCCGCTGGCTTATGTGCAGGCTGGATTGCTAAGGGCCCAGCATTCTGCACAACAACCCACCCCAGTAACCACACTTTTAGATAAAACACAAAGGTCTGTAACATACAGAATGCATGGAAGACTCTTTTTTTTTTTTAATGCCTTTTCCACCTTTTTTTTTTTTTTTTTTAGATATTGGGGGTAGGAGTTTATTAATTAATTAATTTATTTTTGCTGTGTTAGGTCTTCGTTTCTGTGCGAGGGCTTTCTCTAATTGCTGCGAGCGGGGGCCACTCTTCATCGCGGTGCGCAGGCCTCTCACTATCGCAGCCTCTCTTGTTGCGGAGCACAGGCTCCAGACGCGCAGGCTCAGTAGTTGTGGCTCACGGGCCTAGTTGCTCCGCGGCATGTGGGATCCTCCCAGACCAGGGCTCGAACCCGTGTCCCCTGCATTAGCAGGCAGCTTCTCAACCACTGCGCCACCAGGGAAGCCCTGGAAGACTCTTTAATTTGTAGGTAGTCTTTGTATGTTTCTTCCTGGCTGGAAACTTATCTTTAAGAGAAGCAAACAGACAAAACCCAAAGCCTTGCTTTTTGTGTGGAGTACACATTTACAGTACTCTTAATAATAGTTGTCAGGTTTTTCACCCTTTTCCTTCTTCTTTGTTATCAAATCCATGGCACCCTCATGCTGTTCTGCATGTGCACATTATATGCTTGACCTTTGCCTGTGTCCTTTCCCAAGAAAACTGAATATAAGTCAGCGGCTGAAGGAGCAGATACCATTTCTTTGAATTTGTCGCAGAGAGGAACGTGTTATTCACCCATGTCCAATTTTCCTTGGTGTTTGGAGTAGCGAGAACAGCTTTAGGGACAAGACCAAACTTCCACAGTCCTTGAACATCATCTCATATGTGACACTTTTTTGGTAAAAACCATCTCTGGCCCTTACGGTAGTCCCCAGGGTGGGGGTGTAGCGAAGGTGGCCCCTGTACACAGTTGAGTATGTTCCCTCTGTGTAATAACGACCTTCTGTAGACCCACCCTGCCATTCTCTAAATCTTTTTTCTCCTTTAGTCTGATAAAGTGGCTTCAGGGAAGCAAAGATGAGGTATTTAGAAAGGAAGAGGGGAAAAGTGTGTGTGTGTGTGTGTGTGTGTGTGTGTGTGTGTGTTTTATTTTTTCCTGTGAAGGGTATAGGTTTATCACAGGGTGATGCCTCTACTGTGAGTTAGTGGTTCTCCAACGAGGCTGAGAAGCTCACTTGGGCAATCAGCTTAAAAGGACAGTCCCGGCCTGTTATGGGTTGAATTGTGTCCCCACCTCCCAAATTCCTGTGTTGAAATCATTATCCCTAGGACTTCAGACGTGACCTTATTTGTAAATAGGGTTGTGGCAGATGTAATTTGTTAAACAAAAATGAGGTCATACGGGATAAGGTGGGCCTCTAATCTAATATGACTGGTGTCCTTATAAAAAGGGGAAATTTGGAACCAGAGGCACACACATGCAGGGAGAACCACTTGAATGCAGGGACTGGGGTGACGCAGCAGAAGTCTAGGAACTCCAAAGATTGCCAGCAAACTACCAGAAGCTAGAAAGGAGGCCCCAGGAGGAACCAACCCGGCTGACACCTTGGCCTCAGACTTCCAGCCTCCAGAAGTATGAGACAATGAATCTGTGTATTTTCAGACCCCCAGTTTGTGACCCTTCGTTACAGCATCCCTAGGAAACAAATACACTGCCTGTTCTGGCTCCTACTGGAAATGCTCTCTGGGGGAAAGCCCAGGGATCTGAACGTTTCAAAAGCCCCTCACTGGCTTCTGAGGACAGGCTGGGGCTGGGACACACAGTTCAGTCTCCCTGCTTGTCCCTTCCCTGGGTGGCCACAGTTACCACTCCCACATTTGGTCCCCTGCTTCTCTAGTTGACTTGCTTGGTGGATTTTAGGGCTTTCGTGGGTTGTTTGGACACGTTGCAGCCATGAAAGAATTAGTCAAGATGGGACTGTTCACTTATTAAAACAGTTGTTGACATTCCTCTGCTTAAAAAAAAAACTTGCTGGTGTTCCATCCTAGTACATAACGCCACGTACAAAAAGCCGAAATTCCAAATGCATTCTCTGCACCTCGCCTGGCACTGACTACACGGTAAAGCAAACGTTGTTAAAGATGACAGTCTTGCTAATTTCAAAGAAGTCAAGTAACATCATTTGAAAACTCTGGTTGCTGGGCTGTTAGCTAAATAGAAAGAGACTGTTCTTCATTCTAAAATGTCTGTGGGACTCAGTGTTCTTTCAGACGACAGGGAGAAACTTCTTCCCAGACAAGCCCAGTGAGCAGTGTATATATAGAGACCAAAGACAGGAGGGCACTTTTAATTTTATTTCTGGCCAGTCTGACCTCCGAGACCAGCTTGCCTGTCCTACAGCCCCGGCATCACCGTAGTGATCAAGCAGAGGCGTTTTTTATGACAAGTCTGTGTCTCAGGAACCTGTAGCATCCTTCATCTCACCCTTTGGGCTAGAATTTATCAAGGTTGTTCTGAGCCCACAGGTGATTTTTTTTTCCTCCTGAAACGTCGGTAAATTTCTGCTCAGCCATTTTTCTCCTGCTGAAGCATGAAGCGTAGTTATCATGCTCTAAAAATCGTTTAGATGCTTTCCACCCACCTCCAGCCAAATAACAGGAGCTGTTTGTTTGTCTTTTAAAGTAAAAATTTTCCATGGCCTCTTCTGAGAGCAGGAACTGGTTCTTTGTCACAGTATGACATTTTCTCCTTAGCCCGAAAGGGTACAGAAAAAGGAACGTGGGCTCCAGGAAAAAGACAGACTCGAGTTTGAATCACACTTTTCCAATCACTGTTTGATGATCTCGGGCAAGATATTTAATCTTGTTCCCAGCCTTGTTTTCCTCACCTATAAAATGGGACAATGACACCTTTCAAGTTTATGGTGAGGACTGGTGCTGATTTATGCATAACAGCTGGGGATATGGGAGTGGAGTTCTCAAACCTGGATTCCCATGGGAACTTTTAAAATGAAATCGCCCTTACCTGGGACAAAGTGAATTTGATTCTCATGGTAAGAGTACACATCTGAATAATTCTTTTTTTTTTTTTTTTTTGTGGTACGCGGGCCTCTGAGTGTTGTGGCCTCTCCCATTGCGGAGCACAGGCTGCAGACGCGCAGGCTCAGTGGCCATGGCTCACGGGCCCAGCCGCTCCGCGGCATGTGGGATCTTCCCGGACCGGGGCATGAACCCGCGTCCCCTGCATCGGCAGACGGACTCCCAACCACTGCGCCACCAGGGAAGCCCCATCTGAATAATTTTTAAATTCTCCAGGAGATTCAGAAGCCCAGTGAGGGTTAAGAACCAGTGGGCCTAACAAAGATGAACTTCAGAAGTGTAATGCTAAGTGAAAGAAGCTGACACAAGAGACCACAAATGGTATGATTCTGTTTATATGATGTTCTAGAAATGGCAGAACTGTAGAGATAAAAATAAGATTAGTGACAGGACCAGGGAGCTTGGGGAAGGGGATTACTGCAGAAGGGCAGAGAGGAGCATTTTTGGGTGAAAATGTTTGATATATTAAATTGTTAACACTCATTCACCTGTATGCTTCAAAAAGTAAATTCTATTGTCTGTAAATTATACCTCAATTCAAAAAAAGAACTGGTAGCATAGGTCCTCAATCGCCATTATTTTGATGATGATGATGATGATGATGATGATGCAGTAGCAGGAAGAAAGCAGCAGGAGTTCAAAACAATTTCCAAAGGTTGTATTTTTTGATGAGGACCAGCTTGAAACTCCTGAAGCATTACCAGATAGATAGCCATAAATCCATAATTTGAAATGTGCACATTAACATGAATGCATTTGACATGCTTTTAGTTCCAGATGTTCGGGTAAGCATGCCGAATGGGGTTTGCTGACTCTTTCATTACTAATGAAGAATAAATAACAGATGACTAGAAAGAGTGTCAGTGTGAGGATGAACACTGGAAGCATTTTGAAACCGAGTTATTCAAACTCCCTGAGG
The DNA here is from genome assembly GCF_949752795.1 of Hyperoodon ampullatus. Lineage (NCBI taxonomy): Eukaryota > Metazoa > Chordata > Mammalia > Artiodactyla > Ziphiidae > Hyperoodon > Hyperoodon ampullatus. Next base: position 78,217,737 of record NC_136928.1, read on the forward strand.
CTTTCAACAAAACAATCAAGAGAAGCAGAGGCTCTTGGGAAATTCTTCCCGAGTCTCTTTTCTGCGGGGGCTGGAAGAATGGTCCTTCCTTTTACTCAGGTTTGCAGAAGAAGCCTTGAGAACATGATATGTCTGAAGAGCAAAAATGTAGGAAGTAGGGCTTCCCTGGTGGCACAGTGGTTGGGAGTCCACCTGCCGATGCAGGGGACACGGGTTCGTGCCCCGGTCCGGGAGGATCCCACATGCCGCGGAGCGGCTGGGCCCGTGAGCCATGGCCGCTGAGCCTGCGCTTCCGGAGCCCGTGCTCCACAACGGGAGAGGCCACAACGGTGAGATGCCTGCGTACCGCAAAAAAAAAAAAAAAAGTAGGAAGTAGATAGCAGCCAAGACCTGTGGTGGAGGCTTCAGTCTGAGCTGGGTCAGGGCTCTCAAGTGGGAGAACACGGGCATTCTGTCCTGTTCTGCTGGTAATCAGAACTAGAGCTCACATCTTGGCTTGGTTCTTTGGAATTGTGTTTCTCCAGCTCAGAACAGGTCAAAATGCTCCTCCCGTCTTTTTCCAGTTGTGTAACCTTTGACAAGTGATCTAAACTTTCAGAGTGTGAGCTTCCACACCTAAAAAAGTGGGCGATGCTGCCTACTCTGCTGGATTTGTCAGACAAAGTAGAGATAATGTACATGAAGTGCCATGCCCACTGCCTGGCAAAACATCCTATATTTAATAAGTCAAACCGTGGTGGACATTGTTCTCTTAGGTTTATCTGTTTTAATTCGTTTACCACAGCTCTATATGAGGTGTATATAATTGTTGTTGTCGCATTGTATGAATGAGGAAACCGAGCACCGAGAGGTTGGTAATTTGGCCGAGGATAGATGGACACGCACTGACTCTGCATCCTTTGCTCTCAGCCACTTGACTGTACCATCCTTGATGTGTGCAGTAGGCTTATGATAAACCATGGGAATCTGCGGAAAGTTCAGTGTCTTTCGTGTTTCCTTGGGTAGGATTGATTCACCACAGATTTCTAGATACTCTGCTGATCTGTGTGTGCATGTGCACCTCTACTTGGTCAGGGAAGGCTGCTCAAATGCAAGGCAGTGAGTTTTGCAGTAAAGCCTGGAGACCTTGGGTAGAATTCCTGTCTGCCCTTTCCGAGGTGTGACATTTGGCCAGTCCCTTGATCTCTTTGGGGGCCTTTATTTCATTTCTACAAAATAGGAATGTTTATGTCTATCTTACCAAAGGGTTGGGAGGTTTAAATAAAATGATGGATGAACATGTACCTGGAAGATTGTCCGAATGTATAGGATCTTGGTAAATATATCTATTTTTAAGATTAAAGAAGGAAGATATTTTTGAGAGAAGCTTGCAACCTAACAAGGCTCATGGAGCTTGTATTTCTGGCTTACTCTTTCAGTTTCCGCTTTATTGATGGTGGTTCCCAGGCAGAGCCCTGGTGATCTCTCTGTTTTTCTGAGTAAGGAAGTGAGCATAGCGCTCACTCCTAAGGGCAGAACCTTGGGTTTGCAAACAGAGTGAACTGATTTTTGGTGACCAAGGCCCTGAGTCCACTGTTTTGTGTCCAGGATGGTGACTGGACTGGGGGACATTCCATGAAGGGAGGAGGCTTGATCCCTGTTCTCAAGGAACTTGTCAACCAGCTTGGGTGGCAAGGCTACCACTGCATTTTAGGATGGTTACGGGGGCCTGTAGCTGTTTATCTTTGTATCTCTAGCACCTGGTCAAGTGCCCAACACACACTAACGGTTTCATGAATGTTGAGCCACAAAGGTCTGGTTACCGCCAGAGAGAGCTAGCAAGTGCTGCCACCTACAGGTGGGCAGGACAACTGCATTTCTGGGCTTGGGGACTTCTCTTTATGGAACTCAATCAAGCCTCTCTCTCCCTACTGGAGGCTCTGCGATGCTGCTTGCTGCTCTGGGGATTGTTGGCAATTTTCTCTAATTGATGCCTTATTAGTAAGCAGGAGAGAGTTTTCTTTCCATGCTGGAAGAGTAGCTGATCAGTGAACGGAGACGTACCACCCAGGCTGGTGATGTCTGATTTCTTAGCCCGCGAGGCTGTGGTGTCTGGGAAAGGCCAGTGGGCAGAGAACTGACCTGTACTGAAAACCTGTGTCTGTTATTACTTAGCTTTGTGACCTTAGGCACGCCACACTTTGCTAAACTTCAAATGTCTTACCTCATCTGCTACTGTAACCAGCTAGTACATGCTGGGTGCCTGCTGAGTTCCAGGTCTCATCACACAGGGAATAAAATTTTTCACTTAGGACAGCACCTGAGATCAGCTGAGGAAACAGCTATGGATAGCGGGGAGAGGCCTAGGCCATCCTCTGGCTTCACCGTGTCTTTCTGTCACTTTCTCTTTCTCCAGGCCTCTGTTTCCTCCTTTGTAAACTGGTCATGATGGTTCCTGCTTAGGGCTTAGGGTTGCAAAGTCAGAAAAACTGAAACAGTGCTTCTGAAAGGCCTTGGGTTTTAAGTTGTGATGTAGGAAGACATTCGTGTCCTGAAAAGTGGTCCTCATGCCTCAAAATTTCCCCTTCCCTTAAGCCCTTCATATTCTGAAATCTCCCTCCTGGAAGCCCTCAGCTTCTCTCCAGGGAGAAATCAGCCTTCGAATGCCTGCCTTGCTGCCCACGCTGGGAGGTTAGGTAGGATCCTGGAGGAGGTGAGTCTTGACCTGGGACTCAAGGCAGCTGGTGTGACCTGGAGCAGGGGAGGGATGCCCTTTCCCACACCCTCGATTTGAAAATTCTTTGAAAAGCCATTTGCCCGTAACCTAGTGATATTGCTGCCTCTTTGGATTAGGATTTGAACTCCCAGAGGGTCCGAGTGGATGTCTCATCCATCCCTGTCTCCTCAGCCTGAGCCGAGTACCCTGCACAGAGTAGTGGCTTTATGAAAATCCACTGGACTGAATTAAGTGGAATTGAATCACTAAACCACAAAGACACCTGCTGGACTGAACATTAACACAAGCCCTAGCAAGCCTGGGTAGAGATCATTCTTGAAAGCTGGTGTGTCAGCGGTGGGGACGGAGGCAGGCTTATTCTCCCTGACAAACAGAGACTGTTTTCCTATACCCTTGGGGTTTAATCTTTTCTTTTGAGTCTTGAGAGCCCATGGCGTTGAGTGCCGAAGCCCATTACAGAGCAGTTGTCCTTGGAGCTCAAGTCCCCTTACAGTTCTTTTCATGGGAGGCTCATATGACGGGCTCTGACATGACTTCATGAATCATAGACACTGCAGCCTCTTAGAAATGCTTTTCACCTGCCCAGCTCTGCCAAGAAATAGAGCTTTATTTCCCTGCTGGCCTCTGAATGCCCTCATCATCAAGGAAGGAGTTTTCTCCCAAGCCTTTCTTTTGCCTCCACCTTAAAGGAACATGTAATCCAATACTGAGAACGCCCTAGACATGAGGTAGAAACACTGCAGGGGCTGATCGAACTGAAGGAGGGCAAGAATATGATTCTAAGAATCACAGATCCAGGGAGGGTGAGGTCAGGGGTGCCTGGAGACAGGAGGCCTGAGGAGGTGAAAGGCACGCTCCCAGGAGCAGGTCTTACACCAGGTGTGTGTGAGACGTGACCCCGGCAACCTCGGGGTCGTGGGATTATAGAGTGTTCAGGGGCCTTGCTTCCCCCCCAATCCCACTGCTCACCTTTGTGATCCCCCATCAGCCCCTGCTGCAGTGCTTCTAAGCACATGGAGGTCCCGGAATGTGGGTGCCTTGGGCTCCACATCCCTTCTGCCTGTGGCTCCCTGTTTAGAACACCCTTGCTCGTTGTCCTTTGCCCGGTTGTCCTATGCCCAATAATTCTAATAATTATTTAGAAAAGACACCAATTTGACTGAACATTTTCTGAGATGTTCTATATACTTCTATCAGAAGAGCCTCCCTCTATCAGAACACGCTGAACTTACTAACTAGTTATTTGTGTTCAACTCTGAGTCCTGAGTTGGCCTTAAGTTGGGAAATGGCATGGCCAAGACCAGTTTTCAGAAGGGTCACTGTGTTGGTTTCTGTGGGAAGTGTGGCTGCCTGAGTGGAGAGCCTGGGTCAGGAGGGGAGATGGGGAACTAAGGGAGTGGTCCAGGGGGAGAGGATGAAGCTTTGCAGTGAGGATGTAAGAGGAAGACTGGTGTTGGTTCAAAGATGATGCGGGATGAAGGATGTACCCAAGGCACCGCTGACACGAGGGATGGCCTGAGGCTTGCCAGAAGTCTATAATGAGTAGAATGGAACGGAACAGGGGACCTTCAGGGGTTTCCTACTCTCAGGTAGTCTGTCTGCAAAAGTTCTCAATAAACAGGACAAAAACACTTGATCTGAATTTTGCTGAAGAGTTTCTTGAACCAGGTGTAAAATGCCAGTATGGTGGGTGCCTGATCTCTCTGAGGGTAGCATGTCCCCTTCCCCAGACAAATTGCTATCCCCCAGGAACAGGCAGGCACGCTTAGCACATTTTACCCAGGAGCCTTTGTTCCCATGCTTCCCACAGCATCCAGGGATCCACAGTCAAGTTCCTGCCTAACTTTAAATACACAGCCCAAATGCCCCCTTTTCATGAAAGTCAGAAGTGCTCTCTCTCCCTCTTTGGTATTCTCAAAGCTAATGTTAAGGCTAGTATCACGTTTATTCATGTGTTTGAGTTGAATAGGCATAGAGTTTATCTATTCCTTGCTCCTTGATAGTCACATTCTTTTAAATTGAAGTTTAGTTGATTTACAATTTTGTGTTAAGTTTCTGATGTACAGCAAAGTGATTCAGTTATACATACATATGTATGTTATATATTCTTTTCCATTATGGTTTATTACAAGATACTGAATATAGGTCCCTGTGCTATACAGTAGGACCTGGTTGTTTATCCTTTCTATGTATAATAGTTTGTATCTGCTAATCCCAAACTCCCAGTCCAACCATCCCCTGCCCCACCAACCCCATTCCCCTTGGCAACCACAAGTCTGTTCTCTATGTCTGTGAGTCTGCTTCTATCTTGTAGATAAGTTCATTTGTGTCATATTTTAGATCCCACATATAAGTGGATAATCATTTTTGCACCCTACTCTCTATAGACCCAATCTGACAGCGTACTTGTACGTAGCAGATGCTGAGAATTGTTCTTGAAATGAACAAGGTACCTAGCCTCCCTGGGTGCCAAAGACCACGGTCACCCTTCGTCAATAAAACAATCAGGGAGGATCATGCTTTTAACCCCTTTTTGCTAAGAAGAGCTCAGGGGTTTGGGGAGTGCGACACATATACCCAGACAGAGTCGGGGGCACGAGAACAAACATCACAAGTTAAAGTGCGTACGTGTGGGTGTGTGAAGGAGACAGGGGGTTGACACAGGAACACACAATAGATGCACAGCACTGAGCACAAAGCAAGCGCCCGAATACTTGTACAGCTCCCTTCTTCCTCTCCCTTCTGGGTGGAATCTTTCAGGACTGCAAATACCAAATGCCCTGAAGATGCCTCCACTGCAAGAGCTGATACAGGAGAGATACAGACAATAAATCCTGGCAGGGGCAGCAGACATGCCACTTGGCAGAATTTCTCTTCGGCTTCAAAATTGACCTTGTGTCTGACCCCAAGACTCCTGACTCCCTCTGAAATGGCCTTCAGCGACCTGTTGTTTGAGCACCATTGTCTATTCTTGGTGCCAACAGCAAGTTTCAAAGGTCTGTTATAGGCCCGACCCATCCCACATTCTGGCTCTGCCAATCCTACTTACTTTTCATCTCTGGCCCCTCCAAATGGTTCTTCCCTTAGGAGAATCATCTTGGAGGAACTACCTGACTTCACTTGGCTTCACTTTTTTCAAAAGCCCTTCCTGTTCTGATATCTGGGGCTACAATGTCATTGCCATCCCTTGAAGGCTTTTCCACACACAGAAAAGCCTTCCTTCTAGGAGCGGAGCAAATGATGGTACTTTGGACAGTGACCCGAGGCCCACGTCCTCCTCTGGGAGGCCTCTTTGCTTCCTGCTGTAGAGTTCCTTCTAATCTCCCAGCCGATGGGTAAGGCTGGACTGTGCGCCTGGAAGCTTTCCCTCTACCTTATTGTTTACAAATCCTTTCAGGAGCTCCCACAATCCTGGCTTCAGTCATCCGTAATCAGAACATGCTGGGCTTCCCTGGTGGCACAGTGGTTAAGAATCTGCCTGCCAGTGCAGGGGACATGGGTTCGAGCCCTGGTCCGGGAAGACCCCACAGGCCTCAGAGCAACTAAGCCCGTGCACCACAACTACCGGACCTGTGCTCTAGATCCCTCGAGCCACAACTACTGAGCTTGTGAGCCACAACTACTGAAGCCCGCGTGCCTAGAGCCCGTGCTCCGCAACGAGAAGCCACCGCAATGAGAAGCCCGCACACCACAATGAAGAGTAGCCCCCACTAGCTGCAACTAGAAAAAACCTGTGCACAGCAACAAAGACCCAATGCAGCCAAAAATAAATAAATAAATTTATTAAAAAAAAAAAAAAGAGCATGTTGCTTTCCAAGAAGGAGTCTTTCCTTTAACCTTTACATGAAAATAAGTCAATGGATGTGGGGCACTTCTGAGGCTTTCTCCTTGCCCTATGAAAAATAGTGTGTGACACAGATGAAAAGTGACCTCTCCAACTGAGCCCACGTGGAAACTATTTGTTTCTCTCATCAGAGGCCAATCTACCAGCAGACAAATACAATGGTTTACGAATAATTCAGTTATGCTTCTCATCTGCCTATTAATATTGCTTGGAACAAATATCCCGATATTATTGAGAAGAGGAGAGTGCAATGGAAGGGAATACTCTGAAGGGAAATTGAGCATCTCAAGGCCCTCTGGCCATGGGATGGAGCCTGGATCCTGTGGAGACTTTGCATCCAGAAAAGTGACAGGTGTTTCTCACTCATGTCAAGGTCAGAGCCACAGTGAATGTTCCTGTTCCCATGTTGCGGTCATGTCATCAACCAGTGATCAACTGACATCTACTCTGCACTCTTCCCTTTGTAGGGCAGCCATGAAGTTTCGAGCGTTGCCTCCATCCTCAGCTCCAGAAATGGGCTCTGATTTGCCTAATGAATCAGAGAAATCTTATTGCCTTGCCACGGTCATGGGTGTGGGCTTCCCAGGCCTAAATCAATCAACACACAGCTGTCTTCTGGCAACAGGGATTGGTTTTGTCACAGCCTCATGGTCCATTTCAGGTCAACGAGATGTGAGGGGAAATGTGTTGGATAATTTGGGGTGTAACTTCCCGCTCTCTCTGATCCCTTGAAAAAGACCACAGCCATTTTGCCTCTGTGAGCCTGAAAATGAACTCAAGCCATAGAGGAGAACACAGCTGCATGACTAGGAGAGAAACAGCCCGAGGCACTGGCTTCAGGCAACCAGGTTTGCTCTACCTCTGGGCTTCCGATTATGTGAACCAAATCATTTATTCACAATTTATTGGCTTCTCTGTGATTTGAAGCACAAAGCAAACAAACTGATGGAGGGAGAGTTTTATAGACTCAGTGGGAGAGTGGGTAAAGTCAACAGTGGGACTGCCTGAGGACTTGGGAAGAGGCAAGGAGGGGTAACAGGAAGAGTGTGCTTTGGGAAATTGACAATTGCTCCAGTCTTTTCAGGAGGGACTGTACACTGGACATTGAGCTCCTTGAGGACCCCATGTTGTCAGCATCTATCCCTAGTGCCTAGCACAGTGCCTGAGTGTACTTTGTGGATAAATCAATCAATGAGTGAATAAAGCAGTGAATGAATGGATCTTTTCTTGCTCCAGGCCATGCAGATTGGTAGGTACAGGAAGGGTTAGAAAAGGTGTCAGTGAGAGGCACTGGAGCAATCATGTGCCAAGTTCAAGACAGAAGTGGCCAGCATGAGATGACTCAGGTCCTTTCTGGTGACGGAATGAGCTGGACAGACTCTGAAGAAAGTGGGACACCGTGACACCTGCGGTTAGAAGAGCAGCCTTGGAATTAATATTTGGAGAGGGGTACCTGTTAATCAACTTCATTTTAGAAGTGCTCCTTTAAGAGGTTTGCAGGCTTGACAGGATTACAGATCTGCCTGGTAAATATGTTTTCCTGGAAGTGGTGGGACGGCTCAAGCCCTGTGGAGAGTGACAGTCCCATAAAATTACTCAGAAGCTGGTTCCAGGGGCTTGGGCCCAAAGACTCTCAGAGTAATTATAGTATCAACTGCATTATCAGTGCCAGCCAGGCCTCCTGAGAAGCTGAAAATCAATCTCTATCACTTTGCTTTTATTTCTTCACCAGCTGCAAGATAGAAATCAACTGGGGATAGCCTGGAATTTAACATGTGCTTATCTCTTTCGTGGGCATCACTGAAATCAGAGAGTTCAATTAAGTCATCCAGTTGCCAATATAGGATTCCCCAATTCCTGGAGAGAGGATGTGAGACCCTCCCCCTCCCTTCCACAACCCCTGGCGTTTCACTCCATTAATCATCCATTTTCTCTCCTGTTTCTGAGCCTCGTGCTCTGCTTTACTTACAGCATAGAATCACACCCACATCTCTGTCTTGGCAAACACACTTCTGCTTCAACCACATTTCCCTCTAGTTGGTGCCTCCTTTACGTCTCTACCAAAGTCCACGGAGATCATCTGGACCAAGGCTCTAGGTTTACAGTCTCCAGTTCTGCACCTTCACTCTGATGCTGTCTGCACTTAACTTCTGTTCCCTTTCCTCTCCAGAACAACTCTCAGCCATGACCTCCTGGTTGCCAGATACACTGGGGATTAAAATGCTGACGATACTTAGATGACCATGCAATGATCATCAAACTTGGACCCTTTGCAGGACCACTTTCAGAGCAAATGGGGGAGAGTGTTGGGACCACGCACATCATATGACTCCCCCAGAAGAATAAGGATGAGGGGTGCTCTAACAATGACAACAATGGACATGTGGCCTGGAGAGGCAAACCAACTTGCTTAAGGTCGTACAGCATATGAGGACTTGAAACCAGGCCTCTTGACTCTAAACAGTCATTGAGGATTCACTGTATACCAGGCACTGCTGTAAATATTTTACAACAGTAACTCTCATGAAAACTCTATAAAGTAGATACTATTACTCTTGTTCTCATTTTACAAATAACGAAGGTGAGGTATGGAGTGGTGAGCTACTTGCCCAAGGCCACAGAGCTAGAAATGGCAGAGGTTAGATGGGACCCTAGAACCCAGTGCTTGCTTAACTCCTATGCCATGCTACCTTTCCATTGTCTTGTCTTACTGTTTATGCCAGACTTTCCCAGCCAGGCTTTGTGACATGCTCCATGGTTAGAAGTGGTCCTAGATAATCTCCTTGGCTCCAGGGAGAGCTGGAGGCGGGGGCGGGGGTGGGGGCTTGGGGCAGCCATGTCTTCTAGACTGGTCCCCGATTGCTGGGAGCTACCTTGACTGATTACTCCAGTGGGTCACACAAAGGTAGTTTTTCATGTTCCACGTGACATGCAATAATTTAATAAGTGTTGTTCATGGAATGCAATATTAACCTAAGCACTCTGCAAATATTTGTTGATTTATTCAGACAGCGTTTTTTTTTTTTTTTTTTTTTTTTTTGTGGTACGCGGGCCTCTCACTGTTGTGGCTTCTCCCGTTGCGGAGCACAGGCTCCGGACGCGCAGGCTCAGCGGCCGTGGCTCACGGGCCTAGCCGCTCCACGGCATGTGGGATCTTCCCGGACCGGGGCACGAACCCGTGTCCCCTGCATCGGCAGGCAGACTCTCAACCACTGCGCCACCAGGGAAGCCCCAGACAGTGTTTTAACGTGGTGTTGTGTATGAATCTCAAAAATCTTATAATAGCTGCTATAAAGTTTGCAAATGTACTGGGATGGGGTGGGGGTTGGGATAAGAGGAAGGAAGAGGTTCTGAAAGAATATTCATTACACAGGGATCAGTGCTCATTTTCTATGTAAATACCTTCTCCTGAATTTCCCGTAGGACTAACCCTACTCTTGGGGGAAAGTGGTGGGGGAGGGGTGGGATGAACTGGGAGATTGGGATTGACATATATACAGCAATATGTATAAAATAGATAACTAATAAGAACCTGCTGTATTAAATAAATAAATAAATAAAAGACTGACCCTACTCTTACTTAATATTGTAAAATGTTCTCTTGAAATCAGTCACAGTTAATTATACAGAATTCCCATATAAAATGAGATCGCTCTGAAACAGAATTACTGCATACAGAAAAAGGTCAGATCCTGTAGTTATTTTATAGCCTCATGTTAGCTGTTTGCCCCCCAAGACAGAGATTTTAACGATTAAGGGTATCACTAAAAGCATAAATTGTTGCTAATTAATATAATACTTAATCCCCTTAATTCCCCCTCATTCTATGCTACTATTATAATAAAAAATACCACTTAATAGCACTTAAGCCTTTAACAATACTGACAACACTCCATTTGCATGGAATCTGTAAAATATTCTCCTATCTAATACCTGAAATGAGGGTTTGGCATTAATAAGTATATCCTCAAATGTCCCTTGGAATCTTCAGTGATATGAACCTCTCTATGAGCCCTTCCACGAAATGGCACTCCCCCAGATACAGAGTTCAGGCTCATCCGCAGGGACGTTTCCACTGCTCGCACTCCCAGAATTGTTTTGCCATCTACTGTGAGGGAATCGCTCAGGCCAACTCGAGCAGCCTCTGGAGGAGGGCTCCTGGGGGGTTGTCAGGGAGAAGAGGGTTCCGGAGAGTCGGGGGCAGAGGAATAAAGCCAAGTGCTTCTGTCCTTCAAGGGTTCACACCATCAGGGGCTTTGCTTCTCTTAGAAGGTCTGCTGTTACATTGTGTAAGAGGATAATTCTCTGATGAGCTACTCTTGGGTTTGTGGAGGGAGTACAGCCATGGGGTGGGTGTTGGTTGGGATATAGTTCAGTCTGATTATTGGTGGGAGTATCCATTTCTTATGGCTAAACAAAGTACCACAAATTTAGTGGCTTAAAGCAACACAAAATTACCATCTTTTAGTTCTGGAAACCAGGAGTCCAAAATGCGTCTCACTGGGCTCAAATCAAGGTGTCAGTAGGTCTGAGTTCCTTTATAGAGATTATAGGAGATAATCTTTTCCAGCTTTTAGAAGCTGCCCACATTCCTTGGCTCACGGCCTCTTGCTCTTCAAAGCCAGCAATTTGATGATCAAGTCTTCCTCACACTGTATCACTCTGACATTGACGTTTATGCCTCTCTCTCCCATATTTAAGGACCCTTGTGACTACCTTGAGCCCACCCGGATAATCCAGGATACTCTCCATATTTTGAGATCAGATGATTATCAACCTTAATTCCATCTGCTACCTTAATTTCCCTTTCCCACATAGTATAATATATTCACAAGTCCCTGGAATGAGGACTTGGATATTGGCGTGGCCGTTATTCTGCTGACCACAATGGATGATGGGTCTGGCAGCTGCAGCTTGACTTTTTGACCATATGGACCTGATACCATTCAGTCTTTCGCTTGGGACAGCTGGCATGGTTGGAAGAGTCATTGGCCGGCTTGTAGATCGTCCACTGATGTTCTTGATATGTCCAGAGAATTCAAGAGAAAACTTTAATACTGAGTCCAACTTGAACCTCTACTGCGTTTTCTGTTAGCCGTGTCTCCCTGGTGTCTTGGGGTAACTTAGAGATTAGTACTATTACTACCACCACTAATAATACTTTTTTTCTTCTTCCTATCTCCTTTTTCTATTAGCACCTAACTTTATTTTGTTTGTTTGTTTGTTTGTTGTACATCTTTATTGGAGTATAATTGCTTTACAATGCTGTGTTAGTTTCTGCTGTATAATAAAGTGAATCAGCTATACATATACATATATCCCCATATCTCCTCTCTCTTGCGTCTCCCTCCCACCCTCCCTATCCCACCCCTCTAGGTGGTCACAAAGCACCGAGCTGATCTCCCTGTGCTATGCGGCTGCTTCCCACTACGTATCTATTCTACATTTGGTAGTGTATATATGTCCATGCCACTCTCTCACTTTGTCACAGCTTACCCTTCCCCCTCCCCATATCCTCAAGTCCATTCTCTGGTAGGTCTGTGTCTTTATTCCTGTCTTACCCCTAGGTTCTTCATGACATTTTTTTTTCTTAAATTCCATATATATGTAGCACCTAACTTTTATCAAATGAATACTATGTACCAGGAACCCTCTTAACTTCCTTAACAGAATTATCTAATTCTCATAGCAATCCTATGAGCTGGGTATTACTTCCCCATTTTATATATGAGGAAATTGAGGCAACAATGCATGTGCCAAGCCCAGGATTGATATTATCATTTAGGTCCACACCTCCATCCAAAGAGACTCGGGATTAGGGAAAACTAACACATGAGCTTAAAAGGAACACAACCTAACTAACACGGTTCCACTCACCCCTCCCAAAGTTCTGCTAAACTTGCAGTATCCATGGGGCTTTCCAGCTCTATAGCCTGTATTCAATGTACATCCTCAGCCAGTCAAGAAGGTCTGATCGGGGGTACCTATGTCTCTCCTAAATGGGACTATGCTTTTCACAGGTATATAAAAGAAAGAATCCCAAATATTCAGTTGGATGGTAATATAATTCTCAGTTAGTAAGTCTCTAAGATCTACCTGGAATAAACTGTTGCAGGTGATGTAGACAAATATAGGCAAACTATCTCACAAAATCATTTAAAGGGGCCTCCTTCAATTGAGCTGATTCAGAGTTTAGACTGGATAGTCATGCAAGGCCACCTGCCAAAATTTATTTTCTGTAATAGCAATATTATAGGTGCCCTGGACTCCTAACTCTAATGCATTTGGCTGAGAGTTATATAAATTTAGGCTTCTAAATTTATATCACACAGACAGTCCAGGTGGTAATGAAATGCTTTGGGTAAGTATAAGTTTATTTGCAAAAGGAAAATGACAAAGAATTGCCAAGGTTTGCAGGGATAATAACATACTTTATATTTAGCTAGTAACAGTCCTCCCGGAAGCTCCAATTTCTTAAACAAACATTACAGAGACACAGATCTTCCTGATGCCCTTGAAAGGTAAGTGGTAGGTAAAACTGTTTTGGTTCCTTCCTGGTGAAGTGAATCGTGGGGAGGCTGCCCGGTCCAGGGAAAACTGAGAAGGGGGCAGGACTCAGAACAGCGTAGGTCTCCCAACCTCAGAGCACTGGCACCTCATGCATTTGGTGAGATTATACCATTACTACTATTAACAGTATTAATATTTACCAGATCGTGCAGGTCTCCAAACAGTAACGGGCTTGGAAAAAATAAACCATGTTGAACTCAGATACTTCTAGTTTTTCTACTTCTGAGTCTCTCTGGTTATATTTAGAGGGCTCTTAGGGACTGCTAGGGCTGCTGTAACAAAGTACCACAAACTCGATGCCTTAACACAACTGAAATGTATCCTCTCACAGTTTGGGAGTCTAGAATCTGAAATTAAAGTGTCTGTGCAGCCATTCTGACTCCAAAGTTTCTAGGGGAGGATACTTCTTTGCCTCTTTCTAACTTCTGGCGGTTGTGAGCAATCCTTGGCATTCCTTGACTTGTAGATGCATCACTTCAATCTCTGCCTCTGTCTTCACATGGCATACACGCTGTGTTTCTCTGTGTCCACATTTCTCTCTTCTTATAAGCACACTGCTCTTTGCATTAGAGTCCACCTAATTCCAGTATAACCTCATCTTGACTTGATTACATCATTACATCAAAGACCACAGTTCTAAATCAGGTCACCTTCTTGGGTCCTGGGGGTTGGGACTTCAACATGTCTTTTAAGGGGATACAATTTCTCCCTTCAGTGACTATCTGATCTACCGAGACTCCATCACTGCAAACTTCTCTATGTGACAGTTTGAGAGAGACACTGATTGTAATAAATGCGATCATCTTGATTTCTTTTGCTCAGTAACCCAAGTTAACACTCAGAGCCAGGTCAGACCTTGGAGGATGTCAGCTTTGGAGCAAGACTCCAATATCCATGGCAACATCTTCCTTCCCCTGGTGATGCATTCAGGGGCAATTTCATGCCTAGACAAAGGAGAAGGTTTTAAAAAATGATGCTGGAAGAGTTATAAGACTAAAAAGGAGGAAAAGAGAAAGAAGTCACTGCCCAAGAGCAGGCCCAGTTCTTGTAGGACAGATTCCCACGCCAGCTCTCTGTGTTGAATTGCTATGAACCAACTTCCATCACCAGCCTGGCTGAGGAAGTGAGCACTATTTTAGATGGGCATCCATCATCCCTTCCCCTTCAGTATCAGCAAACCAATCCTGTATCAGGTCAGATCACCAAAAGCTACAGGCCTCCGTCTCATTACTCTCCCACCTGTAAACATGTCTCCAGAGAAGGGCTATTTAAGAGAATGTCCTTCTCTTTTATTGGGGGGCTATATAAGAAATGACTGGCTAGAGCATAATTCTGTATCTTCTATAAAAATGCTCTTGACGAGAGCATCCCTTCCATAGTTCCACGTGCCTTTTCAAGGCTTCCTGTAACAACTGCCTCTTAAAAGTTGCTGCCAGAAAAAGGTTTGTCTTTCCTGTCACCCTGTTTTTCTCGTTAGCAGGGAATGAAAGCACTAACAATTTGGAGGTTTTATGGTTGTTTGATTTTTGCTTTTGTTGTCAGAAACCCACAAGGGTCTGAGTCTCTACTTTCTACGAGATGTTACGCTAGTTACTTTTGTATTGCTACTCACTTGTCAGAATAAAAGCATCATCTTATAAGAGGGCTGGGTGGAAGCAGGCCTCTGCTATTATCCCTTCCCTGCCCAGGGGACCAGAACTTGACTCTACCAGCCAAGTAGGGACTCCCAAGTCCAGATACCTCAATAGAATGATACCCCGAGTGGCTCTTCAGTATTCTGAATGTGACGTAGACTTGGTTGAAAGTGGGCAAACCCACATTGCGGAATGAGAAATACGTGCTGTTTTGGCACGTATATAATTACATGAATCATAAAGTATTTTTTAAAAGAGGTATAAATGATATATGAACAGGCCAGAAGGATTTTGGCTAGATGCCCTTGTGACAACCAGTTTCCGCGTGACCAGTCTTTCACTATTTCTCCTCGTCTGTAAGGATTCCATGCAGCCCAGCAGTGTCCTACAATTTAATGCTTCCAATTGCTCTCAGAGGCAACACTGTCTCCACAAAAGCTGGGGTGTCTTCATTTCAAGACAGCCTCTTATGATTATATACTTTGTGTAGGGGAGCCCACAGAGAGTTGCCCAAAGGCTGCTGAAAGACAGCCCAGTGCCTGAGGCAGGACATAAATCTGGCAACTACACTCATCTTCCCCCTTATAAATCATAGAGGAAGCGCACGTGTGTGTGTGTGTAGGTACATGTGCATAGTCAGGTGCCATTCTATTCCCCGTGAGGAAACATCTCCAGAATTTGCTGTATACAAGTTCATTACCCCCACCTCTGCTCGCACATTCTGTAGTATGTAAACCGGATTTTACTCTGTCTGGAAAATGAATGAATACGTACCAGGCCCTCTGGGTTTGAAAGCATTGCATTATGAAAAGAGGGCCTTGGAAATTATCAATGAAAAGCTTAAAGAAGGAATCCTGAAGGGAAGAAAAACATCAGAGGTCTGTAGAATTGAGTCAGTGAAGATGAAATAGAGCCTATTCATTCATTCATGCATTCATTCATTCACTCAACCATCATTCTGTTGAGCATGTGCTAGGCACCAAGCTCCATGTTAACCATTAGGGTAAAATGCTGAACATAAGTAGACATTCAGTGGGGGTAACAGAACTTAATTTAAAAACTATGATTAATTAATCACACAAATATAAAACTGCGACTGTGACTAGTGCCATCAAGAAGAAAATGATGCTAGTAGGAGCCACTAAGTGGAGAAGTGACCTACAAAGTGAGTTAAAGGCTGGTGGGAAAGCAGCTCACTCACAAGAGAGTATGTTTTGAAAGCCTTTAAGAGTGAGCCAGTCCATAAGCACATGGAGTGTGTTATAGTCTCAAAGAATGCCAGTGATGGAAGGGACCTGGTACCTGCCCTTTGTTTTACAGATGGGAAGGCTGAGGCCAAAAAGGCCACCAACATAGAAAGTGTCACCCAGTGTTTCTTATCCCCTTCCTGATGTTTTTTTCCTCCAGTGTTGCTACCCCCTAAATCTTCCAACAAGTAGGTATACGTGTGTGTATAAGTGTATACATATGTGTTACATATTTAGGTAAATGAACATACAACTTATTTGATTGTTTATTATTATTTTTGTTTACATCACCTGTCCTCATCGAGGACAGAGATTTTTGTTTTTATCATGTGTTGGCTGTGACCCGCTTGGCTGTAGGGATGTTTGGCACGTATGCAACTTTGTATGAAAGCACTGAACGCAGCTTGCAGTAGGTGTTTAATAACTGTCACTAAAGCGGGCACAGCTTTGCTGAGATCTTAAGAGCATGCCTGTGTTCTCTTCTTGGTTATCTGGTTATCCCAGTGCAGTGAGGGTTGAGACTTATCATGCTGAATACCTGAGCAAAGCTGCTCCCTTCATCTTTTGGTTTGAAAACCAGTTTAACCAGTTGTGGTTTTTTTTT
Organism: Hyperoodon ampullatus; assembly: GCF_949752795.1. NCBI lineage: Eukaryota > Metazoa > Chordata > Mammalia > Artiodactyla > Ziphiidae > Hyperoodon > Hyperoodon ampullatus. The sequence continues at coordinate 78,234,352 of NC_136928.1, forward strand.
TTTTTTTTACATCTTTATTGGAGTATAATTGTTTACAATGGTGTGTTAGTTTCTGCTTTATAACAAAGTGAATCAGTTATACATATGTTCCCATATCTCTTCCCTTTTGCATCTCCCTCCCTCCCACCCTCCCTATCCCACCCCTCTAGGTGGTCACAAAGCACCGAGCTGATCTCCCTGTGCTCTGCGGCTGCTTCCCACTATCTATCTACCTTACGTTTGGTAGTGTATATATGTCCATGCCTCTCTTTCCCTTTGTCACAGCTTACCCTTCCCCCTCCCCATATCCTCAAGTCCATTCTCAAGTAGGTCTGTGTCTTTATTCCTGTCTTACCCCTAGGTTCTTTATGACATTTTTTTCCGTAAATTCCATATATGTGTGTCAGCATACGGTATTTGTTTTTCTCTTTCTGACTTACTTCACTCTGTATGACTGACTCTAGGTCCATCCACCTCACTACAAATAAATCAATTTCATTTCTTTTTATGGCTGAGTAATAGTCAGAGCCGGTTCCCCAGTCGGGCCTGGTTCTAGGTATGGAGATGGGGGCTGGCTGTAGCATGGGGTTCAGGATAATCAAGCAGTACTGGGCTTACATTTAGACATGTATTTGGCTGCAAGGTACAAAAACACAACCGTACAGTGGCATAAAAACTTCTCAGATGGCATGAGGTCTAGGCCTGGGACACGGCCCAGTGATGTCCTCAAAGATGCAGGCTCCTTCCGTCTTTCTTCTCTGCCACCCTGATAATGTTGGCTTTTCTCCTCAACCTGCTGCCTCCTGGTCATGAACTGCCTACTGCACCTCATGGCTCATGTCCAGATTCCCAGCAGGAAGAAGAGAGAAGGGCAAATGAGTGAAAGGGCCAACTCAGACCAATCTGTCCCCCTGAGAAGGAAAGCAAAGCCCTTCCAGAAGGTCTCCCAGTAAACCTGTGGATACAGCTCACTGACCAGAATTTGTCACACGGCCACCCCCAAAGCCATCAGTCACCGCGGGCAATGAGAAACCCACCAGTGGTGTAACTAATCATGATTGATGATTCATGATGCAGTAGGTCCACCCTCCTGGAGGTCATCAGGTCTCCTCAGTTATCTGAACAAATCACGGCTCCACTAACATAAAAGGGCACAGGGAATGGACTTTGTGCAGACACTGACAGGGTGTGCCACAGTGCTCCAGGACCATCCCCCGCAGAGCCCTGTTTGTTCCAGTCTCTGCCCCTCACCTGGGTCCTTGCAAACTCTGGGGAGCCTTTGGGCAAACGTCTATTGCTTGCTGCACAGAGAGCACCCAACTGGGATCCCAGTTTGGATTTTCTCATCCTTCCCCATAACCTCTCATGATATTGGCTCAGACGTCTGTTAGAGAGGTTCTCATTCTGAGGGTCTACATTGCACCTGATGCCATCTATTGCCAAAGTCAAGTTACAATTTATAGCAGTAATTCCACAGAGACAATCTGGGGCTATAGAGTGCCCATTCGACTGGGGTAGAAAGCAAACAAAGAAACCTGAGTAAGACTTCTGCATTGACCCCTTGCTAGCTTTGTGATATTGTACAACCAACATTCTCTCTGGTCCTCAGTTTCTTCTCAGCAAACGGGGACACTGTGAAGGACCAGATCGGGTAACGAGTTTGGATGTACTTTGCCAAGTGAAAACACTGTCATACAGTTGAGATGATACTTTACCTAAGCAAAGACTTCTTTCTGTTTTTGTCCTGCATTTCTGTTTTGAAAGTGGGGTGTTGTGGTGAGAAGGGGACTTGCAGTTACAGCGTGAAGCGTGTGAGAACAGAATGAAGGGATGAAGCAGAAAGAGTACTGGACTCGAAGTTAAGAAACCAGGGTTCCAGGCCTGCCTCTTGCTGACAGTGTGACCCTGAATGTCTTCCATGTCCTCTCGGGGTCTGTTTCCTCCTCTGCAGTGTACCTGCATCACGGATTTATGGTGATGAGTAAGGAAAGGTAACCAAACGAAGGCACTCACAGGGGGCCTAGCACATAGTAGGTGCTCACTAAACATTTGTGAAGCTGTTGCTTGTTGATGGATACGGTGAGCCAGTGCATGGTTGGCGATGGCTGACAAAGTTGGGTAAAATCATGGCAGGATCAGTGCAGGGGAGCTCAGGAAGGACCATCTCACAGAGGCCAGTCTCAGGCAGTGGGGGTAGAGGCTGCTTTGAAAGCCCACTCAGAAGTCTGTCCTGCCAGGGCTGTCTGTCCTGTGCATCCTGGCTGGGTTCTTTTAGTTCCCCAGCATTCTGTGTGGTTTTCTAAGGCTTCTCTCTCTCTGCCCAACTCAAGGTAACTCAACAAGCATCAATAGTCTCTTTTTTCTGTCTATTGAATATGAAGTAAATAGGAGAACAATAATATTAGATCCCTGCCTTAAAAGCATTGCCATCTAGAGGGATGGGGAAAAAGTAATTGGTGAGGCTCCATCCTCTGCCCTCAAAAAGGAGAGAGCACTTCTTCACTGCTGTAGTTGCTGTTTCTATAATAGTGCTTGGGACAGTGTATTCACTTGATAAATATTTGCTGAACAAGTCATTATAGGTTTGCATTAGGTAGTCACTTTAGCAATCTCCAGATTTTCTCTTCCTGCATTGGGAATGAACAGAAGGATGTTTTTCACTGGCCGTGGTGACCGGGCTTATTCAAGCATTAGATGATTGACATTTTAGACCTGAGCTAAATAACAATCATTATTTTAGAAGAGCTGCTATTTTCCAGGTACTGGCTCTATGCTTTACAAAACATTCCCTCTTCCTCACCTCACATAACCTAAGAGGTAGGCTCTGACTCTCCTCCTGTCACAGGTGATGAAACTGAGGCAGTTAAAGTTCAAAGGCATTCATATCCCAAATCCTGTTCTCCCCAGTGTGGTAATCTACTTAGTTTGGGGCAGTGGTGGTGCCACTCCGATGTTCGTGTAGAACTGTGTCCTTACAGGAGCTTCAGCCTGCATTTCTTCCACTGGAATGAGTGTGTGAGTGTAATTCTTTCAGTACCTCCTCAGTTCCATTAAACCAACCCAGTCTGCCTGATCCCCCACTTTTTGAAAAGCTTATGGGTGGTGCAGTGTACAAGATTATCACAACAGCCACAAACCCACAAAATTTAGAGAATATTAGAAAAAAACACACACCCCTCAGCTCTTATAGAAGCAATCTCAAGCAAGATTACGTTTCCAAAATGAAATCAACAATAAAAACCAGACGTACACAGCTTTTGCCAGTCAAAGACCAGAACAAAGACTTAGCAGTATCTAGAGGCAGAAAATTATTCAGAGACAACACAAACAACACAACAAAACAGCGGCATGTTTCAGTGAACTTGCCGGATGCCATCCTAGCTGTGCCATGGCTCCAGAAATCAGCTTACATGTAGGGTAAATGCAAGAGGAAGAAGTGTTTCTTCAGGGTTTGAGGAGTAAAATATTTGGAGCAAAGCCTACATGTTATAGACAGCCCGCTCTTTCAGAGAGTAACGTGGGGAATGGAGACATTCCTAACTTCCGGAAAAAATGTGGACATTTCCTTTGGTGGCACCCCTCCCCCGTCATCAGGACTTAAATACTTACGTAAGGTCCTCTTGTACACACCCCCACTTCAGGTTCATCCAACACCTTTAAATGTCTGAATGCCTAAATCCCCACTTTCTCTTTGAGATCTGGGCTCCTGTGTCCCCAGTTCTGAACGGATGTGGGTTTGGCTGGGGACTACGTGCTGCCCTATTTTGAGCAGACATGCAGGGGGAAGGGCCAGGTTCTACATCACCCCTCCTCCCCGTTCTCCATGTTTTGCCGTTCTCTCTGTATTGCCCCAATTCATCTGTAACCCTGTGCCATACTGGCTACTGCTGCTGCTATTTCCCTCTCTAAAAGACTTTAGCTTCCTCTGGTAGGTTCTGCCTGGTCCTCACATTTGTCTCAGCCAAAGAGTTATATATATACCATTTTTAAAGTATACCTAGTTTTTCTAACCCATTCAAACAGTATGCATATATATCCTGGAGATGTTCTTGAGAGGCAGGTATAGTGAGTTCAATCCTACCTAAGAGGAGGGGAGGGGAAGGGGCTAAGTCTTGTTATCGAAAAATATACCTAATGATGCTTGACATTTTCTACGCTGATCTTCCCCACCTTCTTGGCTGAGATTTGTTCCCTTGTTTCCACATCTACTTGACATAGCTCTCCTGGTATTAAAGGGTGGGTTTCACAATTGTGCTTATTATGAACCTTCTTTTACAGCTCTCAGAGGCGTCTCTTTTTTTTTTTTTTTTTTTTAGTTTCTGCTTTATAACAAAGTGAATCAGTCATACATATACATCTGTTCCCATATCCCCTCCCTCTTCTGTCTCCCTCCCTCCCACCCTCCCTATCCCACCCCTCCAGGTGGTCACAAAGCACTGAGCTGATCTCCCTGTGCTATGCGGCTACTTCCCACTAGCTATCTACCTTACATTTGGTAGTGTATATATGTCCATGCCTCTCTCTCGCTTTGTCACAGCTTACCCTTCCCCCTCCCCATATCCTCAAGTCCATTCTCAAGTAGGTCTGTGTCTTTATTCCTGTTTTACCCCTAGGTTCTTCATGACATTTTTTTTTCTTAAATTCCATATATATGTGTTAGCATACGATATTTGTCTTTCTCTTTCTGACTTACTTCACTCTGTATGACTGACTCTAGGTCCATCCACCTCACTACAAATAACTCAATTTCATTTCTTTTTATGGCTGAGTAATATTCCATTGTATATATGTGCCACATCTTCTTTATCCATTCATCCGATGATGGACGGTTCACTGGATGTGGGCTCCCTCTGCAGCGGAGTCGCTCCAGTGTACTCCTCGTGTTCTTGTCTCCTATTAGGGGGAGAGTATCCCTCTGTCTTCCTGTTCCATGAGGGAATGTTGACTCCCAGAGGCATTGTTGGAATAGCATTTACAGCCCCTTTTGTCATCCCCCTATACCTTGGCAAAGCAGGGAGAGTGATTTAGCTCATGGGTGGAATATTGGGAGTCTGACGTCTTTGGCCCGTCTTTCTCATTTAAGCAAGTTTAAGGTGATAAATAACACTGCTCTCGATATCCAGGCCTCAAGGAATTGAGGCGCTGCCCTAATTGCAATGAGTGTTAGTTTTTCCTCTGTTCTTCCATGTAACAAGCCTTTGAATCTCAGGGGGAGATTCTGTCCCTGAAAGGGACAGGAGGGAGGAAGGGGCGGAAAGAAGGGTGTCTGGATGGATCTCACTGCCCTGCCTTTGCCTGGGCAGGTAAGTTCAACTGCTTAGAGGTGGCGAGGTGTTGTATGGGGATACATGGGATACAGCAAAAGCTACGTGTGGCCGAGATTAAAACGATGTTCTCCAACCCAGACCCTCTAGCAGTAACTCTAATATATATATATATATACATTTAATCCTGGACTGATACACGTTTCAGCTGGAGCTCAGAAGAAGAGAGAGGTGTGATTTATTTACCCCTTCAGCTCCGAACAGCATTTCCTCTGCTGGGATCTCCCTGGATCTGAGTCTCCTCTGCTGATAGAGTAATGGTTGAAAGGCCCCTTTCCTGTCTTGAAAGAAGTGCTGTCCAGACATATCTCTTCTTCCTTTTCATATCTGTGCAGCCAGGCTTTGAAGCTCACAAGCTTTCTCCTAAGGAAATCCCTGTCTTCCTCCAGCTCAGTCAAGGTGTCATTCTTCATTTTTCCTGTACTGTCCCGTAGCAGTGCTTCTGAAGGAAAGATCTAAACCCTTTTTTTTTCCCTTTATGAGCCAAAGCCATTCTTCCTTGAGTCCTTGATTAAATCTGATTTCTAGAGACTGAGCATTCCAAATATTTACTTCCACTGAGTTTTTTTGTATCTTAGAAAACCCAGCGAGGGGTTTTATTCTCTTAAATGATGAAGTTCCCTGTAATATTTAGAATGCCCTCGGGTGAAAGCACTGCAAAATCCAACTTAATTTGGATTAAATAACTTCATTGCTTCGCATATCTGGAAGTCCAGAGGAAATATACGCTTCAGAATGAATATAACCAGGGGTTCCGGCTCTATTCTGCCTCTCTTGGTACCACCCTTCACTTTGGGTTGGTTTCCTTCTCAGCCTGCTTTCAACAGTTTGGCCCACATGTACGACAATGTCTAGAAAATGAATGGATCGTCACTTCTGGATATTTCACTTGACCTAGTCCTTGAGTCAAGTCCACTGACAGATGTGCCCCGAGTCTCCTGGGAATGGTCTGCAGAAGCATCCCTGCTGTGCTCTCTCACTGGAGGCGAGCCTGAGGCAAAAGGATAATCAGTGATATGCACTGCTTTTGACTTGATTTAAAATTTTGATATTTTTGTCCATCGTGGATTTTTGCGTTCATTTTTATTTAAAAATATTGCAGCAAATATTATTTATATTTATTACTGGGTTGTTTGGTGCCTCTTAAATTTTGTACCTGAATCAAGTGCCTCATTTGCCTCACGCTGGTGCAGGCCCTGATTGCTGCAGCTCAGCAGAGCTGATGTGGCCTCAGTGCAACACTGATGGATTTCTAGGTGCAGTGGCTGGAGCCCTGGAGCAGGAGGCCTGCAACATGCATTGTCGTAGTGACCATGCCCTCCTTGGTAGGAAGAGGTGACAGAACTGGAGAAAACACCCACTTGGGAGGATATTGTTGGCAATAACCAGCACATCGGAAAGACACAGGGAGTGTTGGTGGTATTTCATTTTGGATGAGCTGAGGCAGAAATGCACGAAGAGCCAGAGAAGAGAGGCTGGCAGGAGGTGCCTTGAGACATCTTTTTTTCTTTTTTTTTTTTTTGCAGTACGCGGGCCTCTCACTGTTGTGGCCTCTCCCGTTGCGGAGCACAGGCTCCGGATGGGCAGGCTCAGCAGCCACAGTTCACGGGCCCAGCTGCTCCACGGCATGTGGGATCTTCCCGGACCGGGGCACGAACCTGCGTCCCCTACATCGGCAGGCAGACTCTCAACCACTGCACCACCAGGGAAGCCTGCCTTGAGACATCTTTGAAAGGACCCCAAAGAAGAAAAAAGGAATGAGATGCATATTGCATTTAAATAGATTTAACTTTGAGGTTTTTAGGGAGTGTCCTATCATTAAAACAAGGTGCCTAAGTAAATAGAACCCATAGTTGAGGATTGGTCCCTCTTTGCAGGAAGTTACATTTGGTGGGGAGTAGACCAGTGGCCCTTCTCCATAGGCAATAGATGACCCCGGAGATGATTTTTCTACTCTGAAACTCTAAAACTGACCTAATAGTTCTAAGTCAAGGTTGGATTAATAAGTGTTTTGAGAGTACAGCAAATTTGATGTGTGTGGGACTCCAGATAAGAAAGCCATGACTTCTCTCTGGGAACAAGGGAAGGACAGACACTACACTTCCTTCAGGAAACGTGATTCACCTCCTTCAGCTCCGTAAGTGTAGGGATTGTTTCTTGCTTCTGATTAGTATCTGGTTACCAGCGTCCAGAACAACAGGGAGTGGCACACATTAGACAATCGATAAACATTTGCTGAATGTGAACATATGGTTGAATGAACATTTGAAAGGCCTTTAAAATAGGTGAGGCAGAGGCAGCATTATGAGCAAAGGCACTGGAAGTACAAGAACATCTACCCATATGGGAAGTAGTGGATAGGATAGTGCAGGCCAGAGGGAAAGAGAAGAGAAGGGAAGGCTGGGCCACATGGCAAAGGGCCTAGGATGCCCGGGTTGAGGAGTCCTGCAGAGAATGGTAAGGAGCTTGGCTGATTGGTGCCAGATCCATTGTCAGTGGTAACATTCCATTGTTGAGGCCCTATCTTGTCACATGCTGCTCACTTGGGATCTGGTGTGACTTTCGTGAGGTCAAGTCAACCCTTCCCGGGTCTGCAGAAGGAGATGCACGCCTGCTGCCATGCCCCTTCCCTTTGATGCTTGATCTTACCTCCTTATGCACCCTGGAGTGCTAAGCCTGTATACGCGTCTCTATTGATTGAGCAATTGGCTGGATTCGAGGGTTCGGATTAGAATTATAGAGTGGAACTTGACCCAGGAGCAGATGCATGTTTCTGGGTGATCATCTGTGTTTCTCAGTGATCTGTTCAGAGTTGAGCTTGTATTGGGAGGTGTCTCCACCCCTCAAGAGAAGGAAGAAAAGACTCAAATGTTTCTAAAAATGGTCCCTCATTTTTTCAATTTGGAAATATAAAAACAAAGCAATTATTTTCATTCTGTTTGAGAAACTAATATTGAAAGGAAGCCCAAAGCAAATAAGCCTCTTTGATCCGTGTTGTGTGAGGATCATTAGGTTTTCCCTTCACACTCATGGCGGAAGCTGCAGGTACCAAAGTCCCTGATGTTTCTTCTCATCTCAGCTCCTGACTCTGGTTTAACCCGCAGTTCAAACACTTCTCACCAGCCTCATCTCTCTGCTCCCATAAGGCTGATACCTAACAGTGTCCAGTTGGCAGTCATTGTGCATGGTGTGCTTGGCCCTTTTATTTGGCTTCTCCATGGAGCACTTTTCAGATCACTTCCTTGGCTTTGTACACCAGTCTGTGGACACCCAATGTGCGACCTCCCGTGTTCTTAGACATCTGGGACATGACGAGCTAGTTTGGTCCTCAGGGTCCCTAGACTTTTCTCATCTGGGAAGAAAACTTAAAAAAATAAAATGGTCACAAATCTGAATTTCAAGATTAATAAATCAATTCATAAATAAATTAATTAACTTTTGTACATGATACCAAAGTGCATCAGGTGGCATAAACAGCGTTCCTGACAATCCCATTGGCTCTTAGAGCAGTTGTTTATCTCCTCTGAGTCTAGGTAAGATGATCCATGGCTCCTGTATGTCAGACAACGGGCAACAGGGCATATACTGATTCCAGTCCGTCCAGTGGCCATCAAGTATAGGTGTTATTGCCTCCAGCTTATGAGTGTGAAAACTGAGGTTCAGGGAATACTTGCAACTTGCCTCAGGTCATTCAGCTGGTGAAGAGCGGCTCTAGAATTCTAATCCAAGTGTGTTTGACTTCTGTGTCTGGCTCTTTGCTATCCTCTAGATTTCTTCCAGCTGATTGACAGTGAGGGGGTAATTTCTAGGAATATCATTGCTATACGTCAGTTTAGATACAGCCATCTTTTGATCTGATTACTTACTAGACATTGAAGCAGTGACCATCCCTGCCAGAGGTGCTCACCCAAATAGTGTTCGCTTGGTTTCCACTAGGGCAGAGTAGTATTTGCTTCAACTTTATTGATGAGACCATTCAATCGAGTTTTATACTTAATTCTAATTAGCGCTCCTGTGGCTGCTTATTCTTCTATTTGTTCTTTTTAAAATCTGCAGCTGAATTGGTATCTGAAAAGGTTCAAAGCCTTCCCTAATAACTTTGAAAGAATCAAAGAAATTTCCGATTTGATCGTTGCTATTAAAACCCCACTAAAAAGGCAAAGCAGAAAACTATCCCTGGAGATCACATGGAAAAATGTTTGTGTACTATAAACTAAGTCTATATGGTTTCTTGTGGCAAGGGATGATAGATTCACCATGAATTAAAACTATATGACTCTGGAGTCTTTCAGAATGGACTTTATTTTTCCATTTAAGAAGGTCACTTTTAGGATCATTCCAGGTACAGGAAATGATGTTTTTCCTTGGCCTTCATGTAACCAGTGGGTAGTGTCACTTACACAAGCTGATCACTATGTAATATCTTGTGCTATTAAAAACTACATGCTCTTAAATATTTATAATGAGAAAAGTAATATTCAGCATCTTACATGTATGTCTCTACATACATCTTCTAAATCAATTACAGCATGTGTTGTACCCCTGCGACTGAAATTTACCTTCCCATTTCAGTTATTACATTTGTGGCCAAGGAATGATGGGTCCGCAAGGAGTATTGTGACCCAGATTCAGTTTCCATATGTTCACTGCTTCCCGGGGTTTTCATATCCATTCACTTGCTGACGATTCACATGTGTATTCATATTCATATAAAATTAAAAGTCTCATTATTGAGATTTCAAGAATATATTAAAAGAAAAAGCACCTGACCGGACTTCAGATGACCTGAGTCCTAGTCCTGGCTTTGCTGCTGATCTGCTGGGGGCCTTGGGTAAGTCTCTTCTAGCTTCATTTTTGTCATCTGTGAAGTGAGGACTTGGGAATAGACAGCATATTTCCTGCAGAGCACAGAGAGGCTCAGGTCACACACCTGACAGGCTGGAGGAAAGACAGCTGCAGCAACTCGACACAGTTTAGCCAATGAGATGTGCTGAACAAACCATAGGCAAATGTGATTTTCCTGTTTGGGGTGAGGATGGTGGTTAGATTGTGCCTTGTGGCTAGGACTTACTCAGAAGGAAATGGATCATCCCACTGTCAGTCATCCTGGAGCAAGCAATGCTGTGGTTCTTAGTAGTAGGGAGGGGAAGATTTTCTTATTAGTGTAGGTTGAATGTCTATGTCCTCCAAAATTCATATGTTGAAATCCTAGTGCCCAGTGTGATGATAGTAGGAGGTGGGACTTTGGGAAGTGATTAGGTCATAGGGGTGGAGCCCTCATGAATGGGATTAGTGCCCTTATAAAAGGGCCCACAGAAGGCTCCCTCCCTCTTCCACCATGTACGTACACAGTGAGAAGACGGCTGTCTATGAAACAAAAGCAGGTCCTCATCAGATACCAAATCGGTCCATGCATTGATCTTGGATTTTGTAGCCTTCAGAACTGTGAGAAATAAATGTCTGTTGTTTATAAGCCACCACTCTATGGTGTTCTGTTACAGCAGCTCATACAGACTAAGACATTTATCTATGTAAGCTCTAAACTCATAGATGTGGAGATGCCTAGAAAGAGTCTTGGATAAAGGTAGAGTTGACAAGAAGTGGGGCAGGAATTGGGTGGGAATTCTGAGGTTGGGTTTGTGTCAATGGGTTTTTGTTACAATTTCTAGAAAGTACAGATTATCCTCTCTGTTCACTTAGATCCTGTGGTCTTCAATATGTTTTCTTGACATAACTTGGGTCTGAGTTCTACTGTGGGAAATTAAGGACATCAGTGTCTCTCCCTATGATACAAGCTGGGGTGTCAGGGAGGCCGAAGCTGCTAGGACAGAAGTCAGTGGCTGCAGAGGAAGCAGCATGGAGACTAGTCCAGGAGGCTGAGTGGAAGGACTGGAGGAACTTTCTTCAGGGCCCATGAGCTGCAATCCTCTAGGAAGCTCTGAGACCTAACAGGTGTGACAGCAGACGTGTGTCTGGGGAGGCTAGAGAGGTAAGATCATCTTACACACCCTGCTGAAGATCTTAGCTTCCATTTAGGAAATGGCAGGTGGCCAGAGTCTTTTGAGCCAGGTGGCAATATGTCATATTTATATATTATAAAGGAAACCATGGAGGCAGTGTGGAGAGGTACTGGGGAAGAGAGATGGAAAGTGGTACAGTGTCACCCTGGGTAGATCACAGCTTACCTAGGACTTTCCTTCCTTCTCTGTCAAGTGAAAGTAGGGAGTGAACTAGACTTCTAAGAACCTTATCAGATACAACATTTTTATTTTATAAATAATTCCTTCCATCAGATCTTAGAGCTGGCACACAGTTTACAGATATTGTGAATCGTTTAAATTCCGTGACATGCTATTTATTTTATGTAAGGAAAAATAAATAACAGAAAAAGAAGGAAGACTATATTGGATTTGACCTTGGCAGTTTCATTTTTAAAAATGTTTTCAAAATGTCATGAACCGCAAAAAATAATCTGAGCAAACAGCTTAGGTAAAAGGTAAAAGGTAGACCTTTTACCATGGAAACCAAGAGACAATACATATTGTGCTGTGGAAATGACGGTAGGAACATGTAACACACTGGGGGAAAATTTCTGCCTCACAGAAGCCTTGGAAAAAAAAAAATAAGCCTTGCATTTGGTATCGGCACATCAATAAGGAATGAAGGTCTGAATTCAGAAATATGATATTACGTTCACTTATGTTAAAATAAAACAAAGTTTGATAAGTGCTAGACCAACATTTTTCAACAGCAGCACTATTGAGATTTTGGACCAGATAGTTCTTCATTGTGGAGGCTGTCCTGTGCATTGTAGCATGTTTAGCGATGTCCCTGTTGGCCACAGCTCAATGCCTGTGGCATCGCTTCCCCTCGTCCCCAATTTGTAGAAGTTAAAAATATCTCTAAACATTATTGAATATTCCCGGGAGAACAAAACTACTCCCACTTGAGAATCACTGTCCTAGAGTCAAGATTTTTAAAGAGTAAGTAAGCAGAGGATTTAGAGCCAGGCAGACCTGGGTTTGATTCTTAGTTCTGCTGTTTACTAGCTGTTTAACCTCAGAAGAGCCACCTGTCCTTCGGAAGCTTTGGTTTTTTCATCCGCAAAATGGAGATGATATTGACAATCTCCCAGTGTAGCATAAGGATCAAATTAGATAGGATAAAAAATTTAAAGGGTCTGGAATATAGGTGCCCAGTGTGGGAAAGCCATGCTTGTGATGAATAGGAAAAATGAGAATGCAAGCCCTACTCTAGGTTAGGAAAAGGCACAAATGACAAGTAGTTGTTTGCATTTATATATGGATGCAGGAACCAACATCGCAACCCCAAAATGATCACTGCACCTTTAATCACAGTAAAGAAAGCAGAGGTGATATTTACTGTGTACCCACTAGGCATCCAACACTATGCTAACCCCTTTATATTCGTCACCTTCTTTGGTCTATCAATACCTATTTGTGGTATTCATTTATGAGACCAGTTTTCAGATGAGATAATTGAGGTTCAGAGAGATAAAGTATCCCATCCAGAGTCTAATGTCAGATTTGTTCAGTTTCAGAGCCCGTGATTTCACTTTCCCAAAAGATGAGATTGGAGGCCAGGGATACCATCAGTGAAATCATTATGTTTGAATAAGAGGAGCATTAACATGAATTTGAAAGGGGATGATTTTGCCAGCGATGTATCTTGCTTGAACATAAATCGTTATAGCTAAATGGGTTTGTTTCAAGACACTGAGTTACGGGGACCATGACAAGTGTTCAGAGAGGTATGAGACACAGTGTTCAGAATACAGAGACTGTTTTCCAGCATGGACTCACTGTATGAGAAAAGCTAATGCCATACAGTTAATTTATTCTAATGTACAATTAAAAATCCAGTTAACTAGATTCTCCTTTGTCAGCTTTCTTCTGCAAAAGCTGTGCCTAAGAGAAATCTTTCTTCCGGTCCTCCCTGGCCCCAATCTTTCACGCCGGTAGAGGAGAGAACCCTGATTCATGGGTCAGAGAATTGGGTTGTATTGCTTTTGAAATATTGGTACATGGTAGGAATGGTTTCCAATTACAGCGGACTGAGTGCACAATCACAGCACTGTTCTATTTAAATAACTGCTGAATCGCCAGGGCTGCTTTCCTGTTTCTAGCTCCCTGAACAAGTAAATAATGGAAAGAGGCAAAAAAAAATCAGCATTTGTAATAAATAACCATACAACCTGGTGTTGGAGCCTCATTTCTTTTTTTTTTTTTTTTTTTTTTTTTTTTGCGGTACACGGGCTTCTCACCGCTGTGGCCTCTCCCTTTGCGGAGCACAGGCTCCGCGGCCACGGCTCTCGGGCCCAGCCGCTTCGCGGCACGCGGGATCCTCCCGGACCGGGGCACGAACCCGTGTCCCCTGCATCGGCAGGCGGACCCTCAACCACTGCGCCACCAGGGAAGCCCGGAGCCTCATTTCTTGATCATATTTCCGCCACCACCCCAGCCACTGTTTTCCTAATAGAACTCTGAAGTAAAAGCTGCCTTTGTATATAAAACGTAGAATCAAATCTTTTGTTTGCACATTTAGGAATGCTTCCAGCAGCATGTTGCAGTGAGAGAGAATACCGACTTTGGAGTCGGACAGATTTAGTGTCCAATCCCAGCTGTTAACAGGCAACATTGTCAGTGGAAGTATTTCCTACTGTTTGGAGTTTGAATTGCATGGGATTTGAAGTCAGACCAACCTGGTCAGGGAACTGAATATCTGTGAGCATCTGTAAAATGGGTAGGTCATCATACGACTTGCAGGATAAGAATCAGGATAAAGTATATGAAATTGCTAGCATAGTTCCTACTATATAGCAGTCATTTAATAAAGGGACAACTATTGTTTCATAGTTATCATCAATTTCCTTATTAGACATAAACAGATTACCTTTCAATTTATGTTATAAAATGTACAGAGCTGGTAAAATGCAAGTTATACTGACGGCAGATATACAGATGCACTTCAAAAGCAGGAGAATTCTTTGCAGACCAGAGGTTGGCATTCTTTTAGGAATGACACATGGAGTTTGTGAGCTGTATTATGACACGTGGGTGACAGGGCTTGTTGGTACCCATCATCCAACAGTTAATTACTTGGGGGAGATAGAGGAGATAGGAGGGCTGCGTGGGGGGGTTGATGGGCATGGGAGTACAGACTTGCTGCCCACGTGCCCCAGAGTCACCAAGATAACGGGGGTGCTTTTTGTTTTTGGAGTATAGCTGATTAACAGTGTTGTGATAGTTTCAGGTGCACAGCAAAGCGACTCAGCCATACATATACATGTCTCCCTTGTCCCCAAGACTCCCCTCCCATCCAGGCTGCCACATAACATTGAGCAGAGTTCCCTGTGCTATACCGTAGGTCCTTGCTGGATATCCATTTTAAATATAGTAGTGTGTACATGTCAATCCCAAACTCCCTAACTAAGGTAAATGTGCCTTTTTGTTTTTTTGGGCTGCGCTGTGTGGCACACGGGATCTTAGTTCCCTGACCAGGGATTGAACCCATGCCCCCTGCGTTGAGAGTGTGGAGTCTTAACCACTGGACCGCCAGGGAAGTCCCATAAGGGGGATGCTTTTTGATGACACCTCCTCTGACTGATAGGCCCAGGGAGGCCGAGGCAGGTGTGCTGAGCAGGCAGGAGGATTTAACAAAAGGGTCGCAGAAATCCACTAGTAACCTGATTTAAAGGATTTGGTCCAGGCCAGATGTTTGAATCCCTGCTACATCTTGCCAGCAAGACATCTCCCAGCCTCTGCCTGGGCGCCTCAGCGGTGGTGAGGTCACTGCTTCCTCAAATGATCAGTTGTAAACATCAGAGAAGAAGAGATTTCTTCTCTAGATGGAGCCTGGCCACGTCTGCCTGTTGTGCATTCTTAGGTTCTTGTTCTGACCTCTGGGGTCACCCAAAGTCAGTCCATTTTCCCCTTCATGTGAGGCCTTCTAGATCTCGATGGCACCTGTCATTTCCCCTGCGTCTCACTCAGCATCCACAGTTGTCTGATGGCTTGTCAAGGCTGTGCTGGAAGTGAAACATACTTGGAATTACACTGAAGGGCTGGAGAAGCTGTAACGTTGGGTGGAACTGGATCTGGCTTAGAAACTCGTGATCCCTGTACTTCCCATATGCACCTGAGCACACAGAGATATGGCCTTGTTGGCAGAAAGAGCCTGGGAGATGGACGTGCATGACCTTGCTCCTGTCACTTGAGCTGTCCATGCGTCACTTCCTATGAAACAGGGGTAGTAATATTTCCTAAATTTGCAAAGCTCAAATGAAAACGTGTGTGAAAATACTGTGTACATTGCCAACCATCTGACACATGATAGTATATACCTAATGATAATGGCTGAAAACATTTCATGGTTATCTCCTTTTTCTTTAATTAGTCCCAGAGAAATTTCCCAGAAGTGTTGCCAACCCAAAGAGTCTGCTCAAATTTTTGCTTTTGCTCTGATATGTTTGTAAAAGGTGTCATGCTGGGTACTCGACCCCGCACACAGACCACAGATAGATGGCTTTGTCCCTGCCTAGGCCAAATGTGGCGTGAAATCATTCAAGCTGGAATTTAGGTCAATCTCCTCCCTTAATGATGAAAAATCCCCACAGATTTTCCATTGGAAACACAAAGAGGGTATGTTTTCTTCCTGTCACTGGCATGCGCTCATTTTGCTAAATAGTGTTGTTAATTCATCTGTGACAGCTTTGATGTTGACCTGGAAATTGGCTACAGCCCAGCACCAGGCTGTTATCACTTGGTCACCAAGAACTCCTTGACTATGGAAGATAGAATGTTCTGCACAGTCTCATGCTCACACCCAGGTCTTATGCTGGGGGGTGGGGAACAGGGGGCAAAGTCCAGGAGTTCCCAGGTCAATGAGAGATGTAGACACAGACACAATCACAGTAACCACGAAAGTGCTAGAAGAGAGCTTACACATGATCTGGGAAAGGAGTGACACCTCCCACCCCCAGCCAGAGCAGAGGTTTCTCCTCTCCCCCAGACCCCACCTCGATCATTTGTGTATGCGTCTGTCTCCTGTCACGGCATTTACCCAGTGGCATCTCTGAGTTGATAACATACTCCCATCTCACAGTGCACCCTCAAAAGCCAGGTCTTCTGATTGGTCTTCTGTTAACAAGCATGGTTTCTGACATAGCAGTCGATAACTGTGCAGTGGATGACAATTGAGATTGAAGAACTAGTTCTTGAAGAAACTTCTGGAAGCTATATCTTAAAGAAATAGAATTCCTATGAGCTCAAAAGGATAGTGATGCCATTCCAGGTGTGAGCACTTTGAGTAAAGGCTGGGAGGTGGGAGAGCCTGACTCCTTGGGAAAGGCCTGGCTCAGGGGCTGGGATCCGGGCTCACTATTGTTTGTACTGATAGAACGCCTGTCCTGGGACATTGGGCGTCATTCAGAGCTCATCGATCAACCTGAAACTCTTGGAACACGTGTGTTGTATGATGCCCTGATGAAGATGAATTCCCTGAGACTCGAAGTAAAGAAATTGCTAAAGTTCACAAAGCAAAGTGGCTGAACTGGGATTTGGGGTCCCCTGGCTCTGAAGGCCATTGCATCACATCACTGACAATAAGGCATCTGAGCTGTATTTATTGAGGTTCACTGCCAACCTGAACTTCATACACTTCTCAACCTGCCTCCCTTAAACATCCACATGCCCCACCCTATACTCTATTCTGAGGGAGTCTTTCTCTGGAAGCTATTCTCCTCAGTCTCATCGTTTTTTTTTGTTTTTTTTTTTTGCGGTACACGGGCCTCTCACTGCTGTGGCCTCTCCCGCTGCGGAGCACAGGCTCCGGATGCGCAGGCTCAGCGGCCATGGCTCACGGGCCCAGCCGCTCCACGGCATGTGGGATCTTCCCGGACCGGGGCACGAACCCGTGTCCCCTGCATCGGCAGGCGGACTCTCAACCACTATGCCAACAGGGAAGCCCCTCAGTCTCATCTTTATACAACATATTCTAATTGGAGATTGACTCAACAGAGAACATTGGAAACCATTGACTTACGCTCTTTGTTTATACCTAGGGAAATGAGGCCCCGCATGGTAGTGCCTGGCTGAGTGCCCCTGAAAGCAAGAAGGGTGAGGGTAAGTGAATCCAAATTTCCTAATTTGGTTTATTCCAATTACCTCTGCATACAAAGGATTCCAGAGAATGTGTGGTTCCTCTTCAAAGCTGCTACCAAAGAGGGTTTAACAGATGGCAGGTATTTTTAATTGTAGAAATTAAGGACACTCTCCTTAGATGGGGAACCTCATTTTGGAAAAGTGAGTTCTATGTTGACAAAATATCTGACTCCACTCATCTGTTACTACAGTTATTTACAAAGCACCCATGCCTGGTTGTCCCTAGATTCTGTCCTTCAGAGGCATGCAGGTATCAGATCAACCCTGTTCCAATAGGTCCCAGGCCACACATGCAGAATAAACAAACAAATGAATGAATAATTTTTGAATACCTCTCTCTGCGGGGGCATAAGATCCAGGGCCGTGGAGGCTTGTATAAATCATCCAGGACCTCCTCTGGCCTCCAGGGCCACACTGCCTGCTCTGAGCATCTACTGTGGGCCCGATACTGCAAAGGGCATCCTCATATTTGTTATCTAATTTAACTAGCTGAGTGACCCTGAGAGACAGAGATTAGTTCCCCTATTTGCAGATGAGTGCAATGGCATTAAAGGTAACTAAGAGATGCGCATCGCTTAGTGAAAAATCAAGCATCTGGTACCTTTTCGCAGTTTGAAACAGGTGAACAGAAGGTAAAAAGCATTAAGATGGAACAGAGAGTGTAAGAAAGCGTCGGCAGGGGTTAATTCAACTTCAGTTGGAAGTAGGACATCAGGCCACTTAATGCCGATGCTTCCTTTGGAATCACTGAGACTGTTGTTTCTGTTACCCTGTAATTGCTGATAAAGTTCAAGAGACAGGTGGTGGTCTGTGTGGTAGGGGGACACAGGGAAGAGGAGGATGGTGGGGCCGGTCGAGGGCATCACCCCAATGGATTTGACATCTGGCTCTGAGGCCCAGAACCTGGACTTTCTTGGTACAACCACAGACAGCTGACACTGTGGCCAAACCTCACTGATGTCCTGAAAGAGTAGCATACAAACAGATGCCAATTTAACCCGATAATCAGAGATGTCCTTTTTCAAGTAAGAAGATGGCTGTGTCCTTCATCCGGGGCACCACTTCACCTAATATCAAGGTAATCTGGGAATTTGTAATTGGCATCAAGAGTGCTTGATGAGCTTGGAATGAAAGCAAAAGAAGGTGATCTATATAATCTAGGGCTTGGAAAACTCTGGCTCAGAGGCTAAATCTGACCCACTGTCTGTTTTTGTCAATAAAGTTTTATTGAACGCAGCCATGCCCGCTTATTTACAAGCGGCCCTGGCTGTTTTCATGTTAGAGCATCAGAGTTGAGTAGTTGCAAGAGAGACCACGTGGCCTGCAAAGCCTACCATATTTACTATCTTGCCCTTTACAGGTAAAGTTTGTCAACCCCTGATCTAGTCCACAGGAGACTTCATGCACCTTATTTCTTGTTTCCGTGTCCTGTAATTCTATTTCTCCAGATCTCCCAAATCTCTCTTCCTCTCATTCACACAGCTTTACTTAAGAATCTTGGAGAGCTGCAAATGACTATCTCCAAATCAAAGAAACTTGGGCAAAAAAGGAGGGCTTGATTGGCGCATATAGCACATTCAAGGCAGAGTTGGCTTTATAAACATCTAAAATTAGAGACTCTTAAACCACAAACTATTTTTTTATTCTCTGAACCTCTGTTTTTGTTTTGTTTTGTTTTCTGTGTGTACACACATTATGTAATATACAGATGTCACTAATCCTCAGAAATTTCTCAGATCCAGATTGGATATTTCCAGGTGATTCTTTGGAGCCGATTACAAAGCCTAACAGAATTAGAGCCTGGGGACCCCCATTAAAGAGCTGTACATTCTACTTATTTAAACTTTATACGTTTCGAAATTTGAAGAGAATAAGATATGGAATCACAAGTCCAGGATTTGAGTCTTGGCTCTCTCCTTTCCGAGTAATTACAGAGAAATGTTACTTAATTGCCATGAATCTTTATTTCTGCATTTATATAATAGTTACCTCTCACAGGTTAGTGATGAAATTTAAAAGAGAACATAGAGGGAAGTGATTTATAAACTGTGAAATGCTATAAAAATATCAGTTATTACAAATATAGAAGTCTAAGAGTTCAAACATGGAATATTGAACGTGGTCTCCATGGGAAATATCCCCAGCACAATCTGATATTTCCCCCAACAAAGTATGGTGTGGAGCGTCACAGGTAACTTAATTACCTGGTGGATGACAGCTTTAGCAGTGCTTCACAACTGCCATCTGAGGATTCTGGCAGGTTTCAGACCGAAACCAGACAGGAGCTAACAGATGTGTCTGCCTCTTACAGGGTCCCATCACTGGGGACGTGCAGCTGCCGCTCTGCCTTTATCTTGGGTAGTTTGGCCTTGAAATGTGACTGTGCTTTTGTGAAACTCCCCCAATGGAAGCTTTATTATCTTTATTTTTCCTAAGGATGTCCATTTTCCTAGACAACACCATGCTGATCTGCGAGAACAAAGATTCTCTGTGGAGGATTATAGATGCTCTGTGAACAGGAGGGGTGGAGATGTGTTTCTTTTTTTTAATATAAATGTATGTATTTATTTATTTATTTATGTCTGCTTTGGGTCTTTGTTGCTGCATGCAGGCTTTCTCTAGTTACAGCGAGTGGGGGCTACTCTTCATTGCAGTGCGCGGGCTTCTCATTGCGGTGGCTTCTCTTGTTGCGGAGCAAAGGCTCTAAGTGCGTGGGCTTCAGTAGTTGCGTCACACAGGCTCAGTAGTTGTGGCACACGGGCTCTAGAGTGCAGGCTCAGTAGTTGTGGAGCACAGGCTTAGTTGCTCCAAGGCATGTGGGGTCTTCCTGGCCCAGGGTTCAAACCTGTGTCCCCTGCATTGGCAGGCGGATTCTCAACCACTGTGCCACCAGGGAAGCCCCGAAATGTGAGTTTCTAAGGACTGTGCACATCTCAGATGGAGCCACCCGACAGGTCCTAACAATGAAGGCAGCTATTGACAATGAAAAGATTGTGCAACTAGTCATAGTGTCTTGGCAGCGATGCTGGGATATTTGTGGAACAGCTCAGAAGACTTCCTTTCCCCCAGTTTGGAAGAAAACCAACTTAAGCACGGTTTGGAAGGAGATAACAGGAAGGAGGTGGTGAGTAAGGAGGTCAGAATTTACCAGATGTCTCTGGGTCTCAACATTTGCTCGTTTGCATTGATCATATCGGTATTTATAAATAACTTGTGTTTTTACTTGAGCTTTAGATAGCACTTTAAAATCTACTACACACAGGGTAATACTGGGAGCTAATGATGTGCAAAGGTGTTCTGGGAAATGTGTGTACTTTGCCCCCTGCAAATGAGACTTTTTTCAAGTGACTGTTATTTCCCATTCTGAGCTCCAACAAGCACTAGGCAGTAGACCCAACATGCACATATGGTCTGTGCCCCATCAATATTAAAAATGCATTAGTCAGTCTAAGTTTTTCTTTTGTATTTTCTAAGACTTGTCAATCCCCAATGATTAGATTCTATTTGTAGAGAAAGAACAGCTTTAAAATGACAAAACCGGAACATTTCTTCAGATCCTGGGAAAGGCTGGCACTTAAAAAAAAAAAGCCAGTGACAACAGCATTTCAAGTGAGTTGTCTTGGATGTCTGTCAGATTTGGAGATGCACTGCTCTCTCTGAGTTTGTGCATCCCAGATGGAGTGGTTTCTGTAGGAAAAACAGTCATGGTTATATTCAGGAGAGCTTATTACTTGGCAAGAAAATTATGATTGAACTGATGCTATTGTGACATAATGTAGGAGTTTATAATTGCAATTTGTTATGAAACAGTTGACTGAATCCCAAGGATGGGTATTTTAGTGCTCTGTGGAGGAAATGGAAAGAAAGGCATTGGCAGGGAAGGATGGGGGGCTCTTAGGAGTCCTGGCTCTTGGTATTTACTTTGGTGAAACCACAGAAGTCCCAGGTCTGCCCTTCAGTCTCATGGGTCTGGTAACTCAGCCTCACCAATGTCCCAGCATTGACCATATTTGAGAAGTCCAGTTTATACTGAGTAAAGTCAGGTATAGAAAGTGGGAACAATGTTGTTTATTTACCAGGAGAAATAGAACTGTCAGACAGGCCAGTCCTTCTTTTTGACTTAATCAGCAAACTGCACAGGAAGGCCAGATTCCCAGAAAGCCTGGCGTCAGGGAGAGGCAGATAGTTTCATTAATAGTGTGTAGCCTCACGCATCCACCTTTACCATGCATGATGCTCATTGTCGGGATGACGGAATCATCCTTTAAGTATCCAACAGGCCACCTTTGGCCCTAGGGGACTGTGGATGGCCCACTCCAGTGTCCCCCTCAGCTGCCCAGTGTCCCCCTCAGCTGCTCTTCCTTCCCTGGCCTTCTATGGTTGACATTCTTCCCAGTACAATGCCTGCATCTTTCTTTCATTGTGATAACACTTCCAGTTACATTAACATTGGGACCGGGCCAATCATTTGTCATCTCTTCAGAGTGGTACTCCTCAGATATTTGCTCAGCACTTCTTCTTTTTTTTTTTTTTTTGCGGTACACAGGCCTCTCACTGCTGTGGCCTCTCCCGTTGCGGAGCACAGGCTCCGGATGCGCAGGCCCAGCGACCATGGCTCACGGGCCCAGCCGCTCCGCGGCATGTGGGATCCTCCCGGACCGGGGCACGAACCCGTGTCCCCTGCATCGGCAGGCGGACTCTCAACCACTGCGCCACCAGGGAAGCCCTGCTCAGCACTTCTTTAGAGAAGTTGAACTCTGTATAGGAAAGGGGCTGGGAGGCCTCCGTGGTTCCAGGAACCTCCTCTCTGGCCCAGCCTTGCCTTTCCCTCCCAGCCAACAGTGCTCAGTAGAAAATTGGATCTAATTTCCCGAAGAGGCAGCTTATAGGTCATCTATCAATATTATTAGTTGTGTCTGGCTTAACATAATAGTCCCTCTAACCACATACTCCTCTATGAAAGAGATTCTACTAGATTAATTTCAGTTTCTTTTAATACATGCATAGACACACACTTTTTAAATTTTTATTTTATTTATTTATTTTTGGCTGTGTCGGGTGTTCGTTGCTGCGCGCAGGCTTTCTCTAGTTGCGGTGAGCGGGAGCTACTCTTCGTTGCAGTGTGCAGGCTTCTCATTGCAGTGGCTTCTCTTGTTGCAAAGCACGGGCTCTAGGCACACGGGCTTCAGTAATTGTGGCACGTGCGCTCAGTAGTTGTGGCTCGCGGGCTCTAGAGCGCAGTCTCAGTAGTTGTGGTGCACGGGCTTAGTTGCTCCGCAGCATGTGGGATCTTCCCGGAGCAGGTCTTGAACCCGTGTCCCCTGCGCTGGCAGGCGGATTCTTAACAGCTGCTCCACCAGGGAAGCTCTGACACACATTTTTTATCCAAGGATATTTCAGAACATTTTTGAATCAATGCTATAGGCAGCTACCTGCTGACTTGCTCCTGACTCCAACTAAATTCAGAGAGAATTCTTTGCCTAGCCTGGGAACCCTTTGCTCTATTTATGATTTAAAGTAAATAGACTTTGCGTACCTCTAAAGCCTGGGGATTTATTTTACTTTTATTTAAAACAATCATTCCATCACTCATTTATCCATCCATGCAGCAAATGTTAGCTGATCACCTTCTAGGATGTGCCCAGCATGAGTTAAATGTATAAAGAAGGATAACACACAGTCAGGTCCCCAAGAGCCATGTCTGTGGAGAGAGACAGGTGGGTAAACAGATCGTTGTAACTCAGTGTGGTGAGAGCAGCAGTGGAGAAGTGCCAGGAAACTTGGGAAAACAGAGAAAGGCATCTCACCTGTGAGCCACAGGTGGGCTGGGCTTGGAGAAGCTTCCCAGGAGGGGCTGCTTGAGAAGTAGCATCTTAGAGTAGAAACCTGATCTTACCCATTATGAGCTGAATCCAGAGTTTAATTCCAAAGGCAGCATGAGCTCTCTTTTTCCAGTTCTCACCTTGGGGTTTATCCCACTCTTGCCTAAGCAATTCCCACGCTAGAGTGAGAACCACACTGGGTGGCAGAGCTCCTGGATCTAATAATAACCACCAGTAGATGTCCAGTACTTTATTGTTTATTAGACAAATCTATGTTCATTATCTCATTTGATTTTCCAAGTAAGTCTTATGGCAGTGATTCTTCGCTGCAGTGATTTTACTCACAGATCACATTTGGCATCGTCCAGAGACATTTTGGATTGTCCTTCGGGGCGCTGGGAGGTTATTACTGGCTTCTATTTGGTAGAGAGATGCTGCTAAACATCCTACACTATACAAGTTATCCCCACAACAAACATTTATCTGACTCAAAACGAGGTTGAGAAACCTTGCCTTGAGATTATCTCCATATTTGAAAAGAGAAACTGAGTTCCGAGGTCTAACTCTATCTAAATTAGCGGTGTTATCTTTGGCAAACCATTTACTCATGTGGTCTAATTCTCCTACTCATTAAATGAATATCTATTTTTAGATTGAATGATCTTTAAAATCTTTTCCAAATCTGAGGTCTGTGAGTCCGTGGATTCAAATGTAGATTTCAACCGGCAAATAAGCACACAGAATTTTCCTGCTGCAGAAGTTACTATTGTAATATGCTGAGGCTCAATGCAGTGTTTTATTTGAACAATAAATAAAGGGTTCACTCATCTAGACACTTGGGGGTGCCTTAAATGTATGTGGCGAGGGTGACTTTCCAGAAGGCACCTCTCTCTGCCGCCAGCTTCCCCCACCCCGCCCCTCCCCTCCCCACCAGCAGCAGAAGCTGTGAGTTCAAGGTACCCTTAGGTCCATCTAGAAATTTAACCAGAAGGACAGAATAAACCACGGGATGACAGTGTGGTTTCCAGAACTTGTTGAGATGGTTTAAGATTACCTGTGTCCTTCAGCACCACCCCCCACCTCTTTCCACGCAGATTTTCCAAACTCTCCATCACCTGACCACCCGCATATCCCACTCTCAGAGACAGGTGACTATGCCATGGTGTTTTGGGAAAGAGGTGTGGAGAGTAGCCTCTTTGAAAGTTAAGTCAGTTGCTAAAATGCAGTGAAAATAAGAACCTCAGCTCATTGAATTCTTATTGGGTACTTTCTATATAACAACCCTGAAAGATGAGTAGTATTCTTTCTACTTTACGGATACAGAAACCAAGGCTTGGAGAAATTAAATAACTTGCTTTGATTTTGTTTGTTTGGTTGGTTGGTTTTGGAAGGGAATAATGAAAACTTGACCCATGATGTGAGTGTTAAATTGGAAACTGTTAAATTTATGGTCCAGGTGAGATGGAGGGGAGGGTGTTTGTTGAGTAATCTTTACAAGACATTTGATCCATATGTGTAACAGGACTGATGACAGAAAAATACGGTCTTTATAAGCCTAAATTTTCACACTTACAAAATTGAGGTAATGATTCTTGCCTTAGAGGTTGAATGTTATATGCTAAATGCAAATTATGGAGCCTAGAATATAGTAGGTGCTCAACAAATAATGATGGCTATCATTACTGCTATCTGTTCATTGGTGCAGATGTGATCTCTAATACCTTCAAAGCTGGGAAGACGCAGATAAATTGGAAGAATGTTGAATTATGATACATGAGGTTGCTCAGCATCAGCAATTTTTATATGTGGGAACTAATTCCACTGAATCCCCCAGCAGGTCTTCTCAGTTCTGCAAATTCATAGGGGTTGGTCCATGAAATTTATGTGGCAAATTCTTATTCAATTGAATTCAGAAATTGAGTCCTTTTTTGACCACATTATCTGCCAATTTATTCAACTCCCTTTGTTCCCATTCTAAGTTTATTCTTGAAGGAAATGTTTCATATTCAGATTTGATAAAAATAAATCTAGTTCTTTCTCTGCATTAGGTACTCAGCTAGGCACTGTCATTCGTTATTTGGGTTCCCATGGAGATACTTCCCAGTGGGTCTACAAAATTGAGGGCTCTTACTGATCCTCAACAATTTAATACCCGCTCTGAGAAAGAATCTGCCATCAACCTCTCTCTCCTGTTGCTGCCACAGGAAAAGCAAGAGCCAGTGGAGAGGGAAGGTCTAAGGATGGAAATATTCCCCAGTCTGCCAAAAAGCATTGCCCTCGGTCAACAGAGTTAAAGAAATTTATAACCACTGCCATGAGTACTTTCCAGTTACAAAGGCAAGGCCTTGCTTTTTACTAGCTAAGAGATGCTTAATGAGTCAAAGTGGATAGAATTACTTTGCACACCTGTACATATATTCAGGTGTTTTCAATTTTCTCAAGAGAAGCTACACAGGATGGAATCATGCTCCCATCCCTAAATCCATGTTCACCCAGAACCTCAGAATGTGATCTTATTTGGAAATAAAGTCTTTGAAGGTGTAATTTAAGTTAAGATGAGATCATATTGGAGTAGGATGGACCCCAAATCCAATATGACTTGTGTCTTTATAAGATAAAGGGAAGACAGCAACATAAGGGAGATCCTTACATGAGGGCAGAGGCAGAGATTGAACAGATGCATCTACAAGCCAAGGAATGCCTAGGATTGCTGGAAACCACCAGAAGTTAGGAGAAAGCCATGGTAGGGATCCTTCTTCAGAGTGCTCACAAGACACCAACCCTGCCAACACTTTGTTTTCATACTTCTAGCCTCCAGAACTGTGAAATGATAAATTTCTGTTGGTCCAGCTATCCAATTTGTGATACTGTGTTACAGCAGTCCTGGGAAACTCATACAGAAGTCTTATTTATAAAACTTCAGTCAAGAACCTTGTTGAGGTGCTTTGGAACCAGAAATAGTTGAACTTTGATGGACCCAATGATCAATCAAAATTCACCATCATCATCTTCTAACAGGTCCCATTTTTCTTTAACCTGCCAGGATACCTGCCATACAAAACAATGTCACAGAAACCTTTGAGTAGAGATTGTTTCATGGATGGAAATTGCCAGTTACTAGAAAGTTATCACAACATGCTCCCCAGCTTAAAATTCTCCTTGGGTCTTCATTTAACTGTTGTTTTGTTCTTCAATTGACCTTTGTTCTAAATTGAACTTGAGCAAAAATAATGGGATTTGATATGACAATAAGATACTGGTTCAGTTTTCTGTTACCAAGAGAATTCAATTCATAGTGTGAAGAGTGCCATTAGGTCTTGTTGAATGTGTCCCAAGTTATGATTAATGTGTTAAAAGAGAGAAGGTGTTTTAAAGGAGGTGCTTACAGTTTAAATCCTATCCAGCCCCAAAACAACCAAGAAAACAGCAAGACAAGCCAGTTCTTATCAGAACCACCATCCTAGTACTGGACTTCAAATCTTTGTTCCTTTTGACTCTATAGGAGACACAAAAGAAAACTAAGCCATTTAAAACTCAATACTGAGGACAAGTAGAACATATATGCAACTTTAGAGTTCTTGAAGGGGTAATCTGTTAGGAAATTGGCATCTGGGAAGAATGTGGCACAGTTTGGGGACTGGTATTTGGAAAAAGGGTGAAAAGTCCAGGGGTTGGGTCATTCAAACCCATGGCATTGTCTTTAGACTTTTCTGTGTAGTCAGGTAGACCCTGAGCAGAAATAAGGAATACAGGGAAAGATGAGGAGGTGAGTGCTGGGTTCTTGAAATCACTCTGGTTTCTATCTGAGGAGAGATATGGAACATAGATGCGAAGCCTCGGGCCTCTAAACATCCCCACTTTTTTCTCATAGTGTAGCTGAACTTGATAGTCTTGCTTCCCACTGTTTCATCTCCTGGGATTATAAATACATGGTGAGCACCTGTAAAGCATCTTCATACTCATTTTTTCATTTGACCCCCCTCCACACTCATACATACACACAGAAAACTGTGGGTAAGTGTCTGTACCATTGTTTTACCTGAGACTCGGAGAAATTAATTTCCCTTAATCACACAGCTAGTAAATAAATGATTTGATATTCAACTATTAATCTGGATCCAAATCCTAGTTTTTCCAAGTGTACTCTGTCATCTTGAAAAATCCCTGGAAAGCTACTTCTTTTGACTGCTCTGAAAGGCTGATCAATACAAATCTAATCTCTGGGCTAGTCATGAATACTAATATAGCACTAGCAAATAACCTAGGCTGGAATCATGATTTTACTAAAATCTATCAAATTTATATCTTTTGTGTTTTGCATGTCAACAGACACACATTTTAATTCCCAAGGAAGTCTCCCTCTTCCTCCAAACAGGCACATTTCTTTAAAAATATCTTTTAGGGAATACAGAATAATTTCTACTGACTATTTCACTGAAGGTGATCCCATGGGAACAAGGGATACAACTGTATTACTCTAAATTACCTTGGAGCTAGATATGGCACATTTCGCCATGTAATTGAACACAGGATGAAAGCAATGGTGTCACAGATCTTAAAATGTCAAACCAACTTCCAGTTGTTGGAACTTGTACTGTTGAACTTCTCTGTAGTAATTTAATTCGTTTAAATAAACCAGCATTAATTCAAGCCTTTGGAGGATGAATCCTGGCTCACCACTTTGAGTTGAACAAGTGCTTCATTAACATGAGGTTAACTTCATTAGCAACTAGTGAAGATACTCCAAGTAAATGAGATCATGATATTAACCAAAAATAATACTGCTGTGTACCAGGCACGCCATATGCATTATTGCCTTTCATTCTCATAAAACGTTATGAAAGGAGGTTGGCTCTACTCACATTTCTTTTTAATCAGAGATGCTTTAGGTAAGAAATGGCAGGGTTAGGAAAATTTAGAAATGTGCACAAGAGCCCACAGCTAGTTCCAGAATTCAAACTCTCATTTATCTGACTCAAAGTGCATGCTCTTAACCCAGATATAAGTCCAAATACAGGTTTGCCCTTCTCTCTAAAAGTACAACATCCCTAAAACCTTTCGTAAGCCAAAATGATATAAAGTGAAGAAGCAATTACCTTAGGACACATCTTGCTAAGGAATGCACAAAATAAATCCTGATAAAGATGCTCACAAACACATTTCAAAGCCATGGCAGCTTGATGCTGAGAGGCCACGTGTAGTTCCTGGGGAAGGAGCTTGGCGATGTCCGTCTCCCTGCTTGGACACACTCTGCCTCTAGAACTACTTGCTGCAACAACCAACACTGCATGCTGTTTTTGCTTTTCTCCTTTTGTAAAAGTGAAAATCCTCTTCTGATTTCTTTTGGTTAGCGAAACAGGTACAAATGTAGGTCTTTTGTAAGAACAAAGTGCCATAAAGTGAACTTTCGAAAAGCGGTAGATACCTGAGGACTATTGATATTTTGCTTCCTCCTAAGTGGCTGAAGTGGTAGACTGGGGAGGCATGTGGAATGTCAGAGGCCATGTTACTCACTGCTCAGCCATCATCCAACAAATATTTATTGAGTAATTATTAAATGCCAAGCACTATGCTGTTCGCTGGTGATATGGAAGTGAATATGACAGATATGATCTCTTATCTGTAGAAGAAAGACACATCCTAAAAGTTAGCACTAAAAATGAACTGAGTGGTGGTAAGTAGTCTAAAGTAAAGAACCAAAGGCTGGAATTTAGAATAGGATCAGGAAAGATGGGGCGTTATCCCTGAGAGGTGACACTTTTGCTAAAGGATGAGAGAAGCTGGTTGTGTGAAGAGTTGAGGTGGGACATTGTCTTCAAGGCAGAAAGAACAGCATGTGCAAAGGTCTGGGGCCAAAAAGAGTTGGGCATATTCCAGGGATGAAAGAGAGGCTAGCGTGACCAGAGCAGAGTAAGGGTGGGAGAGAGGCTCGACATGGGATTGAGAAACAAGCAGAACCTGGTTCATAGGGACATTATTCTTTCATAAATGAGTCATTTGAGGGTTAATCTTCATTGAGTCTTTCCTCTGAAGCAGGGGTTAGCACTCTTTTTTGGGGGGGAAAAGGCTAGATAGAAAAGGGTTACGGGTCTATGGGCCTGATACAGTCTCTGTCTTACATTTTCTTTTTTCCTTTTCCTTCTTTTGGTTAAAAACCATTCTTGGCTACCAGGCCATTCAAAAACAGGCCAAGAGCTAGATTTGGCTCACAGACCATAGTTTTCTAATCCCTACTCTAGAGAATGGATCATATTTTCCTGTTTCTTTGTTTGTCAAGTATTTTGGATTATATCCAAATCATTGTGATTTTTATATTGTGAAACCCTAGGTTCTATTACAGTCTTCTGAAGAACATTACACCAAACTTCTGGCCTCCAGAAATGTGAGAAAATAAATTTTTGTTGCTTAAGCATTTAAGCACCTCAGTCAGTGTGTTATGGCACCCATAGCAAACTAGCACAAGGCGTGGAGAGAAGGGTTCTACTATTTTTTTCAATCTGGAAAACTGAGTATAATATTATATATATATATATATATATATATATATATATATATATATTTTAAACAGAGTAGGTAGCTGGGAGGGAAAAGACAACGAGTTTTAAGGGCATTAATATTTATTCATTGGTCTCTTGATTGATTATACATGGAGACTGACTCAGTCTAGGAACTCAACTGAGGCCAATTCTAAAGTTGCTGGCAATATGTAATTTAATGTGTGACATGGCATCTTGCAGGTGACCCGGCCTGATTTGTGCTCCTACTTCATTTTGATCAGGATGAGAAGGAAATTTCACTACTGTAATGTCAGCTCAAGGTTGAAATACTACGGGGCCCTTCTCCCCCTCCAGTGTTTTAATAAAGGTACTAGGGCTGATCAGATGGGAAGCATGCTTAGCAGACCTGCAGCTGCTTTTAACTTACAGAAGTAATTGAGATTTATGAACTCCTTATTAGCTCCTTAAAACCAAATGAGGAACTTGAAATTCTCATCTGTCAAGATTAAGGAGGGAAGAATTTATTTTTCCCTCCTTAATCTTGCCTCTTACAATCTTACTTTAATGAAAATGATCCCTTTTCACCTTTCCCCTTTTCTATCACTTGGGAACAATACCCCCATTAAGAGTTAAAAGGCGAGTTAGGAGTAGAAAAATGGAAAGCCTGAATCTTTATTTTCAATTCTGCAAATATGTTGAGCATTTAGTATGTGCCAGAAATCCTGCCAGGCTCTAAGGATACAAAGATGACTAAAACAAGGCGCCTGATCTCAGTTCGAAGCAAAGTTCTGACTTCAGTTCATTATGTTTTGCACCTACTACGTGTCCAGAAATTTAGATCATTTTCTCAGACTTCAAAATTATTCTTCAAGGTAATTTTCAAGAAAGATAAAAATTGCCCAAGGTCAAACAGTGGTGAATGTGATTTGATCCCAGTTCTGATTCCAGATTTCTAGAAGACTGGACTGTTCTTTGGTTCAGGCATCAAGATGGCTTCCACGAACCTTTGAACTCTGGTGTCAAGTCAAACCAAGCAGAGCTGGCCGGCTACCGAGAGGCCAGCAGTGTTGGAGTTTTGGAAGTTTACCTGGGGAATATGGTGCCTGGTCAGATCTACAGAGGGCTGTGGTGTGTGTGTGTGTGTGTGCATGTACGTGTAGGAGATTTTTCTCCAGTCCTGTCTTGCAGTGGATTTTGGTCTTGCCTGTGCACTTTTTCCCTGGAATCTATTTTGTGAAATATAATTGAAATCGAAACGCCAGTGATTTTTAATCATACTCCCAATTTATATCTCATGTAACCATATGCCAGTGTTCTCAGAGTGTTACAGGGATATGAATTATGCTGAAATTGGATTAGGCAAATACACATTTTCCTTAAAAAATAGATACCCAGAGCAGTAATTTAATTCCACCAACTGTAAAGATTCTCTCAGAAACACCCTGTGTATTTTATCAGCAGCTCATTGTGAATTTTCTTCTGGGCTACTTTCTCTGCTTTTTCATTTTCTTCCAGAATCCACTGTATTTAGCAAACGTTAGCAACTGTAGGAAGTCAATTTATGTCAAAACCATCCCTAAGTATAAGGAAAGCAGGTTTTCAGAGGAAACTATCAAGACCCTTCTTCCATTCTCTGATTTTGGGGGAAGCAAAATAGAATGCAATTAAGTCCCATTTCCCTTCGAGTAGATTCTTAAGCTATATCACAACTTGAGTATTTAAACAGTTATTAGACCAGAGCTTCAGATCCTAATAGGCTGCGAGACAGGCATTATGTTATTGTTCTATAATAGCATTATTGTGTGTCGAGTACACTAATGTGAGCAAATACTCCTGAAAGGGTGTGCTTATTCCAAGGTATTGTCACTCTTTACATTCTGTTGGAATAACTTCTTGCTACTAACAAAGGCAGGGGTTTAAATATTACGATTCTGATAACACGAATTCCAAGTGTGGGTTTTTTCCCTACACCAGGAAGCAGTTAACTTAATTCTGATACTACCTCCCTGGAGACAGCTTCAGACCTTATAGGTCAACGGTTCAGTCTCACAAGACTGCCTCCCCAGTCCCCTGCCCCTTAAGGCGCCAATAGCAAAGGGACTGGCTATAAATCAGAGGTTCCCAGACCCCCTCTTCAGGTTTGATTACTTTACTCAAGCAGTTCCCCATACCCAGAGAAACATTTTGCGTACTAGACTACCTGTTTATTTTAAAGGATGTAACTCAGGAACAGACAGATGGAAGGGATGCATAAGGCAAGGTATGTGGGAAGGGGTGGGGAGTTTCCCAAGTCTCTACCAACCCAGAAGCTCGCAGAACCCCATCCTTTTTGGGTTTTTTATGGAGGCTTCATTACATAGGCATGTTGATTAAATCATTGGCCACTGATGATTGAACTCGGCTTCCTCCCTGGAGGTCAGGCGTGGGACTGAAAGTTCCAACCCTCCAATCACATGCTTGGTTCCCCTGGCAACCAGCCATCCTTAGGTATAGTCCAGAAATCACCTCATTAACATAAACTCAGGTGTGGTTAAAAGGGATTTGTTATGAATATCAAGACACCTTTATCCCTCTTATCACTTCGGAAATTTCTAGAGTTTTAGGAGCTCTGTGCCAGAAACAGGGACAAAGACCACATACACATTTCTTGTTATAAATCACAATATCACAA
Source organism: Hyperoodon ampullatus (assembly GCF_949752795.1). Taxonomy (NCBI): domain Eukaryota; kingdom Metazoa; phylum Chordata; class Mammalia; order Artiodactyla; family Ziphiidae; genus Hyperoodon; species Hyperoodon ampullatus. The sequence goes on from NC_136928.1 coordinate 78,266,827, forward strand.
ACATATAACAGGAAAAGAAATAAGATTGGAGCATAGAGTCTTCTGCAAACAATTCACTGGGTATCTTCCCTATTGCTTCCGCAGTGACTCTGTGGTGGGCGTGGTTACAGTTGTGGCTTCTGGAACCAGAAGGCCTGAGTTCATATCCCTGCACTGCTCCGTCCCAGCCCTGTGACCTTGGACTAGCTACTTTTTTTTTTCTTTAACATCTTTATGGGAGTATAATTGCTTTACAATGGTGTGTTAGTTTCTGCTGTATAACATAGTGAATCAGCTATACATATACATATATCCCCATATCTCCTCACTCTTGCTCTTGCGTCTCCCTCCCACCCTCCCTATCCCACCCCTCTAGGTGTTCACAAAGCACTGAGCTGATCTCCCTGTGCCATGCGGCTGCTTCCCACTAGCTATCTATTTTACATTTGGTAGTGTATATATGTCCATGCCACTCTCTCACTTCGTCCCTTCTTACCCTTCCCCCTCCCCGTGTCCTCAAGTCCATTCCCTACGTCTGCGTCTCTATTCCTGTCCTGCCCCTAGGTTCTTGGCCTAGCTACTTAACTTCTCTGTGTCTCAGATTTCTCAACAGTTTGCTGTGAGGATTAAATGAACTAACATATGTGAAGTACTTCGAATAATGCCTTGTACATAATACTATTGAACAAATGTTTTCTATTGTCATTGTAGCTCTGTTTAATTGGCTGAGTGTAATTGGTTGTCACAGGCAAAATAATGGTTCCTGGAAGCTGTGACTATTACCTCACATAGCAAAAGGGACTTTGCAGATGGGATTAAGTTAAGGATTCTGAGGTGTGGAGATTATCCAGGATAATCTGGGTGGGCCCATTATAATCACAATAATATGGGAAGAGAGGGAGTCAGGAGGGTCAGTTATAGGAGGAAATGTGAGGAAGGAAGCAGACGTCAGAGTGCTATGATTGCTGACTTTGATGGTGGAAGGGAGTGTGAGTCAAGGAAAGCAGGCAGCCTCTAGAAGCTGGAAAAAGTAAGGAAACTGCTTCTCTAGAATTTCTGGAAGGAATGTTGACAGAATGGCAGCCCTGCCAACACTTTGATTTAGTGAGACTTCTGGTCTCTGGAACTGTAATATGACGAATAATCAAGATGTGTTTGTAAGGCCAACTGGCCCGAGGCAGGGGAACGCAATCAGATCACAACAGGTTGCATCAGACCGAAACTCTCCGGACCACCCAGTTCCAGAAACTGACCTGGAGACTTTCCGGACCACCCAGTTCCAGGAACTGACCTGGGGGCTTTCCACCCGGCCCAGCCTTCCCGCCTTTCGAGGGGCGGGACTAGCGGTCCCAAGACTGATGTAACCGGCACCAGATAGTGCCACGATACCTGAAGAGACCACCAGATAAGGAATTCCCTGCGCCCTCCCAGACTCACCACACCCCTTTCCCTTCTTCCCTTATAAAATCCTGCCCAACCCTCGCCCGGGGGCGACTTCTCTGGCCCCTTTCTCTCGGACCAGTGAACCTCGCCCGGGAGCGCCCCCTAATAAAGCTCACTTGAAGCTTTCCTCTGTTTCGCGGTGCCGTTTGTTAAGATCCGACCTTACAGTGTTGTTTAAGCCACTCAGCGCTAACTTGTTACAGCAGCTATAGGAAACTAATACACTAGGCTATTCACAAACGTTCATTGGTTCCCTGTTGCTTCTAACATGAAACACAGGCTGTATAGCTGAAAGTTGAAGTTTCCTCGCACTATGACTTCTAGGCCACGTTTTTTACTGTTATGTAGCAAAATGGATTCTTTTTCTAACGTGTCTCCTGTCCTACAATCTCAGTCACCACATATGCATTTTGGTTTTGCCTGTAAAGTTCTTTTTCTCCTCTCCCTACCAAAAAATTATTTTCCATTCTTCAAAGCCAAGATCACATGCTTCCAGAGCCTTTCTAATCCTAGTTGGCCCTTCATCCTGGCTCACAGATATGCACTCAAGGGCCTAGCAATGTGTGGGTCAAGCTGACTGGTAGATAATATTCAAATAGCCAAAGCATGAGTTGGTTCAACGTCAAACCTCTGTGATCGCCAGCTGGTGCAGATGCATGGGAGCACCTTGCTGACCTCAGGCCTCTGGGATATTCTCAGAGTCTAGGAGTTGAGCTTGAGACTTTGAGCACTTGGCTTCGGAGGACTGAGGCTTGGGCAGTAGCTCTGCATCCTGGTCCCCATGAGGGTGGCCAGGCTGTTTCTGGGTTCCAGCATCAGATCCCCAAGCTGGTGGCCGGAGCCCTGCTTGCTTGCAGAAGGACCCCCTACCACCTCCTTCTCCCCCTCCCACAATCCTCTCCACTTACAAAGTTCCAAGTTTTCATTTCACTTTCAAGATCAGATGTATTCACCGAAACATGGCACCTCACCAGGATCTAAGCCCTGCCTCCTTCCCAGCTGCTTTTCCCACCTGTCCTCCCTCCCACCCCACCCCCATGCACTAGGATCCCTTGTGAACGCTCATCTCTGTAAAAGAAACAAAACCATTATGATGTAATTTTAACATGAAAATCACTTCTTTAAATTGAGAGGTTGAGATATGGAAGTGATCACGTTAAAAACATAAAGAATCTTGACTGATTCATTATAAAATCAGAGGCTTTTTTTGGTAAAGAATAAAAGAGGGTCAGGCTGGGACTGAGAACCTGGTGACCTAGGGATCAGAAACAAGCTGTGATATCAGTTTTAATGGGAATGGGTGCTCCAAAATCATCAGTTCAGCTCAGGGGGTGAATGTAAAGAAAACTGAAGAGAGAGGAAAGAATTTACTCAAGGTTACCCAACAGTTAATGTCTAGACCCCTGGCTTGGTTCTTAGTTCTCATCTACTTTCCTATCTACTTACAAAATGACTAATTCGTATTTTCTTTACTTCTGTCTGATTCTATCAACTGTCTTCTAGGTGCAGCCAGAAAATGTCTAACAACATTAGAACTCTAATTTCAGGTACTGACCTTGGAAGAGATAAAGAAATTCCACATTATGAACAGAATCAGATTTCTGTTCAAAATTATAAGCTATGTTAATTTTTTAAAAAGAGACCTTCATAAAGTATATAGAAACTTCTTTCAAATTACTGTCCTAAATATAATGATCAAATGTGTATTGTTCTTGTTAAGGAGGTGGTGGTAAAATGTAATGTGGACTATCTCTAAACATATTTAAAGTAGATGTACAAAAGAAAAAAAAACAAAGTAGAGGTACAAACACACACACACATTCTGATCAGTAGAGAGAGCAAGAATGCTATTACCTCTACAGAAGTGAACTCTATATTCATGTGCTAAGGCAGGGGAATACTCTTTGAGAGAAAAATTACCTGTAGCAACACTCCCCAGAGAGATGGCTTACCCTAGGCTGTTGAGACTCAAGAATCAGTGAAGAACTGCAATGGATATGGTTCTCCAAATCTTGACCCTCTTTGTCAATGTCCTCTCTCTCTTTCTGAAAGTCCAAATTGATTGCATAAAGAGAACTTAATTTTTCAGATTATAAATTCTCTGTCTTCACACATATGGGTGAAAAGCTGAATACGATGGGAGGTTACCCACCTGTGCCACAGGGGATGTTTTTTAGTAAGATATCCTCAGAAAAATGGTTAAATGTATGCTAATAAGAAAAATAATAAGCTCAGACTCCCTCCTTTCTCAGTGATTTACATTTATGGAAGTTTAACAAATAACAAAACAGATATCTACTCATAAGTTACTCCACTGTACATCCGGTGGAAGTCATCATAAGAGTAAAGAGAGACGGCATAGGCAAGTCAACTCAGCTAATATTTACTGAACATCTATGAGGAGCTGGGGACTGTGGTCAATTTTGGAGAGACAGAGATGAATAAAATAGAGCGTCTGTTCTCAAGGAGTTCACTGTGCGAGACTGGAGCAGCAGGTTTTTAATAAATGTTTATAGAATGAATGAAGGAGATTTCATTGAGGAGCGAGGCAGGCACACAGTTATGATGCTGTGTGAGGAGACCGCTGACCAAGTGCACATAGAGTACAAATATACCACCAAGGAGTGATGGAGTTGAGGGATGATGTGGAGACGGACAACAGGGAAGACTTCGTGGGAAGCTACCCTGGAGTTACATTGTCAAAGATGAAATCAGGTCTCCAATGCAGAAAAGGGGAGGTGGAATCAAGAAAATCTTGCCCTTCAGCATCCTAGTCTTCACTAAACACTACCTCCGCTGCTTAGAAGATGATACCTGCTGACAATCATTGAGGAAACTGCCCTGTCCCCCCATCCATGCTTCTAAAGTGAATACAGCACCCTTTGCCTTTGGCCACATGAAGAAGAAACTCGTGTATGCTTCATCGAAGGAATTGCAAGGCCCCACATCTCGTAAACTGCCAGTTCCTTGAAAAGTTCCATGTGATCTTTTACCGGTGAATTTATTTGTATGGTCTATTTCCTCCCTGAAGTGTATTGAAGGATATTTTTTTCCCTTATTTCTAGAAGTTTCCAGTCATCACCAGAAGAAACTTATCGGAGATATTTAAACATATGCATCATCACTTGTCAAGAACCTCTAGTCTCTCATTAAACTGGTAGTAAACAGGCGGGCAAAGCGATAACATAAGAGTAATAATTATCTTTATTACTTTAGGCAAATTAAGTTGTTTTCTACAAAGAAATAAATTATCTTTTCTTAGTAAAAATTTTAGGGGGAATCTTTCAAATTAAAAACAAATTCAGAACTAAGCCAGTTTTATTTCCTTTGATAAAATTTTAACCATGGTGGTTGAGGTTGTGGTGTCTGGATATTATCAATGGAGAATCTGGAATCTTAATATAAATCCCTAGGAATCCAGAAGGTTGTCAGCAGACTGGGTCAACCTTAAAGAAAGATGTCTTCTGGGCAGTCTCTTTCCTGAGAGTGGAGTCTTCTTAAGGATGTGTCCTCAGGTTGGCTAATGTTTACCGGACTTCCCTGGTGGTGCAGTGGTTAAGAATCCGCCTGCCAACACAGGGGACATGGGTTCGATCCCTGGTCCGGGAAGATCTCACATGCCGTGGAGCAATTAAGCCCGTGCGCCACAACTACTGAGCCTGCGCTCTAGAGCCCGCAAGTCACAACTACTGAAGCCCGCGTGCCTAGAGCCTGTGCTCCGCAACAAGAGAAGCCACCACAATGAGAAGCCCGTGTGCAGCTATGAAGAATAGCCCCCGCTCGCCACAACTAGAGAAAGCCCACACGCAGCAATGAAGACCCAATGCAGCCCCCCGCCAAAAAAAAAAGGTGCCTAGTGTTTACCAAACTTACCTTTTTTTCTTAATATTTAACTTTCCTTCCTAGAAGTAAAAGCTGATAGGAAAGCTTGTTCTTTGTGTTTTTCTCTTGGGTATATAATTTTATTCTTGCCTCTTTTTTTTTTTTCTTTTGAGGTACACGGGCCTCTCACTGTTGTGGCCTCTCCCGTTGCAGAGCACAGGCTCCGGATGCGCAGGCTCAGCGGCCATGGCTCACGGGCCCAGCCACTCCGTGGCATGTGGGATCTTCCCGGACCGGGGCACGAACCCGTGTCCCCTGCATCAGCAGGCGGACTCTCAACCACTGCACCACCAGGGAAGCCCTATTCTTGTCTCTTTGGAGTCTTGATACCTCAACCCTTACGTCTGTCTTTTTACACATCAGTTCAGGATATGAGATCCGAACAAACTAGGCATGTATTACCCCTATATTCATAATAAGAGAGAACTGCTACATGCCAAAGTTCATTCCATTATTTCAGTTTCTGTTCTATGACTAAAGTGTCAATTTAACTATTGTTGGGTGATTTTCCACATCTTAATTTCATAAAAATATTGTTCAGTTATTAAGTAATTTAAGTTGACTAAGGGAGAAACTTTCTATCTTTTAAACTTATTTTTCTTTATTTCTATTCAATTCCACCTACTTTTTTCTAGGTGTAGCCAGGATATGTCCAGTAACATGAGACCTCAAATTCCAGATCCTGATTCTGAAATCTCAATTTCCAAATCTCATATAGAATTTAGTTTAAAAATTTCTGTTAAAGGAAAACTGGATGAAACAATTTTAAAAATTTGATTATTCAGTATTTCCTTTTTTATATTATGTATTGCTGTGAGACTTCTGGGTATTTTGGGCAAAATCAAGGTACTTAAGACAGCTTGTGATAGAGTGTTCTTATTTGCTTTTTAAGCAAAAGCTTAAAAAAAATTAACAGCTTAGGGAAGTGACTCATCCTCCTGGGTGAATAGAAGTGAAGTTTTTTTCTAAATGTAAATGTTTTTCTTTTTTTTTAAAAAATGAGGCATATTTTTAAATCTTACGCTGCACAAGCTGAAAGCTCTGGAACTCTACTTCCGTTTTTGTCGTGTAAATTCTGTGAATGGGCTTAAAGGTCCTGATTCTGTAGGTAGGACCAGCAGGTGCACTTGCAGTCACATCAAAATCCCTGAGGAAACTGTTTTTTGGCAAAGAAAGGGATGGGGAGAGGAGGGCTGGGTTGAGAAGAGATGGGTGATGGGTAGGAAGGGATATTGAAAGATCTGATTTGACAAGAGCTCTGAAGTGCTCCAACAGTGGGAGCAGTTTGTGTGCCTCAGGTTTTGGATTTTTAATTGAAATTTGTTCTTTTTTTATCAGATACTTTTAATTTGATGTTTGTGTTTTCTAAATATTTTGTTGCATTCCAAAGTCCCTGTTCTTCCACAAAAGTCCCTAATCTTCCACAAGGGAAATATTAATTGAGACTCTTTTTAGTTGGCTCCTTCAATTCTACAGTATTGTTCCTCTAGCTGACTTTTTCAAAATCGGATTCTTGAGTGATGGGATGTTTTGTATAATGGTCAGAAGCAGACTTTAATTTTGTTCTTCTATCTGAGAAAAAAACACCTTGATGTATCGTAAATGAATCTAGGAAGTGACCAAGGCATAATTCAAATTTTTCCTTTTACTGTCATTTTTGCCATTGATCTGAACTATAGCTTATATTTCCTAAACATTTGTTTAGTCCCTTTTGCACTTAATTTGAAAACAGAATGTTAAAGGTATGAAGGACATCAGAACTCAAACAATCTAATCTGTCTTCCAAAATAAGAATCTCATCTGAGGAATAACATAGAATGTGATAGCTCTGTGTTTCATAGACTTATTGTCTGGTCTTTAATCTTGGAGATTTTTGACTATCTAAAGACAGCTATAAGCCCTCTCCCCTAAGAAATTGATATTTGCATTCATATCACAATTTTAAGGGATTCATCAGACTTTTGGACCCCATTCTGGACCACCTGAGGTTTCTGTAGGTCCCAAGTGAAGGGCCCCTCCTTGTACTCAAACTTCCACAAAGTGGTCATCAACCCTCCTCCCCTCAATTCTTTCTCCAGTAAGAAAGAACCTGTGACTTCCTCAAGTAGTTCATTCTAGTCTTGATCTACTCCTTAGAATGTTCTTCCTTTTATCAAGTCAAAGTGTACATTCCTTCAATTCTACCGGAGGTCCTTTTTCTACATGTTGTATTCCTACGAGACAACTGATTCCTCTTCTTCCTCTTCCCTATGACAACTCTTCACATATTTGATGACAGAATTAATAGCCAACCTTAGGTCTTGTTTTAAGTTTCGTGAATTTGTCCAGTCCTCATTTTACTTAGTTTTCAACTTTTCTCACTAACCTCACTACCGTAGCACAGGAAAGACTGGCAAACACAGGATACGAGTTTGACTAGCTGGTGGGAGGTCAGCCACAGGGTTGATAGTTTCCATGCCAGAAAAAGGTTTTGCAGAGGTCTTGTGACTTAAGCAAAAATGTTTCAAGGTTCCCTGCTAAGAAATCTAATAAGAATTGTGTGTTGGCACAGCTGTAATCTATAAACTCATGTTTCTGGGGGATGAAGACAAAATTCTGACAATAGCCATGTTGAAGGTGAAGCACAGAATAAACAGCAATGTATTTCTAAGCATTCTTACAGATATACAGTACCTATTCAATGGCAGGCCTGCCAGTTGGTCCATAAAAGACTAAAAAGGACATTGTTTGAAGGCAAAGGGAAGGAAGCATTTTATGTTCAAGAAAGATAAGTTTTAACTAAGAAATATGATACAAGGTTCAGATTCCAGCTCTACTCGTTAGTAGCTCTGTAAAATAGAGCAAGTTGTCTGAGCTTTCACATCCTCAGCTGTTGCATCAGGAATAATAAAGCAAAAATGGGGGTAACACTACCACTTCCTAAGGAGGTATTTATATAGTCTACGTTAATCAATGAATGTTCGTTACTGTATGGTTACTGGTATTTGCAGGAAGGGGTATAGAGATGGTTACATTCCCTTCCTCCTTTCCTCAGTTTAAAGCATTACCCTTTCCAAAGCGCTATGCCACTTATTCCTTCATTTGATCTATACCTAATTCCTAAGAGATGGGTGGGGCGAGAAGTATTATTCACATTTTCTTATGGTGAATCTGAGACACAGAGCAGTGTGTGTGCTCTGATTGTAAAGCAAGTATATAGTAAAAGCAAATTTAACTCCAGATCTATTAGGTAAATAAAGGTAAGTGTTCCATACTTCTGACTTCAGAGCTTTTATAAGAGGAGATTAAAATTAAAATTTCCCTAGAGACAACAAGATAAAATAATATACGGAAGGCCAAAGCCAAGTCATCATCTGTAGAGTTTATAAAAGAAATGGTTGAGAACTTGTTCTTGGGCTGCTGGCTTCATCACTTCCATGCAGCTACATGAGACGACATGTGAAAAGAAGTTAGAATGGCTTCCACCCCCGCCCATGAGGGAGTAAAGCCTTGGAATTGCTCTCCCACTGCAGACAACTAGGAACTGGTCAAAATATATGAAACAGTTGCTTTAAGACATTGGGCAACAGGCCATGCAAGACTATGTGATCTCTGAGAGAGGCGAGGCAAGTCGAGTGGGCCACGTGATCACCCCGATTTTCTGTGGAGGCAGTTTCCAGATCCCAGGCTTGGGAAGAGAAGCCTAAACAGGGTCCCGAATTTCCCTGAATTGGGAAGACAGAGACGGAAGAGCTCTGCAGAGGCATCCCCTGAGATCTCTGCCTGAGTATTGATGTACCCATTCATGGTATAAAACACCATGAGGCTGAGCTGTTCCCAGAGCTCACAAAGGGCTGGGAATAATTTGCGTTCCCACCAGCTTATGGGAAGAGACCTCATAAAACAGAGAAGTGGGCAAAGTCCTCAGAAGGACATAGCCTTAGTACTTAGTACAGCCTGAGTTACTTAGTTTTAGACTAGAAACTGCTCTAGACACACCCTAACAAACTTACAAACAAGTCTTGAAAGGATCAGGCTTATCCTAAGTCATGTAACTGACGCAAAATCCAGCGCCCAACAAGCTAAAATTCACAATGTCCGACAGACAGTCATGAATTACTTGGCATGTCCCGAATCAAACAAGAGGGGATTTACAGTGATGAAAGAATGAAGATACATTTTCTTGAGAAAGAGAAGTTGCTGTGCTGTGTCTCTACCCTCTCCATACCCAGGGGGAAGGGAAAGGAAGAAATCTCCTTCACAACCAACCCTGTGTGTGTATGTGTGTGTGTGTATAGGGGTGTGGAGGTGCAACCAATGGACCACTTGGAGAGGTTTAAAGAATTCCCTGCTGCTGAGAAAGTTCAGGTGGCTTTGGGCAGTAGGATAACAAAGGCTGTCTTGTACTCCGGAGTGTCAGAGCAATCGATGTGTGCAAGTTACCTATGAATCAGATATGGTGACATGAGAGAGAAGACCAGTGTGTGTCCTTTGGGTTCCTGTCCAGTAAACCACCCCAGAGGACAAGAGTGTTTCCAGCAAGAGGTAAATGCCAGAATCCGGGGAGCTAAAAATGGACCTGCTCTGTCCAGGTCAAAGAATGATTTGGACAGAGTTCTCTACCATGGGATTACCCATTATAAAGGAAGAGTGATCTTGACTATCAGCCAGACCAGAAGGGAGGAAATCATCTGTCAAGTAAACTTTTCCTATCACCTGTTTCTTCTCTCTCTACCAGCTTTCACCCAGGCAAGTTGGAGAGTGTAGTTAGCTAGTAGAGAACATGATGAATGGAAAAAGAGCTGACCCCATCACACTACCTTCCTTAAAGGGAGACAACCATAGGACTTCGCCAGGGGGAGGAGGAAGGAAAATCCAACCTTTGCTTAATATCTTGAACTGGGTGCATTCTAATTTCTGCATGAAGCTGGGTTTGTGATTTAAAGGGAGAGAATCTGTCACCTATGAGTAAGCCAGAAAAGGCATGGAATCTGCTCAGTTTCCTTCTAGTAATCAGAGAAAGATGAATGCTGTTAAATACATTTTAAAGGAGAAGTGGGAGACAAGAAAATAAACACAGAACTCTGTGGTCAGTCAACCAGTTACATTTTCTAAAACAAAATAGAGTCATGCCCATCAGTGCCTGTTGAGGCTTGTTTGGGTACACCTACTTATGAATCTTTCTGTTTCAAATGAATACTCAATCCTGCTGATTCTAACACTTAGTATGTGCATTCTGCATCTGATAATAAGATTTTGTGATAAGAAACGGTTCTCTTCTCAAGGATGGCGCAGTCTTGTAAACAAACATACTGAATATATGTGCTATGTGCAACACTAAAATCTTACCTAGAGAAACTGATTTTCTTTTTTTTGTCCCACTAAGTTATACTCTCCATTAAGATAAATAATCAAAAACTGCTTTGGTATAGGGGTAAGAAAAACCTGTGATTTTTATTTGTTTTTAAGAAGTTTAATAAAAACCATCTCCCTTGCTGGTAAGGAGAGCTAGTATGGTGGGGAAAAAAAAGATTTCTTAATTAGTCTAGGGTCCAATGAGAGAGAAGAAACTATTCCATCCCCTTCTCCCTCTAGGCTGAGTAAATCCTAGAGTTCTTGGGCTGTTTGTGGGTAGGAACAGGGTAAGGAGAGTAGGTGAGGCTGTGAAAACCTCACGTGGAGGACAGTGGACTTTTCTGGAGGAAGAGACTTGGGTGGCTCATGGGAAAAATACGAGAGATGTGATTATAATTTCCACACTTTTCTGGGAGAGCAAGGTTGTGTCTGTTATATATAGAACTGCAGAGAAAGAAATGACTAGCATTGCCCATAGGTTGGGGGGTGGAGAGCTTCCAAAGAACTGATCAAAATAAGCAGCAGCCTGCACACTCTCTGAAGGCAAAGTCTGGCCTTATAGAGCTGGGAGAGGTAGCCAGTGGCCAGGACATGAAGGTAAGGGCTTTGAATTTTATACTGGGTGTGATGAGAAAACTTGGAGGGTTCTGAGCAGAAAAGAAATCCAATCGCATTTGTGATTTAAAAAGAGCATAAAATAACATGACTGCTAAGTTGATAATATGAGTGTTGGGGGCAAGGCTGTGAAAGGGAGACCAGTTAAGGGTCTATTGCAGGATTCCAGAAGATGGTAGTTCCCTGAACTAGGAGTATAGATATATAGAGTTTTATAGAAGAGTGAGAAGTAGTAGAATTGGGATGTATTTTAAAGGTAGCTCCTCTGGGATTTGTTGATGAATTAGATGTGGAGAGTGAGAGCAAAAGAATAAAGATTCAGGCTGAGCAGTAGGTGAATGGGAACATTGTTTACCTTAACTGGGAAATATTAGGGGAGGAGCAGGTTTGGAGGGTACCTCGAATGATTCTATTTTGCTCAACAGAATGGTTTTAGGATTACAATTTGCTAAGCAGATAGAGACAGTAGTTTGATACGGGAGTCTGGAGTTCAGAAGAGAAAGCTGATTGCAGATATAAAATTGGGAGTTGCCAGCATATGGGAAAATAGCATTTAAAGCTATGGTTCTGGATGAGGTCCGCAAAGGAACGTGGATAGGTTGAAAATAGAAGAGCAAGAGAAATAAACCCTAATGCTTCAGCATTTAGAGAGCAGGATGATAAGATTCAGCAGCAAGTGGGACGACTAGGTAGAAATAGACGAGAAAGGAATTTGTCCTGAAACTCAATGAAGACATATCTTGAAAAGGAAGACAAAGCCTAATATGTCAAATGTGGTTAAGAATCGACCATTGAGTTTAGCAGTAGGGAAATGATGGCAATGGCTGTCTCAGTGGAGTGATGGGTGTGGAGATCTGATAGGAATTGTTTCAAGGGAAAATGGAGGAAAAGAGCTGAGGATAGTCAGAATAGACACCTACTGCAAAGGGGAGCAGAAAAATCAGGAGGTAGATGGAATGAGGTTTTATTTTTATGACAGGAGATCTTATAGGATGCTTGTATGTAGATGAAGGTAGACTAACCAAGACAGAAAAATAACGATGACGTAAAAGAGAAACATGAGAACTGCGGAAGTAATATCCTTGAGTTGATGAAAAGGGATATGATCAAGTCCCTAAGAGAAGGCAGGGGAATGGACAGCATGTCCACTGTCACAGGAAGGAAGGGAGGGTGTATGGCCATAGACTGGGCTGCAATTTCAGTGCTACGCACTGTTGTGATGGTTCAAGTTGTTTAAAGCTGCCGTCTATCCAGATGGATCAACACTCATGCGGTACCAGTTGTTAAAATTCTGTGAAATCATCATTAGGTGCAGGTAGTGGGTAGGTTTGTAGATTCGTGGTGCAGAACAGAGACACTTCTTGTGGTGGTTCTAGTTGGTTAGTGAAATAAGATGTAAATGCCAGCAGCTGAGAGAAAGAAAGGAATCGAGTTTTGAGATTTGAAGGAGGATAAGGTAGGAAACAGTGACCTTGGAGAATGAGAGAGCCAGTGAAATGTATTTGCGTTTGGGGCAGCATTTAAGGCCTACTTGAAGTTTGGGATCATGAGTTTAAATTGAGATTCAGCAGCATGAATGTGGGGTTTTTTCCCTTTAGCTGTTTGAATGCGGGTATAAAGTAGACTGAGAGTTGGGTTTAACCAGTGTTGTCATGTTGTCAAGGCTGGAGAGAGGTCTAAGAGGGTTGAGAGCTGTTGTGAGAGAACTATATAATGATGGATCAGCGATTAAAACCAGAAGTGAGGGGACATAAGGAGATGGGTTATAGAAAGATAGTGAAAAGGTGATAGGGTCAATTGCTTTGAGATTTTGCTGGCCTCACGGAGGTTTTGGAGTCAGGCTACTGAAGGAGGTATTGTGTGTGGTGGTGGGGAAACATGTAAACAGAGATTGGGAGACTTAAAATAGAAATTTTTGAAGAAGTATGTTACCAACAATGACAAAATCTAAGATTGTAACAATGGGAGTGAGTGATAAATGAAGTAGAAACGGAGTTTTGGAGGTAAGAAATTGAGACCAGTGTGTTGGTTTGATCCCCTGCCCATATTTTGAAATCACCGTGAGTGAAGATAGGAATAGAAGTGGAGAGGTAGAATGACCTAGATGTCTTCAATGGATAAAAGGGAGTGAGGTAGAGGTCAAGGGTGAGCTCTCAGAGAAGCACAGTAGGTGAAATCATTAAAATACCTGAGGCTTTTTAGGCGAGATGAAGGAACCAAATCAGGAAATGTTAATGGGGAACCTGGGGAACACTTAATCCTAGCTCCAAATCCTGTAATAAGTAGAGTGTAGGAGAAAAGGTACCAGCAGCTAGTTAGGGCCACAAATATAATTCCTCGCCCCAGTGTCCAGTGAACTGCAGAGAATGAGCAAGAAAATTGGCATCGCGCTAACCTGGATTCAGCTTCCACCTCTTCTAGCTACCAGCCTTGGACCAGTTCTTTAGTAATCTCTCTGAGTATCGGTTCTGTCACCTCCAAAATGGATGGATGGAAAAAGTCCAAGATTTCAAGCCCTCCCAGGTGTGGACACTGTCATTGATGATTATAACCCGTGATACGTGCGTATGCTCTAAAAACATTTCCACATCAATCAATACATTATAGTTTTGAAAAGAGTTCAGAGAGTCTGACTGGTCCAAGCCAACAAGTAATGTTGGCTTTCTACCACATCATTTTAGGGTGGCATTCTACCACCCTTTCTACCACATCATTTTCCTTGTGCATCTGATTATCTGGCTATTTGTGTGTGTTTTACAAAAACAGACTTCGCCTTATGCATCTGCCTTCTCCCTATGCGTCTTTATGGAGAAAATCAATCAGTCCAAAAGACAACTTCAGCCTTAGTCCATCAAGAAGAAAAAACAAATGCTCAATCATTTGGATTTGGTGAGATAATGTATGAAAAAGCTTTGGGAGCTGATAAGTGTTTTTTATAAAAATGTAAAAGTAAAAATGTAAGGTGGAGTTTTTTTTATAAACAGGATGATATAGTAGAGGTTAGAAAAACCAGAACCACCAACCTGGGTCACTTGTAGCCAGTCTTTCTCTGGATATCCTTTCTTGGCTTAGGTTTCCTCATCCATAAAATGGAATCTATGATACATTCTCTCCTGTGTCCCATCACGAAGGGGTCTTATTTCCTTTTGTAAATAACTTAAATATCTTCAATTCACTTTTAGCATGTATTTCACCTTTGGAAGTCCTTTGCATTTGTTGTGGGGTTTTTTGTTTGTCTTTGTTTTTGTTTTTTGGCTCCCTTCATGACTAAGCATAGACCACCCAGGATGCTCCTGGAGGGCAGTTTCTGTTTTTGCTGCATTTCCTCATTTAGATGATAAATTTAACTTTCCCTTCCCAATACTGTGCTGTACACAGTTGGACTTGGCATTTTTGCTGAAAACTGTGAGTCATTTTTCATAAACAGGGATTGTCGAAAGTGCCTGATTTCACATTATAACAACAACAAATACAGAAAAAGCCCCAAACTGAATGAACTAAAAATTTTCAGATGTTCTACAAAGAGAAGAGGTGGGGAATCACAGTCTTTGGAGAAGTCTCTTGAGTGTTCAGGTCTCGGTTGTTTCATATTTAAAATTTGGAGGATAAGAGGAGTATAAAAGGTATACCACCAATCTCATAAAAACCATGTCATGGTTATTGTGCAATATTATTTGTAGATGTTACATTATTCTTCTCCTGTCTCTAAAGTTTTATATGTATAATAGGCTATTAGTAAGTCTATTTTATTTTATAGGTTATTTACATTATTGTACTTCAAAAATAAATCTTTTTTTAGAAAAGAAAATGTTATATATTCAGTGTTAAAATTGGTATGTTTTAAAGTATCCATAGAATAATATCGAATAGTGCAGAAAATTTAATGAAGCAACCGACCAGACCCAGTTCAGACTGTGCTGGGTGACTGTGTATCTACTGGGAATGTATTATTTTGGGATGGGGAAGATTTTGTTTAGGAGCTTTCCATCTCTAGAATGCATCACAGTGAACATTGTAAGATATTTTGTAGAACAAATGGAAACAATTATGTACTCTGTGAACTATAAACTC
This sequence comes from Hyperoodon ampullatus, assembly GCF_949752795.1. Lineage (NCBI taxonomy): Eukaryota > Metazoa > Chordata > Mammalia > Artiodactyla > Ziphiidae > Hyperoodon > Hyperoodon ampullatus. The sequence goes on from NC_136928.1 coordinate 78,282,151, forward strand.
ATAGAGTGTCACATCTGTGAAAAAGTAGATAACCTAGGGAATGTGCTTTGCCAACTGAATATAATTTTACATAGTCAGAGCTCAGAGGAGAATTCAAGTGATCAAATTCAACTGATTCTGTGGAGGTTTCATACCGAAGGATGAGAATGCTGTGACCAGTTTTGGTAATAGTAGGAAACTAGTATGGTATTTTAAAAGCAACAAGAGGTAGGGGTTGAGGTAGGTTTACCTGTTGAAAGTAACTCATTATTAAATAACAATTATATTATTATAGCAGAATTATATGGCAGAAACCATGAGTTGCTTATCCAATATCTATTGCCCCTTCTTTCTTCCCAATAGAACCCTCATATAACACAGAGCAACAATATATTCAACTAAAGGTCTCCCATCTGAGTCAAACCCCTTTGAAGGCTTTTCCAAAAGTTCCAGCCTTCTATTGCCTCACATATGTACCTTTACGTGCCACTTACATACAGATATATTTCTCTAGCTACAAAGAAAGCCAGGAAATGGTCTTTTGAGCTCAGATATTATGAACTAGAAGAGGACACAGACGTCATATACCCTAATGTTTCATTTTAGAAGTTGAGAAATCGAGACCCAGAAGAAAGGACTTCATTTCCTGGCTTTCTCTGTATCTAGAGAAAGGTGATGTTATATGCCTGGTGACAGTGGAGTGACCCTTTTGGCCCTACCCTCTTTTCATTCTTCCCGCATGAAATCCAGATGTGGTAGCTGGAGCTTCAACACTACTTTCTTACCATGGGAAATTCTTGAGGATGGAAAGCCATGTGCTGAAGATGGCAGCCTAGAAAGATTCAGAGCCTCTGAGAATGGCAGACAGCCTTGAATTGCCTGCATCTCGACTTATTTTAGAGATTTCCATCTTGTGTAATCAATGTTTCATAAGATTTTCTTGTTAAACACAGCTGAACCAATCTGAACTGATACATAACCGTGAATAAAAAAAACTAGAAGAAATATAAATTTATACCAAAAAAAAAAAAGATATATAGGAGATCTCAGAAGATTCCTCTTCTCCAGTTCTTAGAGGGAAAAGAAAAATGAAAACGGTTTATTTTTTCTGAGTGAGACCAGAGGAACTCTCCATGGTTCTGCCTAGGGAATTTGGGATGGTGGGAACCTCAAATTGTGTTTATTTGGCATTTACGGTTTTCAGTGTGTACTTTTTCTTTGGAAACTTCTTGGAGAGGAAAGATGGTAAAAGGCAGAATAAGAGAGTTTGTGTTCTCACCTAACAACATCTTGATAACATATTTTTAATGATAGCTACATTGTTGGTACCCATTTTGTAGTAATTCGTATACAATGGCCTTGAAAGTGAGGGCTGCCATCTATAATCTTCAGTTCAAAAATGCTAAGAATCCCAGACATTTTAAGTACATTACTCCTGGTCATAATGGTAGTAAGTAACAGGTCTAGAATTTAAACCCAGGTATGATTCTGAAAGCTGAGAACTACTTATTACAGTACATCATTGAAAAATAAACCAACCTGCCATTTATTGCATAACTACTATAGGTCCAGTACTGTATCAGGCACTTTACAATGATTTTTTTTCAATCTTTAGAATCATGTTGTACATAATAAAACTGAAGCCCACAGAGATTTAGTAGTATTATCAAAGCCACATGGCCATTATATAGAAGAGGTGGGATTCAAACCCAGCTCTTGCTAGCTCCATAATATATACTATTTCCACTACAAAATAAGGGTCTTCTCATAGGAATCTAGGCAGTGCATAGCTTGAGGTTTAGGGACTGGGGTCTTGGAATTGAGGTCAACTTCCAGATGTGGCATAGCATTTAGGTCAGATACAGAGAACACACCCACTGGCCTAGAGGCCAATGTGCAGAGCTGGAGCTGTCTGCATCCTGTCTGTTTGGTAAAACTGTGCCGTTGAAGAGGGTGAGTGATTTCAGTTATGGGAGAAGAGGGGAGGGGCTTGGCTTCTCTGTTTGTGACCAGTGTTTCAAGGACACTGTATCGAGGTGGAAATTCTAGAAAAGAGAGACCCTGAGGCCCAGAGCAAGGCTGCACTCTGCTCTCAGCAAGCTGCTTTTAGACAAAGGAAGGACCTTCTTTGAGTCACTCTCCCATTCTGTGATGCATTTTGCAGGCTTTTCAAGAAGTTCAAACTAAATTTGAAAGCCTGCTCGAATAATATGAATGAATAGACACTTAATGACAGATAAAAATCTGCCTTATACTGCAGATTGGGAGTATTATACTCCCAGAATGGGAGTTAGGAAAACTCCTTCTTCTCCCTATTTCCTGTCAGCTTCTGCGTGACCTTGGACAACTCATTTTTCTCTGGATCTCAGTTTCTCTGTTTGTAAAATAAGCCATTTTTAGGTAGTGGGACTGACTTCTCTCAGTTTTCTCAGGACTGATCCAGTTTTAAAACTGAAAGTCCTACTTCCTGGAAGCCATCCCCCCACCCCAGTCTTGGGCACACCAGAATGGTCAGTCTCCCCAACATTAGAATATGTGATGTCAGTGTCCCCTTCCATCCCAATCTCTGACTCCAAGTCTTTCCCTCTGTAGTCTTGGGTTCCCATCTGTAAAATTCTTGGTTTGGTTTCACTGAGGGGACTAAGGTGTGGAGGCACTAACCATACTGGTTTCCAGTCTTAAGTCCCATGTCCTGGGAAATCCCTCGGTCCCAGGCAAACTGGGAAAGCTGGTCACCCTGCAGACAAGGCCCATTCCTGCCCCAACCTCCTAGACCTCTCTGCTGCAGGCACAGCCACATGCACTACAGTGGGCTGGGCCTGACCTAACCAGCCTGATTAACCCCAGGTTCTCAAAACACTGTGAACAGGAAGGGCTGAGCTGGCAGTGTTTACAGGCTCATGGTAAGATTTTCAAAGATTTCTCTTCCCAGGCAAATCTATACAAAACTATTGAATAAGACTACAGTTAAATCAATGCCCTGATTTCACACATGTGTTTGCACAGGAAATTACATCATGTGGTTTTCTAATGAGGGGCTTTAATCAAGCTCAAAAGAAAGAGCTGGTGCTGGACTCTGGTGTGAATCAAATTATTTCTGGAGATAATCCTATGGTCCTCAACCAAATGGCAGATAGTATGAAGGAGGAAGGAGACTCAACCTAGCACTTCCAGGATAGAGGTCAGTATAGGCAAGCTGGCTTGGTTAGTCTTAGGATTCCTTGGGGGTGCAGTAGAAATAGCCTAGGATTTGGGGCAGAAAACTTGGGATCACATGCTGGCCCCACCAATTACTTGGCCTGGATGCTTCAGTTGCTGTGTTTGGGCCTCAGTTCAAGGAACCTCACTACCTATCTGTCTAAAGCGATGAGAGTGCAGTGGTGGCTTGTATTATTGTTCAAAATATTCCCTGCCTCTCCCTGGGGTGCCTCTCCCTAAGGGGACACCCCTTGTATGGGGATTATCCTTCCCACCCATTGACATCAGGCTTAGCTGTGTGATATCAAAGGGGATGTGAGCAGACGCTTTGGGAGGTAGCTTGTGCTTTGCCATCATCTCTTTCCTCTCTGCAGCAAGACCAGTGTATTAGTTTGCTAGGCTGCATTAACAAAGTACAACGAACTGTGTGGTTTAAACAATAGGAATGTCTTTGTCTCGCAGTCTGGAGGCTGGAAGTCTGAGATCAAGGTGTCGGCATGGTTTCTTTGTAGGTTTGTGAGAACCTGTTCCATGCCTCTCCCCTGGCTTTTGGTAGCTTGCTGGCAGTCTTCGGCATTCCTTGGCTTGCAGGTGTATCACCTTGATCTCTACTTTTATGTTCACATGGTGTTATCCCTGTGTGAGGCTCGGTCTCAGTGTACAAATGTCCCCCTTTTATAAGAACACCAGTCATATTGGATTAGGGCCGATTCTCGTGGCCTCATCTTAACTTGATCAATTTCAAAGATTCTGTTTCCAAATAAGGTCACATTAATAAGTACTGATGGTTTGGGACTTCAGTATCTTTGGGGAGACACAATTCATGACAAACAGCAGTGTCACAGATAGGGCTACTCTGTGAGCCTGGAGAGGAAATATTGTGGAGCGGAGTGATAGCCAACCCATGCTGGACATGTATATGAGCAAGAAATAAGTGTTTGTTGTTACAAGCCTCTTTGATTTCAGCATTTTTCTTGCTGCAGCGAAACAAAAACAGCTCCACGGCATTGTTGTGAAAATGAAATTAGATAAGGTCCGTGAAAGAGCTTTGCAATTTGCATATTCCTATATGGAAGTGAGGAGTTGGGCTGATGATTATTTTTCCAGTTCCCAGCCCACATCATAATGGAATTTCATCTTGTGATATTGAGATCCCCAGTATTCAACTGGAAAGGCATTAAATTCTGAGTCAGAAGGTCGTTCTGACCTTGGCTCTGGCGTTGCTTGACATTGGGCTGGCCCTTCTTGATACTGAGGTTTAGTGTCCCCATCCATAAAATGAGGGATTTGTATTGTAGTTTTCATGACTGCAAGGGCCCCTTCCAACTCTGATATCCTGTGCTTCGCTCACATCCGTCACAATTTGTCGGATGGGTTAGATCGGTCTGGTTTTGCCCAGAATCATTTAGCTGCCAAATGTGTGGCTTTTGGAGGCACGTTGTTTTTTTGTTTTGTTTTGAAGGGCCGCTGGGTCTGAATTGCTAATGGATTTAATCAAAGAGGCAGTAAATACTGCCTCATGAAGATACGACTGTGTCAAAGAAAAAGAATTATTTCAGAAATCTCCATCCCAGGAACGAATGGAATTGTCTGCCTGAGTGAGAAGGAGCTACAGATTGCCTGCCCCAGTGATTGGGGTTTCTTTGAGGAACACCAGGCTCTGGGAGAAGTGGCCAAGTGTGGTCTGCCTCAGGGAAAATGAACAGCCTTAGACTGCTCAGCCCACGGGGGAGAAATTCCAGCTCTGATTCTAACAACCTTTAAGACCTCGGGCAACTCAGCTTCTGGGAGCAACAGTTTGCTCAACTGAAAAATGGGACTAAAAACAGATGCTCACAAGGATCACAGGAATTGAGGTCAAGTACATGGAATGGTTTTGGAAATTGGACAGGTTTTGCAAATGCTCTTTTTGAAGGAGTGCATGGTAAAATGAAGAGTGAGCTTTGGAGTATGCTGTGGGTTTTAATCCTAGCTCTCCCAGTAGCCATGGGCAAAGCACCTGACCCATCAGACCTCAGGTTTCCTCATCTGTAAAATAGAGATAATTATTCCAACCCCATCGTGCTGCTGGGAGGATTAAACGAGATTTTGTAAATCTCCTACCAAAGCACTCTATGTATACCAAATGATGGTCATTTTTATATTTTATTGACTTTCAATAGACTTGAAAGTAATACCAAATGTTAAAATTAGTAAATTTTGGACATCTCCCAGTCCATCGTTTTGCAGATGAGATAACTTGGATACAAAGGGAAACTGAACGTCTTTCTCAAGTTCACACAACTAGTAAGTTATACGAGTGGTACTAGAGCCCACACTTCCTAACACCTTTTTTGGTGCTCTTTCTACTTGACTACACTTCCGGTGAATATATTTCATTCCAAACATGTGGCGTCAAAGGGGTCTATTACATATAAAACGCAAACTCAGAACCCCCAGGCCCTGTCTCCTCATACCCTTTCACCATGTCACTCCAGTGTAGGTGAATTGAAAGGAAATGGCCAAGGTGAGTACGTTAGAACTTCCCAGGAGGTTGTGCTGGTTGGTTCTCGTTTTAATCTTGATGAATAATGTGTGCTTGTCATAGAATAAATATTTCACACTTTGCTTATTTTCTTTCATGTTCGGATATTACCTTTGGGCTGTTGAAACATTGCTAAGATACTTGGTAGCAGGCAGGGATAGGTTAGGGCCAGGGTGAGGGAGGATATTAATCCCTGCTGAGGAGCCTTCACAGACTATTTTATGTTCTCCGTTCCCATCACCACGGGTTCCCCAATTCAACTCACCACATCCTGAGAGTCTCTCATGAAATCTTATGCCCTTTTCTGGGGCACTCAGAAATTGCTAAGGGAGGCACTGATTCGAGTGGTGATGAGGGGGTGGATAATTAGGAAATAATACTCACTTGCTCTTTTTCTCTCCTGTGGCACCCTGCTGGCTCATGATAAAAGATCCCTCACTTTTGGAAGCCTTGAGGAGAAAATGCCTATGATTTTCTCCACTTTAGTCTCTCCTCCCCAGAGGAGAAGAGATCTACATGATTGATACCATCTAGGAGTTGGTCCTGAAGATACACAGCCCCCCTCTGCTCTCTCCTGATTGCAGGGCCTGTGTGTCTGCAACTCCTCTTCCATGTGATGATAAGTCACCGGGGCAGGCTCTGCCCCTGGCCTGGGAAGGCCTAGATCCTCCTGGAACTGTGACCGAGCAAGTAAATTCCGCTGCACCTGTAGGGTTAGGGAAGGAGTTGGCAGAGAGAACAGAATAGAAAGCACAGTTTGGCCTCCAGTCCCAACCAACTCCAGCTTTGCTGGTCCAGTTTCACCTGCAGACAAGCTGACATTTTGATCCTGACTCCTATATATGTTTCTCAGTAGGTTCTGAAGCCCTTTCAGTTTTTCATTTATTTGGCTAATAAACATTTGTTCACAGGGATGGAGAGAAAATTGAGAGCTGGTCCCTGCCCTCAAGAAAGCCATGGTCTTGATTATGTACACAGAGAATTAGGATATAGGGTGGTGGTCCTAGGATTTGTACAGGATGCCATAGGAGCGTAGTAAATGGGGTATCTAGAGTGATTTAAAAAGCTGGAGAAGGCTTACAGCAGGAAGACATGTGACCTGAGTACTGAAGATAAAGGAGGCATTCATTAAAGGAAAACATGCGGATTGAATGGGAAGAAGATATTCTAGGACATAGTAGCCTGCTTGAAAGTGTCATGTGGGAACGCTGTGCACTTGGGGTATTGTGAGTAGTTCAGGGTTGCTAGGACTTAGAGCACAAGCATAGATTATCCTCACTTATTATCCTGGGTTCAAAATTCAGTTTAAGTGCTTGTTATTTATACAAAGAGTGATGTCTTATTCTCTCCTCCTCCCAGGATCCTCTCTGCAAGCTTCCCCTTTGCTTTATCTCATTATGATTAAGTCGATCACTTTACATGGTGTCTATCTGTATGCTGTACATGTCACTGGAGTCTGTTTTTTTGTTTTGGACCTCACATCTTTCTGCTATAGACGGAATTACTGAGTTCTTCACCCATTCCTGTATAATTTGGCCATTCCCCCAATAAAAGACAGCGTATTTCCCCTGGCTAAAGCTCAGACACGCGCTTTGCTTTCCCCAACGGCCTTTTAGTAGATGTGATAGAAGCCAGGACTTGCAATATGCTTGTGCAGGGGGCCTTGCCCTCTTGCCTCTCCATCATCGCCTTAAGATCCCCCTCCTCACTTCCCACGAGGCAGCTACATCGCTTCAGCCTGCATCCAAGAATGAGACAGTTGGAGCAGACCTGAAGATCTGTACCAACTAGACCCAAAACTTAAAGCCCAGCTGCCTGGGCAAGTCTAGCCAAGGTCAGCCCCATCTGACCTGAGGATGAGAAGCAAACCCAGCTGGGATCAGCAGGGCCACTCACCTATGACTATGAGAGAAAAATAAGCTTGTTGTATGCCTCCAAGATCTGGGGATTGTTTCTTATACAGAAATGGCTGAAATGTCCTCCATATTTCTTTGGCCTATGTTTGCCTAAGGAATTGCTTTGCAAAACTTTCTAATGCTCTACACCTAGCTGACCAGGCATCCCATCAATTCTTCCTTTTCTAGCTATGTTCTTCTCTGTGAATCATTCTATACAACCACAAAGCTCATTTTCCAAGGAGACGCTGGTCTAGAGACAGAGGGAGAACAGACACATCAGTGAAGCTCCCCCTCCAGCTGAGGAGATAGGAAATAACAGTGGATACAGAGAAATGTCCAGGAGTGCTGTGAAAAGTAAAATGTGGAATGGCTGTGGCTAGACTGTCCATGGGATGCATAAGTCAACCAACCCCGGGTGGATCTGGGGTGGGGAATGGGCCCTAGACCCTTACAAAAGAATGATTACAAAAGCTTGAGGCCAATCTCATCCTCTTGTGCTGTTTCTGTTATCCTTCTGATCTTAAGCACAGGATTTTCCAACTCTGCCCTAACGTGTCACTTGTTTTCTGATGCTTAATACTTTATCTGTCAAATGATGCAAATCCTTACATATCATAATGGTTTTGAAATGGTTGCGTGAAATAATAGATACACATATACTCTGGAAAACCCCAGAAAAGTACACCATTGTAAGAAATGATCATTGTTCTTATTAAAAAGCACTTGGAAAAAATACATAGAATTTTTACAAAGTTAGAGTATTATTATTTTGTTATAATTTACCAAATTCAGTTTTAGATCATAGCTTTCCAGATTTGCACAGTACTGAACTGGTAACGTGACATGGTTTGCATCTGTTATTCAAATTGATCTAATTGACACCTCTGAGAGGTCCTCATGACCCGGGCAGAATGGCAGCAGCAAACCTCTCCTACTAACTCCCTTAGGAATGGGGAGGGTCCTCTCAGGAAAAGGGGTAAGACATGGAAACTCAGTCCTCTGCCATTCTCTGTATTGAGCAGAAACCTGGGCGTTGGTTCTCAATGCCTGGGGAGGCCTCTCACACACGGAGGCTAGCAAAGGTCATCACTGTGCTAGCCACCTCGAATAGAAGTCCAGATGCTTCTGCCCACTGCTTCCTGGTGCCAGAGTCTCCAAGGAAAACACAACACAGTCAAGCACTGGATGGACCAATCTTTACTCACACAGAGAAGAGACAGATCAGGATCAGCTCAGTACTGGATGTCGGTCTTCCATGGCCAGCGGGTCCCTCCAGGCAGCCAACACAGGGAGATTGGCTTGAATGCACACTTCTTGTGCCACAGTAGAAGAACTCGCCCCACCCCTGGAGTATGAGGTATCGAAAGCTAAGGGCATGGTGAGAACCACTGAGGCACACTCTTTTGTTTTTAAATTGAAGTATAGTTGATATATAATATTATAGAGATTACAGGTGTACAATAAAGGGATTCATAATTTTTAAAGGTTATACTTCATTTATAGTTACTATAAGATATTGGCTATGTTCTCCATGTTGTACAATATATCCTCGTGGCTTATTTTATACCTGATAGTTTGTATGTCTTAATCCGCTACCCCTATATTGCCCATCCCCCTACGACTCTCCCCACTGGTAACCACTAGTTTGTTCTCTGTATCTCTGAGTCTGCTTCTTGTTTGTTATATTCATTAGTTTGTTGTATTTTTTAGATTCTACATATAGGTGGTATCATAGGCACACTCCTAAGTAGAACAAAGGAACACTCATTGAGCCTGCAACAGGGAAAGGTATTCCCACACAAAGTGATAAGTGTGACACAGACTGCGTGGGCTCTTTATCTTGCGGTAGGTAAGGAAGTTTTCCAACCCAAGGTCCATTCTGTGCCTAAGTGAGGGTCAAAAGGCTATACATATGAAACGGCCTTTCCCAACACTCGGATGCCACAAACTTCACCACCCAGCTCCAGTCTGCCTCAGCATGTGGGGCTTACCGAGTGGATGTGAGGGATGGAGGAGGATGGGATTACAGGGTGGGCAAGTCAGTCTTAGACTGAACCTTTGTGTCCCTTCCAGAGTATGGAGAACATAATATGCTTGCTAATGGTCTGTGTCTTAATTTTTTTTTCCCTCAAGATGTTAAAGGTCCAACCTCAAGGTTTAGGCGTGATAACAGTAATGGCAATTAGTGTACTTTAGCAAGTCATAACTAAATTGTTCTTAAACTTTGCTAAGAAGAAACTATGCAGGTTATTATCTGTTATTCCAATAGTATATGCGACACTAGGGGTTAATAATAGTTGAGAAGTACAACAATAAGAAAAGCAACGAAATATTAATAGAAGACTATTTAAAAGCACTATCTAAATAATTCCTGTTTAAAGGGGAATAAATATTGTATTATGCTTATTAGAAACTTCATAAAATAAAGAAAACACATAAGAAAAGGTAGAGAATGGGACCAAAGCTGTACACATAGTGAAATGAATAATATTGACAATTTCATTATTTAAAAGATCCAAATGAATCGAGTTAATTAAGCATGAAATTTGGGAATTTTCGTAAGTGCAAGAACAACAATGGTATTAAAGGAACCATGGGGGGAAATGGCGACATAATCAGGAGGTAATGAATTTAAAAATGAGGGTAGAATTGATAAATTCAAAATATGATTAAAAAATTTTTTAGACTAAGAATAATCATGGAAAGTTCTATGCTAAAATGTTTGATTATCTCAAAAAAACCCCTAATTTTCTGTGAAAACATATATGACTTAAAATGATTCAAGAAGAATGAAAACCCTGAATAAACCGTGGAATTGAAAAAAATTAGTAGAAAAATTATGCCTCTTACATGATCCCAGGCTTGGACAGTTTTACATATCTTATATTTTCATGTAATACGTTCTATGCTGTTGAAACTGTTCCAAAGCAGAGAAAAGCTGGAAATATTCACAAATTTATTTCACCAAAACCTGACATTGTTAACACAGAAAAGGAAACCAGAATCTCACCTGCAATTTTGAAAATAGGGGAAAAAAAGCCTTTATAAAATGCCAAGAAATTGAAATCTAGAGTGGTATTTAAAGATTAGAATACCATGATTGCATTGGTTTTATTCTTGGAACAAAAAACACTGTTATAAAATTAGTTGTATTATTTTAATACATCTTGTTGATACATTAGAGAAGGAACATTTTTAATCAACTGAAAAAAGTATTGAGAAGTCATTTAATGAAATTCATCACCCACCCTTTCAGATTAATGAGAAAAGGAAAACAACACACAATGATGTGTAGTGAACTGGGAATATAAAGACACTTCCTAAACATTATAAAGAATATCTAAAATCAAGAACTAACTGAATACTAATGTTGAATCATTACACACATTCCCATTAAAATTAGGAGCAAGTCAAGATTTTTTAAAAAGCTCATTATCACACCCTTTCAAGAAACTTTAGACAATTCAGTAATATATGCAACAGATATAAAATTTCAGTGATTAGACAGGAGAAGTAAAACAATCAGTGGTAGAAAATGGTATGATTGCTCATACAGTAAACCAAAGGTCATTAATTATCTAGGATATCCAAGAGAACCAGCAACCTGTTCAAATGATTATGTTTTTAATTCGTAGTGGTTCTAATCTGGAATAATGAGTAAATAGCAAAGGAAATTTTGAGGTTGAGGGAAATCTTGAATGTTTTTCCTACCAGATGTTAAAAAATATTTTAAAATGATAATGATTAAAACAGCATGCTGCTATTGACTCATTCAAACAGATGCCACACACAAACTGGCTAATTGGAGGAGTTTAAAAAAGGGACTACTGACAAACATGTGAGCAGATTTTAGAGAAACTGAAAAGGGCTTATGCCATATCCAGGCCAGCAACATTCGAGAGCCCTTAGGCTTGAGTGGAGGGGAGAGTAGTTACAAAACCAATGGGAGCAGCACAGTGGGAAATGGACACTGACAAGGGCAAGTCCTTCAGCAGAGGGAGAGGCCAACCCAAGGCCACGTGACCAGGAAGAAGCCAAGGCAACTAATACTCCCAACCTCAACCCTCCTTCCTCTGTCTCCTGTGATATCTCCCAACTGGAAGCCAGGGTGTAAAGGAGCCATTTTTTGTTTTTTTTCCTGTTAATCCTTCTTTTTTCTTTCTTTCTTTCTTTTTTTTTTTTTTTGTGGTACGCGGGCCTCTCACTGCTGTGGCCTCTCCCGTTGTGGAGCACAGGCTCCGGACGCGCAGGCTCAGCGGCCATGGCTCACGGGCCCAGCCGCTCCGTGGCATGTGGGATCTTCCCGGACCGGGGCACGAACCCATGTCGCCTGCATCGGCAGGCAGACTCTCAACCACCGTGCCACCAAGGAAGCCCTCTTTTTTTTTTTTTTGAAAATTTTCAGGTGCAGTTTTCAGGATTCTTTTTTTTTTTTAATTAAACTTAAAAAAATTTTTTTGAATAGTTGTAGATTCATATGCACTTGTACTAAATTTGACAGAGGGACTGTGTGTACTCTTTTGATTCCTCAAAGTTAACATCTTGAAAAATTATAGTAAAACATCATGACAAGGAAATTGACATGGATACAATTCACCAATAGTATTTAGATGTCCCTAGTTTTACTTGTACTTATTTATGTATATGTTATTTACTTCTATTTGATTTTGTCATGTATAGGCTCATGAATCTACCACCAAAGTCAAGATGCAAAACACGAGGATCCCCTGTGTTGCCTGAACATAATCACAACCCCTTTTCTCCTGCCCCTTGATTCCCAGACCATGACAACCACTACTGTTCTCTCCATTTTTTTATGTCATGTCAAATATTATATAAATGAAACCTGTTGATCCAGTCCATAGAGGTCAGCAGATAGGGGATGGTCAGATTGGAACAGACTGCATAGATCCAGAAATCCAGAGAGTACATCTTGAATGGCAACTGAAAATATCATGCTAAATGCCAAAATTGACAAAGGATGAAAATAGATAGTCCAAAAGTAAACTCTAAAATATTTATTAGGGCTTCCCTGATGGCGCAGTGGTTGAGAGTCCGCCTGCCGATGCAGGGGACACGGGTTCGTGCCCCGGTCTGGGAAGATCCCACATGCCGTGGAGCGGCTGGGCCCGTGAGCCATGGCCGCTGAGCCTGCGTGTCCAGAGCCTGTGCTCCGCAATGGGAGAGGCCACAGCAGTGAGAGGCCCATGTAGCGCAAAAAATAAATAAATAAATAAATAAAATATTTATTCATTCAACAAATATTCATTGAGTGCTTACTCAACGCACCAGGGCACTAGCATAAGTCAATAAGAAAAGCAAGATTATTCAATAAATGGCACTAAGAGTTGAGTAGCCTTTGAAAAAATCAGATCAGTTTCTGTGCAGAACTGTGCAAATGGGCTCATTCAGCACCCACTCCCCCCCTCCTTCTAGCTTGACTTCTTGTACCATAGAGGCTGGGAAGCCTAAAATCACAGGCTATATAATATAGTAATTGATTTGCTCCTAATGTTAACAGGAATGCTCCTAAGAGCACAGATTCTGGAGCCAGACAGTCTGGGTACAAATCCAACTCTGCCATCCATTAGCTGTTTGGTATGGAGCAATTACTTTCTGTGTCTCAGTTTTCTCATATGGAAAATGGGGACACAATAGGATCTTGTAAACAATAGTTAATATCTGTAAAAGCACTGAGAACAATGTCAGGCACTCAATAAGCATTGCATAGCATTAGCTATTATTGTTCTACTTCTCAGACTCCTGTGCAGCTAGCATTCAGCATTTGACAAAAGTTCTATCCAGGAGCTATAATTATGTATCACTGGGAAGGCAGAAGTGGGCACCATGAAGCAGCAACAGTGCCCAGGAAGCTTGTTCTTGTGGCAGAGACACTTGATTACTCTGGGGTGGTGGTTGTGGACTGCTCTCCAGTCCCCAGCATCCAGCAGTAACGGATTCCCCTAGAATGCTCCCATGATGTGATTGGGAGGTTTTGTTGTTGTTTTCTTTTTGTCTGTCTGTGTTTCTGTCAACTGTTTGGCAACCAGCCCTCCTGGTAATTCAGTAAATTACCTTAAACTCCTTAGTAAATCCCTCTCTACTTAAAGCAGCTAAACTGGCTCTATGTCTGACCAGTTCAGATCATTGCCTTATGTCAAAATAAAACCCAGATAATTAAGGATTTGATTGTAAAAAGTAAAGCCATTTAAGAAACAATTAGAAAATAAATGTCAGCTCTTCAGTGACCTCAGCTTGAAAAAATGAAAAACTGTAAATATAGAAACACTGGAAGAAAATCTTAAGAGATTTGACCACATAGTTTATATGTTAAAGATCATAACTAAAATTAAAATACATGGAGAAGATCAAGAAGATTTCAAGAAATTTGACAATGGTCATACTCTTAACACATTAAAGTTTATATAAATTATTATAAAAATATTAAAGCAGCAATAAAAATAAATCTAAAAAACAGCATCAGATAATTTATATCAAAATAAATGCAATATATAAAAAACATGTATTTACTGGTAACTTGAAAATGCAAATTAGAGCAAGGAACCATTTTTCTTCTTTGACAAATTGGCAAAGAAGCCAAAAAAAAAAAAAAAAGGGATTTATCCTTATTCTGGCAAGGAGGTAGGAGGAAGTACTCTCATTCTCTGTTACTGGGAATATAAATTGGTAAAATTGTTTTGGAAGACAATTTGGTAATATTTACCAAGGCTTTATGCAATCTACTGGCTTTAAAAGCAGGCCACTCAACCATGCTTCAGGCTGTGGCTGGTACATAGAAAATAGCTTGAAAATAAAATGTTTCAGGCAACTGCCTACATCCACTCCTGGACTATTCTGAGTGTGGCCTGCTGCAACTCTCCATGGCCACTGAATCCCAGCTCCAAATACCAACTTTGGGTTCAAAAGCTTTTGGACCCTCAGTTATACCAAACTGTCCAATCTTCTATGGTTTTCAGATTCAACTTGACATCTCACCCAGTCCTAAGCCCTCAGTGCTCTAGTTCCCCAGCATCTCCTTCCGTGTAGGAATGATGTCCCCTCCAATTTTCCCAACCTCATCTCAACTGGCTGGCCCATCCAGCTGGCTGACTTCCTCTCCTTCCCTCTTCATCCTCCTTCTCCTGTTAGGCATGGGATATTTGCACAGCCTGCACTCTAGATCCCAAGTTTATTAATTTTTTCCAAAAGCTAAAGTTAATACTATATACCTTCCAGAATAAGCATAATTGAAAAGGCTTCTTACATGCTAAATGGTGTTTTTTCTTCATTTTGATACTATCGTATATGATTGAGTCACTTATGTGCTGTCTCTTCTTGATCACTTTCAAACATGTAGTGTCTTTTACTGTGTTTTCTGCAGCATCTCTCTAAGCTTTTGAGGTGATTACCATTCCTCTCAAATACTTTTGGATCCCTCCTGCTCTGGGGAAGTAAAATTCCTCCCTTCTCATTTATGAATCAATGGATTTTGAGAGTTCTTGCTTTAGCACTTTATTTTTTTTTAATTTAATTAAATTTTTTATACAGCAGGTTTTTATTATCTATTTTATACATATTAGTGTATATATGTCAATCCCAATCTCCCAATTTATCACACCACTACCACCCTACCCCCTGCTTTCTCCCCTTGGTGTCCATACATTTGTTCTCTACATCAGTGTCTCTAGTTCTGCCTTGCAAACCAGTTCATCTGTACCATTTTTCTAGATTCCACATATATGTATTAATATACGATATTTGTTTTTCTCTTTCTGACTTACTTCACTCTGTATGACAGTCTCTAGGTCCATCCATATCTCTACAAATGACCCAGTTTCGTTCCTTTTTATGGCTGAGTAATATTCCATTGTATATATGTACCACTTCTTCTTTATCCATTCATTTGTCATTGGGCATTTAGGTTGCTTCCATAACCTGGCTATTGTCAACAGTGCTGTGATGAACAGTGGGGTGCATGTGTCTTTTTGAATTATGTTTTTCTCTGGGTAGATGCCCAGTAGTGGGATTGCTGGGTCATATGGTAATTCGATTTTTAGTTTTTTAAGGAACCTCCATGCTGTTCTCCATAGTGGCTGTATCAATTTACATTCCCACCAACAGTGCAAGAGGGTTCCCTTTTCTCCACACCCTCTCCAGCATTTGTTGTTTGTAGATTTTCTGATGATGCCCATTCTAACTGGTGTGAGGTGATACCTCACTGTAGTTTTGATTTGCATTTCTCTAATAATTAGTGATGTTGAGCAACTTTTCATTTGCTTCTTGGCCATCTGTATGTTCTTTGGAGAAATGTCTATTTAGGTCTTCTGCCCATTTTTGTATTGGTTTGTTTGTTTTTTTTTAATATTGAGCTGCATTAGCTGTTTATATATTTTGGAGATTAACCCTTTGTCTGTTGATTCCTTTGCAAATATTTTCTCCCATTCTGAGGGTTGTCTTTTCATCTTGTTTGTAGTTTCCTTTGCTGTGCAAAAGCTTTTAAGTTTCATTGGGTACCATTTGTTTATTTTTATTTCCATTACTCTAGGAGGTGGATCAAAAAAGACCTTGCTGTGATTTATGTCAAAGAGTGTTCTTCCTATGTTTTCCTCTAAGAGTTTTATAGTGTCTGTCCTTACATTTAGGTATTTAATCCATTTTGAGTTTACTTTTGTGTATGGTGTTAGGGAGTGTTTAACTTCGTTCTTTTACATGTAGCTGTCCAGTTTTCCCAGCACCACTTATTGAAGAGGCTGTCTTTTCTCCATTTTATATCCATGCCTCCTTTGTCATAGATTAGTTGACCATAGGTGTGTGGGTTTATCTCTTGGCTTTCTAACCTGTTCCATTGATCTATATTTCTATTTTTGTGCCTGTACCATATTGTCTTGATTACTGTAGCTTTTTAGTGTAGTCTGAAGTCAGGGAGTCTGATTCCTCCAGCTCCGTTTTTTTTTTCCCTCAAGATTGCTTTGGCTATTTGGGGTCTTTTGTGTCTCCATACAAATTTTAAGATTTTTTGGTTCTAATTCTGTAAAAAATGCCATGGGCAATTTGACAGGGATTGCACTGAATCTGTAGATTGCTTTGGGTAGTATAGTCATTTTCACAATATTGATTCTTCCAATCCAAGAACATGGTATATCTCTCCATCTGTTTTGTGTCATCTTTGATTTCTTTCATCAGAGTCCTATAGTTTTCTGAGTACAGGTCTTTTACCTCCTTAGGTAGGTTTATTCTTAGGTATTTTATTCTTTTTGTTGCAATGGTGAATGGGATTGTTTCCTTAATTTCTCTTTCTGATATTTCATTGTTAGTGTATAGGAATGCAAGAGATTTCTGCGTGTTAATTTTGTATCCTGCTACTTTACCAAATTCATTGATTAGCTCTAGTAGTTTTCTGGTGGCATCTTTAGGATTATCTATTTATAGTATCATGTCATCTGAAAACAGTGACAGTTTTACTTCTTCTTTTCTAATTTGTATTCCTTTTATTTATTTATTTTTCTTCTCTGATTGCCATGGTTAGGACTTCCAAAACTATGTTGAATAACAGTGGCAAGAGTGGACATCCTTGTCTTGTTCCTGATCTTAGAGGAAATGCTTTCAGTTTTTCACCATTGAGAATGATGTTTGCTATGGGTTTTTCATATATGGCCTTTATTATGTTGAGGTAGTTTCCCTCTATGCCCACTTTCTGGAGAGTTTTTATCATAAATGGGGTTGAATTTTGTCAAAAGCTTTTTCTGCTTCTATTGAGATAATCATATGGTTTTTATTCTTCAATTTTTTAGCATGGTGTATCACATTGATTGATTTTCGTATATTGAAGAATCCTTGCATCCCTGGGATAAATCCCAGTTGATCATGATGTATGATCCTTTTAATGTGTTATTGGATTCTGTTTGCTAGTATTTTGTTGAGGATTTTTGCCTCTATAGTCATCAGTGATATTGGTCTGTAATTTTCTTTTTTTGTAGTATCTTTGTCTGGTTTTTGTATCAGGGTGGTCATGGCCTTGTAGAATGAGCTTGGGAGTGTTCCTTCCTCTGCAGTGTTTTTGGAAGAGTTTGAGAAGGATGGGTGTTAGGTTCTTCCCTTTCATCATTTAAAATATATTGTGCCACTCCCTTCTGGCTTGTAGAGTTTCTGCTGAGAAATCAGTTGTTAACCTTATGGGAGTTTCCTTGTATGTTATTTGTCATTTTTCCCTTGTTGCTTTTAATAATTTTTCTTTGTCATTAATTTTTGTCAATTTGATTACTATGTGTCTTGACATGTTTCTCCTTGGGTTTGTCCTGCCTGGAACTCTCTGCACTTCCTGGACTTGTGTGACTATTTCCTTTCCCATGTTAGGGAAGTTTTCCACTGTAATCTCTTCAAATATTTTCTCGGGTCCTTTCTCTCTCTCTTCTCCTTCCGGGACCCCTATAATGTGAATGTTGGTGCATTTAAAGTTGTCCCAGAGGTCTCTTAGGCTGTCCTCATTTCTTTTCATTCTTTTTTCTTTATTCTCTTCCACAGCAGTGATTTCCACCATTCTGTCTTCCAGGTCACTTATCCGATCTTTTGCCTCAGTTATTCTGCTATTGATTCCTTCTAGTGTATTTTTCATGTCAGTTATTGTATTGTTCACTTCTGTTTGTTTGGTCTTTAATTCTTCTAATCTTTAAACATTTCTTGCATCTTCTCGATCTTTGCCTCCATTCTTTTCCAAGGTCCTGGATCATCTTTGCTATCATTATTGTGAATTCTTTTTCTGGAAGATTGCCTAACTCCACTTCATTTAGTTGTTTTTCCTGGTGTTATCTTGTTCCTTCATCTGGTACATAATCCTCTGCCTTTTCATTTTGTCTATCTTTCTGTGAATGTGTTTTTTGTTCCACAGGCTGCAGAATTGTAGTTCTTCTTGCTTCTGCTGTTTGCCCTCTTGCTTTAGCAATTTAGAAACTTCCTATCTTCCTTTTCTCCAAATTTTGAGCAAAATATGAATTGTCTTTAAATGGAGAAAAAAGTGGTAAAGGCACTTTTTATATGTATCCTTTATTCTTCACTGTAGCTGCACTTAATACAAGTCATTTTGTAATGGTTAATTCTCTGTAGAAATCAAAATGAATTTTGAAGAGCTAGTGAATGGGTTAGATTAAATGGCAAGTATAGCCAGTCTGACAGGTATCTCTACTTTCTCATTTCAGCAGCTTTAATAGCCTTTCTGAAGTATTCTGTTGACTGTCCTGTGGGGCGAGAGTTACTTGTGGTATATTTATCTGAAGATTGCCCACTTTAGAAGTTAAAATAAGAGAATAATCCCTTAGAGGGGACTTACCTCACTTTCTTAAATGCTAAAAACAAACAAAACAAAACCAAAACCAGAAAACATCTCTCTGGTCAAAATCAGCTTCCTCTTACTTTAGTTAAGTTTTCATATATATCAAATATCACAGTAGCTAGCCCATATTTGTGTTTATCTAAATTTTTACTGAGTAAACTTAAATAGACTCTATTAATCAAGAAGCAAGAAAATGAACTGATAAAAATAATCTGCAGCCAGCCAGACTGTGCAGAAGCAAGGTTCATTATTGCTAGAGGCATATTCGTTCAGTCAACAGAAAGTTGCCAAATATCTTCTAAGTGTCAGTCACAACATGCTGGCAGGGGAGGGGAGAGGTGAAGCTTAAATGCAGGAAGTGTTACAGTTGAAATGGACATAGAGTGTTATCAGAGTGGAGCAAGGTGGTGACCATTACTCTAGATAATTCTGCAGTTTTACAGATGACATTTGATGTAGAGCAGGAGGAGTCCAACCAGAGAGTACAAAAAGTTTACTGAAGAGAACGGGAATGCTGGAGAGTGGAAATGGCAGAAGCCATGGCAGAAAGGCAAGGGAGAATGACTTCTTGGGGCAATTTGTAGTAATGAGTACAGCCTCGTAAAGGACTTCTGGGCAAAATAGATCAACATCCAAAATGTGTCCATACCCTTCTATCCTTTAGTATCCTTCCTAGATGACTATATATAATGTAAAAGAATAATAATAATAATAAAAAACCAAGATGTGCAAAGCAATTAATAGCAGGTATTTAAAATAATAAAATATGAGAAATGATCCCCAAGTCCAGCTATTCAGAACACTTTATATTAAAATAAATATTATAAAATAAAGAGTTTGCAGTTTCATTAGAGTTAGGAAAGATTGCCCCACATGAGTAAATAATGGTGTGAGTATTATGGGTATAGTTGTACAAAACCTAAAAGCAGAAGGATTAAAAGTAGGAAAGAATCATAAATGTTGCCAAGATAAGGAGTCAAAGTAAGTTCTTTGGTTTTCATTTATAAGGTTTTAGGATGGTTTAATAGTCAATTTTTAAAACAGTTGTTACAGTCCACAAAAGAAGAAACTTCAGTCTAGTGAATTCTAAACTGCTGGACTTGGACTTGTACCTTGAGTCTAAATTTCCCATTTAGGGTAGCAGTCAACTATTAGTCAACTATAAACATTGTTTCCAAGTGCACATGACACATTCACCAAGATACACTCTATTGGTCATAACTTAAGTCTCAATACATTTCAGAGGATTGAAATCATACAGAAGGTATTCTCTTTTCACACTGGAATTAAACTAGAAATCAGAAACAGTAAGCTATCTCGAGAATATTTGCAAACCAAGGGACATACTTCTAAATAACTCTTGGGTCAAAGAAAGAGAATAATAAACCCACTAAACACAAATTATTAGGGGTGAAGGGGGCACATCACTACAGAGTCTACAGATATTCAAAGACAATGAGTATACATATAAAAACTTTATGCTAATGAAGTTAACAAATTACTGAAATGGACATATTCCTTGAAAATCTCCATAGGTGATTGTAATGCACAGCCAAGTTGATGATCGCTGGTCGAAAGGATGCCACATATTCATGTGACTGGTATCAGGCCATTTGTGCAGTACATCCCACCATTCCTCCAATCTGCTCCCATCTCTTTCTGACTTTAAATCTTTAAGGGTTCTAGTTTGCCCACAGGATAATTTCCTGTCTTCTTAATTTGAAGATAAAAAACAACAACAACCAAAAAAAAAAAACCATACACTTCATGACATGTTTCTTACTTACTTATCCTGCTTCTTTTCTTTTCATTCTCTCCTGTATCTTATGTTCCAGCTATAAAACATACTAAAAATTAATTACCACATTTAATTGATTCTAAAGTATACATTTTTCACATTTCCATATCTCTGATATTGGGCTGCATTTTGTGATCAGTGGAATCATACAACTAATTTGCACATTGTTTTTGTCTTAGTGGTACCTATAATAATAATGAAACATGCTTAGATGTTATGCTTTTTTTCATGCATAGTTGATTAAACACATAGAACTCTATCTGTCTTGCTTCTTTTTCCTTATTTTGTGCAACTGAGCTGAACTCTCAACAGTTATCACAGATGTTATCTCCTATTACAAATTTTCCTTAACAAAAAACTGCTATTTATTGAGTATCTATTATGTTCTAGACTCCATGCTATGTACTTTGCTTACGGCATCTCTTTTATGTATTATGGTCACTTGATGAGCAGGAGGCATTATCCAAGGTTCACAGAGGTTAACTGAGTTTCACAAGGGTCAC
Organism: Hyperoodon ampullatus; assembly: GCF_949752795.1. Lineage (NCBI taxonomy): Eukaryota > Metazoa > Chordata > Mammalia > Artiodactyla > Ziphiidae > Hyperoodon > Hyperoodon ampullatus. The sequence continues at coordinate 78,303,377 of NC_136928.1, forward strand.
ATAGCTCACTAAAAACATGGCACAATTGGAACTGAACACAAGTCTGTTTGCTCCTAAAGCCTTTGCCCTTCTTATGACACCACAATGCCTTTCCTAAGAAGGCCCCGCTATTCTTCAAATTAGCCATACTTTTCTCAGAGTTCTTACAGTATCTATTTCACTGTATTGTAATGATTTTTCCTATCTTTCTCATTTATTAGGGAATAAAAATACTTTATTACTACATCCTTAAGACTTAGTCAAATGCCTGATATATAGCAACACCAAAGAGTAAATATTTTAACAAATGAGTGAATGAGGTATCTTGACTGTGAGATTTTCCTGGTTCTTATGCTTCTTCCAACCACACACACTAGAGATAGCATCAGTGACACTGGAAAATTAAACAATTTAAAAATAGGATTATAAGCTAGAACTTAGAAGCCTAGACTCTTAAGGCAGTGGTAACAAATGACTTTCATCCCCATACTTACTCATATCTATTGCTAGTTTATTGGAGTACTGGGCTCAGAAGGATTCTGAGGCTGTATTAGCTCAGTGAGAAGTACAGGGTTGATATCTGCATTGTCTCTCTTTTCTGTGCAGGGGAGGAAGAGTGGCAGTGTTCCTATGATGTGTTCACCATCAGCACTTGAGTCAATCTAGTTCTCTCCATCCTCGGGGCCTTTACAATTGCTGTTCTCTCTACTTGGAAAGATCTTCCTCTAAATATGACTCTCGGTCACTCCCTTATGTCCTTGAAAATTCTGGTTACATATCCATTTGTCAGAGAGGCAGACCCCACCATTCATTCAAAATAGCACAGTTTCCACCCCATCACTCGCTATACCTTTTTAATACTCTATTATTATTTCTTGCACTTATGGGCATTTTGCATTATATGTGTTTTTTTGTCCACTTATTGTTTGTCTCCCCCATGTGAGCTCTATGTGGGCAGAGACTTTGTTCTGCTCACCCAGGCACCCCAAGAGTACCCAGCACATGGTCCATATTGAGTCAATAACAAAGTCATCAGTGTGGTAATCTTTCTGTCCTTTTCTCTCATAGCCATAACAGCAGACAATCAGTATGAGAAAAGACACCTACTGTCCTTAAAGAATTTCTTATGTTTAAGGTAGATCAGTTTGTAAATTGCATCGCCTTGGTGTCTGATATATCCTGGATCTCTGACCCTTTACAATTCTCTTATTCTTCTCTAACTCTTATACCTCTTACCCACCTTTCTCTTTACTGTTCTTTACCTTTAGAGACTTTCTGTTTCTCCAACAAGAGAGAATTTCAAGACTTGTTAACTATCCAGTCCAAAGAACAGCCCTCTTTATTTCCTTAATGGATGATTTTAATGATTTCAGATGATTAACCCCTGCGTTTTAAATCATTTTCTTTCCCAAGTATGTCCTATGGAAACAGTCCACCAACCAGCCCAGGTTATGGTAAATTGGGCTGATGGGCCAACATCTCAAGGTTGGCGTGGGTAGCAACTCAGATGTTGAATTTTTTTTCTTTCAATGTTGGGCCTCCTGCAAAATGCAGAACCAAGTTCAGAAGAGAAGAAAAGCAGTCCTGTCTTGAATGTTAACATCAAATTAAAAAACCTTAGGAAAAAGGATAGTAGAGTTGCCCCATTCAACCTCTATATTACAGATACTCTCCAACCATGGTGCAAGATTCCAATAACACATTTAAGAAGTACATTAGTTAGAATATAGTTTCTGTATCTTGTGACAAAAGTCCAAAGTGACAGTGCTTTACACAAGATAGGAGTTATTTTGCTTTTTCTAGAGGTCTAAGCTTCTATGGCAACTGTGTATCATGAATCTCTCAGGATCCCAGGCTCCCTTTCTCAACATTCTCTAATATTCCAAGGGATTTGTCTCTGTCGAGAAGGCCACATTGCTCACTACTTCATCTACATCCCAGCCAGAAGGAAAGGGAAAATAGAGGTGGAAGGACACACCGGTCCCTTTAAGAGCCCGGGCATGACGTTGAACATGTCATTTCTACTCTCCTCTCATTTGTCAGAACTTGGTCACATGAACACACCTAGGTGCAGGGAAGGCTTTGACACATCGTGTTTATTCTTGGAAGCCTTGTAGACAGCTAAATATGAGAGTTGCTTCTGCTATAGAAAGAGAGAAGGGTTATGGGCATACAACTACCAGATTTTGTCACAGGAAAAGAGGGTGGATTTTTTCTAGAGTCCAGAACCATCTGTGGAATACTTGAAATCCTTCTCATTAATCTCACTTGTGGTTCAATGTGTGTGATGGAGCAGTGGTGTCTACGACAACTAGCTGGTCATTTAGATGGAATCACTAGAAACTGTTCCTCAATTTTGTAGGTTTGGAGATATATGGGCATAGATTTATGCAAAACAGACTCTCAAAAGTTTAATATATAAACCAGATAAAGAATGTGATTTAGAATAAGAAACATATATAACTATTAATTCACGTAGATAGTTTGTGTCAGGATCGTATGGGAAGCTACTAGGAAAGCCAAAGGGTAACTGGGAAGTTTTGCTGGTTGAGTATAAAGAACAAGAAAAGGAACCAGCTCTTCCTAACATTCAATAAAAGTTCATCAAAAAGAAGAAACTTAAGTGACTTCCTGGAAGCTCTTATAATAAATACATCGTCTTAGAACTAGGAGGGTATTTAAAGATTGTTTAATTTAGTCTCCAATTTTTAGAGATTAAAAACAGAAGTTCAGCGACTGAAAGCGCGGAGCCCAGTGACGGGCGTGGGACGCTGGGGCTGCTGCTGCCGCCGCCAAGAAGCCCGTGTGCGAGCGCAGGTCACTGTCCACACCGCCCTTCCGGGAGCCTGAGCAGCCCGCCACTGCCGGGGTCCCGGGATCCAGGGGCGGCTTCCCTGGGAGAACGCACGGCGCGCCTCGGGCTGGTGCCACGTCACGCCGACCTCTGCCGCTGCAGGCTCGCCCCGCACTCCGTGCCCCTCCCTCCCGCCCGGCCTGAGTGAGCCAGAGTTCCCGAAGAGGCTGCTCCTTTAACCCTTTCCTGTCTGAGTGAAGAACAGACGCCCTCCGGCGACCTACACGCAGAGGCGGGGCCAAATCCAAAGCTGAGACCCGGGAGCTGTGAGAACAAAGAAGAGAAAGGGAAACCTCTCCCAGCAGCCTCAGAAGCAGCGGATTAAAGCTCCACAATCAACTTGATGTACCCTGCATCTGTGGAATACATGAATAGACAACAAATCATCCCAAATTGAGGAGCCAGGAGTCAGTACTGTGCCTCTGAGGTGGGAGAGCCAACTTCAGGACACTGGTCCACAAGAGACCTCCCAGCTCCACATAATATCAAACGGCGAAAATCTTCCAGAGATCTCCATCTCAACACCAGCACCCAGCTTCACTCAACGACCAGCAAGCTACAGTGCTGGACACCCTATGCCAAACAACTAGCAAGACAGGAACACAACGCCACCCATTAGCAGAGAGGTGGCCTAAAATCATAAAAAGTCTGCAGACACCCCAAAACACACCACCAGACGTGGACCTGCCCACCAGAAAGACAAGATCCAGCCTCATCCACCAGAACACAGGCACTAGTCCCCTCGACCAGGAAACCTACACAACCCACTAAACCAACCTTAGCCACTGGGGACAGACACCAAAAACAACAGGAACTACGAACCTGCAGCCGGCAAAAAGGAGACCCCAAACACAGTAACATAAGCAAAATGAGAAGACAGAAAAACACACAGCAGGAGAAGGAGCAAGATAAAAACCCACCAGACCTAACAAATGAAGAGGTAATAGGCAGTCTATCTGAAAAAGAATTCAGAATAATGATAGTAAAGATGATCCAAAATCTTGGAAATAGAATAGACAAAATGCAAGAAACAGTTAACAAGGACCTAGTAGAACTAAAGATGAATCAAGCATCGATTAAAAACACAATAAATGAAATGAAAAATACTCTAGATGGGATCAATAGCAGAATAACTGAGGCAGAAGAACGGATAAGTGAGGTGGAAGATAAAATAGTGGAAATAACTAATGCAGAGCAAAATAAAGAGAAAAGAATGAAAAGAACAGAGGACAATATCAGAGACCTCTGGGACAACATTAAACGCACCAACATTCGAATTATAGGGGTTCCAGAAGAAGAAGAGAAAAAGAAAGGGACTGAGAAAATATTTGAAGAGATTATAGTTGAAAACTTCCCTAATATGGGAAAGGAAATAGTTAATCAAGTCCAGGAGGCACAGAGAGTCCCATACAGAATAAATCCAAGAAGAAATACGCCAAGACACATATTAATCAAACTGTCAAAAATTAAACACAAAGAAATCATATTAAAAGCAGCAAGGCAAAAACAACAAATAACACACAAGGGAATCCCCATCAGGATAACAGCTGATCTCTCAGCAGAAACTCTACAAGCCAGAAGGGAGTGGCAGGACATAATTAAAGTGATGAAGGAGAGAAACCTGCAACCAAGATTACTCTACCCAGCAAGGATCTCATTCAGATTTGATGGAGAAATTAAAACGTTTACAGACAAGCAAAAGCTGAGAGAGTTCAGCACCACCAAACCAGCTTTACAACAAATGCTAAAGGAACTTCTCTAGGCAAGAAACACAACAGAAGGAAAAGACCTACAATAACGAACCCAAAACAATTAAGAAAATGGGAATAGGAACATACATATCGATAATTACCTTAAATGTAAATGGACTAAACGCTCCCACCAAAAGACACAGATTGGCTGAATGGATACAAAAACAAGACCCATATATATGCTGTCTACAAGAGACCCACTTCAGACCTAGAGACACATACAGACTGAAAGTAAGGGGATGGAAAAAGATATTCCATGCAAATGGAAACCAAAAGAAAGCTGGAGTAGCAATTCTCATATCAGACAAAATAGACTTTAAAATAAAGACTACTAGAAGAGACAAAGAAGGACACTACATAATGATCAAGGGATCGATCCAAGAAGAAGATATAACAATTGTAAATATTTATGCACCCAACATAGGAGCACCTCAATACATAAGGCAAACACTAACAGCCATAAAAGGAGAAATCGACAGTAACACAATCATAGTAGGGGACTTTAACACCCCACTTTCACCAATGGACAGATCATCCAAAATGAAAATAAATAAGGAAACACAAGCTTTAAACGATACATTAAACAAGATGGACTTAATTGATATTTATAGGACATTCCATCCAAAAACAACAGAATACACATTTTTCTCAAGTGCTCATGGAACATTCTCCAGGATAGATCATATCTTGGGTCACAAATCAAGCCTTGGTAAATTTAAGAAAATTGAAATTGTATCAAGTATCTTTTCCGACCACAATGCTATGAGACTAGATATCAATTACAGGAAAAGAGCTATAAAAAATACAAACACATGGAGGCTAAACAATACATTACTTAATAACGAAGTGATCACTGAAGAAATCAAAGAGGAAATAAAAAAATACCTAGAAACAAATGACAATGGAGACACGACGACCCAAAACCTATGGGATGCAGCAAAAGCAGTTCTAAGAGGGAAGTTTATAGCAATACAATCCCACCTTAAGAAACAGGAAATATCTCGACTAAACAACCTAACCTTGCACCTAAAGCAATTAGAGAAAGAAGAACAAAAACATCCCAAAGTTAGCAGAAGGAAAGAAATCATAAAAATCAGATCAGAAATAAATGAAAAAGAAATGAAGGAAACAATAGCAAAGATCAATAAAACTAAAAGCTGGTTCTTTGAGAAGATAAACAAAATTGATAAACCATTAGCCAGACTCATCAAGAAAAAAAGGGAGAAGACTCAAATCAATAGAATTAGAAATGAAAAAGGAGAAGTAACAACTGACACTGCAGAAATACAAAAGATCGTGAGAGATTACTATAAGCAACTCTATGCCAATAAAATGGACAACCTGGAAGAAATGGACAAATTCTTAGAAATGCACAACCTGCCAAGACTGAATCAGGAAGAAATAGAACATATGAACAGACCAATCACAAGCACTGAAATTGAAACTGTGATAAAAAATCTTCCAACAAACAAAAGCCCAGGACCAGATGGCTTCACAGGCGAATTCTATCAAGCATTTAGAGAAGAGCTAACGCCTATCCTTCTCAAACTCTTCCAAAATATAGCAGAGGGAGGAACACTCCCAAACTCATTCTACGAGGCCACCATCACCTTGATACCAAAACCAGACAAGGATGTCACAAAGAAAGAAAACTACAGGCCAATATCACTGATGAACATAGATGCAAAAATCCTCAACAAAATACTAGCAAACAGAATCCAACAGCACATTAAAAGGATCATACACCATGATCAAGTGGGGTTTATCCCAGGAATGCAAGGATTCTTCAATATACGCAAATCAATCAACGTGATACACCATATTAACAAATTGAAGGAGAAAAACCATATGATCATCTCAATAGATGCAGAGAAAGCTTTCGACAAAATTCAACACCCATTCATGATAAAAACCCTGCAGAAAGTAGGCATAGAGGGAACTTTCCTCAACATAATAAAGGCCATATATGACAAACCCACAGCCAGCATCGTCCTCAATGGTGAAAAACTGAAACCATTTCCACTAAGATCAGGAACAAGACAAGGTTGCCCACTCTCACCACTCTTATTCAACATAGTTTTGGAAGTTTTAGCCACAGCAATCAGAGAAGAAAAGGAAATAAAAGGAATCCAAATTGGAAAAGAAGAAGTAAAGCTGTCACTGTTTGCAGATGACATGATACTATACATAGAGAATCCTAAAGATGCTACCAGAAAACTACTAGAGCTAATCAATGAATTTGGTAAAGTTGCAGGATACAAAATTAATGCACAGAAATCTCTGGCATTCCTATATACTAATGATGAAAAATCTGAAAGTGAAATCAAGGAAACACTCCCATTTACCATTGCAACAAAAAGAATAAAATATCTAGGAATAAACCTACCTAAGGAGACAAAAGACCTGTATGCAGAAAATTATAAGACACTGATGAAAGAAATTAAAGATGATACAAATAGATGGAGAGATGTACCATGTTCTTGGATTGGAAGAATCAACATTGTGAAAATGACTCTACTACCCAAAGCAATCTACAGATTCAATGCAATCCCTATCAAAATACCACTGGCATTTTTCACAGAACTAGAACAAAAAATTTCACAATTTGTATGGAAACACAAAAGACCCCGAATAGCCAAAGCAATCTTGAGAACGAAAAATGGAGCGGGAGGAATCAGGCTCCCTGACTTCAGACTATACTACAAAGCTGCAGTAATCAAGACAGTATGGTACTGGCACAGAAACAGAAAGATAGATCAATGGAACAGGATAGAAAGCCCAGAGATAAACCCACGGACATATGGTCACCTTATCTTTGATAAAGGAGGCAGGAATGTACAGTGGAGAAAGGACAGTCTCTTCAATAAGTGGTGTTGGGAAAACTGGACAGGGACATGTAAAAGTATGAGATTCGATCACTCCCTAACACCATACACAAAAATAAGCTCAAAATGGATTAAAGACCTAAATGTAAGGCCAGACACTATCAAACTCTTAGAGGACAACATAGGCAGAACACTCTATGACATAAATCACAGCAAGATCCTTTTTGACCCACCTCCTAGAGAAATGGAAATAAAGACAAAAATAAACACATGGGACCTAATGAAACTTAAAAGCTTTTGCACAGCAAAGGAAACCATAAACAAGACCAAAAGACAACCCTCAGAATGGGAGAAAATATTTGCAAATGAAGCAACTGACAAAGGATTAATCTCCAAAATTTATAAGCAGCTCATGCAGCTCAATAACAAAAAAACAAACAACCCAATCCAAAAATGGGCAGAAGACCTAAATAGACATTTCTCCACAGAAGATATACAGACTGCCAACAAACACATGAAAGGATGCTCAACATCTTTACTAATTAGAGAAATGCAAATCAAAACTACAATGAGATATCATCTCACACCAGTCAGAATGGCCATCATCAAAAAATCTAGAAACAATAAATGCTGGAGAGGGTGTGGAAAAAAGGGAACACTCTTGCACTGCTGGTGGGAATGTGAATTGGTACAGCCACTATGGAGAACGGTATGGAGGTTCCTTAAAAAACTACAAATAGAACTACCATATGACCCTGCAATCCCACTACTGGGCATATACCCTGAGAAAACCATAATTCAAAAAGAGACATGTACCAAAATGTTCATAGCAGCCCTATTTACAATAGCCCGGAGATGGAAACAACCTAAGTGTCCATCATCGGATGAATGGGTAAAGAAGATGTGGCACATATATACAATGGAATATTACTCAGCCATAAAAAGAAATGAAATTGAACTATTTGTAATGAGGTGGATGGACCTAGAGTCTGTCATACAGAGTGAAGTAAGTCAGAAAGAGAAAGACAAATACTGTATGCTGACACATATATATGGAATTTAAGAAAAAAAAAGGTCATGAAGAACATAGGGGTAAGACAGGAATAAAGACACAGACCTACTAGAGAATGGACTTGAGGATATGGGGAGGGGGAAGGGTAAGCTGTGACAAAGTGAAAGAGCGGCATGGACATATATACACTACCAAACGTAAGGTAGATAGCTAGTGGGAAGCAGCCGCATAGCACAGGGAGATCAGCTCGGTGCTTTGTGACCGCCTGGAGGGGTGGGATAGGGAGGGTGGGAGGGAGACGCAAAAGGGAGGGGATATGGGAACATATGTATACATATAACTGATTAAATTTGTGATAAAGCAAAAAATAAAAATAAAAAAATAAAAAATAAAAAAAAAAAAAAAAAAAAAAAAAAAAAAAAAAACAGAAGTTCAAAGTGGGGAAATGACTTGCAGCAAAATAAATCTCATAGTTCATTAGAGGCAGAACCAAGGCAAAAACCAACCAAACCAAAATAAAACAAATCTCCTTATTTCCAGTACAAGCAAGGATTTTTTCCAGTTGAGTTTACACTGGATGTCATTCATAGTTTCATTTATTTAGTCATTCATTCTGCAAGTTTAAACATTAAAAAAACAACAGAACTTATTTATTTAAGTAGCGAAAAACACAACCCCATAGTTACCACCCAGATTAAGAAGTAGAATGTCATCAGCACCTCAGAGGTCCTCCTCATGCCCCTGCCATTCTACTCCCACACAAAGGTAACCACTATCCTTATATGTAACACTGTAGGTTAGTTTTGCCTGTTTTTTAACTTCTTCTTTCGGTCAACGTTAAGTTAGTGAGATTTATCCATATTATTGCATGTAAGTGTAGTTCATTGATTTTTATTGCTGTAGAATAGGCCATTATTTGGACACAGCACATTATTAATGCACTCTACTGCTGATAGAGGTTTGAGTTTTTCCCAGCTCTTTGCTATTACTAATAATACTAGTATTAATATTCTTGCACACCTCTTTCGTTACACCTGTGTATGCATTTCTAGGGTCTTATACTTGTGTGGGATTGCTGGGTCATATTGTATGAGAGTTTCTAAATGTAGTAGAAATGGAAATTGTCCAAAGGGCTGCTATCATTGTAAATGCCCATCAGTAGTGTTGATGCCATTTGTTGACAGGGTTCCAGGAGGTTTACATCCCTACCAGCCCTTGGTATTGTCAGTTTTTTTTTCATTTCAGCTTGTGGTTTGTGTATAGTGAAAGTAGAAATAATAAGAACTTCCTTAACTCAGTAAAGAGTTTCTACTAAGAACCTACCTCAAACACTATATTTAATGTTGAAATTTTAGATGCTCTTGTTTTAATATCAGGAATGATGTGAAAGTTCTTGTTAACATTGTTGGTATTTAATCTTATGCTGGGTGTTCTATTCAGTGCAGTAAAACAAATGCAATGAAATAAAAGAAATAAACAAGAGTACTGAGGAAACTTCTGAAAAGGAAGTAATGAGAGAGGCTCAGTCCTACTGCCTATTAAAATCACAATACACAGCTATAATAATTTATATAGCATAGACCTGAAGCATTAAAAGACAGAGTGACCAATGGAAAATAATATAAAAATCAAGAAATAGACCCACATATATATACCAAAAATGTAGCCTATGATATAGAGGGCATTTCAAATCGGTAGGGAAAGATGGCTGGGTTTATTCAATGCATAGCCATTATGATAATAAACTTGGATTCATACTTCACACTTCACACCAGAATAAACTGTGAATAAATAAGATATTTAAATCTAAAAAAATGAAAATATAAACCTACTGAAAGAAAGTACAAGAGAATTTCTTGAAAAGAAGAACCTTTCTAAGTAAGTTACAAAATACAAGATTGATACATTCTATTCCACACTAGTATGGCAAACTCATCACAGTGCAGGCAAAAATATGTACAACTCATTCGTAGACAAAGGTGTAATTTAGTCCTTTGTTCATAGGCGAAGGATTGATTTTCCTAAGATGTAAAGAGCTCCTATAAATTTCTAGGGGAAAAAATAGACAATCTTATTTTTAAAAAAGTTATTATAGTTGACAAAGTTTAGAAGTAAAAATAAAGATTTAAGGTTGTTGGATATAAGATTGATACATAAAATTAATAGCATTTATCAAAATAAAATTTGTCACCAATTTTATCTTATTTAAAATTTTTATTGGAGTATAGTTGATTTACAATGTCATGTTACTTTCTGCTGTACAGCAAAGTGAATCAGTTATACATATACCCACTCTTTTTTAGATTCTTTTCGCATAGAGATCATTACAGAGTATTGAGAAGAGTTCCCTGTGCTATACAGTAGGTCCTTATTAGTTATCTATTTTATATATAATACTGTGTATGTGTCAATCCCAATCTCCTAGTTTATCCCTCCCCTGCAACCCTGCTTTCCTCCCTGGTAACCGTAAGTTTGTTTTCTACATCTGTGTCACCAATTTTAAATAGGTACATTCACATTAAATACAGCAAACTAAAAGATCTAGGACTCAAACTAGCAAAGAATACCACAAGATTTTCAGAGACAAAAATCTAAAATTCTATTAAAAATGTAAATATATCATTAATATTTATAATATATAAATCATTGAGAAAAAACTAGGATCCTATTAGACAAATGGACAAAGATATAAATATGCAAATCAGACTAGAGAAACACAAATAACTAACAAGCACATGAAGAGATTCTCAAACTCACTGATGTTTAGGGAAATGCAAATGAAACCTTGAGCTATCACTTTGCCACTGTGAGAGTGGGATAATTAGAAAGTTGGATAATGCCAAGTGTTGGTGGTAACTGTGGATACAGGAACTTGCGTGCTCTGCTGTGCAGGGTATGGATTAGAGCAATCACTCTGGAAAACAATCAGGTAGTACTTAGTCCAATTTGATTTATATCTGCTCTGGGACCCAGCATTCTCTCTCCAGGTATACATCTTACACAGATCCATGGAGGGCATGAACAAGGAAGTTTCTCCCCAGCACTGTTGTTGTAATAATAGAAGTAGAGGCAAGCTAGGGGAGTCCACTGGTCAGAGAATAGAGCAGTATAGCAGGATGGATGCACAGGACAGAATATCAGGCAGCGCTCAGAAGTCATGGGCTAGATCTACACAGAACAACATGGATAGATCTTAAAAAAAGTGTTGGATGAAAAAAGTTAGTAATAATATGAGGCCCATAGCACAATATTATTTGTGTGTGTTTAACATATGTGCACACAAAATAAAAATGCATGCTTACATGACCACATACAAGTAAAGGAATATATATATCAAGCATATTAGACTGCTCTCCTATGGTAAGCAGAGAGGTAAAGGGAATGATTACTAGAAATAAAAGGAAATCAATCAATCAATAAAGTTTTCACAGATCAATGATGATGTGCCATGAGCATAGACGTATGATAAACCCACCCTCCACAGCTGAGCATCCTTACTTACTAGCTCTTTTCATGAAATTGTGTGTGTGTGTATATCCTGAAATCTTTCATATCCATTTACCCAGTAGCTCCATATCCAGAAATATATTTTAAGGAAAGAACTCAAAATATAGGAAAAAAATGTCTACTCAAAGATACTGCAGCATGGTTTTCAATACTGAACAGTATAAACAATGCAAAACTTAACGATAAAGATAATGATTAAATAAACTATGACATATCCACTTAATATAATGATTTGCAACCATTAAACTGATGTTTACATGGAGTTTGTATTGACACTGGGGGTGCTTATAGCATATTAACAATTAAAATATATAATATGCAAATTTATTTCTATGAATACAGCTAAAATGGAGATGTTATTTAATAGCATCTAAATATTATTAGAGGAAAATACATACAGGTGGATAGTGATTTTATATGGGTGGTAGGACTATGGACAACTTTTTTCTTTCTTCCTGCATTTTTCAAATATAATTTAATGAATAATTATTACCTTCAAAAATGTAAGACAAATTATACCAAGAAAAGCAAGCATTGCTCCCAGTTTAAATGCAAATTTCCTAAGAAATATGACCAATTATGAGCTGTCAGTACTTTTCCTGAGCACAAAGAAACAGAACAAATTATGAGCCCCCAGGGCTGGGGGAAGCCAGTGGATGCTGGTTTCCTTAAAGTGAATAACAGAGGGTAAAACTGGATGCTTTGACGAAGCCACTGAGATAGAAAAGAAATGGAACACTATAGTGAAAACTAGAAAAACACTACTGTAGTTGGCAGAGAACTGGTTTACAACTCTTAAACTCACACTGAGGACATTCAAGGGGAGAGGATTTTTAGGGGCTGCACCAGCAAGTCATAAGTCGTTCCTCCCACCCTGCCCCCCGCAAAAGGAAGTGGGATGGACCAATCCTGCCTGACCTCAAGGGCAAAGAAGTTAACTGCAAGCATGGTGCCCATTAGCAGCAGGGAACACAGATAAGAGTGAACCGGTTCTCTATGAAGGATGGGAAACCAATTCCTGGAAAGTTCTCTGACCACAGAAACACACCCACAGGTGGTCCTTATAGGGTTCCATGCAGCTTAGACATAATCATTGAATAAAAAATTGGGTGGAGGTATTTGTCCTTCCTTTAATAGAATAGTTACTATTTCCATTTAAAAAACACCCCCATTCATCTTCCTCAGAGTACTTGTATTTGGATGAATTTCAGTAGCCCTCTGATTTTTATCAAAAAGGTTTTGAACATCTACTACATACTTGAAATTATGCTAAGGGGGATAAAAAAGAAGTAAGACAAGATCCATTCTCTCCAAAGATTTACTATCTGCGTGGAAACAAGGCAAACCTATTCAGGAGTTAGAAAACCTGTAATCTCAGTGGTTAAAAAAAAAAAATTCACTTGATATCTTAACTGAGATTCACCTGATTCAACTGATTGCTTTTTATATGCAAAACACTGTGGGTGGACAATTTTACATCCATTTTAAAATTTAACTTCATCCTAACCCTGTGAGTTAGAGCTCATGATGTCCTTTTCAAAGGCGAAGGAACAGGAGCCCAGGGCAGTGATTTGTCCAAGACCACACAGCCAGAAAGCAAGGAGTCAGATTTATAGCCATGCGGTTTTCAAAATCTAGTGTCCCTTCTATTATGCCATCCTTCTGCTAGATGGTTTACTTACTGAATTGTATCTGTTCTGGTCTCTTTTGATCTCTAGTGAGTTCATGGTTCATGAGGAATAACTAATCCCATTCAGAAATGGAAATGCCATGGGTTGAATCATAAGATATTCTTTCATGAGACTGGCCATATGGATAACCATCGATTCACCGCAGTGTCTTATGGTAGTGCTCTCCTAGCTAAGTTAAACAGGCCTCTTTACATGTATAAATATGTCCTTCAGCCAGATCTCTGCAGAGCCTGACTCATGCCTTACCCTGCTGCTAGGGCCAGCCAGCCACTAAACAGCATTAATTTGTGTATTACAGGCTATTGACAGAAAGATTTCATTACAATCATGCAAACATTTTTTTAAATCCAGAATTTTAGACTTAGAAGGAATTAGAAACATGGCATATATTGATTTGTTAGTGATGGTGTTCTACCTATTTTTGAGAGAGATTTCCCCCAAACGTTATAAGCAGCATCATATTTATTGAACAGTCCTCTGAGGACTCCCTTGGACCCTGGTGATAGATACAGACTCCCTGAATATCATCCAGTGGGTGCGTCTCTTTTTCTCAAGTTCAGGATGAAAAACAAAAGAATCACAATATTGAAGCTTGATTCCATTTTGGCTTTTAGACATGCATTTGAGACTCCATTCCAGGAGACAGAATATCAAGTCTAGGTGATTAGTGTATGTGTTATATGGCTGGTCCAGGGTTTGAATAGGTTTGTCTTTTTGAATACCCTAATACGTACTTCTCTTAGATACGTTACTTTGAAAAATGAAGAGTTCATCTTTTAAAATTGTTTTTGTTGAAGTATAGTTGATTTACAATGTTGTGTTAGTTTCTGGTGTACAGCAAAGTGATTCAGTTATGTACATAGATGTAGTTTTTCATATTCTTTTCCATTATGGTTTATTACAAGATACTGAATATAGTTCTCTGTGCTACACAGTAGGACCTTGCTATCTAAGAGTTCATCTTTGTTCATCAACTGCCACCAGAGGTTTAGTCTAAATACTGCCACATGTTAACTGGAAATATTGTGTGTTTTCCCTATGAGAACATAGTGGAAGGAGACATTTGATTATTCCAGGAAAATCTTGTGAGATACAAAAATGTAGTGGCTTTGGATCAGAACACCTAAATTAAAGCACTGGTTCTACTAAATACAAGATGTGTAACATTGAGTTGAGTGTTTGCTCCCACCAAGCCTCAGCGCCCCCATTTGTACACAGGAGATAGTAAAAGCTGACTGACACAGGTTGGTTGCAAGGATGACAACGGACTATGTAATCTACACTTCTCTGAGCAAAGGTCAGTAGTTACTCTTCTGGTGATGTCAACTTATTTGCCTCCTTAGATGCATTATTATAGACAAATCGAGTATTTAGGACCCTATTGTAGGTAAAGAAAGAATTTGCAAAAGAAACAAAATCACCCTGGCTTTAAAAGGTTGGAGACTTAGATATTATGTTAGTATTTGTTACTTAAAATTACTCTGATGGAAGGATTCTTGCTCTAAGTAGCCCATATGAAATTCCAAATGTAGCCCTATTGGAAGAATAGAACTACAACATCAGCAGTACTCCTTGAGGGGTCTTGTCAATTTGACAGATTTGACAGGCAGACAAATTTAATTTATTAAAATATTCTGTATGGCATTTTTAAAAGACAAGGGGTTTTTATACTGTAAATGGACTGTTTTCACAGTCTTATTAAAATAAATGCATAAAGTCAGCTGTTTTTCTTTGGAAATCATTAGCATGAGATTCGACACTTAAAGAATTGCTGTCCAGTCACTGGTACTTGTATACTTGGACATTTTGGCTATTTCTCAATCTTTGTTTATAATCTAGGATGTCTCCCTTTAAAGCAAATGGGAATTGCACATAAGAAGGAACATTTTGCCTGTGTTATATGTTCAATTTCATGGAGATATTTACTGAAATTATTAGAAGCATTTAGAAAGCGGATGCTTTTCACCAAAGGCCATTGGGAACACCTAAGTAAATTTAGGGTTTCTTTAGACAAGAGGCTTAGGTTTGTTTTTCTTCAAAGAAATTCTATTATTTGTATTGAAGGAATATTGTCAAAGTTAATAGATTTCCTGGTTTTTTTTCCAAAGGTCATTTTAAAATTAAACACAATATGTTATAAATTGAAATATTTATACAGATGGTGAGCCAGCATCATTTCTTAGAGTTGTCAGTTTCCTCTTAGCAATAGTTTCATCTCAACTATTAATTCTATCTTGGCAAAATGGCCTTAATCTTGGCACATTTTTGCACACTGCATCCGACCAGTGTCCTCATGGCTTCTGACATTTTGGCTATTTTTTCTCTATAGTCCACCTTGTCGCTCAGGACTGACCAGTGGCCCTGTCCTCCTGGCTGTGGCCTTGGCCTTTCTCCTTGAGTGAGAGCTCCATCTCTCAGGCGGCCTAATATCATCACTGCTTTGGGCCCAGCCTCACTCCAAGAAGCCCCTCATTTGCACAGCTTCTCATTAGAGAATTTGTCCTAACCCTGTGAACTAAATCTTAGGCAACCAGTGCATCAATCAATCAAAGATCTTGCCTACAGAGATGTGCTGGGAGGTGAATTAACTGGTAAATTAAATGCTAATAACCTGTCAGTCTCAGTAGTTCCACAGCAAAAAGGCATTTCTTCAATATATTTAAATCTCAATTCTATAGAATTTGTAGGACCAGACACTCTAAAAATAGCATTTTACATGAAAATGACAAAAGGCAGTCTATTACATTTACATAACATGAAAAATTGGTCTATCTTCTCAACTATTAATAAAGACTAAACAAAATTGTGTAATTATCTTAAAAACATCATTCAGCTCTTCTATTCCAGTCAATGACTTTCATTTCCTGAAGTTGATGTCTGCTTCCAAATGCTTCTTCCTTTGACCTTCTATGGTATTTTTTTAAAAATTATATCTTTGCAATGACCTATATTCCAGGTTGTAGTGGATTATGGCTAATCGTGTGCCTGCCTCCTTTACCAGATTGAGTTCTTGAAGTCTAGACCGTGCTTTGTGTCCAAATGACCTAAAACAAGGCTTGCCTTTACTAGGGACCCAACAAATGTTTAGGGAGTTGATCTCCCATTAGAATATTAATTTAAAAATAGCACTTACTGTTCTTGTAGAAGAATAGTTGCCTTTGAATTAAGTTAACTGAATTCAATTAAGTCAGCCTTGGTTGAGCATCTAATATGACCAAGATATTAGCTACTAAGGAACCAGAGATCAAAATGCCAAGATCCCTGCCTCAAGATAAAAAACGATTTCAGAAGGTAATCTGGTTCCCATTAACTTAAATAAATTGTATTTGACATAGGTTAGGGGCTGAAAATCAGAATATGAAAAGGGTGGAATGAGTGTTAAATGATGGGTAAAGAGCCACAGGAGCTCAGTGAGAAAGGAATAATTTGGCCCACTGTTGTCCAAGTAGTGAGTGTTTCAGGAGAAGGAGAGTCTTCATAGAACAGCTGATATATGAACTGGGTCCTGAAGGATGAGGAGGATTTTGATATAAGGTCAAGGAGGGGAGAAGGATGTTCCACACAAATGAAACAGCATGAACAGAGGCATGCAATGTCATGGCTTTTGGAGAGAGGCAAGTGGTTTAGCACAGATAGTGAGAATGTATGGTGAAGAGTCAGAGGATGAAGCTTCAGAGGCTGGGGTGTAGGTGGCAGAATGGAGGAGAGCTCAAAGGATGCCATGAAGTCTGGATTTTATCTGGTAAGCTATGGAAAGTCCTTGAAGTCTTTAAGGATATCACACAGGCAGAACATACCTGGGCCGTCAAGCACTTATTTTCTTGGTCTGTAGAGGGTGGAGTAACTGCCTCTGCTCCTATTGCCTTGTGTAGACCCTGTCTCATAAAATTATACACCAATAAAACAGATGCCCACGAGGGGCACTGATTTTTTAAATCAGAATGGTGAGGCTGCATAAAGAAAAATCTCGCCTGCTGTCTCCTCTGGAAATTGCTCTCTGGGCAAAAGCAATGTTTTACCATAACCCGTATTTACCTGTATTTCGAATCCCCAATTAGTAATCTTTCATTCTCAAGATGTGCTCCATTCTTAAGTTTTAACACTTCTTTTCTCAACAGGATATTATGGTTTAAAATCTCAAACTAGAATGCTTTTCTGAAGTACAGATAACCGTAACCATCACCAAAACCATATTAAACTATATTAAATGTCCAGAGGTGCTAAAGAGAATAATAATTCCCTGGAGAAGCACGGGATGCTCTTCCTAAGAGTTCCAGGGAAAATATAATATATAAAACCGTATGTATTTTATAAGACATTAATTGAGTTACATTTTTAGCGCTCAGCTGCATCTCATATCATTTCAAATATTCTAGCTGTTCAACCAGCCTGGAGGTCCAAACATCACCTATCAGAGGGGGCTGGGTTTCCTCTGCGCCCTCTGCTGGAATACTAGGCAAGGGGATCCTTTTCTTCCTTCCACACGTGCTATAGGCGCATTTGCTTAGTCTAAGACTGGGAGAGATTTTACTTCCCAAAAGGGAACGGGACTGGGGTTTTCAGTAGACATTTTCTGTACTGACTTAACATGGCTTTCGAGGACCCATTTACTGAAGTGGCCCATATGGGAAATGCCTTGTCTCATCTTCACATCTTACAAGTCACCCCTCCTCTGCCTTCTAAATGTGCAACTCTCAAAGCTGTCTCACCTAGGCAGAAATTAAATTACCAAGAGGAAAAACATCTGTATTTCCATCATAATGAAACTCATAAAGTTCATTCATTAAGAAATGCTTGTACAGGTATGACCAGGGCAGAGAAAACTTTTCAACTACATAAGGCTAATCTTCCATCATTTGTAGGGTAATATAATGCAATGTAGACTCCTCAGAATTCCAGCTAATTTTCTAAATAGAAACGAATTTTCTACTGCATGGTTCTCGGGGCAAAGTACGTATAAGTTAATAGGTCTTTATAGCCCATTCAGAGTGAGCTGGTGGGCCGATACGCTCACATACTTATGGAGCCAACTCTTCTCCCTTCCCTACTTCCTCCATGCATCCAACAGACTCTGACTGAACGCCTAACACAAGAGCTTGACTTTGCAGCTGCAAGAATAAGTAAGTCCCAGGGCCTTTTCTAACAGAGCTCAGTGTAGGGAGAGACAGGTGTAAACAATATTTACAGTCGAGGCAAGTCTGGGGGAGCTGTAAGCAAATTCAGTGGGAACACACAGAAGGAAATTACTCAAACCATGCTAGGGGTAGTTTAGAGATAGGCCAGGAAGGGTGGTTGAATAAGGGTTTTCCATTCAGGAATCAAGAACGCCCATTAGGTAAAGGGGAACAATGTAGAAAGTCATGAAAGAATGAATGAACACTCCATGTTCTGTAAAACCCTGTGAGTGGAGAGAAATGCAGCTGGTTGTACATAGGGGTCAGACCATGGAGCATCCTGACTGCTGCCCCCTAGGACCTTGGCCTTTATCTTGTGAGCAGTGGGCCTGTATTGAGAAAGAGTGCTATGGCTGCAGGTGTTTGGATAGAGAAGCCAGGGGGAGAGAGACAGGTGAGGAAGCTATGAAATAGCCAGGTGTGAGGTGAGGACCCAGACTGGGATAAGTAGCAGGTGGGATTAAAAACAGTGGCGTAGAGTATTTTTGGTTGTACGGGAAAGTATTCATCGTACCTGCCAAGATAAAGGGTGGCGTGTCCTATAAATATAATCAAAAAGGTATAAGAATAGAGACACAGGAAACACGCCCCCATCCCCACCTACACATACACACAGCCAACTCTCTCAATGACTAGGGAGCCTGTGAACTCTTCTTCTGAGGCTTTTCTTGGACTATATGCTCGTTCCTGGACCTGAATCTGGCTTTGGCCATAAAGATACATGAGCAATCTGATAAGACTTCCATGATGTGGGTAGCAGGTGTGTCCTTTGTTTGTCAGCTCTAAAAATGCAGAGGCCTCTGTCTTCTTAGAGATGGTGAGGTCTTCCCTGAGTAGGGCTGCCAGATAATATATTGGACAGGAAGTTTTGTTAGAATTTCAGATAAACACATCATTTTTCGTATAAGTAGGTCCCAAATAGTACATGGAACATACTTATACTAAAAAAGATTATTCCCTTTTTATCTGAAATTCAAAAGTAATCGAGTGGCCTGTATTTTTATTTGCAAAATGGGGCGGCCCTATCCTTGACCTCAGTTAGCCTCTTTCTGGCTCAGACCCTGGGCAAACACTTCTGCTGAGAAGCACTAAAGTGTGTGCTGTTAGAAGTTGGGAGATGCTTTACAAAATCGCTGCCAGATCTGCTCATTCCCCAGGAGAATCTGATACCTGAAAACAGTGGGCTTCGCACTGAGCAAAGAGCTGGCGTCTTGTGGGACTGCTGGAGGGAAAAGTGATTGAATTTTAGAAGAACTTCTTTGTTAAAGCAAATATCAGTATATTTCTAATAAAGAAGCCCTCAAGTTTACCATTGTGGCCTGAGTAGAACATTAATGTCTATTTCACAGATGGATGGTAAGAATTTCCTTAGGAAGCGTACGAGCAGTAAGACCTTATATGATCCTTCCTATTTTTTGGAACACTGAATGTATTATAGCTGAAATTAACTTCTGAAGCATTTATTTTATGCTTAAAATTTAAGTCATTAGCTCTATCCACACCTAATATTTTACAAGCCTCTCCCCTTTGAACCAAATTAAGCTCAGAACTCATGTTCACATTAAAAAATAATAATTGGATTATAAAAGCCAATGGGCATAGCAATTATTTGGAAATGTTAATATGAGTAATGTTTATTTAGAAAAACACCCATGACCAAATTCCATCAAATCTAATTTTCCCAGAGAGTTAAGGTAACAATCCAGTAGCTTTCCCCCTGCACATCTGAAGATTTTTAGCAAGAGCTTCAATAATAAGCTTCCTTCTGAAGGAATAATCTTGTGATTTCATGCGAGAAAAATCTCTCCTTGAGGTGAATGAGAGATGAAGTTGTGGAAGTTTTTGTCAGAATTATTATTTCGCTTTCCCCTTTCCAAGCAAATGATAAGAGAACATTTTCTCTTTGGATTCTTTGATAGTCATTTTTTTGTTTTTGTTTTTGTTTTCCCTAGAAGCAAACAGAACATGCAGAATACCCTTTAACTGAAATCAGCCTTAAGCTTCATAAATTATATTTCTGTGAGCCTTCCGAGGTGGGAAACCCCTCCAATGTCTGTGAAAGAAATTTAAGTTTCCCTTACAGACAAGCCAGGTGGTGGGATTTCTGGTTTTCCTAGTGATCAAGTATCACTGAAAACCATGTAAAGTAGAGAAATGCCACAGTCTTATATTTATTGAGCACCTACTATGTGCCAAGCCCACAGCATGGGGAACTGTTCATCTGGGTGCTGCGAATGAATGCAATAACTCACCTCCAGTAAGGGCAGAGGAGACTACTTTTCCTTTTCCCTAATGTATTCAAATGCTTAAATCTCTTATATTGCAAGTTCAAATGAGGTAAACATACAACCTATGAGCTATGAAATCAGATTTTATAAATGATGAAATGGTTGGAAAATAAGATCTTAGCTTTTCTGTCTTCAGTTCGAATGGAGAACAGGTACCCTGTTGAAAAGCTTATTAGCTTATTTTATCATCTCATAACCTGTCCACTTCATCTTGTGTCTTCTTTTGCAATTACTTTCTAATCCTCACAGCTTTCCTTTGAATCTTTTGTCGATTTTAGAGAAACAAGGAACATAGTCTTCTAAAAGTGAGACTAAAACTAACTGCAACTCCCACATTTTCTTCTTTGTGTTTATGCTTCGTTTTAGGCAGAGCTGCCTTGGTGTCCCAGTTACTCATTAGCTATTTTGCACCCTAGAATGTTTCCTCCTGTTTTTGTAGATCTCAAGTCACTCTCCATTTTATTTTTAAATAGTTTGCATGTATGTGTGTATATATATCTCTGAATGAAATCACTATTAGCTATAGGTAGAAATGTATATATATATGTGTACACATGCACATTTGCATATATGACCTGTGTAAATTATATGTATGTATACATATACATGTTTAAGGATTATAAATGTGTGCGTATATAAACACACATACACACACATATATATATTCTGCTAATAGCTAGTAATTGTCAGCAAAAATATCGAGTTGGATCTCAGACAACCATTTTCTAAACACAGTTCTTAATGTTTCCAGAAATCTGGAAGCCTGTGTTTTTCACTTGCAGACCCTTTATGCACGTGGCAAATCATCTCTGAAAGGCCCACCTAACCAGATTCTTTTCATTTGTCTAAAAGTGAGAAAGCAGAATGATTTAAAAATAGACATGTAGATAAAAGTAAATCAGGTAGCTCTGTTACGTTTGTACAGTTAGTATTAATTTCACTGAAATTTGACCCTGTTCCATTTATTAGATGCCAAAGACACTGAATTCTTAGGGGTGTTGAAAGCACACACACAACATAATCAATAAGGTAATGTTTGAAAACTGTTAGGATAAAAGGATTACTCAGTTAATTCTTTTGTAAACACCAATAGCATGCTTTTCTGGAAAAAAAATATTATTCAAACAAAACTGTTCACCACAGAAACATGACACAAAGAGGAAGATAAACATCAAAATTCTGAAAGTCTAGTAAAATCAGGTAACATCATTGAACTTACAGCTGCTTCTGTGTTTGATGTTCTAATCTGGCACAAGTGTTTTATAACTTTCAGTGACTTGATGGTACTGCTTCATTTAATAAAATACAGTCATGACAGGCATTTAAATTTTTAAATACTGAGAAACTTAAATCTATTTGGCTCATTAATATACTTTTAATTTTTTAAAAAAGAAATGCAATACATGTAACTTCTACAGAATTTTTTTTTATATACAAAGATATACTTTGAGAATAAGTGTTTCAGGACTGGTTTTGTTTAAAGTAAGCCTAACCTCCCTTCTCCCCATTCCACCTCCTTTTTTTTTTCTTAATTACCAAATGTGTAGCAAAGCACTCCCTGAAGTAAAAATATTCATCTTTTTTTAGTAGTTTGCTTTTCAGAATCACCTTCTGAAAGTGAGAAAGAATGGGGGTCTATGGATAGTTTTCTTCTACACCACTTCACTGACGGGACCGACCACCACCTAGGCCACACTCAACATCATGAAAGTTACTATGAAGCTCTGTTCTCTTGAGGATAATGAAAACCCAGACTAAATCCCTGACTTCTATTAAAACGTCAGGAGGCTTTTGGCTTAGTTTCTATAACTCTGATAACATCCAGAGATACTATATCTGCTCATAATAAAAATCAAGTCTACTGGTACCATCTTCCAAGAGACCTTCCACCTTCTTGCTGTCATTCCCATTGAGAACGTCCTAAAAATAGACACATTTTCCAGCATAAAACTATTAGACAGTATCTTGACAATAGCCTCTTCATGCTGTACTACAATTAGAATTATTCTGCCACTGGCTATTATTAACATTGACCAACAGATAACATATTTCAGGAGTAACATAAGGAATATACAGACCTTTCAAGTTCCCTTTGTAACTAGTGTTTTCCTATTGTGAATTTATAGAAGTATCATCATCAACCCAATCCTTAATAGACCAATATAGTCATGAGTGCTACTTTGGCTGCCAAACTCTTATTTTTATTGCTAATCTAGTCTCAGCAAGTGTCAAGCTAAGCCTCTGTTATAGTGACCCTCTTAGTAAGAGCAAAATCTGATTATGTGCCATCAGAGGAAATAAATCTCAGGTGTGAGAGACCATTCACTTCTTTTGCTAAAGTCCCACCCTCTGAGTGACAGGTAGAAGACAAGATGTCAAGAAGGAGTCCTGTTCGAACAAATGCTTAGGATGGTATTTAATACAGCAGAGAGCCAACATACAGTAGGAGGACACGGTAAAGAATGTGGGCTGTGTAGATACAATAAAGAATTTCGGTTTAGGATCCGACATCTGTTATTTGAAAGGGGAATAAGTTAGGGAAAGAAATGATTTCCAGTTCTCCATACATGCAAATGTTAAGTTCGTTATTACAAAAGTTTTGCTGTTGTATGTGCTGAAAGGAAAGCATAGGCATTTAACCATTTTTTAAAAAATAAATCACTCAATAGGCTTAAGAAAAATACTCTAGTTCATAGTTCATTGAGCTGACCTTTTGAGTCAAGATCAGGGAATGAATCCAGGCTGAAAACCAAAAAACAAAACAGAGATGAATCATTTTACCATGAAAACAAACAAAAGAAAGGCATTTCCAGTCGCAGCTAACCTCGACTAGTTTTTATTGCATTATTTTTGAAATGCCAAGAACCTGGCTTTGGCCATAACGTTTGCTGTCCAACTAAATCACAACTGTCAGTAGGCGACTGCTTGCAACAATTAGCTAAACACCGTTATTTGACAAATTCCCCTGGAAGGGATGGGACGTAGATGCTGGAGGTGTGTCTGACACACATTGAATCAAGTAACAGTTAATCAGGCTGGGGCTGCAGCACAGGAGAGAAGTTGGTAAGTCCTTACCCAAGGAAGGGGTTTCAAACAGCCTTAATTTTTTGAAAACCATACGATCGACCTGATCCTAGAAGTTCTTTCCGGTTTTCAGGAATGAATTGGGGGACTGGCTAAAGAGAAGGGGGAAAAAGCCACCAATTCTACATTCGTTTTTTAAGAAGATCAGGGGGAGAGGAAGAAAAATAGAAATGCAAATGTGGAATGGTAGTGGTATACAACATCGAGAAATTAACATCATGGAACCTGCTAGCAATTTCCACCGAAGCAGTAAACCCCTTAACTGACGGAGATTCAGCACACTATACACATGGATTAACAACTCCACCGTTACTAGGGCTGCCGTTAAAGCCAAAAAATTAACTACAATATTCAAAAACAGAATTCTCATAAGGTTTGAGAAAAATAGAGTGAAAAGGCAATGTTAGCTAAGCTCTTAGCTAAATCCACTCTTAATGGCCCCCAGTATTTAAACTATCATGGATTAAAGCCATGAAAATAAAAATTTCAATTTGAAATTTTATTAGCATGTTGCTAAAATGGTCAATAAAAAAACATCAACACGATAGGCTTTGTTGACATATTTGGACAACTGCTTTCTCGATTTTAAGACTTTATTTCCACTTCCCCACCTTCTGAGATTTCTGTGTTAGGAAAAGCCAAACTAAATACACTGGCTATGGTGCTGTAATAATGCTGGTTTCTGGAATGTTGCCATGTCTTTCCCCTCCGTCTCCTCCAACCCCTTTAAAACTGTGGTTATTTTGGAAACGCAACCCAAGGAGGGAGCCATCTAGGGTTGAGAACAAGCGCCCTTTTCACAGATTGATTCAAGTTCGCGGACACCTGGTGAGCCTTCTCCTGGCCAGGGGGGCGGGGCCGGCTCTCATCAAATTCGCTGCGCCATTATCCTCCGGGGACCGGGAAGGCATCCCGTCTGCCAGCAAGGGAGACTCACAGGCAAATGCCGGTGGGGAGTGGCGTTCGCTTCCCTCGGTGGAAAGAATGGGAAGCAAAACAAACACTGTCTAGCTGAGCCCGGAGCCTGGGATACAATGTCAGGAGACCAGGGACTGGAGAGCTGAAAAAGTCCCGGGCAGCCTCGGGATAACCCGGAGTCCCGAAGTGCTTGCTCCCTCGTGGAATTATTCACAAGTGCATGAGGGACAGGCTCGATTTCTTGGAAATCCTGCAGCCTGGGAGCACATCCATACTGGAGCTGAACTGTGCCCTGAAAGGATCAATTCTCACCTCCCACCGGTCTGTGTGTGCACGTTTGGGGCGGTGATGGTCCCTTTCTAGTAGGTCGGGTGTTAGTCACTAGACCAGTGACTCTTGGGGGGAGGCCTTGTCCCTGCTCCCCTCGGCCCGTTCTCCTCTCCCCACTTACAACCCAAGGGGCAAGCGCACGCTGGGTCTCCCAACACCATCATCCCCACTGGGGGTCTCAGCCGGGCGGGCGCGGCCCCTTCAGTCCTGGGGACTACCTGCCACTTGCCAGAAAGATGCGAGGCTGCAGCCCGGGCGCTGGCCGCTGCGGGCGGCCAGTCAAGGGGGTCGGGGGGTGCTGAATCGCCGGCCTGGGAGCCCGCGTGCGGGGGAGGGAGCGGGGCGCGGGGAGGCTGGAGGGCGGGCGGCTCCCCCCTGGCTACTCCTTGTCGTCCACAAGGTCGGCGAGATCCTGGAGCACACGCAGGCGGCTGCTGGCGTCGATGCGGCGCTTCTCGCGGATGAGGTCTTCCAGGCTGTGAAACCTGGCCGTGTGCACCTTGTTCTCACCCAGGTACACCTTGAGATAGTACTGCTGCTGCGGGGTCTGCGTGCCGGCCGGCACCTCCCCTCCCGCCTTGAACTCCCGCTTGCCGAAGCGGCACCAAGCGGCGAAGCTCTCCGAGTTCGTCCAGCAGATCTCCTCGCTCTTGAGGCCCAGGTGGCCGCAGGCGTTCTGCACCACCAGCTCGGCCACCAGCGGGCGGTAGCGGTACCAGCTATTCACCACCCGGCCCACGTTGGCCGCGCCCGCCTCGTACAGGCTGTCCTGGCGGATCTCGCCTTGGTGCAGGTGGATGATCTGCCCGCCGCCCACGTAGACGGCCCAGTGCGGGGCGGGCGCGGGCGGCTCTGGCGCGGGCTGCAGGCACAGCAGCTCCAGCAGGTCGCCGGGCTCGCAGAGCGCGGGCAGCGCCGTGACCGCGTAGACGCTCAGGTCGGCACCCTGAGGGCCGCCGCTCATTTTGGAAAAGATGCATTCCTGGCCCCGAAAGGCGGAGAACTGAGTTTCGTTGAGGACCAGCTGGTGCAGCAGGTGGTGGTGGCGGCGACGGCTCGGGCTCTCCGGGCAGGGGGCGCGTCCCGGGGAGGCCTTCACGCCGAACTTGTCGGGCTGGCCTCGTTCGTCCAGGTCCTCCTCCTCGTCCGAGAAGAAGTAGGCGACCCCGACCCGCAGCTCGTCCTTCTCGATCCCCGACGGGTCCCCGGTGGGCAGCTCGCTGTAGCTAAGGTGGGTGATGCGGTCCAGTTGGTTGCCCATCAATGACGCGGCGAGGCCGGGGCCAGAAGCGGGGATCTGCGGAAGCACAGAGGAGACGCAGAGACACGATCAGAGTCGCGCTGCCCCTCCCCAGGAGGAGCCGTGCCCCCGGGACCTGGCCGCCCGCGCGCCTGTACTGGAGTCAACCGCCTCCCCGGGGCCAGGACCGGCACGGGAGCCAGCAGTCCGGCGGGCGAGAGCGGACGCCACCACGCAGCCTCGGACCTTGTACCGGAACCCGGCCCAACGCCCACAAGAGAAGAGGCGGGAGCGCGGGAGGGCGTGCGGGGTCCCAGTGGGAAGGACAGCGCGGGGTGTGGCAGCGTGGGAGTCGGGACACCCAGGAAGGGACGGAGGGGTGGGTTGGAGGAAAAGGAGGAGCGCCTCAGGCTCCAGAGCTTGGAGCGCGCTGCGCTCCCATTTCCAGCCGCCCCCCTCCTCAGCCCACCTCTCAGTTTTACCCTAGGTCCGTGCTTCTCCCCGACAGCGCCTCGCGCAGTGACCATCGGACACGTTCACGGACACCCACTTGACACCAGCACAATTTTGCACACTTGGAGTCCAGACACTGACAGGCTAGTACACCGGTGTGCTGAGGTCACGTACAATGACAAACCTTCGCGACGACACACTCAGACCCCCACCTTCGTACACGATTCCAACCCCACGCTGGCACGCTCGCCGGTGCACGTACACCCACGCACCCGGGCACACTTGCCCACACAGGCAGGTGCACTCTGCCCCTTAGTTCTCTCGCCTTCTCCCCAGCAGAGCCAATCTGGCTGCGCCAGGGCGAGGCTGCTCTGTCTAAAATAACCTAACAAAGAGGCAAGGCGAGGATGGGGAAAGCCAGTGCGGTGTGTGTGTGCCGGTGTGGGTGCGGGTTGTGTGGCGAGGCCCACTTTCAGCCAGAAGTCCCCTCTCCCTCCTACCCGGCACAGGGTCCAAACAATCGGACGAAGAAAACACGTTTCCAAGGCAAAGAAAGCTGCCTCTTCGTACCCGTGATTTCCCTGCTCCCGAAACCCCAAACTCCTTTAAAGTCTCCTGGTCCCCATGGGTGCTGCGGAGGTGGTGGTGACGAGCGTGTCCTGGGCGGCGCGTGGGGCTGCGGTTCGGCTCTGCCCCGCGCGGATCCGTGCGGTGCGGTCCGCGCCGCGATGCCCGTGCGCCTGCCGGTCCGCGTTGGCAGGGGCGCCTGCTCCACCTGGGCAGTCCTGACTCCGTTCTGGTTTCCTACAGCCCAGCCGACGACTCTAAGTAGCCAAAGCCGCTGGCTCCAAGGCCCGCCCCCGGACGCGCTCATTGGTTGGGGCGGATGCCCAGGGCTCGTCAATCTCCGCCGGAGGGGGAGGGGAGCAGGGGCGGGACTCCAGCGCGTGCCCCGCCCCGCTCCGCCCCGCCCCGCCCTGCCCCCGTACACCGGAGCGCGCGCCGCCCCCGGGAGCTAGGTGCGAGCGCCAGCCGGGAGCGCGCGAGGGGCGGGGCGCTTCCGTACGGCGGCTCGGTCCGCTTCCATCCAGCATCTTCGCCTACCGATCGTGACTGGGCGCGCCGTCCGCTCGCGTTCTCCGTTCCGGTAGAACAGACTCTAGCGACGAAGCTGAGTCTGAGGGTGGAGAAGAATCCCCAGTGCACCCCGAACCTTTTGCGCGGCCCGGGGCGGGGAACGACGTTGTCAGAGGCGGGCACCCGGGGCCCTGCTGAGAACCACTGAGCCTGGGTTCCCGAGGGCCCCTGGGCTGGTCCTCGGCGCACAGACTTTTTCCTGCCCGGCACCGATCCCTTTGAAATTGTGCCTGCGGTGTTCGGTTCATCTCCTTTGACCTGTGTGAAGCTGCTGACCCAGCCCTGGCGCCTGGGTTAAAAGGAGCGCGGTGTCAAACGCGTATGAAAAGTCGGAGCCTTGACCAACCCCCTCCCTGACTGGGCCTGAGTTTGGCCTCCAATGGTCTGTCTGTGAAGGGGGCGCATGACGAATGTCGACAGTGGGACATAATCTTCTTTTCCGACCCCCAGAACTGCCATTGCTAAGGGATTTTTGTTTGGTTTCGTGGGAGAAGGGTGTCCAGCAGTAATTAATGATTGCATTCCTGGTTGGAAAGTTAATGAATGTGCTGTGGATATGGGATGCTGAAAGATGACTTTTACACATGTGAAATTTTAATTATTATTATTATTATTTTTTTGCGGTATGCGGGCCTGTCACTGTTGTGGCCTCTCCCGTTGCGGAGCACAGGCTCCGGACGCGCAGGCTCAGCAACCATGGCTCACGGGCCCAGCCGCTCCGTGGCATGTGGGATCTTCCCGGACCGGGGCACGAACCCGTGTCCCCTGCATCTGCAGGCGGACTCTCAACCACTGCGCCACCAGGGAAGCCCCACATGTGAAATTTTAGATCAACAGTTTAAAAAGCTTATAACGTTAAGTCCTGAAGAGTTCTTAGACATCTAGTTCTACTTTCAAGGCTGGGCTCCAGCAGCTTCTCGGTGGAGCCTATTCTCTTTACCCAGGGAAAACTGGGTGCTTCCTCTTTGTGCCCCCTTGGCAGCTGGTACAAACTCTTAGTGCTGTCATCCCATTTTATTACACATCTCTGTTGACTTTCTTCCTCTTTACAAAGTGAATGCCTTGAGGATTGACTTGTGTTCTACATAATTTTGTATTCTGGACCTTTTTAACAGTACTGGTATAGAATGGGTTCCATCAGCAGTAAGGAAAATGAAAACAGTCAACAAGTATTGACCACTTACAAGTTGCTAGGCATTACGTTTTGATGTTTAAGTAAATAACTTAATCTCCCTGCCTCGGTAGGGGATTCACTAACATCCCCATTGCAACAAATGAGAAACTGAGGCCCAAATACCAGCGCCAGCAATCTATCCAGGGTCTGTGGGATTTCAGGACCAGTCTTTAACCTGGCTCTACTATTGGTTGAATGAATAAAATCGTGTTGCATAAGGTAAGAAAACTTGTGTTCCATAGAAGTTAGCTGATCAGCCCCAGGTTACATGAGGACTGATACATATTATAAAAAAATTTTTTTGATAGATGATTCTGCTTAAATATTCTAAAATTGCAGAGTCTCCAGTTCATGCTTGCTTTCTGAAGGCCTCTGTATACCCCCACAGCCTCCAAATACAGTGATATATCAGATTACATGGTTAATAAGTATTAATGGAAAAAGTGGCCTTAAAATGACCATCTGTATATATTTGATGTGCATAAACCTTTTAAAAAATCTTGCCATTGCCCACGTGCAAGTTATGAGAATACCAGTTGCCATCCTTGGAACTGACCACAGCTTGTGATGACCTTTTTTATACTTGCTATAAGTAATAACTCATTTTGGCCCTGAAGTCCAGAGAATC
Organism: Hyperoodon ampullatus; assembly: GCF_949752795.1. Lineage (NCBI taxonomy): Eukaryota > Metazoa > Chordata > Mammalia > Artiodactyla > Ziphiidae > Hyperoodon > Hyperoodon ampullatus. The sequence goes on from NC_136928.1 coordinate 78,333,422, forward strand.
GAACAAGTGGCTTCAGAGATCCAAAGTGAGTTATTGGCCTGGTTATAAACTGGACTTCAGGGATCTCTGCGAGGAGTATCTGAAGAGTTCATTACTGGTGTCTGAGAGGAGTTCAGTGAAAGTAGCTCAGGGCTTGACACTGAATAATTTTTTTATCCTCTGTCCATCCCAAGATCAAATCCTGTGCACAAACATTTACAACATGTTTGCATGGGATGCTGTGTTCCGTCCTACCTGTCCTATTCTGCCCTGCGCCAGACTACAGAGTAAGCAGGCTGCTCTTCTTTGCTTAACTTCCCTTCATTCAAAAGGATAATTAACATAAAATGTTGCCAGGGCTTTGAGATACAGTGCCCAAAGTTTGAAATATCAATATGCAGTATTTTGAAGCCCCTTTCCATCCCCTCCCCCTGCCAGGATAAAAGGCTTACTGCTTTCGTAATCACCAGGGAAAATAAATGCCCTGAGAATTCCCTCCCCACCCCCCACCCCGTGGTCCCTTTGAAGCAGAAGGCAGAGAACACATTAAGTCTCTGAGGCATGGGGAAGAAAGAACTAAAAGTAAACTAAGGAAAATGCATCTACTGTTTTTGACCTTTTTGCAATTAGAAGGATAACAAAGTAAGAAATAGGCCAATCAGATATCTATATTAGAAAACCCCATTTTTATTTTCATTACAAAATATTGTTTGCTAATCGTTTTGTCTGTTATTTCTTACCCCATCCTGCCTTCTTTCACACTGAGGAAATACAGTGTCACCAGAGGCAGAAGACAGTCATCAAAAGAACAGACTCAAGAAGCCAACTACTGTAGTTTGAATTCTACTTCAATATTTTGGCTCTGGATAGCTTTGAGTAAGTTACTTAACTTTTCCAGGAGTCAGTTTCTTCTTATAAGTTGTGGGTAAATAGTATCTATCTCATTGCGTTGTTGTGAGTTCATGCAGGCAAGTATGCTTGGCACATAGTAAGCTTTCAATCAATGCTACGTATTATTATTGTTGTTGGAAGAGGGGAGAGAGGAGAGGGTCCCATGTCCTACTTGTTATGATGACTGTCCAGGTCTGTCTGTCCTTTGCCCCAGGCAAAAGTTAACCGTAGATGAAGTGTCCAAGGCTGTCCCTGGCCAGGGTGTGGCACTGCTTCTGTCTTAAGGTGGTGATTGCTCTATCCTGAGACTAATTTAAAGACTGCAACTCTGTATAGATTTCTGTGTATGAGCCCTGGGGCTGATTACATCCTGTATCCCATAGTATTTTGAATCGTTTTTAAGTGAATACTTCATGGTTTGAGGAATATATATGGACAATGGTAAGCAGAGGAGTGATTAAGGAGTCAATTATATGTGTGTTACCTTTTCTTTTGGTGCCATCTGGTGTATCATCCTCCTTATTTTCCTCTTGATTCCTTCTTTAGCACTGTATGAAATACTTTTTCCCAGATTTTACTGACCAGGTCCTTGGCTCAAACTGTCATCCTTTAAAATTGACCCTCTAGGTAGGGGTTCAGAAGGAGTGTTCATCCTCTCTGTCTGCTTTATATCACTGCTTGCTAAAAATGTTTTTTCTGCTTTTAGTTGTATGCCCATGTTTGTTTCTTTCTTTCTTTCACACCTCAAAAACCTACAGAAATTTCTGGAAGAAAACTTTCCTTTAGTGAGCAGAGACGTTTATGTGACTCAGAAGATTGTAACCTCTCGGGAGATAAAAATGTCTGCTCCTCTTTGCATGTGTAAACTTAAGAGAGTTGTCATTTGTTATTATGATTGCAACAAAATTAGAGATAGGGGTAAATAATCACATTCCATTGAAGTTACATATTTTGTTGTCTGTATTCCCTCTAGGTTGTAAGATGAACGAGGTCAGGAATCATGTCTATTCTGCTCGTTTTATCTTTGTACTACAAGCACAATGACTGGCATATGGTATGCACTCAATACATATTTGCTAAATCCGTACAGAACAAATGAATGAATGAATCTAGATTACTTTCAGTTATAATGTCTTTATGATTTTCTATTACCTACAGCTCTTTAGTGCAACAATTTTAAGCAAAATATATTTCAAACATACACAAGTATTGTTCAGTACAGCTGCCTATTTTATTGTATGCCCTATTTTAGCATTTAACCTTTTGGGAACTGTCCCTTTCCCTGTCCTTGACTGCCTTAGGCAGTCAGCATACTCATCCTGATATCTTCTAAAGAACACTCTGTACCCATCTGGGGCAGAGGCAGTGCAGTGGCTCCACCAACCCCATTTCCTTTCCTTCTGGGCACACAGCTGAATGACATGTCCCCCTGTAATGTGCCCTTAGGTAGGTACCACGTGATGGAGTCTGGCCGATGGGATGTCGGTAGAAGTTTAGTAAGCCACTGACAGCATTGGCTCCAGAAGCTGAAACCATGAATATGACCTTCTCTGCACTTTCTTTCCCCATTTGGCCATATGTAGAGGATTCATGGTAGAACTCCAAGGCTCTGAAAGGTGGAGGCACCACTAGATGGAGGGAAGTGCGGGTTCCTCAGTGACTGTCTGCATTGCATTGTGATGTGAGGGAGAAATAAGTCTTAATGAGTTAAGCCACCCAAAAAATGTTGTGGCTATTTGTAATAGCAGTTAGTCTATCCTGATAGGTATCCTCTCCTTTATTTTAGACCTATGTTGGAACACCAAATATCCCATCCTTCCCCCTGCCCTTTCTCTCTTAGTGTCTGTTCTCGCTGTTAAGATGCCTTTCCATTCATGGGATTCCTGTAGGGTCACAGCAGGTTCATATCACCCAGTTTTCAAAGAAATCAACAATGGATGCATCTGTAGTACCCTCTAGGTAGTACCCCATGTCTCCCTACTATTTTTTTTTCCTCTAAATTTCCATTAGTTTTGTTGTGACTAACTTACCCATCTTTCTAAATATCTTACCTGCCTTCTTCTTCTTTTGGATCACAAAAATGGCAGCTAAGACTAAAGAGATTCCTAGTGACCTGCTTCCCTTTAACCTCTTTGCATGCACTGACACTCTGACTATCCATTTCTTACGTGACCTCTTCCAAGTTTGGCTTCCACATTTTCACATTTTCTGAGTTCCTTCCTATAACTGGAAGTTCTTATTAAAGTATTTTTAGTGGCTTCTTATCATTTTGCCATTAAAGACTCGAGAATGTTCCCCAGGTAAAAACCTTCAGCACGTGAAGGTTTAGTATTTTGCCGGACGTGGATTATACAAAGATGTTTCAGCCCACTGTTGGTCTCTCCACTGTGTTCTCTCCAGATTTTAGGAGAGTGCATGCCTTTTGCATGATAGTGATAGTGGAGCTCTGGTAGCCCTGGGTCACTTTTACACACATGCTGTTAGCCCTGCCTTCTGAAAATGTCTTTCCCCACCTGCTTCATCCAGCTTTGACTCGAAATTTATAATCCCTTCATGCATCAGGTCCTCCCATATGTCTGTCCCCTCACCATTCTAATTGAGAGCGTTTTTACGCTCCCATAGTTTCATGTATGTATTGGTCACGAGATGTGTCGAAACACTTATAAAACCAAATTGGTATCATTGTTAGATTTTCTTCTCCTTCCTCCTTAATAGACTAAGAATCATTTGAGGAAAAGCCCCAAATCTAGTTCAAATCTGTAGTCCCTTTGCCGAGCATGGCGTTTGGTGCTTAATGGATACTCATTAGATGCACCTTGCCTGGCTCAGTGCCTGCGTGAACAATGGTCACTGTTTCATTTCCTGAGCTGGCAGTGTTTGTTTTTGTGTCAATTTTCACCAACCTGAGTACTCTGACACCTGGTACATGTTCTAAGTTAGATGATGTACAGAAGGTTTGCTCTTTGATATACAGCATTGGGTTTCCAAATTCTCCTCTGGCATCATCCGGGACCCTGATACAAATGTAGATTCCCAGCTCTGTCCCGGATGTAGTGATATAATCTCAGGATGGGCTCTAGGGATCTGTGTTTAAACAGTCTCGCCAAGCATTCTAGATGCAGCAGAGTACTTACTGGTCAAGCTCTACTCAAATGTAAGAAATTATTCTTATTCTCTTGGGACAGCCCTTTAAAGATAGACAGGTGCTTAATAAATACTTGGAATTAGGTACTCCAGACATTCTGTGGTCCATCTCTGACAGAAGCGAGCCTCCTTTTAGACTGCTCATACTAAGCTGGTAAATGTATATGTTTTCATTCAAAGGTGGGTGAAGTCAAGTGGTTTTTTAAAAAGTTATATTGTAGTCGTGGGTCAGAGCTGAGGATTTTCTCCCTTTTCTGTTGTTTGAACTCCTGTACTCCAGTTCGCCGTGCTAATAGGCTGTGGTTAGAGCAGAAACGTGAGTGAACAAGGAAACTCTCTGCTCCCAGGTGGTACATTCCTCATTTGGCTGCTGACTGATTGATTGATTGATGAAAATCCTGGCTTGCTTTTCGTATTGCTTCTGAATTCCCCTCCTATTACTGTTCCTTTTCTGGCCCCATTCCTCTCAAAGGCCAGTTCATCCACCGGGCTCTGAATGTCATCCCCTCGTGCCTCACTCTTTCAATCACCTCTTCTCTTCACCGTCATTTATGATCTTACTTATTCTATTAGCTCCTTGCCAGTTGCATGTAAACACGTTTAAGTCTCTCCCACCTTAAAAACATCCCCTGACTGGGCTTCCCTGGTGGCGCAGTGGTTGAGAGTCTGCCTGCCGATGCAGGGGACATGGGTTCGTGCCCCGGTCTGGGAAGATCCCACGTGCCGCGGAGCAGCTGGGCCCATGAGCCATGGCCGCTGAGCCTGTGCGTCCGAGCCTGTGCTCCGCAACGGGAAGAGGCCACAACAGTGAGAGGCCTGCGTACCGCAAAAAAACAAAACAAAAAAAACCAAAAAAGAAAAACATCCCCTGACTATACATCTCCCTTGAGATACACTCCTATCTTGAAAGAATTGTCAATACACCTTTACCCCACCCCACCACAGGCTGTCTTCTGCGCCCATCATTCCACTGAACAGCTCTCGCCAGGGAGACAGTGATCCATTGGTATTGAACCTGATGGATACTTTTGGGTTCTTACCTTACTTGGCTTCCCAGAAGCGGGTGATGCAGCTGACAGCTTCCTCCTTATTGACATAAGTTCTTCTTTCCCTTTCCACTGTACATGCTCTCCTGGTTTCCCTTCACTTCTCTGGCTGTTCCCCCTACGATGTTTTGTGGGCTCATTTCCTTCAACGTGTCCTTTCAATATTGATTTTCTTCAGAATTCTCTTCCCAGCTTCTCTCCCCAAATGCGTTCTCATCCTGTGATCTTGTCTGCTGCTTTGACTTTCATATCTTACCATGTCCTGACTCCCTAATGGAAATCTCCAGGCTCCGTCTCTCTCCTGAACGCTGGACCCAAATATCCAACAGCCTAGAAGACTTGACCCTGTGGCTGTCCCACAGACACCAAAAGGGCAGGATATCCCAAGCTGAGCACAGCTTTTATCTGGAAACATGTGCTTCCCCTTACGTCTTTCCTTTTGGGGACAGGCACCAGTGCCCTCCTAGTTTTTCGAGCCAGTGCCTGGCCATCATCTGTCAACTTTCCCCCATCCTCA